>NC_092340.1:159600000-164400000 GCF_046630445.1 Rutidosis leptorrhynchoides
AAATAATGGACACAATAAAAATTGATTAGAAACAGACTAATTAACAATATTATATTTTATTAAGAAACCACTCTAACAAAATCCTAGCTAACTGTTCCTAGCTAACTGTTAATTCCGTATTACATTTTATTTATCGCAATTTATTTATCGCAATTTATTTTATCGCAATTTATATTCTCGCAATTTTATTTATTGTCATTTAATTTCTGTTATTTATTTTACGCACTTTAAATATCGGGACACGTATACAAGGTTTTGACATATCATATCGACACATCTATATATATTATTTGGAATCACCATAGACACTCTATATGCAGTAATGATCGAGTTCTCTATACAGGGTTGAGGTTGATTCTATAATAATATATATACTTTGAGTTGTGATCGAGTCTGAGACATGTACACGGGTCACGATACGTATTAATTAATTCAAATATTATATATTAAACTATATATGAATGATTGCACTGTCAACTGTGGACTATCGACTGTGAACTAATAACATTGGACAATTAAAATGAATTAAAATATTGAATATAACATATGAAACTAAACAATTCTTCAAGTTTGCCACTTGATTTTGTCTTAAACCTCATTTGTATTTTCACGATTACATTCTGCGTTCAAACCTTTCATGATTCATGAAAACACCTCAATCGATAGGATGAATCAACCGCACTTCATCTACGGAAGGAAAGATTTATGCATATAATTATGCACCTGAGAAACTCTCGGCAATTGAGTAAAAGTTCAACACGTAGCCGCGTCAGATCCTTTGGCATTTATTAACAAAAACAACTTTGCGATCCCTTTTCAAAATTAGCCAATTTTGTCACAGCTCCAACAAGTCAACTTCGACTTTTCGTACGAAAGAACCTTATTATAACGTTTATATATACGCGTGCTCTTTTATTGTTACCAGGTAACCTTTCATATTCCACCATATTACCATCAGCGTTTAATCATCTAAAAACACAATTTTCCTGAAACCACCTTGGATTAATAACCGATGATTCAGATATCATAGCATTAAATGCAGAGGAAACAGAAAAATGGTAGATGGTCTAAACGACTAAAAGTTTGATGATAAAGAAAGGAGTGTTGGGAACGCTCGATAGAAAATTGGGTATTGAAAAATAGATTGAGCTAACCATGAAGGAGACCAAGGACAAATACAAGGACCAAATCCTATATTCAAAGGAATCAGGTAATTCTGGATCCGTTGAAATCTTTAGAGAATATCTTGCTCCGAAGTCATGTTAAAATCTTGCGGAAAAATCTTTCTCCATCAACCATCGAACTTAGAAATTCTAAAATATCATCATCAATATCTCCGATATTTCTGAGGATATTTTCATAAATATTCATGTCCGAAATTATATACCTCTTCGTGCTTCCTGTGTATCATTATATTGGAAACATTCAAGAGAAAATTTAGTACCGAAAAGCAGATTATGCGAAACTATGAAGAAAGTCGTGGACAAATTACAAAGAACAAGTTGACTTCAAAGAATTCAAATGATTCTGTTTTTGATGAAATCTTTAGCGAATACCTCGCTTCCGAATCTAAACCCTTACGGATAAATCTTCTTCATCATCCATCGATATTAGAAATTCCAAGATATCATCGTACCTTTCATTATAAATATCCTCCATATTTCTAAAGATATTTTCATAACCACTCTTATCTGAATCATTAATCTCTTCCTGATATCAGGGTTACATCATATAGAAACTGTTAGTTTCTATATTCTGTAAACTTTCGAGCTTAAAAATATGAATGTTATTGAAGTAATGTTGGGAACTGATGCCTGAGTTAGTTTAATATAATGACACTTGATCAACGTGATTATATTACAGTAATTCATGCTGAGTTTCTAATGGAAGTGATGATTCACAGAACATACCGTTATCATGTGCTATGTACACGACTCTCACCTTCTACCCAATCTCTAAACATATTAAGAACATATCTTATTGATAGTTCTAACTTTTCGGATATTCCGGTAGTTTACTAAATCAAGATCGTGCCATTACGATTCCCTTCTTAAAACATTAACTATGTTCATCCAAAACTTCATACCTACGAATTCGGGATCACTACATGCGATGCTTAATGGCAAGAAGAGAAAATGAAAGAATGAAGTTTCGAAGTGTAAATGGAGGTATAAACTGCAACAAATAGGAGGGAACATTAACGGTGGATGACAATGATTATAGGGAACAGAAATAGGGACATTGAAATATAAGGGGAGATATAAAGCCAATAACATCACATAAATTACAAACCGTGTATACCAATGTTTATCGTAACATAAAGACACGGGAGAACTAAAAAATACCATAACCCCAAGGGCGAAGTAGAAGTAAACAGATTTTCCTGGTGGAAGATTGAAAAGAAAGATGACATAAATGATAATTAGGAAGATATCAAGGATTAGAACTGGATGGAGCATATTGACTGATGATTTGAAAGTATGAATAGAAAATGGGAGTGGTAGGAAACAATGGAATGGAAGAAGTTCATTTATAGTGGAAATACCGGACCAAGCAATCGAGACAAATCATCACATTTAATTGAAGAGATCTTAATCTCTTTATTTGCCGAAGAATCAAATCTCTTAGATTTTGAAGATTTTCTTAAAATCCCTTGAATTCCGGAATTCAACCCTGACTCTGTCAAAAGTTAAGAAGAATCTTTACTTTCCTATTTCACTCTTTGGTGATAGTTTCACTTGTGCTCTTCGAATAATTGAATTATTTTATCTGTATTATTCAATAATGATACAACTCTAATTATCAGCTCATATTCGTCAGAAAAACATATTTATGGTTAGCCATGACGACCTCACTCAAATTTCGGGACGAAATTTCTTTAACGGGTAGGTACTGTGATGACCCGGGAATTTCCGACCAAATTTAAACTAAATCTTTATATTACTTCCGACACGATAAGTAAAGTCTGTAATATTGAAACCTCAAAAACTTTGAAGTGCGTTCATGTATTTATTTACCCTTTGACTATTCTCGACGATTCACGAACCAATGTGTAATTAATGATGTAAATATATATAATAATTTAAATTAAAAAGTATACGTTCATCAATTAGAATTAAAAATGTAAGATAACAAACAAAATAATTAAGTTGTTATTAAAATAAATATATATATAAATAGATATATGATATTATTATAAATTTACATAATTATAGATATAAAAGATTTCTATATTGAAGTATTTATAAAATATATAAATAATAAATATTCAATATATGTAGCCATATAGCATATGATATAAATTGTAATATAAAATTTTTAAAAAAAAAGTAACTACAAGTTTAATTATAATTATTATATGATTATTATTACAATCATTGTCATTATTAATATTAATATCAAAATCATTAATGTTATAATACTGAAATTTGTTATATCTGATTTGTTAATATCATTATTATTATCACTAGTAATAAAGTGTAATTGTAACCATAAGATTAATATTAATAATATCATTAAATATTATTATTATTATCAAATTCCTTAAAGATGATTATTAATATAAATTATATATAAAATATATATATATATATAAATACGTATGTATTATCTAATATATAAAATTCACCAACAAATTTTCTTGTCCTTCTTCCATCTTTCTTTATTATTACTAATAATATTAATAGTGTTATTATTTTTTTTATATTTAGTATATTTATTAATAATTATTAATATATATATTATATATAGAATCAGATATATAATTAAAATCAGTTAACGTCCTTATCAAATAATATCTCCTTGTCTCTGATCTAGTCACGAGTAAGAATCAGAATTACATAAGAAAACAAAATCAGTTATCAATCAATATCCCTTTTTATTTATTTATTTTTTTTCCTTCTGTCTGTGTATTGAATCTGTCGACTTCACTATGTTAATTTTTTTGTTGTAAGTGATACCCAATTAATTCACATTATCAGATATCAAGTTTCAAATGCCCTTAACAGCTTCCATATACTCGAATTAAAACAGAAAACACAAAGAACACAGCTACTTCTCTGTTCTTTGTCATTTTGTCAAATCCTACGATTTCGAAAGCCATTTTAAAATCTGTAAGTGCAGTCGTGTTAGGATTCATCTATTAAAACTATCTGTAGAGTATCAAATCTCAATTCCTTTTAACAAGTTTGAATTTCGATGTCAAAATTTTTGGATTAAAAGTCAACCGTATGTTGTTCAATCAAATTCGCATTCGTGTTGATGTTTCCGCTTAAATTGATGATTGATAAAGATTTTAGAAGTGATTTGAAATATGTTTTGTGTTATAACTTTCGTCTAAATATTTCTTAAAAACGAAATCATATTTTTTTTTTTTTCATTCCCACAGCGTCGAAGCTGTGTTTATGTATATTTTTTTTATGTAATCAGAAACACAACTCTATATATATATAATTTGATTATTTATTAGTATTAAATAAAATTATGATGGTTATTTTGGTTTTGGAATATCTATGGTTGAGCTAGTGTTAAACGAAGAAGAGGACTAGGGAAACAGAAAGAATACGGAATATGTACAATACATTTGAGAGGTTTAGCAGAAAAGAGAGGAACATAGGGACGGTTAGGTTACTAATGGGGGAGCGAGAGGTCTCGGGTTCAAACCCTGCTCGAGACATTCCTTTTTAGAAAAGGCTTACATTATGAGGTAGTCATTTAAATTTATCTTTTTCTCATTATTATTATTATTGTCATTTTATTTTATGATTGTTGTTGTTATTATTATTAGGATTATGATTATTGATTATTTTTATTACAAGTATTATGATTATTATTATTAGTACCATTACTAATGTATGTATTATTATTTTTGTAAAATGATTAGGATCACTATTAGTATTATTTATTAGATATTAAGATTATTATTGTTGATAATATTAATTATTGTTATCATTACAAGTATTATAGTTATAATTACTATTATCATTATTATTATTATTACTAATATGGGTATATTCATAAAAGTTACCAATTTTTGATACTATCAAGTATTATTGATATTATTATTATTATTAGTATGATCATTATTATTAAAACTATTGTGGTTAGTAACTCACTAACATTAAAAACTATCAATTTTATTTACAAATAACTAACTTTATATATAAAATATATTTAGTACATATACTATAACTATTTTAATATTTCATATAATTATACATTAACATTACCTAGATAAATATTTACATTCGAACATAATACTAAATATATATATAAAAGTAAATAGATATAACGTATAATTTAAGATATAATATAAGTATATTTTTTTTTTTTAAAATAGAATTTAATATAAATTCTATATAACTACAAATGTAAATAAATAATATATATTAATAAATAAAATTATGTAATATCCATTATATATTTTAATATATATACAAATGATATAGGTTCGTGAATCCGAGGCCAACCCTGGATTGTTAGATGTCGTCTTATGTATTTTTACTACAAAATACATTAGGTGAGTTTCATTTGCCCCTTTTTTACTCATTACATTTTTGGGCTGAGAATACATGCAAATGCTTTATTAACTGTTTTACAATATTTATATGGGTGAGTTCATTTAATCCCTTTTTACTCATTACATTTTTGGGCTGAGAATACATGCAAATGCTTTATTAACTATTTTACAATATTTATATGCGTGAGTTTTCATTAATCCCTTTTTAAATGCTTTCGCAATATATATTTTTGGGACTGAGAATGCATGCGCTGCTTTTATAAATGTTTTACGAAATGGACACAAGTGATCGAAACTACATTCTATGGTTGGATTATCTAATCGAATATGCCCTTTTTATTAAGTCTGGTAATCTAAGAATTAGGGAACAGACACCCTAATTGACGCGAACTCTAAAGATAGATCTATCGGGCCCAACAAGCCCCATCCAAAGTACCGGATGCTTTAGTACTTCGAAATTTATATCATGTCCGAAGGAGGATCCCGGAATGATGGGGATATTCTTATATGCATATTGTTAATGTCGGTTACCAGGTGTTCAATCCATATGAATGATATTTTTGTCTCTATGCATGGGACGTATGTTCATAAGAAATAGAAATATGAAATCTTGTGGTCTATTAAAATTATGAAATGATTATTTATGATAAACTAATGAACTCACCAACCTTTTGGTTGACACTTTAAAGCATGTTTATTCTCAGGTATGAAAGAAATCTTCCGCTGTGCAATTGCTCATTTTAAAGATATTACTTGGAGTCATTCATGACATATTTCAAAAGACGTTGCATTCGAGTCGTTGAGTTCATCAAGATTATTATTAAGTCAATTATAGTTAGATATATTATAAAATGGTATGCATGCCGTCAACTTTCAATGTAATGAAAGATTGTCTTTTCAAAAAACGAATGCAATGTTTGTAAAATGTATCATATAGAGGTCAAGTACCTCGCGATGTAATCAACTGTTGTGAATCGTTTATAATCGATATGGACTTCGTCCGGATGGATTAGGACGGGTCATTTCAGTGCTCACCCGATGGTTTGAGCAAAGGGAAGCCGTCTTTAGCATAAGCGGTTGTCGGGACCAAGACAAGGTCAAATACTCCACTCACACCTTCGCCGGTGTCGCTCTTACATGGTGGAATACTTATGTACAATCGGTGGGTACCGATGAAGCTCACGCCCTCTCTTGGGCCGACTTGAGGGAAAAGATGATTGTCGAATATTTCCCTCGTGAAGAAACCCGAAGACTCGAACAAGAGCTAAGAACCTTAAAGGCGATCGGAAATGATCTCAAGGCTTATAATCAACGATTTTCCGAACTAGCCTTGATGTGCCCAAATCTTGTGAACCCCGAAGCTTTAAGGGTTGAACTTTACATGGATGGTCTTCCAAAGAGTATCAAACACGGAGTAATGTCATCCAAACCCGCTAATCATCAAAAAGCTTTGAACATGGCCCGTAAATTGATAGAAACGGTTGACGAAATCGTAGTTACGGCACCTAAAGCCGAGGACAAGTCGGGTAACAACAAAAGAAAATGGGAAGCTCCCCAATCAAGCAACAACAACTTTGCCAAGAAATCTTTCACCTCCGACGGCAAGAAGGGTTATGCCGGAAATCTACCTCTTTGCAACAAATGCAACAAACATCACTTTGGCGAATGTAGTAAGCTAATTTGCCATCGGTGCCAAGGAATTGGTCATAAGGCCAACGATTGTAAAAGTGCCACTCCCGTCGCTCGAAAGTGGCCCAATTCACCAAAGACGGGCACTTGTTACGAATGTGGCCAAACGGGTCATTATAGAAATGCATGCCCAAAGAAGAAAGATAACCCCAACACGCACGGCCGAGCTTTCAACATCAACACCGAGGAAGCCCGGGATGACACTGAACTAGTCACGGGTACGTTTCTTCTCAACAATTCTTATGTCTCTTGCTTATTCGATTCGGGTGCCGATAAATGCTTTGTATCCAAGACTTTGACTCATTCTTTTAGCACTCCACCTCTTCCATTAGATACCACTTATACCATTGAAGTGGCTAACGGGAAACTATTAAGTGCCGGCACATATTACCGGGGGTGTACGTTAAACATTTTGGGTAAGGAATTTGAAATTGACTTGATACCCATGGAACTAGGAAGCTTTGATGTAATAATAGGTATGAATTGGTTAGTCAAGACGAAATCTCACATCCTTTGTGATCTTAACGCAATCCGAATTCCTATCGAGAATGGTGAACCTTTGATTGTTTATGGCGATAAGAGTTGCACCAGACTCAACCTCGTTTCGTGCCTTAAAGTTAGAAAACTACTCCGTAAGGGTTGTTTTGCGATCCTTGCTCACGTTAAGAAAGTCAAGTCCAATGAGAAGCACATCGATGATGTGCCGATTGTTAGTGACTATTCCGATGTATTTCCCGACGAATTGCCGGGTCTTCCACCTCATCGACCAGTTGAATTCCAAATCGATCTTATTCCGGGAGCCGCACCCGTAGCACGTGCACCGTATAGACTTGCTCCATCCGAAATGCAAGAATTGCAAAGTCAAATCCAAGAACTACTTGATCGTGGTTTTATCCAACCTAGCCATTCACCATGGGGTGCTCCGATTTTGTTTGTTAAAAAGAAAGACGGATCCCTACAAATGTGCATTGATTATCGTGAACTAAATAAATTGACGGTTAAGAACCGATATCCTCTTCCTCGCATCGATGACCTCTTTGATCAACTACAAGGGTCTTGTGTATATTCAAAAATCGATCTCCGCTCGGGTTATCATCAATTGAGGGTTAAGGGGGAAGATGTCTCCAAAACCGCTTTCCGAACTCGTTATGGTAGTTATGAATTTCTTGTAATGCCATTTGGTCTCACTAACGCACCGGCGGTGTTCATGGATCTTATGAACCGCGTGTGCAAACCGTATCTCGATAAATTCGTTATTGTGTTCATCGATGACATATTGATCTATTCTAAAAATGAAGAAGAGCACGCACAACATCTCCGACTGGTGCTTGAACTTTTAAGACAAGAACAACTCTATGCCAAATTCTCCAAGTGTGAATTTTGGTTGAAGGAAGTTCAATTTCTTGGTCATGTTGTAAGTGATTAAGGTATTAACGTCGATCCCATGAAAATCGAAGCCATTAGTAAATGGGAGACTCCTACTACTCCTACTCACATTCGTCAATTCTTGGGTCTCGCCGGGTACTATCGTAGATTCATCGAAAACTTCGCTTTGGTTGCACGTCCTCTAACCGCATTAACTCACAAGGGAAAGAAATTCATTTGGGCGACCGAGCAAGAATCCGCGTTCCAAATCTTGAAAACGAAGCTAACCACCGCTCCTATCTTGTCACTTCCCGAAGGCAATGATGACTTTGTTGTATATTGCGATGCCTCGAAACATGGTTTTGGGTGTGTATTGATGCAATGAACGAAAGTCATTGCTTATGCTTCTCGACAACTCAAAATTCATGAACGAAACTACACGACGCATGATCTCGAACTCGAAGCCGTTGTCTTTGCACTTAAAATGTGGAGACATTATCTTTATGGAACCAAGAGTACTATCTTTACCGACCACAAAAGTCTCCAACACATTTTCGATCAAAAGAAACTAAACATGAGACAACGAAGGTGGATTGAAACCTTAAACGATTACGATTGCGAGCTTCGTTACCATCCCGGGAAGGCAAATGTAGTAGCCGATGCCTTAAGTCAAAAAGAAAGAGCGGTGCCTCTTCGTGTCCGAGCCTTAAACATCACCATCCACACAAACCTTAATAGCCAAATTCGGGTAGCCCAAGATGAGGCTCTCAAGGATGAAAACATCTCTCTCGAACACTTGAACGTCCTCACCTCTCGATTCGAAGTTAAAGAAACCGGACTCCGATATTTCGCCGGAAGAATTTGGGTGCCTAGATATGGGGACCTACGAAGTCTTATTTTAGATGAAGCCCATAAGTCACGATACTCGATTCACCCCGGTGCCAATAAGATGTACCACGACCTTAAGGAACAATATTGGTGGCCGAACATCAAAAGGGACGTAGCTACTTATGTTTCCAAGTGTTTGACATGTTCCAAAGTCAAAGCCGAACACCAAAGTCCGTCTGGACTACTTCAACAACTCGAGATCCCGCAATGGAAGTGGGAAAGGATAATGATGGATTTTATCACCAAGCTACCAAAAACGACGGGCGGTTATGATACCATTTGGGTTATTGTTGACCGTCTCACCAAATCCGCACACTTCCTTGCCATGAAAGAAACGGACAAAATGGAGAAACTTGCACAACTTTACATTAAGGAGATCATAGCCCGACACGGTGTACCTTTATCGATTATCTCCGACCGAGATGGCCGTTTCGTTTCTAGATTTTAGCGTACTTTGCAAGAAGCATTGGGAACGCGTTTAGACATGAGCACCGCATATCATCCTCATACCGATGGACAAAGCGAACGTACAATTCAAACCTTAGAGGACATGTTACGAGCTTGCGTGGTTGATTTCAGAAAAGCTTGGGACAAGCACTTACCTCTCGCTGAGTTCTCTTACAACAATAGTTATCACGCGAGTATTAAAGTCGCACCTTTTGAAGCGCTATATGGCCGAAAATGTCGTTCACCTCTTTGTTGGGCCGAAGTAGGCGACGTACAAATTGTAGTGACCCGAACTTTTCCATGTTTATATATATATTAAATGAAATTGTTATTTACATGATTAAGTGTTTCCAACATGTTAAGCAATCAAACTTGTTAAGACTTGATTAATTGAAATAGGTTTCATATAGACAATTGACCACCCAAGTTGACCGATGATTCACGAACGTTAAAACTTGTAAAAACTATACGATGACATATATATGGTTATATATATAGTTAACATGATTTTATTATAAGTATGTATCTCATTAGGTATTTTAACAATGAGTTATATACATAAAAATGAGACTATTAATTTAAGAAACTCGAAAACGATATATATAACGATTATCGTTATAACAACGTCTTACTAGGTACATATGAATCATATTAAGATATTGATACACTTGGTTAATTATGTTAAATGATAAGTAAATATATTATTAAGTGTATTAACAATGAAATACATATGTAAAAATAAGACTACTAACTTAATGATTTCGAAACGAGACATATATGTAACGATTATCGTTGTAACGACATTTAACTGTATATATATCATACTAAGATATATTATATATCATAATATCATGATAATATAACAATTTAACATCTCATTTGTTATAATAAACAATGGGTTAACAACATTCAACAAGATCGTTAACCTAAAGGTTTCAAAACAGCATTTACATGTAACGACTAACGATGACTTAACGACTCAGTTAAAATGTATATACATGTAGTGTTTTAATATGTATTCATACACTTTTGAAAGACTTCAATACACTTATCAAAATACTTCTACTTAACAAAAATGCTTACAATTACATCCTCGTTCAGTTTCATCAACAATTCTACTCGTATGCACCCGTATTCGTACTCGTACAATACACAGCTTTTAGATGTATGTACTATTGGTATATACACTCAAATGATCAGCTCTTAGCATCCCATGTGAGTCACCTAACACATGTGGGAACCATCATTTGGAAACTAGCATGAAATATCTCATAAAATTACAAAAATATGAGTAATCATTCATGACTTATTTACATGAAAACAAAATTACATATCCTTTATATCTAATCCATACACCAACGACCAAAAACACCTACAAACACTTTCATTCTTAAATTTTCTTCATCTAATTGATCTCTCTCAAGTTCTATCTTCAAGTTCTAAGTGTTCTTCATATATTCTACAAGTTCTAGTTACATAAAATCAAGAATACTTTCAAGTTTGCTAGCTCACTTCCAATCTTGTAAGGTGATCATCCAACCTCAAGAAATCTTTGTTTTTTACAGTAGGTTATCATTCTAATACAAGGTAATAATCATATTCAAACTTTGGTTCAATTTCTATAACTATAACAATCTTATTTCAAGTGATGATCTTACTTGAACTTGTTTTCGTGTCATGATTCTGCGTCAAGAACTTCGAGCCATCCAAGGATCCGTTGAAGCTAGATCCATTTTTCTCTTTTCCAGTAGGTTTATCCAAGGAACTTAAGGTAGTAATGATGTTCATAACATCATTCGATTCATACATATAAAGCTATCTTATTCGAAGGTTTAAACTTGTAATCACTAGAACATAGTTTAGTTAATTCTAAACTTGTTCGCAAACAAAAGTTAATCCTTCTAACTTGACTTTTAAAATCAACTAAACACATGTTCTATATCTATATGATATGCTAACTTAATGATTTAAAACCTGGAAACACGAAAAACACCGTAAAACCGGATTTACGCCGTCGTAGTAACACCGCGGGCTGTTTTGGGTTAGTTAATTAAAAAATATGATAAACTTTGATTTAAAAGTTGTTATTCTGAGAAAATGATTTTTATTATGAACATGAAACTATATCCAAAAATTATGGTTAAACTCAAAGTGAAAGTATGTTTTCTAAAATGGTCATCTAGACGTCGTTCTTTCGACTGAAATGACTACCTTTACAAAAACGACTTGTAACTTATTTTTCCGACTATAAACCTATACTTTTTCTGTTTAGATTCATAAAATAGAGTTCAATATGAAACCATAGCAATTTGATTCACTCAAAACGGATTTAAAATGAAGAAGTTATGGGTAAAACAAGATTGGATAATTTTTCTCATTTTAGCTACGTGAAAATTGGTAACAAATCTATTCCAACCATAACTTAATCAACTTGTATTGTATATTATGTAATCTTGAGATACCATAGACACGTATACAATGTTTCGACCTATCATGTCGACACATCTATATATATTTCAGAACAACCATTGACACTCTATATGTGAATGTTGGAGTTAGCTATACAGGGTTGAGGTTGATTCCAAAATATATATAGTTTGAGTTGTGATCAATACTGAGATACGTATACACTGGGTCGTGGATTAATTCAAGATAATATTTATCGATTTATTTCTGTACATCTAACTGTGGACAACTAGTTGTAGGTTACTAACGAGGACAGCTGACTTAATAAACTTAAAACATCAAAATATATTAAAAGTGTTGTAAATATATTTTGAACATACTTTGATATATATGTATATATTGTTATAGGTTCGTGAATCAACCAGTGGCCAAGTCTTACTTCTCGACGAAGTAAAAATCTGTGAAAGTGAGTTATAGTCCCACTTTTAAAATCTAATATTTTTGGGATGAGAATACATACAGGTTTTATAAATGATTTACAAAATAGACACAAGTACGTGAAACTACATTCTATGGTTGAATTATCAAAATCGAATATGCCCCTTTTTATTAAGTCTGGTAATCTAAGAATTAGGGAACAGGCACCCTAATTGACGCGAATCCTAAAGATAGATCTATTGGGCCTAACAAACCCCATCCAAAGTACCGGATGCTTTAGTACTTCGAAATTTATATCATATCCGAAGGGTGTCCCGGAATGATGGGGATATTCTTATATATGCATCTTGTTAATGTCGGTTACCAGGTGTTCACCATATGAATGATTTTTTATCTCTATGTATGGGATGTGTATTGAAATATGAAATCTTGTGGTCTATTATTATGATTTGATATATATAGGTTAAACCTATAACTCACCAACATTTTTGTTGACGTTTTAAGCATGTTTATTCTCAGGTTATTATTAAGAGCTTCCGCTGTCGCATACTTAAATAAGGACGAGATTTGGAGTCCATGCTTGTATGATATTGTGTAAAAACTGCATTCAAGAAACTTATTTTGTTGTAACATATTTGTATTGTAAACCATTATGTAATGGTCGTGTGTAAACAGGATATTTTAGATTATCATTATTTGATAATCTGCGTAAATCTTTTTAAAACCTTTATCTATGAAATAAAGGTTATGGTTTGTTTTAAAAATGAATGCAGTCTTTGAAAAACGTCTCATATAGAGGTCAAAACCTCGCAACGAAATCAATTAATATGGAACGTTTTTAATCAATAAGAACGGGACATTTCAGTTGGTATCTGAGCGTTGGTCTTAGAGAACCAGAATTTTGCATTAGTGTGTCTTATCGAGTTTGTTAGGATGCATTAGTGAGTCTGGACTTCGACCGTGTTTACTTGAAAAATGATTGCTTAACAAATTTTGTTGGAAACTATATATTTTTAACATGTGAATATTATGTGATATATTAATCTCTTAACGCGTTTGATATTATGTGATAGATGTCTACCTCTAGAACAAGTCCCATTGACTCACCTAATAATAATGAAGAGTCAAATGTAAATTGGAATGATTCGTGGACTGATTCACAAGTTCCCGAAGAGGAACCGGAAGAAGAGTCGGAACCGGAAGAAGAATCGGAACCAGATGAAGAAATAGAACCGGTGGGGGAAATAATAAAACGGTTAAGTAAAAGAAAATCCTCAACCAACCGACCAAGGTTAATTATGGTCAATGGTGTTTCCGCCAAGGAAGCAAAATATTGGGAGGATTACCAATTCTCCGATGAATCGGATTCCGACGAGAATTCCGATGATGTTATAGAAATTACCCCAACTGAATTTAAAAAGTCAAAAGAAAATAATAAGGGAAAGGGCATAAAAATAGAGAAATCTAATTCCAACCCCGATGAACTTTATATGTATCGTCAACCCCCGAAGTCCTTAAGTTGTAACAATGACCCGGGAACCTCTAAACCACCAGGTTTTTCTAAACCAATGTGGAAAATTACGGCTCGTATTAGGGGAACATCATATATCCCTAGAAACTTGGCAAAACGAACCAAAACCGAAGAAGAAGAAACAAGCGAGTCGGAATAAGATAGTTGTATTCGTGTGGTGTAATATATGTAATATAGTGTGCTTATGCTTTATGATATATGTAAAAATTGCTTGTATTAATAAGTATTTTTTTTTATGAATCTAACTCTTGTCTATTTTACAGTATAAAAACACAAAATGGATAGACAACCCAATATTTTAAGAGACCTACCCGGAGACATGATTGATGAAATCTTGTCTAGAGTCGGTCAGAATTCTTCGGCACAACTATTTAAGGCGAGATCAGTTTGTAAGACATTCGAAGAACGTTCCAAGAATGCCTTGGTTTATAAAAGGCTTTTGTTCGAAAGATGGGGGATATCACATTGGGAAATCCATAAGTTACGATGTGTTTACTTTGACGCATATATTGCGGGGAACCCAAATGCTATTTTACGCAATGGGTTAAGAAATTATTTTGACTCAATATATCCGAATATTGGACTTCGTGATTTAGAAAAAGCGGCTAACATGCAACATAAAGAAGCATGTTATGCTTACGGATTAGTAATGTTCGCTTCTCACCAAAGTGAGAACAAGAACATCGGGCTACAACTATTAAACAAAATGTTCCCACAAGTGACGGAGTCGGTAATTGGGGTAAGAAATGAGGTTTTTAGATTGTTACGGGACTGTTGGACATTACGTAACCCTCGTCCCTTTGACGACGTTACAACACGCTGTCTTATCAACGGCCATAACGGTTATGTTCCACAAGACCAAGGATGGGAAGTAATCCTAGTAAAACCAGAATGCATGACTTGTTTCTGGACGTATGAATTACGTGTCTTTATTGCCTTTGCCGAACGACTTGTGTACTAGCTAGAATTATCTTCACAACCATCTTGTATCAAATTTATTGTGTGCTATATTTCATGCTATATGTAAAATAAGCGGTATTGTAAGTTTGTAAAATATTGTGTAAAAGTTTGAACGCGAAATATTATTATAATCAGTTTTTCATATAGAATTGTAGTAGTTGAATTGTATATTAGCTACTAAGTATGAACTTAACGGGTAGGTACTACCCGAATTTAAACTTATAAAACGCTAATATGAAGAAAAAGCTTTTATAAATGAGTTCATATTATGCTACGAAATACTATTAACTACTCTTAATATTCTGTATGATTAACTTGTTCCATTTGACTATTTTGAAGGAAATGGCACCGACTACTCGACACACCGTGAATGTGAATGAAGAAGAATTCCGTACTTTTCTAGCTTCAAACATAGCCGCAGTACAGGCTGCGCTACATACCAACAATAACCTTGGATCTAGCAGTACGGGAAATCGTGTAGGATGCACCTACAAAGAATTCACTGCCTGCAAACCTTTGGAATTTGATGGAACCGAAGGACCGATCGGATTGAAACGGTGGACCGAGAAGGTCGAATCGGTGTTTGCCATAAGTAAGTGTACTGAAGAGGACAAAGTGAAGTACGCTACGCATACCTTCACAGGTTCTGCGTTAACATGGTGGAATACCTATCTAGAGCAAGTGGGACAAGACGATGCGTACGCACTACCGTGGTCAGCATTCAAGCACTTGATGAACGAGAAGTACCATCCCAGAACCGAGGTCAATAAGCTCAAGACAGAACTTAGAGGGTTACGAACCCAAGGATTTGATATTACCACGTACGAAAGACGATTCACAGAATTGTGCCTATTGTGTCCGAGAGCATTCGAAGATGAGGAAGAGAAGATCGACGCGTTTGTGAAAGGATTACCGGAAAGAATCCAAGAAGATATAAGTTCACACGAGCCCGCCTCCATACAACAGGCATGTAGAATGGTTCACAAACTAGTGAACCAGATTGAAGAAAGAATTAAAGAACAGACTGCTGAAGAGGCCAATGTGAAGCAAGTCAAAAGAAAGTGGGAGGAAAACGGTGATAAGAATCACCAATACAATAATAACAGCAATTACAACAATAATCGCAACAATTATCCCAACAATCGTAACATCAATCGCAACTACAACAAATGACCCAACAACAACAACAACAGCAACTACAACAATCATCCCAACAACAATAATAACCGCAACAACAACAACAATCAGAAGCAGCTATGCCAAAGGTGTGAAAAGTATCACTCGGGGTTCTGCACCAAATTTTGCAACAGGTGTAAAAGAAATGGTCATAGCACGGCGAAGTGTGAGGTCTACGGACCAGGGGTTAATAGAACGAAAGGAATAAATGGTGTCAGAACGAGTAATGGCGGAGCAAGTAGTGTCGGAGCAAGTTATGCCAATGTAGTTTGTTATAAATGTGGAAAACCGGGCCACATTATTAGAAATTGCCCGAACCAAGAGAAAACGAATGGACAAGGCCGCGGAAGAGTTTTCAATATTAATGCGGCAGAGGCACAGGAAGACCCGGAGCTTGTTACGGGTATTTTTCTTATTGACAATAAATCTGCTTACGTTTTATTTGATTCGGGTGCGGATAGAAGCTATATGAGTAGAGATTTTTGTGCTAAATTAAGTTGTCCATTGACGCCTTTGGATAGTAAATTTTTACTCGAATTAGCAAATGGTAAATTAATTTCAGCAGATAATATATGTCAGAATCGAGAAATTAAACTGGTTAGCGAAACATTTAAGATTGATTTGATACCAGTAGAGTTAGGGAGTTTTGATGTGATAATCGATATGGACTGGTTGAAAGAAGTGAAAGCAGAGATCGTTTGTTACAAAAATGCAATTCGCATTATACGAGAAAAAGGAAAACCCTTAATGGTGTACGGAGAAAAGGGCAACACGAAGCTACATCTTATTAGTAATTTGAAGGCACAAAAAACTAATAAGAAAAGGTTGCTATGCTGTTCTAGCACACGTCGAGAAAGTACAAACTGAAGAAAAGAGCATCAATGATGTTCCCATTGCAAAAGAATTTCCCGATGTATTTCCGAAAGAATTACCGGGATTACCCCCACATCGATCCGTTGAATTTCAAATAGATCTTGTACCAGGAGCTGCACCAATAGCTCGTGCTCCTTACAGACTCGCACCCAGCGAGATGAAAGAACTGCAAAGCCAATTACAAGAACTTTTAGAGCGTGGTTTCATTCGACCAAGCACATCACCGTGGGGAGCTCCTGTTTTGTTTGTCAAGAAGAAAGATGGTACATTCAGGTTGTGTATCGACTACCGAGAGTTGAACAAACTTACCATCAAGAACCGCTACCCACTACCAAGAATTGACGACTTATTTGATCAACTACAAGGCTCGTCTGTTTATTCAAAGATTGAGTTACGTTCCGGGTATCATCAAATGCGGATGAAAGAAGATGATATTCCAAAGACTGCTTTCAGAACACGTTACGGTCATTACGAGTTTATGGTCATGCCATTTGGTATAACTAATGCACCAGCTGTGTTCATGGACCTTATGAACCGAGTGTGTGGACCATACCTTGACAAGTTTGTCATTGTTTTCATTGATGACATACTTATTTACTCAAAGAATGACCAAGAACACGGTGAACATTTGAGAAAGGTGTTAGAAGTATTGAGGAAGGAAGAATTGTACGCTAAGTTTTCAAAGTGTGCATTTTGGTTGGAAGAAGTTCAATTCCTCGGTCACATAGTGAACAAAGAAGGTATTAAGGTGGATCCGGCAAAGATAGAAACTGTTGAAAAGTGGGAAACCCCGAAAACTCCGAAACACATACGCCAGTTTTTAGGACTAGCTGGTTACTACAGAAGGTTCATCCAAGACTTTTCCAGAATAGCAAAACCCTTGACTGCATTAACGCATAAAGAGAAGAAATTTGAATGGAAGGATGAACAAGAGAAAGCGTTTCAGTTATTGAAGAAAAAGCTAACTACGGCACCTATATTGTCATTGCCTGAAGGGAATGATGATTTTGTGATTTATTGTGACGCATCAAAGCAAGGTCTCGGTTGTGTATTAATGCAATGAACGAAGGTGATTGCTTATGCGTCTAGACAATTGAAGACTCACGAGAAAAATTATACGACGCATGATTTGGAATTAGGCGCGGTTGTTTTTGCATTAAAGACTTGGAGGCACTACTTATATGGGGTCAAAAGTATTATATATACCGACCACAAAAGTCTTCAACACATATTTAATCAGAAACAACTGAATATGAGGCAGCGTAGGTGGATTGAATTGTTGAATGATTACGACTTTGAGATTCGTTACCACCCGGGGAAGGCAAATGTGGTAGCTGATGCCTTGAGCAGGAAGGACAGAGAACCCATTCGAGTAAAATCTATGAATATAATGATTCATAATAACCTTACTACTCAAATAAAGGAGGCGCAACAAGGAGTTTTAAAAGAGGGAAATTTAAAAGATGAAATACCCAAAGGATCGGAGAAGCATCTTAATATTCGGGAAGACGGAACCTGGTATAGGGCTAAAAGGATTTGGGTACCAAAATTTGGAGATATGAGAGAAATGGTACTTAGAGAAGCTCATAAAACCAGATACTCAATACATCCTGGAACGGGGAAGATGTACAAGGATCTCAAGAAATATTTTTGGTGGCCGGGTATGAAAGCCGATGTTGCTAAATACGTAGGAGAATGTTTGACGTGTTCTAAGGTCAAAGCTGAGCATCAGAAACCATCAGGTCTACTTCAACAACCCGAAATCCCAGAATGGAAATGGGAAAACATTACCATGGATTTCATCACTAAATTGCCAAGGACTGCAAGTGGTTTTGATACTATTTGGGTAATAGTTGATCGTCTCACCAAATCAGCACATTTCCTGCCAATAAGAGAAGATGACAAGATGGAGAAGTTAGCACGACTGTATTTGAAGGAAGTCGTCTCCAGACATGGAATACCAATCTCTATTATCTCTGATAGGGATGGCAGATTTATTTCAAGATTCTGGCAGACATTACAGCAAGCGTTAGGAACTCGTCTAGACATGAGTACTGCCTATCATCCACAAACTGATGGGCAGAGCGAAAGGACGATACAAACGCTTGAAGACATGCTACGAGCATGTGTTATTGATTTCAGAAACAGTTGGGATCGACATCTACCGTTAACAGAATTTTCCTACAACAACAGCTACCATTCAAGCATTGAGATGGCGCCGTTTGAAGCACTTTATGGTAGAAAGTGCAGGTCTCCAATTTGTTGGAGTGAAGTGGGGGATAGACAGATTACGGGTCCGGAGATTATACAAGAAACTACCGAGAAGATCATCCAAATTCAACAACGGTTGAAAACCGCCCAAAGTCGACAAAAGAGCTACGCTGACATTAAAAGAAAAGATATAGAATTTGAAATTGGAGAGATGGTCATGCTTTCCACGTCTCGAATTTGAAGAAATGTTTTGCTAAAGAAGATCTCACTATTCTGTTAGATGAAATCCAAATCAACGAAAAACTCCAATTCATCGAAGAACCCGTCGAAATAATGGATCGTGAGGTTAAAAGACTTAAGCAAAACAAGATACCAATTGTTAAGGTTCGATGGAATGCTCGTAGAGGACCCGAGTTCACCTGGGAGCGTGAAGATTAGATGAAGAAGAAATACCCGCATTTATTTTCAGAAGATACGTCAACACCTCCAACTGCTTAAAATTTCGGGACGAAATTTATTTAACGGGTAGGTACTGTAGTGACCCGAACTTTTCCATGTTTATATATATATATTAAATGAAATTGTTATTTACATGATTAAGTGTTTCCAACATGTTAAGCAATCAAACTTGTTAAGACTTGATTAATTGAAATAGGTTTCATATAGACAATTGACCACCCAAGTTGACCGATGATTCACGAACGTTAAAACTTGTAAAAACTATACGATGACATATATATGGTTATATATATAGTTAACATGATTTTATTATAAGTATGTATCTCATTAGGTATTTTAACAATGAGTTATATACATAAAAATGAGACTATTAATTTAAGAAACTCGAAAACGATATATATAACGATTATCGTTATAACAACGTCTTACTAGGTAGTTGTGGTCTATTGTTACGATTTGATATATATAGGTTAAACCTATAACTCACCAACATTTTTGTTGACGTTTAAAGCATGTTTATTCTCAGGTGAATACTAAGAGCTTCCGCTGTCGCATACTTAAATAAGGACGAGATTTGGAGTCCATGCTTGTATGATATTGTGTAAAAACTGCATTCAAGAAACTTATTTTGTTGTAACATATTTGTATTGTAAACCATTATGTAATGGTCGTGTGTAAACAGGATATTTTAGATTATCATTATTTGATAATCTGCGTAAATCTTTTTAAAACCTTTATCTATGAAATAAAGGTTATGGTTTGTTTTAAAAATGAATGCAGTCTTTGAAAAACGTCTCATATAGAGGTCAAAACCTCGCAACGAAATCAATTAATATGGAACGTTTTTAATCAATAAGAACGGGACATTTCACAAATCACCGGACCCGAACTCATTCACGAAACCACCGAGAAGATCGTTCAAATCCGAGATAGGCTTCGGACGGCCCGGAGTCGTCAAAAGTGCTATACCGACAAAAGACGCAACGACCTTGAATTTCAAGTCGGTGACCGCGTCATGTTAAAAGTCGCACCTTGGAAGGGTGTAATCCGTTTTGGGAAACGCGGGAAGCTAAATCCGCGGTATATTGGTCCTTTCGAAATCTTGGAGCGTATTGGAACCGTTGCTTATCGTTTAGATCTTCCGCCTCAATTGAACTCCGTTCATCCTACTTTCCATGTATCTAACTTGAAAAAGTGCCTTGCCGAACCCGATATCGTCATTCCTCTCGAGGAACTCACTATTGATGACAAACTTCATTTTGTGGAGGAACCGGTTGAAATTGTGGACACCTCCGTCAAGACATTGAAACAAAGCCGAATCCCGATTGTTAAAGTCCGTTGGAACGCCAAAAGGGGACCCGAGTTTACTTGGGAAAGACAAGATCAAATGCAAAGGAAGTATCCTCATCTATTCGTGAATTCGGAAACGCAAGATCTCGAGGAAGAAACAACGACTACTACGCCTACTTAAATTTCGGGACGAAATTTATTTTAAGGAGTAGGTAATGTAACATCCCGCCTTTTTCCATTTACTTTTCCGTTATACTAATTTAAACTCCGTTATATGTTTATAACATCTCCCGTTAATACACGTTTTAAATTATCTCGTTTAGGTAATTCACGCACCCGATTCAAATTAGAGGGACTAAACTTGCCAAGAGGCCAAAGATTTGACTAGGTCAACTAGTCAAACCTTCAACCTCCTCCTCTCATTTCAACATCTCCATCTTTCTTCTACTCCCTTTTTCTCTCAAGAACACCAACAAGAATTCATCATCTAAATTCGGATTAGGAAGTTAGCAACAAAACAAATTACAAATTCGTGATCCTTGCATCTTCCTCTTCGATTCCATACCAATTTCATTACATTTGGGTAACTTTCTAAAATCACTAGATTTTGTGTTCTTTATGTTTTTAACTTATAAAAGTGTTAATTAGTGTCTATGGCTCAAGTCTAACATGATTATATGATTTATATGCTCGATCTCGTTGTTTCAGTGTAACTAGCATGAACTTGAATTTTGGTGTGTTTTCTTGAATTTTGGATGATCATATGTTGTTAGATGTTAAAAGTTCATGTTATAATTGTGTTCCTAGTATCACTAGCTTCAATTTGATGTGTAGGTTGCTTTAGAAAAGTTCATGAACTTGATTTATGATTTTGGTGAATATGGGTTAGGGTTTGATGAACTTGAAATGGACTTTTGATGCATTGAATGCCATGAATTATTGTTGGTAAGTGTTTAGTTGGATTGTATGCTTGATTACCTTCGAAACGGCATATCATGCATGTAAATTTGTTGCCCGAATCATTGAATTGCATTTATGAACTTGTATGCGATTAATGTTGAGCATTAGATGCAGTTTTGGTTGTTATAATAGGTAGATTGATTGATGAAATGTGTTTAGTCGTCTTCCTCGTCAAATTACCTTCCCAACGGTATAAAATACTTGACTTGATTGTTTGCGGATCATAAATTGTGTTTATTTGGTTTTTGGTTCGTGCACTTAGAAGGTTTCTGCATCAGGCTTGAATACCAATCTGGACGCCGTCCAGACCCTTGGACGCCGTCCCAGTCTTCAAGGCTGGACGCCGTCCAGATACTTGGACGCCGTCCCAGTCTTCAAAGCTGGACGCCGTCCAGAAAATCTGGACGCCGTCCAGAAAATCTGGACGCCGTCCAGATACCCTGGCAGGCTACTGTCTTCGTTGGTCATTTTACGGAAAATGTTTGCTATGCTATGGACCTCCGATTCACATGTAACTTGTTCTAACATGCTCATATATGATTAAAAACCTCAAAAAAATAGTTCGGGACCCGACCCGAACGTGTTGACTTTTTTGTTGACTTTGACCGACCAAAGTTTGACTTTTTGTCAAACTTAACCAAATGATTATGCAACCTTCCTAACTTGTTTCTATACTTGTATCTTGCATGAAACTTGACAATTTGATTTCACATGCTACATAATCGAGTCGTAACGAGCCGTAGGACTAATTGAACATCTTTGACCTATCGTGTTTACCGTTATTGATACGACCTATTTGTTTAGGTCAAGACTAGCATTGTTCTTTGCACACGTTACTTGTCGAAGTACTTATTTACTCTTCCGCTCAAGGTGAGATCATAGTCCCACTTTTACTCTTTTGCACTTACATTTGGGATGAGAAAACATAAACGTTTCTTTTTACTAAGTGAACACAAGTACAGGAAAACAAACATTCTACATACGAGTTTGAACAAAAATCCTCAATTCGATTATCATTAGTTACACTTGCCGGGTGTAAGCGAGAACTTATGTTATATGGCCATATGGGTTTGACAAACCCTCATTCAAACGGTTCGCTACCGTTTACGAATGAAATGTATTTTCGAGAAACAGTGTATGTTCTAACACTATTGTGATGGGGTTCTATGAAAGGAATGTTAAGTATTGATAATTGGGTGCTCGTGAAACAAACTTTTGGAATGTATTACTATTATCTCATTGTTGCAAATCTTGTGGTTCACTTGTACTTACTTACTTAAACCTATGATTTCACCAACGTTTTCGTTGACAAATTTCTATGTTTTTCTCAGGTCCTTGAACGATACATGATACATGCTTCCGCTCATTATTTTGATACTTGCATTGGATGTCGAGTATATATGCATACATGGAGCGTCTTTTGGCTACTTTTAAATTGTGTCGCATAAGTTTCATTTGTACTTATAACTTTGTAACGTAACTTGTGGTGGAACTATTCTTGTAAACTTTGAACAATCTTTACATTTGAAATGAATGCGACATATCTTTTGGTCAAACGTTGTTTTAAAGACTTATGACCACGTAACGGGACCTAAGTAGACGGCGCCGTCAAACATGATTTGGTCGGGTCGCTACACGCTACCTGTTTGTTCAAAGCTTCAATAATTATAGGTTCAATATCTTTCGTGTCAAACCACACATCGAACATTATGAAGGGCTTCGGGCCAAAATTTTCGTTTTATTCCTGAAGCACAATGGATAATCATCCGATTATTTTCCTTCCAACAAAAATCCTCCCACATTTGAAGGAAGTTATCCAACACCAAGAACCAATTAAGTTTACTAATTTTTGACCAGTCGTCGCTGACTCTGGTGAACTTTTTTCCGATGAGGGGGACCTCAACTAATTGCAGTTTCTCAATAAAATCGTTGAAAATATCGGCTCTTTGTTCGTTAAAGACACAGTTATGCTTTCGTGTTAATTGTGTATTTCATTGAAATCGCCATAGATTTACCCACGTCGCGTTAAGGTAGCACATCAGAAATTCCAGAGTCTTCACATTTTCTTCTTATTCTTGTCGTTATGAGGACCATACACGTTGATAACTACGATCTATATATCCTAGCCAATCCAGATTACAAGTGCTTGGTTGACCACGAAGACATTTGTATCCCAAATTACCAGCGTAGTGCCTAATTTTCCAATCATTAGTTTTTGTATATATTCAAAAATAGTGCTACCGCATATATACTTAATGAGTCTACCAGACTTTTTTGCAATTCGATTCATGGACCACAACAATATCCGGATGTTCACTAATTGTCATATTCCTGAACCAATTGAACTTTCTATCGGTGCCCAAATCGCCACCAAAGCCACAAATATTAGTGAAAGGATATTCATGATAAAATGATAACGTACGAGTGAGTTCATGTATGTTTATGGGGACATTGAGTCCCAACACACCCCAAGTTTCTCGCCAAACCCTTTTAACACGACGCTGTCATCTGAATTATTTGAAATATTTTTTAAATTTTTCCCTGAGTTCAGTGACTTGGATTTAGATTAGAACGAATTTTGCAAACTTTACCTTTATGCGGAGTGTCATGAAAAACTCTTGTTTTTTTTTTTTTTTTTTTTTTTTTTTTACGTGGAGATTCCGGGATGATGACTTCCAACTTCTATTTGAACTCCAAGTTTTGTCATTTATACCTTTGGCACATTTATTTCGATGGGTTTTTGAGATTTCGAACAATTGGTAATTGAATCATTAGCTTCCAGATATACCTTTGAAGATATATTTTTCTTATAGTTATCCGCGCAACCGCTTACCTAGGTGGCAGAAGCATCTTTTCCAATCGATACCTGTCCATGTTCGTCGAGGATACGAGGATTTGGGGGGTTCATAGGTTTGGCTAGTTTTGCGGTTTTGTGGAGTATTGAGGGTTTATGAAGGGGAGGGATGGTAGGTTTAGCAAGAATGGAGGCATCAGGTCGGGTATATTTGCTTTGCATACGATTAAAATCATTGTTTGTTTGTTAGACGAAGTTTACAAATTGGGCTAATGAGTGGGTTAGAATCACGGTTTGTTAGAATCGCTGTTTCTACCACTCGACCACCGCTTCTCACGGGTAATTCAAAATCTGACAACAATTATTCGTTAGACAAAATTTTCTTCTCCGATTCATAACTCCCACAGCAATCACTGTCTTTTTTGGGCACATCCATCTCTAGTTCTACAACATCTCCTCCTTCTTCCAAGACATTAGTGTAAATGATTGTGAACTTTACCTGCTTGTAACGGATTCCTGAATAAAATTCGAAACTCTTTTCCTCATAAGAACTCTTCCCGCTAACAGGTTTTATTTTCTTCATTGATCTCGCAGTTTTAAAGTATCCAGGATCGGACCCAACCAGGACGCTACTTATTTGAAACATTTGGATATTTCATCATGTTATAGGGACCCTATAGATATTAACCCATGTTAATCTTCCTAGAGCTACGTAATTCGAGTCCATTTTCGAACATCTGATAACCATTATTTTATCCAGTGATATTGTACCTGCCATGTCAAGGTAAGGGCATCTCGCATTCTTTCTTGGTCGGATCAAGCCAACTAGCGATTTCCGACAAGTCTTTGCTTCTCTTCTCTGAGTATGTTTTCCATTGCACTTCGATTGCCAAATAATAACATTATTTCCAACCCTCCGAAATACTCGAAAGCAAACTTATTAACACCTTCTTCCTCACATTGATGTTGTAGGTGCCCGAGGGTATTAAGATCCTCTACTTCTCCTATAAGAGCTCTCTTTAAGGTTTCCATGTTATCATCAACGTTACCAATCAAGATTGTTCGACCAATCGTGTGCACATTCTCCGTAAGTTGAGGTTGGGATTTTTTAGCGTTGTCATTTAATGGTGTATCCTAGGGGATACAGGCATAAAAACATCATTTTTATAGAAAAGAAATGATCGAAAAGCATAAGAGATAGAAGTTTTGGCAGTTTTTAGCATTATCCGTCCAGCGCTAAGCAGGCCTGGGATTTTGCTAATGTGTAACCCGCTATCTCACATTAAATCGTATTTGATTAAGTCGAAAGTTCTTACATACATATTAGTAGCATTTTCCATTAATAATCATTAATTTGACATAATACTTACTATTTTTTATTTGTGTATTAGTTGTGAAATTAAAATCGAGTTTAACCATATCAACTTTTAAGTTTATGAAACATCAAATGTGATACTTGGCATATTAATTTCTAACATTTTGATCTTTCTTCTTGAAAAACATCCGGCTAGTAAAATAATAGTGACACATTAACACTTTAGCTTGTGAAGTTCAAGTAAACAGTTGTTATTATTGTGTATATATTGAATATAAAAACATGTACAGAGTTTCATTTAATGTTGATTCAGATTCAGATTTGAGATCACATCTCCTTAGTTGCCGGGTCAAGTGGAAGAAGACACCCACGGTTTGCTTATTTTTGGGATCCTCTACTAATGCTTTGCATTTATTATTTTGCCTAATCAACAAATTATCATAATCTTTATATTTAAACAAATATATATACACAATTATCTCCCAAAAAGAAATTCACCATATTTAAATATGCTAACTTTCCACAACAAGAATCTAAATTTTTTTTTATTTATTAAACTTTTTACAAAGAAACGAAAACTTTATAACAAATCTAGATCTCGAAGAGAGACAAGATAACAAATGAACAAAACTAACATCTCCGACGGAGGCTCGAAGATAGCAAGAAACACTAACTAGTCTAGAGCCTTTCCTAGATATTACATACTCACATGACATACTACGATTACAATTCAAAAAAATCATTGTTGAGGGATAATGAAAATTTGGAATCTTTCTTTGTTGAATTGTTGGTGTGGCATGACCCTATAACAAAACCCAGAGCCAGTGGTACCCCACCGTTCACACAAGTGCGAGGGTGGCCCACACACGGTATACATGTGACCAATCTCCCCACTAATAATAATATTATTTCATTTCATATTCATATATTTCTCTCTCATAAATAAATACAAATACAAATTCTTCCTTAAACTTCCCCTGTTTTCTGCAGTTTGTAAGAATTCCTCCAAGACTCACTTTTTGACTTGCAGAAGAAAAATGGCTTCTTTTAACAAAAACAAACTCTTTCTTTTTAATCTTTTCATGTCTTTTTATCTTGCACAACTTACAATCTCAACTTATGCTAAACCTAAAGCTAAGGTTACTCCTTAACTCACTTCTACTAATCCTAATCTTTCTTCATCTTTTTTCATTTTATTGTGATAAAAATAATAAAAATAATATTGTTTGTTGAATTTTTGGTTGTAGGTGTATGTGGTGTATATGGGTAGCATACATATTGAAGACCCAGATGAAGTTTTGATGCATAACCATAGAATCCTTTCTTCTGTTCATAATGGAAGGTAATAATATAATTTTTGTTAAAATTTTAGTAGGGTTTTTCAAGATTTTGCTCTTTCTAATTTAATTGTTGATTTTTTGTTTTTTTTTTTTTGTTTTTTTTTTTGTTTTTTGTTTTTTTTTTTGTTTTTATAATTACAGTACTGAAGATGCAAAGGCTTCTCATTTGTATAGTTATAAACATGGTTTTAAAGGGTTTGCAGCTAAATTAACTAATGATCAAGCACTTCAAATTGCCAGTATGTTTCTAATCTCCCTGTACTAACATATACTAACGTATACAAGTACAGGTACTGATAAACATATGCATATAACTGAGTTATTTTTATTTTTTTATTTTTTTGATGTTATGAATGCAGAGATGGAAGGGGTAATTTCAGTGTTTGAAAACACAAAGAGGAAACTTCATACAACACATTCATGGGATTTCATTGGTCTTGCTGGTGAAGAAACAATGGAAATCCCTGGTTTTTCGACCTCGAACCAAGTTAACGTCATCATCGGTTTCGTTGATACTGGTTGGTTACAAAAATCACAACTCATGAAATCTGTTCGTGATTCTAAATATTTATTTTCATACATAAAATGTATGATATGTGTTACTTTTTGTAATGTGTTACCTTTTGTAATGATACCGATTTATGATATACGCTCATGTTAACGTAGGAATTTGGCCAGAATCACCGAGCTTTAGTGACACAGACATGCCTCCTGTGCCAGCTGGATGGAAAGGAACATGCCAGACAGGGGAAGCATTCAACACTACACATTGCAACAGGTTTTTTGAATCAACCCATTTATAAGTAAAATGGGTAGAAATTACCACCTCTAACTTTTCAAGATTTATTTAAGATCCCATAATTAATAATTAATCTCATATATATTAAAATATAAAATATCAAAAAATAGGAAAGTGATAGGAGCAAGATACTACCACAGTGGATATGAAGCTGAGGAGCATAGTAAATTAGACCAAAATGATGATGATCCAACAAAAAAGGTATCTTTTAGGTCACCAAGAGACAGCAACGGCCATGGGACCCACACTGCTTCCATTGCTGCTGGCCGATACGTTGAAAACATGAACTATAACGGGCTGGCTAGCGGTGGAGCTAGAGGCGGTGCACCAATGGCTAGGATTGCAGTGTACAAAACCTGCTGGGATTCAGGTTGTTATGATGCTGATATATTAGCAGCATTTGATGATGCTGTCAGAGACGGGGTCCACATTGTGTCGCTATCACTGGGACCCGATGCACCACAAGGAGACTATTTTAGTGATGCTATATCTATCGGCTCGTACCATGCAGTTAGCCGTGGGATAACGGTTGTTTCGTCGGTTGGAAATGAAGGAACTAAAGGGTCTGCTACAAATCTTGCACCTTGGCTTATAACGGTTGCAGCTAGTTCAACGGATCGAGAGTTTAGTTCTAAACTGGAAATGGGAAATGGTGCTAGATTGAAGGTGCATAAATGTTATTTTTGGACTTTTTATCTATTGGCATGGTTGCAATAATCGCTAATCGGGAGTACTCGGTCGGGACTTTTTAGGGAGTATAGTCAGTTGTTGACCAAGTTTGACTTTGACCGATTTTGACTGATTTTTGACCAATATTCCTAGTAATCCCGAGTTTTGGCCGTGTTTGACCTAGTTTCGAATGAGTTTGACCATGTTTGACCGAGCCTTGGCTGAGTTTGACAATGTTTGACCAGGTTTGACTCAGTACTCGCCTCCGAGTTAAAAACCAAGTACTTGCCGAGTAATTCCGAGTTCTGCAACACTGTCTATTAGTTCATTAATGATCAGAGTCTCGTTACATAATTGTTACGCTAACGTTCTGTGTGAATATTGATGTTACAGGGGGAAAGTCTTAGCGTACATCAAATGAGGGCCCCGGCAAGAATAATATCCGCTTCAATTGCAAATAGGGGGTTTTTCACCCCTTACCAATCCAGGTGAAAAACAGGTACTTTTGTTTATGGTTTGATAAAATAGACACTCTTCTTATGTAAAGAAGTGTTTAAATCTTCCGTTTTATGCAGTTACTGTTTAGAAAGCTCGTTAAACTACACAAAGACTAGAGGGAAGGTGTTGTTATGTCGACACGCAGAACGGTCAACAGAGTCAAAACTAGCTAAAAGTGAAGTGGTCAAAGCAGCTGGTGGAATTGGAATGATCCTAATTGATGAAACCGATAAGGATGTCGCAATTCCGTTTGTGATACCAGCTGCAATGGTCGGAAAAAGAATGGGAAACAGGATTTTATCATACATAAATAACACACGGTTTGTGCCTTTACTTATCAAGTCTCAATAATCTTGTTCAGTGTTGCAGATCTCTGAATTACTCCGCGAGTACTTGGTTTTTGCTACTTGGGGAGTACTTGATCAAACTCGGTAAAAAACAAACTTGGTCAAAATCGGTCAAAGTCAAACTTGGTCAACCTGTGTACTCTCCGAGTTGTCGAGAACTCCCTAGATAGTCCCGACTGAGTACTCCCCGAGTAGTGATTTTTGCAACCTTGAGCTTCGTTCCAATTTAAATAACGTTATTTTAGCACTAACACGAATTTCCATCTACATATAGCAACGCAACATCAAGGATTTTTTCTTCGAATGCCAAATTAGGATCACAACCTGCCCCTCGGGTAGCATCTTTCTCTTCTAAAGGTCCTAATGCATTAACCCCGGAAATATTAAAGGTAAATATTATTTGACATTTGTGACCCGTTTTACCATCTACAGATTGTAATATAAGTAAATAAGTAAATTATTTACTACCTGTTTTGCAGCCTGATATTGCAGCCCCGGGATTGAATATCCTTGCAGCATGGTCACCAGCGAGTGAAAAGATGAACTTCAACATTCTCTCGGGAACTTCAATGGCTTGCCCGCACGTAACCGGGATTGTAGCCTTGATCAAAGCCGTTCATCCTTCATGGTCTCCATCCGCAATCAAATCTGCAATCATGACAACAGGTAAACTTTACTGACTGTTGGGGAGGCAATTTTGATATACTTACTTTCTCCTAAATTGTTTTTCCTCTAAACATTTATATTCTTATTGACATATTATGGTTTTGAACAATTAATCAACTTTCTAGTTATTATTCTTAAAGATAACCAAATTTTGGCTTTTTTTCCCGGATGAACTTGACCTCTTTTGACCCATAAAATAGAATCAGTCAAACAACTCATTTCGACCCAAAGTTTCGACCTTTACTGATGACTTTTAAGTATTGCTATCTATGAGGATAACTTTATAATCAAAGAATCTGAAAAAAAATAACAATAATGCAGCTACAGTTTTCGACAAGAATGGAAAACCCATCAGAGTTGACCCTGAAGGAAGAAGAGGGAACGCCTTTGACTATGGCTCTGGTTTTATTGACCCAACAACGGTCCTTGATCCTGGTCTTGTCTACGATGCAAAGCCAACCGACTACAAATCTTTTCTTTGCTCAATTGGTTATACTGACAAATTACTTCACCCAATAACAAGAGACAACAGCACGTGTGACAAACACGCATTCTCAACGCCTGCCGGTTTCAACTATCCTGCAATTTTATTATCAAACCTTAAATCAAGTTTCTCAGTTACTAGAACATTGACAAATGTTAGAAAGCAGAAACAAAAAACTACTTACAAAGCTGTCGTATCTAATCCACATGGGATTCAAGTCAGTGTAGTCCCACGCAGATTAGTCTTCTCTCGTTATGGTCAAAAAGTCAACTTCACCGTCACTTTCAAGATTTCTGCACCTTCACAGGGCTATGTATTTGGTTACTTACAATGGAAGAACAGATACTCGCGTGTTGCCACACCGCTAGTGGTCCGAATTTCACCTTCTAACTTGGGTGCAGTCGTATAATCAAGAGACAAAAATTTGTGCAGACCGAGTACAAATATAGCTTACGCTAGTGATTATAGTAATGTTTTTTATTCATGTTTTTTCATGGTTATAGACAAAAATCTGAAGGGAAAATATATAGCTTACGCCGGTGATTATAGTCATATTTTTTATTCTGTTAGTGCACTTTTCTTGAATATGGTATATAGTTCTGTTAACGTTAAAAAAACATTGTAAATGTAGCATTACTTGAACTTTATCAAATACTCCGTAGAAAACTACATTTAACCTTCACATTCAAGCACAAAGAGTTGAACATCCAAACAACATGCAAGTTTTTACATACACAAATTCAGCTATAAAGTTGTTAACCTATTAATAAAGGGCATTGATATATCCACATAAGTGTGCATAAACAAGTTGTACAGTACATGTTAATGCATATTGTATGATTCACCACCCATTCATAAAGTTATAAAAGAGACGATATAGTAAATGTCGATAGGTGTCAAGATTTTAAGGATCAACTAATCCTTCCATCACGACGAGTTCATCCAAGAGTGAAAGTTTCTCCTCTTCGAGAGAATTAATTGCATCTTGAACCTCTTTTGTTTCTCTTCCTAAATGGAAGTTTTCTTCTTCGAGCATCAAGTATTTGCGTCTCAGGGATCGATAATCGTTAACGCTAGAAGAATCTGGTAGAGAATCTGAAGTTGACTTTTCTTGTTGAAAAATTTGAGGTGGTTCGTTTTTGGAGCTTCTTTTTGAAGGGCGAATTACTTCATGAGTACTCAGATTGTTCTCTTGAGTCTGATTCTTTGGAAGCTTTGGTGTAACTGTTTTCCTTTTTATTGGCTTTGGTACTATTGTTTCGTCTACTGAAACTATTCCATTGTCTTGCATTTTGTGAGTTTCTGTAAATTAACCTGAACACAAGAGAAATATACATTGAAAACCATTTGAAAAATGGAACACAAGATGAATAGTTCATTAACCAACTATCCAAACATCCAAACATTAAGTTTATATACAGATGTTAAACAGACAATAATTTAGAATATATACACTAATTCGGATAAAGTATTCATTTAGATACACAATAACTGAAATTCTTAAATAACTAAGATGTTTAGTGGTATTTTAGAGTAAAAGCCTAAATTCACATGGCTGCATTCTGTAAAGGCGTGAATCATATGTTCACGGAATGCCCCGTTTGGTCGATAGGTCTGAACCATTTAAATAGTTCCTGCTAACCACTATATTGATGAAACATGACTTAGATATTCAAAAGTGGTTATTTAACGTTTTAATCTTTCCTATTAGGCTCCTTTAATCGACATTACATCTTAAAATTCCTTCTGAAAGTTGCACCTCCAGATAAGGTTATCAATGTATCAACCAAATATCAGTTGAAATTTGGTATTCAAGACAAGTACCCTTTCATGTTGCAATTTGGGAATCAAGACACAGCCCATATTACTTAGTAACTTGTATTCAAAAACGAAACCTTTGGGAAAAATCATCACTACCTGAATAGAAAATCAGATGCAACAAAATGAGAGATAAAAGCAAGAATCATGACGTTTGACGAAACAATTTAATTTGCAAATTTTGAAGTTTAGGGTTTATTTGGAATAACTGTATTTTTTGTTTTGCAAGTTTCTTTTCAAGCTACCTGTTTGTTTCAATACACTCATTTATTTAAAATTGAAAAAGAAAAATAAATCTATGCTGTTCTGAAAAAAATCTCATAATTAGAACTCTTATTTATCTTTCTTGTTATTTGATTGCTCGGCCATTAAAGCTTCTAGGTTACCTATCTATCAGTTTGACATATGCAAGTTAAATGAAGATTACTTGTAAAAATCCAAAATCCATCACTATAACAGGAGCTATGGGTGTAGGACTACAAGCACAAACTTTGTGTAGCATATACACCATATTAATCATGATCATGATTTAGTTACAAACTATCAGATGTATCCTATCCTATCCTATTATTATTCTAAAAGAGCATAATATATCAATATTTAGGAAAGAAGTTACAGGTTTACCGTCAATTGATAACAGTTGATTGATTAACAATAACAGAAAGAAATGAAGGAAAATATATTCTTACAGCAAGTAATTAAGCAAATTAGGGAAGCGATGAAAGAGTAATCGAACAATCAATCGAATTGGGGAACAACAAGTGTGGATCACCGGAGAAGTCAAAGCTGTTCGATCTTTCAGCAGTACCTCCCTCGTTTTCCAGTTCTGCAATTAATTTCCTTTGTAATTTTAACAAAATCTTACAGATGTAAGAAACTTTTAAACTTGTACGGAATGTATCTTATACGAGTAGAATAACTAAGTATTGTTAAAGTTCAAGTTGTTTTTTTAAACGATTAAACTGATCAAACTCTTAAGACCCTCTCTAACCGTGTTACCTGTTCTGAAGTGCCAGAAACACGCCACCAACACGTGGCTAATGCCGCGTGCTGGATGTTTACACGGAGTAAAATGCCGCGTGCAAGAGGTGTTTGGTCAACGTGTAGGTTGATTATTGGCCCATTTCATTTGAATTCAAATACATATATTATACAAACGGGTATATTTGCAACGGTTATAAAATAAAATAAATAAATAAATAAAACCTTTTTAATCTATAAATACAACACACACACACACTTTCAAACTTAACTTTCATTTCTCTATACTCTTTCAATTTCTAAACAGAACATTACTCCAAATGGATGCCTTTTTACGCATTGTCGACGATGATTCTTCGGACGATGAAATATTATTAAATGTTATGCGTTCGTGCGCTAAAGAGCTAGACCAATAAGCCGGTGAAGGCTCAAGTCAGGGACCTCAAGGAGCACCCCGAATGTATCTTCTTAGGGATCGCGAAGGTGCGGCTCAACGTCTATGGAAGGACTATTTTTCTGATAATCCTACGTTTCCTGATCACAAATTTAAAAGACGATTTCGAATGCAACCACAATTACTCATAACAGGTATATCTGAATGCTCCATTAATCCTTTACCCGCGCACTTTGAATTTTTTAAAGAAAAATACGACACGTGTGGTCGTCAAAGTTTTAATATCTATCAAAAATGCACATCTGCGTTACGCCAGTTGGCCTACGGTACATGGGGTGATATGTGGGACGAATAATTGCATATGAGTGAGCAAACATCATTAATTTTAATGTAATGCTTTTTTTAATGAATTTTTATTGTAATCTTTTATTTTTAGGACTTTTAAATTATTGTAATCGTATTATTAAATTTATGTTGTGTGATTTATTTTATTAATTTATTTTTTATAATTTAAAAATTAATAATATAACTAATTAAATAAAATAAATTAAAATCAAGAAAAATAAAAAAGAAATAAAAATAAATACCTCACCCCAACCCAGCAACACGGCACTCAGCACGCCACCCATAAATCAGCAGTTTGTCAGCACGCCCATCAAGCATTCCACCCCCACCCTGCAACACGTCAACACGCCTCAAAGGGTTAAAGATGGTCTAAACGTTTTCCTTTGATATTGATTAATTTTATTAGATAATCAATAGTGAGAATTGCTAATACCCACCATTTGTAGTGGTATGGGTGTGAGTTAATGTTGTGAGTTACTTTATTCAGTTTTTTTGAAGATTAGGACATATGGAATTTTTATGAGGAGTAGTGGTAATGTGAGTCTTGGTGTGAATAAGAAGTGTTGTGATAATTTGTTAAAATATAATTAATTTGTAAAATAATAAAAAAAGATAAGAATAATATTTCTAAAATAATATGAAATTAATAAATGGAAACTCACACGCATGAAATTTCCCGTGAAAATTCAACGCACGCTTCATGTAACGACCCAAACCTCGTTATACCAAAATATGACCCCAAAATTTTTTTTCTGTTTCAACACATCTGGACGGCGTCCAGCTCTGAAGGGTGGGACGGCGTCCAAGCATATTGGACGGCGTCCAAATGAACTGAAAGTTTCTGCTCCCCGGGTCCAACTTACATGAGCGGAAATCCCGCTTTCCGATACTTTTAAACGAAACCCTTTTCACAACATGTTAAGATAATTAAAACTAAGAGGTTTCCACAATAAAACCAAGTTTTACAACATCGGGCCCACATCGGCAGTGTTACGAGTTTCGTTCAAAAATACAAGTTCGACCATAAGAGTTTAAATTCCAAACGATACCTAGAGCACGGTGTTTGGGGTTAAATATAACGACCCTCATTTTTCCATTCTATATTTTTTCAATATTAAATGACCAAATCATATAATTAAAACTTGACGATTAAACTTTAATCAATAATTGTTAAGTATAAATAATTATAAAACAATATTAATTAACTTTGTACAATAATTGACAAGTTAATAAAAGACGGAAATAATAAGCTAATTAATTTTCATGAACAAAATGTAAAAACTCTAGAACTTGTAGCCTTTAAATATTTAAACTTGAACTTAAAAAGAGTCATTTAAGCTAATCTAAAGTAAAATGACTAAAACGAAAAAGTTCCAAAACCCTTCCCTTAAAACCCTAGCCGAAATTTTAAGGGTAAAATTACCCTTTTGTCCCTCTAATTTTCGGCCCAAATTACCTCCTCCCTAAACCCTAACTTATTCCCTAAGAAAACCTACCTAAACCCTAATTCTAGATCCTTCCTAGCTCAAGTATAAAAGGAGGTGCAAGGGTTTAGGTTTTTCTCATCTCATTCATCACACAAAAATCCTAAATCTCTCTCCCTCTCTCTTCTTGATTTTGGAAATCATAGCCACCACCACACCACCATCGTCTTCAAGCAATCTTCAAGTAATCGTCAAGGGATCTTCATCGCGTTCTTCGTGTTCATCAAGATCTTCAAGTGTGTTCTTCAATATTCAAGCGTTTTGATCTTCATCTTCAAGTTAACTTCATCTTTTTCTTGTTATTATCCTTCATCATCATCAATAAAGGTATAACCCTAAATCTTATCTTTTTAATTCATTCAATACATAATTCGTGCTCTTGATTTATACTCTTGATTCAAATACATGTAAACTAACCTAAAACAATATGTATATACATATGCTAATCGATATATATATATATATATATATATATATATATATATATATATATATATATATATATATATATATATATATATATATATATATATATATCGACTTTTTTAAAAAAAAGAGGTTTTGTTTGATCTTAAAAACACTAAAAGATTATCAAAGATTATGTTAATGTTTAAAAAGGGAAACAAGTATATATACATACTATATATAAGTACATGCATAAAAATATATATATATATATATATATATATATATATATATATATATATATATATATATATATATACCTACTATATATATATATACGGTTACATATATATATATATATATAAAAAGATTTTGTTAGATCTTAATAACCCTAGAGATTTGCTAAAGATTTGTTAATAGTTTAAAAATGGAAATAAGATATATATACCACATATACATATTTATTATTTAAGAAAAATATATATACATATATATATATATATATATATATATATATATATATATATATATATATATATATATATATATATATACATACATACACGATATATATGTATTTACATATTAATTATTAAAACCCTAATTAAACATAACCCTAATTATTAAACCCTAATTAACTTTACTAAACCCTAGACATTTATTTAATTTAAACCCTAATCATTAATTAATTATTACTACTACATTAATTAATTAAAACCCTAATCTAAACCTACTTAATTAAATACTACTACATATACTTATACTACTATCTAACACTTATACATTTATACTACTACTAACACTTATAATATACTACTTATATTATAATACTTATAAATACCATAGTCATTCACGATAGCATGATATTACTCGAACGTCGACGCTGCTTAAGGCCTAGGGTGATCCTTGGTACCACTATGGGACGCTTGTGGATTACGAATGCCAAACTTAGATTTTGGTCAAGAAATCCTGGGCCAACCGGTAACAATTGGTCATTCTAGTGACTCGGCGGTGGCATAGATGTTTGGGTATGGTCCACAATATCAACCCGACTTTAGTAATTATACACTTGCTTATTTTCACACTTAATAGGTGGTAGACTTATTAAGGACAACTCACTAGTGTTCAACACTAACTTTTTAAAAGTGGAAACTTACTAAAAATAGAAACTTTCTAAAAGTGGAAACTTACTAGGAATGGAAACTTAGTAAAATGAACTATAACACTTTCATACTTAAACTTAAACTTAGGCAAAACATTTAACTACTCTTAAATGCCAATAGGTTGACTTTCTGCTCACGTTCATCCAAACTTTCTATTCCGAGGAATAACGATCTCTCTCCTACTTACTAAGGTGAAATCATAGCCCCACTCTTTATTGCTAGCAACTTATTTAACTTTTTAGGGTGAGACACATGCTACTATTACTATTTACAATTTAGACACAAGTACCAACTGTTAAACTATGCTATACCCGGTTATGTCCGACTAAGTCCCTACAGTGATATTTTTAATTGCTCGTTGAACACATTCTTAATTATTGGGGGTAGGCCTATCGGGAGTAACGTCCCCGATACATTTGACCAAGTCATTGTATTACTTAATAATGAAATTAAACTGACAAGTATAGACACAACTTGTCATTTGGGGCAAACTTTGACCGTTTAGTCTAAATATCACGAATTGACATAACTTTTTGGTCCCTACGAGATCAACTTTTAAGGTCTTTGTGATCTTCTTTCACAACTAAAGATCTGTGTAATCTACTTTATAAACAAATCTTGTGTTCTAAAAATAACGATAACTACTTTTGTTAAACCTATGATTTCACTCAACCTTTTTGGTTGACACTTTAGCATGTTTGTTTCAGGTGCCGATTGATCATGCTTACTTACTTACTGCTTATGTGATGCTACTTGGACTTAGGATCAAGAGATATCATATTTATTATTCTTGCATTTGAAACAATTACTTTACTTTAATTTCCATTATTGTAACGACATTTCATTTTTCGCTGCATACTCAATAAAGTTTGTTTTCATCATTTAGTATTGTTCTCGTATATTATAATATGTTGGTTTGTTTGATATTAGTGACATTTTCTTCCAGAACCTATCTGGAGGTCGTCACAGAGTGGTATCAGAGCATAACCAGGCTGTTATAGAGAACCAGGATTGCATCTTTATGTGTGCCTTATGAAATGTCCCGTTCTTATTGATTAAAAACGTTCCATATTAATTGATTTCGTTGCGAGGTTTTGACCTCTATATGAGACATTTTTCAAAGACTGCATTCATTTTTAAAACAAACCATAACCTTTATTTCATAAATAAAGGTTTAAAAAGCTTTACGTAGATTATCAAATAATGATAATCTAAAATATCCTGTTTACACACGACCATTACATAATGGTTTACAATACAAATATGTTACATCGAAATCAGTTTCTTGAATGCAGTTTTTACACAATATCATACAAAAATGGACTTCAAATCTTGTCCTTATTTTAATATGCAATAGCGGAAGCTCTTAGTATTCACCTGAGAATAAACATGCTTTAAACGTCAACAAAAATGTTGGTGAGTTATAGGTTTAACCTATATATATCAAATCGTAACAATAGACCACAAGATTTCATATTTCAATACACATCCCATACATAAAGATAAAAATCATTCATATGGTGAACACCTGGTAACCGACATTAACAAGATGCATATATAAGAATATCCCCATCATTCCAGGACACCCTTCGGATATGATATAAATTTCGAAGTACTAAAGCATCCGGTACTTTGGATGGGGTTTGTTAGGCCCAATAGATCTATCTTTAGGATTCGCGTCAATTAGGGTGTCTGTTCCCTAATTCTTAGATTACCAGACTTAATAAAAAGGGGCATATTCGAGTTCGATAATTCAACCATAGAATGTAGTTTCACGTACTTGTGTCTATTTTGTAAATCATTTATAAGACCTGCATGTATTCTCATCCCAAAAATATTAGATTTTAAAAGTGGGACTATAACTCACCTTCACAGATTTTTACTTCGTCGGGAAATAAGACTTGGCCACTGGTTGATTCACGAACCTATAACAATATAGACATATATATCAAAGTATGTTCAAAATATATTTACAACACTTTTAATATATTTTGATGTTTTAAGTTTATTAAGTCAGCTGTCCTCGTTAGTAACCTACAACTAGTTGTCCACAGTTAGATGTACAGAAATAAATCGATAAATATTATCTTGAATCAATCCACGACCCAGTGTATACGTATCTCAGTATTGATCACAACTCAAACTATATATATTTTGGAATCAACCTCAACCCTGTATAGCTAACTCCAACATTCACATATAGAGTGTCTATGGTTGTTCCGAAATATATATAGATGTGTCGACATGATAGGACGAAACATTGTATACGTGTCTATGGTATCTCAAGATTACATAATATAAAATACAAGTTGATTAAGTTATGGTTGGAATAGATTTGTTACCAATTTTCACGTAGCTAAAATGAGAAAAATTATCCAATCTTGTTTTACCCATAACTTCTTCATTTTAAATCCGTTTTGAGTGAATCAAATTGCTATGGTTTCATATTGAACTCTATTTTATGAATCTAAACATAAAAAGTATAGGTTTATAGTAGGAAAAATAAGTTACAAGTCATTTTTGTAAATGTAGTCATTTCAGTCGAAAGAACGACGTCTAGATGACCATTTTAGAAAACATACTTCCACTTTGAGTTTAACCATAATTTTTGGATATAGTTTCATGTTCATAATAAAAATTATTTTCTCAGAATAACAACTTTTAAATCAAAGTTTATCATAGTTTTTAATTAACTAACCCAAAACAGCCCGCGGTGTTACTACGACGGCGTAAATCCGGTTTTACGATGTTTTTTCGTGTTTCCAGGTTTTAAATCATTAAGTTAGCATATCATATAGATATAGAACATGTGTTTAGTTGATTTTAAAAGTCAAGTTAGAAGGATTAACTTTTATTTGCGAACAAGTTTAGAATTAACTAAACTATGTTCTAGTGATTACAAGTTTAAACCTTCGAATAAGATAGCTTTATATGTATGAATCCAATGATTTTATGAACATCATTACTACCTCAAGTTCCTTGGATAAACCTAATGGAAATTAGAAAAATAGATCTAGCTTTAAAGAATCCTTGGATGGCTTGAAAGTTCTTGAAGCAGAATCATGACACGAAAACAATTTCAAGTAAGATTTCCACTCGAAATAAGATTGTTATAGTTATAGAAATTGAATTAAAGTTTGAATATGATTATTACCTTGTATTAGAAAGATAACCTACTGTAAGTAACAAAGGTTTCTTGATCTTGGATGATTACTTGGAATGGATTTAGAAAACTTGGAAGTAAACTTGCAATCTTGGAAGTATTTTTGATTTTATGAAACTAGAACTTTTGGAATTTATGAAGAACACTTAGAACTTTAAGATAGAACTTGAGAGAGATCAATTAGATGAAGAAAATTGAAGAATGAAAGTGTTTGTAGGTGTTTTTGGTCGTTGGTGTATGGATTAGATATAAAGGATATGAAATTTTGTTTTCATGTAAATAAGTCATGAATGATTACTCATATTTTTGTAATTTTATGAGATATTTCATGCTAGTTGCCAAATGATGGTTCCCACATGTGTTAGGTGACTCACATGAGCTGCTAAGAGCTGATCATTGGAGTGTATATACCAATAGTACATACATCTAAAAGCTGTGTATTATACGAGTACGAATACGGGTGCATACGAGTAGAATTGTTGATGAAACTGAACGAGGATGTAATTGTAAGCATTTTTGTTAAGTAGAAGTATTTTGATAAGTGTATTGAAGTCTTTCAAAAGTGTATAAATACATATTAAAACACTACATGTATATACATTTTAACTGAGTCGTTAAGTCATCGTTAGTCGTTACATGTAAGTGTTGTTTTGAAACCTTTAGGTTAACGATCTTGTTAAATGTTGTTAACCCAATGTTTATAATATCAAATGAGATTTTAAATTATTATATTATGATGATATTATCATGTATGAATATCTCTTAATATGATATATATACATTAAATGTCTTTACAACGATAATCGTTACATATATGTCTCGTTTAAAAATCATTAAGTTAGTAGTCTTGTTTTTACATATGTAGTTCATTGTTAATATACTTAATGATATGTTTACTTATCATAGTATCATGTTAACTGTATATATATATATCCATATATATGTCATCATATAGTTTTTACAAGTTTTAACGTTCGTGAATCACCGGTCAACTTGGGTGGTCAATTGTCTATATGAAACATATTTCAATTAATCAAGTCTTAACAAGTTTGATTTCTTAACATGTTGGAAACATTTAATCATGTAAATATCAATCTCAATTAATATATATAAACATGGAAAAGTTCGGGTCACTACAGTACCTACCCGTTAAATAAATTTCGTCCCGAAATTTTAAGCTGTTGAAGGTGTTGACGAATCTTCTGGAAATAGATGCGGGTATTTCTTCTTCATCTGATCTTCACGCTCCCAGGTGAACTCGGGTCCTCTATGAGCATTCCATCGAACCTTAACAATTGGTATCTTGTTTTGCTTAAGTCTTTTAACCTCAAGATCCATTATTTCGACGGGTTCTTCGATGAATTGAAGTTTTTCGTTGATTTGGATTTCATCTAACGGAATAGTGAGATCTTCTTTAGCAAAACATTTCTTCAAATTCGAGACGTGGAAAGTGTTATGTACAGCCGCGAGTTGTTGAGGTAACTCAAGTCGGTAAGCTACTGGTCCGACACGATCAATAATCTTGAATGGTCCAATATACCTTGGATTTAATTTCCCTTGTTTACCAAATCGAACAACGCCTTTCCAAGTTGCAACTTTAAGCATGACCATCTCTCCAATTTCAAATTCTATATCTTTTCTTTTAATGTCAGCGTAGCTCTTTTGTCGACTTTGGGCGGTTTTCAACCGTTGTTGAATTTGGATGATCTTCTCGGTAGTTTCTTGTATAATCTCCGGACCCGTAATCTGTCTATCCCCCACTTCACTCCAACAAATCGGAGACCTGCACTTTCTACCATAAAGTGCTTCAAACAGCGCCATCTCAATGCTTGAATGGTAGCTGTTGTTGTAGGAAAATTCTGTTAACGGTAGATGTCGATCCCAACTGTTTCCGAAATCAATAACACATGCTCGTAGCATGTCTTCAAGCGTTTGTATCGTCCTTTCGCTCTGCCCATCAGTTTGTGGATGATAGGCAGTACTCATGTCTAGACGAGTTCCTAATGCTTGCTGTAATGTCTGCCAGAATCTTGAAATAAATCTGCCATCCCTATCAGAGATAATAGAGATTGATATTCCATGTCTGGAGATGACTTCCTTCAAATACAGTCGTGCTAACTTCTCCATCTTGTCATCTTCTCTTATTGGCAGGAAGTGTGATGATTTGGTGAGACGATCAACCATTACCCAAATAGTATCAAAACCACTTGCAGTCCTTGGCAATTTAGTGATGAAATCCATGGTAATGTTTTCCCATTTCCATTCCTGGATTTCGGGTTGTTGAAGTAGACCTGATGGTTTCTGATGCTCAGCTTTGACCTTATAACACATCAAACATTCTCCTACATATTTAGCAACATCGGCTTTCATACCCGGCCACCAAAAATGTTCCTTGAGATCCTTGTACATCTTCCCCGTTCCAGGATGTATTGAGTATCTGGTTTTATGAGCTTCTCTAAGTACCATTTCTCTCATATCTCCAAATTTTGGTACCCAAATCTTTTCAGCCCTATACCGGGTTCCGTCTTCCCGAATATTAAGATGCTTCTCCGATCCTTTGGGTATTTCATCCTTTAAATTTCCCTCTTTTAAAACTCCTTGTTGCGCCTCCTTTATTTGAGTAGTAAGGTTAGTGTGAATCATTATATTCATAGATTTTACTCGAATGGGTTCTCTGTCCTTCCTGCTCAAGGCGTTGGCTACCACATTTGCCTTCCCCGGGTGGTAACAAATCTCAAAGTCGTAATCATTCAACAATTCAATCCACCTACGCTGCCTCATATTCAGTTGTTTCTGATTAAATATGTGCTGAAGACTTTTGTGGTCAGTATATATAATACTTTTGACCCCATATAAGTAGTGCCTCCAAGTCTTTAATGCAAAAACAACCGCGCTTAATTCCAAATCATGCGTCGTATAATTTTGTTCGTGAATCTTCAATTGTCTAGACGCATAAGCAATCACCTTCGTTCGTTGCATTAATACACAACCGAGACCTTGCTTTGATGCGTCACAATAAATCACAAAATCATCATTCCCTTCAGGTAATGACAATATAGGTGTCGTAGTTAGCTTTTTCTTCAATAACTGAAACGCTTTCTCTTGTTCATCCTTCCATTCAAATTTCTTCCCTTTATGCGTTAATGCAGTCAAGGGTTTTGCTATTCTGGAAAAGTCTTGGATGAACCTTCTGTAGTAACCAGCTAATCCTAAAAATTGACGTATATGCTTCGGAGTTTTTGGGGTTTCCCACTTTTCAACAGTTTCTATATTTGCTGGATCCACCTTAATACCTTCTTTGTTCACTATGTGATCGAGGAATTGAACTTCTTCCAACCAAAATGCACACTTTGAAAACTTAGCGTACAATTCTTCCTTCCTCAATACTTCTAACACCTTTCTCAAATGTTCACCATGTTCTTGGTCATTCTTTGAGTAAATAAGTATGCCATCAATGAAAACAATGACAAACTTGTCAAGGTATGGTCCACACACTCGGTTCATAAGGTCCATGAACACAGCTGGTGCATTAGTTAAACCAAACGGCATGACCATAAACTCGTAATGACCGTAACGTGTTCTGAAAGCAGTCTTTGGAATATCATCTTCTTTCACCCGCATTTGATGATACCCGGAACGTAAGTCAATCTTTGAATAAACCGACGAGCCTTGTAGTTGATCAAATAAGTCGTCAATTCTCGGCAGTGGATAACAGTTTTTGATGGTAAGTTTGTTCAACTCTCTGCAGTCAATACACAACCTAAAGGTACCATCCTTCTTCTTGACAAACAAAACAGGAGCTCCCTATGGTGATGTGCTTGGTCGAATGAAACCACGTTCTAATAGTTCTTGTAGTTGGCTTTGTAGTTCTTTCATCTCGCTGGGTGCGAGTCTATAAGGAGCATGAGCTATTGGTGCAGCTCCTGGTACAAGATCTATTTGAAATTCAACAGATCGATGTGGAGGTAATCCTGGTAATTCTTTCGAAAATACATCGGGAAATTCTTTTACGACGGGAACATCATTTGTAGTGACCCGAACTTTTCCATGTTTATATATATTAATTGAGATTGATATTTACATGATTAAATGTTTCCAACATGTTAAGCAATCAAACTTGTTAAGACTTGATTAATTGAAATATGTTTCATATAGACAATTGACCACCCAAGTTGACCGGTGATTCACGAACGTTAAAACTTGTAAAAACTATACGATGACATATATATGGTTATATATATAGTTAACATGTTTATATTATAAGTATGTATCTCATTAGGTATTTTAACAATGAGTTATATACATAAAAATGAGACTATTAATTTAAGAAACTCGAAAACGATATATATAACGATTATCGTTATAACAACGTCTTACTAGGTACATATGAATCATATTAAGATATTGATACACTTGGTTAATTATGTTAAATGATAAGTAAATATATTATTAAGTGTATTAACAATGAAATACATATGTAAAAATAAGACTACTAACTTAATGATTTCGAAATGAGACATATATGTAACGATTATCGTTGTAACGACATTTAACTGTATATACATCATACTGAGATATATTATATATCATAATATCATGATAATATAATAATTTAAAATCTCTTTTGATATTATAAACATTGGGTTAACAACATTTAACAAGATCGTTAACCTAAAGGTTTCAAAACAACACTTACATGTAACGACTAACGATGACTTAACGACTCAGTTAAAATGTATATACATGTAGTGTTTTAATATGTATTTATACACTTTTGAAAGACTTCAATACACTTATCAAAATACTTCTACTTAACAAAAATGCTTACAATTACATTCTCGTTCAGTTTCATCAACAATTCTACTCGTATGCACCCGTATTCGTACTCGTACAATACACAGCTTTTAGATGTATGTACTATTGGTATATACACTCCAATGATCAGCTCTTAGCAGCCCATGTGAGTCACCAAACACATGTGGGAACCATCATTTGGCAACTAGCATGAAATATCTCATAAGATTACAAAAATATGAGTAATCATTCATGACTTATTTACATGAAAACAAAATTACATATCCTTTATATCTAATCCATACACCAACGACCAAAAACACCTACAAACACTTTCATTCTTCAATTTTCTTCATCTAATTGAACTCTCTCAAGTTCTATCTTCAAGTTCTAAGTGTTCTTCATAAATTCCAAAAGTTCTAGTTTCATAAAATCAAGAATACTTTCAAGTTTGCTAGCTCACTTCCAATCTTGTAAGGTGATCATCCAACCTCAAGAAATCTTTGTTTCTTACAGTAGGTTATCATTCTAATACAAGGTAATAATCATATTCAAACTTTGGTTCAATTTCTATAACTATAACAATCTTATTTCAAGTGATGATCTTACTTGAACTTGTTTTCGTGTCATGATTTTGCTTCAAGAACTTTGAGCCATCCAAGGATCCATTGAAGCTAGATCCATTTTTCTCTTTTCCAGTAGGTTCATCCAAGGAACTTAAGGTAGTAATGATGTTCATAACATCATTCGATTCATACATATAAAGCTATCTTATTCGAAGGTTTAAACTTGTAATCACTAGAACATAGTTTAGTTAATTCTAAACTTGTTCGCAAACAAAAGTTAATCCTTCTAACTTGACTTTTAAAATCAACTAAACACATGTTCTATATCTATATGATATGCTAACTTAATGATTTAAAACCTGGAAACACGAAAAACACCGTAAAACCGGATTTACGCCGTCGTAGTAACACCGCGGGCTGTTTTGGGTTAGTTAATTAAAAACTATGATAAACTTTGATTTAAAAGTTGTTATTCTGAGAAAATGATTTTTATTATGAACATGAAACTATATCCAAAAATTATGGTTAAACTCAAAGTGGAAGTATGTTTTCTAAAATGGTCATCTAGACGTCGTTCTTTCGACTGAAATGACTACCTTTACAAAAACGACTTGTAACTTATTTTTCCGACTAGAAACCTATACTTTTTTTGTTTAGATTCATAAAATAGAGTTCAATATGAAACCATAGCAATTTGATTCACTCAAAACGGATTTAAAATGAAGAAGTTATGGGTAAAACAAGATTGGATAATTTTTCTCATTTTAGCTACGTGAAAATTGGTAACAAATCTATTCCAACCATAACTTAATCAACTTGTATTATATATTATGTAATCTTGAGATACCATAGACACGTATACAATGTTTCGACCTATCATGTCGACACATCTATATATATTTCGGAACAACCATAGACACTCTATATGTGAATGTTGGAGTTAGCTATACAGGGTTGAGGTTGATTCCAAAATATATATAGTTTGAGTTGTGATCAATACTGAGATACGTATACACTGGGTCGTGGATTGATTCAAGATAATATTTATCAATTTATTTCTGTACATCTAACTGTGGACAACTAGTTGTAGGTTACTAACGAGGACAGCTGACTTAATAAACTTAAAACATCAAAATATATTAAAAGTGTTGTAAATATATTTTGAACATACTTTGATATATATGTATATATTGTTATAGGTTCGTGAATCAACCAGTGGCCAAGTCTTACTTCCCGACGAAGTAAAAATCTGTGAAAGTGAGTTATAGTCCCACTTTTAAAATCTAATATTTTTGGGATGAGAATACATGCAGGTTTTATAAATGATTTACAAAATAGACACAAGTACGTGAAACTACATTCTATGGTTGAATTATCGAAATCGAATATGCCCCTTTTTATTAAGTCTGGTAATCTAAGAATTAGGGAACAGACACCCTAATTGACGCGAATCCTAAAGATAGATCTATTGGGCCTAACAAACCCCATCCAAAGTACCGGATGCTTTAGTACTTCGAAATTTATATCATATCCGAAGGGTGTCCCGGAATGATGGGGATATTCTTATATATGCATCTTGTTATTGTCGGTTACCAGGTGTTCACCATATGAATGATTTTTATCTCTATGTATGGGATGTGTATTGAAATATGAAATCTTGTGGTCTATTGTTACGATTTGATATATATAGGTTAAACCTATAACTCACCAACATTTTTGTTGACGTTTAAAGCATGTTTATTCTCAGGTGAATATTAAGAGCTTCCGCTGTTGCATACTAAAATAAGGACAAGATTTGGAGTCCATGTTTGTATGATATTGTGTAAAAACTGCATTCAAGAAACTGATTTCGATGTAACACATTTGTATTGTAAACCATTATGTAATGGTCGTGTGTAAACAGGATATTTTAGATTATCATTATTTGATAATCTACGTAAAGCTTTTTAAACCTTTATTTATGAAATAAAGGTTATGGTTTGTTTTAAAAATGAATGCAGTCTTTGAAAAACGTCTCATATAGAGGTCAAAACCTCGCAACGAAATCAATTAATATGGAACGTTTTTAATCAATAAGAACGGGACATTTCAGTTGGTATCCGAGCGTTGGTCTTAGAGAACCAGAAAATTTGCATTAGTGTGTCTTATCGAGTTTGTTAGGATGCATTAGTGAGTCTGGACTTCGACCGTGTTTTCTTTAAAAATGATTGCTTAACATTTTTGTTGGAAACTATATATTTTTAACATATGAATATTATGTGATATATTAATCTCTTAACGTGTTTGATATTATGTGATAGATGTCTACCTCTAGAACAAGTCCCATTGACTTACCTAATAATAATGAAGAGTCAAATGTAAATTGGAATGATTTGTGGACTGATTCACAAGTTCCCGAAGAGGAACCGGAAGAAGAGTCGGAACCGGAAGAAGAATCGGAACCGGAAGAAGAATCGGAACCGGATGAAGAAATAGAACCGGTGGGGGAAATAATAAAACGGTTAAGTAAAAGAAAATCCTCAACCAACCGACCAAAGTTAATTATGGTCAATGGTGTTTCCGCCAAGGAAGCAAAATATTGGGAGGATTACCAATTCTCCGATGAATCGGATTCCGACGAGAATTCCGATGATGTTATAGAAATTACCCCAACTGAATTTAAAAAGGCAAAAGAAAATAATAAGGGAAAGGGCATAAAAATAGAGAAATCTAATTCCAACCCCGATGAACTTTATATGTATCGTCAACCCCCGAAGTCCTTAAGTTGTAACAATGACCCGGGAACCTCTAAACCACCAGGTTTTTCTAAACCAATGTGGACAACGACGGCTCGTATTAGGGGAACATCATATATCCCTAGAAACTTGGCAAAACGAACCAAAACCGAAGAAGAAGAAACGAGCGAGTCGGAATAAGATAGTTGTATTCGTGTGGTGTAATATATGGAATATAGTGTTCTTATGCTTTATGATATATGTAAAAATTGCTTGTATTAATAAGTATTTTTTTTATGAATCTAACTCTTGTCTATTTTACAGTTTAAAAACACAAAATGGATAGACAACCCAATATTTTAAGAGACCTACCCGGAGACATGATTGATGAAATCTTGTCTAGAGTCGGCCAGAATTCTTCGGCACAACTATTTAAGGCGAGATCAGTTTGTAAGACATTCGAAGAACGTTCCAAGAATGTCTTGGTTTATAAGAGACTTTCGTTTGAAAGATGGGGGATATCACATTGGGAAACCCATAAGTTACGATGTGTTTACTTTGACGCATATATTGCGGGGAACCCAAATGCTATTTTACGCAACGGGTTAAGAAATTATTTTGACTCAATATATCCGAATATTGGACTTCGTGATTTAGAAAAAGCGGCTAACATGCAACATAAAGAAGCATGTTATGCTTACGGATTAGTAATGTTCGCTTCTCACCAAAGTGAGAACAAGAACATCGGGCTACAACTATTAAACAAAACGTTTCCACAAGTGACGGAGTCGGTAATTGGGGTAAGAAATGAGGTTTTTAGATTATTACGGGACTGTTGGACATTACGTAACCCTCGTCCCTTTGATGACGTTACAACACGCTGTCTTATCAACGGCCATAACGGTTATGTTGCACAAGACCAAGGATGGGAAGTAGTCCTAGTAAAACCAGAATGCATGACTTGTTTCTGGACGTATGAATTACATGTCTTTATTGCCTTTGCTGAACGACTTGTGTACTAGCTAGAATTGTCTTCACAACTATCTTGTATCAAAGTTATTGTGTGCTATATTTCATGCTTTATGTAAAATAAGCGGTATTGTAAGTTTGTAAAATATTGTATAAAAGTTTGAACGCGAAATATTATTATAATCAGTTTTTCATATAGAATTGTAGTAGTTGAATTGTATATTAGCTACTAAGTATGAACTTAACGGGTAGGTACTACCCGAATTTAAACTTATAAAACGCTAATATGAAGAAAAAGCTTTTATAAATGAGTTCATATTATGCTACGAAATACTATTAACTACTCTTAATATTCTGTATGATTAACTTGTTCCATTTAACTATTTTGAAGGAAATGGCACCGACTACTCGACACACCGTGAATATGAATGAAGAGGAATTCCGTACTTTTCTAGCTTCAAACATAGCCGCAGTACAGGCTGCGCTACATACCAACAATAACCTTGGATCTAGCAGTACAGGAAATCGTGTAGGATGCACCTACAAAGAATTCACTGCCTGCAAACCTTTGGAATTTGATGGAACCGAAGGACCGATCGGATTGAAACGGTGGACCGAGAAGGTTGAATCGGTGTTTGCCATAAGTAAGTGTACTGAAGAGGACAAAGTGAAGTACGCTACGCATACCTTCACAGGTTCTGCGTTAACATGGTGGAATACCTATCTAGAGCAAGTGGGACAAGATGATGCGTACGCACTACCGTGGTCAGCATTCAAGCACTTGATGAACGAGAAGTACCGTCCCAGAACCGAGGTCAATAAGCTCAAGACAGAACTTAGAGGGTTACGAACCCAAGGATTTGATATTACCACGTACGAAAGACGATTCACAGAATTGTGCCTATTGTGTCCGGGAGCATTCGAAGATGAGGAAGAGAAGATCGACGCGTTTGTGAAAGGATTACCGGAAAGAATCCAAGAAGATATAAGTTCACACGAGCCCGCCTCCATACAACAGGCATGTAGAATGGCTCACAAACTAGTGAACCAGATTGAAGAAAGAATTAAAGAACAGACTGCTGAAGAGGCCAATGTGAAGCAAGTCAAAAGAAAGTGGGAGGAAAACGGTGATAAGAATCACCAATACAACAACAACAGCAATTACAACAATAATCGCAACAATTATCCCAACAATCGCAACATCAATCGCAACTACAACAAACGGCCCAACAACAACAACAACAACAACAACAACAGCAACTACAACAATCATCCCAACAACAATAATAACCGCAACAACAACAACAATCAGAAGCAACTATGCCAAAGGTGTGAAAAGAATCACTCGGGGTTCTGCACCAAATTTTGCAACAAGTGTAAAAGAAATGGTCATAGCGCGGCGAAGTGTGAGGTCTACGGACCAGGGGTTAATAGAACGAAAGGAACAAATGGTGTCGGAACGAGTAATGGCGGAGCAAGTAGTGTCGGAGCAAGTTATGCCAATGTAGTTTGTTATAAATGTGGAAAACCAGGCCACATTATTAGAAATTGCCCGAACCAGGAGAACACGAATGGACAAGGCCGTGGAAGAGTTTTCAATATTAATGCGGTAGAGGCACAGGAAGACCCGGAGCTTGTTACGGGTACGTTTCTTATTGACAATAAATCTGCTTACGTTTTATTTGATTCGGGTGCGGATAGAAGCTATATGAGTAGAGATTTTTGTGCTAAATTAAGTTGTCCATTGACGCCTTTGGATAGTAAATTTTTACTCGAATTAGCAAATGGTAAATTAATTTCAGCAGATAATATATGTCGGAATCGAGAAATTAAACTGGTTAGCGAAACATTTAAGATTGATTTGATACCAGTAGAGTTAGGGAGTTTTGATGTGATAATCGGTATGGACTGGTTGAAAGAAGTGAAAGCGGAGATCGTTTGTTACAAAAATGCAATTCGCATTATACGAGAAAAAGGAAAACCCTTAATGGTGTACGGAGAAAAGGGCAACACGAAGCTACATCTTATTAGTAATTTGAAGGCACAAAAACTAATAAGAAAAGGTTGCTATGCTGTTCTAGCACACGTCGAGAAAGTACAAACTGAAGAAAAGAGCATCAATGATGTTCCCATTGCAAAAGAATTTCCCGATGTATTCCCGAAAGAATTACCGGGATTACCCCCACATCGATCCGTTGAATTTCAAATAGATCTTGTACCAGGAGCTGCACCAATAGCTCGTGCTCCTTACAGACTCGCACCCAGCGAGATGAAAGAACTGCAAAGCCAATTACAAGAACTTTTAGAGCGTGGTTTCATTCGACCAAGCACATCACCGTGGGGAGCTCCTGTTTTGTTTGTCAAGAAGAAAGATGGTACATTCAGGTTGTGTATCGACTACCGAGAGTTGAACAAACTTACCATCAAGAACCGCTACCCACTACCGAGAATCGACGACTTATTTGATCAACTACAAGGCTCGTCTGTTTATTCAAAGATTGACTTACGTTCCGGGTATCATCAAATGCGGGTGAAAGAAGATGATATTCCAAAGACTGCTTTCAGAACACGTTACGGTCATTACGAGTTTATGGTCATGCCGTTTGGTTTAACTAATGCACCAGCTGTGTTCATGGACCTTATGAACCGAGTGTGTGGACCATACCTTGACAAGTTTGTCATTGTTTTCATTGATGACATACTTATTTACTCAAAGAATGACCAAGAACACGGTGAACATTTGAGAAAGGTGTTAGAAGTATTGAGGAAGGAAGAATTGTACGCTAAGTTTTCAAAGTGTGCATTTTGGTTGGAAGAAGTTCAATTCCTCGGTCACATAGTGAACAAAGAAGGTATTAAGGTGGATCCGGCAAAGATAGAAACTGTTGAAAAGTGGGAAACCCCGAAAACTCCGAAACACATACGCCAGTTTTTAGGACTAGCTGGTTACTACAGAAGGTTCATCCAAGACTTTTCCAGAATAGCAAAACCCTTGACTGCATTAACGCATAAAGGGAAGAAATTTGAATGGAATGATGAACAAGAGAAAGCGTTTCAGTTATTGAAGAAAAAGCTAACTACGGCACCTATATTGTCATTGCCTGAAGGGAATGATGATTTTGTGATTTATTGTGACGCATCAAAGCAAGGTCTCGGTTGTGTATTAATGCAACGAACGAAGGTGATTGCTTATGCGTCTAGACAATTGAAGATTCACGAACAAAATTATACGACGCATGATTTGGAATTAGGCGCGGTTGTTTTTGCATTAAAGACTTGGAGGCACTACTTATATGGGGTCAAAAGTATTATATATACCGACCACAAAAGTCTTCAACACATATTTAATCAGAAACAACTGAATATGAGGCAGCGTAGGTGGATTGAATTATTGAATGATTATGATTTTGAGATTCGTTACCACCCGGGGAAGGCAAATGTGGTAGCCGATGCCTTGAGCAGGAAGGATAGAGAACCCATTCGAGTAAAATCTATGAATATAATGATTCATAATAACATTACTACTCAAATAAAGGAGGCGCAACAAGGAGTTTTAAAAGAGGGAAATTTAAAGGATGAAATACCCAAAGGATCGGAGAAGCATCTTAATATTCGGGAAGACGGAACCCGGTATAGGGCTGAAAGGATTTGGGTACCAAAATTTGGAGATATGAGAGAAATGGTACTTAGAGAAGCTCATAAAACCAGATACTCAATACATCCTGGAACGGGGAAGATGTACAAGGATCTCAAGAAACATTTTTGGTGGCCGGGTATGAAAGCCGATGTTGCTAAATACGTAGGAGAATGTTTGACGTGTTCTAAGGTCAAAGCTGAGCATCAGAAACCATCAGGTCTACTTCAACAACCCGAAATCCCGGAATGGAAATGGGAAAACATTACCATGGATTTCATCACTAAATTGCCAAGGACTGCAAGTGGTTTTGATACTATTTGGGTAATAGTTGATCGTCTCACCAAATCAGCACACTTCCTACCAATAAGAGAAGATGACAAGATGGAGAAGTTAGCACGACTGTATTTGAAGGAAGTCGTCTCCAGACATGGAATACCAATCTCTATTATCTCTGATAGGGATGGCAGATTTATTTCAAGATTCTGGCAGACATTACAGCAAGCATTAGGAACTCGTCTAGACATGAGTACTGCCTATCATCCACAAACTGATGGGCAGAGTGAAAGGACGATACAAACGCTTGAAGACATGCTACGAGCATGTGTTATTGATTTCAGAAACAGTTGGGATCGACATCTACCGTTAGCAGAATTTTCCTACAACAACAGCTACCATTCAAGCATTGAGATGGCGCCGTTTGAAGCACTTTATGGTAGAAAGTGCAGGTCTCCGATTTGTTGGAGTGAAGTGGGGGATAGACAGATTACGGGTCCGGAGATTATACAAGAAACTACCGAGAAGATCATCCAAATTCAACAACGGTTGAAAACCGCCCAAAGTCGACAAAAGAGCTACGCTGACATTAAAAGAAAAGATATAGAATTTGAAATTGGAGAGATGGTCATGCTTAAAGTTGCACCTTGGAAAGGCGTTGTTCGATTTGGTAAACGAGGGAAATTAAATCCAAGGTATATTGGACCATTCAAGATTATTGATCGTGTCGGACCAGTAGCTTACCGACTAGAGTTACCTCAACAACTCGCGGCTGTACATAACACTTTCCACGTCTCGAATTTAAAGAAATGTTTTGCTAAAGAAGATCTCACTATTCCGTTAGATGAAATCCAAATCAACGAAAAACTTCAATTCATCGAAGAACCCGTCGAAATAATGGATCGTGAGGTTAAAAGACTTAAGCAAAACAAGATACCAATTGTTAAGGTTCGATGGAATGCTCGTAGAGGACCCGAGTTCACCTGGGAGCGTGAAGATCAGATGAAGAAGAAATACCCGCATCTATTTCCAGAAGATTCGTCAACACCTTCAACAGCTTAAAATTTCGGGACGAAATTTATTTAACGGGTAGGTACTGTAGTGACCCGAACTTTTCCATGTTTATATATATTAATTGAGATTGATATTTACATGATTAAATGTTTCCAACATGTTAAGCAATCAAACTTGTTAAGACTTGATTAATTGAAATATGTTTCATATAGACAATTGACCACCCAAGTTGACCGGTGATTCACGAACGTTAAAACTTGTAAAAACTATACGATGACATATATATGGTTATATATATAGTTAACATGTTTATATTATAAGTATGTATCTCATTAGGTATTTTAACAATGAGTTATATACATAAAAATGAGACTATTAATTTAAGAAACTCGAAAACGATATATATAACGATTATCGTTATAACAACGTCTTACTAGGTACATATGAATCATATTAAGATATTGATACACTTGGTTAATTATGTTAAATGATAAGTAAATATATTATTAAGTGTATTAACAATGAAATACATATGTAAAAATAAGACTACTAACTTAATGATTTCGAAATGAGACATATATGTAACGATTATCGTTGTAACGACATTTAACTGTATATACATCATACTGAGATATATTATATATCATAATATCATGATAATATAATAATTTAAAATCTCTTTTGATATTATAAACATTGGGTTAACAACATTTAACAAGATCGTTAACCTAAAGGTTTCAAAACAACACTTACATGTAACGACTAACGATGACTTAACGACTCAGTTAAAATGTATATACATGTAGTGTTTTAATATGTATTTATACACTTTTGAAAGACTTCAATACACTTATCAAAATACTTCTACTTAACAAAAATGCTTACAATTACATTCTCGTTCAGTTTCATCAACAATTCTACTCGTATGCACCCGTATTCGTACTCGTACAATACACAGCTTTTAGATGTATGTACTATTGGTATATACACTCCAATGATCAGCTCTTAGCAGCCCATGTGAGTCACCTAACACATGTGGGAACCATCATTTGGCAACTAGCATGAAATATCTCATAAGATTACAAAAATATGAGTAATCATTCATGACTTATTTACATGAAAACAAAATTACATATCCTTTATATCTAATCCATACACCAACGACCAAAAACACCTACAAACACTTTCATTCTTCAATTTTCTTCATCTAATTGAACTCTCTCAAGCTCTATCTTCAAGTTCTAAGTGTTCTTCATAAATTCCAAAAGTTCTAGTTTCATAAAATCAAGAATACTTTCAAGTTTGCTAGCTCACTTCCAATCTTGTAAGGTGATCATCCAACCTCAAGAAATCTTTGTTTCTTACAGTAGGTTATCATTCTAATACAAGGTAATAATCATATTCAAACTTTGGTTCAATTTCTATAACTATAACAATCTTATTTCAAGTGATGATCTTACTTGAACTTGTTTTCGTGTCATGATTTTGCTTCAAGAACTTTGAGCCATCCAAGGATCCATTGAAGCTAGATCCATTTTTCTCTTTTCCAGTAGGTTCATCCAAGGAACTTAAGGTAGTAATGATGTTCATAACATCATTCGATTCATACATATAAAGCTATCTTATTCGAAGGTTTAAACTTGTAATCACTAGAACATAGTTTAGTTAATTCTAAACTTGTTCGCAAACAAAAGTTAATCCTTCTAACTTGACTTTTAAAATCAACTAAACACATGTTCTATATCTATATGATATGCTAACTTAATGATTTAAAACCTGGAAACACGAAAAACACCGTAAAACCGGATTTACGCCGTCGTAGTAACACCGCGGGCTGTTTTGGGTTAGTTAATTAAAAACTATGATAAACTTTGATTTAAAAGTTGTTATTCTGAGAAAATGATTTTTATTATGAACATGAAACTATATCCAAAAATTATGGTTAAACTCAAAGTGGAAGTATGTTTTCTAAAATGGTCATCTAGACGTCGTTCTTTCGACTGAAATGACTACCTTTACAAAAACGACTTGTAACTTATTTTTCCGACTAGAAACCTATACTTTTTTTGTTTAGATTCATAAAATAGAGTTCAATATGAAACCATATCAATTTGATTCACTCAAAACGGATTTAAAATGAAGAAGTTATGGGTAAAACAAGATTGGATAATTTTTCTCATTTTAGCTACGTGAAAATTGGTAACAAATCTATTCCAACCATAACTTAATCAACTTGTATTATATATTATGTAATCTTGAGATACCATAGACACGTATACAATGTTTCGACCTATCATGTCGACACATCTATATATATTTCGGAACAACCATAGACACTCTATATGTGAATGTTGGAGTTAGCTATACAGGGTTGAGGTTGATTCCAAAATATATATAGTTTGAGTTGTGATCAATACTGAGATACGTATACACTGGGTCGTGGATTGATTCAAGATAATATTTATCAATTTATTTCTGTACATCTAACTGTGGACAACTAGTTGTAGGTTACTAACGAGGACAGCTGACTTAATAAACTTAAAACATCAAAATATATTAAAAGTGTTGTAAATATATTTTGAACATACTTTGATATATATGTATATATTGTTATAGGTTCGTGAATCAACCAGTGGCCAAGTCTTACTTCCCGACGAAGTAAAAATCTGTGAAAGTGAGTTATAGTCCCACTTTTAAAATCTAATATTTTTGGGATGAGAATACATGCAGGTTTTATAAATGATTTACAAAATAGACACAAGTACGTGAAACTACATTCTATGGTTGAATTATCGAAATCGAATATGCCCCTTTTTATTAAGTCTGGTAATCTAAGAATTAGGGAACAGACACCCTAATTGACGCGAATCCTAAAGATAGATCTATTGGGCCTAACAAACCCCATCCAAAGTACCGGATGCTTTAGTACTTCGAAATTTATATCATATCCGAAGGGTGTCCCGGAATGATGGGGATATTCTTATATATGCATCTTGTTATTGTCGGTTACCAGGTGTTCACCATATGAATGATTTTTATCTCTATGTATGGGATGTGTATTGAAATATGAAATCTTGTGGTCTATTGTTACGATTTGATATATATAGGTTAAACCTATAACTCACCAACATTTTTGTTGACGTTTAAAGCATGTTTATTCTCAGGTGAATATTAAGAGCTTCCGCTGTTGCATACTAAAATAAGGACAAGATTTGGAGTCCATGTTTGTATGATATTGTGTAAAAACTGCATTCAAGAAACTGATTTCGATGTAACACATTTGTATTGTAAACCATTATGTAATGGTCGTGTGTAAACAGGATATTTTAGATTATCATTATTTGATAATCTACGTAAAGCTTTTTAAACCTTTATTTATGAAATAAAGGTTATGGTTTGTTTTAAAAATGAATGCAGTCTTTGAAAAACGTCTCATATAGAGGTCAAAACCTCGCAACGAAATCAATTAATATGGAACGTTTTTAATCAATAAGAACGGGACATTTCATCATTGATGCTCTTTTCTTCAGTTTGTACTTTCTCGACGTGTGCTAGAACAGCATAGCAACCTTTTCTTATTAGTTTTTGTGCCTTTAAATTACTAATAAGATGTAGCTTCATGTTGCCCTTTTCTCCGTACACCATTAATGGTTCTCCTTCTTCTCGTACAATGCGAATTGCATTTTTATAACATACGATCTCTGCTTTCACCTTCTTCAGCCAGTCCATGCCAACTATTACATCAAAACTCCCTAACTCTACTGGTATCAAATCAGTCTTAAATATTTTGCTACCCAGTTTAATTTCTCGATTCCGGCATATATTATCTGCTGAAATTAATTTACCGTTTGCTAATTCGAGTAAAAATTTACTATCCAACGGCGTCAATGGACAACTTAATTTAACACAAAAATCTCTACTCATATAGCTTCTATCCGCACCCGAATCAAATAAAACGTATGCAGATTTATTGTCAATAAGAAACGTACCCGTAACAAGCTCCGGGTCTTCCTGTGCCTCTGCCGCATTAATATTGAAAACTCTTCCACGGCCTTGTCCATTCGTGTTCTCCTGGTTCAGGCAATTTCTAATAATGTGGCCCGGTTTTCCACATTTATAACAAACTACATTGGCATAACTTGCTCCGACACTACTTGCTCCGTCATTACTCGTTCCGACACCATTTGTTCCTTTCGTTCTATTAACCCCTGGTCCGTAGACCTCACACTTCACCGCGCTATGACCATTTCTTTTACACTTGTTTCAAAATTTGGTGCAGAACCCCGAGTGATACTTTTCACACCTTTGGCATAGCTGCTTCTGATTGTTGTTGTTGTTGCGGTTATTATTATTGTTGGGATGATTGTTGTAGTTGCTGTTGTTGTTGTTGTTGTTGTTGTTGTTGTTGTTGTTGTTATTGGGCCGTTTGTTGTAGTTGTGATTGTTGGGATAATTGTTGCAATTATTGTTGTAATTGCTGTTGTTGTTGTTGTATTGGTGATTCTTATCACCGTTTTCCTCCCACTTTCTTTTGACTTGCTTCACATTGGCCTCTTCAACAGTCTGTTCTTTAATTATTTCTTCAATCTGGTTCACTAGTTTGTGAGCCATTCTACATGCTTGTTGTATGGAGGCGGGCTCATGTGAACTTATATATTCTTGGATTCTTTCCGGTAATCCTTTCACAAACGCGTCGATCTTCTCTTCCTCATCTTCGAACGCTCCCGAACACAATAGGCACAATTCTGTGAATCGTCTTTCGTACGTGATAATATCAAATCCTTGAGTTCGTAACCCTCTAAGTTCTGTCTTGAGCTTATTGACCTCGGTTCTGGGACGGTACTTCTCGTTCATCAAGTGCTTGAATGCTGACCACGGTAGTGCGTACGCATCATCTTGTCCCACTTGTTCTAGATAGGTATTCCACCATGTTAACGCAGAACCTGTGAAGGTATGCGTAGCGTACTTCACTTTGTCCTCTTCAGTACACTTACTTATGGCAAACACTGATTCGACCTTCTCGGTCCACCATTTCAATCCGATCGGTCCTTCGGTTCCATCAAATTCCAAAGGTTTGCAGGCAGTGAATTCTTTGTAGGTGCATCCTACACGATTTCCTGTACTGCTAGATCCAAGGTTATTGTTGGTATGTAGCGCAGCCTGTACTGCGGCTATGTTTGAAGCTAGAAAAGTACAGAATTCCTCTTCATTCATATTCACGGTGTGTCGAGTAGTCGGTGCCATTTCCTTCAAAATAGTCAAATGGAACAAGTTAATCATACAGAATATTAAGAGTAGTTAATAGTATTTCGTAGCATAATATGAACTCATTTATAAAAGCTTTTTCTTCATATTAGCGTTTTATAAGTTTAAATTCGGGTGGTACCTACCCGTTAAGTTCATACTTAGTAGCTAATATACAATTCAACTACTACAATTCTATATGAAAAACTGATTATAATAATATTTCGCGTTCAAACTTTTATACAATATTTTACAAACTTACAATACCGCTTATTTTACATAAAGCATGAAATATAGCACACAATAACTTTGATACAAGATAGTTGTGAAGATAATTCTAGCTAGTACACAAGTCGTTCAGCAAAGGCAATAAAGACACGTAATTCATACGTCCAGAAACAAGTCATGCATTCTGGTTTTACTAGGACTACTTCCCATCCTTGGTCTTGTGGAATATAACCGTTATGACCGTTGATAAGACATCGTGTTGTAACGTCGTCAAAGGGACGAGGGTTACGTAATGTCCAACAGTCGCGTAACAATCTAAAAACCTCATTTCTTACCCCAATTACCAACTCCGTCACTTGTGGGAACATTTTGTTTAATAGTTGTAGCCCGATGTTCTTGTTCTCACTTTGGTGAGAAGCGAACATTACTAATCCGTAAGCATAACATGTTTCTTTATGTTGCATGTTAGCCGCTTTTTCTAAATCACGAAGTCCAATATTCGGATATATTGAGTCAAAATAATTTCTTAACCCATTGCGTAAAATAGCATTTGGGTTCCCCGCAATATATGCGTCAAAGTAAACACATCGTAACTTATGGATTTTCCAATGTGATATCCCCCATCTTTCGAACGAAAGCCTTTTATAAACCAAGGCATTCTTGGAACGTTCTTCGAATGTCTTACAAACTGATCTCGCCTTAAATAGTTGTGCCGAAGAATTCTGACCGACTCTAGACAAGATTTCATCAATCATGTCTCCGGGTAGGTCTCTTAAAATATTGGGTTGTCTATCCATTTTGTGTTTTTATACTGTAAAATAGACAAGAGTTAGATTCATAAAAAAAAATACTTATTAATACAAGCAATTTTTACATATATCATAAAGCATAAGCATACTATATTACATATATTACACCACACGAATACAACTATCTTATTCCAACTTGCTTGTTTCTTCTTCTTTGGTTTTGGTTCGTTTTGCCAAGTTTATAGGGATATATGATGTTCCCCTAATACGAGTCGTCGTTTTCCACATTGGTTTAGAAAAACCTGGTGGTTTAGAGGTTCCCGGGTCATTGTTACAACTTAAGGACTTCGGGGGTTGACGATACATATAAAGTTCATCGGGGTTGGAATTAGATTTCTTTATTTTTATGCCCTTTCCCTTTTTATTTTCTTTTGCCTTTTTAAATTCAGTTGGGGTAATTTCTATAACATCATCGGAATTCTCGTCGGAATCCGATTCATCGGAGAATTGGTAATCCTCCCAATATTTTGCTTCCTTGGCGAAAACACCATTGACCATAATTAACCTTGGTCGGTTGGTTGAGGATTTTATTTTACTTAACCGTTTTATTATTTCCCCCACCGATTCTATTTCTTCATCCGGTTCCGATTCTTCTTCCGGTTCCGATTCTTCTTCCGGTTCCGACTCTTCTTCCGGTTCCTCTTCGGGAACTTGTGAATCAGTCCACGAATCATTCCAATTTACATTTGACTCTTCATTATTATTAGGTGAGTCAATGGGACTTGTTCTAGAGGTAGACATCTATCACATAATATCAAACGCGTTAAGAGATTAATATATCACATAATATTCACATGTTAAAAATATATAGTTTCCAACAAAATTTGTTAAGCAATCATTTTTCAAGTAAACATTGTCGAAGTCCAGACTCACTAATGCATCCTAACAAACTCGATAAGACACACTAATGCAAAATTCTGGTTCTCTAAGACCAACGCTCGGATACCAACTGAAATGTCCCGTTCTTATTGATTAAAAACGTTCCATATTAATTGATTTCGTTGAGAGGTTTTGACCTCTATATGAGACATTTTTCAAAGACTGCATTCATTTTTAAAACAAACCATAACCTTTATTTCATAAATAAAGGTTTAAAAAGCTTTACGTAGATTATCAAATAATGATAATCTAAAATATCCTGTTTACACACGACCATTACATAATGGTTTACAATACAAATATGTTACATCGAAATCAGTTTCTTGAATGCAGTTTTTACACAATATCATACAAACATGGACTCCAAATCTTGTCCTTATTTTAATATGCAATAGCGGAAGCTCTTAGTATTCACCTGAGAATAAACATGCTTTAAACGTCAACAAAAATGTTGGTGAGTTATAGGTTTAACCTATATATATCAAATCGTAACAATAGACCACAAGATTTCATATTTCAATACACATCCCATACATAGAGATAAAAATCATTCATATGGTGAACACCTGGTAACCGACATTAACAAGATGCATATATAAGAATATCCCCATCATTCTGGGACACCCTTCGGATATGATATAAATTTCGAAGTACTAAAGCATCCGGTACTTTGGATGGGGTTTGTTAGGCCCAATAGATCTATCTTTAGGATTCGCGTCAATTAGGGTGTCTGTTCCCTAATTCTTAGATTACCAGACTTAATAAAAAGGGGCATATTCGAGTTCGATAATTCAACCATAGAATGTAGTTTCACGTACTTGTGTCTATTTTGTAAATCATTTATAAGACCTGCATGTATTCTCATCCCAAAAATATTAGATTTTAAAAGTGGGACTATAACTCACCTTCACAGATTTTTACTTCGTCGGGAAGTAAGACTTGGCCACTGGTTGATTCACGAACCTATAACAATATATACATATATATATCAAAGTATGTTTAAAATATATTTACAACACTTTTAATATATTTTGATGTTTTAAGTTTATTAAGTCAGCTGTCCTCGTTAGTAACCTACAACTAGTTGTCCACAGATAGATGTACAGAAATAAATCGATAAATATTATCTTGAATCAATCCACGACCCAGTGTATACGTATCTCAGTATTGATCACAACTCAAACTATATATATTTTGGAATCAACCTCAACCCTGTATAGCTAACTCCAACATTCACATATAGAGTGTCTATGGTTGTTCCGAAATATATATAGATGTGTCGACATGATAGGTCGAAACATTGTATACGTGTCTATGGTATCTCAAGATTACATAATATACAATACAAGTTGATTAAGTTATGGTTGGAATAGATTTGTTACCAATTTTCACGTAGCTAAAATGAGAAAAATTATCCAATCTTGTTTTACCCATAACTTCTTCATTTTAAATCCGTTTTGAGTGAATCAAATTGCTATGGTTTCATATTGAACTATATTTTATGAATCTAAATAGAAAAAGTATAGGTTTATAGTCGGAAAAATAAGTTACAAGTCATTTTTGTAAATGTAGTCATTTCAGTCGAAAGAACGACGTCTAGATGACCATTTTAGAAAACATACTTCCACTTTGAGTTTAACCATAATTTTTGGATATAGTTTCATGTTCATAATAAAAATTATTTTCTCAGAATAACAACTTTTAAATCAAAGTTTATCATAGTTTTTAATTAACTAACCCAAAACAGCCCGCGATGTTACTACGACGGCGTAAATCCGGTTTTACGGTGTTTTTTCGTGTTTCCAGGTTTTAAATCATTAAGTTAGCATATCATATAGATATAGAACATGTGTTTAGTTGATTTTAAAAGTCAAGTTAGAAGGATTAACTTTTATTTGCGAACAAGTTTAGAATTAATTAAACTATGTTCTAGTGATTACAAGTTTAAACCTTCGAATAAGATAGCTTTATATGTATGAATCGAATGATGTTATGAACATCATTACTACCTCAAGTTACTTGGATAAACCTAATGGAAATGAGAAAAATAGATCTAGCTTTAAAGGATCCTTGGATGACTTGAAAGTTCTTGAAGCAGAATAATGACACGAAAACAATTTCAAGTAAGATTTCCACTCGAAATAAGATTGTTATAGTTATAGAAATTGAATTAAAGTTTGAATATGATTATTACCTTGTATTATAAAGATAAACTACTGTAAGTAACAAAGGTTTCTTGATCTTGGATGATTACTTGGAATGGATTTAGAAAACTTGGAAGTAAACTTGCAATCTTGGAAGTATTCTTGATTTTATGAAACTAGAACTTTTGGAATTTATGAAGAACACTTAGAACTTGAAGATAGAACTTGAGAGAGATCAATTAGATGAAGAAAATTGAAGAATGAAAGTGTTTGTAGGTGTTTTTGGTCGTTGGTGTATGGATTAGATATAAAGGATATGAAATTTTGTTTTCATGTAAATAAGTCATGAATGATTACTCATATTTTTGTAATTTTGTGAGATATTTCATGCTAGTTGCCAAATGATGGTTCCCACATGTGTTAGGTGACTCACATGGACTGCTAAGAGCTGATCATTGGAGTGTATATACCAATAGTACATACATTTAAAAGCTGTGTATTATACGAGTACGAATACGGGTGCATACGAGTAGAATTGTTGATGAAACTGAACGAGGATGTAATTGTAAGCATTTTTGTTAAGTAGAAGTATTTTGATAAGTGTATTGAAGTCTTTCAAAAGTGTATAAATACATATTAAAACACTACATGTATATACATTTTAACTGAGTCGTTAAGTCATCGTTAGTCGTTACATGTAAGTGTTGTTTTGAAACCTTTAGGTTAACGATCTTGTTAAATGTTGTTAACCCAATGTTTATAATATCAAATGAGATTTTAAATTATTATATTATCATGATATTATCATGTATGAATATCTCTTAATATGATATATATACATTAAATGTCTTTACAACGATAATCGTTACATATATGTCTCGTTTAAAAATCATTAAGTTAGTAGTCTTGTTTTTACATATGTAGTTCATTGTTAATATACTTAATGATATGTTTACTTATCATAGTATCATGTTAACTGTATATATATATATCCATATATATGTCATCATATAGTTTTTACAAGTTTTAACGTTCGTGAATCACCGGTCAACTTGGGTGGTCAATTGTCTATATGAAACATATTTTAATTAATCAAGTCTTAACAAGTTTGATTGCTTAACATGTTGGAAACATTTAATCATGTAAATATCAATCTCAATTAATATATATATATAAACATGGAAAAGTTCGGGTCACTACACCTTACTTGGTAGCTAGGGTGCCTTAGCAATCTAGGAAACTATAATCTTTCCTGCCTTAGACTTTAAAGCACTTAGGATTGCCTTGTAATCATAAAACATATGCTTTACAATCTTATATTAAAACTGATCAAAATCTCTTTCCTAATGTTAGGATGCCTAACTCTCATCAAGCGAACAAAATGAATCTTTTCAAGCTAACCGAAAAAGGAGCTGAAAGGTCTTCCACTAAAAGACAAGTCCAAAGTCCACCTTATGGCATTAATGGTCCTCCCTCACCAAATTATAGCCCGGATACTCTACCTACTTCTCCTGATTTTCACCCGACTCAAGGATCTAAAAGCCCTGCTAATTCTGCCGACTCTGGCTCTTATCACTTACTGGTATATAAACCGATGAGTACTCCCGAATGGGATGCTCTTCAAGATCTCCCTAACTACGACAGTGACTTCTCAAATTATGAGCCGAAAGAAGAGCCTATTGAAGAATCATGTGAAAACTCAACTCTAAAGAGAAAGCAACCCGAACCCGCTACTACTGGTGAAACCGGTCCATCATTTTGTAATAACATGGAGCACGTAATGGTGAAGCGTGATATCATCAACCTTCAGAGTAGTTGTGAGAAGAATAGAATGTATAGAAGATGCCATGTTGCTCTGATAGAAGTGCGTCTAAACAACCTAGAAAAAGAAAACAAAATCTTGAAGAAAATCATCAAAGAGTCCTTCGACTCTCAAACTGAAAGGCTAGAGAAACTTGTGAAGAATAACATGGACAAAGTGATGGAGAAAGTGATGGCCGAGAAAGAGAAGAAATAAAGCGTGTCTTGTTCTTTGTTTTCCTATTTATTTATTTTCCATTTTCCTATCTATGTAAAGGCTATGCCTTGAATTATTCCCATTTCCAACTCGTGTAATAAAGGCTTATTTAAAGCTTCATTCTTAATAATATAAAGTGTTTCGTTTATATCATATTCATCTTCATCCCGCTTAAAATTTTTCAAACTTATGACCTATCAGATTTATCAAACTTCTATACACCCTTATGTAGTGAAGAATCATGGTTCGTCCAACTGCACCAACTCTTACCACGATGTTTCATAACTTTCTCGTTTGACCACGTCCATTTCATGATTTCCATAACTTTCAAAGATATGAAAGTTGACCAAGTCTATAAGGACTGCAACTTAAAACTAGCCAACCATGACTCGAAAAGTTTGTAACTGTTTTCATGGATGACATTTCGATCTTCTCCAAGAGTAAGAAAGAACATGAGCAACATTTGCAAATTCATTCTTGAACTCTTAAGAAAAAGAACAACTCTACGCAAACTTTTCCAAGTGCAAGTTTTGGCTTAAAACCGACATGTTGTCGATCCAGCTAAGATTACTGCTATCCTTAACACACTATATTAGAAATCATCATTGATCACATATCCTGACATCATGGGGTGATATTGAAATGAAAATATGAATTAGTGAAATATAACGATGGTGGCCAACGTGATTATATTACGGTAATTCATAGAAATACTCCAATATCATGACATATGGAATAGAAAGTGAATCAAAGAAAACTCTCAAGCTATCTGTTCAAAAGCCCAAATGCAAGGACATGAAAGGAGGAAAATAATCATCTTGATATTAGTAGATACGAAGAACCCATTCTAATCAAACTATATATCTATCTTATACTTATTTAACAAACTTTCATGTACCATAAAGGTTGCAAACAATCGAATCTTGAAATTTTACATTTATCCTAAATGGATATCTCCTGATCATTGATACTTAATCATCACTTGTTATATCCAGATCCTCTCTGTTATTACACTTTTGGTGTAAATTTACATATGACTTTCATAAACCCATGTCATTTGAACCCTCAAATGTCGATATCACAAACACCATGTTCGCTATTACATTTTCTATGTCGAGATGATAATTATCTCATAAGCATTATCTTTTGAAGAATGAAACCTTCATACGTATATCGTGTTGACTATCATAGTCAAGAAACTTCTGTACTCGTATATCTAATTATAATAGACTACTTGGCAACATGCAAGTAATGGTGTCATACCCAAACAATAATCGATCATTGTCAACACGAAAATTCAAGGGTGAAATACACTATCTTAAGTTGTGGCTTGAGCTAAACTCATCACATCTGAAAAACTGATGTAACAATTGAAATGATTCCATCATACTTTAACGTATCCTCCTCCCAGACCAACTAAGGCTGAATTCAAACGATCATTACATAGTTGAAAGTCACTGCTTTAGTATTTATTTATACTTGTCTATGCGACTGCCAGATTATTCATGCCGAGTTCTCGAACTCTCACTATCACTCGAAAGATTCAAGTTGCAAATCTTATTAAAGTTCTTTCATACATAAATTCGAGGGATTTACTCATTTGATAATAATCACATTATCATCCTTCTTACTTCAATATTAACATTTTGAGTCCAAGAACTCATGCTCTGATAAAAGTCAATTCATTAGTTTTTACTACCTCGAAACAATTATTACACAATTATTTCTCCGGAATTTTAAAATCTTCAATCAATTTTTCTCAAACAAATAAAATCTTAAATACAAATATCTTGCTTTCCAAATATTTCTTACGCGTGTCTTTATTTTCAAATTATTCTAGAATTTATAAAGAAAGTGATTTTTCACTTATGCAATCTATAAAATCTTATACATAAATTTACCTATACATATTTTGACTAGTACATATCAAATTATACTTTCGCTTCTACAAATTACCACTTTGATTAAATCGAAATTACTTTACAAATTTTAAGTAACCCTAGTTTTACTATGAACATCATTTCGTCACCTCCTCTAAAATTACTTGCACTAATTATATAAACATTTTCGCATTTTTATCAATTTACCTTTGTTTTATCAAATTAAACATTCTTTTAATCAACTCTCTTTCGTATTGTTCAAATTATTTCACGTAAAATAATATGTGTTGTACGTAACTCAAGTTTTACTAATAGCTCCGCTTCATTTATATTGTTATATCAAACGTCGCAACTTTTCAAAAATTACTTTGGCTTATTATTAAAACTTTCGTATTTCTCTCCAATGTGTTTGGATCACCTTTATTCTCATTCTCCGTGCAAGAACGAGACTTACCTCTTTACGTGCATCATCTCTTCCTTGCTATGCTAATCATTAAGAAGTTTCTACTTCCGGTATTTCACGGCTAAACCACAACACCCTCGTAAACTCCAATACTACGATCTTTTGAACAAGGAAGCAAAGGTTCCTTAATGGTGGAAACAATATCTTCTAAACAATTATTCACATTCGCATCCGCGTTTAAACTCATAAGTAAATAATAGACCGACCCGCCATTTGTGCGAAAACGACTATCTTACTCTGAAGGAGTTACCTTCATGAAGATACTCTAAACATTTCTTTCTTCATGAATTGCAACTAGATGTTATTCTAGCCAAGTTTTAATCTATGATTCGACATGAAACTGAAATCATAAATCTTAAAGCTACATTCTGAAACTATTTCTAAAGACAAGTTCTCATGTATACTGAACAATGTCTTACATTTAATCGCTCGTATTATCTTGAGGTCAATGAATTCTCAAATAACATCTCATTTGTCTATTAGACATATCTTGAAAACTAAAGGTATAATGGTTACCATTCGAAACTTGAAGCTGGTAATATCTCTAACAAACACCAGCCATACATCAAACTACGTACCTGAAATCTTTACGTACTCTACTCTATTTTATCTGCCCTACTATTGCGGCATAAACACTTAAGACTTTAATGAGCTCAATGACACATTTAATGCTGGTATAGCATCATCTTTCCTTTTAAAGGAAAACTAGTCAAACGACACTCTTGTTATTCCTTGGAAAATCTCCGCATTTAACGCACTTTGTAAACGACCTATTAAGGTTAAGGATCATGAGATCAAACGTGTAAACCAAAAAAATACACTTATTGTTAACACTCATTGGAATTCACGTAAGGGCCCCGATTGTACCCGGGAACGTGAAAATCAAACTCTATTGTTAAAGTCCGTTGGGATTCGCGTAAAAGCCCCTAATATACCAGGGAACGCAAAGACCAAATGATACGGAAATACTTCCATCTCTTCTCAACTTCTGAGGCAAACGAGAAATCTACCTAAAACTTCGGGACGAAGTTTCTAATAACGGGAAGGTACTATAACGACCCTCATTTTTCCATTCTATATTTTTTCAATATTAAATGACCAAATCATATAATTAAAACTTGACGATTAAACTTTAATCAATAATTGTTAAGTATAAATAATTATAAAACAATATTAATTAACTTTGTACAATAATTGACAAGTTAATAAAAGACGGAAATAATAAGCTAATTAATTTTCATGAACAAAATGTAAAAACTCTAGAACTTGTAGCCTTTAAATATTTAAACTTGAACTTAAAAGGAGTCATTTAAGCTAATATAAAGTAAAAAGACTAAAACGAAAAAGTTCCAAAACCCTTCCCTTAAAACCCTAGCCGAAATTTTAAGGGTAAAATTACCCCTTTGCCCCTCTAATTTTCGGCCCAAATTACCTCCTCCCTAAACCCTAACTTATTCCCTAAGAAAACCTAACTAAACCCTAATTCTAGATCCTTCCTAGCTCAAGTATAAAAGGAGGTGCAAGGGTTTAGGTTTTTCTCATCTCATTCATCACACAAAAACCCTAAATCTCTCTCCCTCTCTCTTCTTGATTTTGGCAATCATAGCCACCACCACACCACCATCGCCTTCAAGCAATCTTCAAGTAATCGTCAAGGGATCTTCATCGCGTTCTTCGTGTTCATCAAGATCTTCAAGTGTGTTCTTCAATATTCAAGCGTTTTGATCTTCATCCTCAAGTTAACTTCATCTTTTTCTTGTTATTATCCTTCATCATCATCAATAAAGGTATAACCCTAAATCTTATCTTTTTAATTCATTCAATATATAATTCGTGTTCTTGATTTATACTCTTGATTCAAATACATGTAAACTAACCTAAAACAATATGTATATACATATGCTAATCGATATATATATATATATATACATATGTACATCGACTTTTAAAAAAAGAGAGGAGGTTTTGTTTGATCTTAAAAACCCTAAAAGATTATCAAAGATTATGTTAATGTTTAAAAAGGGAAACAAGTATATATACATACTATATATAAGTACATGCATAATGTGTGTGTATATATATATATATATATATATATATATATATATATATATATATATATATATATATATACGGTTACATATATATATAAAAAAAAGATTTTGTTAGATCTTAATAACCCTAGAGATTTGCTAAAGATTTGTTAATAGTTTAAAAATGGAAATAAGATATATATACCACATATACATATTTATTATTTAAGAAAAATATATATACATATATATATATATATATATATATATATATATATACATACACGATATATATATGTATATACATATTAATTATTAAAACCCTAATTAAACATAACCCTAATTATTAAACCCTAATTTACTTTACTAAACCCTAGACATTTATTTATATAAACCCTAATCATTAATTAATTATTACTACTACATTAATTAATTAAAACCCTAATCTAAACCTACTTAATTAAATACTACTACATATACTTATACTACTATCTAACACTTATACATTTATACTACTACTAACACTTATAATATACTACTTATATTATAATACTTATAAATACCATAGTCATTCACGATAGCGTGAAATTACTCGAACGTCGACACTGCTTAAGGCCTAGGGTGATCCTTGGTACCACTATGGGACGCTTGTGGATTACGAATGCCAAACTTAGATTTTGGTCAAGAAATCCTGGGCCAACCGGTAACAATTGGTCATTCTAGTGACTCGGCGGTGGCATAGATGTTTGGGTATGGTCCACAATATCAACCCGACTATAGTAATTATACACTTGGTTATTTTCACACTTTATAGGTGGTAGACTTATTAAGGACAACTCACTAGTGTTCAACACTAACTTTTTAAAAGTGGAAACTTACTAAAAATAGAAACTTTCTAAAAGTGGAAACTTACTAGGAATGGAAACTTAGTAAAACGAACTATAACACTTTCATACTTAAACTTGGGCAAAACATTTAACTACTCTTAAATGTCAATATGTTGACTTTCTGATCACGTTCATCCAAACTTTCTATTCCGAGGAATAACGATCTCTCTCCTACTTACTAAGGTGAACTCATAGCCCCACTCTTTGTTGCTAGCAACTTATTTAACTTTTTGGGGTGAGACACATGCTACTTTTACTATTTACAATTTAGACACAAGTACCAACTGTTAAACTATGCTATACCGGCTATGTTCGACTAAGTCCCTACAGTGATATTTTTAATTGCTCGTTGAACGCATTCTTAATTATTGGGGGTAGGCCTATCGGGAGTAACGTCCCCGATACATTTGACCAAGTCATTGTATTACTTAATAATGAAATTAAACCGACAAGTATAGACACAACTTGTCATTTGGGGCAAACTTTGAACGTTTAGTCTAAATATCACGAATTGGCATAACTTTTTGGTCCCTACGAGATCAACTTTTAAGGTGTTTGTGATCTTCTTTGACAACTAAAGATCTGTGTAATCTACTTTATAAACAAATCTTATGTTCTAAAAACAACGATAACTACTTTTGTTAAACCTATGATTTCACTCAACCTTTTTGGTTGACACTTTAGCATGTTTGTCTTAGGTGCCGATTGATCATGCTTACTTACTTACTTACTGTTTATGTGATGCTACTTGGACTTAGGATCAAGAGATATCGCATTTATTATTCTTGCATCTGAAATAATTACTTTACTGTAATTTCCATTATTGTAACGACATTTCATTTTCACTGTGTACTCAATAAAGTTTGTTTTCATCATTTAGTATTGTTCTCGTATATTATAATATGTTGGTTTGTTTGATATTAGTGACGTTTTCTTCCAGACCCTATCTGGAGGTCGTCACATTAAACTACCCACATCTTGGCCAAACTTCAAAAGCTAAACATTCCAAATTCGTCCCCTATCAAAACAAAGCGGGGTGCCACTAATCCAACCGAACACTCTTACCCTTGTCCACGCCGAAACCTAAAAAGAGTAAACAACGAGAGGGTAAGCAAAGCTTAGTGAGTTCAATAGTTATACACATACATATATAACTTACTTACTTGTAAACACTTACTCCAAATCCGCATACATACTAGTAATATAATTAGCATACCTTCATAACGTATAACGCTAAATCCTCGATAACATAAGCTAGTATAACAATAGCATATAACGCAAGCAATACAATATGCTACAACACAATACGCAAACATCGATGTTCACAACATCCATTAGTATTCAAATCCCAAGGCTAGCCCTACGAATGGTATCGTCAACATCGAACTTAATCCCCATTCGTCCTAGTAAATGTGGTATCGTCAACATCGAACTTAAACCCACATATGAGGTATCGTCAACATCGAACTTAAACCCTCATCAAACAAACGTCACTACAATAGTGGTATGGCTTCGTTAACATCGAACTTTAAATCCATACATGAGGTATCGTCAACATCGAACTTAAACCCTCATCAAAATGAACAAACAATATACTCTAGGATATGGTATCGTCAACATCGAACTTTAACCCATACCCCACAAGCAAATCATATACATACTGTAACGACCCGGATTTTTCCGATCATTTTATACTTATGAGATTAATATTTACATAAATTAAACCTTACCAACATGATAAGCAATCCAAATTGTTGAGACTTGTGTTTTTGAAAAGAGTTTTACACAACGTTTGACCGTCCAATTTGACCGATGATATCACGAACTATATAACATACGATAATTATACATTTGTGTATATATATGTACTTATATATATTTAACATGGTCTAAGGATGGTTTAACATCTCATTGTGTACTAATGACAATGAGTTATAAGTATATTTTGAAACTACTAACTTAAGTTTTCAAAACGATAACTATACGTAACATTCTTTGATATATATACTTATAACCTATAATGCTTATACATGTATCGTATATATAATGTATTTAATCACTTTTTAAGGACTTAAATACATAAAACAATATAAGTATATTCACAAAAGAGAGCTATATTTGAATTCTCGTTCCATTTCCTCAAGATTTCTATACGTATACCTAGGGTATATGTACCCGTATCATACCCATCTTCTATACGTATTTACTATTGGTATATACCCATAAAAATACACCAATAATTAGATCTAATCAGTTAAGGAACATGTGAGGATTTAGCTTTTGACAATTATCAAAAATATCTAGCAAAATAACAAATGAAATTTTGTTTTTGTCTCCCCATGGAAAACGCCATTTATGGCTACAAATACCCTCACTTTGATTCAATTTTTATCTTCATTTCTTAGCTAAAAACACACACTTCCATAACCCTTAAACACCTTCAACAATTCAGCAAGTTACCATTAAGATCTAGCTTCAAAAACATGCCTTAATCTTCATAAGAAAAACCTTCCAAGAACACTTCAATAATCCTTCCAAGTAAGCAAGTTTACTTCCAACCTTTTGATCCAACTCCACCACTCTTTTGGTTCTAGGATTTTTCTCATCTTTTAGAGTAACTTTGTCCAAGTAACTTGAGGTAGTAACCTTGTTCATAACCTTATTTGATTCATATTTATATAGCTATCTTATTTTGTGTTGTAAAATTTTAACAACAAGAACATAGTTTGAATGATTTCAAACTTGTTTGCAAACTAAATAGATCCTTCTAACTTAACTTTTAAAACACTTCAAGACCTGTAATATATCATAATGATATGCTAACTTAACAAGATATAACTTGGTTTTACAAAGAACATCTTAAAAACTGAATCTACGTCGTCGGAGTGCAATCGGATACTGTTTTGGGTTGGATAATTAAAAACTATCTTGAACTTTGAATTGGAAGTTTATGTTCTAAAAAAATGATATTTCTTATGAATATGTTAACACATAAAAATTTCATGGTTTAACTCAAAGTGTAAGTATTTTTAGAAAAATGATCATTAAATGTTATTTTTATGATGGAAAATGATCACTTTCATAAGTTTCACCAAAGTTTGACCTATAACCTGTGATTTCGAATACAACCTAAGGTATTTTCAGTTCATATTCTTAAAATTTGATTCGATCCAAGGAAGTGGCAAGTTGAACCAACAAAAACGGAGTTGTAATGAGGAAACTACGACTAAAACAAGATCGGGTATCCGAAGCTAGTTTAGCTACGAAAATATTTGGAGAAAAATTAAATTAATCATATATTTTCTAATTAATATGATATTTCATATATATTTACTTATGATTTGATTTTATATATTTCAGGACCACCCGTAAACAACACGAGAAGATTAATCATAAGACCTCATGATTGTACGCAACACGTCATTTGACAACACGGTACTTTATGTACGCAACACATCACTTGACAACATGGTACCATGGGTCGAGATTAATTTTGATCAATACGAATACGATGGGGTCTTTATTTATTTTATTTAAGCAACTAGTTGTGGACCACTAACATCGGACTGCTAACTACGGACTAAGAAAATATTAAAAGTATTAAAAGTATATATATATATATATATATATATATATATATATATATATATATATATATATATATATATATATATAACGATTACTTAAAAAGAAAATATGTTGATATATTATATATGGTTAGGTTCGTGATATCTATCGGAGACCAAGTCGTGATAAATACCTTCAAGGCAAAAGTGAGTATATAGTCCCACTTTTAAACTCTAAATATTTCGGGATGAGAATACATGCATTTTATGATTTACGTTATGGACACAAGTGATTAAAAATATATATTCTACGTTGAGTTGTACCACTGGCATACTTCCCTGTAACTTGGTAACTATTATTTACATGAGGTATTGTAAACGCGAATCCTGTTGATAGATCTATCGGGCCTGACAACCCCAACCGGACTGGACGACCAGTATTCAACGGTTGCACAGTACTTCGTTTCGGTGACTACACTTGGTACGGTGTAGTAATATTTCATAATAAAGGGAATATGCGACGTTGATTAAATGTTAAGTATGGTTATCAAGTGCTCAACAACTTAGAATATCTTTATTAAAACGTTTATATATGAAATCTTGTGGTCTATATTTATAACGCTGCCGGCATTAAACCTATATCTCACCAACTTTATGTTGACGTTTTAAGCATGTTTATTCTCAGGTGATAACTAAAAGCTTCCGCTGCAGCATGTTGAATTTAAGCAAGATCTTGAGTATGCATATTTGTGTCAAAAATAAAACTGCATATCGGAGGATTTGTAATGTAAAATATGTTGGAAGTCGTATTGTTATTATCACATGTAAAGTTTGTAAGTCTAAGATTATCGCTAAACGATAATCATTATTAAGTTGTTTAAACCTTGTATTTGTAATAAAAGCTATGGTTTGTATTGTAAAAACGAATGCAGTTTTTGAAAAATGTCGCATATAGAGGTCAATACCTCGCGATGAAATCATATGTTATTGCATTCGTCCTTATGGTTAAGGTCGGGTTATGACATGTGGTATCAGAGCGTTGGTCTTAGAGAACCAGAAAATTTGCATTAGTGTGTCTTATCGAGTTTGTTAGGATGCATTAGTGAGTCTGGACTTTGACCGTGTTTGATTTCAAAAACTATTGCTTATCCTTGTTGGTTAAAAATTAATATGTAAATATTATGTGATACTAATTTACTAGTTGTTATGTGATAGATGTCTGGCTTAGAACTTGTTATCACATTCAGCGACTCCGAACCAGAATCTTCAGATGGTGTTCCGGTCATTAACCTATCCGGTGATGAAAACGACACCTTTGGGGAAGACTCACAAGTTCCGGATGAATCAATTGAAGAGGAACCGGAAAGTGATCCTGAGGAGGAAGAAATATAGGAAATTACGAAAGACAAGCTCGAACGAGGAAGGAAACGAAAGGCTACTAAAATGGAAAATCCAAATCCCGAGTCTAGAGAGGATGTTGTGGCACCAACTCCACCAGATACTTCCACACCTATTCCCGCTATTCCTATTAGTTCTATCCCGACATCCAGTTCTTCAGCCCCTCAGCCAAAATGCAGGGAGACAACCAGGATAACCTTTAAGCGATTCCTTTGAACACGAACGCTTTGGGTTAAATGACACGCTGTTGTTTTAAACCATGGGATCATATAACATTTTGTATAATATTACTAGTATGGTTTGCTTAATGTTTGATGTAAGATAAGCATATGTAAAATAGTGAAGTGTGAAATGCAATAATTTTCCATGGTTGAGTATTATTTGGGTGATAGTAATTGATTTTCGTACTAAGCTATTAAGTATGAACTTTAACGGGTAGGTACTACCCTTGGTATAATTATAAAATGCTAATAAGAAGAAAAGGCTTTTATAATAATAACTGGTTCATATTATTAATAAGCTATGATGTACTATAAATACATACTACATCTATAATATTTCATGTGAATAATTATTTTTTTTCATTCTTATTGAAGATTATGGCGCGATTGAACCGAATGACGGAACAAGAAATCCAGGAACTCATCAATCAGCGAGTGAACGACAGAATGTTATGGGTCGAGGCTGCAAGAGGTGCTGCAGTTAACCCAAATCCTCGTGTGGGATGCACTTACAAAACTTTTCAAGGTTGCAAGCCCTCATCATTCAGTGGAACAGAAGGACCGGTCGCTTTAACCCGGTGGATCGAAAAGATTGAGTCTGTGTTTAAAATTAGTGGTTGTATTGAGAAGGACATGACCAAGTATGCATCGTGCACCTTACAAGATAGTGCACTCACGTGGTGTAAAAACTATGTGAAGGCCGTAGGAGGAGATGTAGCTTACGATACTCCCTGGGAAGAATTCAAAACAATGCTAATCAACGAATATTGTCCAAGGAACGAGGTTAGGAAGTTGGAAGCTGAATTACGAAGCCTGAAAGTTGTTGGTACAGAACTCACCAACTACAATCAGCGATTCATGGAATTAGCTTTGCTATGTCCCGAATTGGTACCAACCGAAGAACGAAAGATTGAACTGCACAAAGACGGTTTGCCTAAAAAGGTCAAGGTAAATGTTACAGCATCCAAACCCAAGACTATTCATGAAGCTATCACCATGGCGAACGAGTTGATGGACCAGATTATTCTGGATAAGAACACCGATGTCAAGACATCGGGAAACAAAAGAAAGTGGGAAGGTAATCATCAACAATCCAACAAGAAACAAGAAACCACGAAAGGTGCGGGTAGCGGTTCGAACTCAGGTTACAAGGGACGAAATCCTTTATGTAACAGATGCGACAAACATCACTCTGGTTATTGTAATGTGATGTGCAACAATTGTAATCGAAAAGGTCATCTTGCTGAAGATTGTAGGGTTCCCGCTACAAATACAAACGGTACCAAAACTCCTGCCACCAATGCAAATAGAACTACCTTGGCCACTGTTACTTGTTATGGGTGTGGGAAACAGGGTCATTATAAGAGTCAGTGCCCGAATCCAGAGAAGAATAACGGATCTGCACGTGGAAGAGCATTTGTTATTAATGCTAGAGAGGCGTATGAAGACCCGGAGCTTGTTACGGGTACGTTTACCATTAATAACTTATCCGCATCTATTATATTTGATACTGGTGCCGATAGAAGTTACGTGTGTAGAGACTTTCACGCTAAATTGAATTGTTCATCATTACCTCTAGATGCTAAGTACATGATTGAGTTAGCTAATGGTAAACTAATTAAAGCCGATAAAATTTGCCGTGATTGTAAAATAAATTTAGCCGGAGAAACATTTAAGATTGATTTGATACCCGTAGAATTAGGAAGTTTTGATGTAATAGTCGGCATGGACTGGATGTCCAAAATAGGAGCTGAAGTTGTGTGCGCCAAGAAGGCAATTCGCATTCCTCGTAAGGATAAAACGCCAGTAATGATTTATGGAGAGAAGGGTAACTCAAAGCTAAAACTCATTAGTTGTTTGAAAGCTCAAAAGTTCTTGAAGAAAGGGTGCTATGCTATCTTAGCACATGTTAATAAGGTCGAAACGAAGGAAAAAGTGAAGAGCATCAATGACGTGCCTGTGGCAAGAGATTTTCCTGAAGTATTTTCGGAAGAGTTGCCGGGATTACCTCCATTTAGAACTGTAGAATTTCAAATAGATCTTGTACCAGGAGCTGCACCGGTTGCCCGTGCTCCATATAGACTTGCACCGTTCGAGTTAAAAGAACTTCAGAGTCATTAAAAGAATTACTGGACCGTGGATTCATACGACCAAGTACTTCACCGTGGGGAGCTCCAATTTTATTTGTTAAGAAGAAAGATGGATCTTTTAGGATGTGTATAGATTATCGTGAATTAAATAAGTTAACTATCAAGAATCGGTATCCATTACCGAGAATTGACGACTTATTTGTAGTCCGTATTTAGATAAGTTTGTTATCGTTTTCATTGACGATATTCTTATCTATTCCAAGAGTGAGCAAGAGCATGAGCAGCATTTAAGGTTGGTATTAGAATTGTTAAGAAAAGAACAGTTATACGCCAAATTTTCTAAGTGTGCATTTTGGTTGAAAGAAGTGCAATTTCTTGGCCACGTTGTTAGTAGCAAAGGAATTCAGGTTGATCCAGCTAAAATTGAGGCCATTGAAAAATGGGAGACTCCTAAGACACCAACGCAGATACGCCAATTTTTGGGTTTAGCTGGTTATTATAGAAGGTTTATTCAAGATTTTTCCCAAATAGCTAAACCATTAACAGCGTTAACACAAAAAGGAAAGAAGTACGAATGGACTTCTGAGCAGGATAGTGCATTTCAATTACTGAAGAAGAAGTTGACTACGGCGCCTATTTTATCATTACCTGAAGGGAACGATGATTTTGAGATATATTGTGATGCTTTACGACAAGGTTTTGGTTGCGTCCTTATGCAACGAAAGAAAGTTATTGCATACGCATCTCGTCAATTGAAGATTCACGAGCAGAATTACACGACGCATGATCTAGAACTGGGAGCAGTAGTGTTTGCATTGAAGATATGGAGGCACTACTTATATGGGGTTAAATGTACTGTGTTTACCGATCATAAAAGCCTTCAACATATCTTCGATCAGAAACAGTTGAACATGAGGCAACGTAGGTGGGTCGAGCTGATAAACGACTATGATTGTGAAATTTGCTATCATCCCGGGAAAGCGAACATAGTGGCCGACGCTTTAAGCAGAAAGGAACGGGAACCAATTCGAGTACGAGCGATGAACATAAAAATTCGCATGAATCTCAACTCACAAATCAAAGAGGCTCAACGAGAAGCCCTTACTAAAGAAAACCTAGGAAATGAAATAATGAAAAAGTATGAGAAGCAACTCGTTATACGGGAAGATGGAATTCGATATTTTGCAAACCGTATTTGGGTACCGAAGTTGGGTGGATTAAGGAAGTTGATATTGAATGAGGCACATAAGACAAGATACTCGATACATCCTGGAGTTAGAAAGATGTATCAAGATCTTAAGACGCATTATTGGTGGCCTAATTTAAAGACAGATGTTGCAACATATGTTGGGGAATGTTTAACTTGTTCCAAAGTCAAAGCAGAACACCAGAAGCCGTCAGGGTTACTTCAATAACCTGAAATCCCAGAATGGAAATGGGATGGTATTACGATGGATTTCATCACAAAGTTACCTAAGACTGCTTGGGGTTATGACACCATTTGGGTAATAGTTGATCGTCTCACCAAATTTTCACATTTCTTGCCTATAAAGGAAACGGATAGAATGGAGAAACTATTACGATTGTATATAAAGGAAATTGTTTCAAGGCATGGAATACCTATTTCCATTATATCTGATCGTGATAGTAGATTTACATCAAAGTTCTGGCAATCACTACAGGAGGCACTGGGAACTTGTTTGGATATGAGCACCGCATATCATCCACAAACTGATGGGCAGAGTGAAAGAACAATTCAGACTCTTGAAGACATGCTCAGGGCATGTGTGATCGATTTTGGAAACGGATGGGATAAATATCTACCATTAGCAGAATTCTCGTATAATAACAGTTATCATGCGAGCATTAAAGCTGCACCATTCGAAGCATTATATGGAAGGAAGTGTAGATCCCCTATCTGTTGGAATGAAGTAGGAGATCGACAATTAACTGGTCCCGAGATCATACACGAAACGACTGAGAAGATAGTACAAATCAAGGAGAGATTGAAAACAGCCCGTAGTCGCCAAAAGAGCTACGCCGATGTCCGAAGGAAACCATTAGAGATTCAGATCGGTGACATGGTTATGCTAAAGGTGTCACCTTGGAAAGGTGTAATACGTTTCGGTAAAAGGGGTAAACTGAACCCAAGGTATGTAGGCCCGTTCAAGATCATCGAACGCATTGGACCGGTAGCTTATCGACTCGAGTTACCGCAAAAACTCGCCGGAGTACATAATACATTTCACGTATCAAACCTTAAGAAGTGTCTAGCAAAGGAAGACCTCACCATTCCTCTTGAAGAAATCCAAGTCGACGAGAAATTACAATTCATAGAAGAACCAATCGAATTCATGGACCGTGAAGTTAAACAACTCAAGCAGAGCAACATACCAATCGTTAAGGTTCGTTGGAATGCTCGAAGAGGTCCCAAGTTTACTTGGGAACGAGAGGATCAGATGAAACAAAAGTACCCACATTTGTTTCCCGAGAACGCAAAATAGGTACAACTTTAAAATTTCGGGACGAAATTTATTTAACGGGTAGGTACTGTAACGACCCGGATTTTTCCGATCATTTTATACTTATGAGATTAATATTTACATAAATTAAACCTTACCAACATGATAAGCAATCCAAATTGTTGAGACTTGTGTTTTTGAAAAGAGTTTTACACAACGTTTGACCGTCCAATTTGACCGATGATATCACGAACTATATAACATACGATAATTATACATTTGTGTATATATATGTACTTATATATATTTAACATGGTCTAAGGATGGTTTAACATCTCATTGTGTACTAATGACAATGAGTTATAAGTATATTTTGAAACTACTAACTTAAGTTTTCAAAACGATAACTATACGTAACATTCTTTGATATATATACTTATAACCTATAATGCTTATACATGTATCGTATATATAATGTATTTAATCACTTTTTAAGGACTTAAATACATAAAACAATATAAGTATATTCACAAAAGAGAGCTATATTTGAATTCTCGTTCCATTTCCTCAAGATTTCTATACTTATACCTAGGGTATATGTACCCGTATCATACCCATCTTCTATACGTATTTACTATTGGTATATACCCATAAAAATACACCAATAATTAGATCTAATCAGTTAAGGAACATGTGAGGATTTAGCTTTTGACAATTATCAAAAATATCTAGCAAAATAACAAATGAAATTTTGTTTTTGTCTCCCCATGGAAAACGCCATTTATGGCTACAAATACCCTCACTTTGATTCAATTTTTATCTTCATTTCTTAGCTAAAAACACACACTTCCATAACCCTTAAACACCTTCAACAATTCAGCAAGTTACCATGAAGATCTAGCTTCAAAAACAAGCCTTAATCTTCATAAGAAAAACCTTCCAAGAACACTTCAATAATCCTTCCAAGTAAACAAGTTTACTTCCAACCTTTTGATCCAACTCCACCACTCTTTTAGTTCTAGGATTTTTCTCATCTTTTACAGTAACTTTGTCCAAGTAACTTGAGGTAGTAACCTTGTTCATAACCTTATTCGATTCATATTTATATAGCTATCTTATTTTGTGTTGTAAAATTTTAACAACAAGAACATAGTTTGAATGATTTCAAACTTGTTTGTAAACTAAATAGATCCTTCTAACTTAACTTTTAAAATTCTTCAAGACCTGTAATATATCATAATGATATGCTAACTTAACAAGATATAACTTGGTTTTACAAAGAACATCTTAAAAACTGAATCTACGTCGTCGGAGTGCAATCGGGGACTGTTTTGGGTTGGATAATTAAAAACTATCTTGAACTTTGAATTGGAAGTTTATGTTCTGGAAAAATGTTATTTCTTATGAATATGTTAACACATAAAAATTTCATGATTTAACTCAAAGTGTAAGTATTTTTAGAAAAATGATCATTAAATGTTGTTTTTATGATGGAAAATGATCACTTTCATAAGTTTCACCAAAGTTTGACCAATAACCTGTGATTTCGAATACAACCTAAGGTAATTTCAGTTCATATTCTTAAAATTTGATTCGATCCAAGGAAGTGGCAAGTTGAACCAACAAAAATGGAGTTGTAATGAGGAAACTACGACTAAAACAAGATCGGGTATCCGAAGCTAGTTTAGCTACGAAAATATTTGGAGAAAAATTAAATTAATCATATATTTTCTAATTAATATGATATTTCATATATATTTACTTATGATTTGATTTTATATATTTCAGGACCACCCGTAAACAACACGAGAAGATTAATCATAAGACCTCATGATTGTATGCAACACGTCATTTGACAACACGGTACTTTTTATGTACGCAACACGTCACTTGACAACATGGTACCATGGGTCGAGATTAATTTTGATCAATACGAATACGATGGGGTCTTTATTTATTTTATTTAAGCAACTAATTGTGGACCACTAACATCGGACTGCTAACTACGGACTAAGAAAATATTAAAAGTATTAAAAGTATATATATATATATATATATATATATATATATATATATATATATATATATATATATATATATATATAACGATTACTTAAAAAGAAAATATGTTGATATATTATATATGGTTAGGTTCGTGATATCTATCGGAGACCAAGTCGTGATAAATACCTTCAAGGCAAAAGTGAGTATATAGTCCCACTTTTAAACTCTAAATATTTCGGGATTAGAATACATGCATTTTATGATTTACGTTATGGACACAAGTGATTAAAAATATATATTCTACGTTGAGTTGTACCACTGGAATACTTCCCTGTAACTTGGTAACTATTATTTACATGAGGTATTGTAAACGCGAATCCTGTTGATAGATCTATCGGGCCTGACAACCCCAACCGGACTGGACGACCAGTATTCAACGGTTGCACAGTACTTCGTTTCGGTGACTACACTTGGTACGTTGTAGTAAGATTTCATAATAAAGGGAATATGCGACATTGATTAAATGTTAAGTATGGTTATCAAGTGCTCAACAACTTAGAATATCTTTATTAAAACATTTATATATGAAATTTTGTGGTCTATATTTATAACGCTGCCGGCATTAAACCTATATCTCACCAACTTTATGTTGACGTTTTAAGCATGTTTATTCTCAGGTGATAACTAAAAGCTTCCGCTGCAGCATGTTGAATTTAAGCAAGATCTTGAGTATGCATATTTGTGTGAAAAATAAAACTGCATATCGGAGGATTTGTAATGTAAAATATGTTGGAAGTCATATTGTTATTATCACATGTAAAGTTTGTAAGTCTAAGATTATCGCTAAACGATAATCATTATTAAGTTGTTTAAACCTTGTATTTGTAATAAAAGCTATGGTTTGTATTGTAAAAACGAATGCAGTTTTTGAAAAATGTCGCATATAGAGGTCAATACCTCGCGATGAAATCATATGTTATTGCATTCGTCCTTATGGTTAAGGTCGGGTTATGACACATACGTATATAATTATTCCACTCACCTTAACGCCTTTGGTGAGTTAATAAAGCTCGAAACCTTGAACGCGGTGTACCTATTACATCATTCATATAATCAATCATACAATCGAGTTGGTCAACCAACTTACTCCTCATTCAAGTGACACATTGACCCATAGTGCAAATTTTGACCCATTTGCACACTTAACCCTAATACTAGTCATTTCGGTCTTAATATACCTTTTAACACAAGGTCATCACATTTTCACACCCATTAAACAACTTAGGTCATCAATGACTCCATTGACCCATTTCAAAGTTAACACACCCATTTGGGTCACCACCATACACAAATAGCACTTACTTACTCAATATCTAGGTGTACTAGTACTCAACTAACCAATTAAGACTCTTAAGTACATTTATCATTTTAGAAACCCTAGGTTAGTCATCTTTGAGTCCTCATGATCCAAACTTACCCAAAACTCCCAAATTAGAAGCAAATGGGTTTTAAGTTCATCACCTACCCAAACCTTAATCCTTAAACAATTAAAGTAAGGAATTCAAGGTTAAGACTTACCACTACAATCAAAACATAGCTAGGGAGTAGATTAACAATTTTAAAACACGCACTTTGACCCGAAACTAGCTTCTTACTCTTTGGATTGAGCTTTCTCACACTAGAATTTAAGTGGATAAGAAGTGGTGGCTGAAAATGGAGTGATGACACTCAATGAACTGATCTAGGGGCCTTAAACTCGTTCTAGAAGTGAAATTACCAAAAAGCCCCTTTAATATATCCAAAGTAAGACATCTGGCCCTCCAGTACATCTGGACGGCGTCTAGAATACTGGTCGGCGTCCAGTCCTTCAACACAGGATTGCATCCCACACTTTGGACGGCGTCCCAACCATCTGGGAAAACAGGATGTTACAACTCTCCCCCACTTGAACCGGATTGCGTCCTCGCGATCCAAGCTGCATGACAAGCAGAAAGATATACCAAAACAAACTCTTCGGGCTTCCAAGTAAACTCGGAACCTTTACTACGACGCCATTGAGCTTTATAAGTTCTCACCTCTTTATTCCTCAACCTTTTTACCTTTTCGTCGAGTATCGCAATTAGCTCCTTAACATACTCTAACTTGTTGTTTAATTCGATTTCGTCTAACGGCATCCATGAAGAATCATCCGCAAGACACTTACGGAGATGGGAAACATGAAATGTATTATGGATCCCCGCAAGCTCTTCGGGTAATTCTAAATGATACACAACTTCACCAACACGAGCTAAAATCTTAAATGGCCCAATAAACCGAGGAGCTAACTTTCCCCGTTTTACATCACGTTTAAGCATCACCATGTCACCTTCTTGGAATTCAATCAGTCTCCTTCGTTTATCGGCATACGAATTTTTTCTATCTTGAGCCGCTTTTAAATGAGCCCGAATCGCCTCAATCTTGCTATTCGTCTCTAAAACCAAATCGGTACTCCCGATTTCCCTTTGTCCTACTTGGCCCCAACAAATCGGAGTTCGACACCTCCGCCCATAGAGCATCTCATACGGTGGCATTCCAATCCTAGCATGGTAACTATTGTTGTACGAGAATTCCACCAAAGGTAAGTGCTCATCCCAACTACCACCGAAATCAATAATACACGCCCGTAACATATCCTCCAAAGTTTGATTTGTACGCTCGGTTTGGCCGTCCGTTTGAGGATGGTACGTCGTGCTCATTCTCAATTGTGTACCCATATCTTTATGAAACTTTTTCTAAAATCGAGATGTGAAACGAGTATCCCGATTCGAAATAATAGATATAGGAACCCCATGTCTCGATATCACCTCCTTGATAAACAACTTTGACAAAACCTTCGACAATATCATTTCCCGAATGGGAAGAAACAAGGCACTTTTCGTCAACCGATCAACTATCACCCAAATCGTATCAAATTGGGTTCTTGCCGTCTTTGGTAACTTCGTAATGAAATCCATGGTAATGTGCTCCCATTTCCATTTCGGGACTTCCAACTGTTGTAACTTACCATACGGCTTTTGGTGCTCGGCCTTAACTTGCAAACACGTGACACATTGTTCAACATACTTTACAACATCACGTTTCATACCCGGCCACCAATACTCTTTCCTCAAATCAAGATACATTTTCATCGCGCCCGGATGGATGGAATACTTTGACTTATGTACTTCATCAAGAAGCACACGTCGGAAATCTCCCATTTTAGGCACCCACACTCTTCCTTGAAAAGACAACAAACCATGCGGGCCTAGGTAATAGACTCCGTTTGCCCCACGATTCGTTCTTCATGCTTGTTGTTAACAAAAGCTTCAATTTGAATCTCGCCAAGCTTCACAAGAAAATCGTTAGTAATAATCATGCGTAACGATCCTACTCGTATCGCCGGATGTTGACTCTTTCAACTTAGCGCATTCGTGACTACGTTCGCCTTACCCAGATGGTAAAGTATCTCACAATCATAATCCTTTACAACATCCATCCACCTACGTTGACGATAATTCAAATCTCGTTGATCAAAAAGATGTTTTAAGCTCTTATGATCCGAATAAATCGTACACTTGATGCCGTACAAGTAATGGCGCCAAATTTTCAACGCATGAACAACCGTCGCCAACTCAAGATCATGATTCGGATATCTCGTTTCGTGTTCCTTTAATTGTTGAGAGGCATAAGCGATGACCTTACCTCGTTGCATTAGAACACAGCCGATCCCATTTAAAGAAGCATTACAATAAACCGTCATGTCTTCTACACCTTCCGGCAACACTAACACCGGAGCTTGACACAACTTCTCTTTTAATAATTGAAAAGCAATTTTTTACTCGTTTTCCCAATTAATCTCGCGTTTTTTCTCGTCAACTTCGTCAATGGAGAAGCGATCTTAGAAAAGTCTTGGATAAACCGAAGATAATAACCGGCCAATCCGAGAAAACTTCGGATTTCCGTAGGCGTAGTCAGTCGTCCCCAACCTTTCACCGTCTCAATCTTCTCCGGATCTACTTGAATACCATCTTTGTTCATAATATGGCCAAGGAATTGAACTTCCCTTAGCCAAAATTTATATTTGGAGAATTTTGTATACAATTTCTCCTTCCGCAACGTCTTCAACACACCACGCAAATGATGTTCATGTTCCTTCATACTCTTCGAATAGACAAGTATGTCGTCAATGAACACAATCACCGACTTTTCCAACATAGGTTGGCATACTCGTTCATAAGATCCATGAATACCGCCGGTGCATTCGTAAGACCAAAAGGCATAACTACAAACTCAAAATGCCCATAACGCGTTCGAAAGGCCGTTTTCTCAATATCTTCCTCACGGACCCGCATTTGGTGATAGCCGGACCGTAAGTCAATTTTAGAAAAATAAGTCGCGCCTTGGAGTTGATCAAACAAATCGTCAATCCGAGGCAATGGATAACGATTCTTGATCGTCACTTTATTCAACTCTCGATAATCGATACACATTCGCATACTACCATCCTTCTTCTTCACGAATAAAACCGGAGCGCCCCATGGTGAAGCACTCGGTCGAATAAAACCCTTTTCAAGCAACTCTTGGGTTTGATTTAACAACTCTTGCATCTCCGTTGGTGCTAAACGATAAGGAGTTTTAGCAATGGGAGTAGCCCCCGGAACCAACTCAAGGCGAAATTCAACTTGTCTTTTCACCGGAACACACGGTAATTCATCCGGAAAAACGTTTTCGAATTCATTAACAACCGGAATTTTACGAATGGATGGTGGCTCTTCACGAGTATCAACTACATGGGCAAGAAAATCCATGCCACCACTAACAAGAAAACGCCGTGCCCTTGCGTAAGTGCATAATGGCACAAGTCTTCTTCATTTCTCGCCATGAATAATTAACTCTCCCCCACTTGAGGTCTTTACACGAATAGACTTTTCATGGCATGAAATATCGGCTCTATGACGATCGAGCCAATCCATACCCACAACAATATCGAATTCACCCAAAGTCATCGGGATAAGATCAATTTTAAACGTTTCGGAACCAAACACAATATCGCAATCATTACAAACATCAACCCCTAACATCATCTTACCATCCGCTATTTCAACTTCTATCGGATGACTTAACTTAGTTAGCGGTTTATCAAGCTTAGACACAAAACGCGGAGTTACAAACGATAAATTAACACCGCTATGAAATAGTATCCTTGCCGGATTATAGTTAACCATGAAAGTACCTGAGACAACTTTGTTGGATTTCTTGGCCTCATCATTCGTCATCAAATAATTTCATCCTCTATCCGTACCCGTCGCCTTCTCTAACCGTTTAACATGGTCGGTGTTTAAATCGGGACACTCCGACTTTCGGTGTCCTTCTTTGTTGCAATTAAAACAAGTGAGTTTGTTTGTCGAAGAAGGCTTCGTACAATCTTGAGCCAAATGACCTCGCACCCCACAATTGTAGCAAGTAGGGATAAAGTTCCCGAAACCTCCCTTCTTCACACTATTCACACTTTCGGAACCCTTCTTATTTTTCTTATTGGAAAAGTTCGAATGACTCGACCCTTCAAATTTTCTCTTAGAAAAAGAGAAATCGCTTCTTTTTGGAACCTCCGGTTCGAAACCCCAGGCCAACTCGAATAACTCTTTAAAAGACTTAGCCATACCCTAACTAATCTTACCCTTCAACTCATCGCTCAAGGTACGGTAGAAATCTTGCATCAACTTGTGATCATCACCAACATACTCCGGACAAAAACGAGTCTTTGCCAAGAAGGTAGACTTGAGAGTAACCAAGTCCATTGAACCTTGTCTCAAATTGTGCAACTCATCTCGGATTCTATCAAGGTCGAAAGGAGTTCGATATTCTTTGAAAAATTCCCTTTTAAACTCTTCCCATGATAAGCTCATGCATTGCTCTTCACCATATAATTGAATTTTATCATCCCACCACAACTTGGCCTCTTCACGCAACATGTTAGAGTCGTACCTCGTCTTCTTCTCGGGAGGAAACTCCGCGGTACGGAAAGCCCCCTCGATGTCGGAAATCCAACATGTGCTTTTCAACGGATCCCTTACTCCATTAAACATAAGAGGTTGAGCATCCTTGAAATTTTTGTAATAGAAGTCTCGCCTTCCATGACCACTGTTACCATCACCCCCTTAACCACGAGGATAAATATTTCTAGCTTCTAATGCCTCTTTGATGGCGACATTCATTCATTCGTTTATTAACTCGGTTACTTGCCCATCAATCGATTCTTGGAAAACTTTTCGGACATCCTCAAGAAATTCCGCTCTTTGCTTTTTAACGATGGCCTCAACTTTGGCCGCAAACTCGGCATCCTCACTCGTACCTCCGTCATGGTTTTCGGGTCCGTTTCTCGTCTTCATACTATAAAACGGAAATAAGTTAAACAATAAAACGAAAGCACAAGACATTAAATTCATATACAATTCACCGTCCCATCTTGCTCAACAATCATCGTACATCGCTTGTTTGACACGATTTGAACCCGTAACAATGGTCGTTAATTATTGTTACGCGAGCACGTCGCATTAACTCGCTAGTACAACATCTATCTCGCTTGATGATTGAAAAAATACAACACAAACAACTAGTGCATAGTTAGTTCACCTAATCCTAGGCACTAACCAATCCCCAGTCCGATCCGTCTCCTACAAGTCCCGTATAAAGCGCATACACAATAAAGTCTAAGTTTAGGCACCTATCTCAAGTCTCCTAAATCCCTTAAACCATGCTCTGATACCACTTGTAACGACCCAAACCTCGTTATACCAAAATATAACCCCAAAATTTTTTTTATGTTTCAACACATCTGGACGGCGTCCAGTTATCTGGACAGCGTGCAGCTCTGAAGGGTGGGACGGCGTCCAAGCATATTGGACGGCGTCCAAATGAACTAAAAGTTTCTGCTCCCCGGGTTCAACTTACATGAGCGGAAATCCCACTTCCTGACACTTTTAAATGAAACCCTTTTCACAACATGTTAACATAATTAAAACTAAGAGGTTTCCACAATAAAAACTAGTTTTACAACATCGGGCCCACATCGGCCATTTTACGAGTTTCGTTCAAAAATACAACTTCGACCATAAGAGTTTAAATTCCAAACGACACCTAGAACATGGTGTTTGGGATTAAAATACCCACATCTTGGCCAAACTTCTAAAGCTAAACATTCCAAATGCATCCCCTATCAAAACAAAGTGGGAGGCCACTAATCCAACCGAACACCCTTACTCTTGTCCACGCCGGAACCTAAAAAGAGTAAACAACGAGAGGGTAAGCAAAGCTTAGTGAGTGCAATAGTTATACACATACATATATAACATACTTACTTGCAAACACTTACGCCAAATCCGCATACATACTAGCAATATAATTAGCATACCTTCATAACGTATAACGCTAAATCCTCGATAACATAAGCTAGTATAACAATAGCATATAACGCAAACAATACAATACGTTACAACACAATACGCAAACATCGATGTTCACAACATCCATTAGTATTCAAATGCCAAGGCTAGCCCTACGAATGGTATCGTTAACATCGAACTTAATCCCCATTCGTCCTAGTAAATGTGGTATCGTCAACATCGAACTTAAACCACATATGAGGTATCGTCAACATCGAACTTAAACCCTCATCAAACAAACGTCATTACAATAGTGGTATGGCTTCGTCAAAATCGAACTTTAAAACCATACATGAGGTATCGACAACATTGAACTTTAACACTCATCAAAACGAACAAACAATATACTCTAGGATATGGTATCGTCAACATCGAACTTTAACCCATACCCCACAAGCAAATAAATCATATACATACATATATAATTATTCCACTCACCTTAACGCCTTTGGTGAGTTAATCAAGCTCGCAACCTTTAACACGGTGTACCTATTACATCATTCATATAATCAATCATACAATCGAGTTGGTCAACCAACTTACTCCCCATTCAAGTGACACATTGACCCATAGTGCAAATTTCGACCCATTTGAACACTTAACCCCAATACTAGCCATTTCGGTCTTAATATACCTTTTAACACAAGGTCATTGCATTTTCACACCCATTAAACAACTTAGGTCATCAATGACTCCCTTGACCCATTTCAAAGTTAACACACCCATTTGGGTCACCACCATACCCAAATAGCACTTACTTACTTAATATCTAGGTGTGCTAGTACTCAACTAACCAATTAAGACTCTTAAGCACATTTATCATTTTAGAAACCCTAGGTTAGTCATCTTTGAGTCCTCATGACCCAAACTTACCCAAAACCCCCAAATTACAAGCAAATGGGTTTTAAGTTCATCACCTACCCAAACCCTAACCCTTAACAATTAAAGTAAGGAATTCAAGGTTAAGACTTACCATTACAATTAAAACGTAGCTAGGGAGTAGATGAACAACTTTAAAACACGTACTTTGACTCGAAACTAGCTTTTTCCTCTTTGGATTGAGCTTTCTCACACTAAAACCCTTCTCTCTCTAGAATTCAAGTGGATAAGAAGTGGTGGTTGAAAATGGAGTGATGACATTCAATGAACTTATCTAGGGGCCTTAAACTCGTTCCATAAGTGAAATTACCAAAAAGCCCCTTTAATATATCCAAAGTAAGACAGCTGGCCCGTCAGTACATCTGGACAGCATCCAGAATACTGGACGGCATCCAGTCCTTTAATACAGGACGGCATTCCACACTTTGGACGGCATCCCAACCATCTGGGAAATCAGGATGTTACACTTCATCCAATGATAAAAGCCACGCCCCACTATGTGAGAAAATGGCGTTGGATTTGGGCCATGTCATTAACCCACGGGCGTGGGTGATGACTGATACAAGTGGTCTAAGACTACATTTCGAGATATTTTTGTTAAGGCTCAAGGAATCTTCAAAGCACTTGAGGAGTTTTATAATACTATTCATATTCCTTTTACTTCATTTACTAATAAATACGATATCGTCTGCATATTACGATTGAATAATTTGATCTTATTATGTCCAATTTCCACACCTTAAAGAGCTCATTCAAGCAAGCGGTTTTGGAGAAGTGAGTGAATCCTTCACCGGCGATAATGAATAGAAACGGAATATGACTTTGTTATTTTATTGACAAAATTGAGGTTATAAAATTGAACATGTAATTATATATTATTTATGGAGATTGATAATGCTACAAACGAACATATATTTCATAGTATTATTCTTCCAGAAAGACAAGCTTTTAGTTGCAATTATTCTATTTATAAGTGATTATCGTTTAAATAATAAATGGCGAAGACAAAAGACAGAATTGACGATTTAAAGATGCAAATGACCAGAATGCTCAAATGTACAAGATATAATTCAAGTGGTTCAATTTATTGATGATCAACGTCTAAATATTGATAAAAATACAAGTCGCGGAACGCAAAGTACAAGATATCTAAGCATACGAAAAAGCGTTCGAAACTCCGGAATCGAGACATGAACCAACTATCAATGTACGACTCAACGGAGCTAAAATTACAAGTCAACTATGCACAAGAATATAATATAATATTCTCAGTTTATATTTATATTATATTTTATAATTATAATTTTAATTTTAAGTTAATAATAGTAAGGTTATTGTAAGAAATGTTTTAAGGTTTTTTAAGTCAGAACTCTGTCCGTGTAACGCTATGCTTGTAAGACCCTAATATTGATTGTACATAGAGTATTAGTGATGTACATATAGTGAGCGAAGCAGGATATTAAATTAAAGCTGACAGACTATTTTGGGCGTCATTCGCGACGTGCACACTTGTAGGAGCGCGCCACGCACACCACCTGTGACAGAATTCTAGCCTTTTTCTATTTTGAGTTAAATGATGGGCATTTTGGTCATTTCATTTGGGTCAGTTTGGAGCCTTCAAAGCTGATCCATTGATCATCTTATCCTCATTTCTACACAACAAACACTCTCATCTTCAAACCCTAGAGAGAGAAGAGTTTTAGAGAGAGGAAGCTTCATTTGGAGAAGAAGGAGTTGGATTCTCATCAAAGCTCAGGTTTTAAAGTTGTTCATCTCGTTCATGGCTACGTTGTGGTAGTATTGGTAAGTTCAAACTCCGAATTTCATTGTTTGATTTTGATATTCAAGTTAGGGTTTGAACTTAAATTGTTGAGAAACCCATTTAAACTCTTGAAGTGAGTTCTTTGATGCTAGTAATCGGGTTTATTGTTGTTGTTGGTGGGTTTTGGGTTGAAAACTGACTTGGCCATGATTTAGGACTTGGAATTGGATTTAATCACTAGGTTTGGTGATTATGGATGTGTTGGAACCCATTTTAGTGTATTTGAAAGACTAATTTTGAATTGAGTCAAAATTAGGGTTTATGGGTGATTTTGAGAATGATAAGTGTTTAACACTTGTATTTAGGTTTAATTGGAGTATTAGGACCATTTTCACTTGTGTTAGTAATTATTGGTTAGTTTGGGCGTGTTTTGTGCTTGGAAGTGCAATTGGTCGAAATTGCACTAAGTGTCATTTTGAGTTGGTTTGTAAATCCACTCTAAGTGTGTTACTTATATTGTTATATTGACATAGGTACATTCCATCGACGAGTTGCGGATTATTTGGTAGCATTCATCAAGACGACAAGGTGAGTGTTAATATCCTATGTGCATATGTATGTGTAGGATGGGTGCGGGTCGAGTGAAGTGATTCTCGGCTATAGAGCTCACTTCACATATAGGTGGATTTGATGGACTTGTGTATAGGTCCAATTGGCACGGTTGTGCATTTTGGTTGACCACCTTTGGCGAGGTGCACAATTCGTGTGTACGTTATCACATGTGCTTGTGATGTGGATTATCTAACCCCAACGGCGAAGGGTTAGTTTTGAGTTGTTATTGAAGAAGTGGATCACGTGTAGATGCGGATTCACGATGACGAGTGTAGTTTCGGTCATCTTATTGAGGTAGTGATCTCGTGTGGTTGTGAATTCACTAAGGCTCGTGTAGTTCGGCCAACCTCGATGTTGTTGTGGTAATGAAGATAGTAGTCTCGTGTGGATGCGGATCTACTATGGCTCGTGTAGTTCGGCCAATCTTCATTGTGGTAATTGACTTTTGGTATTGGGTTAAGGGGTTAACCTTGGGCGTTATATGCTTTATTGTTATATACATCGTTGTATCGTTGTGATGTAGCTAACCCTTCAGGTGTAGCTTGTTGGAATGGTTCATATCGTCGTTGGTGAACTTACTTGTTGATTATTAGCTTGTTCTATAGCGGTTGAACGGTATGCTTAGTTTGCGTTATACGTGGATGCTCTGGTATGTGTTATTTGATTATTTGTGTGGCGTGTCCATTTTATGCATATATATGTATGTAGTCTTTTCTCACTCACTAAGTGTTAGCTTACCCTCTCGTTGTTTACATTTTTATAGATTTGAATGGATGCGGTGGCTCGGGTAAGCGTGGGAACTATTGGACTCGCGTAGTTGCTTTAGAAGATTTTTCTTTTGGATTGATTAGGATTGGGTAGCGTATCCCCAATCGCCATGCTCGGTATTTATTTTGTGTTAAAAATCATGTGGTCATAAACTTGTATTTTGTACGAAAGTCGTAAAACGGCCGATGTGGGCCTGGTATCGTAAAACTCATTTTATTGTTTGAACGTGTTAGTTTTAACTAATATTAATTGTTGTGAAAACCGTTTTGTCTAAAAGTGTCAGGAAGTGGGAGATCATTAATCGAAAAATGGAAATTTTGGACAGCAAGCTGCTAGGCTATGTGCACGCCGCGCACATATGGGGTTGCGCGCCGTGCACCCCTTCTGTATAAAAAAAAAATTATTCTGCGTTTTTGGTTGGACAACGGATTGTGTTGTTACAAGTGGTATCAGAGCATGGTCTAAGGGATTTAGGTGACTTGAGATAGGTGCCTAGACTTAGACTTTTGTGTGTGCTTATTTGTTGCGGGACTTGTAGGTGTACGGGTCGGAATGGGAACTTGGTTAGTGCCTTAGCGTGTAGATGAACTAACTAGGGTATTAGCTTGTGTTGTGACATTATTCTTGCATGTGTTTATGTCGCGTAGAATATTTGGTTGTGTTGTTTATATCATCGAGCGAAGCGGTCGTTGTACTAATGAGTTGATATGGCATGTGTGCGTAATAAGGACTTGCAAACCTTATTACGGGTGCAAATCGTGTCTAACCAGACGAGTGTTGAGCAAGATGGGGTGGTGTTGTGGGTGTGGTTTTATACGTTCATGGATAATCGTTTTGCATTCTTTAAAATGATGACGCGAAACGAGATCGAGACGAATGACGATGAGTTTAGCGCTAGAGTTGCGGCCGCCGTTGCGGAGAAAATGAGTGCGTTTCGAGAAGAAATGGATAGGAAGTATTCCGAACTCCAAAGTAGTGGTGAAATGGAGCGTTCTCTTAAGAGCTTCATGAGGACTAAACCCCCGATGTATGATGAGAAACCAGATCCTTTGGTTAGCACAACATGGATCTCGGATGTCGAAGGGTGTTTTCACACTATTGAATGCCCCTCCGAGAAAAGGACAAGACTCGCTACTAGTTTGTTGCGGGGTAGGGCGAAGGATTGGTTGGATGGTAAGATTGATCTTGTCGGTGGTGAACCGTTTATGGCGTTATCGTGGGACGAGTTTAAGAAGGAATTCTTCGAGGAATCCGGACTTCAGCCGATTTGTCGGAATGAGTTGCAAAATTTGCAACAGGGTTCTATGGATTTGAATACTCTCAAGACGACCTTTATGGCGAAGGCTCGTTTTTGCCCGGAGTATATGGGGAATGACCGTTTGTTGATGGAAGATTTCTATCGGACTTTAAATGATGACTTGAAGAATAAAATTAGCCGGGGTTACGCGAATTCGTTTGTGGAGTTATTGGCGGTGGTTAGGAGTTTCGAGTCGTATTCGCGATCGAAGATTGGTGAACCTTCAAGTGAGAGAAGGGTTGTTTCGTATGGCGCTCCAAGTAAGAGAGCTAGGGATGCAAGTGCGAGCTCGGGTGGTATACGGACGAGTATATTGGTGTCTAGTGCGTCTAGGTGTTACAATTGTGGCGTGAGGGGTCACAAGTCTTGGGAATGTTCGGTGCCAAAGGGTGATGGCATGGTGTGCTTCAATTGCCAAGAGGAAGGACATCATAAGTCGGAGTGTGTAACGACCTGGAATTTTCCGATCGTTCTATACTTATGAGATTAATATTTACATAAATTAAACCTTACCAACATGATAAGCAATCCAAACTGTTGAGACTTATATTTTTGAAAAGAGTTTTACACAACGTTTGACCGTCCAATTTGACTGATGAAATCACGAACTATATAACACACGATAATTATACGATTATGTATATGTACATATCTATACATATTTAACATGATTTAAGGATGGTTTAACATTTCATTGTGAACTAACAACAATGAGTTATAAGTATACTTTGAGACCACTAACTTAAGTTTTCAAAACGATAACTATATGTAACGTTCTTTGACATATATACTTACAATCTATAATGTGTTGTGATTTATGTCACCAATATGATTTAAGTGTAATGGGATTAATTTGTAACCAAAATAATCTTGATAAATATCGAACAAGTTAAATACCTTCAAGGAAAAGGTGAGTATATAGTCCCACTTTTAAACTCTAAATATTTCGGGATGAGAATACATGCATTTTATGATTTACGTTATGGACACAAGTGATTAAAAATATATATTCTACGTTGAGTTGTACCACTGGCATACTTCCCTGTAACTTGGTAACTATTATTTACATGAGGTATTGTAAACGCGAATCCTGTTGATAGATCTATCGGGCCTGACAACCCCAACCGGACTGGACGACCAGTATTCAACGGTTGCACAGTACTTCGTTTCGGTAACTACACTTGGTACGGTGTAGTAAGATTTCATAATAAAGGGAATATGCGACGTTGATTAAATATTAAGTATGGTTATCAAGTGCTCAACAACTTAGAATATTTTTATTAAAACGTTTATATATGAAATCTTGTGGTCTATATTTATAACGCTGCCGGCATTAAACCTATATCTCACCAACTTTATGTTGACGTTTTAAGCATGTTTATTCTCAGGTGATAACTAAAAGCTTCCGCTGCAACATGTTGAATTTAAGCAAGATCTTGAGTATGCATATTTGTGTCAAAAATAAAACTTCATATCGGAGGATTTGTAATGTAAAATATGTTGGAGGTCGTATTGTTATTATCACATGTAAAGTTTGTAAGTCTAAGATTATCGCTAAACGATAATCATTATTAAGTTGTTTAAACCTTGTATTTGTAATAAAAGCTATGGTTTGTATTGTAAAAACGAATGCAGTTTTTGAAAAATGTCGCATATAGAGGTCAATACCTCGCGATGAAATCATATGTTATTGTATTCGTCCTTATGGTTAAGGTCGGGTTATGACATGTGGTATCAGAGCGTTGGTCTTAGAGAACCAGAGAATTTGCATTAGTGTGTCTTATCGAGTTTGTTAGGATGCATTAGTGAGTCTGGACTTTGACCGTGTTTGATTTCGAAAACTATTGCTTATCCTTGTTGGTTAAAAATTAATATGTAAATATTATGTGGTATTAACGTGCTAGTTGTTATGTGATAGATGTCTGGCTTAGAACTTATTATCACATTCAGCGACTCCGAACCAGACTCTTCAGATGGTGTTCCAGTCATTAATCTATCCGATGATGAAAATGACACCTTTGGGGAAGACTCACAAGTTCCGGATGAATCAATTGAAGAGGAACCGGAAAGTGATCCTGAGGAGGAAGAAATACAGGAAATTACGAAAGACAAGTTCGAACGAGGAAAGAAACGAAAGGCTACTGAAATGGAAAATTTAAATCCCGAGTCTAGAGAGGATGTTGTGGCACCAACTCCACCAGATACTTCCACACCTATTCCCGCTATTCCTATTAGTTCTATCCCGACATCCAGTTCTTCGGTTCCTCAGCCAAAACGCAGGGAGACAACCAGGATAACCTTTAAGCGATTTCTTTGAACACAAACGCTTTGGGTTAAATGATGCGCTGTTGTTTTAAACCATGGGATTATATAATGTTTTGTATAATATTACTAGTGTGGTTTGCTTAATGTTTTATGTAAGATAAGCATATGTAAAATAGTGAAGTGTGAAATGCAATAATTTTCCATGGTTAAGTATTATTTGGGTGGTAGTAATTGATTTTCGTACTAAGCTATTAAGTATGAACTTTAACGGGTAGGTACTACCCTAGATATAATTATAAAATGCTAATAAGAAGAAAAGGCTTTTATAATAATAACTGGTTCATATTATTAATAAGCTACGATGTACTGTAAATACATACTACATCTATAATATTCCATGTGAATAATTATTTTTTTCATTCTTATTGAAGATTATGGCGCGATTGAACCGAATGACGGAACAAGAAATCCAGGAACTCATCAATCAGTGAGTGAACGACAGAATGTTATGGGTCGAGGCTGTAAGAGGTGCTGCAGTTAACCCAAATCCTCGTGTGGGATGCACTTACAAAACTTTTCAAGGTTGCAAGCCCTCATCATTTAGTGGAACAGAAGGGCCGGTCGGTTTAACCCGGTGGATTGAAAAGATTGAGTCTGTGTTTAAAATCAATGGTTGTATTGAGAAGGACATGACCAAGTATGCATCGTGCACCCTACAAGATAGTGCACTCACGTGGTGGAAAAACTATGTGAAGGCCGTAGGAGGAGATGTAGCTTATGATACTCCTTGGGAAGAATTCAAAACAATGCTAATCAACGAATATTGTCCAAGGAACGAGGTTAGGAAGTTGGAAGCTGAATTACGAAGCCTGAAAGCTGTTGGTACTGAACTCACCAACTACAATCAGCGATTCATGAAATTAGCTTTGCTATGTCCCGAATTGGTACCAACCGAAGAACGGAAAATTGAACTGTACAAAGACGGTTTACCTAAAAAGGTCAAGGCAAATGTTACAGCATCCAAACCCAAGACTATTCATGAAGCTATCACCATGGCGAACGAATTGATGGACCAGATTATTCTGGATAAGAACACCGATATCAAGACATCGGGAAACAAAAGAAAGTGGGAAGGTAATCATCAACAATCCAACAAGAAACAAGAAACCACGCAAGGTGCGGGTAGCGGTTCAAACTCAGGTTACAAAGGACGAAATCCTTTATGTAACAGATGCCACAAACATCACTCTGGTTATTGTAATGTGGTGTGCAACAATTGTAATCGAAAAGGTTATCTTGCTGAAGATTGTAGGGTTCCTGCTATAAATACAAACGGTACCAAGACTCCTGCCACCAATGCAAATAGAACTGCCTTGGCCACTGTTACTTGTTATGGGTGTGGGAAACAGGGTCATTATAAGAGCCAGTGTCCGAATCCAGAGAAGAATAATGGATCTGCACGTGGAAGAACATTTGTTATTAATTCTAGAGAGGCGTGTGAAGACCCGGAGCTTGTTATGGGTACGTTTACCATTAATAACTTATCCGCATCTATTATATTTGATACTGGTGCCGATAGAAGTTACGTGAGTAGAGACTTTTACGCTAAATTGAATTGTTCATCATTACCTCTAGATGCTAAGTACATGATTGAGTTAGCTAATGGTAAACTAATTAAAGCCGATAGTATTTGCCGTGATTGTAAAATAAATTTAGCCGGAGAAATATTTAAGATTGATTTGATACCCGTAGAATTAGGAAGTTTTGATGTAATAGTCGGCATGGACTGGATGTCCAAAATAGGAGCTGAAATTGTGTGCGCCAAGAAGGCAATTCGCATTCCTCGTAAGGATAAAACGCCAGTAATGATTTATGGAGAGAAGGGTAACTCAAAGCTAAAACTCATTAGTTATTTGAAAGCTCAAAAGTGCTTGAAGAAAGGGTGCTATGCTATCTTAGCATATGTTAATAAAGTCGAAACGAAGGAAAAAGTGAAGAGCATCAATGACGTGCCTGTGGCAAGAGATTTTCCTGAAGTATTTCCGGAAGAGTTACCAGGATTACCTCCATTTAGATCTATAGAATTTCAAATAGATCTAGTACCGGGAGCTGCACCAGTGGCTCGTGCTCCATATAGACTTGCACCATCTGAGATGAAAGAGTTACAAAGCCAGTTACAAGAATTACTGGACCGTAGTTTCATTCGACCGAGCACTTCACCGTGGGGAGCTCCGATTTTATTCGTCAAGAAGAAAGATGGATCTTTCCGAATGTGTATAGATTATCGTGAATTAAATAAGTTAACTATCAAGAATCGGTATCCACTACCGAGAATTGATGACTTATTTGATCAATTGCAAGGATCGTGTGTTTACTCAAAAATTGACCTATGGTCGGGCTATCATCAACTACGCGTCAAAGAAGAAGATATTCTGAAAACTGCTTTTTGGACACGCTACGGTCATTATGAATTTTTGGTCATGCCGTTTGGATTAACGAATGCGCCAGCTGTATTCATGGACCTCATGAATCGAGTTTGTAGTCCGTATTTAGATAAGTTTGTTATCGTTTTCATTGACGATATTCTTATCTATTCCAAGAGTGAGCAAGAGCATGAGCAGCATTTAAGATTGGTATTAGAATTGTTAAGAAAAGAACAATTATACGCCAAATTTTCTAAGTGTGCGTTTTGGTTGAAAGAAGTGCAATTTCTTGGCCATGTTGTTAGTAGCAAAGGAATTCAGGTTGACCCAGCTAAAATTGAGGCCATTGAAAAATGGGAGACTCCTAAGACACCAACGCAGATAAGCCAATTTTTGGGTTTAGCTGGTTATTATAGAAGGTTTATTCAAGATTTTTCCCGAATAGCTAAACCATTAACAGCGTTAACACAAAAAGGGAAGAAGTACGAATGGACTTCTGAGCAGGAGAGTGCATTTCAATTACTGAAGAAGAAGTTAACTACAGCACCTATTTTATCGTTACCTGAAGGGAACGATGATTTTGAGATATATTGTGACGCTTCACGACAAGGTTTTGGTTGCGTCCTTATGCAACGGAAGAAAGTTATAGCATACGCATCCCGACAATTGAAGATTCATGAGCGGAATTATACGACGCATGATTTAGAACTGGGAGCAGTAGTGTTTGCATTGAAGATATGGAGACACTACTTATATGGGGTTAAATGCACTGTGTTTACCGATCATAAAATCCTTCAACATATCTTCGATAAGAAATAGCTGAACATGAGGCAACGTAGGTGGGTCGAGCTGATAAACGACTATGATTGTGAGATTCGCTATCATCCTGGGAAAGCGAATGTAGTGGCCGACGCTCTAAGCAGAAAGGAACGGGAACCAATTTGAGTACGAGCAATGAACATAAAAATTCGCATGAATCTCAACTCACAAATCAAAGAGGCTCAACGAGAAGCTCTTACTAAAGAAAACATAGGAAATGAAATAATGAAGAAGTATGAGAAACAACTCGTTATACGGGAAGATGGAAATCGATATTTTGCAAACCGTATTTGGGTACCAAAGTTGGGTGGATTAAGGAAGTTGATATTAAATGAGGCACATAAGACAAGATACTCGATACATCCTGGAGTTGGAAAGATGTATCAAGATCTTAAGACGCATTATTGGTGGCCTAATTTGAAGACAGACGTTGCAACATATGTTGGGGAATGTTGAACTTGTTCCAAAGTCAAAGCAGAACACCAGAAGCCGTCAGGATTACTTCAACAACTAGAAATCCCAGAATGGAAATGGGACGGTATTACCATGGATTTCATCACAAAGTTACCTAAGACTGCCTGGGGTTATGACACCATTTGGGTAATAGTTGATCGTCTCACCAAATCTGCACATTTCTTGCCTATAAAGGAAATGGATAGAATAGAGAAACTATTACGATTATACATAAAGGAAATTGTTTTAAGGCATGGAATACCTATTTCCATTATATCCGATCGTGATAGTAGATTTACATCAAAGTTTTGGCAATCACTACAGGAGGCCCTGAGAACTCGTTTGGATATGAGCACCGCATATCATCCACAAACTGACGGGCAGAGTGAAAGAACAATTCAGACTCTTGAAGACATGCTCAGGGCATGTGTGATCGATTTTGGAAACGGATGGGATAAATATCTACCATTAGCAGAATTCTCGTATAATAACAGTTATAATGCGAGCATTAAAGCTGCACCATTCGAAGCACTGTATGGAAGGAAGTGTAGATCCCCTATCTGTTGGAATGAAGTAGGATATCGATAATTAACTGGTCCCGAGATCATACACGAAACGACTGAGAAGATAGTACAAATCAAGGAGAGATTGAAAACAGCCCGTAGTCGCCAAAAGAGCTACGCCGATGTCCGAAGGAAATCATTAGAGTTTCAGATCGGTGACATGGTTATGTTAAAGGTGTCACCTTGGAAAGGTGTAATACGTTTTGGAAAAAGAGGTAAACTGAACCCAAGGTATGTAGGCCCGTTCAAGATCATCGAACGCATTGGACCGGTAGCTTATCGACTCGAATTACCACAACAACTCGCCGGAGTACATAATACATTTCACGTTTCAAACCTTAAGATGTGTCTTGCAAAGGAAGACCTCACCATTCCTCTTGAAGAAATCCAAGTCGACGAGAAACTACAATTCATAGAAGAACCAGTCGAAATCATGGACCGTGAAGTTAAACAACTCAAGCAGAGCAACATACCAATCGTTAAGGTTCGTTGGAATGCTCGAAGGGGTCCCGAGTTTACTTGGGAACGAGAGGATCAGATGAAACAAAAGTACCCACATTTGTTTCCCGAGAACGCAAAATAGGTACAATTTTAAAATTTCGGGACGAAATTTATTTAACGGGTAGGTACTGTAACGACCCGGAATTTTCCGATCGTTCTATACTTATGAGATTAATATTTACATAAATTAAACCTTACCAACATGATAAGCAATCCAAACTATTGAGACTTATATTTTTGAAAAGAGTTTTACACAACGTTTGACCGTCCAATTTGACCGATGATATCACGAACTATATAACACACGATAATTATACGATTATGTATATGTACATATCTATACATATTTAACATGATTTAAGGATGGTTTAACATTTCATTGTGAACTAACAACAATGAGTTATAAGTATACTTTGAGACCACTAACTTAAGTTTTCAAAACGATAACTATATGTAACGTTCTTTGACATATATACTTACAATCTATAATGTGTTGTGATTTATGTCACCAATATGATTTAAGTGTAATGGGATTAATTTGTAACCAATATAATCTTGATAAATATCGAACAAGTTAAATACCTTCAAGGAAAAGGTGAGTATATAGTCCCACTTTTAAACTCTAAATATTTCGGGATGCGAATACATGCATTTTATGATTTACGTTATGGACACAAGTGAATAAAAATATATATTCTATGTTGAGTTGTACCACTGGCATACTTCCCTGTAACTTGGTAACTATTATTTACATGAGGTATTGTAAACGCGAATCCTGTTGATAGATCTATCGGGCCTGACAACCCCAACCGGACTGGACGACCAGTATTCAATGGTTGCACAGTACTTCGTTTCGGTAACTACACTTGGTACGGTGTAGTAAGATTTCATAATAAAGGGAATATGCGACGTTGATTAAATGTTAAGTATGGTTATCAAGTGCTCAACAACTTAGAATATTTTTATTAAAACGTTTATATATGAAATCTTGTGGTCTATATTTATAACGCTGCCGGCATTAAACCTATATCTCACCAACTTTATGTTGACGTTTTAAGCATGTTTATTCACAGGTGATAACTAAAAGCTTCCGCTGCAACATGTTGAATTTAAGCAAGATCTTGAGTATGCATATTTGTGTCAAAAATAAAACTGCATATCGGAGGATTTGTAATGTAAAATATGTTGGAGGTCGTATTGTTATTATCACATGTAAAGTTTGTAAGTCTAAGATTATCGCTAAACGATAATCATTATTAAGTTGTTTAAACCTTGTATTTATAATAAAAGCTATGGTTTGTATTGTAAAAACGAATGCAGTTTTTGAAAAATGTCGCATATAGAGGTCAATACCTCGCGATGAAATCATATGTTATTGTATTCGTCTTTATGGTTAAGGTCGGGTTATGACAGAGTGTCCCGAGTTAGCGGGGACGGGTGCGGCAAGGAGACGTTAAGGTACGTTTCGTTTTAATAAAAATGTTCTTTGATTATTTATTATGTGCCGATTGAGTTCGGAATTTTTAATTGCATCGTGTTGTGCATATTATTGTTAGGGGTGACATTCCTAATGGAATTACCCTATGGTGTCGTATGGATTGGTGGATGAAGGGCGTAAGACTTGGTGCAACCAAGCATTCCTTAGTGTTCGGGAAATTTTTCTACCAAGCCATGGGTATGGGCTTTGGTGTTCGGTCGTTAAGCGCGTGTTTGCTTTCGTGTTGAACTTGATGAACCATGAGGTTCGACGGGTGGATAAAACCCTAAAGATCGAGTGTTTGATCTCGATGTGCGTTGGTAATGGAGTCTACGTGACGCGATGTTAGGTGCCTTTTTCATACCTACTAGCGTGGTATTCGACTCCGATGATGTTGCGGTTCCATTGTACTTAGGGTACCGGAGAGAAACCCTTAGGTACATGAGTGACTAGGTGAAAATTTGGCAAGCTAGAGCAATCAGAGGATTTCGATATTAATGTTTGTGTAATTGTTATAAACTTTTCGTTCGAAGTGTTTAAGGAAAGGTTAAAATCCTTCGTGTGCTAGAGGTTGGAGCAAGGTATTGTGATGTGGTTATGGAATGGAGTCTAAGTGGGAGAGTTTGAACTCTCACACGAAGATGTTCTAGTGTATTGATATTGGACGATGCTCGCATGGATTCGGAGCTAGCGTTGAGACCTACGTTGGTCGATTGTGGTAAAGGTACGATTTGGAATAAATTGTACTTATGGTTTTGGATTGAAATTATCACCGAGGTGGTAATGTGGTGAATCTCATTTAGAGATAATGGACATGTGTGGCGAGCAAGGTGAGATCCCTCGGTTAAGGGATGTGCGTGTTGGATTCTCTTATAGGGAATTATTATTTAGTGCCTATGTACGATATAGGTGGTTCTTGCTCGATTGTGTTGGCGTTGTGTACGCGTATGTATGATGCGCGTATGAGTATGATGGATTTACTTGGGTGGGTTAGTCGTGGTGTTAAGACACCACCTGGTGGTTAGTGTTACACGGTGTTAAGTACACTAATGGATATTTGTGACGACCCGAAAATTTCCGACCAAATTTAAACTTAATCTTCATATGATTTCGATACGATAAGCAAAATCTGTAATGTTGAGTCTCGAAAATTTTGAAACTGTGTTTATATATTCAATTGACCTTCGACTATTCCCAACGATTCACGAACAATTATTTGTAAATAGATACATGTATATTTTAATATGTATATATATATATATATATATTTTTGAAATATAATTTGAAATAATATATGATTAAATTGTTGGAAATAAATATGTAGAATAATATGCGATATAATGAAAACTACTGTTATAAATATATATCTATATATATATATATATGTGTGTGTGTGTGTATATATAAATGTGTATATAAATACAACTTGGAAATATATAAAATAATATTAAATTTATTTGTTTAAAAATATATAATATATATTTATGTGATAAAACTTGTTACTTAAAACTGATTATATATAGAGAGAGAGTAAATGAAAAATGAATGATTTCGAGCTTAACTGGAAAATGTCGGTAACACTCGGATGATGTTTTGTTAGTTTTAATATAGATATAGTACATGTTTATGAAGGATTAAAATAAAAGCTGAACTCTAAATCGATTACGAAGATTTTAGATTTGTTAAAAGTATTTTAATCTTTTTAAGTTAAATATTAGTACTCCGTACATACAAATCGGAACAGAAAATAAATAATTTTCGAACCTTTTTGATCAGGTTTCAAACAGGTAATGAGTGAAATAATTAAATATAGTCAATCCTAAAATTTGGAATTTTTAGGAACAACTTTATACATTAACTGTTTAGCAATGGACACGATATAGTCATTCGGGATAAAAACTGTCGGCAAAATAGTAATTATATATTTTCTTTTGATATCACCTGTGCACGTTTCAATATAAGATATGTTATTATTATATTAATTATTTTATTATATCCTAAGTCTATATATTTACACATACACATTATCATCATCTCACAAAACTTGTCTCTTTTACTGCAATCAAACACCAAGTACCATTTGTTTTGATCTTGCTCACTAATACAACCATTCAAGAATCATCATCACCTTTGGTTAAACCACCATAACCATCGAAACCCACTCAACCCGTCACCCTTCTTTCTCCCTCTCTTATTTGTGATCACCGAGAGCTATCACCATATACCACCACATCCACCATCATGAAATCAATCACCACCGTAATCATCTTCAATCTAAGATCACCACCCATCACAAAGAAATAAAACCGGTAATGTTTTCTTTTCTTGATCGAACCCAAGCCAACACCCATAGAGTTGCTACTATTGTACTTGTTTTCTGTCTTAGCCGTAAAACCAACAATCACCACTAAATCACCACCATAACCCGTCATTCATCATCTATCTCTTTTATCTATCCGAGACCATACAACCGTTGTTCTTTTCTGCTTCTTTTCAAGGACCAACAATCCAAACACATTTCGTCTACTCGTATACCTATTCCTGTCGCTGCTAAGATCTGTTTACAGCCGCTGCTACAGCATTCTTCCTGAAATGAACCGCCACCACCCATCTAAACCGACACCACCTGTTAAATTACTGCTAGTGAACCATCGTGTGTTGCTTTTGTCCTCTGTTAAAATGATCACCATTAAGTCAACACCATAACCTTATCTCTATCATACTTTCTCTCGCTATCTATAAACCCTAAAGCACCTCAATATTACTATTAAGGGGTCGATGATGAGTGATGAAGATGAACAGAGAATTGCAACTGTTACTACATTTGTTCCGATGATGATGAAGAAACAATAGGAAGATAATGATGATTTTATGTATAATGATTAGATTATGATAAAAACAATGAAAGAATAATTATAATGATGATGAACTTGATGATGATAAGGGATGAAGTAGGGTCGATTTGTTTTCCTTGTGTCGGCAAACTGCAAACACGACTTTCCACTAAAGCCTTGTTTTTTTATTTAAAACTATATCAGTTTATAGTTTGGGCAGATACATATCTTGGGCCGAAATCTGTTAATTTCTGTTGGGCCAGTTACAAAGAATACTGAAAACGACTTAAAAGAAATTAGAAGCTAATTAAAACAGAAAAACATAAAGCAGAGCATTGGTTAGGGGTGTTGTTTGTTGGACAAGAGGTCGCGGGATCGAGTTCGGTCATGGGCATTTATTTTTAGGAAAGCTTTTAAGGTAGTTTTATCTATTATTATCATTATTATTATTTTTATTGTTATTATTGTAGTTATTATGATAATAGTTATTATTTCCTTACATTTAAAAATATGATTTTTATTATTATTATTATTAATCTAATTCATAGTATTATCATTTTTAAAATTTTATTATAAACAAAAGTATTTTTATTAAAAATTATTATTTTCATTATTATTAAAAGTATTATTATCATTAAAACTATCATTATTATTATCAATCTTAATACTGATATTATTATCATTATAAGAATTATTATTTTTAAAATCATAATTATTATTATTTATCACTATTAAGTATAATTACTAATAATACAATCTTTTATTTATTATTAATAATATTATTTTATCAAATGATTTTTAGTTACATAACATTATAGTTAAAACATATAACATATCTATTTTAACGTTTTAAAATAAGTACTAATTATTTAGTTAAAGTACATAAAATAGAAATATTTAAATTACTTATTGATGAAATATATAATCTAACAATTATATTACTAATAATATGTAAATTTAGTTGTTTGATTACAATTATGAGTGTTAATATATATATATATATATATATATATATATATCTATATATATATATATATATATATATATATATATATATATATATATATATATATATATATATATATATATATATATATATATATATATTTAAATGATATAGGTTCGTGAATTCGAGGCCAACCCTACAATTGTTCAATGATGTTATATGTATTTTTACTACAAAATACAGTATGGTGAGTATATAGTCCCACTTTTAAACTCTAAATATTTCGGGATGAGAATACATGCATTTTATGATTTACGTTATGGACACAAGTGATTAAAAATATATATTCTACATTGAGTTGTACCACTGGCATACTTCCCTGTAACTTGGTAACTACTATTTACATGAGGTATTGTAAACGCGAATCCTGTTGATAGATCTATCGGGCCTGACAACCCCAACCGGACTGGACGACCAGTATTCAACGGTTGCACAGTACTTCATTTTGGTGACTACACTTGGTACGGTGTAGTGAGATTTCATAATAAAGGGAATATGCGACGTTGATTAAATGTTAAGTATGGTTACCAAGTGCTCAACCACTTAGAATGCTTTACATATACTTGCGAGTGTATTATGTTTAAAATTATGAAACCTTGTGGTCTATTAATATTGAAAAGATTGTTATGATAAACCTATGAACTCACCAACCTTTTGGTTGACACTTTTAAGCATGTTTATTCTCAGGTACGAATTAAGTCTTCCGCTGTGCATTTGCTCATTTTAAGGACATTATTTGGAGTCGATCATCACAATGGGACCAAATGTTGATGACTTCGTCCAGGTGGATTATGATGGGTCACTACTGGTGGTATCAGAGTGGTGGTCTTAGCAAATCAGGTCTTGCATTAGTGTGTCTAACTGATAGTTGCTTAGATGCATTAGTGAGTCTGGACTTCGACCGTGTCTGCATGTCAAAAGTTTTGCTTATCATTTCTAGTCAGAAATCATCTACTTATCATCCGTAGGAAATTACCTGCTATTCATTCTTAAAGTCTAAACACGTCTTACTGCCTCTATTGCATAGACAGTGTATAGATAAATTCATATCTTAGTGTATCTGTTATTGTTACCTTTGCCTGACAGCTTCCGTAGATATCTCCATAACTTATAGGATTTTAGTATTATATATGCATATGTAAACTATGTATTGCAGGGTACTAATGTACATCCTATAATCTATTTCATATCGAAAATCCGTCATCTGATCGTACGAGATGAATCACTCAACCAGTTCGAGTCCCTCAGATTTCGATAGCTATTCCGATAGTTATTCTGACCGACATGGATATTCACCTAAGCTCCGAAAGCGGTGTCACCAGAGTGAATCAATCAATCAGCCATCCCTAATTCATCCGATGGGTTCATAGTCAACTTAATCAATGGAGACGCAAAGAAGGCGATCTTTTCCACCAACCAAATTGCCTCTTGGCGACTGAAGCACTTATCGGCGAATCTATCCGAAACACTATTTTCAGCCTCAGTTCCAGAGTAGTTTGACACGATTATATTCTATCCACAATTCTGAACCTTATTCATCCACTCGTTCCGACCGACAATCATCCTGGAATAATAGAAGGAGCCAATGAACTTCGCGCTCGAGTAATCAATTGGGAGAATATGGTGCAAAATTTACCAGCTTCAACAACATCACCGGAACCAACAGTACCATCAGTAACAACACCAGTACCATCAACAATCCATGCCTCAACATCTCATTCTGTACCTCGAGCATAATCTTCGTTTTACACCTTGTTCTACATCGATTAATTTTCGTTCTACGAATCGTTCTATATCATTTATCTTCACGGAACATGGCGACTATGTAATCACTAATGTTTCAGAGGTTATATATTCTTGTTCTAACGGTAAATCAAATGAGATTAATATCACATTAACTCATTAAATCCATGATTATATCTGAAGAAAATATATATGTATATATATTTTCATAAAGATTGTAATTAAAAATTCTTTCGTACAAACTTTTAATGATGAAAATATTTTAACGGGTAGGTAATACCCGAGGAATATTTAGATTTCACATTAATAAGTTACATTGTGCATTCTTTGACTCTGATTCAACAGTCAGTCACTATTCTACTTGTATCCATTGGTATACGTATCCGTTCACTACAGAATCCATTTTCACTCAATTTCATATTTGGATTTTGACCTATCAGAATCCAACAAGTGGCATAATGAAGAAAACATCGGACAAAGTAAAATTTGTTAGAAACAAACGAACTAACTAATTGAAATATTGTTAAGAATCCACGCTAACTGTTCCTAGCTAACTGTTCCTAGTTAACTGGTTACATTTTATTTATCGCAATTTAATTATCGCAATTTACATTCTCGCAATTTACATTCTCGCAATTTTATTTATCGTCATTTAATTTCTGTATTTATTTTACGTACTTTAAATAACGGGACACGTATACGAGGTTTCGACATATCATATTGACCCATCTATATATTTATCTTGGAACAACCATAGACACTCTATATGCAAATGACGGAGTTAACTATACAGGGTTGAGGTTGATTCCAAAATATATATATATATATATATATATAGTTTGAGTTGTGATCAATACTGAGACCGGTACACGGGTCACGATATGTATTAATTAATTCGAATGTTATATATTAAACTATATATGAACTATTGGACTACTAACTTTGGACAATTAAAATGTATTAAAATATTGATTATAATATATGAAACTAAATAATTCTTCAAGTTTGCCACTTGATTTTCATCTTAAACCTCATTCGTATCTTGACGATTACAATTTGCGTTCAAACCTTTCATGATTCTTGAAAACATCTCAATCGAGAAGATGAACCAACCGCACTTCATCTACGGAAGAAAAGATTGATGCATATGGTTATGCACCTAAAAAAAAAAAAACCCTCGGAAACTAAGTAAACGTTTAACACATATCTGTGCTAGCTTCTTTGGCGCTATTATTACCCAAAATAATTTTGCAATTCCTTTCCAAATTAGCCAATTTTGTCACAGCTCCAGCAAGTTGATTTCGACTTTTCGTTCAAAACAACCTTATTATAACCTCGGAATATATGTGTACTCTTTATTGTTACTGGGAACCTTTTATATTCCACCATATCACCATCAGCATTTAATCATCTAAAAACACAATTCTCTTGAAACCACCTTGGATTGATAACTGACGATTCAGTTATGGCTGCATTAAATGCAGAGGAAATAGTAAAAATTGTAGATGGCCTAGAGGGTCAAGAGTTTGATGATAAAGAATGGAGTGATGGAAACATTCAATAGAAAATTTAGTACCGGAAAGCGAATTATGCGAAACTATGAAAGAATCCGTGGACAAATCACAAAGAATAAGTTTGACTTCAAAGAATTCAAATGATTTAATGCCTGCTGAAGTTTTTAACGAATATCTTGCTCCTTACTCTAAACCTTTGCGGACAATAGTCTTCATCATCCTCTGATCTTAGATATTTCTGAAGATACCTTCATAAATATCTTTATTCGAAATTATCTATCTTTTCGTGCTATCCGTGTTACGTCATAAATGAAACTATTTTAGTTTCTAAATTTCTTTAAAATTAGAGTTTGAATTATGAATGAATTATGGAGAAGTGTTGGGAACTGAAGCATGAGTTAGTATAATATAATGACACTTGATCAACGTGATTATATTAAAGTAAATCATGCTGAGTTCTAATGAAACATGATGATTCACAGACTATAACGTCATCATGTGCCATGTTACACGACTCTTTCATTCTACTTAATCTCTAAGCATATCGCGAAAATATTTTCCTTAATATTTATGTTCTTCCGTAATTCCAACAAATTGCTAATAAATCGTGCTATTACATTTTCTTTCTGATTAGAAGATTATCTTTAAAATTCCATGAATTCCGAAAATCCACCGCGACTACGTCAAAAGTTAAATCTCTATTTCAATCTTTTGTGATAGATTTACTTATACGCTTCACGTAATTGAATTGTTTTATCCTTATTACTCAATGGTGATAAAACTCTATTCATCAACTCATATTTATCATGAAAACATTCTTATTGTTATTCATGACGATCTCTATCAAATTTCGGGGATGAAATTTCTTTAACGGGTAGGTACTGTGACGACCCGGAAATTTCTGACCAAATTTAAACTTAATATTCATATGATTTCGATACGATAAGCAAAATCTGTAATGTTGAGTCTCAAAAATTTTGAAACTGTGTTTATATATTCAATTGACCTTCGACTGTTCCCAACGATTCACGAACAATTATTTGTAAATAGATACATGTATATTTTAATATGTATATATATATATTTGAAATATAATTTGAAATAATATATGATTAAATTGTTGGAAATAAATATGTAGAATAATATGCGATATAATGAAAACTACTGTTATAAATATATATCTATATATATATATATATGTGTGTGTGTATATATAAATGTGTATATAAATACAACTTGGAAATATATAAAATAATATTAAATTTATTTGTTTAAAAATATATAATATATATTTATGTGATAAAACTTGTTACTTAAAACTGATTATATATATAGAGAGAGTAAATGAAAAATGAATGATTTCGAGCTTAACTGGAAAATGTCGGTAACACTCGGATGATGTTTTGTTAGTTTTAATATAGATATAGTACATGTTTATGAAGGATTAAAATAAAAGCTGAACTCTAAATCGATTACAAAGATTTTAGATTTGTTAAAAGTATTTTAATCTTTTTAAGTTAAATATTAGTACTCCGTACATACAAATTGGAACAGAAAATAAATAATTTTCGAACCTTTTTGATCAGGTTTCAAACAGGTAATGAGTGAAATAATTAAATATAGTCAATCCAAAAATTTGGAATTTTTAGGAACAACTTTATACATTAACTGTTTAGCAATGGACACGATATAGTAATTCGGGATAAAAACTGTCGGCAAAATAGTAATTAGATATTTTCTTTTGATATCACATGTGCACGTTTCAATATAAGATATGTTATTATTATATTAATTATTTTATTATATCCTAAGTCTATATATTTACACATACACATTATCATCATCTCACAAAACTTGTCTCTTTTACTGCAATCAAACACCAAGCACCATTTGTTTTGATCTTGCTCACTAATACAACCATTCAAGAATCATCATCACCTTTGGTTAAACCACCATAACCATAGAAACCCACTCAACCCGTCACCCTTGTTTCTCCCTCTCTTATTTGTGATCACCGAGAGCTATCACCATACACCACCACATCCACCATCATGAAATCAATCACCACCGTAATCATCTTCAATCTAAGATCACCACCCATCACAAAGAAATAAAACCGGTAATGTTTTCTTTTCTTGATCGAACCCAAGCCAACACCCATCGAGTTGCTACTATTGTACTTGTTTTCTGTCTTAGCCGTAAAACCAACAATCACCACTAAATTACCACCATAACCTGTCATTCATCATGTATCTCTTTTCTCTATCCAAGACCATACAACCGTTGTTCTTTTCTACTTCTTTTCAAGGACCAACAATCCAAACACACTTCGTCTACTCGTATACCTATTCCTGTCACTGCTAAGATCTGTTTACAGCCGCTGCTACAGCATTCTTCCTGAAATGAACCGCCACCACCCATCTAAACCGACACCACCTGTTAAATTACTGCTAGTGAACCATCGTGAGTTGCTTTTGTCCTCTGTTAAAATGATCACCATTAAGTCAACACCATAACCTTATCTCTATCATACTTTCTCTCGCTATCTATAAACCCTAAAGCACCTCAATATTACTATTAAGGGGTCGATGATGAGTGATAAAGATGAACAGAGAATTGCAACTGTTACTGCATTTGTTCCGATGATGATGAAGAAACAATAGGAAGATAATGATGATTTTATGTATAATGATTAGATTATGATAAAAACAATGAAAGAATAATTATAATGATGATGAACTTGATGATGATAAGGGATGAAGTAGGGTCGATTTATTTTCCTTGTGTCGGCAAACTGCAAACGCGACTTTCCACTAAAGCCTCGTTTTTATTTATTTAAAACTATATCAGTTTATAGTTTGGGCCGATACATATCTTGGGCCGAAATCTGTTAATTTCTGTTGGGCCAGTTACAAAGAATACCGAAAATGACTTAAAAGAAATTAGAAGCTAATTAAAACAGAAAAACATAAAGCAGAGCATTGGTTAGGGGTGTTGTTTGTTGGACAAGAGGTCGCGGGATCGAGTTCGGTCACGGGCATTTATTTTTAGGAAAGCTTTTAAGGTAGTTTTATCTATTATTATCACTATTATTATTTTTATTGTTATTATTGTAGTTATTATGATAATAGTTATTATTTCCTAACATTTAAAAATATGATTTTTATTATTATTATTATTAATCTAATTCATAGTATTATCATTTTTAAAATTTTATTATAAACAAAAGTATTTTTATTAAAAATTATTATTTTCATTATTATTAAAAGTATTATTATCATTAAAACTATCATTATTATTATCAATCTTACTACTGATATTATTATCATTATAAGAATTATTATTTTTAAAATCATAATTATTATTATTTATCACTACTAAGTATAATTACTAATAATACAATCTTTTATTTATTATTAATAATATTATTTTATCAAATGATTTTTAGTTACATAACATTATAGTTAAAACATATAACATATCTATTTTAACGTTTTATAATAAGTACTAATTATTTAGTTAAAGTACATAAAATAGAAATATTTAAATTACTTATTGATGAAATATATAATCTAACAATTATATTACTAATAATATGTAAATTTAGTTGTTTGATTACAATTATGAGTGTTAATATATATATAAATGATATAGGTTCGTGAATTCGAGGCCAACCCTACAATTGTTCAATGATGTTATATGTATTTTTACTACAAAATACAGTATGGTGAGTATATAGTCCCACTTTTAAACTCTAAATATTTCGGGATGAGAATACATGCATTTTATGATTTACGTTATGGACACAAGTGATTAAAAATATATATTCTACGTTGAGTTGTACCACTGGCATACTTCCCTGTAACTTGGTAACTACTATTTACATGAGGTATTGTAAACGCGAATCCTGTTGATAGATCTATCGGGCCTGACAACCCCAACCGGACTGGACGACCAGTATTCAACGGTTGCACAGTACTTCGTTTTGGTGACTACACTTGGTACGGTGTAGTGAGATTTCATAATAAAGGGAATATGCAACGTTGATTAAATGTTAAGTATGGTTACCAAGTGCTCAACCACTTAGAATGCTTTACATATACTTGTGAGTGTATTATGTTTAAAATTATGAAACCTTGTGGTCTATTAATATTGAAAAGATTGTTATGATAAACCTATGAACTCACCAACCTTTTGGTTGACACTTTTAAGTATGTTTATTCTCAGGTACGAATTAAGTCTTCCGCTGTGCATTTGCTCATTTTAAGGACATTATTTGGAGTCGATCATCGCAATGGGACCAAATGTTGATGACTTCGTCCAGGTGGATTAGGACGGGTCACTACATTATTGGTTTGGGGTGAATGGTTAGTGTAATCCGTTAGGATTCACTATGGTGTGGCAGTGCGCGATGTTACACTACTCGTTGTGATCGAGGACAAAAGAGCGTGTGTTGATGGTTAGTGTATTCCGTTAGGATTCACTATGGTGTAGCAGTGCGCGATGTTACACTACTCATTGTGATCGAGGCCAAAAGAGCGTGTGTTGATGGTTAGTGTATTCCGTTAGGATTCACTATGGTGTAGCAGTACGCGATGTTACACTACTCGTTGTATGAGGCCAAAAGAGCGTGTGTGATTGGTGGGTTATGGCCGTTGACGTGGTCCGCTAACTTCATCATGGGAGTAGTGTTATAATGGTAAGGTATAACGTATCGGGAAATGCGAGTACCGATGGGGAATGGGAGTACCATTCCTGTGTTGAGATTTGGGAAGTGGATCACGTGTGGATGCGTATTCACGGTGACGCGTGTAGTTCGGTTATCTTATTGTGGAAGTGAGTCACGTGTAGTTCGGATTCATAATGACACGTGTGGATGCGGTCATTATATTGAGGAAGTGAGTCTCGTGTAGTTCGGATTCACAATGACACGTGTGGATGCGGTCATTCTGTTGGGATAGTGACTCTCGTGTAGTTCGGATTCACTAGGGCGCGTGTAGTTCGGCCAATCCCGATTGTTGATGCGGTGGAGGTGGTGAGTTGCGTGTGGTGCGGATTCACTAAGGCGCGTGTAGTTTCGGCCAGCCTTCATGTGGTTGTGTTGAGAACTATTGGTTGTTTTATACGCCAATGGTGGGGTCACGAGGACCATGTTGTATGATTAGTGATGCGATAGCCGTGTTTTGCTCACATGTTGTTACGGGTGTGACAATAGTCAATTTTGTACACCTTGGGTTTAGCGTTGCCATAGTCGTTTTTGGCGCTATCGGATTTAGCCGTTGCTTACGATTTTGTGATAGATGCGTATTGCTCGTATTGCGCACTACAAGGGATGTTTTGTGATAAGTGATATCCGTAAGGATTCATTTTTGTTCGGTCTTCATCATTTCGGGTTGTTGACCTTAGGTTGAGACTTGGTTGCTTTTAGCGTTGTACTTGGTAAGGGTACGCTAAGGGATTGATATCTCGGTAAGAGATTGGTTGAGTTTTTCCCGATGTGAGGGATTGGGCAAGTTTTAATGCTCGAATTTGCGGATTTGATAAATCGCGAATGACGATTTAGTGTTAAAGGCGATTCATTGAGGAGAATTGCCTAGAGAAGTTGGAAGGAATCATGATGGTTCCGCATGTGTTAAGCGATCGTGGTAGATTTTGAATGATGTGTGCATTGCATGTCTCGGAATGCATGCAAGTGTGTCTTGGGTATGTAGGAATAACCTTCGAGTTTATGATAATTGTGGTAGAAGTCGGTTTGGAACGTGTGTTTGAGGACCATAGAGTGTGGGTCCGGTTGGTTAAGTGACAAGGATCACGAGGACGTGATCGATCCTAAGTGGGGGAGAGTTGTAAGACCCTAATATTGATTGTACATAGAGTATTAATGATGTACGTATAGTGGGCGAAGCAGGATATGAAATTAAAGCTGACAGACTGTTTTGGGCATCATGCGCGCCGCGCACACCACCTGCGACAGAATTCCAGCCTTTTTCTATTTTGAGTTAAATGATGGGAGTTTTGGTCATTTCACTTGGGGTCGGTTTGGAGCCTTCAAAGCTGATCCATTGATCATCTTATCCTCATTTCTACACCACAAACACTGTCATCTTCAAACCCTAGAAAGAAAAGAGTTTTAGAGAAATGAAGCTTCATTAGGAGAAGAAGGAATTGGATTCTCACCAAAGCTCGGGTTTTAAAGTTGTTCATATCGTTTACGGCTATGTTGTGGTAGTATTGGTAAGTTCAAACTCCGAATTTCATTGTTTGATTTTGATATTCAAGTTAGGGTTTGAACTTAAATTGTTGAGAAACTCATTTAAACTCTTGAAGTGAGTTCTTTGATGCTAGTAATCGGGTTTATTGTTGTTGTTGGTGGGTTTTGGGTTGAAAACTGACTTGGCCATGATTTAGGAATTGGAATTGGGTTTAATCACTAGGTTTGGTGATTATGGAAGTGTTGGAACCCATTTTAGTGTATTTGAAAGACTAATTTTGAATTGAGTCAAAATTAGGGTTTATGGGTGATTTTGAGAATGATAAGTGTTTAACACTTGTGTTTTGGTTTAATTGGAGTATTAGGACCATTTTCACTTGTGTTAGTGATTATTGGTTAGTTTGAGCGCGTTTTGTGCTTGGAAGTGCAATTGGTTGAAATTGCACTAAGTGTCGTTTTGAGTTGGTTTGTAAATCCACTCTAAGTGTGTTACTTGTATTGTTATATTGAAATAGGTACATTCTATCGGCGAGTTGCGGCTTATTCAGTAGCATTCATCAAGACGACAAGGTGAGTGTTAATATCCTATGTGCATATGTATGTGTAGGATGCGTGCGGGTCGAGTGAAGTGATTCTCGGCTATAGAGCTCACTTCACATATAGGTGGATTTGATGGACTTGTGTATACGTCCAATTGGCACGGTTGTGCATTTTGGTTGACCACCTTTGGCGAGGTGCACACTTCGTGTGTACGTTATCACATGTGCTTGTGATGTGGATTATATAACCTCAATGGCGAAGGGTTGGTTTTGAGTTGTGATTGGAGAAGTGGATCACGTGTGGATGCGGATTCACGATGACGCGTGTAGTTTCGGTCATCTTATTGAGGTAGTGATCTCGTGTGGTTGCGGATTCACTAAGGCTCGTGTAGTTCGGCCAACCTCGATGTTGTTATGGTAATGAAGATAGTAGTCTCGTGTGGATAAGGATTTACTATGGCTCGTGTAGTTCGGCCAATCTTCATTGTGGTAATTGACTTTTGGTATTGGGTTAAGGAGTTAACCTTGGGAGTTGTACGCTTTATTGTTATATATATCGTTGTATCGTTGTGATGTAGCTAACCCTCCGGGTGTAGCTTGTTGGAGTGGTTCATATCGTCGTTGGTGAACTTACTTGTTGATTATTAGCTTGTTCTATAGCGGTTGAACGGTATGCTTAGTTTGCATTATACGTGGATGCTCTGGTATGTGTTATTTGATTATTTGTGTGGTGTGTCCATTTTATGCATATATATGTATGTAGTATTTTCTCACTCACTAAGCGTTAGCTTACCCTCTCGTTGTTTACATTTTTATAGATTTGCATGGATGCGGTGGCTCGGGTAAGCGTGAGAAATAGTGGACTCGCGTAGTTGCTTTAGAAGATCTTGCTTTTGGATTGATTAGGATTGGGTAGCGTATCCCCAATCGCCATGCTCGGTCTTTATTTTGTGTTAAAAATTATGTAGTCATAAACTTGTATTTTGTACGAAAGTCGTAAAACGGCCGATGTGGGCCCGGTGTCGTAAAACTCATTTTATTATTGGAACGTGTTAGTTTTAACTAATATTAATTGTTGTGAAAACCGTTTCGTCTAAAAGTGTCGGGAAGCGGGAGATCATTAATCGAAAAATGGAAATTTTGGGCAGCAAGCTGCCAGGCTATGTGCGCGCCGCGCACATATGGGGTTGCGCGCCGCACACCCCTTCTGTATAAAAAAAAATTATTCCGCGTTTTTGGTTGGACAACGGGTTGGGTTGTTACAAGGCTATTAATAATCACTGTAAGCTATGTTCTTCCTTTTTAAATTAATGTCTCGTAACTAAGTTATTATTATATTTATTTAAGTCGAAGTAATCGTGATGTTGGACTAAATATCAAGACGGGGTTATTAAACTTTGGACCATAATTAGGGTTTGGCCAAAAGACCGACACTTGTGGACATTGGACTATGGACTATTAATAGATGGGGGGTATTGTCTAATCGAATGACAACTCTTTAGAGTCTGTCGAACCTATATTCAAATTAGTTAATCTAATAATTATTAAATGAATATGAATGTCCTATTTAGTGACGTTTATACGGCATCTTTTACAATCATTTAATTAATCAATTGGGTTGGGTAATTGATTATTCATTCTGATCAAGTGAACAAATTAATATATCATGGACTAATTAAAACAGGGGTGGATTACATACAACGATAATTGGTGTAATTGTTAACAAAGAATTAAAACCTTGGATTACATACAGTCGATAACCTGGTGTAATTATTAACAAAGTATTCAAACCTTGTTACAGTCTAGATCCCTAATTAGTTGGAATATTTGACTACGGGTATAAGGTTAATTTGACGAGCATTTTATAATTATGACCGATGGACTATTATGGGCAAAAACCAGATAGGTTTCAAATAAATCCAGGACAAAGGACAATTAACCCAGAGTAATAAATTAAAATCAAAACGTCAAACATCATGATTACGGAAGTTTAAATAAGCATAATTCTTTTATTGTATTTCTCATCGTACTTTTATTTACTGTCATTTTATTTATTGTCATTTTATTTCTTATCACAATTTTAATTATCGCAACTTTAAATATTGTTATTTATTTTACGCACTTTAATTTTCGTCATTTATTTTTACGCTTTATTAAAAATTGACAAACCGGTCATTAAACGGTAAAACCCCCCCTTTTATATATTATTATTACTATATATAATTATATATATTTTTGTACAAATATAGTTATATAAAAATATAGTGTAAAATAAGCCAGCTCCCTGTGGAATGAACCGGACTTACTAAAAACTATACTACTCTACGATTAGGTACACTGCCTATAGTGTTGTAGCAAGGTTTAGGTATATCTCATCTATAAATAATAAAAACTTGCGTAATTAGTACCGTATTTCATAATAAAAATAATAATATTTCTGAAACAACCCAACCCGTATTAAACCGGCCCATAAAATTTTTTTCTTTATAATACATTAATATCGTTAACATTTAGGTCCCATTACACAATTTCCAAAACTTATTTATCATCAAAGTAAGTTCAATAGACTTTTAAAAATTTAATACATAGTTTAAATATCCAAACGGGCATACACGACCCGACTAATTTAATTTCCAACAAAACCGAGCATGGTGATTGGGGATACGCTACCTAATCCTAATAAATCCAAAAGCACATCTTCTAAAGCAAACTACGCGAGTCCACTAGTCCCCACGCTTACCCGAGCCACCGCCTCCATGCAAATCTATAAAAATGTAAACAACGAGAGGGTAAGCTAACGCTTAGTGAGTGTGAATATACTACATACATATATATATGCATAAAATGGAAACGCCACACAAGTAATCAAATAACGCATACCGGAGCATCCAAGCATAAAGGCAAGCTAAGCTAAGCATACCGTACGATCACTAAGCAACAAGCTAAAATAAAAACAAATATAAGTTCACTAACGACGATGTGAACAATGCCAAATAAGCTACACCCGGAGGGTTAGCTACATCACAATGCACAACCATGGTTAACCAATAATACAAGGAATGGTACTCGAATTTCCCATCGGTGTTCACAACAACCATTAGAGTACTTAACACGTCGTACACTAATCTCGCGGGTGGCATCTTAACACGTCGATAATTCACCCCGGGTGGCGTCTTAACACGTCGACACTTCACTCGTCATACTTCCCGGAGTGGTGTCTCAACACGTCGACACTTCACCCCCGAGTGGTGTCTTAACACGTCGACACTTCACCCATCATACTTCCCGGAGTGGTGTTTTAACACGTCGACACTTCACCCCCGAGTGGTGTCTTAACACGTCGACACTTCACTCGTCACATGAAATGTGGTGTCTTAACATGTTGACACTTCACAACTCATGCTACATAAATAAATACATTATATTCGTACACGCATAATTATTCCACTCACTTCTCAATATCAAAACCCACGTCATCGGGGTTACTCATCCGCAACTCAATACCAACCCTTCGCCATTGGGGTTATATAATCCACATCATAAGCACATGTGATAACGTACACACAAAATATGCACCTTGCCAAAGGTGGTCAACCAAAACGCACAACCGTGCCAATTGGACCTATACAGAAGTCCATCAAACTCACCTATATGTGTAGTGGCCTCTATAACTGAGAACCACTTCACCCGACCCGCACCCATCCTACACATACATATGCACATAAGATATTAACACTCACCTTGTCATCTTGATGAATGCTACCAAATAATCTGCAACTCGCCGATGGAATGTACCTATTCTATTACCACAAATACAACAACACAATTAGGGTGGACTTACAAACCAACCCAAATCGACAACTAGTGCAATTTCGACCCAATTGCACTTCCAAGCACAAAACGCGCCCAAACTAACCAATAATCACCAACACAAGTGAGAATGGTCCTAATACACCAACTAAACCCAATCATAAGTGTTAAACACCAATCTTGCCCAATTTGACACTAAAACCCTAATTTTAACCCATTTCAAAATTAGTCAACCAAACACACCCAAAAGAGTTCCAATACTTCCATAATCACTAATCATAGTGATTACACTCAATCTAAAGCCCTAATCATGGCCAAATCGGTTTCCAACCCAAAACCCGCTTCATCACTTATAAACCCAAATTCTTGGTGTTAACCTTCCATTAACAACTAATGGGGTTTCATTATGAACTCACAATCAAAAGCCCTAAATTTAGAAGATGAACACTAAAACGAAATTTGGAGTTAGTGCTTACCGCTAGTATCACCTTGTAGCTAAGAACGAGGAGAATAAACTTGTCTCTTACACTTTCGATCAAAACCCACTTCATCCTTCCCAAATCTCACTTTGAATCAAATGGGGTTTTGAAGTTTGAGAGGAAAATAGGAAAGAAAAGGAAAAAGAAATGAAGAAATGAAATGAATGGATGAGATTAAGATCTCAAATCTGGCTCACACGTAAAATGACCAAAATGCCCTTGAACCTCATTTAAAATTACAAAAACCTGGTACCAGTCCGCCCAAAACGCCGCGCCGCGGCCCCAATCCTCGCGACGCGACATTTAACGCGATTTGATGCCTGCCTTACCATGTCTCCTGATTCTGATTTATTTGGTTTGTCGCGCCGCGACACCCTTCTCCGCGCCGCGACATATAATGCGGTCTGATCATTTTCTCGCGTACAAGAACTTTAACACACGAATACGCCTCGAATCCTTCATACACTAGTCATACATACATGACACACCTACATATCATAAATGGGGAAACGGGGTGTTACAATTTCGTACCCCTCCGCTCGCACATCAAGTTTTTGGCACCGCTGCCGGGGATCAAAAAATAAATAATTTTTCTTTATAAAATTAAAAAGTATTTTTATTTTAAGTTTTTAAAATATAAATTTAATTTTATTATTTATCTTATATTTTTTATAATTTAAAATAAATAAAAATAAATAAAATAGAATTCAGGCCGAGAACTGTAGCTGCCCAACATCTGAACTGGATCAACAGGCCATGCGACCGCATGGACATAACAAGTATAAATCATGCAATCGCATAATTTGACTTGACAGATCTGAAACCTACACTGAATCGAAATTAGGGTTGTAATTATATATAATTAATAATAATTAAGGTTTAATTTTTATATTATTTAGTTTTAAGTGTTTAATTATATTTTGTATTATTAAGTTTATTAGTTTATATAAAATTAATACTTTTATATAAATAATAAAAAAATTATGTTTTTATAAAAATTATATTTTTATAACTTTAGTTTTATTTTTATATTTTGTATCTCTTTATTCGGTTAAATTAATAGTTTTTAATATTTGGCATTCGTAATTAGTTTTAAGTTAGTTTTTGCCGTAGTTATTTTTATATTTCTAGATTTTTTATGCTTTGCCGTAAAATCTCTTAAGTGCTTTTTCTTTAAATTAAGATTTAGGCGCTTTAGAATTTTGCGACGCAGTTTTTAGATTTTAGTGCCTAATTAAGTTATTGCCGTTTTGGATATAGAATTCCTTTTAAGCTTTAGTACCTTTAGTCGCAACTTTTAGTTGTAAGTTTTTAGACGCTAAGTTTTAGACGTAAAAATACTAGTTTCTAAGTTTTAGATTGTTTATCGACGTTTATTTTCTTTTTTCTTATTTTTCGACGCGCTTGTTTTTCTTTCTCATTTCCACGCTCTAGTTTTTAGGACATAGATTTTTTATTTCAAAATTTCGATGAAACATTATAAAAAGCGATTAAATTAATAGACATCCAAATTTCTGATTCGTAGTAATAGTTGGATTTGTTAGTGGCGAGTTGTGGATTTTCCGATTTAAAGGATCCTGGCTACCTGCTGCATCTATTGGCTATTCGAAACGTGGGCAAAATCAGAAAAGTCTATTAATTTGATAACTTTAATAATTTTTAGATTTATAACTAATAGGATATTCAGTGAATGTACCGAGCGAAATATTCACCACCTTTCATACGTTCACCACCTGTAACCCGATCAAGACATCTAGCCAATATTATCGCTGTTGATTTTTCTTTAGAATCATCATCAAGTCGAACAAGTACTCCAATTCAAATTTCCGATAATCCATTTTTTGAACCCGACCTCACAATTGAGAACCCGGAGAATATTCAAGGACAATTTCAAGATCCTGAACCACTAATCATGAAATGTCCCGTTCTTATTGATTAAAAACGTTCCATATTAATTGATTTCGTTGCGAGGTTTTGACCTCTATATGAGACGTTTTTCAAAGACTGCATTCATTTTTAAAACAAACCATAACCTTTATTTCATAAATAAAGGTTTAAAAAGCTTTACGTAGATTATCAAATAATGATAATCTAAAATATCCTGTTTACACACGACCATTACATAATGGTTTACAATACAAATATGTTACATCGAAATCAATTTCTTGAATGCAGTTTTTACACAATATCATACAAACATGGACTCCAAATCTTGTCCTTATTTTAGTATGCAACAGCGGAAGCTCTTAGTATTCACCTGAGAATAAACATGCTTTAAACGTCAACAAAAATGTTGGTGAGTTATAGGTTTAACCTATATATATCAAATCGTAACAATAGACCACAAGATTTCATATTTCAATACACATCCCATACATAGAGATAAAAATCATTCATATGGTGAACACCTGGTAACTGACATTAACAAGATGCATATATATTAGAATATCCCCATCATTCCGGGACACCCTTCGGATATGATATTAATTTCGAAGTACTAAAGCATCCGGTACTTTGGATGGGGTTTGTTAGGCCCAATAGATCTATCTTTAGGATTCGCGTCAATTAGGGTGTCTGTTCCCTAATTCTTAGATTACCAGACTTAATAAAAAGGGGCATATTCGATTTCGATAATTCAACCATAGAATGTAGTTTCACGTACTTGTGTCTATTTTGTAAATCATTTATAAAACCTGCATGTATTCTCATCCCAAAAATATTAGATTTTAAAAGTGGGACTATAACTCACTTTCACAGATTTTTACTTCGTCGGGAAGTAAGACTTGGCCACTGGTTGATTCACGAACCTATAACAATATATACATATATATCAAAGTATGTTTAAAATATATTTACAACACTTTTAATATATTTTGATGTTTTAAGTTTATTAAGTCAGCTGTCCTCGTTAGTAACCTACAACTAGTTGTCCACAGTTAGATGTACAGAAATAAATCGATAAATATTATCTTGAATCAATCCACGACCCAGTGTATACGTATCTCAGTATTGATCACAACTCAAACTATATATATTTTGGAATCAACCTCAACCCTGTATAGCTAACTCCAACATTCACATATAGAGTGTCTATGGTTGTTTCGAAATATATATAGATGTGTCAAAATGATAGGTCGAAACATTGTATACATGTCTATGGTATCTCAAGATTACATAATATACAATACAAGTTGATTAAGTTAAGGTTGGAATAGATTTGTTACCAATTTTCACGTAGCTAAAATGAGAAAAATTATCCAATCTTGTTTTGCCCATAACTTCTTCATTTTAAATCCGTTTTGAGTGAATAAAATTGCTATGGTTTCATATTGAACTCTATTTTATGAATATATACAGAAAAGTATAGGTTTATAGTCGGAAAAATAAGTTACAAGTCGTTTTTGTAAAGGTAGTCATTTCAGTCGAAAGAACGACGTCTAGATGACCATTTTAGAAAACATACTTCCACTTTGAGTTTAACCATAATTTTTGGATATAGTTTCATGTTCATAATAAAAATCATTTTCTCAGAATAACAACTTTTAAATCAAAGTTTATCATAGTTTTTAATTAACTAACCCAAAACAGCCCGCGGTGTTACTACGACGGCGTAAATCCGGTTTTACGGTGTTTTTCGTGTTTCCAGGTTTTAAATCATTAAGTTAGCATATCATATAGATATAGAATATGTGTGTAGTTAATTTTAAAAGTCAATTTAGAAGGATTAACTTTTGTTTGCGAACAAGTTTAGAATTAACTAAACTATGTTCTAGTGATTACGAGTTTAAATCTTCGAATAAGATAGTTTTATATATATGAATCGAATGATGTTATGAACATCATTACTACCTCAAGTTTAGTAGGTAAACCTACTGGAAGTGACAAGAAATGATCTAGCTTCAAAGGATCTTGGATGGCTTGAAAGTTCTTGAAGTAGGATCATGACACAAAAACAAGTTCAAGTAAGATTTTTACTCGAATTAAGATAGTTTATAGTTATAGGAATTGAATCAAAGTTTGAATATGAATATTACCTTGAATAAGAAAGATAACCTACTGTATATAACAAAGGTTTCTTGATCTTAGATGATTACTTGGAATGGATTAGAAAGCTTGGAAGTAAATTAGTAAACTTGAAGGGATTTTTGAAGTGTTCTTGAAGTGTTCTTCCTATGATGATTATAGCTTGATTCTTGAAGTGATTTTTGATGAAGATGATGATTAACTACTGGAAAAATACGTTCATAATAGTGTGTGTGTGTGTTGAGAGAGAATTAGAAAGAGAATTGGAAGTGAAATGGAGTGAATGATGAGTGGTAATTGGTGAGTGGTGAGTGGGGTTAAAAGGAGTTCTAGTTAGTTGACTAGCTCATGGTAGAAGTTAAAATTGATTAGTCATACATGAAATAATCAAGAGTGGAATCCCATGCTAGTTCCTATTGGTATATACTCATAGTAAGTACGTTTTGAAGCTGTGTATAATACAGGTAAGAATACGACTAGAATTCTTGATGAAAGAAAAGAATGGAAAAGTAACTGTAACCATTTTTGTTAAGTATGAGTGTTTTGATATATGTCTTGAAGTCTTCCAAAAGTATTTTAATACATCTAAATACACTACATGTATATACATTTTAAATGAGTCGTTAAGTCATCGTTAGTCGTTACATGTAAGTGTTGTTTTGAAACCTTTAAGTTAACGATCTCAATTAATGTTGTTAACCCATTGTTTATTATATCTAATGAGATGTTAAATTATTATATTATCATGATATTATGATATATTAATATATCTTAATATGATATATATACATTTAAATGTCGTTACAACGATAATCGTTACATATATGTCTCGTTTCGAAATCCTTAAGTTAGTAGTCTTGTTTATATGTATATAACTCATTGTTAATATACTTATGGAGATACTTACTTATCATAATCTCATGTTAACCATATGTATATCCATATATATATATATATCATCATGTCGTTTTTACAAGTTTTAACGTTCGTGAATCGCCGGTCAACTTGGGTGGTCAATTGTCTATATGAAACATATTTCAATTAATCAAGTCTTAACAAGTTTGATTGCTTAACATGTTGGAAACATTTAATCATGTAAATATCAATCTCAATTAATATATATAAACATGGAAAAGTTCGGGTCACTACAGTACCTACCCGTTAAATAAATTTCGTCCCAAAATTTTAAGCAGTTGGAGGTGTTGACGAATCTTCTGGAAATAGATGCGGGTATTTCTTCTTCATCTGATCTTCACGCTCCCAGGTGAACTCGGGTCCTCTACGAGCATTCCATCGAACCTTAACAATTGGTATCTTGTTTTGCTTAAGTCTTTTAACCTCACGATCCATTATTTCGACTGGTTCTTCGATGAATTGGAGTTTTTCGTTGATTTGGATTTCATCTAACGGAATAGTGAGATCTTCTTTAGCAAAACATTTCTTCAAATTCGAGACGTGGAAAGTGTTATGTACAGCCGCGAGTTGTTGAGGTAACTCAAGTCGGTAAGCTACTGGTCCGACACGATCAATAATCTTGAATGGTCCAATATACCTTGGATTTAATTTCCCTCGTTTACCAAATCGAACAACGCCTTTCCAAGGTGCAACTTTAAGCATGAACATGTCTCCAATTTCAAATTCTATATCTTTTCTTTTAATGTCAGCGTAGCTCTTTTGTCGACTTTGGGCGGTTTTCAACCGTTGTTGAATTTGGATGATCTTCTCGGTAGTTTCTTGTATAATCTCCGGATCCGTAATCTGTCTATCCCCCACTTCACTCCAACAAATCGGAGACCTGCACTTTCTGCCATAAAGTGCTTCAAACGGCGTCATCTCAATGCTTGAATGGTAGCTGTTGTTGTAGGAAAATTCTGCTAATGGTAGATGTCGATCCTAACTGTTTCCGAAATCAATAACACATGCTCGCAGCATGTCTTCAAGTGTTTGTATCGTCCTTTTGCTCTGCCCATCAGTTTGTGGATGATAGGCAGTACTCATGTCTAGATGAGTTCCTAATGCTTGCTGTAATGTCTGCCAGAATCTTGAAATAAATCTGCCATCCCTATCAGAGATAATAGAGATTGGTATTCCATGTCTGGAGACGACTTCCTTCAAATACAGTCGTGCTAACTTCTCCATCTTGTCATCTTCTCTTATTGGCAGGAAATGTGCTGATTTGGTGAGACGATCAACTATTATCCAAATAGTATCAAAACCACTTGCAGTCCTTGGCAATTTAGTGATGAAATCCATGGTAATGTTTTCCCATTTCCATTCCGGGATTTCGGGTTGTTGAAGTAGACCTGATGGTTTCTGATGCTCAGCTTTGACCTTAGAACACGTCAAACATTCTCCTATGTATTTAGCAACATCGGCTTTCATACCCGGCCACCAAAAATATTTCCTGAGATCCTTGTACATCTTCCCTGTTCCAGGATGTATTGAGTATCTGGTTTTATGAGCTTCTCTAAGTACCATTTCTCTCATATCTCCAAATTTTGGTACCCAAATCCTTTCAGCCCTATACCGGGTTCCGTCTTCCCGAATATTAAGATGTTTCTCCGATCCTTTAGGTATTTCATCCTTTAAATTTCCCTCTTTTAAAACTCCTTGTTGCGCCTCCTTTATTTGAGTAGTAAGGTTATTATGAATCATTATATTCATAGATTTTACTCGAATAGGTTCTCTGTCCTTCCTGCTCAAGGCATCGGCTACAACATTTGCCTTCCCCGGGTGGTAACGAATCTCAAAGTCATAATCATTCAATAATTCAATCCACCTACGCTGCCTCATATTCAGTTGTTTCTGATTAAATATGTGTTGAAGACTTTTGTGGTCGGTATATATAATACTTTTGACCCCATATAAGTAGTGCCTCCAAGTCTTTAATGCAAAAACAACCGCGCCTAATTCCAAATCATGCGTCGTATAATTTTGTTCATGAATCTTCAATTGTCTAGACGCATAAGCAATCACCTTCGTTCGTTGCATTAATACACAACCGAGACCTTGCTTTGATGCGTCACAATAAATCACAAAATCATCATTCCCTTCAGGCAATGACAATATAGGTGCCGTAGTTAGCTTTTTCTTCAATAACTGAAACGCTTTCTCTTGTTCATCATTCCATTCAAATTTCATCCCTTTATGCGTTAATGCAGTCAAGGGTTTTGCTATTCTGGAAAAGTCTTGGATGAACCTTCTGTAGTAACCAGCTACTCCTAAAAACTGGCGTATGTGTTTCGGAGTTTTCGGGGATTCCCACTTTTCAACAGTTTCTATCTTTGCCGGATCCACCTTAATACCTTCTTTGTTCACTATGTGACCGAGGAATTGAACTTCTTCCAACCAAAATGCACACTTTGAAAACTTAGCGTACAATTCTTCCTTCCTCAATACTTCTAACACCTTTCTCAAATGTTCACCGTGTTCTTGGTCATTCTTTGAGTAAATAAGTATGTCATCAATGAAAACAATGACAAACTTATCAAGGTATGGTCCACACACTCGGTTCATAAGGTTCATGAACACAGCTGGTGCATTAGTTAAACCAAACGACATGACCATAAACTCGTAATGACCGTAACGTGTTCTGAAAGCAGTCTTTGGAATATCATCTTCTTTCACCCGCATTTGATGATACCCGGAACGTAAGTCAATCTTTGAATAAACAGACGAGCCTTGTAGTTGATCAAATAAGTCGTCGATTCTCGGTAGTGGGTAGCGGTTCTTGATGGTAAGTTTTTTCAACTCTAGGTAGTCGATACACAACCTGAATGTACCATCTTTCTTCTTGACAAACAAAACAGGAGCTCCCCACGGTGATGTACTTGGTCGAATGAAACCACGCTCTAAAAGTTCTTGTAATTGGCTTTGCAGTTCTTTCATCTCGCTGGGTGTGAGTCTGTAAGGAGCACGAGCTATTGGTGCAGCTCCTGGTACAAGATCTATTTGAAATTCAACGGATCGCTGTGGGGGTAATCCCGGTAATTCTTTCGGAAATACATCGGGAAATTCTTTTGCAATGGGAACATCATTGATGCTCTTTTCTTCAGTTTGTACTTTCTTGACGTGTGCTAGAACAGCATAGCAACCTTTTCTTATTAGTTTTTGTGCCTTCAAATTACTAATAATATGTAGCTTCGTGTTGCCCTTTTCTCCGTACACCATTAAGGGTTTTCCTTTTTCTCGTATAATGCGAATTGCATTTTTGTAACAAACGATCTCTGCTTTCACTTCTTTCAACCAGTCCATACCGATTATCACATCAAAACTCCCTAACTCTACTGGTATCAAATCAATCTTAAATGTTTCGCTAACCAGTTTAATTTCTCAATTCCGACATATATTATCTGCTGAAATTAATTTACCATTTTCTAATTCGAGTAAAAATTTACTATCCAAAGGCGTCAATGGACAACTTAATTTAGCACAAAAATCTCTACTCATATAGCTTCTATCCGCACCCGAATCAAATAAAACGTAAGCAGATTTATTGTCAATAAGAAACGTACCCGTAACAAGCTCCGGGTCTTCCTGTGCCTCTGCCGCATTAATATTGAAAACTCTTCTGCGGCCTTGTCCATTCGTGTTCTCCTGGTTCGGGCAATTTCTAATAATGTGGCCCGGTTTTCCACATTTATAACAAACTACATTGGCATAACTTGCTCCGACACTACTTGCTCCGCCATTACTCGTTCTGACACCATTTGTTCCTTTCGTTCTATTAACCCCTAATCCGTAGACCTCACACTTCGCCATGCTATGACCATTTCTTTTACACTTGTTGCAAAATTTGGTGCAGAACCCCGAGTGATACTTTTCACACCTTTGGCATAGCTGCTTCTGATTGTTGTTGTTGTTGAGGTTATTATTGTTGTTGGGATGATTGTTGTAGTTGCTGTTGTTGTTGTTGTTGTTGTTGTTGGGCCGTTTGTTGTAGTTGCGATTGATGTTGCGATTGTTGGGATAATTGTTGCGATTATTGTTGTAATTGCTGTTGTTGTTGTATTGGTGATTCTTATCACTGTTTTCCTCCCACTTTCTTTTGACTTGCTTCACATTGGCCTCTTCAGCAGTCTGTTCTTTAATTCTTTCTTCAATCTGGTTCACTAGTTTGTGAGCCATTCTACATGCCTGTTGTATGGAGGCGGGCTCGTGTGAACTTATATCTTCTTGGATTCTTTCTGGTAATCCTTTCATAAACGCGTTGATCTTCTCTTCCTCATCTTCGAATGCTCCCGAACACAATAGGCACAATTCTGTGAATCGTCTTTCGTACGTGGTAATATCAAATCCTTGGGTTCGTAACCCTCTAAGTTCTGTCTTGAGCTTATTGACCTCGGTTCTGGGACGGTACTTCTCGTTCATCAAGTGCTTGAATGCTGACCACGGTAGTGCGTACGCATCATCTTGTCCCACTTGCTCTAGATAGGTATTCCACCATGTTAACACAGAACCTGTGAAGGTATGCGTAGCGTACTTCACTTTATCCTCTTCAGTACACTTACTTATGGCAAACACCGATTCGACCTTCTCGGTCCACTATTTCAATCCGATCGGTCCTTCGGTTCCATCAAATTTCAAAGGTTTGTAGGCAGTGAATTCTTTGTAGGTGCATCCTACACGATTTCCTGTACTGCCAGATCCAAGGTTATTGTTGGTATGTAGCGCAGCCTGTACTGCGGCTATGTTTGAAGCTAGAAAAGTACGGAATTTCTCTTCATTCATATTCACGGTGTGTCGAGTAGTCGGTGCCATTTCCTTCAAAATAGTCAAATGGAACAAGTTAATCATATAGAATATTAAGAGTAGTTAATATTATTTCGTAGCATAATATGAACTCATTTATAAAAGCTTTTTCTTCATATTAGCGTTTTATAAGTTTAAATTCGGGTAGTACCTACCCGTTAAGTTCATACTTAGCAGCTAATATACAATTCAACTACTACAATTCTATATGAAAAACTGATTGTAATAATATTTCGCGTTCAAACTTTTATACAATATTTTACAAACTTACAATACCGCTTATTTTACATAAAGCATGAAATATAGCACACAATAACTTTGATACAAGATAGTTGTGAAGATAATTCTAGCTAGTACACAAGTCGTTCAGCAAAGGCAATAAAGACACGTAATTCATACGTCCAGAAACAAGTCATGCATTCTGGTTTTACTAGGACTACTTCCCATCCTTGGTCTTGTGGAACATAACTGTTATGGCCGTTGATAAGACAGCGTGTTGTAACATCGTCAAAGGGACGAGGGTTACGTAATGACCAACAGTCTCGTAATAACCTAAAAACCTCATTTCTTACCCCAATTACCGACTCCGTCACTTGTGGGAACGTTTTGTTTAATAGTTGTAGCCCGATGTTCTTGTTCTCACTTTGGTGAGAAGCGAACATTACTAACCCGTAAGCATAACATGCTTCTTTATGTTGCATGTTAGCCGCTTTTTCTAAATCACGAAGTCCTATATTCGGATATACTGAGTCAAAATAATTTCTTAACCCGTTGCGTAAAATAGCATTTGGGTTCCCCGCAATATATGCGTCAAAGTAAATACATCGTAACTTATGGATTTCCCAATGTGATATCCCCCATCTTTCGAACGAAACCCTTTTATAAACCAAGGCATTCTTGGAACGTTCTTCGAATGTCTTACAAACTGATCTCGCCTTAAATAGTTGTGCCGAGGAATTCTGACCGACTCTAGACAAGATTTCATCAATCATGTCTCCGGGTAGGTCTCTTAAAATATTGGGTTGTCTATCCATTTTGTGTTTTTATACTGTAAAATAGACAAAAGTTAGATTCATAAAAAAAAATACTTATTAATACAAGCAATTTTTACATATATCATAAAGGATAAGCACACTATATTACATATATTACACCACACGAATACAACTATCTTATTCCGACTCGCTCGTTTCTTCTTGTTCGGTTTTGGTTCGTTTTGCCAAGTTTCTAGGGATATATGATGTTCCCCTAATACGAGCCGTCGTTGTCCACATTGGTTTAGAAAAACCTGGTGGTTTAGAGGTTCCCGGGTCATTGTTACAACTTAAGGACTTCGGGGGTTGACGATACATATAAAGTTCATCGGGGTTGGAATTAGATTTCTCTATTTTTATGCCCTTTCCCTTATTATTTTCTTTTGCCTTTTTAAATTCAGTTGGGGTAATTTCTATAACATCATCGGAATTCTCGTCGGAATCCGATTCATCGGAGAATTGGTAATCCTCCCAATATTTTGCTTCCTTGGCGGAAACACCATTGACCATAATTAACCTTGGTCAGTTGGTTGAGGATTCTCTTTTACTTAACCGTTTTATTATTTCCCCCACCGGTTCTATTTCTTCTTCCAGTTCCGATTCTTCTTCCGGTTCCGATTCTTCTTCCGGTTCCGACTCTTCTTCCGGTTCCTCTTCGGGAACTTGTGAATCAGTCCACGAATCATTCCAATTTACATTTGACTCTTCATTATTATTAGGTGAGTCAATGGGACTTGTTCTAGAGGTAGACATCTATCACATAATATCAAACACGTTAAGAGATTAATATATCACATAATATTCATATGTTAAAAATATATAGTTTCCAACAAAAATGTTAAGCAATCATTTTTAAAGAAAACACGGTCGAAGTCCAGACTCACTAATGCATCCTAACAAACTCGATAAGACACACTAATGCAAATTTTCTGGTTTTCTAAGACCAACGCTCGGATACCAACTGAAATGTCCCGTTCTTATTGATTAAAAACGTTCCATATTAATTGATTTCGTTGCGAGGTTTTGACCTCTATATGAGACGTTTTTCAAAGACTGCATTCATTTTTAAAATGTAAGATCCTGTTTTCTTTTGGTTTGGACGCCGTCCAAATATCTGGGACGCCGTCCCAGTATGAAGGCCTGGACGCCGTCCGAAAATCGGGGACGCTGTCCCATTTTGAAGTCCTGGATGCCGTCCAGAAATCTGGACGCCGTCCAGATGGTCTGACAAGCCAGCCTTTGTATTTTTAGTTATTTAGTTGGGCAATTTGGTAATTTCACATGTATGGACGACTTAAGGGCCTTAGGATTAGTTTGGTGAGCTCATTACTTCATTTCTCAACCACCAAACATCATCCATTCATTCTAGAGAGAGAGGGGGTGGTTAAGTGTGAGAAAGCTTAAATCGGGGAAGAAGAAGCTCATTTCGGGTTAGAACTCGGGAGTTAAAGTTGTTCATCTCCTCCTTAGCTACATTTTGATAGTTGTGGTAAGCCCTAAATCTAATTTCGTTGTTTTAAATCGTCTATGAGCTAGGGTTTAGGTAGTGTTGAACCTTAAAACCCATTTTGGTAGTGTTTTGGGGATTTTGGGCGAGTTCGGGTCATGAAGACCCTAAAATATGATTAACTAGGGTTTTGATACGTTAATGGAAATTATGACCCTTAAATTGGTTAATTAATGACTAGCAAACTTAGATGTTATGCGTATGGGTGTTATTTGGGTATGTGGTGACCCGAATGGGTGTGAAAAACCTAGAATGGATTAATTGGGTCTTTTGATGACCAAAGTCGACTTGCTAGTGTGAAAATGAGATAACCATGTGATTTAATGCGTACTGAGACTATAATTGGCTAATGTTAGGGTTTTTGGAAGAGTTGACCCATTATTAGGGTTAAGGGTGCAAATGGGTCGGAATTGCACCAAGTGTCAAAATAACCCTAAGATGTTGTGTGAGTTAGTTGACCAAGTCGATTGTGTGATTTATTATGTGCCTAATGTGATAGGTACGTTACTTTGAAGGTTTCAAGCTCGGTTAACTCTCACAAGACTTTAAGGTGAGTGAAGTAATTATACGTATGTATATATGACGTATTTATTTGTGGGTGTTATGGTATGAACCATCGAGCCGGTAGTGCCATAACATGTGTGTGATCGAGTGTGAACCACGAGCCGGTAGCACTATAAACTAAGATGTGAACCACGAGTCGGTAGCATCGAGTGTGAACCACGAGCCGGTAGCACTATAAACTAAGATGTGAACCACGAGCCGGTAGCATCGAGTGTGAACCACGAGCCGGTAGCACTATAAACGAGTATGACTGAAAAGCGTATGGTGTGAACCACGAGCCGGTAGCACCATAGCGATATTGGTTAACCATATTGAGATTGTTGATTATTTGGCATATTGTTTAAATATATTGTGTTGAGTATATGCTAATGCGGTTTTGTGATAATGTGCGACTTGTTAAGTATTTCGGGTATGATGGTATGCTAATTTGAGTTTCAAGTTCGTACAAGGTATTCGGTAATTGTGATTGCAAATAGATGGGATATATATATGTATGTATAATTATTGCATTCACTAAGCTTTGCTTACCCTCTCGTTGTTTACTTTTTTTTATAGGCTCGGGCATTGACAAGGGTAAGAGCGTTCAATTGGATTAGTGATCTCCTGCTTGTTTTGTTTGTAGTGACCCGAACTTTTCCATGTTTATATATATTAATTGAGATTGATATTTACATGATTAAATGTTTCCAACATGTTAAGCAATCAAACTTGTTAAGACTTGATTAATTGAAATATGTTTCATATAGACAATTGACCACCCAAGTTGACCGGTGATTCACGAACGTTAAAACTTGTAAAAACTATACGATGACATATATATGGTTATATATATAGTTAACATGTTTATATTATAAGTATGTATCTCATTAGGTATTTTAACAATGAGTTATATACATAAAAATGAGACTATTAATTTAAGAAACTCGAAAACGATATATATAACGATTATCGTTATAACAACGTCTTACTAGGTACATATGAATCATATTAAGATATTGATACACTTGGTTAATTATGTTAAATGATAAGTAAATATATTATTAAGTGTATTAACAATGAAATACATATGTAAAAATAAGACTACTAACTTAATGATTTCGAAATGAGACATATATGTAACGATTATCGTTGTAACGACATTTAACTGTATATACATCATACTGAGATATATTATATATCATAATATCATGATAATATAATAATTTAAAATCTCTTTTGATATTATAAACATTGGGTTAACAACATTTAACAAGATCGTTAACCTAAAGGTTTCAAAACAACACTTACATGTAACGACTAACGATGACTTAACGACTCAGTTAAAATGTATATACATGTAGTGTTTTAATATGTATTTATACACTTTTGAAAGACTTCAATACACTTATCAAAATACTTCTACTTAACAAAAATGCTTACAATTACATTCTCGTTCAGTTTCATCAACAATTCTACTCGTATGCACCCGTATTCGTACTCGTACAATACACAGCTTTTAGATGTATGTACTATTGGTATATACACTCCAATGATCAGCTCTTAGCAGCCCATGTGAGTCACCTAACACATGTGGGAACCATCATTTGGCAACTAGCATGAAATATCTCATAAGATTACAAAAATATGAGTAATCATTCATGACTTATTTACATGAAAACAAAATTACATATCCTTTATATCTAATCCATACACCAACGACCAAAAACACCTACAAACACTTTCATTCTTCAATTTTCTTCATCTAATTGAACTCTCTCAAGTTCTATCTTCAAGTTCTAAGTGTTCTTCATAAATTCCAAAAGTTCTAGTTTCATAAAATCAAGAATACTTTCAAGTTTGCTAGCTCACTTCCAATCTTGTAAGGTGATCATCCAACCTCAAGAAATCTTTGTTTCTTACAGTAGGTTATCATTCTAATACAAGGTAATAATCATATTCAAACTTTGGTTCAATTTCTATAACTATAACAATCTTATTTCAAGTGATGATCTTACTTGAACTTGTTTTCGTGTCATGATTTTGCTTCAAGAACTTTGAGCCATCCAAGGATCCATTGAAGCTAGATCCATTTTTCTCTTTTCCAGTAGGTTCATCCAAGGAACTTAAGGTAGTAATGATGTTCATAACATCATTCGATTCATACATATAAAGCTATCTTATTCGAAGGTTTAAACTTGTAATCACTAGAACATAGTTTAGTTAATTCTAAACTTGTTCGCAAACAAAAGTTAATCCTTCTAACTTGACTTTTAAAATCAACTAAACACATGTTCTATATCTATATGATATACTAACTTAATGATTTAAAACCTGGAAACACGAAAAACACCGTAAAACCGGATTTACGCCGTCGTAGTAACACCGCGGGCTGTTTTGGGTTAGTTAATTAAAAACTATGATAAACTTTGATTTAAAAGTTGTTATTCTGAGAAAATGATTTTTATTATGAACATGAAACTATATCCAAAAATTATGGTTAAACTCAAAGTGGAAGTATGTTTTCTAAAATGGTCATCTAGACGTCGTTCTTTCGACTGAAATGACTACCTTTACAAAAACGACTTGTAACTTATTTTTCCGACTAGAAACCTATACTTTTTTTGTTTAGATTCATAAAATAGAGTTCAATATGAAACCATAGCAATTTGATTCACTCAAAACGGATTTAAAATGAAGAAGTTATGGGTAAAACAAGATTGGATAATTTTTCTCATTTTAGCTACGTGAAAATTGGTAACAAATCTATTCCAACCATAACTTAATCAACTTGTATTATATATTATGTAATCTTGAGATACCATAGACACGTATACAATGTTTCGACCTATCATGTCGACACATCTATATATATTTCGGAACAACCATAGACACTCTATATGTGAATGTTGGAGTTAGCTATACAGGGTTGAGGTTGATTCCAAAATATATATAGTTTGAGTTGTGATCAATACTGAGATACGTATACACTGGGTCGTGGATTGATTCAAGATAATATTTATCAATTTATTTCTGTACATCTAACTGTGGACAACTAGTTGTAGGTTACTAACGAGGACAGCTGACTTAATAAACTTAAAACATCAAAATATATTAAAAGTGTTGTAAATATATTTTGAACATACTTTGATATATATGTATATATTGTTATAGGTTCGTGAATCAACCAGTGGCCAAGTCTTACTTCCCGACGAAGTAAAAATCTGTGAAAGTGAGTTATAGTCCCACTTTTAAAATCTAATATTTTTGGGATGAGAATACATGCAGGTTTTATAAATGATTTACAAAATAGACACAAGTACGTGAAACTACATTCTATGGTTGAATTATCGAAATCGAATATGCCCCTTTTTATTAAGTCTGGTAATCTAAGAATTAGGGAACAGACACCCTAATTGACGCGAATCCTAAAGATAGATCTATTGGGCCTAACAAACCCCATCCAAAGTACCGGATGCTTTAGTACTTCGAAATTTATATCATATCCGAAGGGTGTCCCGGAATGATGGGGATATTCTTATATATGCATCTTGTTATTGTCGGTTACCAGGTGTTCACCATATGAATGATTTTTATCTCTATGTATGGGATGTGTATTGAAATATGAAATCTTGTGGTCTATTGTTACGATTTGATATATATAGGTTAAACCTATAACTCACCAACATTTTTGTTGACGTTTAAAGCATGTTTATTCTCAGGTGAATATTAAGAGCTTCCGCTGTTGCATACTAAAATAAGGACAAGATTTGGAGTCCATGTTTGTATGATATTGTGTAAAAACTGCATTCAAGAAACTGATTTCGATGTAACACATTTGTATTGTAAACCATTATGTAATGGTCGTGTGTAAACAGGATATTTTAGATTATCATTATTTGATAATCTACGTAAAGCTTTTTAAACCTTTATTTATGAAATAAAGGTTATGGTTTGTTTTAAAAATGAATGCAGTCTTTGAAAAACGTCTCATATAGAGGTCAAAACCTCGCAACGAAATCAATTAATATGGAACGTTTTTAATCAATAAGAACGGGACATTTCAGTTGGTATCCGAGCGTTGGTCTTAGAGAACCAGAAAATTTGCATTAGTGTGTCTTATCGAGTTTGTTAGGATGCATTAGTGAGTCTGGACTTCGACCGTGTTTTCTTTAAAAATGATTGCTTAACATTTTTGTTGGAAACTATATATTTTTAACATATGAATATTATGTGATATATTAATCTCTTAACGTGTTTGATATTATGTGATAGATGTCTACCTCTAGAACAAGTCCCATTGACTTACCTAATAATAATGAAGAGTCAAATGTAAATTGGAATGATTTGTGGACTGATTCACAAGTTCCCGAAGAGGAACCGGAAGAAGAGTCGGAACCGGAAGAAGAATCGGAACCGGAAGAAGAATCGGAACCGGATGAAGAAATAGAACCGGTGGGGGAAATAATAAAACGGTTAAGTAAAAGAAAATCCTCAACCAACCGACCAAAGTTAATTATGGTCAATGGTGTTTCCGCCAAGGAAGCAAAATATTGGGAGGATTACCAATTCTCCGATGAATCGGATTCCGACGAGAATTCCGATGATGTTATAGAAATTACCCCAACTGAATTTAAAAAGGCAAAAGAAAATAATAAGGGAAAGGGCATAAAAATAGAGAAATCTAATTCCAACCCCGATGAACTGTATATGTATCGTCAACCCCCGAAGTCCTTAAGTTGTAACAATGACCCGGGAACCTCTAAACCACCAGGTTTTTCTAAACCAATGTGGACAACGACGGCTCGTATTAGGGGAACATCATATATCCCTAGAAACTTGGCAAAACGAACCAAAACCGAAGAAGAAGAAACGAGCGAGTCGGAATAAGATAGTTGTATTCGTGTGGTGTAATATATGGAATATAGTGTTCTTATGCTTTATGATATATGTAAAAATTGCTTGTATTAATAAGTATTTTTTTTATGAATCTAACTCTTGTCTATTTTACAGTTTAAAAACACAAAATGGATAGACAACCCAATATTTTAAGAGACCTACCCGGAGACATGATTGATGAAATCTTGTCTAGAGTCGGCCAGAATTCTTCGGCACAACTATTTAAGGCGAGATCAGTTTGTAAGACATTCGAAGAACGTTCCAAGAATGTCTTGGTTTATAAGAGACTTTCGTTTGAAAGATGGGGGATATCACATTGGGAAACTCATAAGTTACGATGTGTTTACTTTGACGCATATATTGCGGGGAACCCAAATGCTATTTTACGCAACGGGTTAAGAAATTATTTTGACTCAATATATCCGAATATTGGACTTCGTGATTTAGAAAAAGCGGCTAACATGCAACATAAAGAAGCATGTTATGCTTACGGATTAGTAATGTTCGCTTCTCACCAAAGTGAGAACAAGAACATCGGGCTACAACTATTAAACAAAACGTTTCCACAAGTGACGGAGTCGGTAATTGGGGTAAGAAATGAGGTTTTTAGATTATTACGGGACTGTTGGACATTACGTAACCCTCGTCCCTTTGATGACGTTACAACACGCTGTCTTATCAACGGCCATAACGGTTATGTTGCACAAGACCAAGGATGGGAAGTAGTCCTAGTAAAACCAGAATGCATGACTTGTTTCTGGACGTATGAATTACGTGTCTTTATTGCCTTTGCTGAACGACTTGTGTACTAACTAGAATTGTCTTCACAACTATCTTGTATCAAAGTTATTGTGTGCTATATTTCATGCTTTATGTAAAATAAGCGGTATTGTAAGTTTGTAAAATATTGTATAAAAGTTTGAACGCGAAATATTATTATAATCAGTTTTTCATATAGAATTGTAGTAGTTGAATTGTATATTAGCTACTAAGTATGAACTTAACGGGTAGGTACTACCCGAATTTAAACTTATAAAACGCTAATATGAAGAAAAAGCTTTTATAAATGAGTTCATATTATGCTACGAAATACTATTAACTACTCTTAATATTCTGTATGATTAACTTGTTCCATTTAACTATTTTGAAGGAAATGGCACCGACTACTCGACACACCGTGAATATGAATGAAGAGGAATTCCGTACTTTTCTAGCTTCAAACATAGCCGCAGTACAGGCTGCGCTACATACCAACAATAACCTTGGATCTAGCAGTACAGGAAATCGTGTAGGATGCACCTACAAAGAATTCACTGCCTGCAAACCTTTGGAATTTGATGGAACCGAAGGACCGATCGGATTGAAACGGTGGACCGAGAAGGTTGAATCGGTGTTTGCCATAAGTGTACTGAAGAGGACAAAGTGAAGTACGCTACGCATACCTTCACAGGTTCTGCGTTAACATGGTGGAATACCTATCTAGAGCAAGTGGGACAAGATGATGCGTACGCACTACCGTGGTCAGCATTCAAGCACTTGATGAACGAGAAGTACCGTCCCAGAACCGAGGTCAATAAGCTCAAGACAGAACTTAGAGGGTTACGAACCCAAGGATTTGATATTACCACGTACGAAAGATGATTCACAGAATTGTGCCTATTGTGTCCGGGAGCATTCGAAGATGAGGAAGAGAAGATCGACGCGTTTGTGAAAGGATTACCGGAAAGAATCCAAGAAGATATAAGTTCACACGAGCCCGCCTCCATACAACAGGCATGTAGAATGGCTCACAAACTAGTGAACCAGATTGAAGAAAGAATTAAAGAACAGACTGCTGAAGAGGCCAATGTGAAGCAAGTCAAAAGAAAGTGGGAGGAAAACGGTGATAAGAATCACCAATACAACAACAACAGCAATTACAACAATAATCGCAACAATTATCCCAACAATCGCAACATCAATCGCAACTACAACAAACGGCCCAACAACAACAACAACAACAACAACAACAGCAACTACAACAATCATCCCAACAACAATAATAACCGCAACAACAACAACAATCAGAAGCAACTATGCCAAAGGTGTGAAAAGAATCACTCGGGGTTCTGCACCAAATTTTGCAACAAGTGTAAAAGAAATGGTCATAGCGCGGCGAAGTGTGAGGTCTACGGACCAGGGGTTAATAGAACGAAAGGAACAAATGGTGTCGGAACGAGTAATGGCGGAGCAAGTAGTGTCGGAGCAAGTTATGCCAATGTAGTTTGTTATAAATGTGGAAAACCAGGCCACATTATTAGAAATTGCCCGAACCAGGAGAACACGAATGGACAAGGCCGTGGAAGAGTTTTCAATATTAATGCGGTAGAGGCACAGGAAGACCCGGAGCTTGTTACGGGTACGTTTCTTATTGACAATAAATCTGCTTACGTTTTATTTGATTCGGGTGCGGATAGAAGCTATATGAGTAGAGATTTTTGTGCTAAATTAAGTTGTCCATTGACGCCTTTGGATAGTAAATTTTTACTCGAATTAGCAAATGGTAAATTAATTTCAGCAGATAATATATGTCGGAATCGAGAAATTAAACTGGTTAGCGAAACATTTAAGATTGATTTGATACCAGTAGAGTTAGGGAGTTTTGATGTGATAATCGGTATGGACTGGTTGAAAGAAGTGAAAGCGGAGATCGTTTGTTACAAAAATGCAATTCGCATTATACGAGAAAAAGGAAAACCCTTAATGGTGTACGGAGAAAAGGGCAACACGAAGCTACATCTTATTAGTAATTTGAAGGCACAAAAACTAATAAGAAAAGGTTGCTATGCTGTTCTAGCACACGTCGAGAAAGTACAAACTGAAGAAAAGAGAATCAATGATGTTCCCATTGCAAAAGAATTTCCCGATGTATTCCCGAAAGAATTACCGGGATTACCCCCACATCGATCCGTTGAATTTCAAATAGATCTTGTACCAGGAGCTGCACCAATAGCTCGTGCTCCTTACAGACTCGCACCCAGCGAGATGAAAGAACTGCAAAGCCAATTACAAGAACTTTTAGAGCGTGGTTTCATTCGACCAAGCACATCACCGTGGGGAGCTCCTGTTTTGTTTGTCAAGAAGAAAGATGGTACATTCAGGTTGTGTATCGACTACCGAGAGTTGAACAAACTTACCATCAAGAACTGCTACCCACTACCGAGAATCGACGACTTATTTGATCAACTACAAGGCTCGTCTGTTTATTCAAAGATTGACTTACGTTCCGGGTATCATCAAATGCGGGTGAAAGAAGATGATATTCCAAAGACTGCTTTCAGAACACGTTACGGTCATTACGAGTTTATGGTCATGCCGTTTGGTTTAACTAATGCACCAGCTGTGTTCATGGACCTTATGAACCGAGTGTGTGGACCATACCTTGACAAGTTTGTCATTGTTTTCATTGATGACATACTTATTTACTCAAAGAATGACCAAGAACACGGTGAACATTTGAGAAAGGTGTTAGAAGTATTGAGGAAGGAAGAATTGTACGCTAAGTTTTCAAAGTGTGCATTTTGGTTGGAAGAAGTTCAATTCCTCGGTCACATAGTGAACAAAGAAGGTATTAAGGTGGATCCGGCAAAGATAGAAACTGTTGAAAAGTGGGAAACCCCGAAAACTCCGAAACACATACGCCAGTTTTTAGGACTAGCTGGTTACTACAGAAGGTTCATCCAAGACTTTTCCAGAATAGCAAAACCCTTGACTGCATTAACGCATAAAGGGAAGAAATTTGAATGGAATGATGAACAAGAGAAAGCGTTTCAGTTATTGAAGAAAAAGCTAACTACGGCACCTATATTGTCATTGCCTGAAGGGAATGATGATTTTGTGATTTATTGTGACGCATCAAAGCAAGGTCTCGGTTGTGTATTAATGCAACGAACGAAGGTGATTGCTTATGCGTCTAGACAATTGAAGATTCACGAACAAAATTATACGACGCATGATTTGGAATTAGGCGCGGTTGTTTTTGCATTAAAGACTTGGAGGCACTACTTATATGGGGTCAAAAGTATTATATATACCGACCACAAAAGTCTTCAACACATATTTAATCAGAAACAACTGAATATGAGGCAGCGTAGGTGGATTGAATTATTGAATGATTATGATTTTGAGATTCGTTACCACCCGGGGAAGGCAAATGTGGTAGCCGATGCCTTGAGCAGGAAGGATAGAGAACCCATTCGAGTAAAATCTATGAATATAATGATTCATAATAACATTACTACTCAAATAAAGGAGGCGCAACAAGGAGTTTTAAAAGAGGGAAATTTAAATAATGAAATACCCAAAGGATCGGAGAAGCATCTTAATATTCGGGAAGACGGAACCCGGTATAGGGCTGAAAGGATTTGGGTACCAAAATTTGGAGATATGAGAGAAATGGTACTTAGAGAAGCTCATAAAACCAGATACTCAATACATCCTGGAACGGGGAAGATGTACAAGGATCTCAAGAAACATTTTTGGTGGCCGGGTATGAAAGCCGATGTTGCTAAATACGTAGGAGAATGTTTGACGTGTTCTAAGGTCAAAGCTGAGCATCAGAAACCATCAGGTCTACTTCAACAACCCGAAATCCCGGAATGGAAATGGGAAAACATTACCATGGATTTCATCACTAAATTGCCAAGGACTGCAAGTGGTTTTGATACTATTTGGGTAATAGTTGATCGTCTCACCAAATCAGCACACTTCCTACCAATAAGAGAAGATGACAAGATGGAGAAGTTAGCACGACTGTATTTGAAGGAAGTCGTCTCCAGACATGGAATACCAATCTCTATTATCTCTGATAGGGATGGCAGATTTATTTCAAGATTCTGGCAGACATTACAGCAAGCATTAGGAACTCGTCTAGACATGAGTACTGCCTATCATCCACAAACTGATGGGCAGAGTGAAAGGACGATACAAACGCTTGAAGACATGCTACGAGCATGTGTTATTGATTTCAGAAACAGTTGGGATCGACATCTACCGTTAGCAGAATTTTCCTACAACAACAGCTACCATTCAAGCATTGAGATGGCGCCGTTTGAAGCACTTTATGGTAGAAAGTGCAGGTCTCCGATTTGTTGGAGTGAAGTGGGGGATAGACAGATTACGGGTCCGGAGATTATACAAGAAACTACCGAGAAGATCATCCAAATTCAACAACGGTTGAAAACCGCCCAAAGTCGACAAAAGAGCTACGCTGACATTAAAAGAAAAGATATAGAATTTGAAATTGGAGAGATGGTCATGCTTAAAGTTGCACCTTGGAAAGGCGTTGTTCGATTTGGTAAACGAGGGAAATTAAATCCAAGGTATATTGGACCATTCAAGATTATTGATCGTGTCGGACCAGTAGCTTACCGACTAGAGTTACCTCAACAACTCGCGGCTGTACATAACACTTTCCACGTCTCGAATTTAAAGAAATGTTTTGCTAAAGAAGATCTCACTATTCCGTTAGATGAAATCCAAATCAACGAAAAACTTCAATTCATCGAAGAACCCGTCGAAATAATGGATCGTGAGGTTAAAAGACTTAAGCAAAACAAGATACCAATTGTTAAGGTTCGATGGAATGCTCGTAGAGGACCCGAGTTCACCTGGGAGCGTGAAGATCAGATGAAGAAGAAATACCCGCATCTATTTCCAGAAGATTCGTCAACACCTTCAACAGCTTAAAATTTCGGGACGAAATTTATTTAACGGGTAGGTACTGTAGTGACCCGAACTTTTCCATGTTTATATATATTAATTGAGATTGATATTTACATGATTAAATGTTTCCAACATGTTAAGCAATCAAACTTGTTAAGACTTGATTAATTGAAATATGTTTCATATAGACAATTGACCACCCAAGTTGACCGGTGATTCACGAACGTTAAAACTTGTAAAAACTATACGATGACATATATATGGTTATATATATAGTTAACATGTTTATATTATAAGTATGTATCTCATTAGGTATTTTAACAATGAGTTATATACATAAAAATGAGACTATTAATTTAAGAAACTCGAAAACGATATATATAACGATTATCGTTATAACAACGTCTTACTAGGTACATATGAATCATATTAAGATATTGATACACTTGGTTAATTATGTTAAATGATAAGTAAATATATTATTAAGTGTATTAACAATGAAATACATATGTAAAAATAAGACTACTAACTTAATGATTTCGAAATGAGACATATATGTAACGATTATCGTTGTAACGACATTTAACTGTATATACATCATACTGAGATATATTATATATCATAATATCATGATAATATAATAATTTAAAATCTCTTTTGATATTATAAACATTGGGTTAACAACATTTAACAAGATCGTTAACCTAAAGGTTTCAAAACAACACTTACATGTAACGACTAACGATGACTTAACGACTCAGTTAAAATGTATATACATGTAGTGTTTTAATATGTATTTATACACTTTTGAAAGACTTCAATACACTTATCAAAATACTTCTACTTAACAAAAATGCTTACAATTACATTCTCGTTCAGTTTCATCAACAATTCTACTCGTATGCACCCGTATTCGTACTCGTACAATACACAGCTTTTAGATGTATGTACTATTGGTATATACACTCCAATGATCAGCTCTTAGCAGCCCATGTGAGTCACCTAACACATGTGGGAACCATCATTTGGCAACTAGCATGAAATATCTCATAAGATTACAAAAATATGAGTAATCATTCATGACTTATTTACATGAAAACAAAATTACATATCCTTTATATCTAATCCATACACCAACGACCAAAAACACCTACAAACACTTTCATTCTTCAATTTTCTTCATCTAATTGAACTCTCTCAAGTTCTATCTTCAAGTTCTAAGTGTTCTTCATAAATTCCAAAAGTTCTAGTTTCATAAAATCAAGAATACTTTCAAGTTTGCTAGCTCACTTCCAATCTTGTAAGGTGATCATCCAACCTCAAGAAATCTTTGTTTCTTACAGTAGGTTATCATTCTAATACAAGGTAATAATCATATTCAAACTTTGGTTCAATTTCTATAACTATAACAATCTTATTTCAAGTGATGATCTTACTTGAACTTGTTTTCGTGTCATGATTTTGCTTCAAGAACTTTGAGCCATCCAAGGATCCATTGAAGCTAGATCCATTTTTCTCTTTTCCAGTAGGTTCATCCAAGGAACTTAAGGTAGTAATGATGTTCATAACATCATTCGATTCATACATATAAAGCTATCTTATTCGAAGGTTTAAACTTGTAATCACTAGAACATAGTTTAGTTAATTCTAAACTTGTTCGCAAACAAAAGTTAATCCTTCTAACTTGACTTTTAAAATCAACTAAACACATGTTCTATATCTATATGATATGCTAACTTAATGATTTAAAACCTGGAAACACGAAAAACACCGTAAAACCGGATTTACGCCGTCGTAGTAACACCGCGGGCTGTTTTGGGTTAGTTAATTAAAAACTATGATAAACTTTGATTTAAAAGTTGTTATTCTGAGAAAATGATTTTTATTATGAACATGAAACTATATCCAAAAATTATGGTTAAACTCAAAGTGGAAGTATGTTTTCTAAAATGGTCATCTAGACGTCGTTCTTTCGACTGAAATGACTACCTTTACAAAAACGACTTGTAACTTATTTTTCCGACTAGAAACCTATACTTTTTTTGTTTAGATTCATAAAATAGAGTTCAATATGAAACCATAGCAATTTGATTCACTCAAAACGGATTTAAAATGAAGAAGTTATGGGTAAAACAAGATTGGATAATTTTTCTCATTTTAGCTACGTGAAAATTGGTAACAAATCTATTCCAACCATAACTTAATCAACTTGTATTATATATTATGTAATCTTGAGATACCATAGACACGTATACAATGTTTCGACCTATCATGTCGACACATCTATATATATTTCGGAACAACCATAGACACTCTATATGTGAATGTTGGAGTTAGCTATACAGGGTTGAGGTTGATTCCAAAATATATATAGTTTGAGTTGTGATCAATACTGAGATACGTATACACTGGGTCGTGGATTGATTCAAGATAATATTTATCAATTTATTTCTGTACATCTAACTGTGGACAACTAGTTGTAGGTTACTAACGAGGACAGCTGACTTAATAAACTTAAAACATCAAAATATATTAAAAGTGTTGTAAATATATTTTGAACATACTTTGATATATATGTATATATTGTTATAGGTTCGTGAATCAACCAGTGGCCAAGTCTTACTTCCCGACGAAGTAAAAATCTGTGAAAGTGAGTTATAGTCCCACTTTTAAAATCTAATATTTTTGGGATGAGAATACATGCAGGTTTTATAAATGATTTACAAAATAGACACAAGTACGTGAAACTACATTCTATGGTTGAATTATCGAAATCGAATATGCCCCTTTTTATTAAGTCTGGTAATCTAAGAATTAGGGAACAGACACCCTAATTGACGCGAATCCTAAAGATAGATCTATTGGGCCTAACAAACCCCATCCAAAGTACCGGATGCTTTAGTACTTCGAAATTTATATCATATCCGAAGGGTGTCCCGGAATGATGGGGATATTCTTATATATGCATCTTGTTATTGTCGGTTACCAGGTGTTCACCATATGAATGATTTTTATCTCTATGTATGGGATGTGTATTGAAATATGAAATCTTGTGGTCTATTGTTACGATTTGATATATATAGGTTAAACCTATAACTCACCAACATTTTTGTTGACGTTTAAAGCATGTTTATTCTCAGGTGAATATTAAGAGCTTCCGCTGTTGCATACTAAAATAAGGACAAGATTTGGAGTCCATGTTTGTATGATATTGTGTAAAAACTGCATTCAAGAAACTGATTTCGATGTAACACATTTGTATTGTAAACCATTATGTAATGGTCGTGTGTAAACAGGATATTTTAGATTATCATTATTTGATAATCTACGTAAAGCTTTTTAAACCTTTATTTATGAAATAAAGGTTATGGTTTGTTTTAAAAATGAATGCAGTCTTTGAAAAACGTCTCATATAGAGGTCAAAACCTCGCAACGAAATCAATTAATATGGAACGTTTTTAATCAATAAGAACGGGACATTTCATTGTTAGGGGATGCTTTTGGGTGTTAGCTTTTGGAGATCGATCGAGATTGGGTAGTTTAACCCCAAACACCATGCTCTAGTGTCGTTTGGAACTTAAACTTATATTTGGTCGAAACTTTTATTTTAGAACGAAACTCGTAAAATGGGCGATGTGGACCCGTTGATGTAAAACTTGATTTGATGATGAAAATCTCTTAGTTTCAATTATATTAACTTGTGGTAAAAAGGTTTTCGTTTGAAAGTGTCGGGAAGCGGGTTTTCCGCTCGTGTGAGTTGGACCCGTGATCAGTGGCTGGAAGGCCATTGGGACGCCGTCCCAATTCCTTGGACGCCGTCCCAGTTGGTTGAGCTGGACGCTGTCCCAAAACTCTGGATGCCGTCCCACCCTTCTGAGCTGGACGCCGTCCAGGATTCTGGACGCCGTCCAGATGCACTGCCAAAATTTTTTTTTTGGTACGCGTTTTTGGGTTTATGAAGTCGGGTTGTTACAAGTGGTATCAGAGCATGGTCTAAGGGATTTAGGTGACTTGAGATAGGTGCCTAGACTTAGACTTTATTGTGTGAGCTCCTTATGCGGGACTTGTAGGACTTTGGGTCTAATCGGGAATTGTTAGTGCTTTGGTTTATGAGAATTAACCTTGTGCTAATTGTTTTGTGTTGTGTTTAGCAATCATCAAGCAAGACGGACGTTGTACTAGCAAGTGAATGCGACGTGCTCGCGTAACAACGAGTAGCTACCGTTGTTACGGGTGCAAATCATGTTAAACAAGCAATGTACGACGATTGTTGAGCGAGATGGAGTAGTGTGGCATATATGTATATACATGTGTAATTTGTCCTTTTGTTTTTGTGGTTTAACCTAATTTGTTTTATAGAATGAAGACGAGAAACGGTCCCGATCATGATAACAGAAGTACAAGTGAGGACGCCGAGTTTTCGGCCAAGGTTGAGGCCGTCTTTAAAAAGTTAAAAGCGGATTTTCTTACGGACGTCCGAAAGGTCTTTCAAGATTCGGTCGACGGGCAGGTGACCGATTTGATAAATGAACGAATGAAGGCCACTATCGAAGAGGCCCTTGACGCTAGAAACATATATCCTCGTGGTGAAGGAGGTGAAGGAAGGCGAGACTTCCACTACAAGAATTTCAAGGATGCTCAACCCCCGATGTTTAATGGGGTGCGGGATCCTTTAAAAAGTACATGTTGGATCTCCGATATTGAGGGAGCTTTCCGTACCTCGGAATGTCCTCCCGAGAAGAAGGCGAGGTATGGCTCTAGCATGCTACGAGAAGAGGCTAAGTTATGGTGGGATGATAAAATCAACTTGTATGGTGAGGAACAATGTATGGGCTTGACGTGGGAAGAGTTTAAGAAGGAGTTTTTCAAGGAATACCGAACTTCTTCCGATCTCGATAGAATCCGGGACGAGTTGCACCATTTGCAACAAGGTTCAATGGACTTAGTTACTCTTAAGTCTACCTTCTTGGCAAAGACTCGCTTTTGCCCGGAGTATGTTGGTGATGATCACAAGCTAATGAAGGATTTCTACCGCACTTTAAATGATGAGTACAAGGGTAAGATTAGTCGGGGTATGGCTAAGTCTTTTGACGAGTTATTTGAATTTGCTCGGGGTTTTGAGCCGGAGGTGCCAAGAAAGAGCGATTTTACTTTTTCAAAGAGGAAGTTTGAGGGTTCAAATCATTCGAACTTTTCAAATAAGAAGTCCAAGAAAGGCTCCGAAAGCTTTAATAATGTGAAGAAGGGTGCTTCCGGGGGTTTCGGGCCCACGTGTTATAATTGTAATCAAAGAGGACACATGGCCCGTGATTGCACCAAGGCGTCGACCAAAATCACTTGCTTTAATTGTGGTAAAGAGGGGCATAAGAGGCCGGAATGTCCCGATTTGAATAATGATAATGTTAAACGGTTAGAGAAAGCGGCGGGCACGGCTAGGGGTTGCAACTATTTGATGACCAATGACGAAGCCAAACGATCAAACGAAGTAGTCTCAGGTACTTTCATGGTTAATTCTAATCCGGCGAGAATTCTATTTGATAGCGGTGCAAATTTGTCGTTTGTGTCTCCTAAATTTGTGCCTAAACTTGATAGACCGTTAGCTAAGTTAAGTCGTCCGGTAGAAGTCGAAATAGCGGATGGCAAGACGGTGCTAGTGGTTGATGTGTGTGAAAATTGTGATGTTGTTTTTGGTGCCGAAACCTTTAAAATTGATCTTATTCCAATGACCTTGGGCGACTTTGATATTGTCGTTGGTATGGATTGGCTCGATCGTTATAGAGCCGATATTGCATGCCATGATAAGTTTATTCGTATGAAGACCCTAAGTGGGGGAGAGTTAATTATTCATGGTGATAAGAGAAGGAGACCGGTGCCGATATGCACTTTTGCATGGGCACGTCGTTTTGTTGTTACCGGTGGCATGGCTTTCCTTGCTCACGTTGTTGATACTCGCAATGAGCCACCACCTATTCGTGAAATTCCGGTTGTTAGTGAATTCGAAGACGTTTTTCCGGACGAATTACCGGGTGTTCCGGCGGAAAGACAAGTTGAGTTTCGTATTGAGTTGGTTCCGGGAGCTACTCCCATTGCTAAAACTCCTTATCGTTTAGCACCAATGGAAATGCAAGAGTTGTTAAATCAAACCCAAGAGTTGCTCGAGAAGGGTTTTATTCGACCGAGTGCTTCACCGTGGGGCGCTCCGGTGTTATTTGTGAAGAAGAAAGATGGTAGTATGCGTATGTGCATTGATTACCGTGAGTTGAATAAAGTGACGATCAAGAATCGTTATCCATTACCTAGGATTGATGATTTATTTGATCAACTTCATGGTGCAACGTATTTCTCTAAGATCGACCTACGGTCCGGCTATCAACAAATGCGGGTCCGTGAGGAAGACATAGAGAAAACGGATTTTCGAACGCGTTACGGGCATTATGAGTTTGTAGTTATGCCCTTTGGTCTTACGAATACACCGGCGGCATTCATGGATCTTATGAACCGAGTGTGCCAACCTATGTTGGACAAGTCAGTAATAGTGTTCATTGACGACATACTAGTCTACTCGAAAAGTATGAACGAGCATGAACGTCATTTGCGTGAAGTATTGAAGACCTTACGAAAGGAGAAGTTGTATGCTAAGTTCTCCAAATGTGAATTTTGGCTAAGGGAAGTCCAATTCCTTGGTCATATTGTGAACAAAGACGGTATTCAAGTAGATCCGGGGAAGGTCGAGACGGTGAAGAGTTGGGGACAACCGACTACGCCTACGGAAATCCGAATTTTTCTCGGATTGGCTGGTTATTATCGTCGGTTTATCCAAGATTTTTCTAAGATCGCTTCTCCATTGACGAAGTTGACGAGAAAGAATGCTAGGTTTGATTGGGAGAACGAGCAAGAGATTGCCTTTCAATTGTTAAAAGAGAAGTTGTGTCAAGCTCCGGTGTTAGTGTTACCGGAAGGTGTTGAAGACATGGTGGTTTATTGTGATGCTTCCTTAAATGGTCTCGGGTGTGTTCTAATGCAAAGAGGTAAAGTCATCGCTTATGCCTCTCGACAATTAAAGGAACATGAAACGAGATATCCGACTCATGATCTTGAGTTGGCGGCGGTTGTGCATGCGTTGAAAATTTGGCGCCATTACTTGTATGGTGTCAAGTGTACGATTTATTCGGATCATAAGAGTTTGAAACATCTCTTTGATCAACGAGATTTGAATTATCGCCAACGTAGGTGGATGGATGTGGTGAAAGATTATGATTGTGAGATACTTTATCATCCGGGTAAGGCGAATGTTGTCGCGGATGCGTTGAGTCGAAAGAGTCAACATCCGGCGATAAAAGTGGGATCGTTACGTTTGATTATTTCCAACGATTTTCTTGAAAGGGTTGGCGAGATTCAAATAGAGGCTTACGTTCACAACAAGCATGCGGAACGAATCGTGGGCTAATCAGAGTTCATTACTATGGGCTCGCGTGGTTTGTTATCCTTTCAAGGAAGGGTGTGGGTGCCTAATATGGGTGATTACCGACGGGTGCTACTTGATGAAGCACATAAGTCAAAATATTCCATTCATCCGGGTGCGACGAAAATGTATCTTGACTTGAAGAAAGATTATTGGTGGCCGGGCATGAAGCGTGATGTTGTGAAGTATGTTGAGCAATGCGTCACGTGTTTGCAAGTAAAAGCCGAACACCAAAAGCCGTATGGTAAATTGCAACCGTTAGAAATTCCGAAATGGAAATGGGAGCACATTACCATGGATTTCATTACAAAGTTACCTAAAACGGCGAGAACCCAATTCAATTCGATTTGGGTTATAGTTGACCGATTGACAAAAAGCGCTTTGTTTCTTCCCATTAGAGAAGCGATATCGTCGGAGACTTTGGCTAAGTTGTTTATCAAGGAAGTGGTCTCGCGACATAGGGTTCCTATATCTATTATTTCGGATCGATATACCCGTTTTACATCTCGGTTTTGGGAAAAGTTTCATGAAGATATGGGTACGCAATTGAAGTTGAGCACGGCGTATCATCCTCAAACGGACGGTCAAACCGAACGTACGAATCAAACTTTGGAAGATATGCTTCGAGCGTGCACCATTGACTTTGGTGGTAGTTGGGATGAGCATTTGCCTTTGGTGGAATTCTCGTACAATAATAGTTATCATACTAGTATCGGGATGCCACCTTACGAAATGCTTTATGGGCGTAGGTGTCGAACTCCCGTTTGTTGGGGAGAAGTGGGTCAAAGAGAGATCAGGAGTACCGATTGGGTTTTAGAGACAAATGGCAAGATCGATTTGATTCGGGAACATTTGAAGAAGGCTCAAGATAGGCAAAAGTCGTATGCCGATAGACGTAGGCGATTGATTGAGTTCCAAGAAGGCGATATGGTGATGCTTAAGGTTTCGCCATGGAAGGGTATTATTCGATTTCGAAAACGGGGAAAGTTAGCTCCTCGGTTTATTGGGCCGTTCAAGGTTTCAGCTCGTGTTGGTGAAGTTACATATCGATTGGAATTACCCGAAGAGCTTGCGGGGATCCATAATACATTTCATGTTTCCCACCTCCGTAAGTGTCTTGCGGATGATTCCTCATGGATGCCTTTAGACGAGATCGAGCTAAACAACAAGTTAGAATATGTCTAGGAACCGATTGCTATCCTTGACGAGAAGGTGAAAATGTTGAGGAATAAAGAGGTGAGAACTTTCAAGGTTCAATGGCGGCGAAGTAAAGGTTCCGAGTTTACTTGGGAGCCCGAAGAGTTTGTCTTGGCTTATCTTCCTGCTTGTCATGTGGGGGAGAGTTGTAAGATCCTATTTTCTTTTGGTTTGGACGCCGTCCAAATATCTGGGATGCCGTCCCAGTATGAAGGCCTGGACGCCGTCTAAAAATCGGGGACGCCGTCCCATTTTGAAGTCCTGGACGCCGTCCAGAAATCTGGACGCCGTCCAGAAATCTGGACGCCGTCCAGATGGTCTGACAAGCCAGCCTTTGTATTTTTAGTTATTTAGTTGGGCAATTTGGTAATTTCACATGTATGGACGACTTAAGGGCCTTAGGATCAGTTTGGTGAGCTCATTACTTCATTTCTCAACCACCAAACATCATCCATTCATTCTAGAGAGAGAGGGGGTGGTTAAGTGTGAGAAAGCTTAAATCGGGGAAGAAGAAGCTCATTTCGGGTTAGAACTCGGGAGTTAAAGTTGTTCATCTCCTCCTTAGCTACGTTTTGATAGTTGTGGTAAGCCCTAAATCTAATTTCCTTGTTTTAAATCGTTTATGAGCTAGGGTTTAGGTAGTGTTGAACCTTAAAACCCATTTTGGTAGTGTTTTGGGGATTTTGGGCGAGTTCGGGTCATGAAGACCCCAAAATATGATTAACTAGGGTTTTGATACGTTAATGGAAATTATGACCCTTAAATTGGTTAATTAATGACTAGCAAACTTAGTTGTTATGCGTATGGGTGTTATTTGGGTATGTGGTGACCCGAATGGGTGTGAAAAACCTAGAATGGATTAATTGGGTCTTTTGATGACCAAAGTCGACTTGCTAGTGTGAAAATGAGATAACCATGTGATTTAATTCGTACTAAGACTATAATTGGCTAATGTTAGGGTTTTTGGAAGAGTTGACCCATTATTAGGGTTAAGGGTGCAAATGGGTCGGAATTGCACCAAGTGTCAAAATAACCCTAAGATGTTGTGTGAGTTAGTTGACCAAGTCGATTGTGTGATTTATTATGTGCCTAATGTGATAGGTACGTTACTTTGAAGGTTTCAAGCTCGGTTAACTCTCACAAGACTTTAAGGTGAGTGGAGTAATTATACGTATGTGTATATGACGTATTTATTTGTGGGTGTTATGGTATGAACCATCGAGCCGGTAGTGCCATAACATGTGTGTGATCAAGTGTGAACCACGAGCCGGTAGCACTATAAACTAAGATGTGAACCACGAGCCGGTAGCATCGAGTGTGAACCACGAGCCGGTAGCACTATAAACTAAGATGTGAACCACGAGCCGGTAGCATCGAGTGTGAACCACGAGTCGGTAGCACTATAAACGAGTATGACTCAAAAGCGTATGGTGTGAACCACGAGCCGGTAGTACCATAGCGATATTGGTTAACCATATTGAGATTGTTGATTGTTTGGCATATTGTTTAAATATATTGTGTTGAGTATATGCTAATGCGGTTTTGTGATAATGTGCGACTTGTTAAGTATTTCGGGTATGATGTTATGCTAATTTGAGTTTCAAGTTCGTACAAGGTATTCGGTAATTGTGATTGCAAATAGATGGGATATATATATGTATGTATAATTATTGCATTCACTAAGCTTTGCTTACCCTCTCGTTGTTTACTTTTTTTTATAGGCTCGGGCATTGACAAGGGTACGAGCGTTCAATTGGATTAGTGATCTCCCGTTTGTTTTGTTAGGGGATGCTTTTGGGTGTTAGCTTTTGGAGATCGACCGAGATTGGGTAGTTTAACCCCAAACACCATGCTCTAGTGTCGTTTAGAACTTAAACTTATATTTGGTTGAAACTTTTATTTTAGAACGAAACTCGTAAAATGGGCGATGTGGACCCGTTGATGTAAAACTTGATTTGATGATGAAAATCTCTTAGTTTCAATTATATTGACTTGTGGTAAAAAGGTTTTCGTTTGAAAGTGTCGGGAAGCGGGTTTTCCGCTCGTGTGAGTTGGACCCGTGATCAGTGGATGGAAGGCCATTGGGACACCGTCCCAATTCCTTGGACGCTGTCCCAGTTGGTTGAGCTGGACGCCGTCCCAAAACTCTGGACGCCGTCCCACCCTTCTGAGCTGGACGCCGTCCAGGATTCTGGACGCCGTCCAGATGCACTGCCAATTTTTTTTTTTGGTACGCGTTTTTGGGTTTATGAAGTCGGGTTGTTACATAAAACAAACCATAACCTTTATTTCATAAATAAAGGTTTAAAAAGCTTTACGTAGATTATCAAATAATGATAATCTAAAATATCCTGTTTACACACGACCATTACATAATGGTTTGCAATACAAATATGTTACATCGAAATCAGTTTCTTGAATGCAGTTTTTACACAATATCATACAAACATGGACTCCAAATCTTGTCCTTATTTTAGTATGCAACAGCGGAAGCTCTTAGTATTCACCTGAGAATAAACATGCTTTAAACGTCAACAAAAATGTTGGTGAGTTATAGGTTTAACCTATATATATCAAATCGTAACAATAGACCACAAGATTTCATATTTCAATACACATCCCATACATAGAGATAAAAATCATTCATATGGTGAACACCTGGTAACTGACATTAACAAGATGCATATATATAAGAATATCCCCATCATTCCGGGACACCCTTCGGATATGATATTAATTTCGAAGTACTAAATCATCCGGTACTTTGGATGGGGTTTGTTAGGCCCAATAGATCTATCTTTAGGATTCGCGTCAATTAGGGTGTCTGTTCCCTAATTCTTAGATTACCAGACTTAATAAAAAGGGGCATATTCGATTTCGATAATTCAACCATAGAATGTAGTTTCACGTACTTGTGTCTATTTTGTAAATCATTTATAAAACCTGCATGTATTCTCATCCCAAAAATATTAGATTTTAAAAGTGGGACTATAACTCACTTTCACAGATTTTTACTTCGTCGGGAAGTAAGACTTGGCCACTGGTTGATTCACGAACCTATAACAATATATACATATATATCAAAGTATGTTTAAAATATATTTACAACACTTTTAATATATTTTGATGTTTTAAGTTTATTAAGTCAGCTGTCCTCGTTAGTAACCTACAACTAGTTGTCCACAGTTAGATGTACAGAAATAAATCGATAAATATTATCTTGAATCAATCCACGACCAAGTGTATATGTATCTCAGTATTGATCACAACTCAAACTATATATATTTTGGAATCAACCTCAACCCTGTATAGCTAACTCCAACATTCACATATAGAGTGTCTATGGTTGTTCCGAAATATATATAGATGTGTCGACATGATAGGTCTAAACATTGTATACGTGTCTATGGTATCTCAAGATTACATAATATACAATACAAGTTGATTAAGTTAAGGTTGGAATAGATTTGTTACCAATTTTCACGTAGCTAAAATGAGAAAAATTATCCAATCTTGTTTTACCCATAACTTCTTCATTTTAAATCCGTTTTGAGTGAATCAAATTGCTATGGTTTCATATTGAACTCTACTTTATGAATATAAACAGAAAAGTGTAGGTTTATAGTCGGAAAAATAAGTTACAAGTTGTTTTTGTAAAGGTAGTCATTTCAGTCGAAAGAACGACGTCTAGATGACCATTTTAGAAAACATACTTCCACTTTGAGTTTAACCATAATTTTTGGATATAGTTTCATGTTCATAATAAAAATCATTTTCTCAGAATAAAAACTTTTAAATCAAAGTTTATCATAGTTTTTAATTAACTAACCCAAAACAGCCCGCGGTGTTACTACGACGGCGTAAATCTGGTTTTACGGTGTTTTTCGTGTTTCCAGGTTTTAAATCATTAAGTTAGCATATCATATAGATATAGAACATGTGTGTAGTTAATTTTAAAATTCAAGTTAGAAGGATTAACTTTTGTTTGCGAACAAGTTTAGAATTAACTAAACTATGTTCTAGTGATTACGAGTTTAAATCTTCGAATAAGATAGTTTTATATATATGAATCGAATGATGTTATGAACATCATTACTACCTCAAGTTTAGTAGGTAAACCTACTGGAAGTGACAAGAAATGATCTAGCTTCAAAGGATCTTGGATGGCTTGAAAGTTCTTGAAGTAGGATCATGACACAAAAACAAGTTCAAGTAAGATTTTTACTCGAATTAAGATAGTTTATAGTTATAGGAATTGAATCAAAGTTTGAATATGAATATTACCTTGAATAAGAAAGATAACCTACTGTATATAACAAAGGTTTCTTGATCTTAGATGATTACTTGGAATGGATTAGAAAGCTTGGAAGTAAATTAGTAAACTTGAAGGGATTTTTGAAGTGTTCTTGAAGTGTTCTTCCTATGATGATTATAGCTTGATTCTTGAAGTGATTTTTGATGAAGATGATGATTAACTACTGGAAAAATACGTTCATAATAGTGTGTGTGTGTTGAGAGAGAATTAGAAAGAGAATTGGAAGTGAAATGGAGTGAATGATGAGTGGTAATTGGTGAGTGGTGAGTGGGGTTAAAAGGAGTTCTAGTTAGTTGACTAGCTCATGGTAGAAGTTAAAATTGATTAGTAATACATGACATAATCAAGAGTGGAATCTCATGCTAGTTCCTATTGGTATATACTCATAGTAAGTACTTTTTGAAGCTGTGTATAATACGGGTAAGAATACGACTAGAATTCTTGATGAAAGAAAAGAATGGAAAAGTAACTGTAACCATTTTCATTAAGTATGAGTGTTTTGATATATGTCTTGAAGTCTTCCAAAAGTATTTTAATACATCTAAATACACTACATGTATATACATTTTAACTGAGTCGTTAAGTCATCGTTAGTCGTTACATGTAAGTGTTGTTTTGAAACCTTTAAGTTAACGATCTCAATTAATGTTGTTAACCCATTGTTTATTATATCTAATGAGATGTTAAATTATTATATTATCATGATATTATGATATATTAATATATCTTAATATGATATATATACATTTAAATGTCATTACAACGATAATCGTTACATATATGTCTCGTTTCGAAATCCTTAAGTTAGTAGTCTTGTTTATATGTATATAACTCATTGTTAATATACTTATGGAGATACTTACTTATCATAATCTCATGTTAACCATATGTATATCCATATATATATCATCATGTCGTTTTTACAAGTTTTAACGTTCGTGAATCGCCGGTCAACTTGGGTGGTCAATTGTCTATATGAAACATATTTCAATTAATCAAGTCTTAACAAGTTTGATTGCTTAACATGTTGGAAACATTTAATCATGTAAATATCAATCTCAATTAATATATATAAACATGGAAAAGTTCGGGTCACTACAAATCATTCCTCCTGAACCACAAACCGTTAAATCAGAATCTTCTAGTGATTCAGATTCAACAAATTCAAATATGGAAGTAACGGAACCTCAAAGTATGGAAGACCGAATGAGAGCCACACGCATGGGCCAAGGTCACGCCATTAATCATCCAGATGTTAATGCACCAGATTTTGAAATCAAAGGACAAATCCTATACATGGTAACCAATCAGTGCCAATTTAGTGGTACAACAAAAGAAGATCCAAACGAACATCTTCGAACGTTTAATAGGATTTGTAATCTATTTAAAATCCGAGAAGTTGAGGATGAAACTATTTATCTTTTGTTGTTCCCCTGGACTTTAAAGGGAGAAACCAAAGATTGGTTAGAATCGTTACCTGAAGGGGCGATTGACACATGGGATGTCTTAGTTGAAAATTTTCTTAAAAGATTCTTTTCGGCATCTAAAGTCGTGAGACTTCAAGGAGAAATTACCATGTTCGCGCAAAAGCCAAACGAAACGTTATATGAGGCGTGGACAAGATTCGGAAAAATGTTGAGAGGATGTCCTCAACACGGTTTAGATACTTTTCAAATAGTGCAAATATTTTACAAAGGTGTCGACGTCGCTACACGAAAAGACATCGACACAACAGCTGGTGGTTCTATTATGAAGAAAACCGCAACTGAAGCTCACAAGATCATTGATAACTGATGTTAAAGCGAAGGGGTACTAAATAGTTATATTTTTGCTACAAAATACTATTAAATACGATACAATTTTATACAAGTTATTTATTTATTTATAGAGTGGATATACCTAAACCTTGCTACAACACTTATAGGCAGTGTACCTAATCGTACAGTAGTGTAGTTTTTAGTAAGTCCGGTTCGTCCACAGGGAACTCACCAAGTTTAACGCTATATTTTTTAAAAACTATTTTTGTATAAAAATATAAATATATATATAAGTAGTATTATTATTATAAAAGGGGGTTTTTACCGTTTAATGACCGGTTTGTCGATTTCAAAACTTTAGTCGCAGTTAAAACCTAATGTAAAATATAAAAATATAAAAGACTTAATTTAAAGCGTAAAGTAAATGACAATAATTAAAGTGCGATAATTAAAAGTGCGATAAATAAAATGAAAATAAATAAAACTGTGATAATTAAAAAATACGATAATTAAAATGACAATAAATTAAAGTGCGATAATTAAAAGTGCAATTAAATATGAAATAAAGGAATTATGCTTATTTAAACTTCCGTAATCATGATGTTTGACGTGTTGATTTTAGTTTATTACCGTGGGTTAATTGTCCTTTGTCCTGGATTATTCAATATGTCCGTCTGGTTTTTGTCCATAACAGTCCGTCAGTCATAAATATAAAGTGCGAGTGTCCACATCAAATTATCCTTATATCCGAAGTCAAATATTCCAACTAATTGGCGACTTAAACTATAATTACACCAAGTGTCCTTGTATATAATTCACCCCTATTTTAATAAGTCCATTGACTATTAATCCATTCCCGTGTCCGGTTAAATGAACGATTATTAGTACTTATAAATATCCCGCCCATCGTGTCCGATCGAGTGTATATGGTTATTTATAGGTACGTCCAATTGTAAATCTTTATATTAAATTAACAATCTATCATTTAATTAAACAAATATAAAGCCCATTAATAGCCCATAGTCTAATTTCCACAAGTGTCGTTCTTTTGTCCAAACCCCAATTATGGTACAAAGTCCAATTACCCAATTTTAACATTTAGCCCAACATCACGATTACTTCGGCTTAAATAAGCATAATAATAACTTAGCTACGAGACATTAATTTAAAAAGGTTGAACATAACTTACAATGATTAAAAATAGCGTAGTGTTACACGGACAGAATTTCGACTTACACCCTTACAACATTCGCTAACATACCCTTATTCGAACATCCTTGTGTACAATTTAATATCTTGTATTTTGCGTTTTGCGGCTCGTACTCTTGTAATTTTGAGACGTTTCTCATCAATAATTTGAACCACTTTGATTGTACTTTGTACTTTTTAGCTTTTTGGTCGTTTGCGTCTTCAATTCATCGAATCTGTCTTTTGTCTTCACCTTTTATTATTTGAACGAATATCACTTGTATATAGAACAATTGCAACTAAAAGCTTGTCTTTCTTGAGGGATAATACTATGAAATATACGTTCGTTTTTAACATTATCAAATATTCTCACACTTGAGCGTTGCTTGTCCTCAAGCAATATATTCTTGAAATAAAAATACTAGAATCATTTCTTTATTCTTCACACTTTGTACATCAGTTATTTCGATTTAGCGGTATAAACAATGATAGTAACGTTGTGGTTTACAGTCCCACATGACTATGAAAATTTAGATCCTTAAGGAAATTGGATCTTTATGAAAACATTTGATCTTTTGAAAATTAAATCTAGCTTTTACCCTAGATAAGTTTTCCGGAATAACCCTTCACCGGCGTTTGCAAATTGCATACATGAACTGTCTAAAAAAAATTAGAAAAAATTCATGTAAAATTCGTATAAATAGAGTTTAACAAAAAAAAAAATCCAACTAAGCTTCGGAGGTCGCCTTCTTTTTTTTTTCCTTTTTGTTTTGTTTTTTGATCACCTCTTCCATCTCTATATAATAAAAACACACAAATTTTGTTAAATGGTCACTATTTATCACACAAATATATACAAATAATAAGAAAGGTATAATTGAAAAGAAAATAGTTACAAATAATAAGAATGGGACTTGAATCAAGGTTTAAATACCTTACTAGACACGTGTAAACTAATTGATGGTGACATTTATTCATTCATTCTAAAATTTGATATCACTAATAATATCTTAAATATCAGGGGGGGGGGGGGGACGACTCACGAGTGTAACGACCCGACAAAATTGTCAATGATGGCTCCGTTAACTTAGGTCCTGTTGTGTGGTCATAGTCCCTAAATGAGACGCGTTTGACCAAAATTATGTCACATTCATTTGAAATGTGTATGACTTGTAAAGTTTAAGTTACCAAACAGTTCGACAACAAGTTTAAGTTTACAAAAGTATAAAGTACAAATTTAAGTATCTTACGACATAATTAGTTGAAAATCACAGTTGCTATAAATAGCGTAAACTGATATGCTTTAAGTTTAAATCCAAAAGTGCTATCGCTAGCGTATGCATGTATGCTTAACTCCAGGAAAGTAATCAAAGTATGTGGAAGCATGTATCAAGTAGCCAAGTATGAACCTGAGAAACATATAGAAAACTGTCAACGAAAAACGTTGGTGAAATCATAGGTGTATCTGTAAACGTTATCTTCAAACCACAAGATTTTATATTTCCAATAAGTCGATTATCCAAAACATTTGCATTCCAAAATTTGTTATTCGCGAGCACCCAATTATCAAGGCTTAATGTTTCTTTTACCCCATACACATAGTGTTAGAACCTACATTGTTTCTCAAAAATATATTTCATCCGCATAACGGTAGAGAACCGTCCGAATGAGGGTTTGTCAAACCCGTATGGCCACACAACATAAGTTCTCGCTTACAACCGACAAGTGTAACTAATGATAATCGAATTGAGGATTTCTGTTCTAACTCACACGTGGAATGTTTGTTTGCGTACTTATGTTCAAAGTATAAAAGTAAGTAGTACAAAATGTAAACAAAGTAAATGTTTCTCAGCTCACGATTTAAAAGAATAAAAGTTGTTGGAAAGGTGGGACTATGATCTCACCGTAGTTACATGCCAAAGTACTTGAAATTAAACGTTGTGCAAATGAAAGTTGATTAGCCTTGACCTAAACAATTAAGTTGTATCAATTACGGGTTACGACATAAGGTCGGGCGAAATGCGTTCAATTAGTCCTATGGCTCGTTACGACTCGATTAATATAGCATGTGAGTCAAATTGTCAAGTTTCATGCAAGATACAAGTATAAAGGCACGTTAGAACGATTGCATAAGTATTAGGTTACGTTTGAATAAAAGTCAACTTTGGTCAAGTCAAAGTCAACGAAAAAGTCAACACGTTCGGGTCGGGTCTCGAACAATTTTTCTGAGTTCTATAATCATATATGAGCATGTTAGAACAAGTTACATGTTAATCGGAGGTGCATAGCATAGTTTGAATTAAACGAAAAATGGCAATTTTGGACAGCCAGTTGCTAATGCGCAGCATCCCTTAGTGATGCGCCGCATCAGTATACTAATGCGCCGCATCCAATAGTGATGCGCCGCATCACTACCTGACTCCAGTGGAAATGCTGAAATTTGACAAGTCTCGAACCAAACTTCATTTAAGCATAACTAATGAACCGTAAACACTTAAATCGCATACCATACATCGTTGGAAAGGTAATTTAACGAGGAATACAACTAGATACATATCAACAATCAAATCTAACATTTACAACAACCAAATTCTCGTCAAGTGATCATTAAAGGTTCATTATCAAGGTTTCAAGTTCACAAAATGCATAAGATGATTCGGGAACTTAATACACACATATAATACGTTGTTTCGTAGGAAATTAAGCATACCATAAAACTAAATACATATCATCAATCAAGTTAATCATTTACAACAACAAAAACCTCGTCGAATGATCGTTAAAAGTTCATCATTCAAGTTTCAAGTTCGTAAAATGCATTTCATGATTCGGGAACCCAATTTACACATACAATATGCCGATTCGAAGGTAATTACGTATACAGTACAACTAAACACTTACCAACAACATTACAAAGCATTTGATGCATCGAAAGTTCGTTTTAAAATCTATCAAACCCTAACCAAGAATCACAAAATAAAATATCATGTTAATGTGGGATTTTCATGTCATCCAACATACCAAAACGAAGCTAGTGATGCTAATAACACTTTTAACACGTAAGGTTTAACATCTAACAACATTTAATCAACCAAAATCAAAGAGTTAACAAACCCTTTTTCAAGTGTTCATGCTAGTTACTCAAACAACAAGATCGAGCAAATAAATTGCATATTCATGTTAGACTTGAGCCATAGACACTAATTAACACCATTTCAAGTCTATAAAACAAATTAGAGAAAAATTAGAATTTTTAGAAACTTTACCCCAAGTAGTGAAAATTGGTACCAAATTGAAGAGGATGAAGAGAGGATCACGAATACGTAATTTATTTTGATGTTTGCTTGCTAGATCTGATTTAGATGATGAATGAATGATTTGGGAGTTTGAGAGTAAAAATGGAAGTAGTAAAGAGAAAAAGAAAGAAAATGGGTGGTGAATGAATGAGTGGTGGGGAGGTGGGTTGACTAGTTGACCTAGTCAATTAGTTTGCCCACTTGGAAACTTCGGTCCCTCGAGTTTAAAGCGGGTGCGTGAATTAACCAAACGAATTAATTTAAATACGCGAGAATAAATGGGAGATATTATAATCGAATAACGGAAATATTAAGAACGTTAGTTAACGAAAGATACGAATTTAGATAACGAAAGATATTATCTAAAAAAAAGACGGTGTTAAAATAAATTTAACAGAAAAAGGCGGGATGTTACATTACCTACACCTTAAAAGAAATTTCGTCCCAAAATTTAGTTGGAAGTAGTAGTCATCGTTTCTTCCTCAAAATCTTGCGTTGCCAATTCTACGAATGAGTGAAGGTACTTCCTTGGGCATTCCAACGAACTTTGATGGTCGGGATTTTACGTTGTTTTAAATTTTAGTTTCACGATTAACAGTTCTCCTAGGAAGTGATGGTTGTCATCAATAGTAAGCTCATCGAAAAGGGTAACAAGTTCTTGTTTCGCAAGACACATCTTTAAGTTGGATACATGAAATGTAGGATGAACGGAATTTGTTTGAGTTGGGAGTTCGAAACGGTAAGCAACGGGTCCAATACGCCCCAAGATTTTAAAAGGATCCAAATGTCGCGGATTTAGTGTTCTACGTTTTCCGAAACGGATTACACCTTTTCAAGGCGTGATTTTTTTAACATTTCGCGGTTACCCACTTGGGGTTCGAGAGGTTTACGTCTAACATCGGCATAGCTCTTTTGGCGACTACGGGCCGTCTTGAGCCTTTTTTGGGTTTGAATAATTTCTCGGTTGTTTCATGAATGAGTTCGGGTCCGGTGGTTTGCTTGTCGCCTACTTCGGCCCAACAATTAAGAGAACGACAATTGCGGCCATATAAAGTTTTGAAAAGGTGCGGCGCTAATACTCGAATGATAACTATCGTAGTAAGAGGAAATCAATTAAAGGCAACAATACAAGTTCGTGATATGTTTTCCAAGGTTTGAATCGTATGTTTGCTTGGTCTGTCGTTGTGTGGATGATGCGCGGTACTCATGTTTAAACGTGTTCGCAAGACTTCTTGTAAGGCACTCTGAAACCTAGAAGTGAAACGAGCATCTCGATCCGAAACAAATGACAAAGGCACACCGTGTCGAGATAGAATTCCTATAATGTATAGTTGTACAAGTTTTTCCCATCTTGTCGGTTTCTAAAGAACGTTTGTTGGGACAAGTTTCTTATCGGTTTCTGAAAACGTTTGTTGGGACAAGTGAAACGTTTGTTTGAATCGTTTGTTACGTAAAATTTCTGTACCAAGTATCGTTATACCGGTAATATTTGGAACCGTACCGGAAATTTCCGAAATCGAAAATGATGAATTCATGGAACCGAAACCAATACTGACTCTTTCAGTATGGTTTTTGATACTGGTACCGGTTCGGTTTCGGTTTTTTGGTTTTTCTGCTCATACCTATTTGTTAGTCCAACTGGAACGCCTGCATCTATCGAGAAACAAATAAAAAGAAAAACAAACAAAAGTTATCTAAAGTGTCTTGTTTTTTACATTTAAAAGTATAAGTTCACAGTATTTGATCTATGAACACCAGACTCTCAATTGAATAATAAATAAGAATTATAAGTACAAGAATTGAGAGAACACGATATGAAATATATGTTTGATAATATTGATCGTGCCAAAAGATACATCGAATGAAAAGCACGCGTCCCTATTTATATAGATCAAAACCAAATCTGGAGATTTGGTTTCCAAAACTACTTTGCTACAAATAAGGAAAAGATAAACTTAAAAACCAAACTTATACGCTAATAACTCTAAAGTCAATCTTCTGGAGATAAACCTGAATCAAAACAAATCTTCTTAAAAGTTAAACATATCTCTAGAATATTCATTAGCTTAGCCATCAAGAAATCTAAAACCGTTGACTTCAGTAAACACCAGACAGAGTCTGCAACTTCAGACTCTACATCTCCAGACTCTAGAATATGCAAAATACTTTTTGACTCATCAGATCATAATTCCCAACAAAAAGTATAAAAGATGCTACGATAATTCCAGAATTGCCAATGATACAATACAAATGATATTTTTAATATTTAGAACCCCCTCCACTTATCAAACCAAGAGAAGAAGTCATCTATGGAGAGTTGGAGACAAAAGCTGACTACACGGTATCAGTCTAAGTATATATGAACTTGTGACCTACAAAATGACAAGTCGGGAATGTTTGATCTATAGTATTAACACTTATTGACCAAACAGGACAAACTATATTGCTTATCTCGATGTGACGCAAAGAAAATTTGATACAAAAGGGCAAACGATTTACAATCTGTCGCCATAAAAAAAAATATTTGCTTTGATGGAGATGATTTAAAATCGGTCATCATATAAAAAATTGATTTCGCAATACGTATTTGGGTACGTTCTAAATCTTTTATTTGCTTCAATTTTAATGCTTCAGTGCCTCAATTGTTGTTTTTTAGGTAGTTTTTTTAAAGGGATCGTTAAATTTTTTATCAGTATTTCTTTAACTCCAATTGATCTTTAGATCTTTTTAATTTAAATTTATGTTTTTTTGCCAAAAAAAATCATTAAAACATTGCACATTCCAATAATTTGAAAAGTTATATTAATCCTAATCTTTCTAGAAAGTTTTAATGGATGACACAGGTTCAGTCTTTTTTTGGTCATTATAGAAAGTACTTATTAAGTGACGTTGACCTCAGAGGCGGAAGTAGTAAGGGACAAGCGGCGGCACCTGCCCCCAGTGAATTCGAAATTTTTAGTGGAAAAATTTTGAATTTTTTGATTTTACCCCAGTGGATATTTTTTTGTCCAAAAGGCTTTCTATTTTGTCCCCAAAATCTCCATATTTTGACCAAAAGTCTCAGTATTTTACCCAAATACATCCATATATTACCCAAAAACCTTCGTATTTTACCCAAAAATATCCATATTTTGCCCAAAACTTTTGCTACGCTTTTAAATTTTTGTTGCTTCCGGTAAAAAAATTCTGTTTCCACTACTAGTTGACATGATAGTTTAGTCTTAACTAGTCCGGACCGGCCCGCGCGATGCGGCGGGGGCTTTCGGCCGGCGTATTCATATTTAACGCAGTTATATTTAAAGAAGGGTAAACGGGCCATCTGTTATGCATCATTGTTGGTGTCGTCATCTTTAGTGTTTTTTAAAATTCGTCCAGTTCGAACGTAGTTAGTTTCGTTTTGTTGATAAAATTATTTCGAACCTAATGGTCCTGGCAAAAAAATTTAACTCGCGGCGAGCAGGAAGATACGGGCTGTCGTTGTGTTTAGCGTTTTTTTTAAAAAGTGTCCGTTTCGAATGTAGTTAGTATCGTTTTGTTCATAAAATTATTTCGAGTCTGACGCTGTCGTCGAAAAAATTTAACTCGTGCCTAGCGGGAAGATACGGGTTGTCGTTGTGTTTAGCGTTTTTTTGAGAAGTGTCCGTTTCGCGTACAGTTAGTCCCGTTGGGTTCATAAGATTTTTTCGAGTTGAACGGTGGTCTCTGAAAAATTTAACTCGCACCCAGCGAGAAGATAGGGCCCGTTATAAATTCGGGTGGAATTAGTTTCTTATATTTTAATTAAATTATATATTTACATTTTTTACCTCTTAAAATGTGTAAACTTGAGGGACCATTATGAAAATATAGACGAAGTTGAGGGACCGTTTGTAATGTGAACGAAAACTCAAAACTACAATCAGATATAACTCAAACTTATAACGACCCTCATTTTTCCATTCTATATTTTTTCCAATATTAAATGCCCAAACAATATAATTAAAACTTAATGATTAAACTTTAATCAACAATTGTTAAGTATTATGAATTATAAAACATATTAATTAACTTTGTACAATAATTTACAAGTTAATAAAAGATGAAAAATAAAAGCTAATTAACTTTTGTGAATAAAATATAATACTCTAAAACTTGTTGCATTCAAACAATTAAATTAGAACCTTTAATGAGCCAATTTAAGCTAATCTAAAGTACAAGGACTAAAACGAAAAAAGTTCCAAACTCATCCCATGAAACCCTAGCCGAAAATTAAAGGGGTAAATTGACCCTTTTGCCCTCCAAATTTCGGCCACCAACACCTCCTCATTAAACCCTAACTTGTTCCCTAAGTACTCCTAATTAAACTCTAATTCTAGATCTTTCTAACCTCACCTATAAATAGGGACCTAGGCTAATGCATTTTTTGTACCAAAACATTCTATTGTCCTCTCTCAAAAATCACAAACTCTCTCCCTCCCTCTCTTGGAATTCGGCCAAGAAACACACCACCACCACCATCTTCAAGTAATCTTCAAGCTCGTTCTTCGTGTTTATCAAAATCTTCAAGTGTGTTCTTCGTTATTCAAGTGCTTTGATCTTCATCTTCAAGTCATCTTCATCTTTTTCTTGTTAATCTTCATCAAACATCATCAAGGTATAACCCTAGATCTAAAACTTTTAAATTCTATCTTTTGATTCATGTTTATGTTCATAATCATATTCATGTTCTTGATCTTATTCATAATCATAATCATATCGTTCATGTAACAAAAAATATAATATATATATATGCATATACATACACGATTGTAAAAAAAAAAAAGTTTTGTTTAATCTTTAAACCCTACAAGATTTATTAAAAGATTTGTTAATAGTTAAAAAGGGAAACAAATAAATATATATATAATACATATACATATACGGCTCCTATATATATATATAAAAATATATATATATTTTTATATATATACATATACATACGGTTTAAAAAAAGGGAAATGGCTAGATCTTCAAAACCCTAGAGATTTGGTAAAGATTTGTTAGTGTTTAAAAATGGTAACAAAATATATACTATATATACATATACGGTTTACATATATATATATATATATATATATACAAAGAAAAAAATATTTTCTATATATATATATATATATATATATATCTGTATGTATGTATATATATATATATATATATATATATATACATACATACAGATATATATATATATATATATATATATATATATATATATATATATATATATATATATATATATATATATATATATATAAAACTATATATATATACATATACACGATAATATATATATATATATATATATATATATATATATATATATATATATATATATATATATATATATATATAACCATAGTTGACCTAACCCTAATTTATAAAAAAAACCCTAATACTACCTAATCCCTAAACACTAATTATATAACCCTAATCATTACTTTCCTAAACCCTAATCATTAAATACTACTTTAATTAATTAAACCTAATTAATTAATACTACTACTTACTAATTAACCCTAACTACTAATACTACTTAACTAATAAACCCTAATACAACTAATCATTTACTTAATACTACTTATACTATACTACTACTTAATATTTACACACTTATACTACTACTAACACTTATAATATACTACTTATAGTATAGCATACGATTACAATAGTCATTCACGATAGCGTGAGGATTACTCGAACGTCAACGCTACTTAAGGCCTAGGGTGATCCTTGGTACCACTATGGGACGCTTGTGGATTTCGAATGCCAAACTTAGATTTTGGTCAAGAAATCCTGGGCCAACCGGTAACAATTGGTCATTCTGGTGACTCGGCAATGGAATAGATGTTTAGGTATGGTGCACAATGTCAAACCCGACTATGGTGATCATACACTCACTTTCACACTTAATAAGTGGTAGACTTATTAAGACAACTCACTAGTGTTTAACACTAACTTACTAAAAGTAGAAATTTACTAAAAATGGAAACATACTAAAAGTGGGAACATACTAAGAATGAAAACTTAGTAAAACGAACTACACACTTGCATACTTAAACTTAAACTTGGGCAAAAACATTTAACTACTCTTAAGTGTTATTAGGTTGACTTTCTGCTCACATTCATCCAACTCTTCTATTCCAAGGAATAACAACTCTCTCCTACTTACTAAGGTGAATTTCATAGCCCCACTTTGTAGTGACCCGAACTTTTCCATGATTATATATTATATGAGATTAATATTTACATGAATAAGTGTTTCCAACATGTTAAGCAATCAAACTTGTTAAGACTTGATTAATTGAAATGAGTTTATTTAGACAACTGACCACCCCGTTTGCCTGATGATTCATGAACGTCATAACTCGTGATAATTATATAATCGTTTTATTATTTTTTTTATGATGTAAGTTTTTATTTATATATATATATATATATATATATATATATATATATATATATATATATATATATATATATATATATATATATATATATAAGAAGAAATACAATTAAATCAAAGATGTACAACTAAAACACTATTTGCTACAGTAAAATACTATTTGCTACAGTAAAACATTATTTGCTACAGTAAAATACTATTTGCTACAGTAAAATACTATTCGCTACAGTAACCTATTTGCTACATTGAAATACTATTTGCTACAGTAAACACTATTTACTACAGTACACTATTTACTCGTATTCAATCTATATTCGTACTCGTACAATACACAACTTCTAAATGTATATACTATTGGTATATACACTTCAATGATCAGCTCTTAGCAGCCTTAATGAGTCACCTAAACATGTGGGAACCATCATTTGGCAACTAGCATGAAATATCTAACAAAAATACAAACTAATGGAACCTTATATTCAAGGGTAGGATCACGTTTTTCTTCACCAACCATAACACTTTCATTTTTCAACTTTCATGCATCAAACTTATCTCTCTCAAGTTCTCTCTTGGTGTTCTAAGTGTTCTTCATCATCTTCAATAAAATCTAGCTCAATCTAGTTCATAAATCCTAACCTAGATCAACTTTCAAAACAACTACTCAAGTAAACTTCAAAAACACTTTCATGTTTGCAAGTCTACTTCCAAGCTTTCTAATCCATTCCAAGTAATCATCTAAGATCAAGAAACCTCTGTTATTTACAGTAGGTTATCATTCTAATTCAAGGTAATACTCATATTCAAACTTTGATTCAATTTCCATAACTATAACAATCTTAATTTGGGTAGGAATCTTACTTGAATTTGTTTTCGTGTCATGATTCTACTTCAAGAACTTTCAAGCCATCCAAGATCCTTTGAATCTAAATTATTTCTTGTCACTTCCAGTAGGTTTGCCTACTAAACTTGAGGTAGTAATGATGTTCTTAACATCATTCGATTCATATATATGTAACTTTCTTATTCGAAGATTTAAACTTGTAATAACTAGAACATAGTTTAGTTAATTCTAAATTTGTTCGCAAACAAAGTTAATCCTTTTAACTTGACTTTTAAAATCAACTAAACACATGTTCTATATCTATATGATATGCTAACTTAATGATTTAAAACCTGGAAACACGAATAACACCGTAAAACCGGACATACGCCGTCGTAGTGAAACCGGGGGCTGTTTTGGGTTAGATAATTAAAAACCATAATAAACTTTGATTTAAAAGTTGTTGTTCTTCTGGGAAAATAATTTTTCTTATGAACATGAAACTATATTCAAAAATCATGGTTAAACTCAAAGTGGAAGTATGTTTTTCAAAATGGTCATCAAGACGTCGTTCTTTCGACTGAAATGACTACCTCTTACAAAAATGACTTGTAAATTATATTTTTGACTATAAACTTATACTTTTTCTGTTTAGATTCATAAATTTCAATTCAATATGAAACCATAGCAACTTGAATCACTCAAAACGGATTTAAAACGAAGAAGTTATGGGTAAAACAAAATTGAATATTTTTACTTGTTGTAGCTACGTGAAATTTGTAACAAATCTATACAAATCATAACTTAACTAACTTATATTGTATTATACATGTATTCTAACATATATTATGTAATCTTGGGATACCATAGACACGTATACAATGTTTTTACATATCATTTCGACCCATCTATATATATTATTGGGAACAACCATAGACACTCTATATGCAGTAATGTTCGAGTTAGCTATACATGGTTGAGGTTGATTCTAAAATAATATATATACTTTGAGTTGTGATCTAGCCTGAGACTTGTATACACTGGGTCATGGATTGATTCGAGATAATATATATTGATTTAATTCTGTACATCTAACTGTGGACAACTAGTTGTAGATTACTAACGTTGGACTGTTAACTTAACAAACTTAAATCGTTAAAACTTAATAAAACATATTGTGAATATATTTCAATCATACTTTGATATATATGTATATATTTGTTATAGGTTCGTGAATCGATCAGTGTCCAAGTCTAATTCTCGACGAATTAAGAATCTGTGAAAGTGAGTTATAGTCCCACTTTTAAAATCTAATATTTTGGGATGAGAATACATGCAGTTTTATAAATGTTTTACAAAATAGACACAAGTATGAGAAACTACATTCTATGGTTGAATTATTATTATCGAATATCACCCTTTTTAGTCTGGTAATCTAAGAATTAGGGAACAGAAACCCTAATTGACGCGAATCCTAAAAATAGATCTATTGGGCCTAACAAACCCCATCCGGGTTACGGATGCTTTAGTACTTCGATTTTATCATGTCTGATGAGAGTCCCGGAATGATGGGGATATTCTAGACGCGTTCTGTTAATATCGGTTATCAGGTGTTCACCATATAAATGATTTTTATCTCTATGCAGTTTATGCGAAATGCCTGATATGAGATGGATGTTTATGAAAAATGAAATCTTGTGGTCTATTATTACAATTTGATATATATAGGTTAAACCTATAACTCGCCAACATTTTTGTTGACGTTTTTAAGCATGTTTATTCTCAGGTGATTATTAAGAGCTTCCGCTGTTGCATGCTAATTAAGGACAAGAATTGGAGTCAGCATGCTTGTAATAAATTGTTTAAAAACTGCATTCGGAAATTTAAATCGATGTGTAATATTATTGTAAACCATTATGTAATGGTCGTGTGAAAAATGTTATCTTTTAGAATATCATTAATGGATAATCTACATTATGATTTTAAAACCTTTAAGGGTAAAATAAAGGTTATGGTTTGTTTTAAAAACGAATGCAGTCTTTGAAAAATGTCTCATATAGAGGTCAATACCTCGCATGGAAATCAATTAATATGAAACGTTTATAATCGATATGAACGGGAAATTTCAGTTGGTATCCGAGCGTTGGTCTTAAAGAACCAGAAATTTGCATTAGTATGTCTTATAGAGTTTGTTATGATGCATTAGTAAGTCTGGACTTCGACCATGTTTTCTTTAAAAACGATTGCTTAACACTTTTTGTTGGAAACTACAAATTATTAACATGTAAATATTATGTGATATATTAATCTCTTAACGTGTTTGATATTGTGTGATAGATGTCTACCTCTAGTACAAATCCCATCGACTCACCTAATAATAATGAAGAGTCGAATGTATTTTGGGAAGATTCACAAATTCCCGAAGAGGAACCGGAAGAAGAGGAACCGGAAGAGGAGGAACCGGAAGAGGAGGAATCGGAAGAAGAAGAGGTTCCGGAGGAAGAAATATTAATAACTACAGAAAAACGGTTAAATAAAAGAAAATTATCAACCAATGGACCAAAATTAAAAATGGTCAATGGTGTTTCCGCCGAGGAAGCAAAATATTGGGAAAATTACCAATTTTCTGATGAATCGGATCCCGACGAGGATTCCGATGATGTTATAGAAATTACCCTGGCTCAATTTAATAAGGAAAAAGAAAATAATAAGGGAAAAGCTATCAAAATAGAAAAACTCGAGTCCAAAACAGATGAACTCTATGTTAACATGAAATATCCAGATGGGATATATCGTAAACACCCGTATTTCTTAAACTTTCACTATAACCCGAGAACATCTAAGCCACCAGGTTTTTTTAGACCATTTGTGAAAAGGACAGCTCGTATTAGAGGAGCACCATCTATCCCTAGGAAATTAGCGATACGAACCAAGTCCAAAGAAGAAGAAACAATTGAGTCGGAATAAAGAGTTGTAATCATGTTGTGTAATATACGTATTGTAGTGTGTTTGTATTTTTATGTTATATGTAAAAATTACTTGTATTGTTTGTTAATTATCTTTTACGAATCTAATCCTTGTTTATTTTACAGTATAAAAACAAAGATGGACGTTAAGGATAGACAACTAAAAATTTTAGAAGACCTACCAGGAGATATGATTAATGAAATCTTGTCTAGCGTCGGGTAGAATTCATCAGCACAATTATTTACGGCGAAATTAGTTTGTCGAACGTTTGAAAGACATTCCAGGCATGCCTTAGTTTATAAAAGGCTTTCCTTTGAAAGATGGGGTATATCACATTGGGGAGACTTTAAGTTACGCCAAGTTTTCTTTAAGGCATTTAGTGCGGGAAACCCAGATGCAATTTTACGCTACGGGTTAAGAACTTATTTTGACTCAACATATCCTAACATAGGACTCCGTTCTTTAGAAAGAGCTTCTAACATGCAACATAAAGAAGTATTTTATGCTTAAGGGTTAATAATGTTCGCTTCTCACCAAATTGAGAAAAAGAACATTGGGTTACAACTTTTAAATAAAACATTCCCACAAATGACGAATTCAGTAGTTGAAGTGAGAAATAAGGTTTTTAGATTGTTACGGGGCTGTTGGGCATTACGTAACCCTCATCCTTTTGATGACGCTACAACATGCTACCTAGCCAACGGCCATAATGGTTATGTTCCACAAGATCAAGGATGGAAAATAGTATTAGTAAAACACGAATGCATGACTTGCTTCTGGACTTATGAATTACGTATCTTTATTGCTTTAGTGGAACGACTTGCGTTAAACTAGAATTGGCTTCGCAATTGCCTTGTATCAATGTTATTGTGTGCTATATTTCATGCTATATGTAAAATAGCGGTATTGTAAGTTTGTAAAATATTGTATAAAAGTTTGAATGTGAAATATTATTGTAATCAGTTTCTCATATAGAATTGTAGTAGTTGAATTGTATTTTACCTATTAAGTATGAACTTAACGGGTAGGTACTACCCGAATTAAAACTTATAAAATGCTAATATGAAGAAAAAGCTTTTATAAATAAGTTCATATTATGCTACGAAATACTATTGACTACTCTTAATATTCTATATGATTAACTCATTTCTTTTGGCTATTTTTGAAGGAAATGGCACCGACTACTCGACACACCATGAATATGAGTGAAGAAGAATTTCGTACCTTTCTTGCTGCAAACATAGCCGCAGTGCAGGCCGTAATGCAAAATAACAACAATAACTCTGGATCTAGTAGTGGAACTAATTCCACAAGAAATAGTGTAGGATGCTCCTACAAAGAATTCACTGCTTGTAAACCTCTAGAATTCGATGGAACCGAAGGACCAATCGGATTGAAACGGTGGACTGAGAAGGTCGAATCGGTGTTTGACATAAGTAAGTGCACTGAAGAAGACAAAGTAAAGTACGCTACACATACCTTCACAGGTACTGCTTTAACATGATGGAACACCTATCTCGAGCAGGTGGGACAAGACGCTGCTTACGCACTACCGTGGTCAACATTCAAACACTTAATGAACGAGCAGTACTATCCCAGAAATGAGTTCAATAAGCTCAAGGTAGAGCTTAGAGGGTTACAAACACAAGGGTTTGATATTACCACGTACGAATGACGATTCACAGAATTGTGCCTATTGTGTCAGGGAGCGTTCGAAGATGAAGAAGAGAAGATCGACGCATTTGTAAAAGGATTACCAGAAAGAATTCAAGAAGATGTGAGTTCACACGAGCCCGCCTCCATACAAAAGGCAAGTCGAATGGCTCATAAACTCATAAATCAAATTGAGGGAAGAATTAAAGAGTAGGCGGCCGAAGAAGCCAACACGAAACAAGTCAAGAGGAAGTGGGAAGAAAACAGTGACAAAAGTCACCAACACAACAACAGTAACTATCGCTTCAACAATCAACACAACAATCACAACTACAATCGCACCAATTTTGGCAACAACAAACGCAACAATAAGCGCAACAACAACAACCACTATAACCACCGTCCCAACAATAATAACAATCGCAACAACAACCATCTCAATAACAACAATGGCAACAAAAACCAAAAAATTCCGTGCAAAAGGTGTGAAGTGTACCATCCGGATATTTATTGTTCAGTAACATGTACCAAGTGTAATAGAATGGGGAATAGTGCGGCAAAGTGTGAAGTTTACAGACCAGGGAATAAAGGAACAGAAAATGCTAACATTATTTGTTTCGGATGCGGAAAGAAGGGCCACTACAAAATTAGGTGCCCAAATCAGGAGAATAAAAATGGTCAAGGACGAGGAAGAGTCTTCAACGTTAATGCGATAGAAGCGCAAGAAGACCCGGAGCTTGTTACGGGTACGTTTCTTATTGATGATAAAACTACTTATGTTTTATTTTATTCGGGTGCGGATAGAAGCTATATGAGTAGAGATTTTTGTGCCAAATTAAGTTGTCCATTAACGCCTTTGGATAATAAGTTTTTACTCGAATTAGCAAGCGGTAAGTTTATTACAGCGGATAAAATATGTCAAAACCGAGAAATTAAACTGGTTGGCGAAACATTTAAGATTAATTTGACACCAGTAGAGTTAGGAAGTTTTGATGTGATAATTGGCATGGACTGGTTGAAAAAGGAGAGAGCAGAGGTTATATGTTACAAAAATGTGATTCGCATTGTACGCGAAAAAGGAAAACCTTTAATGGTGTACGGAGAAAAGAGCAACGCGAAGTTAAATCTTATTAGTAGTTTGAAGGCGCAAAAACTAATAAGAAAAGGTTGCTATATCATTCTAGAACACATCGAGGAATTCAAACCCGAAGAAAAGAACATACAACCTCCGTTGAATTTCCTCATGTATTTTTGAAAGAATTACCGGGACTACCTCCACATCGATCCGTTGAATTCCAAATAGATCTTGTACCCTGGGCTGCACCGATAGCTCGTGCGCCATACAGACTCACACCCAGCGAAATGAAGGAACTCCAGAGCCAATTATAAGAACTTTTAGAGCGTGGTTTCATTTGACCAAGTACATCACCGTGGGGAGCTCCTATTTTGTTTGTCAAAAAGAAGGATGGTACATTCAGGTTGTGTATCGACTACAGAGAGTTGAACAAACTTACCATCAAAAACCATTATCCACTACTGAGAATCGACGACTTATTTCATCAACTACAAGGCTCGTCGGTTTATTCGAAGATCGATTTACGTTCTGGGTATCATCAAATGCGGGTGAAGGAAGATGATATTCCAAAGACTACTTTTAGGACGCGTTACGGTCATTATGAGTTTATGGTTATGCCGTTTGGATTGACTAATGCACCAGATGTGTTCATGGATCTCATGAACCGAGTGTGTGGGCCATATATTGACAAGTTTGTTATTGTTTTCATCGATGACATCCTTATCTACTCAAAGAATGAGCAAGAGCACGAAGAACATTTAAGAAAAGTGCTAGAATTGTTGAGGAATGAGAAACTGTATGCTAAATTTTCAAAGTGTGCATTTCGGTTGAAAGAAGTTCAATTCCTCGGTCACATAGTGAGCAAATAAGGTATTCAAGTTGATCCGGCAAAGATTGAAATCGTTGAGAAATGGAAAACCCCGAAAACTCCGACGCAGATACGCCAATTTTTCGGATTGGCTTGTTACTACAGAAGGTTCATCCAAGATTTTTACAAAATAGCAAAACCCTTGACTACATTGACGCATAAAGGGAAGAAATTTGAATGGAAGGATGAGCAGGAGAAAGTGTTTCAATTGTCAAAGAAAAAGTTAACTACGGCACCTATATTGTCATTGCCTGAAGGGAATGATGATTTTGTGATATATTGTGATGCCTCAAAGTAAGGCCTTGGTTGTGTATTAATGTAACGAACGAAAGTAATTGCTTATGCATCCAGAAAATTGAAGATTCACGAGCAGAATTATACGACACATGATTTAGAATTAGGCGCGGTTGTTTTTGCATTAAAGACTTGGAGAAATTACATATATGGGGTCAAAAGTATCATATATACCGACCACAAAAGTCTCCAACATATATTTGATCAGAAACAGCTAGACATGAGGCAACGTAGGTGGATTGAACTATTGAACGATTATGACTTTGAGATTTGATACCACTCGGGGAAGGCGAATGTGGTAGCCGACGCTTTGAGTAGGAAGGATAGAGAACTGATGTGTGCGAGGTGGGGTACGAAATATACTATTATTTTTAATACGAAATACGGTACAATTTACACAAGTTTTAATTATTTATATAGATGGGATATACCTAAACCTTGCTACAACACTATAGGCAGTGTACCTAATCGTAGAGTAGTATAGTTTTTAGTAAGTCCGGTTCGTTCCACAGGGAGACGGCTTATTGCGTACACTATATTTTTAAACAATTATATTTGTATATAAATATATATATGTATATATATATATATATATATATATATATATATATATATATATATATTAGTAATATAGTAGTATTATTATTATTATAAAAGGGTGGTTTTACCGTTTAATGACCGATTTGTCGATTTTAAATAAAGTGTAAAGATAAATGGCGATAATATAAATGATAGAATTTAAATTGCGATAAAGTAAATTGCAGTAATTAAAATGATAGTAAATAAAGGTACGATGAAATATGAAATAAAAGTATTATGCTTATTTAAACTTTCGTAATCATGATGTTTGACGTTTTGATTTTAATTTATTACTCTAGGTTAATTGTCCTTTGTCCTGGATTATTTGAAACCTATCTAGTTTTTGTCCATGATAGTTCATCGGTCATAATTATAAAATGCTCATCAAATTAACCTTATTCCCAAAGTCAAATATTCCAACTAATTAGGGATTCGAACTGTAACAAGGTTTTAATACTTTGTTTAATGATTACACCAGGTTATCGACTGCGTATAATCCAAGGTTTTAATACTTTGTTATCAGTTACACCAATTACCCTTGTATGTAATCCATCCCTATTTTAATAAGATATAAACATTAATTTACCCACTTGATCAATTTGAATAATCAATTACCCAACCCGAATTATGGCACAAAATCCAATAACCCCGTCTTAATATTTAGCCCAACATCACAATTACTTCGGCTCAAATAAGCATAATAATAACTTAGAGGTTCCATACTCCATACTCCATACTCTCATTCGATATTCCATACTTAGAGGTTCCGTTACTTCCATAATTGAATTTGTTGAATACGAATCACTAGAGGATTCTGATTTAATGGTTTCTTCCTCGACAATCTCTGGTTGAATGATTTGTGGTTCCGGAGGAAATATTAGTGGTTCAGGATCTCTGAATTGTCCTTGAATATCCTCCGGGTTCTCAATTGTGAGGTCGGGTTCAAAAAATAGATTATCGGAAATTTGAATTGGAGTACTTGTTCGACTTGATGACGATTCTAAAGAAAAATCAACGGCGACAATATTGGCTAGATGTCTTGATCGAGTTGCAGGTGGTGAACGTATGAAAGGTGGTGAACGTTTTGCTCGGTGCATTCACTGAATATCCTATTAGTTATAAAAATAAAAAATTATATAAGTTATCAAATTAATAGACTTTTCTGATTTTGCCCACGTTTCGAATAGCCAATAGATGCAGCAGGTAGCCAGGACCCTTTAAATCGAAAGCCCACAACTCGCCACTAACAAATTCAACTATTACTACTAACCAAAAAATTTTGGATGTCTATCAATTTAACCTCTTAAAATAATTTTTCGTCAAAATTTAAAGAAGATAAAGAAAATTCTATGTCCTAAAAAACTAGAGCGCATAAATGAGAAAGAAAAAGAAGCGTGTCGAAAAACGTCGAAAAATAAAAATAAGAAAGAAAAATGTCGAAACTTAAAAGTCTAAAAACTAAATCCAAAAAGTTGCGCCTAAAGGTATTAAAGCTTAAAAGGAATTCTAAACGGAAAACGGAAATTACTTAAAAGGCACTAAAATTTTAAAACGACGTCGCAAAATTCTAAAGCGCCTAAATCTTAATTCTAAAGAAAAAGCACTTAAGGGATTTTACGGCAAAGCCTTAAAATCTAGAAGTAAAAATAACTACGGCAAAAACTATATTAAACTAATTACGAACGATACGATAAAAAGATACATACTCTAAAAGATATAAAATAAAAATGATAAAAATAAGATTTTATATAAAAATATTATTTTTATATTTTTCTATATAATAAGTACAAATAAATAAACTTTAAATTACAAATAATAATAAAACTAGATATAAATATATTAATTAATACAAACCCTAATTAAATTAAATAATAATAATTATAAAAACCCTACAGCTGTAATTAATGCGTCAAAGGATCAGCCTGTCAGACGATCATGCGATCGCATGAATATTAGGCGTTGGGCTCATGCGATCGCATGGCCCAATAATCCAGATGTGATTCGGGCTTTTTAAATTGACTCGGCCCGTTTTTAATTTATTTATTTTTATTTGATTTTTATATTTTCTGATTTATATTTATATAAAATATTTATATAAAATATAAAGAAAACTTATATTTAAAATTCTAAAAGTAAAAATATTTTTTAATTTTATATATCTTAAAAATATATATATATATTTAAACACTTATATATATATATATATATATATATATATATATATATATATATATATATATATATATATATATATATATATATATATATATATATATATATATATATATATATATATGCGCTTCACCTCCGAACACATCAAGAAAATATATTCTTGATAGTTCTATTCTCAGTGATTCTGATAATTTGACAAATCAAATCGTGCCATTACGAGTTCATTCTTAGAACATTAACAATGTTTATTCCGAAGTTTATATCTGCGAATTCTGAACCATTACAAGCGGTGTTTAATCGCAAGAAGAAGAAACGAAGGGACAAAGCTCCAAAATATATGAGAAAATATAAAACCCAATAACAACACGAATGTTACAAACCGTGGATGTTAATACGAATAGTAATATAAAGATACGGTAGAATTAAGAATAGTATCACCACAAGGTAATAGTAGAAGTAAAAAGATTTTTCTGGTGAAGGATTGAAAAGAAGGATGACAGAAATGATAATTAGGAAAATATCAAGGATTAGAACTGGATTAAGCATTTTCACAATCTTTTGGATGTATGAATTAAGAAAGAAAGTATAGGAATGGTGAGAATATTGGAACGGAAGAGCTTAATTTTTAATGGAAATATCAGACAGAGTAATCGAGGCAGATCACCGTATTTAATTATAGAGATCTTAATTTCCTTACTCACCGAAGAATCAAATCTTTTAGATTTTGAAGATTTTCCTTAAACCCCTTGAATTCCTAAATTCAACCAATCCTACATCAAAAGTTAAATCTCTATCGCAATCTTTTGTATTAGCTTCACTCGTACGCTTCACATGATCGAATCGTTTTATCTATATTAATCAATAATGATAGAACCCTAATTATCAACTCATATTCGTCATGAAAAATTTTTTATTGTTAGCCATGACTACCTCACTCAAATTTCGGGACGAAATTTCTTTAACGGGTAGGTACTGTGACGACCCGGGAATTTCCAACCAAATTTAAACTTAATCTTTATATGATTTCGACAAGATAAGCAAAGTCTGTAATGTTGGGTTACAAAATTTTGAAACTATTTCATGATGACATTTGACCTTTGACCATTCCCGACGATTCACGGACAATTGTTTGTAACTAAATATGTATATATATTATAATTGTAGTTTGAATATTATTAGTTCTTATAATGGTTATGTATTGTATTATTCTTATTAATTATTATTAATAAACTTATTAAAATTATCATTTTTATGATTATGAGTATCTTATTACTTATTATTATTATTAACATGTTTATTAGAATTATTGATTTTATCATTATTAATAAGTTATTTATTATTATTAGTTTCAATATTATTATTAAAATAAAAATTTAATATTAAAGTTGTATAATTAATATTATTATATTTTCTTTACATATTTAGATACAGATATGGATATAGTCGATATATATAACTATATATATATATATACAAATACAAATATAATCAGATATACAGGTATTCAGATAAATATACCGATATAAAATATGGATATACACTGATAATATATACAGGTATATATACATATATAAATACATTAAATACATATAATAAATATAGAAAATACGTATTCTGTTGTAAATCGCTTTCAAACTATTTTTGATTTACAATTCCTGTTCCTGATCATTGTAACTAAGTCATTGATGTGTCAAGACGTAACCTTTAAAATGTAGACAATATGCTTAATAATTAACACATAATACAGGAAACTAAAACCCGATCATGTAGTAACAAGCAAGTAAATTGACCAGTTCGATCCACAGGGAGAAGTTTGTTTAAATGATTTTACCACGATTAATTATTCTAAAAAGGGGGTTTGTATTTGAAGTTGTATTTTTGTTTAACGAAACAGTAAATAAAAATAATAATTAACAAGAATGAGAATGCGGTGTTTACTTCTTTGCTTGATAAATGACAGGGATTGTTCTTTTATAATTAAAACCGTTATGCGATAGTTACAATAGAGTAGTTTATATCAATTTCACAATATCTATAAACTTAAGAACTATGTTTAATCAACAAGATTCTTTCTTGATTAAATTCACATAAAACCTAGTTTACTAAGATCACTCTAAGTAAACTACATGATTGTAAAACCTAAATATCATCCAATTACCATCCTATATTCATATATAGGTGTCTAGATCACTAGGTGTTGAAGTACAAATTATAGCCTTTGATGAATTCACATAAATCAAGTCATAACTCGTATAATTGAACTAGAATATAAAGATAGTTACAACAATGGATTTCTTGAAAGAACATGGTGATTTAGATTGATTAACTAACTAGATTCAACCCGGTTAAACTCACGTGAAACCTTAATTACAACAACACTTGAGGTAATTTCATAACTATGTTGCTTTGGAACTTATTCAATTACCGAATTAAACACATAACAAAATCACTTAAGTGTATGTATCTAATCGTCTAGATTACTAGATGTATTGAAGTATAGATTGTTTTCCTAGTTAATTCACATTAATAGGTTGCAATATATATAATTGAAGTAATGATCTAAACATGCATAACAATGGTTCTTACGGTTGAACTAGATAATTAAATCAATCAAACATATGTATAACTAGCATAACATCAAAGTATAGAACAATCTCAAGCCATAAATCTTACATTGAAGCAAACACACAAGGCTTTTAGCCTAACATAATCATAGTAGAACTAATGAAACAGTAAATACAAGTTGAATTTATGTTAAAAAGATATAGAACAATAGTACCAATTGCGATAAACGATCCTAGCTTAATATTGATGTTGAAAGAGTGGAGATTAACTTGCAGCCTTCCTTGGACCTTGAAAATCGTCTTAAAACTGGGGGAGAATGTAGTAGTGAAGGTCTCTCAAGTAAGTAACCATTTGCTTCATTAAATAGCCTCAAAAGTTAGGTATTTTGGCCAGAAAGTGACCAGATGCGCCGCATCTCTTTGGGATGCGCCGCATCTCTTTACGTTTAGTAGATTCCAGCTCGATTCTGCACTCAGGACTGTCGGCAGGGGGTCAGATGCGCCGCATCTGGGACAGATGCGCCGCATCTGGCTTGGATGCGCCGCTTCCATCTCAGATGCGCCGCATCTGTTGCTATTTTGGCCCAGAAGTCTTCATGCTCCGCATCTGAAACTGTCGGGAGTTATTTAGTGCAAAGATGCGCCACATCTAAGAGAGATGCGCCGCATTTGGACCTGTTTCAGTGGTTTCGGGCTATTTTACGCATTCGATCTTCGTTTTAACTCTGTTTTCGTTGTTGGTCTTCATTTATTCATTCACAATGGACTTTTTTACAAATGTACATGAATTACAATACATACGTATAACAATTACATACAAATGGAACAACATTGGATCGAAATAACGACAATAAACATGTATAATTTTGGCGTTATCAAAATCCCCACACTAAAACCTTGCTTGTCCTCAAGCAAGACTTACAAGAAATCAAAATTTACTACAGTAAACACACTTACATAAGTGAGAACACAAAAAATGGGACTCACACTCACTCGATATAATACACAAGACACACAAGTTATTTAGTAACACAATAACTCACGCTATATGGAAATCACACTCGGGTCACAATATATACACACTCACACTTTTATTTCACACACGAATCAAACTCACGCGTTTTGAGTATACACACACCTTTGGAGTACACACGCGAAATGAAATCACGCCAAAGTCGAAAGGTGGGTTTTAAAGTCCACATTTCTTGAAAATTTGGATCCTTAGGGAAATTAGGACCTTTGCTAAAAACCTTTTATGTTTTGAAAATTATTCATGTTAGTTTTTACACTAGTCAAGTTTTCCGGTTTTAACCTCAAAGTCCGGTTGAGGGTAACTAAAAACCGAAGCCTCAGTCGGCGCTTAGCAAGCTACTCGCCCCCATGATTGAAGTATCATGAAACTTGAAACCGGATGTCCTAAAAATGGTTTTACACAATATAGTTCATAAAATAGCATAAGTTTTAGAAGAAACTATATCATGTCCAAATATCATCGGTGAACCATGAGTTTGCACACCTCAATTTGTTATGGCATATGTATGTTGACCGCGGTCAACATAGATGCGGTTAATCTTTACGAAGATCATCCATCTGGGGATTAGATTCATTAGTCTTAAAAGCTAATTTGCACTGTGCCCCCCCATTGTACGAGACAGATCCATCTCATGGTTAGGATAAGTCTGACCACCAAAAACTCTGTTTAATGCTGAGGTGAGGTGGATTTCCAGCTGATGATAGAGATGACTTTTCAAGATTTTTCGTCAACCTACAGCTGTTCTGGACTACGACTTCTAACATAAGTTAGCAAGTGTGTCATATTGGAAGACTTGACTTCCATCACAATCATTACATGGATGAGCATTGGATTAGATTGTTAGAACAACAAATTACTTGATGACTTTCATTTCATCCGGAATGTGGTATAGCATGATGATTATATCTTTTATATGACAAACTCAATCATTTGGTTGTTTCTTAATTTGTTTTGTGATAATAATTTCGGTGTATACACCTAGTTTTAAAATCTACAAATTTTAAACAAAATTTGAATTTATGAAGATAAAAGTTTAAAAATTTTCACCATTTTAAGCCTTTTTAACCAAAATCAAAAACCCGAAAGAATTTATAACTTCCTCCCCACACTTGAGTTCATGTATCGCCCTCGTTACATGAAATCAGAAAAATTTAAATTCAAGAGGGTCAAAGAGTGTAAGAGAGTTTATTACTTTCAAGGTTTAAAACCGCAGTTCACGGGATGATGGCGCTGAACTGAATGCCAGCATAAGAACATCATCCGCTTCTTGCAACCACAAAACAATCACCAATCAAATATGTGCTGAACTTACTGCCAGTCTTTGTAAAAATGCAGCATATAGCACAATGCTCACCTGTAGCAATTCAAACAAAGGTACCATACGATTCACACAAATAAATGGGGGTGTACTCCATGTACTAAAAACCCCACTTACAATTATCTAAATTATTCAAATTACAATTATCCAAAATATTATCTAGTTATTACACACCAAACTTGAAAAGAAATTGTTTTTGAAACAAACCAACATCAACCAAACCTGTCACACATCAGGAAAAATTACGTCATCTTCAGAAAAATCCCCAAAATGAGTTACTTAGGCCAGCTCCACCTTCGCTTTTATTTCCCGCGTCGTCGTCCTAAAATATTGAGGGGTTGTACCCCTGATAAGTTTCTTGAGCAGGGACGACCGCAGTGTCTTCAGTAGGAGGGTTAGGAGGAGGAGGATAAGGCACAGGATATGGATCACCTATTCGAACCCAAGGATCGTATGCAGGCCAAGGAGAGGGGGTATAGTTAGCGGGATCTGCAGTGTATGACACTGTCTGTTCATGCATCCAATTAAGCTGATTTTGCTGCCCCGCTTAAGTATACCATGTTCGATCATTCCCAACATCAATGTAATGTTGCATCTCCCTGTTACCTGCATCGTAGTGATCAATTACCTTTTGGGTGTTTCGATCACTATGGAGTCGCATATCTGAAAACTGGCGCGCCATGTAAGCCACCCAATCATTTCCCGGACCTGAACTACTTCCAACATTCGGCTGTGGATCTGGTTGCTATTGGGGTTGTTCTGGTTGCCTGTTCACGGGATCCTCATACCTAGTTAGAAGGCCGTTCGACCCCCTCATCAAAATGTTTGCCCTTGTATAACTCACTCTATCAAAGGCAATCATATGTTTCTCCTCTAACCCACTTGTGTTGATTCGAAAATGTTCGGCAATCCTGGTTACAAAATGGCCGCCCATGATTGGTGTAATCTTTTTCCTTTCTTCGAGGAGGAAAGTGAGAATCATTCGTGGGATATGAACATGGGAGTGATCCATTATCACGTGAATGTACCATATATCCAAGTTGGTGACTTTTTCACTACTGTCTTTTTGACAGTTTATGGTACTTGAAATGAATCGTTGGACGCATCGGTGCTCGTAGGTATGTAGCTTGCTATAAGTCTTCTTGCTTGCACTATATGCGGTATTGCTCATGTCCACCCATGCTGCTGAATGATTAAAAGAAGAAACATAGTATATACATTGATTAAAGTAATTTTGCATCAGTTGATGTGGCAACCCTTCATAAATATCCAACGCCTTCACAAATTGCAGCAGCGTTAATGTCCTGTCTTGCCCTCCAAGACGAAATCTCATAAATGTACCCGATGTTGGTGACATGTAATCAACCCTAAGTGAACCAATGAATTCTTTGACTAAAAGTGGATACAATCTTTCTTGCATTCTGAACAGGTTTTCCCAAGCATATATCCGATGGTCGTGATACGTTACTCGGAAAAGGTTGCGAAAATTTTGATATTCGCCGGCTTCTTCTAATGGTGTCCAATCGATATATTTCCCTGGATATACGTCTTTGTGTAGAAGTGCCTTCAGCCGTTCATGGTATTCCGGATGCCTCAAAACTGCATTGATCCATGGATCCGGAGTGGTTAATCCACGGACATTTAACTGCCGGTTGTCAATATCCATTTCTTCCTCTTCAGCAGCATGTTCTTCTTCACTTGTATCCTCATCTACAATTGTCGGGGCTTTTTGCTTCTTTGATTTTGGGTTTGATGATGATGCTCTAATCTACAAAAACACAATAAAACCAAACAAACAAAATAACAAACCAAGTTGATTAGCGTTAAAGAATTTCAAAACATCTTTCATATTGTACCTAGCGAAAATCATGTGGATATGTTAAGTTCCAATTAAATCTCAATGTTTATGTTAACCAATATCTTAACATGGTATGAACTATTTTCACTCTTAACAAACATGAACTAGTATGCCAATTAATTCAAATCACTTTACAAGTATAATCATACATAGCATGCTTCATTTCACCAAACACTTGCAATGTCATAACATATGGAACCATAGGCATTCATCAAAAAGCATGTTAAACAATATGCAATCAATGGTTTTCATACATTTAGAACATTAAATTCATCTCAAGTCAACAACTTCATCAAAATGCTTAAGCATATAATCCTTAACTTATATAATAATTAATTCAAATCGAAATAACACCAAGTTAAGGTTCACATGTGTTTACCATAAGTAATGATTTGCATAACTTCAACTTAGAACACTTACTAGTTAACAAAAGTCAAAATCCCTAATTCAAGAACCCTAAAATTCAATAATTTGTGTAATCGTGTAATTCAACAAAGGTTCATGCGATTTTGTTAATGTATACTAGTAATCAAACTTCAAAATATCTCAATTGAATAAATTAATGGCCAAAATTCCGAAACCCCTAAATTCATGAAGAACCCTAATTTCCAAAGTAAAGATTGAAGCAAATAATCATGAAATTAGAGCATGAATAAGGATTAGTAGCAACAATTTAATCATATAATGACCAAAACCAGAACATTCAAACATCCTCACACTAAGAACAAGCTAAATCCGATTTTTAGATTGAAGAACACAAGAATCATGAAGTGTTTAGGATTAATCTTACCTTTCTCATGTTGATATTCGAATTTGATGCTCAAAGATGGGATTAATCGGTTCAATTAGTGAGTAGAGATTGAAATTTTGAGAGAGAATGAGATGGGATTCGGAGTAGTAAGTGAAAAAATGAGAAAAAATGATAACCTCCCGTATTTGTGCCAAAAAATTGGGCAGAATACAACATACAGACACAGATGCGGTGCATCTGCAGCCGATGCGGCGCATCTGGCTCAGATGCGGTGCATCTGAAGCAGATGCGGAGCATCAGATGGTCCAAACGCGGCGCATGACCCTTTCTCGGCGCATTCAAAACTCACGGGATTTTTCTTGTCTGTAGATGCGGCGCATCCATCATAGATGCGACGCATCTGCCCCTGTTGCACCAGCTTTTGACGTTTTTTCGCGTTTTAAACATTTTGGAAGGTCCCTAAACAACTTGGTTCGTATAATAACTTAGAAATCACTCAAAACACTCAAATTTATTAAAATACGTACACTAGTGGGACTATATACATGTTGTGAAGTTTAACGAGTCGTTCTCGCGACTCCGTCCCAAGCTAATTAGCATTGGGGAATAGGGTGATGTCATCTCGAACCGTGGTGTCCACTCCATCGAAATAGAGTTTCAAGTGATGACCATTCACCTTGAAGGTATTTCCATTTCCAAACAACTCAACATATCCCGATGGGAATGCTTCTTTAAGCAAATAAGGTCCCGTCCATCGGGACTTCAACTTTCCGGGAGAAAATTTAAACCGTGAGTTAAAAACCAAAACTTTATCACCGGTTTTAAACCCTTTCACTTCTTTCAATCGGACATCATGCCACCTTTTCGTTTTCTCCTTATACGAGCTCGAATTCTCGTACGCTTCTAACCTCAACTCTTCCAATTCATGCATTTGCATGAATCGGTTTTCACCAGCCTTTTCCATGTCTAAATTACAAAGTTTTAATGCCCAGTACGCTCTATGTTCCACTTCAACTGGAAGATGGCATGCTTTACCGTATACAAGTCTAAATGGTGTGGTACCGATTGGTGTTTTAAAAGAAGTCCTAAAGGCCCACAACGCATCATCTAACTTGTGTTGCCAAATCTTAGGGTTGTTATCAACCGTCTTCTCAAGTATGCGTTTCAAGGCACGATTTATGTTCTCCACTTGACCACTCTTTTGCGGGTGGTACGGAGTAGAGAAACGATGAGTTACGCCATACTTCTTCAACACCTTTTCAAGAAGGTTGTTGGCAAAATGAGTTCCTCGATCGGATATGAGCGCTTTTGGGATTCCAAAGCGCGAGAAGAGATTTTTCAAGAAGTTCACCACCACCCTAGCATCATTCGTAGGTAAAGCTTTTGCTTCAGCCCACTTAGATACATAGTCAACAGCTACTAGGATGTATTTGCACTTATGGGAACTTGGAAATGGTCCCATGAAATCGATTCCCCAAATATCAAAGATTTCACAAACTTGGATGCCGGTTTAAGGCATCTCATCCTTTTTCGTGATGTTACCCGTTCGTTCACATGCATTGCAAGTCCGAACAAAATTATGGGCATCTTTAAAGATCGTGGCCAATAAAAGCCCGAGTCAAGGATTTTTCTTGCGGTGTGGTTTGGTCCGAAATGACCGCCGGTGGGCCCTTGATGGCAATGCTCGAGAATTTGTTGAGCCTCTTTTCCGTACACACAACGGCGAATCATTTGATCCGCACCAACACGGAATAGGTCGGGATGTTCCCAGAAATAGGACTTCAAATCCGCAAAGAATTTCTTCTTTTGTTGATAAGAAAGTCCTTTTTGAAGAATGCTTGAAGCAAGATAGTTTGCAAAATGGGCAAACCATGGGATTTCAGATTCCTTGTCAACCCTCATTAGAGATTCATCAGGAAATGTGTCCTTGATGATTGTATCATCAAGTTTTTCTAATTCGGGGTTTTCAAGTCGGGATAAATGATCGGCGGCTAGATTCTCAGCTCCTTTCTTATCACTTATCTCAATGTCAAACTCTTGAAGTAGAAGAACCCAACGTATGAGACGATATTTTGCATCTAGTTTCGAGAATAAGTACCTAAGAGCCGAATGATCCGTGTAAACAATGGTTTTGGACAACACCAAATATGACCGAAATTTATCAAACGCATAAACAACCGCTAGGAGCTCTTTTTCCGTGGTGGTGTAATTAATTTGAGCTCCCGTTAGCATTTTGCTAGCATAATAAATTGGACAAAAATGATTATCGGGTCGTTGTCCTAAGACAGCTCCTAAGGCATAGTCGCTCGCGTCACACATTAACTCAAAAGGCATACTCCAATCCGGAGACACGGTAATGGGAGCTTGTGTGAGTTTTGACTTTAGAATGGAGAATGCATTCTCACAATTGGAATCGAAGCCAAATGGAGCATCCTTTTCAAGAAGTTTGGTCATTGGACGGGCAATTTTAGAGAAATCTTTGATAAATCGCCTATAAAATCCCGCGTGACCAAGAAAGCTTCTAATTGCCTTGACATTCGTCGGTATAGGTAGCTTAGAGATAACTTCAATTTTAGATTTATCTACCTCTATTCCCGCACGAGATATTTTGTGACCAAGTACAATGCCCTCCTTCACCATGAAGTGGCATTTTTCCCAATTCAGGACCAAATTTGCTTTCTCACATCGGATAAGCATACGTTCAAGGTTAAAAAGACACGATTCAAAGGAGTCTCCAAACACAGAAAAGTCATCCATGAAAACTTCCATAAAATCCTCTACCATATCATCAAAAATTGCCATCATGCACCTTTAAAAGGTTCCGGGTGCATTGCATAAACCAAATGGCATGCGGCGATAGGCAAAGGTCCCAAAAGGATAAGTGAATGTGGTCTTTTCTTGGTCGTTGGGATCAATTGGAATTTGGAAGTAACCAGAGAAACCATCTAAAAAGCAATCGTATTCTTTCCCTGCTAATCGTTCAATCATTTGATCAATGAAAGGCAACGGGAAATGATCTTTTCTAGTGGAATCATTGAGACGCCCAATACAGACTCTCCAGCCGGTAACTGTTCTAGTTAGAACGAGTTCGTCTTTTTCATTTACAATAATGGTTGTACCTCCCTTTTTGGGTACTACTTGTACTGGACTAACCCAAGGACTATCGGAGATGGGGTAGATTAACCCGGTGTCAAGAAGCTTGTCTACCTCCTTTTTAACAACCTCTTTCATGTTGGGATTTAGCCTGCGTTGTCTTTGTACTACTGGTTTGAAGTCATTTTCAAGGAGAATTTTATGTGTACAATAAGACGGGTTTATCCCTGGAATGTCGGTCGTTTTCCAGGCTATAGCCTTTTTATGGGTTTTCAAAACAGAGATTAACCTTTTCTTCTTGTTACCGGAAAGATGTGAAGCAATAATTACTGGCAATTGAGATGTACCTTCGAGGTAAGCATAATCCAAGTGTTTGGGTAGCTCCTTAAGCTCTAGTACGGGTGGTTCTTCCAAGGAATTTTTTATTCGGAATCTATCTTTATTTCCGATATCTTCAAATGATTCTTCTTCCTTAGGAAATTCTTCTTTCATGGTCTCATCATCCGTGACCACTTTCATCAACTCATCAAAATCCTCATCAATATTGAAATATTCACTTTCACTCACCGGGACAAATCCCGAGGTATCAATTTCAAGTAGCTCCTGTAATTCATTCTCAACACAAAAGTTTATAACATTAATTTGAAAACAAGAGTCATCGGTGGAAGTGGGTCTTTTCATGGATTTGTCAATATTACAAACTATTCTCTCGTCTCCCACACCTAGACTTAATTGTTTTTTTTGGACATTAATGATAGCATCTGCAGTGTTAAGGAAAGGACGTCCTAAAATGATAAGAACTTTTGTGTCCTCTTGCATTTCTAGAATAACAAAGTCGACGGGAAAGACAAGTGAGCCAACTTTTACAAGAATATCCTCGGCTATACCTATGGGAGTATCAAATGATTGGTTTGCTAATCGAATACCCATTCGGGTTGGTTTCAAATCTCCTAAGTTAAGTTTCAAATATAACGAGTAAGGCATTAGGTTAACACTTGCACCTAGGTCGGCTAGCGCATCATACACTACCGAATCACCCATCATACATGGTATGATAAAACTACCCGGATCTCCCAATTTTGGAGGTACATTTTGCTTTTTCAAGATGGCCGAACACTCCTCATGGAGGAATGTGGTAGATACTTCTTGGTATTTTCCTTTCGAGGATATGAGATCTTTCAAAAACTTCCCGTAATGGGGCATACCCTTAAGAACCTCCGCGAGTGGCATGTTAATGCTGATTTGCTTGATCATATTCGCAAATTTCTGATATTAGCTCGCGAGTCTGTCTTTCTTCAACGCTTTTGGGTATGGAATAGGTGCCTTGTACACCTTCACTGGTGGTTCTTCACTTTTCTTCGATATGACCTCCGGTGGATCACCTTTCTCTTGCTCTTTTTCAACATGCTCATCTACATCAACAGGCACCTGCAAAACAAAAGGAGATAAGGGAACTTCTGAGGACTTAAGGGTCTCCGGGTTAGTAGTTAAACCGCTTCTAGTGGTTATAGCATTTACATGCTCATTCCTTGTTTGATTGTTACTAGGATTCACTTGAGTATTTGAGGGGAGAGCACCAGGTGGTCTCTCTGCTAGTAACTGTGAGATCCTTCCAACATCCCTTTCTAAGTTTTGAATCGTAGCTTGTTGATTGCGAATTTGCTGAGTTTGAATTTCTGCATTTTGTCCGTGTTTAACCATAAAATCTCTCAACAGATCTTCTAAACCGGATTTCTTCTCAGGTTGTGGTTGTATAAGTGCTTGTGGTTGTGCTTGTGGTTGATTGTGTTGAAAATTATTTTGGTAATTTCGTGGGGGTTGATTACGATTGTTTAGATGATTGTAACCCGGTGGTGTATTTCTTTGATTTTGATTCTAGAAATTCCGGTTATTTTGGTAACCTGCATTTCCTCCGTGGTAGTTGTTGTTTGAACTTGAAGGTCCTCCTATTTGATAACTGTTGATAGGAGGATATTTCCGGTTATTTGCTTCAACTGCCGGAAAGTCGTCAAAATTCATCTCACCTTTTCGCATGTAACCTAGGAAATTTGCTTGCTCTTCCATCGTCGTTTGGTCGCAATCTCGCGTGAGATGGGGACCTTGGCACAACTCGCACCATACCCTGATAGCGTGCATTTCTTTGGTTACCTTCTCGATTTGCCTTGCTTGATTTGCCAATTGAACTTTTAATGCAGCGATTTCATCGTTGTTTTTGACATTAGCAAATGTTGACGATCTAGAGAATTCCATCTCCTGATGACAATTATGAGAATAGGCTGCTATATCGGCAATTATTGTGTGAGCGTCTTCGGGCGTTTTTTCATGATTGATCCTCCTGCTGCAATATCTATATCCTTCCGGGTAGCCACATTGACTCCTTTATAGAAAATTTGGACTTTTTGGAATGTATTCAACCCATGTTGAGGACATACCCTAAGCATTTTATTAAATCGGGTCCAAGCTTCATAAAGAGTCTCGTTAGACTTTTGCTTGAAGTGATTTATGTCACTTTGCAATTTTGCTGCTTTCAAAGCAGGGAAGAATTCTGACAAAAATTTGTCCATCATATCATTCCAGTTTTCAATATAACCTTCCGGTAATGAGTCTAGCCAATCTCTTGCATCATCCTTTAGGGACCATGGAAAGATTTTTAGACATGCAACTTCATCGGAGATATCTTTGATTTTGAAAAGCTTGCAAATGCTTACAAACTTACGAAGATGCTCGTTAGCATCTTCATTTGGGGCCCTACCGAATTGGCATGTATTAGTCACCATGTGGAGAAATTGCCCCTTTATTTCAAAACCATCAGTCATCGTAGGTTGAACAATTGCGTGGCCTTGTCCTGTCCTTGTTGCCTTCATCAAAGCATCCATCGTTTGATTTGTAGCAGTCATCTCTTCCTCTTCTTTAATGACTGGCTCGATGATTGGTTGAACAATTGGTTCAGAGTTAGAATCTAACGAAAGTGATTCTAAACCTTGAGCAAGAGATTCTACTTCTTGAGCTCTTAAGCATTCGTGAAGTTCTCTTTCAGGTTCAGGATATGAAGGAATTAAATTAGAGTTGGAAGAACGTAGATTCATGCACTAATACCTATCCTGCAATCACAACACTACAAACAAACCAATTGCAAAAACACAAGCTTACTATAAAAAGTAACTTTTCTAGGAATTGAATTCCTACAAAAGGATCGAATAATTCAAAGTTTATTAAAATCTTTTAACAAAACCGCTCCCCGACAGCGGCGCCAAAAAGTTGATGTGTCAAGACGTACCCTTTAAAATGTAGACAATATGCTTAATAATTAACACATAATACAGGCACCTAAAACCCGATCATGTAGTAAATAGTAAGTAAATTGACCAGTTCGATCCACAGGGAGAAGTTTGTTTAAATGATTTTACCACGATTAATTATTCTAAAAGGGGGTTTGTATTTGAAGTTGTATTTTTGTTTAACGAAACAGTAAATAAAAATAATAATTAACAAGAATGAGAATGCGGTGTTTACTTCTTTGCTTGATAAATGACAGGGATTGTTCTTTTATAATTAAAACCGTTATGCGATAGTTACAATAGAGTAGTTTATATCAATTTCACAATATCTATAAACTTAAGAACTATGTTTAATCAACAAGATTCTTTCTTGGTTAAATTCACATAAAACCTAGTTTACTAAGATCACTCTAAGTAAACTACATGATTTTAAAACCTAAATATCATCCAATTACCATCCTATATTCACATATAGGTGTCTAGATCACTAGGTGTTGAAGTACAAATTATAGCCTTTGATGAATTCACATAAATCAAGTCATAACTCGTATAATTGAACTAGAATATAAAGATAGTTACAACAATGGATTTCTTGAAAGAACATGGTGATTTAGATTGATTAACTAACTAGATTCAACCCGGTTAAACTCACGTGAAACCTTAATTACAACAATCACTTGAGGTAATTTCATAACTATGTTGCTTTGGAACTTATTCAATTACCGAATTAAACACATAACAAAATCACTTAAGTGTATGTATCTAATCGTCTAGATTACTAGATGTATTGAAGTATAGATTGTTTTCCTAGTTAACTCACATTAATAGGTTGCAATCTATATAATTGAAGTAATGATCTAAACATGCATAACAATGGTTCTTACGGTTGAACTAGATAATTAAATCAATCAAACATATGTATAACTAGCATAACATCAAAGTATAGAACAATCACACGCCATAAATCTTACATTGAAGCAAACACACAAGGCTTTTAGCCTAACATAATCATAGTAGAACTAATGAAACAGTAAATACAAGTTGAATTCATGTTAAAAAGATATAGAACAATAGTACCAATTGCGATAAACGATCCTAGCTTAATATTGATGTTGAAAGAGTTGAGATTAACTTGCAGCCTTCCTTGGACCTTGAAAATCGTCTTAAAACTGGGGGAGAGCGTAGTAGTGAAGGTCTCTCAAGTAAGTAACCATTTGCTTCATTAAATAGCCTCAAAAGTTAGGTATTTTGGCCAGAAAGTGACCAGATGCGCCGCATCTCTTTGGGATGCGCCGCATCTCTTTACGTTTAGTAGATTCCAGCTCGATTCTGCACTCGGGACTGTCGGCAGGGGGTCAGATGCACCGCATCTGGGACAGATGCGCCGCATCTGGCTTGGATGTGCCGCATCCATCTCAGATGCGCATCATTTGTTACTATTTTGGCCCAGAAGTCTTCATGCTCCGCATCTGAAACTGTCGGGAGTTATTTGGTGCAAAGATGCGCCGCATCTAAGAGAGATGCGCCACATTTGGACCTGTTTCAGTGGTTTCGGGCTGTTTTACGCATTCGATCTTCGTTTTAACTCTGTTTTCGCTGTTGGTCTTCATTTATTCATTCACAATGGACTTTTTACAAATGTACATGAATTACAATACATACGTTTAACAATTACATACAAATGGAACAACATTGGATCGAAATAACGACAATAAACATGTATAATTTTGGCGTTATCAGTCATCAATCGTATAAGTTTGTTAACCATCGTAATCCAATTTTTTTTTCTTTCTTTCTTCAATGATCGAATTGATCTTGTCTCTTACTGTTCCAAATTCCAATATTAGCCATATCTCTTTTAATTCTGTTACGTACTTTTTATTCTTTCTTCTTTGTCTGATTCATAAAAGCTATCAACCACTCCACCCTTTAAATGAATCGAATTGTAAGGATATTGATAATGTCTTGCAATTATCCATCGTCAATATGAATTTAAAACATTAAAAACCATCACCATTGATCATCATCTACAATATACCAATATCACCATATTCCACTATCACCTTTTATTTTATTTTCCTTCTTTTCATGCCACCATTGTTCTCTACTTAAACAAGACCGAACCTTCATCACTTAAATTGATATTGCAGTTTATGCCTCGGTTGAATCATGCTTCGCGATACCTATCAATACCAAAACAAACAACAAACTATCATTTAAAATAACTCACCACCTTTCACCATAAGGAACCACCACCCGAAAACAAACACACAACCATCTCCAAATGCTTTACTCTTCACGTATTTTGTTCCCCACAGTCACCGTCGACTGCAGCTTCTGTTTTACCTCTTTCTGTCTCCTTGCTTCTATATCGATTGCAACCACCATCTAGCTACAGCTTCTGTTTACCCAGCTAATGTTACTACATCGTTTTCTTCTGACTAGGCACGCATGATAAAATAAAAAGGTGATACGTAATTGAGTAATACCATATATAATGCAAGTGTTATATATTTCTAGTTCTTATCCAAACACCACACATAACCACCTTTTATATTCAAGTATCATTACTTTAATTGCTCAATTTGGTCGACACTTTGATTGAAGATATACCCCACTTAAATTTATATTTTTCTAGCGGTTTTCAAGTGGAAGATGAATATGGTCGATATCTTTCTCCTTCCTGTGGGACGAATGAGTTGCTGGAAATTCAGTGAGCCGAACCCCACTTAACTTTATATGTTACATCCCCTTTTCCTTTCTTGGTTATTTTATTGTGCTATTAGTAAACAAAAGAAGCTAGTAATCGTTCATGCCAATTTGAGGTGGACCGCTTAAACAACCCCACACCACCGAAAATTCCTACTACAATTAATATAATTCCAATTGTATCATGAACCCCACTTCATAAAGTAATACTAGTAGAAAAACATTTTGGCTGACACTTATGACCTTTGTTAGGTTAGTGGGTGATTATTTTATTGGAAGGATCAATTCAAAAATCAAATATGTGAAACCATACACCTGCTGGAATTGTTGCTGTATCGAGTTGTCGAAAAATAGATGAAACCGATCTGCTTCAGATATTAATGGTGGGCTATTTGAACAAAGATCTATTGGGCCTTGCTCCCTTTCCATCCTTCTTATTTACCTGGGCCGTGATTTTTTTTTATCGGGCAACCATGTGTCCTAGTTGAGCCTTTTGAGAAGTGAGGATGAAATTAAGATGAAAACAGAATACGGAGTATATAAAATTATGTTGTGAAATAAATCATAAAGGTGTTGGTAGAGTAATGGGTTGGTGTTGTTGTGTTTAACCGAGAGGTCGCGGGTTCGAGTCCCATTTGGAGCATTTTCTTTTTAGAAGGGTATACTCTTTTATTTTTCATTTACATTATTATGATGATTATTATTATTATTATTATTATTATTATTATTATTATTATTATTATTATTATTATTATTATTATTATTATTATTATTATTATTATTATTATTACTATTATTGTTATGTTATCATTATCGTTAATAAAATTTATATTATTATCATTTTTATTATTAAAATAAGTATTATTATTATTATTAATATCATCCTTACATATAATTGTTAGTAAAAAGTACTAATATAGGCGTATTAGTTATTATTATTATTATTATTATTATTATTATTATTATTATTATTATTATTATTATTATTATTATTATTATTATTATCATTAGGTATTAGAATTATAATTATTATTAAGTATTATTATTATAAAGTATTAAGAACATTAGTTATTAGTAATATTATTGCTAATACAAGTATTAATTACCCATTCTTAATATTTTTATCATAACCATAGTTACAATTATGATTATTAACAAAAGTATTTAATTAAGTTTACTATTAATAATAAGATGATTATAATGATTAGTATCAATATAAGTATTATTATTATTAAGTAATATGATTATTAATATTATCATTATTAATACTAAAAATTATTTTTTAAGGAATTAAATATTTTGTATATAAAATACACTTATTACCTATACTATAATTATATTAAATTTCACATAACTATATATCAAATCTACAAAAATTATTTATATAAATAACAAACTATCGATTTTTAAATATGACATTAAACAAGTATGTATATGTGTATGGATATATTAATATAACTATATAAATATCAATCATTTTGAATATATACATAAATTAAATATACATAATATATAAATTAAGGATGTAACAAATAAATTGTTCAATTACGATTATATGTATTAATAAATATACAATTGATATAGGTTCGTGAATCCGAGGTCAACCCTACGCTTGTTAAATGACGTCATTGTATTTTTACTACAAAATACAGTATGTTGAGTTTCATTTGCTCCCTTTTAGTCTTTACATTTTTGGGCTGAGAATACATGCAAATGCTTTATTAACTGTTTTACAATATTTATATGCGTGAGTTTCATTTGAATCCCTTTTACTCTTTACATTTTTGGGACTGAGAATATATGCAAATGCTTTATTAACTATTTTACAATAATTAGATGTGTGAGTTTCATTTGCCCTTTTTACTCTTTACGTTTTTGGGCTGAGAATACATGCAAATGCTTTATTAACTGTTTTACAATACTTATATGTGTGAGTTTCATTTGAATCCCTTTTACTCTTTACATTTTTAGGACTGAGAATACATGCAAATGCTTTATTAACTGTTTTACAATAATTATATGTGTGAGTTTCATTTGCCTTTTTACCCTTTATATTTTTGGGTTGAGAATACATGCGCAATTTTTATAACTGTTTTACGAAATAGACACAAGTATCTAAACTTCCATTCTATGGCTGGATTATTAAATCGAATATGCCCTTTTTTAGTCTGGTAATCTAAGATTTAGTGAACAGACACCCTAATTGACGCGAATCCTAAAGATAGATCTATCGGGCCTAACAAGCCCCATCCAAAGTACCGGATGCTTTAGTACTTCGAAATTTATATCATGTCCGAAGGAGGATCTCAGAATGATGGGGATATTCTTATATGTATATTGTGAATGTCGGTTACCAGATGTTCAATCCATATGAATGATATTTTTGTCTCTACGCATGGGACGTATGTTTTATGAAATATGGAAATATGAAAATCTTGTGGTCTATTAAAATGATGGAAATGTTTATTTATGTTAAACTAATGAACTCACCAACCTTTTGGTTGACACTTGAAAGCATGTTTATTCTCAGGTACGAAAGAAATCTTCCGCTGTGTAATTGCTCATTTTAAAGATATTACTTGGAGTCATTCATGACATAATTCGAAAGACATTGCATTCGGGTCATTGAGTTCATCAAGATTATTATTTATTCAATTATAGTTAGTTATATTGAAATGATTTGCATGCCGTCAACTTTCGATGTAATGAAAGATTGTCTTTTCAAAAACGAATGCAATATTTGTAAAATGTATCATATAGAGGTCAAGTACCTCGCGATGTAATCAACTATTATGAATCGTTTATAATCGATATGGACTTCGTCCGGATGGATTAGGACGGGTCGTTATAGTTGGTATCAGAGCGGTGGTCCTAGCGAACCAGGTCTTGCATTAGTGTGTCTAACTAGGAGTTGTTAGGATGCATTAATGAGGCTGGACTTCGACCTAGTAGTTGTTAGGTTATATTAATGAGTCTGGACTTGAACCTGGTACGCATGTCAAAAGTTTTGCTTATCATTTTCTTGTCGGAAATCATCTGTTTATCATCCTTAGAAAATTACCTGCTTATCATTCTTAGTCTAGACACATCTTACTGCAATGATTGCATGAATAGTGTATAGACAAAATTCGTATCTTAGCGTATCTGTTATTGTTACCTTTGCCTGACAGCTTACGTAGATTCCTTCGTAACTTATGGGATTTTAGTATTATATATGCATATGTAAATTATGTATTGCAGGGTACTAATCTACATCCTATAATCTATTTCTTATTGAAAATCCTTCATCTGATTGTACGAGATGAATCCCTCAACCAGTTCGAGTTCCTCAGATTTCGATAACTATTCTGATAATTATTCCGACAGCTATTCCGACATGGATATTCACCTAAGCTTCGAAAGCGATGTCACCAGAATGAATCAATCAACCAGTCATCCCCAATTCATCTGATGAATTCGTAGTCGACTTAATTAATGGAAACGAGAAGAAAGCAATCCTTTCCATCAACCAAATTCACCTCTTAGTGAAGAACCTGAAGCACTTACCGACGAACCACACCGAAACACCATTTTCACCCTCATCTCCCGAATATCTCACCACGATTATATTCTATCTAAAATTCTAAACCTTATTCATCCATTCAATCTGACTGACAATCATCCCGGAGTAATACAAGAAGTCAGCGAACTTCGCGCCCGAGTTATAGTCTTGGAAAAATATGGTGCAAAATTTGAAATGTCCCGTTCTTATTGATTAAAAACGTTCCATATTAATTGATTTCGTTGCGAGGTTTTGACCTCTATATGAGACGTTTTTCAAAGACTGCATTCATTTTTAAAACAAACCATAACCTTTATTTCATAAATAAAGGTTTAAAAAGCTTTACGTAGATTATCAAATAATGATAATCTAAAATATCCTGTTTACACACGACCATTACATAATGGTTTACAATACAAATATGTTACATCGAAATCAGTTTCTTGAATGCAGTTTTTACACAATATCATACAAACATGGACTCCAAATCTTGTCCTTATTTTAGTATGCAACAGCGGAAGCTCTTAATATTCACCTGAGAATAAACATGCTTTAAACGTCAACAAAAATGTTGGTGAGTTATAGGTTTAACCTATATATATCAAATCGTAACAATAGACCACAAGATTTAATATTTCAATACACATCCCATACATAGAGATAAAAATCATTCATATGGTGAACACCTGGTAACCGACAATAACAAGATGCATATATAAGAATATCCCCATCATTCCGGGACACCCTTCGGATATGATATAAATTTCGAAGTACTAAAGCATCCGGTACTTTGGATGGGGTTTGTTAGGCCCAATAGATCTATCTTTAGGATTCGCGTCAATTAGGGTGTCTGTTCCCTAATTCTTAGATTACCAGACTTAATAAAAAGGGGCATATTCGATTTCGATAATTCAACCATAGAATGTAGTTTCACGTACTTGTGTCTATTTTGTAAATCATTTATAAAACCTGCATGTATTCTCATCCCAAAAATATTAGATTTTAAAAGTGGGACTATAACTCACTTTCACAGATTTTTACTTCGTCGGGAAGTAAGACTTGGCCACTGGTTGATTCACGAACCTATAATAATATATACATATATATCAAAGTATGTTCAAAATATATTTACAACACTTTTAATATATTTTGATGTTTTAAGTTTATTAAGTCAGCTGTCCTCGTTAGTAACCTACAACTAGTTGTCCACAGTTAGATGTACAGAAATAAATCGATAAATATTATCTTGAATCAATCCACGACCCAGTGTATACGTATCTCAGTATTGATCACAACTCAAACTATATATATTTTGGAATCAACCACAACCCTGTATAGCTAACTCCAACATTCACATATAGAGTGTCTATGGTTGTTCCGAAATATATATAGATGTGTCGACATGATAGGTCGAAACATTGTATACGTGTCTATGGTATCTCAAGATTATATAATATACAATACAAGTTGATTAAGTTATGGTTGGAATAGATTTGTTACCAATTTTCACGTAGCTAAAATGAGAAAAATTATCCAATCTTGTTTTACCCATAACTTCTTCATTTTAAATCCGTTTTGAGTGAATCAAATTGCTATGGTTTCATATTGAACTCTATTTTATGAATCTAAACAGAAAAAGTATAGGTTTATAGTCGGAAAAATAAGTTACAAGTCGTTTTTGTAAAGGTAGTCATTTCAGTCGAAAGAACGACGTCTAGATGACCATTTTAGAAAACATACTTCCACTTTGAGTTTAACCATAATTTTTGGATATAGTTTCATGTTCATAATAAAAATCATTTTCTCAGAATAACAACTTTTAAATCAAAGTTTATCATAGTTTTTAATTAACTAACCCAAAACAGCCCGCGGTGTTACTACGACGGCGTAAATCCGGTTTTACGGTGTTTTTCGTGTTTCCAGGTTTTAAATCATTAAGTTAGCATATCATATAGATATAGAACATGTGTTTAGTTAATTTTAAAAGTCAAGTTAGAAGGATTAAATTTTGTTTGCGAACAAGTTTAGAATTAACTAAACTATGTTCTAGTGATTACGAGTTTAAACCTTCGAATAAGATAGCTTTATATGTATGAATCGAATGATGTTATGAACATCATTACTACCTTAAGTTCCTTGGATAAACCTACTGGAAAAGAGAAAAATGGATCTAGCTTCAACGGATCCTTGGATGGCTCGAAGTTCTTGAAGCAGAATCATGACACGAAAACAAGTTCAAGTAAGATCATCACTTGAAATAAGATTGTTATAGTTATAGAAATTGAACCAAAGTTTGAATATGATTATTACCTTATATTAGAATGATAACCTACTGTAAGAAACAAAGATTTCTTGAGGTTGGATGATCACCTTACAAGATTGGAAGTGAGCTAGCAAACTTGAAAGTATTCTTGATTTTATGTAACTAGAACTTGTAGAATTTATGAAGAACACTTAGAACTTGAAGATAGAACTTGAGAGAGATCAATTAGATGAATAAAATTGTAGAATGAAAGTGTTTGTAGGTGTTTTTGGTCGTTGGTGTATGGATTAGATATAAAGGATATGTAATTTTGTTTTCATGTAAATAAGTCATGAATGATTACTCATATTTTTGTAATTTTATGAGATATTTCATGCTAGTTGCCAAATGATGGTTCCCACATGTGTTAGGTGACTTACATGGGCTGCTAAGAGCTGATCATTGGAGTGTATATACCAATAGTACATACATCTAAAAGCTTTGTATTGTACGAGTACGAATACGGGTACATACGAGTAGAATTGTTGATGAAACTGAACGAGGATGTAATTGTAAGCATTTTTGTTAAGTAGAAGTATTTTGATAAGTGTATTGAAGTCTTTAAAAAGTGTATAAATACATATTAAAACACTACATGTATATACATTTTAACTGAGTCGTTAAGTCATCGTTAGTCGTTACATGTAAGTGTTGTTTTGAAACCTTTAGGTTAACGATCTTGTTAAATGTTGTTAACCCAATGTTTATAATATCAAATGAGATTTTAAATTATTATATTATCATGATATTATCATGTATGAATATCTCTTAATATGATATATATTCATTAAATGTCTTTACAACGATAATCATTACATATATGTCTCGTTTAAAAATCATTAAGTTAGTAGTCTTGTTTTTACATATGTAGTTCATTGTTAATATACTTAATGATATGTTTACTTATCATAGTAGCATGTTAAATATATATATATATATATATATATATATATATATATATATATATATATATATATATATATATATATATATATATATATATATATATATATATATATATATATCCATATATATGTCATCATATAGTTTTTACAAGTTTTAACGTTCGTGAATCACCGGTCAACTTGGGTGGTCAATTGTCTATATGAAACATATTTCAATTAATCAAGTCTTAACAAGTTTGATTGCTTAACATGTTGGAAACATTTAATCATGTAAATATCAATCTCAATTAATATATATAAACATGGAAAAGTTCGGGTCACTACAGTACCTACCAGTTAAATAAATTTCGTCCCGAAATTTTAAGCTGTTGAAGGTGTTGACGAATCTTCTGGAAATAGATGCGGGTATTTCTTCTTCATCTGATCTTCACGCTCCCAGGTAAACTCGGGTCCTCTACGAGCATTCCATCGAACCTTAACAATTGGTATCTTGTTTTGCTTAAGTCTTTTAACCTCACGATCCATTATTTCGACGGGTTCTTCGATGAATTGAAGTTTTTCGTTGATTTGGATTTCATCTAACGGAATAGTGAGATCTTCTTTAGCAAAACATTTCTTTAAATTCGAGACGTGGAAAGTGTTATGTACAGCCGCGAGTTGTTGAGGTAACTCTAGTCGGTAAGCTACTGGTCCGACACGATCAATAATCTTGAATGGTCCAATATACCTTGGATTTAATTTCCCTCGTTTACCAAATCGAACAACGCCTTTCCAAGGTGAAACTTTAAGCATGACCATCTCTCCAATTTCAAATTCTATATCTTTTCTTTTAATGTCAGCGTAGCTCTTTTGTCGACTTTGGGCGGTTTTCAACCGTTGTTGAATTTGGATGATCTTCTCGGTAGTTTCTTGTATAATCTCCGGACCCGTAATCTGTCTATCCCCCACTTCACTCCAACAAATCGGAGACCTGCACTTTCTACCATAAAGTGCTTCAAACGGCGCCATCTCAATGCTTGAATGGTAGCTGTTGTTGTAGGAAAATTCTGCTAACGGTAGATGTCGATCCCAACTGTTTCCGAAATCAATAACACATGCTCGTAGCATGTCTTCAAGCGTTTGTATCGTCCTTTCGCTCTGCCCATCAGTTTGTGGATGATAGGCAGTACTCATGTCTAGACGAGTTCCTAATGCTTGCTGTAATGTCTGCCAGAATCTTGAAATAAATCTGCCATCCCTATCAGAGATAATAGAGATTGGTATTCCATGTCTGGAGACGACTTCCTTCAAATACAGTCGTGCTAACTTCTCCATCTTGTCATCTTCTCTTATTGGCAGGAAGTGTGCTGATTTGGTGAGACGATCAACTATTACCCAAATAGTATCAAAACCGCTTGCAGTCCTTGGCAATTTAGTGATGAAATCCATGGTAATGTTTTCCCATTTCCATTCCGGGATTTCGGGTTGTTGAAGTAGACCTGATGGTTTCTGATGCTCAGCTTTGACCTTAGAACACGTCAAACATTCTCCTACGTATTTAGCAACATCGGCTTTCATACCCGGCCACCAAAAATGTTTCTTGAGATCCTTGTACATCTTCCCCGTTCCAGGATGTATTGAGTATCTGGTTTTATGAGCTTCTCTAAGTACCATTTCTCTCATATCTCCAAATTTTGGTACCCAAATCCTTTCAGCCCTATACCGGGTTCCGTCTTCCCGAATATTAAGATGCTTCTCTGATCCTTTGGGTATTTCATCCTTTAAATTTCCCTCTTTTAAAACTCCTTGTTGCGCCTCCTTTATTTGAGTAGTAATGTTATTATGAATCATTATATTCATAGATTTTACTCGAATGGGTTCTCTGTCCTTCCTGCTCAAGGCATCGGCTACCACATTTGCCTTCCCCGGGTGGTAACGAATCTCAAAGTCGTAATCATTCAATAATTCAATCCACCTACGCTGCCTCATATTCAGTTGTTTCTGATTAAATATGTGTTGAAGACTTTTATGGTCGGTATATATAATACTTTTGACCCCATATAAGTAGTGCCTCCAAGTCTTTAATGCAAAAACAACCGCGCCTAATTCCAAATCATGCGTCGTATAATTTTGTTCGTGAATCTTCAATTGTCTAGACGCATAAGCAATCACCTTCGTTCGTTGCATTAATACACAACCGAGACCTTGCTTTGATGCATCACAATAAGTCACAAAATCATCATTCCCTTCAGGCAATGACAATATAGGTGCCGTAGTTAGCTTTTTCTTCAATAACTGAAACGCTTTCTCTTGTTCATCATTCCATTCAAATTTCTTCCCTTTATGCGTTAATGCAGTCAAGGGTTTTGCTATTCTGGAAAAGTCTTGGATGAACCTTCTGTAGTAACCAGCTAGTCCTAAAAACTGGCGTATGTGTTTCGGAGTTTTCGGGGTTTCCCACTTTTCAACAGTTTCTATCTTTGCCGGATCCACCTTAATACCTTCTTTGTTCACTATGTGACCGAGGAATTGAACTTCTTCCAACCAAAATGCACACTTTGAAAACTTAGCGTACAATTCTTCCTTCCTCAATACTTCTAACACCTTTCTCAAATGTTCACCGTGTTCTTGGTCATTCTTTGAGTAAATAAGTATGTCATCAATGAAAACGATGACAAACTTGTCAAGGTATGGTCCACACACTCGGTTCATAAGGTCCATGAACACAGCTGGTGCATTAGTTAAACCAAACGGCATGACCATAAACTCGTAATGACCGTAACGTGTTCTGAAAGCAGTCTTTGGAATATCATCTTCTTTCACCCGCATTTGATGATACCCGGAACGTAAGTCAATCTTTGAATAAACAGACGAGCCTTGTAGTTGATCAAATAAGTCGTCGATTCTCGGTAGTGGGTAGCGGTTCTTGATGGTAAGTTTGTTCAACTCTCGGTAGTCGATACACAACCTGAATGTACCATCTTTCTTCTTGACAAACAAAACAGGAGCTCCCCACGGTGATGTGCTTGGTCGAATGAAACCACGCTCTAAAAGTTCTTGTAATTGGATTTGCAGTTCTTTCATCTCGCTGGGTGCGAGTCTGTAAGGAGCACGAGCTATTGGTGCAGCTCCTGGTACAAGATCTATTTAAAATTCAACGGATCGATGTGGGGGTAATCCCGGTAATTCTTTCGGAAATACATCGGGAAATTCTTTTGCAATTGGAACATCATTGATGCTCTTTTCTTCAGTTTGTACTTTCTCGACGTGTGCTAGAACATCATAGCAACCTTTTCTTATTAGTTTTTGTGCCTTCAAATTACTAATAAGATGTAGCTTCGTGTTGCCCTTTTCTCCGTATACCATTAAGGGTTTTCCTTTTTCTCGTATAATGCGAATTGCATTTTTGTAACAAACGATCTCCGCTTTCACTTCTTTCAACCAGTCCATACCGATTATCACATCAAAACTCCCTAACTCTACTGGTATCAAATCAATCTTAAATGTTTCGCTAACCAGTTTAATTTCTCGATTCCGACATATATTATCTGCTGAAATTAATTTACCATTTGCTAATTCGAGTAAAAATTTACTATCCAAAGGCGTCAATGGACAACTTAATTTAGCACAAAAATCTCTACTCATATAGCTTCTATCCGCACCCGAATCAAATAAAACATAAGCAGATTTATTGTCAATAAGAAACGTACCCGTAACAAGCTCCGGGTCTTCCTGTGCCTCTACCGCATTAATATTGAAAACTCTTCCACGGCCTTGTCCATTCGTGTTCTCCTGGTTCGGGCAATTTCTAATAATGTGGCCTGGTTTTCCACATTTATAACAAACTACATTGGCATAACTTGCTCCGACACTACTTGCTCCGCCATTACTCGTTCCGACACCATTTGTTCCTTTCGTTCTATTAACCCCTGGTCCGTAGACCTCACACTTCGCCGCGCTATGACCATTTCTTTTACACTTGTTGCAAAATTTGGTGCAGAACCCCGAGTGATTCTTTTCACACCTTTGGCATAGCTGCTTCTGATTGTTGTTGTTGTTGCGGTTATTATTGTTGTTGGGATGATTGTTGTAGTTGCTATTGTTGTTGTTGTTGTTGTTGTTGGGCCGTTTGTTGTAGTTGCGATTGATGTTGCGATTGTTGGGATAATTGTTGTAATTGCTGTTGTTGTTGTATTGGTGATTCTTATCACCGTTTTCCTCCCACTTTCTTTTGACTTGCTTCACATTGGCCTCTTCAGCAGTCTGTTCTTTAATTCTTTCTTCAATCTGGTTCACTAGTTTGTGAGCCATTCTACATGCCTGTTGTATGGAGGCGGGCTCGTGTGAACTTATATCTTCTTGGATTCTTTCCGGTAATCCTTTCACAAACGCGTCGATCTTCTCTTCCTCATCTTCGAATGCTCCCGGACACAATAGGCACAATTCTGTGAATCGTCTTTCGTACGTGGTAATATCAAATCCTTGGGTTCGTAACCCTCTAAGTTCTGTCTTGAGCTTATTGACCTCGGTTCTGGGACGGTACTTCTCGTTCATCAAGTGCTTGAATGCTGACCACGGTATTGCGTACGCATCATCTTGTCCCACTTGCTCTAGATAGGTATTCCACCATGTTAACGCAGAACCTGTGAAGGTATGCGTAGCGTACTTCACTTTGTCCTCTTCAGTACACTTACTTATGGCAAACACCGATTCAACCTTCTCGGTCCACCGTTTCAATCCGATCGGTCCTTCGGTTCCATCAAATTCCAAAGGTTTGCAGGCAGTGAATTCTTTGTAGGTGCATCCTACACGATTTCCTGTACTGCTAGATCCAAGGTTATTGTTGGTATGTAGCGCAGCCTGTACTGCGGCTATGTTTGAAGCTAGAAAAGTACGGAATTCCTCTTCATTCATATTCACGGTGTGTCGAGTAGTCGGTGCCATTTCCTTCAAAATAGTTAAATGGAACAAGTTAATCATACAGAATATTAAGAGTAGTTAATAGTATTTCGTAGCATAATATGAACTCATTTATAAAAGCTTTTTCTTCATATTAGCGTTTTATAAGTTTAAATTCGGGTAGTACCTACCCGTTAAGTTCATACTTAGTAGCTAATATACAATTCAACTACTACAATTCTATATGAAAAACTGATTATAATAATATTTCGCGTTCAAACTTTTATACAATATTTTACAAACTTACAATACCGCTTATTTTACATAAAGCATGAAATATAGCACACAATAACTTTGATACAAGATAGTTGTGAAGACAATTCTAGCTAGTACACAAGTCGTTCAGCAAAGGCAATAAAGACACGTAATTCATACGTCCAGAAACAAGTCATGCATTCTGGTTTTACTAGGACTACTTCCCATCCTTGGTCTTGTGCAACATAACCGTTATGGCCGTTGATAAGACAGCGTGTTGTAACGTCATCAAAGGGACGAGGGTTACGTAATGTCCAACAGTCCCGTAATAATCTAAAAACCTCATTTCTTACCCCAATTACCGACTCCGTCACTTGTGGAAACGTTTTGTTTAATAGTTGTAGCCCGATGTTCTTGTTCTCACTTTGGTGAGAAGCGAACATTACTAATCCGTAAGCATAACATGCTTCTTTATGTTGAATGTTAGCCGCTTTTTCTAAATCACGAAGTCCAATATTCGGATATACTGAGTCAAAATAATTTCTTAACCCGTTGCGTAAAATAGCATTTGGGTTCCCCGCAATATATGCGTCAAAGTAAACACATCGTAACTTATGGGTTTCCCAATGTGATATCCCCCATCTTTCAAACGAAAGTCTCTTATAAACCAAGACATTCTTGGAACGTTCTTCGAATGTCTTACAAACTGATCTCGCCTTAAATAGTTGTGCCGAAGAATTCTGGCCGACTCTAGACAAGATTTCATCAATCATGTCTCCGGGTAGGTCTCTTAAAATATTGGGTTGTCTATCCATTTTGTGTTTTTAAACTGTAAAATAGACAAGAGTTAGATTCATAAAAAAATACTTATTAATACAAGCAATTTTTTACATATATCATAAAGCATAAGAACACTATATTACATATATTACACCACACGAATACAACTATCTTATCCAAGTTTCTAGGGATATATGATGTTCCCCTAATACGAGCCGTTGTTGTCCACATTGGTTTAGAAAAACCTGGTGGTTTAGAGGTTCCCGGGTCATTGTTACAACTTAAGGACTTCGGGGGTTGACGATACATATAAAGTTCATCGGGGTTGGAATTAGATTTCTCTATTTTTATGCCCTTTCCCTTATTATTTTCTTTTGCCTTTTTAAATTCAGTTGGGGTAATTTCTATAACATCATCGGAATTCTCGTCGGAATCCGATTCATCGGAGAATTGGTAATCCTCCCAATATTTTGCTTCCTTGGCGGAAACACCATTGACCATAATTAACTTTGGTCGGTTGGTTGAGGATTTTCTTTTACTTAACCGTTTTATTATTTCCCCCACCGGTTCTATTTCTTCATCCGGTTCCGATTCTTCTTCCGGTTCCGATTCTTCTTCCGGTTCCGACTCTTCTTCCGGTTCCGACTCTTCTTCCGGTTCCGATTCGGGAACTTGTGAATCAGTCCACAAATCATTCCAATTTACATTTGACTCTTCATTATTATTAGGTGAGTCAATGGGACTTGTTCTAGAGGTAGACATCTATCACATAATATCAAACACGTTAAGAGATTAATATATCACATAATATTCATATGTTAAAAATATATAGTTTCCAACAAAAATGTTAAGCAATCATTTTTAAAGAAAACACGGTCGAAGTCCAGACTCACTAATGCATCCTAACAAACTCGATAAGACACACTAATGCAAATTTTCTGGTTCTCTAAGACCAACGCTCTGATACCAACTGAAATGTCCCGTTCTTATTGATTAAAAACGTTCCATATTAATTGATTTCGTTGCGAGGTTTTGACCTCTATATGAGACGTTTTTCAATGACTGCATTCATTTTTAAAACAAACCATAACCTTTATTTCATAAATAAAGGTTTAAAAAGCTTTACGTAGATTATCAAATAATGATAATCTAAAATATCCTGTTTACACACGACCATTACATAATGGTTTACAATACAAATATGTTACATCGAAATCAGTTTCTTGAATGTAGTTTTTACACAATATCATACAAACATGGACTCCAAATCTTGTCCTTATTTTAGTATGCAACAGCGGAAGCTCTTAATATTCACCTGAGAATAAACATGCTTTAAACGTCAACAAAAATGTTGATGAGTTATAGGTTTAACCTATATATATCAAATCGTAACAATAGACCACAAGATTTCATATTTCAATACACATCCCATACATAGAGATAAAAATCATTCATATGGTGAACACCTGGTAACCGACAATAACAAGATGCATATATAAGAATATCCCCATCATTCCAGGACACCCTTCGGATATGATATAAATTTCGAAGTACTAAAGCATCCGGTACTTTGGATGGGGTTTGTTAGGCCCAATAGATCTATCTTTAGGATTCGCGTCAATTAGGGTGTCTGTTCCCTAATTCTTAGATTACCAGACTTAATAAAAAGGGGCATATTCGATTTCGATAATTCAACCATAGAATGTAGTTTCACGTACTTGTGTCTATTTTGTAAATCATTTATAAAACCTGCATGTATTCTCATCCCAAAAATATTAGATTTTAAAAGTGGGACTATAACTCACTTTCACAGATTTTTACTTCGTCGGGAAGTAAGACTTGGCCACTGGTTGATTCACGAACCTATAACAATATATACATATATATCAAAGTATGTTCAAAATATATTTACAACACTTTTAATATATTTTGATGTTTTAAGTTTATTAAGTCAGCTGTCCTCGTTAGTAACCTACAACTAGTTGTCCACAGTTAGATGTACAGAAATAAATCGATAAATATTATCTTGAATCAATCCACGACCCAGTGTATACGTATCTCAGTATTGATCACAACTCAAACTATATATATTTTGGAATCAACCACAACCCTGTATAGCTAACTCCAACATTCACATATAGAGTGTCTATGGTTGTTCCGAAATATATATAGATGTGTCGACATGATAGGTCGAAACATTGTATACGTGTCTATGGTATCTCAAGATTATATAATATACAATACAAGTTGATTAAGTTATGGTTGGAATAGATTTGTTACCAATTTTCACGTAGCTAAAATGAGAAAAATTATCCAATCTTGTTTTACCCATAACTTCTTCATTTTAAATCCGTTTTGAGTGAATCAAATTGCTATGGTTTCATATTGAACTCTATTTTATGAATCTAAACAGAAAAAGTATAGGTTTATAGTCGGAAAAATAAGTTACAAGTCGTTTTTGTAAAGGTAGTCATTTCAGTCGAAAGAACGACGTCTAGATGACCATTTTAGAAAACATACTTCCACTTTGAGTTTAACCATAATTTTTGGATATAGTTTCATGTTCATAATAAAAATCATTTTCTCAGAATAAAAACTTTTAAATCAAAGTTTATCATAGTTTTTAATTAACTAACCCAAAACAGCCCGCGGTGTTACTACGACGGCGTAAATCCGGTTTTACGGTGTTTTTCGTGTTTCCAGGTTTTAAATCATTAAGTTAGCATATCATATAGATATAGAACATGTGTTTAGTTAATTTTAAAAGTCAAGTTAGAAGGATTAACTTTTGTTTGCGAACAAGTTTAGAATTAACTAAACTATGTTCTAGTGATTACGAGTTTAAACCTTCGAATAAGATAGCTTTATATGTATGAATCGAATGATGTTATGAACATCATTACTACCTTAAGTTCCTTGGATAAACCTACTGGAAAAGAGAAAAATGGATCTAGCTTCAACGGATCCTTGGATGGCTCGAAGTTCTTGAAGCAGAATCATGACACGAAAACAAGTTCAAGTAAGATCATCACTTGAAATAAGATTGTTATAGTTATAGAAATTGAACCAAAGTTTGAATATGATTATTACCTTGTATTAGAATGATAACCTACTGTAAGAAACAAAGATTTCTTGAGGTTGGATGATCACCTTACAAGATTGGAAGTGAGCTAGCAAACTTGAAAGTATTCTTGATTTTATGTAACTAGAACTTGTAGAATTTATGAAGAACACTTAGAACTTGAAGATAGAACTTGAGAGAGATCAATTAGATGAATAAAATTGTAGAATGAAAGTGTTTGTAGGTGTTTTTGGTCGTTGGTGTATGGATTAGATATAAAGGATATGTAATTTTGTTTTCATGTAAATAAGTCATGAATGATTACTCATATTTTTGTAATTTTATGAGATATTTCATGCTAGTTGCCAAATGATGGTTCCCACATGTGTTAGGTGACTCACATGGGCTGCTAAGAGCTGATCATTGGAGTGTATATACCAATAGTACATACATCTAAAAGCTTTGTATTGTACGAGTACGAATACGGGTACATACGAGTAGAATTGTTGATGAAACTGAACGAGGATGTAATTGTAAGCATTTTTGTTAAGTAGAAGTATTTTGATAAGTGTATTGAAGTCTTTAAAAAGTGTATAAATACATATTAAAACACTACATGTATATACATTTTAACTGAGTCGTTAAGTCATCGTTAGTCGTTACATGTAAGTGTTGTTTTGAAACCTTTAGGTTAACGATCTTGTTAAATGTTGTTAACCCAATGTTTATAATATCAAATGAGATTTTAAATTATTATATTATCATGATATTATCATGTATGAATATCTCTTAATATGATATATATTCATTAAATGTCTTTACAACGATAATCATTACATATATGTCTCGTTTAAAAATCATTAAGTTAGTAGTCTTGTTTTTACATATGTAGTTCATTGTTAATATACTTAATGATATGTTTACTTATCATAGTAGCATGTTAAATATATATATATATATATATCCATATATATGTCATCATATAGTTTTTACAAGTTTTAACGTTCGTGAATCACCGGTCAACTTGGGTGGTCAATTGTCTATATGAAACATATTTCAATTAATCAAGTCTTAACAAGTTTGATTGCTTAACATGTTGGAAACATTTATTCATGTAAATATCAATCTCAATTAATATATATAAACATGGAAAAGTTCGGGTCACTACAAAATTTACCAGCTTCAGCAACATCTCTGGCACCAACAGTACCACCAACATCAATACCAGTACCACCAACAACTCAAGTTTCAACATCACACGCCTCAACATCTCATTATGTACCCTGAGCATAATCATCATTCTACGTATCATTTTACATCATTTATCTTCATTCGACATGGCTATTATGAAATCTCTAATGTTTTAAAGATTATATATTCTAGTTCTAACGGTAAACCAAATGAGTTTAATATCATATTAACTCAATGAATCCATGATTACATCTGAAGAAAATATATATGTATATATGTTTTCATAAAGATTGTAATTAAAAATTCTTTCGTACAAAGTGTTAATCGTGAAAATATTTTAACGGGTAGGTAATCCCCGAGGAATATTCAGATTTCACATTAATAAATTACACTGTACATTCTTCGAAGCTGATTCAACAGTCGTTTGCTATCCTACTTACATCCACCAATACGTGTATCCGTTCACCACAGAATAATCATTTTTATTTAAATTCATATTTGGATTTTGATTTATCATAATCCAATAAGTGGCATAATGAAGAAAACATTGGACAAAATAAAATTTGTTAGAAACAAACAAATTAACTATGAGAAATTTTGTTAAAAATCCACGTTAACTGTTTTCAGCTAACTGTTCCTAGCTAACCGATTACATTTTATTTATGGCAGTTTATTTATCGCAATTTAATTATCGCAATTTTATTTATCGTCATTTAATTTCTGTTATTTACTTTACGCACTTTATTTATCGTCATTTAAATTCTGTTATTTATTTTACGCACTTTAAATGTCGGGACACGTATACAAGGTTTTGACATATCATATCGACCCATCTATATATATTATTTGGAATAACCATAGACACTCTATATGCAGTAATGCGGGAGTTAGCTATACAGGGTTGAGGTTGATTCTACAATAATATATATAGTTTGAGTTGTGATCGAGTCTGAGACATGTACACGGGTCACGATACGTATTAATTAATTCGAATATTATATAGTAAACTATATATGAATTATTATTTGTACACTGCTAACTGTGGACTATCAACTGAGGACTATCAACATTGGACAATTAAAATGAATTAAAATATTGATTATAACATATGAAACTAAACAATTCTTCAAGTTTGCCACTTGATTTCATTCTAAACTTCATTAGTATCTTGACGATTACAATCTGCATTCAAACCTTTCATGATTCTTGAAAACACCTCAATCGATAGGATAAATCAACTGCACTTCATCTACGGAAGAAAAGATTTATGCATATAGTTATGCACCTAAGAAACTCTCGGCAATTGAGTAAAAGTTTAACACGTAGCCGCGTCAGATCCTTTGGCATTTATTAGCAAAAATAACTTTGCGATCCCTTTTCAAAGTAGCCAATTTTGTCACAGCTCTAGCAGGTCAACTTCGACTTTTCATTCAAAGTAGCCTTACTATAAATCCTGATATATACGATTACCCTTTTGATACCGGAGAATTCTTTTATATTCCACCATATTACCAGCAGACGTACCAGCAACCTCGTTGCTTCTTAGCTTAAATCTCTCTGACAAATCATTATATTTATTCATTGAAACCCTATCATATACTCATCCGCATCTTGTAACGAAAACTGCCATAACAATTACCGGGAATCAGCAATCAGTACTTTGAAAACTCACAGCATGTCTACATCAACAGTTATATGTATCACATTTATCTCTTAGAATTATGATCTCTCATTCTGAAATTCTTAAAAGCACTCTTTAACGCCCCGTCCTAATCCATCCGGACGAAGTCCATATCGATTATAAACGATTCACAATAGTTGATTACATCGCGAGGTACTTGACCTCTATATGATACATTTTACAAACATTGCATTCGTTTTTGAAAAGACAAACTTTCATTTCATCGAAAGTTGACAGGCTTGCATACCATTTCATAATATATCCAACTATAATTGACTTGATAATAATCTTGATGAACTCGACGACTCGAATGCAACATCTTTTGAAATATGCCATGAATGACTCCAAGTAATATCTATAAAATAAGCAAATACACAGCGGAAGATTTCTTTCGTCCTGAGAAAAAACATGCTTTAAAATGTCAACCAAAAGGTTGGTGAGTTCATTAGTTTAACATAAATAATCATTCCATAATTTTAATAGACCACAAGATTTCATATTTCCATTTCTCATAAACATACGTCCCATACATAGAGACAAAAATATCATTCATATGGATTGAACACCTGGTAACCGACATTCACAATATACATATTAGAATATCCCCAACATTCTGGGATCCTCCTTCGGACATGATATAAATTTCGAAGTACTAAAGCATCCGGTACTTTGGATGGGGCTTGTTGGGCCCGATAGATCTATCTTTAGAGTTCGCATCAATTAGGGTGTCTGTTCCCTAATTCTTAGATTACCAGACTTAATAAAAAGGGGCATATTCGATTTCGATAATTCAACCATATAATGTAGTTTCGATTACTTGTGTCTATTTCGTAAAACATTTATAAAAATTGCGCATGTATTCTCAGTCCAAAAATATAAAGGGTAAAAAAGACAAATGAAACTCACAATACTGTATTTTGTAGTAAAAATACATATGATGACATTGAACAATGCATGGTTGGCCTCGGATTCACGAACCTATATCAAGTATTAACACATTATAGTATAAATCAATTAAGTTTATATATTTGTTATGTATTAATTATTCTTATAATATATTATGATACTTATTTGATATTTAATTAATGTTATATCAATAATATTAGTTGAAACATAATTTTATATAATATTAGTATATTTTATGTAATAATATATTTACATATATATCTTTTGTTTTGAAAAATTAATAATTGTAGAAATACCTGACTAAGGATAATAATAATAATATTAATAATAATAATAATTTTTAAAAGTATAAAACTACCTTAGGAGTCAATTTTAAAAAGATTGCACCAAGCCGGTCTCGAACCCGAGACCTCTCGCTCACTCATCAACACCCTTAACCATTCCTCCATTTCAGTTTTTCTGATTTATAATACAAACCCAAATACTTATCTATTACATGTTTCAACCCACTTCATCTTCTTCACCAAAATCTAAACAATCAAACTACTTCATTCTTAATAGTCAATCATCAAAATGGTTTTAGGACTTCTAAATAAACATGAAACAAAAAATAAAAATGTGTTCATGATATAAAAAAATGAGAAAAAAACAAAAAAAATTCCTACTGCTTGCTAGTAGCTAGAAAAAAAAAATTTATTTTCAATTTTGAGTTCGTTTTGGACAATCTTTACAACATGAAACATGTTTCAAATCATTCCTAAAATCTATCAAAATCATCAATTTAACTGGAAACTTCAACACGATTACGAATTTCACGATGAACACTCTCTTTGACTTTTGACAAAATAACTTTGACTCGCAAATTTGAATTCGTTATTAAGAATTGGAACTTGAGATTTTACAGGAAGTTTAAGTAAATGATTCCTAACAACTCTGCATTTTTAGTTTTTGAAATTTGTTTCGAATTCTCGTTAGTGTATATCACTGTGAAGAACTCAAGAACTCAAAAATTGATTTTTAGATTAAGAGTGTTATAGGTTATGATTACAACATAAATTGTGTTGCAAATCATTCCTATAAACTTTATGGATCATCAAATTAACTGGAGATATCAAAACAAACTTGAATTTGATTCAAGAACACTTAGTTGACTTTGAAAACCAAAACTTTGACTTTCAAATTAGAAATTGATAGAAAGAATTGAAGATTGAAAACTTACAGATAGTTTAATTAGATGATTCCTAACCATCTTGCATTTTTAGTTTTTGCAATTGAACTAGAATTCGAATTTTGACAAAATCACTCAAGAACAGAGGTTATGCGTATTTTCTTTAATAGTTTGGTTTTTAATTCAATTATAAATGCAGTAATCTATATAACAAGTGAATTCCTGTTTTCAATTGTGACTGAAATAGACCTGTAACAAACTCCCGACATAAACAAAAATCAAGAACAGTTTTGATGGTTATTAGTAACAAATTGGTACTTTTTATTTTTATTTTTATAAATTACATAATTAATATTGATAATTAAATTATATACAAGTAGTAATAATAAAACTGATTAAATTATATTAATAATAATAATAATAACATTAATAATGATACCAATAATAAATAATAATATTTATAATAATAATAATAATAATAATAATAATAATAATAATAATAATAATAATAATAATAATAATAATAATAATGATTTTAGTGATAATGGATATTATAAAAATAGTAGTATTAATAATCTTAATCATAATTTTACTATTCATTATAATAATATAATGATGATATTAATAATACCGATATTAATATTAATACTGAATGTAACATTATTATAATAACTATAACTAAACTTGTAATTACATTTAATATTACAAGTTATTACTTTTGTAATATCTAATAATTATATTTTATATCATATGAATATATTTATTGAATGTTTAACATTTACATGCTTTATATATGTTTCAACATAGTAATTCTTACTGTAATCATTTATATATATTTATCTTATATAGGTTCATAGTAATATTATATATATATATATATATATATATATATATATATATATATATATATATATATATATATATGTATTCATTTTAATAATAACTTAATTATTCTGTTCATTATTTTACATTTTTAATTTCAAATTAATTAAAGGTATTTTACTAATTCAAAATATTATATATACTTATACTTATATTTATGTACATATATTTATACACAATGGTTCGTGAATCGTCGAACACAGTCAAAGGCTAATTTAATATATAAACATAGTTCCAAAGTTTTCGAGACTCAACATTATAGATTTTTGCTTATCGTGTCGAAATCATATAAAGTTTAAGTTTAAATTTGGTCGGAAATTTCCGGGTCATCACAGTACCTACCCGTTAAAGAAATTTCGTTCCGAAATTTGAGTGAGGTGGTCATGGCTTACAATAAAAATGTTTTCATAACCAATATGAGTTGATAATTAGAGGTTTATCGTCATTGAATAATAATGATAAAATAATTCGATTATTCTAAGAATACGAGTGAAGCTATCGCAAAAGAGTGAATTGAAGAAAATAAGATTTTCCTTAGCTTTTGACGTAAACAGGGTTGAATTCCGGAATTCAAGGGATTTAAAGAAAACCTTCAAAATCTAAAAGATTTGATTCTTCGGCGAGTAAGGAAATTAAGATCCCTATAATTAAATACGGTGATCTGCCTCGATTATTCTGTCTGATATTTCCATTATAAGTTAAACTCTTCCGTTCTATTATTCTCACCATTTCTATACTCAATAAATTTTTTTTTTTTGAAAATGCTAAATCCAGTTCTGATTCTTATCCTTATACTTACTATCGCAACAATCATTCTCCTTTTCCTACTTCCACCAGAAAAATCTATTTACTTCTACTATTACCTTGTGGTGATAGTGCTTTTAATCCTCCCGTGTCTTTATGTTGCTATAAACATTGATATACATTGTTTGTAATTTATGTGTTGTTATCGGGCTTTATATCTTCCCTTATACCTCGAAGTCCCTTCTTCTGTTTTCCATAATCATTGTCATCCACAGTTAATGCTCTATCCTATTTTGCTGCGATTTATACTCAAATTTTCTATTTCTTTTAGGGCTTTGTCCCTTCGTTTCTTCTTTTTACGATTGGACATCTCTGGTAATGGTCCAGAATTCGTAGATATGGAGTTTCAAATGAATTTAATGTTCTAAACAAGAAAGAACGTAATCGCACGATTTGATTTGTCAAATTACCAGAATCACTGAGAATAGAACTATCAAGAATATATTTTCTTGATATGTTCAGAAATTAAGCAGAATGAAAGAGTTATGTAACATGGCACATGATGACGTTATAATCTGTGAATCAACATGTTCCATTTAGAAACTCAGCATGACTTACTGTAATATAATCACGTTGATCAAGTGTCATTATATTATTCTAACTCATGCATCAATTCCCAACATTACTTCAATAACATTCATATTTTAAGCTCGAAAGTTTACAGAATATAGAAACTAACAGTTTCTATATGATGTAATACTGATAGCACGAAGAGATTAATGATTTCAGATAAGAATAGTTATAAAAATATCTTCAGAAATATGGAGGATATTTATAATGAAAAAAACTATGATATCTTGGAATTTCTAATATCGAAGAATGGTGAAGAAAATTTGTCCGCCAGAGTTTGGAGTCAGAGGCAAGGTATTCGTTAAAGATTTCATCAGAAACAGAATCATCAGGATTCTTAATGTACAAGTTTAATCCTTGTGATTCGTTCAGAGACTCCTTCGTGGTTTGCTCAATCTGTTTTTCAGTACCAAATTTTATATCGAACGTTCCTAACACTCCCTTCTTTATCATCAAACTTTTTGTCGTTTAGACCATCTATAATTTTTCTGTTTTCTCTGCATTTAATGCTAATATATCTGAGTCATCGATTATCAATCCGTGGTGGTTTCAAGAGAATTGTGTTTTTTAGATGATTAAACGACGAGGGTAATATGGTGGAATATAAAAGGTTCTATGGTAACAATAAATGAGCACGCATATATATCAAGGTTATAATAAGGTTGTTTTGAATGAAAAGTTGAAGTTGTCTTGCTGGAGCTGTGACAAAATTGGCTACTTTGAAAAGGGATCGCAAAGTTATTTTTGCTAATAAATGCCAAAAGATCTGACGCGGCTATATGTTTAACTTTTACTCAGTTGCTGAGAGTTTCTCATGTGCATAACTATATGCATAAATCTTTTCTTCCATAGATGAAGTGTGGTTGGTTCATCCTCTCGTTTGAGGTGTTTTCAAGAATCATAAAATGTTTGAACGCAGTTTGGAATCGCCAAGATACAAATAAGGTTTAAGATGAAATCAAGTGGCAACTTGAAGAATTGTTTAGTTTCATATGTTATAGTCAATATTTTAATTTATTTTAATTGTTTAATGTTGGTAGTCCACAGTTGATAGTCCACATTGACAGTCCAATAATTCATATACAGTTTAATATATAATATTCGAATTAATTAATACGTGTCGTGACCCGTATACATCTCAGACCCGATCATAACTCAAAGTATATATATTATTATAGAATCAACCTCAACCCTGTATAGCTAACTCCCGCATTACTGCATATAGAGTGTCTATGGTTATTCCAAATAATATATATATATGGGTCGATATGATATGTCAAAACCTTGTATACGTGTCCCGATATTTAAAGTGCGTAAAAATAAATAACAGAAATTAAATGACGATAAATAAAGTGCGTAAAGTAAATAACAGAAATTAAATGACGATAAATAAAATTGCAAAAATGTAAATTGCAATAATTAAATTGCGATAAATAAAGTGTAATCAGTTAGCTGGGAACAATTAGTTAGGAACAGTTAGCGTGGATTCTTAACAAAATTTCTCATAGTTAATTTGTTTGTTTCTAACAAATTTTATTTTGTCAAATGTTTCCTTCATTATGCCACTTGATTTTTGATAAATCAAAATCCAAATATGAAATTGGATGAATATGGTTATTCTGTGGTGAACGGATTTGTATATCGGTGGACGTAAGTAGGATAGTAAACGACTGTTGAATTAGATTCGAAGAATGTACAGTGTAACTTATTAATGTGAAATCTAAATACTCCTCGGGTATTACCTATCCGTTAAAATATTTTCACCATTAACAGATTGTACACAAGAATTTTTAATTACAATCTTTATGAAAATATATATACATATATATTTTCTTCGGATGTAATCATGAATTTAATGAGTCAATATGATATTAAACTCATTTGATTTACCGTTGGAACAAGAATATATAATCTCTAAAACATTAGAGATTACATAATCGCCATGTCGAACGAAGATAAATGATGTAGAACGATACGTAGAACGATGATTATACTTGAGGTACAGAGTGAGATGTTGAGGCATGGATTGTTGATGGTACTGGTACTGTTATTGATGGTACTGTTGATGCCTGTGATGTTGCTGAAGCTGGTAAATTTTGCACTATCTTTTCCAAGGCTACAACTCGGGCGTGAAGCTCGTTGACTTCTTCTATTATACTAAGATGATTGTCGGTTTGAACGAGCGGATGAATGAGGTTTAGAATCTGAGATAGTATATGATCGTGACGAGACACTCTGGAAATGAGAGAGAAAATGGTGTCTCGAACAGGTTCGCCGGTAAACGCTTCAGGTTCATTGTCAATAGGTGAATTCGTTTGATGGAAGGGATCGCCTTCTTCGCGTCTCCATTGATTAAGTCGACTACGAACCCATCATATGAATTGGGGATGACTGATTGATTGATTCATTCCGGTGACGCTGATAGGTGAAACTCCATATTGGAATAGCCATCGGAATCCGAGGAATTCGAACTGCTTGAGGAATTCATCTCGTACGATCAGATGAAGGATTTTCGATAAGAAATAGATTATAGGATGTAGATTAGTACCCTGCAATACATAATTTACATATGCATATATAATACTAAAATCCCATAAATTATGGAGGAATCTACGGAAGCTGTCAGGCAAAGGTAACAATAACATATACGCTAAGATATGAACTTATCTATACACTGTCTATGCAATAGAGGCAGTAAGACGTGTCTAGACTGTAAGGATGATAAGCAAATAATTTTCGACACTAAATGATAAGCAAAACTTTTGACATGCAGACACGGTCGAAGTCCAGACTCACTAATGCATCCTAACGACTTATCAGTTAGACACACTAATGCAGACCTGGTTCGCTAAGACCACCGCTCTGATACCAACTTTAACGCCCCGTCCTAATCCATCCAGACGAAGTCTATATCGATTATAAACGATTCACAATAGTTGATTACATCGCGAGGTACTTGACCTCTATATGATACATTTTACAAACATTGCATTCGTTTTTGAAAGGACAAACTTTCATTTCATCGAAAGTTGACAGGTTTCATACCATTTCATAATATATCCAACTATAATTGACTTGATAATAATCTTGATGAACTCGACGACTCGAATGCAACATCTTTTGAAATATGCCATGAATGACTCCAAGTAATATCTATAAAATGAGCAAATACACAGCGGAAGATTTCTTTCGTCCTGAGAATAAACATGCTTTAAAATGTCAACCAAAAGGCTAGTGAGTTCATTAGTTTAACATAAATAATCATTCCATAATTTTAATAGACCACAAGATTTCATATTTCCATTTCTCATAAACATACGTCCCATGCATAGAGACAAAAATATCATTCATATGGATTGAACACCTGGTAACCGACATTCACAATATACATATTAGAATATCCCCATCATTCCGGGATCCTCCTTCGGACATGATATAAATTTCGAAGTACTAAAGCATCAGGTACATTGGATGGGGCTTGTTGGGCCCGATAGATCTATCTTTAGAGTTCGCGTCAATTAGGGTGTCTGTTCCCTAATTCTTAGATTACCAGACTTAATAAAAAGGGGCATATTCGATTTCGATAATTCAACCATATAATGTAGTTTCGATTACTTGTGTCTATTTCATAAAACATTTATAAAAATTGCGCATGTATTCTCACCTCAAAAATATAAAGGGTAAAAAAGGCAAATGAAACTCACAATACTGTATTTTGTAGTAAAAATACATATGACGACATTGAACAATGCATGGTTGGCCTCGGATTCACGAACCTATATCAAGTATTAACACATTATAGTATAAATCAATTAAGTTTATATATTTGTTATGTATTAATTATTCTTATAATATATTATGATACTTATTTGATATTTAATTAATGTTATATCAATAATATTAGTTGAAACATAATTTTATATAATATTAGTATATTTTATGTAATAATATATTTACATATATATCTTTTGTTTTGCAAAATTAATAATTGTAGAAATACCTGACTAAGGATAATAATAATAATATTAATAATAATAATAATTTTTAAAAGTATAAAACTACCTTAGGAGTCAATTTTAAAAAGATTGCACCAAGCCGGGCTCGAACCTGAGACCTCTCGCTCACTCATCAACACCCTTAACCATTCCTCCATTTCAGTTTTTCTGATTTATAATACAAACCCAAATACTTATCTATTACATGTTTCAACCCACTTCATCTTCTTCACCAAAATCTAAACAATCAAACAACTTCATTCTTAATAGTCAATCATCAAAATGGTTTTAGGACTTCTAAACAAACATGAAACAAAAAATAAAAATGTGTTCATGATATAAAAAAAATGAGAAAAAAAACAAAAAAAATTCTACTGCTTAATCGTAGCTAGAAAAAAAAATTGTTTTCAATTTTGAGTTCGTTTTGGACAATCTTTACAATTTAACTGGAAACTTCAACACGATTACGAATTTCGCGATGAACACTCTCTTTGACTTTTGACAAAATAACTTTGACTCGCAAATTTGAATTCGTTATTAAGAATTAGAACTTGAGATTTTACAGGAAGTTTAAGTAAATGATTCCTAACAACTCTGCATTTTTAGTTTTTGAAATTTGTTTCGAATTCTCGTTAGTGTATATCACTGTGAAGAACTCAAGAACTCAAAAATTGATTTTTAGATTAAGAGTGTTATAAGTTATGATTACAACATGAATTGTGTTGCAAATCATTCCTATAAACTTTATGCATCATCAAATTAACTGGAGATATCAAAACAAACTCGAATTTGATTCAAGAACACTTAGTTGACTTTGAAAACCAAAACTTTGACTCTCAAATTAGAAATTGATAGAAAGAATTGAAGATTGAAAACTTACAGATAGTTTAATTAGATGATTCCTAACCATCTTGCATTTTTAGTTTTTGCAATTGAACTAGAATTCGAATTTTGACAAAATCACTCAAGAACAGAGGTTATGCGTATTTTCTTTAATAGTTTGGTTTTTAATTCAATTATAAATGCAGTAATCTGTATAACAAGTGAATTCCTGTTTTCAATTGTGACTGAAATAGACCTGTAACAAACTCCCGACATAAACAAAAATCAAGAACAATTTTGATGGTTATTGGTAACAAATTGGTACTTTTTATTTTTATTTTTATAAATTACATAATTAATATTGATAATTAAATTATACACAAGTAGTAATAATAAAACTGATTAAATTATATTAATAATAATAATAATAACATTAATAATGATACCAATAATAAATAATAATATTTATAATAATAATAATAATAATAATAATTGTAGTGATAATGGAAATTATAAAAATAGTAGTATTAATAATCTTAATCATAATTTTACTATTCATTATAATAATATAATGATGATATTAATAACACCGATATTAATATTAATACTGAATGTAACATTATTATAATAACTATAACTAAACTTGTAATTACATTTAATATTACAAGTTATTACTTTTGTAATATCTAATAATTATATTTTATATCATATGAATATATTTATTGAATGTTTAACATTTACATGCTTTATATATGTTTCAACATAGTAATTCTTACTGGAATCATTTATATATATTTATCTTATATAGGTTCATAGTAATATTATATATATATATATATATATATATATATATATATATATATATATATATATATATATATATATATATTTATGTATTCATTTTAATAATAACTTAATTATTCTGTTCATTATTTTACATTTTTAATTTCAAATTGATTAAAGGTATTTTACTAATTCAAAATATTATATATACTTATACTTATATTTATGTATATATATTTATACACAATGGTTCGTGAATCGTCGAACACAGTCAAAGGGTAATTTAATATATAAACATAGTTCCAAAGTTTTCGAGACTCAACATTATAGATTTTTGCTTATCGTGTCAAAATCATATAACGTTTAAGTTTAAATTTGGTCGAAAATTTCCGGGTCATCACACACTCAGTCACAAATCAATACTCTGAATATTGAAAAAGCTGAATGAAGCAGCAAAAACCATAGACAACCGTAAACGACCTTAATCATCGCAAGTTTGATGATAAAGAATAATATGTTGGAAAAGCTCAGAAAATTTGAAACTGGAAAATGGATTGAGCTGACCATGTAGGAAACCAAGAACAAATACAAGGACCATACCATATATTCAAAGAATTCAGGTAATTCTGGATCCGATGAAACCTTCAACGAATATCTTGCTTCGTACTTATGTTAAAATCTTGCGGAAAATCTTCTTCATCAACCATCGAACTTAGAAATACCAAAATATCATCATCAATATCTTCGATATTTCTGAGGATATTTTCATAAATATTCTCGTCCGAAATTATATACCTCCTCGTGCTTCCTGTGTATCATTATATTGGAAACATTCAATAGAAAATTTAGTACCGAAAAGCAGATTATTCGAAACTATGAAGAAAGCCGTGGATAAATCACAAAGAATAAGTTTGACTTCAAAGAATCCAAAGAAAATATCAAGGATTAGAACTGGATTAAGCATTTTCACAATCTTTTGGATGTATGAATTAAGAAAGAAAGTATAGGAATGGTGAGAATATTGGAACGGAAGAGCTTAATTTTTAATGGAAATATCAGACAGAGTAATCGAGGCAGATCACCGTATTTAATTATAGAGATCTTAATTTCCTTACTCACCGAAGAATCAAATCTTTTAGATTTCGAAGATTTTCCTTAAACCCCTTGAATTCCGAAATTCAACCAATCCTACATCAAAAGTTAAATCTCTATCGCAATCTTTTATATTAGCTTCACTCGTACGCTTCACATGATCGAATCGTTTTATCTATATTAATCAATAATGATAAAACCCTAATTATCAACTCATATTCGTCATGAAAACATTTTTATTGTTAGCCATGACTACCTCACTCAAATTTCGGGACGAAATTTCTTTAACGGGTAGGTACTGTGACGACCCGGGAATTTCCAACCAAATTTAAACTTAATCTTTATATGATTTCGACAAGATAAGCAAAGTCTGTAATGTTGGGTTACAAAATTTTGAAACTATTTCATGATGACATTTGACCTTTGACCATTCCCGACGATTCACGGACAATTGTTTGTAAATAAATATGTATATATATTATAATTGTAGTTTGAATATTATCAGTTCTTATAATGGTTATGTATTGTATTATTCTTATTAATTATTATTAATAAACTTATTAAAATTATTATTTTTATGATTATGAGTATCTTATTACTTATTATTATTATTAACATGTTTATTAGAATTATTGATTTTATCATTATTAATAAGTTATTTATTATTATTAGTTTCAATATTATTATTAAAATAAAAATTTAATATTAAAGTTGTATAATTAATATTATTATATTTTCTTTACATATTTAGATACAGATATGGATATAGTCGATATATATAACTATATATATATACAAATACAAATATAATCAGATATACACGTATTCAATTTAATATACCGATATAAAATATGGATATACACTGATTATATATACAGGTATATATACATATATAAATACATTAAATACATATAATAAATATAGAAAATATGTAATCTGTTGTAAATCGCTTTCAAACTATTTTTGATTTACAATTCCTGTTCCTGATCATTGTAACTAAGTCATCAATCGTACAAGTTTGTTAACCATCGTAATCCAATTTTTTTTTCTTTCTTTCTTCAATGATCGAATTGATCCTGTCTCTTACTGTTCCAAATTCCAATATCAGCCATATCTCTTTTAATTCTGTTACATACTTTTTATTCTTTCTTCTTTGTCTGATTCATAAAAGCTGTCAACCACTCCACCCATTAAATGAATCGAATTGTAAGGATATTGATAACGTCTTGCAATTATCCATCGTCAATATGAATTAAAAACATTAAAAACCATCACCTTTGATCATCATCTACAATATACCAATATCACCATATTCCACTATCACTTTTTATTTTATTTTCCTTCTTTTCATGCCACCATTGTTCTCTACTTAAACAAGACCGAACCTTCATCACTTAAATTGATATTGCAGTTTATGCCTCGGTTGAATCATGCTTCGCGATACCTATCAATACCAAAACAAACAACAAACTATCATTTAAAATAACTAACCACCTTTCACCATAAGGAACCACCACCTGAAAACAAACACACAACCATCTCCAAATGCTTTACTCTTCATGTATTTTGTTCCCCACAGTCACCATCGACTGCAGCTTCTGTTGTACCTCTTTCTGTCTCCTTGCTTCTATATCGACTGCAACCACCATCTAGCTACAGCTTCTGTTTACCCAGCTAATGTTACTACATCATTTTCTTCTGACTAGGCACGTATGATAAAAGAAAAAGGTGATACGTAATTGAGTAATACCATATATAATGCAAGTGTTATATATTTCTAGTTCTTGTCCAAACACCACACATAACCACCTTTTATATTCAAGTATCATTACTTTAATTGCTCCTTTTGGTCGACACTTTGATTGAAGATATACCCCACTTAAATTTATATTTTTCTAGCGGTTTGCAAGTGGAAAGTGAATATGGTCGATATCTTTCTCCTTCCTGTGGGACGAATGAGTTGCTGGAAATTCAGTGAGCCGAACCCCACTTAAATTTATATGTTACATCCCCTTTTCCTTTCTTGGTTATTTTATTGTGCTATTAGTAAACGAAAGAAGCTAGTAATCGTTCATGCCAATTTGAGGTGGACCGCTTAAACAACCCCACACCACCGAAAATTCCTACTACAATTAATATAATTCCAATTGTATCATGAACCCCACTTCATAAAGTAATACTAGTAGAAAAACATTTTGGCCGACACTTATGACCTTTGTTAGGTTAGTGGGTGATTATTTTATTGGAAAGATCAATTCAAAAATCAAATATGTGAAACCATACACCTGCTGAAATTGTTGCTGTATCGAGTTGTCGAAAAATAGATGAAACCGATCTATTTCAGATATTAATGGTGGGCTGTTTGAACAAAGATCTATTGGGCCGTGTTCCCTTTCCATCCTTCGTATTTACCTGGGCCGTGATTTTTTTTATCGGGCTGCCATGTGTCCTACTTGAGACTTTTGAGAAGTGAGGATGAAATTAAGATGAAAACAGAATACGGAGTATATAAAATTATGTAGTGAAATAAATCAGAAAGGTGTTGGCAGAGTAATGGTTTGGTGTTGTTGTGTTTAACCGAGAGGTCGCGGGTTCGAGTCCCATTTGGAGCATTTTCTTTTTAGAAGGGTATACTCTTTTATTTTTCATTTACATTATTATGATGATTATTATTATTATTAATATTATTATTATTATTACTATTATTGTTATGTTATCATTATCGTTAATAAAATTTATATTATTATCATTTATATTGTTAAAATACGTATTATTATTATTAATATCATCCTTACATATCATTGTTAGTAAAAAGTACTAATATAGGCGTATTAGTTATTATTATTATTACTATTATTATGATTATTATTATTATTATTATTATTATTATTATTATTATTATTATTATTATTATTATTATTATTATTATTATTATTATTATTATCATTAGGTATTAGAATTATAATTATTATTAAGTATTATTATTATAAAGTATTAAGAACATTAGTTATTAGTAATATTATTGCTAATACAAGTATTAATTACCCATTCTTAATATTTTTATCATAACCATAGTTACAATTATGATTATTAACAAAAGTATTTAATTAAGTTTACTATTAATAATAGGATGATTATAATGATTAGTATCAATATAAGTATTATTATTATTAAGTAATATGATTATTAATATTATCATTATTAATACTAAAAATTATTTTTTAAGGAAATAAATATTTTTTTATATAAAATACACTTATTACATATACTATAATTATATTAAATTTCACATAACTATATATCAAATCTACAAAAATTATTTATATAAATAATAAACTATCAATTTTTAAATATGACATTAAACAAGTATGTATATGTGTATGGATATATTAATATAACTATATAAATATCAATCATTTTGAATATATACATAAATTAAATATACATAATATATAAATTAAGGATGTAACAAATAAATTGTTCAATTACGATTATATGTATTAATAAATATACAATTGATATAGGTTCGTGAATCCGAGGTCAACCCTACGCTTGTTAAATGACGTCATTGTATTTTTACTACAAAATACAGTATGGTGAGTTTCATTTGCTCCCTTTTACTCTTTACATTTTTGGGCTGAGAATACATGCAAATGCTTTATTAACTGTTTTACAATATTTATATGCGTGAGTTTCATTTGAATCCCTTTTACTCTTTACATTTTTGGGACTGAGAATACATGCAAATGCTTTATTAACTGTTTTACAATAATTATATGTGTGAGTTTCATTTGCCCTTTTTACTCTTTACGTTTTTGGGCTGAGAATACATGCAAATGCTTTATTAACTGTTTTACAATACTTATATGTGTGAGTTTCATTTGAATCCCTTTTACTCTTTACATTTTTGGGACTGAGAATACATGCAAATGCTTTATTAACTGTTTTACAATAATTATATGTGTGAGTTTCATTTGCCTTTTTACCCTTTATATTTTTGGGCTGAGAATACATGCGCAATTTTTATAACTGTTTTACGAAATAGACATAAGTATCTAAAATTACATTCTATGGCTGGATTATTAAATCAAATATGCCCCTTTTTAGTCTGGTAATCTAAGAATTAGGGAACAGACACCCTAATTGACGCGAATCCTAAAGATAGATCTATCGGGCCCAACAAGCCCCATCCAAAGTACCGGATGCTTTAGTACTTCGAAATTTATATCATGTCCGAAGGAGGATCCCGGAATGATGGGGATATTCTTATATGTATATTGTGAATGTCGGTTACCAGGTGTTCAATCCATATGAATGATATTTTTGTCTCTATGCATGGGACGTATGCTTTATAAAATATGGAAATATGAAAATCTTGTGGTCTATTAAAATGATGGAAATGTTTATTTATGTTAAACTAATGAACTCACCAACCTTTTGGTTGACACTTGAAAGCATGTTTATTCTCAGGTACGAAAGAAATCTTCCGCTGTGTAATTGCTCATTTTAAAGATATTACTTGGAGTCATTCATGACATAATTCAAAAGACGTTGCATTCGGGTCATTGAGTTCATCAAGATTATTATTTAGTCAATTATAGTTAGTTATATTGAAATGATTTGCATGCCGTCAACTTTCGATGTAATGAAAGATTGTCTTTTCAAAAACGAATGCAATGTTTGTAAAATGTATCATATAGAGGTCAAGTACCTCGCGATGTAATCAACTATTATGAATTGTTTATAATCAATATGGACTTCGTCCGGATGGATTAGGATGGGTTTTTATATAAACCTTGCTACAACACTATAGGCAGTGTACCTAATCGTAGAGTAGTGTAGTTTTTAGTAAGTCTGGTTCCTTCCACAGGGAGACAGCTTATTGCGTACACTATATTTTTAAACAATTATATTTGTATAAATATATATATATATATATATATATATATATATATATATGTATATATATATATATGTATATATATATATATATGTATATATATATATATATATATGTATATATATATATATATATATATATATATATATATATGTATATATTAGTAATATAGTAGTATTATTATTATTATTATAAAAGGGGGTTTTACCGTTTAATGACCGGTTTGTCGATTTTAAATAAAGCGTAAAGATAAATGATGATAATATAAATGACAGAATCTAAATTGCAATAAAGTAAATTGCAGTAATTAAAATGACAGTAAATAAAGGTACGATGAAATATGAAATAAAATTATTATGCTTATTTAAACTTTCGTAATCATGATGTTTGACGTTTTGATTTTAATTTATTACTCTGGGTTAATTGTCCTTTGTCCTGAATTATTTGAAACCTATCTGGTTTTTGTCCATAATAGTTCATCGGTCATAATTATAAATGCTCGTCAAATTAACCTTATTCTCGAAGTTAAATATTCTAACTAATTAGGGATTCGAACTGTAACATGGTTTTAATACTTTGTTTAATGATTACACCAGGTTATCGACTGCATATAATCCAAGATTTTAATACGTTGTTAACAGTTACACCAATTACCCTTGTATGTAATCCACCCCAGTTTTAATAAGATATAAACATTAATTTACCCATTTGATCAGTTTGAATAATCAATTACCCAAACCGAATAATTAATTAAATGATCGTAAAATATGTCGTATAAACGTCACTAAATAGGACATGCATAATCATTTAATAATTATTAGATTAACTAATTTGAAGATAGGTTCGACAGATTCCAATGAGTCGTCATTCGATTAGACAATACCCCCCCCCCCATCTATTAATAGTTCATAGTCCAATGTCCATAAGTGTCGGTCTTTTGTCCAAACCCGAATTATGGTACAAAATCCAATAACTACGTCTTAATATTTAGCCCAACATCACAATTACTTCGGCTCAAATAAGCATAATAATAACTTAGTTATGATACATTAATTTAAAAAGGAAAAACATAGCTTATAGTGATTATTTATTGCGTAGCGTTACACGGACAGAGTTTTGATTTACAAAACCTTAAAACATTTCTTACAATAACCCAATTATTATTAAACTTAAAATTATAAATATAAATATATATATTTGATTACAGAGGAAGAATGAAATATGGTGTGTAAAACTCGTCAAATTCGATGGATTTTATAGGACCTGGCCACCATTTCTCTGTCATGCGATCGCATGGGAATAAGGCAGCCAGGCCACGTAATCGCATGGCCAGCTGGATCCAGCTCAATCACTTTGTTTTCTAGTTTGTCGACGTATTATAATAATATATAATATAATATATATAATTTTATATAATTATATATATATATTATATTATATTCTTATGCATAGTAGACTTGTAATTTTAGGTCCGATGCATCGCGCATTGATAGTTGGCTCAGGTCCCGGTTCCGGATTTTCGAACGTCCTTTCGTACGCGGAGATATCTTGTACTTTGCGTTCCGCGGCTCGTACTCTTGTCATTTTTAGACGTTTCTCATCATTAAATTGAACTAATTGAATTATATCTTGTACATTTGAGCTTTTTGGTCATTTGCGTCTTCAAATCGTCGTTTTCGTCTTTTGTCTTCGCGCTTATTTATTTAAACGATTATTACATAAAAATAGAACAATAGTAACTAAAAGCTTTACATATTGGAAGGATATTGTGCCTAAATATATGTTCATTTGGAGCACTATCAAATATCCCCACACTTGAGCGTTGCTTGTCTTCAAGCAATACAGAACTTGAAATTAAATCACACTTCACTCGAATCACTTTTTTATTCTCACACTTTATACATCAATGATTTTGATACGGTGGTATAAACAATGATAGTAACGATGTGGTTTACAGTCCCACATGACTATTAAAAATTTAGATCCTTTAAGGAAATTGGATCTTTATGAAAATATTTGGTCTTTTGAAAATTCATTCTAGCTTTTACCCTAGATAAGTTTTCCGGAATAACCCTTCACCGGTGTTTGCAAAATATTTTTGTGGGGTTTGTGGGTTTCAGATTTCAAAATTTTAGCTCAAAACTTGCGGCTTTGTGTCACCCACTTGCTAACCTTGTATTAGGAAAGCAATACGTCCAGTATACTTGTTCCGTATATTACCTTTCGGTAAACTACCATCCGGTTGTAAAGGAAAGCGTTGAACAAGCAACCGTTAAGGCAATGTCTAATGACATGCTTTTGTTCATGGTCCACAACGTGTCGGATGCAATTACTATCCTTTGTAGGAGAAATAGTAAAGATCACCCTATAATTTTCGGTCTGGCACAAGGTCCTGTCTTCGACCATGCTATGCAACCACCGTTCTTACGGTTGACACCCGATTTGGTTCAGGTGACCTAATGAATTCTGATGAATTCTCAGGATTTTACGTTCAATGGTAATGAACGCATTGAAAATGGGTTTTCAGAAAACAAATCGGTTTTATTTTTGATCAAATTATTTTCTCGTTCAAGCTCGAGTTTAGATATCATCGAATTTCATGAGTTTGTAATTCTCAATCTTTAAGGTAAATCTCAAGGATAGAATAATATCAGGCTTAGAAGCTGATTTTTAATCTTTAAGGAGATTATCCTTTCTAGGGATCTGATTCATTAGTCTTATCAAGTTAATTTGCACGGCGCCCTCCCCATTTTACGAGATAGATTCTCTCATGGTTAGGATAAGTCTGACCACTTGGCGACTCTGTTTGATGCTGAGGTCCGTGGATTTCCTGCTGATTTTAGAGATGACTTTTCTAGATTTTTCGTCAACCTACAGCTGGTCTGGACGACAACTTCCTGACCTAAATCAAGAAGCGCGTGTCTTTATCGAAAGACTTTACTTCCTTTTAAGGATGGAATTGATTCATCGTGTAGATCCATCAATTCTTTCAAATGTATTACAATAAATCGGGTAAAACTGATTAGTTTAGTCCAAAGCAAAAGTACCTGCAATAAACTGTACCAAATATGTGATATGTGTTTTAAAGAACTTGGTAAATTCTTCCCACACTTAGCTTTTATTTATTCTTTTCTTTGCCTTTTTTTTCTCTTCTGTTCCATTTTAAATGAATTCAAGCGTTTTGGGTTGTTTCTCCATTTATGTTCTCTCCGAGGTAACAATAATTTCGGCATTAACACCTAGTTTTATTGTTCATAGATATGTATAAACATGATTTTGAATTCATTTAATTGAAAAATTTTCAAATTTTCACAAAATTTGGCAATTAAACCAAGTGTAAACCAGAGAGAATTTATAACCCTTCCCCACACTTGAGATCATGCAATGCCCTCATTTACATGAAATTAGACTATAATTATAAATTCATGAGGGTCATTAGTGTAGAAAAGTGATTAAAAATACCGAGTTTGCAAACATATTATTTTATATCACATTTGATATTTTGCGTCTTGTCATCAAAATTAGTAGCTTTTGCTGAACTTTAATGTCAGTCTTTGAAAATGTGATGTTTTACCCCGTTTTGTATATAAGATAAACTACAAACATATATATATATATATATATATATATATATATATATATATATATATATATATATATATATATATATATATATATATATATATATATATATATATATATATATATATATATATATATATTATAAAACCTTTATTTATTAAAACAATTTAAATGAATAATTTTTTAAAATTTTGTTTCCTTTTACTTTAGGTAGTTTCGGTATGTTTACCTAGTCCGTCCCTCGACAAAATTTAAAATTTGTCGTTAAAGCGATTGTTTTAAAAGCAAAGATTTTTGGGTCTTTAAATTTTTTTTTTTAGTATACTTTAGATCAATAAAATTAAAAATAATGATAACCGAAAATTTTGCCCCGCCCTCGGGTAAAGCAATTTCCGTTCCATGACCTAGTCTTCAACTTACGATGAATTTTAGAAATAATTTTTTAATCTTAATGAAATAAAGTAATTTTTGTTTTTTAAAATCACACAAAAATTAAATTTAAAAATGTAAATTAATTTCATACAAAACCTACAAAACAAAAATTCAGAATGGGGGGAGAAAACTAGTTCTTTAGCGTCTGCTAGTGGAAAAGACCAATCGAATTCCATTCTTGGAATTACACGAGAACAGAACAACTAACTCTAGACAACATTTTCTTTTTAGAATATTTGAATCTCCCCACACTTAGGTAGCTGTGGTGTCGAAATTGTGATTAACTTCATCGTTAATTTCTTTTGGACCATAATCAACTTGCATATCTGTGACTTTTGCTTTAAGTCATTGGTCGGATTCTTGTGTAATATCCACAAATTCAACTAGTTTCGCCTTTTATTTAGGCGATAGATTGGATACTAATCGGTTATATAACTTAAAGTTCCCCTTGGTTCTAGCATCGCGAATCCATTTAATAAGTTTCTTCATTGAACTGTTAATAACGGGATCATTTAATTTCGTATCAACAACGGGGTTCTTTGTTATCAGGTCATCATTAGGTGTCATTTCATCTTCCCCACACTTAGGCATTTTATTATTGTTAAGCACTACCGTTGGAGTTGGTAAAACAATATGGTTTTTACCAACCTTTTTTGTTGGTTCAACGGTTTTAGTTGGTGGAGATTTAGCCTTTCGACTCACAAAGGTGATTGATTTGTCATCATTACTAAGTGTCATTCTACCCTCTCTTACATCAAATAACGCCCCGGTGGACGCTAAGAATGGTCGACCTAAAATTAGAGGAATGTTTGGGTCCTCTTCTATGTCAATGACAATAAATTCGACTAGAAAGGTTAAATTACCTACTTGAATGGGTAGGTTGTCAGCAATTCCAACTGGGTGCTTAATGGTTTGATCAAATAGTCTAACACTCATTTTCGTTGGACTTAACTCACCTACTCATAATCTCTTATATAATGAAAGAGGCATAACACTTACACTCGCACCTAAATCTGCTAGTGCATCATACATGACACAATCACTAAGTAGACAAGGAACAATAAATTCACCCTGATCACCCAACCTGGGTGGAACTTTTGGTGGAACTGTCTTCACCGGGTTTATTTTTACGATTTTTGTTTCTTGCACTTTCTTATTCCTCTTCTTCTTTCCAGAGGTATCACAAACTTTATTACCTATTACTTTCTCATACTCAACTCCTTTTCTTGGAAACGGGATGGGTGGTCTGTATGGTGCCACCACTGGCTTTACATACTCGAGTGGTGGTGGTGTTGTAACTTCTTCATTGTTACTCACGTCTAAAACCTCCCCATCTTCTGGTGCTGATTTTTCCGAATTTGTTGACACCATGTTAACATTTTCATTCTAAGGATTTACTTCAGTATTACTCGGTAGCTTTCCTTATTCCCTCTCACTCATCATGCTAGCAAGAGTACCTACGTGTTTTTTTAGATTTAAAATGGAAGCTTGTTAAGTTCTTAATGACTGATCAAACCTCTCATTCGTTTGGGTTTAAGATTTAATAAATTGTGTTTGAGATTCCATTAGCTTTGCCATCATTTCTTCCAGATTTGGATTTTTCTCTTCGGTTTGTTGTGGTGGTTTATACAAGGTAGGCCTTTGTTGATTGAAAGTGTTGTTTTGAGTTGATTGGTTATTCAGACCTTGTTGGTTGTTGATAGTGCTCCAAATGAACATATATTTAGTCGCAATATCATCCCAATATGTAAAGTTTTCAGTTGCAATTGTTCTATTTTCAAGTAATATTCGTTTAAATAAATAAGTGCGAAGACAAAAGGCGAAAACGAAGAATTGAAGAAAAAGTGTCACTAAAGCTGAAAAAAGTGTCACTAAAGCCATAGTACACTCAAAAGTGCCACTAAAAGTGAGTTAAAAGACTTGCACGGATTTTGGAAGTTAAGGAAAATTATTTTTGTGCAAATTACAAATCGCGGAATGCAAAGTACAGGATATCTGCGCGTACGAAAAGACGTTCGAAAATCCGGAACCGGTACCCGAGCCAACTTTCAACGCCCGACTCAACGGACCAAAAATTACAAGTCTACTATGCTCAAGAATATAATATAATATATATATATATAATTATATATATTATATATATTATATATATTTATTAATTATGTCGACAAGCAAGTGGCCAAACAAATGTGAGCTGGATCCAGTGGCCATGCGATCGCATGGCTTGGATGCCTATAACTCATGTGATCGCATGGCCTGAAAAATCAGGCCAGTCCTATAAATAGCCAGCTTATTCGACGAGTTAAACAAAAAAAAAATATATATTACTCCCTCTGTTTAAGATTAATATGTATATATATATATATATATATATATATATATATATATATATATATATATATATATGTATATATAATATATAGTATAGGTTAGTTTTATATTAGATTAGTTTGGGTTATGTAAAGGTTTTTTTACGGGTTTTGAAGTCGAAGCTCTGTCCATGTAACACTACGCGATAAATAATCAATGTAAGCTATGTTCTCCTTTTTAAATTAATGTCTCGTACTTAAGTTATTATTATGCTTATTTGAGCCGAAGTAATCGTGATGTTAGGCTAAATATTAAGATGGGGTAATTGGGCTTTGGACTATAATTGTGGTTTGAACAAAAGAACGACACTTGTGGAAATTAGACTATGGGCTATTAATGGGCTTTATATTAAATTAACAATACCTCGTTAATTTAATATAAAGGTTACAATTTGACGTATCTATATATAACCACATACGCTTAATTGGATACGATGGGCGGAATATTTATAAATACAAATTATTGTTGATTTGACCGAACACGGGGGTGGATTAATAGTCAATGGACTAATTAAAACAGGGGTGGATTACATTCAAGGGTAATTTGTGTAATTGTTAACAAAGTATTAAAACCTTGGTTTACACACAGTCGATAACCTGGTGTATTCATTAAACAAAGTATTAAGACCTTGTTACAGTTCAAATCCCCAGTTAGTTGGAATATTTGACTTCGGGTATAAAGTTAAAATTGCCGAGCATTTTATAATTATGACCGATGAACTATTATGGACAAAAACCAGATAGGTTTCAAATACATCCACGACAAAGGACAATTAACCCAGGGTAATAAATAATCAAAACGTCAAACATCATGGTTACAGAAGTTTAAATAAGCATAATTATTATATTGTTATTTATTTTACGCACTTTAATTATTGTCATTTATATTTACGCTTAAGTTTTAAAATCGACAAACCGGTCATTAAATGGTAAACCCCCTTTTATAATAATAAATATTATTATATATAATTATATATATTTGTACAAATATAGTTATATAAAAATATAGTGTGACCGTCTCCCTGTGGAACAAACCGGACTTACTAAAAATGATACTACTTTACGATTAGGTACACTGCCTATAGTGTTGTAGCAAGGTTTAGGTATATCCCATCTGTAAATAAATAAATAACTTGTGTAAAATTGTATCATATTTAATAGTATTTCGCAAAAAAAATATAACTATTTCGTATACACCTCTACGCACATCAAGTTTTTGGCGCCGCTGCCGGGGAACCGGCGAAACGCTATATTTTTAATATATATTTGTATAAATATATTTATATATCATTTTTAGAAAAACAATATAAAATATATATATATATATATATATAAAAACCTGTAACCCAGGCCTATGCGATCGCATGAGCCGGGTGTTGTAAAACCATGCGATCGCATGGCCTGCCCTGATAGGTCTGACTCGAGCATTAAATACGTTTAGGGTTTATAAATAATTATTATTATTAATTAGGGTTATTTATTTTAATATTTGGTTTTATTTTTATTTAAAATTAGTAATATTAAGTTTTAATTAGTTTTATTAATATATAAAATTAATACTTTTATAAATAATTATATAAAAATAATATTTTTATAAAAATAGGTAATTTTATCATTTTTGTCTCTTTTTATAATTTGTATATTTTAATCAATTGTATATTTTTCGTTCGCAATTAGTTTTAAAATTAGTTTTTCCGTAGTTATTTTATGTTTATAGATTCTTAGGTTTTGCCGTAAAATCCCTTAAGTGCTTTTTCTTTAGATTAAGATTTAGGCGCTTTGGAATTTTGTGACGCCGTTTTTCGCTTTAGTTTTAAATAGATTTTAGCACCTTTAAGTAATTGTCGTTTTCTGAATAAAATTGCATTTACCTTTAGACCTTTAGGCGCAACTTTTTAGATATAATTTTTAGACTTTTAAGTTTCGACGTTTTTCTTTCTTATTTTTATTTTTCGACGTTTTTTGACGCGCTTCTTTTTCTTTCTTATTTCTCGACGATCTAGTTTTTAGGACATAGAATTTTCTATTTCTTCTCTAAAATATCAAAAACGAAAAATTATTTTAAGCGGTTAAATTGATAGACATCCAAATTTTCTGGTTCGTAGTAATAGTTGGATTTGTTAGTGGCTGAGTTGTGAGCTTCCGATTTAAAGGTTCTGGCTCCCTGCTACATCTTTTGGCTATTCGAAACGTGGGCAAAAGCAGAAAAGTCTATTAATTTGATAACTTATATAATTTTTTGTTAGTAAATCCACCACATTGTAGCTAAAATTTGGTAATAAGCGCATTATGGAAAATCTCGAAAATATCTTGGAAACTCTTTATGACATCCGAAATCAATTTCATCAATACTCTCAAACAGGTGTTGATGACAATTCATTCCGTCAATCTTGGATCACGAATGACGAAACAATAACTGGTTGTGAAATCTGTGGAGATTATCACTAAACATGGGAATGTTATTATTACGTTCCTATGGAAAATTATGCACTCACGGAACCTGAATGGAATGATTATGAAGAATACAATTCAAATTGGGATTATTCCCAAGAATATATCCAAACTCAACAACCAGAAGACGAGGAGAATTATGTGTCTGAAAATCTTTTAGACAATATGAAAATCAAACTCGAAGAACTCGATGCTCAAAATGAACAAATGAGAGAGTTTGTAAATAGGCAAGCTGAAACTCTATCAGACTACACACCTGTTGATCTGAGGAGTCATGTACAAGAAAATCTCATATCATCGAATTTTGTTGAATTCGAGAGCTCCGAAATCACCAACTATCCCGATCATACTTTTTATTCAGCTTTACCAATTTCACAACATATCGACACATTAGCCTCTACCGACAAAATCATCGATCAATTAATGGATGAAGAAGAAGTAAGGATGACAAATTGGTACTCTTGGGAAAACGATAACATTGAAAACTTTACCCTCGAGACCAAAGTGGTGGGACCGATAAGTACCGTTAATGAAAAAGAATCGGCTTCGATCCCGAAATTCACCATTCCACAACCTTCTAACCCAATATTCTCAATAGACAATTCATCTACTGAAGATGAACTACGAGCTGTAATGGATAATGACACCTCAGATTTCACCCAATTGGGTAATAGAGGTGAAAACTTTGATCCCGAGAATAAACGGAAGGAAATGTTAGGAATTGTCCACCCTATAGAAATATGTATGTCGGTGTATATCGATCCATTTGACCAAGAACCAGAAAAGAGACGTATCCATTTACTAAAAGATACACTTAAAAAGAATTAAGTAGTGATGATCGGGTGGTTCTAAACTTTAAACCCATTGATTTATTATACACCACCCGAGATGTAAATAACTGGCTCACTATTCTAATTCGTGGAACTTATTCTACCAACTTCACATATCGTCAGCTAAGTGTGGGGAAGTCTAACCCCACTTAACGTTAAATTAGGGGTTCGGGTTAGTACATAACTCGTTAATAAACATGCATAATAAGTAAGGGTAAAAGACGCATTTTCAAATATTAACAAACAGCTCAGAAAAGCAGCCATTTTTGAAGGAAAAAAAAACACGTGTGATAAAACAAGAAGGGATGAATGATGAGGTGCACCATCTATCATTCGACGAGCTTTGAAAATACAAACTGGGTATTTTTAATCATTTTCTACACTAATCACCCTCATGAATTTATAATTAGAGTCTGATTTCATGCAAATAAGGGCATTGCATGATCTCAAGTGTGGGGAAGGGTTATAAATTCTCTCGGGTTTACACTTAGTTTAATTGTCAAATTTTGTGAAAATTTGAAAAATTTTCAACGAAATGAACTCAAAATCATGTTTATACATATTTATGAACGATAAAACTAGGTGTTAATACCGAAATTATTGTTACCTTGGAAAGGACATAAATTGAGAAACACCCTAAAACACTTGAATTCATTTAAAATGAAATAAAAGAGAATAAAAAGGCAAAGAAAGAAACTAAGTGTGGGGAGAATGTACCAAGTTATTCAATTAAAAAACTATCTATCACATGTTTCTGTAAAGTTATTGCAGGTGCTTTTGTTTTGGACTAAATTGACTGTTTTACCCGCAATATTATAATAAAGATAAAAGAATAGATGGATCTACACGATGAATCAATTCTATCATTAAAATGAAGTAAAGTCTTCAGAAAAAGACACTCGCTTCTTGATTTAGGTCAGGAAGTTGTCGTCCAGACCAGCTGTAGGTTGACGAAAAATCTAGAAAATTCATCTCTAAAATCAGCAGGAAATCCACGGACTTCAGCATCAAACAGAGTCGCCAAGTGGTCAGATTTATCCTAACCATGAGAAGGATTTTTCTCGTAAAATGGGGAGAGCGCCATGCAAATTAGCTTGATAAGACTAATGAATCAGACCCCCAGAAAGGATAATCTCTTTAAAGATTAAAAATCAGCTTTTAAGCCTGATATTACTCAATCCTTGAGATTGACCTTAAAGATTGAGAATTACAAACTCATGGAATTCGATGATATCTAAACTCGAGCTTGAACGAGAAAATATTTTGATCAAAATTAAAACCGATTTGTTTTCTGAAACCCTATTTTCAATGCGTTCATTACCATTGAACGTAAAATCCTAGGAATTCACCTGAAATTTATTAGGTCACCTGAACCAAATCGGGTGTCAACCGTAAGAACGGTGGTTGTATAGCATGGTCAAAGACAGGACCTTGTGCCAAACCGAAAAAGTATAGGGTGATCTTTACTATTACTCCTACAAAGGATAGTAATTGCATCCGACATGATATAGACCATAATCAAAAGCATGTCAAGGGACATTGCCTTAACAGTTGCTTTTTCAACGCTTTCCTTTACAACCGAACGGTAGTTTACCGAAAGGTAATATACGGAGCAAGTAAACTGGACGTGTTGCTTTCCCAATACAAGGTTAGCAAGTGGGTGACAAAAAATTGCAAGTTTTGAGCTAAATTTTTCAAATCTGAAACCCACAAAAATATTTTGCAAACACCGGTGAAGGGTTATTCCGGAAAACTTATCTAGGGTAAAAGCTAGAATGAATTTTCAAAAGATCAAATATTTTCATCAAGATCCAATTTCCTTAAGGATATAAATTTTTATAGTCATGTGGGACTGTAAACCACATCGTTACTATCATTGTTTATACCGTCGTATCAAAATCACTAATGTACAAAGTGTGAAGAATAAAGAAGTGATTCGTGTGATGTATTATATTATTTCAAGTTCTGTATTGCTTGAGGACAAGCAACGTTCAAGTGTGGGGATATTTGATAGTGCTCCAAATGAACATATATTTAGTCGTAATATCATCCCAATATGTAAAGTTTTCAGTTGCAATTGTTCTATTTTCAAGTAATATTCGTTTAAATAAATAAGTGCGAAGACAAAAAGGCGAAAACGAAGAATTGAAGAAAAAGTGCCACTAAAGCTGAAAAAAGTGTCACTAAAGCCATAGTGCACTCAAAAGTGCCACTAAAAGTGAGTTAAAAGACTTGCACGGATTTTGGAAGTTAAGGAAAATTATTTTTGTGCAAATTACAAATCACGGAATGCAAAGTACAGGATATCTGCGCGTATGAAAAGACGTTCCAAAATCCGAAACCGGTACCCGAGCCAACTATCAACGCCCGACTCAACGAACCAAAAATTACAAGTCTACTATGCACAAGAATATAATATAATATATATATATATATATATATATATATATATATATATATATATATATATATATATATATATATATATAATTATATAAATTATATATATTATATATATTATATATATTTATTAATTATGTCGACAAGCAAGTGGCCAAACAAATGTGAGCTGGATCCAGTGGCCATGCGATCGCATGGCTTGGATGCCTATAACTCATGCGATCGCATGGCCTGAAAAATCAGGCCAGGTCCTATAAATAGCCAGCTTATTCGACGAGTTAAACACAAAAAAAAATATATATTACTCCTTCTGTTTAAGTATAATATATATATATATATATATATATATATATATATATATATATATATATATATATATATATATATATATATATATATATATATATATATATATAATATAATATAATATAGGTTAGTTTTATATTAGATTAGTTTGGGTTATGTAAAGGTTATTTTACGGGTTTTGAAGTCGAAGCTCGGTCCATGTAACACTACGCGATAAATAATCAATGTAAGCTATGTTCTCCTTTTTAAATTAATGTCTCGTACTTAAGTTATTATTATGCTTATTTGAGCCGAAGTAATCGTGATGTTAGGCTAAATATTAAGATGGAGTAATTGGGCTTTGGACTATAATTGGGGTTTGGACAAAAGAACGACACTTGTGGAAATTAGACTATGGGCTATTAATGGCCTTTATATTAAATTAACAATACCTCATTAATTTAATATAAAGGTTACAATTTGACGTATCTATATATAACCACATACGCTTAATCGGATACGATGGGCGAAATATTTATAAATACAAATTATTGTTCATTTGACCGGACACGGGGATGGATTAATAGTCAATGAACTCATTAAAACAGGGGTGAATTACATTCAAGGGTAATTGGTGTAATTGTTAACAAAGTATTAAAACCTTGGTTTACACACAGTCGATAACCTGGTGTATTCATTAAACAAAGTATTAAGACCTTGTTACAGTTCGAATCCCCAGTTAGTTGGAATATTTGACTTCAGGTATAAAGTTAAAATTGCCGAGCATTTTATAATTACGACCGATGAACTATTATGGACAAAAACCAGATAGGTTTCAAATACATCCACGACAAAGGACAATTAACCCAGGGTAATAAATAATCAAAACGTCAAACATCATGGTTACAGAAGTTTAAATAAGCATAATTATTATATTGTTATTTATTTTACGCACTTTAATTATTGTCATTTATATTTACGCTTAAGTTTTAAAATCGACAAATCGGTCATTAAACGGTAAACCCCCTTTTATAATAATAAATATTATTATATATAATTATATATATTTGTACAAATATAGTTATATAAAAATATTGTGTGACCGTCTCCCTGTGGAACGAACCGGACTTACTAAAAACGATACTACTTTACGATTAGGTACACTGCCTATAGTGTTGTAGCAAGGTTTAGGTATATCCCATCTGTAAATAAATAAATAACTTGTGTAAAATTGTATCATATTTAATAGTATTTCGCAATAAAAATATAACTATTTCGTATATACCTCTACGAACATCAGTTGTATGAGTTAATGTTGGGTCCATTTGGATCGTAAAGAATGTTTTGATTTCGATTGAAGTTTGGCCTTGGCGTTTGATAATTATTTCCCGGCCTTTGATTCATATAGGAAACATTCTCACGTTGTTCCATCGTTTGCTCAATGTGACAATCTTTCATTAAGTGTGGTCCACCGCATTGCTCACAATTGATTCGTATTGCGTGAATATCTTTAGTCATATTTTCCATTCGTCTCTTGAAAGCATCTATTTTTGCTGAAACGGAATCAAAGTCATGGCTAGAATCGGCTATAGCCGCTTTAGATGAACGAAAAATATCTTTTTCTTGGTGCCACTCATGCGAGTGGGAGGTTGTGTTATCAATGATTTTGTGAGCTTCGGATGCAGTTTTCTTCATAATGGAACCACCAGCTGCTGTGTCGATGTCTTTTCGTGTAGCAACGTCGCATCCTTGGTAGAATATTTGTAGTATTTGATAAGTGTCTAAACCGTGTTGAGGACATCCGCTCAACAACTTTCCGAATCTTGTCCACGCCTCATATAATGTTTCATTTGGCTTTTGCGCGAACGTAACAATTTCTCCTTGAAGTCTTACGGCTTTAGATGCCGGAAAGAATCTTTTAAGAAATTTCTCAACTAAAACATCCCATGTGTCAATCGCTCCTTTAGGTAACGATTCTAACCAATCTTTGGCTTCTCCCTTTAAAGTCCAGGGAAACAACATGAGATAGATCTGTTCATCCTTAATTTCTCTGATTTTGAATAGAGTACAGATCCTATTAAAGGTTCGAAGATGTTCATTTGGATCTTCTTTTGGCGTACCACTATATTGGCATTGATTAGTTACCATGTGTAGGATTTGTCCTTTGATTTCATAATCGGGCGCATTAATGTCTGGCTTAATAATGGCATGACCTTGGCCAGTGCGTGTGGCTCTCATTCGATCTTCCATACTTAGAGGTTCCGTTACTTTCATAATTAAATTTGTTGAATACGAATCACTAGAGGATTCTGATTTAATGGTTTCTTCCTCGACAATCTCTGGTTGAATGATTTGTGGTTCCGGAGGAAATATTAGTGGTTCAGGATCTCTGAATTGTCCTTGAATAACCTTTGGGTTCTCAATTGTGAGGTAGGGTTCAAAAAATGGATTATCGGAAATTTGAATTGGAGTACTTGTTCGACTTGATGACGATTCTAAAGAAAAATCAACGGCGACAATATTGGCTAGCTGTCTTGATCGAGTTACAGGTGGTGAACGTATGAAAGGTGGTGAACGTATGAAAGGTGGTGAACGTTTTGCTCGGTGAATTCACTGAATATCCTATTAGTTATAAAAATAAAAAATTATATAAGTTATCAAATTAATAGACTTTTCTGATTTTGCCCACGTTTTGAATAGCCAATAGATGCAGCAGGTAGCCAGAACCCTTTAAATCATAAGCCCACAACTCGCCACTAACAAATCCAACTATTACTACGAACCAGAAAATTTTGGATGTCTATCAATTTAACCGCTTAAAATAATTTTTCGTCAAAATTTAAAGAAGATAAAGAAAATTCTATGTCCTAAAAAACTAGAGCGTAGAAATGAGAAAGAAAAAGAAGCGCGTCGAAAAACGTCAAAAAATAAAAATAAGAAAGAAAAATGTTGAAACTTAAAAGTCTAAAAACTAAATCCAAAAAGTTGCGCCTAAAGGTATTAAAGCTTAAAAGGAATTCTAAACGGAAAACGGCAATTACTTAAAAGGCACTAAAATTTTAAAACGACCTCGCAAAATTATAAAGCGCCTAAATCTTAATTATAAAGAAAAAGTACTTAAGGGATTTTACGGCAAAGCCTTAAAATCTAGAAATAAAAATAACTACAGCAAAAACTATCTTAAACTAATTACGAACGATACGATAAAAAGATACATACTCTAAAAGATATAAAATAAAAATGATAAAAATAAGATTTTATATAAAAATATTATTTTTATATTTTTCTATATAATAAGTACAAATAAATAAACTTTAAATTACAAATAATAATAAAACTAGATATAAATATATTAATTAATACAAACCCTAATTAAATTAAATAATAATAATTATAAAAAACCTACAGCTGTAATTAATGCGTCAAAGGATCAGCCTATCAGACGATCATCCGATCGCATGAATATTAGGCGTTGGGCTAATGCGATCGCATGGCCCAATAATCCAGATGTGATTCAGGCTTTTTAAACTGACTCGACCAGTTTTTAATTTATTTATTTTTATTTGATTTTTATATTTTTTGATTTATATTTATAAAAAATATTTATATAAAATATAAAGAAAACTTATATATATTTAAAATTCTAAAAGTAAAAATATTTTTTAATTTTATATATCTTAAAAATATATATATATATTTAAACACTTATATATATATATATATATATATATATATATATATATATATATATATATATATATATATATATATATATATATATATATATATATATATATATATATATATATATATATATATATATATATATATATATATATAGTAAATTATTTTTTTCCTATATGTTTTTAATCAAAATATTTTTACAAAATTAGAGATAAGAAATATAGCATAAAAATATAGCGTTTCGCCGGGTTCCCCGGCAGCGGCTTCAAAAATACTTGATGTGTGCGAGGTAGGGTACGAAATATACTATTATTTTTAATACGAAATACGGTACAATTTACACAAGTTTTAATTATTTATATAGATAGGATATACCTAAACCTTGCTATAACACTATAGGCAGTGTACCTAATCGTAGAGTAGTGTAGTTTTTAGTAAGTCCGGTTCTTTCCACAGGGAGACGGCTTATTGCGTACACTATATTTTTAAACAATTATATTTGTATAATATATATATATATATATATATATATATATATATATATATATATATATATATATATATATATATATATATATATATATATATATATATATATATATATATATATATATATTAGTAATATAGTAGTGTTATTATTATTATAAAAGGGGGGTTTTACCGTTTAATGACCGGTTTGTCGATTTTAAATAAAGCGTAAAGATAAATGACGATAATATAAATGACAGAATTTAAATTGCGATAAAGTATATTGCAGTAATTAAAATGACAGTAAATAAAGCTACGATGAAATATGAAATAAAAGTATTATGCTTATTTAAACTTCCGTAATCATGATGTTTGACGTTTTGATTTTAATTTATTACTCCGGGTTAATTGTCCTTTGTCCTGGATTATTTGAAACCTATCTGGTTTTTGTCCATAATAGTTCATCGGTCATAATTATAAAATGCTCGTCAAATTAACCTTATTCCCGAAGTCAAATATTCCAACTAATTAGGGATTCGAACTGTAACAAGGTTTTAATGCTTTGTTTAATGATTACACCAGGTTATCGACTGCGTATAATCCAAGGTTTTAATACTTTGTTAACAGTTACACCAATTACCCTTGTATGTAATCCACCCCTGTTTTAATAAGATATAAACATTAATTTACCCATTTGATCAGTTTGAATAATCAATTACCCAACCCGAATAATTAATTAAATGATCGTAAAAGATATCGTATAAACGTCACTAAATAGGACATGCATAATCATTTAATAATTATTAGATTAACTAATTTGAAGATAGGTTCGACAGATTCCAATGAATTGTCATTCGATTAGACAATACCCCCATCTATTAATAGTTCATAGTCCAATGTCCACAAGTGTCGGTCTTTTGTCCAAACCCGAATTATGGTATAAAATTCAATAACCCCGTCTTAATATTTAGCCTAACATCATAATTACTTCGGCTCAAATAAGCATAATAATAACTTAGTTACGATACATTAATTTAAAAAGGAAGAACATAGCTTACAGTGATTATTTATCGCGTAGCGTTACACGGACAGAGTTCCGATTTACAAAACCTTAAAACATTTCTTACAATAACCCAATTATTATTAAACTTAAAATTATAAATATAAATATATATATTTGATTACAGAGGAAGAATGAAATATGGTGTGTAAAACTCGCCGAATTCGCTGGCTTTTATAGGACCTGGCCACCATTTCCCTGCCATGCGATCGCATGGGAATAAAGCAGCCAAGCCATGCGATCGCATGGCCAGCTGGATCCAGCTCAATCACTTTGTTTTCTAGTTTGTCGACGTATTATAATAATATATAATATAATATATAATTATATATATATTATACTATATTCTTGTGCATAGTAGACTTGTAATTTTAGGTCCGTTGCATCGCGCGTTGATAGTTGGCTCAGGTCCCGATTCCGAATTTTCGAACGTCCTTTCGTACGCGGAGATATCTTGTACTTTGTGTTCCGCGGCTCGTACTCTTGTCATTTTTAGACGTTTCTCATCATTAAATTGAACCACTTGAATTATATCTTGTACATTTGAGCTTTTTGGTCATTTGCGTCTTCAAATCGTCGTTTTCGTCTTTTGTCTTCGCACTTATTTATATAAACGATTATTACATAAAAATAGAACAATAGTAACTAAAAGCTTTATATATTGGAAGGATATTGTGCCTAAATATATGTTCATTTGGAGCACTATCAAGAACCTATGCGGGTAAAAGTTAAGAATATAATTATTTGTACTAACCTTACTTCTCAAATAAAAGAGGCTCAGCAGAGAGTTTTAAAAGAAGGAAATTTGAAGAATGAAATACCCAAAGGATCAGAGAAACATCTTAATATTTAGGAAGACGGAACCCGATATAGGGCTGAAGGAATTTGGGTACCAAAGTTTGGAGATGTGAGAGAAATGGTACTTAAGGAAGGCATAAGACCAGATATTCAATACATCCCAGAGCGGGGAAGATGTACAAAGATCTCAAGAAACACTTTTGGTGGCCGGGTATGAAAGCCGATATTGCTAAATACGTAGGAGAATGTTTGACGTGTTCTAAGGTCAAAGCTGAACATCAGAAACCATCAGGTCTACTTCAACAACGTGAAATCCCAGAATGGAAATGGGAAAACATTACCATGTATTTCATTACTAAATTGCCAAGGACTGCAAGTGGTTATGATACTATTTGGGTAATAGTCGATCGTCTCACCAAGTCAGCACACTTTCTGCCAATGAGAGAAGATGATAAAATAGAGAAGATAGCACGACTATACTTGAAGGAAGTTGTCTTCAGACATGGAATACCAATCTCTAGTATCTCTGATAGGGATGGCAGATTTGTCTCAAGGTTTTGGCAAACGTTACAACAAGCATTGGGGACTCGTCTAGACATGAGTACTGCCTATCATCCATAAACTGATGGGCAAAGTGAAAGGACAATACAGACCCTTGAAGACATGCTACGAACATGTGTTATTGATTTTGGAAACAGTTGGGATCGACATCTACCGTTAGCAGAATTTTTCTACAACAACAGTTACCACTCGAGTATTGAGATGGCACCGTTTGAGGCACTTTATGGCAGAAAGTGCAGGTCTCTGATTTGTTGGAGTGAAGTGGGGGATAGACAAATTACGGGTCCAGAAATTATCCAAGAAACTACCGAGAAAATCATCCAAATTCAACAACGGTTGAAAATCACCCAAAGTCGACAAAAGAGCTACGCGGACAGTAAAAGAAAAGATATAGATTTTGAAATTGGTGATATGGTCATGCTTAAGGTATCACCTTGGAAATGTGTTATTCGATTTGATAAATGGGAGAAACTGAATCCAATGTACATTGGACCATTCAAAATTATAGATCGTGTCAGACCAGTAGCATACCGACTTGAATTACCTCAACAACTCGCCGGCGTACATGATACTTTTCACGTATCGAATCTGAAGAAATGCTTAGCCAAAGAAGATCTCACTATTCCTTTAGACGAAATTCAAATCAATGAAAAACTTCAATTCATTGAAGAACCAGTCGAAATAATGGATCGTGAGGTTAAAGGACTTAAGCAAAACAAAATACCAATCGTTAAGGTTCGATGGAATGCTCGTAGAGGACCCGAGTTCACCTGGGAGTGTGAAGATCAGATGAAGAAGAAATACCCACACTTATTTCTAGAAGATGTGTCAACACCTCCAACTGCTTAAAATGTCGGGACGAAATTCATTTAACGAGTAGGTACTGTAGTGACTCGAACTTTTCCATGATTATATATTATATGAGATTAATATTTACATGAATAAGTGTTTCCAACATGTTAAGCAATCAAACTTGTTAAGACTTGATTAATTGAAATGAGTTTATGTAGACAATTGACCACCCCGTTTACCTGATGATTCACGAACGTCATAACTTGTGATAATTAGATAATCGTTTTATTTTTTTTTATGATGTAAGTTTTTATTGTTTTATATATATATATATAAGAAGAAATACAATTAAATCAAAGATGTACAACTAAAATACTATTTGCTACAGTAAAACACTATTTACTACAGTAAAACACTATTTGCTACAGTAATTTTTGTTTTGCTACAGCAAAATACTATTTTGCTACAGTACACTATTTACTCGTATTCAATCCGTATTTGTACTTGTACAATACACAACTTCTGAATGTATATACTATTGGTATATACACTTCAATGATCAGCTCTTAGTAGCCTTATTGAGTCACCTAAACATGTGGGAACCATCATTTGGCAACTAGCATGAAATATCTAACAAAAATACAAACTAATGGAACCTTATATTCAAGGGTAGGATCACGTTTTTCTTCACCAACCATAACACTTTCATTTATCAACTTTCATGCATCAAACTTATCTCTCTCAAGTTCTCTCTTGGTGTTCTAAGTGTTCTTCATCATCTTCAACAAAATCTAGCTCAATCTAGTTCATAAATCCTAACCTAGATCAACTTTCAAAACAACTACTCAAGTAAACTTCAAGAACACTTTCAAGTTTGCAAGTCTACTTCCAAGCTTTCTAATCCATTCCAAGTAATCATCTAAGATCAAGAAACCTCTATTATTTATAGTAGGTTATCATTCTAATTCAAGGTAATACTCATATTCAAACTTTGATTAAATTTCTATAACTATAACAATCTTAATTCGGATAGGAATCTTACTTGAATTTGTTTTCGTGTCATGATTCTACTTCAAGAACTTTAAAGCCATCCAAGATCCTTTGAAGCTAAATCATTTCTTTTCACTTCCAGTAGGTTTAACTACTAAACTTGAGGTAGTAATGATGTTCTTAACATCATTCGATTCATATATATATAACTATCTTATTCAAAGATTTAAACTTGTAATAACTAGAACATAGTTTAGTTAATTCTAAACTTGTTCGCAAACAAAGTTAATCCTTCTAACTTGACTTTTAAAATCAACTAAACACATGTTCTATATCTATATGATATACTAACTTAATAATTTAAAACCTGGAAACACGAATAACACCGTAAAACCGGACATACACCGTCGTAGTGAAACCGGGGGCTATTTTGGGTTAGATAATTAAAAACTATGATAAACTTTGATTTAAAAGTTGTTCTTCTGGGAAAATGATTTTTCTTATGAACATGAAACTATATCCAAAAATCATGGTTAAACTCAAAGTGGAAGTATGTTTTTCAAAATGGTCATCAAGACGTCGTTCTTTCGACTGAAATGACTACCTCTTACAAAAACGACTTGTATCTTATATTTGCGACTACAAACTTATATTTGTTCTGTTTAGATTCATAAATTTCAGTTCAATATGAAACCATAGCAACTTGAATCACTCAAAACGGATTTAAAACGAAGAAATTATGGGTAAAACAAAATTGTATATTTTTACTTGTTGTAGCTACGTGAAATTTGTAACAAATCTATACAAATCATAACATAACTAACTTATATTGTATTATACATGTATTCTAACATATATTATGTAATCTTGGGATACCATAGACACATATACAATGTTTTGACATATCATATCGACCCATCTATATATATTATTTGGGAACAACCATAGACACTCTATATGCAGTAATGTTCGAGTTAGCTATACAGGGTTGAGGTTGATTCCAAAATAATATATATACTTTGAGTTGTGATCTAGCCTGAGACTTGTATACACTGGGTTGTGGATTGATTCGAGATAATATATATTGATTTAATTCTGTACATCTAACTATGGACAACTAGTTGTAGATTACTAATGTTGGACTGCTAACTTAACAAACTTAAATCGTTAAAACGTAATAAAACATATTTTGAATATATTTCGATCATACTTTGATATATATGTATATATTTGTTATAGGTTCGTGAATCGATCAGTGGCCAAGTCTAATTCTCGACGAATTAAGAATCTGTGAAAATAAGTTATAGTCCCACTTTTAAAATCTAAAATTTTGTAATGAGAATATATGCAGTTTTATAAATGTTTTACAAAAAAGACACAAGTATGCGAAACTACAATCTATGGTTGAATTATTATTACCGAATATCACCCTTTTTAGTCTGGTAATCTAAGAATTAGGGAACAGAAACCCTAATTGACGCGAATCCTAAAGATAGATCTATTGGGCCTAACAAACCCTATATGGGTTACGGATGCTTTAGTACTTCGATTTTATCATGTCCGATGAGAGTCCCAGAATGATGGGGATATTCTAGACGCATTCTGTTAATGTCGGTTACCAGGTGTTCACCATATGAATGATTTTTATCTCTATGCAGTTTACGCGAAATGCCTGATATGAGATGGATGTTTATGAAAAATGAAATCTTGTGGTCTATTATTACAATTTGATATATAGGTTAAACCTATTGAAATGTCCCGTTCATACTGATTATAAACATTCCAGATTAATTGATTTCGTTGCGAGGTTTTGACCTCTATATCAGACGTTTTTAAAAGGCTGCATTCGATTTTAAAACAAGCCATAACTTTTAAAATATTACGACGATTATCAAATAATGATAATCTAAAATATAGCGTTTTCACACGACCATTACATAATGGTTTACAATAATATTACACATCAATATATGCCTTCGAATACAGTTTTTAAACAATATTATACAAGCATGGACTCCAAATCTTGTCCTTAATTTAGTATGCAACAGTGGAAGCTCTTAACAATCACTTGAGAATAAACATGCTTAAAATGTCAACAAAAAATGTTGGTGAGTTATAGGTTTAACCTATATATTTATCAAATTGTAATAATAGACCACAAGATTTCATTTCTCATAAATACACATCTCGTATCAGGCATTTCGCAAACTGTATAGAGATAAAAATCATTCATATGGTGAACACCTGGTAACCGACCTTAACAAGATGCATATAGAATATCCCCATCATTCCGGGACTCCCTTCGGACATGATAAATTCGAAGTACTAAAGCATCTGGTACTTTGGATGGTGCTTGTTGGGCCCAATAGATCTATTTTTTGGATTCACGTCAATTAGGGTGTCTGTTCCCTAATTCTTAGATTACCAGACTAAAAAGGGGCATATTCGGTTTAATAATTCAACCATAGAATGTAGTTTCACGTACTTGTGTCTATTTTGTAAAACATTTATAAAACTGCATGTATTCTCATCCCAAAAATATTAGATTTAAAAAGTGGGACTATAACTCACGTTCACAGATTTTTACTTCGTCGGAAATAAGACTTGGCCACTGGTCGATTCACGAACCTATAACATATATATATATATATATATATATATATATATATATATATATATATATATATATATATATATATATATATATATATATATATTTATATATATATCAAAGTATGATCGAAATATATTCACAACATTTTATTACGTTTTAATGATTTAAGTTTGTTAAGTTAGCTGTAACATCCTCAATCGGGCATAGATGTAAGATTACTAGATTGCCCTTAAGTTTGAATTGTGTTACTATATGCTTTTATTTTTTATTTAATATTTACTATTAAATAATGATGTGGTTAGGACCTGTTTGTGACAAGGGTCACAGAACAGGTTTGTTTATTTAATTTGGACTTCGTTTTCGCCAAATGATGTACGAAAGATATCAGATAACTAATAAATACCCGTGTATCGCACAGTGTGGGAATTAAACCCAATTAAGTGACTAGTGTTGTCCACTTTCTTGCATTTTCCAGACTCTTTCCAAACCACATCCGTTCTTCATCTTCCTCACCTACAATCAAACCCTAATCCTTAAACATTGATCTTGAGCCCAAATTGTTGTTAGAATTGTGTTTGTTATCATTTACTGAGTCTATCAAGGTAAGTAACATGTGTTTTTGTGTTCAATTCGTTGTTAAATTTATAGTTTTGTGGGAGTTTTGTAAAAAGCTTGAATTTGTATCAAAACAAGTGATTTAAGTGTTGTTATGGTCAAATTGTTGTGGGTTTTGAGTCTATAACAAGTAGTGAACAAGTTGTGGTCGATTTTGGTGTTAAAAACGAGCTCTAGATCGAGATTTGAGGATTTCATCGTGAAGTCCGTAGCCTTTGTTCAGTTTTTGATGAAGATGAACACACTCGGTCGACTGTCAGTCGACAGTCGACCGACTGAGGGTTGAACCGGCCGATTGACGAAGACAACCGACCGACTGTTGAGTGAACCGACCGACTAAGATTTACCTTCAGCCGATTGATATAATACCAAATGAATCGACCGACTGGGAAGGTCAGTCGACCGGTTGTGTCTACAGTCGACCGACTGAGTGTCCAGGGCAGAATATTTTACCAAGTGTTGATTTTTAGCCGTTATGCTGCCCCATTTGTATTTTGATGTATGATGTAAAAAGTGTTAAGCAAAAATTTTTAGCGGACAGTTTTTGATACAAAAATTTATTTATTGTGTTATTTGATGTTAACGAACAGAAACTAACTTGTGTATATGTTTTTCTCAGGAGAAAAGGAGAAAGAGAAGGTTCAGTGATTATATAGCTGAATACCTTCTCGTTTGCTGTTAATCGGTGAGTGGGACTAACTGGAGAATATAGTATATAGAAGCATGTTATATTATGATTGCCATGCTTGTTATATATACTTATTGTTGTGGTTAGTTAGTACTTTGTGATGACTGCATGTTAGTTGATGCTTGTCTGTTGGAGCCCAGTGCGTCCCTATTGTGTGGTAGCCTCGGTAGGAGAGATCAACCTGTGGGTTGGGTTCCTCTGTGGTAGCCTAGACAACCGTGGTGTATATATATGTGAATGACGCATTCGTCGCGTGTGGAGTGTGTATATACATACGGTCGTGGAGGAACTTCTGGTAAGCCCCAGTCCGATCAGCTGGTGGTTAATGGTTTGGCCGAGCCGCCAGAGTCTCTGTAGACGGCACTTGGGTGATGTATGTGTGTTAAACTATTGTGACATGATTAGTATAACAGATTCTGTATACTATTGCCTGTAGTTAGTTGTACTCACTTAGCTTCGTGCTAATTCCCCTCCATCTCCTCCCTGCAGGTTGATAGCTTTTATAGATAGTGCTTTTTGAGAGAAGACGGGCATGGTGATGTTATGTTTGACAGGATTAACTCTGATGTGATCTTTTATAGTTTAAACTGTGTTCTTTTGAAAACAGATTGTAACTACATCTTCTCCGTATAAATATGTATTTTGTAATGACACGTGACACTGGTTGTCTTAGTAATAGTTAATGTTTATTTTGTAATTAAGAAATAAATTCTTCCGCCACGTATTTAAAATAAAAATTAGCGGTGTCACAAGTTGGTATCAGAGCTGAGTTTGGCAGCATGTGCATTGTGATCTACATGTCATGTTCCCAAAGTTAGAAGAGTCATGTCAAACATAACATGATGGGGATGGGTTAAGTGAGTATTAGGACAGGATATGTGTTAGTTGTTAGTACTAACATAATTTATACTAAGCTTTGGTGTGGGTGTTGTGGTAGTGCAGTAATGGCAGATAATGAAGCAACTGCTACTGGCCCAACTGTCCCTGGAACTGGTACTTTTATAGCCCCTGACGAAAATGGACATGTGTCTTCAGAAGAAGAAACTTCTCAAGAAGTAATAGAACTTCAAAGTCGGTTACTAGAAGCTCAGGAGAAAATTAAGGAATTAGAACAAGAACGGGCGCAATGGAACCCTAATACCACTGCGTTAAACACAACTTTTCCTTCAAACCTTTATAATCAAGTCGGTGGCAGTTCCCAATCATAGTTTCCACAAAATACCTATCAAAACTATCAAATGCCATTTTCGTTTAACCAGACTTTTCCTAATCAAATGATGTACCCATTTCAAGTCCCTGAGACAAGAAAGAAGTGTATGTATAAACAGTTTCTGGACTGTAAACCTTCTGAGTACAGCGGTAACACAAACCCTACAGTGACACTCAATTGGTTAAGAGAAGTAGAGCGAGCATTGGAAGCATGTTTCTGTGAGCCTGAATCTATGGTACTGTTTGCAAGTAGACTTCTCAAGGGTGAAGCAATGGAATGGTGGGATTCTATTACTGCATATTTACCCAAAGAACAGATCAGCCAGATTACCTGGGAACAATTTGCTGCTAAGGTTCGTGAGCAGTATTGTTCTGAGTATGAAATGGAGAGATTGATGTCATAACCCGTCCTTAACCATAAGAACGCGTTAGATAACGTATGATTTCATTGCGAGGTATTGACCTCTATATGAGACATTTTTGAAAGAAAACTGCATATATTATACATTACAAACCATAACCATTATTTTTGTTACAAGCTTAAGACAATAAAAAGAAGATTAACGTTTAGCGATAATCTTCGACTTACAAACTTTACAAATGATGACAACAACACGGTTTCTAGCATATTTTACAATACAACATCTCGGATATGCAGTTTTATTTTTGACACAAACATGCGTACGCAAGATCCTGGTTAGATCCAACATGATGCAGCGGAAGCTTTAGTAATCTCCTGAGAATAGACATGTTTTAAAAGGTCAACATAAAGTTGGTGAGATATAGGTTTAATGCCGGCAGCAATATATATATAGACCACAAGATTTCGTATATAAACAGTTTAATAAAAATGTTCTAAGTGGTTGAGCACTTGGTAACCATACTTAACATTTAATCACGTCGCATATTCCCTTTATTATGAAATCTTACTACACCGTACCAAGTGTAGTCACGAAACGAAGTACTGTGCAACCGTTGAATACTGGTCGTCCAGTCCGGTTGGGGTTGTCAGGCCCGATAGATCTATCAACAGGATTCGCGTTTACAATACCGCTGTAAATATTAGTTACCAAGCTACAGGGAAGTATGCCAGTGGTACAACTCAACGTAGAATATATTTTTCAGTTACTTGTGTCCATATCGTAAAACATAAAATACATGTATTCTCATCCCGAAATATTTAGAGTTTAAAAGTGGGACTATATACTCACTCTTGTCTTGATGATATAAATAATTTGACTCGGTCTTCCGGTTGATATCACGAACCTATCCATATATAATATATCAATATGTTTTCATTTTTAAACAAACGTTATAAATATATACTTGTTATACTTTTAATACTTTGAATAATTCCTTAGTCCGTAGTTAGCAGTCCGATGTTAGTAATTCAATTTTAATGGTTCATTTTTAGATGTTTAATATACCCGCAATGAAATAAATAAAACCCCCAACGAAATAAATAAAAACCCATCGTATATGTATTGGTCGAGATTAATCTTGACCCATGGTACCGGTGTTGTCAAATGACGTGTTGCGTACAATCATGGGATCTTATGATTAATCTTCTCGTGTTGTTTACGGGTGATCCTGAACCATATAAAATTGAATTATAAGTACATATATATAAAATATCATGTTATCTTAGAAATATGTGATTTATATCATTTTTTTCCAATTGATCCCGTAGTTGAAATGATCTAGGATAACCAATTTTGTTTCGGTCATAGTTTCTTCGTTACAAATCCGTTTTCGTTGATTCAAATTGCCATCTTCTTGGATCGAGTTCTTCTTTAAGACTATGAACTGTAAATACCTTGGTTTGTATTCAAAATCATACGGCATAAGTGAAACATTAGTGAAACATATGAAGTTAAACATTTTTGTTACAACAAAATCATTTAATGACCATTTTTCTAAAAATACTTATACTTTGAAAAACCAAGTTTTACCTTGTTAAATTAGCATATACATAAGTTATATTACAGGTCTTGAAGTATTTTAAAAGTTAAGTTAGAAGGATCTATTTAGTTTGCAAACAAGTTTGAAAACATTCAAACTATATTCTTGTTGTTAAACTTTTGTACCACAAAATAAGATAGCTATATATATATAAATCGAATAAGGTTATGAACATAGATTCTACCTCAAGTTCCTTGGATGAAGTTGCTGTAAGAGAGAAGTAAGAAGCTAGAATCAAAAGGGTGATAGAAGTGGATGAAAGATTGGAAGTAAGTTGGTGTTCTTGGAGGGTTTTCTTGAAGTGTTTTTGTATGGTTTTCTTATGGTGTTTTAGTATGGTTTTTGAAGCTAGATCTTCTTGGAAACTTTGCTGAATTGATTAAGGGTTTTAAGGCTTCAAAGTATGTGTGTGTTTTGGCTAGAAAGTTGAAGTAAAATGAATGAAGATGATGATACATATAAAGGCCATAAAAACGTGGCCATGAGGAGACAAGACAAGGTTTTCTCTTGTATTTTTGTATAATAATTCATGCATGCATCCAAATTCCAATTACCTTGCTCTAAGGGCAGTAACAAGGGTGGGTTAGGTGGTGATTTGATGTGTATTTACTATTAGTAAATACGTATAGAAGCTAGGTATGATACGAGTACTTATACTCTAGATATACGTATAGAAATTTTGTGAAAAATGGAATGAGGATTCAAATATAGCTATCTTTTGTGAATACACTTATATGGTTTTATGTATTTAAGTTCTTAAAAGTGATTAAATACATTACTTATACGATATATGTATAACATTATAAGTCTTAAGTATTTATGTCAAATAACGTTACGTATAGTTATCGTTTTGAAAACTTAAGTTAGTAGTTTCAAAATATACTTATAACTTGTTGTTATTAATACAAAATGAGATATTAAAACATTTATTAATCATGTTAAATATGTATATATACATTTATATACACAAACGTATAATTATCATATATTGTATAGTTCGTGATATCATCGGTCAAACTAGACGGTCAAACGTTGTGTAAAACTCTTTTCGGAAATATAAGTCTCGACAATTTGGATTGCTTATCATGTTGGCAAGGTTTAATTTATGTAAATATTAATCTTATAAGTATAGTATGATCGAAAAAGTGCGGGTCGTTACATTACCTCCCCGTTAAATAAATTTCGTCCCGAAATTTTAAAATTGTACCTATTTTGCGTCATCGAGAAACAAGTGTGGATACTTTTGCTTCATCTGATCCTCTCGTTCCCAAGTAAACTCGGGACCTCTTCTAGCATTCCAACGAACCTTAACAATCGGTATATTGCTCTGTTTGAGCTTTTTAACTTCACGGTCCATGATTTCGATTGGTTCTTCGACGAATTGTAGTTTCTCGTCGACATGGATTTCTTCAAGAGGAATGGTAAGGTCTTCCTTTGCAAGACACTTCTTAAGGTTCGAGATGTGAAAGGTATTATGTACTCCGGCGAGTTGTTGCGGTAACTCGAGTCGATAAGCTACCGGTCCAATGCGTTCGATGATCTTGAACGGGCCTACGTACCTTGGGTTCAGTTTACCCCTTTTGCCGAAACGTATTACACCTTTCCAAGGTGACACCTTTAGCATAACCATGTCCCCAACCTGAAACTCTAATGGTTTCCTTCGAACATCGGCGTAGCTCTTTTGGCGACTACGGGCTGTTTTCAATCTCTCCTTGATTTGTACTATCTTCTCGGTCGTTTCGTGTATGATTTCGGGACCAGTTAAATGTCGATCTCCTACTTCATTCCAACAGATAGGAGATCTACACTTCCTTCCGTACAATGCTTCGAATGGCGCAGCTCCAATGCTCGCATGATAACTATTATTATACGAGAATTCTGCTAACGGTAGATATTTATCCCATCCGTTTCCAAAATCGATCACACATGCCCTGAGCATGTCTTCGAGAGTCTGAATCGTTCTCTCACTCTGTCCATCGGTTTGTGGATGATATGCGGTACTCATATCCAACCGAGTTCCTAGTGCCTCCTGTAGTGATTGCCAGAATTTTGAGGTAAATCTACTATCACGATCGGATATAATGGAAATAGGTATTCCATGCCTTGAAACAACTTCCTTTATATACAATCGTAATAGTTTCTCCATTCTATCCGTTTCCTTTATAGGCAAGAAATGTGCAGACTTGGTGAGACGATCAACAATCACCCAAATGGTGTCGTATCCCCAGGCAGTCTTTGGTAACTTCGTGATGAAATCCATGGTAATACCATCCCATTTCCATTCTGGGATTTCTGGTTGTTGAAGTAACCCTGACGGCTTTTGATGTTCTGCTTTGACTTTGGAACAAGTCAAACATTCCCCAACATATGTTGCAACGTCGGTCTTTAAGTTAGGCCACCAATAACGTGTCTTAAGATCTTGATACATCTTTCCAACTCCAGGATGTATCGAGTATCTTGTCTTATGTGCCTCGTTCAATATCAACTTCCTTAATCCACCCAACTTCGGTACCCAAATACGATTTGCAAAATATCGAATTCCATCTTCCCGCATAACGAGTTGCTTCTCATACTTCTTCATTATTTCATTTCCTTTATTTTCTTTAGTAAGTGCTTCTCGTTGAACTTCTTTGATTTGTGAGTTGAGATTCATGCGAATTTTTATATTCATTGCTCGAACTCGAATTGGTTCTCGTTCCTTTCTGCTTAAAGCATCGGCCACCACGTTCGCCTTTCCGGGATGATAACGAATTTCACAATCATAGTCGTTTATTAACTCGACCCACCTACGTTGCCTCATGTTCAATTGTTTCTGATCAAAAATATGTTGAAGGCTTTTATGATCAGTAAACACAGTGAATTTAACCCCATACAAGTAGTGTCTCCACATCTTCAATGCAAACACGACTGCTCCCAATTCTAGATCATGCGTCGTATAATTTCGCTCGTGAATCTTCAATTGTCGGGATGCAAATGCAATAACTTTCTTCCGTTGCATAAGAACACAACCAAAACCTTGTCGCGAAGCGTCACAATATATTTCAAAATCATCGTTCCCTTCTGGTAACGATAATATAGGCGCCGTAGTTAACTTCTTCTTCAGTATTTGAAATGCGTTCTCCTGCTCCGAGGTCCATTCATATTTCTTCCCTTTTTGCGTTAACGCTGTCAACGGCTTAGCTATTCGGGAAAAATCTTGAATAAACCTTCTATAATAACCGGCTAAACCCAAAAATTGGCGTATCTGTGTTGGTGTCTTAGGAGTCTCCCATTTTTCAATAGCTTCAGTTTTTGCTGGATCAACCTGAATTCCTTCGCTATTAACAACATGGCCAAGAAATTGCACTTCTTTCAACCAAAAAGCACACTTAGAAAATTTAGCATATAGCTGTTCTTTTCTTAACAACTCCAATATCAACCTTAAATGCTCTTCATGCTCTTGCTCACTCTTGGAATAGATAAGAATATCATCAATGAAAACGATAACAAACTTATCTAAATACGGACTACAAACTCGATTCATGAGGTCCATGAATACAGCTGGCGCATTTGTCAATCCAAACGGCATAACCAAAAATTCGTAATGACCATAACGTGTCCGAAAAGCAGTTTTCGGAATATCCTCTTCTTTAACGCGTAGTTGATGATAGCCCGATCTTAAGTCGATTTTCGAATAAACACATGATCCTTGCAATTGATCAAATAAGTCATCAATTCTCGGTAGTGGATATCGATTCTTGATAGTTAACTTATTTAATTCACGATAGTCTATACACATCCTAAAAGATCCATCTTTCTTCTTAACAAACAAAATTGGAGCTCCCCACGGTGAAGTACTCGGTCGTATGAATCAACGGTCCAGTAATTCTTTTAACTGACTTTGAAGTTCTTTTAACTCGGACGGTGCAAGTCTATATGGAGCACGAGCCACTGGTGCAGCTCCTGGTACTAAATCTATTTGAAATTCTACCGATCTAAATGGAGGTAATCCCGGCAATTCTTCCGGAAAAACTTCAGGAAAATCTCTTGCCACAGGCACGTCGTTGATGCACTTTTCTTTCTTTTCGACTTTATTAACATGTGCTAAAATAGCGTAACATCCCTTTTCTAAACACTTCTTGGCTTTCAAACAGCTAATGAGTTTTAGCTTTGAATTACCCTTCTCTCCATAAATCATCACCGGTATTTTATCCTTACCAGGAATACGAATTGCCTTCTTAGCACAAACAACTTCCGCTCCTATTTTGGACATCCAGTCCATGCCGACTATTACATCAAAACCTCCTAATTCTACGGGTATTAAGTCGATTTTAAACGTTTCTCCGGCTAGATTTATTTCACAACCACGACAAATTTTATCGGCTTTAATTAGTTTACCATTAGCTAACTCAATCAAGTACTTCGCATCTAGAGGTAATGATGAACAATTCAATTTAGTGTAAAAATTTATACACACGTAACTTCTATCGGCGCCAGTATCAAATAAAATAGATGCTGATAAGTTATTAATGGTAAACGTACCCGTAACAAGCTCCGGGTCTTCTCGTGCCTCTCTAGCATTAATAACAAACGCTCTTCCACGTGCAGGTCCGCCATTCTGATTCGGGCACTGGCTCTTATAATGACCTTGTTTTCCACACCCAAAACAAGTAATGTTAGCCAAAGCAGTTCTATTTGCGTTGGTGGCAGGAGTCTTGTTACCATTTGCATTTGTAACGAGAGCCTTACAATCTTCAGCAAGATGTCCCTGTCGATTGCATTTGGTGCACAACACACTACAGTAACCAAAGTGATGTTTGTGACAACGGTTGCATAAAGGACTTTGTCCTTTGTAACCAAAGCCTGAACCGCTACCCGCACCTTTCGGGGTTTCTGATTTCTTAAAAGATTGCTGTTGATAACCTCGATCATAATTTCCGTTCCACTTCCTTTTGTTACTCGATACCTTCACCTCAGTAGTGAATGCTTTCTTATCCAGAATGACCTGATCCATTAACTCGTTCGCCATGGTTATAGCTTCATGAATTGTCTTAGGTTTCGACGCCGTAACGTTTGCCTTGACCTTTTTGGGCAAACCACCTTTGTACATTTCAATCTTCCGTGCTTCGGTTGGAACCAATTCAGGACATAGTAAAACCAATTCCATGAATCGCTGATTGTAGTTGGTGATTTCAGTACCAACCACCTTCAAACTTCGTAACTCATCTTCTAACTTAATAACCTCATTCCTTGGACAATACTCGGTGATTATCATTGCTTTGAATTCTTCCCATGGAGTATCATAAGCTACATCTCCTCCTACCGCCTTCACATAATTCTTCCACCATGTGAGTGCACTATCTTGTAAAGTGCACGATGCAAACTTGGTCATGTCTTTTTCATCACAACCACTGATTTTAAACACCGTCTCCATCTTTTCTATCCATCGGGTTAAACCGATCGGTCCTTCCGTTCCACTGAATGATGAGGGCTTGCAAGCTTGAAACGTCTTGTAGGAGCATCCTACACGAGGATTTGGGTTAACTGCAGCAGCTCTTGCAGCCTCAACCCATAACATTCTGTCGTTCACTCGCTGGTTGATGAGTTCCTCGAGTTCTTGTTCCGTCATTCGATTCAATCGCGCCATTTCCTAATGAAAGAAAATAATTATTCACATGGAATATTATAGATGTAGTGTGTATTTATAGTACATTTATAGCTTGTTAATAATATGAACCAGGTATTATTATAAAAGCCTTTTCTTCTTATTAGCGTTTTATAATTATATCTAGGGTAGTACCTACCCGTTAATGTTCATACTTAATAGCTTAGTACAGAACCAATTACTACAATCTAAATAATACTTAACCATGGAAAATTATTGCATTTCATACTTCGCTATTTTACATATGCTTATCTTACATCGAACATTAAACAAACCACACTAATAATATTATACAAAACATTATTTGATTCCATGGTTTAATTCGGCAGCGCATCGTTTGGTCTATTTCCCAAAACATTTATGTCCAGGGAATCCCCCAACGCGAATCCTAGCTGTCTCCCTACGTTTTGGCTGAGGTGCCGAAGAACTAGATGCGGGGATAGCACTAATAGGAATAGCGGGGATAGGGGTGGTAGTGTTGAGTGGAATTGGTGCCACATCATTCTCATTAAACTCGGGATTTGGATTTTCTAATTCATTAGCCTTTCGTTTCTTTCCTAGTTCGAACTCGTCTTTTGTAATTTCCTGTATTTCTTCCTCGGGTTCACTTTCCTCCTCGGGTTCACTTTCCTCCTCGGGTTCACTTTCCTCCTCGGGTTCACTTTCCGATATTTCTATAGTTGGTTCATCCGGAAATTGTGAGTCTTCCCCAAAAATACCACTTTCGTCATCGGATATGTTAATGACTGAAACACAATCTGAAGGTTCTGATTCGGAGTCGCTGAATGTGATAATAAGTTTCGAGCCCGACATCTATCACACAACAACTAACCCATTAGTACTTACATAATATTTACACATAAATTTTAACCAACAGTGATAAGCAATGGTTTTTTTTTTTTTTTTTAAAATCAGACCCGGTCAAAGTCCAGACTTTACTAATGTATCCTAACGACTTCTCGGTTAGACACACTAATGCAAACCTGGTTCGCTAAGACCAACGCTCTGATACCACATGTCATAACCCGTCCTTAACCATAAGAACGCGTTAGATAACGTATGATTTCATTGCGAGGTATTGACCTCTATATGAGACATTTTTGAAAGAAAACTGCATATATTATACATTACAAACCATAACCATTATTTTTGTTACAAGCTTAAGACAATAAAAAGAAGATTAACGTTTAGCGATAATCTTCGACTTACAAACTTTACAAATGATGACAACAACACGGTTTCTAGCATATTTTACAATACAACATCTCGGATATGCAGTTTTATTTTTGACACAAACATGCGTACGCAAGATCCTGGTTAGATCCAACATGATGCAGCGGAAGCTTTAGTAATCTCCTGAGAATAGACATGTTTTAAAAGGTCAACATAAAGTTGGTGAGATATAGGTTTAATGCCGGCAGCAATATATATATAGACCACAAGATTTCGTATATAAACAGTTTAATAAAAATGTTCTAAGTGGTTGAGCACTTGGTAACCATACTTAACATTTAATCACGTCGCATATTCCCTTTATTATGAAATCTTACTACACCGTACCAAGTGTAGTCACGAAACGAAGTACTGTGCAACCGTTGAATACTGGTCGTCCAGTCCGGTTGGGGTTGTCAGGCCCGATAGATCTATCAACAGGATTCGCGTTTACAATACCGCTGTAAATATTAGTTACCAAGCTACAGGGAAGTATGCCAGTGGTACAACTCAACGTAGAATATATTTTTCAGTTACTTGTGTCCATATCGTAAAACATAAAATACATGTATTCTCATCCCGAAATATTTAGAGTTTAAAAGTGGGACTATATACTCACTCTTGTCTTGATGATATAAATAATTTGACTCGGTCTTCCGGTTGATATCACGAACCTATCCATATATAATATATCAATATGTTTTCATTTTTAAACAAACGTTATAAATATATACTTGTTATACTTTTAATACTTTGAATAATTCCTTAGTCCGTAGTTAGCAGTCCGATGTTAGTAATTCAATTTTAATGGTTCATTTTTAGATGTTTAATATACCCGCAATGAAATAAATAAAACCCCCAACGAAATAAATAAAAACCCATCGTATATGTATTGGTCGAGATTAATCTTGACCCATGGTACCGGTGTTGTCAAATGACGTGTTGCGTACAATCATGGGATCTTATGATTAATCTTCTCGTGTTGTTTACGGGTGATCCTGAACCATATAAAATTGAATTATAAGTACATATATATAAAATATCATGTTATCTTAGAAATATGTGATTTATATCATTTTTTTCCAATTGATCCCGTAGTTGAAATGATCTAGGATAACCAATTTTGTTTCGGTCATAGTTTCTTCGTTACAAATCCGTTTTCGTTGATTCAAATTGCCATCTTCTTGGATCGAGTTCTTCTTTAAGACTATGAACTGTAAATACCTTGGTTTGTATTCAAAATCATACGGCATAAGTGAAACATTAGTGAAACATATGAAGTTAAACATTTTTGTTACAACAAAATCATTTAATGACCATTTTTCTAAAAATACTTATACTTTGAAAAACCAAGTTTTACCTTGTTAAATTAGCATATACATAAGTTATATTACAGGTCTTGAAGTATTTTAAAAGTTAAGTTAGAAGGATCTATTTAGTTTGCAAACAAGTTTGAAAACATTCAAACTATATTCTTGTTGTTAAACTTTTGTACCACAAAATAAGATAGCTATATATATATAAATCGAATAAGGTTATGAACATAGATTCTACCTCAAGTTCCTTGGATGAAGTTGCTGTAAGAGAGAAGTAAGAAGCTAGAATCAAAAGGGTGATAGAAGTGGATGAAAGATTGGAAGTAAGTTGGTGTTCTTGGAGGGTTTTCTTGAAGTGTTTTTGTATGGTTTTCTTATGGTGTTTTAGTATGGTTTTTGAAGCTAGATCTTCTTGGAAACTTTGCTGAATTGATTAAGGGTTTTAAGGCTTCAAAGTATGTGTGTGTTTTGGCTAGAAAGTTGAAGTAAAATGAATGAAGATGATGATACATATAAAGGCCATAAAAACGTGGCCATGAGGAGACAAGACAAGGTTTTCTCTTGTATTTTTGTATAATAATTCATGCATGCATCCAAATTCCAATTACCTTGCTCTAAGGGCAGTAACAAGGGTGGGTTAGGTGGTGATTTGATGTGTATTTACTATTAGTAAATACGTATAGAAGCTAGGTATGATACGAGTACTTATACTCTAGATATACGTATAGAAATTTTGTGAAAAATGGAATGAGGATTCAAATATAGCTATCTTTTGTGAATACACTTATATGGTTTTATGTATTTAAGTTCTTAAAAGTGATTAAATACATTACTTATACGATATATGTATAACATTATAAGTCTTAAGTATTTATGTCAAATAACGTTACGTATAGTTATAGTTTTGAAAACTTAAGTTAGTAGTTTCAAAATATACTTATAACTTGTTGTTATTAATACAAAATGAGATATTAAAACATTTATTAATCATGTTAAATATGTATATATACATTTATATACACAAACGTATAATTATCATATATTGTATAGTTCGTGATATCATCGGTCAAACTAGACGGTCAAACGTTGTGTAAAACTCTTTTCGGAAATATAAGTCTCGACAATTTGGATTGCTTATCATGTTGGCAAGGTTTAATTTATGTAAATATTAATCTTATAAGTATAGTATGATCGAAAAAGTGCGGGTCGTTACAATTGAAAACTGAGTTTCTGAGTATGAAGATGATAGAAAGTATGACGATTGATGAAGTTTTCAGAGATTTTACATCGAAGTTAAGGTTTGTTCAACAATGGGTACCGACTGAAAAGGATAAAATTCAGCATTTCATGCGGGTAATTAAGCCGGAGTACATAACCGTTGCGAAATTTGCAACAACCTTGGCACAGGTTCATGAGATGGCTAAAGTTACTGAAGGTGATATAATGGCAGCGAAAAGAGAAAGTTCAAAGGGTGGATCTTTTGGGGGAAAATCAGAAAGTCAATCAGGTGGACAGTTGACTCAGCAGTCGAGTAAGAAATCTGGTTTTTGTGGTAAAAAGTCAGGCGAGTTTAAACAGAAAAGTAAATCTGGTATTAGTGGGTCGGGTTCAACTCAGTCTGGTTGGTGTAATGTTTATAAATCGACTCAAGGCGGTCCATGTTCTCCAATGACCCGGAGATGTTTAAAATGTGGAGTGTTAGGTCATGAATCAATAGCTTGTTCATTTAAGTCTAATGTTTGTTGGAGTTTCCATCAAGAGGGGCATAGATCTGCTAATTGTCCATCTGCGTCAAGAGCCGGTTCTGGGGCAGGGTCAGGGGCGAGGTCAGTAACTTCTGGGGGATCTTCTGCTTCTACTGCCAGGCAGAAGAGAAAGAATCCTCCAACAGCAGAGGCAAGGGCATTTCAGATGACGGTAGATGCTGCAACCGCTACCGATGACGTCATTACTGGTATGTTCTTGGTTAATTCCCTGCCAACTCGTGTGTTATTTGATTCTGGAGTGAATCGATCTTTTATGTCCTTAGGCTTCTGTGATAAGTTGAAGTTGCCTGTTAGGATGTTAGATGAGCCTTTGGGAATAGAAGTAGCTGATGGTAAAATGGTTCCATGCACATTATCTGTGTCTGGAATTACCATCGAAATCGACGGCCATTCTTTCCCTTTAACCTGTTTACTGATGCCTATACCTAGCTTTGATGTAGTCATAGGCATGAATTAGTTAAGAAATAATAGGGCTATTATTAAGTGTGATAAGAATAGGATTTCTTTCCGTTTGGACGATGGATCCCGAATGATAGCTAGGGGAGAGCGCAGTGGATTTAACTTCCCTATGGTTTCCCTAATGAAAGCTCAAAAGGCGATAGCGAAAGGGTGTAATTCATTCTTAGCTTATGTGATTGATGTTAAGAAAGAAAGGAAGCAGGTGACCGATATTCCTGTTGTGTCAGAATTTCCCGAAGTGTTTCCAGATGATCTACCAGGGTTACCTCCAGTACGTGAAGTAGAGTATAAAATTGATTTGGTTCCAGGTGCTACACCAGTTGCAAAAGCTCCTTACAGATTATCTCCGTCAGAAATCCGAGAAATGATGTCTCAGATTCAGGAACTGTTAGATAAGGGGTTTATTCGACCAAGTTCTTCACCGTGGGGTGCTCCTGTTTTGTTTGTGAAAAAGAAAGATGGGTCGCTTCGTATGTGTATAGATTATCGTGATTTAAACAAGAGAACAATAAAGAATAAGTATCTGATACCGAGAATAGATGATTTATTCGATCAGTTACAGGGTGCTTCTTACTTTTCAAAATTTTGATTTACGTTCAGGGTATCATCAGGTACGTGTTGCAGAGACCGACATACTGAAAACAGCGTTTAGAACTAGATATGGTCATTATGAATTTTTAGTTATGCCATTCGGGTTAACAAACACGCCAGCAGTGTTTATGGATTTAATGAATAGGGGGTGTCGTCAGTATCTCGACGAGTTTGTGATTGTCTTCATAGATGATATCTTGATATATTTGAAAACCGAAAAAGATCATGCTATGCATCTGAGGTTGGTGTTAGAGCTCCTGAAACAGGAACAGTTGTACGCTAAGTTTTCTAAATGTGAATTCTGGTTGCGGAAAGTGCAGTTTCTGGGTCATGTGATTTGTGAACAGGGTATTAAAGTGGATCAGTCTAAGATAGAGGCCGTAATGAATGGGAATTCACCGAAAACGCCTACAGAAATCAAGAGTTTTCTGGGTTTAGCAGGTTATTACCGTAGATTTATTAAAGACTTTTCTAAAATAGCAGGTCTATTGAATAAGTTAACCAGAAAAGATGTAGCCTTTCGATGGACTGATGAACAAGAAAAGGGTTTTCAGACTCTCAAACAATTGTTATGTCAAGCGCCGGTTTTAGCTTTACCAGAGGGAACAGAAGATTTTGTGGTCTACTGCGATGCGTCACGTGCAGGTATGGGTTGTGTTTTGATGTAGAGAAATAAAGTTATAGCTTACGCTTCACGACAGTTGAAGAATCATGAACGAAACTACCCTACTCATGATTTAGAGTTAACTGCAGTTGTGTTTGCTTTGAAGATTTGGAGACATTATTTGTATGGTACACATTGTGAAATCTATACAGATCATAAGAGTCTTCAATATATCTTTTCGCAGAAAGAATTAAATATGCGTCAACGTCGATGTTTAGAATTGATTAAAGATTACGATTGTGAGATTAAGTACCATCCGGGTAAAGCAAATGTGGTCGCAGATGCTCTGAGTCGCAAGAAAACCATCGAAAATGTTAGATTTATGAGAATTGAAATAGTTTCAGACTTGATTGATCGATTGAAAACCGTTCAGTTAGTAGCTTTGAATGACGAAAACCTAAAGACTGAACAAATGACTAAAAGAAAATTTGACCTATGCAATGATTTTAGAGGATTAAAGACCTATAAAGATCGAATTTGGGTGCCTATGCTTGGAGATTTGAGGGATTCAATCCTTACTGAAGTGCATAAATCGAGATTATCAGTGCATCCAGGTAGTACAAAGATGTATAGAGACTTGAAAATATTGTATTGGTGGCCGACAATGAAGAAAGATGTTGCAAATTTTGTCAAAAAATGTCATATTTGTGCGCAAGTTAAGGTAGAACATCAGAAACCGTATGGATCTCTAAGACAGTTAGAAATTCCTCAGTGGAAATGGGATCATATAATGATGGATTTTGTAACTAAGTTACCCCGAACCCAGAAAGGACACGACATGATCTGGGTGATTGTAGATCGTTTAACAAAGAGTGCTCACTTTTTAGCTACTCGTGAAACAGCTTCGTTAAGTGATTTGGCAGAATTGTACTTGAAAAAGATCGTTAGTCGACATGGTATACCGTTGTCAATAGTTTCCGATAGAGATACTAGGTTTGTATCGAACTTCTGGAACAGTTTACAACAGAATCTGGGTACGCGTGTGAATTTAAGTACATCATATAATCCACAAACAGACGGTCAAAGTGAACGAACGATTCAAACGTTAGAAGACATGTTGAGAGCGTGTGTCTTAGAATATGGTGATTCTTGGGATTCACATCTTCCACTGATAGAGTTTGCTTACAATAACTCGTATCATTCGAGTATTGGAATACCGCCATATGAAATGTTGTATGGTCGTAAGTGTAGAACTCCGACATGTTGGTTAGAAGTAGGTGAGAAACAATTTGCAGGTCCCGAAATTGTTCAGTTAACTGCAGAAAAAGTCGAAATTGCACGTGAGAAGTTAAAAGCAGCCAGAGACCGACAAAAGATGTATGCTGATCCGCGCAGACGTCCGGTGACATTTAATGTAGGTGATCGTGTTTATCTGAAAGTTTCGCCATGGAAAGGGGTGATCAGATTTGGTAAACGTGGTAAACTAGCACCGAGGTTTATTGGGCCATTTTCGATCAAAGAAATTTTGAATGATCAGACTGTTGTTTTAGATCTTCCATCAGAGTTAGCAGGAATACACAACACGTTCAATGTTTGTTATTTAAGAAAATGTAAAGTAGACGATGAAATTCAGATTCTTCCATTGAAGGATTTGAAAGTTCATTTAACTAAGAAGTTAGTAGAAGAGCCGGTTAGAATAGTGGACAAGAAAGTCACAAAGCTAAGAAAGAAACAGATTCCTATGGTGTTAGTGGAATGGCGGCACAGTTTAGGTTCTAACTTGACGTGGGAAACCGAGGAGTTAATGAGGGCACGCTATCCCCAGTTGTTTGATCTTGACCAGATTCCGAGGACAGAATCTTCTTAAGGGGGTTAGATTTGTAACATCCTCAATCGGGCCTAGATGTAAGATTACTAGATTGACCTTAAGTTTATATTGTGTTACTATATGCTTTTATTTTTTATTTAATATTTACTATTAAATAATGATGTGGTTAGGACCAGTTTGCGACAAGGGTCACAGAACAGGTTTGTTTATTTAATTTGGATTTCTTTTGGGTCGCCAAATGATGTACGAAAGATATCAGATAACTGATAAATACCCGTGTATCGCACAGTGTGGGAATTAAACCCAATTAAGTGACTAGTGCTGTCCACTTTCTTGCATTTTCCAGACTCTTCCCAAACCACACCCGTTCTTCATCTTCCTCACCTACAATCAAACCTTAATCCTTAAACATTGATCTTGAGCTCAAATTGGTGTTAGAATTGTGTTTGTTATCATTTACTGAGTCTATCAAGGTAAGTAACATGTGTTTTTGTGTTCAATTCGTTGTTAAATTCATAGTTTTGTGTGAGTTTTGTAAAAAGCTTGAATTTGTGTCAAAACAAGTGATTTAAGAGTTGTTATAGTCAAATTGTTGTGGGTTTTGAGTCTATAACAAGTAGTGAACAAGTTGTGGTCGATTTTGGTGTTAAAAACGAGCTCTATATCGAGATTTGAGGATTTCATCATGAAGTCCGTAGCCTTTGTTCAGTTTCTGATGAAGATGAACACACTCGGCCGACTGTCGGTCGACAGTCGACCGACTGAGGGTTGAACTGGCCGATTGACGAAGACAACTGACCGACTGTTGAGTGAACCGACCGACTGAGATTTACCTTCGGCCGATTGATATAATACCAATTGAATCGACCGACTAGGAAGGTCAGTCGACCGGTTGTGTCTACAGTCGACCGACTGTCAGAGTCAGTCGACCGACTGAGTGTCCAGGGCAGAATATTTTACCAAGTGTTGATTTTTAGCCGTTATGCTGCCCGTTTGTATTTTGATGTTTATGATGTAAATTTTGAAAAGTGCATAAGTGTTAAGCAAAAATTTGTAGCGGACAGTTTTTGATACAAAAATTTATTTATTGTGTTATTTGATGTTAACGAACAGAAACTAACTTGTGTATATGTTTTTCTCAGGAGAAAAGGAGAAAGAGAAGGTTCAGTGATTATATAGCTGAATACCTTCTCGTTTGCTGTTAATCGGTGAGTGAGACTAACTGGAGAATATAGTATATAGAAGCATGTTATATTATGATTGCCATGCTTGTTATATATACTTATTGTTGTGGTTAGTTAGTACTTTGTGATGACTGCATGTTAGTTGATGCTTGTCTGTTGGAGCCCAGTGTGTCCCTATTGTGTGGTAGCCTCGGTAGGAGAGATCAACCTGCGGGTTGGGTTCCTCTGTGGTAGCCTAGACAACCGTGGTGTATATATATGTGAATGACGCGTTCGTCGCGTGTGGAGTATGTATATACATACGGTGGTGGAGGAACTTCTGGTAAGCCCCAGTCCGATCAGCTAGTGGTTAATGGTTTGGCCGAGCCGCCAGAGTCTCTGTAGACGGCACTTGGGTGATGTATGTGTGTTAGACTATTGTGACATGATTAGTATAACAGATTCTGTATACTATTGCATGTAGTTAGTTGTACTCACTTAGCTTCGTGCTAATTCCCCTCCATCTCCTCCCTGCAGGTTGATAGCTTTTGTAGATAGTGCTTTTTAGGAGAAGACGGGCATGGTGATGTTATGTTTGACAGGATTAACTCTGATGTGATCTTTTATAGTTTAAACTGTGTTCTCTTGAAAACATATTGTAACTACATCTTCTCCGTATAAACATGTATTTTGTAATGACACGTGACACTGGTTGTCTTAGCAATAGTTAATGTTTATTTTGTAATTAATAAATATATGCTTCCGCCACGTATTTAAAAAAAAAAAATATTAGCGGTGTCACATTAGCAGTCCTCGTTAGTAACCTACAACTAGTTGTCCACAGTTAGATGTACAGAAATAAATCAATATATATTATCTCGAATCAATCCATGACCCAGTGTATACAAGTCTCAGGCTAGATCACAACTCAAAGTATATATATTGTTTTGGAATCAACCTCAACCCTGTATAGCTAACTCAAGCATTACTGCATATAGAGTGTCTATAGTTGTTCCGAAATATATATATAGATGGGTCGATATGATATGTCAAAACATTGTATACGTGTCTATGGTATCCCAAGATTATATAATATGTATAATACAATATAAATTAGTTAGGATATGTTTAGTCTAGATTTGTTACAAAATTTTCGTAGCTAAAACTAGCTAATTTATCCAATTTTGTTTTACCCTTGCCATTTCTTCGTTTCAAATCCGTTTTGAGTGATTCAAGTTGCTATGGTTTCTTAATGAACTGAAATTTATGAAACTAAAGAGAAAAAGTATAAGTTTATAGTTGGAAATACAGGTTACAAGTCATTTTTTAAAGAGGTAGTCATTTTCGTCGAAAAAATGACATCTTGATGACCATTTTGAAAAACATACTTCCACTTTGTGTTTAACCATGATTTTTTTGGATATAGTATCATGTTCATATGTAATATCATTTTTCCATAAAACAAACTTCCAATTCAAATATTAAGATACTTTTTATTTTTTTAACCCAAAACAGCCCCCGATTTCACTACGATGGCGTATGTCCTGTTTTACGGTGTTCTTCGTGTTTCCAGGATTTAAATCATTAAGTTAGCATATCATATAGATATATAACATGTGTTTAGTTGATTTTAAAAGTCAAGTTAGAAGGATTAACTCTGTTTGCGAACAAGTTTAGAATTAACTAAACTATGTTCTAGTGATTACATGTTCAAATCTTCGAATAAGATAGTTTTATATATATATGAATTGAATGATGTTATGAACATCATTACTACCTCAAGTTTAGTAGGTAACCCTACTGGAAGTGACAAAAATTGATCTAGCTTCAAAGGATTCTTGGATGGCTTGAAAGTTCTTGAAGTAGAATCATGACACGAAAACAAGTTCAAGTAAGATTTCACTCGAAATAAGATAGTTATAGTTATAGAAATTGAATCAAAGTTTAAATATGAGTATTACCTTGTATTAGAAAGATATCTTACAGTAAATAAGAAATATTTCTTGAGCTTAGGTGATTACTTGGATTGGATTAGAAAGCTTGGAAGTAATCATGCAAACTTGATAGTATTCTTGATTTTATGAAACTAGAACTTATAGAATTTATGAAGAACACTTAGAACTTGAAGATAGAACTTGAGAGAGATCAATTAGATGAAGAAAATTGAAGAATGAAAGTGTTTGTAGGTGTTTTTGGTCTTTGGTATATGGATTAGATATAAAGGATATGTAATTTTGTTTTCATGTAAATAAGTCATGAATGATTACTCATATTTTTGTAATTTTATGAGATATTTCATGCTAGTTGCCAAATGATGGTTCTGATAATGCTAAAAATGAACATATATTTCATAGCATTATCCCTCAAAAAAGACAAGCTTTTGGTTGCAATTGTTCTATTTACAAGTGATATTCGTTTAAATAATAAAAGGTAAAGACAAAAGACAGATTCGACGATTTGAAGTCGCAAACGACCAAAATGCTAAAAAGTACAAAGTACAATCAAAGTGGTTCAATTTATTGATGAGAAACGTCTAAAATTTACAAGAGTACAAGACGCAAAACATAAAGTACAAGATATTAAATCGTACGAAAGGACGTTCGAAAATCCGAAACCGGGATATGAACCAACTATCAACGCGTGACGCAACGGAGCTAAAATGACAAGTCAACTATGCACATGAATATAATATAATATATAAATAATTCTTAAAATTATATATATATATATATATATATATATATATATATATATATTATATATTAAAAGCCGTCGGCAAACAAGAAAACAAAAGCATGTGGTCTGATCAAGCTGGCCATGCGATCGCATGGTCTGGAAGCACAAAAGTCATGCGATCGCATGTGGTACTGTAGCAGCTCACATTCTATAAATTGCACGATTTCTGGCCGAGAACATATACATCTTTTTCTAATCTCTCTCTCATAAATATATATAAATATATATATATATATATATATATATATATATATATATATATATATATATATATATATATATATTTATAATTTTAATTTTAATTTTAATTTAAGATTAATAATAATAAGGTTATGTTAGCGAATGTTTTAAGTTTGTAAGTCGAAATTATGTCCGTGTAACGCTACGCTATTAATACTCATTGTAAGTTATGTTCAACCTTTTTAAATTAATGTCTCGTAGCTAAGTTATTATTATGCTTATTTAAGTCGAAGTAATCATGATGTTGGGCTAAATATTTAAGACGGGGTTATTGGGCTTTGGACCAAAATTGGGGTTTGCACAAAAGAACGACACTTGGGGAAATTAGACTATGGGCTATTAATGGGCTTTATATTAACTAAACAATACCTCGTTAATTTAATATAAAGGTTACAATTTGACGTATCTATATATAACCACACACGCTTAATCGGGTACGGTGGGCGGGATATTTATAAATACGAATTATTGTTCATTTGACCGGACACGGGGATGGATTAATAGTTAATGGACTCATTAAAACAGGGGTGGATTACATTCAAGGGTACTTGGTGTAATTGTTAACAAAATGTTAAAACCTTGGACTACACGCAGTTGATAACCTGGTGTATTCATTAAACAAAGTATTAAGACCTTGTTACAGTTCGAATTCCCAATTAGTTAGAATATTTGACTTCGGGTATAAGGATAATTTGACGAGGACACTCGCACTTTATATTTATGACTGATGGACTGTTATGGACAAAAACCATATGGACATATTGAATAATCCAGGACAAAGGACAATTAACCCATGGTAATAAATTAAAATCAACTCGTCGAACATCATGATTACGGAAGTTTAAATAAGCATAATTCCTTTATTTTATATCTTATCACACTTTTAATTATCTTACTTTTTAATTATCGCACTTTTAATTTATTGTCATTTTATTTATCGCACTTTAATTTATCGCACTTTAATTATCGTTATTTATTTTACGCTTTAAATTAAGCTATATTTATTTTTAATATTTTACATTAGGTTTTAACTGCGACTAAAGTTTTAAAATCGACAAACCAGTCATTAAACGGTAAAACCCCCTTTTTATAATAATAATACTACTTATATATATATATATATATATATATATATATATATATATATATATATATATATATATATATATATATATATATATATATATATATATATATATATATTTATACAACTATAGTTTAAAAATATAGCGTTAAACTTGGCTAGCTCCCTACGGAACGAACCGGACTTACTAAAAACTACACTACTGTACGATTAGGTACACTGCCTATAAGTGTTTTAGCAAGGTTTAGGTATATCCACTCTATAAATAAATAAATAACTTGTGTAAAATTGTATCGTATTTAATAGTATTTCGCAACAAAAATATAACTATTTCGTACCCCTCTGCTTTAACATCAAGTATTTTTGGCGCCGCTTCCAGGGAACTCAACAAAATATATAAGTTTTTAAAAAATATAAAAACATAAAAATATATATATATATATATATATATATATATATTTAAGTACGAAATTAAAAAGTTCAATTTTTTTAAAAAAGAGTTATAAAAACTAATAAGTAATTTATTTATTTTTAGTTTAAGTTATATTATATTTTCTATAAAAAATATAAAAATAAAAAATTACGCGTTGAATCTGCAGTTTTGCACCTGCATCATACTGAGCCTGCATAGCCATGCGACTGCATGGTTTTATTGCCTTAACCCCATGCGATCGCATGGTGTGATCTGACACGCCAGGTTTGACCTGGTACTGCAATTAATTACGGAGTATTATTAATTATTATTACTATTAAACCCTAATTAGGGTTTATTTTTTTAATAATTAGTTTTAGTTTTATTTAATTTGTATTTTTAAGTAATAATTAGTGTTATTAAATATATAAACTTAACTTTTATAAAATAATAATATAAAAATAATATTTTTATAAAAATAAGTAATATTATCATTATTATTTCTTTTTATAAATTGTATATTTTAATCGTTTAATTCGTAATTTGTAATTTATCGTTCGTAATTAGTTTTAAGACTAGTATTTTGCCGTAGTAACTTTATATTTCTAGATTTTTAAGCTTTGCCGTAAAATCCCTTAAGTGCTTTTTCTTTAGACTAAGATTTAGATGCTTTAAAATTTTGCGACGCCGTTTTAAAATTTTAGTGCCTTTTTAAGTAATTGCCGTTTTGGATATAGAATTCCTTTTAAGCTTTAATACCTTTAGACGTAAGTTTTAAATTTTAGTTTTTAGAATTTTAAGTTTCGACGCTGCATTTTATTGTTTTTCGACATTTATTTTTCGACGCTTATTTTTTTCGACCTTTTATTTTTTGACATTTTTTGACGCGCTCTTTTTCTTTCTTATTTCTCGACGCTCTAGTTTTTAGGATATAGAATTTTTTTTTTTATCTTCTTTAAAATTTCGATGGAAAAATTATTTTAAGTGGTTAAATTGATAGACATCCAAAATTTTCTGGTTCGTAGTAATAGTTGGATTTGTTAGTGGCGAGTTGTGGGCTTCCGATTTAAAGGGTCCTGGCTACCTGCTGCATCTATTGCCTATTCGAAACGCGGGCAAAATCAGAAAAGTCTATTAATTTGATAACTTATATAGTTTTTATTTTTATAACTAATAGGATATTCAGTGAATGCATCGAGCAAAACGTTCACCACCTTTTATACGTTCACCACCTGTAACTCGATCAAGACATCTAGCCAATATTGTCGCCGTTGATTTTTCTTTAGAATCGTCGTCTAGTCAACCAAGTACTCCAATTCAAATTTCCGATAATCTATTTTTTGAAACCGACCTCACAATTGAGAATCTGGAGGATATTCAGGGACAATTCAGAGATCCTGAACCACTAATCATTCCTCCTGAACCACAAATTACTCATCTAGAGATTGTCGAGGAAGAAACCATTAAATCAGAATCCTCTAGTGATTCGAATTCAACAAATTCAATCATGGAAAATCTGGAACCTCTAAGTATGGAAGACCAAATGAGAGTTAAACGCACTGGCCAAGGTCACGCAATTACTCAACCAGACATTAATGCGCCAGATTATGAAATCAAAGGACAAATCCTACACATGGTAACTAATCAATGCCAATTTAGTGGTGCGCCGAAGGAATATCCAAACGAACATCTTCGAACTTTTAATAGAATTTGTACTCTATTCAAAATAAAAGAAGTTGAGGATGAACAGATCTATCTCATGTTATTTCCCTGGACTTTAAAGGGAGAAGCCAAAGATTGGTTAGAATCGTTACCTGAAGGGGCGATTGATACATGGGATGTCTTAGTTAAAAAATTTCTTAAACAATTTTTTCCGGCATCTAAAGCCGTGAGACTTCAAGGAGAAATTGTTACGTTCACACAAAAGCCAAATGAAACTCTATATGAGGCATGTAAAAGATTTGGAAAGTTGTTAAGAGGATGTCCGAAACATGGTTTAGACACTTATCAAATAGTACAAATATTCTACCAAGGATGCGAATCACTACACGAAAAGACATCGATATAGCAGATGGTGGTTCCATTATGAAAAAAACCGCAACTGGAGCTTACAAAATTATTGATAACACTGCTTCCCACTCACATGAGTGGCATCAAGAAAAAGATATCGTTAGATCATCTAAAGCGGCTAGAGCCAATTCTAGCCATGACTTTGATTCCATGTCCGCAAAGATAGATGCTTTCGAGAGACGAATGGAAAAGATGACTAAGGAAATTCACTCAATACGAATTAGTTGTGAGCAGTGTGGAGGACCACATTTGAAAAAAGATTGTCTCGGTATTGAACAAACAATTGAACAAAGAGATAATATTTCATACATGAACCAAAAGCTTGCAATTAATTATCAGAATAATTATCAACAGCCAAGACCAAACTGCAATCAAAATCAGAATTATAACCGAAATGTTCCATACAACAACCAACAAGGTCCTAGCAATCAACAAGTATCCAATAATACTTACAATCAGCAAAGACCTATTTTTTAAAATAAACCACCACAAATCGATGATAAAAAGCCAAATTTAGTAGACATGATGTCGAAGCTAGTTGAATCTCAAACTCAATTTTTCACATCTCAAAAACAAACCAATGAACAAAATGCCCAAGCATTTAGAAATCAACAAGCTTCTATCCAAAATCTGGAACAAGAAGTAAGCAACCTAGCAAGGTTGATAGGTGAAAGAAAACTGGGGAGTCTACCTAGCGATACAAATGCTAACCCCCAGAATGAAACAGCTAAAGCCATTACCACAAGAAGTGGTATTACACTTAAATCACCTGAAATGCCTATAATTTCTAATGATGCCATTCCCACTACACAGACACCATAGCCTGAGCAAGAAAAGAAAAAAGAACAGGTAGTTGAAACGGTTAATGAAGATAACACAGTTAAGGCTAAACCTTATGTTAAACCATACCAACCACCACTTTCTTACCCAAGTAAAATGAGAAAAGAAAGACTTGAAGCCGAGCAATCCAAATTCTTGGATATGTTTAAACAAATAATGTCAATCTTCCTTTCATTGATGTAATTTCAGGAATTCCAAGATATGCTAAATTCCTGAAAGATCTAATCACAAATAGAAAGAAAATGGAAGAACTCTCGGCTGTTACAATGAATGCTAATTGTTCTGCAGTGTTGTTGAATAAGATACCAGAAAAACTCTCTGATCCAGGAAGTTTCACAATTTCATGTTTTCTAGGTAGTCTTAGTTCAATAGAAGCATTGGCAAATTTAGGTGCTAGTATAAATTTAATGCCGTATTCACTATACTCTAAACTAGACCTTGGAGAATTGAAACAAACACGAATAAGCATACAACTAGCCGATCGATCAGTAAAATATCCTAGAGGGATAATGGAGAACATGCTAGTTAAAGTTGGTACTTTAGTATTTCCAGTAGATTTTGTTATTCTGGACATGGAAGAAGATTCTCGAGTTCCTCTCATATTAGGAAGACCATTCTTAAACATGGCTAAAGCAATAATAGACGTGTTCGGTAAGAAACTGACCCTAAGTATAGAGGACGAGAGTGTTACATTTTCTGTTGATAGAGCCATGCAACAACCGCAATCTGCAGATGATACATGTTATTATATTCAAACTATAGATTCACATGCAAAATTGTTAGAAGAATTTCCAGAATTACAAGGAACAGGAGAATGTTTTTTAGGAGAAGGAACTGAACCAATTGATGAAACTGAAATGTTAGCTACACTCATGGCTAATGGATACGAACCGACAACAGAAGAACTTCAAATATTAAAAGAGGAAGACAGATATCGATACAAATCATCGATAGAAGAACCACCGACATTAGAGTTAAAGCCACTTCCAACCCATTTGGAATACGCTTATTTACATGGTGAATCTGAATTACATGTAATAATATCGTATTCTCTTACAGAAAATGAAAAATCTCAACTCATTTCTGTGCTAAAAGCTCATAAACCAGCTATTGAATGGAAGATTCATGACATTAAAGGCATAAGTCCTTCGTATTGCACACATAAAATCCTTATGGAAGAAGGTCATAAAACCTATGTGCAATGCCAACGAAGACTAAATCCTAATATGCAAGATGTTGTTAAGAAAGAAATTATTAAACTGCTCGATGCAGATTTAATTTATCCAATCTCTGATAGTCCATGGGTAAGCCCAGTTCAATGTGTACCTAAGAAGGGTGGCATGACTGTCATCACAAATGAAAAAAAAATGAGCTTATTCCTACTAGGACTGTAACAGGATGGCGTGTTTGTATTGATTATAGAAAATTAAATGACGCCACCAGAAAAGATCACTTTCCCTTACCTTTCATTGATCAAATGTTGGAAAGGTTAGCTGGAAATAGTTACTATTGTTTTCTTGATGGTTTTTCCGAATATTTTCAAATTCCAATAGCACCCGAGGACCAAGAGAAAACCATGTTCACATGCCCTTATGGTACTTTTGCTTATAAACGCATGCCATTTGGACTTTGCAATGCCCTTGCAACCTTTCAAAGGTGCATGATGGTGATTTTTCACGACATGATAGAAGAATGCATGGAAGTTTTCATGGATGACTTTTCAGTCTTCGGTGATAATTTTGAAACATATCTAGTTAATCTTGAGCGAATGCTTAGTAGATGCGAACAATCAAATCTAGTACTTAATTGGAAGAAATGCCATTTCATGGTTAAAGAAGGCATCGTTCTTGGTCATAAAATTTCAAAGGAAGGAATTGAAGTGGATAGAGCTAAAGTAGATGTAATTGCTAAACTTCCACATCCCACAAATGTTAGAGGAGTTAGGAGTTTTCTAGGGCATGCCGGTTTTTACCGACGTTTCATAAAAGATTTTTCTAAAATTGCCACTCCTATGAATAAACTCCTAGAAAAGGATGCTCCATTCATCTTTTCGGATGAATGCATCAAATCTTTTAATATTCTTAAAGAAAAACTAACTAATGCGCCGATCATGATAACTCCAAATTAGAATCTACCATTTGAACTCATGTGCGATGCAAGTGATTTTGCAATGGGAGCCGTTTTAGGACAAAGGATTGAAAAACGATTTCAACCTATCAATTACGCTAGTAAGACGTTACAAGGAGTACAAACGAATTACACAACTACTGAAAAATAACTCCTTGCTATTGTCTTTGCTTTTGATAAATTTCGTTGATATCTCGTTCTAGCTAAAACGATGGTCTATACCGACCATTCTGCTCTTAGATACTTATTTTCAAAACAAGATGCCAAACCACGATTAATCCGTTGGATCTTACTCTTACAAGAGTTCAATATTGAAATCCAAGATAAAAAGGGAGCAGAGAATCTCGCCGCTGATCATCTTTCTCGTCTTGAAAATCCCAAATTAGAAGTTCTAAATGAATCGGCCATACAAGATAACTTTCCTGATGAATATCTATTGAAGATAGATTATAATGAAATTCCATGGTTTGCAGACTATGCAAACTACTTAGTATGTGGATTCCTTGAAAAAGGGTTGTCGTACCAAAAATGAAAGAAATTCTTTAGTGATATAAAACACTATTTCCGGGAAGATACACATTTGTTTAAAAGTTGTCCCGATGGAATAATACGCCGATGTGTATTCGGAGAAGAAGCTAGTCAAATCTTAAACCACTGTCACACAGGACCGATAGGAGGGCATTATGGGCCTCAACTCACAGCAAGGAAAGTCTATGACGCTAGATTCTATTGGCCTACAATTTTCAAAGACGCACACCTTCTTTGTAAATCCTGTGATGCTTATCAAAGGGCCGGAAAAATAAGTCAACGTGATGAAATGTCACAAAATGTCATTCAAGTATGTGAAGTATTTGACGTTTGGGGTATTGACTTTGTGGGTCCATTTCCAAAATCTCATAATAATCTCTACATTCTCGTTGTTATTGATTATGTATCTAAATGGGCGGAAGCATAAGCTCTCCCAACTAACGATGCACGAGTTGTAGTCAACTTCTTAAAACGTCTTTTTGCTAGGTTCGGAACACCAAAAGCTTTAATAAGTGATCGGGGTACTCATTTTTGTAATAATCAACTTGAGAAAGTTCTCAAAAGATATGGAGTAACTCATAAAATCTCAACCGCTTATCATCCACAAACAAGTGAACAAGTTAAAAATACTAACCGAGCATTAAAACGTATTCTAGAGAAAACTGTAGGATCAAATCCGAAGGAATGGTCCATTTATGTTGTGCGAGGTGGGGTACGAAATACTATATATTTTTAATACGAAATACGTTACAAATTACACAAGTTTTAATTATTTATTTACAGATGGGATATACCTAAACCTTGCTACAACACTATAGGTAGTGTACCTAATCGTAGAGTAGTATAGTTTTTAGTAAGTCCGGTTCGTTCCACATGGAGACGACTTATTTTACACTATATTTTTAAACAATTATATTTGTACAAAATATATTAAATAAAGTAATAATATATAAAAGGGGGTTTACCGTTTAATGACCGGTTTGTCGATTTTATAATTTAAGTCACAATTAAAACCTAATGCAAAATATAAATGACGATAATTAAAGTAGCAAAAATTAAAATGCGATAAGAAATAAAATAAAGGAATTATGCTTAATTAAACTTCCGTAATCATGATGTTTGATGTTTTAATTTATTACCATGGGTTAATTGTCCTTTGTCCTGAATTATTCGATAAGTCCATCTGGTTTTGTCCATAATAGTCCATCAGTCATAATTATAAAGTGCGAGGTCTTCGCCAAATTAACCTTATACCCGAAGTCAAATATTCCAACTAATTGGGGATTCGAACAGTAACAAGGTCTTAATACTTTGTTTAATGAATACACCAGGTTATCGACTGTGTGTAATCCAAGGTTTTAATACTTTGTAAACAATTACACCAATTACCCTTGAATGTAATCCACCCCTGTTTTAATGAGTCCAGTGACTATTAATTCATCCCCGTGACCGGTCAAATGAACAATAATTCGTATTTATAAATATCCCGTTCATCGTATCCGATCGAGTGTATGTGGTTATATATAACTACGTCAAATTGTAAATCTCTATAGTAATCAAATATAAAGTCCATTAATAAACCATAGTCCCATTTCCACAAGTGTCGTTCTTTTGTCCAAACCCCAATTATGGTCCAAAGCCCAATAACCCCATCTTTAATATTTAGTCCAACATCATGATTACTTCGGCTTAAATAAGCATGATAATAACTTAAGTACGAGACATTAATTTAAAAAGGAGAACATAGCTTACATTGATTATTTATCGCGTAGTGTTACACGGACAGAACTTCGACTTCAAAACCCATAATTAACCGTTACATTAACTAAACTAATCTAATATAAAACTAAACTATATTATATATATATTATAAATATATATAATTATATATAAAAAAGAGAGAGATCGATTGAATTGGTATGGTGTATGGATTTAGCAGAAAACTCGAGCTTTTATAGGCACATTTTTTATCCTGGTGGCTCCGCGAGTTCGGAGGTTTTGTGCCTTACAGCTCCGCGAGTGCGGAGCTTCGGATTCCAGCTCACCAAATGAATTAAACGTGGGCTGCTTTGATTAAAATAATATATAATATATATATATAATTAATTATATATAATATTATATTCTTGTGCATAGTTGACTTGTAATTTTAGCTCCGTTGAGTCGCACGTTGATAGTTGGTTCATGTCTCGGTTCCGGATTTTCGAACGCCTTTTCGTATAATTTAATATCTTGTACTTTGCATTTTGCGGCTTATACTCTTGTAATTTCTAGACGTTTCTCATCAATAATTTGAACCACTTGGATTGTACTTTGTACTTTTTAGCTTTTTGGTCGTTTGCGTCTTCAAATCGTCATTTTCTTCTTTTGTCTTCGCACTTATTTATTTAAATGATTATTACTTGAAAATAGAACAATTCAACTAAAAACTTTACATATTGGAAGGATATTGCTACTAAATATATGTTCATTTGGAGCACTATCAAATATCCCCACACTTGAACGTTGCTTGTCCTCAAGCAATACAGAACTTGAAATTAAATTACACTTCACTCGAATTACTTTTTTTATTCTCACACTTTATACATCAGTGATTTTGATACGGCGGTATAAACAATGATAGTAACAATGTGGTTTACAATCCCACATGACTATGAAAATTTAGATCCTTTAAGGAAATTGGATCTTTATGAAAACATTTGATCTTTTGAAAATTCATTCTAGCTTTTACCCTAGATAAGTTTTCCGGAATAACCCTTCACCGGTGTTTGCAAAATATTTTTGTGGGTTGCGTGGGTTTCATATTTAAAATTTTAGCTCAAAACTTGCGGTTTTGTGTCACCCACTTGCTAACCTTGTATTAGGAAAGCAACACGTCCAGTATACTTGCTCCGTATATTACCTTTCGGTAAACTACCGTCCAGTTGTAAAGGAAAGTGATGAACAAGCAACTGTTAAGGCAATGTCTAATGACATGCTTTTGATTATGGTCAAAAACGTGTCGGATGCAATTACTATCCTTTGTAGGAGCAATAGTAAAGATCACCCTATAATTTTTCAATCTGGCACAAGGTCCTATCTTCGACCATGCTATGCAACCACCGTTCTTACGGTTGACACATGATTTGGTACAGGTGACCTAATGAATTCTGATGAATTCTCAGGATTTTACGTTCAATGGTAATGAACGCATTGAAAATAGGTTTTCAGAAAATAAATCAGTTTTAATTTGATCAAAATATTTTCTCGTTCAAGTTCGAGTTTAGATATCATCGAATTCCATGAGTTCGTAATTCTCAATCTTTAAAGTCAATCTCAAGGATTGAGTAATATCAGTATTAAATGCTAATTTTTGATCTTTTAAGGAGATTATCCTTTCTGGGGATCTGATTCATTTGTCTTATAAGCTAATTTGCACGGTGCCCCCCATTGTACGAGACAGATCCTCTCATGGTTAGGATAAGTCTGACCACTTGGCGACCCTGTTTGATGCTGAGGTCCGTGGATTTCCTGCTGATTTTAGAGATGACTTTTCTAGATTTTTCGTCAACCTACAGCTGGTCTGGATGACAACTTCCTGACCTAAATCAAGAAGCGTATGTCTTTTTCGGAAGACTTTACTTCCTTTTAATGATGGAATTGATTCATCGTGTAGATCCATCTTTCTTTCATCTTTATTACAATTTACCGGGTAAAACAGTTAATTTATTCCAAAACAAAAGCACCTGCAATAACTTTACAGAAATATGTGATAGATAGTTTTTAATTGAATAACTTGGTATATTCTCCCCACTCTTGGCTTTTATTTATTTCTTTCTTTGCCTTTTTATTCTCCTCTTTTCCATTTTGAATGAATTCAAGCATTTTAGGTTGTTTCTCAATTTATGTCCTTTCTGAGGTAATGATAATTTCGGTATTAACACCTAGTTTTCATCGTTCAAAAATATGTATAAACATGATTTTGAATTCATTTAGTTGAAATTTTTTCAAATTTTCACAAAATTTGGCAAATAAACCAAGTGTAAACCCGAGAGAATTTATAACCCTTCCCCACACTTGAGATCATGAAATTCCCTCATTTGCAAGAAATCAGACTATAATTATAAATTCATGAGGGTGATTAGTGTAGAAAAGTGATTAAAAATACCCAGTTTGTAATTACGAAGCTCATCGAATGATAGATGGCGCGCCTCATTGTTCATTCCTTCTTGTTTTATCACACTTGTTTTTCTTCAAAAACGGTTGCTTTTCTGAAATGTTTGTTTATCTTTGAAAATGCGTCTTTTACCCTTACTCATCATGCATGTTTATTAACAAGTTATGCACTAACCTGAACCCCTAATTTAACGTTAAGTGGGGTTAGACTTCCTCACACTTAGCTGACGACATGTGAAGTTGGTAGAATAAGTTTCAAGAATTAAAATAGTGAGCGAGTTATTTACATCTCGGGTGGTGTATAATATATCAATGGGTTTAAAGTTTAGACCCACCCGATCGTCACTACTTAATTCTTTTCTAAATGTAGCTTTTAGTAAATGGATATGTCTCTTTTCTGGTTCTTGGTCAAATGGATCGATATACACGGACATACATATTATAGGGTGGACAATTCCTAACATTTCCTTCCGTTCATTCTCGGGATCAAAGGTTTCACCTCTATTACCCAATTGGGTGAAATTTGATGTGTCAATATCTATTACAGCTCGTAGTTCATCTTCGGTAGATGACTCGTCTATTGAGAATATTGGGTTAGAAGGTTGTGGAATGGTGAATTTCAGGATCGAAGCAAATTCTTCTTCATTAATGGTCCTTATCGGTCCCACCACTTTGGTCTCGGGGGTAAAATTTTCAACGTTATCGTTTTCCCAAGAGTACCAATCTGTCACCCTTACTTCTTCTTCATCCATTGATGGATCGATGATTTCATCGGTTGAGGCTAATGTGTCGATATATTGTGAAATTGGTAAAACTGAATAAAAAGTATCATCGGGATAATTGGTGATTTTGGAGCTCTCGAATTCATCAAAATTCGATGATATGAGATTTTCTTGCACAATACTCCTCAGATCAACAGGTGTGTATTCTGATAGAGTTTCTGCTTGCCTATTTACAAACTCGCTCATTTGTTCATTTTGAGCATCAAGTTCTTCGATTTTGATTTTCATATACTCTAAAAGATTTTCAGACACATAATTTTTCTCGTCATCTGGTTGTTGAGTTTGGATATATTCTTGGGAATAATCCCAATTTGAATTGTATTCTTCGTAATCGTTCCATTCAGGTTCCATGGGTGCATAATTTTCCATAGGAACGTAATACTAACATTCCCATGTTGAGTGATAATCTCCACAGATGTCACAACCAGTTATTGTTTCTTAATTCATGATCCAAGATTGATCGAACGAATTGTCATCAACACTCGTTTGAGGGTATTGATGTGATTGATTTCGGATGTCATAAAGAGTTTTTAAGATATTTTCGAGATTTTCCATAATACGCTTTTTACCAAATTTTAGCTACAATGTGGTGCATTTACTAATTATTCTATTAGTTATAAAACTAAAAATTATATAAGTTATCAAATTAATAGACTTTTCTGATTTTGCCCACGTTTCGAATAGCCAATAGATGCAGCAGGTAGCCAGGACTCTTTAAATCGGAAGTCCACCACTCGCCACTAACAAATCCAACTATTGCTACGAACCAGAAAATTGGCGTCTATTAATTTAATTGCTTACAAATTTTTTCGTAGAAATTTAAAGATTTTAAAAATTCTATTTCCTAAAAACTAGCGCGTAGAAACGAAAAATAAAAAGAGCGTCGAAAAACGTCGAAAAATAAAAATAAGAAAGAAAAACGTCGAAACTTAAAAGTCTAAAAACTAAATCTAAAAAGTTGCGCCTAAAGGTCTAAAGGTAAATGCAATTTTATTCGGAAAACGGCAATTACTTAAATTGGCACTAAAATCTATTAAAAACTAAAGCGAAAAACGGCGTCGCAAAATTCTAAAGCACCTAAATTCTAAATTTAAAGAAAAAGCACTTAAGGGATTTTACGGCAAAACTTAAAAGTCTAGAAATATAAAATTAACTACGGCAAAAACTATAACTTAAAACTATATATTACGAACGACAAATATTACGAAATAAACGATAAAAATACAAATTATAACTAAAATGATAAAAATACAAATTTTATAAAAAATATTATTTTTATATTATTATTATATAAAAATATTAATCTGTAAATTTAATAATATTATTAAAACTTAATATTACTAATTATATATTAAAACTAGAAAATTAAATAAACAAACTCTAATTAATAACAATAATTTAATTAAACCCTAAAAATTAAATAATAAATAAAAATTTAACCTAAATTCGTAATTAATGCAGCTAGGGTTGACCTGTCAGACGACTCCGCGAGTGCGGTCTGCTGGTGCCAGAAAAGCTCCGCGAGTGCGGAGTTAACTGTGCAGGCTCAAACTGGTTCGGCAGGTTCAGTTTTTTTTTAAACTTTTATATTGTTTTTCTAAAAATTATATATAAATATATTTATAAAAATATAAATTAAAAATATAGCGTTTCGCCGAGTTCCCGACAGCGGCGCCAAAAACTTGATGTTGTGCGAGGTGGGGTATGAAATACTATATATTTTTAATACGAAATACGTTACAAATTACACAAGTTTTAATTATTTATTTACAGATGGGATATACCTAAAAGTTGCTACAACACTATAGGCAGTGTACCTAATCGTAGAGTAGTATAGTTTTTAGTAAGTCCGGTTCATTCCACAGGGAGACGACTTATTTTACATTATATTTTTAAACAATTATATTTGTACAAAATATATTAACTATAGTAATAATATATAAAAGGGAGTTTACCGTTTAATGACCGGTTTGTCAATTTTATATTTTAAGTCACAATTAAAACCTAATGCAAAATATAAATGACGATAATTAAAGTAGCAAAAATTAAAATGCGATAAGAAATAAAATAAAGGAATTATGCTTAATTAAACTTCCGTAATCATGATGTTTGACGTTTTAATTTATTACCATGGGTTAATTGTCCTTTGTCCTGAATTATTCGATAAGTCCATCTGGTTTTGTCCATAATAGTCCATCGGTCATAATTATAAAGTGCGAGGTCTTCGCCAAATTAACCTTATACCCGAAGTCAAATATTCCAACTAATTGGGGATTCGAACAGTAACAAGGTCTTAATACTTTGTTTAATGAATACACCAGGTTATCGACTGTGTGTAATCCAAGGTTTTAATACTTTGTTAACAATTACACCAATTACCCTTGAATGTAATCCACCTCTGTTTTAATGAGTCCAGTGACTATTAATTCATCCCCGTGTCCGGTCAAATGAACAATAATTCGTATTTATAAATATCCCGCTCATCGTATCCGATCGAGCATATGTGGTTATATATAACTATGTCAAATTGTAAATCTCTATAGTAATCAAATATAAAGTCCATTAATAACCCATAGTCCCATTTCCACAAGTGTCGTTCTTTTATCCAAACCCCAATTATGGTCCAAAGCCCAATAACCCCATCTTTAATATTTAGTCCAACATCATGATTACTTTGGCTTAAATAAGCATGATAATAACTTAAGTACGAGACATTAATTTAAAAAGGAGAACATAGCTTACATTGATTATTTATCGGGTAGTGTTACACGGACAGAACTTCGACTTCAAAACCCATAATTAACCGTTACATTAACTAAACTAATCTAATATAAAACTAAACTATATTATATATATTATAAATATATATAATTATATATATAAAAGAGAGAGATCAATTGAATTGGTATGGTGTATGGATTCAGCAGAAAGCTCGAGCTTTTATAGGCACATTTTTGATCCTGGCGACTCTGCGAGTGCGGAGGTTTTGTGCCTTACAGCTCCGCTAGTGCGGAGCTTCAGATTCCAGCTCACCAAATGAATTAAACGTGGGCTGCTTTGATTAAAATAATATATAATATATATATAATTAATTATATATAATATTATATTCTTGTGCATAGTTGACTTGTACTTTTAGCTCCGTTGAGTAGCATGTTGATAGTTGGTTCATGTCTCGGTTCTGGATTTTCGAATGCCTTTTCGTATAATTTAATATCTTGTACTTTGCGTTTTGCGGCTTGTACTCTTGTAATTTCTAGACGTTTCTCATCAATAATTTGAACCACTTGGATTGTACTTTGTACTTTTTAGCTTTTTGGTCGTTTGCGTCTTCAAATCGTCATTTTCTTCTTTTGTCTTCGCACTTATTTATTTAAATGATTATTACTTGAAAATAGAACAATTGCAACTAAAAACTTTACATATTGAAAGGATATTGCTACTAAATATATGTTCATTTTGAGCACTATCATCCATGAAATTGGAGGATGCACTCTGGGCTTTTAGAACAGCCTACAAAACTTCAATTGGAACCACACCTTTTAAACTCATTTATGGAAAAGCATGTCACCTTCCAGTAGAAATTGAGCACAAAGCATATTGGGCTTTGAAGACATGTAATCTTGATTTACATGAAGCCGGACGTCTACGGTTAAGTCAACTACACGAATTAGAAGAATTGAGACATGAAGCATATGAAAATTCATTAATCTATAAATAAAGAACGAAAAAATGGCATGATAAAAGAATCAGAAGTTCAAAAGAATTTAAAGAAGGAGACAGAGTTCTTCTTTTCAATTCACAATTCAAGCTATTTCCTGGAAAATTGAAATCAAGATGGTCTGGACCATTCATAGTCAAAAGAGTTTTCCCATATGGAACAGCAGAATTAATAAATTCAAATGGGATTAAATTTAAAGTTAATGGTCACAGAGTTAAACATTACATACATGGTCCGATGGAAGTTGACAATGAAGTTAATCACAATTTTGACACCACAGCTAACTAAGTGTGGGAAGATTCGAATCTTTTAAGGTTAACATGTATTTCTGTTAGAGTTAGATTTTTTGTTTTCGTGTAGTTCTCGAGAATGGAATCCAAATAGTCGTTCTCTAGCAGACCCTAAAGAACTAGTCTTCTCCCTCCATTCTGAATTTTTATTTCTTTTAGGTTTTACGAGATGAAGAATTCCTTTGATCTGAACCATGGTCTACTACTACACGCTATGATTACTAAACGTAATAATAACATCTTTCCGAGTGAACTGGTATCATTCATAAGAGGCAAAATGGACGAAGTGAGGAAAGAACTCAGGAAAGATCATCATAAGATACATTTTGGTAAAGGAAAATCAAAATCCGCAAAAAAAAGAAGAGCACGACACCTTGAAAGATGTCATAAATGTGGAAAATAGTCACACGAAGGTAAATGTTCAAACAATCAAACATATTCAAATACCGAATTTGTTACTCTATGCAGAGAAGGACCGTTCATATGTTTAGAAGAAAAGTTATTGAAGAATCGAGGTTACGCTTATGTAGCTATAGAAAACCAAATCACACGACTCTCCTATGAGTCGGCTAAAGCAGGTCTCTGAGAATTCTTTCTCATAGGTAAGTATGTACAGTTTTTATTTTATTTTATTGCTTTTAACCTTTTGATAATAAACACTGAATCGTTCGCTATAAAGTATTAAATTGATATTCAATAAAATTAGGTATGCAAAACCGAAATTATTGATATCATACAAAAATTTATTACATCACTGCGAAATTTACCGTTTATTCTTAAGGTATAAATATCTTTAATCAATCAATCCAAAAATATTTCAAAAATTCGTCAGGAGTAAAACTAGGTAAAATAGCCGAAATTACTTTACCCAAAAGAAGGGCGTATATTTTTGATAATATTTGATTGATTAAAGTGGGATAAAAGATCAAAAAGATTTTTAATTTTAATTTTTTTACCTTGTTTTTTAAAATTAATATATAAATATTAAATTATTAATGTAAATTCTTAAAATCAATATATTTAAGTTTTTAAATATTTTAAAAATTAATATTTTTAATATAAGTTTGTAAAATTAATGTATAAAAATATTAATGATATTTATATGAATTTTTAATCTTATGCATTTTAAATTTAAGTTTGGTGTGAATTTAAAAACAAAAATGTACTTTATTTCATTAAGTTAAAAACGTGATTTTTAAAAATTCGTCGTGAGTTGAAGACTAGGTCATTGAACCGAAATTGCTTTACCCAAGGGAGGGACGAGAAATTTTGTTATCATTATTTTTAATCTTATTGATCTAAAGTATGCCAAAAAAAAATCAGGGACCCATGCGATCGCATGGGATTTACCCTGTAACCTCATGCGATCGTATGGAGGCAAAATTCTGGGCAGAAACAAAAAGGCACGAGCTGTTCTGCTTCTTCACAAACATACACACATACATACGCGAATACTCTCCCAAATCACCCCTAAAATCATCAATTTTTCGCCAAATTCAACCAAATTTCGTTCTACAATTAGCTACAATCATGCCTTTTCTTAGATGGGGAAGCAAGAAGGTAAAGATTTCACCCCTAAAACTCTTTAAATTTGAATTTTAGTGTTCTTGAGCTAATTTTTACCTAATTTGATTTTGTTAATTTCTAGTGTAATTAGAGTTAAATTGTTAGTATATTATGCATGTATAACATAGATTGATGCTATTTAACATGATTTGAAGCTAAAAACTTTAAAAATTTTAGAAATCTAGGGTTTGTGTTCTTGAGAAATTTGGGGCTTTTTGATATAAACGGGTTATGGCCGATTTTTGTCATGAATTATTGCTAAATTAAGTAGTGTAACATGTTTAGGTAGATAAATGATCCAAACTTTGATCCTAAACATGATTTTTGAGAATTAAAGTGGACTTTTCAAGTCTAAAATTCATGAACTTGATTAATTTGATATAAACGCCATTTGAAACTTGTTCAATTACTAGTAATGATTAGTTTGACATGTTATTTGAGTAGAATGCTTATAAACTTTGTAAACATTTTCATATATGCTTATTTGAAAAAGTGTAGAATTGATAAAAATATGAAAATGAGCATGAGTTTAATATGGATTAAACATGTCATTGTAATTGTTTCAAGTTGTTATTTTGCTAACAATAATGCATATTTGAATGCACAAATTTTGTGTTTAATGTGTTTTGCAGAAATATACCGAATCTGGCGGTGCATCATCATCCAGACAATTTGAAAACGAACCACAGTCAGAAATGCAATATGAACCAGAACCTGAACAAGAACAACAATAAAACATGATGATCAACATGTACCATACTATGAGCCGGATCCATAATTTTTTTTTTACCTACCTAGTATTTCCCGCTCACCATATAGTGCTTACCCGACGTACCAAAGTAATAAATTTAAACAGGTAAAAAAAAATGTAGAAGTACCGAGGGTAATCGATTGGATACCTTTGGAAATGGTCCAACTAGCTAACCCAGTTAGACTGCTAATGATCCAAAGGTATGGGAACTCTTCTTTTCCCGATTAGGAACGTTTATTCACCATTCGTAGGCCTGTATATAAGGAATGGTGTGTTGAGCTTATGAGTACTATATCACTTGATACGGATGTAGTTAGGTTAGACGATAGGAATTTTCTTAGATTTTTACTTGGCCGTAGGATGTATAGGATGTTCATGCTGGACATGGCCAGGGCTTTACAGATTTACACTCCCGCTGAATTACTATTGCCTGATTGTACAAATTTGATTTATCATGGTGAAAAGGGTAGATAGAAATTTTGACGCTTACGCCGTCTGGAGGCGTATGTCAAATTATAATGTTTTTACGCGGAGAGGAAGACACTCCTATTTAAATATTAACAAAGCAGAGCTTCGTATTATACATAGATTTTTAGCTAATTCGATTACACAAAGAGGTAACAACAAGGAGAAAATGACCTTACACGATTTATTTTACCTTAAGTGTATTCGAAACACTAGAAGCTTTGTTAATATCCCCTACTGTGTTGATTTTTATCTGTCCAAAATGGTGGAAGGTATACAGGACGGGGGAATAATAGGAGGAGGTATTTTTGTTACTCTCATTGGAGAGTATTTAGGTGTAGATATGGAACAAGGGGGTCCACTGACGGCGTGTAGGGAACAGGATGAGACTTTAGGATTGCGAGTCTATCAAGGTGCAAAGGTATTAAAGAGCAGACACAATCAGGCAGTACCATATTAGGGCCCTCATCTACAGGTAGAGAGAGGTTCAGATGAGGAAATGGAGGAAGCGGATGACATTAGGGATGTCATTAGGGAGGCTGTTACTGATGTTTACCAGCGTATAGATGAGATAGAAATGACAAACGAGGCTAGACATAGTCAGTACGAGCAGTGGCACGCCGAGAATGTGTACGAGCATTCCAGGCAATGACAGCATGATAGATGGCACTATCATCAGCATCAGATCATGAGCCAGCTATCATCTCAGGTACCAAATAACTACGTACCGACCCGACCTGCTTACTATCCGCCACACCAGCCCGATATGCGACCACCATTTACTCTCTACGACCTCAACCAAGCCTATCAGTACACCTATAACTAACCGTGGAACCCGACCGATGACATGAACTGGAACCCCTATCCAGATTGATACAGTTCCCGTTGGTGATTTTTATCTTTTATTAACTTATGTTTAAAACATATAATATTGTGATACTTTTATGTAATTTTTAACATTTTTTGTTTTGTTACTAATATTTCGTATTTATAATTTGAAAGTGGGATGTTAAGTCCCATTTCAAATCACCATGCATGTTATTATTTGTATGTATGTATATTGTCAATTGTACACAACAGGGTAAAACAGCGAACTTTTAAAGACTGGCATTAAGTTCAGCAAAAGCTACTAATTTTGACGACAAAACAAAAAATAAATGTGATGTAACAACAAGACGGAATGAACAAATAATGTGCACCATTTATCATTCAACATAAACAACAATATGTTTGGAAACTTTGGTAAAATTAAATCATTTTTCTACGCTAATCACCCTCAATAATTTAAATTGATACTGATTTCTTGCAAATGAGGGCATTGCAAGATCTTAAGTGTGGGAAGGGGTTAAATTCTTTCGGATTTTTAAAATTTTAAATTTAAACACTTGGTTACCATTAAAAATACTAGTAATGCACTAGTTGCATTAGAATCTAGTGCTCTCTGATAATAAAGAACAGCCTTAGTCTTATATACTGACTACCCAATTCTAGTAAAAATTTTAAAAATTTTCAAATAAATGAATTCAAAATCATGTTTATACATACTTATAAACGATAAAACTAGGTGTTAACACCGAAATTATTGTTACCTCGTAAAGGACATAAATTGAGAAACAACCCAAAATGTTAGAATTCATTTAAAATGGAATAGAGGAAAATAAAAAGGCAAAGAAATGAAAATAAAAGCCAAGTGTGGGAAAAATTTACCAAGTTATTTAGAATATATGTCACATATTTTTGTACAAATAATTGAAGATACTTTTGTTTTGGACGATATTAATCAGTTTTACCCAGTTTATTGTAATATAAATGAAATTTAAAAGGAAGTAAAGTCTTCTGAGAGAAAAAATACACGCGCTTCTTGATTTAGGTCAGGAAGTTGTCGTCCAGACCAGTTGTAGAGTCTACGAAAAACCTTTAAAAGTTTTTTCGAAAATCAGCTAGAAATCCACGGACCTCAGCATCAAACAGGGTCGCCAAGTGGTCAGACTTATCCTAACCATGAGAGGATCTGTCTCGTACAATGGAGGGCACCGTGCAAATTAGCTTATAAGACGAATGAATCAGATCCCCAGAAAGGATAATCTCCTTAAAGATCAAAAATTAGCTTTTAAGACAGATATTACTCAATCCTTGAGATTGACTTTTAAAGATTGAGAATTACAAACTCATGGAATTCAATGATATCTAAACTCGAGCTTGAACGAGAAAATATTTTGATCAAATTACAAACCGATTTTTTTCTGAAAACCCTATTTTTAATGCGTTCATTACCATTGAATGTAAAATCCTAGGAATTCACCGGGAATTCATTAGGTCACCTGAACCAAATCGGGTGTCAACCGTAAGAACGGTGGTTGCATAGCATGGTCGAAGACAGGACCTTGTGCCAGACCGAAAAACTATAGGGTGATCTTTACTATTGCTCCTACAAAGGATAGTAATTGCATCGGACACGATATAGACCATAATTAAAAGCATGTCACGGGACATTGCCTTAACAGTTGCTTGTTCAACGCTTTCTTTTACATCTGGGCAGTAGTTTATCGAAAGGTAATATCCGGAGCAAGTAAACTGGACGTGTTGCTTTCCTAATACAAGGTTAGCAAGTGGGTGACACAAAACCATAAGTTTTAAGCTAAAATTTTAAAATCTGAAACCCACAAAACCCACAAACAATTTGCAAACACCGGTGAAGGGTTATTCCGGAAAACTTATCTAGGGTAAAAGCTAAATTGAATTTTCAACAGATCAAATGTTTTCATAAAGATCCAATTTCCTAAAGGATCTAAATTTTTATAGTCATGTGGGACTGTAAACCACAACGTTACTATCATTGTTCATACCGTCGTATAGAAATCACCGATGTACAAAGTGTGAAGAATAAAGAAGTGATTCAGGTATGTTTTTATTCAAGCTCTATATTGCTTGAGGACAAGCAACGCTCAAGTGTGGGAATATTTGATAATGCTAAAAACGAACATATATTTCATAGCATTATCCCTCAAGAAAGACAAGCTTTTGGTTGGATATTCGTTTAAATAATACAAGGTAAAGACAAAAGACAGATTCGACAATTTGAAGACGCAAACGACCAAAAAGCTAAAAAGTACAAAGTACAATCAAAGTGGTTCAATTTATTGATGAGAAACGTCTAAAAGTTACAAGAGTACAAGACGCAAAACACAAAGTACAAGATATTAAATCGTACGAAAGGACGTTCGAAAATCCGGAACTGGGACATGAACCAACTATCAACGCGCGACGCAACGGAGCTAAAATGACAAGTCAACTATGCACATGAATATAATATAATATATAAATAATTCTTAAAATTATATATATATTATATATATATTAAAAACCGTCAGCAAACAAGAAAATAAAAGCATGTGGTCTGATCCAGCTGGCCATGCGATCGCATGGCCTGGAAGCACAAAAGCCATGTGATCGCATGGGGTTCTGTAGCAGTTCACATTCTATAAATTGCACGATTTCTGGCCGAGAACATACACATCTTTTTCTAATCTCTCTCTCACAAATATATATATATATATATATATATATATATATATATATATATATATATATATATATATATATATATATATATATATATATATATATATATATATTTATTTATTTATAATTTTAATTTTAATTTAAGATTAATAATAATAAGGTTATGTTTGCGAATGTTTTAAGTTTGTAAGTCGAAATTATGTCCGTGTAACGCTACGCTATTAATACTCATTGTAAGTTATGTTCAACCTTTTTAAATTAATGTCTCGTAGATAAGTTATTATTATGCTTATTTAAGTCGAAGTAATCATGATGTTGGGCTAAATATTTAAGACGGGGTTATTCGGCTTTGGACCATAATTGGGGTTTGGACAAAAGAACGACACTTGTGGAAATTAGACTATGGGCTATTAATGGGCTTTATATTAACTAAATGATACCTCGTTAATTTAATATAAAGGTTACAATTTGACGTATCTATATATAACCACACATGCTTAATCGGGTACTGAAGCGACCTGTCCTAATCCATCTGGACGAATACATTACATTTGGTTACATCGCGAGGTACTTGACCTCTATATGATACATTTTACAAATATTGCATTCGTTTTTAAAAGACAAACTTTCATTTCATCGAAAGTTGACGGCATGCATACCATTTCATAATATATCCAACTATAAATGACTTAATAATATTCTTGATGAACTCAACGACTCGAATGCAACGTCTTTTGAAATATGCCATGAATGACTCCAAGTAATATCTCTAAAATGAGCAAATGCACAGGGGAAGATTTCTTTCATACCTGAGAATAAACATGCTTTCAAGTGTCAACCAAAAGGTTGGTGAGTTCATTAGTTTATCATAAACATTCATTTCCATCATTTTAATAGACCACAAGATTTTCATTTCTCATAAATATACGTCCCATGCATAGAGACAAAAATAATCATTCATATGGATTGAATACCTGGTAACCGACATTAACAAGATGCATATAAGAATATCCCCTATCATTCCGAGAAATCCTTCGGACATGATAAAAATGAATTCGAAGTACTAAAGCATCCGGTACTTTGGATGGGGTTCGTTAGGCCCAATAGATCTATCTTTAGGATTCACGTCAATTAGTAGATCAGTTTACTAATTCTTAGGTTACCAAGTAAAAAGGGGCATATTCGGCTTCGATCATTCAACCATATAATGTTGTTTTGATTACTTGTGTCTATTTCGTAAAACATTTATAAAAGCGCATGTATTCTCAGTTCCAAAAATATATATAGCAAAAGCATTTAAAAGGGGAGTAATGAAACTCACGGTACTGTATTTTATAGTAAAAATACATATGATGATATTGAACAATGCAGGGTTTGGCCTTGGATTCACGAACCTATATCATTTGTGTATATATATTAATACACATAATCGTAATCAAATATGTTTATATATATCACCTAGTAATAATATCATTTTTCTATTAATAATATATTTATATTCCATATATTCCTTTTATATAATAAACTATTTTGTTATGTTATATGTGTTGAATATATATATTTATGTATTTCATTTTTTTTATCAAAATAGGAGTTCAAATTATACTAAGTTAATATTAGTGATAGAAAAAAAAAACCCGTGATAATAACATTAATAATATACTTATGTTAGTAATAACTATATTATTGATAATAACAATGATATTAATAATAATACTTGTAAAAATATTAATTTTATTGTTAATGACAGTTATGATATTGATTTTAGTAATTTCATAATAATAATATTCGTGATAATATAAGCAATAATACTTATGTTAATATTAACATTTCTATTATTTGTAAAAAAAAAATACTAATACTAATATTTACGAAAATAATAATAATTTGTATTATTTTCATATTGAATATAATAATAAACCTTTTCATCATAATGATAATAATATTAAAGTTTTAAAATTAATGATAATATCATAACTAATACTCATAATAAAAATAATAATAGGTATAATACTTAATATTAATAATAATAATAATAATAATGCTCCTACTTAATAATAATAACAAATAATAATAACAACAATAATAATAATCATCATAATAATAATTAATAACTACTAATAATAATAGAATTTGAAAACTACCTCAAGTGATAAGCCTTCAAAAAAATAAACGCCCACACCCGGGCTCGAACCCACGACCTCTCGCTATCCCAATAACACCACAAACCATTTAACCATTTTTGTTTTTCAATTATTATATGGATGCATTATTTATTTACTCCCTTAAGTTCGGCCTCCTTAGAAAAGAAAGAGCTCGGCCCAAGTCCACAACACATTTCTCGGCCCAACAGTATGTCTAAGCCCAATTAATAGTTAATGGCCCAAGGAAATTGAATATAACAAAATCGTTAGGTTATCTGGTAATCGTTCGAATATTATAAGAGCAGAAATACGATGGTACGCAGTTATCCACTACGATTATCAATCTTTTGATATCGACATCATCCTTACTTGTTCCTTGTCTCTTGCATCTACATCGTTCGATTATCAATTTCATTCATCAACCATTATCAATATCCTAATCACGAGCATCATCACTAAGTCCGTATTCATCATAACGAATCTTCTCGTCATCATCATCATCATCTCACAAACTCATCACCACATCGTATCATCATCATTCTTATCATATTCACCATCATCGTTGTATAACCAAAATAGAAAACGCGATAGTGGCAACAACAACAGCTCATCATCATCACTTCATCGTACTGTCGTCGTTGTAACAGAAAATGGGAGCAAAAATAGCAGCTGCAGCAGAAAAAAATAGAAAACATCGAGCAGTTGCAGCAGTCTGTGGTTTCGGTTGGGGTAATGAAAGTAATTCCATGGTTGCAGGTACGTGATCGTTAAAGGTGGTGATTGAGTAATTAATAGTCGGGAAGCTAATTGATATATGAGTGGTTTGTCAAGGTGGAAAATTATTAGCAAAATAAATTAGTTAACTGGAGATCTCAATCCCCACTTGAGTCACGAACAGAAGACTAGTAACTTTTTGTAGTCTCTTTAATTTACTATATTAGCAAGTTGCATGTTCTTTTCATTACCAACATCATTTCCTAACAACATCATACATCCTTAATCATTCGGTCTTCATTAACTTTATATCATCATTTAATAACCCTTTTTGTTTCATATTACAATTCATCTTCTTTATCATGTAACAGAAGTAACAGTGAGCATTTTAATGGGTGTAGCAAGCAGTTTGGTTTTCAAAGGAGTAAGTTAAATGGGTGTGGTAATTTATGGGTTGATCGAACTAAATGAAATAGTCCATACTACTCGATCAAGAAGGGTGTTTGGTGTCTTAAAAAGGCGAGCAGGAACAACAGAAAGCAAGTAGCAGCAACTTGCTTCTTTTCATCATTAATCATTTTGTTTTCGTTTCTTTAATGGATAAAGAATGTAAACTTAGCAGTATTTGGTGAATGATGGCGGGTGGTGGGGTGATCGTGGTGGTTGTAATCGAGTAACTAATGAGTAGTAATAAGGTATTATGTTGATGTTGTTTATTAAATGAAAATAGAAATAAATTGAGCAAGCAAATGGGTTCTCGGTGGTGTTTAAATAAAGAAAATGGAAAGAAGAATGTAGTGGGTTGGTGTTTGAAATGGGTTTGGTTCCTAAAGTATTTGATTAAACAAAAGGCATGGCAAGAATGGTGATGGTTTTTAAATGGCGGTCATGGGGATGTACACAAGTAAGAAGAAGATAGAAGTATTAGGCAAAATATAATTCTGGGTTTGGTGTTGTGGAAGTGGTGGATGGTTTCTCTCTTATGAATTGCATTACTTTGTGCATATATATATATATATATATACTTTGTAAGAATTTAAGATGGTGGGGAGAAGAAGCCAACAAAACAGTAAAACAATTAAAATTCACATATATTTATAAATATTATAATATATTATATATATTATATATATAATTCTGTGGGTGGAAAGAAAGGAACGAATCAATCTCCAATAGTATCCAACAGTTTAGCAGCCTTGAATTTGGAGTATCCTACCGACAGTTTTTACAGACTGTGTATCATGCACTATTTGAAATCAGTGGCGAATAAAAGTCTTCGAAAAAATCCCAAATTTTTACAGTAATTATATTTATTTATTTTATTCATTATGGTATACAATTCGATTATTAACTACTAAATAAAAATTACATTAATTATTCACTCCCAACCCCTAGTAAAATATAAAAAGTTTTAAAATTTAACAAATAGTTCCTAAATACATTTTTAATAAGCCTAAAATTTATAGAACTCATTTTCAGATCACCTTTTATTTTAAAATCATATAATTTCATTTTTAAATTGATTAATAACCATCAAGATAATAAACGAGTGCTACGAGCGTTTATTAAATAAATTCTAAATTATATATATTCAATGTACTTTTCATATATAGATATATTTGTAGTAATGTCATGTATTATTTTATTTACAAAAATAAACTAACTCATATAAGTTTCTATTACAAATTAATATATATATATATATATATATATATATATATATATATATATATATATATATATATGTTTACAGATAGTGGTTCGTGAATCATCGGAAATAGTCGAAGGTCAAATAGATATCTGAAACAGTTCAAAATTTTTGAGACGCAACATAACGGACTTTGCTTATCGTATCAAAATCATATAAAGATTAAGTTTAAATTTGGTCGGAATTTCCCGGGTCATCACAGTACCTACCCATTAAAGAAATTTCGTCTCGAAATTTGATTGGGATGGTCATGGCTGACAATAAATATGTTTTCATAACGAATATGAGTTGATAAATAGAGTTTTATCATCATTAAGTACTATGGATAAAACAATTCGATTATTCGAAGAGTACGAATGAAGCTATCACAAAAGAGTGAAATGAATTAAATAGGAATTCGTCTTAACAGGTGACGTAGTCACGGTTGATTTCCGGAAATCAAGGAATTTAAAGAAAATTTTCGAAATCTAAAAGATTTGATTCTTCGACGAGTAAGAAAATTAGGATCTCTATAATTAAATACGGTGATCTGCCTCGATTACACTATCTGGTATTTCCATTATAAATGAAACTCTTCCATTCCATTATTCTCACCACTCCTGTACTTTCTTTCTTAGCTCATACATCCAAAAGATTGTGAAAATGCTTAATCCCGTTCTAATCCTGGATATTTTTCTAATTATCATTTCTGTCATCCTTCTTTTCAATCCTCCTCCAGAAAAATCTGTTTACTTCTACTATTACCTTGGGATGATACTATTCTTAATTATACTGTGTCATTATATTGCTATTCGTATTAATATCCACAGTTTGTAACCTCCGTGTTGTTATTGGGCTTTATATTTTCTCTTATATTCTGGAGCTCTTTGCCTTTTTATTCCCTTCTCGACCTCTAGTAAAGCGAGTAATGGTCCAGAATTCATAACTATAGAGTTTCGAATGAACTTCATGTTCTAAACAAGAAAGAACGTAATCGCACGATTTGATTTGTCAAATTACCAGACATCACGGAAAAGATAAAACCATCAAGAAAATATGTTCTTGATATGGTTATAGATTAGATAGAATGTAAGAGTTGTGTAACATGGCACATGATGACGGTATGATCTGTGAATCATCACGTTCCATTAGAAGCTCAGAATGAATTACTGTAATATAATCACGTTGATCAAGTGTCATTATATTATACCAACTCATGCTTCAGTTCCCAACACTACTTCAAAAACATTCATAATTCAAATTCAAATTTTTTTCAGAATTTTAGAAACTAAAACAGTTTCTTTATGATATAACACAGATAAAGTGGAGAGATAATTAATATCGAACAAGAATATTTATGAAGATATCTTCAGAAATATTGAGGATATTAATAAAGAAAGATATGATAATATCTTAGAATTTTAGAATCAAATTGTGATGAAGAAATTCATTCACGATGATTGAGAGCGATTAAGGAGCAAGATATTCGCTAAATATTTCATCAGAAACAGAATCATCAGGATTCTTTATGTACAAGTTTAGTCCTTGTGATTTGTCCACAGTCTCCTTCATAATTTCGCATAATCTGCTTTTTGATACTAAATTTTTTATTGAGCGTTTCCAACACTCCATTCTTTATCATCATGCTTTTGACTGTTAAAGTCGTTTACAGTTTTTGCTGCTGTATTCAGTTTTTTTCAGAATTTGAAGTTTTGATTTGTAGACTGGGTGCTTTTCGGAATTTCAGAATGAAAAATCATAATTCTAAAAGATAAATGTTATATGTATACATACAACTGTTGATGTAGAAACGCTGCGTGATTCAAAATACGGGTTGCTGATTCCCGGTAATTGGTATGGAAATCCCCGTTTCAAGATGCGGATAAGTACATTATAAGGTTTTATCGAACAAATATAATGGTTCTTCGAAGATACTTAAGCCAATAATTAATGAAGTTACTGATAAATTTTCTACTAATGTGATGAGATATAAATGATTCTTCGGTAATGATGACGAAAGGCGACTTATATATCAGGGTTATAATGAGACTAATTTAAATGAAAGTCGAAGTTGATTTGCTGGAGCTATGACAAAATTGGCTAACTTGGAAAGGAATTGCAAAGTTATTTTTGGTAATAACAACGTCAAAGGAGTTAGCACAGATACGTGTTAAACGTTTACTCAAGTTTTGAGTGTTTTCAGGTGCATAACTATATCCATAAATCTTTCCTCTCGTAGATGAAGTGCGGTTGGTTCATCCTCTCGATTGAGGTGTTTTCAAGAATCATGAAAGGCTTAAATGCAGATTGTAATCATCAAAATACAAATGAGGTTTAAGATGAAATCAAGTGGCAAACTTGAAGAATTGTTTAGTTTCATATGTTATAATCAATATTTTAATTCATTTTATTTGTCCAATGTTGGTAGTCCTCAGTCGATAGTCCACAGTTAATAGTCCAATAATTCATATATAGTTTAATATATAATATTCCAATTAATTAATAAGTATCGTGACCCGTGTACATGTCTCAGACTCGATCACAACTCAAAGTATATATATATTATTTGAGAATCAACCTCAACCCTGTATAGCTAACTCTATCATTACTGCATATAGAGTGTCTATGGTTATTCTAAATAATATATATATAGATACGTCGATATGATATGTCAAAACCTTGTATACGTGTCCCGATATTTAAAGTGCGTAAAATAAATAACAGAAATTAAATGATGATAAATAAAGAATTAAAATTGCGATAAATAAAATGCGATAAATAAATTGCGATAAATAAAAGGTAATACGGAATTAACAGTTAGCTAGGAACAGTTAGCTAGGATTTTGTTAGCGTGGATTCTTAACAAAATTTCTCATAGTTAATTTATTTGTTTCTAACAAATTTTATTTTGTCAAATGTTTTCTTCATTATGCCACTTGTTAGATTCTAATAAGTCAAAATCCAAATATGAAATTGAATGAAAATGGTTATTCTGTTGTGAACGGATACGTATATCGGTGGTTGTAAGCAGGATAGTAAATGACTGTTGAATCAGATTCGAATAATGTACAATGTAACTTATTAATGTGAAATCTAAATATTCCTCGGGTATTACCTACCAAATAAAATATTTTCATCATTAGTAATTTGTACAAAAGAACTTGTAATTACATTCTATATGAAAATATACTTACATATATATTTTCTTTAGATGTAATCATGGATTTAATGAGTTAATATGATATTAAACTCATTTGATTTTCGGTTTGAGCTAGAATAAGTAATCTCTAAAACTTTTAGAAACCACATATTCTTCGCAGAATATTTCTTCAATGAAGTTATGAATCAATACTTCATCGTTGATTTTCTTTATTAGCACCTCTTGGTATCTATGGTGCGTACTACGTTGATGCTCAAGGTACAGATTGTGTAGTTGAGGTTTATGGTGCGAATGTGGTTGTTGATGGTACTGGTTATGCTTCTGGTGGTGATGCTGGTACGGTTGGTGTTGCCTGTGATGTCTGCAAGTTGTGCATCACATTTTCCAAAGTCAGTAGTCGAGCGCGAAGCTCGTTGACTTCTTCTATTACTCCGGGATGATTGTCGATCAGAACGAGCGGATGAATAAGGTTTTGAATTGTGGATAGAATATAATCGTGTCGAGATACCCTGGTGATGAGACTGAAAATGGTGTTTCAGATAGGTTCGCCGGTAAGTGCTTCAGGTTCTTCACCAAGAGGACAATATGGTGGATGAAAGGGATCGCCTTCTTCTTATCTACAATGACTAAGTAGGCTACGAACCCAGCCCCAATTCATCCAGAATAGATGATGGCTGATTGGTTGGTCCATTCCGGTCACACTGCTTTCGGAGCTCGAGTGGGACTCCATATCGGAATCCGAGGGACTTGAACTAGTGGCGAGTTCCATTTCGTACGATCAGATGGAGGATTTTCGATATGAATTAGATTATAGGATGTAGATTAGTATCCTGCAATACATAATTTACATATGCATATATAATACTAAAATCTCATAAGTTACGAAGGAATCTACGGGAGCTGTCAGGCAAAGTCTATAGTAACAGATACGCTAAGATATGAATTTTGTCTATACACTATCGATGCAATAAATGCAGTAAGACGTGTCTAGACTTTAAGGATGATAAGAAAATAATTTTTGACACTAAATGATAAGCAAAACTTTTGACATGCAGACACGGTCGAGGTCCAGACCCACTAATGCATCTAAACAACTATCAATTAGACACACTAATATAAGACCTGGTTCGCTAAGACCACCGCTCTGATACCACATGAAGTGACCCATCCTAATCCATCTGGACGAATACATTACATTTGGTTACATCGCGAGGTACTTGACCTCTACATGATACATTTTACAAACATTGCATTCGTTTTTAAAAGACAAACTTTCATTTCATCGAAAGTTGATGGCATGCATACTATTTCATAATATATCCAACTATAAATGACTTAATAATATTCTTGATGAACTCAACGACTCGAATGTAACGTCTTTTGAAATATGCCATGAATGACTCCAAGTAATATCTTTAAAATGAGCAAATGCACAGCGAAAGATTTCTTTCATACCTGAGAATAAACATGCTTTCAAGTGTCAACTAAAAGGTTGGTAAGTTCATTAGTTTATCATAAACATTCATTTCCATCATTTTAATAGACCACAAGATTTTCATTTCTCATAAATATACGTCCCATGCATAGAGACAAAAATAATCATTCATATGGATTGAACACCTGATAACCGACATTAACAAGATGCATATAAGAATATCCCCTATCATTTCGGAAAATCCTTCGGACATGGTAAAAACGAATTCGAAGTACTAAAGCATCCAGTACTTTGGATGGGGTTCGTTAGGCCCAATAGATCTATCTTTAGAATTCGCGTTAATTAGTAGATCGGTTTACTAATTCTTAGGTTACCAAGCAAAAAGGGGCATATTCGGCTTCGATCATTCAACCATATAATGTAGTTTCGATTACTTGTGTCTATTTCATAAAACATTTATAAAAGCGCATGTATTCTCAGTCCCAAAAATATATATAGCAAAAGCATTTAAAAAGGGAGTAATGAAACTCACGGTACTGTATTTTGTAGTAAAAATACATATGACGATATTGAACAATTCAGGATTTGGCCTTGGATTCACGAACCTATATCATTTGTGTATATATATTAATACACATAATCGCAATCAAATAAGTTTATATATATCACCTAATAATGATATCATTTTTATATTAATAATATATTTATATTTATATTCCACATATTCCTTTTATATAATAAACTATTTTGTTATGTTATATGTGTTAAATATATATATTTATGTATTTCATTTGTTTATCAAAATAGGAGTTCAAATTATACTAAGTTAATATTAGTAAAAAAAAACCGTGATAATAACATTAATAATATACTTATGTTAGTAATAACTCTATTAGTGATAATAACAATGATATTAATAATAATACTTGTAAAAATATTAATTTTATTGTGAATGACAGTTATGATATTGATTTTAGTAATTTCATAATAATAATATTCGTGATAATATAAGCAATAATACTTATGTTAATATTAACATTTCTATTATTTGTAAAAAAAAATACTAATACTAATATTTACGAAAATAATAATAATTTGTATTATTTTCATATTGAATATAATAATAAACCTTTTCATCATAATAATAGGTATAATACTTAATATTAATAATAATAATAATAACACTCCTACTTAATAATAATAACAAATAATAATAACAACAACAATAATAATAATAATCATAATAATAATTAATAACTAATAATAATAATAGAATTTGAAAACTACCTCAAGTGATAAGCCTTCAAAAAAATAAACGCCCACACCCAGGCTCGAACCCACGACCTCTCGCTATCCCAATAACACCACAAACCATTTAACTATTTTTGTTTTTCTATTATTATATGGATGCATTATTTATTTACTCCCTTAAATTCGGCCTCCTTAGAAAAGAAAGAGCTCGGCCCAAGTCCACAACACATTTCTCGGCCCAACAGTTTGTCTAAGCCCAATTAATAGTTAATGGCCCAAGAAAATTGAATATAACAAAATTGTTAGGTTATCTGGTAATCGTTCGAATATTAAAAGAACAGAAATACGATGGTACGCAGTCATCCACTACGATTATCAATCTTTTGATATCGACATCATCCTTACTTGTTCCTTGTCTCTTGCATCTACATCGTTCGGTTATCAATTTCATTCATCATCCATTATCAATATCCCAATCACGAGCATCATCACTAAGTCCGTATTCATCATAACGAATCTTCTCGTCATCATCATCATCATCTCACAAACTCATCACCACATTGTATCATCATCATTCTTATCAGATTCACCATCATCGTTGTATAACCAAAATAGAAAAAGCAATAGTGGCAACAACAACATCTCATCATCATCACTTCATCGTACTGTCATCGTTGTAACAGAAAATGGGAGCGAAAATAGCAGCTGCAGCAGAAAAAAATAGAAAACATCGAGCAGTTGCAGCAGTCTGTGGTTTCGGTTGAGGTAATGAAAGTAATTCCATGGTTGCAGGTACGTGATCGTTAAAGGTGGTGATTGAGTAATTAATAGTCGGGAACCTAATGGATATATGAGTGGTTTGTCAAGGTGGAAAGTTATTAGCAAAATAAATTAGTTAACTGGAGATCTCAATCCCCACTTGAGTCACGAACAGAAGACTAGTAACCTTTTGTAGTCTCTTTAATTTACTATATTAGCAAGTTGCATGTTCTTTTCATTACCAACATCATTTCTTAACAACATCATACATCCTTAATCATTCGGTCTTCATTAACTTTATATCATCATTTAATAACCCTTTTTGTTTCATACTACAATTCATCTTCTTTATCATGTAACAGAAGTAACAGTGAGCATTTTAATGGGTGTAGCAAGTGGTTTGGTTTTCAAAGGTGTAGGTTAAATGGGTGTGGTAATTTATGGGTTGATCGAACTAAATGAAATAGTCCATCCCCTCGATCAAGAAGGGTGTTTCGTGTCTTAAAAAGGCGAGCAGGAACAACAGAAAGCAAGTAGCAGCAACTTGCTTCTTTTCATCATTAATCATTTCATTTTCGTTTCTTTAATGGATAAAGAATGTAAACTTAGCAGTATTTGGTGAATGATGGCGGGTGGTGGGGTGATCGTGGTGGTTGTAATCGAGTAACTATTGAGTAGTAAGAAGGTATTATGTTGATGTTGTTTATCAAATGAAAATAGAAATAAATTGAGCAAGCAAATGGGTTCTCGGTGGTGTTTAAATAAAGAAAATGGAAAGAAGAATGTAGTGGGTTGGTGTTTGAAATGGGTTTGGTTCTTGAAGTATTTGATTAAACAAAAGGCATGGCAAGAATGGTGATAGTTTTTAAATGGCGGTCATGGGGATATACACAAGTAAGAAGAAGATAGAAGTATTAGGCAAAATACAATTCTGGGTTTGGTGTTGTGGAAGTGGTGGATGGTTTCTCTCTTATGAAATGAATTACTTTGTGCATATATATATATATATATATATATATATATATATATATATATATATATATATATATATATATATATACTTCGTAAGAATTTAAGATGGTGGGGAGAAGAAGCCAACAAAACAGTAAAACAATTAAAATTCACATATATTTATAAATATTATAATATATTATATATATAATTTTGTGGGTGGAAAGAAAGGAAAGAATCAATCTCCAACAGTATCCAACAGTTTAGCAGCCTTGAATTTGGAGTATCCTACCGACAATTTTTACGGACTGTGTATCGTGCACTATTTGAAATCAGTGGTGAATAAAAGTCTTCAGAAAAATCCCAAATTTTTACAGTAATTTTATTTATTTATTTTAGTCATTATGGTATACAATTCGATTATTAACTACTAAATAAAAATTACATTAATTATTCACTCCCAACCCCTAGTAAAATATAAAAAGTTTTAAAATTTAACAAATAGTTCCTAAATACATTTTTAATAAGCTTAAAATTTATAGAACTCATTTTCAGATCACCTTTTATTTTAAAATCATATAATTTCATTTTTAAATTGATTAATAACCATCAAGATAATAAACGAGTGCTACGAGCATTTATTAAATAAATTCTAAATTATATATATTGAATGTACTTTTCATACATACATATATTTGTAGTAATGTCATGTATCATTTTATTTACACAAATAAACTAACACATATAAGTTTCTATTTCAAATTAATATATATATATATATATATATATATATATATATATATATATATATATATATATATATATATATATATATATATTTACATATAGTGGTTCGTGAATCGTTGGAAATAGTCGAAGGTCAAATAGATATCTGAAACAGTTCAAAATTTTTGAGACGTAACATAACGGACTTTGCTTATCGTATCAAAATCATATAAAGATTAAGTTTAAATTTGGTCGGAATTTCTCAGGTTGTCACAGGTACGGTGGGCGGGATATCTATAAATATGAATTATTGTTCATTTGACTGAACACAGGGATGGATTAATAGTTAATGGACTCATTAAAATAGGGGTGGATTACATTCAAGGTTAATTGGTGTAATTGTTAACAAAATATTAAAAACTTGGACTACACGCAGTCGATAACCTGATGTATTCATTAAACAAAGTATTAAGACCTTGTTACAGTTCGAATTCCCAATTAGTTGGAATATTTGACTTCGGGTATAAGGATAATTTGACGAGGACACTCGCACTTTATATTTATGACTGATGGACTGTTATGGACAAAAACCATATGGACATATTGAATAATCCAGGACAAAGGACAATTAACCCATGGTAATAAATTAAAATCAACACATCGGACATCATGATTACGGAAGTTTAAATAAGCATAATTCCTTTATTTTATATCTTATGGCACTTTTAATTATCGTACTTTTTAATTATCGCACTTTTAATATATTGTCATTTTATTTATCGCACTTTAATTTATTGCACTTTAATTATCGTTATTTATTTTACGCTTTAAATTAAGCTATATTTATTTTTAATATTTTACATTAGGTTTTAACTGCGACTAAAGTTTTAAAATCGACAAACCGGTCATTAAACGGTAAAACCCCCTTTTTATAATAATAATAATACTACTTATATATATATATATATATATATATATATATATATATATATATATATATATATATATATATATATATATACAACTATAGTTTAAAAATATAGCGTTAAACTTGGCTAGCTCCCTGTGGAACAAACCGGACTTACTAAAAACTACACTACTGTACGATTAGGTACACTGCCTATAAGTGTTGTAGCAAGGTTTAGGTATATCAACTCTATAAATAAATAAATAACTTGTGTAAAATTGTATCGTATTTAATAGTATTTCGCAACAAAAATATAACTATTTCGTACCCCTCTGCTTTAACATCAGGTTCCCACATGTTTAATGACTCACATGGGCTGCTAAGGAGCTGATGATTGAGTGTATATACCAATAGTATATACATCTTAGAAGCTGTGTATTGTACGAGTACGAATACGGGTGCATACGAGTAGAATTGTTGATGAAAATGAATGATGATGTAATTGTAAGCATTTTTGTTAAGTAGAAGTACTTTGATATATGTCATGAAGTCTTCCAAAAGTGTATTAATACATCTTAATACACTACATGTATATACATTTAACTGAGTCGTTAAGTCATCGTTAGTCGTTATATGTAAGTGTTGTTTCGGAACCTTTAAGTTAACGATCTTGTTAAATGTAATTGATCCATTGTTATTACACTTAAATGAGATGTTAAATTGTTATGTTAACATGTTAACATGGTGTATTAATATATCTTAATATCATATAAATATGTGTAAAATACTATACAACGATAATCGTTACATATATGTATTGTTTCGAAATCCTTAAGTTAGTAGTCTCATCTTACTCATGTAGTTCATTGTTAATACGCTTAATGATATATGTAATTATCATTTCATGATGTTAAACATAGTGTATTAATATCTTAACATGATACATATGTATTTAGTAAGACGTTGTTGTAACGATAGCCATTATATATATCGTTTCGCGTTTCTTAATTCACTACTTTCATTTTATGTATATAACTCATTGTTAATGTACTTGGTGAGATACTTACTCATCATAATATCATGCTATATATATATATATATATATATATATATATATATATATATATATATATATATATATATATATATATATATATATATATATATATATATATATATATATATATATATCATGTTGTTTTTACAAGTTTTAACGTTCGTGAATCGCCGGTCAACTTGGGTGGTCAATTGTCTACATGAAACTCATTTCAATAAATCAAGTCTTAACAAGTTTGATTGCTTAACATATTGGAAACATTTAATCATGCAAATATAGTTTTCATTTAATATATAATCATGGAAAAGTTCGGGTCACTACACCTATAACTCGCCAACATTTTTGTTGACGTTTTTAAGCATGTTTATTCTAAGGTGATTATTAAGAGCTTCCGCTGTTGCATGCTAATTAAGGACAAGAATTGGAGTCAGCATACTTGTAATATATTGTTTAAAAACTGCATTCGGAGATTTAAATCGATGTGTAATATTATTGTAAACCATTATGTAATGGTCGTTTGAAAAATGTTATCTTTTAGATTATCATTAATGGATAATCTACGTTATGATTTTAAAACCTTTAACGGTAAAATAAAGGTTATGGTTTGTTTTAAAAACGAATGCAGTCTTTGAAAAATGTCTCATATAGAGGTCAATACCTCGTAAGTAAATCAATTAATATGAAACGTTTATAATCGATATGAACGGGACATTTCACACTTACTATTGTGCAATTTATTTTAACTTACTGGGGTGAGACACATGCTACTTTTACTATTTACAATTTAGATACAAGTACCAACTGTTAAACTATGATATACCTGGCTATGTCTAACAAAGTCCCTACAGTGATATTTTTAATTGCTCGTTAAATGCATTCTTAATTATTGGGGGTAGGCCTATCGGGAGTAACGTCCCCGATACATTTGACTAGGTCTTTGTATTACTTGATAATGAAATTAAACCGACAAGGACAGAACAACTTGTCATTGGGGAAAACTTGAACGTTTAGACTAAATATCACGAATTGGCATAACTTTTTTATCTGCGAGATCAACTTTATAAATAAAAATCTTGTGGTCTAAAACAACGGTCAAACATATTTGTTAAACCTATGATTTCACTCAAACATTTTTGGTTGACACTTTAGCATGTTTTGTCTCAGGTGCCGATTGATCAAGTTTACTTACCTACTGCTTATGTGATGCTACTTGGACTTAGGATCAAGAACTATCGCATTTATTATTCTTGCATTTGAAACATTTACTTTATTGCAATTTCAATTCTTGTAACGACATTGTATTTTCTGCTGCGTACTCAATAAAGTTTGTTTTTATCATGTAGTATTGTTCTCATTATATAATATGTTGGTATTTTTGATATTAATGTCACATTCACCCAGGCCCTAACTGGGGGTGTGATAGATTGGTATCAGAGCATAACCAGGCTATTATAGAGAACCAGGATTGCATTTTTATGTGTGCCTTACTTGCTAGCTAGGGTGCCTTAACAATCTAGGAAACTATAACCTTTCCTGCCTTAGACTTAAAGCACTTAGGATTTCCTTATAATCTTAAAACATTGCTTTAACATTCATCTAATCAAAATCTATTTCCTAATGTTAGGATGTCTAATTTTCATCAAGCGAACAACATGACTCTTTTCAAGCCAACCAAAAAAGACACTGAAAGGTCTTCCACTAAAAGACCAGTCCAAAGTCCACCTTATGGCTTTGGTGGTCCTCCCTCACCAAACTATAGTCCGGATACTTTACCTAAGTCTCCCGACTACTACCCGACCCCGACAACTGAAGACAAGGGGAAACGCCCTGCTGATTTTAAAGAAGATGGCCCGTCTAAGAAAAGAGCTCAATCTCCTTCTTACAATGACTATAACGCCATGTGTGAAATCACGAACTTGCAAAAGACTACCAAAAAGAACTTGGAAGGTTTGCTTCTCCATGTGTCGAGAGTTGTGGTTCGAATGGACGAGAAAGACCGAGAAGTTAAGAAACTGGTGGAAGAGAATGCTAAGCTAAGAAAAGAATTAATGATGCTGAGGTATGAGGAAGAACGCAACACCCGCTGGGGAAAACAGTCACTTGCTTGTCTAAAGGAGGATGTTGACTTCCGAATGAAGATGGAGATCACTCGAGTTGATAAGCAGCTTGTTCTAAAGGAGTACGACAACAACGCAGTCAACAGCCGTGTTACTAACCTCTATGATAACCTCGAGTACCTCTATGAGAAACAAAAGGCGAAGAACGAGAAAGTTGAGGAGTTTATGAAGAAGGTTGAGGACGAGAAGAAGAAATATGAGGACTACTTTAATCTTAATATTTCCTAGTTTATTTTTTCAATTTCTTATCTATGTAAAAGCTTTGCCTAAACTATTCCTATTTCCAACTCGTGTAATAAAGGCTTATTTAATGCGTCGTTCCTAATAATATAAAGTGTTTCATTTATATCATGTCGATATCAATACTTTATCTTTATCATACTTGTAATTGCTTAACTTATAACTTGTCAACTTATCAAACTTATGTTCACTTCTATGTAGTGACATCATGGTTCGTCCAACTGCACCTACCGTTAACAACATTGTGTTGACCACTGAGCAATTTCAACAGTTACTTGCTGCCACCCAAGGCAACGTCCAACCTAATCATGCTAATAATCAACCGAAACCTTGTTCTTACAAGGACTTTATGAACTGTAACCCTCCCACTTTCAAGGGAAGTGAAGAGGCCGTGGAACTAGTCCGATGGTTTGAGAAACTAGAGTCCATCTTCCGTGTATGCAACTGCGAGGACAATGATCGAGTTAAATATGCCACTAGTTCATTAGCTGGCAATGCTATGACTTGGTGGACCGCTCATGCTAAGTCCGTGAGAATCGATAATGCTAATGCAACTCTATGGGATGAACTTAAAAGCATGATGGTTAATAAGTTTTGTCCTAGAAGTCATGTTCAAAAGTTTGAAGCCGAGTTCTGGGAACTCAAAGTTAAGGGTATTGACATAGAAAGCTACACTAATCGTTTTCTTGAGCTTTCTACATTGTGTCCCGAAATGTTTCCTACTGAGCTGAGAAAGATCGAAAGGTATATTGAAGGTCTTCCCTAGGATGTTCAGGGAAATGTGATCGATGCTGAGAAAGTTACCCTCGATGCTATAATTCTCATGTCTCAAAATCTGATGATGGCCAAAAGAAGAAGAGCTTTGGCTAGTAAGCAAGTTGACACTAAGAGTAGTGATGGTAAGAGTAAATTTGAACCATCTCAAGGTTCGACTCAGAATGTTAGTAAGTGTAGTGACCCGAACTTTTCCATGTTTATATATATATTAAATGAAATTGTTATTTACATGATTAAGTGTTTCCAACATGTTAAGCAATCAAACTTGTTAAGACTTGATTAATTGAAATAGGTTTCATATAGACAATTGACCACCCAAGTTGACCGGTGATTCACGAACGTTAAAACTTGTAAAAACTATACGATGACATATATATGGTTATATATATAGTTAACATTATTTTATTATAAGTATGTATCTCATTAGGTATTTTAACAATGAGTTATATACATAAAAATGAGACTATTAATTTAAGAAACTCGAAAACGATATATATAACGATTATCGTTATAACAACGTCTTACTAGGTACATATGAATCATATTAAGATATTGATACACATGGTTAATTATGTTAAATGATAAGTAAATATATTATTAAGTGTATTAACAATGAAATACATACGTAAAAATAAGACTACTAACTTAATGATTTCGAAACGAGACATATATGTAACGATTATCGTTGTAATGACATTTAACTGTATATATATCATACTAAGACATATTATATATCATAATATCATGATAATATAAGAATTTAACATCTCATTTGTTATAATAAACAATGGGTTAACAACATTCAACAAGATCGTTAACCTAAAGGTTTCAAAACAACATTTACATGTAACGACTAACGATGACTTAACGACTCAGTTAAAATGTATATACATGTAGTGTTTTAATATGTATTCATACACTTTTGAAAGACTTCAAGACACTTATCAAAATACTTCTACTTAACAAAAATACTTACAATTACATCCTCGTTCAGTTTCATCAACAATTCTACTATTATGCACCCGTATTCGTACTCGTACAATACACAGCTTTTAGATGTATGTACTATTGGTATATACACTCCAATGATCAGATCTTAGCAGCCCATGTGAGTCACCTAACACATGTGGGAACCATCATTTGGCAACTAGCATAAAATATCTCATAAAATTACAAAAATATGAGTAATCATTCATGACTTATTTACATAAAAACAAAATTACATATGCTTTATATCTAATCCATACACCAACGACCAAAAACACCTACAAACACTTTTATTCTTCAATTTTCTTCATCTAATTGATCTCTCTCAAGTTCTATCTTCAAGTTCTAAGTGTTCTTCATAAATTCCAAAAGTTCTAGTTTCATAAAATCAAGAATACTTCCAAGATTGCAAGTTTACTTCCAAGTTTTCTAAATCCATTCCAAGTAATCATCCAAGATCAAGAAACCTTTGTTAATTACAGTAGGTTATCTTTCTAATACAAGGTAATAATCATATTCAAACTTTAATTCAATTTCTATAACTATAACAATCTTATTTCGAGTGGAAATCTTACTTGAAATTGTTTTCGTGTCATGATTCTGCTTCAAGAACTTTCAAGCCATCCAAGGATCTTTTGAAGCTAGATCTATTTTTCTCATTTCCAGTAGATTTATCCAAGGAACTTGAGGTAGTAATTATGTTCATAACATCATTCGATTCGTACATATAAAGCTATCTTATTCGAAGGTTTAAACTTGTAATCACTAGAACATAGTTTAGTTAATTCTAAACTTGTTCGCAAATAAAAGTTAATCCTTCTAACTTGACTTTTAAAATCAACTAAACACATGTTCTATATCTATATGATATGCTAACTTAATGATTTAAAACCTGGAAACACGAAAAACACCGTAAAATCGGATTTACGCCGTCGTAGTAACACCGCGGGCTGTTTTGGGTTAGTTAATTAAAAACTATGATAAACTTTGATTTAAAAGTTGTTATTCTGGGAAAATTATTTTTATTATGAACATGAAACTATATCCAAAAATTATGGTTAAACTCAAAGTGGAAGTATGTTTTCTAAAATGGTCATCTAGACGTCGTTCTTTCGACTGAAATGACTACCTTTACAAAAACGACTTGTAACTTATTTTTCCGACTATAAACCTATACTTTTTCTATTTAGATTCATAAAATAGAGTTCAATATGAAATCATAGCAATTTGATTCACTCAAAACGGATTTAAAATGAAGAAGTTATGGGTAAAACAAGATTGGATAATTTTTCTCATTTTAGCTACGTGAAAATTGGTAACAAATCTATTCCAACCATAACTTAATCAACTTGTATTGTATATTATGTAATCTTGAGATACCATAGACACGTATACAATGTTTCGACCTATCATGTTGACACATCTATATATATTTCGGAACAACCATAGACACTCTATATGTGAATGTTGGAGTTAGCTATACAAGGTTGAGGTTGATTCCAAAATATATATAGTTTGAGTTGTGATCAATACTGAGATACATATACACTGGGTCGTGGATTGATTCAATATAATATTTATCGATTTATTTCTGTACATCTAACTGTGGACAACTAGTTGTAGGTTACTAACGAGGACAGCTGACTTAATAAACTTAAAACATCAAAATATATTAAAAGTGTTGTAAATATATTTTGAACATACTTTGATATATATGTATATATTGTTATAGGTTCGTGAATCAACCAGTGGCCAAGTCTTACTTCCCGACAAAGTAAAAATCTGTGAAAGTGAGTTATAGTCCCACTTTTAAAATCTAATATTTTTGGGATGAGAATACATGCAGGTTTTATAAATGATTTACAAAATAGACACAAGTACGTGAAACTACATTCTATGGTTGAATTATCGAAATTAAATATGCCCCTTTTTATTAAGTCTGGTAATCTAAGAATTAGGGAACAGACACCCTAATTGACGCGAATCCTAAAGATAGATCTATTGGGATTAACAAACCCCATCCAAAGTACCGGATGCTTTAGTACTTCGAAATTTATATCATATCCGAAGGGTGTCCCGGAATGATGGGGATATTCTTATATATGCATCTTGTTAATGTCGGTTACCAGGTGTTTACCATATGAATGATTTTTATCTCTATGTATGGGATGTGTATTGAAAAATGAAATCTTGTGGTCTATTGTTACGATTTGATATATATAGGTTAAACCTATAACTCACCAACATTTTTGTTGACGTTTAAAGCATGTTTATTCTCAAGTGAATACTAAGAGCTTTCGCTGTTGCATACTAAAATAAGGACAAGATTTGGAGTCCATGTTTGTATGATATTGTGTAAAAACTGCATTCAAGAAACTGATTTCGATGTAACATATTTGTATTGTAAACCATTATGTAATGGTCGTGTGTAAACAGGATATTTTAGATTATCATTATTTGATAATCTACGTAAAGCTTTTTAAACCTTTATTTATGAAATAAAGGTTATGGTTTGTTTTAAAAATGAATGCAATCTTTGAAAAACGTCTAATATAGAGGTCAAAACCTCGCAACGAAATCAATTAATATGGAACGTTTTTAATCAATAAGAACGGGACATTTCAGTTGGTATCCGAGCGTTGGTCTTAGAGAACCAGAAAATTTGCATTAGTGTATCTTATCGAGTTTGTTAGGTTGCATTAGTGAGTCTAGACTTCGACCGTGTTTTCTTTAAAAATGATTGCTTAACATTTTGGTTGGAAACTATATATTATTAACATGTATATATTATGTGATATATTAATCTCTTAACATGTTTGATATTGTGTGATAGATGTCTACCTCTAGCACAAATCCCATTGACTCACCTAATAATAACGAAGAGTCGAATATATATTGGACTGATTCACAAGTTCCCGAAGAATAAGCGGAAGAAGAATCAGAACCGGAAGAAGAATCAGAACCGGAAGAGTAGGAACCGGAGGAGGAAATAGAACCGATGGGAGAAATAATAAAATGGTTAGGTAAAAGAAAATCCTCAACCAACCGACCAAGGTTAATTATGGTCAATGGTGTTTCCGCCAAGGAAGCAAAATATTGGGAGGATTACCAATTCTCCGATGAATCGGATTCCGACGAGAATTCCGATGATGTTATAGAAATTACCCCAACTGAATTTAAAAAGGCAAAAGAAAATAATAAGGGAAAGGGCATAAAAATAGAAAAATCTAATTCCAACCCCGATGAACTTTATATGTATCATTAACCCCCGAAGCCCTTAAGTTGTAACAATGACCCGGGAACCTCTAAACCACCAGGTTTTTCTAAACCATTGTGGAAAACGATAGCTCGTATTAGGGGAACATCATATATCCCTAGAAACTTGGCAAAACGAACCAAAACCGAAGAAGGAGAAACGAGCGAGTCAGAATAAGATAGTTGTATTCGTGTGGTGTAATATATGTAATATAGTGTGCTTATGCTTTATGATATATGTAAAAATTGCTTGTATTAATAAGTATTTTTTTTTATGAATCTAACTCTTGTCTATTTTACAGTATAAAAACACAAAATGGATAGACAACCCAATATTTTAAGAGACCTACCCGGAGACATGATTGATGAAATCTTGTCTAGAGTCGGTCAGAATTCTTCGGCACAACTATTTACGGCGAAATCAGTTTGTAAGACATTCGAAGAACGTTCCAAGAATGTCTTGGTTTATAAGAGACTTTCGTTTGAAAGATGGGGGGATATCACATTGGGAAACCCATAAGTTACGATGTGTTTACTTTGACGCATATATTGCGGGGAACCCAAATGCTATTTTACGCAACGGGTTAAGAAATTATTTTGACTCAATGTATCCGAATATAGGACTTCATGATTTAGAAAAAGCGGCTAACATGCAACATAAAGAAGCATGCTATGCTTACGGGTTAGTAATGTTCGCTTCTCACCAAAGTGAGAAAAAGAACATCGGGCTACAACTATTAAACAAAACATTCCCACAAGTGACGGAGTCGGTAATTGGGGTAAGAAATGAGGTTCTTAGGTTATTACGAGACTGTTGGTCATTACGTAACCCTCATCCCTTTGACGACGTTACAACACGTTGTCTTATCAACGGCCATAACAGTTATGTTCCACAAGACCAAGGATGGGAAGTAGTCCTAGTAAAACCAGAATGCATGACTTGTTTCTGGACGTATGAATTACGTGTCTTTATTGCCTTTGCTGAACGACTCGTGTACTAGCTAGAATTATCTTCACAACTATCTTCTATCAAAGTTATTGTGTGCTATATTTCATGCTTTATGTAAAATAAGCGGTATTGTAAGTTTGTAAAATATTGTATAAAAGTTTGAATGCGAAATATTATTATAATCAGTTTTTCATATAGAATTGTAGTAGTTGAATTGTATATTAGCTACTAAGTATGAACTTAACGGGTAGGTACTACCCGAATTTAAACTTATAAAACGCTAATATGAAGAAAAAGCTTTTATAAATGAGTTCATATTATGCTACAAAATACTATTAACTACTCTTAATATTCTGTATGATTAACTTGTTCCATTTGACTATTTTGAAGGAAATGGCACCGACTACTCGACACACCGTGAATATGAATGAAGAGGAATTTCGTACTTTTCTAGCTTCAAACATAGCCGCAGTACAGGCTGCGCTACATACCAACAATAACCTTGGATCTAGCAGTACAGGAAATCGTGTAGGATGCACCTACAAAGAATTCACTGCCTGCAAACCTTTGGAATTTGATGGAACCGAAGGACCGATCGGATTGAAACAGTGGATCGAGAAAGTCGAATCGGTGTTTGCCATAAGTAAGTGTACTGAAGTGGACAAAGTGAAGTACGCTACGCATACCTTCACAGGTTCTGCGTTAACATGGTGGAATACCTATCTAGAGCAAGTGGGACAAGATGATGTGTACGCACTACCGTGGTCAGCATTCAAGCACTTGATGAACGAGAAGTACCGTCCCAGAACAGAGGTCAATAAGCTCAAGATAGAACTTAAGGGTTACGAACCCAAGGATTTGATATTACCACGTACGAAAGAAGATTCACAGAATTGTGCCTATTGTGTCCGGGAGCGTTCGAAGATGAGGAAGAGAAGATCGACGCGTTTGTGAAAGGATTACCGGAAAGAATCCAAGAAGATATAAGTTCACACGAGCCCGCCTCCTTACAACAGGCATGTAGAATGGCTCACAAACTAGTGAACCAGATTGAGGAAAGAATTAAAGAACAGACGGCTGAAGAGGCCAATGTGAAGCAAGTCAAAAGAAAGTGGGAGGAAAACGGTGATAAGAATCACCAATACAATAACAACAGCAATTACAATAATAATCGCAACAATTATCCCAACAATCGCAACATCAATCGCAACTACAACAAAAGGCCCAACAACAACAACAACAACAACAACAACAACAACAACAACAACAACAACAACAACAACAACAACAACAACAACAACAACAACAACAACAACAACAACAACAACAACAACAACAACAACAACAACAACAACAACAACAACAACAACAACAACAACAACAACAACAACAACAACAACAACAACAACAACAACAACAACAACAACAACAACAACAACAACAACAACAACAACAACAACAACAACAACAACAACAACAACAACAACAACAACAACAACAACAACAACAACAACAACAACAACAACAACAACAACAACAACAACAACAACAACAACAACAACAACAACAACAACAACAACAACAACAACAACAACAACAACAACAACAACAACAACAACAACAACAACAACAACTACAACAATCATCCCAACAACAATAACAACCGCAACAACAACAACAATCAGAAGCAGCTATGCCAAAGGTGTGAAAAGTATCACTCGGGGTTCTGCACCAAATTTTGCAACAAGTGTAAAAGAAATGGTCATAGCGCGGCGAAGTGTGAGGTCTACGGACCAGGGGTTAACAGAACGAAAGGAACAAATGGTGTCGGAACGAGTAATGGCGGAGCAAGTAGTGTCGGAGCAAGTTATACCAATGTAGTTTGTTATAAATGTGGAAAACCGGGCCACATTATTAGAAATTGCCCGAACCAGGAGAACACGAATGGACAAGGCCGCGGAAGAGTTTTCAATATTAATGCGGCAAAGGCACAAGAAAACCCGGAGCTTGTTACGGGTACGTTTCTTATTGACAATAAATCTGCTTACGTTTTATTTGATTCGGGTGCGGATAGAAGCTATATGAGTAGAGATTTTTGTGCTAAATTAAGTTGTCCATTGACGCCGTTGGATAGTAAATTTTTACTCGAATTAGCAAACGGTAAATTAATTTCAGCAGATAATATATGCCGGAATCGAGAAATTAAACTGGGTATCGAAATATTTAAGATTGATTTGATACCAGTAGAGTTAGGGAGTTTTGATGTAATAGTTGGCATGGACTGGCTGAAGAAGGTAAAAGCAGAGATCGTATGTTATAAAAATGCAATTTGCATTGTACGAGAAGAAGGAGAACCCTTAATGGTGTACGGAGAAAAGGGCAACATGAAGCTACATCTTATTAGTAATTTGAAGGCACAAAAACTAATAAGAAAAGGTTGCTATGCTGTTCTAGCACACGTCGAGAAAGTACAAACTGAAGAAAAGAGCATCAATGATGTTCCCGTCGCAAAATAATTTCCCGATGTATTTCCGAAAGAATTACCGGGACTACCTCTACATCGATCTGTTGAATTTCAAATAGATCTTGTACCAGGAGCTGCACCAATAGCTCGTGCTCCTTATAGACTCGCACTCAGCGAGATGAAAGAACTGCAAAGCCAATTGCAAGAACTATTAGAACGTGGTTTCATTCGACCAAGCACATCACCATGGGGAGCTCCTGTTTTGTTTGTCAAGAAGAAGGATGGTACATTTAGGTTGTGTATTGACTACAGAGAGTTGAACAAACTTTCCATTAAAAACCGTTATCCACTGCCGAGAATTGACAACTTATTTGATCAACTACAAGGCTCGTCGGTTTATTCGAAGATCGATTTACGTTCTGGATATCATCAAATGCGAGTAAAGGAGGATGATATTCCAAAAACTGCTTTTAGGACGCGTTATGGTCATTACGAGTTTATGGTTATGCCGTTTGGATTGACTAACGCACCAGCTGTGTTCATGGACCTTATGAACCGAGTGTGTGGGCCATATCTTGACAAGTTTGTCATTGTTTTCATCGATGACATACTTATTTACTTAAAGAATGATCAAGAGCACGAAGAACATTTGAGAAAAGTGCTAGAAGTATTAAGGAAAGAAAAACTGTACGCTAAGTTTTCAAAGTGTGCGTTTTGGTTGGAAGAAGTTCAATTCCTCGGTCACATAGTGAACAAAAAAGGTATCCAGGTGGACCCGGCAAAGATTGAAACCGTTGAAAAGTGGGAAACCCCAAAAACTCAGAAGCATATACGTCAATTTTTAGGATTGGCTGGTTACTACAGAAGATTCATCCAAGATTTCTCCAAAATAGCAAAACCCTTGACTGCATTAACGCATAAAGGGAAGAAATTTGAATGGAAGGATGAACAAGAGAAGGCGTTTCAATTATTGAAGAAAAAGCTAACTACGGCACCTATATTGTCATTGCCTGAAGGGAATGATGATTTTGTGATTTATTGTGACGCATCAAAGCAAGGTCTCGGTTGTGTATTAATGCAACGGACGAAGGTGATTGGTTATGCGTCTAGACAATTGAAGATTCACGAGCAAAATTATACGACACATGATTTGGAATTAGGCACGGTTGTTTTTGCATTAAAGACTTGGAGGCACTACTTATATGGGGTCAAAAGTATTATATATACCGACCACAAAAGTCTTCAACACATATTTAATCAGAAACAACTGAATATGAGGCAGCGTAGGTGGATTGAATTGTTAAATGATTACGACTTTGAGATTCGTTACCACCCGAGGAAGGCAAATGTGGTAGCCGACACCTTGAGCAGAAAGGACAGAGAACCCATTCGAGTAAAATCTATGAATATAATGATTCACACTAACCTTACTACTCAAATAAAGGAGGCGCAACAAGGAGTTTTAATAGAGGGAAATTTAAAGGATGAAATACCCAAAGGATCAGAGAAGCATCTTAATATTCGGGAAGACGGAACCCGGTATAGGGCTGAAAGAATTTGGGTACCAAAATTTGGAGATATGAGAGAAATGGTACTTAGAGAAGCTCATAAAACCAGATACTCAATACATCCTGGAACGGGGAAGATGTACAAGGATCTTAAGAAACATTTTTGGTGACCGGGTATGAAAGCCGAAGTTGCTAAATACGTAGGAGAATGTTTGACGTGTTCTAAGGTCAAAGCTGAGCATCAGAAACCATCAGGTCTACTTCAACAACCCGAAATCCCGGAATGGAAATGGGAAAATATTACCATGGATTTCATTACTAAATTGCCAAGGACTGCAAGTGGTTATGATACTATTTGGGTAATAGTTGATCGTCTTACCAAGTCAGCACACTTCCTGCCAATAAGAGAAGATGACAAGATGGAGAAGTTAGCACGATTGTATTTTAAGGAAGTCGTCTCCAGACATGGAATACCAATCTCTATTATCTCTGATAGGGATGGCAGATTTATTTCAAGATTCTGGCAGACATTACAGCAAGCATTGGGAACTCGTCTAGACATGAGTACTACCTATCATCCACAAACTGATGGGCAGAGCGAAAGGACGATACAAACGCTTGAAGACATGCTACGAGCTTGTGTTATTGATTTTGGAAACAGTTGGGATCGACATCTACCGTTAGCAGAATTTTCCTACAACAAAAGCTACCATTCAAGCATTGAGATGGCGCCGTTTGAAGCACTTTATGGTAGAAAGTGCAGGTCTCCGATTTGTTGGAGTGAAGTGGGGGATAGACAGATTACAGGTCCGGAGATAATACAAGAAACTACCGAGAAAATCATCCAAATTCAACAAAGATTGAAAACCGCCCAGAGTCGACAAAAGAGCTACGCTGACAGTAAAAGAAAAGATATAGAGTTTGAAATTGGAGAAATGGTCATGCTTAAGGTTTCACCTTGGAAAGGCGTTGTTCGATTTGGTAAACGGGGGAAACTAAATCCAAGGTACATTGGACCATTCAAGATTATAGATCGTGTCGGACCAGTAGCTTACCAACTGGAGCTACCACAACAACTCGCGGCTATACATAACACTTTTCACGTCTCAAATTTGAAGAAATGTTTTGCTAAAGAAGATCTCACTATTCCGTTGGACGAAATCCAAATCAATGAAAAACTTCAATTCATTGAAGAACCCGTCGAAATAATGGATCGTGAGGTTAAGAGACTTAAACAAAACAAGATACCGATTGTTAAGGTTCAATGGAATGCTCGTAGAGGACCTGAGTTCACCTGGGAGCGTGAAGATCATATGAAGAAGAAATATCCGCATTTATTTCTAGAAGATACGTCAACACCTCCAACTGCTTAAAATTTAGGGACGAAATTTATTTAACGGGTAGGTACTGTAGTGACCCGAACTTTTCCATGTTTATATATATATATTAAATTAAATTTTTATTTACATGATTAGGTGTTTTCAATATGTTAAGCAATCAAACTTGTTAAAACTTGATTAATTGAAATAGGTTTCATATAGACAATTGACCACCCAAGTTGACCGGTGATTCACGAACGTTAAAACTTGTAAAAACTATACGATGACATATATATGGTTATATATATAGTTAACATGATTTTATTATAAGTATGTATCTCATTAGGTATTTTAACAATGAGTTATATACATAAAAATGAGACTATTAATTTAAGAAACTCGAAAACGATATATATAACGATTATCGTTATAACAACGTCTTACTAGGTACATATGAATCATATTAAGATATTGATACACTTGGTTAATTATGCTAAATGATAAGTAAATATATTATTAAGTGTATTAACAATGAAATACATACGTAAAAATAAGACTACTAACTTAATGATTTCGAAACGAGACATATATGTAACGATTATCGTTGTAACGACATTTAACTGTATATATATCATACTAAGATATGTTATATATCATGATAATATAACAATTTAACATCTCATTTGTTATAATAAACAATGGGTTAACAACATTCAACAAGATCGTTAACCTAAAGGTTTCAAAACAACATTTACATGTAACGACTAACGATGACTTAACGACTCAGTTAAAATGTATATACATGTAGTGTTTTAATATGTATTCATACACTTTTGAAAGACTTCAAGACACTTATCAAAATACTTCTACTTAACAAAAATTCTTACAATTACATCCTCGTTCAGTTTCATCAACAATTCTACTCGTATGCACCCGTATTCGTACTCATACAATACACAGCTTTTAGATGTATGTACTATTGGTATATACACTCCAATGATCAGCTCTTAGCAGCCCATGTGAGTCACCTAACATATGTGGGAACCATCATTTGGCAACTAGCATAAAATATCTCATAAAATTACAAAAATATGAGTAATCATTCATGACTTATTTACATAAAAACAAAATTACATATCCTTTATATCTAATCCATACACCAACGACCAAAAACACCTACAAATACTTTCATTCTTCAATTTTATTCATCTAATTTATCTCTCTCAAGTTCTATCTTCAAGTTGTAAGTGTTCTTCATAAATTCCAAAAGTTCTAGTTTCATAAAATCAAGAATACTTCCAAGATTGCAAGTTTACTTCCAAGTTTTCTAAATTCATTCCAATTAATCATCCAAGATCAAGAAATCTTTGTTACTTACAGTAGTTTATCTTTCTAATACAAGGTAATAATCATATTCAAACTTTAATTCAATTTCTATAACTATAACAATCTTATTTCGAGTGGAAATCTTACTTGAAATTGTTTTCGTGTCATGATTCTGCTTCAAGAACTTTCAAGCCATCCAAGGATCTTTTGAAGCTAGATCTATTTTTCTCATTTCCAGTAGGTTTATCCAAGGAACTTGAGGTAGTAATGATTTTCATAACATCATTCGATTCATACATATAAAGCTATCTTATTCGAAGGTTTAAACTTGTAATCACTAGAACATAGTTTAGTTAATTCTAAACTTGTTCGCAAATAAAAGTTAATCCTTCTAACTTGACTTTTAAAATCAACTAAATACATGTTCTATATCTATATGATATGCTAACTTAATGATTTAAAACTTGGAAACACGAAAAACACCGTAAAATCGGATTTACGCCGTCGTAGTAACACCGCGGGCTGTTTTGGATTAGTTAATTAAAAACTATGATAAACTTTGATTTAAAAGTTGTTATTCTGGGAAAATGATTTTTATTATGAACATGAAACTATATCCAAAAATTATGGTTAAACTCAAAGTGAAAGTATGTTTTCTAAAATGGTCATCTAGACGTCGTTCTTTCGACTGAAATGACTACCTTTACAAAAACGACTTGTAACTTATTTTTCTGACTATAAACCTATACTTTTTCTATTTAGATTCATAAAATAGAGTTCAATATGAAACCATAGCAATTTGATTCACTCAAAACGGATTTAAAATGAAGAAGTTATGGGTAAAACAAGATTGGATAATTTTTCTCATTTTAGCTACGTGAAAATTGGTAACAAATCTATTCCAACCATAACTTAATCAACTTGTATTGTATATTATGTAATCTTGAGATACCATAGACACGTATACAATGTTTCTACCTATCATGTCGACACATCTATATATATTTCGGAACAACCATAGACACTCTATATGTGAATGTTGGAGTTAGCTATACAGGGTTGAGGTTGATTCCAAAATATATATAGTTTGAGTTGTGATCAATACTGAGATACGTATACACTGGGTCGTGGATTGATTCAAGATAATATTTATCGATTTATTTCTGTACATCTAACTGTGGACAACTAGTTGTAGGTTACTAACGAGGACAGCTGACTTAATAAACTTAAAATATCAAAATATATTAAAAGTGTTGTAAATATATTTTGAACATACTTTGATATATATGTATATATTATTATAGGTTCATGAATCAATCAGTGGCCAAGTCTTACTTCCCGACGAAGTAAAAATCTGTGAAAGTGAGTTATAGTCCCACTTTTAAAATCTAATATTTTTGGGATGAGAATACATGCAGGTTTTATAAATGATTTACAAAATAGACACAAGTACGTGAAACTACATTCTATGGTTGAATTATCGAAATCAAATATGCCCCTTTTTATTAAGTCTGGTAATCTAAGAATTAGGGAACAGACACCCTAATTGACGTGAATCCTAAAGATAGATCTATTGGGCCTAACAAACCCCATCCAAAGTACCGGATGCTTTAGTACTTCGAAATTTATATCATATCCGAAGGGTGTCCCGGAATGATGGGGATATTCTTATATATGCATCTTGTTAATGTCGGTTACCAGGTGTTCACCATATGAATGATTTTTATCTCTATGTATGGGATGTGTATTGAAAAATGAAATCTTGTGGTCTATTGTTACGATTTGATATATATAGGTTAAACCTATAACTCACCAACATTTTTGTTGACGTTTAAAGCATGTTTATTCTCAGGTGAATACTAAGAGCTTCCGCTGTTGCATACTAAAATAAGGACAAGATTTGGAGTCCATGTTTGTATGATATTGTGTAAAAACTGCATTCAAGAAACTGATTTCGATGTAACATATTTGTATTGTAAACCATTATGTAATGGTCGTGTGTAAACAGGATATTTTAGATTATCATTATTTGATAATCTACGTAAAGCTTTTTAAACCTTTATTTATGAAATAAAGGTTATGGTTTGTTTTAAAAATGAATGCAGTCTTTGAAAAACGTCTCATATAGAGGTCAAAACCTCGCAACGAAATCAATTAATATGGAACGTTTTTAATCAATAAGAACGGGACATTTCAGTAAGAAGCCAACGGATAGTACAAGGACGAATTATAAAGGTACCTATCCTTTTTGTGTTCGTTGTGAAAGGCACCACCCGGGGTGGTGCACTGCTACTTGTTCTTTGTGTAAGAAAGTGGGACATGTAGCTAAGACTTGTAAGACTCCTCCAAAGGATAACACGGTGGTTCCTACTAAAGCTCCTCCTACTTGTTACATTTGTGGGGAAAAGGGACACATTAGTCCAAATTGCCCTAAGAAGAAAGATACTCCCGCCACTGGAGCCAATACTACTGCTGCAAAGGGCCGTGCATTTGTTATTACTGCTGCTGAAGCCCGAGAGGAAGATGAGGTCATCACGGGTACGTATCTTGTCAATAATTGTTACGCAACTATTTTGTTCGATACGTGTGCCGATAAGAGTTACGTGTCTAGTGAATTTTGCACCTTATTCACTGAAAAGCCTCAACCCTTAGAAACTAAACGATTAGTAGAAGTAGCCAATGGAAAGATCATGAAAGTCGATAAAATCTATAAAAACTGCAACCTAATCTTAGCCGACCAAGAATTTAAGATAGATCTTTTTCCGGTCGAGCTAGGAAGTTTTGATGTCGTAATTGGAATAGATTGGTTAAGTCCATTACATGTTGCAATCTTGTGTTTCGATAAGACCGTTAACATTCCGTTGGGAAATGGAGAGACTCTCATCATTCAGGGCGACAAGAGTGGTTGCAAGCTCAACATCGTTTCTTGCATCAAAACCCGTAAATACCTTATGAAAGGTTATCCCGCGATATTAGCCCATGTCAAGATAGTCGAACCAAAGGAAAATCTTACTGATGATGTGCCGGTGGTTAGAGATTATCCCGAGGTATTTCCTGAAGATCTTACTGGTCTTCCACTCTTCGACAAGTCGAATTTCAGATTGATTTATCTCCTGGTACTGCACCTATTGCTAAAGCACCATACCGTTTACCACCTTTCGAAATGAAGGAACTTTCCAACCAACTCCAAGAACTATTGGATAAGGGTTTCATTCGTCCAAGCTCGTCCCCATGGGGAGCTCCTATTCTATTCGTTAAAAAGAAAGATGGTACGTTGAGGATGTGTATTGATTACCGCGAACTCAACAAGCTTACTATCAAGAACCGTTATCCGTTACCACGTATTGATGATCTATTCGACCAACTTCAAGGGTCAAGTGTTTATTCAAAGATTGATTTAAGGTCCGGTTATCACAAACTTAAAGTCAAGGAATCCGATATTCCTAAGACTGCTTTTCGTACTCGTTATGGGCATTATGAATTCTGTGTCATGCCTTTTGCTTTGACCAATGCTCCTGCCGTGTTCATGGATCTTATGAATCGTGTCTGCAAGCCATACCTCGACAAATTTTTCATTGTTTTTATTGATGACATCTTAATCTACTCAAAGAGTGAGAAAGAACATGAGCAGCATCTGCGCATGATTCTTGAACTCTTGCGAAAGGAACAACTGTACGCTAACTTTTCAAAGTGCGAGTTTTGGCTCAAAACCGTACAATTCCTCGGATATGTTGTTGATAGTAACGGTATACATGTCGATCCAGCTAAGATTACCGCTATTCAGAACTGGGTGATACCAAGGACTACGAAGCATATTCGTCAATTTTTGGGACTTGCCGGTTATTATCGAAGATTCATAAAAGATTTTTCCCTCCTTGCTAAACCCCTTACAAAGTTAACTCGCAAAGGGAAGAAGTTTGGGTAGTCCGAAGAACAGGAATCTGCTTTCAAGATTCTGAAGGATAAATTGACCACAGCCCCGATTCTATCTTTACCTGAAGGCTCTGACGATTTTGTTGTTTACTGCGATGCCTCAAAGCAAGGCTTTGGTTGTGTTTTAATGCAACGTGAAAAGGTTATTGCCTATGCATCTAGACAGTTGAAGAAACATGAGAAGAACTATACCACACATGACCTTGAGTTGGGTGTCGTGGTATTTGCATTAAAGATATGGAGACATTATCTATATGGTACCCAGTTTACGATGTACATTGACCATAAAAGTCTTCGACACATCTTTGATCAGAAACAGCTGAATATGAGGCAAAGCCGATGGCTCGAGTTATTGAACGATTATCACTGTGAGCTGAAATATCATCCTAGCAAGGTGAATGTAGTTGCCAATGCCCTTAGTGGAAAAGACAATGTCAAACGTGTTCGTGCGTTAAACCTGAAAATCAAATCGAATCTTATATCACGAATCTGTGAAGCTCAATTGGAAGCTATTAAACCAACACTTATCGAAGGTGAATGACCAATCGGTTTCGAGAACCAACTCCAAGTGAAAGCTAATGGTACACGGTGCTTTGGTAACAGAATTTGGGTTCCTTTCTTCGGTAATCTCCGTGATCTAGTCTTGGATGAAGCACATAAGACTAGGTACTCTATTCATCCCGGTTCCAGTAAGATGTATCACGATGTGAAGGAATTCTACTGGTGGCCTAACATGAAAGCCGATATTGCTACGTATGTTAGTAAGTGTCTCACTTGTTTGAAAGTCAAGGCGGAACATCAAAAGCCTTCTGGTCTGTTGACACAACCCGATATCCCGCAGTGGAAGTGGGAATGTATCACTATGTTGCCTAAGACTTCAAATGGTAACGACACTATTTGGATCAGAGTTGATCGTCTTACTAAATCTTCACATTTCTTACCAATCAAGAAAACCGATAAGATGGAGAAATTATCACAGCTCTATATTAAAGAAATTGTCTCACGTCATGGAGTTCCTATCTCAATTATTTCTGATCGCGACAGTCGATTCGTTTCTAGATTCTGGAAAACTTTGCAATCTGCTCTTGGAACTCAACTCGACATGAGTACAGCCTATCATCTGCAAACTGATGGTCAAAGTGAATGAACCATTCAAACCATGGAAGATATGCTACGTGCTTGTGCAATCGATTTTGGCAAAGGATGGGATAGATATCTACCTTTAGCTGAATTTTCCTACAACAACAGTCGTCACTCTAGCATTAAAGCTGCACCTTTTGAAGCTTTATACGGTCGGAAATGTAGATCCCCTTTGTGTGTGACGACCCGGAAATTTCTGACCAAATTTAAACTTAATCTTTATGTGGTTTTGACACGATAAGCAAAGTCTATTAAACCGAGTCTCAAAATTTTTGAACTGTTTCATATATTCAATTGACCTTCGACCATTTTTGATGATCCACGAACATTTAATTGTATATATATATATATATATATATATATATATATATATATATATATATATATATATATATATATATATATATATATATATATATATATATTATAATCTGAAATATAATTTAAATTATTTTATGACATAGTTGATGGAAATACATTTGTAAAATAATAAAGATGTTATTATAATGAATATATATATATATATATATATATATATATATATATATATAAAGTATATTGAAAATAATTATTAAATGATTGTAGTACTGGTTTTATTATTCTTAACGAAGCTAATAATGAATATTATTATATTAAAAATTGTGGATTAATATATGTAATATATATCTCCTCTATACATAATTATTTAAATGAATACAATAAAACAAGTAATTTATAAGTATGATATATAAAAATTTATTAATTTATTATATTAATATTATTAATATTATTATTATTAATATTATTATTATTTTTATTAATATAGTATTATTATTATTATTATTATTAATATTAATATTAATAGTATAGTATTATTATTAATAATATATTTATTAATATTAATTAAAAATAAAATAAATAAAATGAAAAGACAATAATTACGCGAATTCTGTTAAATCACATTCCACCTTTATTTTTTTTTATCTTCTTCCTGGTTACCCGTGATTATATGTCGAGTCTCCTTCTCCCTTAATAAATCGAGCATCTCAAGATTATGAGAGGAATCATTCAACTTCTATCATCAATCAAATGGCTGTCGATCATTATTCTCAAATTCTAAATCTGATTCATCAATTTTCTTTTCGTGTTCGTCGCTACACCTATGAAGTCTCTGGAATGATTCAATCTAGTTATGATTCAGTTGAAGCTCGTTTCTGGTTCTTGTTCAGCAACTAAAGCTTTCCGAAGCAACAATTCGGATTGAGCAACAACAATTTGGTCTAGAACTCAAAGTCAAACTTCTAGCCAATTTGGTCAACGAATCAATTGGAATAAATTGATGATTTCCAGGTGTTAATTCTGTTAGACGAGTATTCAGTGAATGTTTTCAAGCAACTTTTGTGTTTACATCAACATCAAAAACGAATTAATCATAAATTTGATATTTTGTCATTTATGTTTCGTGTGCACTGCTGCTGCTGTTTATAGCTAATTATCCACCATGAACAACCCTTGTCACCACATGCTTCTATATATCTTGTCCAAACGAACATCATAAGCCACCTACTCTACCTTCTGTTTATCTGTTTTCTGTTAACTATTATTGCTGTGATGTTGCTCATGTTGCTACTCTGCTATATGCATACTGTTTTTCCTGTTATTCGAATCACACCTCAACAAAATCCGTTAATGATATGGTTAGATGATAATACATAGATCATTCTATAGTGTTTTTTGTTTCTACTCGAACTCTTTTTCTGTTCCTTTTTCCATCGAGCCCAAGATCCACTGTTATAGCAAACAAGCTGCTACTGTTATTGCACTTATGTTTTTTTTTTTTTGGAACTGAGCACACCACCATTGATGATGATGAAGATATATTACGATGATGATAATTAGGTTGTGATATTGATATTATGATGATAATATTAGGATAATGATATTATGATAATAATAAAGATGATGATATTATTATGATCGTGAAGTATGATTTCGATGATGACTGGGTAAATGTGATACAAGTGATTCTGTTTCTGTACAATCACGAAGAAGAGGACACAAGAAACTCACGATCATGAGAGTGATTGATGAAGAAGAAATTGAAACAAATTAAGACGGGTTAACTATATTTGAAATAGGGTATTAATCAGAAAAAAAGAAATGGTTGAATAGATGGAAGTGTTATCGGGTTAGTGGGAGGTCGCTGGTTCAAACCCGGGCTTGAGCATTTTTTTTAGGGCTCCTTCCTTGAAGTAGTTATTTAATTATCTATTTATTATTATTATTATTAACACTAGCATTAGTATTATCATTAAGAACATTATTAGTAGTATCGTTATTATTAAAATAAGTATTATCAGTATTAATTTCATTATCATTATTAGTAAAATTATTATTAATATAATTATTAATGTTATTATAATGAATACAATTATTATTATTATCATTTTTATTATTATTAATATTACAATTATCATTTTTATTATTGTTATCATTTTTATTATTATTATCAATATTAGAAAAATTATCATTTTTTATCAAAATTATTATTACTATTATTATCATTATTACTATTATTATAAAATGAAACAACTATTTGTTTTATCGTATAACTATTAATTATATAAAACTATATTTAATACAACCATAGTAATATTTTTATATTAAATAATAATTATTTATTTAAGGTAAATAAAGTGAATATAATTAATTAAGTTATTAATGCAACACATGATTTAAAATAATAACTAAATCATTAATAATATATATATTTGTTCAATTACAAGTATATGTAGTATTATATATATGAATGATATAGGTTCGTGAATCCCAGGCCAACCCTGCATTGTTCAATGTCGTCATATATATTTTTACTACAAAATACAGTATTGTGAGTTTCATTTGCTCTCTTTTTAAATGCTTTTACAGTATATATTTTTGGGACAGAGAATACATGCGCTGTTTTATAATTGTTTTACGAAATAGACACAAGTAATCGAAACTACATTCTATGGTTGGATTATCGAATCGAATATCACCCTTTTTAGTCTGGTAATCTAAGAATTAGGGAACAGAAACCCTAATTGACGCGAATCCTAAAGATAGATCTATTGGACCTAACAAACCCCATCCGGGTTACGGATGCTTTAGTACTTCGATTTTATCATGTCTGATGAGAGTCCCGGAATGATGGGGATATTCTAGACGCGTTTTGTAAATGTCGATTACCAGGTGTTCACCATATGAATGATTTTTATCTCTATGCAGTTTGTGCGAAATGCCTGATATGAGATGATGTTTATGAAAAATAAAGGAAATCTTGTGGTCTATTAAAATTATGGAAATGATCGATTATGATAAACTAATGAACTCACCAACCTTTTGGTTGACACTTTAAAGCATGTTTATTCTCAGGATTGAAAGAAATCTTCCGCTGTGCATTTGCTCAATTTAAAGATATTACTTGGAGTCATTCATGGCATATTTCAAAAGACGTCGCATTCAAGTCGTTGAGTTCAGTAAAGATTATGATTAAGTAAATGACAGATTAGATCATTTATAGTTGGATATTATGAAATGTTATGCATGCCTGTCAACTTTCAATGTAATGAAAGTTTGTCTTTTAAAACGAATGCAATGTTTGTAAAATGTATCATATAGAGGTTAAATACCTCGTAATGTAATCATATGTTATTGTATTCGTTCTTATGGATTAGGACGGGTCTTTACATGTGGTATCAGAGCGGTGGTCTTAGCGAACCAGGTCTGCATTAGTGTGTCTAACTAATAAGTCGTTAGGATGCATTAGTGAGTCTGGACTTCGACCGTGTCTGCATGTCAAAAGTTTTGCTTATCATTTTGTGTCGAAAATTACCTACTTATCATCCTTGGGAAATTACCTGTTTATCCTTCTTAGTCTAGACACATCTTATTGCATTGATTGCATGAATAGTGTATAGACAAAATTCATATCTTAGTGTATCTGCTAATTCATATATTAGCGTATCTGTTACTGTAAACTTTGCCAGACATATTGTAACGACCCGAAAAAATCGTCATTGACAGCGCCGTTAACTTAGGTCCTGTTGCGTGGTCATAGTCCCTAAATGAGACGCGTTTGACCAAAATTATATCGCATTCATTTGAAACATACAAGACTTGCAAAGTTTAGTTTACCAAAAGGATCGACAACAAGTTTAAGTTTACAAAAGTATAATGTATAAATGAAATAAACTTGCGACATAATATAAGTTGAAAGTCACAGTTGCTATAAATAGCGTAAGTATGTAAACAATATGTTTGAATCCAAAGGTGCTATCACTAGCGTATGCATGTATGTATGCTTGACTCCAAGCAAGAAATTAGAGTGTATGCATGTATGCTTGACCCCAAGAAAGTATGAGTGTACGCGGAAGCATGTATCAAATAGCCATGTATGAACCTGAGAACCATATAGAAAACTGTCAACGAAAAACGTTGGTGAAATCATAGGTGTTTGTAATAAACGTTGTTTTGAACCACAAGATTTAGTATTCCCATAACGCTGATTATCAAAATCGTTTGCATTCCAAAAGTATTATTCGCGAGCACCCAATTATCAAGACTTAACGTATCCTTCCATAGAACCCCATCATAATAGTGTTAGAACATACACTGTTTCTCAAAAATATATTTCATCCGTAGACGGTGGCGAATCGTCCGAAATGAGGGTTTGTCAAACCTGTATGGCCACACAATATAATTTCTCGCTTACACCCTGCAAGTGTAACTAATGATAATCGAATTGAGGATTTTTGTTCTAACTCGCTGTGGAATGTTTGTATCATCGTACTTGTGTTCAAAGTATAAAAGTAAGTAGTACAAAATGTAACAAAGTATATGTTTCTCAGCCCACAATTTAAAAGTATGAAAAAAATTGTTGAAAAGGTGGGACTATGATCTCACCTCGAGTGCACGAGTATAAAGGTACTTCACAAAGTAAACGTGTGCATGAAAGTTGTTTAGCCTTGACCTAAACAAGTAAGTTGTATCAATTAACCGGTAACGACACAAGGTCGGGCGAAATGTGTTCAATTAGTCCTATGGCTCGTTACGACTCGATTAAGTATAGCATGTGAATCACGTTGTCAAGTTTCATGCAAGAATCAAGTATAAAAAAAGATTAGAACGATTGCATAAACGTTTGGTTAAGTTTAACTAAAAGTCAAACTCGATCAAGTTAAAGTCAACGAAAAAGTCAACACGTTCGGGTCGGGTCCCGAACTATTTTTCTGAGGTTATTATTCATATATAAGCATGTTAGAACAAGTTACATGTGAATCGGAGGTGCGTAGCATAGCAAACATTTTTCAAAATTTGACAATGTAGATCAGAAGCCAAACACAGCAAATGCCGCGCCGCGACCAAGGAAGGCCGCGCCGCGACACTTAACGTGGTCTGGTGCCTGGTCAGTTTCAATTGTTCAAGTCTAAATCTAATCTTCAATTTAGCACAATTCACAAACCGTAACCACTTAGAATACGTATCTTATATCATTAGAAAGCTTCTTTGACAAGGAATACAACTAATCACTTTTCATCAAGCAAAAACATCAATTACAATAACTGAAATCTCATCAAGTGATCATTAAAGGTTTATTTTCAAAGTTTCATGTTCACAAAATTCATTTTAAGATTCGGGAATCCAATTCACACATATGATATACCGTTTTGAAGGTAATGGAACACACATTACAACTAAACACTTACTAATAACATTTCATGGCATTCGAAACATCAAAAGTTCGTTTTAAGTATATCAAACCCTAACCAAAATTCACAAAAATCAATAATCATGTGTTTGAAGTTTTCTTAATCAACTTACGCATCAAAACGAAGCTAATGATACTAGTAACACAATTAAAACATGAACTTCAACAATTTAACAACATTAACACATCCAAAATCAAAGATTAAGCACACCCATTTTCAAGTTCATGCTAGTTACTCCAAAACAACAAATCGAGCAAACAAAACATATATTCATGTTACATTTGAGCCATAGACACTAACTAACACCATTTCAAGTATATAAAACGAATTTAGAGAAATCTAGTGTTTTAGAAATGTTACCCAAATGTGATAAAATTGGTACCAAAATGTAGAGGATGAAGAGAGGATCACTAATATGTAATTTGTTTTGATGTTGGCCTCCTAGATCGAATTTAGATGATGAATGATTGAATTGGGTGTTTATGTGTTCTTGAGATGGAGATAAAAAGAGAAGTAAGAAAAAGAAAAGAGGAGGTTGAATGAGTGGTGGTGGTAAAGTGGTTGACTAGTTGACCTAGTCACTACTTTGCCCACTTGGCAACTTTGGTCCCTCAAGTTTCAAAGCGGGTGCGGGAATTAACCAAACGAATATTTTAAAACGCTCGAGTAAACGAGTGATGTTATAATTAAATAACCGGAATATTATAAATGTTAGTTAGCGAAAGATGCGAATTTAGATAACGAAAGATATTATGTAAAAAAAAAGACGGTGTTAAAATAAATTTAACGGAAAAATGCGGGATGTTACATTACCCACACCTTAAAAGAAATTTCGTCCCGAAATTTAGTTGGAAGTAGTAGTCGTTGTTTCTTCCTCGAGATCTTACGTTGTCAATTCTACGGTTAAGTGAAGGTACTTCCTCGGGTATTTCAACGAACTTCGGCAGTGGGGATTTCACGTTGTCTCAGAGTTTGGTTTCACGAGTCAATATTTCAACCGGTTCTCTTAGGAAGAGAATTTTGTCATCGATAGTAAGCTTATCGAACGGAATAACAAGTTCTTGGTCGGCAAGATGCCTCTTTAAGTTTGATACATGGAATGTAGGATGAACGGAGACTCAAATGAGTCAGAAAATCTAAACGGTATGCATCGGGTCCAATATGCCCCAAGATTTCAAAAGGATCAAAATATCGCGGATTTAGCTTTCTACGTTTCCCGAAACGGATTACACATTTTCAAGGTGCGACCTTTAACATTACGTGGTTACCCACTTGGAATTCGAGAGGTTTACGTCTAAAATCGGCATAGCTCTTTTGGCGACTACGAGTCGTCTTGAGTCTTCCTTGGATTTGAATGATCTCAACGGGTATTTCATGAGTGAGTTCAGGTCCAGTGGTTTGATTATCATTTACTTCGGTTCAACAATTAAGAAAACGACAATTGCGGCTATATGAGTTTTCAAAAGGTGTGGCGTCAATACTTGTGTGATAACTATCGTTGTAAGAGGATTCGGTTAAAGGAAAAGACTTTTCCCAAGAAAATTTGAAGTTGATAATACAAATTCGTATTACGGTTTCCAATGTCTAAATCGTATGTTTGCTCAGTCTGTCGGGTTGTGGTTGATGTGCGGTACTCATGTCTAAACGTGGTCCCGAGGCTTTTTGTAAGGCACTTCCGAAATCTAGAAGTGAAACGAGGATCTCGATCCGAAACGAGGTACATTTCTTTAAGGTATATTGAACAGGTTCGTTAGGACTTGAAAACGTTAGTTAAAACAAGTTTCTCAAGAAAATCGCACCGCGGAAGATTTATCGGTTTCCGAAAACGTTCGTTAGGACTATTCACCCTCGTGGCGAATACTAGTATAACGTGAAGAGTCTCTCTCTCCATTGAGAATTTAGAATAAAGATTTCCTTAAACGGAAGTACGAGTGTGATGCGAGAGAAGTTTCCGCCTCGATGTGATCATAACCAGCCTATCGTAGTTCGTCGATAAAACTGCGCAAAGACGAGATAGTATGCACGTGTAACATACGTTTGAGGTTGCAAGAATTTGTCATTCATTCGGAAGCATAAATATGGATCGACAATAATCGACGATGTGTCCCGGGTATGGTTGTTATCAGTATTCTCGGAGTTTTCGGATGTCCAACAAGAAAAATGAAGTCATGTACATGGCACATGGTGGTGATTAGGTTGATCGAGTCCAATCACCATCACGTGTCATTAGAACTTTGGTATGACTTACCGTAATATAACCACGTTGTTCGAGTGTCGTTATATTACGCTAACTCATACCTCCATCCCCACATCACTCCATAGGTTCAAGTTCGTGTAATCGTGAAGATTTAAAATGAACAAAGTGTAACGACGTCTCTAACGTGACTCGTATTGAATCAAAAGAATTAGTGCAACTCTAATGAAGCGTTCCCTGAGGGAAGTGTATAAATGATTGTTCACGTCAGTGCGGTTCAAGTCAAACAATAATGTATTCCGGTACGAGAAGTGTAACGAATCATGATAACGAATAGTACGCAACCGTAGTGATAAATAGTGAAGACGATACTCACCTAGAGTAGTGATGGTAGTAACAAGAAGTGGTAGATAGTAAGGAACACCGGTGTGACACCGATAGTAAGTTGAAATGGTGGCGAATAACAATTTGGGAGACAGAGTTCCCGAACAAGTGTGACTAATGATGTCGTCGTCATCCTTACGCGTATGAATCTTGAATTTATGTGTGTTACCAGAAAGTTGCAGAATACGAGTTCGTATGATGGAAATTTGGTACCATTAAGAAGTTTGCCTAAGATTGATTCAAGTATAATGCACAAGTAGTCAAGTAAGTGCTATCTATAGCAAATGTATGTCAGAATGCAATGGCTAACCATCCGGTTGTAGTCTAGATTCACTAATGCGTCCTAACGACTCTGTCAGACACACTAATGCATATCCTAGTTCCCTACAACCAACACTCTGATACCATCTGTAACGACCCGAAAAAATCGTCATTGATGGCGCCGTTAACTTAGGTCCTGTTGCATGGTCATAGTCCCTAAATGAGACGCATTTGACCAAAATTATGTCGCATTCATTTGAAACGTACAAGACTTGCAAAGTTTAGTTTACCAAAAGGATCGACAACAAGTTTAAGTTTACAAAAGTATAATGTATAAATGAAATAAACTTGCGACATAATATAAGTTGAAAGTCACGGTTGCTATAAATAGCGTAAGTATGTAAACAATATGTTTGAATCCAAAGGTGCTATCACTAGCGTATGCATGTATGTATGCTTGACTCCAAGCAAGAAATCAGAGTGTATGCATGTATGCTTGACCCCAAGCAAGTATGAGCGTACGTGGAAGCATGTATCAAATAGCCATGTATGAACCTGAGAAACATATAGAAAACTGTCAACGAAAAATGTTGGTGAAATCATAGGTGTTTGTAATAAACGTTGTTTTGAACCACAAGATTTAGTATTCCCATAACGTTGATTATCAAAATCGTTTGCATTCCAGAAGTATTGTTTGCGAGCACCCAATTATCAGGACTTAACGTATCCTTCCATAGAACCCCATCATAATAGTGTTAGAACATACACTGTTTCTCAAAAATATATTTCATCCGTAGACGGTAGCGAACCGTCCGAAATGAGGGTTTGTCAAACCCGTATGGTCACACAATATAAGTTCTCGCTTACACCCTACAAGTGTAACTGATGATAATCGAATTGAGGATTTTTGTTCTAACTCACTGTGGAATGTTTGTTTCATCGTATTTGTGTTCAAAGTATAAAAGTAAGTAGTACAAAATGTAACAAAGTATATGTTTCTCAGCCCACAATTTAAAAGTATAAAAAAAATTGTTGAAAAGGTGGGACTATGATCTCACCTCGAGTGCACGAGTATAAAGGTACTTCACAAAGTAAACGTGTGCATGAAAATTGTTTAGCCTTGACCTAAACAAGTAAGTTGTATCAATTAACCGGTTATGACACAAGGTCGGGCGAAATGTGTTCAATTAGTCCTATGGCTCGTTACCACTCGATTAAGTATAGCATGCGAATCACGTTGTCAAGTTTCATGCAAGAATCAAGTATAAAAGAAGATTAGAACGATTGCATAAACGTTTGGTTAAGTTTAACTAAAAGTCAAACTCGGTCAAGTCAAAGTCAACGAAAAATTCAACACGTTCGGGTCGGGTCCCGAACTATTTTTCTGAGGTTATTATTCATATATAAGCATGTTAGAACAAGTTACATGTGAATCGGAGGTGCGTAGCATAGCAAACATTTTTCAAAATTTGACAATGTAGGTCAGAAGCCAAACACGGCAAATGCCGCGCCGCGACCAACGAGGGCCGCGCCGTGACACTTAACGTGGTCTGGTGCCAGGTCAGTTTCAATTGTTCAAGTCTAAATCCAATCTTCAATTTAGCACAATTCACAAACCGTAACCACTTAGAATACGTATCTTATATCATTGGAAAGCTCTTTTAACAAGGAATACAACTAACTACTTTTCATCAAGCAAAAACATCAATTACAATAACCAAAATCTCGTCAAGTGATCATTAAAGGTTTATTTTCAAAGTTTCAAGTTCACAAAATGCATTTTAAGATTCGGGAATCCAATTCACACATATGATATACCGTTTTGAAGGTAATGGAACATACATTACAACTAAACACTTACTAATAACATTTCATGGCATTCAAAACATTGAAAGTTCGTTTTAAGTCTATCAAACCCTAACCAAAATTCACAAAAATCAATAATCATTTGTTTGAAGTTTTCTTAATCAACCTACGCATCAAAACGAAGCTAGTGATACTAGTAACACAATTAAAACTTGAACTTCAACAATTTAACAACATTAACTCATCCAAAATCAAAGATTAAGCACACCCATTTTCAAATTCATGCTAGTTACTCCAAAACAACAAATCGAGCAAACAAAACATATATTCATGTTATACTTGAGCCATAGACACTAACTAACACAATTTCAAGTATATAAAACGAATTTAGAGAAATCTAGTATTTTAGAAATGTTACCCAAATGTGATGAAATTGGTATCAAAATGTAGAGGATGAAGAGAGGATCACGAATATGTAATTTGTTTTGATGTTGGCCTCCTAGATCGAATTTAGATGATGAATGATTAAATTGGGTGTTTGTGTGTTCTTGAGATGGAGAGAAAAAGAGAAGTAAGAAAAAGAAAAGAGGAGGTTGAATGAGTGGTGGTGGTGAAGTGGTTGACTAGTTGACCTAGTCACCACTTTACCCACTTGGCAACTTTGGTCCCTCAAGTTTCAAAGCGGGTGCGGGAATTAACCAAACGAATATTTTAAAACGCTCGAGTAAACGAGTGATGTTATAATTAAATAACGGGAATATTATGAACGTTAGTTAGCGAAAGATGTGAATTTAGATAACGAAAGATATTACCAAAAAAAAAGACGGTGTTAAAATAAATTTAACGGAAAAATGCGGGATGTTACACATATCCCGTAAATTCCTCCGTAATCTACGAAATCTTTTGCTCTATATATATAGATATTCTATGTAATTAGAATCCCATCCGATAGCCGGAAAATCATTTCATATCGAAAAATCCTTTATTGAATCGTACGAAATGGAATTCGTCATTAGTTCAAGTCCCTCGGATTTCGAAATGGAATCCCACTCAAGCTCCGAAAGTAGTGTGACCAGAATGGATCAACCAATTAGCCATCATCTATTCTGGATGAATTGGAGATGGGATCGTAGCCTCCTCAATCATTGAAGACAAGAAGAAGGTGATCCCTTCCATCCACCACATTGCCCTCTTGGCGAAGAACCGAAAGCACTTACCGGCGAACCTATCCGAAACACCATTTTCTCTCTCATTTCTAGAGTATCTCGTCACGATTATATACTACATCAAATTCTAGATTTTATTTATCCACTCGTCCGAACCGACAATCACCCCGGTGTAATAGAAGAAGTCAACGAGCTTCGTGCTCGGGTAGTGACTTTGGAGAATATGGTGCAAAGGTTACAAGCACCAGCAGCAACACCAACATCAACAGTACCACCATCATCAACGTCAATAGAACCATTACCACCATCAGCAACATCCACATTCCATGCTTCGACATCATAAACTGTCCCACGAACATCGACGACATACGCCTTGTAGATACTAAGGAATACCAACAACAATAAACGATGAGGTATTGATTCATAACTTCATTGAAGAAAGATTTTGCGGCGATTATGTAATCTCCAAAATCTTAGAGATTATTCTGATTCTGATTACAAATCAGATGAGTGAACAGAGACAGTAGAGTAGAAACCCTGACCGGAATGGTGCACGATTTACAAGCTAGACTCGTTTTACCAACAACATCAACAATATCGTCAACATCACCAGCACCGTCAGTACCAACAGCACCTATAATATCACAAGCTTCGCCAGTTCAAGAATCACCGTGGACATCATTACAAATAAACAATGAAGTATATTGTATCAATGACTTATGAAGTATTAACTCATTCCCTCTTAAGAAATTATATGTATATTTTATTTATATACATATGAATTTTAAGATCAAAATAAATCTTTTCATACTAAACTATTATGTATGAATTAAATAAGAGTAGATATTACTCAGTTAAATTCATATTACTAATATGCTATGATGTACATCCTTCCTTAACAACTTAACCATCGTTAACTACGATCTCTGTTTCAATTCAATGAATTCCATTTCATAATAAATCAAGTGTATTATTCAAATATAGGTTTGATTTTACACTTTCATCATCGATGTACTCGAAACTTTTCAGATAACATCATTCGTACTTTGTGAAGTTCACAAGAAATCCACAAACACCAACATCATGCATCAACAAATAACGAAATATTGATTCATAATTTCAATTTCATTGAAGAAATACTTCGTAAAAGTTATGTAATTTCTAAAGTTTTAGGGATTATTCAATTCTAATTTCAACCGTAAATCAAATGAGTTTAATTAATATTAACTCATTAAATCTATGTTATATCTGAAGAAAATATACACCTATATATTCTCATAAAGACTGTAATAAAATTTTTGTACAAAATATTAACTTTGAAATTTTTTTTAACGGGTAGGTAATACCCGAGAGATATATATAAATTCACAATTAATATGTTACATTCTTCGAATCTGATTCAGCAATCACCAAGTATACTCACTACTTTCACAACAATATACATTCTTTTATAAAAATCAAAACAACCATTCTCATCAAAAATTGATTACATCTTCTGATTTTGACGAATCAAAATCCAAGTCAAGATTTAACAGAAGACATCACTCTTAGATTCTTACATCTTTTAAAGCTATATTTTGACTTCAAAACTGTGCTAAAACATCATTTCTATTCATAGAACCCAGAAAATATCTGTATCATTCAAATTCCTAGAACATTATATGTATATTAACGATTACAATCTATGTTCAAACCCTTCGAAATTTCTGAAGACACTTCAAATAATGAACAATCGAGATGATGATCCAACCACATGTTACCCATAGTTATGTACCTGAAAAACTCCCAAAACCAAAGTCATAGTTTAACACGTATTCGCATCAGATTCTTTAGCATTTATTAGCAAAAATAACTTTACGATTCCTTTTTAAAGTAGCCAGTTTTGTCACAGCTCCAGCAAGTCAACTTCGACTTTTCAGTTGAAACATCTTATTATAACCTCGATATATACGTTGCCCTTTCGCCATCATTACCGGGGAACCATTTATGCTCCACCACATTAGCAATAAACTTACCAACAACTCCACTGATCTTTGATATTTCTGAAAAATCATTATATTTATTAAAACCCCATCATTTATTCATCTGCATCTGGTAACGAGAATTGCCATACGAATCATCGGGAATTAGCAATCAGTATTTTGAAATCTCGCAGCATGTCTACGCCAACAGTTATATGTGTACATGTAACGGACTTACATACTTCGAATATGAAGTTTCTGAAAAACACCCCGAACTGCGGAATAGTTCTCAAAATGCTGATGAAGCAACAAAAACTATAAATGACCTTAACAGTAAAAAGTTTGATGATAAATAATAGTGTGTTGGCAAAGCTCAGAAAAAAAAGAAGGTTTGGAACTGGAAAACGGATTGAGCAAAGTATGAAGGAGACTGTGGATAAATCACAAAGACTAAACCTGCCTTCGAAGAATCCAAATGAATCAGTATCTGCTGAAGTCATTAACGAATACCTTACTCCTTACTCTAAAACCCTTGCGGATAATATTCTTCATCATCCTCTGATCTTAGATATTCTAAGATATCATCATATCTTTCATTATAAATATCTTCGATATTTCTGAAGATATCTTCATAACTATTGTTATCCGAAATCATTTACCTCTTCGCGCTATCTATGTTATATCATAAAAGAAACTATTTTAGTTTCTTAATTCTGAAACCTTCGAGTTTAAAGTATGAATGTTTTAGAAGTAGTGTTGGGAACTGAAGCATGAGTTAGTATAATATAATGACACTTGATCAACGTGATTATATTACAGTAAGTCATGCTGAGTTTCTAATGAAATGTGATTATTCACAGATCATAACGTCATCATGTGCCATATTACACGACTCTTGTATTCTATTTAACCTCTAAAATATCAAAAAAAAAAATGATTCTTGATGATTCGGTGTTTTCCAGGATATTCTGGTAATTTAACAAATCAAGATTGTGCCATTACGATTTCCTTCTTAGAACATTAACTATGTTCATTCCGAAATTCATATCTACCATTACAAGCGGTGTTTAATCACAAGAAGAGAAAACGAAAGAATGAAACTCCAAAACAGAAATTGAAGTATAAATCGCAGCAAATAGGAGAGAGCATAAACTATGGATGACAATGATTATAGAAGACAGAAACAGAGATATCGAAATATAAGGGAAGATAAAAAGCCCAACAACAACCTAGAAATTACAAACCATATATATCAATGCATATAGCAACATAAAGACACGGGAGAACTAAAAACATTATAAAATCAAGAGTATAGTAGAAGTAAATAGATTCTTCCGGAGGCAGATGAAAAAGAAGAATGACATATATAAAAGTGAGGAGTATATTGAGAATCAGCACTGGATGAAGCATATTGACGAATACTTTAAAATATGAGTTAATGGAGAAAGAATAGAAGGTGTGAGTTGTAAGGAAACGAAGGGGGTGGATTTATAGTAAAATATTCGACAGAGCAATCGGGACAGATTACCGCATTTAATTAAAGAAATCTTAACTTCCTTATTCACCGAGGAATCAGATCTTATAGATTATGAAAATTTTCTTTAAATCCCTTGATTTTCGGAAATCAATCGTATCTACGTCAAAAGATATGACGAAATTTTATTTTCTCATTTCACTCTTTTACGATAGCTTCACTCGTACTCTTCGAGTAATCGAATTATCTTATCCATATTACTCAACAGTAATAAAACTCTATTTATCCGCTCATATTCGTCAGGAAAACATTCTTATTGTTAGCCATGACCATCCCGATCAAATTTCGAGGACGAAATTTCTTTAACGGGTAGGTCCTGTGACGACCCAGAAATTTCCGACCAAATTTAAACTTAATCTTTATGTGGTTTCGACACGATAATCAAAGTCTATTAGACCGAGTCTCAAAATTTTTGAACTGTTTCATATATTCAATTGACCTTCGATCATTTTCGACGATCCACGAACATTTAATTGTAAATATATATATATATATATATATATATATATATATATATATATATATATTATAATCTGAAATATAATTTAAATTATTTTATGACATAGTTGATGGAAATAAATTTGTAAAATAATAAAGATGTTATTATAATGAATATATATATTCTAGACGCGTTTTGTTAATGTCGATTACCAGGTGTTCACCATATGATTGATTTTTATCTCTATGCAGTTTGTACGAAATGCCTGATATGATATGATGTTTATGAAAAATAAAGGAAATCTTGTGGTCTATTAAAATTATGAAAATGATCAATTATGATAAACTAATGAACTCACTAACCTTTTGGTTGACACTTTAAAGCATGTTTATTCTCAGGATTGAAAGAAATCTTCTGCTGTGCATTTGCTCAATTTAAAGATATTACTTGGAGTCATTCATGGCATATTTCAAAAGACGTCGCATTCAAGTCGTTGAGTTCAGTAAAGATTATGATTAAGTAAATGACATATTAGATCATTTATAGTTGGATATTATGAAATGGTATGCATGCCTGTCAACTTTCAATGTAATGAAAGTTTGTCTTTTAAAACGAATACAATGTTTGTAAAATGTATCATATAGGGGTCAAATACCTCGCAATGTAATCATATGTTATTGTATTCGTTCTTATGGATTAGGACGGGTCTTGTGTTGGGATGAACTCGAGGACAGACATTTAACTGGTCCTGAATCCATTCATGAAACTACCGCAAAGATCGTTCAGATTAAGCAACGATTAGAAACTGCCCGCAGTCGACAAAAGAGCTATGCCGATAGAAAGCGAAAGGATATAGAATTCCAAGTTGGAGATAAAGTCATGTTGAAAGTATCCCCTTGGAAAGGTGTTGTCCGCTTCGGTAAACGAAGTAAACTCAGTCCACGATATGTTGGACCTTTCACAATCACTCAAAGAGTCGGTCCCGTGGCGTACCGATTAGAAATACCGACTAAACTTAGCCAAGTACATGATGTGTTTCATGTCTCGAATCTTAAAAGGTGTCTTGCTGATGACACACTTGTTATTCCTTTAGATGATATCCGCATTGATGAGCAAATGCACTTCGTTGAAGAACCTATAGAAATCATGGAAGGAGAGGTCAAACAAACGCGTAAAAGCAACATACCTATCGTTAAAGTCGGTTGGAATTCGCGTAGAGGCCTCGAATATACCTGGGAATGCAAAGACCAAATGATACGAAAATATCCCCATCTCTTCTCAAACGCTGATGCCTCCGAGAAGTCTACCTAAAACTTCGGGACGAAATTTCTAATAACGGGGAGGTACTATAACGACCCTCATTTTTTCATTCTATATTTTTTCCAATATTAAATGCCCAAACAATATAATTAAAACTTAATGATTAAACTTTAATCAACAATTATTAAGTATTAAGAATTATAAAACATATTAATTAACTTTGTACAATAATTTACAAGTTAATAAAAGATGAAAAATAAAAGCTAATTAACTTTTGTGAACAAAATATAATACTCTAAAACTTGTTGCATTCAAACAATTAAATTAGAACCTTTAATGAGCCATTTTAAGCTAATCTAAAGTACAAGGACTAAGTATCGTTATACCGGTAATATTTGGAACCGTACCGGAAATTTTCGAAATCGAAAACGATGAATTCATGGAACCGAAACCAATACTGACTCTTTCAGTATGGTTTTTGATACTGGTACCGGTTCAGTTTCAGTTTTTTGGTTTTTCTGCTCATACCTATTTGTTAGTCCAACTGGAACGCCTGCATCTGGCGAGAAACAAATAAAAAGAAAAACAAACGAAAGTTATCTAAAGTGTCTTGTTTTTTACGTTTAAAAGTATAAGTTCACAGTATTTGATCTTTGAACACCAGACTCTCAATTGAACAATAAATAAGAATTATAAGTACAAGAATTGAGAGAACACGATATAAAATATATGTTTGATAATATTGATCGTGCCAAAAGATACATCGAATGAAAAGCACACGTCCCTATTTATATAGATCAAAACCAAATCTGGAGATTTGGTTTCTAAAACTACTTTGCTACAAATAAGGAAAAGATAAACTTAAAAACCAAACTTATACGCTAATAACTCTAAAGTCAATCTTCTGGAGATAAACCCGAATCAAAACAAATCTTCTTAAAAGTTAAACATATCTCTAGAATATTCATTAGCTTAGCCATCAAGAAATCTAAAACCGTTGACTTCAGTAAACACCAGAGTCTGCAACTTCAGACTCTACATCTCCAGACTCTAGAATCTGCAAAATACTTTTTGACTCATCAGATCATAATTCCCAACAAAAAGTATAAAAGATGCTATGATAATTCCAGAATCGCCAATGACACAATACAAATGATCTTTTTAATATTTAGAACCCCCTCCACAGATCAAACCAAGAGAAGAAGTCATCTATGGAGAGTTGGAGACAAAAGCTGACTACACGGTATCAGTCTAAGTATATATGAACTTGTGACCGACAAAATGACAAGTCGGGAATGTTTGATCTATAGTATTAACACTTATTGGCCAAACAGGACCAACTATATTGCTTATCTCGATGTGACGCAAAGAAAATTTGATACAAAAGGGCAAACGATTTACAACCTGTCGCCATATAAAATATCTTTGCTTTGATGGAGATGATTTAAAATCAGTCATCATATAAAAAATTTATTTCGCAATACGTATTTGGGTACGTTCTAAATCTTTTATTTGCTTCAATTTTAATGCTTCAGTGCCTCAATTGTTGTTTTTTAGGCAGTTTTTTTAAAGGGATCGTTAAATTTTTTATCAGTATTTCTTTAACTCCAATTGATCTTTAGATCTTTTTAATTTAAATTTATGTTTTTTTGCCAAAAAAAATCATTAAAACATTGCACATTCCAATAATTTGAAAAATTATATTAATCCTAATCTTTCTAGAAAGTTTTAATGGATGACACAGGTTCAGTCTTTTTTTGGTCATTATAGAAAGTACTTATTAAGTGACGTTGCCCTCAGAGGCGGAAGTAGTAAGGGACAAGCGGCGGCACCTGCCCCCAGTGAATTCGAAATTTTTAGTGGAAAAATTTTGAATTTTTTGATTTTACCCCAGTGGATATTTTTTTGTCCAAAAGGCTTTCTATTTTGCCCCCAAAATCTCCATATTTTGACCAAAAGTCTCAGTATTTTACCCAAATACATCCATATATTACCCAAAAACCTTCGTATTTTACCCAAAAATATCCATATTTTGCCCAAAACTTTTGCTACGCTTTTAAATTTTTGTTGCTTCCGGTAAAAAAATTCTGTTTCCACCACTAGTTGACATGATAGTTTAGTCTTAACTAGTCCGGATCAGCCTGCGCGATGCGGCGGGGGCTTTCGGCCGGCGTATTCATATTTAACGCAGTTATATTTACAGAAGGGTAAACGGGCCATCTGTTATGCATCGTTGTTGGTGTCGTCATCTTTAGTGTTTTTTAAAATCTGTCCAGTTCGAACGTAGTTAGTTTCGTTTTGTTGATAAAATTATTTCGAACCTAATGGTCCTGGCGAAAAAATTTAACTCGCGGCGAGCAGGAAGATACGGGCTGTCGTTGTGTTTAGCGTTTTTTTAAAAAGTGTCCGTTTCGAACGTAGTTAGTATCGTTTTGTTCATAAAATTATTTCGAGTCTGACGCTGTCGTCAAAAAAATTTAACTCGTGCCGAGCGGAAAGATACGGGTTGTCGTTGTGTTTAGCGTTTTTTTAGAAGTGTCCGTTTCGCGTATAGTTAGTCCCGTTGGGTTCATAAGATTTTTCCGAGTTGAACGGTGGTCTCTGAAAAATTTAACTCGTACCCAGCGAGAAGATAGGGCTCGTTATAAATTCGGGTGAAATTAGTTTCTTATATTTTAATTAAATTATATATTTACATTTTTTACCTCTTAAAATGTGTAAACTTGAGGGACCATTATGGAAATATAGACGAAGTTGAGGGACCGTTTGTAATGTGAACGAAAACTCAAAACTACAATCAGATATAACTAAAACTTATAACGACCCTCATTTTTCCATTCTATATTTTTTCCAATATTAAATGCCCAAACAATATAATCAAAACTTAATGATTAAACTTTAATCAACAATTGTTAAGTATTATGAATTATAAAACATATTAATTAACTTTGTACAATAATTTACAAGTTAATAAAAAATGAAAAATAAAAGCTAATTAACTTTTGTGAATAAAATATAATACTCTAAAACTTGTTGCATTCAAACAATTAAATTAGAACCTTTAATGAGCCATTTTTAAGCTAATCTAAAGTACAAGGACTAAAACGAAAAAAGTTCCAAACTCATCCCATGAAACCCTAGCCGAAAATTAAAGGGGTAAATTGACCCTTTTGCCCTCCAAATTTCGGCCACCAACACCTCCTCATTAAACCCTAACTTGTTCCCTAAGTACTCCTAATTAAATCCTAATTCTAGATCTTTCTAACCTCACCTATAAATAGGGACCTAGGCTAATGCATTTTTTGTACCAAAACATTCTATTGTCCTCTCTCAAAAATCACAAACTCTCTCCCTCCCTCTCTTGGAATTCGGCCAAGAAACACACCACCACCACCATCTTCAAATAATCTTCAAGCTTGTTCTTCGTGTTCATCAAGATCTTCAAGTGTGTTCTTCGTTATTCAAGTGCTTTGATCTTCATCTTCAAGTCATCTTCATCTTTTTCTTATTAATCTTCATCAAACATCACCAAGGTATAACCCTAGATCTAAAACTTTTAAATTCTATCTTTTAATTCATGTTTATGTTCATAATCATATTCATGTTCTTGATCTTATTCATAATCATAATCATATCGTTCATGTAAAAAAAATATAATATATATATATATATGCATATACATACACGATTGTAAAAAAAAAAAAAAGTTTTGTTTAATCTTTAAACCCTACAAGATTTATTAAAAGATTTGTTAATAGTTAAAAAGGGAAACAAATAAATATATATATATAATACATATACATATACGGCTCCTATATATATATATATATATATATATATATATATATATATATATATATATATATATATATATATACATATACATATGGTTTTAAAAAAATGGGGAAATGGCTAGATCTTCAAAACCCTAGAGATTTGATAAAGATTTGTTAGTGTTTAAAAATGGTAACAAAATATATACTATATATACATATACGGTTTACATATATATATATATATATATATATATATATATATATACAAAGAAAAAAAATATTTTCTATATATATATATATATATATATAGGGGCAGGATCAATGGGGAAGTAACCAATCGGGGGGGAAGCGGGGGGAAGCAAAAAAAAAAAATTTCGTTTTTTTTGAAAATTTTTTTTCGACATCAAGATCACACGAAAATATGAACATTTAGAAGAGACACTTCGTGATGAATGTTATTATTTAGGCGGAAAAACGATCGACAAAAATAACATTCAAGATAATATTGTTCGTGAAGAATATGAACGTTTTTTTTTCATGTTTTGTGAAGTAAAATTTAACCCGATTTAGAGTTTAGGGTTTAGGGTTTTGGGTTTATTCCATAAACCCAAAACACCAAACCCTAAACCCTAAATCCTAAACCCTAAACTCTAAACCGTTCGTGTTAAAAACTCAATCTAAATCCTAAATCTAAACCCTAAATCTAAACCCTAAACCCTAAATTTCTAAACCCTAATATCTAAACCCTAATATCTAAACCCCAATAGCTAAAATCTCAAAATACGCTCGAAAAACACGATAATTGTTATATATTACTTCTTCGAGCGTTTTCCCGCCAAAATAAAAACATTTATCACAAAGTGTCTCTACTAAATGTTCATATTTTCATCTCATCTATAATGTTCGTGAACAAAGTTTTTTCATAAAACGAAAAAAAAAAAATTGCTTCCCCCCGCTTCCCCCGAATGGTTACTTCCCTCTTGATCCTACCACTATATATATATATATATATATATATATATATATATATATATATATATATATATATATATATATATATATATATATATATATATACGGATATATATATATAAAAATAAAAAATAAAAAATAAAAACTATATATATATATATATATATATATATATATATATATATATATATATATATATATATATATATATGTATATATATAGTGGTAGGATCAAGAGGGAAGTAATCAATCGGGGGGAAGCGGGGGGAAGCAAAAAAAAAAATTTCGTTTTTTGAAAAAACTTTGTTCACGATCATTATAGATGGGATGAAAATATGAACATTTAGTAGAGACACTTTGTGATAAATGTTTTTATTTTGGCAGGAATACGCTCGAAGAAGTAATATATAACAATTATCGTGTTTTTCGAGCGTATGTTGAGGTTTTAGCTATTGGGGTTTAGATATTAGGGTTTAGATATTAGGGTTTATAGGGTTTAGATATTAGGGTTTAGAAATTTAGGGTTTAGGGTTTAGATTTAGGGTTTAGATTTAGGATTTAGATTGAGTTTTTAACACGAACGGTTTAGAGTTTAGGGTTTAGGGTTTAGGGTTTGGTGTTTTGGGTTTATGGAATAAACCCAAAACACCAAACCCTAAACCCTAAACCCTAAACTCTAAATCGGGCTAAATTTTACTTCACAAAACATGAAAAAAAAAAAAACGTTCATATTCTTCACGAACAATATTATCTTGAATGTTATTTTTGTCGATCGTTTTCTCGCCTAAATAATAACATTCATCACAAAGTGTCTCTTCTAAATGTTCATATTTTCGTGTGATCTTGATGCCGGAATAAAAAAATGAAAAAAAAATTTTTGCTTCCCCCCGCTTGGTTACTTCCCCATTGATCCTGCCCCTATATATATATATATATATATATATATATATATATATATATATATATATATATATATATGTATATATATATATGTATGTATTAAATACTTAAACCCTAATTGACCTAACCCTAATTTATAAAAAAAAAACCCTAATACTACATAAACCTTAAACACTAATTATATAACCCTAATCATTACTTTCCTAAACCCTAATCATTAAATACTACTTTAATTAATTAAACCTAATTAATTAATACTACTACTTACTACTTAACCCTAACTACTAATACTACTTAACTAATAAACCCTAATACTCCTAATCATTTACTTAATACTACTTATACTATACTACTACTTAATATTTACACACTTATACTACTACTAACACTTATAATATACTACTTATAGTATAACATACGATTACAATAGTCATTCACGATAGCGTGAGGATCACTCGAACGTCAACGCTACTTAAGGCCTAGGGTGATCCTTGGTACCACTATGAGACGCTTGTGAATTTCGAATGCCAAACTTAGATTTTGGTCAAGAAATCCTGGGCCAACCGGTAACAATTGGTCATTCTGGTGACTCAGCGATGGAATAGATGTTTGGGTATGGTGCACAATGTCAAACCTGGCTATGGTGATCATACACTCACTTGCACACTAATAAGTGGTAGACTTATTAAGACAACTCACTAGTGTTTAACACTAACTTACTAAAAGTAGAAATTTACTAAAAATGGAAACTTACTAAAAGTGGAAACATACTAAGAATGGAAACTTAGTAAAACGAACTACACAATTGCATACTTAAACTTAAACTTGGACAAAAACATTTAACTACTCTTAAATGTTATTATGTTGACTTTCTGCTCACATTCATCCAACTCTTCTATTCCAAGGAATAACAACTCTCTCCTACTTACTAAGGTGAATTTCATAGCCACTTACTATTGCGCAATTTATTTTAACTTACTGGGGTGAGACACATGCTACTTTTACTATTTACAATTTAGACACAAGTACCAACTGTTAAACTATGTTATACCTGGCTATGTCCAACAAAGTCCCTACAGTGATATTTTTAATTGCTCGTTAAATGCATTCTTAATTATTGGGGGTAGGCCTATCGGGAGTAACCTCCCCGATACGTTTGACTAAGTCTTTGTATTACTTGATAATGAGATTAAACCGACAAGGACAGAACAACTTGTCATTGGGGCAAACTAAATATCACGAACTGACATAACTTTTTGATCTGCGAGATCAACTTTATAAATAAAAATCTTGTGGTCTAAAACAACGGTCAAACATATTTGTTAAACCTATGATTTCACTCAACCATTTTTGGCTGACACTTTAGCATGTTTTGTCTCAGGTGCCGATTGATCAAGTTTACTTACCTACTGCTTATGTGATGCTACTTGGACTTAGGATCAAGAACTATCGCATTTATTATTCTTGCATTTGAAACATTTACTTTATTGCAATTTCAATTCTTGTAACGACATTCTATTTTCCGATGCGTACTCAATAAAGTTTGTTTTTATCAAGTAGTATTGTTCTCATTACATAATATGTTGGTATTTTTGATATTAATGTCACATTCACCCAGGCCCTAATAACTGGGGGTGTGATAAAACTACAACATTTCACACCTCTTTTAGTATATAAGGTTAATAATAATTAATTATTAAAGAGTATGTGAAGTGATCTAAGACCATTCCCTGTGCAAAACTGAATTGTTGTGATGTTGTGGTGTTTTGGGGTGGCATCGTTGTGTGACTGACGGGACGATGTGATAAATGTATTGTTGTGCTGTTATGCTGTTGTACTGTTGTGGGTTGCTGATGTGGCAAGTATTTTTTAATTTTTGATTATTTACATTTTTATATAAAATAAAAGTTAATAAAAATTAAATATTTTTACATAATATTAAAATGATTAAAACAGAAATTACATAATATTAAAATGCTTAAAATAAAAATTACATAATATTAAAAGGATTAAAGTAAAAATTACATAATATTAAAATGCTTAAAACAAAAATTACATATATTGAAAGTTTAGTTAATAACGCTACGAAAGGTTGTTGGCAAGTTTCAAATGTGCTTGGTAAGGTCTTCTCGTTGTCTGTCGTGCACTCTTCGATCTCGTATCTCTCTATTAATCGTATCCCGATCTCTTGATCTATTTCTGATATTCCTTATTGGAAGATTATTTGGATCAACTAGCATTGCTTCTTCGATTGAGTTAATTTGAAAACCGTTATCCTCTTGAATCATATTCTGCAACAAAATACAAATATTCATGTATTCTCTTAATTTATTGAATCTTATTGATCGGACCGGGCATTTCAAAATAGCAAATCTACCTTGAAGAACACCAAATGTTCTTTCAACATCTTTGTGGGCACTTTCTTGAAACCTTTTGAACTTCACACATTTCTCATTCGTTGGTTGTAAATATCCTTTAATAAGTGTTGCCCAATCCGTATAATACCATCAGCAAAATAATACCATTTTGTGTAGTGGTACCCATTTCAATTCCTGGGCCCTTCGTTATTTTTTTCCATATTTTAAGATTGCAGTTTATAGGCTTATTTATAGCAATTGGGCTTGTTAGTATCATGTCACATAGAGCTTCAATAATTAGAAACTGGTACAGATGGTTTGTATTTTTTTTTTAAAGGCAAATTCACAACACTCATTAATACTGGTAATACTGGTAACAGATGGTTTGTATTGATGTTTTGGCACACATAGCATAAAGCACACGGTAAAATAGATAAAACCTACTAAAAATCATGAGTAAACATGCCTCATAGGTTAATTAGAGCTTGATATGCTCGAGAGCTTCCCCTATGTGCAACTTCGTCGAGAACCTCAATTTCCGATAATCTTCGTAGGTTGTGGGCTTGTACACACGAGGATGGTCATCGTCAACAAGTTCTGGTAGCGGCTCAACTATACCCTTTGGTCCCATAAGGAACGATGCAAATGTGACGCGTGTCTTTGCTTCTTTGCAATGCACCATATGCTTTGCGTTGCAGAATCTTCCGTTACTCCACACCTTCGAGTAAAATAAAACAAACACAATATAAGCGTTTTAAGTATAAATACGCGCACACATTACTTTTTTTTAACGAAGGTTAAGAGCCACTGACTGGGGTCTGAACGCGATGCCGGAACCCATCCACCCGATCATTTTCAGGGACGCACCATATACATCCTACCACCCCTCAGGAAGAAACCCCCACGTCGAATCCATACGGGCATCGCTTATGGTAAAACCCCCTCGGGTGAGGTCGAACGCAAGGCGTTCAAGACCCCCGAAGCCCATAAAATGGGCGGGTAACTTCAAGGGAAATATTTTTCAGCTCATGGGCCGGTTGTTGGGTCGTCGAACCCATGACCTTACTTATGGTAAGTCATGTTACCACCAATACACCAACACATTGGTGTTTACGCGCACACATTAGGAAACAAAAGTGGTTTGAAGAGTACAGTTGCCATATCTCCAAGGTTGACAACAAGGGTGTTTGGCCATGGATCAACGGCTATGAACTCGCCGGATTTGTTCACAACTTCTAGACCACCGACTTGTTCATCGTCTTGTAGGATGGTGATGAAACCAGAGTCTGTATGCAATGGGCCACCAGGTGAACCAACACATTGAGTGGTGAAATGGTATTTGTTGATTCTAAATTGACATGGCCATTTCTCAAATCCAATATCTTCACTTTTTACCCTTAAACCTTGAGCTAATTTCTTAAAAATCTCAACAAAAAGCTCATGTACTGCATCAGCATATCTAATAATTGTCTCCCTGTTACACAATAGAAATGAGAAAATAATTAGATTACATGTTTACTGAAAGTCTAGGCATAAGGAAACTACTATTGTTATATAGTTAATCATAGAAAATGAATATCATATAAGGAAAATAAATATACATGAAAAATGAGTATCATATACGGAAAATGATCAACTTAAACAACCCAAAGAATCATACATGAAAACACATTGATCATCGTTAAACTTTAAAATGTTAGTGATTTTAATGTCATCTAACAACCACAATTATAATCATTTAACAACTCAAAGAATCACCCATGGAAAAAAAATTAATAATCATATTGGTTATTAAGTTATACGAAGTACTTATAAACGAGTTTGGAGAGTGTATGGTGCACGTCCAAAAAAAATTAACTTAATACCCTCACAAAAATAGCGGGATCAAGGGGGTTACTCCACCTTGCGGTGTTAAGGGGGCAGCACCCTCGCAAAAAATCACAACTTTTCGGGTTAACTGCCAATTAACAATTTTTGAATTCTTAATTGGCTAGTTGCTTTCATTTTTGACATACACAGAAATATACTCAATCTCTAATATTTTATTCATGATTTCGTTGCCAAATAACGGCTCTAGTTATTGAGTCGACAGCAAGCGTCGATTTATTGCCGACTTGACTGACTCTTATAGCCTAAAGTAAATTTCATGCAGGATTTAAAACCCATGAAAATTTGATTTTACCATTCTCAAGTCGTCTCAATTTTATATTTATTTTATTTTATTTTTTTAAAATTTGTTTCCTACTTATTGGCCGGAGTTCCACTCGGAAGCAATCTCTCTATCCGTCGAATAGAGAGATGGATGACTTTCTCTACTTTTGAGAGTGTTTTTACTCTGGGTGGAGAAATGACTTGTTTTTATTCTCGGATAGGGGAAGAATTGTCTACATCTCACCTCCCACATACACCACTCATGTGGTATTGGGTTTTGTTGTTGTTGTTGTTGTTGTTGTTGATTTCGTTGCCAAATACATAAATTGTTATTCTTGAATTATCCATGTAAATATTTCGTGAACCTGGACAATTATTGGATCAAAATACTTTACACGGAAAGTGTACACGATTCAGGAATCAATCCAGATTATCAATCCAAACCGAGTTTCTAACAAAACCATATTCATCTTACATGTCCTTATGTTTTGGATTTTTCTCATTTTTGTCTTGTTCATTTTCTCCATTAAAATATTATATGAAACAATTATTATCATTAATATATAATATCATTAACATTTTATATGAAACAATCGTTAACATATCATAGGAAACAATTATTAATAATAATATGCTTTTTATCTTATGCAGGATCATTTTCTTCATTTTTGTCTTGTAATAGGATGAAGAATCTTAAGGGTACAATCAAACAAAAGTTCTAAAATTATGCTTTTATGCAGGGATCATTCAAATAAGTTCAACTATTTTATCTTGTTTGTAAAACTGCTGTTACAGCTTTTTCTAGAGAATGTTTACTGGACATAAAATATCTTGAAAAACATGAAACATGAAATATATATGCAGCTCTTCCTGAAACATGAAATATATATGTATAGATAGACATACATAAATATATAGACATATATATAAGATATATACTTACCTTTGATGAGGAGTAGCCTCTAATTGAGAGCAAAATTCATGGATGCCACTACGAGACACAAAATCATGTACTCCGAATGACTCGTACAGAGGATATTTGGGGTTGGGAGCAATATATCCACTTCCAACGTTGGCGTCACTGTATCGTTGTTTGATCTCTAATGGTAAATCAAAGAGTGATGTCACCACTGACTTCATCTCGGACATGAGTGTATCTGGAAGAACATGGTGGTGGTTTATCAGCCTAAAACAACCCCATTCTTCACATGCTGATATCAGTTCCGATGATTGGTTCGGGAGATCGTTTAGATCTATCACTGGGATGTTGGAATTAGTTGTGGCCATTTTGTGTTAGATCGAAATATGTATGAGTAACTAATAACTTTGTAAAGAAGTAGGTGAGCAATTGTATATAAATACAGAAAGTGAAGGGCCTGTTTTCCAAGTATAAACTTCATTCAATCATTTTTTATTGTTATATTAAATATAACTTTTCCATCAACAAGCCTTAATAGAATAATAGTCGTCATTAACATGCTCAAAATATTATATGAGTCGAACTATGGATCAACTTTTTTTATTCTGTCGTTAGAAAAAATCCTATTATTATATAATTGTAATTTAATTTGCAACATCAACTTTTCTAGTAAAAAACATGACCAAGCTAGGGAGTATGGATCGGGGGTTCAAATCAAGCAACAATAGGCCCAAGTTCAACTATCAAGCTAAGTGACTATTTGGTGGGCTTTGGGCCGAAGAACATGCAAATGGGAGTGAGATAATTAGTCTGTCAAAGAAAGCAGTTGTTGAATTGGAAGCATATTAGGAGTTTTAAATTTTACGTATGTCCAAAAGTTGTTTCTTTATGTTATAGTTAATTTAAAAAGCACTAGTTTCTATCTTTGAGTTAGTTGATATGATATTGAATAAATAAAAAAGTGGATGATTTAGGCTTTCTGTTTTTTGAGTTAGAGTTGGTTGGTTTTGAATAAATAAAAGAGTTGATAATATAGGCTTCGGTTGTTTGGCGTAAGTTCATATAATTCATAATCACTTGTGTAATTGTTTCGCCAACGTTTCGATTCTTTCGTGAAAACAGAAAACATAAGCAATTATTTCGCTAACGATTCAATTCCGCCATTAAAACGGAAAACAGAAGCAAATGAATGTAGGCTTAGGAATCTTTTAAACGTGTGTCCATAAAAAGTCACAGTTTGATGTACTTAGTATATCTGTTTACTTTGATAGTACCTCCGTTTCACTTCAAATGTCATATTTTGATTTTAGAGGTCTTTTCTTTCTAGCTTAGACTTTATTATACTGTTTGTGTGTTATATAATACTTGATGATCATTATACCGGTAAAAATATATTCAAAAATTAATCCATTAATCATAAATTTCATCGAATGATATATAATACAATTAAAATATTTAAAATTAAAGTTGGAAAGAAAAAAACTCTAAAGTCTAACACATGACAATTAAACTGGGACTGAGGGAGTAATAGATAGTAGTAATAGATAGATTATTTTTGCCCAAGAATTCAATTGGGCGGTGACATGGATTAAAATGTGGACACGAGATTGGTTAAATAAACTGATTTTGGTAACGAATTGCAATTTATGAATTGATGGCTATCGTTAATTATGACTCGATGAACACATTTATGAACTTAAGCTCCTGTTCTTAGACTAAAATCAGTAACAAAACAAAACTTATAATCTAATCAAACAATCTATATAATGATTCAGTTACCTAAAACTATGATATCTCAAGATCGATGCACTATCACTTAGAATTAATCAAACAATATGATCAATATGAGACATATTTAATATGAACAGTATGTATATATGGATGCAAATAAAAAATCACTAAAACTTGATCTAAGTAATGAATTAGAATATACTTAAAACATGAACATGATTCCAAATCTTATTAATAAGACTCGACAATAGCAATTCTGATCCAAAACAATCTAAAAAATTTTTAATTCGATTAATAGAAATCAGTTTGACTTTTCGGTTTTCAATTTGACTCACGAATTTTAGATTAAGGGAAGGAATTACAACCTGAAAACTTGCAGATAGATTCACTGTTGGAGCTTTTATTAAATTCTTTCGTGTAGGGTAAAATAATCGATAGCCGGATAAATCACTGAATCGTGGTATCACTTTCCGAAAGTAATTATTCGACCCTTATAGCCTGGGTTACACGAATATCACTTTGGGATAAGACAGAGATTAAATTCTTGTTTTGGCAGAAACAAGAATTCCTTTTGCAGAAGAATATTTTGGTGTTCGTAACTTGTGTGTTTTTCTCATGCATATTGGTTAATATATTTATATACACCCTTAATCATGAAAGAGTCTTTTATTAAAATCAATTGGCCGATTGATTAATAAAAGTATCTTCTATAATATTCAAAAGTGGTTACAGGAAGAATATTTCTATAAACAAATATTATCACTTCCATCATTAAAGTAAAAGTTGTTACTTTTACAATAAACAAATATTATATTTTACAACTATCAAAGCATGAGTGATCACTTTATAATAAACAAGTATTATTCCTTCAACCACTAAAGCAAAAGTGGGTGCAAGAATAATTCTTCCGTAATCACTCAAAATTGTGTTAAGTGTTTTCTTACTGCTGTCTCTTAAGAACCAGCACTGCAAAAGGACCAGCAGCGCAAAAATCAGCAAACAGGACCAGCAGCGCAAAAGTCAGCATACAGGACCAGCAGCGCAAAAGTCAGCATACAGGACCAGCAGCGCAGAGGAACCAGCAAACAAGACCAGCTGCGCAGAACAACCAGCACAGGGACCAGCTGCGCAGAACAACCAGCACAGGGACCAGCTGCGCAGAACAACCAGCACAGGGACCAGCAATGCAGAACAACCAGCACAAGGACCAGCAATGCAGAACAACCAGTACAAGGACCAGCAATGCAGAACAACCAGCACAAAACACTTAGCCAAATTTCAGCTTACTAAGAAAACTTAGTACTGAAAACACTTAGTCAAATTTCAGGTAGACCAAGTCATGATAGTAAATAATGGAAAACCACTTTTGGGTTCCGGTAATCTATCACTTAATGGGTGTACACTCCGTACCTCCAAACCCATTTACAAGTGTAGATTAAAACCCAAAATTACACTAAATTTACAACAATCCTCCCCAATTTAGTGCAATTCGTTTCATGAGAATTAAACAAATTAAAACAAAACTCATGCATAAATGAAAATATCTTGAAGATTGAATTTTCACCTTAGTACATTACACATTCCAAATATTCGAGAATCGGGGTGTTCTAAGAATTGAACCCTTCAACCCATTTGAATAACTGAAAATAACATACACATAAGTTTTCAAATACTCTAAAGCTATCCTGACACTTTACAAGCCATGTGTCCATATCCATTCATGAATGTATCTAAAGCAAAAGTCCAAGCTTTGTTGAAGCGGCAAAACTTCACATTCACATAGGTAGTTCATTTCAGTCATGCACCTGCTATTGCACTTTTTCAAATAAACCATTAAGAAGCTAAACTTCATCCTCACCTTCAACAGGTCCGAGTACATACCTTACCTTGGGATCATACAAAATTTTGTACTCCAAATTTCTAAGTATAAGCCTTCCACATTGAATTCAACTTCTAATTTTCATCAGAAGGGAATTGGGTATCTTATAATTAGAAATTTATGTGGACTTTAAACCCATCCCCACAGCAGACTTGTTCACCAAGTCTCTTGCCAATCCCTTCGTCAAGTGATCAGCTAAATTCTGTTGTGACCTCACGAACACTATAGAAATCACCCCATTCATGATGAGTTCACGAATCATGCTATGTCTGACACCTAAGTGTCTAGACTTTCCATTGTACATCTGGCTATAAGCCTTTGCCAATGTCGCAGCACTATCACAATGGATAGACATGGGTGCTATAGGTTTAGGCCATAATGGTATCTCATGGATCAAGTTTCTAAGCCATTCTGCTTCTTTACCAGCAGCAGCTAAAGCAACAAACTCAGATTCCATTGTTGAGTTGGTAATACATGTCTGCTTCTTAGAAGCCCATGAAATAGCACCTCCCCCAAGCAAGAATACCCAACCATTCGTTGAAGAATGATCTTCAATATTGGTTATCCAACTCGCATCAGAATATCCTTCTATTACCGAAGGAAACCCATTATAAGATAAACTATAGTCCATAGTTTTCTTCAAGTACTTCAGTACCCGCCTAATTGCTTGCCAGTGATGAGTACTAGGATTACTAGTATATCTACTCAGTTTTCCCACAGCAAAAGCAATATCCGGCCTTGTACAAGTCATGGCGTACATCAAACAGCCAATCACCTGAGAATACTCAAGTTGTGATACAGCTTCACCTTGATTAGGCATAAGCTTCTCACTTGGATCAACAGGGGTACTCACAGGATTACATTCAAAGCAATTGAAATTTTTCAACACCTTCTCAATATAATGAGATTGACAAATCGAAATTCCTTTGCTTTCACGTTTGATCCTAATGCCAAGGATAACGTCAGCCTCCCCCATATCTTTCATGGAGAATTTTGATGACAAAATTTTTTTTGTTAAATCAACCTGACTTTGGTCAGTCCCAAAGATTAACATGTCATCAACATATAGACAAATTATAACTCCTTTACCAGAATCATCAAATTTACTATATACACATTTATCTGCTTGGTTTAATTTAAAACCACTAGATAAAATCACTTCATCAAACTTTTGATGCCATTGCTTAGGTGCTTGTTTCAAACCATATAAGGATTTCACAAGTTTGCACACCTTGCCTTCATTTCCTGGCATGACAAAGCCCTGAGGTTGGTTCATATAAACCTCCTCATCCAATTCACCATTCAAGAATGCTGTCTTCACATCCATCTGGTGAATAACTAGATTGTGAATCGTAGCCAAAGCAATCAGCAGTCTAATGGTAGTGATACGTGCCACGGGAGCATAAGTATCAAAATAGTCAATTCCAGACTTTTGTCTAAAGCCTTGAATGACTAACCTTGCCTTGAATTTTTCAATAGTTCCATCCACCTTCATCTTCTTTTTGAAGATCCATTTGCAACCCAAAGGTTTGCAACCGGGAGGTAGATCAGCTAACACCCAAGTGTTATTGCTCATGATAGAATCCATCTCATCATTAATTGCCTCTTTCCAGAATGCAACATCCTGAGACCTCATTGCTTCATCATATGTTTTAGGATCATCATCAACATTGAAACAATACGAATATTGGGTAGAAATATCATCCCTAGAACCTTCAACTAAGTATAGTTGAAAATCTGGTCCAAATGATTTAAGTTTCCTTTTTCTTTTGCTTTTTCGAAGCTCAAGTGACTGATCAACAGCCTTTTCAGAGACTTCATCATTACAATCCTTATTGATTCCATTGTTACTTGGAATCATATCCTTTGGTCTAGGTATAGATGAAAATCGATTTTCATCAAAGATTGCATCCCTTGAATCAATCACAGAATTGATTGAGACAAACTCATTAGGCTCTATTACATAGAACCTATATGCCTTGGAATGTTCAACATATCCAACAAATATGCAATCTATACCTCTTTCACCTAAACTTTTCTTCTTGGGATCAGGTAGTCTTACAACCGCCCTACAGCCCCATACCCGAAGATAATTCAAGTTAGGTTTCCTTTTATTCCAAAGTTCATAAGGTGTAATCTTGTTTCTTTTGTTAGGAACTCTATTAAGCAAATAACAAGCTGTTAACATAGCTTCCCCCCAAAATCCTTCACTTAAACCCGAATAGGATAACATGGAATTAACCATTTCCTTAAGGACCCTATTCTTCCTTTCAGATATACCATTTTGTTGTGGAGTATAAGGAGCAGTGGTCTCATGGATAATACCAACGGATTGGAAATACGATTGGTTAATGTATTCACCTCCCCTATCTGTTCTAAGTCTTTTAATCAAAGCCTTTTGTTGTAATTCTACTTCAGTTTTAAATATTTTAAATTTATCTAATGCTTCATCCTTAGTATGTAACAAATAAACATAGCAAAATCTAGAAGCATCATCAATAAAAGTCACAAAATATTTCTTGTTCCCTAAAGTAGGAGTAGCATGCAAATCACATAAATCACTATGTATTAATTCCAAAATTTCAGTATCACGATGTACATTTTGAAATGGTTTCTTAGTGATCTTTGTTAACATACACGTTTTACACTTTTCATTGTTCATGTCAAAGGCCGGTATTAATCCATCTTTAGACATATCTTGCATTCTTTTAAAGTGTACATGTCCTAGTCTAGCATGCCAAAGTGTAGAATTATTTATGCTATAAGTAGATATAAAAGCAAAATTAACATTCAAGTGATTAATGTTAAGTCTAAACATTCTATTGCATAAATAACCAACCCCAACAAACATACCATGTTTTGACAAAACAAACTTATCAGATTCAATCACTTGTTTATAACCACAACAATTTAACACACTACTGGAAACCAAATTTTTTCTTATTTGTGGTACATACAAAACATCAAACAAACAAATAATTTTTCCAGAACTAAAACACAAATCCACACTTCCACGTCCATGAACAGAGGCTGTTGACTCATTTCCCATATGAAGAATTGATCCATCAGTCACGGACTCATAAGTCTTGAACCAAAATCTATCCTTGCATACATGGGTGGTGGCTCCCGAGTCAACCCACCACGCGACATCATCATCCTGCACAAAATAAGCCTCAGATATATATGAAACATAATAATTCTCATTTGAATTATTAAATATATTCTGACCTTTCGAGTTGTGGTTGTTTAAACCATTTCCCGAACCGCTTGTGCTAGATCCTTTGGCATTATTATTACCAAAAATAACCTTGCAATCCTTTTTCATGTGTCCAGTTTTACCACACTTCCAACAAGTCAATTTAGACTTCTTGTTCGGATTAGCCTTGTTATAACCTTGATGTTTACGTTTGCCCTTTTTGTCATTATTACTAGTGAACTTTTTATGTTCCACCATATTGACAACAGACGTACCAGCAACTTCGTTGCTCTTTGGCTTGTCATTATCCTGCAACCTGAGGGATTCCTCAATACGCAGATGACTACCCAACTCAACAAGAGTTAACTCCTCCTTCTTATGTTTCAAAGAATGTTTAAATTCTTTCCAAGATAGAGGTAGTTTATCAATTATGCTTGAGACTTGAATAGACTCATCCATGTTCATCTTATGTTGTGTGAATTGACCAAGTATACGAATGAGCTCATTGTATTGTTCCAAGACCGGTCTAGAATCGACCATCTTGTAATTATTAAAATTACTCACAAGGAAATTTTTACTAGAAGCATCCTCAGACATATACTTGGTTTCTAAACAGTCCCATAGTTCTTTAGAAGATTCAACATTTAGGTCAATATCAAAAAGGGAATCAGCCATACTGTAACGACCCAACCCGTTAACCAACCAAAAACGCGGAATAAAAAAAATTTAAAACTGATCTGGAGGGTGCGCGGCGCGCACCACTGCCTATGCGCGGCGCGCACAAGGCCTGAGACAGTTCTGACCAAAATGTCCATTTTTCGCGAAAAGATCTTCGACTTCCCGACACTTTTAGACCGAACGCTTTTCACAACAAACTCATATATGTAAAACTCACACGAATCAAACATAAAAATGATGTTTTACAAGCGGGGCCCACACGACCCAAAATACAAGTTTAATACAAGTTTAGAGTTTCGACCACCAAAAAGTTTAAGTTCCGAATTACACAATGAGCATGGCGTTTGGGATTAAACTACCCAACTACCGGTCAAACTCCAAGAGCTACTAAAGCCAAAAGCGTCCCCTAGCATCAAGCGGGATCTCTAGTCCAATACGATGCCCTTACCCTTGTCCAAAACCGAACCTATAAAAATGGTGAACAACGAGAGGGTAAGCAAAGCTTAGTGAATGCAATAATTATACGAATACATATATAATTATACCTACTTGCATGCACTTACACAAACCGCAAACATGCTAGCAACACAATTAGCTTTTCGTCACATTAACAAGCTATAATCTCCAATACCACAAGCTAGCAACAACCGCATAATAATATAACGCGAAATGATATAATATGCTTACAACACAAGTAACCATGGTTAACCAATAGTATAAGGGAACGGCGCTCGCGAAAACGCCATCGGTGTTCATAACATCCGTTAGGGCACTTAACACCTCGCACCACTAACCCCTAGGGTGGCACCTTAACACCTCGGCACTTCACCCCGAGTGGCATCTTAACACCTCGATGCTTCACTCATTATTTTACGGAGTGGTGTCTTAACACCTCGACACTACACTCCTAGGTGGCATCTTAACACCTCGATGCTACACCCGAGTGGCATCTTAACACCTCGATGCTACACTCTTCACGTGAAACGTGGTGTCTTAACACCTCGACACTACACATTTCACGCTACAACAAATAGATACATTATATACATACGCATATAATTATTCCACTCACCTTAACAATTAGATGACGATTTCAACCTCCACAAGCTTCAAAGCAAAATACCTAATATAATAAGTACTTGATCAACACACAAGCTAAGTGGACTCAATACTAACACTTACACATGAGCATTTAATGACTTAATATATTAAATCGCCCATTTATACCAAAACCGCCCAATTAAAGTCAAGACCACCACTAATCACTTTAAAGCTAGTGATTAAGGTCCAACAACACCAACTAATACATAATTAAGGTAATTCATACCCATCTTTCCAAACTAGGTCAATTTATTACCCAAATAACCATTTTAAGACAACACACCCATTTCGGGTCATCCACTAACTAACCAACACCCATTTACTAAATAACTAGGTGTGTTAGCAATTAACTCACCAATTAGAGTTCATAAACATCATTTAATACTTTGAAACCCTAGACTAGTCACCAATTAGTATTCAAGACTCAATTTTACCCAAGAACACCCAAAATCACCATTAATGGGTTTTGTGTTCATCATTTACTCAAACCCTAACCCTTACACTAAATCAAAGTAAGGAAAATAAAATTAGAACATACCACAACCACCACAACGAAGCTAGAGATAAGATGAACGACTTTAATGCTTGAACTTTAACCCAAAACAAGCTCCTTCCTCTTGGATTTAAGCTTTCTCTCTCAAAAATCACAATCTCTCTCTAGAATCAAAGTTAAAGTGATAAGGTTGTTGATTATGGAGTAATGGTGCTCCACAAACTGACCTATCTGTCTCTAACCTGTCCATAAGTGAATTTACCAAAATGCCCATCAAAATATCTGATTTAAAAAGTTGGAACCCGGCTACAGTAAGGGGTGCGCGGCGCGCTCCCTTTAGTGTGCGCGGCGCGCACTAGGCTCAGCTCACTCAGTGACTTCTGTTTAACAGTACAACATCACCCACACTCTAAGTAACATATTTACACTGCTGTACAAACTGGTTAGGGTCTTACAACTCTCCCCCACTTATTCGGATTGCGTCCTCGCAATCCAAGCCGCATGACAAGCGGGAAGATAAACCAACACGAATTCTTTGGGCTCCCAAGTAAACTCGGAACCCTTACTACGACGCCATTGAACTTTAAAAGTCCTAACCTCTTTATGCCTCAACCTTTTGACCTTCTCATCGAGTATGGCAATTGGCTCCTCAATATACTCTAACTTATTGTTTAGCTCAATTTCGTCTAACGGCACCCATGATGAATCATCCGCAAGACACTTACGGAGATGGGAAACATGAAATGTATTATGAATCCCCGCAAGCTCTTCGGGTAATTCCAAACGATACGCGACTTCACCAACACGAGCTAAAACTTTAAAGGGACCAATAAACCGAGGAGCTAACTTTCCCCATTTTCGAAATCGAATAATACCCTTCCATGGCGAAACCTTAAGCATCACCATATCGCCTTCTTGGAACTCAATCAATCTCCTACGTCTATCGGCATGCGACTTTTGCCTATCTTGAGCCTTCTTCAAATGTTCCCGAATCAAATCGATCTTGCTATTGGTCTCTAAAACCAAATCGGTACTCCCGATCTCTCGTTGACCCACTTCTCCCCAACAAACGGGAGTTCGACACCTACGCCCATAAAGCATTTCGTAAGGTGGCATCCCGATACTAGTATGATAACTATTATTGTACGAGAATTCCACCAAAGGCAAATGCTCATCCCAACTACCACCGAAGTCAATGATGCACGCTCGTAGCATATCTTCCAAAGTTTGATTCGTACGTTCGGTTTGACCGTCCGTTTGAGGATGATACGCTGTGCTCAACTTCAATTGCGTACCCATATCTTCATGAAACTTTTCCCAAAACCGAGATGTAAAACGGGTATCTCGATCCGAGATAATAGATATAGGAACCCCATGACGAGCGACCACTTCCTTGATAAACAACTTAGCCAAGGTCTCCGACGATATCGCTTCTTTAATGGGAAGAAACAAAGCGCTTTTTGTCAATCGGTCAACTATAACCCAAATCGAATCGAATTGGGTTCTCGCCGTTTTAGGTAACTTTGTAATGAAATCCATGGTAATGTGCTCCTATTTCCATTTCGGGATTTCTAATGGTTGCAACTTACCATACGGCTTTTGGTGTTCGGCTTTTACTTGTAAACACGTGACACATTGCTCAACATACTTCACAACATCACGTTTCATGCCCGGCCACCAATAATCTTTCTTCAAGTCAAGGTACATTTTCGTCGCGCCCGGATGAATGGAGTATTTTGACTTATGTGCTTCATCAAGTAGCACTCGTCGGTAATCACCCATCTTAGGCACCCACACCCTTCCTTGAAAGGACAACAACCCACGCGAACCCATAGTAATAAACTCCGATTAGCCCACGATTCGCTCCGTATGCTTGTTGTGAACATAAGCCTCTATTTGAATCTCACCAAGCTTTTCAAGAAAATCGTTGGTAATAATCAAACGTAACGACCCCACTTTTATCGCCGGATGTTGACTCTTTCGACTCAACGCATCCGCGACCACATTTGCCTTACCCAGATGATAAAGTATTTCACAATCGTAGTCTTTCACCACATCCATCCACCTACGTTGGCGATAATTCAAATCTCGTTGATTAAAGAGATGTTTCAAACTCTTATGATCCGAATAAATCGTACACTTGACACCATACAAGTAATGGCGCCAAATTTTCAACGCATGCACTATCGCTGCCAACTCAAGATCATGAGTCGGATACCTCGTTTCATGTTCCTTTAATTGTCGAGAGGCATAAGCGATGACCTTACCTCTTTGCATTAGAACACACCCGAGACCATTTAAGGAAGCATCACAATAAACCACCATGTCTTCAACACCTTCCGGTAGCACTAACACCGGAGCTTGACACAACTTCTCTTTTAACAATTGAAAAGCAATTTCTTGCTCGTTCTCCCAACCAAACCTCGCATTCTTCCTTGTCAATTTCGTCAATGGAGAAGCAATCTTAGAAAAGTCTTGGATAAACCGACGATAATAACCGGCCAATCCGAGAAAACTTCGGATTTCCGTAGGCGTAGTCGGTCGTCCCCAACTCTTCACCGTCTCGATCTTCCCCGGATCTACTTGAATACCGTTTTCATTCACGATATGACCAAGGAATTGAACTTCCCTTAGCCAAAATTCACATTTGGAGAACTTTGCATACAACTTCTCCTTTCGTAGCGTCTTCAATACTTCACGCAAATGATGTTCATGTTCGTTCATACTTTTCGAGTAGACTAGTATGTCGTCAATGAACACTATTACCGACTTGTCCAACATAAGTTGGCACACTTGGTTCATAAGATCCATGAATGCCGCCGGTGCATTCGTAAGACCAAAGGGCATAACTACAAACTCATAATGCCCGTAACGCGTTCGAAAAGCCGTCTTCTCTATGTCTTCCTCACGGACCCGCATTTGGTGATAGCCGGACCGTAGGTCGATCTTAGAGAAATACGTTGCACCTTGAAGTTGATCAAATAAATCGTCAATCCTTGGTAATGGATAACGATTCTTGATCGTCACTTTATTCAACTCACGGTAATCAATGCACATACGCATACTACCATCTTTCTTCTTCACAAATAACACCGGAGCGCCCCATGGCGAAGCACTCGGTCGAATAAAACCCTTCTCGAGCAACTCTTGGGTTTGATTTAACAACTCTTGCATTTCCGTTGGTGCTAAACGATAAGGAGTTTTAGCAATGGGAGTAGCTCCCGGAACCAACTCAATACGAAACTCAACTTGTCTTTCCGCCGGAACACCCGGTAATTCGTCCGGAAAAACGTCTTCGAATTCACTAACAACCGGAATTTCACGAATAGGTGGTGGCTCATTGCGAGTATCAACAACATGAGCAAGGAAAGCCATGCCACCGGTAACAACAAAACGACGTGCCCGTGCAAAAGTGCATATCGGCACCGGTCTCCTTCGCTTATCACCATGAATAATTAACTCTCCCCCACTTAGGGTCTTCACACGAATAAACTTATCATGGCATGCAATATCGGCTCTATAACGATCGAGCCAATCCATACCAATGACAATATCAAAGTCGCCCAAGGTCATTGGAATAAGATCAATTTTAAAGGTTTCAGAACCAAAAACAGCATCACAATTTTCACACACATCAACCACTAGCACCGTCTTGCCGTCCGCTATTTCGACTTCTATCGGACGACTTAACTTAGCTAACGGTCTATTAAGTTTAGGTACAAATTTAGGAGACACAAACGACAAATTTGCACCGCTATCGAAAAGAATCCTTGCCGGATTAGAATTAACCATGTAAGTACCTGAGACAACTTCGTGCGATTGTTTGGCTTCATCATTGGTCATCAAATAGTTGTGAACCCTAGCCGTACCCGCCGCCTTCTCTAAACGCTTAACATTATCGTTGCGCAAATCGGGACACTCCGGCTTCTTATGCCCTTCTTTACCGCAATTAAAACAAGTGAGCTTGTTTCCGGAAGATGGTTTTGGACAATCACGAGCCATATGACCCGCTTGCCCACAATTATAGCACGTAAAAGTAAAACCACCGGAAGCGCCCTTCCTCACGCTATTGACACTTTCGGAACTTTTCTTGTTCTTTTTGTTCGAAAAGTTTGAATAGCTCGAACCTTCACTTTTTCTCTTGCCAAAAGTAAAACCACTCTTTCTTAAGATGAGCGACTCGAAACCTTTGGCCATGTCAAACAACTCATCAAAGCTTTTCACTACGTTCACACTAATCTTATCTTGATAGTTGTCGTTCAAGGTTCGATAGAAATCTTCCTTCAACATTTTATCATTCCCGACGTACTCCGGGCAAAATTGGGTCTTGGACAAAAACACGGATTTGAGAGTGTTCAAATCCATCGACCCTTGCCTCAAGGAACGTAACTCGTCCTTAAGCCTAGTAAGATCGGCCGAAGTTCGGTATTCCTTGAAAAATTCGGACTTGAATTCATCCCAAGTGAATTCCATGCATTGCTCTTCACCATAAACTTGGAGCTTTGCGTCCCACCACAACTTGGCATCGCCCCTCAACATACTACACCCGTACCTTGTCCTCTTATCGAGAGGACATTCACAAGTACGGAAGGCCCCCTCCATATCGGAGATCCAACGGGCGCTCTTAAGAGGATCTCTTTCACCATCAAAAGAGGGAGGTTGAGAGTCCTTGAAATTCTTATAGAAAAAGTCCCGTCTTCCCACATTATCTTCGCGAAGAACGGCCTTAACTTGCTCCCTTACCACATTGACTAATTGCTCGTCAATCGTATCTAGGAACATCTTCTTAACGTCCTCGAGAAAAGCTTCATGATGCCTTTTCAAAATGGCCTCAACCTTGGCCGTAAACTCGACTTCTTCACTAGTACCTCCGCCGTTGATATCATGCCCGTTTCTCATCTTCATTCTATAAGACGGAATAGATTAAACAACGAGACGAAAAGGATTTAACACATAAGTATATACATATACACCACACTACCCATCTTGCTCAACAATCGTCGTACATTGCTCGTTCGACACGATTTGCGCCCGTAACAATGGTAGCTAATCATTGTTACGCGAGCACGTCGCATTAACTTGCTAGTACAACGTCCATCTCGCTCGATGCTCACTAAACATACATAACAAACAGCACATGATTAGTTTACATAAACCTATGCACAAACCAATCCCGATCCGACCCAAAGTCCTACAAGTCCCGCATAAACGCGCACACAAAAAGTCTAAGTCTAGGCGCCTATCTCAAGTCACCTAAATCCCTTAGACCATGCTCTGATACCACTTGTAACGACCCAACCCGTTAACCAACCAAAAACGCGGAATAAAAAAAATTTAAAACTGATCTGGAGGGTGCGCGGCGCGCACCACTGCCTATGCGCGGCGCGCACAAGGCCTGAGACAGTTCTGACCAAAATGTCCATTTTTCGCGAAAAGATCTTCGACTTCCCGACACTTTTAGACCGAACGCTTTTCACAACAAACTCATATATGTAAAACTCACACGAATCAAACATAAAAATGATGTTTTACAAGCGGGGCCCACACGACCCAAAATACAAGTTTAATACAAGTTTAGAGTTTCGACCACCAAAAAGTTTAAGTTCCGAATTACACAATGAGCATGGCGTTTGGGATTAAACTACCCAACTACCGGTCAAACTCCAAGAGCTACTAAAGCCAAAAGCGTCCCCTAGCATCAAGCGGGATCTCTAGTCCAATACGATGCCCTTACCCTTGTCCAAAACCGAACCTATAAAAATGGTGAACAACGAGAGGGTAAGCAAAGCTTAGTGAATGCAATAATTATACGAATACATATATAATTATACCTACTTGCATGCACTTACACAAACCGCAAACATGCTAACAACACAATTAGCTTTTGGTCACATTAACAAGCTATAATCTCCAATACCACAAGCTAGCAACAACCGCATAATAATATAACTCGAAATGATATAATATGCTTACAACACAAGTAACCATGGTTAACCAATAGTACAAGGGAACGGCGCTCGCGAAAACGCCATCGGTGTTCATAACATCCGTTAGGGCACTTAACACCTCGCACCACTAACCCCTAGGGTGGCACCTTAACACCTCGGCACTTCACCCCGAGTGGCATCTTAACACCTCGATGCTTCACTCATTATTTTATGGAGTGGTGTCTTAACACCTCGACACTACACTCCTAGGTGGCATCTTAACACCTCGATGCTACACCCGAGTGGCATCTTAACACCTCGATGCTACACTCTTCACGTGAAACGTGGTGTCTTAACACCTCGACACTACACATTTCACGCTACAACAAATAGATACATTATATACATACGCATATAATTATTCCACTCACCTTAACAATTAGATGACGATTTCAACCTCCACAAGCTTCAAAGCAAAATACCTAATATAATAAGTACTTGATCAACACACAAGCTAAGTGGACTCAATACTAACACTTACACATGAGCATTTAATGACTTAATGTATTAAATCGCCCATTTATACCAAAACCGCCCAATTAAAGTCAAGACCACCACTAATCACTTTAAAGCTAGTGATTAAGGTCCAACAACACCAACTAATACATAATTAAGGTAATTCATACCCATCTTTCCAAACTAGGTCAATTTATTACCCAAATAACCATTTTAAGACAACACACCCATTTCGGGTCATCCACTAACTAACCAACACCCATTTAGTAAATAACTAGGTGTGTTAGCAATTAACTCACCAATTAGAGTTCATAAACATCATTTAATACTTTGAAACCCTAGACTAGTCACCAATTAGTATTCAAGACTCAATTTTACCCAAGAACACCCAAAATCACCAATAATGGGTTTTGTGTTCATCATTTACTCAAACCCTAACCCTTACACTAAATCAAAGTAAGGAAAATAAAATTAGAACATACCACAACCACCACAACGAAGCTAGAGATAAGATGAATGACTTTAATGCTTGAACTTTAACCCAAAACAAGCTCCTTCCTCTTGGATTTAAGCTTTCTCTCTCAAAAATCACAATCTCTCTCTAGAATCAAAGTTAAAGTGATAAGGTTGTTGATTATGGAGTAATGGTGCTCCACAAACTGACCTATCTATCTCTAACCCGTCCATAAGTGAATTTACCAAAATGCCCATCAAAATATCTGATTTAAAAAGTTGGAACCCGGCTACAGTAAGGGGTGCGCGGCGCGCTCCCTTTAGTGTGCGCGGCGCGCACTAGGCTCAGCTCACTCAGTGACTTCTGTTTAACAGTACAACATCACCCACACTCTAAGTAACATATTTACACTGCTGTACAAACTGGTTAGGGTCTTACACATACCATTGAGGATTAAACCTCTAGCGATGTAGTCATCGTTCTCCCACTTGCACCTTTTCCGAATTTGTTCAATAGTGGCATCATCACCATGATCTTCAGGAATTGGTGTGCTGAGTACGTACACCACACTCATGCTGCTCAGAAAGAAGTGCATCTTCTTTTGCCATCTCCTAAAATCAATTCCCTCAAACTTATCAAGTTTGTAGAAATTCGCCGTCATGTGTTTCATCGTAGCCGCCATCGATTATAACGAATAATTACTTTCGATTGTTGGAGGTTTTATTAAATTCTTTCGTGTAGGGTAAAATAATCGATAGCCGGATAAATCACTGAATCATGGTATCACTTTCCGAAAGTAATTATTCGACCCTTATAGCCTGGGTTACACGAATATCACTTTGGGATAAGACAGAGATTAAATTCTTGTTTTGGCAGAAACAAGAATTCCTTTTGCAGAAGAATATTTTGGTGTTCGTAACTTGTGTGTTTTTCTCATGCATATTGGTTAATATATTTATATACACCCTTAATCATGAAAGAGTCTTTTATTAAAATCAATTGGCCGATTGATTAATAAAAGTATCTTCTATAATATTCAAAAGTGGTTACAGGAAGAATATTTCTATAAACAAATATTATCACTTCCATCATTAAAGTAAAAGTTGTTACTTTTACAATAAACAAATATTATATTTTACAACTATCAAAGCATGAGTGATCACTTTATAATAAACAAGTATTATTCCTTCAACCACTAAAGCAAAAGTGGGTGCAAGAATAATTCTTCCGTAATCACTCAAAATTGTGTTAAGTGTTTTCTTACTGCTGTCTCTTAAGAACCAGCACTGCAAAAGGACCAGCAGCGCAAAAATCAGCAAACAGGACCAGCAGCGCAAAAGTCAGCATACAGGACCAGCAGCGCAAAAGTCAGCATACAGGACCAGCAGCGCAGAGGAACCAGCAAACAAGACCAGCTGCGCAGAACAACCAGCACAGGTACCAGCTGCGCAGAACAACCAGCACAGGGACCAGCTGCGCAGAACAACCAGCACAGGGACCAGCTGCGCAGAACAACCAGCACAGGGACCAGCAATGCAGAACAACCAGCACAAGGACCAGCAATGCAGAACAACCAGTACAAGGACCAGCAATGCAGAACAACCAGCACAAAACACTTAGCCAAATTTCAGCTTACTAAGAAAACTTAGTACTGAAAACACTTAGTCAAATTTCAGGTAGACCAAGTCATGATAGTAAATAATGAAAAACCACTTTTGGGTTCGGGTAATCTATCACTTAATGGGTGTACACTCCGTACCTCCAAACCCATTTACAAGTGTAGATTAAAACCCAAAATTACACTAAATTTACAACATTCACGAAATGATGGTGAATCAAACTACAATTTTAGTTTTTGCTTAATTGTTCCGAATTGTTCCGTGCACCTAAGCCGATTGACTTTTCGATTAACGATGAACTCGATCTGGATTTTGATAAATCTAAATTTGTCAGCAAGATCTAAATGATGTCGAGTGTTAGGATTTGGTTACTGATCACGAATCTTTGAATTTATATGTGAAGAGAAAAAGGTTTGATTGGAAATGATACCGAGGGTGAACTTTTCATTTTGAAAAATATTCAGTAATATCTATATTTATTTATGGGATAATTAATTGAAAATGCATTACACTAAATTTCTATTGTATACATTCAACTTTCAAATCTCCTATTGTATGCATTTACCTTTTTAAATTATTGTATTGTATGTATTTAACCTGTTATTATAGGTTACCATTCAGGTCACCTCAAATTCATTTTTAGATATTTACATTATTCGTCCCTCATGTTTATAAATCCTCATTTCATTAGTCCCTTCATCATCATCCATCATCTTCATCCATTATTCGTCTCAGGTAGCTCCTTCGCACCAAGTTCCTTATTCTTTTTCTTGATCCAAACATATAAGTGAGACTGATTTCATCACTTAAGCAAAAATATGATGTTTCACTTGAGATTTTAATTCAATAAAATGTAGGAACAGATTGAATTTAAAAATTCAAATATACGAACAAATACATAAAATTAATCAGTCTTTGCTAGTAATCCATATAAGGGCTTACTTTTGGTGATTCTTTATTTTTTATATTTCCTTCTTTATAACTGGTGAAACTTAATAGCAGCTGCCCATGTCAATTTTAAGAGATTCAAGGAGTTCATTGCAGCTGTCCATGTCTATTTTGGGATTCAGAAACTAAAAGAATGTTCACAAACACTATATACAAGAAAAACACTATATACAAGAAAAGAAAAGAACTCACCTTGAAGTGCCACATTGGAACTCATTTGTTTAACCTTCCATGGTAGCTCCTTCGCACCGAGTTCCTTATTCTTTTTCTTGATCCAAACATATAAGTGAGACTGATTTCATCACTTAAGCAAAAATATGATGTTTCACTTGAGATTTTAATTCAATAAAATGTAGGAACAGATTGAATTTAAAAATTCAAATATACGAACAAATACATAAAATTAATCAGTCTTTGCTAGTAATCCAAATAAGGGCTTACTTTTGGTGTTATCCACTACCAAGGAAACTGATTTGCAACTTGTAGCGGTCGCTGTGTTAATAGCGTATCATCAAAGTACTGTTTTAGAAACCTTAATCTGTTGTATCAACAAATGTAAAAAAAAAAAAAAAAACATGAAATCCTATTATTTGAATATTGATGTCGGAACCCTAAACAGTTTATACTCCGTAAATTGAATCCTGATATTATGGAATATATCATAAACGAATCAACTGAATAAATAATGTAAATGAATATTCCGATTCGAAATAACCTAGATTGAAAGTTGATACCTTTATGATGGTGTTTGAGGAAAGAGATTTCTTTAGAGGCCTTGATTCGATTACATAAAAGTTGAAGATCGATTCTACATAAACGTTATAAAAAATAAATATAAACCCTAAAACTGATTCAATTGACTTTGCGTTTCAAATCCAAAATTTAACACGTTAACAATTGAATCAGTTTCGATTTAGTTTTGTTTATTCATTTGGGAATTTGTAACCCTAATTGACCTTCTTAAGACGAATGTAAAAATGAAACTGAAAGAGAAGGGGTTAGATAACCCTAATTGAAGATCAGTTTGCGATGGATTATGGATTAAAAGTGAGAAAGATAGGGTTAGAGAGAGTGATTTTTTTTGATTGGTTGTTTTAAAAAATGAACTAATGGGAGAAGGACAAATGGCAGAATGTGAGATAATTAACAAAGTAATTAGAGGGCAATTAGTGGGAAGCCACGTGGCATATCTATACGTATTATTATAGGTTATAGATAGATATTCAGTAATATCTATATTTATTTATATTTAGTTTAATAATTTAATCAAATAATAATCTAACGAAGTAATAATAATCTAATATGGAGTAATAATAATCTAAGGTGCTGTTTGTTTTTAAGATGTTTTTGTCTGAAGATCTGCGGATCATGTCTGTTAAGAAGATGTGGTCTGAAGGTCTGTATGTTGAATAATGAAGACTGTTTGTTTTTATGTCTGCAACATAACTTAATTCTGTTTGCAGTACTTAGAAGCACATTTCTAAGTCTGCGAGGCTGTAGACATAATAAGACATTATTTTATCTTATGTCTTCAGAAAAACAAAATGTCTGCAGTAAAAACGTCTGCGGGTGCGCAGGCATAAGACATAATAAGGTCTGCAGACACGAAAACAAACAACACCTAAATCAAGAATTTTTTATATTTAATATAATGACATCAGCAAGAATATTGTGAAAATGTCAAGTGTTCATTTAGAGTGCTCCCAATGGTACGTCCAGGGGCCCGTCCAAGCTTTAGTCCACGAGGACACCGTTGGCACCACTTAGTACAGCCTTTAGTCCAGGGTGTCGCCCAGCTCCCTCGTTCTCCTGCTCGTCCATTTCAATCATATTGCTGGATGGATGGACGGATATACATGCATATATTACTTGTACCATTAACATTAAAGCTTGTAACGTCTTTAATTAAATAATTTAAGTGGGTCCAATTTATTTGAGGAGGTATGTCATTGTTGGGAGTCGTTAGTCTTGGGTTTAGTCCTGGGAAGGAAATGGGATGGAAGTGATGACGTGTCGCTGAATGGTTGGCTAGTCCTGGAAGAAGTCATGTCTTCATGAGTGTAAGAATGAATTACGACAGCAAATTAAAAGTTTAATACATAGTATAGAAGATTTAATTTTTCCTCACATTTTATTATTTGGAAAATATACTTTTATATATTTTATAATTTATAGAGACTCTTGAGCATTTTCAATTATACCCAAATTCATAAATTTACAGTGTCAAGAAAAAGCAATAACCATATTATCTTATGTACAACATTTATGTTTATCCTTGTCGCTATATATCACAAAGTAACAAACATCCGACATCTTTTTTTCAGATTTGATGCTATAAACTCACAAAAGGTGTCTTTTTAAGCAAAACTTGAGATGCACGCTACATAAAAAACTGATCAAATTCTTTTTTTGTCAGGGAAAAGTACTGATGTGTGCAGCGGTGTATACGAAATACGTTACAAATTACACAAGTTTAATTATGTACGGATGGGATATACCTAAACCTTGCTACAACACTATAGGCAGTGTACCTAATCGTAGAGTAGTATAGTTTTTAGTAAGTCCGGTTCGTTCCACAGGGAGACGACTTATTTTACACTATATTTTAAACAACTATATTTGTACAAAATATATATTTTTATATATAATAATAATATAAAAGGGGGTTTACCGTTTAATGACCGGTTTGTCGATTTTATATTTTAAGTCACAATTAAAACCTAATGAAAAATATAAATGACGATAATTTAAGTGCGATAATTAAAAGTGCAATAAATAAAATGATAGTAAATAAAAATGCGATAATTAAAAGTGCAATTAAATATGAAATAAAGGAATTATGCTTATTTAAACTTCCGTAATCATGACGTTTGACGTGTTAATTTTAGTTTATTCCCATGGGTTAATTGTTCTTTGTTCTGGATTATTTAATTTGTCCGTCTGGTTTTTGTCCATAACAGTCCATCAGTCATAAATATAAAGTGCGAGTGTCCTCGTCAAATTATCCTTATATCGGAAGTCAAATATTCCAACTAATTGGGGACTTAAACTGTAACAAGATATTAATACTTTGTTTAATAATTACATCAGGATATTAACTGCGTGTAACCCAAGGTTTTAATACTTTGTTAACAATTACACCAAGTGTCCTTGTATATAATTCCACCCCTGTTTTAATAATTCTAGTGACTATTAATTCATTCCCGTGTCCGGTTAAATGAACGATTATTCGTACATATAAATACCCCGCACATCGTGTCCGATTGAGTGTATATGATTATTTATAGGTATGTCCAATTGTAAATCTTTATATTAAAATTAACAAACTATCATTTAGTTAAACAGATATAAAGCCCATTAATAGTCCATAGTCTAATTTCCACAAGTGTCGTTCTTTTGTCCAAACCCCAATTATGGTACAAAGCCCAATTACCCAATTTTAATATTTTTAGTCAAACATCACGATTACTTCGGCATTAAATAAGCATAATAATAATTTAGCTACGAGACATTAATGAAAATAACATAAACATAACTTACAGTGGGTGTTATTAGCGTAGTGGTACACGGACAGAGTTTCGACTTACAAAACCTTAAAACATTCGACTAATTGATCCTTATTATTATCACTAACTTAAAATTAAAATAACAAATTGAGATTACGATTTGGAGTGATACTTGATACATAAAAATGGGGAAAGAAAAATATATAAAAAATATAAAAGGTGTCTATAAATCGTCGAAATGCATGTTCTTTTATAGCCAGAGAGTGCTCCGCGAGTGCGGCCTTTTTGGTCTTCAAAGCTCCGCGAGTGCGGAGCTGTGGAATCCAGCTCACACAAGTTTGGATCTTAGTCTGCCGACGGATTTAATTATATAAATATAATATAAATATATAATTTATATAATTAATTATATATTATATTATATTTATATACATAATTAATTTGTAACTTTCGGTCCGTTGCATCGTACGTTGAAAGTTGGTTCATGTCTCGGTTCCGGATTTTTGAACGTCCTTTCGTATAATTTAATATCTTGTACTTTGTGTTTTGCAACTTGTACTCTTGTCATTTTTAGACGATTCTCATCAATAATTTGAACCACTTTGATTGTACTTTGTACTTTTGAGCTTTTTGGTCATTTGCGTCTTCAATTTGTCGAATCTGTCTTTTGTCTTCACCTTTTATTATTTAAACGAATATTACTTGTAAATAGGACAACTGCAACTTAAAGCTTGTCTTTCTTGAGGGATAATGCGATGAAATATATGTTCGTTTTTAGCATTATCAAATATTCCCACACTTGAGCGTTGCTTGTCCTCAAGCAATATAGTCTTGAAATATATTAGAATCACTTCTTTATTCTTCACACTTTGTACATCAGTGATTTCATTACGGCGGTATGAACAATGGTAGTAACGTTATGGTTTACAGTCCCACATGACTATAAATATTTAGATCCTTTAAGGAAATTGGATCTTTATGAAAACATTTGATCTTTTTGAAAATTCAATCTAGTTTTTACCCTAGATAAGTTTTCCGGAATAACCCTTCACCGGTGTTTGCAAAATATTTTTGTGAGTTTTGTGGGTTTCAGATTTTAAAATTTTAGCTCAAAACTTACGGTTTTGTGTCACCCACTTGCTAACCTTGTATTAGGAAAGCAACATGTCCAGTATACTTGCTCCGTATATTACCTTTCGGCAAACTACCATCCGGTTGTAAAGGAAAGCGTTGAACAAGTAACTGTTAAGGCAATGTCTAATGACATGCATTTGATTATGGTCCAAAAACGTGTCGGATGCTTTTACTATCCTTTGTAGGAGCAATAGTAAAGATCATCCTATGATTTTTCGGTCTGGCACAAGGTCCTGTCTTCGACCATGCTATGCAACCACCGTTCTTACGGTTGACACCCAATTTGGTTCAGGTGACCTAATGAATTCCAGGTGAATTCCTAGGATTTTTCGTTCAATGGTAATGAACGCATTGAAAATAGGTTTTCAGAAAACAAATCGGTTTGTAATTTTGATCAAAATATTTTCTCGTTCAAGCTCGAGTTTAGATATCATCGAATTCCATGAGTTTGTAATTCTCAATCTTTAAGGTCAATCTCAAGGATTGAGTAATATCAGGCTTAAAAGCTGATTTTTAATCTTTAAGGAGATTATCCTTTCTGTGGGTCTGATTCATTAGTCTTATCAAGCTAATTTGCACGGCGTCCTCCCTATTTTACAAGACAGATCCTCTCATGGTTGGGATAAGTCTGACCACTTGGCGACCCTGTTTTATGCTGAGGTCCGTGGATTTTCTGTTGATTTTAGTGATGACTTTTCTAGATTTTTCGTCAACCTACAGCTGGTCTGGACGACAACTTCTTGACCTAAATCAAGAAGCGCGTGTCTTTTACGGAAGACTTTACTTCCTTTTAATGATGGAATTGATTCATCATGTAGATCCATCTTTCTTTCAAAAGTATTACAATAAATCGGGTAAAACAGTTAATTTAGTCCAAAACAAAAGCACCTGCAATAACTTTACAGAAACATGTGATAGATAGTTTTTAATTGAATAACTTGGTACATTCTCCCCACACTTGGCTTTTTTCATGCGTCTTTTTATATCTTAATAAATAAATTCAAGCGATTTAGTTGTTTCTCAATTTATGTCCTTTTCGAGGTAACGATAATTTCGGTATTAACACCTAGTTTTCATCGTTCATAAATATGTATAAACACGATTTTGAATTCATTTAGTTGAAATTTTTTTAAAATTTTCACACAATTTAGAAAATAAACCAAGTATAAACTCGAGAGAATTTATAACCCTTCCCCACACTTGAGATCATGCAATGCCCTCATTTTCATGAAATCAGACTCTAATTATAAATTCATGAGGGTGATTAGTGTAGAAAAGTGATTAAAAATACCCAGTTTGTAATTACAAAACTCGTCAAATGATAGATGGTGCACCTCATCGTTCATTCCTTCTTGTTTTATCACACATGTTTTTTTTTTCTTTTCAAAAACGGTTGCTTTTCTGAACTGTTTGCTAATTTTTGAAAATGCGTCTTTTACCCTAATCATCATGCATTTTTATTAACGAGTTTTGCACTAACCCGAACCTCTAATTTATCGTTAAGTGGGGTTAGACTTCCCCACACTTAGCTGACGACATGTGAAGTCGGTAGAATAAGTTCCACGAATTAAAATAGTGAGCCACTTATTTACATTTCGGGTGGTGTATAATATATCAATGGGTTTAATGTTTAGAACCACCCGATCGTCACCACTTAATTCTTTTTTAAGTGTAGCTTTTAGTAAATGGATATGTCTCTTTTCTGGTTCTTGATCAAATAGATCGTTATATACCGACATACATATTTCTATAGGGTGGACAATTCCTAACATTTCCTTCCGTTTATTCTCTGGATCAAAGTTTTCACCTCTATTACCCAATTGGGTGAAATCCGAGGTGTCATTATCTATTACAGCTCGTAGTTCATCTTCGGTAGATGACTCGTCTATTGAGAATATTGGGTTGGAAGGTTGTGGAATGGTGAATTTCGGGATCAAAGCAAATTCTTCTTCATTAATGGTACTTATCGGTCCCACCATTTTGGTCTCGGGGGTAAAATTTTCAACGTTATCGTTTTTCCAAGAGTACCAATTTGTCACCCTTACTTCTTCTTCTTCATCCATTGATGGATCGTTGATTTCGTCGGGAGAGGCTAATGTGTCGATATGTTGTGAAATTGGTAAAGCTGAATAAAAAGTATCATCGGGATAATTGGTGATTTCGGAGCTCTCGAATTCATCAAAATTGGATGATATGAGATTTTCTTGCACACGACTCCTCAGATCAACAGGTGTGTAATCTGATAGAGTTTCAGCTTGTCGATTTACAAACTCTCTCATTGTTCATTTTGAGCATCAAGTTCTTCGAGTTTGATTTTCATATAATCTAAAGAATTTTCAGGCACATAATTTTCCTCGTCTTCTGGTTGTTGAGTTTGGATATATTCTTGGGAATAATCCCAATTTGAATTGTATTCCTCATAATCATTCCATTCAGGTTCTATGGGTGCATAATTTTCCATAGGAACGTAATAATAACGTTCCCATGTTGAGTGATAATCTCCACAGATTTCACAACCAGTTATTGTTTCGTCATTCGTGATCCAAGATTGACCGAACGAATTGTCATTAACACCCGTTTGAGAGTATTGATTAAATTGATTTCGGATGTCATAAAGAGTTTCCAAAATATTCTCGAGATTTTCCATAATGCGCTTATTACTAAATTTTAGCTACAATGTGGTGCATTTACTAATTATCCTATTAGTTATAAACTAAAAATTATATAAGTTATCAAATTAATAGACTTTTCTGCTTTTGCCCACGTTTCGAATAGCCAATAGATGTAGCAGGGAGCCAGAACCCTTTAAATCGGAAGCTCACAACTCAGCCACTAACAAATCCAACTATTACTACGAAGCAGAAAATTTGGATGTCTATCAATTTAACCGTTAAAATAATTTTTCATTTGGAATTTTAGAGAAGAAATAGAAAATCTATGTCCTAAAAACTAGCGTGTCGAGAAATAAGAAAGAAAAAGATTACGCGTCGAAAAACATCAAAAAATAAAAATGAGAAAGAAAAACATCGAAACTTAAAAGTCTAAAAACTATATCTAAAAAGTTGCGCCTAAAGGTCTAAATGTAAATGCAATTTTATTCGGAAAACGGCAATTACTTAAAAGGCACTAAAATCTATTTAAAATCTAAAGCGAAAAACGGCGTCGTAAAATTCTAAAGCGCCTAAATCTTAATTTAAAGAAAAAGCACTTAAGGGATTTTACGGCAAATCTTAAAAAACTAGAAATAAAAATAAACTACGGCAAAAACTAATCTTAAAACTAATTACGAACGAATAAACGATAAAAATACAAATTATAATTAAAATGATAAAAATACAAATTTTATAAAAATATTTTTTTTATATTATATTTTATAAAAGTATTAATATAAATATGTAAATAATAAAAACTAAAACTTAAAATACAAATTATATTAAAACTATATAATAATTAAACCCTAATAATAATAATAAATATAAAATTAAAACCCTAATTCGTATTTAATGCAGTCCAAGGTTTCCTGCCAGAGCGGCTCCGCGATCGCGGTCTTTAACTGCCCGAAGAGCTCCGCGAGTGCGGGGTAATGCAGGTTCAAATTCGCAGTTTCAGATTTTTTTAAATATTTTTTTTTTAGTTTTATATTGTTTTTCTAAAAATTATATATAAATATATTTTTACAAATATATATTAAAAATATAGCATTTCGCCGAGTCCCCGGCAGCGGCGCCAAAAACTTGATGTGTGCAGCGGTGTATACGAAATAGTTATTATTTTTAATACGAAATACGTTACAAATTACACAAGTTTTAATTATTTACAGATGGGATATACCTAAATCTTGCTACAACACTATAGGCAGTGTACCTAATCGTAGAGTAGTATAGTTTTTAGTAAGTCCGGTTCGTTCCACAGGGAGACGACTTATTTTACACTATATTTTAAACAACTATATTTGTACAATATATATATTTTTATATATAATAATAATATAAAAGGGGGTTTACCGTTTAATGACCGGTTTGTCGATTTTATATTTTAAGTCACAATTAAAACCTAATGAAAAATATAAATGACGATAATTTAAATGCGATAATTAAAAGTGCAATAAATAAAATGATAGTAAATAAAAATGCGATAATTAAAAGTGCAATTAAATATGAAATAAAGGAATTATGCTTATTTAAACTTCCGTAATCATGATGTTTGACGTGTTGATTTTAGTTTATTCCCATGGGTTAATTGTTCTTTGTCCTGGATTATTTAATTTGTCCGTCTGGTTTTTGTCCATAACAGTCCATCAGTCATAAATATAAAGTGCGAGTGTCCTCGTCAAATTATCCTTATATCGAAAGTCAAATATTCCAACTAATTGGGGACTTAAACTGTAACAAGGTTTTAATACTTTGTTTAATAATTACACCAGGATATCAACTGCGTGTAACCCAAGGTTTTAATACTTTGTTAACAATTACACCAAGTGTCCTTGTATATAATTTCACCCCTGTTTTAATAATTCTAGTGACTATTAATTCATTCCCGTGTCCGGTTAAATGAACGATTATTCGTACATATAAATACCCCGCCCATCGTGTCCGATTGAGTGTATATGGTTATTTATAGGTATGTCCAATTGTAAAATCTTTATATTAAAATTAATAAACTATCATTTAGTTAAACAGATATAAAGCCCATTAATAGCCCATAGTCTAATTTCCACAAGTGTCGTTCTTTTGTCCAAACCCCAATTATGGTACAAAGCCCAATTACCCAATTTTAATATTTTTAGTCAAACATCACGATTACTTCGGCATTAAATAAGCATAATAATAATTTAGCTACGAGACATTAATGAAAATAACATAAACATAACTTACAGTGGGTGTTATTAGCGTAGTGGTACACGGACAGAGTTTCGACTTACAAAACCTTAAAACATTCGACTGATTGATCCTTATTATTATCACTAACTTAAAATTAAAATTACAAATTGAGATTACGATTTGGAGTGATACTTGATACATAAAAATGGGGAACGAAAAATATATAAAAAATATAAAAGGTGTCTATAAATCGTCGAAATGCATGTTCTTTTATAGCCAGAGAGTGCTCCGCGAGTGCGGCCTTTTTGGTCTTCAAAGCTCCGCGAGTGCGGAGCTGTGGAATCCAGCTCACACAAGTTTGGATCTTAGTTTGCCGACGGATTTAATTATATAAATATAATATAAATATATAATTTATATAATTAATTATATATTATATTATATTTATATACATAATTAATTTGTAACTTTCGGTCCGTTGCGTCGTACGTTGAAAGTTGGTTCATGTCTCAGTTCCGGATTTTTGAACGTCCTTTCGTATAATTTAATATCTTGTACTTTGCGTTTTGCAACTTGTACTCTTGTCATTTTTAGACGTTTCTCATCAATAATTTGAATCACTTTGATTGTACTTTGTACTTTTGAGCTTTTTGGTCGTTTGCGTCTTCAATTCGTCGAATCTGTCTTTTGTCTTCACCTTTTATTATTTAAATGAATATTACTTGTAAATAGGACAACTGCAACTAAAAGCTTGTCTTTCTTGAGGGATAATGCGATGAAATATATGTTCGTTTTTAGCATTATCAAGTACCATAACTTTAAGTCATAGATTTCATATCATATCATTTGGCATAGTATGTCACGAATAAAATATGACGTTTGGCAATTATTCACAAACACTGAATCTAAAATTCAGTTGCAAATTTTTTTTTCAATTAAAGTGAACACCTTGTATCACATTCAATTCATCACAAGATGATCTACATGTTGATATCCTGAGAAGAGATCTCAAATTTATGAGTAAAAATACTTTTCTCTATCGATCGTATAATTGTAGAGCCTAAACAGAAAAATCTCCCTTTCCTTATATAACATTCCCATAGAAATAAATAGGGTTCTATTTACCGATAAATTACAAATATATTTTGTTAACAATGAAATCGAATACTTTTTAAAACTAAGTTTATGAAGTTTGAGTCCACCAAGATTTATAGTTAGAACTATAGGAATTGCTTTTTTTCGGGGAAAAAAAAAAAGCCATAATATAAATTAACGGATCCGAAGATAAACAAGGTACGAGTTTGATACAACATTGCTCTTATTGCATCCAAAGAGAGAGTAAGCCCTCGTCGCTATCTCTACATCCTTTTACTTTAAGTGGGCATTGGCCTTGTTTTCCAATTTGTCTACAAGCTTCATATGATGAATTGTAGCTTTGTAAATAGAATTCATTGTGTGTCACCAGGGGCAAGTGTATAGCATGAGGGGTGGGTTTCTATGACCCCACTAGTGTGATGTATTATTCAAATTGCGTAGGACACTACTAATTTTAAATATAGGATCTCATATGTTATTAAAATTTATAATTTTTTTTTTTAAGTAAACAACCAATAAAATGCCTTTCAAATATAATTAAGTTTGAAAAATTTTTCGCACCCCATTGACGTTTTATCCTAAATTCGCCACTATGCGTCACTATTAAAATATTATACATGGTTTCGATGCATGCATTTTTAGGATGAATATAAACCTGAAATATGGATGATTGTCAACTTGTGGCTGTAGTTTAGTGGTAAGAATTCCACGTTGTGGCCGTGGAGACCTGGGCTCGAATCCCAGCAGCCACACTTACTTTTTTGAGCTATTCACTTTGCTGCTTTCCAAATGTTTTAGGTCGCAATAGTATGAAAGATAATAATTACTCATCCTTTTAAGTTATAATTATAAATAAAAAAATTAAGGTTCTTTTAGATCAATATTTATAAAAATGTTATCTCACGGTATAATGGAAATGGATTAAACTGTTAATGGATGACATATTACACAATTGACATAAACAGATACAACATAATATCCACAATTCAACCTCGGCTCCATATATGTTCTAAAATTTTGAATAACAATCTTGTCTAACATTTACTAAATTACTGGAATACATCTAAAAAAACCTAGCGGAAACGGATCATACATGTCTCATATACGACACAAAGTAGCATAACATATAACATAGACTGGTCAAAAGAGACCAATAAGCATTAACAAAAAGCCACCTGCAAATTTGCTTTCTGGTTTACAGGTTCTCACAAAGAGTCGAAGATCGAAAACATTTCATCTTTTATTACGCTCAAAAATCAAGTGAACCCAAGTTCACTGGAGGAAAACCAGTAGCAACACCATTTCCACCGCTATTCGTTCTTTCACCTGAGTTTTGACTAAAAGTTTCCGAATCTTGTTCCCCAAGTTTCTGCACATCCTCAGGAGAAAGTATCTTGATATACCAGACACTATTTACAAATGTCCTGTGCATAATACATATATATACACACTAGTAAGTATTAAAAAGTTAATAATAATAACAATAATAAATAATAGAGTAATTTATACCGATAGTTCTCGTAGTTTACATGAAATTACACCATCCATCCTTATCTTTTGCAAATTACACCGATTGTCCTGATTAATTTGGTATTGGTAGTGCACGATGGTTGTCCATGTGGTTTTCAGAAAATTACACCTAAAAATTACACTGATCATCCCTGAATTACTTAAAGTGTACGTTTATAGTCCCTAACTGCCTAAATTGCGCGCTAATAGTAGGGACGATCAACACGCATTTTAAGTAAAGTATGAACCATCAATGTACACTTTTAGGTAACTCAAGGACGATCGGTATAATTTTCAAAAGATAAGAACGATTGGTGTAATTTCATGAAAAACCACAAGGACTATCGGTGTGTAATTTTCAAAAGATAAGGACGGTTGGTGTAAATCATCTAAACCACAAGGACTATCGCTATAATTTACTCTAATAACAGAGAAATAAATAGGTAAAAAGTTTAGACTTACTCCCAAGGTCCGTCTCCAAGGAGAAGAACGTCATTCTCCCTGTCGACGAATACAAGCTGCCAGCCTGATCTTTGAGGGTCTTCAAGCAAACCCTCAAGGTTAAACATCTGACCCAGTTCTTGTTTCAGTTCAGGATAACTGTTGAACCGGGTGATGTCTAATGACCTCCCTACCGAACCGGATTTGTAAACCTGCACCAACAACTAACCTTTAACAAACCATTACAGGAAAACATAATTAGTTGTTTCTACTGTCGTTGTACCTTGACAAATGTACGATTAGGATTCGGCGGGTCAATTTGTCCTGTTGTGTGCAACAACTCAGACGAGTCTTGCATGTAACCATAGTTAAAAGAATTCTGAAACCCGGAGGGTATGGTGGTTAGGTCGGTTTCAGTTGATGAGGTACCAATATTAAGTAGATGTGCAGATGATTCGATATTGGTCCCACCAAATAAACCCTGATTATGTGCATCCAAACTTAAAGTTTCTTGTTCCACACCCGCGTTTTTCTCCGGATAAGTTGACGGTGCACCTGAAGGAACATTGCCGCCTTGTGATTGAGCAAACCTTGAAACCCAAGATTGTTGATTCGATTGATGCTCGGGTTGACCCGTTCTTGCAAAACTCAAAAGGTTACTACTTCCATCAGGGCTAAGTGAACCCAACATATTCTGCATGACTGAGGGGGTAAATTTGGTATTTGGGTGATCTATGAATTCAGTTTTTTGAAACGGGATGCTCGACTGTTGCATCAGGTATGATTCAGGAAATGAAGTAGGTGGCTGTTGTTGACTGTTCATTTGCTGCTGTTGCGGTTCATCAGGCTGACAGTTGGGTATTTGGGTCTGACCATGCATGAATTGGTGAGGCATGAGCTGGTGAATTGTTTGTTGTAGTTGTTGATGGGCGTTTTGGAAAAGCGGGTTTGAGGTGGCGGAAGCAGATTGGTGCTGAGGAAATTGAATCGGTGGTACTGGTTGCTGAAACTGCATTAATTGTTGTTTTAGAGCGTCTCCACCTCCTAAATTTTGTAAACCTGCAGCTAATGCAGCCTGGTACTGCTGATTAAGATTATTTTGAAGAAACGAAGGATCGATTCGTTGTTGCATCCAAGGGTACATCCCGACAGATTGAAAATTTAAATCCCCAGTTTCACCTCTCATCCATGTCATCCCATTAACCGCATCATCCCTGCCGTCTGTGAAACAATTTCAAGACAACAATTAAATGAAAATAATTAAATTAAATAAATAACGTAAAATTAGATAAAAAGGTGGAGTTTTTGACTTTCTGAATATTTGGTTATACCTTGAAAAGAAGAAGCTCCAGGATACCAGGGTCGTTTGAGACGAAGGGGAAAGAGAGACGGATACATGGGAAACGTTGTTAGTGGTTCGATTTCCCATAAGGATACACGCGGTTGCCTATCACCCGCAGTTGATTCATCCCAACCAACCTACCAAACCAAAGAGAGGTTCAAAATATAAGCTATAGCGTGCGTATATCAAGTCAACAACAAAAGACTCAGAGAGAATAATTAACAAATGAGCATCTTGTGTAACACTACAGCATGGCCATCACAGAAAAAAAAAAAGAACGTTCATTGAATCTAGTCTCTAAAAGCATTTTCAAGTGTTTTCCAGCTGGTCAATTGTTGTAGAAGACAGATTAGTGTACATCAAATAGTGTTGTGAAAGTAACACTTGCAACATTCAAGACACATATAACTCATGCAATAACATAATAATATCTAACTTATATATGTCTTTATGATCATTGTGACGTATAGGGCAATACCTATATCATGCATACCACTTATAACTATTTCTTATAACTATTTCTAATCAACTAGTTGGGTAGTTTCGGGGGTGTCTACCGTAAAGGTGCATGAGTGGTTTTTGGTTTGCTAAGGGTGGTTGGCTCTTTGCTTGCGCAACAACTTCCACCCGGCATGCCCTCAAGTTGCTGTCCACAAGGTCTTTTGGCTCTTTTATTGAGGCAACGACAAGCGTCGTTTTAGTGGCGTCTTGACTGCAGCTCAGAGCCTAAATTGATTCTTAGGCATGCTTTAAACCCCATGAAAATCTGATTCTACCATCTTCATGGCGTCCCCCCTATATTTTATTATTATTACTATTATTATTATTATTATTATTTTTATTATTGTTTTTTATTTATCTTTGTATGTTTTAATTTATTTTTTAATTTCTATTTTCTAGTTAAAAAAAAAAAAAAAAAAAAAAAAAGTCTTTTTTTAGCCGGAGGTCCTCACGGAAGCAATCTCTCTACCCTGGAGTAGAGAGGGGGATGAATTTCCTTTACCGTGGGTGGAGAATTCTCTCGACTCGTGGTAACAGAAACGACTTCTCCTCTAGTTTAGGGTAGAGGAAGGATTGTCTACACCTTACCTCCCCCATACCTCGCAGGCGCGGGATTGGGTATTGTTGTTGTTGTTGTTGTATTTCTAAAACCCATGGAAATTTGATTTTACCATTTTCATGGCGTCTCAATTTTATTTTTAATTTTATTTTTTTTATTTTTTATTTTTTAAAATCCTACTTATTGACCGGAGGTCCACTCGGAAGCAATCTCTGTATCCGTCTCCGTCTCCGTCTCCGTCTGTATCCGTTGAATAGAGAGAGGAATGACTTTCTCTACTTATGAGTGTGTTTTCACTCTGGGCGGAGAAATGCCTTGTCTTTTTTCTCGGATAGGGGAAGGATTGTCTACATCTCACCTCCCCCATACACCAATTATGTGGAATTGGGTTTTGTTGTTGTTGTTGTTGTGTTATGAAGACAAAGATGTTGTCTTCAAAAAAAAGGATGATAAGATCCGAGTACGTTTAAGAGCTCTAAGAGCCAAATCATGGTCAGCTGGTCACTTATCCGTATCAAACTTGTTGGATATTTTCACTTATGTCCATATGATATACTAGCTTTCTTCCTTTCTTTGTTTGAACGGTGTTTAACAACTTAGTAATTAAATAAATATATGAACATCTTCCTGACTACATGACATGAAACTATCTTTTTGTTTGTTTGTTAAAGGACAAATATATAATGTCCATATACTAGCCTTCTTCCTTCCTTTTTTTGAACGGTTTTTAACAATTTAGTAATTATATAAATATATGAACATCCTCCCGTAAAACTATCTTTTTGTTTGTTTGTTGAAGGACAAATATATGATGTCCACACATATAGTCAAGGCATTAAATTTCGTTGATTACCTTCACTGATCGCCAATGAGAGTTAGGCCATCGAGCAGGATCCAGGTCACCGATGCCAGTTATTGTACCCATGTACCTAAACAATTGTGAGAATCCACACAAAACGTATTACAGAACAACTGACACTTTATACTACATCTCCTCTATTATTAAAATGAAGGGACATAAAACGAAAATAATGAAGAAAAAAAAAATTATACAGTTTATGGTTTACCTACGGACACTAGATTCTTCAGTTTCAAATAGCATTCGGAAACGCATCCCAACAGAAACACGAGTATGATACACAGCTTTGACATACTTTGATAGAGGTATAACAAATTCACATGGACTTGCCCTGAATACAGTTAAGGATTTAAAAAAATAAAGAAGGCAATAGAGTGATACATAACATCTTATAATATCAGTTTGTCACCTTGGATTATAGAATATTGTAAAACAACTGTTTGTAGCAGCTGCATGAGCAGCAGCAGCAAGGAGACCAATGTGCATGCTATCGCTTGATAGAACAGACGATGGCATCACGGTTTGTGGCCGAGTCGCACGACGGATCCCCAAAAGAAGCTGATTCTTTTCATTCCTAATTTATGAGGGGAAAAAAATACACGAGTTAAATACCTCATAGATAACATATATACTACTTTTTGATTACTCCAATATAATATATACCAGATAAATAAATAATAATACATCATAATAATAAATAAATACCAGATAAAAAGCACAGAATCTCCAGCAACAAGTCTCTTAGCACTAACAAAAACACTCCACCCAGTTGTAAGAAGGTGACGTTTGGGCTGACCTACAAGCAAAGAACGTAAACTATAATATTAAAATTCAGGTGCAGGTATTTTGAGCTTCACGGCCTCAACGAAACCAACTAAATGACCTAAATGAAACGGGATAATTCTAATTCTATTAAGATATATGGGCAAATCGGCAATTATCCACGGTGAAAAAACACCCTATATTAGATTATATACGTACACTTAAATTATTTATTTCCTAGAGTATACTTCGTTACACATTCCTAAATCCCTCCGACTAATAAATATACATATGAGCGCTCAAATGATGAAACTGACTTTATTACCCCGAAAAATATGCCTGAATTTCCACTCGACATCATGAAGATCCCTTGCAATAAGCTCCTGAGCAGGTGGCTGCTGAGAGAAATCCTGCAGAGCCGAAAATATTATGATTTGTCGATTTCGGTTCGTAAAAGATAGGGGTACAAAAAGTAATTTACCAGTGGAGGGAAGACTTTCTCTGCTGCACGTCGAGGAACCGAAAATCCACCATGGGTACTCGTATCACTAGCCGTCAACGTCTTACAAAAGTAATTAGTTGGCTGTCTGCTAGGAGTACCCAACTCAACAGGAAGAAAAGTATCCTTTTGTTCTTGCTAAAAATATATTACATTACATATATAAGAAACTTATTTAACCAGAACTATTTGGAACCTCTTGTCACTTATTTAACAAAAGATTACCGGGGTCAAGGGCTGCAATGTCATTTGAGCATATACCTCATCTGTTTCAACGTCTGCCTGAAATTGCAGAGTTGGCAATCTTTGTTATGAGTAAAAAAACATAAACTTTGGACTCTTATTATTAAAGTGAATGTAGCATAACCCACATGCATTGTGACATTGTGCAGTTGGCAGATCAATTGGGGCGGCAGGGTTGGATAATTGGGTATGTGAGCATCCACTTCTTTATTAGTAGTGGCAGCAACCTGGCTTCCAGTTTCAATTAAGATCATGTAATAGTTACTGACCAAAATAGACCAATTGTAATACACAAACTTAATTAAAACAGACATTAATTAACATGTACTAATTGCAATCAAATTGTAAAAACCTGTTCACTATGGCCCTGAGGGAAGTAAACAACTCGACTACCAACAATCGGTAAGGACACGAGAGGACCGGCACACGCGTGCCATAGCTCCGAATTCAAGCATTTATTTTCTCCTTTCATGGGTGATAGATTAAGAATAAATTAAACGAACAGCATATATTATAATGTTGAAAAATATATATATACTAATTAAATCAATTTAGGATATAACAAATAAGCATTGATGCAAAGAACGTTTAGGATACAACCAATAACGAATATATGAAAAGGAGACACACATGTAGTAAAAGTCACATTTAAATTTAAAAAAAAAAAAAAAACATAACTAAATCAACAAGAAAGATTTCAAGAAGATACCTTCAAGAGGCTGCTGCTGACCCAACCCTGATGTTGAAAGCTTCATTTTTGTTTTTAAATCCAAAAGCTCAACAACTTATTTTTATAAAGATTTTATTTTATAAATTACAGTATAAAAGAATAAACTTAAACTTCAAATTTTAAATCAGAACCTTGAAAGCATAAACCCCCCACCACCCCCCACCCCTAATTTCCCCCAATTTTAGTGTAACGTCTTTCTCTCTCATTCTAAAATTAACATGCATTATTCCACAATTGAAACCTTAACCCTAACCTTAACCTAGCTCAGGAAACCACTGGTTCCCGTTCCCAAACACAGCCATACATCAAAAAAAGTTCTTATTTATTTATTTTATCACTATCGAGCAAACAATTACGGAGTATTTAGAACTATTTTTTTAAAAGAAAAAAAAAAGGGGAAAAAGAAGGTGACGCAGTGTCGCAGTGAGGTTTATAGAATCCACCGACCCGACCGGAGTCGACCTGAAGTGCAGTAGAGAGAGAAAGTAAAAAAAAATCAGAAAATTAAGAAAATAGATAGATATAGATATGAGTGTGTGTGTATGTATGAAGAGTGGAAGAAAGAGAAAAAGAAGTGATGGTAACCGTCGATGAAACCGTACATGGAGATCGTAACCGTTGATTTTGGAGTGACATGACAGTAGGCATGTGCGACCATCCTTCAGTGGTCCTTGTCAGAGTACGAACATTTGAATTATATATTTTATTTATTCTTATTTATTTTTATTATCTATTATCTATATTATTTATTCTCTTCACTTTCCTCCATATTTGTAGTTCATTTTTTTGGGAAAAAAAACAAAAAAATTATATTTTATTTTTATACTGTATAACAACAAGAAATTCGTCAAATAGATGAATAACTCTGAAAGGTAAAACATCAAGTTACAAGCTCAACTAAATAAAACCTATGTATAGCTCACAACTAATATCGATCAAAATACAAGAGACAAAACACAACAAGAGGGTGACCAATGTAACCATCCCGAAAACATTAAAAGCCATATCGAAAAAACTACAAAAACTGAAAGGTCCGCAAGAAGAACAAGGGCTCAAACATCTTTGATGAATTCGGAAAAAAAATTCAATTCGGCTCCCTGAACCGGCCTCGTCTTCCTTTGTTTTTTTGATCTTAACTGGCTTGATAAGAGAAGGATCGTTGGAATTGATTAAATTTCCTTCAACATCCTCGTCGACCATCTTGTTTATCGTTGCGTCAAACTTGACATAAGGAGAAACCGAAGATGTAGGCTCAACTAAACCCGACTTCTAGACCTCGATTCTCTTTCCAATAAATTTATCAAATTTAGCCGCGAGTGAAGCAAACGAATTGGGCCTCATAACTTCACTCGAATGCAGCCCCACCTGTAGTGACCCGAACTTTTCCAGGTTTATATATATTAATTGAGATTGATATTTACATGATTAAATGTTTCCAATATGTTAAGTAATCAAACTTGTTAAGACTTGATTAATTGAAATATGTTTCATATAGACAATTGACCACCCAAGTTGACCGGCGATTCACGAACGTTAAAACTTGTAAAAACGACATGACGATATATATATGGATATACATATGGTTAACATGAGATTATGATAAGTAAGTATCTCCATAAGTATATTAACAATGAGTTATATACATATAAACAAGACTACTAACTTAAGGATTTCGAAACGAGACATATATGTAATGATTATCGTTGTAACGACATTTAAATGTATATATATCATATTAAGATATATTAATATATCATAATATCATGATAATATAATAATTTAACATCTCATTAGATATAATAAACAATGGGTTAACAACATTAATTGAGATCGTTAACTTAAAGGTTTCAAAACAACACTTACATGTAACGACTAACGATGACTTAACGACTCAGTTAAAATGTATATACAAGTAGTGTATTTAGATGTATTAAAATACTTTTGGAAGACTTCAAGACATATATCAAAACACTCATACTTAACGAAAATGGTTACAGTTACTTTCCCATTCTTTTCTTTCATCAAGAATTCTAGTCGTATTCTTACCCGTATTATACACAGCTTCAAAACGTACTTACTATGGGTATATACCAATAGGAACTAGCATGGGATTCCACTCTTGATTATGTCATGTATGACTAATCAATTTTAACTTTTACCATGAGCTAGTCAACTAACTAGAACTCCTTTTAACCCCACTCACCACTCATCATTCACTCCATTTCACTTCCAATTCTCTTTCTAATTCTCTCTCAACACACACACACACACACACTATTATGAACGTATTTTTCCAGTAGTTAATCATCATCTTCATCAAAAATCACTTCAAGAATCAAGCTATAATCATCATAGGAAGAACACTTCAAGAACACTTCAAAAATCCCTTCAAGTTTACTAATTTACTTCCAAGCTTTCTAATCCATTCCAAGTAATCATCTAAGATCAAGAAACCTTTGTTATATACAGTAGGTTATCTTTCTTATTCAAGGTAATATTCATATTCAAACTTTGATTCAATTTCTATAACTATAAACTATCTTAATTCGAGTAAAAATCTTACTTGAACTTGTTTTTGTGTCATGATCCTACTTCAAGAACTTTCAAGCCATCCAAGATCCTTTGAAGCTAGATCATTTCTTGTCACTTCCAGTAGGTTTACCTAGTAAACTTGAGGTAGTAATGATGTTCATAACATCATTCGATTCATATATATAAAACAATCTTATTCAAAGGTTTAAACTCGTAATCACTAGAACATAGTTTAGTTAATTCTAAACTTGTTCGCAAACAAAAGTTAATCCTTCTAACTTGACTTTTAAAATTAACTAAACACATGTTCTATATCTATATGATATGCTAACTTAATGATTTAAAACCTGGAAACACGAAAAACACCGTAAAACCGGATTTACGCCGTCGTAGTAACACCGCGGGCTGTTTTGGGTTAGTTAATTAAAAACTATGATAAACTTTGATTTAAAAGTTGTTATTCTGAGAAAATGATTTTTATTATGAACATGAAACTATATCCAAAAATTATGGTTAAACTCAAAGTGGAAGTATGTTTTCTAAAATGGTCATCTAGACGTCGTTCTTTCGACTGAAATGACTACCTTTACAAAAACGACTTGTAACTTATTTTTCCGACTATAAACCTATACTTTTTCTGTTTAGATTCATAAAATAGAGTTCAATATGAAACCATAGCAATTTGATTCACTCAAAACGGATTTAAAATGAAGAAGTTATGGGTGAAACAAGATTGGATAATTTTTCTCATTTTAGCTACGTGAAAATTGGTAACAAATCTATTCCAACCATAACTTAATCAACTTGTATTGTATATTATGTAATCTTGAGATACCATAGACACGTATACAATGTTTCGACCTATCATGTCGACACATCTATATATATTTCGGAACAACCATAGACACTCTATATGTGAATGTTGGAGTTAGCTATACAGGGTTGAGGTTGATTCCAAAATATATATAGTTTGAGTTGTGATCAATACTGAGATACGTATACACTGGGTCGTGGATTGATTCAAGATAATATTTATCGATTTATTTCTGTACATCTAACTGTGGACAACTAGTTGTAGGTTACTAACGAGGACAGCTGACTTAATAAACTTAAAACATCAAAATATATTAAAAGTGTTGTAAATATATTTTGAACATACTTTGATATATATGTATATATTGTTATAGGTTCGTGAATCAACCAGTGGCCAAGTCTTACTTCTCGACGAAGTAAAAATCTGTGAAAGTGAGTTATAGTCCCACTTTTAAAATCTAATATTTTTGGGATGAGAATACATGCAGGTTTTATAAATGATTTACAAAATAGACACAAGTACGTGAAACTACATTCTATGGTTGAATTATCGAAATCGAATATGCCCCTTTTTATTAAGTCTGGTAATCTAAGAATTAGGGAACAGACACCCTAATTGACGCGAATCCTAAAGATAAATCTATTGGGCCTAACAAACCCCATCCAAAGTACCGGATGCTTTAGTACGTCGAAATTTATATCATATCCGAAGGGTGTCCCGGAATGATGGGGATATTCTTATATATATGCATCTTGTTAATGTCGGTTACCAGGTGTTCACCATATGAATGATTTTTATCTCTATGTATGGGATGTGTATTGAAATATGAAATCTTGTGGTCTATTGTTACGATTTGATATATATAGGTTAAACCTATAACTCACCAACATTTTTGTTGACGTTTAAAGCATGTTTATTCTCAGGTGAATATTAAGAGCTTCCGCTGTTGCATACTAAAATAAGGACAAGATTTGGAGTCCATGTTTGTATGATATTGTGTAAAAACTGCATTCAAGAAACTGATTTCGATGTAACATATTTGTATTGTAAACCATTATGTAATGGTCGTGTGTAAACATGATATTTTAGATTATCATTATTTGATAATCTACGTAAAACTTTTTAAACCTTTATTTATGAAATAAAGGTTATGGTTTGTTTTAAAAATGAATGCAGTCTTTGAAAAACGTCTCATATAGAGGTCAAAACCTCGCAACGAAATCAATTAATATGGAACGTTTTTAATCAATAAGAACGGGACATTTCAGTTGGTATCAGAGCGTTGGTCTTAGAGAACCAGAATTTTGCATTAGTGTGTCTTATCGAGTTTGTTAGGATGCATTAGTGAGTCTGGACTTCGACCGTGTTTACTTGAAAAATGATTGCTTAACAAATTTTGTTGGAAACTATATATTTTTAACATGTGAATATTATGTGATATATAAATCTCTTAACGCGTTTGATATTATGTGATAGATGTCTACCTCTAGAACAAGTCCCATTGACTCACCTAATAATAATGAAGAGTCAAATGTAAATTGGAATGATTCGTGGACTGATTCACAAGTTCCCGAAGAGGAACCGGAAGAAGAGTCGGAACCAGAAGAAGAATCGGAACCGGAAGAAGAATCGGAACCGGATGAAGAAATAGAACCGGTGGGGGAAATAATAAAACGGTTAAGTAAAAGAAAATCCTCAACCAACCGACCAAGGTTAATTATGGTCAATGGTGTTTCCGCTAAGGAAGCAAAATATTGGGAGGATTACCAATTCTCCGATGAATCGGATTCCGACGAGAATTCCGATGATGTTATAGAAATTACCCCAACTGAATTTAAAAAGGCAAAAGAAAATAATAAGGGAAAGGGCATAAAAATAGAGAAATCTAATTCCAACCCCGATTAACTTTATATGTATCGTCAACCCCCGAAGTCCTTAAGTTGTAACAATGACCCGGGAACCTCTAAACCACCAGGTTTTTCTAAACCAATGTGGACAACGACGGATCGTATTAGGGGAACATCATATATCCCTAGAAACTTGGCAAAACGAACCAAAACCGAACAAGAAGAAATGAGCGAGTCAGAATAAGATAGTTGTATTCGTGTGGTGTAATATATGTAATATAGTGTGCTTATGCTTTATGATATATGTAAAAATTGCTTGTATTAATAAGTATTTTTTTTATGAATCTAACTCTTGTCTATTTTACAGTATAAAAACACAAAATGGATAGACAACCCAATATTTTAAGAGACCTACCCGGAGACATGATTGATGAAATTTTGTCTAGAGTCGGTCAGAATTCCTCGGCACAACTATTTAAGGCGAGATCAGTTTGTAAGACATTCAAAGAACGTTCCAAGAATGCCTTGGTTTATAAAAGGCTTTCGTTCGAAAGATGGGGGATATCACATTGGGAAATCCATAAGTTACGATGTGTTTACTTTGACGCATATATTGCGGGGAACCCAAATGCTATTTTACGCAACGGGTTAAGAAATTATTTTGACTTAGTATATCCGAATATAGGACTTCGTGATTTAGAAAAAGCGGCTAACATGCAACATAAAGAAGCATGTTATGCTTACGGGTTAGTAATGTTCGCTTCTCACCAAAGTGAGAACAAGAACATCGGGCTACAACTATTAAACAAAACGTTCCCACAAGTGACGGAGTCGGTAATTGGGGTAAGAAATGAGGTTTTTAGGTTATTACGAGACTGTTGGTCATTACGTAACCCTCGTCCCTTTGACGACGTTACAACACGCTGTCTTATCAACGGCCATAACGGTTATGTTCCACAAGACCAAGGATGGGAAGTAGTCCTAGTAAAACCAGAATGCATGACTTGTTTCTGGACGTATGAATTACGTGTCTTTATTGTCTTTGCTGAACGACTTGTGTACTAGCTAGAATTATCTTCACAACTATCTTGTATCAAAGTTATTGTGTGCTATATTTCATGCTTTATGTAAAATAAGCGGTATTGTAAGTTTGTAAAATATTGTATAAAAGTTTGAAAGCTTAATATTATTACAATCAGTTTTTCATATAGAATTGTAGTAGTTGAATTGTATATTAGCTACTAAGTATGAACTTAACGGGTAGGTACTACCCGAATTTAAACTTATAAAACGCTAATATGAAGAAAAAGCTTTTATAAACGAGTTCATATTATGCTACGAAATACTATTAACTACTCTTAATATTCTGTATGATTAACTTGTTCCATTTGACTATTTTGAAGGAAATGGCACCGACTACTCGACACACCGTGAATATGAATGAAGAGGAATTCCGTACTTTTCTAGCTTCAAACATAGCCGCAGTACAGGCTGCGCTACATACCAACAATAACCTTGGATCTGGCAGTACAGGAAATCGTGTAGGATGCACCTACAAAGAATTCACTGCCTGCAAACCTTTAGAATTTGATGGAACCGAAGGACCGATCGGATTGAAACGGTGGACCGAGAAGGTCGAATCGGTGTTTGCCATAAGTAAGTGTACTGAAGAGGACAAAGTGAAGTACGCTACGCATACCTTCACAGGTTCTGCGTTAACATGGTGGAATACCTATCTAGAGCAAGTGGGACAAGATGATGCGTACGCACTACCGTGGTCAGCATTCAAGCACTTGATGAACGAGAAGTACCGTCCCAGAATCGAGGTCAATAAGCTCAAGACAGAACTTAGAGGGTTACGAACCTAAGGATTTGATATTACCACGTACGAAAGATGATTCACAGAATTGTGCCCATTGTGTCCGGGAGCATTCGAAGATGAGGAAGAGAAGATCGACGCGTTTGTGAAAGGATTACCGGAAAGAATCCAAGAAGATATAAGTTCACACGAGCCCGCCTCCATACAATAGGCATGTAGAATGGCTCACAAACTAGTGAACCAGATTAAAGAAAGAATTAAAGAATAGACTGCTGAAGAGACCAATGTGAAGCAAGTCAAAAGAAAGTGGGAGGAAAACGGTGATAAGAATCACCAATACAACAACAACAGCAATTACAACAATAATCGCAACAATTATCCCAACAATCGCAACATCAATCGCAACTACAACAAACGGCCCAACAACAACAACAACAACAACAGCAACAACAACAACAACAACAACAGCAACTACAACAATCATCCCAACAACAATAATAACCGCAACAACAACAACAATCAGAAGCAGCTATGCCAAAGGTGTGAAAAGTATCACTCGGGGTTCTGCACAAAATTTTGCAACAAGTGTAAAAGAAATGGTCATAGCGCGGCGAAGTGTGAGGTCTACGGACCAGGGGTTAATAGAACGAAAGGAACAAATGGTGTCGGAATGTGTAATGGCGGAGCAAGTAGTGTCGGAGCAAGTTATGCCAATGTAGTTTGTTATAAATGTGGAAAACCGGGCCACATTATTAGAAATTGCCCGAACCAGGAGAACACGAATGGACAAGGCCGCGGAAGAGTTTTCAATATTAATGCGGCAGAGGCACAGGAAGACCCGGAGCTTGTTACGGGTACGTTTCTTATTGACAATAAATCTGCTTACGTTTTATTTGATTCGGGTGCGGATAGAAGCTATATGAGTAGAGATTTTTGTGCTAAATTAAGTTGTCCATTGACGCCTTTGGATAGTAAATTTTTACTCGAATTAGCAAATGGTAAATTAATTTCAGCAGATAATATATGTCGAAATCGAGAAATTAAACTGGTTAGCGAAACATTTAAGATTTATTTGATACCAGTAGAGTTAGGGAGTTTTGATGTGACTGGTTGAAAGAAGTGAAAGCAGAGATCGTTTGTTACAAAAATGCAATTCGCATTATACGAGAAAAAGGAAAACCCTTAATGGTGTACGGAGAAAAGGGCAACACGAAGCTACATCTTATTAGTAATTTGAAGGCACAAAAACTAATAAGAAAAGGTTGCTATGCTGTTCTAGCACACGTCGAGAAAGTACAAACTGAAGAAAAGAGCATCAATGATGTTCCCATTGCAAAAGAATTTCCCGATGTATTTCCGAAAGAATTACCGGGATTACCCCCACATCGATCCGTTGAATTTCAAATAGATCTTGTACCAGGAGCTGCACCAATAGCTCGTGCTCCTTACAGACTCGCACCCAGCGAGATGAAAGAACTGCAAAGCCAATTACAAGAACTTTTAGAGCATGGTTTCATTCGACCAAGCACATCACCGTGGGGAGCTCCTGTTTTATTTGTCAAGAAGAAAGATGGTACATTCAGGTTGTGTATCGACTACCGAGAGTTGAACAAACTTACCATCAAGAACCGCTACCCACTACCGAGAATCGATGACTTATTTGATCAACTACAAGGCTCGTCTGTTTATTCAAAGATTGACTTACATTCCGGGTATCATCAAATGCGGGTGAAAGAAGATGATATTCCAAAGACTGCTTTCAGAACACGTTACGGTCATTACGAGTTTATGGTCATGCCATTTGGTTTAACTAATGCACCAGCTGTGTTCATGGACCTTATGAACCGAGTGTGTGGACCATACCTTGACAAGTTTGTCATTGTTTTCATTGATGACATACTTATTTACTCAAAGAATGACCAAGAACACGGTGAACATTTGAGAAAGGTGTTAAAAGTATTGAGGAAGGAAGAATTGTACGCTAAATTTTCAAAGTGTGCATTTTGGTTGGAAGAAGTTCAATTCCTCGGTCACATAGTGAACAAAAAAGGTATTAAGGTGGATCCGGCAAAGATAGAAACTGTTGAAAAGTGGGAAACCCCGAAAACTCTGAAACACATACGCCAGTTTTTAGGACTAGCTGGTTACTACAGAAGGTTCATCCAAGACTTTTCCAGAATAGCAAAACCCTTGACTGCATTAACGCATAAAGGGAAGAAATTTGAATGGAATGATGAACAAGAGAAAGCGTTTCAGTTATTGAAGAAAAAGCTAACTACGGCACCTATATTGTCATTGCCTGAAGGGAATGATGATTTTGTGATTTATTGTGACGCATCAAAGCAAGGTCTCGGTTGTGTATTAATGCAACGAACGAAGGTGATTGCTTATGCGTCTAGACAATAGAAGATTCACGAACAAAATTATACGACGCATGATTTGGAATTAGGCGCGGTTGTTTTTGCATTAAAGACTTGGAGGCACTACTTATATGGGGTCAAAAGTATTATATATACCGACCACAAAAGTCTTCAACACATATTTAATCAGAAACAACTGAATATGAGGCAGCGTAGGTGGATTGAATTATTGAATGATTACGACTTTGAGATTTGTTACCACCCGGGGAAGGCAAATGTGGTAGCCGATGCCTTGAGCAGAAAGGACAGAGAACCCATTCGAGTAAAATCTATGAATATAATGATTCATAATAACCTTACTACTCAAATAAAGGAGGCGCAACAAGGAGTTTTAAAAGAGGGAAATTTAAAGGATGAAATACCCAAAGGATCGGAGAAACATCTTAATATTCGGGAAGACGGAACCCGGTATAGGGCTGAGAGGATTTGGGTACCAAAATTTGGAGATATGAGAGAAATGGTACTTAGAGAAGCTCATAAAACCAGATACTCAATACATCCTGGAACGGGGAAGATGTACAAGGATCTCAGGAAATATTTTTGGTGGCCGGGTATGAAAGCCGATGTTGCTAAATACGTAGGAGAATGTTTGACATGTTCTAAGGTCAAAGCTGAGCATCAGAAACCATCAGGTCTACTTCAACAACCCGAAATCCCAGAATGGAAATGGGAAAACATTACCATGGATTTCTTCACTAAATTGCCAAGGACTGCAAGTGGTTTTGATACTATTTGGGTAATAGTTGATCGTCTCACCAAATCAGCACACTTCCTGCCAATAAGAGAAGATGACAAGATGGAGAAGTTAGCACGACTGTATTTGAAGGAAGTCGTCTCCAGACATGGAATACCAATCTCTATTATCTCTGATAGGGATGGCAGATTTATTTCAAGATTCTGGCAGACATTACAGCAAGCATTAGGAACCCGTCTAGACATGAGTACTGCCTATCATCCACAAACTGATGGGAAGAGTGAAAGGACGATACAAACGCTTGAAGACATGCTACGAGCATGTGTTATTGATTTCGGAAACAGTTGGGATCGACATCTACCGTTAGCAGAATTTTCCTACAACAACAGCTACCATTCAAGCATTGAGATGGCGCCGTTTGAAGCACTTTATGGTAGAAAGTGCAGGTCTCCGATTTGTTGGAGTGAAGTGGGGGATAGACAGATTACGGGTCCGGAGATTATACAAGAAACTACCGAGAAGATCATCCAAATTCAACAACGGTTGAAAACCGCCCAAAGTCGACAAAAGAGCTACGCTGACATTAAAAGAAAAGATATAGAATTTGAAATTGGAGAGATGGTCATGCTTAAAGTTGTACCTTGGAAAGGCGTTGTTCGATTTGGTAAACGAGGGAAATTAAATCCAAGGTATATTGGACCATTCAAGATTATTGATCGTGTCGGACCAGTAGCTTACCGACTTGAGTTACCTCAACAACTCGTGGCTGTACATAACACTTTCCACGTCTCGAATTTGAAGAAATGTTTTGCTAAAGAAGATCTCACTATTCCGTTAGATGAAATCCAAATCAACGAAAAACTCCAATTCATCGAAGAACCCGTCGAAATAATGGATCGTGAGGTTAAAAGACTTAAGCAAAACAAGATACCAATTGTTAAGGTTCGATGGAATGCTCGTAGAGGACCCGAGTTCACCTGGGAGCGTGAAGATCAGATGAAGAAGAAATACCCGCATCTATTTCCAGAAGATTCGTCAACACCTTCAACAGCTTAAAATTTCGGGACGAAATTTATTTAACGGGTAGGTACCGTAGTGACCCGAACTTTTCCAGGTTTATATATATTAATTGAGATTGATATTTACATGATTAAATGTTTCCAACATGTTAAGCAATCAAACTTGTTAAGACTTGATTAATTGAAATATGTTTCATATAGACAATTGACCACCCAAGTTGACCGGCGATTCACGAACGTTAAAACTTGTAAAAATGACATGACGATATATATATGGATATACATATGGTTAACATGAGATTATGATAAGTAAGTATCTCCATAAGTATATTAACAATGAGTTATATACATATAAACAAGACTACTAACTTAAGGATTTCGAAACGAGACATATATGTAACGATTATCGTTGTAACGACATTTAAATGTATATATATCATATTAAGATATATTAATATATCATAATATCATGATAATATAATAATTTAACATCTCATTAGATATAATAAACAATGGGTTAACAACATTAATTGAGATCGTTGACTTAAAGGTTTCCAAACAACACTTACATGTAACGACTAACGATGACTTAACGACTCAGTTAAAATGTATATACAAGTAGTGTATTTAGATGTATTAAAATACTTTTGGAAGACTTCAAGACATATATCAAAACACTCATACTTACCGAAAATGGTTACAGTTACTTTCCCATTCTTTTCTTTCATCAAGAATTCTAGTCGTATTCTTACCCGTATTATACACAGCTTCAAAACGTACTTACTATGGGTATATACCAATAGGAACTAGCATGGGATTCCACTCTTGATTATGTCATGTATGACTAATCAATTTTAACTTCTACCATGAGCTAGTCAACTAACTAGAACTCTTTTTAACCCCACTCACCACTCACCAATTACCACTCATCATTCACTCCATTTCACTTCCAATTCTCTTTCTAATTCTCTCTCAACACACACACACACACTATTATGAACGTATTTTTCCAGTAGTTAATCATCATCTTCATCAAAAATCACTTCAAGAATCAAGATATAATCATCATAGGAAGAACACTTCAAGAACACTTCAAAAATCCCTTCAAGTTTACTAATTTACTTCCAAGCTTTCTAATCCATTCCAAGTAATCATCTAAGATCAAGAAACCTTTGTTATATACAGTAGGTTATCTTTCTTATTCAAGGTAATATTCATATTCAAACTTTGATTCAATTTCTATAACTATAAACTATCTTAATTCGAGTAAAAATCTTACTTGAACTTGTTTTTGTGTCATGATCCTACTTCAAGAACTTTCAAGCCATCCAAGATCCTTTGAAGCTAGATCATTTCTTGTCACTTCCAGTAGGTTTACCTAGTAAACTTGAGGTAGTAATGATGTTCATAACATCATTCGATTCATATATATAAAACAATCTTATTCAAAGGTTTAAACTCGTAATCACTAGAACATAGTTTAGTTAATTCTAAACTTGTTCGCAAACAAAAGTTAATCCTTCTAACTTGACTTTTAAAATTAACTAAACACATGTTCTATATCTATATGATATGCTAACTTAATGATTTAAAACCTGGAAACACGAAAAACACCGTAAAACCGGATTTACGCCGTCGTAGTAACACCGCGGGCTGTTTTGGGTTAGTTAATTAAAAACTATGATAAACTTTGATTTAAAAGTTGTTATTCTGAGAAAATGATTTTTATTATAAACATGAAACTATATCCAAAAATTATGGTTAAACTCAAAGTGGAAGTATGTTTTCTAAAATGGTCATCTAGACGTCGTTCTTTCGACTGAAATGACTACCTTTACAAAAACGACTTGTAACTTATTTTTCCGACTATAAACCTATACTTTTTCTGTTTAGATTCATAAAATAGAGTTCAATATGAAACCATAGCAATTTGATTCACTCAAAACGGATTTAAAATGAAGAAGTTATGGGTAAAACAAGATTGGATAATTTTTCTCATTTTAGCTACGTGAAAATTGGTAACAAATCTATTCCAACCATAACTTAATCAACTTGTATTGTATATTATGTAATCTTGAGATACCATAGACACGTATACAATGTTTCGACCTATCATGTCGACACATCTATATATATTTCGGAACAACCATAGACACTCTATATGTGAATGTTGGAGTTAGCTATACAGGGTTGAGGTTGATTCCAAAATATATATAGTTTGAGTTGTGATCAATACTGAGATACGTATACACTAGGTCGTGGATTGATTCAAGATAATATTTATCGATTTATTTCTGTACATCTAACTGTGGACAACTAGTTGTAGGTTACTAACGAGGACAGCTGACTTAATAAACTTAAAACATCAAAATATATTAAAAGTGTTGTAAATATATTTTGAACATACTTTGATATATATGTATATATTGTTATAGGTTCGTGAATCAACCAGTGGCCAAGTCTTACTTCTCGACGAAGTAAAAATCTGTGAAAGTGAGTTATAGTCCCACTTTTAAAATCTAATATTTTTGGGATGAGAATACATGCAGGTTTTATAAATGATTTACAAAATAGACACAAGTACGTGAAACTACATTCTATGGTTGAATTATCGAAATCGAATACGCCCCTTTTTATTAAGTCTGGTAATCTAAGAATTAGGGAACAGACACCCTAATTGACGCGAATCCTAAAGATAGATATATTGGGCCTAACAAACCCCATCCAAAGTACCGGATGCTTTAGTACTTCGAAATTTATATCATATCCGAAGGGTGTCCCGAAATGATGGGGATATTCTTATATATATGCATCTTGTTAATGTCGGTTACCAGGTGTTCACCATATGAATGATTTTTATCTCTATGTATGGGATGTGTATTGAAATATGAAATCTTGTGGTCTATTGTTACGATTTGATATATATAGGTTAAACCTATAACTCACCAACATTTTTGTTGACGTTTAAAGCATGTTTATTCTCAGGTGAATATTAAGAGCTTCCGCTGTTGCATACTAAAATAAGGACAAGATTTGGAGTCCATGTTTGTATGATATTGTGTAAAAACTGCATTCAAGAAACTGATTTCGATGTAACATATTTTTATTGTAAACCATTATGTAATGGTCGTGTGTAAACATGATATTTTAGATTATCATTATTTGATAATCTACGTAAAGCTTTTTAAACCTTTATTTATGAAATAAAGGTTATGGTTTGTTTTAAAAATGAATGCAGTCTTTGAAAAACGTCTCATATAGAGGTCAAAACCTCGCAACGAAATCAATTAATATGGAACGTTTTTAATCAATAAGAACGGGACATTTCAGTTGGTATCAGAGCGTTGGTCTTAGAGAACCAGAATTTTGCATTAGTGTGTCTTATCGAGTTTGTTAGGATGCATTAGTGAGTCTGGACTTCGACCGTGTTTACTTGAAAAATGATTGCTTAACAAATTTTGTTGGAAACTATATATTTTTAACATGTGAATATTATGTGATATATAAATCTCTTAACGCGTTTGATATTATGTGATAGATGTCTACCTCTAGAACAAGTCCCATTGATTCACCTAATAATAATGAAGAGTCAAATGTAAATTGGAATGATTCGTGGACTGATTCACAAGTTCCCGAAGAGGAACCGGAAGAAGAGTCGGAACCAGAAGAAGAATCGGAACCGGAAGAAGAATCGGAACCGGATGAAGAAATAGAACCGGTGGGAGAAATAATAAAACGGTTAAGTAAAAGAAAATCCTCAACCAACCGACCAAGGTTAATTATGGTCAATGGTGTTTCCGCTAAGGAAGCAAAATATTGGGAGGATTACCAATTCTCCGATGAATCGGATTCCGACGAGAATTCCGATGATGTTATAGAAATTACCCCAACTGAATTTAAAAAGGCAAAAGAAAATAATAAGGGAAAGGGCATAAAAATAGAGAAATCTAATTCCAACCCCGATTAACTTTATATGTATCGTCAACCCCCGAAGTCCTTAAGTTGTAACAATGACCCGGGAACCTCTAAACCACCAGGTTTTTCTAAACCAATGTGGACAACGACGGCTCGTATTAGGGGAACATCATATATCCCTAGAAACTTGGCAAAACGAACCAAAACCGAACAAGAAGAAACGAGCGAGTCAGAATAAGATAGTTGTATTCGTGTGGTGTAATATATGTAATATAGTGTGCTTATGCTTTATGATATATGTAAAAATTGCTTGTATTAATAAGTATTTTTTTTATGAATCTAACTCTTGTCTATTTTACAGTATAAAAACACAAAATGGATAGACAACCCAATATTTTAAGAGACCTACCCGGAGACATGATTGATGAAATCTTGTCTAGAGTCGGTCAGAATTCCTCGGCACAACTATTTAAGGCGAGATCAGTTTGTAAGACATTCGAAGAACGTTCCAAGAATGCCTTGGTTTATAAAAGGCTTTCGTTCGAAAGATGGGGGATATCACATTGGGAAATCCATAAGTTACGATGTGTTTACTTTGACGCATATATTGCGGGGAACCCAAATGCTATTTTACGCAACGGGTTAAGAAATTATTTTGACTCAGTATATCCGAATATAGGACTTCGTGATTTAGAAAAAGCGGCTAACATGCAACATAAAGAAGCATGTTTTAGATTATCATTATTTGATAATCTGCGTAAAGCTTTTTAAACCTTTATTTATGAAATAAAGGTTATGGTTTGTTTTAAAAATGAATGCAGTCTTTGAAAAACGTCTCATATAGAGGTCAAAACCTCGCAACGAAATCAATTAATATGGAACGTTTTTAATCAATAAGAACGGGACATTTCACCACCTTCGGCTCACAAGTTGCTACAATGGGCTTCTGTCCCCAAGAACCCAAATTACTTTAGGTCCAGAATCAAAATCCATACAACCCGTTTCAGGAACAAAAGAACCATTATCTTTAATAGGGTCCAAATTGCTCGGTCTAGGAGCTAAAATAGCACAATCATTAATGTTAGTAGCACGTAATGAAGAAGTCTGACCCGAATTCAAAACCAAACGATCACCAACAGACGCGTCTTCAAGAACTTCATTTAATCAAAAGACGGCAAAGGAGGAGACACTTTCCCAACTAAAATCTCTTTGAAAAGAGGCTCAGGACTTGATTGGAACAAGGGTGAAGTAACCGACACAACGGGAACGAGAACGGGAATAGAAGAACAAGTAATAAACTCAAGCCCTCCACATTCACAAAACATGGTCCTATGAGGAGCATCAACAACCACAGATCGGGTAACAGTCTTCGCAGGCTCAGAAATGGGTTCAACAAGAACGTTAACCGAGTGACGAGATTGAATTGCCGCTTTCACTTTAGACGTAACCAATTCAAGATGGTTATGATACGAACCAATATTGACCTTATTATGAATCAAGTCCACTCCGACATCGGCCAAATTCACCTCTATAGTGACACTGTTAATCATATTCGGAAGCTCATCACCAATCTAAAACGAACGATACGACTTAGCCAAAAACTCTGAATGGAAGCCTTGCTGACAAATCCGATCAACTACACTAGCATCGGTTAACTCGTTAACACGAATGGCAAAAGAATCAGAGTTCACATTGTTTTTGATTTCTTTATCGACGTTCACAGTCAAAAAAGGACTAAATGTTTCGATAAAAAAACAAAAGTGACACCAAGCTGTAAATAGTCAGAAGAAACCTTAGCAACATGGATAGCCAATATCGTAATGTTTTATGGGGAAAATTAGTTCTTCGGGATACCGGTAATAGCCACCTAAGTATACCAGAAAAACCTGTGGAGCGAGCAATAAACGGTTCAACAACACATAGATCATCCCGTCTAGGAAGATCGAAAAGGAGCTTATCCATATTGACTGAGTCCGAGCAAACAACGATAAAACCAAACTCACCCCAACGACAAACCTCAGAAGTTCTGACCCATCATCTAGAAAGGCATTCGACCAGTTTAACATTTGAAAAGGGTTGACCGTAGACCAATACAACACCCAATTTTAGACGATTAGTAATCCGAAAATTGAGGTTCAAATTAACCCTTAACACCGAAGAACCAGATCGCACAAAAGATCCAAATTTTGGCCCAAACGACGAGGAATGCTTAGTCCAGCCCACAAAAGTTGCTTTTCCAAATAGGACAGATCCGTTCATAGAACGAATGACATCAGAAGCAGAAAAACATGATCTGTCCAAATCAAATTTACCGAACACATCCTGAAGAACAGCTTTGTCGAAACCAGTGCTAAATCTTCCTAAGAAGATGGTGGAATCACTAGATCCGTTGCTCACCGGAGGTAAATCCGAACTCAAAATTTCGGGGCGAGGGCCATCAAGTGTAGTGCGAATGTTTTCGAAGTTGAAATAATCATTGAGGGTGATGGGTGTGTGAGGTGGACGAATAAAGTGAAAAGGTGTGGATTCCGTTTGATCAACCGGAATTAAAGGAGATGTGGTGTTTTGGGGTGGTACATAGTGGTTTGTTTCAAAAGTTGAAAAATGGGAAATATTATCGTTGGGTATGTTATAGATCATATCTAAAGAAAATTGTTTATATGTATATTTTTTGGGGAATATATATATATATATATATATATATATATATATATATATATATATATATATATATATATATATATATATATATATATATCGAAACGTCAAGTGGATTACAACTATTGAACGGATTACATCAATTAAATAGATCAACAGCTCTTGACTTGAACCTAGTGTTCATACAATAAAACACTAAACAACTATGACACCAAACAAACACATTGAACAACATTGTACCATCTTGAAACAATTGCAAAAAATTGTAAGACCCGAAACTCGAATGTGTATAGTGTTAATATTAAATAAATGTTGCGGGTATCATTTTGTGTTTTAGGCCTCTGCGCGGTGGCGTGTTGGGGCGCGGTGTGTTGGGCGAATGGCAAAAGAATCAGAGTTCACATTGTTTTTGATTTCTTTATCGACGTTCACAGTCAAAAAAGGACTAAATGTTTCGATAAAAAAACAAAAGCGACACCAAGCTGTAAATAGTCAGAAGAAACCTTAGCAACATTGATAGCCAATACCGTAATGTTTTATGGGGAAAATTAGTTCTTTGGGATACCGGTAATAGCCACCCAAGTATACCAGAAAAAACCTGTGGAGCGAGCAATAAACGGTTCAACAACACATAGATAATCCCGTCTAGGATGATCAGAAAGGAGCTTATCCATATTGACTGAGTCCGAGCAAACAACGATAAAACCAAACTCACCCCAATGACAAACCTCAGAAGTTGTGACCCATCGTCGAGAAAGGCATTCGACCAGTTTAACATTTGAAAAGGGTCGAGTGGACCAATACAACACCCAATTTTAGACGATTAGTAATCCAAAAATTGAGGTTCAAATTAACCCTTAACACCGAAGAACCAGACCGCACAAAAGATCCAAATTTTGGCCCAAACGACGAGGAATGCTTGGTCCAACCCACAAAAATTGCTTTTCTAAACAGGACAGATCCGTTCATAGAACGAATGACATCAGAAGCAGAAAAACATGATCTGTCTAAACCAAATTTACCGAACACATCCTGAAGAACAGCTTTGTCGAAACCAGTGCTAAATCTTCCTAAGAAGATGGTGGAATCACTAGATCCGTTGCTCACTGGAGGTAAATCTGAACTCGATATTTCGGGGTGAGGGCCATCAAGTGTAGTGCGAACGTTTTCGAAGTTGAAATAATTATTGAGGGTGATTGGTGTGTGAGGTGGACGCATAAAGTGAAAAGGTGTGGATTCCGTTTGATCAACCGGAATTAAAGGAGATGTGGTGTTTTGGGGTGGTACATAGTGGTTTGTTTCAAAAGTTGACAAGTGGGAAATATTATTGTTAGGTATGTTATAGATCATATCTAAAGAAAATTGTTTATATATATATTTTTTTGGCGAATATATATATATATATATATATATATATATATATATATATATATATATATATATATATATAATCGAAACGATCAAGCAGATTACAACTTTTGAATGGATTACATCAATTAAATAGATCAATAGCTCTTGACTTGAACCTAGTGTTCATACAATAAAACACCAAACAACTATGACACCAAACAAACACATTGAACAACATTGTACCATCTTGAAACAATTGCAAAAACTGTAAGACCCGAAACTCGAACGTGTATAGTGTTAATATTAAATAAATGTTGCGGGTATCATTTTGTGTTTTAGGCCTCAGTGCGGCGGCGTGTTGCGACGCGGTGTGTTGGGCGCGGCGCGGCTACGCGCAGTTAGTGATTTCTTGTTTTAATCTAAATTTAAGGAGGGAATTATGGACTTTTCACTTATGGCTGAACTTATGTCCATCAAAAAGGCTGATGGGGCTCATTTACCCCATTCACCAACCTTATCTTCTCCCTCTTCAATTAGAGAGGGAGAGTTAGAGAGAGAAAGGAGATTTGTGAGCTTTTCAAGTGGGTTTTGCTAGATCGAGTTCAATCTTGCGTGTTTCTACCTCCTAGCATCTCTTTGAGTGTTGTGGTAAGTCTCTTATATGGCCGAAATGGACGGTTTTATTTGTGCGGTGTCGTTAGGTCACAACACGTCAGAATCAACCACCAAGAGGGGGGTACTGTTTTAAATTTATATTTAGCGGGACCTAAATCGTACTACTCCTTATTATGAGTAAGGGAAGTATGACCTAGAGTCGTATTTTTAAGATATCAGTAGAATCGAACCTATATTAAAGCTTAAGATAGTTATGAAGGAGTAGTGGTTACCTAATTTTGTGATTTTCTAATTTATAAGACAGATAAAGTAAATGCGATAAAATTCGTAATTCAGATAAGGTTAAATCAAGTGCATACTATGATTTCATCAGTTACTCTGCTGAGATTATGGAATGCTGGCTCATGAATAGGCAGAGGCCTTGTATTCATTACACTGGTCCTAAACGCCCCTATCGTAAGACATGTCACTGGGTAATGCGATAGGCTTGAAGATTCTGAATAGACAGCAACGTCCCTTACCCCCGACGCCCTTGTAGTCTGACTATAGGCATACACGTTCAGACGACTCATCCAATTGAGCGACTCGGTTGGGTGACGTATGAACATTCCACAAAGGTCTAAACTTTCTTAAGCATAATAGAATACAGGGTTTACCATATCCTAGAGACGTGATGTGTTTCAATGCTTTCGTTAATGATTGGTTTTAAAAGATAGTTAGGCACTTAAAAAGAGTTCAACCATAAAGAACACCATGGCCAAGTCAGGTTAACTTCCATGAACACGTTCGGTTATCCCAACGGTCCAATCCTTTATGTGTTTAAACAAGCAGTTCCTTAATTAACTAAGAATCCCTCAAGCGGGGTGCAATGCTTGAGACCACGTTATGGTGCAGTGTAGTAATCAACACTGACCGGGTTCCATGGCCTTACTTAGCAGAGGTACAACTTACAACAACCGCTGTGCTTCAGCATGCACGTACGAAGTTTATATGCTTGGTGACTACACTAGCATGGTCTGAGACCGAGAATGTACTAAGGGTCTAGTCAGATGTTTCACTACGAATGAGTCCTCAGTCAGAATCCAAAGCTCGATAGACTTACTACAACCGGTGTGCCTCAGTAGATCTTATGTTGTATCCGATAGACTTCTCTTACAAAGGGGTGACAGATAGTGTACTCTGAATCGGGGTTCGCGACTTCCAAATAACAGAGCCAATAACTACGTTCTATTAGTTGAAAAAGCGATTGAGTTTAAAGCATAATCGGAAAGCATTTCAACAACATTCACAAACCATAACATTATTTCGGCATTATAACTGCTTACATCATAGCATACACTAAAGATAACTACTCGCTAATCATGGCAACAATATCACATAACATAATGATAGAAGACATTATATAAAGATAAATGATAGAAGTACCAGTAGATTAAACGAGTTCTGAATACAAAAGTGACAACTTCGAACTCCAGACCGCTCCTAATACAGTCTTTGGCATTCTTCTCCGGGTACTAGGTTTCCCGCACGGAGTCGAAGACCTTGAAAGTATGACTAATATTGTACAAGAGAGAGAAAGAAGTGAATTGAAGTGTGTGTTGGAATGAATGACAAAGACCCTTTAAATAAGTTTGAATTTTGCCTGCAAACGGCTGGCAAGCCGTTTGTCAGGCCGTTTGCAGGGGCCGTTTGCCGGGCCTGCCCGTTTGCAGGGGCCATTTATCTGAGCCGTTTGGCAGGCCGTTTGTGAGCCAGGCAGGCCGTTTGGCAGGCCGTTTGGCTTGCCTGTTTCCTGGATCGTAACTTGATTTCTTGTCTTTCACCGTTTTCGCTCTAGAATCTTCGTTTTAGCTCCGATTCTCTTTATTCTTTTTGCACCGTCTTCGTAATTACTTGTTCTTCATTTCTAACCGACGAAGTGGGTATTTTACCGATAAAGTTCGAATCTTTCTTGTTTTTTGGGCCTTAATACCGGGGTGAAATGTGACTTTTTAGCCGATATCAAATATCACACACTTAGACTTTGCTTGTCCTCAAGCAAACTCTCATTTTACCTTAAGAAATATTTTCGGAGTTTCTTTTCTAATAGCTTAAGCGGTTTGCTTTTTATTATAAGAGCGAAAGATAAGGTGAGTCATCTATGTTATGATTGAAACTATCTCTGCAAGCATGCGAGGAGGTTACATGACATAGGCTAGCTTTCACGGATCACTCAAATCACACAAGTGTTTAGGGTTCCCTATAGATCTAAGAAATTCACTCATAGCTAGTCATGCTGCACCCATCGTCATAGGCTTGATAAAGACTCAAATCCTTGCTACTAATGTGAGAACGGTAGTAATCTTAGCTTCTAGGTCATTTGTCAATGATGGAAAGGAATTTTGGGGTGGTGGTGAAGTTGTTTTTTAGGGGTGAGAAAAAGGGTAATGTAGTCTTTATGTAGACTTTTATTTGGATAGATAGGAGTGCTGAAATGTTTGAGAAGCACTTTTGAACTTTTCTTCATTTGACAATCATTTTCGGTCGAGTTCTTCTCCGGCGTTTCTCTTTATAAGTTCTGCTCCTTTTTTCAGAACTTTATTTATTTATTTATTTTTATTTTTTTGGAGATTTCATCTTGAGAAACTTTTTGCCGGTAAACTTTTTCAAGACCTTTTCCATGATACTTGAGAGGTTTATAACATCGGGTTTTCGGAAGGAATCTCATTTTTTGGATTTTTCGAGTGATAGTAAAGATGATGTGGATGTGGTGGTGGAGTAGAAGTAGTGGAGGTGCGAAAGGCTTATTTTTGACAAATGGCTAGCTCTTCTGATTATAACCGAATCACGTTTCGCTGCTTTGGAAATGTAGATCTAAAGCAAGTTCTGATTCTGAGTACAGACATCGGCACTCTCAACGAAAAACAGTGAATCATTAAAGATAAATGCTGGTCTTATTTGGATTACTCACCATAATCAATTTAGGTCGATAATGCCTTAGTCATGCAATGCTCTATTAGAGATTTAGTTCAACATAACAAGATTTCTACCCTACTTAAGCCTTACTTTTATTTACAAGCATTTTAGGTTTTCAAAAGTACTTTTTCGAAAAGGCTTTCTCTTGTTAAAAATTTTGAAATTTGGCTTAAGAACTTGGGATCTTCGTAATGGGTTATTTTAATACAGCATAAAAAGATTATACCAACATCCCACACTTAGACGAACATTGTCCTCAATGTTCCTACTATATCCCACACTTAGGAGTTTTAGTTGAAGATTTGAGAGCATTTGTTTAGTGTTTTATTGGGTTGTGATCCCACACTTAGTGATAAGCTAGGATGTGGCATAGTTTAAAGTTTGAGCTAGTAGCGGGAAGAAAGAAATACCCCTAGCAGATGTTGCTTACGATGATACTGGATGGCTTTCAATCCTTGCGTCCTTTATTGATCGGCTCATTTGTTATCTTTTATTCTTCTACTCTACTTTATTGCACGGGTTGCCTTCCGAGAAGCGCTTTTGTTTAAGGTCGTTGGCTCGACCGTAGTGATGCCTTAAAAAACAAACATTCCTCGCTGATGGTTGTAATCTTGGTCTTCTCGAGGGAATGTGAGTCTTGGTGGGTAAATCCTGAGGAAGTGTCGGACCAATAGTGGTAGAAGATCCGGTACTTCTCTTGAAGATCTTATGAAAGATAAGTAGTGTGCAGTTTTGGCTCATGATAAGTCTTGAAGTCTGATAATGCTAAAAACGAACATATATTTCATAGCATTATCCCTCAAGAAAGACAAGCTTTTAGTTGCAATTGTTCTATTTACAAGTGATATTCGTCTAAATAATAAAAGGTGAAGACAAAAGACAGATTCGACGAATTGAAGACGCAAACGACCAAAAAGCTCAAAAGTACAAAGTACAATCAAAGTGGTTCAAATTATTGATAAGAAACGTCTCAAAATTACAAGAGTACAAGACGCAAAACGCAAAGTACAAGATATTAAATTGTACGTAAGGACGTTCAAAAATCCGGAACCGGGACCAGAGTCAACTCTTAACGCTCGACGCAACGGACTAAAAATTACAAGTCAACTATGCACACAAATATAATATAATATTTAAATAATTCTATAAATAATTTATATATTATATATTATATTAAATACCGTCGGCAAGAAAGAAAACAAAGACATGTGAACTTCCCCAGCTGGCCATGCGATCGCATGGCCTGGAAGAGTAAAAACCATGCGATCGCATGGCCCCAAGTATCAGGCCATATCTATAAATTTCGCGTGTTTTGGCCAGTTTTATATATCTTTTTCTCTTCCTATCTATCAACGTGTATATATATATATATATATATATATATATATATATATATATATATATATATATATATATATATATTATAACTTTAATTTTAATTCTAATAATAAGGGTATGTTAGCGAATGTTGTAAGGGTGTAAGTCGAAATTCTGTCCGTGTAACGCTACGCTATTTTTAATCATTGTAAGTTATGTTCAACCTTTTTAAATTAATATCTCGTAGCTAAGTTATTATTATGCTTATATAAGCCAAAATAATCGTGATGTTGGGCTAAATATTAAAATTGGGTAATTGGGCTTTGGACCATAATTGGGGTTTGGATAAAAGAACGACACTTGTGGAAATTAGACTATGGGCTATTAATAGGCTTTATATTCACTAAACGATACCTCGTTAATTTAATATATAGACTTAAATTTGACGTATTTATATATAACCACATACGCTTGACTGGGTACGGTGGGCGGGATATCTATAAATACCAATAATTGTTCATTTTATCGGACACGGAACTGGATTAATAGTTAATAGACTTGTTGAAACAGGGGTGGATTACATTCAAGGGTAATTGGCGTAATTGTTAACAAAGTAATAAAACCTTGGATTACACGCAGTCGATAACATGGTGTATTCATTAAACAAAGTATTAAGACCTTGTTACAATTCGAATCCCCAATTAGTTGAAATATTTGACTTCGGGAATAAGAATAATTTGACGAAGACTTCCGCACTTTATGATTATGACTGATGGACTATTATGGACAAATCCGTATGGACATATTGAATAATCCAGGAGAAAGGACGATTAACCCATGCGAATAAACTAAAATTAACACGTCAATTAGTTGAAATATTTGACTTCGGGAATAAGAATAATTTGACGAAGACTTCCGCACTTTATGATTATGACTGATGGACTATTATGGACAAATCCGTATGGACATATTAAATAATCCAGGACAAATGACGATTAACCCATGCGAATAAACTAAAATTAACACGTCAAACATCATGATTACGGAAGTTTAAATAAGCATAATTATATATTTCATATTTAATTGCACTTTTAATTATCGCACTTTTATTTACTATCATTGTATTTAATTGCACTTTTAATTATCGTACTTTTTAATTATCGCACTTTATTTATTGTCATTTTATTTTATCGCAATTTCATTATCGTTATTTAATTTCCGCTTTAAATTAAGTTATTTTTATTTTTAATATTTTACATTAGGTTTTAACTGCGACTAAAGTTTTAAAATCGACAAACCGGTCATTAAACGGTAAAATCCCCCTTTTATAATAATAATATTACTTATATATATATTTGTATTTTTACAATTATAAGTTAAAACTAATATAGCGTTGAACTAGTTTATTAGATCCCCGTGGAACGAACCGGACTTACTAAAAACTACACTACTGTACGATTAGGTACACTGCCTATAAGTGTTGTAGCAAGGTTTAGGTATATCCACTCTATAAATAAATAAATAACTTGTATAAAATTGTATCATATTTAATAGTATTTTCCTTGTAAAATATAAACTATTTTATATACACCTCTACGCACATCAAGTATTTTTGGCGCCACTGCCGGGGACACTAAAACGCCGAAAGCGCAACGCTATAAAAAAAAGATTTTTATTTAGTTCTTTTTTTATAAAAATATACGTCTTAAAAATTAAAAATACAAAAATATAAAAAGAAACGAAAAACAAAAATTATATATTTTTAATAGTTTCTTAAAATTATAAAATTATAAAGTTTTTATTTTTATTTAAAAATTAAGTTTTTATTTAATTTTTATATATATTTTTTATAAATATAAATCACAAAACAGAAAAAAATATATATAAAAGTACTCGGCCCAGAACTGTAGCAGCCCACACCTGGCCCGAAACCCTAGCCCATGCGATCACATGAATCCGAAGGCAAAATTCCATACGACCGCATGAACCCTTCTGACACGCCAGGTTTGACTCTGTCAACTGCATTAATTACGGAGTATTTATTATATTTATTATTATAAACCCTAATTAGGGCTAATTAGTTAATTATTTAATTTAGTTTTTAGATTTAATTTGTATTTTTAGTTTTAATAAATTATAAAATTAATACTTTTATAAAATAAATAATATAAAAATAATATTTCTATAAAAATTGTACTTTTTACAACTTTAAGTTTATTTTGTGTATCTTTTTATTTGTTTTAGCGTAATATTTGTATTTTTTGTTCGTATCTAGTTTTAAGTCATAGTTTTTGCCATAGTTATTTTCATTTCTAGATTTTTAGACTTTGCCATAAAATCCCTTAAGTGCTTTTTCTTTAAGACTAAGATTTAGGTGCTTTAGAATTTTGCGACGCCGTTTTAATATTTTAGTACCTTTTTAAGTAATTACCGTTTTGGATATAGAATTCCTTTTAAGCTTTAATACCTTTAGACGCAACTTTTAATTCTTAATTTTTAGACTTTTAAGTTTCGACGCGCTACGTTCTTTTTACTATTTTTCGACCTTTTATTTTTTGACGTTTTTCGACACGCTCTTTTTCTTTCTTATTTTTCGCCACTCTAGTTTTTAGGACATAGAATTTTCTATTTCTTCTCTAAAATTTCTTTAAATTTCGACAAAAAATTATTTTAAGTGATTAAATTGATAGACATCCAAAATTTTCTGCTTCGTAGTAATAGTTGGATTTGTTAGTGGCTGAGTTGTGAGCTTCCGATTTAAAGGGTTCTGGCTCCCTGCTACATCTTTTGGCTATTCGAAACGTGGGCAAAAGCAGAAAAGTCTATTAATTTGATAACTTATATATTTTTTATCTTTTATAACTAATAGGATATTCAGTGAATGCACCGAGCAAAACGTTCACCACCTTTTATACGTTCACCACCTGTAACCAGATCAAGACATCTAGCCAATATTGTCGCCGTTGATTTTTCTTTAGAATCGTCATCCAGTCGACCAAGTACTCCAATTCAAATTTCCGATAATCCATTTTTTGAACCCGACCTCACAATTGAGAATCCGGAGGATATTCAGGGACAATTCAGAGATCCTGAACCATTAATCTTTCCTCCGGAACCACCAATCATTCAAACGGAGATTGTCGAGGAACAACCCATTAAATCAGAATCCTCTAGTGATTCAGATTCAACAAATTCAATCATGGAGAATCTGGAATCTCTAAGTATGGAAGACCGAATGCGAGCTAAACGCACTGGTCAAGGTCACACAATTACTCAACCACACATTAATGCGCCAGATTATGAAATCAAAGGACAAATCCTACACATGGTGACTAATCAATGCCAATTTAGTGGTGCGCCGAAGGAAGATCCAAATGAACATCTTCGTACCTTTAATAGGATCTGTACACTATTTAAAATCCGAGAAGTGGAGGATGAACAGATATATCTCATGTTATTTCCCTGGACTTTAAAGGGAGAAGCCAAAGATTGGTTGGAATCGTTACCTGAAGGGGCGATTGATACATGGGACGTTTTAGTTGAAAAATTTCTTAAACAATTCTTTCCGACATCTAAAGTCGTAAGACTTCAAGGAGAAATTGTTACATTCACTCAAAAGCCAAATGAAACTCTATATGAAGCGTGGACAAGATTTGGAAAGTTATTGAGAGGATGTCCGTAACATGGTTTAGACACTTGTCAAATAGTACAAATATTCTACCAAGGATGTGACATCACTACACGAAAAGACATCGATATAGCAGCTGGTGGTTCCATTATGAAGAAAACCGCAACTGACGCTTACAAAATTATTGATAACACTGCTTCCCACTTACATGAGTGGCATCAAGAAAAAGATATCATTAGATCATCTAAAGCAGCTAGAGCTGATTCTAGCCATGACTTTGATTCTATTTCTGCAAAGATAGATGCTGTCGAGAGACGAATGGAAAACATGACTAAAGATATCCACTCAATACGAATTAGTTGTGAGTAGTGTGGAGGACCACATTTGACAAAAGATTGTCTCAGTATTGAACTAACAATGGAACAAAGAGAGAATGTTTCATACATGAACCAAAGGCCTGGAAATAATTATCAGAATAATTATCAACCGCCAAGACCAATCTACAATCAAAATCAGAACTATAACCGAAATGTTCCATACAACAATCAACAAGGTCCTAGCAATCAACAAGTATCTAACAATACTTACAATCAGCAAAGACCTATTTTTCAAAATAAACCACCACAAACCGATGAGAAAAAGCCAAATTTAGAAGATATGATGTCAAAGCTAGTTGAATCTCAAACGCAGCTTTTCACATCTCAGAAACAAACCAATGAACAAAATGCTCAAGCATTTAGAAATCAACAAGCTTCTATTCAAAATTTGGAACAAGAAGTAAGCAACCTAGCAAGGTTGATAGGTGAAAGAAAATCGGGAAGTCTACCAAGTGATACAAATACTAACCCCCGGAATGAAACAGCTAAAGCCATTACCACAAGAAGTGGTATTACATTTAAACCACTTGAAATGCCTGTAATTTCTGAGGACGCTATTCCTACTCCAAAAGAACCACAACCTGAACAAGATAAGGAAAAAGAACCGATAGTTGAAAAGGTTAATGAAGATAACACAGTTAAGGCTAAACCTTATGTTAAACCATACCAACCACCACTTCCTTACCCGAGTAAAATGAGAAAAGAGAGACTTGAAGCCGAGCCATCCAAATTCTTGGATATGTTTAAACAAATAAATGTCAATCTTCCTTTCATTGATGTGATTTCAGGAATGCCTAGATATGCTAAATTTCTGAAAGATCTAATCACAAATAGAAAGAAAATGGAAGAACTCACGACTGTTACTATGAATGCTAATTGTTCTGCAGTGCTGTTGAATAAGATACCAGAAAAACTATCTGATCCAGGAAGTTTCACAATTCCATGTTTTCTGGGTAGTCTTAGTTCAATAGAAGCATTGGCAGATTTAGGTGCTAGTATAAATTTAATGCCGTATTCACTATACGCTAAAATAGACCTTGGAGAATTGAAACCAACACGAATAAGCATACAACTAGCCGATCGATCAGTAAAATATCCTAGAGGGATAATGGAGAACATGCTAGTTAAAGTTGGTACTTTAGTATTTCCAGTAGATTTTGTTATTCTGGACATGGAAGAAGATTCTCGAGTTCCTCTCATATTAGGAAGACCATTCTTAAACACGGCTAAAACAATAATAGATGTGTTCGGTAAGAAACTAACCCTAAGTATAGAGGACGAGAGTGTTACCTTTTATGTTGATAGAGCCATGCAACAACCGCAATCTGCAGATGATACATGTTATTATATTCAAACTATAGATTCACATGCAGAATTACAAGGAACAGGAGAATGTTCTTTAGGAGAAGGAACTGAACCAATTGATGAAACTGAAATGTTAGCTACACTTATGGCTAATGGATATGAACCAACAACAGAAGAAATTCAAATGCTAAAAGAAGAAGACAGATATCGATATAAATCATCGATAGAAGAACCACCGACATTAGAGTTAAAGCCACTTCCAAACCATTTGGAATATGCTTATTTACATGGTGAATCTGAATTACCTATAATAATATCGTCTTCTCTTACTGAAAATGAAAAATCTCAACTCATTTCTGTGCTAAAAGCTCATAAACCAGCTATTGCATGGAAGATTCATGACATTAAAGGAATAAGTCCTTCGTATTGCACACATAAAATCCTTATGGAAGAAGGTCATAAAACATATGTGCAACGCCAAAGAAGACTAAATCCTAATATGCAAGATGTTGTTAAGAAAAAAATTATTAAGTTGCTAGATGCAGGTTTAATTTATCCAATCTCTGATAGTCCATGGGTAAGCCCAGTTCAATGCGTACCTAAGAAGGGTGGCATGACTGTCATCACAAATGAGAAAAATGAGCTTATTTCTACTAGGACTGTAACAGGATGGCGTGTTTGTATTGATTATAGAAAATTAAATGACGCCACCAGAAAAGATCACTTTTCCTTACCTTTCATTGATCAAATGTTAGAAAGATTAGCCGGAAATAGTTACTATTGTTTTCTTGATGGTTTTTTCGGATATTTTCAAATTCCAAAAGCACCCGAGGACCAAGAGAAAACCACATTCACGTGCCCTTATGGTACTTTTGCTTACAAACGCATGCCATTTGGATTTTGCAATGCCCCTGCGACCTTTCAAAGGTGCATGATGGCGATTTTTCACGACATGATAGAAGAATGCATGGAAGTTTTCATGGATGACTTTTCAGTCTTCGGTGATACATTTGAATCATGTCTAGTTAATCTTGAACGAATGCTTATTAGATGCGAACAATCAAATCTAGTACTTAATTGGGAGAAATGCCATTTCATGGTTAAAGAAGGCATCGTTCTTGGTCATAAAATTTCAAAGGAAGGAATTGAAGTGCATAGAGCTAAAGTAGATGTAATTGCTAAACTTCCATATCCCACCAATGTTAGAGGAGTTAGGAGTTTTCTAGGGCATGCCAGTTTTTACCGACGTTTCATAAAAGATTTTTATAAAATTGCCACTCCTATGAATAAACTCCTTAAAAAGGATGCTCCATTCATCTTTTCAGATGAATGCATCAAATCTTTTAATATTCTTAAAGAAAAACTCACTAATGCGCCGATCATGATAACACCAAATTGGAATCTACCGTTTGAACTAATGTGCGATGCAAGTGATTTTGTAATGGGAGCCGTTTTAGGACAAAGGATTGAAAAACGATTTCAACCTATATATTATGCTAGTAAGACGTTACAAGGAGCACAAACGAATTACACAACTACTGAAAAAGAACTCCTTGCTATTGTCTTTGCTTTTGAAAAATTTCGTTCATATCTCGTTCTAGCTAAAACGGTGGTCTATACCGACCATTCTGCTCTTAGATACCTATTTTCAAAACAAGATGCTAAACCAAGATTAATCCGTTGGATCTTACTCTTACAAGAGTTCGATATTGAAATTCGAGATAAAAAGGGAGCAGAAAATCTCGTCGCTGATCATCTTTCTCGTCTTGAAAATCCTGAATTAGAAGTTCTAAATGAATCGGCCATACAAGATAACTTCCCTGATGAATATCTATTGAAGATAGATTATAATGAAATTCCATGGTTTGCAGACTATGCAAACTACTTAGTATGTGGATTCCTTGAAAAAGGATTATCGTACCAAAAACGAATGAAATTCTTTAGTGATATAAAACACTATTTCTGGGAAGATCCACATTTATTTAAAAGTTGTCCCGATGGAATAATACGCCGGTGTATATTCGGAGATGAAGCTAGTCAAATCTTAAACCATTGTCACACAGGACCAACAGGACGGCATTATGGGCCTCAACTCACAGCAAGAAAAGTTTACGATGCTGGATTCTATTGGCCTACAATTTTCAAAGACACACACCTCCTTTGCAAATCCTGTGATGCATGTCAAAGGGCCAGAAAAATAAGTCAACGTGATGAAATGCCATAAAATGTCATTCAAGTATGTGAAGTATTTGACATTTGGGGTATTGACTTTATGGGTCCATTTCCAAAATCTCATAATAATCTCTACATTCTCATTGCCATTGATTATGTATCTAAATGGGCGGAAGCACAAGCTCTCCCAACTAGCGATGCACGAGTTGTAGTCAATTTTTTAAAACGTCTTTTTGCAAGGTTTGGAACACCAAAAGCTTTAATAAGTGATCGGGCTACTCATTTTTGTAACAATCAACTTGAGAAAGTTCTCAAAAGATATGGAGTAACTCATAAAATCTCAACCGCTTATCATCTACAAACAAGTGGACAAGTTGAAAATACCAACCGAGCTTTAAAACGTATTCTAGAGAAAATCGTAGGATCAAATCCGAAGGAATGGTCCATGAAATTGGAGGATGCACTCTGGGCTTTTAGAACAGCCTACAAAACTCCAATTGGAACCACACCTTTTAAACTCGTTTACGGAAAAGCATGTCATCTTCCAGTAGAAATTGAACACAAAGCATTTTGGGCTTTGAAGACATGTAATCTTGATTTACATGAAGCCGGACGTCTACGATTAAGTCAACTAAATGAATTAGAAGAATTAAGACATGAAGCATACAAAAATTCGTTAATCTATAAAGAAAGAACGAAGAAATGGCATGATAAAAGAATCAGAAGTTCAAAAGAATTTAAAGAAGGAGACAGAGTTGTTCTTTTCAATTCAAGATTCAAGCTATTTTCTGGAAAATTGAAATCAAGATGGTCTGGACCATTTATAGTCAAAAGAGTTTTCTCGTACGGAACAGTAGAATTAATAAATTCAAATGGGATTGAATTTAAAGTTAATGGTCACAGAGATAAACATTACATACATGGTCAGATGGAAGTTGACAATGAAGTCAATCATAATTTCACCACCCAAGAAAACCTTCAAAATGAAAACATAAATATGTTATCAACAACATATGAAAAATAAAAATTAGAAAATAGGGAGGATTCAAATTGGAGTGATGAAGAAGAATTCTTATACAAACCTCCCATTCTAAGAAACGAAGAAAAATGTGAACAAGAAGTTCAAATAGAAGTGAAAGAACCAAGAAAAGAACACCCGAAAAAGGTTTACAAACCAACTCGACTTACTAAAGTAGGAGACCCGGGCGAATTTATCATTTCTTGCTTGCTTAATGATGGTGCTATATATAATGGACTCGCAGATTTAGGAGCAAGTGCAAATATTATGCCTCTTTCCTTATACAAAAGATTAGGTATAGGTAAATTAAAACCAACCAAAATAGGTGTTCAATCATTTGACCTAACCATTAAACACCCGGTTGGAATAGCAAATAATTTACTTGTTAACGTGGGAATTTTGACCTTTGTTGCAAACTTCATAGTTATTAATATGGAGGAAAACTTTGATATTCCTCTAATTTTAGGTCGCCCATTTTTAGCAACCACCGAGGCATTCATTGATGTAAGAGAAGGTAGAATGACACTTAGGGATGGTGATAAATTGATCACCTTTGTGAACCGAAAGTTTAGATCTCCACCAAACAAAACTGTTAAACCAATAAAAATGCATAAGTGTGGGGAAAATGAAGAAACACTTAATGATGATCCGATCACAAAGAACCCCGTTGATGATACGAAATTAGATGAACCCGTTTTTAACAGTTAAACGAAGAAACTTTATAAACGGATTCACGATGCTAGGATTAAAGGAAACTTTAAGTTATGTAATCGATTAGTATCCAATTTATCGCCAAAAGAAAATGCGATGTTAGTTGAATTTCTGAAAGTTACGGAGGAGATCAACAAATGAATTGAAGCAAAAGTCAGAGATATACAAGTTGTTGATGATCCAATTGAAAATAACGTTAATCATAATTTCAACACCACATCTAACTAAGTGTGGGGAGGTTCGAATCTTTTTAGGGTAATACATATTTCTATTAGAGTTAGATATTCTATTTTCGTGTAGTTCTCGAGAATGGAATCCGAATGGTCTTTCCCTAGCAGACCCTAAAGAACTAGTCTTCTCCCCCCATTCTGAATTTTTATTTTTTTTTAGGTTTTACGAGATGAAGAATTCCTTTGATCTGAACCATGGTCTAATGCTACACGCTATGATTACTAAACGTAATAATGACACACTTCCGAGTGAACTGGTATCATTCATATGAGAAAAAAATGGATAGAGTAAGAAAAGAACTCAGAAAAGATCATCATAAGATACATTTTGGTAAAGGAAAATCAAAATCCGCAAAGAAGAGCACGACACCTTGAAAGATGTTACAAATGCGAAAAATGGTCACACGAAGGTAAATGTTCAAATAATCAAACATATTCAAATACCGAATTTGTTACTCTATGCAGAGAAGGACCGTTTATATGTTTAGAAGAAAAGATATTGAAGATTCGAGGTTATGCTTACGTAGCTATGGAGAACCAAATCACACGACTCTCCTATGAGTCGGCTAAAGCAGGTCTCTGAGAATTCTTTCTCATAGGTAAGTATGTACAAGTTTTATTTTTTTATTGCTTTTAACCTTTTGATAATAAACGCTAAATCGTTCGCTATAAAGTATTAAATTGGTATTCAATAAAATTAGGTATGCGTAACCGAAATTATTGATATCATATAAAAATTTATTACATCACTGCGAAATTTACCGTTTATTCTTAAGGTATAAATATCTTTAATCAATCAACCCAAAATATTTCAGAAATTCGTCAGGAGTAAAACTAGGTAATATAGCCGAAATTACTTTACTGAAAAGAGGGGCGTATATTTTTGATAATATTTGATTGATTAAAGTGGGATAAAAGACCAAAAAGATTTTTAATTTTATTTTTACTTTGTTTTTAAAATTAATATTAAATTATTATTGTAAACTTTTTAAAAATTAATATATTTAAGTTTGTAAATATTTAAAAAATTAATATTTTTAATATAAGTTTGTATGTATAAAAATGATATTTATATGAATTTTTAATTTTATGCAATTTAAATTTAAGTTTGGTGTGAATTTAAAAACAAAAATTTACTTTATTTCACTAAGTTAAAAATATGATTTTTAAAAAATTCGTCGTGAGTTGAAAACTAGGTCGTTGAACCGAAATTGCTTTACCCGAGGGAGGGACGAGAACTTTTACTATCATTATTTTTAATCTTATTGAATTAAAGTATGCCAAAAACATTTAAAAAACCCGAAAATCTTTGCTTTTAAAACTGCGCTTAAAAAATGACAAATTTTAAAATTTTATCGAAGGACGGACTAGGACAACGATCTGAAACTCCCTCATCCTAAAAAGAAACAAAATTTTAATTTTTAATTAATTATATGTTTTATTAGTATAAGATTTTTATAAAAAAAAAACCCCCCCCGAGACCCATGCGATCGCATGAGATTTACACTATACCTCCATGCGATCGCATGGAGGCAAAAATCAGGACTGGATCAAAAAGACAGACGAGTTCTGTCTTCACCACAACACACACACCACTACACGAATACACTCCCAAATCACCTCTAAAATTCGCAATTTGTCACCATAATTCGTCAAATTTCTCGCTCTAATCATGAAATTGTTCAGAAGCTTTTCAAAGAAGGTAAAAATTACACCCCTAAACTCATAAATTTTCTAGTTTTTGTGATATTTATCAATATTTTACCTAATTTGATTTTGTTAATTTCTAGTATAATTAGAGTTAAATTGTTAGTATTTTATGCATGTATAACCTAGATTGATGCTATTTAACATGATTTGAAGCCAAAAACTTCAAAATTTTTAGGAATCTAGGGTTTGTGTTCTTGAGCAATTTGGGGCTTTTAGATATAAACAGGCTATGGCCGATTTTTATCATGAATTATTGCTAAATTAAGTAGTGTAACATGTTTAGGTAGCTAAATGATCCAAACTTTGATCCTAAACATGATTTTTGAGAATTAAAGTGAACTTTTTAGGTATAAAAATTCATGAACTTGATTAAATTAATGTAAATGCCATTTGAAACTTGTTTAATTGCTAGTAATGGCTGTTTTAACATGTTATTTGAGTTGAATGCTTATGAACTTTGTAAACATTTTCATATATGCTTATTTGAAAAAGTGTAGAATTGTAAAAATTGTGAAAATGCGTATAAGTTTAATTTTGATTTAACATGATATTGTAATTGTGTTAATTTGTTATTTTGCTAACACTAATGCATATTTGGATGCACAAATTTTGTGTTTAATGTGTTTTGCAGAGATTTACTAATACTGATGGTGCATCATCATCATCTAGACAACCTGCTCCAGAACCTGAACCAGAAATGCAATACGAGCCAGAACCCGAACAAGAACTACAACAGGAACAACAACATCAACCTGATCAACACGTACCTTATTATGATCCGCTACAATTTGTTGATGCCTTTATAGTATTTTCGATGCATCCGCCAGTAGAATACCCAACGATTCCTGAACATACGTTGCATCCTAATCTGAGATTCGATAGAAGCTGGAGAGATTACCCGACATATCAAAGTAACAAATTCAAACTGATACCGAAAAATGTATAAGTGCCGAGGGTAATCGATTGGGAGCCTTTAGAAAGGGTCCAACTAGTTAACTCAGTTAGGGAGCATCTGATCCGAAGGTATGGCAGCTCTTCTTTTCACGATTGGGAACGTTTATTCACCATTCGTAGACCTGTATATAAGGAATGGTGCATTGAGCTTATGAGTACTATAGCATTAAATGCGGATGTAGATAGGTTAGATGATAGAAGTTTTCTTAGATTTATACTTGGCCGTAGGATGTACAGGATGTCCATGCTGGACATGGCCAGGGCTTTGCAGATATATACTCCTGGTGAATTACTACTACCTGATTGCATGAATTTGATTTATCGTGGTGAAAGGGTAGATAGGAATTTTGACGCAAACGCTGTCTGGAGGCGTATGTCAGATTATAATGTTTTTACGCTGGGAGGAAAACACTCCTACTTACATATTAACAAAGCCGAGCTTCGTATAATTCATAGATTTTTGGCTAACTCGATTACACAGAGAGGTCACAATAAGGAGAAAATGACTTTACATGATTTAGTTTACCTAAAGTGTATTCGAGACCCAAGAGGCTTTGTTAATATCCCTTACTGTGTTGGTTTTTATTTGGCTAAGATGGTGGAAGGAATACAGGAAGGGGGAATAATAGGAGGAGGTATTTTTGTTACTCTCATTGGAGAGTATTTGGGTGTAGATAGGGACCAAGGGAGTCCACTTTTGGAATGTAGGGAACAGGTTGAGCCTTCAGGATTGAGGGTCTATCAGGGTGCTAAGGTATTAAAAAGCAGACGCAATCAGGCAATACCCTATGTTGGTAGTCATCCTCAGGTAGAGAGAGGTTCAGATGAGGAAATGGAGGAAGCGGATGACATTAGGGATGTCATTAGGGAGGCTATGACTGACGTCTACCAGCGTGTAGATGAGGTGGAAATGACAAACGAGGAGAGATTTAGTCGGATGGAACAGTGGCAAGCTCGGAATGATTACGAGCATTCCAGGCAACGACAGCATGATAGATGGGACTATCATCAGTTTCAGATCATGAGGCGGCTGTCACCTCAGGATCACTACGTCCTAACCCGACCCGCTTACTATCCTCCACACCAGCCCGAGATAAGACCACCATATACTCTCTACGACCCTAATAGGCCTACCAGTACACCTATCACCAACCACGGAACCCGAACGACGACATGAACTAGAACCCCTATCCAGATTGATATAGTTCCCGTTGGTGATTTCTATGATTTTTATCTTTTTATTATTTTTATTTATTTATTTATGTTTAAGCATACAAATATTGATACTTTTATTGTAATGTTTAATATTTTTATTATGTTGTACTAATATTTCATATTTGATTTGAAAGTGGGATTTTAAGTCCCATTTCAAATTACCATGCATGTTTATATTTGTATTGTATGTATTTTATTTCATGTACACAACAGGGTAAAACAGCGCATTTTTAAAGACTGGCATTAAGTTCAGCAAAAGCTACTTATTTTGACTACAAAACGAAAAACAAATGTGATGTAACAATAAGACGGAATGAACAAATGATGTGCACTATTTATCATTCAACAAACAAACGCCAATATGTTTAGAAACTTTGGTAAAATTTAATCATTTTTCTACGCTAATCACCCTCAATAATTTAAATTGTTACTGATTTCTTGCAAATGAGGGCATTGCAAGATCTTAAGTGTGGGAAGGGGTTAAATTCTTTCGGATTTTTAAAATTTTAACTTATACACTTGGTTACCATTAAAAATACTAGTAACGCAGTAGTTGTATTAGAATCTAGTGCTCTCTGATAATAAAGAACAGCCCTAGTCTTATATACTAACTACCCAATTCTAGTATAAATTTTTAAAATTTTCAAATAAATGAATTCAAAATCATGTTTATACATATTTATGAACGATAAAACTAGGTGTTGACACCGAAATTATTGTTACCTCGGAAAGGACATAAATTGAGAAACAACCCAAAATGTTAGAATTCATTTAAAATGGAATAGAGGACAATAAAAAGGCAAAGAAAGGAAAATAAAAGCCAAGTGTGGGAAAAATTTACCAAGTTATTTAAAACATATATCACATATTTTTGTACAAATAACTAAAGATACTTTTGTTTTGGACAATTTTATCAGTTTTACCCAATTTACTGTAATATATTTGAAAGAAAGATGGATCTACACGATGAATCAATTCCATCATTAAAAGGAAGTAAAGTCTTCCGAAAAAGATACGCGCTTCTTGATTTAGGCCAGGAAGTTGTCGTCCAGACCAGTTGTAGAGTCTACGAAAAACCTTGAAAAGTTTTCTAGAAAATCAGCTGGAAATCCACGGACCTCAGCATCAAATAGGGTCGCCAAGTGGTCAGACTTATCCTAACCATGAGAGGATCTGTCTCGTAAAATGGGGAGGGCGCCGTGCAAATTAGCTTGATAAGACTAATGAATCAGATCCCCAGAAAGGATAATCTCCTTAAAAAGATCAAAAATCAGCTTTTAAGACTGATATTACTCAATCCTAGAGATTGACTTTTAAAGATTGAGAATTACAAACTCATGGAATTCAATGATATCTAAACTCGAGCTTGAACGAGAAAATATTTTGATCAAAATTACAAACCGATTTGTTTTCTGAATACCCATTTTTAATGCGTTCATTACCATTGAACGTAAAATCCTAGGAATTCACCTGGAATTCATTAGGTCACCTGAACCAAATCGGGTGTCAACCGTAAGAACGGTGGTTGCATAGCATGGTCGAAGACAGGACCTTGTGCCAGACCGAAAAATTATAGGGTGAGCTTTACTATTGCTCCTACAAAGGATAGTAATTGCATTCGACACGATATAGACCATAATTAAAAGCATGTCAGGGGACACTGCCTTAACAGTTGCTTGTTCAACGCTTTTCTTTATAACCGGACGGTAGTTTACCGAAAGGTAATATACGGAGCAAGTATACTGGATGTGTTGCTTTCCCAATACAAGGTTAGCAAGTGGGTGACACAAAACCGCAAGTTATGAGCTAAAATTTTCAAATCTGAAACCCACCAAACCCACAAAAACAATTTGCAAACACCGGTGAAGGGTTATTCTGGAAAACTTATCTAGGGTGAAAGCTAGATTTAATTTTCAAAAGATCAAATATTTTCATAAAGATCCAATTTCCTTAAGGATCTAAAGTTTTATAGTTATGTGGGACTGTAAACCACATCGTTACTACCATTGTTCATACCGCCGTATAGAAATCTCTGATGTACAAAGTGTGAAGAATAAAGAAGTGATTCTAGTGTTTTTATTTCAAGACTATATTGCTTGAGGACAAGCAACGCTCAAGTGTGGGAATATTTGATAATGTTAAAAACGAACATATATTTCATAGCATTATCCCTCAAGAAAGACAAGCTTTTAGTTTCAATTATTCTATTTACAAGTGATATTCGTCTAAATAATAAAAGGTGAAGACAAAAGACAGATTCGACGAATTGAAGACGCAAACGACCAAAAAGCTCAAAAGTACAAATTACAATCAAAGTGGTTCAAATTATTGATAAGAAACGTCTCAAAATTACAAGAGTACAAGACGCAAAACGCAAAGTACAAGATATTAAATTGTACGCAAGGACGTTCAAAAATCCGGAACCGGGACCAGAGTCAACTCTTAACGCTCGATGCAACGGACTAAAAATTACAAGTCAACTATGCACACAAATATAATATCATATTTAAATAATTCTATAAATTATTTATATATTATATATTATATTAAATACCGTCGGCAAGAAAGAAAACAAAGACATGTGAACTTCCCCAGCTGGCCATGCGATCGCATGGCCTGGAAGAGTAAAAACCATGCGATCGCATGGCCCCAAGTATCAGGCCACATCTATAAATTTCGCGTGTTTTGGCCAGTTTTATATATCTTTTTCTCTTCCTATCTATCAACGTGTGTATATATATATATATATATATATATATATATATATATATATATTATAATTTTAATTTTAATTTTAATTCTAATAATAAGGGTATGTTAGCGAATGTTGTAAGGGTGTAAGTCGAAATTCTGTCCGTGTAACGCTACGCTATTTTTAATCATTGTAAGTTATGTTCAACCTTTTGAAATTAATGTCTCGTAGCTAAGTTATTATTATGCTTATTTAAGCCAAAGTAATCGTGATGTTGGGCTAAATATTAAAATTGGGTAATTGGGCTTTAGACCATAATTGGGGTTTGGATAAAAGAACGACACTTGTGGAAATTAGACTTTGGGCTATTAATGGGCTTTATATTAACTAAACGATACCTCGTTAATTTAATATATAGACTTAAATTTGAAGTATTTATATATAACCACATACGCTTGACTGGGTACGGTGGGCGGGATATCTATAAATACCAATAATTGTTCATTTTACCGGACACAGAACTGGATTAATAGTTAATAGATTTATTAAAACAGGGGTGGATTGCATTCAAGGGTAATTGGTGTAATTGTTAACAAAGTAATAAAACCTTGGATTACACGCAGTCGATAACCTGGTGTATTCATTAAACAAAGTATTAAGACCTTGTTACAATTCGAATCTCCAATTAGTTGGAATATTTGACTTCGGGAATAAGAATAATTTGACGAAGACTTCCACACTTTATGATTATGACTGATGGACTATTATGGACAAATCCGTATGGACATATTGAATAATCCAGGACAAAGAACAATTAACCCATGGGAATAAACTAAAATTAACACGTCAAACATCATGATTACGGAAGTTTAAATAAGCATAATTATATATTTCATATTTAATTGTACTTTTAATTATCGCACTTTTATTTATTGTCATTGTATTTAATTGCACTTTTAATTATCGTACTTTTTAATTATCGCACTTTATTTATTGTCATTTTATTTTATCGCAATTTCATTATTGTTATTTAATTTCCGCTTTAAATTAAGTTATTTTTATTTTTAATATTTTACATTAGGTTTTAACTGCGACTAAAGTTTTAAAATCGACAAACCGGTCATTAAACGGTAAAAACTCCCTTTTATAATAATAATATTACTTATATATATATTTGTATTTTTACAATTATAAGTTAAAACTAATATAGCGTTGAACTAGTTTATTAGATCCCTGTGGAACGAACCGGGCTTACTAAAAACTACACTACTGTACGATTAGGTACACTACCTATAAGTGTTGTAGCAAGGTTTAGGTATATCCACTCTATAAATAAATAAATAACTTGTGTAAAATTGTATCGTATTTAATAGTATTTTCCTTGTAAAATATAAACTATTTTATATACACCTCTACGCACATCAAAGTCCTATGATAATATGATCCACGACCCTGCTGGTTGACCCATGAATGTCAATCATAGAAGCAGTACTGGTGGTGATTGTTTCTCTAATGGGATGCTCATTTCGGAGGTCTTCAAACAATGTTAGAAACTGTATTTTTAGAATCTCGAAATCTTCAGAATGGTGATCTCCACAGTAAGAGTCTGTGGCTTTGCACAGATTTGTTAAAAGGCGAAGCTGAAAAGAAGTGAACACCAATCCTGACCCGAGTATTAATGTCATCGTCTTTGAATATATCTCCCGACATTCGGCTTTGAATGTGAAACTTGGATCTGTGGATTCGTGGAAAATACGTGATATCTGCTTCGTAACATAGGTGGTAATGTTGACTCGATCTGGTTCAAGATGAGAGAACGTATTGTTGCGCCTTACTTCCTCTGTAACTGCGTCGCGTAATTCTTTGATAATTATATCCGCATGGTGATCAATTGTTACATAAATCACTAGCCTGTCTGGTGTGCTTTCGAAATTATCTCTTTCCAATAGAGCGAAAAAACTGTGAATATCCTCGATCATTTGCAAAACAGAGTGATAAGTCGGGCGTCCGATGGAAAGATCCATGTGCTTCCGGATGAGAGTCAGTAGTGCTCGTTGGTTTGCTGAGAACGGATGTGCAGATCCAGCTAAGGCATTGTAAACATTAGAGTAAATGATCTTCTGATCTCGACAGAATCTTGTCTCTAGAATAGTGCGAACCATTGAATTATGCTCTAGTTGCCTTTCTTCTTGGTAGATATGATCGTGAAGAGTATTGATAAAGTCTTGAATGCGTTTCTCTAGGATTTTAACATCATTGTCTTCTCTTTGGAGGTAGAGGTTGCATTCTTCTCGGATAGCCATAATTCATTCCGTTAAGCGTAGCGTGAAATAAATTGTTGATTTACGGATGGCTTCGAGAATATCTTCAAATTCATCGGTATCGTTGATGAAAGTAATCATGTCTGCGTGTGTAGATATGACCGGAATCCGATCTGAAGAAGAGTCCGGCTCCCCTAGATCTGGTTCGGTAGGAGAGTGTGAGTTATCCAGAATGTCTTCATGTTGCTCTTCCTCGTCATCATTGGTATAGTGTTCTTCTGAGGATGCGTCTGATGAACGGGTTTCTTCAATATTCTGGTTCTCCACTTTGATACTTGAAGGGTCAATTTCTATATCCTTAACCTCAACCTTGTCAGTCTTCTTCTTTAAATGAATGATTAAACTGTGATCTTCTGTCTCAAGCCTCATTAATTCTTCATGACGCTTAATGCTTAGAGAGGGTATTATCGCAGTTTTTTTTACGTCTTCCATTTCCTCTTCCTCTTCAGATTCCTCCTCTTCCTCTATTTCTTCGCTGGGATCCTCTTCTTCCATTTCTGGGTCGTCTACATTATGTGATCTGTAGTGACCCGACCAAATCATGTTTGACGGCGCCGACTACTTAGGTCCCGTTGCGTGGTCATAAGTCTTTAACATGACGTTTGACCAAAATATGTCGCATTCATTTCATAAGTAAAAGGATGTTTCAAGTTTACAAATGTAGTTCAAAAGACTAGTTACATTACAATGTTTAACGTACAAATGAAACCTATGCGACACAATTTAAAGTAGTCAAAAGACGCTCCAACTATGCATGTATACTCGACATCCAAGCAAGTATCAAAAAGAGTGCAGAAGCATGTATCAAGTAGCGTTCAAGGACCTGAGAAAACATATAGAAAACTGTCAATGAAAACGTTGGTGAAATCATAGGTGTTTTAGTAAACGTTGCATTTGAACCACAAGATTTAATATAATATGATTATCTAAATCATTTGCATTCCAAAGTTGTTATTTGTTTCGCGGGCACCCAATTATCAAACTTAACTATTTTGCACCCTTTTGCGTAGTGTTAGAACATACACTAGACCCGAAAATATATTTCATCTGCTAACGGTAGCGAACCGTCCGAATGAGGCTCGTCAAGCCCATGTGATCACATAATATAAGTTCACGTTTACACCCTGCAAGTGTAACTAATGATAATTGAATTGAGGATTTTCGTTCAAACCCGTACGTGGAATGTTCGTTTTCGTACTTGTGTTCAAAGTGTAAAAGTATGATACGTATGTTTCTCATCCCATAGTTTAAAGCATAAAAGTTGTTCGAAAGATGGGACTATGATCTCACTTTGAGTGCACGTATGAAAAGTACTTCACAAAGTAACTTGTGCGAAGGATAATGCTAGTCTTGACCTAAACAAATAGGTCGTATCAATAACGGTAAACACGATAGGTCAAAGGTGTTCAATTAGTCCTATGGCTCGTTACGACTCGATTATGTAGCATGTGAATCAAATTGTCAAGTTTCATGCATGATACAAGTATAGAAACAAGTTAGGAAGGTTGCATAATCATTTGGTTAAGTTTGACAAAAAGTCAAACTTTGATCGGTCAAAGTTAACAAAAAAGTCAACACGTTCGGGTCGGGTCCTGAACTATTTTTCTGAGGTTTTTATTCATATATAAACATGTTAGAACAAGTCTCATGTGAATCGGAGGTCCATAGGGTGCCAAACATTTTTCATATAATTGACATGTAGGTCAGAACCTGAACACGGCTTAGGCCGCGCCGCGACCCAGGATTGCCGCTCCGCGACAATACACGGGAGCTGGTACCTGGTCAGTCTCAAATGTCCAAGTCTCAATTCAAAACACTTTCAAGCATAACTCGCAAACCGCTAATACTTAGAACTCGTATTTTATATCGTTAGAAAGGTAATTTGACAAAGAACACAACTAAATACATTTCACCAACCAAAAACATTATTTGTAACAATCGGCTTTCCAAAGTAAATGATCAATTAATGCACACATTTAATACTCAAATTTGATAAGTGCACATTTATGATTCGGGCATTTAATGCATACATACAACATGCCGTTTTGTAGGTAATCGAGCATACAATACAACTAACTACTTACTAACAATAATTCATGGCATTCAATGCATCAAATATTCATTTCAAGCTTATCAAACCCTAACCCAAATTCACCAAAATCACTAATCAAGTTTATGGAGTTTTCTCAAGCAACCTATACATGAAATTGAAGCTAGTGATGTTAGGAACACATTTAATACATGCATTTATGGTATTTAACATCATTCAATCAACCAAATCACCAAATCAAACACACCAAAGTTTATGTTCATGCTAGTTACTTCAAATAACAAAATCGAACATATGAATCATATATTCATGTTAGACTTGAGCCATAGACACTAATTAACAACTTTATAAGTTAAAAACATCAAGAACACCAAATCTAGTGATTTTAGAAAGTTACCCAAATGTAATGAAGTCGGTATGGAATCGAAGAGGAAGTTGCAAGGATTCCAAATATGTAATTTGTTTTGCAAGACACCCGCTAGCTTGGATTTAGATGATGATTCTTTGTTTGAAGATTTGAGAGAAAAATGGAAAGTATAGAAAGAAAAGGAAAATGAAATGGAAAAGAAAGAGGTGGGTTGACTAGTCAAATGCTAGTCACCTCTTTGGCACTTTGGCGAAACTAGTCCCTCGAGTTCGGTTGCGGGTGCGTGAATTACCTAAACGAGATATTTTTAAAACGCGTATTAACGAGGGATGTCATAATCATATAACGGAATTTAAATAGTTAAACGGAAAAGTAAACGGAAAAAGGCGTGATGTTACATTACCTACTCCTTAAAAGAAATTTCGTCCCGAAATTTAAGTAGGCGTAGTAGGTGTTGTTTCTTCCTCGGGATCTTGCGTTTCCGGAGTCGGGAATAAGTGAGGGTATTTCTTTTGCATTTGATCTTGCCTTTCCCAAGTAAACTCGGGTCCTCTTTTGGCATTCCAACGAACCTTGACAATCGGGATTCGGCTTTGTTTCAACATCTTGACGGAGGTGTCCACAATTTCAACTGGTTCTTTCACAAAATGAAGTTTGTCATCAATAGTAAGTTCCTCGAGAGGGATGACGATATCGGGTTCGGCAAGACACTTTTTCAAGTTAGATACATGGAAGGTAGGATGAACGGAGCTTAATTGGGGCGCAAGATCTAAACGATAGGCAACGGTTCCAATACGCTCCAAGATTTCGAAAGGACCAATATACCGCGGATTTAATTTCCCACGTTTTCTAAAACGAATGACACCTTTCCAAGGTGCTACTTTTAACATGACGTGGTCACCGACTTGAAATTCAAGGTCGTTGCGTCTTTTGTCGGTATAGCACTTTTGACGACTCCGGGCCGTTCGAAGCCTATCTCGGATTTGAACGATCTTCTCGGTGGTTTCGTGAATGAGTTCGGGTCCGGTGATTTGTATGTCGCCTACCTCGGCCCAACAAAGAGGTGAACGACATTTTCGGCCATATAGCGCTTCAAAAGGTGCGGCTTTAATACTCGCGTGATAACTATTGTTGTAAGAGAACTCGGCGAGAGGTAAGTGCTTGTCCCAAGCTTTTCCAAAATCAACAACACAAGACCGTAACATGTCCTCTAAGGTTTGAATTGTGCGTTCGCTTTGCCCATCAGTTTGGGGATGATATGCGGTGCTCATGTCTAAACGCGTTCCCAATGCTTCTTGCAAAGTACGCCAAAATCTAGAAACAAAACGGCCATCTCGGTCGGAGATAATCGATAAAGGTACACCATGTCGGGCTACGATCTCCTTGATGTAAAGTTGTGCAAGTTTCTCCATTTTGTCGGTCTCCTTCATAGCGAGAAAGTGTGCGAATTTGGTGAGACGGTCAACAATAACCCAAATGGTATCATAACCGCCCGTCGTTTTTGGTAGTTTGGTGATAAAATCCATCGTTATCCTTTCCCACTTCCAATGCGGGATCTCGGGTTGTTGGAGTAGTCCGGACTGTCTTTGGTGTTCGGCTTTGACTTTGGAACATGTCAAACACTTGGAAACATAAGTAGCTACGTTCCTTTTGATGTTCGGCTTCCAATATTGTTCTTTAAGGTCGTGGTACATCTTATTGGCACCGGGGTGAATCGAGTATCGTGACTTATGGGCTTCATCTAAAATAAGACTTCGTAGGTCCCCATAACTAGGCACCCAAATCCATCCGGAGAAATATCGGAGTCCGGTTTCCTTAGTTTCGAATCGAGAGACGAGAATGTTCAAGAGCTCGTGTGAAAGGTTTTCATCCTTGAGAGCTTCATCTTGGGCTACCCGAATTTGGCTATTAAGGTTTGTGTGGATGGTGATGTTTAAGGCTCGGACACGAAGAGGCACCGCTCTTTCTTTTTGCCTTAAGGCATCGGCTACTACATTTGCCTTTCCGAGATGGTAACGAAGCTCGCAATCGTAATCGTTTAAGGTTTCAATCCACCTTCGTTGTCTCATGTTTAGTTGCTTTTGATCGAAGATGTGTTGGAGACTTTTGTGATCGGTAAAGATAGTACTCTTGGTTCCATAAAGATAGTGTCTACACATTTTAAGTGCAAAGACAACGGCTCCGAGTTCGAGATCATGTGTCGTGTAGTTTCGTTCATGAATTTTGAGTTGTCGAGAAGCATAAGAAATGACTTTCGTTCGTTGCATCAACACACACCCAAAACCATGTTTCGAGGCGTCGCAATACACAACAAAATCATCGTTGACTTTGGGAAGTGACAAGATAGGAGCGGTGGTCAGCTTTGTTTTCAAGATTTGAAATGCGGATTCTTGTTCGGTTGCCCAAACGAATTTTCTTCCCTTATGAGTTAACGCGGTTAGAGGACGAGCGACCAAAGAGAAATCTTTGATGAATCTACGATAGTATCCGGCGAGACCCAAGAATTGACGAATGTGAGTAGGAGTAGTAGGAGTCTCCCATTTATTAATGGCTTCGATTTTCATTGGATCGTCTTTAATACCTTGGTCACTTACAACATGACCAAGAAATTGAACTTCCTTTAACCAAAATTCACACTTGGAGAATTTGGCATAGAGTCGTTCTTGTCTTAAAAGTTCAAGCACAAGTCGGAGGTGTTCCTCGTGTTCTTCTTCGCTTTTTGAATAGTCCAAAATATCATCGAAGAACACGATAACGAATTTGTCAAGATACGATTTGCACACGCGGTTCATAAGATCCATGAACACCGCCGGTGCGTTAGTGAGACTAAATGGCATGACAAGGAATTCATAACTACCATAACGAGTTCGGAAAGTGGTTTTGGAGACATCTTCCCCCTTAACCCTTAATTGATGATAACCCGAGCGGAGATCGATTTTCGAATATACACAAGACCCTTGTAGTTGATCAAAGAGGTCATCGATGCGAGGAAGAGGATATCGGTTCTTAACCGTCAATTTGTTTAGTTCACGATAATCAATGCACATTCGTAGGGATCTGTCTTTCTTTTTAACAAACAAAATTAGAGCGCCCCAAGGTGAATGGCTAGGTTTGATAAAACCACGATCAAGTAGTTCTTGGATTTGACTTTGCAATTCTTGCATTTCGGATGGAGCGAGTCTATATGGTGCACGTGCTACGGGCGTGGCTCCCGGAATAAGATCGATTTGGAATTCAACCGGTCGATGAGGTGGAAGACCCGGTAATTCGTCGGGAAATACATCGGAATAGTCACTAACAATTGGCACATCATTGATGTGCTTCTCATCGGACTCGACTTTCTTAACGTGAGCAAGGATCGCAAAACAACCCTTACGGAGTAGTTTTCTAACTTTAATGCATGAAACGAGGTTGAGTCCGGTGCAACTCTTATCGCCATAGACGATCAAAGGTTCACCATTCTCGATAGGAATTCGGATTGCGTTAAGATCACAAAGGATGTGAGATTTCGTTTTGGCTAGCCAATTCATACCGATTATTACATCGAAGCTTCCTAGTTCTATGGGTATCAAGTCAATTTCAAACTCATTACCCAAAATGTTTAACGTACACCCCCGGTAATATGTGTTGGCACTCAATAGTTTTCCGTTGGCCACTTCAATGGTATAAGTGGTATCTAGTGGAAGTGGTGGAGTATTAAAAGAATGAGTCAAAGTCTTGGATACAAAACTCTTATCGGCACCCGAATCGAATAAACAAGTAAGATAAGTGTTATTGAGGAGAAACGTACCCGTGACTAATTCATTATCATCTCGGGCTTCCTCGGTGTTGATGTTGAAAGCTCATCCGTGCGTGTTGGTGTTGGCTTTCTTCTTCAGACACGCATTTCTAAAATGACCCGTTTGGCCACATTCATAACAAGTACCCGGTTTTGGTGCATTGGGCACCTTTTGAGCGACGGGGGCGGCACTTCTACAATCGTTGGCCACATGACCACCCCTTTGGCACCGGTGGTAAAATAGATTGCTACATTCACCATAGTGGTGTTTGTGGCATTTGTTGCAAAAGGGTTTATTTCCGCCATAACTTTTCTTGGCGTCGGAGGTGAAAGGCTTTTTGGTGAAGTTGTTGTTGTAGTTGTTGCTTGATTGGGGGGCTTCCCATTTTCTTTTGTTGCGTCCCGATTTATCCTCGGCCTTAGGTGCTGGAACTACGATTTCGTTAACCGTTTCGATCAATTGGCGGGCCATGTTCAAGGCTTGTTGTAGGTTAGCGGGTTTGGATGACATAACTCCTTGTTTAATGCTCTTTGGAAGACCATCCATGTAGAGTTCAACCCTTTGAGATTCGGGGTTCACGAGGTTGGGACACATCAAGGATAGCTCGGCGAATCATTGATTGTAGGACTTGAGGTCGTTTCCGACCGCCTTTAAAGTTCTTAGCTCTTGCTCGAGCTTTCGGGTTACTTCACGAGGGAAAAACTCGTCGATCAAACTTTCCCTTAAATCAGCCCAAGAGAGGGCGTGAGCTTCGTCGGTACCCACTGATTGTACATACGTGTTCCACCACGTGAGGGCGATACCGACAAAGGTGTGGGTGGAATATTTGACTTTATCTTGGTCCTGACAACCGCTTATGCTAAAAACAGCTTCCGTTTGTTCGAACCATCGAGTGAGTACAACCGGTCCCCCGGTCCCATCAAAGGTGTAAGGTTTGCACCCCATGAAGGCTTTGTAGGAGCACCCTTCGCTTGAGTTACCGGCTCCATTGTTGTTGTTGTTGTTGTTGTTGTTGTTGTTATTGTTATTATTGTTGGAGGAGTGATCGGACATGGCTGCTTCCACGGCGGTGGCTATCATTCGTTGTAGAGCTTGTTCGGGAGTCTCATGGCGTGGCACACGACGAGGAGGCATTGTTCCTTCAAAACACAAGAATACCGTTGATTAGTATTCTTAATAATACTAACCATGATATGGAATAAGGATAGAGAGAAATTTTCCTTGACTCGCCTTAAATTCTTTATGTCAAAATGTAGGAATGTTCATATGAGTCACCGTAATATAATCCCGGAAATTATATTACCCTAATTTATATGTGCATTCGATACTAATTCATATAGTCAAGGTGGCGCGTTAATTAAATCAAGTAACGTGAGATTAAGATTGAATAAGAATTAGATATGATAGACGAGTTTGAGTATAATGCACAAGTAGTCAAGTAATTCCTACTTCAAGTCTATATGTCAGTTGTAGTCTAGACTCACCAATGTACCCTATGACTCGGGGTTGACACCAATGAACTCTAAATCCCTACAACCAATGCTCTGATACCATCTGTAGCGACCCGACCAAATCATGTTTGACGGAGCCGACTACTTAGGTCCCGTTGCGTGGTCATAAGTCTTTAACATGACGTTTGACCAAAATATGTTGCATTTATTTCATAAGTAAAAGGATGTTTCAAGTTTACAAATGTAGTTCAAAAGACTAGTTACATTACAATGTTTAACGTACAAATGAAACCTATGCGACACAATTTAAAGTAGTCAAAAGACGCTCCAACTATGCATGTATACTCGACATCCAAGCAAGTATCAAAAAGAGTGCGGAAGCATGTATCAAGTAGCGTTCAAGGACCTGAGAAAACATATAGTAAACTGTCAACGAAAACGTTGGTGAAATCATAGGTGTTTTAGTAAACGTTGCATTTGAACCACAAGATTTAATATAATATGATTATCTAAATCATTTGCATTCCAAAGTTGTTATTTGTTTCGCGGGCACCCAATTATCAAACTTAACTGTTTTGCACCCTTTTGCGTAGTGTTAGAACATACACTAGGCCCGAAAATATATTTCATCCGCTAACGGTAGCGAACCGTCCGAATGAGGCTCGTCAAGCCCATGTGATCACATAATATAAGTTCACGTTTACACCCTGCAAGTGTAACTAATGATAATTGAATTGAGGATTTTCGTTCAAACCCGTACGTGGAATGTTCGTTTTAGTACTTGTGTTCAAAGTGTAAAAGTATGATACGTATGTTTCTCATCCCATAGTTTAAAGCATAAAAGTTGTTCGAAAGATGGGACTATGATCTCACCTTGAGTGCACGTATGAAAAGTACTTCACAAAGTAATGTGTGCAAAGGATAATGCTAGTCTTGACCTAAACAAATAGGTCGTATCAATAACGGTAAACACGATAGGTCAAAGATGTTCAATTAGTCCTATGGCTCGTTACGACTCGATTATGTAGCATGTGAATCAAATTGTCAAGTTTCATGCAAGATACAAGTATAGAAACAAGTTAGGAAGGTTGCATAATCATTTGGTTAAGTTTGATAAAAAGTCAAACTTTGGTCGGTCAAAGTCAACGAAAAAGTCAACACGTTCGGGTCGGGTCCCGAACTATTTTTCTGAGGTTTTAATTCATATATAAACATGTTAGAACAAGTATCATGTGAATCGGAGGTCCATAGGGTGCCAAACATTTTTCATATAATCGACATGTAGGTCAGAACCTGAACACGGCTTAGGCCGCGCCGCGACCCAGGATTGCCGCGCCGCGACAATACACGGGAGCTGGTACCTGATAAGTCTCAAATGTCCAAGTCTCAATTCAAAACACTTTCAAGCATAATTCGCAAACCGCTAATACTTAGAACTCGTATTTTATATCGTTAGAAAGGTAATTTGACAAAGAACACAACTAAATACATTTCACCAACCAAAAACATTATTTGTAACAATCGGCTTTCCAAAGTAAATGATCAATTAATGCACACATTTAATACTCAAATTTGATAAGTGCACATTTATGATTCGGGCATTTAATGCATACATACAACATGCCGTTTTGTAGGTAATCGATCATACAATACAACTAACTACTTACTAACAATAATTCATGGCATTCAATGCATCAAATATTCATTTCAAGCTTATCAAACCCTAACCCAAATTCACCAAAATCACTAATCAAGTTTATGGAGTTTTCTCAAGCAACCTACACATGAAATTGAAGCTAGTGATGTTAGGAACACATTTAATACATGCATTTATGGCATTTAACATCATTCAATCAACCAAATCACCAAATCAAACACACCAAAGTTTATGTTCATGCTAGTTACTTCAAATAACAAAATCGAACATATGAATCATATATTCATGTTAGACTTGAGCCATAGACACTAATTAACAACTTTATAAGTTAAAAACATCAAGAACACCAAATCTAGTGATTTTAGAAAGTTACCCAAATGTAATGAAGTCGGTATGGAATCGAAGAGGAAGTTGCAAGGATTCCAAATATGTAATTTATTTTGCAAGACACCCGCTAGCTTGGATTTAGATGATGATTCTTTGTTTGAAGATTTGAGAGAAAAATGGAAAGTATAGAAAGAAAAGGAAAATGAAATGGAAAAGAAAGAGGTGGGTTGACTAGTCAAATGCTAGTCACCTCTTTGGCACTTTGGTGAAACTAGTCCCTCGAGTTCGGTTGCGGGTGCGTGAATTACCTAAACGAGATATTTTTAAAATGCGTATTAACGAGGGATGTCATAATCATATAACGGAATTTAAATAGTTAAACAGAAAAGTAAACGGAAAAAGACGGGATGTTACATGATTCGACACCCATCTCAATATCATCGGCTGGTGGTGAAGACTCGTCATCGTAAGTGATCCATCTGGTGGAAATAGCAAACATCTCTGCCTGTCTAGAAAGATCGGTTGGTCGGTCAATTTTGAAGGTAACGCTCTCCCCATGTAATCGCAAGATCAAGGTTTGATTGTACACATCAATGACAGTCCTAGCTGTCATACCCCGTCCTAATCCATCTGGACGAAGTCATCAACATCTGGTCCCATTGCGAGGTACTGTCCTAAATATGCCATGAATGACTCCATGTAATATCCTTAAAATGAGCAAATGCATAGCGGAAGATTTCATTCATACCTGAGAATAAACATGCTTTAAAGTGTCAACCAAAAGGTTGGTGAGTTCATAGGTTAATCGTAATCAATCATTTCCATAATTTTAATAGACCACAAGATTTCATATTTCAATTTCTTATAAACATAATCTCATATCAGGTATTTCGAAAACTGCATAGAGATAAAAATCATTCATATGGTGAACACCTGGTAACCGACCTTAACAAGATGCATATAGAATATCCCCATCATTCCTGGACTCCCTTCGGACATGATAAATTCGAAGTACTAAAGCATCCGGTACTTTGGATGGGGCTTGTTGGGCCCAATAGATCTATCTTTAGGATTCGCATCAATTAGGGTGTCTGTTCCCTAATTCTTAGATTACCAGACTAAAAGGGGCATATTCGGTTTAATAATCCAGCCATAGAATGTAGTTTTAAGTACTTGTGTCTATTTTGTCAAACATTTATAAAGCAGCGCATGTATTCTCAGTCCCAAATGTAAGTGATGTGTGCGAGGGGTACTAGGAAATATTATTATTTTTACAACGAAATACTATTAAATATGATACAATTTTACACAATATATTTATTTATTTATAGAATGGATATACCTAAACCTTGCTACAACACTTATAGGCAGTGTACCTAATCGTACAGTAGTGTAGTTTTTAGTAAGTCCGGTTCATTCCACAGTGAATCTTTTAAACAAGCTTAACGCTATATTAGTTTTAAATTTATAAAAATACAAATATATATAAGTAATATTATTATTATAAAAAGGGGTTTTTACCGTTTAATGACCGGTTTGTCTATTTTTAAAACTTTAGTCGCAGTTAAAACCTAATGTAAAATATTAAAAATAAATACAACTTAATTTTAAACGTAAAGTAAATAACGATAATGAAATTACGATAAATAAAAGTGCGATAAAATAAAATTGCGATAATTAAAAAGTACGATAATTAAAAGTGCAATTAAATACAATGACAATAAATAAAAATGCAATAATTAGAAGTGAAATTAAATATGAAAATAAAGGAAATATGCTTATTTAAACTTCCGTAATCATGATGTTTGACGTGTTGATTTTAGTTTTATGCCCATGGGTTAATTGTCCTTTGTCCTGGATTATTTAATATGTCCGTCTGGTTTTTGTCCATAACAGTCCATCAGTCATAAATATAAAGTGCGAGTGTTCTCGTCAAATTATCCTTATATCCGAAGTTAAATATTCCAACTAATTGGGGACTTAAACTATAACAAGGTCTTAATACTTTGTTTAATAATTACACCAGGATATCGACTGCGTGTAATCCAAGGTTTTAATACTTTATTAACAATTACGCCAAGTGTCCTTGTACATAATTTCACCCCTGTTTAATAATTCTATAGACTATTAATCCATTCCCGTGTCCGGTTAAATGAACGATTATTCGTACATATAAATACCCCGCCCATCGTGTTCGATTGAGTGTATATGGTTATTTATGGGTATGTCCAATTGTAAATCTTTATATTAAAATTAACAAACTATCATTTAGTTAAACAAATATAAAGCCCATTAATAGCCCATAGTCTAATTTCCACAAGTGTCGTTCTTTTCTCCAAACCCCAATTATGGTACAAAGCCCAATTACCCAATTTTAATATTTTTAGTCAAACACCACAATTACTTCGGCATTAAATAAGTATAATAATAACTTAGCTACGAGACATTAATGAAAATAACATAAACATAACTTACAGTGGGTGTTATTAGCGTAGTCGTACACGGACAGAGTTTCGACTTACAAAACCTTAAAACATTCGACTAATAGATCCTTATTATTATCACTAACTTAAAATTAAAATTACAAATTGAGATTACGATTTGGAGTGATACTTGATACATAAAAATGGGGAAAGAAAAATATATATAAATATAAAAGGTCTCTCTAAACCGTCGAATTGCATGGGTTTTTATAGAATTCTATGCTCCGCGAGTGTGGAGCCCGCAATTTCAGCTCACCAGACCAGGATCCTAAGCTGTCGACCGTTTTTATTACAAATATAATATAAATATATAATTAATTATATATTATATTATATTTATATACATAATTAATTTATAATTTCCGATCCGTTGCGTCGTACGTTGAACGCTGGTTCATGTCTCGGTTCCGGATTTTCGAACGTCCTTGCGTACAAATTAATATTTTGTATTTTGCGTTTCGTGTCTTGTACTTTTGTAGTTTTGAGACGTTTCTCATCAATAATTGGAACCACTTTGATTTTATTTTGTACTTTTAAGCTTTTTGGTCGTTTGCGTCTTCAATTCGTCGAATCTGTCTTTTGTCTTCACCTTTTATTATTTAAACGAATATCACTTGTAAATAGAACAATTGCAACTAAAAACTTGTCTTTCTTGAGGAATAATGCTATGAATTATGTGTTCATTTTTAGCATTATCAAATATTCCCACACTTGAGCATTGCTTGTCCTCAAACAATATAGTCTTGAAATAAAAATACTAGAATCACTTCTTTTTTCTTCACAATTTGTACATCAGTGATTTCTATACGGCGGTATAAACAATGGTAGTAACATTGTGGTTTACAGTCCCACATGACTATAAAATTTAGATCCTTTAAGGAAATTAGATCTTTATGAAATCATTTGATCTTTTGAAAATTAAATCTAGCTTTTACTCTAGATAAGTTTTCCGGAATAACCCTTCACCGGTGTTTGCAAATTGTTTTTGTGGGCTTGGTGGGTTTCAGATTTGAAAATTTTAGTTCAAAACTTGTGGTTTTGTGTCACCCACTTGCTAACCTTGTATTAGGAAAGAAACACGTTCAGCATACTTGCTCCGTATATTACCTTTCGGTAAACTACCGTCCGGTTGTAAAGGAAAGCGTTGAACAAGCAACTGTTAAGGCAATGTCCCCTGACATGCTTTTAATTATCTTCTATAACGTGTCGAATGCAATTACTATCCTTGGTAGGAGCAATAGTAAAGCTCACCCTTATAATTTTTTGGTCTGGCACAAGGTCCTGTCTTTGACCATGCTATGCAACCACCGTTCTTACGGTTGACACCCGATTTGGTTCAGGTGACCTAATGAATTCCAGGTGAATTCCTAGGATTTTACGTTCAATAGTAATGAACGCATTGAAAATGGGTTTTCAGAAAACAATTCGGTTTTATTTTTGATCAAAATATTTTCTCGTTCAAGCTTGAGTTTAGATATCATCGAATTCCATGAGTTTGTAATTCTCAATCTTTAAGGTCAATATCAAGGATTGAGTAATATCAGGCTTAAAAGCTGATTTTTAATCTTTAAGGAGATTATCCTTTCTGGGGGTCTGATTCATTAGTCTTATCAAGCTAATTTGCACGGCGCCCTCCCCATTTTACGAGACAAGTCCTCTCATGGATAGGATAAGTCTGAGCACATGGCGACCCTGTTTGATGCCAAGGTCCGTGGATTTCCTGCTGATTTTAGAGATGACTTTTCTAGATTTTTCGTCAACCTACAGCTGGTCTGGACGACAACTTCATGACGTAAATCAAGAAGCGCGTTTCTTTTTCGGAAGACTTTACTTCCTTTAAATGATGGAATTGATTCATCGTGTAGCTCCAACTTTCTTTCAAATATATTAAAATTTACCGGGTAAAACGGTTAATTTTATCCAAAACAAAAGTATCTTCAATTATTTGTACAAAAATATGTGATATATTTTTTAAATAACTTGGTAAATTTTTCCCACACTTGGCTTTTATTTTCCTTTTTATTGTCCTATATTCCATTTTAAATGAATTCTAACATTTTGGGTTGTTTCTCAATTTATATCCTTTCCGAGGTAACAATAATTTCAGTGTTAACACCTAGTTTTATCGTTCATAAATATGTATAAACATGATTTTGAGTTCATTTAATTAAAATTTTTGAAAAAATTTACTAGAAGTGGGTAGTCAGTATATAAGACTAAGGCTGTTCTTTGTTATCAGAGAGCACTAGATTATAATACAACTACTACGTTACTAGTATTTTTAATGGTAATCAAGTGTTTAAATCAAAAATTTTTAAAATCCGAAAGAATTTAACCCCTTCCCACACTTAAGATCTTGCAATGCCCTCATTTGCAAGAAATCAGTAACAATTTAAATTATTGAGGGTGATTAGTGTAAAAAGATGATTAAAATTTTACCAAAGTTTCCAATCATATTGTTGTATGCTTTGAATGATAAATGGTGCACATCATTTGTTCATTCCGTCTGTTGGTACATCACATTTGCTTTTTCGTTTTGTCGTCAAAATTAATAGCTTTTGCTGAACTTAATGCCAGTCTTTGAAAATGCGCTATTTTACCCTGTTTTATACATGAGATAAACTACAAACACATATATACATATTTTTGAAGTTGGGTTTTCACACCACATTTAAAAATTATTAAAATCTAATAAAGTTAGAAAATTATAAAAGCTATTATAATAATAAAATAAGAAATAAGAAATAAGAAAATTAAGAATTAGTAACATTACAATAAAATAAACAAAAATATAAAATAAGAAAATTACGGATGAGGAGGATGGTTCCAGTATGGGTCCCAAGCGTATCCATAGATACTGTAAAATGCTTGGGTCAGGTCATATGTAGGATATGGTGGTCGGCTCTCTAAAGTCCAAGGAGCAAATTCGGGCATAGCGGTAGGAATGTAGTTTCTACCTACGTATGTACAATGACTTATGATTTGGCTTTGATGATACTGCCAATCTTGAAAAGCTTTTTGTCTAGCCATTTCATACTCGTGTCGAGACATAAAAATTTGCATTTCCGTCATTGGATTACCCCCTCCTGGTTGACCTTGCTGTTGATCTCTCTCAACCTATGGATGCCTGCCATCATAACGTGCTGCCGCGTTGTTTTGTTTCTTTAAGACCTTAGCACCATGATAAACACGCAACTCTATTCTATCGCGGGGTTCTGGTTCTGCCATTAATAATCCCCCCCGACTTCTATCCACACCGAGATATTCAGCAATTAAAGTAATAAATATACCACCTCCTATTATGCTACCACGCCTCATACTCCTAACCATAGTCAATAAATAATAACCCACATAAAAAGGTATACTTACAGCGCTCTGTAGGTCTCGAATACACATGTGGTAAAACAAATCCTGTTCATTTACCTTTTCCTTATTCTTACCTCGTTGTGTAATCGAATTGGCTAAAAACCTATGGATTACTCTTAATTCAGCTCTATCTATATCAAGATAAGAGTATAATCCCCCTGGAATCAGCGATGGCTAGTCATCCTACTCCATACGTCATTCGTATCAAAATTCTCATCCACCCTCCTACCATAAACTATTAACCTCTAACAATCATAAGATGCTAACTCCTCGGGCGTATATATACGTAAAGCCCGAGCCGTATCTAGTAAAGACATATGGCGCATCTCCCCTCCTAATAAAAATCTAAGAAAACTACGATCGGTTAAAGTATCTACCCGATCATTTATTTTAATAGTACATAATAACTCTACACACCATTCTCTATATACAGGTCTACGCATGTTGAATAAACGTACCCAATCACTAAAAGTAGAATTACCATACCTTTGAGTAAGTAATTCCCTGATTGGCTCGGCCAATTTCACTACCTCTAATGGTTCCCAATCTATAACTCTGGGTACCTCAACATCATTAGACACAAGGTTGTGCAGGTTCTTTTGATATTTTGGATAGTCTATCCAATATCTATCAAATCTCAAATTCGGATGTAAATCTGCCTCATGAATGTTTGAATATGAAACAATTGGAAGAGGCATATCTTGTCGGTATTGGTTATTAATTTCCTGTTGATCTGCATCTTCCGGAGGAGCATTGCGAGCCTGGGATGAAGATTCACCCCTTTCAGTCTGCAAAATATATCAAACACAATTTTTTGTGCATCCAAATAAGCATTAGTTTTAGCAAAATCATAAATCTAAACAATTACAATGACATGTTTAATCCATATTAAACTCTATACACATTTTCAAAATATTAACAATTCTACACTTTTACAAATATACTTTTACAAAAATGTATACAAAGTTCCTTCGCATTTATCTTTTAAAACATGTCAAAAATAATCATTATAACAATTAAATAAGTTCCTCATGGCATTCATATCAATTAAATCAAGTTCATGCAATTTTGGCTCAAAAAGTCCACTTTAATCTTCATAAATCATGTTTAGGATCAAAGTTTTGATCATTTAGCAACCTAAACATGTTACACTACTCAATTTAGCATAAACTAACAACAAAATTCGGCCATAACCTGTTTATATCAAAAAGCCCTAATTTTACTCAAAACACAAACCCTAGATTATTCAAAAATTGAAGTTCAAAGCTTCTAATCATGTTAAATAACATCAATCTAGGTTATACAAGCATAATACACAAACAATTTAAGCATTATTACACTAGAAAGCATCAAAATCGAATTAGGTATAAAATTGTTTAAGAACACTAAAAATTCGAATTAAATGGTGTTTAGGTGTAGAAATTTACCGATTTCCTTGTGTAGTTCCTTGATAATAGTCTCCTCATTGTGATTTTAGTAACAAATTTGACGATTTATGGTGAAAAATTTCGATTTTGAGAGGTTTTGTGTGTGTTTTTCGTGGAAAATGGGTGTGGTGGTGAAGGGGACTGGTCTGTTCGACCATATATGTTTCTGGTTTTTTTTTTGACCTCCGCGAGTGCAGTGGTGGAGCCATTTAAACCTTCGCGAGTCGCGGTGTTTTTTTTTTAATATATAAAACCTTATACTAATAAAACATAAATTAAATTTAAAATTTTGTTTTTCCTTTTATTTAGGACGAGGTTGTTTCGGAACGATGTCCTAGTTCGTCCCTCGACAAAATTTTAAAATTTCGTCATTTCAAAACATTGTTTTAAAAGCAAAGATTTTTTTGGGTTTTTTTTTTTGGCATACTTTAATTCAATAAGACTAAAAATAATGATAATAAAAGTTCTCGTTCCTCCCTCGGGTAAAGCAATTTCGGTTCAAAGACCTAGTCTTCAACTCACGACGAATTTTAAAAATCATATTTTTAACTTAGCGAAATAAAGTAAATTTTTGTTTTTAAATTCACACCAAACTTAAATTTAAAATGCATAAAATTAAAAATTCATATTAAAAATTCACACCAAACTTAAATTATATTTTTGTTTTTATACATACAAACTTATATTAAAAATATTAATTTTTCAAATATTTACAATTTTAAATATATTGATTTAAAAAGTTTACAATATTATTTTAATATTAATTTTAAAAATAAAGTAAAAATAAAATTAAAAATCTTTTTGGTCTTTTATCCCACTTTAATCAATCAAATATTATCAAAAATATACGCCCCTCTTTTCGGTAAAGTAATTTCGGTTACATAACCTAGTTTAACTCATGACGAATTTTTGAAATATTTTGGGTTGATTGATTAAAGATATTTATACCTTAAGAATAAACGGTAAATTTCGCAGTGATGTAGTAAATTTTTGTATGATATCAATAATTTCGGTCGCATGACCTAATTTTATTGAATACCAATTTAATACTTTATAACGAACAAATTAGCGTTTATTATCAAAAGGTTAAAAATAAAAATAAAAATAAAAACTGTAGATACTTACCTATGAAATAGATTTCTTAGTGATATGCTCTAGCCCACTCATAAGATAGTTGGACTAATTGGTTTTCCATAGCTACATAGGCGTAACCTCGAGCATTTAACGTTTTTTCTTCTAAACATATGAACGGTCCATCTCTGCATAAAGTAACGAACTCGGTATTGGAATATGTCTGATTTGTCGAGCATTTTCCTTCGTGTGACCATTTTCCGCATTTGTGACATCTTTCAAGGTGTCGTGCTCTTCTTTTCGCTGCGGATTTTGATTTTCCTTTACCAAATTGTAACTTATTATTTTCGCATCTGGATTCTTTTCTTACTCCGTCCAATTTACCTCTGATTACTGATACCAGTTCACTTGAAAGTGTGTCATTATTACGTTTAGTGATCAAAGCGTGTAGCATTAGACCATGGTTTAGTTCACAGGAAGTCTTCATTTCATAAAACCTAAAAAAAAATAAAAATTCAGAATGGGGGGAGAAGACTAGTTCTTTAGGGTCTGCTAGGGAAAGACCATTCGGGTTCTATTTTCGAGAACTACACGAAAACAGAAAATCTAACTCTAACAGAAATACATATTATCCTTTAAAAGACTTGATTCTCCCCACACTTAGTTAGCTGTGGTATCGAAATTGTGATTAACTTCATTGTCAACTTCCATCGGACTATCTATGTAATGTTTAACTCTGTGACCATTAACCTTAAATTCAATCCCATTTGAATTTATTAATTCTACAGTTCCGTATGGGAAAACTCTTTTGACTATGAATGGTCCAGACCATCTTGATTTCAATTTTCCAGGAAATAGCTTGAATCGTGAATTGAAAAGAAGAACTCTGTCTCCTTCTTTTAATTCTTTTGAACTTTTGATTCTTTTATCATGCCATTTCTTCGTTCTTTCCTTATAGATTAATGAATTTTCGTATGCTTCTTGTCTTAATTCTTCTAATTCGTTTAATTGACTTAATCGTAGACGTCCAGCTTCATGTAAATCAAGATTACATGTCTTCAAAGCCTAAAATGCTTTGTGTACAATTTCTACTGGAAGATGACATGCTTTTCCATAAACGAGTCTAAAAGGTGTGGTTCCAATTGGAGTTTTGTAGGCTGTTCTAAAAGCCCATAGTGCATCCTCCAATTTCATGGACCATTCTTTCGGATTTGATCCTACAGTTTTCTCTAGAATACGTTTCAAAGCTCGGTTGGTATTTTCAACATGTCCACTTGTCTGTGGATGATATGCGGTGGAGATTTTATGAGTTACTCCATATCTTTTGAGAACTTTCTCAAGTTGATTATTATGAGATTTTGGAAATGGACCCATAAAGTCAATACCCCAAATGTCAAATACTTCACATACTTAAATGACATTTTGTGGCATTTTATCACGTTGACTTATTTTTCCGGCCCTTTGACAAGCATCACAGGATTTGCAAAGAAAGTGTGCGTCTTTGAAAATTGTAGGCCAATAGAATCCAGCATCGTAAACTTTTCTTGCTGTTAGTTGAGGCCCATAATGCCCTCCTTTTGGTCCTGTGTGACAATGGTTTAAAATTTTACTAGCTTCATCTCCGAATACACATCGGCGTATTATTCCATCAGGACAACTTTTAAACAAATGTGGATCTTCCCAGAAATAGTGTTTTATTTCACTAAAGAATTTCTTTCGTTTTTGGTACGATAATCCTTTTTCAAGGAATCCACATACTAAGTAGTTTGCATAGTCTGCAAACCATGAAATTTCATTATAATCTATCTTCAATAGATATTCATCAGGAAAGTTATCTTGTATGGCCAATTCATTTAGAACTTCTAATTCAGGATTTTCAAGACGAGAAAGATGATCAGCGGCGAGATTTTCTGCTCCTCTTTTATCTCGGATTTCAATATCGAACTCTTGTAAGAGTAAGATCCAACGGATTAATCTTGGTTTGGCATCTTGTTTCAAAAATAGGTATCTAAGAGCAGAATGGTCGGTATAGACCACCATTTTAGCTAGAACGAGATATGAACGAAATTTGTCAAAAGCAAAGACAATAGCAAGGAGTTCTTTTTCAGTAGTTATGTAATTTGTTTATGCTCCTTGTAACGTCTTACTAGCATAATATATAGGTTGAAATCGTTTTTCAATCCTTTGTCCTAAAACGGCTCCCATTGCAAAATCACTTGCATCGCACATAAGTTCAAACGGTAGATTCCAATTTGGAGTTATCATGATCGGCACATTAGTGAGTTTCTCTTTAAGAATATTAAAAGATTTTATGCATTCATTTGAAAAGATGAATGGGGCATCCTTTTCTAGGAGTTTATTCATAGGAGTGGCAATTTTAGAAAAATCTTTTATGAAACGTCGGTAAAAATCGGCATGCCCTAGAAAACTCCTAACTCCTCTAACATTGGTGGGATGTGGAAGTTTAGCAATTACATCTACTTTAGCTCTATCTACTTCAATTCTTTCCTTTGAGATTTTATGTCCAAGAACGATGCCTTCTTTAACCATGAAATGGCATTTCTCCCAATTAAGAACTAGATTTGATTGTTCGCATCTAATAAGCATTCGTTCAAGATTAACTAAACATGATTCAAAAGTATCACCGAAGACTGAAAAGTCATCCATGAAAACTTCCATGCATTCTTCTATCATGTCGTGAAAAATCGCCATCATGCACCTTTGAAAGGTTGCAGGGGCGTTGCAAAGTCCAAATGGCATGCGTTTGTAAGCAAAAGTACCATAAGGGCACGTGAATGTGGTTTTCTCTTGGTCTTCGGGTGTTATTGGAATTTGAAAATATCCGGAAAAACCATCAAGAAAACAATAGTAACTATTTCCGGCTAATCTTTCCAACATTTGATCAATGAAAGGTAAGGGAAAGTGATCTTTTCTAGTGGCATCATTTAATTTTCTATAATCAATACATACACGCCATCCTGTTACAGTCCTAGTAGGAATACGCTCATTTTTCTCATTTGTAATGACAGTCATGCCACCCTTCTTAGACACGCATTGAACTGGGCTTACCCATGGACTATGAGAAATTGGATAAATTAAACCTGCATCTAGCAGTTTAATAATTTCTTTCTTAACAACATCTTGCATATTAGGATTTAGTCTTCGTTGGCGTTGCACATACATTTTATGACCTTCTTCCATAAGGATTTTATGTGTGCAAGGACTTATTATTTTTATATCATGAATCTTCCTTCAATAGCTGGTTTATGAGCTTTTAACACAGAAATGAGTTGAGATTTTTCATTTTCAGTAAGAGAAGACGATATTATTACAGGTAATTCAGATTCACCATGTAAATAAGCATATTCCAAATGGTTTGGAAGTGGCTTTAACTCTAATGTCGGTGGTTCTTCTATCGATGATTTATATCGATATCTGTCTTCTTCTTTTAGCATTTGAATTTCTTCTGTTGTTGGTTCATATCCATTAACTATTAGTGTAGCTAACATTTCAGTTTCATCAATTGGTTCAGTTCCTTCTCTTAAAGAACATTCTCCCGTTCCTTGTAATTCTAGAAATTCTTCTAACTGTTCTGCATGTGAATCTATAGTTTGAATATAATAACATGTATCATCTGCATATTGCGGTTGTTGCATTGCTCTATCAACTGAAAAGGTAACACTTTCGTCCTCTATACTTAAGGTCAGTTTCTTACCGAACACGTCTATCATTGCTTTAGCCGTGTTTAAGAATGGTCTTCCTAATATGAGAGGAACTTGAGAATCTTCTTCCATATCCAGAATAACAAAATCGACTGGAAATACTAAAGTACCAACTTTAACTAGCATGTTTTCCATTATCCCTCTAGGATATTTTACTGATCTATCGGCTAGTTGTATACTTATTCGTGTTGGTTTCAATTCTCCAAGGCCTAGTTTAGCGTATAGTGAATACGGCATTAAATTTATACTAGCACCTAAATCCGCCAATGCTTCTATTGAACTTAGACTACCCAGAAAACATGGAATTGTGAAACTTCCTGGATCAGATAATTTTTTTGGTATCTTATTCAACAGCACTGCAGAACAATTAGCATTCATAGTAACAACCGAGAGTTCTTCCATTTTCTTTCTATTTGTGATTAGATCTTTCAGAAATTTAGCATATCTAGGCATTCCTGAAATCACATCAATGAAAGGAAGATTTACATTTATATGTTTAAACATATCCAAGAATTTAGATTGCTCGGCTTCGAGTCTTTCTTTTCTCATTTTACTCGGGTAAGGAAGTGGTGGTTGGTATGGTTTAACATAAGGTTTAGCCTAAACTGTGTTATCTTCATTAACCTTTTCAACTACCGGTTCCTTTTCCTTATCTTGCTCAGATTGTGGTTCTTGTGGAGTAGGAATAGCTTCATCAGAAATTACATGTATTTCAGGTGGTTTAAATGTAATACCACTTCTTGTGGTAATGGCTTTAGCTGTTTCATTCCGGGGGTTAGCATTTGTATCACTAGGTAAACTTCACGGTTTTCTTTCACCTATTAACCTTGCTAGGTTGCTCACTTCTTGTTCCAGATTTTGAATAGAAGCTTGTTGATTTCTAAATGCTTGAGCATTTTGTTCATTGGTTTGTTTCTGAGATATGAAAAACTGTGTTTGAGATTCAACTAGCTTCGTCATCATATCTTCTAAATTTGGCTTTTTATCATCGGTTTGTGGTGGTTTGTTTTGAAAATTAGGTCTTTGCTGATTGTAAGTATTATTGGATACTTGTTGATTACTAGGACCTTGTTGATTTTTGTATGGAACATTTCGGTTATAATTCTGGTTTCGATTGTAAATTGGTCTTGGCGGTTGATAATTATTCTGATAATTATTTCCAGGCCTTTGGTTTATGTATGAAACATTCTCTCTTTGTTCCATTGTTAGTTCAATACTGAGACAATTTTTGGTCAAATGTGGTCCTCCACACTGCTCACAACTAATTCGTATTGAGTGAATATCCTTAGTCATCTTTTCCATTCGTCTCTCGACAGCATCTATTTTTGCGGAAATGGAATCTAAGTCATGGCTAGAATCGGCTCTAGCTGCTTTAGATGATCTAATGATATCTTTTTCTTGGTGCCACTCATGTGAGTGGGAAGCAGTGTTATCAATAATTTTGTAAGCATCAGTTTCTGTTTTCTTCATAATAGAACCACCAGCTGCTATATCTATGTCTTTTCTTGTAGTGATGTCGCATCTTTGGTAGAATATTTGTACTATTTGACAGGTGTCTAAACCATGTTGCGGACATCCTCTCAATAACTTTCCAAATCTGGTCCACGCCTCATATAGAGTTTCATTTGGCTTCTGTGTGAACGTAAAAATTTCTCCTTGAAGTCTTACGGCTTTCGATGCCGGAAAGAATTGTTTAAGAAAATTTCCAACTAAAACGTCCCATGTATCAATCGCCCCTTCAGGTAATGATTCTAACCAATCTTTGGCTTCTCCCTTTAAAGTCCAGGGAAATAACATGAGATATATGTGTTCATCTTCAACTTCTCTTATTTTAAATAGAGTGCAGATCCTATTAAATGTACGAAGATGTTCATTTGGATCTTCCTTCGGCGCACCACTAAATTGGCATTGATTAGTCACCATGTGTAGAATTTGTCCTTTGATTTCATAATCTGGCGCATTAATGTCAGGTTGAGTAATTGCGTGACCTTGGCCAGTGCGTTTAGCTCGCATTCGGTCTTCCATACTTAAAGGTTCCAGATTTTCCATGATTGAATTTGTTGAATCTGAATCACTAAACGATTCTGATTTAATGGTTGGTTCCTCAACAATCTCTGTTTGAATGATTGGTGGTTCCGGAGGAAAGATTAGTGGTTCAGGTTCTATGAATTGTCCCTGAATATTCTCCGGATTCTCAATTGTGAGGTCGGGTTCAAAAAATGGATTATCGGAAATTTGAATTGGAGTACTTGGTCGACTGGAAAATCAATGGCGACAATATTTGCTAGATGTCTTGATCGAGTTACAGGTGGTGAACGTACAAAAGGTGGTGAACGTTTTGCTCGGTGCATTCACTGAATATCCTATTAGTTATAAAAATAAGAAAAATTATATAAGTTATCAAATTAATAGACTTTTCTGATTTTGCCCACGTTTCGAATAGCCAAAAGATGCAGCAGAGGGGCAGGATTCGTTTGGTCTAAATATAATTGAGTACTGTTTGGCTCCAATAACCCGGTCTACGTACAAATCCAACTATTACTACGAACCAGAAAATTTTGATGTCTATCAATTTAACCACTTAAAACAATTTTTCGTTTGAAATTTAAAGAAATATTAGATAAGAAATAGAGAAAATTCTAAGTCCTAAAAACTAGAATGGCGAGAAATAAGAAAGAAAAAGAGCGCGTCGAAAAACGTCGAAGAATAAAAGATTGAAAAATAATAGGCGTTGAAAAATAAAAATAAGAAAGTAGCGCGTCGAAACTTAAAAAGGAACTAAAAACTAAAAATTAAAAGTTGCGTCTAAAAATATTAAAGCTTAAAAGAAATACTATATCCCAAATGGAAATAACTTAAAAAAGAACTAAAAACTAAAAACGGCGTCGCAAAATTCTAAAGCACCTAGATCTTAGTCTAAAGAAAAAGCACTTAAGGGATTTTACGGCAAAGCCTAAAAATCTAGAAATAAAAATAACTATGGCAAATACTATATTTAAAACTAAGTACGAACGATAAAAAAAATACAAATTATGCTAAAACAAATAAAAAGATATAAAATATAAAAATAAACTTAAAGTTTATAAAATTATAATTTTTATAAAAATATTATTTTTATATTATTTATTTTATAAAAGTATTAATTTTATAAATTAATAAAACTAATTAAACTAAATAAACAAATTAATTAAAACTAAAACAAATTAATTAAATATTTAAAACCTAATTAGGGTTAATAATAATTATTATTATTAATAAAACCCTAAACTGTAATTAATGCGTACTATGTTTGCCCTGTCAGAGGACCTCCGCGAGTGCGGTTAGTCCCAGTTCAAAAGCTCCGCGAGTCACGGAGGGTTCAGTTTCAGCTGAGAAAGGTTCGATTTTTATGCAGGTTTAGATTTTTTTTCTTTCTATTTTTTTACTTTTTCTGTTTTTCTGTTTTATAAAATATAAAAAATATAAATATAACTTAAATAAAAATTTAATTTTAAAACTAAAATAAAAATACTTATTTACTTTATAAATATTATAAACTCTTAAAAATATAAATATATTATTTTTTTCTTTCTTTTTGTATTTTTATATTTTTATTATTTTTAAAACTTATATTTTTATAAAAAGAACTTAACAAAAACTTTTATAAAAACTTTTAAATATGATACAATTTTACACATTATATTTATTTATTTATAGAATGGATATACCTAAACCTTGCTACAACACTTATAGGTTCGTTCCACAGGGAATCTTTTAAACAAGCTTAACGCTATATTAGTTTTAAATTTATAAAAATACAAATATATATAAGTAATATTATTATTATAAAAAGGGGGTTTTTACCGTTTAATGACCGGTTTATCGATTTTTAAAACTTTAGTCGCAGTTAAAACCTAATGTAAAATATTAAAAATAAATACAACTTAATTTTAAACGTAAAGTAAATAATGATAATGAAATTGCGATAAATAAAAGTGCGATAAAATAAAATTGCGATAATTAAAAAGTACGATAATTAAAAGTGCAATTAAATACAATGACAATAAATAAAATGCAATAATTAGAAGTGCAATTAAATATGAAAATAAAGGAATTATGCTTATTTAAACTTCCGTAATCATGATGTTTGACGTGTTGATTTTAGTTTTATGCACATGAGTTAATTGTCCTTTGTCCTGGATTATATAATATGTCCGTCTGGTTTTTGTCCATAACAGTCCATCAGTCATAAATATAAAGTGCGAGTGTTCTCGTCAAATTATTCTTATATCCGAAGTCAAATATTCTAACTAATTGGGGACTTAAACTGTAACAAGGTCTTAATACTTTGTTTAATAATTACACCAGGATATCGACTGCGTGTAATCCAAGGTTTTAATACTTTGTTAACAATTATGCCAAGTGTCCTTGTACATAATTTCACCCCTGTTTAATAATTCTATAGACTATTAATCCATTCCAGTGTCCGGTTAAATGAACGATTATTCGTACATATAAATACCCCGCCCATCGTGTCCGATTGAGTGTATATGGTTATTTATGGGTATGTCCAATTGTAAATCTTTATATTAAAATTAACAAACTATCATTTAGTTAAACAAATATAAAGCCCATTAATAGCCCATAGTCTAATTTCCACAAGTGTCGTTCTTTTGTCCAAATCTCAATTATGGTACAAAGCCCAATTACCCAATTTTAATATTTTTAGTCAAACATCACGATTACTTAGGCATTAAATAAGCATAATAATAACTTAGCTACGAGACATTAATGAAAATAACATAAACATAACTTACAGTGGGTGTTATTAGCGTAGTAGTACACGGACAGAGTTTCGACTTACAAAACCTTAAAACATTCGACTAATTGATCCTTATTATTATCACTAACTTAAAATTAAAATTACAAATTGAGATTACGATTTGGAGTGATACTTGATACATAAAAATGGGGAAAGAAAAATATATATAAATATAAAAGGTCTCTCAAAACTGTCGAATTGCATGGGCTTTTATAGAATTCTATGCTCCGCGAGTGCGGTTGATTTTACTCTTCAGAGCTCCGCGAGTGCAGAGCCCACAATTTCAGCTCACCAAACCAGGATCCTAAGCTGCCGACGGTTTTTATTATAAATATAATATAAATATATAATTAATTATATATTATATTATATTTATATACATAATTAATTTATAATTTCCTATCCGTTGCGTCGTACGTTGAACGCTGGTTCATGTCTTGGTTCCGGATTTTGAAACGTCCTTGCGTACAATTTAATATTTTTTATTTTGCGTTTCGTGTCTTGTACTTTTGTAGTTTTGAGACGTTTCTCATCAATAATTGGAACCACTTTGATTGTATTTTGTACTTTTGAGCTTTTTGGTCGTTTGCGTCTTCAATTCGTCGAATCTGTCTTTTGTCTTCACCTTTTATTATTTAAACGAATATCACTTGTAAATAGAACAATTGCAACTAAAAACTTGTCTTTCTTGAGGAATAATGCTATGAATTATGTGTTCATTTTTAGCATTATCAGTAAGACCCTAAACCCAAGTGCACAGGTGTACGTAAACATCGAATAATCAAACTGAGTTAAAACTGAAACTGGCAGAATGAGTTTGACCTTGTGCGCGCCGCGCAAGGTGGGGGGTGCGCGCCGCGCACTGCCTCTGCGACAGAATTCTGCTTTTTGCAATTTTGAGTTAAATGAAGGGCATTTTGATCTTTTCACTTGAGGCCGGATGTGTAGCCATATTATCAGTTTTGGATCTAGTTTTGGACCACATTTCAAATCCACAAATACTCTCATTTCATTCTTAGAGAGAGAGAGAATTCTAGAGAGAGATTTGAAGATTTGGAGAAGAAGGAGCTTGAATCGATCAAAAGCTCAAGTGTTAAGGTTGTTCATCTTGCTCTTGGCTACGTTGTGGTAGTATTAGTAAGTTCTAACTCCGAGTTTTCATAGTCTGATTTAGTGTTCATAATTGGACTTTTGATTTGGGTGTTCTTGAGTAAACCCACTAGTTGATAATTGGGTGATTGAGTTAGTAAATGGTGTTGATAACCATTGTTGGTGGGTTTTGGGTTGGATGATGAAATTAATTAGTTGATAATCATGTTCGGGTGTTAATATCACTAGTTAACTTAGGTTATAAGTGATTATTAGTGTAAACTTACAAATGGGTGTTTTGACTTGAGATTAGGTCAAAATGGGTTTTGTGTAAATTGATGCAAGCAATGTGTTTTGATGATGAAACCTTGAGTAAATGGGTTGTTGGAACATAATCACTAGTCGATTGTGATTATGGGTATTTCGGGTGAGATTTTGACTTAGTCAAATTGGAAGTAAGTGCAATTGGGTTAATATTGCACTTATTGGTATTTTAGTTATAAGCTAGATTGTTTGGCTTATTTGTTGTGAATTACTTAGGTGATTTGCATTTGGACGATAAGGAGCTCAAGCGGGATTGCTTTTCAAGAAATCGTGGTGAGTGGAATATTTATACGCTTATGTATATAATTTGGTTGCTTGCGTGCGAAGTGGTAAGTGACATCCATTAGGATTCACTTTTCGTGGACCACAATTGAGTTGGGAAAATATAGTGAGTGATATCCGTGTGGATAGCTCTTCGTTGGCTATATTCGGTTTGTGTATGTGGCGAGCGATTAACATTTGACCTATCGTTCTTTGTCGGCCAAGTGTGTGTGTGTGTGTGTGTGTGTGTTTAGAATGTGGTGAGTGATATCCGAAAGGAATGACTCTTTGTCGACCACAATTGGAGGTGAGCATGTGACGAGTGATTAACATTTGACCTATCGCTCTTCGTCTATCACATGTGAGTATTTGGTTATGTGGCGAGTGATTAATGTTTGACCTATCGCTCTTCGTCGGCCACATATGTGTTTGGGTAAGTGGTGAGCGTTATCCGTTTGGGGATCCGCTCTTCGTTGGCCACTTATCATGGGATGGTAAGCGGTTCCACTTTTCGTCAGCCATCCTTGTGATTGAGATAAGTGTTAACATTCGGTTGCACTTTTCGTCAGCCTCATGGTGCGTAGTGGTGAGTGGTTAATGTATTTGACCTACCGCTCTTCGTCGGCCACGTACGCGTTGCGATGGGTGGTGAGTGGTTAACGATTTTGACCTACCGCTCTTCGTCGGCCACCATCGAGTCGAATGTTGACATTGTGTATGTCGGGGTGTGTATGTTTCGCTGGTATTGTACATATTATTGTTGAGATCTCTATGCTAATGTTGTTGACTGGTTGTACGTATGATTATACGTTTATTGCGGTTTGCTAATGATTATTGTGTTGTTTGTGTAGGTGTATGCAAGTAATTGATTATGTATGTATGCGAATAAGTATTGCATTCACTAAGCATTAGCTTACCCTCTCGTTGTTTACATTTTTAGGTTCGGAGGCGGACGTGGCAAGGGTATGCTCGGGATTAGATGATTTTCCCCTTTTGATGCTTGCTTGGATTACTTTTGGTTTCGACTTAGAATTGGGTAGTTTATACCCAAACATCATGCTCGTGGTTGTGTTTGGAACTTAAACTCATGTAGTCGAAAACTTGTATTTTGTATGAAGGTCGTAAAATGGCCGATGTGGGCCCGGTGTCGTAAATCTTGTTTTATTATTGAAACGTGTTAGTTTTACATATTATAAAATGTTATGAAAAACATTTGGTCTAAAAGTGTCGGGAAGTGGGAGATCTTTAATTGAAAAATGACAAAACCGAACAGAACTGATCAGGCCTTGTGCGCGCCGCGCACTTTATCTGTATATAAAAAAAATTCGCGTTTAAGGTTGGATAACGGGTTGGGTTGTTACAAGTGGTATCAGAGCATGGTCTAAGGGATTTAGGTGACTTGAGATAGGCGCCTAGACTTAGACTTTTTGTGTGTGCTTATGATTTTGTTTGATGCATTTTGTGTTAGTGCGTAGTGTAATGAGGGGTAGCGTTCCTTATGGAATTACCCTATGATGGTGGTCGGATTGACGTGCGAGGGGCTAAGACTTGGTGTTTCCAAGCATTCCTTAGTGTTGGGCGAAAGATTTTACCAAGCCATGAGAATGGGCTTTGGTGTTGTTTTGGTAGCGCGTAGTCGCTTTTGTGACGTAATTGATGAAACATAAGTTTCGTCGGGTACGGATGACTTAAGGACACTTTAGTGTTGTGATGGGTGACATCGGATGAATGGAACCCTCGAGGTCGAGCTTTTCGATCTCGATGAATGTTGATAGTGGAGTCTATGTGACGCGATGTCAGGTGCCTCTTTCATACCTGCAAGCATAATGTCCGATTCCAACGATGTTGTGGTTACATTGTACTTAGGGTACCAGAGAGAAACCCTTAGGTACATGAGTGACTAGGTGGAACTTTGACAAGCTATGGCAATCAGAGGATTGCAAGAGTAAAGTATGTGTAATTGTGATGAACTCTTCGTTCGAAGTGATTAAGGATAGGTAAAGATTCTTTGTATGCTCAAGGTTGGAGCAAGACGTGGTGATGGGTCTTGTGAACCCAATGGTTGGTAAAGTCTACCTTTGGTAGCATTGTACTGTAGGTTTTTTGTATGCCCGAGAGACATATTTAATTAATGTGGCTAACATGTTATGATCCAAGTCGGGTCATACCCAATAACAAGCTTACCGACACCTTAAACGTACTTGAACTTAACGATTGGATCATTAAGTAAATACGCGACACTTGGACTTTAGAAAATCGGTTTTCTAAAATATTATCACTTGAGATAAATTATTTGATAATTTATATTTAATTATTTAAAGGTTTAAATAATTATGTTGTGTTATATTTTATAAGTTGGTTTATAAAATATATAAGTAACAAATGCATATTTTTTTTATAACAAGGTTTTATAAAACTACCAAGTTTTATAAAAATTAAAACCACCTCTTAGTGGACTACATTTAGGTCTCCAAGGATGACAAAATATGCAAGATTCTTGTTGCTTTCTATGATACAATTACACATAAGTATGTCCCTTGACCAAAGACTAAGTGTACATGCAAAAACATTCTCTCAAGTGATAGAAAAGAACCACAAAAACAGCTTCCTGCTGCCTTCCTTGCTGTAGTGATTTTGGGCAGAAAAAAGGGGTTCATTAGCTTGGTTCTTCAAGTGATAATCAAGTATAATTAAATCCTAACCATAGTATTAGGTGTTGGGTACAAGTTTGGGGTATTATCCCTTGAGGTTTCATAGTTTTGAAGCTTCATTCATCATCATTCTTTCACTTGCTGCTGTCCAGTTTTCAGGGTGCGAAAGAAGAGGGTTTCAAGCTTAGGTTGCTAGCTCATTAAGGTTCTAAAGCCTAACTATATCAAGGGTGTATTGGTGAATTGTTTCATCATCTTCTTCCTCTTCAAACTCACCCTCAATTAAGTTGAGGAGGTATTATTTTCTTCCTTACTCACTTATTTTATATGTAAGCATGATCCATGACTTGATATGAATAAGGAATTTGACAAGAATGGGCTTACAAATATACTTGTTCTAATAATGCTTCCGCTATGTTAACTATCTTAAAATTGTTTTTAAGATTATGTAAACTACATGAACATGTTGTTTAGAAACTTGTTAAATTCCATCAATGGTATCTAGAGCCGAGGTCTATGGATTATGCTTCTTATATGGTCTTTAAACCCACTATATTTGCATTTCAAGTACATGCATGAAAATGGAATGCTAAAATTGTCGGGTTTGGGTGGGTTTGGAATTTAGGCCGAATTTAAGGAGACCCAAAATGGGTTTTTGGGTTCTTCCATTTGGTCTAATTTTGGTTGAATGTAAATGTTCACAATCTAAGCCTTGACCTTGTGTTTGGTTGCATGCATGGTTGATTAATATTTATTCAAATGGTTTGTAATAATATTTATTCATTTGGCATGTAATAATTCATTTGGTTATGTAATTTATTTTATATTTGGTATGTAAAGTAGATTAGGTTGTAATTTCATTTCTTTTAGACAAAATGTATTAGGATATATTTTGTAAAATGATGAAGATGATGAAGACTTGAAGAACACATGAAGATGCATTTGGATGCAAGTTTAAGTGGGAGGTTAAAACCTCCTACTTTGTGTTTTAACCCTTAACCGGTGACATTTGTTTTCGGCTAAACAAATGTCCACCAAATTGGCTTGATTGTGAACACATTTGTTTTTCATGCGTGGTTGTTTTATTTCTTGTATGATTGTGGATTGTGTATGTTGCTACAACAAGTTATCACACAAGATAACAACAAGCAAAACTACAATTTAATTGGTTAAGTTATTAACAATGTGCAATGAACAAAATTACAATTTAATTAGTTAAATTAAAAGTGGCAAAAACCTTAATAAATGGTTATTAAGAACAAGAAATTGATCACATGTATAAAATGGTTTATATCAAGTAATTGGCTAAATTACATGACTTGAAAATGGATTTCAAATGAACCATACACTAACTGCATGTTGGTGTATGGCATATATGTTTTCTTAAACTAGAAATAATGAAAACTTAAAATCCCTTTAACACAAGGTAAACAAGTTAAACGCCATCTTTTTGTACAACACTTAAAATTATTAGGGAACTCATAATGGGATAAAGGTCACCTAACCGTTATGAACAAACTAATATGATTAAGGTAAATTTTGCACACTTGTGGGATAAAGGTTACCTAACCACTTGTATGTTAAGTTTACACGTTTACACAAATATGACGACTTGATTTGGAAATCATGAACTTAGGGTCACCGAAGCATGATGAACAAATAGGCGTTGATGGGATAATATGCCATGCAAAAGGATTGCATGATCCCATAACTTAGAAGTTTCAAAAGGATTGCAATTGTCATATAAAGACTACCTAGCTAAATCAAATGACGGGATAAAGGTCATCTAACCGAAATTTGGTTTACCGTTGGGTTCTAAAATTTAATAAATATCAATTGGATTTAAAGGGTATTGATTGTTAAATTAAAATTAGTACTTAAACAACTTTGTTAAATTTTGTAGATGGCCGCCAATAACAACAACAACATTCCTAACGCACCTATTAACTTTAACAACCTATCGTTGAGGTCAATCCTCGAAAAGGAAAAAATCAACCATACGAACTTCATGGATTGGTTCCGCAATCTAAGAATTGTCCCCAAACTAGAGGACAGGGCGTATGTGTTGGAAGACCCCATTCCCGATCAACCAGACGAGGATGATACGGAAGCCATGGCTTATTGGGAGAAATATTGCACCGATTCGTTGCAAGTTTCTTGCCTTATGCTTGGGACTATGATACCCGAACTCCAAAAGGATTTTGAGCATCATAGTGCATATGACATGATCACACAGTTGAAGGAGATGTTCCTTCAAAAAGCTCGTGTCGAGCGCTTCGAAACGGTTCAAGCGCTTCATGCATGTCGGATGGACGACACCCAATCCATTTCATCTTATGTCCTTAAGATGAAAAGCCTTATTGATCGAGCAAACCGTCTAAATTGTAACGTGTCTAATGAATTAGCCACGGACCTTATCCTTAACTCATTGTTAAAGAGGTTTGACACATTCGTGTTAAACTATAACATGAATGGATGGGATAAGAGCATTGGCGAATTACATTCCATGCTTAAGACGGCCGAAGCGAGCATGGGTAAAAGGGCTTCACCCGTGTTTACGATCAATGTAGGCGGGTCCAAAAACCATAACACTCCTAAGCCGAAGGCGGCTAAGAGGAAAGGACCCGCCTACCAAGGCAAGGGCAAGGGAAAGGGGAAGATGGTTACCTCAACCAACAACAAGAAGCAAAAGGTTGCCGGTGAAGCTAATCCCAAGGAAGATCCGTGCTTCGGTTGCGGTGAAATGGGTCACTAGAAACGAAACTGCCCGGTCTACCTTAAGGAGTTGAAGGAAAAGAGGGTTGCAGGGCAAACCACAGGTAATGTATATATGGTATACATTGAGCTTAGTATTACTTCTTCTAATACATGGGTATTAGACCCAGGATGTGAAACTCATATTTGCAATTCTTTGCAGGGGTTCAAAAGAAGTGATCAAGAGGCGGGAATGACAAGTCTCTTCATGGGAAATGGAGCAAGGGTGCAAGTGAAAGCTCAAGGAGACTTTGTTTTGAAGCTACCAAGTCGTTTGGATCTTATTTTGAAAAATGTTTTGTATGCACCCGATTTATCATGAAACATCATTTCTGTATCCCGTTTGAAACAATATGGTTTTAATCTTAATTTCATTAATGATGATATCAATGTTTTTTTAGATAATGTGTTCTATTTCAAGGCTTCGCCTTCGAATGGTATTTATGAATTGGTTCATGATGACACATCATATGATAGCTCAATATTCCATGCAAACACCAAGAAACTCAAAAGGAATTTGAGTGATTCCTACTTATGGCATTGTCGCCTTGGTCACATAAACAAGAATCGAATGCATACACTTCAAAAGAATGGACTTTTGAAATCAAATGAACTGGACTCGTTTGATGTATGTGAATCTTGTTTACAAGGCAAAATGACTAAAGCACCTTTCAAAGGGACCTATGAAAGGGCTAAGGACTTATTGGGATTAATACATTCGGATGTATGTGGACCCTTTAAGCCCATAACTAGGAATGGTGAAAGATACTTCGTTACTTTCATTGATGACTTCAGTCGCTTCGGATATGTCTACTTGCTAATACATAAGGACGAAACTTTTGAAGCATTCAAAGAATATCAAAAAGAAGTACAAAATCAACTCAATAAAACAATCAAGGTACTTCGTACCGATAGAGGAGGTGAATACCTAAGCGATGCTTTGCAAGATCATCTTAAAGGTTGTGGAATTATCTCGCAACTCACTCCTCCTGGAACACCCCAACTAAATGGAGTTTCTGAAAGGAGGAACCGAACCCTAATGGATATGGTTCGATCTATGATGGCTAGAAGCTCGTTACCTCTGTCATTTTGGGGTTATTATCTATGCTTCACGGCTCGTATTCTAAATATGGCCCCAACCAAGAAAGTGGAACAAACACCTCATGAGATGTGGTTTGGAAAACCTCCATCTCTATCATACCTAAAGGTATGGGGATGTGAAGCTTACCCTAAGCGTTACGTCCCTAATAAGTTGAATGTTCAATCCACGAAGTGTATCTTCATAGGGTATCCCAAGGATGATATAGGATACTATTTCTATGATCCATCCGAGCAGAATGTATTTGTTGCTCGGAAGGCTGAATTCCTTGAAACTAAGTTCCTAATGGAAGGTAATAGTGAAAGGAAGATAGATCTTGAAGAGGTTCAAGATTAAGTAGATGATACACAATTGGTTGACACTAGCACTCAACATGAAAATGTTGAGAATGATCAAATGGATGATCAAAGTATACAAGACGTTCGCAGATCTGGTAGGATTAGTAATCCTCCTGAGAGATATGGGTTTCTCATGGATGATTGCTATGTGGTTGATATGGATGAACCAACAAACTACCAAGATGCTTTATCAAGGATTGATAAAGATAAATGGCAGGAAGCCATGAACGCTGAGATGCAATCCATGTATGACAACCAAGTTTGGGAACTAGTTGTACAACCTACTAACTCCAAGTTAGTTGATTGTAAATGGATTTTCAAGATGAAAACCGACATGCATGGAAACTTAAATACATATAAAGATAGACTTGTAGCAAAGGGTTTCACTCAAACTCAAGGGGTTGACTATGATGAAACCTTTTCGCCTGTGGCAATGCTAAAGTCTATTAGGATATTATTTGCCATTGCTGCTCATTATGATTATGAAATATGGCAAATGGATGTCAAGACCGCTTTCCTAAATGGATATCTTGAGGAAGATGTCTATATGGTTCAGCCTGAAGGTTTTGTCGATCCGAAACATCCTAACAAAGTATGTAAGTTAAAGAAGTCAATCTATGGATTGAAACAAGCATCTAGAATGTGGAATCATCGTTTTAATGAGGAAGCCAAGAAATTTGGCTTCATTAAAAATGGTGATGAAGCTTGTGTATACAAGAAAGCTAGTGGGAGCACTATCATGTTCCTTGTATTATATGTGGATGATATATTGTTATTTGGAAACGATATTCCAACAATGCAAGGCGTTAAGACTTGGCTAAAAAGCTGCTTCTCCATTAAGGATCTTGAAGAAGCACAATACATTTTGGGGATTAGGATCTACAGGGATAGATCCAAGAAATTGATAGGTTTGAATCAAAGTGCATACATTGAAAAGATCATGAAAAGGTTCAAGATGGAGAACTCTAAGAAAGGTTTGGTACCTATTCAAAGAGGAACGCTCCTTAGTTCATCTCAGTGTCCCACCACGAAAGATGAACAGGAGAGAATGAAGAAAGTCCCATATGCGTCTGCTATTGGGTCAATCATGTATGCAATGATATGCACTAGACCGAATGTTTCATGCGCTCTTAGCCTGACAAGCAGATACCAGAATAACCCAGGAAACAGTCATTGGATTGCTGTTAAAAGTATATTGAAATACCTTAGGAGGACTAAGGATATGTTTCTAATATATGGGTCTGGTGAGGAGGAACTCGCTGTAAGAGGTTACGTGGACGCGAGTTTCCAAACGGATCGTGATGATTCTCGATCACAATCCGGTTATGTCTTCACATTAAATGGACGTGCGGTCTCTTGGAAGAGTTCAAAACAGGATGTTGTTGCGTTATCCACTACAGAGTCGGAGTACATTGCTGCCTCATTGGCAGCTCAGGAAGCTGTATGGATGAAGAAATTCATCGACGACTTAGGAGTAGTACCTTCCATTCAGGACCCTCTTGAGATCTTTTGTGACAACGAGGGTGCGATTGCTCAAATCAAGGAACCTCGTGCTCATCAAAAGACACGTCACATTGAGCGAAGATTCAACTACATAAGGGATGAAGTTGAAAAGGGAAAGATATGTATTCGCAAAGTTCACACAGATCTTAACCTAGCGGATCCTCTCACGAAGCTCTTACATGGAACAAAACATACTGGACATGTTAATGCATTAGGGCTTCGATATTCTAGTGATTGGTTGTGATCTATTTTAAGTATTGTAATGGAACGATATTATTCAAGCTCATCAATATAATTATGGTATTAATTTATTTTGAGTCATGTTCCTACTTTGCATATTTTATCCATGAATAAGTAATTATTCTAAATTCCGTAGTCGATCACATTTGTGGGAACAAGTGTGAGGTTTAGACTATTATGAACTTGGATTGGTATGCATTCACGGATGAATGTGGGGCAAGGTTGCAACCAAGGTTCATAGATATTTGTGGGATACAAATATTGGAAGACCCGCCCTCAAGATTTACTAAATGGAGCCTTCGTGGTTGATCACATGTAATCTTGAGTAAAGGCGAATATCATTGTATCCTCTGACCTGAGATACATATTAGTTTTGGATATTTACCAAGTATTGTGCCTTGATTCTTTCCTTCACTATTCTGAAATATGGTAGTTCACAAGGAAGAGCTCAGGCATAATGCAAGGTATACATTTAGGACGTATGTAGTCAAGATGGAATTTGTCCCTCTTATTCGTTGAGAGTCAGATGTCTAAGGCCTGATAAAGTTAAATCTAGAAGAGAGTGATCACTATGTATCTCTTGGATTTAACATGACATCTAGGACGAAAGGATATGATGAAAAGATTCACCTATTCATATTCGAGATGGGAACTCAAAAGGGATGATGTTATTGAATGGCACAAAGTCATAACATATTGGGGGTGGTGGACGGTCGTTAGGTCGTATCCATCACTTGCATTAATTTCTTATGTTTCTCGTGCAAGTGGGAGATTGTAGGTTTTTCGTATGCCCGAGAGACATATTTAATTAATGTGGCTAACATGTTATGATCCAAGTCGGGTCATACCCAATAACAAGCTTACCGACACCTTAAACGTACTTAAACTTAACGATTGGATCATTAAGTAAATACGCGATACTTGGACTTTAGAAAATCGGTTTTCTAAAATATTATCACTTGAGATAAATTACTTGGATAATTTATATTTAATTATTTAAAGGTTTAAATAATTATGTTGTGTTATATTTTATAGGTTGGTTTATAAAATATATAAGTAACAAATGCATATTTTTTTATAACAAGGTTTTATAAAACTACCAAGTTTTATAAAAATTAAAACCACCTCTTAGTGGACTGCATTTAGGTCTCCAAGGAGGACAAAATATGCAAGATTCTTGTTGCTTTCTATGATACAATTACACATAAGTATGTCCCTTGACCAAAGACTAAGTGTACATGCAAAAACATTCTCTCAAGTGATAGAAAAGAACCACAAAAATAGCTTCCTGCTGCCTTCCTTGCTGTCGTGATTTTGGGCAGAAAAAAGGGGTTCATTAGCTTGGTACTTCAAGTGATAATCAAGTATAATTAAATCCTAACCATAGTATTAGGTGTTGGGTACAAGTTTGGGGTATTATCCCTTGAGGTTTCATAGTTTTGAAGCTTCATTCATCATCATTCTTTCACTTGCTGCTGTTCAGTTTTCAGGGTGCGAAAGAAGAGGGTTTCAAGCTTAGGTTGCTAGCTCATTAAGGTTCTAAAGCCTAACTATATCAAGGGTGTATTGGTGCATTGTTTCATCATCTTCTTCCTCTTCAAACTCACCCTCAATTAAGTTGAGGAGGTATTATTTTCTTCCTTACTCACTTATTTTATATGTAAGCATGATCCATGACTTGATATGAATAAGGAATTTAACAAGAATGGTCTTACAAATATACTTGTTCTAATAATGCTTCCGCTATGTTAACTATCTTAAAATTGGTTTTATGATTATGTAAACTACATGAACATGTTGTTTAGAAACATGTTAAATTCCATCATGTACGGTTGTACAAATGCGGTTATGGGATGTAGTTCCAAGTGGGGGAGTTACACTCCCACGCGAGGAGGTTTTAGTGTGAGATTTCGGATGATGCTCATAGTGGATCCGAAATTTGTGTTGGGACCTAGATTTGGCCGATTTGTGGTAGAGTACAATTTCGGTTAAATTGTACTTATGATTTTGGATTTAAATTATCACCGAGGTGGTAATGTGTTTGACGATAATGAACGTGTTTGACGAACAAGGTGAAATCCCTCGTTGGGAGATAATGAACGTGTTTGACGAGCAAGGTGAAATCCCTCGGTTAAGGGGTGTGCGTGTCGAATTCTCTTTTAGAGGATTATTGTTTTGTACCTATGTGTGCTATAGGTGGTTCTTGCTCGATTGTGTTAAGCATGGTTTGCACGTGAGGACCTTTCGTGTGCGGAAATTCCAGGAGGTGTGGAATGATTCTAAGTATGCGCATATACTCAGTTTGTTTGTATGTATTGTGGTAAGTGTTATCCATTGTGAGGATTCACTTTTCGTTGGCCACGGTTGAGGTGTGATAAGTATTAAGTGTTATCCGTTAGGATTCACTTTTCGTCGGCTGCTTATTGGTATGTGGAATGCGTTTCCCATTAGGATTCGCTTTTGTTTGGCCATGTGTGAGGAGAGGTAAGTGTGATCCGTAAGGATGCGCTTTTTGTCGGCCTCTTGTTGCGTAGTGGTAAGTGGTTAACGTTTGATCTACCGCTTTTCGTCGGCCACGTACGCGTGAGGATGTGGGGCAAGTGGTATCCATTTGTGAGGATTCACTTTTCGTCGGCTCCATTGTATTGTTTGTTGACAATATTATTTGTGTGTTGTTACTTTAGCAATGTACATGATAAGGGTACGCTAAAGGGATTGCTAACTTGGTACGAGGTTTGGGAATGTTAGCTTGTTTTGTCATGCGGTCGAGGTATGAATTCGTTCTGGATTGGGAATGAAGCGATACTTAGTGCTCAGTTTGGTAGATTTGGTAAATCACGGATGATGATTTAAATCGGAAGGGTAACTTTTGAGTAAAGTCACCTAAGGGAGTTGTGCGAAATCTTCGAATTTGATAGAATTGTTGTGGACATCGATTTTGGACGTATGTCGGAGGACCATGGATCGTGGTTCCCATTAGTTAAGTGGCTAGGATCACGGGGACGTAATCCAATCTAAGTGGGGGAGAGTTGTAAGACCCTAAACCCAAGTGCACAGGTGTACGTAAACATCGAATAATCAAACTGAGTTAAAACTGAAACGGGCAGACTGAGTTTGACCTTGTGCACGCCGCACCAGGTGGGGGTACACGCCGCACACTGCCTCTGCGACAGAATTCTGCTTTTTTGCAATTTTGAGTTAAATGAAGGGCATTTTGGTCTTTTCACTTGAGGCCGGATGTGTAGCCATATTATCAGTTTTGGATCTAGTTTTGGACCACATTTCAAATCCACAAACACTCTCATTTCATTCCTAGAGAGAGAGAGATTTCTAGAGAGAGATTTGGAGATTTGGAGAAGAAGGAGCTTGAATCGATCAAAAGCTCAAGTGTTAAGGTTGTTCATCTCGCTCTTGGCTACGTTGTGGTAGTATTGGTAAGTTCTAACTCCGAGTTTTCATAGTTTGATTTAGTGTTCATAATTGGGGTTTTGATTTGGGTGTTCTTGAGTAAACCCACTAGTTGATAATTGGGTGATTGAGTTAGTAAATGGTGTTGATAACCATTGTTGGTGGGTTATGGGTTGGATGATGAAATTGATTAGTTGATAATCATGTTCGGGTGTTAATATCACTAGTTAACTTAGGTTATAAGTGATTATTAGTGTAAACTTGCAAATGGGTGTTTTGACTTGAGATTAGGTCAAAATGGGTTTTGTGTAAATTGACGGGTGAAACATCGAGGTGTTAAGATGCCACTCGGGGTGAAGCATCGAGGTGTTAAGGTGCCACCTAGGAGTGAAGTGTCGAGGTGTTAAGGCGCCACTCTATAAAATAAAGAGTGAAGCATCGAGGTGTTAAGATGCCACTCGGGGTGAAGTACCGAGGTGTTAAGGTGCCACCCTAGGGTTTAGTGATACGAGGTGTTAAGTACACTAACGGATGTTATGAACACCGATGGCATTTTCGCGAGTGCCATTCCCTTGTACGATTGGTTAACCATGGTTATTGTGTTGTAAGCGTGAGCATATTATATTGTTCGAGTTATATATATATATATATATATATATATATATATATATATATATATATATATATATATATATATATATATATATATATATATATTGTATACGTATAATGTTGTATTGTCGTGATGTAGCTAACCCTCCGGGTGTAGTTTATTGGCGTTGTTCACATCGACGTTGGTGAACTTATCTTATTGATGGTATTATTAGCTTGTTGCTTAGTGATCGTACGGTATGCTTAGATTAGCTTGCCTTTATGCTTGGATGCTCCGGTATGCGGTATTTGTTTATTTATGTGGCGTGTCCATTTTATGCATATATATGAATGTAGTATATTTTCACTCACTAAGCGTTAGCTTACCCTCTCGTTGTTTACATTTTTATAGATTGCATGGATGCGGTGGATCGGGTAAGGGTGGGGACTAGTGAGCTTAGGTAGTTTGCTTTAGAAGACTTGCTTTTGGTTCGATTAGGATTGGGTAGCGTATCCCCAATCCCATGCTCGGTCTATGTTTGTATAAACTAAATTGGGTCGAAATGGTCACCTTGTGGTAATTTGGGTTGATGTGGGCCCGGTGTTGTAAAACTCGGTTTTATTATGGAAAACTCTTAGTTTTAATTATTATAACACATTGTGAAAGTGTTTTGGTTTAAAAGTGTCGGGAAGCGGGTTTTTCGCCCGTGTGTAATTGTTAAACTGATCAGAACTTTTTAGTGTATTTGAACGCTGTCCAAGATGGCTGGACGCTGTCCAGTCCTTCAGAGCTGGACGCCGTCCAGATAGCTGGACGCCGTCCAGATAGCTGGACGCCATCCAGATGAACTGTCCCACAAAATTTTTTTTAGCACATTTTTGGATGGATAACGGGTTGGGTTGTTACAAGTGGTATCAGAGCATGGTCTAAGGGATTTAGGTGACTTGAGATAGGTGCCTAGACTTAGACTTTTGTGTGTGCTAAATTTGTTGCGGGACTTGTAGGATTACGGGTCGGAATGGGTTATTAGTTAGTGCCTTGTTTGTAGGTGGACTAACGTGTATATTAGTAATGCAGATATTATTAATGTACTATTGTGTTGTGATAATAATTCTTACGTGTGTTTATATCACGTATAATTTTGTTTGCGTTTGCATATATCATCGAGCGAAGCGGTCGTTGTACTAACGAGTCGATACGGCGTGTATGCGTAATAAGGACTTGTAAACCTTATTACGGGTGTAAATCGTGTCTAACAAGTGATGTACGATGAGTGTTTAGCAAGATGGGGCGGTGTTGTGTGTATAACTTTATACGTTCGTGATCTAATCGCTTTTGCATTCCTTAGAATGGCGACGGGAAACGGGATCGAGACGAACGACGTGGAGTTTAACGCTAGAGTTGCGGCTGCCGTTGCGGAGCAAATGAGTGCGTTTCGAGAAGAAATGGATAGGAAGTATTCCGAATTTCGAAATAGCGGAGAAATGGAGCATTGTCTTAAGAGCTTCATGAGGACTAAACCTCCGATGTACGATGGAAAACCGGATCCTTTGATAAGCACAACTTGAATCTCGGATGTCGAAGGGTGTTTTCGTACTATTGAATGCCCTCCTGAGAAGAGGACAAGACTCACTACTAGTTTGTTGCAGGGTAGGGCGAAGGATTGGTTGGATGGTAAGATTGATCTTGTCGGTATCGAACCGTTTATGGCGTTATCATGGGACGAGTTTAAGAAGAAATTCTTCGAGGAGTTTCGGACTTCAGCCGATTTGTGGGAATTGCGTAATGAGTTGCGAAATTTACGACAAGGATCTATGGATTTGAATACTCTCAAGACGATCTTTGTGGCGAAGGCACGCCTTTGCCCAGAGTATTTGGGGAACTCGTTTGTTGATGGGGGATTTCTATCGGACCTTGAATGATGACTTGAAGGATAAAATTTGCCGGGGTCAAGCGAAATCATTTTCGGAATTATTCGACTTGGCTAGGAGTTTCGAGTCGTACTCGCAATCGAAGATAAGTGAGCCTTCAAGTGGGAGAAGGGTTGTTTCTTATGGTGCTCCAAGTAAGAGGACTAAGGGTCCGAGCATGAGCACGGGTAGTACACGGACGGGTATATCAGATTCTAGTGCCTCTAGGTGTTACAATTGTGGCGTGAGGGGTCACAAGTCTTGGGAATGTCCGGTGCCAAAGGGTGATGGCACGGTATGCTTCAATTGCCAAGAAGAAGGACATCGTAAGTCAGAATGTCCCGAGTTAGCGGGGACGGGGGCGGCAAGGAGACGTTAAGGTACGTTTCGTTTTAATAAATATGTCCTTTGATTATTTATTATGTGCCGTTTGAGTTGGGTATGCTAAATGCATCGTGTTGTGCATGTTATCGTCATGGGTGACGTTCCTAATGGAAGTACCCTATGGTGACGTTTTGATTGTTGGGCGAAGGGCGTAAGACTTGGTGCAACCAAGCATTCCTTAGTATTGGGAAATGTTTCTACCAAGCCATGTGTGTGGGCTTTGGTGTTCGGATGTTAGAGCGTGTTCGCTCTCGTGTTGAAGTTGATGAACCGTGAGGTTCGTCGAGTGGATGAAACCTTTGAGATTGAGTGTTTGATCTCGATGTATGTTGGTAAAGGAGTCTACATGACGCGACATTAGGTGCCTCTTTTATACCTACTAGCGTGGTGTTCGACTCCGATTATGTTGCGGTTACATCGTACTTAGGGTACCGAAGTGAAACCCTTAGTTACATGAGTGACTGGGTGAAGTTTGCCAAGCTATAGCAATTGGATGATTACGAGAGTAGAGTTGTGTAATTTGTGGTACACTTTTCGTTCGAAGTGTTTAAGGATTGGTTGAAATCCTTCGTGTGCTCAAGATTGGAGCAAGATGTAGTGATGGGTCGTGTGAACCCAAATTGTTGGTAAAGCCTACCTTTAGTAGCAATGTACAGTTGTACAAAATGCGGTTATGGAACGTAGTCCAAGTGGGGGAGTTACACTCTCGCACGAGGAAGTTTTAGTGTGAGATTTCGGATGATGCGTTGGATAGATCCGTAGTTCGTGTCGAGACCTAGTTTTGGTCGATTTGTGGTAGAGTACAATTTTGGTTAAATTGTACTTATGATGTTGGATTTGGAAATTATCACCGAGGTGGTAATGTGGTAAATCTCGTTGAGAGATAATGGACGTGTTTGGCGAGCAAGGTGAAATCCCTCGGTTAAGGGATGTGTGTGTCAGATTCTCTTTTAGAGAATTATTGTTTTGTACCTATGTTTGATATAGGTGGTTCTTGCTCGATTTTGTGGATGGTTAGTGGTATCCGTAAGGGTTCACTATAGTGTAGCAGAGCGCGATGTTGCACTACTCGTTGTTCGAGGCCAAAAGTGCGTATGTGATTGGTGAAGCATGACCGTTCGAGGTCCGCTGACTTCATCATGGGAGTATTTGATTGGTGAAGCATGACCGTTCGGGGTCCGCTGACTTCATCATGAGAGTAGTGATATATCAGTGAAGCATGACCGTTGACGAGGTCCGCTGACTTCATCCGGTGCTGAGTGAACTATCGGTTGTTTTATACACCAATGGTGGGGTCGTAAGGACCATGTTCTGTGAACTATCGGTTAATTTATACACCGATGGTGGGGTCGTGAGAACCATGTTGTAGGATTAGTGATGCGATAGCCGTGCTTCGCTCACATGTTGTTACGGGTGTGACGAATTTTCGATTTTGGTACACCTTTGGATTAGCGTTGCCATAGTCGTTTTGGGCGCTATCGGTTTTAACTGTTTGTTATGATGTTACGGTAGTTGCGTATGGGTCGTATTGCGCACTACAAGGGATGTTTAGTGATTGGTGTTATCCGTAAGGATTCGTTTGGTTCGGTCTCCATCGTTTCGTGTTGTTGACCTTAGGTTAACTTGGTTACTTTTAGCATTGTACTCGGTAAGGGTACGCTAGGGGATTGATATCTCGGTTCGAGATTGGTTGAGTTCTTCCCGATGTGAGAGATTGAGTAAGGTTTTAGTGCTCGGATTATGATTTGATAAATCGCGTGTGACGATTTTAGTTGTTAAAGGTGATTCATTGGGAAGAGTTGCCTAGGAAAGTCGGTTTGGGACTTATGTTTGAGGACCGTGGAGTGTGGTCCGTTTGGTTAAGTGACAAAGATCACGAGGACGTGATCGAGTTTAAGTGGGGGAGAGTTGTAACACCCTGATTTCTTTTTCAGTTAAGTGGGACGCCGTCCAAGAAGTGGGACGCCGTCATGTATTAAAGAGTGGGACGCCGTCCAGATTTTGGGACGCCGTCCAAAATGCCTGACGGGCCAGCTGTTTTAATTGGTTTTAAAAAGGGGTATTTTGGTAAATTCACTTGGGTGTCGATTTGGAGCCCTCAAAGCTGATCCATTTGGTCATTGTGGATCACATTTCATCCTCATAAACACTCTCATCCACATGTAGAGAGAGAGGAGAGTTTAGAGAGAGAGGTGTATTTGGAGAAGAAGGAGTCGGGTTCTCACCAAAGCTCGGGTTTTAAAGTTGTTCATCTCGCTCCTAGCTATGTTGTGGTGGTATTAGTAAGCTCAAACTCCGAATTTCATTTGTTAGATTTGATATTCAAGTTAGGGTTTTGAGCTAGTTTGTTGTAAAACCCTTTTAGATGATGAAGTGGGTTCATGGTGACTAGTTAGTCTTGTCACTTGGCGGGTTTTGGGTTGGTTGACGATTTGGCCTTGATTAGGCTTTGAAAATGAGTTTAATCACTAGGGTTAGTGATTATGGAAGTGTTGGAACACTTTTGGGTGTGTTTGGTTACCTAATTTTGAAATGGGCCGAATTAGGGTTTTGGTGTCAAAATGGGCAAGACGAGTGTTAAACACTTGTGTTTGGGTGTATTTGGCGTATTATGACCATTGTCACTATTGTTAGTGATTATTGGTTAGTTTGGGCGCGTTTTGTGCTTGAAAGTGCATTTGGGTCGAATTTGCACTAAGTGTCAAATGGGTTGGTTTGTAAGTCAACCCTAATTGTGTTGTGTGTTTTGTGATAATGGAATAGGTACTTTCCATTGACGGGTTGCGAATTATTTTGGTGGCATTCATCAAGGCGATAAGGTGAGTGTTAATATCCTATATGCATATGTATGTGTAGGATGGGTGCAGGTCGGGTGAAGGGGTTCTCTTTTATAGAGCTCACTTCTCATATAGGTGGAATTGTTGGACTTGTGTATAGATCCAGTTGGCACGGTTGTGCATTTTGGTTGACCACCTTTGACGAGGTGCACACTTTGTGTGTACATTATCACATGGGCGTGTGATGTGGATTATATAACCCCAATGGCGAAGGGTTAATATTGTGAGTGGAATAATTATACGCGTAGGTATATAACGTATCTATTTGTTGTAGCGTGAGATGTGAAGTGTAGAGGTGTTAAGACACCACGTTTCACCTGACGAGTGAAGTGTCGAGGTGTTAAGACGCCACTCGGAGTGAAGCATCGAGGTGTTAAGATGTCACTCTAAGTAATTCACGGGTGAAGCATCGAGGTGTTAAGATGCCACTCGGGGTGAAGCATCGAGGTGTTAAGGTGCCACCTAGGAGTGAAGTGTCGAGGTGTTAAGGCACCACTCCATAAAATAAAGAGTGAAGCATCGAGGTGTTAAGATGCCACTCGGGGTGAAGTACCGAGGTGTTAAGGTGCCACCCTAGGGTGTAGTGATACGAGTTATTAAGTACACTAATGGATGTTATGAACACCGATGGCATTTTCGTGAGTGCCATTCCCTTGTACGATTGGTTAACCATGGTTATTGTGTTGTAAGCGTGAGCATATTATATTGTTCGAGTTATATATATATATATATATATATATATATATATATATATATATATATATATATATATATATATATATATATATATATATATATATATATATATATATATTGTATACATATAATGTTGTATTGTCGTGATGTAGCTAACCCTCCGGGTGTAGTTTATTGGCGTTGTTCACATCGACGTTGGTGAACTTATCTTATTGATGGTATTATTAGCTTGTTGCTTAGTGATCGTACGGTATGCTTAGATTAGCTTGCCTTTATGCTTGGATGCTCCGGTATGCGGTATTTGTTTATTTATGTGGCATGTCCATTTTATGCATATATATATGTATGTAGTATATTTTCAGTCACTAATCGTTAGCTTACCCACTCGTTGTTTACATTTTTATAGATTGCATGGATGCGGTGGCTCGGGTAAGCGTGGGGACTAGTGAGCTTGCGTAGTTTGCTTTAGAAGACTTGCTTTTGGTTCGATTAGGATTGGGTATCATATCCCCAATCCCATGCTCGGTCTATGTTTGTATAAACTAAATTGGGTCGAAATGGTCACCATGTGGTAATTTGGGTCGATGTGGGCCTGGTGTTGTAAAACTCAGTTTTATTTTGGAAAACTCTTAGTTTTAATTATTATAACACATTGTGAAAGTGTTTTGGTTTAAAAGTGTCGGGAAGCGGGTTTTTCGCCCGTGTGTAATTGTTAAACTGATCAGAACTTTTTAGTGTATTTGGACACCGTCCAAGATGGCTGGACGCCGTCCAGTCCTTCAGAGCTGGATGCCGTCCAGTCCTTCAGAGCTGGACGCCGTCCAGATAGCTGGACGCCGTCCAGATGAACTGTCTCAGAAATTTTTTTTAGCACGTTTTTGGATGGATAACGGGTTGGGTTGTTACAATAATCACTAGTCGATTGTGATTATGGGTATTTCGGGTGAGATTTGACTTAGTCAAATTGGAAGTAAGTGCAATTGGGTTAATATTGCACTTATTGGTATTTTGGTTATAAGCTAGATTGTTTGGCTTATTTGTTGTGAATTACTTAGGTGATTTGCATTTGGACGATTAGGAGCTCAAGCGGGATTGCTTTTCAAGAAATCGTGGTGAGTGGAATATTTATACGCTTATGTATATAATTTGGTTGCTTACGTGCGATGCGGTAAGTGACATCCGTTAGGATTCCCTTTTCGTGGACCACAATCCAGTTAGGAAAATATAGTGAGTGATATCAGTGTGGATAGCTCTTCGTTGGCTATATTCGGTTTGTGTATGTGGAGAGCGATTAATGTTTGACCTATCGCACTTTGTCGGCCACGTGTGTGTGTGTGTGTGTGTGTTTGGAATGTGGTGAGTGATATCTGAAAGGAATGACACTTTGTCGACCACAATTGGAGGTGAGCATGTGACGAGTGATTAACGTTTCACCTATCGCTCTTCGTCGGTCACATGTGAGTATTTGGTTATGTGGCGAGTGATTAATGTTTGACCTATCGCTCTTCGTCGGCCACATGTGTGTTTGGGTAAGTGGTGAGCGTTATCCGTTTGGGGATCCGCTCTTCGTTGGCCACTTATCGTGGGATGGTAAGCGGTTCCGCTTTTCGTCGGCCATCCTTGTGATTGAGGTAAGTGTTAACGTTCGGTTTCACTTTTCGTTGGCCTCATGGTGCGTAGTGGTGAGTCGTTAACGTATTTGACCTACCGCTCTTCGTCGGCCACGTACGCATTGCGATGGGTGGTGAGTGGTTAACAATTTTGACCTACCGCTCTTCGTCGGCCACCATCGAGTCGAATGTCGACATTGTATATGTCGGGGTGTGTATGTTTCGCTGGTATTGTACGTATTATTGTTGAGATCTCTATGCTAATGTTGTTGATTGGTTGTACGTACGATTATACGTTTAGTGCGGTTTGCTAATGATTATTGTGTTGTTTGTGTATATGTATGCAAGTAATTAGATTATGTATGTATGCATATAAGTATTGCATTCACTAAGCATTAGCTTACCCTCTCGTTGTTTACATTTTTAGGTTCGGAGGCGGACGTGGCAAGGGTATGCTCGGGATTAGATGATTTTCCCCTTTTGATGCTTGCTTGGATTACTTTTGGTTTCGACTTAGGATTGGGTAGTTTATCCCCAAACATCATGCTCGTGGTTGTGTTTGAAACTTAAACTCATGTAGTCGAAAACTTGTATTTTGTACGAAGGTCGTAAAACGGCCGATGTGGGCCCGGTGTCGTAAATCTTGTTTTATTATTGAAACGTGTTAGTTTTACATATTATATAATGTTGTGAAAAGCATTTTGTCTAAAAGTGTCGGGAAGTGGGAGATCTTTAATCGAAAAATCACAAAATCGGACAGAACTGATCAGGCCTTGTGCGCGCCGCGCACAATGGGTGGTGCGCGCCCCGTACCTTATCTTTATATATATATAAAAAACATTTCGCATTTAAGGATGGATAACGGGTTGGGTTGTTATACCAAAAATATATATTGCAAAAGCATTTAAAAAGGGAGCAAATGAAACTCACGATACTGTAATTCGTAGCAATAATGCAAATGACGGCACTGAACAAGTGTAGGGTTGGCCTCGGATTCACGAACCTATATCATGTATATATATTAACACATATAATAATATTCAAATACATATGTATTTTGATATTAGTAATATACTTGTGATATTAAATTTAATATTAATAATTACTTAAATATATTTATTTTATATATATTCTATTAAATTATCATAATAATCTATAATATACTTTTATTAAAATATTTTGGATACGTATTTAGTATTAATATTTTTAAATTCTCATAATTTTTAATATGATAACATATTTAATTAATTCGAGTTATATTAAAATGTAAATGAACAAAAAGTATTTTATTAGTAAAAGTAGTATACTTATAATATATACTACTATATATTTAAAGTTTGTATCTAATTTATAATATCTATCTTTTTAGTTTAAGATCATAAAAATATAGTTATATTTTATATACGAAATATATTTAAAACTAAAGTTATAGTTAGTGATTTTAATTATAATAATGATAATGATAAAAATAATACTAATAATGATAATCATATTAATAATAAGGATAATACTAATAATGATTTTGTTAGTAATAATAATACTAATAATGTTTAATTATAATACTAATAATAATAATAATAATAATAATAATAATAATAATAATTAATAATAATAATAATAATAATAATAATAATAATAATAAAATAATAATAATAATAATAATAATAATAATAATAATAATAATAATAATAATAATAATAATAATAATAATAATAATAATAAGTATACTACCTTAAAGAATAGCTTCCTAAAAAGATGTCGCAGCCCAGGCTCGAACCCGAGACCTTTAGCTCAAACACCAACACTTTAGATCATTGATCCATCTATTTCTTTCTTAGATATATCATACCCGAAATTTATTTAACCCTCCTTTTCTAATTTCTGCCCAACAATTAATCAAGTTCACAAACTCAAATATTACGGTCCAATATGATAAGCTTTATAGTCACTAGATTAAATGCAACAGCCTGTTGGATTGTGAAGCCCAAGGATTAATTAACAAAGCACGATTCAATAGATTAATTTGGCCATTCATTATTCATCAAACTAAACGAGCTTAAATGATCCAAGTGAGAAATTTACTAAGTCTGTATAATCTCATTTATCTACTCGTCGATTACACAGATTCGTGAATTAAGGAGTCAATAGCCGCCAACAGGAAATAAAAGGTGGGGTCTTTGATTCATTGTCAATCATCATCAATCAATATCCTCTTATTCGTTTTTAATCACTAATTCTTCCAATATTATATCACCATCACAGCTCATCTTATCATTATTAAAATAGAACAAGGAGTGTAGAGCAGTAGTATTTCAATGGGGTTTTGGTCTGTTTATATCGAACCAGAAACATTAAGGAAACGGTGATTCACGGTTTGGTTTTAGGAGGTGTTCGAAGGTGTTTAAGGCTGATCAAAGAGAGACAGAGACACGCAGCAGTAGCTGCAATTCGGTGGTTACATGTGGGTTGCAGTAAATTTTGGTTGTGATTTACGATTTAGAAGATGAGAGAGAGAGAGAGAGAGATAAAGAGAGAGAAGTGGTTGTGGTTGTTTTACAGCGAAAAGAGACAGAATAACAAACGTAGCTGTAGTAGCATGACTGTTTAAATCAGGAGCCGTTCAAGATGAATTTTAACATGATTAGTTTTGGTTTTATATAGGTTTTTAGTAAGGGTAAAAGATGGTGGTGATGTCTGATCAGAACAAACGCATGACTAGAATAGTTACAACGAACCGTGGCACCATTATTCTCGTTGTTTACACAGGAAATGTACAATAGCATAACCTTGTTTGTATGGCTATTAGAAATCCATAGAAAATAGAAAAATAATAGAAGGAAAGGAGTGATCGTGAAAGGTAAACAGAAGAAAATAAAAGAGAGGGAGAAGATGATGGTGTGATTGAAGGTGGTTCTAGATGGTGGTCAACGTTGGGATTAAGGTGGCTCGAAGGTGATGGTGTGCCTTGAGTTGGGTCTTGGTTTTTGTACAAGAATTGGAGTAAGAAACGAATATGGTTGCAAGTGTTTTTGGTTGTGGGTTAGTAAATGAAGGAGATAGAAACATAAATACCGGTTGTGTTTTGGTTTGTTGTAGACTGATCAGAAGAAAAAAAATATATATAGCATCATCAATGAGCGACAGTTGGTGATGGTTTTAATAATTGTGTTTTGAATATACAGGAAGTAAAAACAAGTTTGTTGATAGTGGTCTTTATCGAAGATAACAATGAAAACAAAAAGAAACGAGGAAGCAGTAGTAGTTAAGGTTGGTTTCGGTTGAAATCATAAAACAGAATAAATAAATAAAACGCAGGTGAAGTAGAAAACTCACTTTGGTTTATATATCGGGTTTAATGGTGACAAAACAGTAGTGTGCAGGTATGTGTTGTCGATTAATAACATAGCAATAACATGGTTGTTGAAGTGTTCTTCAACTCGAAACAGAAAGTAACAGCAAACGTAGCAGGAATCAAAAGTGTTTAGTTGGGTCTATATCGTATAAGTGGTGGTTGTATATGATGACGAAGAAAATCAAAAGTGAGACATGGTGGTTCATGATTATCGATGGTGGAGTGATGTTCTATGGTGATTATTGAATTCAACAGAAAAAGAAAGGAAAGATGGTGTTCTTGAGATGGTGGTTCGAGTGGTATAATACATAGCATCATATCGAGTTTCATGGGTTTCGTGGCAGTGAGTGATGGTTGGTTTGGACGTTTGCAATAAACAGAAAAAAAATAATAAGTTATTGGGTGGGTTGTGGTGGAGTTTGATCGGAGGAAGAAGGAGGTTAATCTCCTGGTTGTATGTGTATGTATGCTAATTATATATGTAAATTGATATCAATGTGTAATAATATTAATTTGTGATATAATTTTAGATGTTGGAATCACTTATTGGAAATCTTCAATCATCAAAAGTCGTTACATGTTGTTATCAATTAGCAATAATAAAGTAGCCTATACGAGTACTTTTAATCTATTAATTCAACTTTTGTGAAAACTTTTAACATCTTAATTCGATTACAAACAGAAAACGATAAAGCAGTTTTTAATTGGGTTTTATAAAGTGACCTTTTAAAAAAAATCAATTAGAAAGTAGGAACAAGAAGTAGTGGAAGTTTATTTATTTATCATATACAAACTTTCAACAAGACAGCCACAGTACAATTTAATAATTTAACAAGTTAATAATCGTGGGCTGTGAATTGAAATAGTAAATCTATATTGAATAATTCAATCATAGAATAAATATATGTGTTTATGTCGAAAAAAATATAGCCATCGATGTTTTGTAAATATTCAGCTGTCATCCAAATTTTATGGATATTAACTCGTGCCCTCTTGGTAATCAGTTACGGTTAAAAGTTAAAAAATTTAATAAAAAAAATTTAATAACTAGCTCCTAAATACGTTTTTAATAAGTATATAATTTATATAACTTATTTTCGAATCATCATTTATTTTTAAAATCACATAAATTCGAATTTAACTTGCTTAATATCTATCGAATGACAATTGAGTGTTACTATCATTTACTACATACATTCGAAATCACAAAATATATATTTAATATACTTTATTTGTATAGATGTGTTTTACATAATAATTATCATAATATCATATTTTTATTTTATTTAACATAATTAATTTTAATAACTACAACATATAATATTTTCAATTATTATTTATATATATACACACATATCTATTTACAATTAATTGTTCATGAATCGTCGAAACTGGTCGAGGTTATATGAATGCAAGAAAATAGTTCAAAATTTTTGAGACTCAACCTAACAGACTTTTCTTATCGTGTCAAAAATATAAAATCGTATCGAGAGTTTGATTTAAAATTAGTCGAAATTATCCGGGTCGTCACAGTACCTACCCGTTAAAGAAATTTTGTCCCGAAATTTGATCGAGGTCGTCATGGCTAACAATAATAAATTTTTCATGACGATTATGAGTTGATAAATAGAGTTTTATCAACATTGAGTAATATTGATAAAATAATTCGATTACTCGAAGCGTATAAGTGAAGCTATCGCAAAAGATTGAAATAAAGAAATAGAGATTCGTCTTGACTTTTGACGTAGTCATGGTTGATTTCCGGAATTTAAGGGATTTTAAAGAAATCTTCGAAATCTAATTAGGATCTGATTTTTTGTCGGCGAATAAAGAAATTAAGATCTGTTTAATTAAATGCGGTCATCTGCTTCGATTGCTTTGTAGTATTCTTCCATTATAAGTTAACTTCTTCCGTTGTATTGATTTTCACCACTTCATTACTATATTTCCAAAGATTTTGAAAATGCTTAATCCAGTTCTGATCCTTGTTCTTATTCTAACTATCACAATTATCGTCCTTCTTTTCCAACTCCCACCGAAAGAATCTGTTAACTTCTACTATTACCTTGGGATTATAGTGTTTTTCCTTCTCCCGTGTATTTACGTTGTTATTAGTATTGATATACACGGTTTGTAATTTCGGTGTTGTTATCGGGCTTTATATTCTCTCTTATACTCTGAAGATTCATACTTTTGTTTATCTTCCCAACTTTAAGTCAAGCGAATAATGATCCAGAATTCGTAGGTATGGAGTTTCGAATTATCATAATATACTAAGCAGAAAGGATAGGTAATAGCATGATTTGATTTGGTAAATTACCAGAAATCACGAAAGATAGAAGTATCAAGAATATATTTTCTTGATATGAATAGAGGTTAAGTAGAATGAAAGAGTTATGTAACATGACATGTGATGAGGATATGATCTGTGAACCATCACGTTCCATTAGAAATTTAGCATGACTTACTATAATATAATCACGTTCACCGAGCGTCATTATATTATACTAACTCATGCTTCAATTCCCAACACTTCTCTATAAACATTCATAATTTAAACTCAAATTTTACAGAAGGATAGAAACTAAAACAGTTTCTTTTATGATGTAACATAGATAGCACGAGGAGATAGATAATTACGGACAAGGATATTTATGAAGGTATCTTCAGAAATATCAAAGATATTTATAACGAAAGATACGATGATATCTTAGAATTTCTAAGCTTGAAAGATGATGAAGAAATTTTTTCTGCAAGAGTTTAGATTAAATAAGGAACAAGGTATTCGCTAAAGATTTCAACAGATACTGAATCATCCGAATTCTGTAAGTACATATTTTGTCCTGGTGATTTGTCCATAGTCTCCTTCATAGTTTTGCATAATCCGCTTTTCAGTACCAAATTTTCTATTAAATGTTTCCAACACTCCATTCCTTATCATAAAACTTTTGGCCATTAAGACCATCTATAGTTTTGCTGCTTCATCAGCATTCAAAGTTATCATAACTGAATCATCGGCTATCAATCCGAGATGTTTCAAGACTTTCGAAGGATTTGAACGAAGATGGTAATCGTCAAGATATAAAGGATGGTTTAAGATAGAATCAAGTGGCAACTTGAGAAAATATTTAACTGTAGTAGATGTAACTTATTAATGATATTTTAAATCAAAATGTGTTATACTTAATATTCCCTACTCTTTTAATACTTTTTAATGGTCCAAGGTTAGTAGTCCAATGTTAGTAGTCTAATAGTCCAAGGTTAGTGTAGGTTTAAAGTTTTACGTAGTTAATTAATTGGTTACTAATCAATTTTATTTTGTCCATTATTTTCTTCATTATGCCACTTGTCAAATCTTGACTTGGATTCTGATCGGTCAAAATCAGAATATGAAATTGAATTTGAATGAAAATAGTTATTCTTGGATGAACGGATACGTATATATGTGGGTTGGAGCAGTATTATTGATGACTGCTGAATCTGAATTGAAGAATGGACAGTGTAACATATTAATGTGAAATCTAAATATTTCTCGGGTATTACCTACCCGTTAAAATATTTTCACGATTAACAGTTTGTATAAAAGAATTATAATTATACTCTTTATGAAAATATATTTTCATATATATATAATTTCTTCAGATGTAATCATGGATTTAATGAGTCAATAAGATATTAATCTTATTTGATTTACCGTTAGAACGAGAATATATAATCTTTAAGACTTTAGAGATTACATAATTGCCATGTAGAACGAAGATAAATGATGTAGAACGATATGTAGAACGAAGATTAAAGATTATAGATATCGATTGTTAAATCGTTGATGAAAGATGTGAATGATAGCATATGTGAATTAAATATGATAAAAGCCCTTTAAAGCTTCTTTTATCTTTCTCGGGTATTACTTACCCGTTAAAATTCACACGTCATAGTTAATATAAAAAGAATTTTTATTACGATCTCGAGATATACATAAACATATATACGTATATCCTTTTGATCGTGAACTGAAAGTATTGAATTAATATTTCATAATTCATCATTCTTAGTACTCTTCAATGTCTGTGATGCCTACGGAGCTTGTGGTGATTGCAGAGCTTGTGGTGCTGGAGAGAAAGCTGGTACTGGTGGTGTTGCTGTTGGTGTTGGTACTGCTTGTGGTACCTGCATAGTAGATGCGAGCCTAGCTTCCAAGCCGAACACCTTCACCTCCAGGGTTTCTACTTTACGCTCTAGTCTATGAATTAGTTCTACCCATTCTTCCGTAAGGTTTGTCAATTCTTGGTATTTAGTTCGAAGTCTTTTAACTTCTTCTAATAATCCGATCTGATTAGAATTCGGGAGTAGAGGACGAATACTATCTTTAACTACGTCGAGTCGACCTTCGAGGCGGAAAATCCTTGCGAAAAGAGTGAAAACGGTATTGCGAACAGGTTCGCCGGTAAGCGGATCGAGTACTCCGACATTAGGTGGTAAGTTCGGCTCGTGATATGGAGCACCTTCTTCATTTCTCCATAGGGTAAGTATTTCGTGAACCCATCCCCACTTTCTAAAGAAATCACGGTAGTTGATTGGTTGGTGCGCTCCCGTCACGCTGTCTTCGGAGCTGGAGAAACTTGGTCTAATCGAAGAGGCCATCTTACGCGATCACAAAAAGTTATGTAATGATTCTTGATATGAATTGAGGGCTGAATACTGGATGATATTTTCTTCTTCTCGAATACATATATATAGCAAAAAGATTCCGTAATTTACGGAGGAAATTTTGAAAAGTGCCAAATAAGATCCACGGTAATAGATATAATAGGATATGATTCGTCTATACACCGTGTATGCAATAAATGCAAAAACACGTGTCAAGACTTAGGAATGATAAACATGTAATTATTCCACTAGGAATGATAAACTAAACTTATAATATGCAACTAAGGTCAAAGCCCAGACTCACTAATGCATCCTAACGACTATCAGTTAGACACACTAATGCAAGACCTGGTTCGTTAATACCACTGCTCTAATACCACATGTCATACCCCGTCCTAATCCATCTGGACAAAGTCATCAACATCTGGTCCCATTGCGAGGTACTGTCCTAAATATGCCATGAACGACTCCATGTAATATCCTTAAAATGAGCAAACGCACAGCGAAAGATTTCTTTCATACCTGAGAATAAACATGCTTTAAAGTGTCAACCAAAAGGTTGGTGAGTTCATAGGTTTATCGTAATCAATCATTTCCATAATTTTAATAGACCACAAGATTTCATATTTCAATTTCTTATAAACATAATCTCATATCAGGCATTTTGCAAACTGCATAGAGATAAAAATCATTCATATGGTGAACACCTGGTAACCGACCTTAACAAGATGCATATAGAATATCCCCATCATTCCGGGACTCCCTTTGGACATGATAAATTCGAAGTACTAAAGCATCCGGTACTTTGAATGGGGCTTGTTGGGCCCAATAGATCTATCTTTAGGATTCGCGTCAATTAGGGTGTCTGTTCCCTAATTCTTAGATTACCAGACTAAAAGGGGCATATTCGGTTTAATAATCCCGCCATAGAATGTAGTTTTAAGCACTTGTGTCTATTTCGTCAAACATTTATAAAGCATCGCATGTATTCTCAGTCCCAAAAATATATATTGCAAAAGCATTTAAAAAGGGAGCAAATGAAACTCACGATACTGTAATTCGTAGCAATAATGCAAATGACGGCACTGAACAAGTGTAGGGTTGGCCTCGGATTCACGAATCTATATCATGTATATATATTAACACATATAATCATATTCAAATAAATATGTATTTTGATATTAAATTTAATATTAATAATTACTTAAATATATTTATTTTATATATATTTGATGTGTGCGAGGTGTAGTACGAAATAGTTATATTTTTGTTTCGAAATACTATTAAATACGATACAATTTTACACAAGTTATTTATTTATTTATAGAGTGGATATACCTAAACCTTGCTACAAGACTATAGGCAGTGTACCTAATCGTGAAGTGGTGTGTGTGTGTGTGTGTGTATATATATATATATATATATATATATATATATATAAGTAATATTATTATTATTATAAAAAGGGGGTTTTACCGTTTAATGACCGGTTTGTCGATTTTATGTCTTAAGTCACAATTAAAACCTAATGTAAAATATTAAAAATAAATATAACTTAATTTAAAGCGTAAAGTAAATGACGATAATTAATATTGCGATAATTAAAAGTGTGATAAATAAAATGACGATAAATAAAATTGCGATAATTAAAAAGTACGATAATTAAAATGACGATAAATAAAATTGCGATAATTAAAAAGTACGATAATTAAAACTGAGATAAGATATAAAATAAAGGAATTATGCTTATTTAAACTTCCATAATCATGATGTTCGACGTGTTGATTTTAATTTATTACCATGGGTTAATTGTCCTTTGTCCTGGATTATTCGATATGTCCATACGGTTTTGTCTATAATAGTCCATTAGTCATAAATATAAAGTGCGAGGATCTTCGTCAAATTATCCTTATACCCGAAGTCAAATATTCCATCTAATTGGGGATTCGAACTGTAACAAGGTCTTAATACTTTGTTTAATGAATACACCAGGTTATCGACTGCGTGTAATCCAAGGTTTTACTACTTTGTTAACAATTACACCAATTACCCTTGAATGTAATCCACCCCTATTTTAATGAGTCCATTTACTATTAATCAATTCCCGTGTCCAGTAAAATGAACAATAATTTGTATTTATAAATATCCCGCTCACCGTACCCGATTAAGCGTATGTGGTTATATATAGATACGTCAAATTATAACCTTTATATTAAATTAACGAGGTATCGTTTAGTTAATATAAAGCCCATTAATAGCCCATAGTCTAATTTCCACAAGTGTCGTTCTTTTGTCCAAACCCCAATTATGGTACAAAGCCCAATTACCCAATCTTAATATTTAGCCCAACATCACGATTACTTCAGTTTAAATAAGCATAATAATAACTTAGCTACGAGACATTAATTTAAAAAGGTTGAACATAACTTACAATGAGTATTAATAGCGTAGCGTTACACGGACAGAATTTCGACTTACAAACTTACAACATTTGTTACCATAACCTTATTATTATTAATCTTAATTTAAAATTAAAATTATAAATATATATATATATATTTGAGAGATAGAGAGTAGATTGAATTATATTGTGTAAAAATTACGTCGAATTCGCTGGCTATTTATAGATGTGGCCAGACTTTTCACTCCATGCGATCGCATGGAGTTTGTTCCTCCAGGCCATGCGATCGCATGGCTGCCATTCCCTGCTCACAATGCAACTTAAACGTGGGCTGCTCGTATTAATATATTATATAATATAATATATATAATTTTATATAGTTATATATATATTATATTATATTCTTATGCATAGTTGAATTGTACTTTTAGGTCCGTTGTGTTGCGCGTTTCTTCTCGGCTCAGGTCCCGATTTCAGATTTTCGAACGTCCTTTCGTACTAATGCATATCTTGTACTTTGCGTTTTGCGGCTTGTACTCTTGTAATTTTGAGACGTTTCTCATCAATAAATTGAACCTCTTGGATTGTACTTTTGTACTTTTTAGCGTTTTGGTCATTTGCGTCTTCAATTCGTCGAATCTCTCTTTTGTCTTTATCTTTTATTATTTAAACGAATATCACTTGTAAATAGAACAATTGCAACTAAAAGCTTGACTTTCTTGAAGGATAATGCTATGAAATATATGTTCGTTTTTAGCATTATTAAATATTTCCACACTTGAGCGTTGCTTGTCCTCAAGCAATATAGAACTTGAATATAACTTTACAATGATCACTTCTTTATTCTTCACACTTTGTACATTAGTGATTTTAATACGGCGGTATGAAAAATGATAGTAATGTTGTGGTTTACAGTCCCACATGACTATAAAAATTTAGATCCTTTAAGGAAATTGGATCTTTATGAAAACATTTGATCTTTTTGAAATTTCAATCTAGCTTTTACCCTAGATAAGTTTTCCGGAATAACCCTTCACCGGTGTTTGCAAATTGTTTTTGTGGATTTTGTGGGTTTCAGATTTGAAAATTTTAGCTCAAAACTTATGGTTTTGTGTCACCCACTTGCAATCCTTGTATTGGAAAAGCAACAAGTCCAGTATACTTGATCCGTATATTACCTTTTGGTAAACTACCGTCCGGTTGTAAAGGAAAGCGTTGAACAAACAACTGTTAAGGCAATGTCCCGTGACATGCTTTTAATTATGGTCTATATCGTGTCGGATGCAATTACTATCCTTTGTAGGAGCAATAGTAAAGATCACCCTATAGTTTTTTGGTCTGGCACAAGGTCCTGTCTTTGACCATGCTATGCAACCACCGTTCTTACGGTTGACACCCGATTTGGTTCAGGTGACCTAATGAATTACGGTGAATTCTTAGGATTTTACGTTCAATGGTAATGAACGTATTGAAAATGGGTTTTCAGAAAACAAATCGGTTTGTAATTTAATCAAAATATTTTCTCGTTCAAGCTCGAGTTTAGATATCATCGAATTCCATGAGTTTGAATTCTCAATCTTTAAGGTCAATCACAAGGATTGAGTAATATCAGGCTTAAAAGCTGATTTTTGATCTTTAAGGAGATTATCCTTTCTGGGGATCTGATTCATTAGTATTATAAGCTAATTTGCACAGTGCCCCCCATTGTACGAGACAGATCGTCTCATGGTTAGGATAAGTCTGACCACTTGGCGACCCTGTTTGATGCTGAGGTCCGTGGATTTCCAGCTAATTTTCGAGAAAACTTTTCTAGGTTTTTCGTAGACTCTACAACTGGTCTGGACGACAACTTCCTGACTTAAATCAAGAAGCGCGTGTCTTTTTCTCGAAAGACTTTACTTCCTTTTAAATTTCATTTATATTATAATAAACTGGGTAAAACTTGATTAAAATCGTCCAAAACAAAAGTATCTTCAATTATTTGTACAAAAATATGTGATATATGTTCTAAATAACTTGGTAAATTTTTCCCACACTTGGCTTTTATTTTCCTTTCTTTGCCTTTTTATTATCCTCTATTCCATTTTAAATGAATTCAAGCATTTTGGGTTGTTTCTTAATTTATGTCCTTTCCGAGGTAAAAATAATTTCGGTGTTAACACCTAGTTTTATCGTTCATAAATATGTATAAACATGATTTTGAGTTCATTTGGTTGAAAATTTTGAAAATTTTTACTAGAATTGGGTAGTCAGTATATAAGACTAGGACTGTTCTTTATTATCAGAGAGCACTAGATTCTAATACAACTACTGTGTTACTAGTATTTTTAATGGTAACCAAGTGTATAAGTCAAAAAATTTTAAAACCGAAAGAATTTAATCCCTTTCCACACTTAAGATCTTGCAATGCCCTCATTTGCAAGAAATTAGTAACAATTTAAATTATTGAGGGTGATTAGCGTAGAAAAATGATTAAATTTTACCAAAGTTTCCAAACATATTGTTGTATGCTTTGAATGATAAATGGTGCACATCATTTGTTCATTCCGTCTGTTGTTACATCACACTTGTTTTTCGTTTTGTTGTCAAAATTAATAGCTTTTGCTAAACTTAATGCGAGTCTTTGAAAATGCGCTGTTTTACCCTGTTGTGTTCATGAGATAAAATACATACAATACAAATATAAACATGCATGGTAATTTGAAATGGGACTTAATATCCCACTTTCAAATTACAAAAATGAAATATTAGTACAAAATAATAAAAATATTAAACATTACATTAAAGTATCAAAATGTTAAAATAGATAAAAGTAATAAAAGAGAAGACATCACCAATGGAACACTATTGATTTGGATAGGGGTTCCAGTTCATATCATCGTTCGGGTTCCATGATTGGTGATAGGTGTTCTGGTATGCTTGATTGGGGTCGTACAGGTCAAAGGGTGGTCGCATGTCAGGCTGATGTGGTGAATAGTAAGCAGGCCGAGTCGAGATGTAGTTATTTGGTACCTGATATAATAGCTGGCTCATTATTTGGTGCTGATGAACTTGCCAGCTATCGTGTTGGCGTCACCTGGAAGTCGCATACTCATTCGCGGCTTGCCACTGCTCATACCAACGATGCCTATCCTCATTAGTCATTTCTACCTCATCTATACGCTGGAAAACGTCAGTAGCACTATCCCTAATGACATCCCTAATGTCATTCGCTTCCTCCATTTCCTCATCCGAACCCCTCTCTACCTGTGGATGGCGGCTCTGATATGGTATTGCCTGATTGCGTCTCCTAGTCAATACCTTTGCACCTTGATAGACTTGCACACCTAAAGTCTCGTCCTGTTCCCTACATACCATCATCGGACCCCCTTGATCCCTATCTACACCTAAATACTCTCCAATGAGAGTAACAAAAATACCTCCTCCTATTATTCCCCCTTCCTATATTCCTTCCACCATTTTGGACAGATAAAAACCAACACAGTAGGGGATATTAACAAAGCTTCTACTGTTTCGAATGCACTTAAGGTAAAATAAATTATGTAAGGTCATTTTCTCCTTGTTGTTACCTCTTTGTGTAATCGAGTTTGCTAAGAATCTATGTATTATACGAAGCTCGGCTTTATTAATATCTAAATAGGAGTGTCTTCCTTCCCGCGTAAAAAACATTATAATTTGACATACGCCTCCAGATGGCGTTAGCGTCAAAATTTCTATCTACCCGCTCACCATGATAAATCAAATTTGTACAATCAGGTGATAGTAATTCAGCGGGAGTCTAAATCTGTAAAGCCCTGGCCATGTCCAGCATGGACATCCTGTACATCCTACGGCCAAGTAAAAATCTAAGAAAACTTTTATCATCTAACCTATCTACATATTTATTAAAAGCTATAGTACTCATTAGCTCAACACACCACTCTTTATATACAGGCCTACGAGTGGTAAATAAACGTTCCCAATCGGAAAAAGAAGAGCTGCCATACCTTTGGATTAGATGCTGCCTAACTGAGTTAGCTAGGTGGACCCTTTCTAAAGGCTCCCAATCTATTACCCTTGGAACTTCTACATTTTTGGTCCAAAGCTTAAATTTGTTACTTTGGTACGTCGGGTAATCTCTCCAACTTCTATCAATCCTTAAATTGGGATGCAACTGTTCTTCATGAATTTTTGGGTGTTCTATTATATGGTGAACGGGAAATACTACGTAGGTAATAAAAAATTGTGGTTCTGGTTCATAGTATGGCACGTGTTGATCATAATGTTGTTGTTGTTCAGGTTGTTGTTCCGGTTCGTGATATTGCATCTCTGGCTGTGGTTCCGGATCAGGTTGCCTAGATGATGATGCACCGTCCGTATCTGTATTTCTCTGCAAAACACATTAAACACAAAATTTGTGCATCCAAATATGCATTAGTGTTAGCAAAATAATAAAATAAACCAATTATAATAACATGTTTAATCCATATTAAACTTATACTCATTTTCATATTTTTATCAATTCTACACTTTTTCAAATAAGCATATATGAAAATGTATACAAAGTTCATAGGCTTTTATCTCAAATAACATGTCAAAATAATCATTACTAGCAATTAAACAAGTTTCAAATGGCATTTATATCAAATTAATCAAGTTCATGAATTTTAGACTTAAAAAGTCTACTTTAATTCTCAAAAATCATGTTTAGGATCAATGTTTGGATCATTTAGAAACCTAAACATGTTACACTACTTAATTTAGCAATAATTCATGATAAAAATCGGCCATAACCTGTTTATATCAAAAAGTCCCAAGTTGCTCAAGAACACAAATCGTAGATTGCTAAAAATTTTGAAGTTTAAGGCTTCAAATTATGTTAAATAGCATCAATCTAGGTTATACATGCATAATATACTAACAATTTAACTCTAATTACACTAGAAATTAACAAAATTAAATTAGGTAAAATAGTTGTAATTATCACTAAAACTGAGAATTTTAAGAGTTTAGGGGTGAAATGTTTACCTTTTTTGCTTCCCCATCTGAAGAAAGGCATGATTATAGCTAATTATAGTGACAAATTTCGATGATTTTGGTGAAAAAATGAAGATTTTAGAGAGTGTTTTGTGTGTGTGTTCGTGTTTGTGTGTGTGTTGATGTGTGGAACAGAACATGCGACTGGAACTTGTAATCTGTCCAGTTTTTTACTCCCATGCGACCGCATGGTTTTGAAGGGTAAACCCCATGCGATCGCATGGGGTCCAATTTATTTATTTATTTAATTTTTTTTATAAAACCTTTAACTTCTTAAAACAAATAAGTGATTTATTTAAAATTTTGTTTTCCTTTTTATTTAAGAAGAGGTCGTTTCGGTATGTTTACCTAGTCCGTCCCTCGGCAAAATTTAAAATTTGTCATTTTTAAGAGATTGTTTTAAAAGCAAAGATTTTTGAGTTTTTTAAATGTTAATAAGATTAAAAATAATGATAATAAAAATAATGATAATAAAATTTCTCGTCCCGCCCTCGGGTAAAGTAATTTTGGTTCAACGACCTAGTCTTCAACTTACGACAAATTTTAAAAATCATATTTTTTTACTTAATGAAATAAAGTAAATTTTGTTTTTAAATTCACACCAAACTTAAATTTAAAATGCATAAGATTAAAAATTCATATAAATATCATTAATATTTTTATACATTAATTTTACAAACTTTATATTTAAAATATTTATAAACTTAAATATATTGATTTTAAAAATTTACAATATTAATTTTAAAAATATGGTAAAAATAAAATAAAAAATCTTTTTGGTCTTTTATCCCACTTTAATCAATCAATTATTATCAAAAATATACGCCCATCTTTTGGGTAAAGTAATTTCGGCTATTTTACCTAGTTTTACTCCTGATGAATTTCTGAAATATTTTGGATTGATTGATTAAAAATATTTATACCTTAAGAATAAACGGTAAATTTAGCAGTGATGTAATAAATTTTTGTATGATATCAATAATTTAGGTTTCGCATACCTAATTTTATTGAATATCAATTTAATACTTTATAGCGAACGATTCAGCGTTTATTATCAAAAGGTTAAAAGCAATGAAATAAAATAAAAACTGTACATACTTACATGTGAGATAGAATTCTCAGAGACCTGCTTTAGCCGACTCATAGGAGAGTCGTGTGATTTGGTTTTCCATAGCTACTTAAGCGTAACCTCGATTCTTCAATAACTTTTCTTCTAAACATATGAACGGTCCTTCTCTGCATAGAGTAACAAATTCGGTATTTGAATATGTTTGATTGTTCGAACATTTACCTTCATGTGACCATTTTCCGCATTTATGACATCTTTCAAGGTGTCGTGCTCTTCTTTTTGTTGCAGATTTTGATTTTCCTTTACCAAAATGTGTCTTATGATGATTTTTCCTGAGTTCTTTCCTCACTTCGTCCATTTTGCCTCTTATGAATGATACCAGTTCACTCGGGAAGATGTTATTATTACGTTTAGTAATCATAGCGTGTAGTTGTAGACCATGGTTCAGATCAAAGGAATTCTTCATCTCGTAAAACCTAAAAGAAATAAAAATTCAGAATGGAGGGAAAAGACTAGTTCTTTAGGGTCTGCTAGGGAAAGACCATTCAGATTCCATTTTCGAGAACTACACGAAAACAGAAAATCTAACTCTAACAGAAATATATATTATCCTTAAAAAGACTTGATTCTCCCCACACTTAGTTAGCTGTGGTGTCGAATTTGTAATTAACTTCGTTTTCAATTGGTCTATTAACAACTTATATATCTCTGACTTTTGCTTCAAGCCAATTGTTGATTTCCTCTGTAACTTTCACAAATTCAACTAACATTTCCTTTTCTTTAGGCGACAAATTGGATACTAATCATTTACATAACTTAAAGTTACCCTTAATCCTAGCATCTTGAATCCGTTTATAAAGTTTCTTCGTTGAACTGTTGAAAATGGGTTCATCTAATTTCGTATCAATAATGGGGTTCTTTGTTATCGAGTTATCATTAGGTGTTTCTTCATCTTTCCCACACATAGGCGTTTTTATGGGTTCAACAGTTTTGGTTGGTGGAGATCTAAACTTTCGGTTCATAAAGGTGACCGATTTGTCACCATCCCTTAGTGTCATTCTACCTTCTCTTACATCAAAGAACGCCGCGGTGGTTGCTAAAAATGGGCGACCTAAAATTAGAGGAATATCAAGGTCTTCCTCCATATTAATAACTATGAAGTTTGCAACAAAGGTCAAACTTCCCACTTTAACAAGTAAATTATTATTCCAACCGGGTGTTTAATGGTTTGGTCAAATAATTGAACACCTATGCTGGTTGGTCTTAATTTACCCACACCTAATCTTTTGTATAAGGAAAGAGGCATAACATTTGCACTTGCTCCTAAATCTGCGAGTCCATTATACATAGCACCATCATTAAGCAAGCAAGAAATGATAAATTCACTTGGGTCTCCTACTTTAGTAAGTAGAGTTGGTTTGTTAATCTTTTCCAAGTGGTCTTTTCTTGGTTCTTTCACTTCTACTTGAACTTCTTGTTCACAATTTTCTTCGTTTCTTAGAATGGGAGGTTTGTATAGGAATTCTTCTTCATCACTCCAATTTGAAGCTTCCCCGTCTTCCAATTTTGGTTTTTCATATGTTGTTGATAACATATTTATATTTTCATTCCGAGGGTTTTCGTGGGTGTTGAAATTATGATTGACTTCATTGTCAACTTCCATTGGACCATGTATGTAATGTTTAACTCTGTGACCATTAACTTTAAATTCAATCCCATTTGAATTTATTAATTCTACTGTTCCGTATGCAAAAACTCTTTTAACTATGAATGGTCCAGACCATCTTGATTTCAATTTTCCAGGAAATAGCTTGAATCGTGAATTAAAAAGAAGAACTCCATCTCCTTCCTTAAATTCTTTTGAACTTCTGATTCTTTTATCATGCTATTTCTTCGTTCTTTCTTTATAGATTAACGAATTTTCGTATGCTTCATGTCTTAATTCTTCTAATTCGTTTAGTTGACTTAACCGTAGACGTCCTGCTTCATGTAAATCAAGATTACATGTCTTCAAAGCCCAAAATGCTTTGTGCTCAATTTCTACTGGAAGGTGACATGCTTTTTCGCAAACGAGTTTAAAAGGTGTGGTTCCAATTGGAGTTTTGTAGGCTGTTCTAAAAGCCCAGAGTGCATCCTCCAATTTCATGGTCCATTCCTTCGGATTTGATCCTACGGTTTTCTCTAGAATACGTTTTAATGCTCGGTTGGTATTTTTAACTTGTCCACTTGTTTGTGGATGATAAGTGGTTGAGATTTTATGAGTCACTCCATATCTTTCGAAAACTTTCTCAAGTTGATTGTTACATAAATGAGTACCCCCATCACTTATTAAAGCTTTCGGTGTTCCGAACCTAGCAAAAAGACGTTTTAAGAAGTTGACTACAACTTTTGCATCGTTAGTTGGGAGAGCTTGTGCTTCCGCCCATTTAGATACATAATCAATGGCAACGAGAATGTAGAGATTATTATGAGATTTTGGAAATGGACCCATAAAGTCAATACCCCAAACGTCAAATACTTCACATACTTGAATGACATTTTGTGGCATTTCATCACGTTGACTTATTTTTCTGGCCCTTTGACAAGCATCAGAGGTTTTACAAAGAAGGTGCGCGTCTTTGAAAATTGTAGGCCAATAGAATCCAGCGTCGTAAACTTTTCTTGCTGTAAGTTGAGGCCCATAATGCCCTCCTGTTGGTCCTGTGTGACAATGGTTTAAGATTTGACTAGCTTCATCTCCGAATACACATCGGCGTATTATTCCATTGGGACAACTTTTAAACAAATGTGGATCTTCCCAAAAATAGTGTTTATATCACTAAAGAATTTCTTTCGTTTTTGGTACGACAACCCTTTTTCAAGGAATCCACATACTAAGTAGTTTGCATAGTCTGCAAACCATGGAATTTCATTATAATCTATCTTCAATAGATATTCATCAGGAAAGTTGTGAAGACCCGTCCTAATCCATCCGGACGAAGTCCATATCGATTATAAACGATTCACAACAGTTGATTACATCGCGAGGTACTTGACCTCTATATGATACATTTTACAAACATTGCATTCGTTTTTGAAAAGACAAACTTTCATTACATCGAAAGTTGACAGGCATGCATACCATTTCATAATATATCCAACTATAATTGACTTGATAATAATCTTGATGAACTCGACGACTCGAATGCAACGTCTTTTGAAATATGCCATGAATGACTCCAAGTAATATCTATAAAATGAGCAAATACACAGCGGAAGATTTCTTTCGTACCTGAGAATAAACATGCTTTAAAGTGTCAACCAAAAGGTTGGTGAGTTCATTAGTTTAACTTAAACAATCGTTTCCATCATTTTAATAGACCACAAGATTTCAGATTTCCATTTCTCATAAACATACGTCCCATGCATAGAGACAAAAATATCATTCATATGGATTGAACACCTGGTAACCGACATTAACAATATGCATATATAAGAATATCCCCATCATTCCGGGATCCTCCTTCGGACATGATATAAATTTCGAAGTACTAAAACATCCGGTACTTTGGATGGGGCTTGTTGGGCCCGATAGATCTATCTTTAGGATTCGCGTCAATTAGGGTGTCTGTTCCCTAATTCTTAGATTACCAGACTTAATAAAAAGGGGCATATTCGACTTCGATAATCCAACCATAGAATGTAGTTTCACGTACTTGTGTCAATTTCGTAAAACAGTTATAAAAGTTGCGCATGTATTCTCAGCCCAAAAATATAAAGGGTAAAAAGGCAAATGAAACTCACGATACTGTATTTTGTAGTAAAAATACATATGACGTCATTGAACAATGCAGGGTTGGCCTCGGATTCACGAACCTATATCAATTGTGTATATATTAATACGTATAATGTAAGTTACAAAATTTCATTTATTAATATGTATTATTTATATATTATAGTTTTGTAGAATTTATTCTAACCTTTATTTTAAAACGTATACTTATATTATATTTTAAGTTATATTTTATATATATATCGATTTTATGTATATATCTATAATGATTTACGTTTATATAAATAGTGACATTAATATATTTATATACATATATTTGTGGTTAGTATTGTATTTATGAAATTTTATTAGTTTGTTATGTGAATTATTAATACAATCCTAGTATATACCATAAGTATATATATAGTGTACAAAAGATTTATTTGTTAAAATAATAATTTAGATAATAATGATTTACTAATAATAATAATAATTTTATTAATAATGATAATACTAATAGCAAAAAAAAATGAAAATGATAACTGTTAATGATACTAATAATAATAACTCTAAAATAATATTAATACTAATACCATACTTATGTTAATAATAAGGGTTCTAATATTTATAAAATGATAAATGATAATCATAATAATACTAGTAAATATTAATGATGATACTGATAAATATGATATTATTAATTGTAAATGTACTGATGATACTATTATTTATAAACCGGTACAAATTCTAATATTGATGATAATAATATATTTTTATTTCCTTCATAATAATAATAATGATAATCATAATCATAATCCTAATGATGATAAAATACTAAAATGATAAGTTTATTACTAATAATAATATTATTAATACCTATCATAATAATAATAGTAATGTCTATAATACTTTCAAATATGATAACAAGTATGATACTAATAATAACAATAACAATAACAATCAAAACAATCACAATAATAATAATAATACTAATAATAATTAATATATAATAACAATAAAAAAATTAGAAAAGAAAACTACCTCACATGAAAAGAGTTTCAAAAAAAAAAGAAACTACCGTCCTCTGGACTCGATCTCGTGACCACATGCTCACACGCAAACACTCTCGACCATCCCACCAATTCTGATTCTCTGTACTAATATCGAATTTAAATTTTATATATAAACTGCTTTTCTTCTATTCCTCTTCTTCTCCACAAGTCTCATGGATTCAACAAAACATCAATAACCAAAAAAAAATAAAAAATCGGGGTTCCCTTTAAAGCTTCAAAACATTACAGAAAAAATAATAATTTGGGTTCTAAAATAAAAAAAAAACACTAAGGCCTACTGCAGCGTCGGTTCTTGGAACAAAACAAAAAAAATTGATTTCGTAATAGATAACATTATAGATAATGTTTATAACACGAAATAGTTTTCTAAACATGTATAAAAACTACTGGAATCGTCAATTTGATCAGAAACATATACACGAACGCGAATTTGTCTCAAGAACAATTGTTGACTTTTTTTAAACTAAACTTTGACTTCAAAATTCAAGATCGATATAAAGATTTGAGAGTTGAGATTTTGCAGATAGATTCAAAGAAAGATTTCTAACCTTTCTGCATTTTTAGATTTTGAAACTTTATTCGAAATTGAATTAAGAGAAAAAAAATTGGAGCGTGCAGAGAAGAAGAAAACAAAAATATCGCTGTGCTCTTTAATCCCATTGGATTTCCTTTTTATTTGATTTGCAATTATACATAATCATGTTGTAATAATAGAGATCGGTTGATAAAAAATGGAGAAAATGTCAACACAGGTTCACGAGTTGGGAGCAGGAAAGAAACAAAAAAAATAATAATAATAGAGATAAAGGATACAGAGGTCAAGCGTATAATATAGATCCCTACTGCTTTTTTTTTAATTAATAATAATAATATATAATAACAATACTATTAATATCTAATAATATTAATAAAATTAATAATAATGATAAATATAATATTAATGATAATAATAATTGTAAAAATGATAATAATAATAATAATAATAATAATACCATACTAATTATGATAATATTAATATTTTATCGATAATAATAATATTAGTAATAATAATCTAATTTATACATCCAATTTCATCTTTATATGATATAAAGTGATATTATGAATACAAATATTGATATTTGACGATACAAATAACATTACTACAACAACTATATTTGTATTTAAATTTAATTTATTAATATCATCTATTATTATGTAATATTTAATAATTATGTAATATGTATTGTAACATATACTGAATATTATATATTTATGCATTTTAATATAAATATATTATAATATTTATTTACATACTAATTATATTATACTTATGTATGTAATTATGAAAAATATAAATGTTTTATATATGTAAGTATTATATATATTTATTAAAATAGTACATTATTTCATCATAGATATATTATAAATTTCTACATATACATAATATAATAATTATGTATAAAATCATATATATATATATATATATATATATATATATATATATATATATATATATATATATATATATAGTTATATTTATGTATATATGTATACTACCATATATATAAAATCATGTTTTAAATGTTGAGTAGATGATTAATTATGTATATTAAACAATTAACTACAAAGTATAACATTGTACATTTAATATTTTGATAACGTTGGTAAAATATGTTTGAATCATTTATATACAATATACTATATATATTCAAAATGAAAATCTTTAGTTATTAAATGTTATCTTTTATAATAACAAAATTACTTAATAGTTCATTAATACTAATATAATTAGTTTTATATATAATTATTTATATTTACATTCTTAGTTGCAATTAAAGGTTCGTGAATCGTCGGAAATAGTTAAAGGTCAAATGTTATCATGAAATAGTTCAAACATAATGAGACTCGGTTTAATAGACTTTGCTTATCGAGTCGAATCATATAAGATTATGTTTAAATTTGGTCGGAAATTCCCGGGTCATCACAGTACCTACCCGTTAAAGAAATTTCGTCCCGAAATTTGAGTGAGGTCGTCATAGCTAACAATAAATATGTTTTCCTGACGAATATGAGTTGATAACTTGAGTTTTATCATTATTGAGTAATATGGATAAAAATAATTCGATTATTCGAAGAGTGCGAATGAAGCTATTCACAAAAGGATGAAATGAGAAACAAAGATTTGTTTTTAACTTTTGACGTAGTCAGGTTTGAATTTAGAAAATAAGGCGCGTCTTAACTTTTGACATTGCCTTGGTTGAATTTCGGAATTTAAGGGATTTAAAAAAAATCTTGAAGATCTATAAAATCTGATTCTTCGGGATTTATGGAAATTAAGATCTCTTTAATTAAATACGGTGATCTGCCCCGATTACTACGTCTGATATTTCCAGTATAAATTAAGCTCTTCCTTTCCATTATTCTCACCATTCTTATACTTTCTTTCTTAGTTCATACATCCAAAAGATTCTGAAAATGATTAATCCAGTTCTGATCCTTGTCCTCATCCTTACTATCGCAACAATCATTCTCCTTTTCCAACTTCCACCAGAGGAATCTGCTTTCTTCTACTTCGCCCTCGGGATTATAATGTTTTTAATTCTCCCGTGTCTTTATGTTGCGATAAACATTGATATACACGGTTTGTAATTTATGTGTTGTTATCGGACTTTATATTCTCCCTTATATTTCAAAGCTCTATGCTTTTGTTTTCTCTTCCCGACTTCAAGTCAAGCGAATAATGGTCCAGAATTTATAGATATAGAGTTTCGAATGATTATAATGTTCTAAGCATGAAGGAACGTGATAGCACGATTTGATTTTCAAATTTATCAACATCACGGAAGATAGAACCATCAAGAATACATTTTCTTGATTTGTTACGGAGCTAAGTAGGATGAAAGAGTTATGTAACATGGCACATGATGACGTTATGATCTGTGAATCATCACGTTTCATTTAGAAACTCAGCATGACTTACTGTAATATAATCACGTTGATCAAGTGTCATTATATTATACTAACTCATGCATTAGTTCCCATCATTACTACAATAACATTCATATTTTAAGCTTGAAAATTTACAGAATATAGAAACTAACAGTTTCTATATGATGTAATACTGATAGCACGAAAAGATTAATGATTTCAGATAAGAATAGTTATAAAAATATCTCCAGAAATATGGAGGATATTTATAATGAAAGGTACGATAATATCTCAGAATATCTAAGATCATAGGATGATAGAAACTATTGTCTGCAAGGGTTTAGAGTAAGGAGCAAGTTATTCACTATAGACTTTAGCAGACATTGAATTATTTGGATTCTTTGAAGTCAAACTTATTCTTTGTGATTTATCCACGGCTTTCTTCATAGTTTCGCATAATCTGCTTTTCGGTACTATATTTTCTATTGAATGTTTCCAATATATTGATACACAGGAAGCACGAAGAGGTATATAATTTCGGACGAGAATATTTATGAAAATATCCTCAGAAATATCAAAGATATTGATGATGATATTTTGGAATTTCTAAGTTCGACGGTTGATGGAGAAAGATTTTCCGCAAGATTTTAACATGACTTCGGAGCAAGATATTCTCTAAAGATTTCAACGGATCCAGAATTACCTGAATCCTTTGAATATAGGATTTGGTCCTTGTATTTGTCCTTGGTCTCCTTCATGGGTAACTCAATCTGTTTTTCAATACCCAATTTTCTATCGAGCGTTCCTAACACTCCTTTCTTTATCATCAAACTTTTGTCCGTTTAGACCATCTACCATTTTTCTGTTTCCTCTGCATTTAATGCTTTGATATCTGAATCATCGGTTATTAATCCGAGGTGGTTTCAGGAGAATTGTGTTTTTAGATGATTAAACGCTGATGGTAATATGATGGAATATGAAAGGTTACCTGGTAACAATAAAAGAGCACGCGTATATATAAACGTTATAATAAGGTTGTTTTGTACGAAAAGTCGAAGTTGACTTGTTGGAGCTGTGACAAAATTGGCTAATTTTGAAAAGGGATCGCAAAGTTGTTTTTGTTAATAAATGCCAAAGGATCTGACGCGGCTACGTGTTGAACTTTTACACAATTGCCGAGAGTTTCTCAGGTGCATAACTATATGCATAAATCTTTCCTTCCGTAGATAAAGTGCGGTTGATTCATCCTATCGATTGAGGTGTTTTCAAGAATCATGAAAGGTTTGAACGCAGAATGTAATCGTGAAGATACAAATGAGGTTTAAGACGAAATCAAGTGGCAAACTTGAAGAATTGTTTAGTTTCATATGTTATATTCAATATTTTAATTCATTTTAATTGTCCAATGTTATTAGTCCACAGTCGATAGTCCACAGTTGACAGTGCAATCATTCATATATAGTTTAATATATAATATTTGAATTAATTAATACGTATCGTGACTCGTGTACATGTCTCAGACTCGATCACAACTCAAAGTATATATATTATTATAGAATCAACCTCAACCCTGTATAGAGAACTCGATCATTACTGCATATAGAGTGTCTATGGTGATTCCAAATAATATATATAGATGTGTCGATATGATATGTCAAAACCTTGTATACGTGTCCCGATATTTAAAGTGCGTAAAATAAATAACAGAAATTAAATGACGATAAATAAAGTGCGTAAAGTAAATAACAGAAATTAAATGACAATAAATAAAATTGCGAGAATATAAATTGCGATAAAATAAATTGCGATAAATAAATTGCGATAAATAAATTGCGATAAATAAAATGTAATACGGAATTAACAGTTAGCTAGGAACAGTTAGCTAGGATTTTGTTAGCGTGGTTTCTTAATAAAATTTAATATTGTTAATTAGTCTGTTTCTAATCAATTTTTATTGTGTCCATTATTTCTTCATTATGCCACTTGTTGGATTCTGATAGGTCAAAATTCAAATATGAAATTGAATTTGAATAAAAATAGTTATTCTTTGGTGAACGGATAAGTATCCCGGTGGTTGTAAATAGGATAGTGAATAACTGTTGAATCAGATTCGAAGAATATACAGTGTAACTTATTAATGTGAAATTTAAATATTCCTCGGGTATTACCTACCCGTTAAAATATTTTTATTATTAACAGTTTGTACAAAAGAATTTTTAATTACAATCTTTATGAAAACATATATACATATATATTTTCTTCAGATGTAATCATGAATTTAATGAGTTAACATGATATTAAACTCATTTAGTTTTCAGTTGGAACTAGAATAAATAATCTCTAAAACATTAGAGATTACATAATCACCATGTCGAACGAAGATAACTGATGTAGAATGTCATGTAGAATGATGATTATACTCGAGGTATAGATTGAGATGTTGAGGCATGTGATATTGAAATTTGGGTTGTTGGTGGTACTGTTGGTGCCGGTGATTTGGATGAAGCTGGTACGTTTTGCACCATATTTTCCAAGACTACAACTTATGCGCGAAGTTCGTTAACTTCTTCTATTACACCGGGATGATTGTCGGTTCGGACGAGCGGATGAATGAGGTTTAGAATCTGAGATAGTATATGATCGTGATGAGATACTTTGGAAATGAGAGAGAAAATGGTGTCTCGAACAGGTTCGCCGGTAAACGTTTTAGGTTCATTGTCAAGAGGTGAATTTGGTTAGTGGAAATGATCGCCTTCTTCGCGTTTCCATTGATTAAGTCGACTACGAACCCATCTCCAATTCATTCAGAATAGATGATGGCTAATTGATCGATTCATTCCGGTTACTCTGCTTTCGGAGCTCGAGTGGAAATCCATATCGAAATAGCTGTCGGAATAACTATCGAAATAGCTATCGAAATCTGATGGACTCGAACTGGTTGAGGGATTCATCTCGTACGATCAGATGAAGGATTTTCGATAAGAAATAGATTATAGGATGTAGATTAGTACCCTGCAATACATAATTTACATATGCATATATAATACTAAAATCCCATAAGCTATGGAGGAATCTACGGAAGCTGTCAGGCAAAGGTAACAATAACAGATACGCTAAGATATGAATTTAACTATACACTGTCTATGCAATAAAGGCAGTAAGACGTGTCTTAGACTTTAAGGATGATAAGCAAATAATTTTTCGACACTAAATGATAAGCAAAACTTTTGACATGCAAACACGGTCGAAGTCCAGACTCATTAATGCATTCTAACGACTATCAGTTAGACTCACTAATGCAAGACCTGGTTCGCTAAGACCACCGCTCTGATACCAACTGTGAAGACCCGTCCTAATCCATCCGGACGAAGTCCATATCGATTATAAACGATTCACAACAGTTGATTACATCGCGAGGTACTTGACCTCTATATGATACATTTTACAAACATTGCATTCGTTTTTGAAAAGACAAACTTTCATTACATCGAAAGTTGACAGGCATGCATACCATTTCATAATATATCCAACTATAATTGACTTGATAATAATCTTGATGAACTCGACGACTCGAATGAAACGTCTTTTGAAATATGCCATGAATGACTCCAAGTAATATCTATAAAATGAGCAAATACACAGCGGAAGATTTCTTTCGTACCTGAGAATAAACATGCTTTAAAGTGTCAACCAAAAGGTTGGTGAGTTCATTAGTTTAACTTAAACAATCGTTTCCATCATTTTAATAGACCACAAGATTTCAGATTTCCATTTCTCATAAACATACGTCTCATGCATAGAGACAAAAATATCATTCATATGGATTGAACACCTGGTAACCGACATTAACAATATGCATATATAAGAATATCCCCATCATTCCGGGATCCTCCTTCGGACATGATATAAATTTCGAAGTACTAAAACATCCGGTACTTTGGATGGGGCTTGTTGGGCCCGATAGATCTATCTTTAGGATTCGCGTCAATTAGGGTGTCTGTTCCCTAATTCTTAGATTACCAGACTTAATAAAAAGGGGCATATTCGACTTCGATAATCCAACCATAGAATGTAGTTTCACGTACTTGTGTCAATTTCGTAAAACAGTTATAAAAGTTGCGCATGTATTCTCAGCCCAAAAATATAAAGGGTAAAAAGGCAAATGAAACTCACGATACTGTATTTTGTAGTAAAAATACATATGACGTCATTGAACAATGCAGGGTTGGCCTCGGATTCACGAACCTATATCAATTGTGTATATATTAATACGTATAATGTAAGTTACAAAATTTCATTTATTAATATGTATTATTTATATATTATAGTTTTGTAGAATTTATTCTAACCTTTATTTTAAAACGTATACTTATATTATATTTTAAGTTATATTTTATATATATATCGATTTTATGTATATATCTATAATGATTTACGTTTATATAAATAGTGACATTAATATATTTATATACATATATTTGTGGTTAGTATTGTATTTATGAAATTTTATTAGTTTGTTATGTGAATTATTAATACAATCCTAGTATATACCATAAGTATATATATAGTGTACAAAAGATTTATTTGTTAAAATAATAATTTAGATAATAATGATTTACTAATAATAATAATAATTTTATTAATAATGATAATACTAATAGCAAAAAAAAAATGAAAATGATAACTGTTAATGATACTAATAATAATAACTCTAAAATAATATTAATACTAATACCATACTTATGTTAATAATAAGGGTTCTAATATTTATAAAATGATAAATGATAATCATAATAATACTAGTAAATATTAATGATGATACTGATAAATATGATATTATTAATTGTAAATGTACTGATGATACTATTATTTATAAACCGGTACAAATTCTAATATTGATGATAATAATATATTTTTATTTCCTTCATAATAATAATAATGATAATCATAATCATAATCCTAATGATGATAAAATACTAAAATGATAAGTTTATTACTAATAATAATATTATTAATACCTATCATAATAATAATAGTAATGTCTATAATACTTTCAAATATGATAACAAGTATGATACTAATAATAACAATAACAATAACAATCAAAACAATCACAATAATAATAATAATACTAATAATAATTAATATATAATAACAATAAAAAAATTAGAAAAGAAAACTACCTCACATGAAAAGAGTTTCAAAAAAAAAAGAAACTACCGTCCTCTGGACTCGATCTCGTGACCACATGCTCACACGCAAACACTCTCGACCATCCCACCAATTCTGATTCTCTGTACTAATATCGAATTTAAATTTTATATATAAACTGCTTTTCTTCTATTCCTCTTCTTCTCCACAAGTCTCATGGATTCAACAAAACATCAATAACCAAAAAAAAAAAAAAAAAATCGGGGTTCCCTTTAAAGCTTCAAAACATTACAGAAAAAATAATAATTTGGGTTCTAAAATAAAAAAAAAAAACACTAAGGCCTACTGCAGCGTCGGTTCTTGGAACAAAACAAAAAAAATTGATTTCGTAATAGATAACATTATAGATAATGTTTATAACACGAAATAGTTTTCTAAACATGTATAAAAACTACTGGAATCGTCAATTTGATCAGAAACATATACACGAACGCGAATTTGTCTCAAGAACAATTGTTGACTTTTTTTAAACTAAACTTTGACTTCAAAATTCAAGATCGATATAAAGATTTGAGAGTTGAGATTTTGCAGATAGATTCAAAGAAAGATTTCTAACCTTTCTGCATTTTTAGATTTTGAAACTTTATTCGAAATTGAATTAAGAGAAAAAAAAATTGGAGCGTGCAGAGAAGAAGAAAACAAAAATATCGCTGTGCTCTTTAATCCCATTGGATTTCCTTTTTATTTGATTTGCAATTATACATAATCATGTTGTAATAATAGAGATCGGTTGATAAAAAATGGAGAAAATGTCAACACAGGTTCACGAGTTAGGAGCAGAAAAGAAACAAAAAAATAATAATAATAGAGATAAAGGATACAGAGGTCAAGCGTATAATATAGATCCCTACTGCTTTTTTTTAATTAATAATAATAATATATAATAACAATACTATTAATATCTAATAATATTAATAAAATTAATAATAATGATAAATATAATATTAATGATAATAATAATTGTAAAAATGATAATAATAATAATAATAATAATACCATACTAATTATGATAATATTAATATTTTATCGATAATAATAATATTAGTAATAATAATCTAATTTATACATCCAATTTCATCTTTATATGATATAAAGTGATATTATGAATACAAATATTGATATTTGACGATACAAATAACATTACTACAACAACTATATTTGTATTTAAATTTAATTTATTAATATCATCTATTATTATGTAATATTTAATAATTATGTAATATGTATTGTAACATATACTGAATATTATATATTTATGCATTTTAATATAAATATATTATAATATTTATTTACATACTAATTATATTATACTTATGTATGTAATTATGAAAAATATAAATGTTTTATATATGTAAGTATTATATATATTTATTAAAATAGTACATTATTTCATCATAGATATATTATAAATTTCTACATATACATAATATAATAATTATGTATAAAATCATATATATATATATATATATATATATATATATATATATATATATATATATATATATATATATATATATATATATATATATATATATATATATATATATATATATAGTTATATTTATGTATATATGTATACTACCATATATATAAAATCATGTTTTAAATGTTGAGTAGATGATTAATTATGTATATTAAACAATTAACTACAAAGTATAACATTGTACATTTAATATTTTGATAACGTTGGTAAAATATGTTTGAATCATTTATATACAATATACTATATATATTCAAAATGAAAATCTTTAGTTATTAAATGTTATCTTTTATAATAACAAAATTACTTAATAGTTCATTAATACTAATATAATTAGTTTTATATATAATTATTTATATTTACATTCTTAGTTGCAATTAAAGGTTCGTGAATCGTCGGAAATAGTTAAAGGTCAAATGTTATCATGAAATAGTTCAAACATAATGAGACTCGGTTTAATAGACTTTGCTTATCGAGTCGAATCATATAAGATTATGTTTAAATTTGGTCGGAAATTCCCGGGTCATCACAAAAGTTATCTTGTATAGCCGATTCATTTAGAACTTCTAATTCAGGATTTTCAAGACGAGAAAGATGATCAGCGGCGAGATTTTCTGCTCCCTTTTTATCTCGCATTTCAATATCGAACTCTTGTAAGAGTAAGATTCAACGGATTAATCGTGGTTTAGCATCTTGTTTTGAAAATAGGTATCTAAGAGCAGAATGGTCGGTATAGACCACCGTTTTTGCTAGAACGAGATATGAATGAAATTTGTCAAAAGCAAAGACAATAGCAAGGATTTCTTTTTCAGTAGTTGTGTAATTCGTTTGTGCTCCTTGTAACATCTTACTAGCGTAATAAATAGGTTAAAATCGTTTTTCAATCCTTTGTCCTAAAACGGCTCCCATTGCAAAATCACTTGCATCGCACATGAGTTCAAATGGTAGATTCCAATTTAGAGTTATCATGATCGACGCATTAGCGAGTTTTTCTTTAAGAATATTAAAAAATTTGATGCATTCATCCGAAAAGATGAATGGAGCATCCTTTTCTAGGAGTTTATTCATAGGAGTGGCAATTTTAGAAAAATCTTATATGAAACGTCGGTAAAAACCGGCATGACCTAGAAAACTCCTAACTCCTCTAACATTGGTGGGATGTGGAAGTTTAGCAATTACATCTACTTTAGCTCTATCCACTTCAATTCCTTCCTTTGAAATTTTGTGACCAAGAACGATGCCTTCTCTAACCATGAAATGACATTTCTCCCAATTAAGAACTAGATTTGATTACTCGCATCTAATATGCATTCGTTCAAGATTAACTAGACATGTTTCAAAAGTATCACCGAAGACTGAAAAGTCATCCATGAAAACTTCCATGCATTCTTCTATCATGTCGTGAAAAATCGCCATCACGCACCTTTGAAAGGTTGCAGGGGCTTTGCAAAGTCCAAATGGCATGAATTTGTAAGCAAAAGTACCATAAGGGCACGTGAATGTGGTTTTCTCTTGATCCTCGGGTGCTATTGGAATTTGAAAATATCCCGAAAAACCGTCAAGAAAACAATAGTAACTATTCCCAGCTAATCTTTTCAACATTTGATCAATGAAAGGTAAGGAAAAGTGATCTTTTCTGGTGGCGTCATTTAATTTTCTATAATCAATTCAGACACGCCATCCTGTTACAGTCCTAGTAGGAATAAGCTCATTTTTTTCATTTGTGATGATAGTCATGCCACCCTTCTTAGGTACGCATTGAACTGGGCTTACCCATGGACTATCAGAAATTGGATAAATTAAATCTGCATCTAGCAGTTTAATAATTTCTTTCTTAACAACATCTTGCATACTAGGATTTGGTCTTCGTTGGCGTTGCACATATGTTTTATGACTTTCTTCCATAAGAATTTTATGTGTGTAATACGAAGGACTTATTCCTTTAATATCATGAATCTTCCATGCAATAGCTAGTTTATGAGCTTTTAGCACAGAAATGAGTTGAGATTTTTCATTTTCCGTAAGAGAAGACGATATTATTACAGGTAATTCAGATTTACCATGTAAATAAGCATATTCCAAATGGTTTAGAAGTGGCTTTAACTCTAATGTCGGTGGTTCTTCTATCGATAATTTGTATCGATATCTGTCTTCTTCTTTTAGCATTTGAATTTCTTATGTGGTTGGTTCGTAATCATTAGCTATGAGTGTGGCTAACATTTCAGCTTCATCAATTAGTTCAGTTCCTTCTCCTAAAGAACATTCTCCTGTTCCTTGTAATTCTGGAAATTCTTCTAACAATTCTGCATGTGAATCTATAGTTTGAATGTAATAACATGTATCATCTGCAGATTGCAGTTGTTGCATAGCTCTATCAATAGAAAAGGTAACACTCTCGTCCTCTATACTTAGGGTCAGTTTCTTACCGAACACGTCTATTATTGCTTTAGCCGTGTTTAAGAATGGTCTTCCTAATATGAGAGGAACTCGAGAATCTTCCTCCATATCCAGAATAACAAAATCTAATAGAAATACTAAAGTACCAACTTTAACTAGCATGTTTTCCATTATCCCTTTAGGATATTTTACTGATCGATCGGCTAGTTGTATGCTTATTCATGTTGGTTTCAATTCTCCAAGGTCTAGTTTAGTGTATAGTGAATACAACATTAAATTTATACTAGCACCTAAGTTTGCCAATGCTTCTATTGAACTAAGACTACCCAGAAAAGAAAATATGGAATTGTGAAACTTCCTGAATCTGAGAGTTTTTCTGGTAGCTTATTCAACAACACTGCAGAACAATTAGCATTCATAGTAACAGCCGAGAGTTCTTCCATTTTTTTTCTATTTGTGATTAGATCTTTCAAGAATTTAGCATATATTGGCATTCCTGAAATCACATCAATGAAAGGAAGATTTACATTTATTTGTTTAAACATATCCAGGAATTTGGATTGCTCGGCTTCAAGTCTTTCTTTTCTCATTTTACTCGGATAAGGAAGTGGTGGTTGATATGGTTTAACATAAGGTTTAGCCTTAACTGTGTTATCTTCATTAACCTTTTCAACTACCGGTTCTTTTTCCTTTTCTTGCTCAGATTGTGGTTCTTGTGTAGTAGGAATAGAGTCATCAGAAATTACAGGTATTTCAGGTGGTTTAAGTGTAATAAGACTTCTCGTGGTAATGGCTTTAGCTGTTTCATTCCGGGGGTTAGCATTTGTATTGCTAGGTAGACTTCCCGATTTTCTTTCACCTATCAACCTTGCTAGGTTACTCACTTCTTGTTCCAGATTTTGTATTGAAGCTTGTTGATTTCTAAATGCTTGAGCATTTTGTTCATTCGTTTGTTTCTGAGATGTGAAAAATTGCGTTTGAGATTCAAATAGCTTCGACATCATGTCTTCTAAATTTGGCTTTTTATCATCGGTTTATGGTGGTTTAATTAGAAAAATAGGTCTTTGCTGGTTGTAAGTATTATTGGATACTTGTTGATTGCTAGGACCTTGTTGGTTGTTGTATGGAACATTTTGGTTATAATTCTGATTGTAATTTGGTCTTGGCGGTTGATAATTATTCTAATAATTATTTCCAGGCCTTTGGTTCATGTATGAAACATTCTCTCTTTGTTCCATTGTTTGTTCAATACTGAGACAATCTTTTGTCAAATGTGGTCCTCTACACTGCTCACAACTAATTCGAATTGCGTGAATATCTTTAGTCATCTTTTCTATTCGTCTCTCGAAAGCATCTATCTTTGCAGAAATGGAATCAAAGTCATGGCTAGAATCGGCTCTAGCCGCTTTAGATGATCTAACGATGTCTTTTTCTTGATGCCACTCATGTGAGTGGGAAGCAGTGTTATCAATAATTTTGTAAGCTTCAGTTGCGGTTTTCTTCATAATGGAACCACCAGCTACTATATCGATGTCTTTTCGTGTAGTAATATCGCATCCTTGGTAGAATATTTGTACTATTTGATAAGTATCTAAACCATGTTGAGGATATCCACTCAATAATTTTCCGAATCTTGTCCACGCCTCATATAGAGTTTCATTTGGCTTTTGTGTGAACGTAACAATTTCTCCTTGAAGTCTCATGGCTTTAGATGCCGGAAACAATTGTTTAAGAAATTTCTCAACTAAGACATCCCCTGTATCAATTGCCCCTTCAGGTAACGATTCTAACCAATCTTTGGCTTCTCCCTTTAAAGTCCAGGGAAATAACATGAGATAGATCTGTTCATCCTCAACTTCTCTTATTTTGAATAGAGTACAAATCCTATTAAAGGTACAAAGATGTTCGTTTAGATCTTCCTTCGGCACACCACTAAATTGGCATTGATTAGTTACCATGTGTAGGATTTGTCCTTTGATTTCATAATCTGGTGCATTAATGTCTGGTTGAGTAACTGCGTGACCTTGGCCAGTGCGTTTAGCTCTCATTCGGTCTTCCATACTTAGAGGTTCCAGATTTTCCATGATTGAAATTATTGAATCTGAATCACTAGAGGATTCTGACTTAATGGTTTCTTCCTCGACAATCTCTGGGTGAGTGATTTGTGGTTCAGGAGGAATGATTAGTGGTTCAGGATCTCTGAATTGTCCCTGAATATCCTCCGGATTCTCAATTGTGAGGTCGGGTTCAAAAAATGGATTATCGGAAATTTGAATTGGAGTACTTGGTCGACTAGATGACGATTATAAAGAAAAATCAACGGCGATAATGTTGGCAAGATGTCTTGATCGAGTTACAGGTGGTGAACGTTTGAAAGGTGGTGAACGTTTTGCTCGGTGAATTCACTGAATATCCTATTAGTTATAATATATAAAAATTATATAAGTTATCAAATTAATAGAATTTTCTGATTTTGCCCACGTTTCGAATAGCCAATAGATGCAGCAGGTAGCCAGGACCCTTTAAATCGGAAGCCCACAACTCGCCACTAACAAATCCAACTATTACTACGAACCAGAAAATTTTGGATGTCTATCAATTTAACCACTTAAAATAATTTTTTGTTGAAGTTTAAAGAAAATAAAGAAAATTCTATGTCCTAAAAACTAGAGCGTAGAAATGAGAAATAAAAAGAGCACGTCGAAAAACGTCAAAAAATAAAAGGTCGAAAAATAAGCGTCCAAAAATAATAAAATGCAGCGTCGAAACTTAAAAGTCTAAAAAATAAATATTAAAAGTTGCGTCTAAAGGAATTAAAACTTAAAGGAATTCTATATCCAAAACGGCAATATCTTAATTAGGCACTAAAATCTATAAAATACTAAAGCGATAAGCGACGTCGTAGAATTCTAAAGCACCTAAATCTTAGTCTAAAGAAAAAGTACTTAAGGGATTTTACGGCAAAGCCTAAAAATCTAGAAATATGAAATAACTACGGCAAAAACTAATTTTAAAATTAATTATGAATGAAAAATATACAATTTTACAAATTAAATGATTAAAATATATAATTTATAAAAAGATATAAAAAGTGATAAAATTACTTATTTTTATAAAAATATTATTTTTATATTATTATTTTATAAAAGTATTAATTTATAATTTAATAAAACTAATTAAAACTAAAAATAAAAAATTAATTAAAACTTAAAACTAAATATTATTTAACTAAACCCTAATTAGGTTTAATAATAATAATAATAATTAATAATACTTCGTAATTAATGTTGTACGAGGATCAGACCTGGCGTATCAGACATCACCATGTGGTCGCATGGTTTTGAAGCCTCCGGATCATGCGATCGCATGGGCCTGAATTTTGGATCAGGTTGTTTGGCTGCTACAGGACCAGGCCCGATTACTCTTTTAATTTTTTTTTTCTGATTTTTAAATTTCTGTTTTTAATTTATAAAAAAATAATATGTAATAAAAACTTATATAAAAAAAGTACTTATTAATCTTAATTTTTAACAAAAGAAAAAATAAAAATATAAACTTTTTTTTATTTAATTACTTATATATATATATATATATATATATATATATATATATATATATATATATATATATATATATATTCTTTTTTATGTTTTTATGTTTTTAAACTTATATAATTTTTTTTACAAAAATGGATTAAAAACTTAATATTTTTTTATAGCGTTTCGCTTTTCGGCGTTGTTGAGTTCCCCGGCAGCGGCGCCAAAAATACTTGATGTGTGCGAGGTGTAGTACGAAATAGTTATATTTTTGTTACGAAATACTATTAAATACGATACAATTTTACACAAGTTATTTATTTATTTATAGAGTGGATATATCTAAACCTTGCTACAACACTATAGGCAGTGTACCTAATCGTAAAGTAGTGTAGATTTTAGTTAGTCCGGTTCGTTCCACAGGGAGCTAGGCAAGTTTAACGCTATAATTGTTTTTTAAACGATATTTGTATATATATATATATATATATATATATATATATATATATATATATATATAAAAGTAGTATTATTATTATTATAAAAAGGGGGTTTTACCGTTTAATGACCGGTTTGTCGATTTTATGTCTTAAGTCACAATTAAAACCTAATGTAAAATATTAAAAATAAATATAACTTAATTTAAAGCGTAAAGTAAATGACGATAATTAAAATTGCGATAATTAAAAGTGCGATAAATAAAATGATGATAAATAAAATTACAACAATTATAAAGTACGATTATTAAAATGACGATAAATAAAATTGCGATAATTAAAAAGTACGATAATTAAAAGTGCGATAAGATATAAAATAAAGGAATTATGCTTATTTAAACTTCCGTAATCATGATGTTCAACGTGTTGATTTTAATTTATTACCATGGGTTAATTGTCCTTTGTCCTAGATTATTCGATATGTCCATACGGTTTTGTCCATAATAGTCCATCAGTCATAAATATAAAGTGCGAGGATCTTCGTCAAATTATCCTCATACCCGAAGTCAAATATTCCAACTAATTGGGGATTCGAACTGTAACAAGGTCTTAATACTTTGTTTAATGAATACACCAGGTTATCGACTGCGTGTAATCCAAGGTTTTACTACTTTGTTAACAATTACACCAATTACCCTTGAATGTAATCCACCCCTGTTTTAATGAGTCCATTTACTATTAATCCATTCCCGTGTCCAGTAAAATGAACAATAATTTGTATTTATCAATATCCCGCTCACCGTACCCGATTAAGCGTATGTGGTTATATATAGATATGTCAAATTGTAACCTTTATATTAAATTAATGAGGTATCGTTTAGTTAATATAAAGCCCATTAATAGCCCATAATCTAATTTCCACAAGTGTCGTTCTTTTGTCTAAACCCCAATTATGGTACCACGCCCAATTACCCAACCTTAATATTTAGCCCAACATCACGATTACTTCAGTTTAAATAAGCATAATAATAACTTAGCTACGAGACATTAATTTAAAAAGGTTGAACATAACTTAAAATGAGTATTAATAGCGTAGCGTTACACGGACAGAATTTTGACTTACAAACTTACAACATTCGTTACCATAACCTTATTATTATTAGTATTAATTTAAAATTAAAATTATAAATATAAATATATATATTTGAGAGATAGAGAGTAGATTGAATTATATTGTGTAAAAATTACGTCGAATTCGTTGGCTATTTATAGATGTGGCCAGACTTTTCACTCCATGCGATCGCATGGAGTTTGTTCCTCCAAGCCATGTGATCGCATGTCCGCCATTCCCTGATCACAATGCAACTTAAACGTGGGCTGCTCGTATTAATATATTATATAATATAATATATATAATTTTATATAATTATATATATATTATATTATATTCTTATGCATAGTTGAATTGTACTTTTAGGTCCGTTGCATTGCGCGTTTCTTCTCAGCTCAGGTCCCGATTCCAGATTTTCGAACGTCATTTCGTACTATTTAATATCGTGTACTTTGCATTTTGCAGCTTGTACTCTTGTAATTTTGAGACGTTTCTCATCAATAAATTGAACCTCTTGGATTTTACTTTTGTACTTTTTAGCATTTTGGTCATTTGCATCTTCAATTCGTCGAATCTCTCTTTTGTCTTTACATTTTATTATTTAAACGAATTTCACTTGTAAATAGAACAATTGCAACTAAAAGCTTGTCTTTCTAGAAGGATAATGCTATGAAATATATGTTCGTTTTTAGCATTATCAATATTCTATTAAATTATCATAATAATCTATAATATACTTTTATTAAAATATTTTGGATAAGTATTTAGTATTAATATTTTTAAATACTCATAATTTTTAATATGATAACATCTTTAATTAAATCGAGTTATATTAAAATGTAAATGAACAAAAAGTATTTTATTAGTAAAAGTAGTATACTTATAATATATACTTCTATATATTTAAAGTTTGTATCTAATTTATAATATCTATCTTTTTAGTTTAAGATAATAAAAATATAGTTATATTTTATATACGAAATATATTTAAAACTAAAGTTATAGTTAGTGATTTTAATTATAATAATGATAATGATAAAAATAATACTAATAATGATAATCATATTAATAATAAGGATAATACTAATAATGATTTTGTTAGTAATAATAATACTAATAATGTTTAATTATAATACTAATACTAATAATAATACTAATAATAATAATAATAATAATAATAATAATAATAATAATAATAATAATAATAATAATAATAATAATAATGTTTAATTATAATACTAATACTAATAATAATAATAATAATAATAATAATAATAATAATAATAAAAATAATAATAATAATAATAATAATAATAATAATAATAATAATAATAATAATAATAATAATAATAATAATAATAATAATAATAATAATAATAATAATAATAATATGAATAATAAGTATACTACCTTAAAGAATAGCTTCCTAAAAAGATGTCGCAGCTCGAGCTCGAACCCGTGACCTTTAGCTCAAACACCAACACTTTAGATCATTGAACCATCTATTTCTTTCTTAGATATATCATACCCTAAATTTATTTAACCCTCCTTTTCTCATTTCGACCCAACAATTAATCAAGTTCACAAACTCAAATATTACGGTCCAATATGATAAGCCTTATAGTCACTAGATTAAACGCAGTAGCCTGTTGGATTGTGAAGCCCAAGGATTAATTAACAAAGCCCGATCCAATAGATTAATTTGGCCATTCGTTATTCATCAAACTAAACGGGCTTAAAAGATCCTAGTGAGAAATTTACTAAGTCTGTATAATCTCATTTATCTACTCGTCGATTACACAGATTCGTGAATTAAGGAGTCAATAGCCGCCAACAGGAAATAAAAGGTGGGGTCTTTAATTCGTTGTCAATCATCATCAATCAATATCCTCTTATTCGTTTTTAATCACTAATTCTTCCATTATTATATCACCATTACAGATCATCTTATCATCATTAAAATAGAACAAGGAGTGTACAGCAGCAGTATTTCAATGGGGTTTTGGTCTGTTTATATCGAACCAGAAACATTAAGGAAATAGTGATTCACGGTTTGGTTTTAGGAGGTGTTCGAAGGTGTTTGAGGCTGATCAAAGAGAGACAGAGACACGCAGCAGTAGCTGCAATTCAGTGGTTACATGTGGGTTGCAGTGGTGGTGTTCATAAGAGCAAAAATATAAAATTTTGGTTGTGATTTACGATTTAGAAGATGAGAGAGAGAGATATATAAAGAGAGAGAAGTGGTTGTGGTTGTTTTACAGCGAAAAGAGACCGAATAACAAACGTAGCTATAGCAGCGTGACTGTTTCAATCAGGAGCTGTTCAAGATGAATTCTAACATGATTAGTTTTGGTTTTATATAGGTTTTTAGTAAGGGTAAATGATGGTGGTGATGTCTGATCAGAACAAACGCATGACTAGGATAGTTATAATGAACCGTGGCACCATTATTCTCGTTGTTTACACAGGAAACATACAATAGCATAACCTTGTTTATGTGGCTATTAGAAATCCATAGAAAACATAAAAATAATAGAAGGAAAGGAGTGATCGTGAAAGGTAAAGAAACCCGTCCTAATCCATTCGGACGAAGTCCATATCGATTATAAACGATTCACAACAGTTGATTTCATCGCGAGGTACTTGACCTCTATATGATACATTTTACAAACATTGCATTCGTTTTTGAAAAGACAAACTTCCATTACATCGAAAGTTGATGGCATGCATACCATTTCATAATATATCTAACTATAATTGACTTAATAATAATCTTGATGAACGCAACGACTCGAATGCAACGTCTTTTGAAATATGTCATGAATGACTCCAAGTAATATCTCTAAGATGAGCAAATGCACAGCGGAAGATTTCTTTCATATCTGAGAATAAACATGCTTTAAAGTGTCAACCAAAAGGTTGGTGAGTTCATTAGTTTAACATAAATATTCATTTTCATCATTTTAATAGACCACAAGAATTTCATTTCCAGTTCTCATAAATATACGTCCCATGCATAGAGACAAAAATCATTCATATGGATTGAACACCTGGTAACCGACATTAACAAGATGCATATAAGAATATCCCCTATTATTCCGGGAAATCCTTCGGACATGATATAAAAAAACATCGACGTACTAAAGCTTCCGGTACTTTGGATGGGGTTCGTCGGGCCCATAGATCTATCTTTAGGATTCGCGATAATTAGGCGTGTACTAATTCTCAAAATTAGTGATGTTCCCTAATTCTTAGGTTACCAAGTAAAAAGGGGCATATTCGGCTTCGATCATTCACCCATATAATTTAGTTTCAATTACTTGTGTCTATTTTGTAAAACATTTATAAAAATTGCGCATGTATTCTCAGCCTAAAAATATAAAGGGTAAAAAGGCAAATGAAACTCACCTAATGTATTTTGCAGTAAAAATACATATGACTATATTGAACAATGCATGGTTGGCCTCGGATTCACGAACCTATATCATTTATATATATATATTAACACATATAATGGTAACCAAATAATTACATCTATTAATTATATAATATTTATATAGAGTTGTAGTTTATATAATATTTGTACTAAATTTTCTCTATGTATCATATCTTAATATATATATATATATATATATATATATATATATATATATATATATATATATATATATATATATATATATATATATATATATATATATATATATATATATATATATATATATATATATATATATATATATATATATATATATATTCTAAAAAAAATATTAATATGTTTAATATATAATTATAGGTAATATGAATATATTTTATGTACAAAGTATAATAATAATGAAAATGATAATTTTAATAAAAATGATAGTTTTAATAATTATGAGAATTTTAATAATAATGATACTTTTAATAAGTATGATAATAAGATGATACTACTAATAAGAATGATAATAATAATAATAATATTCATCATAATCATATTCATATTATCATCATCTTTTAATTAAAATTTTATATATACACAATTATGATTATTTACATACATTAGTTATATTTATAGTTCATGTTTACAATTATAACTACAATACCTATAACGTTTCCTGGACCTCATTAAGTTATATAAACTCATACATATTAGATTTTATACATAATAATATTACTAATACAAATATTAATAGCAATAATAGTAATGAAAGTAATAACCTAAATACTAATATAACATCCATATTTTAATTTGTAATTTCATATATTAATATTACATTTTACTAATTACGTAATATCTAATAATTATATTATATATGCCATACATATAATACTTATATCTTTTATATATACTCCAATATATATATCATAATACTTCTTTATAGAAATCATATATATTTTGATAGTTACTTAATCATTCTATTTATTATTTTACATCTTTAATTCAAATTTTTATTTTATAAATTCCAAACTATTATATATACTTACATTTATATAAATATACATTTTTATTTATAACTAATTGTTCGTGAATCATCGGGAATAGTCAAAGGTTAAGATAAATACATAAAAAAAGTTCAAAAATTTTTGAGATTCAATTTAATAGTATTTTCTTATCGTTTCGATCTAATATAAAGATTAAGTTTAAATTTAGTCGGAAATTCCTGGGTCGTCACAAAAGGTAAACAAAAGAAAATAAAAGAGAGAGAGAAGATGATGGTGTGATTGAAGGTGGTTCTAGATGGTGGTCAACGGTGGGATTAAGGTGGCTCGAAGGTGATGGTGTGCCTTGAGTTGGGTCTTAGTTTTCGTACAAGAATTGGAGTAAGAAACGAATATGGTTGCAAGTGTTTTTAGTTGTGGGTTAGTAAATGAAGGAGATAGAAACATAAATACCGGTTGTGTTTCGATTTGTTGTAGACTGATCAGAAGAAAAAAAATATATATATAGCATCATCAATGAGCGACAGTTGGTGATGGTTTGAATAATTGTGTTTTGAATATACAGGAAGTAAAAACAAGCTTGTTGATGGTGGTCTTTATCAAAGATAACAATGAAAACAAAAAGAAATGAGGAAGCAGTAGTAGTTTAGGTTGGTTCCGGTTGAAATCATAAAACAGAATAAATAAATAAAACGCAGGTGAAGTAAAAAACTCACTTTGGTTTATATATCGGGTTTAATGGTGACAAAATAGTAGTGTGCAGGTATGTGTTGTCGATTAATAACATAGCAATAACATAGTTGTTGAAGTGTTCTTCAACTCAAAACAGAAAGTAACAGCAAATGTAGCAGGAATCAAAAGTATTTAGTTGGGTCTATATCGTATAAGTGGTGGTTGTATATGATGACGAAGAAAATCAAAAGTGAGACATGGTGTTTCATGATTATCGATGGTGGAGTGATGTTCTATGGTGATTATCGAATTGAACAGAAAAAGAAAGGAAAGATGGTGTTCTTGAGATGGTGGTTCGAGTGGTATAATACGTAGCATCATATCGAGTTTCATGGGTTTCGTGGCAGTGAGTGATGGTTGATTTGGACATTTACAATAAACAGAAAAAAAACAATAAGTTATTGGGTGGGTTGTGGTGGAGTTTGATCGGAGGAAGAAGGAGGTTAATCTCCTGGTTGTATGTGTATGTATGCTAATTATATATGTAAATCGATATCAATGTGTAATAATATTAATTTGTGATATAATTTTAGATATTGGAATCACTTATTGGAAATCTTCAATCATCAAAAGTAGTTACATGTTGTTATCAATTAGAAATAATAAAGTAGCCTATACGAGTACTTTTAATCTTTTAATTCAAATTTTGTGAAAACTTTTAATATATTAATTCGATTACAAACAGAAAACGAAAAAACAGTTTTTAATTGGGTTTTATAAAGTGACCTTTTAAAAAATAATCAATTAGAAAGTAGGAACAAGAAGTAGTGGAAGTTATTTATTTATCATATACAAACTTTCAACAAGACAACCACAGTACAATTTAATAATTTAACAAGTTAATAATCGTGGGCTGTGGATTGAAATAGTAAATCTATATTGAATAATTCAATCATAGAATAAATATCTGTGTTTATGTCAAAAAAAAATATAACCATCGATGTTTTGTAAATATTCAGCTGTCATCCAAATTTTATGGATATTAACTCGTGCCCTCTTGATAATCAGTTACGGTTAAAAGTTAAAAAATTTAATAACTAGCTCCTAAATAAGTTTTTAATAAGTATATAATTTATATAACTTATTTTCGAATCATCATTTATTTTTAAAATCACGTAAGTTCGAATTTGACTTGCTTAATATTTATCGAATGACAATTGAGTGTTACTGTCATTTACTACATAGATTCGAAATCACAAAATATATATTTAATATACTTTATTTATATAGATGTGTTTTAAATAATAATTATCATAATATCATATTTTTATTTTATTTTACATAATTAATTTTAATAACTACAACATATAATATTTCAAATTATATTTTCAATTATTATTTATATATATACACACATATCTATTTACAATTAATTGTTCATGAATCGTCGAAACTGGTCGAGGTTATATGAATGCAAAAAAATAGTTCAAAATTTTTGAGACTCAACCTAACAGACTTTTCTTATCGTGTCAAAAATATAAAATCGTATCGAGAGTTTGGTTTAAAATTTGTCGAAATTTTCCGGGTCGTCACACTAGCCGTATTCATGAAAGGTCTTCCTAACACCACTGGTGTGTGTAGGTCTTCCTTAATATCCATTACTACGAAATTCGTAGGATACAAGAATTTATCAACTTTCATCAAGACGTTCTCAACTATGCCCTTAGGATATCGAATTGTGTGATCGGTAACTTGCATTGTCATTTTAGTTGGTGACAAGTCTCCTAACTCTAATCTCTTGTAGAGAACGTAGGGGATTAGGTTGATACTTGCTCCTAAATCTGCTAGCGCATGAATGGTTCCAGATTGGTAGATTGAACACGGGAAAATGAATCAGCCCGTGTCTCCTAGCTTTGATGGTAGAGAGTTTCTGAGTAATGCAGAGCATTCTTCATTCAGTGAAATTTTGTTAGAATCTAGTATTGATATCGGCTAAAAAGTAACGTTTTCACCCCGGTATTGAGGCCCAAAAACAAGAAAGATTCGAACTTTATCAGCAAAATACCCACTTCGTCGGTTAGAATTGAAGAACAAGTAATTACGAAGGCGGTGCAAAAAGAATCAAGAGAATCGGAGCTAAAACGAAGATTCTAGAGCAAAAACGGTGAAAGACAAGAAATCAAGTTACGATCCAGGGAATCAAAGCTGACCAGCATAAAAAATGGGCAACCATACGGCCTACCATATGGCCTGCTAGTATGGGGTACGGCCTGCCACACGGCCCAATAAACGCCCTCAGAAAACGGGCTGCCAGCCATACGGCCTGCCAAATACCGGCCACCATACGGCCTGCCAGGCGGATTTTGGCAAATTTCTAGTTTATTTAAAGGGTCTTTGTCATTCATTCCAACACACACTTCAATTCACTTCTTTCACTCTCTTGTACAATATTAGTCATACTCTCAAGGCCTTTGACTCCGTGCGGGAAACCTAGTATCCGGAGAAGAACGCTGAAGATTGTATTAGGAGCGGTTTGGAGTCTTGAAGTTGTCACTTTTATGTTCAGAACTCATTTAATCTACTGGTACTTCTATCCTTTATCTTATATAATGTTTTATGATATTGTTGCCATGATTAGCGAGTAGTTATCTTTAGTGTATGCTATGATGTAAGCAGTTATAATGCTGAAATAATATTATGGTCTGTGTATGCTGTCGAAATGCTTTCCGATTATGTTTTAAACTCAATCGCTTTTCCAACTAATAGAACGTAGTTATAGGCTCTGTTATTGGGAAGTTGCGAACCCCGATTCAGAGTACACTATATGTGTCACCCCTTGGTAAGAGAAGTCTATCGGATACAACGTAAGATCAACTGAGGCACACCAGTTGTAGTAAGCCTATCAAGCTTTGGATTCCGACTGAGGACTCTTTCATAGTGAAACATCTGACTAGACCCTTAGTACATTGTCGGTCCTAGACCATGCTAGTGTAGTCACCAAGCATATAAACTTCGTACGTACACGCTGAAGCACAGAGGTTGTTGTAAACTGTACCTCTGTTAAGTAAGGCCATGGAACACAGTTAGTGTTGACCAGTACACTGCACCATAAAGCAGTCTCAAGCATTGCACCCTGCTTGAGGGATTCTTAGTTAATTAAGGAACTGTTTGTTTAGACACATAAAAGATTGGACCGTTAGGATAACCGAACATGTTCATGGAAGTCAGCTTGACTTGGCCATGGTGTTCTTTATGGTTGAACTCTTTTTAAGGGCCTAACTATCTTTTACCAATCATTAATGAAAGCATTGAAACACGTCACGTCTCTCGGATATGGTAAACCATGTATTCTATTACGCTTAAGAAAGTTTAGACCATTTTGGAATGTTAATACGTCACCCAACTGAGTCGCTCAATTGGATGAGCCATCTGAACGTGTATGCCTGTAGTCAGACTGCACGAGCGTCGGGGGTAAGGGACGTTGCTGTCTATTCAGAATCTTCAAGCCTAACGCAGTACCCAGTGACATGTCTTATGACAGGGGCGTTTAGGACCAGTGTAATGAATACAAGGCCTCTGCCTATTCATGAGCCAGCATTCCATAATCTCGGCAAAATAACTGATGAAGTCATAGTATGCTCTCTTTTTAACCTTATATGAATTACGAATTTTATCGCATTTACTTTATCTGTCTTATTAAATTAGAAAATTCCAAAATAAATATTCACTACTCCCTAACTATCTTAGGCTTAAATATAGGTTCGATTCTGCTGATATCTCAAAAATACGACTCTAGGTCATACTTCCCTTACTTATAAGGAGTAGTAAGATTTAGGCCCCGCTAAATACAAATTTAAAACAGTACCCTCTCCCACGAGTGGCTGATCTTGGCGAGCCGCGGCCCGACAACACCGCGCAAATAAAAACCGTCCGTTTCGGCCATATCAGGAGAGTCATTAGTTTTTGGCGGTGCTGCCGGGGAACTGGTATCAAGCAATACTGCTCTCTATCAAAGTTATTCGCAAGCATTTAGTGGTGTCTAAGAAAGACAATTATACACGGACTTGGTTATTGGATTTTCCGAACAGTCACCAATTATATTGCGACCAAAAGGATCATGCCTCCTCGTAGTCGGCCTGGCCACTTGGTTTGTTGAATAGTTCGCGCGGAGTTCTGTTACCGAAATGCCAGGGAATAAGTAGCCAGAACCAAAAACATATTCAACCGTAGGATAGTTAGTTAATTAAATTAGATTACTTTAGATTACCTTAGATTACCTTAGATTAAATTAGACTACCTTAGATTAGATTAGATTAGATTAGACTACCTTAGAATTAGATTACTTTAGAATAGATTAGCTTATTATAATTTTTGCGAAAAATCAAAAACAAAAAGGCATACCCAGTGTATAACCCAAACCCGATCTAGACCAGGGCCGTTGTTATTCGTATCTGATCCAGACGCAATAATCTCTAAAGCACGCAAGGAAGCACGAATCAGAAATCAAATGGCGTTACGCGTTACTTTAGCAGAAAACACCAAACCCTCCATTGAAGGTCGAGGAGGACCAATCAGATTTCCAGAGATTCAAGGACACTCGTTCGAGTTAAAACATCACATCATCCAGCTCATTCAGAATAGCTGTCAGTTTCATGGATTACCGAATGATGATCCTAATTCTCACCTTGATAAATTCATATCTCTTTCAAACTTCTACAAATATCCAGGGATAGGACAAGATATAGTCTGGCTATACTTGTTCCCCTATTCTCCTTTGTAGAGAGAAGCCTTCGGATGTATCTCTTCTGGTTGGGAACTTTGGACATGGTGTCCAGGAATCTTCCATCAAGTTTGATTGGTCCATGTTTGAGCATGATGAGTGAGAGAATAGGGAAACAAGTATAGCGGGACTATATCTTGTCCTATCCCTAGCTATTTGTAGGAGTTCGAAAGAGATATGAATTTATCAAGGTGAGAATTAGGATCGTCATTCGATAATCCATGAAACTGACAGCTATTTTGGATGAGATGGATGATGTAATGTTTTAACTCAAATGAGTGTCCTTGAATCTCTGGAAATCTGATTGGTCCTCCTTGACCTTCAATCGAGAGTTTGGTATTTTTCTGCTAAAGTAACGTGTAATGCCATTTGATTTCTGATTCGTGCTTCCTTGCGTGCTTTAGAGATTATTACATCTGGATCAGATACGAATAACAATGGTCCTGGTCTAGATCAGGTTTGGGTCATACACTGGGTATGCCTTTTTGGTTTTAACTCTAAGCAGATAAACTAAATTCTAAGGTAATTCTAACGTAATCTAAGGTAGTCTAAATCTAAGGTAGTCTAATTTAGAGTAATCTATTTTAGTCTAAGATAAGCTAACAATCCTAAGGTTGAATACTATAACGACCCGTCCTAATTCACCTGGACGAAGTCTTTAACAGATGGTCCCATTGCGAGGGTCTGACCTCTATATGCCATGAACGACTCCATGTAATGTATTTAAAATGACAAATGCACAACGGAAGATTTCTTTCATACCTGAGAATAAACATGCTTAAAAGTGTCAACCAAAAGGTTGGTGAGTTCATAGGTTTATCATAAACAATAAAATTCATAATTTTGATAGACCACAAGATTTAAATGCAGTACACCTATCTCGTGTACGAAACTATTTTTCATAATGCTTAGTAGAGTAGGTTCGTATCCTTTTCTCCCCCGTAGGTTGCCTCGCGATTTTTAATAACCGTACACATATCTCGTGCACAAAAATAACATACACATAACCTGTGTATAAAATCATTCTCTCGATACATAACATTCACTTTAGTTTCATTGCTTGGCTTGGTAACCGACATATCCCCAAAACAGAACATCTCGTCTGTATAATATATAAACTTTGAAGTACTAAACACCACGCCCACTAACTGTTCCGTCTAATGAACATTCTGGGTGGGGGTGTTAAACCCGGTAGCTACCTTTAGGATTCACGTGAATTAGGGCCATATCCGTTTCTAATTCTTAGGTTACCGAGCAATAATAATCAGGGGGAAATATTCACAATAATTAGTGGCAATTATCACGTCCAACTAATTCAATAATAATTCACAGAACTTCTGTCTGCATAATAATTCATTCGAGGAATGTTTTGCTTGTGTCATATCGCGTCAAACATTTATAAAAGCATTTCATGTATTCTCAGTTCAAAAATATATTTCAAAAGCATTTAATAAAGCAGTTATAAATACAGCGCGTGTATTCTCAGTCCCAAAAATATAAAGAGTAAAAGGGAATCAAATGAACTCACGATACGATATTTTGTAGTAAAAATATGCATACGACGATACGGAACAATGCAGGATTGACCTCGGATTCACGAACCTATATCATTTATATATATATTAACACATATAATTGTAATCGAACGAATATATATATTATTAATGATAAACTTGTTAAATTTTATGTTATATGTATTAATTATAGTTTTATGTAACTAATTGTTATTTGGTAAAATAATAATAATAAATAAAAGTTGTATTATCTTATAATAATAATAATAATAGTAATAATACTTATTAATAAAAGTAATTATAGTAATAATAACCATGATAATAATAATATTATTAATGATCATCAAAATAATGATAATAATCATGTATATTTATAAATCATGATAATGATATTTAATAATAATAATAATAATAATAATAATAATAATAATAATAATAATAATAATAATAATAATAATAATAATAATAATAATGTTAATAATATAAATGATAATAATATTAATGGTGATAATAATATTTATCTTTAATCATAATAATGATGTAATAATAATAATATCAATAATAATAATAATAATAATAATAATAATAATAATAATAATAATAATAATAATAATAATAATAATAATAATAATAATAATAATAATAATAATAATAATAAGAATAAAAGTAATAATAATAATAAGTAAATAGGAATTCTACCTCAAAGAAGTAATCCTTAAAAAATATGCCCAAGTCCAGGTTTGAACCCGCGATGTCCCGCTAACCCGAAAACTTCCCAAACCATTCCTCCAATTGTCTTTCTTGATTAAATTCTTAATCTATATCCATATAAACCGTCTTAAACTGTTTCTTCTTCTTCATATACATACAACACCAACCATCATCCATTATCATAATCATTTTCATTCCAATATCACCATATTCATGATCATACATATCTATCCTCCTGGCTCAACCAAATAAGATGGGTCTTGGCCCACAGCATAAACAAACACGGTCCCATAACACAATTAAAATAATCAAATAGATTAGTGTATTTAGAGTTCTGAAATTCGGTTGTTAAACCCACTACACAAAAAGTATTTGATTTTTATAAACTAAACATCATCCTAGTCATTTGTGTTCAACTTTAACACTTTCCACTATTAACTTCCGATTTCCTTTCCAAGTTGATAATACAAATTAATATAGATAATGGAGGCACCGTAGCATCACCTTCTTCATAAACGCAACCCTACTCTTTATTCCTAATCCTTTCGGCCCAAAGAAAAATCATAGTAGCCCAATATCCAAATTCATTGGCCCAAAATTAAAGCATATGTATCATAAAGGTTTGTTTACTTGTTTTAATCGAGTCAACCGATGGTTTTGAGTTTAAATCAGGAATTTAAAACAATAACGCCTTTATCAAATCACATCAAATTAGTTAGAACAGATGGAAAGTTTAATATTGATGGGGTTTTCACCTTGGTAAAGTGTCAGCCATAAAGGAAATTAGCACGCACTAGTTGTTTATCATCATCTTAAATATGAATTAGTCATCACAGCTTCACGAATGAGTTTGGCAGAAATTAAATAAAAATACCAACCACAGTTTATAGCCGCAGTTTTTTTGGTGTTCACGAAGAGGGAGTAAGGTTGAGGTTGGTGATGGTTTCACATGGAAAAGAAGTTGCAGCTCCAACAATGGTTCGATGGGTTTTATGGTGATGGGTTACAACTGTAAATAGCAATGAAAAAAGTGGTAACAACTGTTCTCGAACATCAGGAACATGAAGTAATTTGGGTCACTTATGATAGTGTTTTTGTGGTGATCTTGAGGTGGTTTGTTCTATGTTGTTGCTATTGTTTAAACCTTCGAAATAGTGCAACATGGTAACAGCAGGTTAGTGATGAGAAATTTGTAGCATCTGGCAAAACAGAAACAGAAGGATGAAATCGAATCCAATGAAAGAAAAATAATAATGATGATGTGTTTCGGTGGTTAGGTGATGGTTGTTCGTGGTGATCAAACAACGAGATGAAGGTGCTGAGTAATCAAGCTTCGATAAAAAGAAATATGAAACGAAAAACATAAGTGATGGTGGTGTTGGTTTTTTGTTCTCAGCCCAAAACATAAAATGAAGTAGGTTAGGAGGTGTGACATAGTGGCGGTTTGAGAGTGGTGTTCGAAGGTGGCTTGACTAAGGTGACGGTTCCCGATTAAAGTGATGATCAAAGGTGATGGTGAATGTAACTCTATAACTCTCTCTCCCTCTCTATTCTTTGTATATATGTAAATATCTATATATATTGTGAGTGATACCCAAAATAATAATTGATCACATTTTGTTTTATATTATAGTTTGGATTCAGTTTCTATTGAATTGAGATCGACGTGTAACAAGATTTGAAAGACAATTGTATTGTAGTGTGATATGAGATCGACAAGAAGAATCAATCCGAAGATATACCAACAAAATAAAAGAAGGTCGAGAAGATTGACAGAAGTATTCGAGCCAGGAGTAACAAATAAGAAAAAGAAAAGTAGATAATGACCCTAAACAGAATTTGGTTGTATCTATGATTCAATCTCGATTGGTAACAAATTCTTGTTGTATAGAGATTGATTGGTACATTCTTAGAGATAGGAACAACAATTAGATAAAGCATGATAATGATATTAAACAGATTCGTACCCTTTAGATGATATAGATGTCTAACAAGGTCTTGGATTATTCTTTTGATTGAATTGTGATTTGTACGAATTTTGAAAATCAAATACAGTGTGATAGTTACATGAAACAGATTCGTACATTTTATAACTTTGATATCTAACAAATTTTGTTTTGTTTTGATTGGAATCAACCTGTATCACAGAAAGGAGAGTAAGATTTGATAGAGATAGGAAATATATTCTTGCATTTTTATTTTATATATTATAATTAATATTAATAATAATAAATATGACCATATTATTAATAATAATAATACAGTTATTAATATTATAATTAATATAAATACTAACAATAATAATAAAAGAATTAATAATAATATTAGTAATCCAAATAATACTAATAAGAATGATATCAATATTAATGATATTAAATAAAATCATAATTTTTGAAAATAATAATACTGATAATTTATTTAAAATTTATTTAAATCATAACTAATATATAATTTTAGTCATTTCTAAAAACAAAAATTTATTTTGGTAACCCTAAAGTTATTAGAATTTTATTACTTATAATTATAATAGTAATAATAATACTAATATTGATATAATAATAATGTAAGTAATAATTATAACAACTATATTTTTGCTTTGTAATTAAATTAAATTTATAAATCTTATATATTATTATTTATGTAATACTTTTTAATTACTTATTATATAATAACATATATTGAATATCATACATTTTAATATATAAAAATATATATATAATCATTAATTAAGTATATATTTCATATATACATATAGATATATATATATATATATATATATATATATATATATATATATATATATATATATATATATATATATATATATATATATATATATATATATATATATATATATATATATATATATATGTTCACTTTAATAGCAACTTAATTATTCTGTATGTTATTTTATGTTTTTAATTCTACTGATTAAATTATATATTAATAAATTAAATTAGTATATATACACTTATATTTATAATTATATCTATGTATATTTACATATTTATTTACACACAATTGTTCGTGAATCGTCGAGAATGGTCGAAGGTCAATTGAATATATGAAACAGTTCAAAATTTTTGAGACTCAACCTAACAGACTTTACTTATCGTGTCAAAAATATTAAATCGTATCGAGAGTTTGGTTTAAAACTAGTCGAAATTTTCCGGGTCGTCACTGTACCTATCCGTTAAAGAAATTTCGTTCCGAAATTTGAGTGAGGTCGTCATGGCTAACAATAAAAATGTTTTCATGACGAATATGAGTTAATAAATAGAGTTTTATGACCGTTAAGTGATATGAATAAGACAATTCGATTACTCAAAGCGTACGAGTAAAGCTATCACAAAAGAGTGAAAAGTTTCGTTTTAACTTTTGACGTAGTCACGATTGAATTCCGGAATTCAAGGGATTTAAAGAAAATCTTCGTAATATATATATATATAAGATTTGATTCTTCGGTAATTAAGAAAATTATGATCCACTTTAATTAAATGCGGTCAATATGCTTCGATTGCTATGTCTGATATTTCCATTATAAATTAAACTCTTTCGTTCCATTATTTTCACCATTCCTATACTTTCTTCCTCCATTCATATTTCTAAAATATCTGTTATTATGTTCAATCCTGTATTAATCCTTGTTATTATATTGACCATATCTACAGTCATTCTTCCTTCCTATCTTCCACTAGAAGAATATTTTCACTTCTACCACGCTCTTGGGGTTATAGTATTTTTAATTCTCTCGTGTCTTTATATTGCTATACGCATTGATATACACGGTTTGTAATTTCTGTGTTATTATCGGGCTTTATGTTTTCCGTTCTATGTCGGAGCTCCATGCTTTTGTTTTCTCTTCTTGACTTTAAGTAAAGCTAGTAATGGTCCAGAATTCGTAAGTATGAAGTTTCAAATGACTATAATATTCTAAGCAGAGAGGAATGTATTAGCAAGATTTGATTTGTCAAATTACCAGAATATCCGGGAAAGATAGAATTATCAAGTAATTATGTTCTTGATATGTTTAGAGATTAAATAGAATGTAAGAATTATGTAACATGGCACATGATGAGGGTATGATCTGTGAACCATCATCACGTCCATTAAAAATTCAGCATGACTTACTATAATATAATCACGTTGGCCAAGTGTCATTATATTATACTAACTCATGCTTCAATTCCCAGCACTTCTCCAGAAACCATTCATAATTTAAACTCGAATTTTAAAGAAATTTAGAGACTAAAATAGTTTCCTTTATGATGTAATATAGATAGCACGAAGTGATAAATGATTTCGGACAAGAATATTTATGAAAATATCCTCAGAATATCGAAGATATTTATGATGATATTTTAGAATTTCTAAGTTCGAAAGTTGATGAAGAAAAATTTTCCGCAAGATTTTAACATGACTTCGGAGCAAGATATTCTCTAAAGATTTCATCGGATCCAGAATTACCTGAATTCTTTAAATATAGGGTTTAGTCCTTGTATTTGTCCTTGGTCTCCTTCATGGTTAGCTCAATCTTTTTTTTTCAGTACCAAATTTTCTATCGAGCGTTCCCAACATTCTATTCTTTATTATCAAACTTTTGGCCATTTAGACCATCTACTATTTTACTGTTTCCTCTGCATTTAATGCTACCATATCTGAATAATTGGTTATCAATCCGAGGTGTTTTCAAGAGGATTATGTTGTTAGATGATTAAACACTGATGGTAATCGTCAAGCTACAAAGGATGTTTAAGATGAAACCAAGTGGCAAACTTGAAGAAATGTTTAGTTGTAGAAGATGTAGCTTATTAACGATCTTTTAAACCAAAATGTGTTATAATTTATATTTTCTACTCTTTTAATACTTTTTAATTATCCAAGGTTGGTAGTCTAATATTAGTAGTCCAATAGTCCAATATATAATCTTAGAATTTTAAAATACTTAAGATTAGAAGATGATGAAGGAGTTTTATGTAGTTAATTAATTAGTTACTAATAAATTTTATTTTGTCCATTATTTTCTTCATTATGCCACTTGTCAAATCTTGACTTGGATTCTGATCGGTCAAAATCCGAATATGAACTTGAATTTGAATGAAAATAGTTGTTCTCTGGTGAACAGATACGTATATGTGTGGATTTGGGCAGTATTGTTAATGTCTGTTGAATCCGATTTGAAGAATGTATAGTGTAACTTATTAATGTGAAAGCTAAATATTCCGCGGGTATTACCTACCCGTTAAAATATTTTTACCATTAACAGTTTGTACAAAAGAACTTTTAGTTACAATCTTTATGAAAATATATTTACATATATATTTTCTTCAGATGTAATCATGGATTTAATGAGTCAATATAATATTAAACTCATTTCATTTACCGTTAGAACTAGAATACATAATCTTTAAAACATTTAGAGATTACATAATCGTCATGAAGAACGAAGATAATGATGTAGGACAAGATGTAGAATGAAGATTATGCTTGAGGTACAGTTTGTGAGGTTGAGGCATGTGTTGTTTGTGGAACTGGTGCTGATGCCGGTGGTATTGTTGGTGCCGGTGATGTTGCTGAAGCTGGTAAGTTTTACACCATATTTTCCAAAGCCACTACTTGAGCGCGAAGCTCATTGACCTCTTCCATTACTCCAGGATGATTATCGTCTGGGACGAGTGGAAGAATAAGGTTTAGAATTGTAGACAGAATATAATCGTGACGAGCTACCATGGAAATGAGGCTGAAAATGATGTTTCGGTCAGGTTCACCGGTAAGTGCTTCAGGTTATTTGCCAAGAGGGAAATTTGGTTGATGGAAAGGATCACCTTCTTCTTGTCTTCATTGATTCAGTCAACTACAAACTCAGCCCTAATTCATCCAGAATTGTTGATGGCTGATTGGTTGATCCATTCTGGTTACACTACTTTCGGAGCTCAAATGGAAATCCATATCGGAATATGTAACGACCCGGATTTTTCCGACTACTTGATTATACTATTTACGTGATTTAATTATTCTGACTTGATAAGCAATGAATTTTAATAAGTCTTGAACCTCCGGAAAGAGTTTTACACAAGCTTTTGGTCACCCTTTTATTCCGATAATTCACGAACGTCATAACTTGATTTAATTGTTTAATTATTGTGTATATATATGGATTTATATATATTTAACTTGAAAATATGATAATTAAATATCTCATTATGTATATTAACAAAGTATTATATATATTTTCATACTACTAATTTAAAGAGTTTTTGAACAATATACATGTTACTATTTAAACGACGTAATTAACTTATGTTAAAATGTATTTACATATAATGTATTACGAGTGTAAATACATCCTTACAAGTATTGAATACACTTTATAATATACCAATACATATAAAGGATAGCTATACTAGTATTTTCGTTCAATTTTCTCAAGAATTCTACTCGCATTCATACGGTATTTTTACCCGTATTATACACAGCTTCTAGAAATATTTACTATTGGTATATACCAATAGAAATCTGCAATTATTTGTGTAATATGTCATCCATGACCTAATCAATTTAATATGTCATCCATGACTTAATACATTTTAACTTATACTAGATATTTTCACTAAAAACCAAATTTTCAAGCCTATAAATAAGCACAATTTCTAACTCATTTTTACACATTCATTTTCCAAATTTTACTTTCAATTTTCACACACACTTGAAAGAACTCTCTCAAGTTTTGTTTTACTACTTCTTTTCAGCAACTTTACATTCTAAACTTGAGGTAAAAACTCTACTTCAACCCTTGTTTAATTCATATGTCTATAGCTATCTATATAAGAGTTTATAAACTAGAACATAATTTAGTTAATTCTAAACTTGTTCGCAAACAAAGTTAATCCTTCTAACTTGACTTTTAAAAAAAACTTAACACATGTTTTATATCTATATGATATACTAACTTAATGAGTTAAAACTTGGAAACACGAAGAATACCGTAAAACTGGACATACGTCGTCGTAGTAAAATCGGAGGCTGTTTTGGGTTGGATAATTAAAAACTATCATAATCTTTGATTTAAAAGTTGTTCTTCTAAGAAAATGATATTTCATATGAGCATGATACTATATTCAAAAATCATGATTAAACTCAAAATTGAAGTATGTTTTTCAAAATGGTCATCAAGATGTCGTTCTTTCGATGAAAATGACTACCTCTTTCAAATATGGATTATAACTTGTAACTCTGACTATAAACCACCAATTTTTCAGTTTATTTTCACAAATTACAGTTCGTTATGAAACCATAGCAATTTGATTCACTCAAAACGGATTTATAACGAATAAATTATGGGCAAAACAATATTAGTTAAAAATAGATAATTTAATTACGGGATTAATTCATTAAAATCTATACTAACCATATCCTAGCTAACTTTTCTTGTATTATACATGCATTTTAACATGTCATGGTTAAACAATACATCGGATAAATTAAAAGACACAACATACACAATACATGTAACTACAATAGCGGTATTGTGGGTCATGATTGAGTCTTATACAACACGTGTATACTATGTACTACTAATTGTGGACTACTAACTGTACTAACGTTGGACTGCTAACTTGACAACTTAAACAATCACACGTGATTGAAAATATAAACTTAAACAATCACACGTGATTGAAAATATGAACTTAAACAATCACATGTGATTGAAGATATGATATGAATAATAGTTGTATTACATTTTGATATACATATATATTTTTTACAGGTTCGTGAATCCAAGGACGACGGCCATATTTTTAATAAGTTGAAAACTTATTATTAATATACTTTTACTACCGTGAGTATATAGTCCCATTTTTAAACTCTAAAAATATTTTCGGATGAGAATACATTCATTTTATGTTTTACGCCATGGACACAAGTACTTAAAATATATTCTACGTTGAGTTGTACCACATTGCATATCTTCCCTAATAGCTTGGTAACTAATATTTACATGTTGTAAGAACATGTAAGCGCGAATCCTATTGATAGATCTATCGGGTTTGACAACCCCAACCGGGCTAGTCGCTCTAGTATCGTAAACGGTTGCATAGTACTTCGTTTTTACTACACTTGGTACAGTGTAGGGAGATTTCATAATAAAGGGAATATGCTACATTTATGGTTAAGTATGGTTACCGAAGCGCTCAACAACTTATAGAATATCTTTATTGAAATGTTTGTAACTATGAAATCTTGTGGTCTATATTTATATCGATGCTAGCTTTAAACCTATATATCTCACTAACCTTTTTGTTGACTGTTTAAGCATGTTTATTCTCAGGTCCTTAAGAAAGTCTTCCGCTGTTGCATTATCTGAGCAAGCTGTGCATGGAGTCTCATGCTTTTGTTTAAATAAAGTGTTGCATTCAATAAAACCTTTGTCATGTACTATATTCGACTGTTATGTCACGTGTGTAGTATTTGGAAACTGATGTACCATGGGGATTATTTCTTAAATAATCGCCCACTTGTTTAAAAACACGCATTATGTATAATAATGTTGTGCTTTTTATGAAACGAATGCAATATTTTTTTCTAAAACGTATCATATAGAGGTCAAATACCTCGCTATGGGACCAATGAATAACGTACTGCATTTATAGTAATATGGACGGGTCGTTTTAGAATAGCTGTCGGAATCCGAGGAATTTGAACTAGTTGTGAGTTCCATCTAGTACGGTCAGATAAAGGATTTTCGATAGAAAATGATTTTTGGATATCGGATGATATTCTAATTACATAGAATACCTAATACCTATATATAGTACAGAAGATCCGTAGATTAGGAATTCTACCTCAAAGAAGTAATCCTTAAAAAATATGCCCAAGTCCGGGTTTGAACCTGCTACGTTCCGCTAACCCGGAAACTTCCCAAACCATTCCTCCAATTGTGTTTCTTGATTAAATTCTTAATCTATATCCATATAAACCGTCTTAAACTGTTTCTTCTTCTTCATATACATACAACACCAACCATCATCCATTATCATAATCATTTTCGTTCCTATATCATCATATTCATGATCATACATATCTATCCTCCTGGCTCAACCAAATAAGATAGGTCTCGGCCCACAGCATAAACAAATACGGTCCCATAACACAATTAAAATAATCGAACAGATTAGTGTATTTGGGGTTCTGAAATTCGGTTGTTAAACCCACTACACAAAAAGTATTTGATTTTCATAAACTAAACAGCATCCTATTCATTTGTGTTCAACTTTAACACTTTCCACTATTAACTTCCGGTTTCCTTTCCAAGTTGAAAATATAAATTAATATAGATAATGGAGGCACCGTAGCATCACCTTCTTCATAAACACAACCCTACTCTTTATTCCTTATCCTTTCGGCCCAAAGAAAAATCATAGCAGCCCAATATCCAAACTCGTTGGCCCAAAATTAAAGTCTATGTATTATAAAGGTTTGTTTACTTGTTTTAATTGAGTCCACCGATGGTTTTGAGTTTAAATCAGGAATTTAAAACAATAACGCCTTTATCAAATCACATCGAATTAGTTAGAACAGCTGGAAAGTTTAATATTGGTGGGGTTTTCACCTTGGTAAAGTGTAGGCCATAAAGGAAATTAGCACGCACTAGTTGTTTATCATTATCTTAAATATGAATTAGTCATCGCAGCTTCACGAATGAGTTTAGCAGAAATTAAATAAAAATACCAACCACAGTTTATAGTCGCAGTTTTTTTGGTGTTCACGAAGAGGGAGTAAGGTTGAGGTTGGTGATGGTTTCACATGGAAAAGAAGTTGCAGCTCCAACAATGGTTCGATGGGTTTTATGGTGATGGTTTACAACTGTAAATAGCAATGAAAAGAAGTGGTAACAACTGTTCTCGAACAGCAGGAACATGAAGTAATTTGGCTCACTTATGATAGTGTTTTTGTGGTGATCTTGAGTTGGGTTGTTCTATGTTGTTTGTGTTGTTCAAACCTTCGAAATAGTGCAACATGGTACGAGTAGTGGTGAAGTGGATATTTAGGTTCGTGATATCGTTTGAAACAATGTAAAGTAACAGCAGGTTAGTGATGACAAATTTGTAGCATCTGGCAAAACAGAAATAGAAGGATGAAATAGAATCCAAGGAAGGAAAAATAATAATGATGATGTGTTTTGGTGGTTAGGTGATGGTTATTCATGGTGATCAAACAATGAGATGAAGGTGCTGAGTAATTAAGCTTCGATAAAAAGAAATCTGAAACAAAAAACATAAGTGATGGTGGTGTTGGGTTGTTTGTTCTCGGCCCAAAACATAAAATGAAGTAGGTTAGGAGGTGGTGACATAGTGGCGGTTTGAGAGTGGTGTTCGAAGGTGGCTTGACTAAGGTGATGGTTCCCGATTGAAGTGATGATCAAAGGTGATGGTGAATGTAACTCTATAACTCTCTCCTCCTCTCTATTCTTTGTATATATGTAATTATCTATATATATTGTGAGTGATACCCAAAATAATAATTGATCACATTTTGTTTTATATTATAGTTTGGATTCAGTTTCTATTGAATAGAGATCGACGTATAACAAGATTTGAAAGACAATTGTATTGTAGTATGATATGAGATCGACAAGAAGAATCAATCCGAAGTTATACCAACAAAATAAAAGAAGGTCAAGAAGATTGACAGAAGTATTAGAGCCAGGAGTAACAAACAAGAAAAAGAAAAGTAGATAATGACCCTAAATAGAATTTGGTTGTATCTATGATTCAATCTCGTCTGGTAACAAATTCTTGTTGTATAGAGATTGATTGGTACATTCTTGCAGATAGGAACAACAATTATATAAAGCATGATAATGATATTAAACAAATTCGTACCCTTTAGATGATATAGATGTCTAACAAATTCTTGGATTATTCTTTTGATTGAATTGTGATTTGTACGAATTTTGAAAATCAAATACAGTGTGATAGTTACATGAAACAGGTTCGTACATTTTATAACTTTGATATCTAACAAATTTTGTTTTGTTTTTGATTAGAATCTGTATCACAGACAGGAGAGTAAGATTTGATAGAGATAGGAAATATATTCTTGCATTTTTATTTTATATATATATATATATATATTAATATTAATAATTAATAAATATGACCATATTAATAATAATAATAATAATAATAATACAGTTATTAATATTATAATTAATATAAATACTAACAATAATATTAAAAGAATTAATAATAATAATAATATTAGTAATCCAAATAATACTAATAAGAATGATATCGATATTAATGATATTAAATAAAATCATAATTTTTGAAAATAATAATACTGATAATTTATTTAAATCATAACTAATATATAATTTTAGTCATTTTAAAAAAAATCTTTATTTTGGTAACCCTAAAGTTATTAGAGTTTCATTACTTATAATTATAATAGTAATAATAATAATACTAATATTGATATAATAATAATGTAAGTAATAATTATAACAATTATATTTTTGCTTTGTAATTAAATTAAATTTATAAATCTTATATATTATTATTTATGTAATACTTTTTAATTACTTATTATATAATAACATATATTGAATATCATACATTTTAATATATAACAATATATATATATATATATATATATATAATTATTAATTAAGTATATATTTCATATATATATATATATATATATATATATATATATATATATGTTCACTTTAATAGCAACTTAATTATTCTGTATGTTATTTTATGTTTTTAATTCCACTGATTAAATTATATATTATTAAATCAAATTAGTATATATACACTTATATTTATAATTATATCTATATATATTTACATATTTATTTACACACAATTGTTCGTGAATCGTCGAGAATGGTCGAAGGTCAGTTGAATATATGAAACAGTTCAAAATTTTTGAGACTCAACCTAACAGACTTTACTTATCGTGTCAAAAATATTAAATCGTATCGAGAGTTTGGTTTAAAATTAGTCGAAATTTTTCGGGTCATCACAAATACGTTTTTGGTTCTGGCTACTGATTCCCAGATATTTCGATAACAGAGCTCCGCACGAACTATTCAACAAAATAAGTGGTCAGGCCGACTACGGAGAGGCGGGATCCTTTTGGTCCCAATATAATTAGAGACTGTTCGGAAAATCCAACAATCATGTCCGTGTATAATTGTCTTTCTTAGACACCACTAAATACTTGTGAATAATTTTGATAGAGAGTAGTATTGTCTGATACCAGTTCCCCGGCAGTGGCGCCAAAAACTAGCTTCCCTCTTGATATGGCTGAAATGGACGGTTTTATTTGTGCGGTGTCGTAAGGTCGCAACACATCAGACTCAACCACCAAGAGGGGGTACTGTTTTAAATTTATATTTAGCGGGGCCTAAATCGTACTACTCCTTATTATGAGTAAGGGAATTATGATCTAGAGTCGTATTTTTAAGATATCAGTAGAATTTAGCCTATATTAAAGCTTAAGATAGTTATGAAGGAGTAGTGGTTACCTAATTTTGGGATTTTCTAATTTATAAGACAGATAAAGTAAATGCCATAAAATTCGTAATTCAGATAAGGTTAAATCAAGTGCATACTGTGATTTTATTAGTTATTCTTCCTAGATTATGGAATGCTGGATCATGAATAGGCAGTGGCCTTGTATTCATTACACTAGTCCTAAACGCCCCTATCGTAAGACATGTCACTGGGTAATGCGATAGGCTTGAATATTCTGAATAGACAACAACATCCCTTACCCCCGACACCCGTGTAGTCTGACTATAGGTATACACGTTCAGACGGCTCATCCAATTGAACGACTCGGTTGGGTGATGTATTAACATTCCACAAAGGTCTAAACTTTCTTAAGCATAATAGAATACATGGTTTACCATATCCGAGAGACGTGTGTGTTTCAATGCTTTCGTTAATGATTGGTTTTAAAAGATAGTTAGGCCCTTAAAAAAAGTTCAACCATAAAGAACACCATGGCCAAGTCAGGTTGACTTCCATGAACACGTTCGGTTATCCTAACGGTGAAATCCTTATGTGTCTAAACAAGCAGTTCCTTAATTAACTAAGAATCCCTCAAGTGGGGTGCAATGCTTGAGACCGCGTTATGGTGCAGTGTAGTAATCAAAACTGACCGGTTTCCATGGCCTTACTTAGCAGAGGTACAGCTTACAACAACCGATGTGCTTCAGCATGCACGTACGAAGTTTATATGCTTGGTGACTACACTAGCATGGTCTGGGACTAAGAATGTACTAAGGGTCTAGTCAGATGTTTCACTAAGAAAGAGTCCTCATTCGGAATCCAAAGCTCGATAGACTTACTACAACCGGTGTGCCTCAGTCGATCTTATATTGTATCCGATAGACTTCTCTTACCAAGGGGTGACATAAATAGTTTACTCTGAATCGGGGTTCGCGACTTCCAAATAACAGAGCCAATAACTACGTTCTATTAGTTGGAAAAGTGATTGAGTTTAAAGCATAATTGGAAAGCATTTCAACAACATTCACAAACCATAACATTATTTCGGCATTATAACTGCTTACATCATAGCATACACTAAAGATAACTACTCGCTAATCATGGCAACAATATCACATAACATAATGATAAAAGACATTATATAAAGATAAAGGATAGAAGTACCAGTAGATTAAACAAGTTCTGAATACAAAAGTGACAACTTCAAACTCCAGACCGCTCCTAATATAATCTTCGGCGTTCTTCTCCGGGTACTAAGTTTCCCACACGGAGTCGAAGACCTTGAACGTATGACTAATATTGTACAAGAGAGAGAAAGAAGCGAATTGAAGTGTTTGTTTCAATGAATGACAAAGACCCTTTAAATAAGCTTGAATTTTGCCTGCAAACGGCTGGCAGGCTGTTTGGCAGGCCGTTTGCAGGGGTCGTTTGCCAGACCAGCCCGTTTGCAGTGGCCATTTATCTGAGCCATTTGGCAGGCCATTTGTGAGCCAAGCAAGCCGTTTGGCAGGCATTTTGGCTTGCCTGGTTCCCTGGATCGTAACTTGATTTTTTGTCTTTCACCTTTTTCGCTCTAAAATCTTCATTTTAGCTCCGATTCTCTTGATTCTTTTTGCACTGTCTTCGTAATTACTTGTTCTTAAATTCTAACTGACAAAGTGGGTATTTTGCCGATAAAGTTCGAATCTTTCTTGTTTTTGGGCCTTAATATCGGGGTAAAAACGTGACTTTTTAGCCGATATCAGTCTCTAACCCGAATTTTGTGAATTAATTGTATTTAATGTTCATATTTGAGACTTACAAGTGTCTAAACCCTAGATTGTGCAAAATTGGGGGTTTTATGGGTTGGTTGAAAGTCTAAGGAACCTAAAAATGGTGATTTTGGGTTGGTTGATTAAATTGCTAGTATTATGAACTAATATTGGTTAAGTTCACTAATAAACTTGATTAATTAGTGATTTAGTGTATGAGACTTGCAAGTTTAGTGTTTGACCCTGATAATGCTAAAAACGAACACATATTTCATAGCATTATCCTTCAAGAAAGACAAGCTTTTAGTTGCAATTGTTCTATTTACAAGTGATTATCGTTTAAATAATAAAAGGTGAAGACAAAAGACAGATTCGACGATTTGAAGACGCAAACGACCAAAACGCTAAAAAGTACAAAGTACAATCTAAGTGGTTCAATTTATTGATGAGAAACGTCTAAAGATTACAAAAGTACAAGTCACAAAACGCAAAGTACAAGATATTAAATCGTACGAAAAGGCGTTCGAAAATCCAGAACCGAGACATGAACCAACTATCAATGCGCGAGTCGTCGGAACTAAAATTACAAGACAACGATGCACAAGAATATAATATAATATATATATATATATATAATTATATAAAATTATATATATTATATATTATATATTAAATAAAAGCAATCTGCCCTCGTTTTAAACTCAATATGGTGTGATCCAGCTGGCCATATGATCGCATGGCCAGGAAGGCCAAAATCCATGCAATCGCATGGGTTACTGTACAGGGCCAAGTCCTATAAATTGCAACATTTGGTCGACGAATTAAACACACCTTTTTCTACTTCAATCTCTCAATCTATATTTATATTTATAATTTTAAATTTAATATTAAGTTAATAATAATAATAATAATAAGGTTATAGTATCGAATGTTTTAAGGTTTTGTAAGTCAAAACTCTGTCCGTGTAACACTACGCTATTAAATATCACTGTAAGCTATGTTCTCCCTTTTTAAATTAATGTCTCGTAGCTAAGTTATTATTATGCTTATTTAAGCCGAAGTAATCATGATGTTAGACTAAATATTAAGACGGGGTTATTGGGATTTGGACCATAATTGGGGTTTGGACAAAAGACCGACACTTATAGAAATTGGACTATGGGCTATTAATGGGCTTTATATTTAATTAGCTAAATGATATCTTGTTAATTTAATATAAAGGTTACAATTTAACGTACCTATATATAACCACATACGCTTGACTGGGTACGATGGGCGGGATACTTATAAATATGAATAATTGTTCATTTGACCGGACACGGGGATGGATTAATAGTCAATGGACTCATTAAAACAGGGGTGGATTACATTCAAGGGTAATTGGTGTAATTGTTAACAAAGTATTAAGACCTTGGATTACACGCAGTCGATAACCTGGTGTATTCATTAAACAAAGTATTAAGACCTTGTTACAGTTTAAGTCCCCAATTAGTTGGAATATTTGACTTCGGGTATAAGGTTAATTTGGCGAAGACTCTCGGACTTTATAATTATGACCGATGGACTATTATGGACAAAACCAGATGGACATATCAAATAATCCAGGACAAAGGACAATTAACCCATGGTAATAAATTAAAATCAACACGTCAAACATCATGATTACGGAAGTTTAAATAAGCATAATTCCTTTATTTTATATCTCATCGTACTTTTATTTATTGTCATTTTATTTTTCGTACTCTAAATTATCGTACTTTTATTTTATCGCACTTTTAATTATCGTCATTTACTTTACGCTTTAAATTAAATTTTATTTATATTTAATATTTTACATTAGGTTTTAATTGTGATATTAGGACTTAAAATCGATAAACCGGTCATTAAACGGTAAAACCCCCTTTTTATAAAAATAATAATACTACTTATATATATATATATATATATATATATATATATATATATATATATATATATATATATATATATATATATATATATATATATATATATATATATATATATATATATAGTGGTAGGATCAAGAGGGAAGTAACCGTTCGGGGGGAAGCGGGGGAAGCAAAAACTTTTTTTTTTCGTTTTTTGAAAATACTTTGTTCACGAACATTATAGATGAGATGAAAATATGAACATTTAGTAGAGACACTTTGTGATAAATGTTTTTATTTTGGCGGGAAAATGCCCGAAGAAGTAATATATAACAATTATCGTATTTTTCGAGCGTATTTTGAGGTTTTAGCTATTGGGGTTTAGATATTAGGGTTTAGATATTAGGGTTTATAGGGTTTAGATATTAGGGTTTAGAAATTTAGGGTTTAGGGTTTAGATTTAGGATTTAGATTGAGTTTTTAACACGAACGGTTTAGAGTTTAGGGTTTAGGGTTTAGGGTTTAGGGTTTAGGGTTTGGTGTTTTGGATTTATGGAATAAACCCAAAACACCAAACCCTAAACCCTAAACTCTAAATCGGGCTAAATTTTACTTCACAAAACATGAAAAAAAACGTTCATATTCTTCACGAATAATATTATCTTGAATGTTATTTTTGTCAATCGTTTTCCCGCCTAAATAATAACATTCATCACGAAGTGTCTCTTCTAAATGTTCATATTTTCGTGTGATCTTGATGCCGGAAAATTTTTTTCAAAAAAAAACGGAAAAAAAAAAATTTGCTTCCCCCCGCTTCCCCCCGATTGGTTACTTCCCCATTGATCCTGCCCCTATATATATATATATATACAAATATAATTAATAAAAATATTGCGTTAAACTCAAATGTATCCCTGTGGAACGAACCGGACTTACTAAAAACTACACTACTCTACGATTAGGTACACTGCCTATAAGTGTTGTAGCAAGGTTTAGGTATATCCATTCAATAAATAAATAAATAACTTGAAAGGACTGGTCCTAATCCTCCCGGACGTAGTCTTCAACAGTTGGTCCCATTGCGATGATCGACTCCAAATAATATCCTTAACATGAGCAAATGCACAGCGGAAGACTTAATTCGTACCTGAGAATAACATGTTTTAAAACGTCAACATAAAGTTGGTGAGATATATAGGTTTGATGCTAGCAGCGATATAACAATGGACCACAAGATTTCATATATATACTTTTTAATAAAAATATTCTAAGTGGTTGAGCACTTGGTAACCATACTTAACATTTAATCACGTCGCATATTCCCTTTATTATGAAATCTTACTACACTGTACCAAGTGTAGTCACGAAATGAAGTACTGTGCAACCGTTGAATACTGGTCGTCCAGTCCGGTTGGGGTTGTCAGGCCCGATAGATCTATCAACAGGATTCGCGTTTACAATACCGCTGTAAATATTAGTTACCAAGCTACAGGGAAGTATGCCAGTGGTACAACTCAACGTAGAATATATTTTTCAGTTACTTGTGTCCATAACGTAAAACATAAAATACATGTATTCTCATCCCGAAATATTTAGAGTTTAAAAGTGGGACTATATACTCACCTAATGTATTTTGTAGTAAAAATACATATAACATCATCAATTAAGTATAAGGTTGGCCTTGGATTCACGAACCTATAACATTCAAATATATATTAATACCTATACTTGTAATTTAACAAAGATATATATATTATTAGTGAGGTTTCATTATATCATATGTGATAAATATATTTATATATTTTTATATACTCATTATTTGTTATTTAAAACAGTACCTTAGTAATACTAAAATAGTATTTGAAATAATAATAGTGTCAATACAACTATAAATAAAATGATAATATAATTTGTGATCTATTAATAAATATATTAATAATTATATATATATATATATTTTTTTTTAATCTTATAATAAGAATAATATCATCAGTTTTTAATAAAATAAATAATTTAATAATAATGGTAATGAAAGTATTAATTGTTGATAAAATTTATAATAATGTTAATAGTACTCATAAAAATATGGAAGATTATATTATTTCTAATACTTATAAATATAAGTTTGATTTAGTAATAATAATAATTATTAATAACAATAATAATAACATTGAAATAATAATAATAATAATAATAGTAATAATAATAATAATAATAATAATAATAATAATAATTTTTAGAAAAATCAAGACTACCTCATAAGGGTTAAAAAAAAACAGTTGTCTCTAGCAAGGATCGAACCCGGGACCTCTTGAAACTCATCACCCTCCCTAAACCGTCTGGACTGTTGCCCATTTTTTGTTATTGTATGAAGTCCAAATTTATTTATACAATAATATTCTGTTATCAATATCCCCTTTCTTCTTCCTGGATAAATCGACTAACTGCCATTTTTATTTATAATACTTGAATAACCGAATACTTGATTCATTTACAAACAGGACCCGTTTTAGTTTGGTTTTTAAATCCATTGAATCGAAAAAAAAAAATTATGAATCGGTCATCAGACCCACGAACCCAAACAGAAACAACTTCCGTTTTCACCCTTATAAACTCAAACAACAATCTCGATTTCTAAAAGGTTTTAGATCTCAACATTCAAATGAAAAAGATTCAAGAGAGTCAATTAAAACTATCTGGATTGTCAATTTAAATCAAAACATCAAAATTAAATCAAATTTTTCCCAAGAACGATTTCATTGGCTTTTTATACCGAAGGTTGGTCTCTCAAATTCCTCTTTGATTTTGCAAATTAAATTATGATAATTTACAGAATGAATCACGAATTGATTTAGATCAGTTCTGTATTTACACTTTCCATTAATTTGTTTCAAAACGAATTTATGATTAAATGGATTTGATTTATATCCGAATAAAAAAAAAATAAAAATCAAACACAAATGGTTAGACCAAATCGCTGAGGAAGATAACTCAGTATATTTATATGCTCAATTTCAAAGTATCCCTTGATCAAATCCATCATGTAGGGTTAAGGATTTGACAGGAAGAATCACGGGTTTACAGGGAAACAGAAATAGACAAAACTGATAATGATATAAGTTTTTATACGCGTGCGTTTATATATCCATATTTATTGTATTATATGTAATTTATATAACATATATTTATTTATATTTATATATATTTTTTATTTGTATAACTACCTATATATATATATATTTGTATATTAATTGTGTAAAAAAAAAAACATAATAATATTAATAATTTTACTTATACATTATATTAATATTATCTATTAATTTTGATAATTATAATGAAATAAAAAAAATGACCACAATCCTAATTTACCACCAAGATTTATAATAATTATATTAGTAATAGCAATACTAATAATATAATAAGTTATGTTTAACAATTTCTCAATTTTAATAAACACACGTATATACACATACATATCAATTTACACACACTTGTTCGTGAATCGTCGGGCATGGTCAAAGGGTAACTAACTATCCGAATATAGATTTCAAACTTTCTAGACTCAATATTAGGATTTTTGCTTATCGTGTCGGAAACATATAGAGATTAGGGTTTAAATTTGGTCGGAAATTTCCGGGTCGTTACAGTACCCACCCGTTAAAGAAATTTCGTCCCCGAAATTTGGTAGAGGTTGTCATAAATAACAATAGGAATGTTTTCATGACGATTATGAGGTGATAATGAAGTTTTATTATTATCGAGAGATATTAGATAAGACGATTCAGTCATGTGAAGCGCACGAGTGAAGTTATCACAAAAGAGTGAAATGAGTAAATATGGAATTTTTTTAACCGATGACGTGATTAGAATTGATTTCCAGAATTTAAGGGATTTAAAGAAAATCTTATGTAATAAGATTTGGTTCTTCGTCGCTTTAGGAAATAGGATCTTCTTTGATTTAATGCGATAATCTGTTTTTGATTTCTCTGTCAGATATATTGCTATAAATCCATCCCCTTCGTTTCCTTATTCTCCACACCCTTTATTCTCTCTTCCTCTAATCATTCTTAATATGCTCCATCCAATCCTGATTCTTATTATACTTCTAACTTTCATATCTTTCATTCTTCTTTTTCATTTGCCTCCAGAAGAATCTATTAACTTTTATGATTTCCTTGGAATTATAATGTTTCTAATTCTCCCGTGTCTTTACGTTGCAATACGTATTGATATACACGGTTTGTAGTTTCTAAATGGTTGTTGGGTCTTATATCTTTTCCTTATATTTCGATGTCCTTGCTTTTGTTTTCTATAATCATTGTCATCCACAGTTAATGTTCTTTCCTAGTTGCTGTGATTTTTTTACTACAATTTTTATTTCAGAGCTTCATTCTTTTTCTTTTCCTCCTCTTCAACTAAGCGTCTTTTGTAATGGTCCGAGATTCGTAGATATGACGTTTGGAATGAACATAGCTAATGCTCTAAGAAAGAAAGGGTATTGGCACAAATTTTGATTTGTTAAATTACCAGAATACCCTGGAAAAGATAGAACTATCAAGACAATAAATTCCTAATACGTTTGGGGATTGGACAGAATGTAAGAGCCGTGTAACATGACACATGATGATGGTACTGTAAATCATCACATTCCATTAGAAACTCAACATGACTTACTGTAATATAATGAAGTTGATCAAGTTTCATTATACTATACTAATTCATGCATCAGTTCCCATCATTACTTCAAAACATTCATATTTCAATTTCTAAAGTTTCAAAATTTAGAAACTAACATAGTTTCTTTTATTTTATAACGCAGATATTACGGAAAGATACATGATCGCAGATAGGAATAGTTTTGAAAATATCTCCTGAAATATAGAGAATATGTATAACAGAAAATATGAAGATATCTTATAATATCTAAGATAAGGTAATGATGAAGAATATCATCCTGAAAGGTTTAGAATATCGAGTAAGGTTATTATTAACGGTTTTAGCAGGTTCTGATTTGTTTGGATTCTTTGAAAGCAGATTTAGTTCTTGTGATTTATCCACACTTTGCTCAATCCGTTTTCCAGTTCCAAATCTCCTCTTTTTCTGAGCTTTACCAACACATGATACTTTATTGTCAGCTTTTAACTGCTAAATTCATTTACAGTTTTTGCTGCTTCATCAGCATTTTAAGAGCTACTTCATAGTTCAGGGTGTTTTCAGAAACTTCTCATTCGGAGTATGAATTTCTTAGGAATAAATATTATAGGTATAGCTGAAGAAGTGCTATGAGATTTTCAAGATACTAATTGCGGATTCTGCCGAAGAGATAACGAGCTGCTGGTATATCTACCGATGATGTCGTGGGATATAAAAGGTTCTCCAGTTGCGACGGCGAAAGGACAACGTATTTATATCGAGATGATAATAAGACTAGTTTTACTGAGAAGTCAGAGTGGAGTTGTGATAAAAATGGCTATTTTGGAAAGAAATTGCAAAGTTCTTTTAGGTATTAGTAACACTAAAGGAATTTACACTGTTACGTGTTGACTCAGTTTCCGAAAGTTTTCAGGTGCATAACCATATGCAGGAATTTTTCTTCCGTAGACGAAGTACGGCTGGTTCAACTTCTCGATCGAGGTGTTTTCAAAAAAATTACGAAAAGATTTGGAATGCGAATTGTAATTGCTAAGATACGAATGAGGTTTAGGATAAAATCAAGTGGCAAACTTGAAGATTAGTTTAGTTTCATATGTTATAATCAATATTTTAATTCATTTTACTTGTCCAAAATTAGCAGTCCAATAGTCCGATGGTTCAATGATTCATATATAATTTAATATATAATATTCGAATTAAATAATACGTATCGTGACCCGTGTACCGGTCTCAGTGTCGATCACAACTCAAAGTATATATATATTTTGGAATCAACTCCGACCCTGTATAGCCAACTCCCATCTCCACATATAGAATGTCTATGGTTGTTCCGAAATATATATATAGATGGGTCGATATGATAAGTCGAAACCTTGCATACGTGTCCCGTTATTTAAAGTGCGTAAAATAAATAAATATATATCATGACCCATTATACAACGTGTTGTCTCAGAATTAATCCGACGTATTGTTGTACATGTGTCCCGACAGTATGTACAGTGCAAAAATTAAAATTGCAAGAATGTAAATTGCGATACATTAAATGTTAATCAGTTAGCTGGGAGCAGTTAGCCGGAACAGTTAGCGTGTAATCCTAACCAAATTTCAATTAGTTAATTCGTCTGTTTCTAACACTTTTTATTTTATCCAATGTCTTCTTCGTTATGCCACTTGTTGGATTCTGATAGGTCAAAATCCAAAATGAAATTTGAATGAAAATGTTTATTCTATGGTGAACGGATACGTATATCGATAGTTGTAAGTAGGATAGTAAATGATCGTTGAATCAGATTCGAAGAATGTACAGTGTAACTTATTAATGTGAATTCTAAATATTCCTCGGGTACTACCCACCCGTTAAAATATTTTCATCATTAACAGTTTGTACGAAAGAATTTTTAATTACAATCTTTATGAAAATATACTTGTATATATATTTTCTTCAGATGTAATCATGGATCTAATGAGTCAATAAGATATTAATTTTTTTTTTTTTTTTTTTATGGATGATTTACGTTAATACTTGATTACATGATCTCTAAAACATTAAAGATTACATAATTACCATGTCGAACGAAGTTATAAATGAGATAGAACGATAAGTAAAGCGAATATAATCGATATAGAATGATATGTAAAACGAAGATCATACTCGAAGTACAAATAGTGATATTGAGGTGAGTGATGTTGATATTCGAGGTACAAATTGTGATGTTGAGGTTTACGACGCGGTTGTGGTTGAGGGTGATATGGGTACTGTCGGTGTTGATGATGGTGGTACGGATTATGCTGCTGGTGCTGCTGCTGGTGTTTGTAACCTTCGCACCGTATTCTCCAAAGCCGTCACGCGAGCGCGAAGTTCGTTAACTTCTGCTAGTACACCGGGATGATTGGCGGTTGGAGTGAGCGAATGAACAAGATCTGAAATATGGGATAGTATATAATCGTGACGAGATACTCGGAAAATGGGAGAGAAATGGTTTCTCGAGCAAGTTCGCAGGTAAATGCTTCAGGTTCATCGCCAAGAGGCAATTTGGTGGATGGAAAGGATCTTCATCGTGAAATGATTTTCGGATATCGGATGATATTCTAACTATATAGAATATCTTTATATATGATACAAATGATTTCGTAGACTACAGAGGAACCTACGGCATATGTCAGGCAAGTCTACAGATGTGCCAAGATATGAATGATCAGATACGCTAAGATATGAATTTTTTCTATACACTATCAATGCACTAAATGCAGTAAGACGTGTCTAGACTTAAGAATGATAGGCAGGCAATTTCCTAGGAATGATAAGCAGATGATTTTCGACTAGATTTGATAAGCAAAACTTTTTGACGGGTAGACATGGTCAAAGTCCAGACTCACTAATGTATCCTAACAACTACCAGTTAGACACACTAATGGGAGACCTGGTTCGCTAAGACCAACGCTCTGATACCAACTGAAAGGACTGGTCCTAATCCTCCCGGACGTAGTCTTCAACAGTTGGTCCCATTGCGATGATCGACTCCAAATAATATCCTTAACATGAGCAAATGCACAGCGGAAGACTTAATTCGTACCTGAGAATAACATGTTTTAAAACGTCAACATAAAGTTGGTGAGATATATAGGTTTGATGCTAGCAGCGATATAACAATGGACCACAAGATTTCATATATATACTTTTTAATAAAAATATTCTAAGTGGTTGAGCACTTGGTAACCATACTTAACATTTAATCACGTCGCATATTCCATTTATTATGAAATCTTACTACACTGTACCAAGTGTAGTCACGAAACGAAGTACTGTGCAACCGTTGAATACTGGTCGTCCAGTCCGGTTGGGGTTGTCAGGCCCGATAGATCTATCAACAGGATTCGCGTTTACAATACCGCTGTAAATATTAGTTACCAAGCTACAGGGAAGTATGCCAGTGGTACAACTCAACGTAGAATATATTTTTCAGTTACTTGTGTCCATAACGTAAAACATAAAATACATGTATTCTCATCCCGAAATATTTAGAGTTTAAAAGTGGGACTATATACTCACCTAATGTATTTTGTAGTAAAAATACATATAACATCATCAATTAAGTATAAGGTTGGCCTTGGATTCACGAACCTATAACATTCAAATATATATTAATACCTATACTTGTAATTTAACAAAGATATATATATTATTAGTGAGGTTTCATTATATCATATGTGATAAATATATTTATATATTTTTATATACTCATTATTTGTTATTTAAAACAGTACCTTAGTAATACTAAAATAGTATTTGAAATAATAATAGTGTCAATACAACTATAAATAAAATGATAATATAATTTGTGATCTATTAATAAATATATTAATAATTATATATATATATATATTTTTTTTTAATCTTATAATAAGAATAATATCATCAGTTTTTAATAAAATAAATAATTTAATAATAATGGTAATGAAAGTATTAATTGTTGATAAAATTTATAATAATGTTAATAGTACTCATAAAAATATGGAAGATTATATTATTTCTAATACTTATAAATATAAGTTTGATTTAGTAATAATAATAATTATTAATAACAATAATAATAACATTGAAATAATAATAATAATAATAATAGTAATAATAATAATAATAATAATAATAATAATAATAATTTTTATAAAAAAAAAAAATCAAGACTACCTCATAAGGGTTAAAAAAAACAGTTGTCTCTAGCAAGGATCGAACCCGGGACCTCTTGAAACTCATCACCCTCCCTAAACCGTCTGGACTGTTGCCCATTTTCTGTTATTGTATGAAGTCCAAATTTATTTATACAATAATATTCTGTTATCAATATCCCCTTTCTTCTTCCTGGATAAATCGACTAACTGCCATTTTTATTTATAATACTTGAATAACCGAATACTTGATTCATTTACAAACAGGACCCGTTTTAGTTTGGTTTTTAAATCCATTGAATCGAAAAAAAAAAATTATGAATCGGTCATCAGACCCACGAACCCAAACAGAAACAACTTCCGTTTTCACCCTTATAAACTCAAACAACAATCTCGATTTCTAAAAGGTTTTAGATCTCAACATTCAAATGAAAAAGATTCAAGAGAGTCAATTAAAACTATCTGGATTGTCAATTTAAATCAAAACATCAAAATTAAATCAAATTTTTCCCAAGAACGATTTCATTGGCTTTTTATACCGAAGGTTGGTCTCTCAAATTCCTCTTTGATTTTGCAAATTAAATTATGATAATTTACAGAATGAATCACGAATTGATTTAGATCAGTTCTGTATTTACACTTTCCATTAATTTGTTTCAAAACGAATTTATGATTAAATGGATTTGATTTATATCCGAATAAAAAAAAAATAAAAATCAAACACAAATGGTTAGACCAAATCGCTGAGGAAGATAACTCAGTATATTTATATGCTCAATTTCAAAGTATCCCTTGATCAAATCCATCATGTAGGGTTAAGGATTTGACAGGAAGAATCACGGGTTTACAGGGAAACAGAAATAGACAAAACTGATAATGATATAAGTTTTTATACGCGTGCGTTTATATATCCATATTTATTGTATTATCTGTAATTTATATAACATATATTTATTTATATTTATATATATTTTTTATTTGTATAACTACCTATATATATATATATTTGTATATTAATTGTGTAAAAAAAAAACATAATAATATTAATAATTTTACTTATACATTATATTAATATTATCTATTAATTTTGATAATTATAATGAAATAAAAAAAATGACCACAATCCTAATTTACCACCAAGATTTATAATAATTATATTAGTAATAGCAATACTAATAATATAATAAGTTATGTTTAACAATTTCTCAATTTTAATAAACACACGTATATACACATACATATCAATTTACACACACTTGTTCGTGAATCGTCGGGCATGGTCAAAGGGTAACTAACTATCCGAATATAGATTTCAAACTTTCTAGACTCAATATTAGGATTTTTGCTTATCGTGTCGGAAACATATAGAGATTAGGGTTTAAATTTGGTCGGAAATTTCCGGGTCGTTACATAACTTGTGTAAATTGTATCGTATTTAATAGTATTTCTAATAAAAATAATAGTATTTCATATACACCTCTGCACACATCAGACCCATTGTTAGGTCAAAATGGGTTTTTGGGTTGAATTTGCACTAGCATGAACGTAAAGACCAAGTGAGGTATATTCGAGTGGATTAGGGCCATGGTCACTAGCATTATTAATTATTGGTGGTTTAAGCCTAAGGATGACGTTGTGAGTGCAAATGGTGAACATTTGCACTAAATGACTATTTGGGCGGGTCGAAAGTTCCATTTAGATGTGTTGTTGATTTATGTTAATGTAATAGGTGAATTACATTGACGGTTGGGGAGCTTATTTTGCGTACTTTCACTCTTCGGTTAAAAGGTGAGTGAAATAATTATACGTGTATGCATATAATGTGTTTACTTGTGTGGGATGCGTTGTGGGTTAAAGTTCGTGATTTCGATACAACATCGTGTTTGGCATGCGATGAAGGTTAAAGCTCGTGAGTTCGATACCTCATGTGTCATGTGGGTTGGCGTGTGATGTGGGTTTAAGTTTGTGAGTTCGATACCACATTGGGCGTAACATGTGGGTTTAAGTTCGTAAGTTCGATACCACTCATGGGGGTTGGTATTACAATGCGTATGTACACCAATGGTTGTTACGAACACCGACGGTCTTTCGCGAGTTCCGTTCCCTCGTACTTATGGTTAACCATGGTTATGTGTTGATTTATTATTAGCATATTATATTGTATGGGTCATATGCTATTGAATGTGCTATCTTGCGGTATTGGAGATTTTTAGCGTTATACTTTGCGATGGTATGCTAATTAATTTGCTAGTGTGTATACTGTATTTGTGTAAGTGTTTGTAAGCAAGTAGATTATATATGTAGATGTGTAATTATTGCATTCACTAAGGGTTTTTCATACCCTCTCGTTGTTTACTCTTTTTAGGTTCCGGTGTCGATAAGGGCAAGGGTAAGCTTGTGGAATGGGATTTTTCCCTTATGATTATGCTAGAAGATTGCTTTTGTAGTTCGACCTAGGTTTGGGTAGGTTAACCCCAAACACCATGCTCGAGTCTTGTTTGACATTTAAACTTGTCGGGTCGAAACTTAAATTTTGGGTTGTAGACGGGCGAATGTGGCCCGATTGTCAAATACTCGAATTGTGGCTCTAAAACATGTAAACTTCATTAACTATGTTTTGGGAAGTCTTGTGGGTTGATGCTTGTGAAAAGATTGTGAAAATTGGGTCTTATGTAATAAGTGAAAACAGCATCAGGCCACGGCCTAAGCCGCGTCGCGGCCTATTGAGGCACGCCGCAGGTTAACAAACAAATTGGGTGTCACGACCCTACTTTTTCCGTTATCTTTTACCGTTTATTATTTAATGTCCGTTAATTGTTATTCATGCCGCGTCATTTCTATGACCTATATTATTATTTTAGTAATAATATATTGATTATTATGTGATATGTGAATATTTGTATTCATATTTTAAATTGTACGTTCCTACGTGTCGTGGATTTCTATCCGGCGAATAATTTTGGTTTTCAAACCAACGGTCATACTTTTGGGATTTTTGAATCCCAATTATTTTAAATATGATATTTTGATACCAAATGTTTATATATAGTGTTTATATATTTTATTTGTAGCGTATATGTTATCTCTCCGAATAATTAATCGCGTAGTAGCGTTTTCGCGTTTCGGGCTTCGATCGGGCATTCGGGCCAAAAGTAATTATACATTTTATCATCTTAGGCCATGAGGGGCCCCACCCTATTGTGAAACTCGGCCGAACCCTCCCCATATCCCCTCCCATTTTTCATTTTGTTTTTTACATCACATTTTAACATTTTCAATTTCCAATTTCTAAACCTAGCAAGTTATTTCTCTCCTACCCTTTTTTTTTCTTTTGGCCGACTCCTACACCCACTCTGTAACGACCCTGGATTTTCCAATGAATAATTATTAATATTTATTATTAATACTTGCGCTTTAATAAATGTATTTTTATACATTTACTTGTTATCGTAATTGACTTTACATGTCCCGACTTGTCTTTGTGACACACGTACTTTTCACGAATAATATTTTGAATATTATTTACATTCATAATTAATTATTATTAATTAGTTATAATTAACTAATGCAAGTAGTTAATTACTTGGACTTTTATTTAATTTGTTACTTACTTGGACTTGGGCTTTATGTTAATGGACTTGGAAGCCCACCCTACTTTCCTAATGGACTAGTTGTGAGCCCAACATATTACTAGTAATTCATTAAGCTTAAACTTGGATTAATTAAGTTAAGTTGGAGACAAATACTTCAAGCATGCTAGTAACTCTTTCCCATACATTTAACTTTAAACCATTCTAAGCTTACACCATCTTCCCATGCATGAAAGTGATCTTTTGACCTTGCCTCTTTTGGCCACCAAACCGTCAGCCATAGCTAGGTGGGAGGGAGTTCATTTTCAAATTTTTTTGTTAATTATTCACTAGTATTCCATCATTTTACACACACACACACACTTCATTTTACACTTCTCTTTCTCTCATCTTTTTCTCTCAATATTGTAAGTAACAAAGCTTTATTTTCTTTCTTTTTCTTCCATTAAAATCGACATCTATCATCATCATTCTTACTTGTTTTGTTACTTGTTGTTTGTTGTTGTTAAAGATCAAGTTTTCTAACTTGTATCTTCATGTAATCTTGGTTACTTCCATCTTTTGTTTGATGAAGAACCAAGAACAAGAATCTAAACTTGTTAGTTTATGATTCTACACTTAAATGTTTTAAAAATCTAAAAGTTCATAAGCTTTATAATCATACTTGTGTTCATGTTTTGTAGACTTGAAGTTTATTTCTTTAATATCCAAACTTTGATTTAAATCTTCTCAAGTATGAAACAAACATGAACATAATACTTGTAACTTTAGTTTATTTCTTTCTTTTGTAAGTACTTTAAAGTTGTGATATTGTTAATTTGGTCAAGTATTACTAGTTAAACTTGATCTCATATTTCTTGAAACTAAAGTTAACTTTATAAGTTCAAGAACATGGAAGTATAACTTTCTAGTAATAACTTCACACACTTATGTTTGATCTAAGTTTTTATAGCTTATGGTCTTCTAATTTTGTTGTAAATAAGAGCTTATAAGCTTACATACATTCTACAAGATTAAAACCTAAGTTTCATGACTTATGGTTTCATTAAAGTTAAGATCCAAGTTCTATAACTTAGGATCTAACTTAAGAACACTAGATCTAGACTTTCTAGTTTAGGATCTTTAAGATCTAACTAAGAACTAAGTTCTACAACTTAATATCTTGTTTACTTAGTTTACTTTCAAATTTGTAGCTTAATATTACTATTAGAACTCATGTATGTGTCGGATCTAAGATCTTGATGTAACTTTGGTTCATCAAACTACTTACAACCCTTAATTGAGTTGTGCTACATATCTTAGACATACATTAGTGTTATGATGGTCAAAACTTGGTAAAAATGATGCAAACACATCAACGAGTTGTACACTTGAAGCTATAAGCATCAAGGATGAGAACCGTGATGAGCATCAAGCACCAAGAACCCACCGGAGCACCTTACCTACTGTTTTACGGGTCTGATCAATAACCTGGGCTACTGTAAAAGATGATTTCCAGATAGTTCAGTCCGAGTAGATGATTTTCCATTTAGACCTTGTCTTAATCCGAGGTACGGTTTAGGATTTATGGCCTTCCGAAAGTCACTACACCCTTTTAACGTTGTGCTGAAATTTCTGACCTACTCGCACTTAAACCGTCTCCACGGTCAAACGATGACGATTTTGGTTTTGTAAATTGGTCAGCCTCTAGGAGACTCATATACGGAGCCATGGCCACTGGTCTCACCTCATTTCAGTTTGTATAGAGGTCGTGGCTACCGAACGAAATCAGCCTTTATTTCAAACTCTATTCTTGATTGAAACTTACTTTACACTTTTTGATTAATGATGAATGATGATGACACTTAAGACCTAATTTACATACTTTTTAAACCTTTGGGAATGATTTACTGACTTAGTAACTTTTGACTTAGGTTGAGGACCTTTCGGACCAACCACTTGCTTACTTTCCCGAATCAACTTTACTACTTTTCACTGTGAGTTATAGCATCCCTTTTTACTTTAACTATTTTGGGAACTGAGAATACATGCGTATTTTACATTTTACATACTAGGCACGAGTACTTAAACTTTATATATGTGTGGGTTATACAATGGCATAAACTTTTCCCTTAGCTCGGTAACGTTTAGTCATTGGTCTTTGAACCGGTGAACGCGAATCTTAGATATGGATCCATAGGGTTTGACATCCTCACTCGGGCTAGTCGCGCTAGCATTTAACGGGTGTTTAATACTTCGTAAACTTACGCACTCGCCAAGTGTACTTTTAGGGGGTGTTATTTATGTTAAGTTACTTACCAAGTACCCACGATTATACATATACTTTTCATACTGTTTTGAAACACTGAAATCTCGTGGCCTACCTTACATTACTGTTATACTTAAACTATAGCTCACCAACCTTTGTGTTGACCTTTTTAAGCATGTTTTTCTCAGGTGCTTAAGAGGTTTGTTTGCTTCCGCTGTTGTAGTCTTGCTGTAGACACCCGCTGCTTGTGTTAGAGATGTCTTCGCATGAAACGTTTATCTTGCATTCACAAACTTTATTACTTTTGAACAATGTATTCATAACGACCATTGGGTCATGTACTATTATTAATTACTTCTATGCATAGAAGCATACTTTCGTTGTAAAACATTTGATGTTGGTTAAGACATCACCTTTTCTTATGAATGCAAACTTCTTTTGAAATAGCATATAGTGTTTGACCTTGTAATGATCCTGTTGTTGATGATCCGTACACATTGATTTTGTATGGGGTGTCACACACTCTCATCATCATCATCTTCAAACAAAATTGTTGCTTGGATCATAGGGCTTTTATCATTTTCGGATTCTACTGATCATCCTCTACACGCTCATACTCTTTATTTCTCGATTAGGGTATAAACCCTAACCCTAGATTTTTGATTTTTATTTATTTTTTACTGATTTTGAATGTTATTATGATAGTATAGCACTTGTGTATTGTTGTATTGATGATTGTATGCGTAGAAATGCTCGATTGTGTATGTTTTCGGTTTGATTGATTTTGGGCAGCGGACTATTTGATCATTTCTGTACATTTAACTGATGTTTTTGATAAAATAAAGTATTTAGATGAGTTCCTCTCATCAAGACATTGATTTTAGACTCCGGATTCATGTTATTTCGATTCCCGGAACTTAAGTTATGATTAATTTGGTGTTTTCATGGAATTAAAATACAAAAACGAATGTATTCAGTTTTGGTTCGACTTTGTGTCTATTTTTGGAGTCTCTTAGGTGTACTAGTGTGTTAGGATTGATGATTGGATGAACATTCATGTTCGGGTCATCGAAATCCGAGCCACGGATCACCCGGTATGACTAAAATAAGATTTTGAACGGATTAAAGTTCCAAGTTGATTTATGGCTGTTGGTCATGACTTGGGGACTGTTTTTGGGGTGTTCTTGAGTACACTAATATATCGGGTGGTTTGTTTAGGCGAAGATATATATAAGACTCGCCGAAAACTGACACCCGGAGCTCAAGTTATGACCCGATGAACTTTTAATTAAAACTTATGGTTATGAAATGGAACTTATGATATAAATAACGATTTTCATTATCATTACATTACTTATGATATAAAAGTAATTATTTTAAATTAAGACTTATGATATATACATTTATTATATCATTTAATAATTACTTATGATTTAATGAAACTTTTAATTAAACTTATGATTAATAATACTTTTATTATTAATGAAAAATACTTATGATAAGTATTAAACTCATATTATGAGATTATTATATTAAGACTTATAATAAAGATTAATTAATTATTTAATTATTATAAGGCTTAGTTGTTATTTAATTATTAAATACTTATGATTTAATAATTATAATTAAAACTTATGATATGATTAATAATTCATTATTAATTAATAATACTTATGATATGATTAAAATTTATTATTAATTAATAACACTTATATTATGATTAATATTTAATTACTTAATTAAATACTTATGATATATTAATTATATCATTTAAACTTATGTTAACTTTAATAATTCATTTTAATGTAATTAAACTTATGTTATGACATGATTATACATATATAACTTTAAATAGCATTATAACTTATATTATTAATATAATTTATACTTTAAAATTAATGTTGACTAAGTTTGACCAAGGTTGACTTTTGAGTTGACTTTCAGTTGACTTTGAGTTTCTGTTGACTTTTGTTGACTTTTCTAATTAAGGAAGCTTTCCTAAGTTATAAACTTTCCAAAAATAGCAACTTTCTAAAAATAGAAACTTTCCAAAAATAGAAACTTTCCAAAAATAGAAACTTTCTAAAAATAGAAAGTACGGGTTCTACGCTGTCCTGATCATATCGAAACATACCGAGTGTTGTTCTATGTTTACTTGCAACAAGTACTATAGTTATCATACTAAGACTTGGCCTAAGTTAGTTATTTATGTAGTGACCCGAACTTTTCCATGTTTATATATATTAATTGAGATTGACATTTACATGATTAAATGTTTCCAACATGTTAAGCAATCAAACTTGTTAAGACTTGATTAATTGAAATATGTTTCATATAGACAATTGACCACCCAAGTTGACCGGCGATTCACGAACGTTAAAACTTGTAAAAACGACATGACGATATATATATGGATATACATATGGTTAACATGAGATTATGATAAGTAAGTATCTCCATAAGTATATTAACAATGAGTTATATACATATAAACAAGACTACTAACTTAAGGATTTCGAAACGAGACATATATGTAACGATTATCGTTGTAACGACATTTAAATGTATATATATCATATTAAGATATATTAATATATCATAATATCATGATAATATAATAATTTAACATCTCATTAGATATAATAATCAATGGGTTAACAACATTAATTGAGATCGTTAACTTAAAGGTTTCAAAACAACACTTACATGTAACGACTAACGATGACTTAACGACTCAGTTAAAATGTATATACATGTAGTGTATTTAGATGTATTAAAATACTTTTGGAAGACTTCAAGACATATATCAAAACACTTATACTTAACGAAAATGGTTACAGTTACTTTTCCATTCTTTTCTTTCATCAAGAATTCTAGTCGTATTCTTACCCGTATTATACACAGCTTCAAAACGTACTTACTATGAGTATATACCAATAGAAACTAGCATGGGATTCCACTCTTGATTATGTCATGTATGACTAATCAATTTTAACTTCTACCATGAGCTAGTCAACTAACTAGAACTCCTTTTAACCCCACTCACCACTCACCAATTACCACTCATCATTCACTCCATTTCACTTCCAATTCTCTTTCTAATTCTCTCTCAACACACACACACACTATTATGAACGTATTTTTACAGTAGTTAATCATCATCTTCATCAAAAATCACTTCAAGAATCAAGCTATAATCATCATAGGAAGAACACTTCAAGAACACTTCAAAAATCCCTTCAAGTTTACTAATTTACTTCCAAGCTTTCTAATCCATTCCAAGTAATCATCTAAGATCAAGAAACCTTTGTTATATACAGTAGGTTATCTTTCTTATTCAAGTTAATATTCATATTCAAACTTTGATTCAATTTCTATAACTATAAACTATCTTAATTCGAGTAAAAATCTTACTTGAACTTGTTTTTGTGTCATGATCCTACTTCAAGAACTTTCAAGCCATCCAAGATCCTTTGAAGCTAGATCATTTCTTGTCACTTCCAGTATGTTTACCTACTAAACTTGAGGTAGTAATGATGTTCATAACATCATTCAATTCATATATATAAAACTATCTTATTCGAAGGTTTAAACTCGTAATCACTAGAACATAGTTTAGTTAATTCTAAACTTGTTCGCAAACAAAAGTTAATCCTTCTAACTTGACTTTTAAAATTAACTACACACATGTTATATATCTATATTATATGCTAACTTAATGATTTAAAACCTGGAAACACGAAAAACACCGTAAAACCGGATTTACGCCGTCGTAGTAACACCGCGGGCTGTTTTGGGTTAGTTAATTAAAAACTATGATAAACTTTGATTTAAAAGTTGTTATTCTGAGAAAATGATTTTTATTATGAACATGAAACTATATCCAAAAATTATGGTTAAACTCAAAGTGGAAGTATGTTTTCTAAAATGGTCATCTAGACGTCGTTCTTTCGACTGAAATGACTACCTTTACAAAAACGACTTGTAACTTATTTTTCCGACCATAAACCTATACTTTTCTGTTTAGATTCATAAAATAGAGTTCAATATGAAACCATAACAATTTGATTCACTCAAAACGGATTTAAAATGAAGAAGTTATGGGTAAAACAAGATTGGATAATTTTTCTCATTTTAGCTACGTGAAAATTGGTAACAAATCTATTCCAACCATAACTTAATCAACTTGTATTGTATATTATGTAATCTTGAGATACCATAGACACGTATACAATGTTTCGACCTATCAAGTCGACACATCTATATATATTTCGGAACAACCATAGACACTCTATATGTGAATGTTGGAGTTAGCTATACAGGGTTGAGGTTGATTCCAAAATATATATATAGTTTGAGTTGTGATCAATACTGAGATACGTATACACTGGGTCGTGGATTGATTCAAGATAATATTTATCGATTTATTTCTGTACATCTAACTGTGGACAACTAGTTGTAGGTTACTAACGAGGACAGCTGACTTAATAAACTTAAAACATCAAAATATATTAAAAGTGTTGTAAATATATTTTAAACATACTTTGATATATATGTATATATTGTTATAGGTTCGTGAATCAACCAGTGGCCAAGTCTTACTTCCCGACGAAGTAAAAATCTGTGAAAGTGAGTTATAGTCCCACTTTTAAAATCTAATATTTTTGGGATGAGAATACATGCAGGTTTTATAAATGATTTACAAAATAGACACAAGTACGTGAAACTACATTCTATGGTTGAATTATCGAAATCGAATATGCCCCTTTTTATTAAGTCTGGTAATCTAAGAATTAGGGAACAGACACCCTAATTGACGCGAATCCTAAAGATAGATCTATTGGGCCTAACAAACCCCATCCAAAGTACCGGATGCTTTAGTACTTCAAAATTTATATCATATCCGAAGGGTGTCCCGGAATGATGGGGATATTCTTATATATATGCATCTTGTTAATGTCGGTTACCAGGTGTTCACCATATGAATGATTTTTATCTCTATGTATGGGATGTGTATTGAAATATGAAATCTTGTGGTCTGTTGTTACGATTTGATATATATAGGTTAAACCTATAACTCACCAACATTTTTGTTGACGTTTAAAGCATGTTTATTCTCAGGTGAATACTAAGAGCTCCCGCTGTTGCATACTAAAATAAGGACAAGATTTGGAGTCCATGTTTGTATGATATTGTGTAAAAACTGCATTCAAGAAACTGTTTTCGATGTAACATATTTGTATTGTAAACCATTATGTAATGGTCGTGTGTAAACAGGATATTTTAGATTATCATTATTTGATAATCTACGTAAAGCTTTTTAAACCTTTATTTATGAAATAAAGGTTATGGTTTGTTTTAAAAATGAATGCAGTCTTTGAAAAACGTCTCATATAGAGGTCAAAACCTCGCAACGAAATCAATTAATATGGAATGTTTTTAATCAATAAGAACGGGACATTTCAGTTGGTATCAGAGTGTTGGTCTTAGAGAACCAGAAAATTTGCATTAGTGTGTCTTATCGAGTTGTTAGGATACATTAGTAAGTCTGGGCTTCGACCGTGTTTTCTTTAAAAATGATTGCTTAAAATTTTTGCTGGAAACTATATATTTTTAACATATGAATATTATGTGATATATTAATCTCTTAACGTGTTTGATATTATGTGATAGATGTCTACCTCTAGAACAAGTCCCATTGACTCACCTAATAATAATGAAGAGTCAAATGTAAATTGGAATGATTCGTGGACTGATTCACAAGTTCCCGAAGAGGAACCGGAAGAAGAGTCGGAACCGGAAAAAGAATCGGAACCGGAAGAAGAATCGGAACCGGAAGAAGAAATAGAACCGGTGGGGGAAATAATAAAACGGTTAAGTAAAAGAGAATCCTCAACCAACCGACCAAGGTTAATTATGGTCAATGGTGTTTCCGCCAAGGAAGCAAAATATTGGGAGGATTACCAATTCTCCGATGAATCGGATTCCGACGAGAATTCCGATGATGTTATAGAAATTACCCCAACTGAATTTAAAAAGGCAAAAGAAAATATTAAGGGAAAGGGCATAAAAATAGAGAAATCTAATTCCAACCCCGATGAACTTTATATGTATCGTCAACCCCCGAAGTCCTTAAGTTGTAACAATGACCCGGTAACCTCTAAACCACCAGGTTTTTCTAAACCAATGTGGACAACGACGGCTCGTATTAGGGGAACATCATATATCCCTAGAAATTTGGCAAAACGAACCAAAACCGAACAAGAAGAAACGAGCGAGTCGGAATAAGATAGTTGTATTCGTGTGGTGTAATATATGTAATATAGTGTGCTTATGCTTTATGATATATGTAAAAATTGCTTGTATTAATAAGTATTTTTTTTATGAATCTAACTCTTGTCTATTTTACAGTATAAAAACACAAAATGGATAGACAACCCAATATTTTAAGAGACCTACCCGGAGACATGATTGATGAAATCTTGTCTAGAGTCGGTCAGAATTCCTCGGCACAACTATTTAAGGTGAGATCAGTTTGTAAGAAATTCGAAGAACGTTCCAAGAATGCCTTGGTTTATAAAAGGCTTTCGTTCGAAAGATGGGGGATATCACATTAGGAAATCCATAAGTTACGATGTGTTTACTTTGACGCATATATTGCGGGGAACCCAAATGCTATTTTACGCAACGGGTTAAGAAATTATTTTGACTTAGTATATCCAAATATAGGACTTCGTGATTTAGAAAAAGCGGCTAACATGCAACATAAAGAAGCATGTTATGCTTACGGGTTAGTAATGTTCGCTTCTCACCAAAGTGAGAACAAGAACATCGGGCTACAACTATTAAACAAAACGTTCCCACAAGTGACGGAGTCGGTAATTGGGGTAAGAAATGAGGTTTTTAGGTTATTACAGGACTGTTGGTCATTACATAACCCTCGTCCCTTTGACGACGTTACAACACGCTGTCTTATCAACGGCCATAACGGTTATGTTCCACAAGACCAAGGATGGGAAGTAGTCCTAGTAAAACCAGAATGCATGACTTGTTTCTGGACGTATGAATTACGTGTCTTTATTGCATTTGCTGAACGACTTGTGTACTAGCTAGAATTATCTTCACAACTATCTTGTATCAAAGTTATTGTGTGCTATATTTCATGCTTTATGTAAAATAAGCGGTATTGTAAGTTTGTAAAATATTGTATAAAAGTTTAAACGCGAAATATTATTACAATCAGTTTTTTCATATAGAATTGTAGTAGTTGAATTGTATATTAGCTACTAAGTATGAACTTAACGGGTAGGTACTACCCGAATTTAAACTTATAAAATGCTAATATGAAGAAAAAGCTTTTATAAATGAGTTCATATTATGCTACGAAATACTATTAACTACTCTTAATATTCTGTATGATTAACTTGTTCCATTTGACTATTTTGAAGGAAATGGCACCGACTACTTGACACACCGTGAATATGAATGAAGAGGAATTCCGTACTTTTCTAGCTTCAAACATAGCCGCAGTACAGGCTGCGCTACATACCAACAATAACCTTGGATCTGGCAGTACAGGAAATCGTGTAGGATGCACCTACAAAGAATTCACTGCCTGCAAACCTTTGGAATTTGATGGAACCGAAGGACCGAACGGATTGAAACGGTGGACCGAGAAGGTCGAATCGGTGTTTGCCATAAGTAAGTGTACTGAAGAGGACAAAGTGAAGTACGCTACACATACCTTCACAGGTTCTGCGTTAACATGGTGGAATACCTATCTAGAGCAAGTGGGACAAGATGATGCGTACGCACTACCGTGGTCAGCATTCAAGCACTTGATGAACGAGAAGTACCGTCCCAGAACCGAGGTCAATAAGCTCAAGACAGAACTTAGAGGGTTACGACCCCAAGGATTTGATATTACCACGTACGAAAGACGATTCACAGAATTGTACCTATTGTATCCGGGAGCATTCGAAGATGAGGAAGAGAAGATCGACGCGTTTGTGAAAGGATTACCGGAAAGAATCCAAGAAGATATAAGTTCACACAAGCCCGCCTCCATACAACAGGCATGTAGAATGGCTCACAAACTAGTGAACCAGATTGAAGAAAGAATTAAAGAACAGACTGCTGAAGAGGCCAATGTGAAGCAAGTCAAAAGAAAGTGGGAGGAAAACGGTGATAAGAATCACCAATACAACAACGACAGCAATTACAACAATAATCGCAACAATTATCCCAACAATCGCAACATCAATCGCAACTACAACAAACGGCTCAACAACAACAACAACAATAACAGCAACTACAACAATCATCCCAACAACAATAATAACCGCAACAACAACAATCAGAAGCAGCTATGCCAAAGGTGTGAAAAGTATCACTCGGGGTTCTACACCAAATTTTGCAACAAGTGTAAAAGAAATGGTCATAGCGCGGCGAAGTGTGAGGTCTACGGACCAGGGGTTAATAGAACGAAAGGAACAAATGGTGTCGGAACGAGTAATGGCGGAGCAAGTAGTGTCGGAGCAAGTTATGCCAATGTAGTTTGTTATAAATGTGGAAAACCGGGCCACATTATTAGAAATTGCCCGAACAAGGAGAACACGAATGGACAAGGCCGCGGAAGAGTTTTCAATATTAATGCGGCAGAGGCACAGGAAGACCCGGATCTTGTTACCGGTACGTTTCTTATTGACAATAAATCTGCTTACGTTTTATTTGATTCGGGTGCGGATAGAAGCTGTATGAGTAGAGATTTTTGTGCTAAATTAAGTTGTCCATTGACGCCTTTGGATAGTAAATTTTTACTCGAATTAGCAAATGGTAAATTAATTTCAGCAGATAATATATGTCGGAATCGAGAAATTAAACTGGTTAGCGAAATATTTAAGATTGATTTGATACCAGTAGAGTTAGGGAGTTTTGATGTGATAATCGGTATGGACTGGTTGAAAGAAGTGAAAGCAGAGATCGTTTGTTATAAAAATGCAATTCGCATTATACGAGAAAAAGGAAAACCCTTAATGGTGTACGGAGAAAAGGGCAACACGAAGCTACATATTACTAGTAATTTGAAGGCACAAAAACTAATAAGAAAAGGTTGCTATGATGTTCTAGCACACGTCGAGAAAGTACAAACTGAAGAAAAGAGCATCAATGATGTTCCCATTGCAAAAGAATTTCCCGATGTATTTCCGAAAGAATTACCGGGATTACCCCCACAGCGATCCGTTGAATTTCAAATAGATCTTGTACCAGGAGCTGCACCAATAGCTCGTGCTCCTTACAGACTCGCACCCAGCGAGATGAAAGAACTGCAAAGCCAATTACAAGAACTTTTAGAGCGTGGTTTCATTCGACCAAGCACATCACCGTGGGGAGCTCCTGTTTTGTTTGTCAAGAAGAAAGATGGTACATTCAGGTTGTGTATCGACTACCGAGAGTTGAACAAACTTACCATCAAGAACCGCTACCCACTACCGAGAATCGACGACTTATTTGATCAACTACAAGGCTCGTCTGTTTATTCAAAGATTGACTTACGTTCCGGGTATCATCAAATGCGAGTGAAAGAAGATGATATTCCAAAGACTGCTTTCAGAACACGTTACGGTCATTACGAGTTTATGGTCATGCCGTTTGGTTTAACTAATGCACCAGCTGTGTTCATGGACCTTATGAACCGAGTGTGTGGACCATACCTTGACAAGTTTGTCATTGTTTTCATTGATGACATACTTATTTACTCAAAGAATGACCAAGAACACGGTGAACATTTGAGAAAGGTGTTAGAAGTATTGAGGAAGGAAGAATTGTACGCTAAGTTTTCAAAGTGTGCATTTTGGTTGGAAGAAGTTCAATTCCTCGGTCACATAGTGAACAAAGAAGGTATTAAGGTGAATCCGGCAAAGATAGAAACTGTTGAAAAGTGGAAAACCCCTAAAAATCCGAAACACATACGCCAGTTTTTAGGACTAGCTGGTTACTACAGAAGGTTCATCCAAGACTTTTCCAGAATAGCAAAACCCTTGACTGCATTAACGCATAAAGGGAAGAAATTTGAATGGAATGATGAACAAGAGAAAGCGTTTCAGTTATTGAAGAAAAAGCTAACTACGGCACCTATATTGTCATTGCCTGAAGGGAATGATGATTTTGTGATTTATTGTGACGCATCAAAGCAAGGTCTCAGTTGTGTATTAATGCAACGAACGAAGGTGATTGCTTTTGCGTCTAGACAATTGAAGATTCACGAACAAAATTATACGACGCATGATTTGGGATTAGGAGCGGTTGTTTTTGCATTAAAGACTTGGAGGCACTACTTATATGGGGTCAAAAGTATTATATATACCGACCACAAAAGTCTTCAACACATATTTAATCAGAAACAACTGAATATGAGGCAGCGTAGGTGGATTGAATTATTGAATGATTACGACTTTGAGATTCGTTACCACCCGGGGAAGGCAAATGTGGTAGCCGATGCCTTGAGCAGGAAGGACAGAGAACCCATTCGAGTAAAATCTATGAATATAATGATTCATAATAACCTTACTACTCAAATAAAGGAGGCGCAACAAGGAGTTTTAAAAGAGGGAAATTTAAAGGATGAAATACCCAAAGGATCGGAGAAACATCTTAATATTCGGGAAGACGGAACCCGGTATAGGGCTGAAAGGATTTGGGTACCAAAATTTGGAGATATGAGAGAAATGGTACTTAGAGAAGCTCATAAAACCAGATACTCAATACATCCTGGAACGGGGAAGATGTACAAGGATATCAGGAAATATTTTTGGTGGCCTGGTATGAAAGCCGATGTTGCTAAATACGTAGGAGAATGTTTGACGTGTTCTAAGGTCAAAGCTGAGCATCAGAAACCATCAGGTCTACTTCAACAACCCGAAATCCCGGAATGGAAATGGGAAAACATTACCATGGATTTCATCACTAAATTGCCAAGGACTGCAAGTGGTTTTGATACTATTTGGGTAATAGTTGATCGTCTCACCAAATCAGCACATTTCCTACCAATAAGAGAAGATGACAAGATGGAGAAGTTAGCACGACTGTATTTGAAGGAAGTCGTCTCCAGACATGGAATACCAATCTCTATTATCTCTGATAGAGATGGCAGATTTATTTCAAGATTCTGGCAGACATTACAGCAAGCATTAGGAACTCGTCTAGACATGAGTACTGCCTATCATCCACAAACTGATGGGCAGAGCGAAAGGACGATACAAACGCTTGAAGACATGCTACGAGCATGTGTTATTGATTTCGGAAACAGTTGGGATCGACATCTACCATTAGCAGAATTTTCCTACAACAACAGCTACCATTCAAGCATTGAGATGGCGCCGTTTGAAGCACTTTATGGTAGAAAGTGCAGGTCTCTGATTTGTTGGAGTGAAGTGGGGGATAGACAGATTACGGGTCCGGAGATTATACAAGAAACTACCGAGAAGATCATCCAAATTCAACAACGGTTGAAAACCGCCCAAAGTCGACAAAAGAGCTACGCTGACATTAAAAGAAAAGATATAGAATTTGAAATTAGAGAGATGGTCATGCTTAAAGTTGTACCTTGGAAAGGCGTTGTTCGATTTGGTAAAGGAGGGAAATTAAATCCAAGGTATATTGGACCATTCACGATTATTGATCGTGTCGGACCAGTAGCTTACCAACTTGAGTTACCTCAACAACTCGCGGCTGTACATAACACTTTCCACGTCTCGAATTTGAAGAAATGTTTTGCTAAAGAAGATCTCACTATTCCGTTAGATGAAATCCAAATCAACGAAAAACTCCAATTCATCGAAGAACCCATCGAAATAATGGATCGTGAGGTTAAAAGACTTAAGCAAAACAAGATACCAATTGTTAAGGTTCGATGGAATGCTCGTAGAGGACCCGAGTTCACCTGGGAGCGTGAAGATCAGATGAAGAAGAAATACCCTCATCTATTTCCAGAAGATTCGTCAACACCTTCAACAGCTTAAAATTTCGGGACGAAATTTATTTAACGGGTAGGTACTGTAGTGACCCGAACTTTTCCATGTTTATATATATTAATTGAGATTGACATTTACATGATTAAATGTTTCCAACATGTTAAGCAATCAAACTTGTTAAGACTTGATTAATTGAAATATGTTTCATATAGACAATTGACCACCCAAGTTGACCGGCGATTCACGAACGTTAAAACTTGTAAAAACGACATGACGATATATATATGGATATACATATGGTTAACATGAGATTATGATAAGTAAGTATCTCCATAAGTATATTAACAATGAGTTATATACATATAAACAAGACTACTAACTTAAGGATTTCGAAACGAGACATATATGTAACGATTATCGTTGTAACGACATTTAAATGTATATATATCATATTAAGATATATTAATATATCATAATATCATATAATATAATAATTTAACATCTCATTAGATATAATAAACAATGGGTTAACAACATTAATTGAGATCGTTAACTTAAAGGTTTCAAAACAACACTTACATGTAACGACTAACGATGACTTAACGACTCAGTTAAAATGTATATACATGTAGTGTATTTAGATGTATTAAAATACTTTTGGAAGACTTCAAGACATATATCAAAACACTTATACTTAACGAAAATGGTTACAGTTACTTTTCCATTCTTTTCTTTCATCAAGAATTCTAGTCGTATTCTTACCCGTATTATACACAGCTTCAAAACGTACTTACTATGAGTATATACCAATAGGAACTAGCATGGGATTCCACTCTTGATTATGTCATGTATGACTAGTCAACTAACTAGAACTACTTTTAACACCACTCACCACTCACCAATTACCACTCATCATTCACTCCATTTCACTTCCAATTCTCTTTCTAATTCTCTCTCAACACACACACACTATTATGAACGTATTTTTCCAGTAGTTAATCATCATCTTCATCAAAAATCACTTCAAGAATCAAGCTATAATCATCATAGGAAGAACACTTCAAGAACACTTCAAAAATCCCTTCTAGTTTACTAATTTACTTCCAAGCTTTCTAATCCATTCCAAGTAATCATCTAAGATCAAGAAACCTTTGTTATATACAGTAGGTTATCTTTCTTATTCAAGGTAATATTCATATTCAAACTTTGATTCAATTTCTATAACTATAAACTATCTTAATTCGAGTAAAAATCTTACTTGAACTTGTTTTTGTGTCATGATCCTACTTCAAGAACTTTCAAGCCATCCAAGATCCTTTGAAGCTAGATCATTTCTTGTCACTTCCAGTAGGTTTACCTACTAAACTTGAGGTAGTAATGATATTCATAACATCATTCGATTCATATATATAAAACTATCTTATTCGAAGGTTTAAACTCGTAATCACTAGAACATAGTTTAGTTAATTCTAAACTTGTTCGCAAACAAAAGTTAATCCTTCTAACTTGACTTTTAAAATTAACTACACACATGTTCTATATCTATATGATATGCTAACTTAATGATTTAAAACCTGAAAACACGAAAAACACCGTAAAACCGGATTTACGCCGTCGTAGTAACACCGCGGGCTGTTTTGGGTTAGTTAATTAAAAACTATGATAAACTTTGATTTAAAAGTTGTTATTCTGAGAAAATGATTTTTATTATGAACATGAAACTATATCCAAAAATTATGGTTAAACTCAAAGTGGAAGTATGTTTTCTAAAATGATCATCTAGACGTCGTTCTTTCGACTGAAATGACTACCTTTACAAAAACAACTTGTAACTTATTTTTCCGACTATAAACCTATACTTTTCTATTTATATTCATAAAATAGAGGTCAATATGAAACCATATCAATTTGATTCACTCAAAACGGATTTAAAATGAAGAAGTTATGGGTAAAACAAGATTGGATAATTTTTCTCATTTTAGCTACGTGAAAATTGGTAACAAATCTATTCCAACCATAACTTAATCAACTTGTATTGTATATTATGTAATCTTGAGATACCATAGACACGTATACAATGTTTCGACCTATCATGTCGACACATCTATATATATTTCAGAACAACCATAGACACTCTATATGTGAATATTGGAGTTAGCTATACAGGGTTAAGGTTGATTCCAAAATATATATAGTTTGAGTTATGATCAATACTGAGATACGTATACACTGGGTCGTGGATTGATTCAAGATAATATTTATCGATTTATTTCTGTACATCTAACTGTGGACAACTAGTTGTAGGTTACTAACGAGGACAGCTGACTTAATAAACTTAAAACATCAAAATATATTAAAAGTGTTGTAAATATATTTTAAACATACTTTGATATATATGTATATATTGTTATAGGTTCGTGAATCAACCAGTGGCCAAGTCTTACTTCCCGACGAAGTAAAAATCTGTGAAAGTGAGTTATAGTCCCACTTTTAAAATCTAATATTTTTGGGATGAGAATACATGCAGGTTTTATAAATGATTTACAAAATAGACACAAGTACGTGAAACTACATTCTATGGTTGAATTATTGAAATCGAATATGCCCCTTTTTATTAAGTCTGGTAATCTAAGAATTAGGGAACAGACACCCTAATTGACGCGAATCCTAAAGATAGATCTATTGGGCCTAACAAACCCCATCCAAAGTACCGGATGCTTTAGTACTTCGAAATTTATATCATATCCGAAGGGTGTCCCGGAATGATGGGGATATTCTTATATATATGCATCTTGTTAATGTCGGTTACCAGGTGTTCACCATATGAATAATTTTTATCTCTATGTATGGGATGTGTATTGAAATATGAAATCTTGTGGTCTATTGTTACGATTTGATATATATAGGTTAAACCTATAACTCACCAACATTTTTGTTGACGTTTAAAGAATGTTTATTCTCAGGTGAATACTAAGAGCTCCCGCTATTGCATACTAAAATAAGGACAAGATTTGGAGTCCATGTTTGTATGATATTGTGTAAAAACTGCATTCAAGAAACTAATTTCGATGTAACATATTTGTATTGTAAACCATTATGTAATGGTCGTGTGTAAACAGGATATTTTAGATTATCATTATTTGATAATCTACGTAAAGCTTTTTAAACCTTTATTTATGAAATAAAGGTTATGGTTTGTTTTAAAAATGAATGCAGCCTTTGAAAAACGTCTCATATAGAGGTCAAAACCTCGCAACGAAATCAATTAATATGGAACGTTTTTAATCAATAAGAACGGGAAATTTCAATTTATATCGACCAGCTTTGTTTATAGGTCGGCGTTGTGATCATTCTTGATCACTTTATCATTTGCAGTTCACATTTCTGTGTTGTTACTTCTATTTTGTTAAGGTGAGTTATAGTCCCATTTTTCTTTTTTAAATCATTTGGGATGAGAATACATGCAATTTATTTTACATATTGGACACAAGTAGAATTTGATTTAAATTATTCATTGTGACTCGAACGAAAATATTCCCTAATCTAGTAATTTTAATCATTGGTTTCTACTTGTGAATGCGAATCCTATGGATAGATCTATCGGGCCTGACAGCCCCATTTCGTGTTAGTCGCGCTAGCATTTACAGACGGAATGTAATACTACTTCGTATTTTGGAAGATACACATGTTCAGTGTATATTTTTATATTGGTTTTGTTAAGGGTATGTAGCTGTTAAGTTATTACCAGGTGGCTCACGGGTTAATGGAATAATATTTTTTATATGTTTTCGAGCATATAATTTTGTGGTCCAAAATGAGTCTTTATGTTTTCAAACATAAATTTTTAGGGTTTAAATTAAATATTGTTTGCAATATTAAACCTATAATTCACTCAACATTTTTGTTGACAGTTTACTCGCATGTTTTATTCTCAGGTTCATGATTGATTGCTTCCGCTGTGCTTAGAGAGTCTGCATATTTATGATGACAGCTTTTGTTAAACATTAACTTGCATTTTATTTTGATACATTAAATTGTGGGTGTTTGTCGAATTTGTTTTGGTCAACTTTTGGTTAAGAATTTATGTATGGTATTTCTAAACTTACATATTTTGGTAGGTTTCCTTTATAGGAAATTATTTTTGTAAATAAAGAATGCAAGGTTATTTATCAAATTTATATAGAGTTATGATCAACCTGTAGAACCAAGATAACGATGGTCGTCAAGTGTACTTTGACGGGTCGTTAAAGTTGGTATCAGAGCCTTGGTTGTAGGGAATTAGGCTGCATTGATGTCGCTACCAGGGTCAATAGGGTGCATTAGTGAGTCTAGTCTACAGCCCGACCAATAGCATATTATTATATGTGATTATTTGTATTCTATGGTATGTATTTTGTTATCATACATACATCTCTGTTATGTTATGAATCTGGGAGGAACTCCCATTCCGATTTAAACGTATTCTCTGACTCATGCCAGTTTATCTTTATAAGAACATCTCGAATAGTGAAACCGAGTGATGTCATTCTTGACTTCTGAAATTCTCGACATTTCTATGTCATCTATTATGGTTATGTATATAACATTTGAGTTATATTACACGAGATGTCATTCTTGACTTCTAAAGGCTCGACATTTCAATGTCAGCTATTATGTTTAGGTATATAACATTCTTGTTATATTATGTGCCTTTGTGCCGTTGTGCCTTTGCGCTTTTGGTTGCGAACCGAAAATGTCGTTCTTGACATTTAAAGATTATTGATAATTCAAAGACATTTTTATGTCATCGTTACTCTTATTCATTACTTTTAATGTTTTTGTCTCTTGTGCTATCCTTAGCACATTGTTTAAGAAATCATTTAAGAGAAATTGTGTCAAAATTCGAGGTTAATCGCGTGTCCTGACCTCATGTAGTGCTATTGGAATGGAACTATGAATTAGTATAATATAATGACGTCAGGCCAACGTGATTATATTATGGAAATTCATATAGAAATTCTAATATTGTGACATGAGGAATAGAAAGTGAATCAAAGAAAATCCTCACGCTATTCATTCAAAAATTCCAATGTTATTACATGAGTAAGGAAAATACTCATTTTCTTAATTGTTGAGATACGGGAAACTCGTTTTAACCTAACTACCTATCTCATGCTTTATCCTTCATACTTCACTTATTAGCGACAGCTTCGCACGTGAACAGTTTTGGTCCAAGGACTTGTGTCCTGACAATAGTCAAAACAATATTTAGCTCATTGGTTTTCATGACCTTGTAACATTTGTTGGTCAAATATCGCACGATGATTCAAGTCCTTCACTCGATCTTCTATGATGTTACTTCAACTCGTAACCTCTGAAATACGAATACCCTGCTTATCATCAGTATTCTTACACATTTGTTTAATTGGGCGGTCCTCATGAGATTTATGGACAAATAGAAGTAGTGAGATTTTCTGTCATGTATGCAATTTATAAAATCACATATGTACGTATAAAATCAAATAAATAAATTTACCTTAACTTATTTTGGTTAGTACATACTAAATTTTACCTTCAAAATTATTTTAATACCACTCCTTTATTGAGTTGTTTAATTAAGTCAAATTGTTTTACGTAAAATGGTACATGTTGTACATACTTCTAAATTTACTAAGAACTTTTTTCTGTTTATGGGGTTACATCAGACGTTTAAAGCTTTTTTAAAACTTCTTTGATTGATTATATTAAAATTTTTGCATTACCCTGCAGTGTGTTTGGATCATAGTTCTTCCCATCCTCCATTTAAGGATGAAAATTACCATTAAGTTCATTGATAAAAACTCTTACGCCACCTTGGATGGCGGTTTTATAAAATTGTTGGGAAGTCTTTACGCTCATAAAAAAATTTTCCTCTTATGGTTGGACATGACCGAAACGCGGACCGATAAACCAGTTTTTTGAGGTACGTTCAGTGGTCACCCTATTTTCAGGAAAGGCACTGGGTGGGTTTTTGCCCCAACTATTATTATAGTTGGTATCACAGATAGATATTACACTAGACCGTCTGAGAAGTTTCTACTCTCGATATTCACGGCTAACCGCATCACCCTCGTAAACATCAATCTCATGATTCAATACTTTGAGGTGCACGAAATCATTTTTGGAGATTCATGTCACCTGGAGTCGACTATTCTTTATAACTCATAATTCACGTTTCTTTTCATCCGCACATAAATTTAAGGATAAGGATGAATCCTAGATTGACTCGCTCATTGTGCGAGGAAGTTCACTCTCGTTGAAAGATCGCACCTTTCGTACGTCTTCCTTTCGGAAATGTATAGAAAATTTACTTTGAAGTCCATGGTCCTCGTTATTCCCTATGAAGGAATTGCCTTAAACATCTATACCACTGATATGACTACTCTACATATTTCTTCCTTCGTTGGTTGCAACTGTATCTCCTTCATCCTAGTTCGTCCCCTTAGGAAGCCCCTGTTTTGTTAAGAAGAAAGATGGTTCATTCCGATTGTGTATTGATTATTGCAGGTTGAACAAGCTTACTGATAAGAATCGTTATCCTTTTTCGAGAATTGATGATCTATTTGATCAGATTCAAGGTTCATCCATTTATTCTAAGATTGATCTCCGTTCTGGTTGTCACCAATTGCACGTTAAAGAAACTGATGTTTCGAAAACCGCTTTCTGAACCCGTTATGGTCACTACGAATTTCTAGTTATGTCGTTCGGATTGACTTACGCACCTGCAGTGTTCATGGACCTCATGAACCGTGTGTGTAGACCTTATCTGGAAAAGTTCGTTATCGTTTTCATCGATGATATTCTTATCTATTCCAAGATTGATCAAGAGCACGAAGAACAAATGAAGTTAGTGCTTGATTTGTTAAGAAAAGAAGAGTTGTATGCTAAATTTTCTAAATGTGCGTTCTGGTTGAAAGAAATTCAATTCCTTGGGCACGTTATAAGTAAACAGGGATTTCAAGTTGATCCTGCTAAGATTGAGGCAATTCAAAATTGGGAAATTCCGAAGACTCCTACTCAGATTTGTCAGTTCCTAGGTTTGACAGACTATTATAGAAGGTTCATTCAAGATTTATCTCGAGTAGCGAAACCTCTTACTGCTTTAACGCATAAGGGGAAGAAGTATGAGTGGAAGGATGAACAAGAGACTGCTTTTCAAACTCTGAAGAAGAAATTATCTTCCACTCCGAATCTCCGATATTGTCACTGCCTGAGGGTAATGACGATTTTGTTGTCTATTGTGAAGCATCGCGTCAGAGCTTTGGTTATGTTTTGATGCAATGAAAGAAAGTCATCACTTACGCGTCACGTCAGTTGAAGATCCATGAACAGAATTATATAACCCACGATTTAGAGTTGGGAGCGGTCGTGTTTGCGCTTAAAATTTGGAGAAATTATCTATATGGGGTCAAAAGTACAGTGTACACTGATCACAAAAGTCTTCAACATATTCTTGATCAAAAAACAGCTAAATATGAGACAACAAAGATGGATTGAGTTATTGAACGATTATGATAGTGAACTCCTTTATCATCTGGGAAGGGCCAATGTTGTGGCCGATGCTTTAAGTCGAAAAGAGAGAGTTAAACCTCATAGGTTTAGAGCCTTGAGTATGACCATTCGAACAAACCTCGCAAGGCAGATTCTTGCGGCTCAACAAGAAGCCTTGAAGGAGGAAATTTTGCGAACGAAAAGGTCAGAGGCTTGGGTAAGCAATTTGAGGTACGAGTAGATAGTACTCGATATTTTGCGGGACGTCTTTGGGTTCCAAAATTTGGTGATTTGCGACAGCTTGTTTTAGATGAAGCTCATAAGTCTAGGTACTCTATTCACCCAGGTTCAGGGAAGATGTATCATGATCTTAAGGACCTGTATTGGTAGCCTAACTTGAAAGCTAATGTGGCTACTTATGTGGCTAAGTGTTTGGCTTGTGCTAAAGTTAAGACTGAACATCAAAAACCGTTCGGACTTTTAGTGCAACCTGAGATTCCCGAGTGGAAGTGGGAAGGTATTGCTATGGATTTTATTACGAAGTTACCGAGAGTTGTGGGTGGTTATGATACCATTTGGGTTATTGTTGACTGACTCACAAAGTCAGCTCATTTCTTACCGATTAAGGAAACAGATTCGATGGAGAAGCTTACTCGTTTGTATTTGAAGGAGATTGTTTCTAGACATGGTGTTCCCGTATCTATTATTTCAGACCAAGACAGTCAATTTACATTGAGGTTTTGGCAATCCTTACAGGAAGCTTTGGGAACTAAATTGGATATGAGCACCGCTTATCATCCACAATCGGATGGTCAGAGTGAAAGGACCATTCAAATGTTAGAAGACATGTTACGAGCATGTGTGATTGATTTTGGTAATGGTTGGGATAGATATTTGTCGTTGGCTGAATTTTCTTATAATAACAGCTATCATGCAAGTATTAAATTCGTACCATTTGAAGCTCTGTATGGTAGAAAGTGTAGATCTCCTATCTGTTGAAATGAGGTTGGGGATGATCAACTCACAGGCCCAGAGATTATTCATGAGACTACCGAGATGATCGTACAGATTAAAGAAAGATTGAGAACCGCCAGAAGTCAGCAAAAGAGTTACGCCGACGTTAGAAGAAAGGATATAGAATTTCAAGTTGGTGATCGTGTTATGTTGAAGGTATCACCTTGGAAGGGTGTAGTACGATTTGGTAAAAGAGGAAAGTTGAATCCTCGATTTGTTGGATCGTTTGAGATTATAGAGAGGGTTGGACCCGTGACTTATCGTTTGAAATTGCCACATGAACTTAGTGTCGTTCATGACGTTTTTCATGTATCGAATTTGAAGAAGTGTTTGGCCGAGACCGATGAGACTATTCCTCTTGATGAACTTCATGTTGATAAACAACTCCATTTTATTGAGGAACCCGTTGAAATTATGGATCGAGAGGTCAAGACTCTCGAGCAAAGTAGAATTCCTATCGTCCGAGTGAGTTGGAATGCGAGATTCGAACCCGATTTCACTTGAGAATGTGAAGATCAGATGAGGCAGAAGTACCCGCATTTGTTCCCAGATAACGAGTCAACCCCTGCACCTGCTTAAATTTCGGGACGAAATTTTCGAAACGGGAAGGTACTGTCACGACCCTACTTTTTCCGTTATCTTTTAACGTTTATTATTTAATGTCCGTTAATTTTTATTCGTGCCACGTCATTTCTATGACATATATTATTATTTTAGTAATAATATATTAATTATTATGTGCTATGTGAATATTTGTATTCATATTTTAAATTGTACGTTCCTACGTGTCGTGGATTTCTATCTGGCGAATCATTTCAGTTTTCAAACCAACGGTCAGACTTTTGGGATTTTTGAATCCCAATTATTTTAAATATGATATTTTGATACCATATGTTTATATATAGTGTTTATATATTTTATTTGTCGCGTATATGTTATCTCTCCGAATAATTAATCGCGTAGTAGCGTTTTCGCGTTTCGGGCTTCGATCGGGCGTTTGGGCCAAAAGTAATTATACATTTTATCATCTTGGGCCATGAGGGGCCTACCCTATTGTGAAACTCAGCCGAACCCTCCCCATATCCCCTCCCATTTTTCATTTTGCATTTTTACATCACATTTTAACAATTTCAATTTCCAATTTCTAAATCTAGCAAGTTATTTCTCTCCTCCCCTTTTTTTTTTATTTTGGCCGACACCTACACCTACTCTCATCATCATCATCTTCAAACAAAATTGTTGCTTGGATCATAGGGCTTTTATCATTTTCGGATTCTACTCATCATTCTCTACACGCTCATACTCTTTATTTCTCGATTAGGGTATAAACCCTAACCCTAGCTTTTTGATTTTTATTTATTTTTTACTGATTTTAAATATTATTATGATAATATAGCACTTCTGTATTGTTGTATTGATGATTGTATGCGTAGAAATACTCAATTATGTATGTTTTCGGTTTGATTGATTTTGGGCAGCGGACTATTTGATCATTTCTGTACATTTAACTAATGTTTTTGATAAAATAAAGTATTTAGATGAGTTCCTCTCATCAATACATTGATTTTAGACTCCGGATTCATGTTATTTCGATTTCCGGAACTTAAGTTATGATTAATTTGGTGTTTTCATGAAATTAAAATATAAAAACGAATGTATTCAGTTTTGGTTCGACTTTGTGACCATTTTTGGAGTCTCTAGGGTGTACTAGTGTGTTAGGATTGATTATTGGATGAACATTCATGTTCGAGTCATCGAAATCCGAGCCACGGATCACCCGGTATGACTAAAACAAGATTTTGAACGGATTAAAGTTCCAAGTTGATTTATGACTGTTGGTCATGACTTGGGGACTGTTTTTGGGGTGTTCTTGAGTACACTAATGTGTTGGTTGGTTTGGTTAGATGAAGATATATATAAGACTCGCCGAAAATCGACACCCGAGGCTCAAGTTATGACCCGATGAACTTTTAATTAAAACTTATGGTTATGAAATGGAACTTATGATATAAATAATGATTTTCATTATCATTACATTACTTATGATATAAAAGTAATTATTTTAATTTAAGACTTATGATATATACATTTATTATATCATTTAAAAATTACTTATGATTTAATGAAACTTTTAATTAAACTTATGATTAATAATACTTTTATTATTAATGAAAAATACTTATGATAAGTATTAAACTCATATTATGAGATTATTATATTAAGACTTATATTAAGGATTAATTAATTATTTAATTATTATAAGGCTTAGTTATTATTTAATTATTAAATACTTATGATTTAATAATTATAATTAAAACTTATGATATGATTAATAATTCATTATTAATTAATAATACTTATGATATGATTAAAATTTATTATTAATTAATAACACTTATATTATGATTAATATTTAATTACTTAATTAAATACTTATGATATATTAATTATATCATTTAAACTTATGTTAACTTTAATAATTCATTTTAATTTAATTAAACTTATGTTATGACATGATTATACATGTATGACTTTAAATAACATTATAACTTATATTATTAATATAATTTATACTTTAAAATTAATGTTGACTAAGTTTGACCAAGGTTGACTTTTGAGTTGACTTTTGGTTGACTTAGACTTTCGGTTGACTTTTGTTGACTTTTCTAATTAAGAAAACTTTCCTAAGTTATAAACTTTCCAAAAATAGCAACTTTCTAAAAATGGAAACTTTCCAAAAATAGAAACTTTCCAAAAATATAAACTTTCCTAAAATATAAACTTTCTAAAAATAAAAAGTACGGGTTCTACGTTGTCCTGATCATACCGAGTGTTGTTCTATGTTTACTTGCAACAAGTACTATAGTTATCATACTAAGACTTGGCCTAAGTTAGTTATTTATATCGACCAGCTTTATTTATAGGTCGGCGTTGTGATCATTCTTGATCACTTTATCATTTGCAGTTCACATTTCTGTGTTGTTACTTTGATTTTGTTAAGGTGAGTTATAGTCTCATTTTTCTATTTTAAATCTTTTGGGATGAGAATACATGCAATTTATTTTACATATTGGACACAAGTGGAATTTGATTTAAATTATTCATTGTGAGTCGAACGAAAATATTACATAATCTGGTAATTTTAATCATTGGTTTCTACTGGTAAACGCGAATCCTATGGATAGATCTATCGGACCTGACAGCCCCATTTCGTGCTAGTCGCGCTAGCATTTACAGACGGAATGTATTAGTACTTCATATTTTGGAAGATACACCTGTTCAGTGCATATTTTTATATTGGATTTGTTAAGGGTATGGAGTTGTTAAGTTATTACTTGGTGGCTCACGGGTTAATGAAATAATATTTTTATATATTTTTGAGCATATAATTTTGTGATCCAAAATGAGTCTTTATGTTTTTAAACATAAAGTTTTATGGTTTAAATTAAATATTGTTTACAATATTAAACCTATAATTCACTCAACATTTTTGTTGACAATTTACTCGCATGTTTTATTCTCAGGTTCATGATTGATTGCTTCCGATGTGCTTAGAGAGTCTGCATATCTATGATGGCAGCTTTTGTTAAACATTAACTTGTATTCTATTTTGATACATTAAATTGTGGGTGTTTGTTGACTTTGTTTTGGTCAACTTTTGGTTAAAAATTTATGTATGGTTTTTCTAAACTTACATATTTTAGTAGGTTTCCTTTATAGAAAATAATTTTTTTAAATAAAGAATGCAAGGTTATTTATCAAATTCATATAGAGTTATGATCAAGCTGTGAGACCAAGATAACGATGGTCGTCAAGTGTACTTTGACGGGTCATTAAATTGGGACCCGAGGCTGGAGTAGCTACTGACCTTCAGCATTCATTATAAGCAGCGCCGCGGCTAAATCTGGCGCGCCGCGCCTTACATCTAACAGGGGTGGTCAGCCACAAAAAAAAGTTTTACGGTAAATAACGGGTTGGGTCGTTACAAAAACCGAAGCAGATCCACACTTGTAAACCTCGCCTAAATCGAAACAATAAAAATATATACCCACCAGCCCGACCAAGCCCGAAAAGAACCTCCCGATCCACCACATTTTTGAAACCGTCATGAAGGCTATAACGAAACCAAAAGCCAAGCCGCAAGCACCATCAACCGGGGATTTCAAGAACACCCGCTCTTAGACCAGTAAACCGAAGAAGTCACCCATCCAACAAACAAAACCACCTTTGGGTGGTCGTAAAGCCCTCGAGAGACTACCCCCGTAAACCTTTATTTTTCGAACTCGACAAAAGTCGATAACGGTGGCAACAACATCTTAACATCCTGAAACGAAACGACGATAAGGAGAATGGAATGAACGAAACCCGCGGAAAAGCTAAAGGCAAGAACCAGCCACTAATCGGCCAAAATATCGCCTGTCGAAATTCCAGCAAGAAGTCTGGTGGCCACATCACGATCGAGACAGAAAATTAAACACAACAAACCAACAGGCTATCAACACCATTTTTTGAGAACCGTATTCCAACAGACTGAAAATGAAAGAAAGCAAAAAAGGAGAAAACACGCCGACGCTAGATTCTGGCGAAAAGCCACCTGAATCCAAGCAACTAACGCCCATTGAAATGCCAACCCAAGAACATTGAAAAGCGACACACAAAAACAGGCTCACACCTCATCATTCATAGATCTCGAAGCGAGATCGTCGCCTGTGAAGTCGAAGGTGAGGGAACTAAAAAGTTGCCGGCATCGGAGACTCAAACAACGGCCTAAACCAAACATCAACTGCAGAAAGAAAAAGAAACGAAGAAAGATGGGAAAAGTGGATGACGGTGGAAGGGATGGTGGATGACGGTGGTAGATGGGTGGTGCAAAAAGGTCCGATCAAAAAGCAAGATGGGAAAAAGGTGGAAAAGGAAATACACATTTCCCAAGTCAGAGCAAAAGCAACGGCTCTATTATAGTTCATTCTTTTATACGGAGTATTTTATTTACAATATCATATATTAATTGTACACTTTCAAATATAAAAGTAAATTTAATCTAATTTTTATCATATTCATATTTATAGTAATAGTAGATTTAATCAAGTTTATTATATTTTAGAATATTATTTTATATTGTACCAAATTTATCATATTATCCCTAATCCCTAATTAAATAATTATTACCTCCGTCTCATATTATATATTCATCAACAAAAATTCTCTAAATTATACTCTTTCGTTTCAAATCTATTATTTTTGTTTGATATTTTCTTTTGATATATTCCAATTTAAATATTCACTTTCATAAATACATAATAAGGAGATAATGTTCTTTGTTATTCTCCAAATATGCATGTATATGTAAGATAGAAAATTATGTAAAAAGTAAGGAATAAAATTAAAAGGTAATAAAAAGTATAATGTAATTATGACATTTCTTAAACTATTTATTTTTAGTTAAATGACAATAGAATTAGAATGGATGGAGTAATGGTCTAGTGAAATGTTCACTTCACAGTTCGTTATCACTGTATTTAATAAACTTTCAAAACAAATTAAAAAGATATTATATCCGTACAAAAAGTTTTACTAACTTTCATATTTTTAAAAGGTAGAATTCAAAATATAGAGACACTTTAGTATTATTTTATGTAACGAGACACGTATAAATAGTAAAATTTCACTCTTTTTTTACTGATGGAAAAATTAAAAAAAAAAGTGAGAAATTTTATTTAAGTAATTGATTGATGATAAAATTTTAAAGTTAAAAATATAGTGTGATAATCTTGTGGAGTGCAACATTGTACACAAGGTTGCTCTTTTACCCTTGAATTTCACTCAATGGTGTCTTCCGCACATCGCGTTGCGGGAGCGGTGGAGGAGGGGTTTTACCGCTCATGCCTTCGGATTAGTTCGGGTTTCTTCCTGAGCAGCAGTTGGGGACGAGTTCTGCAACCACGGGAGATGAACCCGTGGGGGGTTTAGTCCCCTGGGTGATCCTGAACTGCTGTTAAAAAATACATATAGTCTGATAATGAATTTTTTTTTTTTTTTAAATTGTGTGTTTTTGTTGTTTGGAGATGATTAAATTGAGACGGAAGGATTATTTCTCATATATAACTATATTTAAAATTTAATGATATTTTTAAGAAAATAATGTAATGATATTTTTAAAATTTATGATTTGAACGCTTCCTCTATTTATATTTATATTTGTAATTTCGCATAGTAAAAATAAAATTAATAACATGTTTTTTTGTGTATTTAGATTTATAAAATGTATATGACATTCAAATATACTACCATAAACTCTATCGTCTCAAATGATTTTGACTTATATACATTGATAAGAATATGAATATACAATTCTTTACATCGATAATACAACAATAATAAAATTCAATTCCATAGAAGTAGAGTATGAGAAAAATAAAATGTAGACAATTCACCGTTATTCTATAATAAAAGGAATTCATTTATCCACTCAGAGTGAAACATCTCAGTAGTAGAGAAAGTTCTTTCTCTTAATGTTCTATGAATAAAGAGATTGTTTTCAAATAGACCTCCGACAAATAAGTAGATTAGAAAAAAAAGTGTGAGATGCTATGAAAAATGTAGAATTGAATTTTCATGGGTCTTAAACCCGCATGCAGTTTTTTTTTTTTTTTTGAAAAGCAAGAAATTTTATTAATATAATAGATAATTACAGGCCCTATAAATTCTATACAATGAGATGATATCGGAAAATAGTAAATGACCACTTCATGAATAAGATAGCAATTTGACACCGCGGAACTTGAAACGTCAAGCTGGATAGAATTAAACGAACAGTACCGACTTTGCGGTGACAAAGTTGATTAATACTACCCATTTAACCAAGTGACAAAATGCAAAACCTATCTATGAAGAGGCGTGGATGCAAAGGGGCCATCTTGGACATGATGAAAATTAGCCAATGCCCGATCTTTGTTGATTCGAAGTGTAGGATGACGGATTGATGAGCCATTGATGCCAGTCGATGGTTGATTTCTTTGATCTTTCGGATATCCAAGCGTATGTCTGTGCTTGTATTTCGGTTAAAATTGAAGCTACACACCATTCTTTTTTGCTAAAAACATTGAGGTTCCGGTGTTTCCAAAGAATGTAAGATGAGGCCCATTTAGTGGCTTGCCAAATGTGTGAACCGATTTTCGTCGTAGTGAACGATTGCTCCGAGATGGTTACGTCGTTAATGGTGGTGATGGTGTTAGAAGGGGGATTCCACCAATTTAGTATAGAAAGCCATACACTTGATGTTTTCGAAACCCGCATGCAGTTTAATTTATTTAGCTTTAAATGACAGTCAAATCGCTAATAAGCGATGTTTGTTGTTGTCTCGATTAATAGAGGCATCTCTTTACATCGTTAATTTACTAATTAAATAAAAAGACATATAAAATATAACAAACAAAATTGTACACATAAAAAAATCGTGTAATAATAATAATTAAATTTACATTGTTATTATTAAAATGTACTTTATATTTACTTTACAACTTTATCCCGTACTTTTTACCTATTTTTTTGTTTGACATGCAAAAAATAGAGGTACAGAAAAATTTTATCTTTTTTTTTAATTATATATTTTCAAAAGTGGACTACAAATATGAGATAGTTCAAATATGGATGATAATGGGTGAGATCAAAATCCATGACCTGCAAGTACTCGATCAAGTGGGCGGGTAATATCATTACTTTTACTCGTTGGTACGGCTATAGGTAAAAATTTATACCCGTCGACAGATCGTGGGCGCGTTACGGGCATATTCTACCCGTCGCGAGTAAAACCCGATCTGTAAATCCTTAAAAAAATTTAATTTACCCGCGAGTTTACACATACAATTATTAAATTTAAAAATAATTTTACTTATAACCGAATAATGATTAAATATATAATATTACATATAAGTAAAAAAAAAACTTAATTTTCATGTCATTTTACATGTATCTTGTACATATGGGTTATAATTAATTATTCTTTTGGCATTTATTTTTTATTTAACTAAATTGTATACTTTATTATTCGCGAGTCACGGGCATCCGCGCGTCACGGACATGAATGAATTTTTAACTCCGGGGAGGGGGGGTGTGTTAATGGATCCAAACGAGCCAATAAAAGTTGGTGGACGAGTCGCGGGTATATAAGATCCGCACTTATCGCCCGCCGCATTTATTCTTCAGTTATTCTTAAGTTCAAGAAAGAAGGATGATATGGGGATGAAAGGAGTATATTTATTTAAATATCAAAGGAAAATTTATAAATATAAGGAGAAAGTGTGTAATGAATGGAGAAAGTGTGTAATGAATGGAGAGAGATATGGTGAGGACGATAAGATCTAGAGAGAAAAGAAAAGAAATATAAGTTAATTTAATAAATGGATTGTAGTTTTTGTTTTTTAGGTCATACCATGAACACAAAATTGTATAGTTACCTTATACTCCAAATTATTTAGATTTGTTAAGATTTTTATTTACTTTGACACCATTATCACCAGTTAATCACCAACCTTGGCCTCTCCTTGAATTGGTCGCAATATATATACGAGACATAATTCTCATACTATTATTACTCAATAAACATGTTTCAAAACGTTATAAAGAGAATACATTAAAGTATATTATTGTGATTATAAGTCTAAATTTTATACTCCGTACTATAATTAGAAGCATCATCCTATATTTTATTTTTAAACGGCGAAGAAGATGTATATTAATAATCAATAACTTCATCAAAACGATGAAAGTTATCTACCAAAAAGTACAATGAAGCAAAAGGAAAAAACGAAATACAACATATTGAGTGCAATACTAGAAACAAAAAAACTATTGACAAAGTAGATATGGGTTTTGCTCCCAAACGTGTGCTTGAAGTCCATGTACGGGCTTAAGATTAGAAGCCCAAAGAAACGCTTTAAGTTTAATATTCCGAACCACGATTGAACGGCAAGTGAATTTCTTGTTGCAAACAATATCGTTCCTTGATATCCAAATGGCCCATATAGTCCCCGGCCCGATCAATTTCCAAAATCTCGAAGCCTTTATGCCCATTCCATAGAACCAATCGAAAGAAAAATCTACAACGGAGCCCGGAATGACCCAACGAATATTGCACCATCTAAATAAATCCATCCATACAGCCGACGACCATTTACAATGAAGAAGTAAATGATCAACACTTTCAACATTGTTCATACACCAAATACATAAACTGGATTGATTAGGAGGCAAAATGTGTCTTCTTGATAATACATCTTTGACGGGAATGCACATTTTAATCGCAAGCCAATGGAAAATCATAATTTTGGAAGGAACATTATTACCCCAAACAACCTTAGGCCACACGGGATACGAAACATTGCTCGATTAAATCATAATGCGAACGGAATCTGCAACAGAGAAAGAGTCTGAGCATGCAGCAGCCCACTTAACCGAGTCAGGAACCGAAACAGTCAGCTTGAAACGCGATAAAAGAGCAGACAATTGACGAACTTTTAAAACGTTGAAAGATGATAAAGGTAGAGATAAGTTGAAGTCCCACCCCACCTGTTGTTCACGCATATCTAGGGGGTAACGAAATGATTTAACACATGCGGTTTTTTGGACACAAACGAAGAACAAAGATGGGAATTCATCTTTTAGAATAAGCCCATCTACCCAAGTGTCGTACCAAAATAAAATGCTTGGCCCATCATGTAATACCCAATTCCAAACATTAGGGCCAACAATGCAATGAGCGGAATCAATACCTTGGAGGTTTATCAAGTCTTTCCAAATGGGAGAAATTTGAGAAGTGTTCAAAGACGAGACATTATTCATTAATTTACCACTAAAGGAAGGACCGAAAGAAGAAGCAACGATGGCCTTCCATAAACAATGCTTATTTAAATTCAAACGAACCTACCATTTAGCTAGCATAGCTAAGTTTTTAATCTGAAGGGGAGTTATGCCTAATCCTCCCAAATCTTTAGGTAAACACACCGCTTTCCATTTCACTAAACATGTTTTCTTTTTGAGACAATCGCCACCCCAAAGAAAGTTTCTTCTATACCTTTCAAGTTGTTTTAACACGGAAGAAGGAGCTTTGTAAATGGACATGTAATGAAGAGGTAAGCTTGAAATAACCGCAATTGATCATCAATAAGCGACCCCCAAAAGAAAGACACCTTCCTTTCCACCCGGCTAGTTTTTGTTTGAACTCGTTGATAATCGGGATCCACATTGAGATTCTATCCCTACCAAAACCGATCGGGATGCCGAGATAGTCGAGAGGGAAAGGGCCAACTTTGCAATCAAATATAGCCGAAAAAGCTATCATATCCGCTCTAGAAACATGAATGCCATACAATGTTGTTTTAATAGCATTCATTTTAAGCCCGAAAACATGGGAGAACAAATCCATGATGTGTTTTATCCGTAAAAGTTCGATAGAATTTGGTTGAGCAAAGATGATGGTGTCATCGGCGAATTGAGAGTGGTTAATTTTCAAGTTAGGTCCAATACGACAACCTTGTAAATCGCCTTTGATAAGGTCTCTAGATAAAAGTTTACTTAAAACCTCCACAACAATGATGAACAAAAAATACGATAAAGGATCACCTTGTCTTAATCCGCGTTTCATAATCCCTTCGCGGGAAGGAGACCCATTAAGTAGGACCAAAAAAAGTATGTTAGAAATATAAACTTTGATCCATGAGATGAACTTTTGCCCGAACCCCATCCTATGGAGGACCGAAAGTAAGAACTCTTGTGAATCACAATCATAAGCTTTTGAGAAGTCAATCTTCAAGAGAAGGAAAGGCTTTTTCTTCTTTTTTGCCATGTGGACAACTTCGCTAACAACCATAACCCCGTCCATTAATAAACGTGATGGAACAAACCCGTTTGGGTTTTCACTAATGATATGGGGAATAGCTTTCTTTAATCTATTAGCCAAAGTTTTTAGCGATGATTTTGTATGGAGCGTTAATAAGATTAATAGGGCGCAATTGATCAATGGTTTTAGCCGAGTTGGATTTGGGGATTAAAACGATAAAAGAAGAATTAAAACCAATTGGAAACGACGGGTTAGCATGAAACTCTTCAAACATTCGGCCAATAATATCCTCAAGATAATACTATGATTTTTTGAATAATTGAAGGGAAAAACCATCCGGGCCTGGGGTTTTGTTTCCATCAAAATTGTTTATAACCTCAAAAAACTCTTGAGATGGAAAGGGCTGTTCCATGATGGGTATTAAATGGGCAGGTAGCAGGCCCAAATTCAAATCAGCCCACACAGAATGTACATTAACCTGAGAGAAAGCAGTAACAGGAGATCGAACAAGGGGTTGAACAGGGAGCAAAAATGTTGGATAGCGAAGTTTTTGACAGTAGTCGGATCTTCCACCCATAAGTCGTTTATTATTAAACCCGTGATGTATGAAGATTGTTGGTTGATTCGAGAAACGGTATGAATTTATTTTGAGTTTTTATCCCCTACTCTTAACCAAAGGAAATGAGATTGAAGCCTTGCTTTTGATTCAATGCGGATACTCAGCTTCTTTTTATGAGATTTTAAAAACTCCAAAGTTGCTAGCTCGGTTTCTGTCAGATCGCGTGTTTTGAAACACTCTTTAAGGCTTTGGAAGTTCCTTTCACAAATTTTAAGATCAAAAGCATCTTGATCTCTATTCGAAACATTCTCAAATCTTTATATCCCCTTTCGCATAGGTTTAAAAAACCATTTTTTGATAACCACAAGTTATTAAAATGAAAAGGCTTCGAACCCCACTCACACATTTTCTTGCCCCATACAATCAGTTTATGATCAACCTTATTGGCGTTTGCAAGACTTCTTCGGGCCAAAAAGTAACCCATTCTTGATTAACCAATAACCTATCAATACGAGAGAATTTCCCCCGAGGTCCTTCCCAAGTGAATACATCATTTAACAATGGTTGATCAATCAAAGAAGCATTAACAATAAAGTCGTTAAAATTTGCTATGCTACTTAAATCAATCACCTCCCTTAACCTTTCTTCCAGACGACAAACCACATTGAAATCGCCCAAAAAACATAATGGACCCGGCCATCTAAGAGCAATGTTAGTGAGTTGATCCCATACCCTTTTCTTCCTACTTTCATTATGGGGTGCATAAATATTAACAATGAGAATAACAAGATTTGAAGGGATATACCTTACAATGGTGGCAATCCAATGTTTTTTCTTCCAAGACATAAGGAGAGAAAAGATGTCCCTTCTCCAAATAGAAATTAGGCCACCCGATCTTCCATTTGCCTCTACTTGAACAGAATCAAAAGCATAGTGTTTCCAAACTTCATTTAAAACGGGTTAATCAACGACCTTCACCATGGTTTCTTAAATATCTAGGAAGTAGACTTGATGACGATTAACTAAAGAACCCGCCAAACGACCTCTTGACTTATTACCAAGGCCGCGTATGTTCCATGAGGCGAGCCTCATGGTTTTGTTGCTTTAATGGGAGTGTCGTCGTCGGTCATATTACCCATGAAAATCCCAAAATTATATAACTCTTCTTTGTATGATGATTTTTGGACCCGCCGTGATTGTTTTTGTCTAAGTTAAGCTTTTGACGATTTATTTCACATGAGGTGTCAAATACATTGGATAAATCATGGATGTTATCAAGCCAACTGCTCCAATCTTTTTTGTCACTGTTTTTTTGTGAACTTTAGGTTGAAGAAAAACCTCTTTGGTGCTACTGGACTGTTTGCAACGAGATTTAATCTCACTACATGAATCACGACAGGCGGAACTTATGCATTTATCATCATTAGTAGATGGAGAATTGGTTTAGATACGAGTTTTTCAACAAAAGTTGAGTTGGAGTCAATAAGGTTGATAACAGAAGGTGTGTTTTTTGCTAAGGAGAGAGATAATTTGGGAAGGGGATTTGGGGGGAGTCAAGGGTAGGATAGTCTTTTACATTTAGGTTAAAAGGTGATTTTTGGGGTAATGATAATGCTAAAAACGAACATATATTTCATAGCATTATCCCTCAAGAAAGAAAAGCTTTTAGTTGCAATTGTTCTATTTACAAGTGATATTCGTTTAAATAATAAAAGGTGAAGACAAAAGACGGATTCGACGAATTGAAGACACAAATGACCAAAAAGCTAAAAAGTACAAAGTACAATCCAAGAGGTTCAAATTATTGATGAGAAATGTCTAAAAGTTACAAGAGTACAAGCCGTAAAATGCAAAGTACAAGATATTAAATAGTACGAAAGGACGTTCGAAAATCCGAAACCGGGACCAGAGTCAACTCTTAACGCGCGACGCAACGGAGCGAAAATTACAAGTCAACTATGCACATGAATATAATATAATATATAATTAATTCTTAAATATATATATATATATATATATATATATATTATATTATATTATATATTAAAACCGTCGGCAAACAAGAAAACAAAAGCATTTGGGCTGGATCCAGCTGGCCATGCGATCGCATGGCCTGGAAGAACAAAACCCATGCGATCGCATGGCCCCAAAAGTCTGGCCACATCTATAAATTTCGCAGCTTTTGGTCGAATATCACACACATAATTCAATCTCTCACTCTCTACGATATATATATATATATATATATATATATATATATATATATATATATATATATATATATATATATATATATATATATATAATTTATAATTTATAATTTTAATTTTAATTTTAATTTAAGATTAATAATAATAAGGTTATGTTAGCGAATATTGTAAGTGTGTAAGTCGAAATTCTGTCCGTGTAACGCTATGCTATTATTAATCATTGTAAGTTATGTTCAACCTTTTTAAATTAATGTCTCGTAGCTAAGTTATTATTATGCTTATTTAAATCGAAGTAATCGTGATGTTGGGCTAAATATTAAAGACGGGGTAATTGGGCTTTGGACTATAATTGGGGTTTGGATAAAAGAACGACACTTGTGGAAATTAGACTATGGGCTATTAATGGGCTTTATATTAACTAAATGATACCTCGTTAATTTAATATATAGACTTATAATTTGACGAATTTATATATAACCACATACGCTTTGTGACGACCCGGAGATTTCCGACCAAATTTAAACTTAATCTTTATATGTTTCCGATACGATAAGCAAAGTCTGTAATGTTATGTGTGACGACCCGAAAATTTTCGACCAAATTTAAACCTAACCTTTATATGTTTCCGACACGATAAGCAGAATTTGTAATGTTGAATCTCAAAAAGTTTGGAACTACATTCATGTAATCAATTACCCTTTGACCGTGTTCGACGATTCACGAACAATTATGTGTATATAGATATGTATATATAATATATAATATTAACTGAAAACATTAACAAAGTATTGGATATATGATACTTTACATGAACGTATTTGTTTCGATATATTTATCGACAGAATTAAGAGATAATATCAAATGATTGAATTATCAGATACATTATGATATGATTACGGGCCAATTTTATGAGGTCCACTGTGATTTAAGAAATCTATTCTTTTTGACAATATTCGTAAAATGGTAAAGTGATCTATAAGTAAGAACGTGGAGTGTAAATAACTTAGATGTTGGATATCGACAAGTTAAGTAACTCGATATTTTTCATTAAGATGATTTCATACGTTTATTAAACCTTTGGACTTTATCCCATGCTTCACCAACAGACTGTAATTTAAAAACTTGAAACCTATTATGAATATATATAATTCTACTTTTCTAAAATGTTTTATGATATAACGATTTAAATTAATATTAAATATATTTATACGCATATTATACGTGCATAGTTTTATAATTTTACTATACTTTAACTTTAACTTTACCTTTACTTTACTTTTACTTTACTTTTACTTTACTTTAACTTTAATAATTCATACTTTAATAATTCACTTTAATAATTCATACTTTAATAATTTACTTTAATAATTCATACTTTAATAATTCACTTTAATAATTCATACTTTAATAATTCACTTTAATAATTCACACTTTAATAATTCACTTTAATAATTCAAAAATCTATTATAAATAGAATTCAATAGGTTTCATTATTTCATAGAAACTTGAAAATATATTTCTCTAAATTCTCTCAATCGAATTACATATATATATTTACTTAGTATTATTTCAAGATATTATTAGTATACATAAAATACTACGACGGAGTTATATTCAGACGATTTCAAAATAAGTTTTCAAACGGGATAGAGCTAAGAAAATTATGGGTTATAGCTATGGAGGTGTAAGACCCGTGTATTTATTGTAAATAGTGTATATATGTTAACAAAGTGACGGGGTACGTTTTATATTTAAAAAGGAGCAAGGAATCAGAATTTGCCCAGGTGCGCGCCACGCGGCCTGGGGGCGCGCCGCGCAAGTACGCGCAGACAGCTCCTTTTGTTTTATTTAATTATAAATGAGGGCATTTTGGTAAAAACACATTAAGGCCGGATTTAATGCTTGGGATCTGATATTGGAGTGTCATTTACTCCAAAATCCACAACCTTATCCCTCCAATTCAATTTTAGAGAGAGAGTGATTGTAGAGTGAGAAAGCTCACTTTGAAGGAGAAGAAGTTGCTCTCGGGTTTTATCGCAAGCTTTAAAGTTGTTCATCTCGTCACTTGCTACGTTTTGATAGTTGTGGTATGTCCTAACTTTAATTTCTTACTTTGATTTTGTGTATGGGTTAGGGTTTGTGTTGAAGATGAACACTAAGACCCATTTGTAGGTAAATTGGGTGTTATTGAGTAAATTGGGTCATGTAGACTCAATAATGGGTTAGCTAGGGTTTTAAAAGTGATAATTGTTGTTAATGAACCCTAATTGGCTAATAAATTGTTAGAACACTTTAATGATGTGTAAATGGGTGTTGTTTGGGTGTAGATGACCTAAATGGGTGTATTGACTTTTAATTGGGTCAAATGGGTCAAAATAGACCAAGGTTGGTTAAGGTTAGTGATTAGTGTTAAAACCTAGTGATTTAATGTGTATGAAGGCCTTGAGTGCCAAGGGTTAGGGTTTTTGGTGAAGATGACCCAATTTAGGGTTAAGTGTCCAAATGGGTCGAGATGACCTAGGAATGGTGTGTAATGTGGGTTTGGATCAAATTGATTGATTTATCATATGCTTGTGAAATAGGTACGTTACCTTGGAGTTCAAGCTTGGTCTAATAATCACCAAAGGCGTCAGGTGAGTGGAATAATTATGCGTTCATGTATATGGCGTATTTATTTGTAAATGTTACGGTATGAACCACGTGCCGGTAGTACCATAACATGTGTGTGATGTGGATTGTGAGTGTGAACCACGTGCCGGTAGCACTATGATGATAATGATGTGAACCACGTGCCGGTAGCATCGAGTGTGAACCACGTGCTGGTAGCACTATAAAATGAGGCGTGAACCACGTGCCGGTAGCGTCGAAGTGTGAACCATGTGCCGGTAGCACTATAAACGAGTAAGACTCAAATGCGTATGGTGTGAACCACGTGCCGGTAGCACCATAGCGTTATGGTTAACCATATTGTGTTGTGATTGTATAGCGTGTTATATATATATATATATATATATATATATATATATATATATATATATATATATATATATATATATATATATATATATATATATATATATATATATCGTGATGAGTACATGCTAATGTGGTTTTGGGATGGTGTACGACTTGTTAGTATTTACGAGTATGTTGACATACTAATTGTGTTATAAGTTCGTATGAGGTATTTGGTATTGTGAATGCGGATAGATAGGTTATATATATGTATGTATAATTATTGCATTCACTAAGCTTTGCTTACCCTCTCGTTGTTTACCATTTTATAGGTTCCGGTGTGGATAAAGGTAAGGGCATTGCTTTGGTTTAGAGATCCCGTCGTTGACTAGGGATGCTTTTGGGACGCGTTAAGTTTTGAAGTTTGACAGATAGATGGGTAGTTTAATCCCAAACGCCATGCTCGTAGTGTAGTTTGGAACTTAAACTTTTGTGGTCGAAACTCTTGTAATTTGTATTAACTTGGTATTTTGGGTCGTGTGGGCCCCACTTGTGAAACTTCATTTTTATGTTTGAAACGTACTAGTTTTACTTATATGAACGCGTGACTAAAAGCGTTTTGGCTAAAAATGCTGGGAACCACTCGATCTTTTTCGCATTTAAAGACTTTTGGGACAGACCACTTCGGCGCGCCGCGCGGCCTTCATGGCGCGCCGCGCCAGTTGCTGGACAGTTAAAAAAAAATTTTTTTTTTGAATTTTCACGTGGTTTGTTCGCGGGTTGGTTTGGGTTGTTACAAGTGGTATCAGAGCATGGTCTAAGGGATTTAAGTGACTTGAGATAGGCGCCTAGACTTAGACTTTTTGTGTGCGCGTTATGCGGGACTTGTAGGACTTTGAGTCGGAACGGGATTGGTTAGTGCATAGGTTTATGTGAACTAACCATGCGTTATTTATTTGTGTTGTGTAGCAATCATCAAGCGAGATGGACGTTGTACTAGCGAGTTAACGCGACGTGCTCGCGTAGTAATGACTAGCTACCATTACTACGGGTGCAAATCGTGTCAAACAAGCAATGTACGACGATTGTTGAGCGAGATGGGGTAGTGTGGGGCGTGTGTATATTTATGTGTTGTGTGTTTTTGTTTCGACGTTTAATCTCTTCCGTTTTATAGAATGAAGATGCGAAACAGACATGACACCGAACATGATAATGGGGGTACAAGTGAGGACCCCGAGTTCACGGCCAAGGTTGAGGCCATCTTTAAACGCCAAAAGGCGGAGTTTCTCGTGGATGTTAAGAAGATGTTTCTAGACACGATTGACGAACAAGTCGTCGATATGGTTAAGGGACAAATTAAGATTGTTCTTCAAGAAGAAAGTGTGGGGAGGCGAGACTTTTTCTTTAAGAACTTCAAGGATGCTCAACCTCCTACCTGTGACAACCCGGAAATTTCCAGCCAAATTTAAACTTTAATCTTTATATGTTTCCGACACCATAATCAATATTTGTTAAGTTAAATTTCAAGAATTTTAAACTATGTTCATACATTCATTCAACCTCGACCAAGTTCCAACGATTCACGAACCATTAAACGAATATGATTATATATGTATATGTGTATATATATTATAACTTGAAACGTAAACAAAATATTAGATTAAATACTTTATATGATTGTATCTGTTTCAAAATATTTATCAATGGAATTAGAAGATAAGATCAAATGATTGAATTATCAGATATATTGAATTATGATTACAAGTCTCTGTTGAAAGGCCCACGTTGATTTGAGAAATCTTTCCATTTTAACAATATTTGGAAAATGGTAAAGTGATTTATAAATAAGAACAAATTGTCAATCATTGAGAACTAGACAAAGGATAGTGGAAGATTGAATCTCATAAAGACTCGATTGATCTATTTAGTTTTAAACGTACAAAAACGTTTTCAGTTTAAAAAGAACTTTATTATTAAAACGTATATAACTTTTATAAATATCTAGAACCACTTTTGACAACTCATTACTTAACTAGTATGATAAAGATAATGATATTTATATTTTATTTTATTAAATATATATAACGATTTAAATTAATATTATATATATTTATACGCGTATTATACGTACATAGTTTTATACTTTTAATATACTTAAACTTTACCTTTACTTTATTTTTACTTTACTTTAACTTTAATAATTCACTTTAATAATTCATACTTTAATAATTCACTTTAATAATTCATAATTTAATAATTCACTTTAATAAATCATACTTTAATAATTCACTTTAATAATTCATACTTTAATAATTCATACTTTAATAATTCACTTTAATAATTCAAAAATCTATTATAAATAGAATTCAATAGGTTTCATTATTTCATAGAAACTTGAAAATATTTTTCTATAAACTCTCTCAATCGATTTACATATATATATTTACTCCGTATTATTTCAAGATATTATTAGTATACATAAAATATTACGACGGAGTGCTGTCCGAGTGATTTCAAAATTATTTTTCGAGTAGGATAGGATTAAGGAAATTATGGGTTATAGCTATGGAGGTGATTGAGTATGGTTCATGGGTATGCTCGTGAGGTCAATATAGTGTTTATCATTTCCGTTGCGTCTACGTACCTTTTCTGCAATATTGAATCTCAATATTGATACGTGAGTACTCATAATTTAACTTTTACATACTAATAGTGTATCCCTGACTAGTGCTCGAGTATTTAAGATTATGCATGCTTGTACTTTTGATATTGCCCTTAGACAGGTTAGGTTGAATCTTGAATTAGTTACACTTGCGGTTGAGATAAGGTATAAGATATGCATATCCTTGGAAAGCTAGCGAAAAATTAAGAACTTTTCCTTTAGATATCGAATGGTTTCGATGAACGGATTAGAAGTTATAATCAATTGAATTTTTGATATTTTTATTAAAAATGATTATTATTATCGTCGTTTTTATCGTCATTCTAGTTTTATCTTATTATTATCATTATTATTATCTTTATCAATAAAATGGATTTATCATTAAAATTTGTTTTTTTATTATTACTATCGTTATTATCGGTAAAGTTATAATTAGTATTATTATTATCCAATTATTATTATTATTATTATTATTATTATTATTATTATTATTATTATTATTATTATTATTATTATTATTATTATTAGTATTAGTATTATTATTATTATTATCATTATTAATATATATATCATTATTTAAAAATGGTTATTGTTATTGTTATTATTATTATTACTATATTATCATTAAGATAATTATTAGTATTATCGTTAATAATGTTATAGTAACTATCATTATTAATATTAGTGTAATTAAAACAAATATTTGTAACACCTAATTATTTTGATTACTATTATTATCATTATTATGAACACGATATAAAAGATGATTAAAAGCTATTAAACGAAATGATTAGGAAATAATGAGTAAGAGTATCATGATGAAATTAAAATATTATAAGATATTGATTTAGATAAAATTATCGTTCTTATTATTTTTATCATTACTATTATTATTAAAAGTATCGTTAGTATTAAAACTATCATTTTAACAAAAATTATCATTTTAATAGAAATGTCATTATTACTATAAAATATCATTATTATTATTATTTTAAATAGAATTATTATTTTAAAGATAATATTAAAAATTATCGTAAATATTAAAGTTATCGTAATTAGAATTATCGTTTTATCATAATGTCATCTTAGTAATTATAAATATTGATATTTTTATAATAATAATTATTATTACAAAATAATGCAACTTTTACTTACTATCATTATAGATATTATTTTATCAAATAAATATGTGATACAAACATAGTTTACTACGTGTAATAAATTACTTTAATAATACCTATCATATTATCTTTATGATATTAAATGAACCCTATAAATTTTATTACTTAATATATATAAAAGTATACTTTATTATATAAATTTAATATAAAATTTTATTTATTAATAAATAAATTATATTATTTACTCTAATAAATCTTTTAAAAATATTTAAAAATATAAAACGACGATATTTAAACTATATATTAATCATGTATAGATTTTTGGAAATTATTTTGAGTCAAATTTACTTTTGTTGACTTTTGCATATTAGTCTCGAGCATTAGGATTGTGGTACACTATGACTTGACCTAATTTGTTAGACAAATATTGACCAACACATAAATATATATAATTAATTTAGGTTCGTGAATCCGAGGCCAACCTTGCACTTGTTCAATGACGTTATACGTATTTTTACTACGAAATACAGTATGGTGAGTTTCATTTGCCTTTTTACCCTTTATATTTTTGGGACTGAGAATACATGCGCTTTTATAAATGTTTGACGAAATAGACACAAGTAATTGAAACTACATTCTATGGTTGAATTATCGAAATCGAATATGCCCCTTTTTATTAAAGTCTGGTAATCTAAGAATTAAGGAACAGACACCCTAATTGACGCGAATCCTAAAGATAGATCTATTGGGCCTAACAAACCCCATCCAAAGTACCGGATGCTTTAGTACTTCGAAATTTATATCATGTCCGAAGGAGGATCCCGAAATGATAGGGGATATTCTTATATGTATCTAGTTAATGTCGGTTACCAGGTGTTCACCATATGAATGATTATTTTTGTCTCTATGCATGAGACGTATATTTATGAGAACTGGAAATGAAATTCTTGTGGTCTATTAAAATGATGAAAATAAATGATTATGAAAAACTAATGAACTCACCAACCTTTTGGTTGACACTTTAAAGCATGTTTATTCTCAGGTGTTAAAGAAATCTTCCGCTGTGCATTTGCTCATTTTAAAGATATTACTTGGAGTCTTACATAGCATATTTCGAAGAACGTTGCATTCGAGTCATTGAGTTCATCAAAGATTATTATTAAATCAATTTGTAGTTGGATAGTGGATATTATGAAATGGTATGCATGCCTGTCAATTTTCGATGTAAAGAAAGTTTGTCTTTTAAAAACGAATGCAATGTTTGTAAAATGTATCATATAGAGGTCAAATACCTCGCAATGTAATCAACTATTGTGAATCGTTTATAATGTATATGAAAGGGTCCTTTCAGTTGGTATCAGAGCAGTGGTCTTAGCGAACCAGGTCTGCATTAGTGTGTCTAACTGATAAGTCGATAGGATGCATTAGTGAGTCTGGACTTCGACCGTGTCTGCATGTCAAAAGTTTTGCTTATCATTTTGTGTCGAAAACTAACTACTTATCATCCTCAGGAAATTACCTGCTTATCATTTTTAGTCTAAGACACGTCTTGCTGCATTGATTGCATGAATAGTGTATAGACAAAAATTCATATCTTAGCATATCTGCTAAATCATATCTTATCGTATCTGTTACTTTAAACTTTGCCTGACATATCCCGCAAAGTCCTCCGTAATCTACGAAATCTTTTGATCTATATATATATATATATATATATATATATTCTATGTAATTAGAATATCATCCGTTAGCCAAAATCATTTCATATCGAAAAAAATCCTTTATCCAATCGTACGAAATGGAATTCATCATCAGTTCAATTCACTCAGATTCCGAAATGGAATCCTATTCAAGCTCCGAAAGCAGTGTGACCGGAATAGATCAACCAATCAGTCATCACCTATTCTGGATGAATTGGGGATGGGTTCGTAGCCTCCTCAATCATTGGAGACAAGAAGAAGGTGATCCCTTCCATCCACCACATTGCCCTCTTGACGAAGAACCTGAAGCACTTACCGGCGAACCTGTCCGAAACACCATTTTCTCGCTCATTTCCAGAGTATCTCGTCACGATTATATATTACACAAATTTTAGATTTTATTTATCCGCTCGTCCGAACCGACAATCACCCCGGTGTAATAGAAGAAGTCAACGAGCTTCGCGCTCGGGTAGTAGCTTTGGAGAATATGGTGCAGAGATTACAAACACCAGCAGCAGCAGCATCAGCAGCATAACCAGTACCACCATCATCAATGCCAACAGTACCATTACCACCTTCAACCACAACCGCGTCATAAACCTCAACTTCACAATCTGTCCCACGAGCATCAACGTCATACGCACCATAGATACCAAGGAGTACCAACAACAATAACTGACGAAGTATTAATTCATAACTTCATTGGAGAAACATTCCGCGGCGATTATGTAATCTCTAAAGTCTTAGAGATTATCTAATCTAGCCCTAACCATAAATCAGTTAAGCGAACCAAAATGATAGAAGGAAGAGTAGAAACCCTGACAAAAATGGTGTGTGATTAACAAGCTAAACTTGCTTTACCAACAGCATCAACAGTACCGTCAGTGTTACCAGCATCGTCAGTACAGTCAACATCCGAATCAACAACACCGATAACATCACAAACTCCGTCAGTTCAAGAATCACTGTGGATATCATTACGAATCAATAACGTGTATATTGTATCAACGAGTTATGAAGAATTAACTCATTCCCTCTGAAGAAATTATATGTATATTATATATATATATATATATATATATATATATATATATATATATATATATATATATATATATATATATATATATATATATATATATATAATATATATATTTTGAAATAAATCTTTCCGTGCTAAGCTATTGTGTGTTAATCTTAACTACTCGGTTAATTCATATTACAAATATGCAATAATGTACGTCCTTCGGCCGCAACTTAACCAGCGTTAACTACAATCTCTGTCGCAATTCAACAAATTTCAATTCATAATAAATCAAGTATATATTTGATTTTACACTTTCATCATCGATGTACCCGAAACTTTTCAGATAACATCATTCGTACTTTGCAAAATTCACAAGAATTCCACGAACCGAACATCATACATCAATAAATAACGAAGTATTGATTCATAATTTCAATGTCATTAAAGAAATACTGCGTAAAAGTTATGTACTTTTTAAAGCCTTTAGGGATTATTCAATTCTAGTTTCAACCGTAAATCAAATGAGTTTAATTTAACATTAACTCATTAAATCTATGTTACATCTGAAGAAAATATACATATATATATTTTCATAAAGACTGTAATAAAATTCTTTTGTACAAAATATTAATTGTGAAATTTTTTTTAACGGGTAGGTAATACCCGAGAGATATATAAATTCACAATTAATATGTTACATTCTTCGAATCTTATTCAGCAAATCATCCATTATACTCCCTACTTTCACAACAATATACATTCTTATATAGAAATCAAAACAACCATACTCATTTAAAATTTAATTACATATTCTGATTTTGAAATCTCAAAATTTAACTTGAGATATGACCAAAATCATCACTCTTAGATCCTTACATCTTTCACAAGCTATATTTTGACTTCAAAACTGTGTTAGAACATCAAATGTATGTTAACAATTACAATCTGTGTTCGAACCCTTCGAAAATTTCTGAAGACACTTCGAATGATGAGCAATCGAGATGATCCAACCACATGTTACCCACAGTTATGTACCCGAAAAACTCTTGAAACCAAAGTAAAAGTTTAAACAACGTATCCGCGTCAGATTCTTTGGCATTTATTAGCAAAAATAACTTTGGGACTCCTATTCAAAGTAGCCAGTTTTGTCACAGCTCCAGCAAGTCAACTTTGACTTTTCAGTCAGACTAACCTTATTATAACCTTGAGATATACACCATCGTTACCAGGGAACCTTTTACATTCCACCACATTATTAGCAGATGTACCAACAACTTCATTACCCTTTGACTTTAGCCTCTCCAAAAAGTCATTATAATTATTCATTGAAACCCCATCATTTACTCATTCGCATCTTGTAATGAGAATTGCCATACGAATCATTGGGAATTAGCAATCAGTATTTTGAAATCTCGCAGCATGTACAGTTATATGTTAATATATAACGTCTATCTTCTGGACTTAATTTGAATGTGAAGTTTCTGAAAAACACTCCGAACTACGAATTGGTTCTCCGAAAATGGAAAAAAAAATGCTGATGAAGCAGCAAAAACTATAAACGACTTAAAATGGTAAAAGCTGGATGATAATGATGAAGTGTGCTGGCAAAGCGCAGAAAAAGAGAAGTTTTGGAACTGGAAAACGGATTGAGCAAAGTGGGAAGGAGGCTGTGGACAAATTACAAAGACTGAACCTGACTTCAAAGGATCCAAATGATTCAGTACCTGCTGAAGTCATTAACGAATACCTTGCTCCTGACTCTAAACCCCCGCAGACAATATTCTTCATCATCCACTGATATTAGAAATTCTAAAATATCATCATATCTTTTATTATAAATATCCTCCATATTTCTGAAGATATTTTCTTAATTTTTCTTATTTGAAATCATTTACCTCTTCGCGCTATCTGTATTACATCATAAAAGAAACTATTTTAGTTTCTAAATTCTGAAACATTCAAGTTTAAAATAGGAATATTTTGAAGTAGTGTTGGGAACTGAAGCATGAATTAGTATAATATAATGACACTTGATCAATGTGATTATATTACAGTAAGTCATGCTGAGTTTCTAAATGGAACCTGATGATTCACAGATCATAACATCATCATGTGCCATGTTATACGACTCTTGTATTGTATTTAACCTCTAAAATATCAAGAAAATATTTCTTGATGATTCGGCCTTTTCCAAGGTATTCTAGTAATTTGACAAGTCAAGATCGTACCATCACAATTTCCTTCCTAGAACATTAACAATGTTCATTCCGAAATTCATATCTGTGAATTCTGGACCATTACAAGTGGTGCTTAATCGCAAGAAGAAGAAACGAAAGGACAAAACTCCGAAATAGAAAGTGGGGTATAAATTGCAGCAAATAAAAGAGAGCATTAACTGTGAATGATAATGATTATAGAAGACAGAAGCAGAGACTTTGAAATATAAGGGAACATATAAAGCCCAACGACAAACCAGAAATTATAAACCATATATATCGATGCATATAAAGACACGGGAGAACTAGAAACACTATAAACCCAAGAGTATAGTAGAAGTAAATAGATTCTTCCGGCGGTAGATGAAAAAGAAGAATGACCGATATGAAAGTTAGAAGTATATCGAGAATCAGAACTGGATGGAGCATATTGATGAATACTTTAAAATATGAGTTGAGGGGAAAAGAATAGAAGGTGATGAAACATGACTAGGAACTTAGAAATCAACAGATTTAACTCACACAATGGCGGAACAAGTGAATCAAACCCTCTAGTGAATAGGTTAAGTTTTTTTGATTAATTTAGTCAAACCACAACTAAATCAAGTGTGATTAGATCAACACCTAGAGCAATTATTCACCACCTGGGTGATTTGGACTGAGAGAGAATCGGAGGAGCTCACTAGATCTGAGTGTGTGTAACAAATGAGAGGCTTAACCTAAAATGAAGAACATAAGACTTTATATACCCCTGCTGTTGACTCACCCATACGATTCATTCATCACACGTACGAGTTGGCTTCATCAGCCGTACGGGTGATCACTCACTCGTGTCTTCTCAGTTAGGTTGTAATTGTGACTTAGCTCAACATCAACCGTGCGTATGAGCCTGTCAGTCGTACTAGTGAGGCTTCACTCGTACGTCTGACTAAGTCTAACATAGTCAAACATCTAAATCTCGTTCCTGCAGTTCCTGTAACCACATACAAACACGGATAGGATAATAACGAGCAATCATGGTGGCCTATAAACTGATGTACCTGCTATGGACGTGGGTAGATGTCTAAGGACTTGCATAAAATGCATCAACAGAAGGTGTGAGTTGTAAGGAAACGAATGAGGTGAATTTATAAGAAAATCTCCGACAGAACAATTAAAATAGACGATCGCATTTAAAGCGGATCCTAATTCCCTTGTTTACCGGAGTGTCAAATCTTATTAAGAAGATTTTCTTCAAATCCCTTGAAATCTGGGAATCAATCATATCTACGTCAAATGATAAGATGAATCTACACTTACTTATTTCACTCTTCTATGTTAGCTTCATTCGTACTCTTCATATAAATGGATTGTTTATCAAAATTATTCGCTGATGATAAAACTCTAATTTTTAGCCCGTATGCATCATGAAAACATACTTATTATCATTCACGACCTTTTCACTCAAATTTCGGTACGAAATTTCTTTAACGGGTAGGTACTGTGACAACCCGGAAATTTCCAACCAAATTTAAACTTTAATCTTTATATGTTTCCGACACCATAATCAATATTTGTTAAGTTAAATTTCAAGAATTTTAAACTATGTTCATACATTCATTCAACCTCGACCAAGTTCCAACGATTCACGAACCATTAAACGAATATGATTATATATGTATATGTGTATATATATTATAACTTGAAACGTAAACAAAATATTAGATTAAATACTTTATATGATTGTATCTGTTTCAAAATATTTATCAATGGAATTAGAAGATAAGATCAAATGATTGAATTATCAGATATATTGAATTATGATTACAAGTCTCTGTTGAAAGGCCCATGTTGATTTGAGAAATCTTTCCATTTTAACAATATTTGGAAAATGGTAAAGTGATTTATAAATAAGAACAAATTGTCAATCATTGAGAACTAGACAAAGGATAGTGGAAGATTGAATCTCATAAAGACTCGATTGATCTATTTAGTTTTAAACGTACAAAAACGTTTTCAGTTTAAAAAGAACTTTATTATTAAAACGTATATAACTTTTATAAATATCTAGAACCACTTTTGACAACTCATTACTTAACTAGTATGATAAAGATAACGATATTTATATTTTATTTTATTAAATATATATAACGATTTAAATTAATATTATATTTATTTATACGCGTATTATACGTACATAGTTTTATACTTTTAATATACTTAAACTTTACCTTTACTTTATTTTTACTTTACTTTAACTTTAATAATTCACTTTAATAATTCATACTTTAATAATTCACTTTAATAATTCATACTTTAATAATTCACTTTAATAATTCATACTTTAATAATTCACTTTAATAATTCATACTTTAATAATTCATACTTTAATAATTCACTTTAATAATTCAAAAATCTATTATAAATAGAATTCAATAGGTTTCATTATTTCATAGAAACTTGAAAATATTTTTCTATAAACTCTCTCAATCGATTTACATATATATATTTACTCCGTATTATTTCAAGATATTATTAGTATACATAAAATATTACGACGGAGTGCTATCCGAGTGATTTCAAAATTGTTTTTCGAGTAGGATAGGATTAAGGAAATTATGGGTTATAGCTATGGAGGTGATTGAGTATGGTTCATGGGTATGCTCGTAAGGTCAATATAGTGTTTATCATTTCCGTTGCGTCTACGTACCTTTTCTGCAATATTGAATCTCAATATTGATATGTGAGTACTCATAATTTAACTTTTACATACTAATAGTGTATCCCTGACTAGTGCTCGAGTATTTAGGATTATGCATGCTTGTACTTTTGATATTGCCCTTAGACAGGTTAGGTTGAATCTTGAATTAGTTACACTTGCGGTTGAGATAAGGTATAAGATATGCATATCCTTGGAAAGCTAGCGAAAAATTAAGAACGTTTCCTTTAGATATCGAATGGTTTCGATGAACGGATTAGAAGTTATAATCAATTGAATTTTTGATATTTTTATTAAAAATGATTATTATTATCGTCATTTTTATCGTCGTTCTAGTTTTATCTTATTATTATCATTATTATTATCTTTATCAATAAAATGGATTTATCATTAAAAATTGTTTTTTTTTATTATTACTATCGTTATTATCGGTAAAGTTATAATTAGTATTATTATTATTATCCAATTATTATTATTATTATTATTATTATTATTATTATTATTATTATTATTATTATTATTATTATTATTATTATCATTATTAATATATATATCATTATTTAAAAATGGTTATTGTTATTGTTATTATTATTATTACTATATTATCATTAAGATAATTATTAGTATTATCGTTAATAATGTTATAGTAACTATCATTATTAATATTAGTGTAATTAAAACAAATATTTGTAACACCTAATTATTTTGATTACTATTATTATCATTATTATGAACACGATATAAAAGATGATTAAAAGCTATTAAACGAAATGATTAGGAAATAATGAGTAAGAGTATCATGATGAAATTAAAATATTATAAGATATTGATTTAGATAAAATTATCGTTCTTATTATTTTTATCATTACTATTATTATTAAAAGTATCGTTAGTATTAAAACTATCATTTTAACAAAAATTATCATTTTAATAGAAATGTCATTATTACTATAAAATATCATTATTATTATTATTTTAAATAGAATTATTATTTTAAAGATAATATTAAAAATTATCGTAAATATTAAAGTTATCATAATTAGAATTATCGTTTTATCATAATGTCATCTTAGTAATTATAAATATTGATATTTTTATAATAATAATTATTATTACAAAATAATACAACTTTTACTTACTATCATTATAGATATTATTTTATCAAATAAATATGTGATACAAACATAGTTTACTACGTGTAATAACTTACTTTAATAATACCTATCATATTATCTTTATGATATTAAATGAACCCTATAAATTTTATTACTTAATATATATAAAAGTATACTTTATTATATAAATTTAATATAAAATTTTATTTATTAATAAATAAATTATATTATTTACTCTAATAAACCTTTTAAAAATATTTAAAAATATAAAACGACGATATTTAAACTATATATTAATCATGTATAGATTTTTGGAAATTATTTTGAGTCAAATTTACTTTTGTTGACTTTTGCATATTAGTCTCGAGCATTAGACAAATATTGACCAACACATAAATATATATAATTAATTTAGGTTCGTGAATCCGAGGCCAACCTTGCACTTGTTCAATGACGTTATACGTATTTTTACTACGAAATACAGTATGGTGAGTTTCATTTGCCTTTTTACCCTTTATATTTTTGGGACTGAGAATACATGTGCTTTTATAAATGTTTGACGAAATAGACACGAGTAATTGAAACTACATTCTATGGTTGAATTATCGAAATCGAATATGCCCCTTTTTATTAAAGTCTGGTAATCAAAGAATTAAGGAACAGACACCCTAATTGACGCGAATCCTAAAGATAGATCTATTGGGCCTAACAAACCCCATCCAAAGTACCGGATGCTTTAGTACTTCGAAATTTATATCATGTCCGAAGGAGGATCCCGGAATGATAGGGGATATTCTTATATGTATCTAGTTAATGTCGGTTACCAGGTGTTCACCATATGAATGATTATTTTTGTCTCTATGCATGGGACGTATATTTATGAGAACTGGAAATGAAATTCTTGTGGTCTATTAAAATGATGAAAATAAATGATTATGATAAACTAATGAACTCACCAACCTTTTGGTTGACACTTTAAAGCATGTTTATTCTCAGGTGTTAAAGAAATCTTCCGCTGTGCATTTGCTCATTTTAAAGATATTACTTGGAGTCTTACATAGCATATTTCGAAGAACGTTGCATTCGAGTCATTGAGTTCATCAAAGATTATTATTAAATCAATTTATATTTGGATAGTGGATATTATGAAATGGTATGCATGCCTGTCAATTTTCGATGTAAAGAAAGTTTGTCTTTTAAAAACGAATGCAATGTTTGTAAAATGTATCATATAGAGGTCAAATACCTCGCAATGTAATCAACTATTGTGAATCGTTTATAATGTATATGAACGGGTCCTTTCATTACCTTTGAGGGCGAACGAGATCCACTCAAGAGTGCCCGATTCATCTCCGATATGGAGGGGGCTTTTCGTACTTGTGAGTGCCCTCCTGATAAAAAGACTAGGTATGGTTGTAACATGTTAAGGGGTGATGCGAAATTGTGGTGGGATGCAAAGATCCAGCTTTATGGTGAAGAACAATGTATGGACTTCACTTGGGATGAATTTAAAGCGGAGTTCTTCGATGAGTACCGAACTTCGGCCGATCTTACAAGGCTTAAGGACGAGCTACGTACCTTGAGGCAAGGGTCGATGGACTTGAACACTCTCAAATTCGTGTTTTTGTCCAAGACTCAATTTTGCCCAGAGTATGTCGGGAATGACAAGATGTTGAAGGAAGATTTCTATCGAACTTTGAATGATAGTTATCAAGAAAAGATTAGTGTGAATGTGGTGAAGAGCTTCGATGAATTGTTTAATATGGCGAAGGGTTTTGAAGCACTGGTGTTGAGAAAGAGAAAGTTTGAAGGTTCAAGTCATTCAAATTTTTCAAACAAGAAGTCAAAGAAAGGCACCGAAAGCGTGAATAGTGTAAAGAAGAGTACTTCCGGGAATTTCGGGCCCACGTGTTTCAATTGTAAACAAAGGGGACACATGGCCCGTGAATGTACCAATGGCCCGAACAAATTTACTTGCTTTAATTGTGGTAAGGAAGGACACAAGAAGACGGAGTGTCACGACTTGAATAATGATAAGGTTAAGCGGATCGAGAAGGCGGCGGGTACGGCTAGGGGTCGTAATTATTTGATGACCAATGAAGAGGCTAAACAATCCAATGAAGTCGTTTCAGGTACTTTCATGGTTAATTCTAATCCGGCTCGGATACTTTTTGATAGTGGTGCTAATTTGTCTTTCGTATCTCCAAGATTTGTGCCTAAGTTAAATAAACCGCTAGTAAAGTTGAGTCGTCCGGTAGAAGTTGAAATAGCGGATGGCAAGACGGCGCTAGTGGTTGATGTGTGTAAAAGTTGTAATGTTGTGTTTGGTGCCGAAAGTTTTGAAATTGATCTTATCCCGATGACCTTGGGTGATTTTGATGTTGTCGTTGGTATGGATTGGCTCGATCGTTATAGAGCCGATATCGCATGCCACGATAAGTTTATTCGTGTGAAGACCCCTAGTGGGGGAGAGATGATTATTCATGGTGATAAGCGAAGGAGACCGGTGCCGATATGCACTTTTGCACGGGCATGTCGTCACGTTGTTACCGGTGGTGTGGCTTTCCTTGCTCATGTTGCCGATACTCGTAATGAGCCACCACCTATTCATGAAATTCCGGTGGTTAATGAGTTTGAAGATGTTTTTCCGGATGAGTTACCGGGTGTTCCGGCGGAAAGACAAGTTGAGTTTCGCATTGAGTTGGTTCCGGGGGCTACCCCCATTGCTAAAACTCCTTATCGTTTAGCACCAACGGAAATGCAAGAGTTGTTGAATCAAATTCAAGAGTTGCTTGAGAAAGGTTTTATTCGACCGAGTGCTTCGCCATGGGGCGCTCCGGTTTTATTTGTGAAGAAGAAAGATGGTAGTATGCGTATGTGCATCGATTACCGTGAGTTGAATAAAGTGACGATCAAGAATCGTTATCCGTTACCTAGGATTGTGATAATGCTAAAAACGAACATATATTTCATAGCATTATTTCCTCAAGAAAGACAAGCTTTTAGTTGCAATTGTTCTATTTACAAGTGATATTCGTTTAAATAATAAAAGGTGAAGACAAAAGACAGATTCGACGAATTGAAGACGCAAACGACCAAAAAGCTCAAAAGTACAAAAGACAATCAAAAAGGTTCCAATTATTGATAAGAAACGTCTCGAAATTACAAGAGTACAAGATTCAAAACGCAAAATACAAAATATAAAATTGTACGCAAGGACGTTCGAAAATCCGGAACCGGGACCAGAGTCAACTCTTAACGCTCGACGCAACGGACTAAAAATTACAAGTTAACTATGTATATAAATATAATATAATATATAATTAATTATATTAATTATATATATATTATATTTATATATATAAAACCGTCAGCAGAGAAAACTCCAAGGACTGAGCTGTAAATACTATCTCCGCGACTCGCGGAGTTTGAAGGGGTTTTTGCCGCGAGTCGCGGAGCCCCAAAAATCAACTCTGGCTATAAAGCCAACCGAATTCTGATCAAATTTCATATTCTATTTCAATCTCTCTCTCAATATATACGTAATATATATATATAATTTATATTTTAATTTTAATTTTAATTTTAAATCATAATAATAAGGGTATGTTAGCGAATGTTGTAAGGGTGTAAGTCGAAATTCTGTCCGTGTAACGCTACGCTATTTTTAATCATTGTAAGTTATGTTCAACCTTTTTACATTAATGTCTCGTAGCTAAGTTATTATTATGCTTATTTAAAACGAAGTAATTATGATGTTGGGCTAATTACTAAAATTGGGTAATTGGGCTTTGTACCATAATTGGGGTTTGGATAAAAGAACGACACTTGTGGAAATTAGACTATGGGCTATTAATGGGCTTTATATTTGTTTAACTAAATGAAAGTTTGTTAATGTTAATATAAAGATTTACAATTGGGCGTCCCTATAAATTACCATATACACTCGATCGGACACGATGGGCGGGGTATTTATATGTACGAATAATCGTTCATTTAACCGGACACGGGAATGGATTAATAGCCACTAGAATAATTAAAACAGGGGTGAAATTACATTCAAGGGTAATTGGTGTAATTGTTAACAAAGTAGTAAAACCTTGGTTTACACGCAGTCGATAACCTGGTGTATTCATTAAACAAAGTATTAAAACCTTGTTACAATTCGAATCCCCAATTAGTTGGAATATTTAACTTCGGGTATAAGAATAATTTGATGAGGACACTCGCACTTTATATTTATGACTGATGGACTGTTATGGACAAAAACCAGACGGACATATTAAATAATCCAGGACAAAGGACAATTAACCCATGTGCATAAAACTAAAATCAACACGTCAAACATCATGATTACGGAAGTTTAAATAAGCATAATTCTTTTATTTCATATTTAATTTCCTTTATTTTATATTTAATTGCACTTCTAATTATCGCACTTTTATTTATTGTTATTTAATCGCACTTTTAATTATCGTACTTTTTAATTATCGCAATTTTATTTTATCGCATTTTTATTATTCGCAGTTTCATTATCGTTATTTACTTTACGCTTTAATTTAAATCTTGTATTTATTTTATATTTTACATTAGGTTTTAACTGCGACTAAAGTTTTAAAATCGACAAACCGGTCATTAAACGGTAAAAACCCCCCTTTATAATAATAATATTACTTATATATATATTTGTATTTTTAATAAAAGTAAACTAATATAGCGTTGAGCTTTGTTTAAAGATTTCCCTGTGGAACGAACCGGACTTACTAAAAACTACACTACTGTACGATTAGGTACACTGCCTATAAGTGTTGTAGCAAGGTTTAAGTATATCCATTCTATAAATAAATAAATATCTTGTGTAAAATTGTATCGTATTTAATAGTTTTTCCTAGTAAAATATAAACTATTTTATATACACCTCGCATAACATCAAGTATTTTTGGCGCCGCTGCCGGGGAATATCTTAAAAGCCGGAAGCGCAACGCTAATATAAAAAAAAAAAAAAAAAGATTTTTAGTTACTTTTATTAAAAATTCGTTTTTGTAAAAATACGTTTTAATTATTCGAAAATATAAAAAGAAAAAAAAAAACAAAAATATATGTATTTTTAAGATTTTGTAAATATTTAAGTTTTATAAGTTTCTTTATTTCTATTTTAGTTTATAAAAATATAAGTTTTATTTTAAAATCTTTTATTTATTTAAAAAAACAGAAAACATAAAATAAAAAAAAAATAAAGAAAAACGCGTCGAATATTGAAAGCTGTCAACTGGATTTCTGAACCCCGCGACTCGCGGGGTTTTCTTCTTTAATTGCCGCGACTCGCGGAGCTACTCTGACACGCGAACAGAAACCCTAAATCTGCATTAATTACGGGATTTAATTAATTATTATTATTATTTAAACCTAATTATTATTATTATTATTATTAGTTTTCATTTTACTTTTACTTTTTATTTATATATTTTAGTTAAATTAGTTTTATTAAATTGTAAAATTAGTAGTTTTATAAAATAAATAATATAAAAATAATATTTTTATAAAAATTGTACTTTTTACAACTTTTTGTATATTTTTATATTTTGTCCCTTTTTAATCGTTTTAGCGTAATATTTGTATTTTTTAGCTCATATTTAATTTTAAACTTAGTTTTTGCTATAGTTATTTTTACTCCTAGATTTTTAGGCTTTGCCGTAGAATTCCTTAAGTGCTTTTTCTTTAGACTAAGATTTAGGTACTTTAGAATTTTGCGACGCCTTTTTAAGTTTTAGTTTCTTTTTAAGTTATTTCCATTTGGGATTTAGTTTTTCCTGTAAGCTTTAATATTTTTAGACCTTTTACTATGTATCAATTATCATTTCAATTAGTAATTTCAATTTGCGATTATAATTTTAAGTTAGTTGTAGTAATAAGGTTAGGTTAGTCAAGTATTTTTAAGTTTTGATAAGTTTCTTTTATTTTTCCGTCACCTTTTACTTTTTCAACCATTTTTTCTTTTTCAACCTTTTGCGACGAACTCTTTTTCTCTCTTATTTCTCGCCATTCTAGTTTTTAGGACTTAGAATTTTTTTCTACTTCTTATCTAAATTTCTTAAAATTACGAAAATTTATTTTAAGTGGTTAAATTGATAGACATCAAAATTTTCTGGTTCGTAGTAATAGTTGGATTTGTACGTGGACCGGGTTATTGGAGCCAAACAGTCCTCAATTATATTGAGACCAAACGAATCCTGCCCCTCTGCTGCATCTTTTGGCTATTCGAAACGTGGGCAAAATCAGAAAAGTCTATTGATTGGATAACTTATTATAATTTTTCTTTCCTTTTTAAAACTAATAGGATATTCAGTGAATGCACCGAGCAAGACGTTCATCACCTTTTGTACGTTCACCACCTGTAACTCGATCAAGACATTTAACAAATATAACCGCCGTTGATTTTTCTTTAGAATCGTCATCCAGTCGACCAAGTACTTCAGTTCAAATTTCCGATAATCCATTTTTTGAACCCAACCTCACAATTGAGAATCCAGAAAATATTCAGGAACGGTTCGTAGATCCTGAACCACTAAACTTTCCTCCTGAACCACCAATCATTCAAACAGAGATTGTTGAGGAACGAACCATTAAATCAGAATCATCTAGTGATACAGATTCAACAAATTCAATTATGGAGAATCTGGAACCTTTAAGTATGGAAGACCGAATGAGAGCTAAACGCACTGGCCAAGGTCACGCAATTACTCATCCAGACATTAATGCGCCAGATTATGAAATCAAAGGACAAATTCTACACATGGTGACTAATCAATGCCAATTTAGTGGTGCGCCGAAGGAAGATCCAAATGAACATCTACGTACCTTTAATAGGATCTGCACACTATTTAAAATCCGAGAAGTGGAGGATGAACAGATATATCTCATGTTATTTCCCTGGACTTTAAAGGGAGAAGCCAAAGATTGGTTGGAATCGTTACCTGAAGGGGCGATTGATACATGGGATGTTTTAATTGACAAATTTCTTAAACAATTCTTTCCTGCATCTAAAGCAGTAAGACTTCAAGCAGAAATTGTTACGTTCACACAGAAACCAAATGAAACTCTATATGAGGCGTGGACAAGATATGTAAAGTTATTAAGAGGATGTCCGCAACATGGTTTAGACACTTGTCAAATAGTACAAATATTTTACCGAGGATGCGACATCACTACAAGGAAAGATATAGATATAGCAGCTGGTGGTTCTATTATGAAGAAAACCGAAACTGATGCTTACAAAATTATTGATAACACTGCTTCCCACTCACATGAGTGGCACCAAGAAAAAGATCTCATTAGATCATCTAAAGCAGCTAGAGCCGATTCTAGCCATGACTTATATTCCATTTCCGCAAAGATAGATGCTTTCGAGAGACGAATGGAAAAGATGACTAAGGATATTCACTCAATACGAATTAGTTGTGAGCAGTGTGGAGGACCACATTTGACAAAAGATTGTCTCAGTATTGAATTAACAATGGAACAAAGAGAGAATATTTCATACATAAACCAAAGGCCTGGAAATAATTATCAGAATAATTATCAACCGCCAAGACCGATTTACAATCAAAACCAGAATTATAACCGAAATATTCCATACAACAACCAACAAGGTCCTAGCAATCAACAAGTATCCAATAATACTTACAATCAGCAAAGACCGAATTTTCAAAACAAACCACCACAACAAACCGATGATAAAAAGCCAAATTTAGAAGATATGATGACAAAGCTAGTTGAAACTCAAACGCAGTTTTTCACATCTCAAAAACAAACCAATGAACAAAATGCTCAAGCATTTAGAAATCAACAAGCTTCTATTCAAAATCTGGAACAAGAAGTAAGTAACCTAGCAAGGTTAATAGGTGAAAGAAAACCGGGAAGTCTACCTAGTGATACAAATGCTAACCCCCGGAATGAAACAGCTAAAGCCATTACCACAAGAAGTGGTACAACACTTAAACCACCTGAAATACCTGTAACTTCTGATGAAACTATTCCTACTCCACAAGAACCACAACCTGATCAAGATAAGGAAAAAGAACCGGTAGTTGAAAAGGTTAATGAAAATAACACAGTTAAGGATAAACCTTATGTTAAACCATACCAACCACCACTTCCTTACCCGAGTAAAATGAAGAAAGAGAAACTTGAAGCCGAGCAATCCAAATTCTTGGATATGTTTAAACAGATAAATGTAAATCTTCCTTTCATTGATGTGATTTCAGGAATGCCTAGATATGCTAAATTCTTGAAAGATCTAATCTCAAATAGAAAGAAAATGGAAGAACTCTCGGCTGTTACTATGAATGCTAATTGTTCAGCAGTGCTGTTGAATAAGATACCAGAAAAATTATCTGATCCAGGAAGTTTCACAATTCCATGTTTTCTGGGTAGTCTTAGTTCAATAGAAGCATTGGCAGACTTAGGTGCTAGTATAAATCTAATGCCGTATTCACTATACGCTAAACTAGACCTTGGAGAATTGAAACCAACCAGAATAAGCATACAACTAGCCGATAGATCAATAAAATATCCTAGAGGGATAATGGAGAACATGCTAGTTAAAGTTGATACTTTAGTATTTCCAGTAGATTTTGTTGTTTTGGACATGGAAGAAGATTCTCAAGTTCCTCTTATATTAGGAAGACCATTCTTAAACACGGCTAAAGCAATGATAGACGTGTTCGGTAAGAAACTGACCCTAAGTATAGAGGATGAGAGTGTCACCTTTTCAGTTGATAGAGCAATGCAACAACCGCAATCTGCAGATGATACATGTTATTATATTCAAACTATAGATGCACATGCAGAATTATTAGAAGAATTTCCAGAATTACAAGGAACAGGAGAATGTTCTTTAGGAGAAGGTAATGAACCAATTGATGAAGCTGAAATGTTAGCTACACTTATAGCTAATGGATATGAACCAACAACAGAAGAAATTCAAATGCTAAAAGAAGAAGACAGATATCGATATAAATCATCGATAGAAGAACCTCCGAAATTAGAGTTAAAGCCACTTCCAAACCATTTGGAATACGCTTATTTACATGGTGAATCTGAATTACCTGTAATAATATCGTCTTCTCTTACTGAAAATGAGAAATCACAACTCATTTCTGTGTTGAAAGCTCATAAACCAGCCATTGCATGGAAGATTCATGATATTAAAGGAATAAGTCCTTCGTATTGCACACATAAAATCCTTATGGAAGAAGGTCATAAAACGTATGTGCAACGCCAACGAAGACTAAATCCTAATATGCAAGATGTAGTTAAGAAAGAGATTATTAAACTGCTAGATGCAGGTTTAATTTATCCAATCTCCGATAGTCCATGGGTAAGCCCAGTTCAATGCGTACCTAAGAAGGGTGGCATGACTGTCATCACAAATGAGAAAAATGAGCTTATTCCTACTAGGACTGTAACAGGATGGCGTGTATGTATTGATTATAGAAAATTAAATGACGCCACCAGAAAAGATCACTTTCCCTTACCTTTCATAGATCAAATGTTGGAAAGATTAGCCGGAAATAGTTACTATTGTTTTCTAGATGGATTTTCCGGATATTTTCAAATTCCAATAGCACCCGAGGATCAAGAGAAAACAACATTCACGTGCCCTTATGGTACTTTTGCTTACAAACGCATGCCATTTGGACTTTGCAACGCCCCTGCAACCTTTCAAAGGTGTATGATGGCGATTTTTCACGACATGATAGAAGAATGCATGGAAGTATTCATGGATGACTTTTCAGTCTTCGGTGATACATTTAAATCATGTCTAGTTAATCTGGAACGAATGCTAATTAGATGTGAAAAATCAAATCTAGTACTTAATTGGGAGAAATGCCATTTCATGGTTAAAGAAGGCATCGTTCTTGGACATAAAATTTCAAAAGAAGGAATTGAAGTGGATAGAGCTAAAGTAGATGTAATTGCTAAACTTCCACATCCCACCAATGTTAGAGGAGTTAGGAGTTTTCTAGGGCATGCCGGTTTTTACCGACGTTTCATAAAAGATTTTTCTAAAATTGCCACTCCTATGAATAAACTCCTAGAAAAGGATGCTCCATTCATCTTTTCAGATGAATGTATCAAATCTTTTAATATTCTTAAAGAAAAACTCACTAATGCGCCGATCATGATAACACCAAATTGGAATCTACCATTTGAACTAATGTGCGATGCAAGTGATTTTGCAATGGGAGCCGTTTTAGGACAAAGGATTGAAAAATGATTTCAACCTATATATTATGCTAGTAAGACATTACAAGGAGCACAAACGAACTATACAACTACTGAAAAAGAACTCCTTGCTATTGTCTTTGCTTTTGACAAATTTCGATCATATCTCGTTCTAGCAAAAACGGTGGTCTATACCGACCATTCTGCTCTTAGATACCTATTTTCGAAACAAGATGCTAAACCAAGATTAATCCGTTGGATCTTACTCTTACAAGAGTTTGATATTGAAATCCGAGATAAAAAGGGAGCAGAAAATCTCGCCGCTGATCATCTTTCTCGTCTTGAAAATCCCGAATTAGAAGTTCTAAATGAATCGGCCATACAAGACAACTTTCCTGATGAATATCTATTGAAGATAGATTATAAAGAAATCCCATGGTTTGCAGACTATGCAAACTACTTAGTTTGTGGATTCCTTGAAAAAGGATTATCGTACCAAAGACGAAAGAAATTCTTCAGTGATATAAAACACTATTTCTGGGAAGATCCACATCTGTTTAAAAGTTGTCCCGATGGAATAATACGCCGATGTGTATTTGGAGATGAAGCTAGTAAAATTTTAAACCATTGTCACACAGGACCAACAGGAGGGCATTATGGGCCTCAACTAACAGCAAGAAAAGTTTATGAAGCTGGATTCTATTGGCCTACAATTTACAAAGACGCACACCTTCTTTGCAAATCCTGTGATGCATGTCAAAGGGCCGGAAAAATAAGTCAACGTGATGAAATGCCACAAAATGTCATCCAAGTATGTGAAGTATTTGACATTTGGGGTATTGACTTTATGGGTCCATTTCCAAAATCTCATAATAATCTATATATACTCGTAGCCATTGATTATGTATCTAAATGGGCAGAAGCACAAGCTCTCCCAACTAACGATGCACGAGTTGTAGTCAACTTTTTAAAACGTCTTTTTGCAAGGTTTGGAACACCGAAAGCTTTAATAAGTGATCGGGGTACTCATTTCTGTAATAATCAACTTGAGAAAGTTCTTAAAAGATATGGAGTAACTCATAAAATCTCCACCGCATATCATCCACAAACAAGTGGACAAGTTGAAAATACCAACCGAGCTTTAAAACGTATTCTAGAGAAAACCGTAGGATCAAATCCGAAGGAATGGTCCATTAAATTGGAGGATGCACTCTGGGCTTTTAGAACAGCCTACAAAACTCCAATTGGAACCACACCTTTTAGACTTGTTTATGGAAAAGCATGTCATCTTCCAGTAGAAATTGAACACAAAGCATTTTGGGCTTTGAAGACATGTAATCTTGATTTACATGAAGCTGGACGTCTACGATTAAGTCAACTAAACGAATTAGAAGAATTAAGACATGAAGCATACGATAATTCGTTAATCTATAAAGAAAGAACGAAGAAATGGCATGATAAAAGAATCAGAAGTTCAAAAGAATTTAAAGAAGGAGACAGAGTTCTTCTTTTCAATTCACGATTCAAGCTATTTCCTGGAAAATTGAAATCAAGATGGTCTGGACCATTCATAGTCAAAAGAGTTTTCCCATACGGAACGATAGAATTAATAAATTCAAATGGGATTGAATTTAAAGTTAATGGTCACAGAGTTAAACATTACATACATGGTCCGATGGAAGTCGACAACGAAGTTAATCACAATTTCGACACCACAGCTAACTAAGTGTGGGGAGAATCAAGTCTTTAAAGGATAATATATATTTCTGTTAGAGTTAGATTGTCTGTTTTCGTGTAGTTCTCGAAAATGGAACACGTATGGTCTTTCCCTAGCAGACCCTAAAGAACTAGTCTTCTCCCCCCATTCTGAATTTTTATTTTTTTAGGTTTTTACAAAATGAAGACTGCCTGTGAACTAAACCATGGTATAATGCTACACGCTTTGATCACTAAACGTAATAATGACATACTACCGAGTGAATTAGTATCAGTAATTAGAGAAAGAATGGACGGAGTTAGAAAAGGATCCAGATGCGAAGATAATAAGTTACAATTTGGTAAAGGAAAATCAAAATCCGCAGCGAAAAGAAGAGCACGACACCTAGAAAGATGTCACAAATGCGGAAAATGGTCACATGGAGGTAAATGTTCAAATAATCAAACCTATTCAAATACCGAATTTGTTACTTTATGCAGAGACGGACCGTTCATATGTTTAGAAGAAAAGACACTGAATGCTCGAGGTTACGCCTATGTAGCCATGGAAAATCAATTAAACCGACTATCTTATGAATGGAATAGATCATATAACTAAGAAATCTATTCCACAGGTATGTCTGTACAGTTTTTTATTTTTATTTTTATTTTTAACCTTTTGATAATAAACGCTAATTTGTTCGCTAAAAAGTATTAAATTGGTATTGAATAAAATTAGGTTTGGCAACCGAAATTATTGATATCATTCAAAAATTTATTAAATCACTGCGAAATTTAACGTTTATTCTTAAGGTATAAATATCTTTAATCAATCAACCCAAAATATTTCAAAAATTCGTCATGAGTTAAATTAGGTCTTGAAACCGAAATTACTTTACCGAAAAGAGGGGCGCATATTTTTGATAATATTTGATTGATTAAAGTGGGATAAAAAGACAAAAAGATTTTTAATTTTATTTTTACCATATTTTTAAAATTAATATTTAAATCTTAAATTAATATTGTAAACTTTGTAAAAACAATATATTTAAAATTGTAAATATTTGAAAAAAAATTAATATAAGTTTGGTGTGAATTTATAATATGAATTTTAAAAAAAAAATTAAGTTTGATATGAATTTATAAATTTTTAAATTAAGTTTGGTGTGAATTTTTAATTTTTAAAATATTAATTTTTAATTTTATGCATTTCAAATTTTAAGATTGGTGTGAATTTTTAATATTAATTTTGAATTTCATATTTAAGTTGTGTGAATTTAAAAACAAAAATTTACTTTATCTCATTAAGTTAAGAATATGATTTTTAAAATTCGTCGTAAGTTGAAGACTAGGTCTTTGAACCGAAATTGCTTTACCCGAGGGAGGGACGAGAACTTTTATTATCATTATTTTTAATCTTATTAATTTAAAGTATGCCAAAAACATTAAAAAACCCAAAAATCTTAGCTTTTAAAACAATCGCTACAAAAAGACAAATTTTAAAATTTTGTCGAAGGACGGACTAGGACATCGATCCGAAACGACCTCGTCCTAAATAACAAGGGAAACAAAATTTTAAAATTAATTTCTTAATTGTTTTATAAGTTAAAGATTATAAAAAAAAAAAAAAAAAAAAAAAAAAAAAAAAAGAGAACAAACTCCGCGACTCGCGGAGTTTGAAGTACAAAACCTCCGCGACTCGCGGAGGGACCAAAACCCAGAAAAAAAAATAAAAGAGCTGCACGATCAGTTCACTCCCCCACACAAAAACACACTGCATAAACACTCGAAACTGCACCCGAAAAAACCCGAAAATCACCCCCAAAAATCCCAATTTTTAACCGTTAATCACCAAATTTTTTGCTAAAATCATGTTGAGAAGGATGCTATCTAAGAATTACTCAAGAAAAACTGTAAATTTCTACACCTAAACACCATTTAATTCGAAATTTGATGTTCTTGAGCTATTTTACCCCAATTTGATTTTGATACTTTTTAGTGTAATTAGACTTAAATTGTTTATATATTATGCTTGTATAACCTAGATTGATGCTGTTTAACATGATTAGAAGCCTTAAACTTCAAATTTTGAGTAATCTAGGGTTTGTGTTCTTGAGCAAATTTGGGGCTTTTTGATATAAACAGGTTATGGCCGATTTTTGTCATGAATTGTTGCTAAATTGAGTAGTGTAACATGTCTAGGTAGTTAAATGATCCAAACTTTGAGCCTAAACATGATTTTGAGAATTAAAGTGGACTTTTTCAAGTCTAAAATTCATGAACTTGATTTTTGAAAGATAATGCCATTTGAGACTTGTTTATTTGCTAGTAATGATTATTTTGACATGTTATTTGAGTTGAATGCTTATGAACTTGGCGAACATTTTCATATATGCTTATTTGAAAAAGTGTAGATTTGATAAAAATGTGAAAATAAGCTTAAGTTTGATATAAATTGATAATGTCATTGTACTTATTTTGATTGATGATTTTGCTGACACTAATGCATATTTGGATGCACAAAAATTGTGTTTGATGTGTTTTGCAGAATGAAAGGGGTGAATCTTCATCCCAAGCCCGCAATGCTCCTGCCGAGAATTTGGAACAACAGGAGGTGGATAACTACTACAAGCAGGATGTACCTCATCCAGTCATGACCTTTTCCGATATGCATTTGGAAGAGTTGCACCCGAACCTTAGATTTGACAGACTTTGGATAGATTATCCAAAATATCAACGGGGTTTGCATACTCTTCATTCCAAGGTTGTTGAGGTACCGAGGGTCATAGAATGGGGACCCTTAGAAGCTGTAGAATTGGCCGGGCCAATTAGGGAATTACTGGTACAGAGGTATGGTAATTCTTCTTTTAATGACTGGATATGTTTATTCACTATACGTAGACCTGTATATAAAGTATGGTGTAAAGAGTTGTTATGTAGTATAGAGTTGAATGATCGGGTAGCTAGTTTAACCGATCGTTCTTTTATTAGATTTTTGTTAGGCGGTTCGATGCGCCACATGTCTTTACTGGACATGGCTCAGGCTTTACGTATATATACGCCTGAGGAGTTAGCGTCTGCCGATTGTAGAGGATTGATACTAAACGGTAGAAAGATAGATGAGAATTTTGATACACACGGTGTGTGGAGTCAAATGACAAGCCATCACCGTTTCAAAGGGGGAAACTACTCTTATTTGGATATAGATAGAGCCGAATTAAGAGTGATACATAGGTTTTTAGCTAATTCGATTACACAAAGGGGTAAAAACAAAGAAAAGGTAAATGAACAAGATTTGTTTTACCATATGTGTATTCGAGACCCACATAGCGCTGTAAGTATACCATATTGTGTGGGTTATTATTTATCAGCTATGGTTCGGGGGATGCGACCACATAGCATAATAGGAGGTGGTATTTTTATTACTTTGATTGGTGAATATCTCGGTGTGGATATAAGTCGGGGGGGATTATTAGTAGAAGAACCAGAACCCCGCGATACTATAGGTTTAAATGTATACCATGGTGCGAAAGTTTTGAAGAGGCGGAATAACGCCGCAGTACGATACCATGGTAGACATCCACAGGTGGAGAGAAACCAGCAACAAGGTAATGTAGGAGGGGGGAATGAGATGCAAGAAATGCATAGGTTTATAGCTTCTCAGGAATACGAAAATGCTAGACAGAGAGCATTTGAAGATTGGCAAGTTCATCAGAACCAGATCATAGCTCATTGCCAACATATAGGTAGAAACTATATTCCTACACCGAAACCCGTCTTCCCTCCTTGGTCGATAGAGATGCAGCCACCATATCCTACGTATGACCCTGCCGAAGCATTCTATAGCACTTATGGTTATGCCTGGAACCCCTATTGGTACCAATATCATCCTTAGTTTACTTATTTTTTTTTTTTTTGTAATTTGTAATTATTGATACATTTAATATTTTTGTTAATATTGTAATCATTTTTATAATTGTCTAACTTTTATTCTTAGATTTTAATAATTTTTGAATGTGGGGTAATATACCAAACTTCAAAAATATGTATATATGTTTGCAGTTTATCTTATGTAGACAACAGGGTAAAACAACGCATTTTCAAAGACTGGCATTAAGTTCAGCAAAAGCAACTAATTTTGACGACAAGATGCAAAATATATGTGAAATAACAACAAGACGGAATGAACAAATGATGTGCACCATTTATCATTCAGCAAACAAACGCCAATATATTTGGAAACTTTGGTAAAAATTTAATCATTTTCACACAAATCACCCTCAATAATTTAAATTGTTACTGATTTCTTGCAAATGAGGGCATTGCAAGATCTTAAGTGTGGGAAGGGGTTAAATTCTTTCGGATTTTAAAAATTTTTACTTTATACACTTGGTTACCATTAAAAATACTAGTAAAGCAGTAGTTGTATTAGAATCTAGTGCTCTCTGATAATAAAGAACAGCCCTAGTCTTATATACTGACTACCCAACTCTAGTAAAATTTTTCAAAATTTTCAATTAAATGAATTCAAATCATGTTTATACATATTTATGAACGATAAAACTAGGTTTTAACACCGAAATTATTGTTACCTCGGAAAGGACATAAATTGAGAAACAAACTAAAATGTTAAAATTCATTTAAAATGGAATAGAGGACGATAAAAAGAAAAATAAAAAGCCAAGTGTGGGAAAATTTACCAAGTTATTTTAAACATATGCCACATATATCTGTAACAAATAACTGAAAATACTTTTGCTTTGAACTAAACTAAACTGTTTTACCCGATGAAAGAAAAGAAGAGATGGATCTACACGATGAATCAATTCCATCATTAAAAGGAAGTAAAGTCTTCCGAAAAAGAAACGCGCTTCTTGATTTAGGTCATGAAGTTGTCGTTCAGACCAGCTGTAGGTTGACGAAAAATCTAGAAAAGTCATCACTAAAATCAGCAGGAAATCCACGGACCTCAGCATTAAACAGGGTCACCAAGTGGTCAGATTTATCCTAACCATGAGAAGGATTTATCTCGTACAATGGGGGGGCACCATGCAAATTAGCTGGATAAGACTAATGAATCAGATCCCCAGAAAGGATAATCTCCTTAAAGATCAAAAATCAGCTTTTAAGACTGATATTACTCAATCCTAGAGATTGACCTTAAAGATTGAGAATTACAAACTCATGGAATTCAATGATATCTAAACTCGAGCTTAAACGAGAAAATATTTTGATCAAAATTACAAACCGAGTTGTTTTCTGAAAACCCTATTTTCAATGCGTTCATTACCATTGAACGTAAAATCCTAGGAATTCACCTGGAATTCATTAGGTCACCTGAACTAAATCGGGTGTCAACCGTAAGAACGGTGGTTGCATAACATGGTCAAAGACAGGACTTTGTGCCAAACCGACAAATTATAAGGGTGAGCTTTACTATTGCTCCTACCAAGGATAGTAATTGCGTCCGACACGTTATAGACCATAATCAAAAGCATGTCACGGGACATTGCCTTAACAGTTGCTTGGTCAATGCTTTCCTTTACAACCGGACGGTAGTTTACCGAAAGGTAATATACGGGACAAGTAAACTGGACGTGTTGCTTTCCAAATACAAGGTTAGCAAGTGGGTGACACAAAACCGCAAGTTTTGAGCTAAAATTTTCAAATCTGAAACCCACCAAACCCACAAAAATATTTTGCAAACACCGGTAAAGGGTTATTCCGGAAAACTTATCTAGGGTAAAAACTAGATTTCAAAAGATCAAATGTTTTCATAAAGATCCAATTTCCTTAATGGATCTAAATTTTTATAGTCATGTGGGACTGTAAACCATATCGTTACTACCATTGTTTATATCGCCATATAGAAATCACTGATGTACAAAGTGTGAAGAATAAAGAAGTGATTCTAGTAATTCAAGACAATATTGCTTGAGGACAAGCAACGCTCAAGTGTGGGAATATTTGATAATGCTAAAAACGAACATATATTTCATAGCATTATTCCTCAAGAAAGACAAGCTTTTAGTTGCAATTGTTCTATTTACAAGTGATATTCGTTTAAATAATAAAAGGTGAAGACAAAAGACAGATTCGACGAATTGAAGACGCAAACGACCAAAAAGCTCAAAAGTACAAAAGACAATCAAAAAGGTTCCAATTATTGATAAGAAACGTCTCGAAATTACAAGAGTACAAGATTCAAAACGCAAAATACAAAATATAAAATTGTACGCAAGGACGTTCGAAAATCCGGAACCGGGACCAGAGTCAACTCTTAACGCTCGACGCAACGGACTAAAAATTACAAGTTAACTATGTATATAAATATAATATAATATATAATTAATTATATTAATTATATATATATATTATATTTATATATATAAAACCGTCGGCAGAGAAAACTCCAAGGACTGAGCTGTAAATACTATCTCCGCGACTCGCGGAGTTTGAAGGGGTTTTTGCCGCGAGTCGCGGAGCCCCAAAAATCAACTCTGGCTATAAAGCCAACCGAATTCTGATCAAATTTCATATTCTATTTCAATCTCTCTCTCAATATATACGTAATATATATATATATAATTTATATTTTAATTTTAATTTTAATTTTAAATCCTAATAATAAGGGTATGTTAGCGAATGTTGTAAGGGTGTAAGTCAAAATTCTGTCCGTGTAACGCTACGCTATTTTTAATCATTGTAAGTTATGTTCAACCTTTTTACATTAATGTCTCGTAGCTAAGTTATTATTATGTTTATTTAAAACGAAGTAATCATGATGTTGGGCTAATTACTAAAATTGGGTAATTGGGCTTTGTACCATAATTGGGGTTTGGACAAAAGAACGACACTTGTGGAAATTAGACTATGGCTATTAATGGGCTTTATATTTGTTTAACTAAATGAAAGTTTGTTAATGTTAATATAAAGATTTACAATTGGGCGTCCCTATAAATTACCATATACACTCGATCGGACACGATGGGCGGGGTATTTATATGTACGAATAATCGTTCATTTAACCGGACACGGGAATGGATTAATAGCCACTAGAATAATTAAAACAGGGGTGAAATTACATTCAAGGGTAATTGGTGTAATTGTTAACAAAGTAGTAAAACCTTGGTTTACACGCAGTCGATAACCTGGTGTATTCATTAAACAAAGTATTAAAACCTTGTTACAATTCGAATCCCCAATTAGTTGGAATATTTAACTTCGGGTATAAGAATAATTTGATGAGGACACTCGCACTTTATATTTATGACTGATGGACTGTTATGGACAAAAACCAGACGGACATATTAAATAATCCAGGACAAAGGACAATTAACCCATGGGCATAAAACTAAAATCAACACGTCAAACATCATGATTACGGAAGTTTAAATAAGCATAATTCTTTTATTTCATATTTAATTTCCTTTATTTTATATTTAATTGCACTTCTAATTATCGCACTTTTATTTATTGTTATTTAATCGCACTTTTAATTATCGTACTTTTTAATTATCGCAATTTTATTTTATCGCATTTTTATTATTCGCAGTTTCATTATCGTTATTTACTTTACGCTTTAATTTAAATCTTGTATTTATTTTATATTTTACATTAGGTTTTAACTGCGACTAAAGTCTTAAAATCGACAAACCGGTCATTAAACGGTAAAAACCCCCTTTTATAATAATAATATTACTTATATATATATATTTGTATTTTTAATAAAAGTAAACTAATATAGCGTTGAGCTTTGTTTAAAGATTTCCCTGTGGAACGAACCGGACTTACTAAAAACTACACTACTGTACGATTAGGTACACTGCCTATAAGTGTTGTAGCAAGGTTTAAGTATATCCATTCTATAAATAAATAAATATCTTGTGTAAAATTGTATCGTATTTAATAGTTTTTCCTAGTAAAATATAAACTATTTTATATACACCTCGCATAACATCAGATTGACAATTTGTTTGATCAACTTCAAGGTGCAACACATTTCTCTAAGATCGACCTATGGTCCGGCTATCATCAAATGCGGGTCCGTGAGGAAGACATTTAGAAAACGGCTTTCCGAACGCGTTATGGGCATTTTGAGTTTGTGGTGATGCATTTGGTCTTACGAATGCACCGGCGACAATCATGGATCTTATGAACCGAGTGTGCCAACCTATGTTGGACAAGTCGGTTATTGTGTTCATTGACGACATACTAGTCTACTCAAAAAGTATGCACGAACATGAACGTTACTTGCGTGAAGTTTTAAAGACGCTAAGAAAAGAGAAGTTGTATACAAAGTTCTCTAAATGTGAATTTTGGCTAAGGGATGTTCAATTCCTTGGTCATATTGTGAACGAAAGCGGTATCCAAGTAGATCCGGGGAAGATCGAGACGGTGAAAGGTTGGGGACGACCGACTACGCCTACGGAAATCCAAAGTTTTCTCGGATTGGCCGGTTATTATCGTCGGTTTATCCAAGACTTTTCTAAGATTGCTTCTCCGTTAACGAAATTGACAAGAAAGAGTGCTAAGTTTAATTGGGAGAACGAGCAAGAATTTGCTTTTCAATTGTTGAAAGAGAAGTTGTGTCAAGCTCCGGTGTTAGTGTTGCCGAAAGGTGTAGAAGATATGGTGGTTTATTGTGATGCCTCCTTAAATGGGCTCGGGTGTGTTCTTATGCAAAGGGGTAAAGTCATCGCTTATGCCTCTCGTCAATTAAAGGAACACGAAACGAGATACCCGACTTATGATCTCGAGATGGCGGCGGTCGTGCATGCGTTGAAAATTTGGCGCCATTACTTGTATGGTGTCAAGTGTACAATATATTCGGATCATAAGAATTTGAAACATCTTTTCACTCAAAGAGATTTGAATTATCGTCAACGTAGATGGATGGATGTGGTGAAGGACTATGATTGTGAGATACTTTATCATCCGGGTAAGGCTAATGTGGTTGCGGACGCGTTAAGTCGAAAGACTCAACATCCGGCGATACGTGTAGCATCGTTACGTTTGATTATTACCAATGATTTTCTTGAGAAGCTTGGTGAGATTCAAATCGAGGCTTATGTTCACAATAAACATGCGGAACGAATTGTAGGCCAATCGGAGTTCATTGCCATGGGCCCGCGGGGTTTATTGTCTTTCCAAGGAAGGGTGTGGGTGCCTAAGATGGGTGATTATCGACGGGTGCTACTTGATGAAGCACATAAGTCAAGATATTCCATTCATCCGGGCGCGACGAAAATGTATCATGACTTGAAGAAAGATTATTGGTGGCCGGGCATGAAGCGCGATGTTGTAAAATATGTTGAACAATGTGTTACTTGTTTGCAAGTAAAGGCCGAGCACCAAAAGCCGTATGGTAAGTTGCAACCGTTAGAAATCCCGAAATGGAAATGGGAGCACATTACCATGGATTTCATAACAAAATTACCTAAGACGGCGAGAACTCAATATGATACGATTTGGGTGATTGTGGACCGGTTGATGAAAAGTGCTTTGTTTCTTCCTATTAAAGAAGCAATATCGTCGGAGGCCTTGGCTAAGTTGTTTATCAAGGAAGTGGTCTCGCGACATGGCGTTCCTATATCTATTATTTCAGATCAAGATACCCGTTTTACATCTCGGTTTTGGGAGAAGTTTCATGAAGATATGGGTACACAATTAAAGTTGAGCACAGCGTACCATCCTCAAACGGACGGTCAAACCGAACGTACGAACAAAACTTCGGAAGATATGCTACGGGCGTGCATTATTGACTTCGGTGGTAGTTGGGATGAGCACTTGCCTTTGGTGGAATTCTCGTACAATAATAGTTATCATACTAGTATTGGAATGCCACCATATGAGATGCTTTATGGGCGTAGGTGTCGAACTCCCGTTTGTTGGGGGGAAGTGGGTCAAAGGGAAATCGGGAGTACCGATTTGGTTTTGGAGACGAATAACAAGATCGATATTATTCGGGAACATTTGAAAAAGGCTCAAGATAGACAAAAGTCGTATGCCGACAAACGTAGACGAACAATCGAATTTCAAGAAGGCGACATGGTAATGCTTAAGGTTTCGCCATGGAAGAGTATTATTCGATTTCGAAAATGAGGAAAGTTGGCTCCTCGGTTTATTGGGCCGTTCAAGGTTTTAGCTCGTGTTGGTGAAGTTGCATATCGATTGGAATTACCCGAAGAGCTTGCGGGAATCCATAACACGTTTCATGTTTCCCATCTTCGTAAGTGTCTTGCGGATGATTCTTCATGGATGCCATTAGACGAAATTGAACTAAACAATAAGTTGGAGTATGTGGAAGAGCCGATTGCTATACTCGATGAGAAGGTCAAAAGGTTGAGGCATAAAGAGGTTAGGACCTATAAGGTTCAATGGCGACGGAATAAGGGTTCCGAGTTTACATGGGAACCCGAAGAGTTTGTGTTGGTTTATCTTCCCGCTTGTCATGCGGCTTGGGTTGCGAGGACGCAATCCGAATAAGTGGGGGAGAGTTGTAAGACCCGTGTATTTATTGTAAATAGTGTATATATGTAAACAAAGTGACGGGGTACGTTTTATATTTAAAAAGGAGCAAGGAATCAGAATTTGCCCAGGTGCGCGCCGCGCGGCCTGGGGGCGCGCCGCGCAAGTACGCGCAGACAGCTCCTTTTGTTTTATTTAATTATAAATGAGGGCATTTTGGTAAAAACACATTAAGGCCGGATTTAATGCTTGGGATCTGATATTGGAGTGTCATTTACTCCAAAATCCACCAACCTTATCCCTCCAATTCAATTTTAGAGAGAGAGTGATTGTAGAGTGAGAAAGCTCACTTTGAAGGAGAAGAAGTTGCTCTCGGGTTTTATCGCAAGCTTTAAAGTTGTTCATCTCGTCACTTGCTACGTTTTGATAGTTGTGGTATGTCCTAACTTTAATTTCTTACTTTGATTTTGTGTATGGGTTAGGGTTTGTGTTGAAGATGAACACTAAGACCCATTTGTAGGTAAATTGGGTGTTATTGAGTAAATTGGGTCATGTAGACTCAATAATGGGTTAGCTAGGTTTTTAAAAGTGATAATTGTTGTTAATGAACCCTAATTGGCTAATAAATTGTTAGAACACTTTAATGATGTGTAAATGGGTGTTGTTTGGGTGTAGATGACCTAAATGGGTGTATTGACTTTTAATTGGGTAAAATGGGTCAAAATAGACCAAGGTTGGTTAAGGTTAGTGATTAGTGTTAAAACCTAGTGATTTAATGTGTATGAAGGCCTTGAGTGCCAAGGGTTAGGGTTTTTGGTGAAGATGACCCAATTTAGGGTTAAGTGTCCAAATGGGTCGAGATGACCTAGGAATGGTGTGTAATGTGGGTTTGGATCAAATTGATTGATTTATCATATGCTTGTGAAATAGGTACGTTACCTTGGAGTTCAAGCTTGGTCTAATAATCACCAAAGGCGTCAGGTGAGTGGAATAATTATGCGTTCATGTATATGGCATATTTATTTGTAAATGTTATGGTATGAACCACGTGCCGGTAGTACCATAACATGTGTGTGATGTGGATTGTGAGTGTGAACCACGTGCCGGTAGCACTATGATGATAATGATGTGAACCACGTGCCGGTAGCATCGAGTGTGAACCACGTACCGGTAGCACTATAAAATGAGGCGTGAACCACGTGCCGGTAGCGTTGAAGTGTGAACCATGTGCCGGTAGCACTATAAACGAGTAAGACTCAAATGCTTATGGTGTGAACCACGTGCCGGTAGCACCATAGCGTTATGGTTAACCATATTGTGTTGTGATTGTATAGCGTTATGGTTAACCATATATATATATCGTGATGAGTACATGCTAATGTGGTTTTGGGATGGTGTACGACTTGTTAGTATTTACGAGTATGTTGACATACTAATTGTGTTATAAGTTCGTATGAGGTATTTGGTATTATGAATGCGGATAGATAGGTTATATATATGTATGTATAATTATTGCATTCACTAAGCTTTGCTTACCCTCTCGTTGTTTACCATTTTATAGGTTCCGGTGTGGATAAAGGTAAGGGCATTGCTTTGGTTTAGAGATCCCGTCGTTGACTAGGGATGCTTTTGGGACGCGTTGAGTTTTGGAGTTTGACTGATAGATGGGTAGTTTAATCCCAAACGCCATGCTCGTAGTGTAGTTTGGAACTTAAACTTTTGTGGTCGAAACTCTTGTAATTTGTATTAACTTGGTATTTTGGATCGTGTGGGCCCCACTTATGAAACTTCATTTTTATGTTTGAAACGTACTAGTTTTACTTATATGAACGCGTGACTAAAAGCGTTTTGGATAAAAATGCCGGGAACCACTCGATCTTTTTCGCATTTAAAGACTTTTGGGACAGACCACTTCGGCGCGCCGCGCGGCCTTCATGGCGCGCCGCGCCAGTTGCTGGACAGTTAATTTTTTTTTTTATTTTGTATTTTCACGTAGTTTGTTCGCGGGTTGGTTTGGGTTGTTACAGGAGGTTATGGGTATTGTTCGAGGGTATTGCTCGTGAGGTCAACCTAACGTTTATCATTTTCGTTGCGTCTACGTACTTTCCTGCAATATTGAATCACAATATTGATACGTGAACATTCATATCTTATCTTTTATATATTAATAGTGTATCCCTGACTATTGCTCGAGTATATATGATTATGCATGTTTGTATGCTTAGTTTCGTCGTTAAATAGTTTATGATAAATCACGAATTTGATACATATGCTACTGAGATAAGGTATATGATATGCATGTCGTTGAAAAGCTAAAGAAAAATTAATAACTTTTCATTTAGAAATCGTGTGGGTTCGATGAACGGATTAAAAGATATGGTCAACTGAATTATTATTAATTTTAATATTATTATTAAAACGATTATTATAATTGTTATCAGTTGATGTTATTACTAAAATTATCTTTATTACTAAAAACTAATATTTTTATTGAAACTATCATTTTATTATTTTTATCATTATTATTATTTTCAATATTATTTTATCAAATAAATATGCGTACAAAGATATTTTTACCACACGTAATATAATTTAATAATAATACATACCACTATATTTTTATGATATTAAGTGAATTTTATAAATTTTATTACTTGAGATATATATAAAAGTATATTTTTATCATATATGAATTTAAATATAAATTTTTATTTATTAATAAATGACTTGTATTATTTAGTATAATAAGATCTGATAAATATATTTAAATATATAAAACAACTATATATAAGTTATATAATAAACATGTATAGATTTTGGAAGTCATTTTGGGTCAAGTTGACTTTTGTTGACTTTTGCATGTCGGTCTCGAGCATTAGGATTGTGATACACTACGACTTGACCTAAATTGTTAGACAGATATTGACCAACATATAAATATATATACTTAATATAGGTTCGTGAATCCGAGACAAACCCTGCACTTGTTCAGTGCCGTCATATACATAATTGCTACAAAATACAGTATTGTGAGTTTCATTACTCCCTTTTTATATATATTTTTGGGCTGAGAATACATGCACTGTTTTATAACTGTTTTATGAAATGGACACAAGTACTAAAAACATATTCTACGTTGAGTTGTACCACTTTGCATATTTTTCCCTAATAGCTTGGTAACTACCATTTACATGCGGTATTGTAAACGCGAATCCTGTTGATAGATCTATCGGGCCTGACAACCCCAACCGGACTGGACGACCAGTATTCAACAGTTGCACAGTACTTCGTTTCAGTGACTACAATTGGTACAGTGTAGTGAGATTTCATAATAAAGGGAATATGCGACGTTGATTAAATGTTAAGTATGGTTACCAAGTGCTCAACCACTTAGAATATTTTTATTAAAACGTTTATGTATATGAAATCTTGTGGTCTATTACTATTACGGAAATGGTTGATTATGATAAACTAATGAACTCACCAACCTTTTGGTTGACACTTTAAAGCATGTTTATTCTCAGGTATTAAAGAAATCTTTCGCTGTGCATTAGCTCATTTTAAGGATATTACTTGGAGTCATTCATGACATACTTTGAAAGACGTTACATTCGAGTCATTGAGTTCATCAAGATTAATATTAAGTCAATTATAGTTGGATGTAATATGAAATGGTATGCATGCCGTCAATTTTAGATGTAAAGAAAGTTTGTCTTTTAAAAACGAATACAATGTTTGTAAAACGTATCATATAGAGGTCAAATACCTCGCGATGTAATCAACTATTGTGAATCATTTATAATGTATATGAATGGGTCCTTTCAGTTGGTATCAGAGCGGTGGTCTTAGCGAACCAGGTCTTGCATTAGTGTGTCTAACTGATAGTTGTTAAGATGCATTAGTGAGTCTGGACTTCGACCGTGTCTGCATGTCAAAAAGTTTGCTTATCAATTCTAGTCGAAAATCATCTACTTATCATCCTTAGGAAATTACCTGCTTATCATCTTAAGTCTATACGTGTTTTCCTGCATTTATTGCATAATAGTGTATAGACGGATTCTTATCTTAGCACATCTATTACTGTGAACTTTGACTGACATCTTTTCAAAGATTCTCCGTAATTTACGGAATTTTGGTATTATATATACATATGCAAATTATGTAATTGAAGAATACCAAATCTAAATTCTACAATCTATTTCATACCAAAAATTCTTTCCCTGATCCTACGAGATGGATCCCTCAACCAGTTTGAATTCCTCAGATTCCGACAGCTATTCCGATATGGATATCTACCTGAGCTCCGAAAGTAGCATCACCGGAATGGATCAACCAATTTCCTATCATCTATTTTGGATGAATTGGGGATGGGTCCGTAGTCAACTCAACCATTGGAGACAAGAAGAAGGTGATCCCTTCCATCCACCACATTGCCCTCTTGGCGATGAACCTGAAGCACTTACCGGCGAACCTGTTCGAGACACCATTTTCTCACTCATTGCTAGAGTATCTCGTCATGATTATATACTATCCCATATTGCGAATCTTATTCATCCGCTCGTTCCAACCGTCAATCATCCCGGTGTACTAGCAGAAATTAACGAACTTCGCGCCCGAGTAGTGACTTTGGAACACATGGTGCAAGGATTACAAACACAATCAGCAGCACCAGCAGCATAACCAATACCGCCAGTAACATCCACATCGCAAGCCTCAATACCACAAGCTTCAGTAGCATCACCAGCAGTTACCGGCAGTATCATCAGCATCAACAATATTGTTAGCACCACCATCACCGTCAGTACTGTCAGCATCATCAGCACTAGCAGCACCTATAACATCACAAGTTCCGTCAGTTCAAGAATCGCCGTGGACGTCATCATTGATCAACAACGAGTATTTTGTATCAACGAGTTATGAAGTATTAACTCATTCTTCTAAAGAAATTATATATATATATATATTATATATATGAATGCTAAAACTATAAAAATCTTTCGTACTATGCTATTGAATATGAATTGAAAAAGGGTAGATACTACTCAGTTAAATTCATATTACTAATATGCTATGATGTACATCCTTCGTTAACAACCTAACCATCGTAACTACAATCTTTGATTCAATTAAATGAATTCGTTTTCATAATAAACCAAGTGTATCATTCAATAACATGTTTGATTTTACACTTTCATCTTCAATGTACTCGAAACTTATTGGAAAACAACATTCGTATCTTGTGAAGTTAGCAAGAGTTCTATGAGCATCAACATAATTCACTAAGGAAATATCTATAAGAATAAATATTGAAGTATTGATTACATTAGCGGAATACTCCGGGAAGATTATGTAATCTCTAATGTTTTAGAGATTATTCTTTACTAATCCAAGCCGAAAATCAAATGAGGTTAATATGATATTAACTCATTAAATCTGTATTACATCTGAAGAAAATATACATACATATATTTTCATAAAGACTGTAATGAAAAATTCTTGTTCAAAATATTATTTGTGACATTTTTTTAACGGGTAGGTAATACCCGAGAGATATATAAATGCACAATTAATATATTACATTCTTCGATTCTAATTCAGTAAATCATCAACTATACTCCATATTTTCACAACAGTATACCTTCTTTTATAAGAAATCAAAACAACCATACTCATTCAAATTCAATCACCTATTCTGGTTTCTGAAATCTCAGAATGCAACTCGAGATATAAGCAAAACCATCACTCTTAGATCCTTACATTTTTTCAAAGCTATACTTTGACTTCAAAACGGTGATAGACCATCACTTTTAATTGTAACACTCAAAAGGATACAAGAATCAATCGAGATTTATGACGAATTTATCCTTTGGATATTGACAATGACAAGCTGCATTTAAAACGCTTCGAAATTTCGGAAGACACTTCAAATAAGGAACAATCGAGATGATGATCCAATTACACATTACCCGAAGTCTTGTACCTGAAAAACTCTCGAACCCAAAGTCATAGTTTAACACGTACCCGCGTTGAATTCTTTAGTATTTATTAGCAAAAACAACCTTACGTTTCTTTTCAAAGTAGCCAGTTTTGTCACAGCTCCAACAAGTCAACTTCGACTTTTCAGTAAAACTAATTTTATTATAACTTCGATAGATACGCTGCCCTTTCACCATCGTTACTGGGAAACCTTTCATATCTCACCACATTAGCAGAAAATTTATCAACAACTTCATTAACCTTCGACTTAAACCTCTCCGAAAAGTCACTATACTTATTCATTGAAACTCCATCTCTTACTCATCCGCATCTTGCAACAAGAATTGCCATACCAATTACTGAAAATCAGCAATCAGTATTTTGAAATCTCGCAGCGTTTCTACTTCAATAGTTATATATACATATAACGTCTATCTCCTAAACTTACACACTTCGAATGTGAAGTTTCTGAAAAACATATCAAACTGTGAATTTGTTCTCGAAATGCTAATGAAGCAGCAGAAACTGTAAACGACTTTAACAGTCAAAAGTTTGATGACAAAAAATAATGTGTTGGTAAAGCCCAGAAAAAGATAAGAGTTGGTACTGAACAATGGATTGAGCAGACCGTGAAGGAGACCAAGGACAAATACAAGGACCAAAGTCTGTATTTAAAGAATCTTGATGATTCTGTTTCTGACGAAGTCATTAACAAATACCTTGCTCCTGACTCTAAACCTTTGCAGACCTTATTCTTCATCATCATCTTATCTTAAATATTATAAGATATCTTCGTATCTCTCATTATACATATTCTCCATATTTCTGGAGATATTTTCACAACTATTCTTATCCGAGATCATTTATCTCTCCATAATATCTGCAACATAAAAGAAACTGTGTTGGTTTCTAAATTCTGAAAAAAATTCAAATATGAATGTTTTGAAGTAGTTGAGAACTGAAGCATGAGTTAGTATAATATAATGACACTTGATCAACGTGATTATATTACAGTAATTCATGCTGAGTTTCTAATGGAACGTGATGATTCACATAACATACCGTCATCATGTGCCATTTACACGACTCTTACATTCTACCAAATCTCCAAACATATTAAGAACATATCTTCTTGATAGTTCTATCTTTCCAGATATTCTGGTAATTTGCCAAATCAAGATCGTACCATTACGATTTTCTTCTTAGAACATTAACTATGTTCATCCAAAACTTCATACCTACTAATTCTGGACCATTATTCGCTTGACTTAAAGCCGGAAAGAGACAACAAAAGTATGAAACTCCGAAATGTAAGGGCATATATAAAGTCCAATAACAACACATAAATTACAAACCATGTATATCAATGTTTATCGCAACATAAAGACACGGGAGAATTAAAAACACTATAACCCCAAGGGCGAAGTAGAAGAAAACAGATTCCTCCGGTGGAAGTTGGAAAAGGAGAATGATTGTTGCTATAGTAAGGATAAGGACAAGGATTAGAACTGTATTAAGCATTTTCGCAATCTTTTGAAATTGGAATTGAGTATAGAAGTGCTAAAAACTAATGGAATGGAAAAAGTAAATATATAAGGGAAATATCAGATGTAGTAATCGGGACAGATCATCGCATTTAATTAAAGAGATCCTAATTTCCTTAAATCTCGAAGAAACAGATCTTATAGATTTCCAAGATTTTTTTTTTTTTTAATCCCTTGAATTCCGGAATTCAACCATGACTACGTCAAAAATTATGACGAAACTTATTTTCCTCATTCCACTATTTTGTGATAGCTTCACTCATACGCTTCGAGTAATCGGATCATTTTATCCATATTACTCTATGGTAATAAAATCCCATCTATCAACACATATCCGTCATGAAAACATTTTTATGGTTAGCCATGACGACCTCGAACAAATTTCGGGACGAAATTTCTTTAACGGGTAGGTACTGTGACGACCCGGAAATTTTTGACCAAATTTAAACCTAACCTTTATATGTTTCCGACACGATAAGTAGAATTTGTAATGTTGAATCTCAAAAAGTTTGGAACTACATTCATGTAATCAATTACCCTTTGACCGTGTTCGACGATTCACGAACAATTATGTGTATATAGATATGTATATATAATATATAATATTAACTGAAAACATTAACAAAGTATTAGATATATGATACTTTACATGAACGTATTTGTTTCGATATATTTATCGACAGAATTAAGAGATAATATCAAATGATTGAATTATCAGATACATTATGATATGATTACGGGCCAATGTTATGAGGTCCACTGTGATTTAAGAAATCTATTCTTTTTGACAATATTCGAAAAATGGTAAAGTGATCTATAAGTAAGAACGTGGAGTGTAAATAACTTAGATGTTGGATATCGACAAGTTAAGTAACTCGACATTTTTCATTAAGATGATTTCATACGTTTATTAAACCTTTGAACTTTATCCCATGCTTCACCAACAGACTGTAATTTAAAAACTTGAAACCTATTATGAATATATATAATTCTACTTTTCTAAAATATTTTATGATATAACGATTTAAATTAATATTAAATATATTTATACGCGTATTATACGTACATAGTTTTATAATTTTACTATACTTTAACTTTAACTTTACCTTTACTTTACTTTTATTTTACTTTTACTTTACTTTAACTTTAATAATTCACTTTAATAATTCATACTTTAATAATTCACTTTAATAATTCATACTTTAATAATTCACTTTAATAATTCATACTTTAATAATTCACTTTAATAATTCACTTTAATAATTCAAAAATCTATTATAAATAGAATTCAATAGGTTTCATTATTTCATAGAAAATTGAAAATATATTTCTCTAAACTCTCTCAATCGAATTACATATATATATTTACTTAGTATTATTTCAAGATATTATTAGTATACATAAAATATTACGACGGAGTTATATTCAGATGATTTCAAAATAAGTTTTCAAACAGGATAGAGCTAAGGAAATTATGGGTTATAGCTATGGAGGTTATGGGTATTGTTCGAGGGTATTGCTTGTGAGGTCAACCTAACGTTTATCATTTTCGTTGCGTCTACGTACTTTCCTGCAATATTGAATCACAATATTGATACGTGAGCATTCATATCTTATCTTTTATATATTAATAGTGTATCCCTGACTAGTGCTCGAGTATATATGATTATGCATGTTTGTATGCTTAGTTTTGTCGTTAAATAGTTTATGATAAATCACGAATTTGATACATATGCTACTAAGATAAGGTATATGATATGCATGTCGTTGAAAAGCTAAAGAAAAATTAATAACTTTTCATTTAGAAATCGTGTGGGTTCGATGAATGGATTAAAAGATATGGTCAACTGAATTATTATTAATTTTAATATTATTATTAAAACGATTATTATAATTGTTATCAGTTGATGTTATTACTAAAATTATTTTTATTACTAAAAACTAATATTTTTATTGAAACTATCATTTTATTATTTTTATCATTATTATTATTATCAATATTATTTTATCAAATAAATATGCGTACAAAGATTACCACACGTAATATAATTACATTAATAATACATACCACTATATTTTTATGATATTAAGTGAATTTTATAAATTTTATTACTTGAGATATATATAAAAGTATATTTTTATCATATATGAATTTAAATATAAATTTTTATTTATTAATAAATGACTTGTATTATTTAGTATAATAAGATCTGATAAATATATTTAAATATATAAAACGACTATATATAAGTTATATAATAAACATGTATAGATTTTGGAAGTCATTTTGGGTTAAGTTGACTTTTGTTGACTTTTGCATGTCGGTCTCGAGCATTAGGATTGTGATACACTACGACTTGACCTAAATTGTTAGACAGATATTGACCAACATATAAATATATATACTTAATATAGGTTCGTGAATCCGAGACAAACCCTGCACTTGTTCAGTGCCGTCATATACATAATTGCTACAAAATACAGTATTGTGAGTTTCATTACTCCCTTTTTATATATATTTTTGGGCTGAGAATACATGCACTGTTTTATAACTGTTTTACGAAATGGACACAAGTACTAAAAACATATTCTACGTTGAGTTGTACCACTTTGCATATTTTTCCCTAATAGCTTGGTAACTACCATTTACATGCGGTATTGTAAACGCGAATCCTGTTGATAGATCTATCGGGCCTGATAACCCCAACCAGACTGGACGACCAGTATTCAACGGTTGCACAGTACTTCGTTTCAGTGACTACACTTGGTACAGTGTAGTGAGATTTCATAATAAAGGGAATATGCGACGTTGATTAAATGTTAAGTATGGTTACCAAGTGCTCAACCACTTAGAATATTTTTATTAAAACGTTTATGTATATGAAATCTTGTGGTCTATTACTATTACGGAAATGGTTGATTATGATAAACTAATGAACTCACCAACCTTTTGGTTGACACTTTAAAGCATGTTTATTCTCAGGTATTAAAGAAATCTTTCGCTGTGCATTAGCTCATTTTAAGGATATTACTTGGAGTCATTCATGACATACTTTGAAAGACGTTGCATTCGAGTCATTGAGTTCATCAAGATTAATATTAAGTCAATTATAGTTGGATGTAATATGAAATGGTATGCATGCTGTCAATTTTAGATGTAAAGAAAGTTTGTCTTTTAAAAACGAATGCAATGTTTGTAAAACGTATCATATAGAGGTCAAATACCTCGCGATGTAATCAACTATTTTGAATCGTTTATAATGTATATGAACGGGTCCTTTCATTATGTCTCAAAAACTTTTGAACTGTGTTCATGTAATCATATACACTTTGACTATTCCCGACGATTCACGAACATCGATGTATAAATAAATATGTAATTATATATATAGGAAATCTATATATATGTAATATTGTAAAATATATATATATAGATATATATAATTAATGAATAATAAGGATTAAATAAAATTATATATTTAAAAGATATTATAATAAATAGTAATATTAAAATCTATTAAGAAGATTATATATATAGAAGTAAAATACATGTAAATTGTTATGTTAATGTTATTATTATTATTATTAGTAAATAATACAATTTATTATTATTATCATTAATAACATTATTATTATTACTCTTTTTAATATCATCATATTATTATGGTCATTATCACTATTTTTAAATGTATTATTAGTATTATCTCATAAATAATATTATGATTATTATTATTAATATAATTATGATTATTATTATTAATATAATTATTATTAATTAGTAATATGATTATTATCAAAAAGGAAATTATTATGTTCATTTAAAATTACCATTATCATGAGTTTTATTAATACTAACAGATTTATTTTAATTATATTATTATAAATTTTACTAAGGATATTAAAAGTATTATTATTATTTATATAATTATACTTAATAATTATTAATATTAATTATATTATATATATAAAAAAATCAATAAAGATTGTACAATTCAGTTTGATGTATCTATCAACCTGTAGATAAGTTTTGTTTCTATCCTTAACTTGATTAGAGGTCGATCTCAGATCAGTATACAAACAAATAAATCCAGTACATCAAATTCAACTTTTATTTTTTATTTTAATTTCGGTACCTGCTGTATTATGCTGTCGACTTTTAAATATTATAAACTTAATCACATTCAGTGTAAAATGAACTCAAAATGACTACATTATCAACTACCAACTCCAATTATCCCTTACAGCCTGTAATTGATCGAAATTAAACAGAAAAAGATGAAGAACATTTACGTTTGCCCTGTTCTTATTTTTTTTTTATCAAAACTTTGAATTCTTAAACCATTTCAAAATCTATAAATGAAAAGTTGTTGTTAATCATTCGTTTAACCTTTCTGTAAAGTTTCAAATGCCAAATCATTGTATCGAATTCGAATTTCTAAGTCAAAGTTTGAAATTGTAAAAGTCAACCATCTGTTCTTAGAGAAATTCGAATTCAAATTGATGTTTTAAGTTAAATTGAATTTCCAGAAAGTTTCTAAGAGTGAAATGGAATCACTTTCATGTTATAATTATAATCCAAAATAGTCTCAAATTCAAAATTTAATATCGAGTTGTTCATCGGGTATTTCTTGTTCCTGAATTTTTTTTTTCTTTTTCTTCTGTTACATAATTCAACTCATCAATTCATGGTTATTCTTTAGTCGATATAAAGTCTTAAATTAAATGGTACAACTGTTGTTTTGAAAGGATTTGATCCATGGTCGATTTATGTTGGAATGAAGAAGAAAATGGAGTCAGGAGATTAATTAGTTTAAATAAAATTAGGATGTGAATTAAATCAGATAGATAGCAGCAGCGTGATGGTTTATTTGGGTGTCGGGGTAGCGGGAGGTCTCATATTTGAGACCCAGCATGGACTGTCAATTTTTTTGAGACACTTTTCACTTGAGGTAGCCTTCAATTCTTATGATTTTTATAATTATTATTATTATTATTGTCATTATTATTATTATAACTATTATTGTTGTTGTTAATATTATTATTGATATTGTTAGTTATTGTTAATACTACTAGTATTATAATTATTAAAAGTATTATAAATAGTATTGATAATATAGTTACAAGTATTAGAACTATTATTATTAATATCACTACTAATATATGTATTATTATTAATAACATGTTTAGGATTATTATTATTATTAACATTATTAAAGTATCTATTATTATGAATTTTGTCATTTATGTATTAGTTATCATTATCATTATCATTATTATATTTATTAACAACTAATATAGGTATTATCATTATCGTGATAGGTTAATATTAGTATTAGTATCATTGTAGAATCATTATTATTATTATTATTAACAAAATTATAAATATTAAAATTTCCACTAATAATAAGATTGTTATAGTTATTATTATTAAGTATTATGTACTAATGTCAAAAATTATTATTTTCATTATCATTATTATTAAATTATTCATTCTATTAAAAACTACTGATATTATCATTATTATGAGTTTGACTATTGAAAACTACCATTAATATAGTTATTAATAGAACTATAAATAATATTATCATTTTTATTAATATTAGTATAAACACTATTATTATTTCAAATATTACTTTAGTATTATTAAAGTACCATTTTAACTAACAAATAATAAATATATAAATACATAAATATATATTTATTACAGACAACATAACGAAACTTAATATTTTTACATAAAATGAATATAAGTTATTAATATAAAAATTGTATCAATAATAATAATATATATCTTTGTTCAACTACAAATATATGTTTTAATATATATACAAATGATATAGGTTCGTGAATCCGAGGCCAACCCTGCATTGTTCAATATAGTTATATGTATTTTTAATGCAAAATACATTAGGTGAGTTTCATTTACCTTTTTACCCTTTATATTTTGGGCTGAGAATACATGCGCAATTTTTATAAATGTTTTATGAAATAGACACAAGTAATCGAAACTACATTATATGGTTGAATTATCGAAATCGAATATGCCCTTTTTTATTAAGTCTGGTAATCTAAGAATTAGCGAACAGACACCCTAATTGACGCGAACTCTAAAGATAGATCTATCGGGCCCAACAAGCCCCATCCAAAGTACCGGATGCTTTAGCACTTCGAAATTTATATCATGTCCGAAGGAGGATCCCGGAATGATGGGGATATTCTTATATGCATATTGTGAATGTCGGTTACCAGGTGTTCAATCCATATGAATGATATTTTTGTCTCTATGCATGGGACGTATATTTATGAGAACTGGAAATGAGAATCTTGTGGTCTATTAAAATGATGGAAATGATTATTTATGATAAACTAATGAACTCACCAACCTTTTGGTTGACACTTTAAAGCATGTTTATTCTCAGGTACGAAAGAAATCTTCCGCTGTGCATTTGCTCATTTTAGAAACATTACTTGGAGTCATTCATGGCATATTTCAAAAGACGTTGCATTCGAGTCGTCGAGTTTATCAAGATTATTATTAAGTCAATTATAGTTGGATATATTCTGAAATGGTATGCATGCCGTCAATTTTCGTTGTAAAGAAAGATTGTCTTTTAAAACTGAATGCAATGTTTGTAAAATGTATCATATAGAGGTCAAGTACCTCGCGATGTAACCAACTATTGTGAATCATTTGTAATCGATATGGACTTCGTCCAGATGGATTAGGACAGGTCTTCACACGCTTGACTGGGTACGGTGAGCGGGATATCTATAAATACCAATAATTATTCATTTGACCGGACACGGGGATGAATTAATAATCAATAGACTTGTTGAAACAGGGGTGAATTACATACAAGGGTAATTGGTGTAATTGTTAACAAAGTAATAAAACCTTGGATTACACGCAGTCGATAACCGGGTGTATTCATTAAACAAAGTATTAAGACCTTGTTACAGTTCAAATCCCCAATTAGTTGGAATATTTGACTTCGGGTATAAGGATAATTTGACGAAGACTCTCGCACTTTATATTTATGACTGATGGACTATTATGGACAAAACCGTATGGACATATCGAATAATCCAGGATAAAGGACAATTAACCCATGGTAATAAATTAAAATCAACACGTCAAACATCATGATTACGGAAGTTTAAATAAGCATAATTCCTTTATTTTATATTTCATCGCATTTTTATTTACTATCATTTTATTTATCGCACTTTTTAATTATCGTACTTTTTAATTATCACAATTTTATTTATCGTCATTTTATTTATCGCACTTTAATTTATCGCACCTTAATTATTGTCATTTACTTTACGCTTTAAATTAAGTTGTATTTATTTTTAATATTTTACATTAGGTTTTAACTTCAACTTAAGACATAAAATCGACAAACCGGTCATTAAACGGTAAAAACCCCCTTTTATAATAATAATAATAATAATATTACTTATATATATATTTATACAAATATATTTTTTAAATTATAGCATTAAACTTGGCTAGTTCCCTGTGGACGAACCGGACTTACTAAAAACTACACTACTGTACGATTAGGTACACTGCCTATAAGTGTTGTAGCAAGGTATAGGTATATCCACTCTATAAATAAATAAATAACTTGTGTAAAATTATAACTTGTGTAAAATTACTAAAAACCCCCTTTTTCTATTTCGGTTATATACGTTAGAAAAACCAGAATCAATTATTACTGTGTTATGCATTAAACCTCGATTCTATGTCTTTAATGTTCTTGCAACAATATGTAAGATCGAAACATTATTGTTCAATCAATCCCTTCAAACCATCTTTTCCCAATTCCATCCCGATCAATTACACTCATCCCTATTCCAAATCAACCGGACCTAAACCTTTCAAGAAATTTCACTCTTTTCCATAGAAAGCCACCATTTTTATGGGAAATCTTTCTCGATTCACCACTCCCAACACTATTCGCTGCATCATTCACGATATTGGGACTATTTTGGGTATTTCCTGGAAAAAAGGTCGTTCATACGCCTTTGTCAAATTAACTTGGAACTGTAAGGGACTTGGAAACAAGAATAAAGGGAAAAGTGTGTTTGGAAATCATAATTCCTCTAATGATGAAATTTGGAAATCTTGTGTCATTAAATATTTCTTTAATTGCCCTCAAGGAAATAAGTTCTCGGATACCTCTAGTATCAATCGTAACGTGTTATCGGGTGTATGGCATGATAGTATAAAGCTTCAAAACACTGATGAGTTATTTAACATGGTTAGTCCTTAAAGTTGGAAATGGAAGATCGGTAAAGGAGGAGTGTCGATTAAAGAAATCTTGAGGTATAGGCTTTGTCTACGAGATGGAGTTGATGACAAGTGTTCAAGGTATATGTTGAGTGTTGAATCTTTAGAACATTTTTTTCTTCATTGTTCGTGGGTTTGCAAGGTATGGTCGGTTTTTTTTAAGTGGTGAAAAGTGTCTTGGGTAATGCCTTTATCCATTGCATCTTTTTCGATTGAATGCTATAATGGCTTAGGGTTTAAAGTTTAAAAGGCTTGGAGATTGAAGGGTCCGGCCACGTATTGGTTTATTTGGCTTGCAAGAAATGATAGGGTCTTCAATGGGGTTTCTTAATGTTGGACGGTGATTGTTGAAATGATAGGGTCTTCAATGGGGTTTCTTAAGTTTTGTTTTTATATTTTATATCTTTTTATTCGTAATATTTGTATTTTTATCGTTCGTAATTAGTTTTTAATCTAGTATTTTGCCGTAGTTATTTTTATTTCTAGATTTTTAGGCTTTGCCGTAAAATCCCTTAAGTGCTTTTTCTTTAGATTAAGATTTAGGCGCCTTAGAATTTTACGACGTCACTTATCGCTTTAATATTTCATAAATTTTAGTACTTTTTAAGTTATTGCTGTTTTGGATATAGAATTCCTTTTAAGCTTTCGTATTTAATACCTTTAGACGTAACTTTTAATTCTTAGTTTTTAGACTTTTAAGTTTCGACGCGCTACGATCTTTTTATTATTTTTTAGACCTTTTATTTTTCGACGTTTTTCGACGCACTCTTTTTCTTTCTCATTTCTCGACGCTCTAGTTTTTAGGACATAGAATTTTCTATTTCTTCTCTAAAATTTCTTTAAACTTCGACAAAAAATTATTTTAAGCGGTTAAATTGATAGACATCCTAAATTTTCTGATTCGTAGTAATATTTGGATTTGTTAGTGGCGAGTTGTGGGCTTCCGATTTAAAGGGTCGTAGCTACCTGCTGCATCTATTGGCTATTCGAAACGTGGGCAAACTCAGAAAAGTATATTAATTTGATAGCTTATATAATTTTTATCTTTTATAACTAATAGGATATTCAGTGAATGCACCGAGCAAAACGTTCACCACCTTTCATACGTTCACCACCTGTAACTCGATCAAGACATCTAGCCAATATTGTAGCCGTTTGATTTTTATTTAGAATCGTCATCTATTCGACCAAATACTCCAATTCAAATTTTCGATAATCCATTTTTTGAACCCGACCTCACAATTGAGAATCCGGAGGATATTCAAGGACAATTCAGAGATCCTGAATCATTAATCATTCCTCCTGAACCACAAATCACTCATTCGGAAATTGTCGAGGAAGAAACCATTAAGTCAGAATCCTCTAGCGATTCAGATTCAACAAATTCAATCATGGAAAATCTGGAACCTCTAAGTATGGAAGACCGAATGAGAACTAAACGCACTTGCCAAGGTCACGCAATTACTCAACCATACATTAATGCGCCAGATTATGAAATCAAAGGACAAATCCTACACATGGTAACTAATCAATGCCAATATAGTGGTGCGCCGAAGGAAGATCCAAACGAACATCTTCGAACCTTTAATAGGATCTGTACTCTATTCAAAATTAGAGAAGTGGAGGATGAACAGATCTATCTCATGTTATTTCCCTGGACTTTAAAGGGAGAAGCCAAAGATTGGTTAGAATCGTTACCTGAAGGGGCGATTGATACATGGGATGTTTTAGTTGAAAAATTTCTTAAACAATTCTTTTCGGCATCTAAAGCCGTGAGACTTCAAGGAGAAATTGTTATGTTCACACAGAAGCCAAATGAAACTCTATATGAGGCGTGGACAAGATTTGGAAAGTTGTTAAGAGGATGTCCACAACATGGTTTAGATACTTATCAAATAGTACAAATATTCTACCAAGGATGCGACATCACTACAAGAAAAGACATCGATATAGCAGCTGGTGGTTCCATTATGAAGAAAACCGCAACTGAAGCTTACAAAATTATTGATAACACTATTTCCCACTCACATGAGTGGCATCAAGAAAAAGATATCGTTAGATCATATAAAGCGGCTAGAGCCGATTCTAGCCATGACTTTGATTCCATTTCTGTAAAGATAGATGCTGTTGAGAGACGAATGGAAAAGATGACTAAAGATATTCACTCAATACGAATTAGTTGTTAGCAGTGTGGAGGACCACATTTGACAAAAGATTGTCTCAGTATTGAACAAACAATGGAACAAAGAGAGAATGTTTCATACATGAACCAAAGGCCTGGAAATAATTATCAAAATAATTATCAACCGCCAAGACCAATCTACAATCAAAATCAGAATTATAACCGAAATGTTCCATACAACAATCAACAAGGTCCTAGCAATCAACAAGTATCCAATAATACATACAATCAGTAAAGACCAATTTTTCAAAACAAACCACCACAAACCGATGATAAAAAGCCAAATTTAGAAGACATGATGTCGAAGCTAGTTGAATCTCAAACGCAGTTTTTCACATCTCAGAAACAAACCAATGAACAAAATGCTCAAGCATTTAGAAATCAACAAGCTTCAATCCAAATTCTGGAACACGAAGTAAGCAACCTAGCAAGGTTGATAGGTGAAAGAAAACTGGGAAGTCTACCTAGCGATACAAATGCTAACCCCGGAATGAAACGGCTAAAGCCATTACCACAAGAAGTGGTATTACACTTAAACCACCTGAAATACCTGTAATTTCTGATGACTCTATTCCTACTCCACAAGAACCACAACCTGAACAAGATAAGGAAACATAACCGGTAGTTGAAAAGGTAAATGAAGATAACACAGCTAAGGCTAAACCTTATGTTAAACCATACCAACCACCACTTCCTTACCCGAGTAAAATGAGAAAAGAAAGACTTGAAGCCGAGCAATCCAAATTCTTGGATATGTTTAAACAAATAAATGTCAATCTTCCTTTCATTGATGTAATTTCAGGAATGCCTAGATATGCTAAATTCTTGAAAGATCTAATCACAAATAGAAAGAAAATGGAAGAACTTTCGGCTGTTACAATGAATGCTAATTGTTCTGCAGTGCTGTTGAATAAGATACCAGAAAAATTATCAGATCCAGGAAGTTTTACAATTCCATATTTTCTGGGTAGTCTTAGTTCAATAGAAGCATTGGCAGACTTAGGTGCTAGTATAAATTTAATGCAGTATTCACTATACGCTAAACTAGACCTTGGAGAATTGAAACCAACACGAATAAGCATACAACTAGCCGATCGATCAGTAAAATATCCTAGAGGGATAATGGAGAACATGCTAGTTAAAGGTGGTACTTTAGTATTTCCAGTAGATTTTGTTATTCTGGACATGGAAGAAGATTCTCGAGTTCCTCTCATATTAGGAAGACCATTCTTAAACACGGCTAAAGCAATAATAGACGTGTTCGGTAAGAAACTGACCCTAAGTATATAGGACGAGAGTGTTACCTTTTCTGTTGATAAAGCCATGCAACAACCGCAATCTGAAGATGATACATGTTATTATATTCAAACTATAGATTCACATGCAGAATTGTTAGAAGAATTTCTAGAATTACAAGGAACAGGAGAATGTTCTTTAGGAGAAGGAACTGAACCAATTGATGAAGCTGAAATGTTAGCTACACTCATGGCTAATGGATATGAACCAACAACAGAAGAAATTCAAATGCTAAAAGAAGAGACAGATATCGATATAAATCATCGATAGAAGAACCACCGACATTAGAGTTAAAGCCACTTCCAAACCATTTGGAATACGCTTGTTTACAAGGTGAATCTGAATTACCTGTAATAATATCGTCTTCTCTTACGGAAAATGAAAAATCTCAACTCATTTCTGTGCTAAAAGCTCATAAACCAGCTATTGCATGGAAAATTCATGACATTAAAGGCATAAGTCCTTCGTATTGCACACATAAAATCCTTATGGAAGAAGGTCATAAAACGCATGTGCAACGCCAATGAAGACTAAATCCTAATATGCAAGATGTTGTTAAGAAAGAAATTATTAAACTGCTAGATGCACGTTTAATTTAGTAAGCCCAGTTCAATGCGTACCTAAGAAGGGTGGCATGACTGTCATCACAAATGAGAAAAATGAGCTTATTCCTACTAGGACTGTAACAGGATGGCGTGTTTGTATTGATTATAGAAAATTAAATGACGCCACCAGAAAAGATCATTTTCCCTTACCTTTCATTGATCAAATGTTGGAAAGGTTAGCTGGAAACAGTTACTATTGTTTTCTTGACGATTTCTTCGGATATTTTCAAATTCCAATAGCACCCGAGGACCAATAAAAAACCACGTTCACCTGCCCTTATGGTACTTTTGCTTACAAACGCATGCCATTTGAACTTTGCAACGCTCCTGCAACCTTTCAAAGGTGCATGATGGCGATTTTTCACGACATGATAGAAGAATGCATGGAAGTTTTCATGGATGACTTTTCAGTCTTCGGTGATACTTTTGAAACATGTCTAGTTAATCTTGAACGAATGCTTATTAGATGCGAATAATCAAATCTAGTTCTTAATTGGGAGAAATGCCATTTCATGGTTAAAGAAGGCATCGTTCTTGGTCATAAAATTTCAAAGGAAGGAATTGAAGTGGATAGAGCTAAAGTAGATGTAATTGCTAAACTTCCACATCCCACCAATGTTAGAGGAGTTAGGAGTTTTCTAGGGCATGCCGGTTTTTACCGACGTTTTATAAAATATTTTTCTAAAATTCCCACTCCTATGAATAAATTCCTAAAAAAGGATGCTCCATTCATCTTTTCAGATGAATGCATCAAATCTTTTAATATTCTTAAAGAAAAACTCACGAATGCGCCGATCATGATAACTCCAAATTGGAATCTACCATTTGAACTCATGTGCGATGCAAGTGATTTTGCAATGGGAGCCGTTTTAGGACAAAGGATTGAAAAATGATTTCAACCTATTTATTACGCTAGTAAGATGTTACAAGGAGCACAAACAAATTACACAACTACTGAAAAAGAACTCCTTGCTATTGTCTTTGCTTTTGACAAATTTTGTTCATATCTCGTTCTATCTAAAACGGTGGTCTATAATGACCATTCTGCTCTTAGATACCTATTTTCAAAACAAGATGCCAAACCACGATTAATCTGTTGGAACTTACTCTTACAAGAGTTCGATATTGAAATCCGAGACAAAAAGGGAGCAGAAAATCTCGCCGCTGATCATCTTTCTCGTCTTGAAAATCCTGAATTAGAAGTTCTAAATGAATCTGCCATACAAGATAACTTTCCTGATGAATATCTTTTGAAGATCGATTATAATGAAATTCCATGGTTTTCAGACTATACAAACTATTTACTATGTGGATTCCTTGAAAAAGGGTTGTCGTACCAAAAACGAAAGAAATTCTTTAGTGATATAAAGCACTATTTCTGGGAAGATCCACATTTGTTTAAAAGTTATCCCGATGGAATAATCCGCCGATGTATATTTGGGGATGAAGCCAGTCAAATCTTAAACCATTGTCACACAGGACCAACAGGAGGGCATTATGGGCCTCAACTCACAGCAAGGAAAGTTTACGATGCTGGATTCTATTGGCCTACAATTTTCAAAGACGCACACCTTCTTTGTAAATCCTGTGATGCATGTCAAAGGGCCGTAAAAATAAGTCAACATGATGAAATGCCACAAAATGTCATTCAAGTATGTGAAGTATTTGACGTTTGGGGTATTGACTTTATGGGTCCATTTCCAAAATCTCATAATAATCTCTACATTCTCGTTGCCATTGATTATGTATCTAAATGGGCGGAGATAATCTCTATATGTTCCAAATAAGGATGCACGAGTTGTAGTCAATTTCTTAAAACGTCTTTTTGCAAGGTTCGGAACACCGAAAGCTTTAATAAGTGATCGGGGTAATCATTTTTGTAATAATCAACTAGAGAAAGTTCTCAAAAGATATGGAGTAACTCATAAAATCTCCACTGCTTATCATCCACAAACAAGTGGACAAGTTGAAAATACCAACCGAGCATTAAAACGTATTCTAGAGAAAACCGTAGGATCAAATCCAAAGGAATGGTCCATGAAATTGGAGGATGCAATATGGGCTTTTAGAACAGCCGACAAAACTCCAATTGAAACCACACCTTTTAAACTCGTTTACGAAAAAGCATGTCACCTTCCATTAGAAATTGAGCACAAAGCATTTTGGGCTTTGAAGACATGTAATCTTGATTTGCATGAAGCTGGACGTCTACGGTTAAGTCAATTAAACGAATTAGAAGAATTAAGACATGATGCATACGAAAATTCGTTAATCTATAAAGAAAGAACGAAGAAATGGCATGATAAAAGAATCAGAAGTTCAAAAGAATTTAAAGAAGGAGACAGAGTTCTTCTTTTCAATTCACGATTCAAGTTATTTTTTGGAAAATTGAAATCAAGATGGTCTGGACCATTCATAGTCAAAAGAGTTTTCCCATACGGAACAATAGAGTTGATAAATTCAAATAGGATTGATTTTAAAGTTAATGGTTACATAGTTAAACATTACATACATGGTCCGATGGAAGTTGACAATGAAGTCAATCATAATTTCACCACCCAAGAAAACCCTCAGAATGAAAACATAAATATGTTATCAACAACATATGAAAAACAAAAATTGGAAGATGGGGAAGCTTCAAATTAGAGTAATGAAGAAGAATTCCTATACAAACCTCCCATTCCAAGAAACGAAGAAAAATGTGAACAAGAAGTTCAAGCAGAAGTGAAAGAACCAAGAAAAGATCACTTGGAAAAGGTTAACAAACCAACTCTACTTACTAAAGTAGGAGACCCAGGTGAATTTATCATTTCTTGCTTGCTTAACGATGGTGCTATGTATAATGGACTCGCAGATTTAGGAGCAAGTGCAAATGTTATGCCTCTTTCCTTATACAAAAGATTAGGTGTGGGTAAATTAAGACCAACCAGAATAGGTGTTCAATTATTTGATCAAACCATTAAACACCCGGTTGGAATAGCAAACAATTTACTTGTTAAAGTGGGAAGTTTGAACTTTGTTGCAAATTTCATAGTTATTAATATGGAGGAAGACCTTGATATTCCTCTAATTTTAGGTCGCCCATTTTTAGCAACCACCGAAGCGTTCATTGATGTAAGAGAAGGTAGAATGACACTTAGGGATGGTGACAAATCGGTTACCTTTGTGAACCGAAAGTTTAGATCTCCACCAACCAAACTGTTAAACCAATAAAAACGCCTAAGTGTGGGGAAGATGAAGCAACAACCAATGATGACCTGATAACAAAGAACTCCATTGTTGATACGAAATTAGATGAACCCGTTTTCAACAGTTCAATGAAGAAACTTTATAAACGGATTCAAGATGCTAGGATTAAAGGGAACTTTAAGTTATGTAACCGATTAGTATCCAATTTTTCGCCTAAAGAAAAGGCAGTGTTAGTTGTATTTGTGAAAGTTACAGAGGAAATCAACAATTGGCTTGAAGCAAAAGTCAGAGATATACAAGTTGTTGATAGTCCAATTGAAAACGAAGTTAATCACAATTTCGACACCACAGCTAACTATGTGTGGGAAGATTCGAATCTTTTAAGGGTAATATGTATTTCTGTTAGAGTTAGATATTCTGTTCTCATGTAGTTTTCGAGAATTGAATCCGAATGGTCTTTCCCTAGCAGACCCTAAAGAACTAGTCTTCTCCCTCCATTCTGAATTTTTATTTTTTTTAGGTTTTACGAGATGAAGAATTCCTTTGATCTGAACCATGGTCTACTACTACACGCTATGATTACTAAATGTAATAATGACACACTCCCGAGTGAAGTGGTATCATTTATAAGAGGCAAAATGGACGAAGTGAGGAAAGAACTCAGAAAAGATCATCATAAGATACATTTTGGTAAAGGAAAATTAAAATTCGCAACAAAAAGAAGAGCACGACACCTTGAAAGATGTCATAAATGCGGAAAATCATCACACGAAGGTAAATGTTCAAACAATCAAACATATTCAAATACCAAATTTGTTACTCTATGCAGAGAAGGACCGTTCATATGTTTAGAAGAAAATTTATTGAAGAATCGAGGTTACGCCTACGTAGCTATGGAAAACCAAATCACATGACTCTCCTATGAGTCGGCTAAAGCAGGTCTCTGAGAATTCTATCTCACAGGTAAGTATGTACAGTTTTTATTTTTGTTTTTATTTATTGCTTTTAACCTTTTAATAATAAACGCTGAATCGTTCGCTATAAAGTATTAAATTGGTATTCAATAAAATTATGTATGCGAAACCGAAATTAATGATATCATACAAAAATTTATTACATCACTGCGAAATTTACCGTTTATTCTTAAGGTATAAATATCTTTAATCAATCAACCCAAAATATTTCAAAAAGTCATCAGGAGTAAAACTAGGTTATGGAACCGAAATTACTTTACCGAAAAGAGGGGCATATATTTTTGTTAATATTTGATTGATTAAAGTGGGATAAAAGACCAAAAAGATTTTTCATTTTAATTTTTACCTTGTTTTAAAATTAATATATAAATATTAAATTATTAATGTAAATTTTTAAAATTAATATATTTAAGTTTTTAAGTATTTTAAAAATTAATATTTTTAATATAAGTTTGTAAAATTAATGTATAAAAATATTAATGATATTGATATGAATTTTTAATTTTATGCATTTTAAATTTAAGTCTGGTGTGAATTTAAAAACAAAAATGTACTTTATTTCATTAAGTTAAAAATATGATTTTTGAAAATTAGTCGTGAGTTGAAGATTAGGTCGTTGAACCGAAATTGCTTTACCCAAGGGAGGGACGAGAAATTTTATTATCATTATTTTTAATCTTATTTAATTAAAGTATGCCAAAAACATTAAAAAAAAACCCAAAACTCTTTGCTTTTAAAACGACGCTTAAAAAGTGACAAATTTTAAAATTTTGTCGAGAGACGGACTAGGACAACGATCCGAAACGCCCTCATCCTAAAAAGAAACAAATTTTTTAATTTTTAATTAATTATTTGTTTTAAAAGTATAAGGTTTTTATATATATAAAAAAAATATATCAGGGACCCATGTGATCGCATGGGATTTACCCTTAAACCTCATGCGATTGCATGAGGCAAGAAAACTGGTCAGAAACATAAAAGCAGACGAGCTACTGCTGCTCCTCATAACACACACACACATATCCGAAAATACTCCCAAACACTCTCAAAAATTCGCCATTTTTCACCATAATTTATCAAATTTCTTGCTCTAATCATGTCTTTCTTCAGATGGGGAGGCAAAAAGGTAAAAATTTCACCCCTAAACTCTTTAAATTTTCAGTTTTAGTGTTCTTGAGCTAATTTTTACCTAATTTGATTTTGTTAATTTCTAGTGTAATTAGAGTTAAATTGTTAGTATATTATGCATGTATAACCTAGATTGATGCTATTTGTCATGATTTGAAGCCAAAAACTTCAAAAATTTTAGAAATCTAGGGTTTGTGTTCTTGAGCAATTTGGGGCTTTTTGATATAAATAGGTTATGACCAATTTTTTTCATGAATTATTGCTAAATTAAGTAGTGTAACATGTTTAGGTAGCTAAATGATCCAAACTTTGATCCTAAACATGATTTTTGAGAATTAAAGTGGACTTTTTAAGTCTAAAATTCATGAACTTGATTAAATTGATGTAAATGCCATTTGAAACTTGTTTAATTGCTAGTAATGGTTATTTTAACATGTTATTTGAGTTGAATGCTTATGAACTTTGTAAACATTTTCATATATGCTTATTTGAAAAAGTGTAGAATTGTTAAAATTGTGAAAATGTGTATAAGTTTAATTTTGATTGAACATGTTATTGTAATTGTTTCAAGTTGTTATTTTGCTAACACTAATGCATATTTGGATGCACAAATTTTGTGTTTAATGTGTTTTGCAGAGATATACCGATACTGATGGTGCATCATCATCATCTAGGCAACCTGTTCCGGAACCACAACCAGAAATGCAATATGAGCCACAATATGAACCAGAACCTGAACAGGAACAACAACAGGAACAACAATATCATAATGATCAACACATACCGTATTATGATCCGAAACAAGAATATGTTAATGCCTACGTACAATTTCCGATTCATCCAATAATGGAACACCCAACGATTCATGAAGAACAGTTGCATCCTAATTTGAGATTTGATTAAAGCTGGAGAGATTACCCGACATTCCAAAGTAACAAATTTAAACTGGTAACGAAAAATGTAGAAGTACCGAGGGTAATCGATTGGGAGCCTTTGGAAAGGGTCCAACTAGCTAACTCAGTTAGGCAGCATCTGATCTAAAGGTATGGGAACTCTTCTTTTCCCGATTGAGAACGTTTATTTACCATTCGTAGGCCTGTATATAAAGAGTGGTGTGTTGAGTTTATGAGTACTATATCACTTGATACGAATGTAGTTAGGTTAGACGATAGGAATTTTTTTAGATTTTTACTTGGCCGTAGGATGTATAGGATGTCCATGCTGGACATAGCCAGGGCTTTACAGATTTACACTCCTGGTGAATTACTACTACCTGATTGTACAAATTTGATTTATCATGGTGAAAGGGTAGATAGGAATTTTGACGCTGACGCCGTCTGGAGGCGTATGTCAAATTATAATGTTTTTTACGCTGGGAGGAAGACACTCCTATTTAGATATTAACAAAGCAGAGCTTCGTGTTATACATAGATTTTTAGCTAATTCGATTACACAAAGAGGTAAAAACAAGGAGAAGATGACCTTACATGATTTATTTTACCGTAAGTGTATTCGAAACACTAGAAGCGTTGTTAATATCCCCTACTGTGTTGGTTTTTATCTGTCCAAAATGGTGGCAGGAATACAGAACGGGGGAATAATAAGAGGAGGTATTTTTGTTACTATTATTGGAGAGTATTTGGGTATAGATAGGGATCAAGGGGGTCCACTGATGGTGTGTAGGGAACAGGTTGACACTTTAGGATTGCGGGTCTATCAGGGTGCAAAGGTATTAAAGAGCAGACGCAATCAGGCACTACCATATGATGGTCGTCATCCACAGGTAGAGAGAGGTTCAGATGAGGAAATGGAGGAACTAGATGACATTAGGGATGTCATTAGGGAGGCTATTACTGTCGTTTACCAGCGTATAGATGAGGTAGAAATGACAAACGAGGCTAAACATAGTCAGTCGAGCAGTGGCACGCCGAGAATGTGTACGAGCATTCCAGGCAACGATAGCATGATAGATGGCACTATTATCAGCATCAGATCATGAGCCAGCTATCACCTCAGGTACCAAATAACTACGTACTGACCCGACCTGCTTACTATCATCCACACCAGCCCGATATGCGACCACCATTTACTCTCTATGACCCTAACCAGGTCTATCAGTACACCTATAACCAATCGTGGAACCCGACCGACGACATGAACTGGAACCCCTATCCAGATTGATATAGTTCCCGTTGGTGATTTGTATTTTTTATTATTTTTATTTATTTATGTTTAAACATATAATATTGTGATACTTTTATGTAAGTTTTAACATTTTTATTATGTTGTACAAATATTTCATATTTGATTTGAAAGTGGGATGTTAAGTCACATTTCAAATTACCATGCATGTTATTATTTGTATGTATGTATATTGTCAATTGTACACAACAGGGTAAAACAGCGAACTTTCAAAAACTGGCATTAAGTTCAGCAAAAGCTACTAATTTTGGCGACAAAACGAAAAACAAATGTGATGTAACAACAAGACGGAATGAACAAATGATGTGCACCATTTATCATTCAACAAACAAACGCCAATATGTTTGGAAACTTTGGTAAAATTTAATCATTTTTCTACGCTAATCACCCTCAATAATTTAAATTGTACTGATTTCTTGCAAATGAGGGCATTGCAAGATCTTAAGTGTGGAAAGGGGTTAAATTCTTTCGGATTTTTAAAATTTTAAATTAAAACACTTGGTTACCATTAAAAATACTAGTAACGCAGTAGCTTTATTAGAATCTAGTGCTCTCTGATAATAAAGAACAGCCCTAGTCTTATATACTGACTACCCAATTCTAGTAAAAATTTTCAAAATTTTTAAATAAATGAAATCAGAATCATGTTTATACATAATTATGAACGATAAAACTAGGTGTTAACACCGAAATTATTGTTACATCGAAAAGGACATAAATTGAGAAACAACCTAAAATGTTAGAATTCATTTAAAATGGAATAGAGGAAAATAAAAAGGCAAAGAAAGGAAAATAAAAGCCAAGTGTGGGAAAAATTTACCAAATTATTTAGAACATATATCACATATTTTTATACAAATAATTTAAGATACTTTTGTTTTGGACAATTTTATCAGTTTTACCCAATTTCTTATAATATATTTGAAAGAAAAGATGGATCTACACGATGAATCAATTCCATCATTAAAAGGAAGTAAAGTCTTCAGAAAAAGAAACACGCTTCTTGATTTAGGTCAGGAAGTTGTCGTCCAGATCAGTTGTAGAGTCTACGAAAAACCTTGAAAAGTTTTCTCGAAAATCAGCTGGAAATCCACGGACCTCAGCATCAAACAGGGTCGCCAAGTGGTCAGACTTATCATAACCATGAGAGGATCTGTCTCGTACAATGGGGGGCACCGTGCAAATTAGCTTATAAGACTAATGAATCAGATCCCCAGAAAGGATAATCTCCTTAAAGATCAAAAATCAGCTTTTAAGACTGATATTACTCAATCCTTGGGATTGACCTTAAACATTGAGAATTACAAACTCATGGAATTCGATAATATCTAAACTCGAGCTTGAACGAGAAAATATTTTGATCAAATTACAAACCGATTTATTTTCTGAAAATCCATTTTCAATGCGTTCATTACCATTGAACGTAAAATCTTAGGAATTCACCTGAAATTCATTAGGTCACCTGAACCAAATCGGGTGTCAACCGTAAGAACGGTGGTTGCATATCATGGTCAAAGACAGGACCTTTATGCCAAACCGAAAAACTATAGGGTGATCTTTACTATTGCTCCTACAAAGGATAGTAATTGCATCCGACACGATATAGACCATAATCAAAAGCATGTTACGGGACATTGCCTCAACAGTTGCTTGTTCAACGCTTTCCTTTACAACCGGACTGTAGTTTACCAAAAGGTAATATACAGAGCAAGTATACAGGACGTGTTGCTTTCCCAATACAAGGTTAGCAAGTGGGTGACACAAAACCATAAGTTTTGAGCTAAAATTTTCAAATTTGAAACCCACAAAACCCACAAAAATAATTTGCAAACACCGGTGAAGGGTTATTCCGAAAAACTTATCTAGGGTAAAAGCTAGATTGAATTTTCAAAAGGTCAAATGTTTTCATAAATATCCAATTTCCTAAAGGATCTAAATTTTCATAGTCATGTGGGACTGTAAACCACAAGGTTACTATCATTGTTCATACCGTCGTATTAAAATCACTGATGTATAAAGTGTGAAGAATAAAGAAGTGATTCTAGTATTTTTATTTCAAGACTATATTGCTTGAGGACAAACAACGCTCAAGTGTGGGAATATTTGATAATGCTAAAAACGAACATATATGTCATAGCATTATCCCTCAAGATAGACAAGCTTTTAGTTGCAATTGTTCTATTTACAAGTGATATTCGTTTAAATAATAAAAGGTGAAGACAAAAGACAGATTCGACGAATTGAAGACGCAAATGACCAAAAAGCTAAAAAGTACAAAGTACAATCCAAGAGATTCAAATTATTGAGGAGAAACGTCTAAAATTACAAGAGTACAAGCCGCAAAATGCAAAGTACAAGATATTAAATAGTACGAAAGGACGTTCGAAAATCCGGAACCGGGACCAGAGTCAACTCTTAACGCGCGACGCAACGGAGCAAAAATTATAAGTCAACTATGCACATGAATATAATATAATATATAATTAATTCTTAAAATTATATATATATATATTATATTATATATTAAAACCATCGGCAAATAAGAAAACAAAAGCATTTGGGCTGGATCCAGCTGGCCATGCGATCGCATGGCCTGGAAGAACAAAACCCATGCGATCGCATGGCCCCAAAAGTCTGACCACATCTATAAATTTCGCAGTTTTCGGCCGAATATCACACACATAATTCAATCTCTCACTCTCTACGATATATATATATATATATATATATATATATATATATATATATATATATATATATATATATATAATTTATAATTTTAATTTTAATTTAAGATTAATAATAATAAGGTTATGTTAGCGAATATTGTAAGTGTGTAAGTCAAAATTCTGTCCGTGTAACGCTACGCTATTATTAATCATTGTAAGTTATGTTCAACCTTTTTAAATTAATGTCTCGTAGCTAAGTTATTATTATGCTTATTTAAATCGAAGTAATCGTGATGTTGGGCTAAATATTAAAGATGGGGTAATTGGGCTTTGGACCATAATTGGGGTTTGGATAAAAGAACGACACTCGTGAAAATTAGACTATCGGCTACTAATGGGCTTTATATAAACTAAATGATACCTCGTTAATTTAATATATAGACTTATAATTTGACGAATTTATATATAACCACATACGCTTGACTGGGTACGGTGAGCGGGATATCTATAAATACCAATAATTATTCATTTGACCGGACACGGGGATGGATTAATAATCAATAGACTTGTTGAAACATGGGTGAATTACATACAAGGGTAATTGGTGTAATTGTTAACAAAGTAATAAAACCTTGAATTACACGCAGTCGATAACCTGGTGTATTCATTAAACAAAGTATTAAGACTTTGTTACAGTTCGAATCCCCAATTAGTTGGAATATTTGACTTCGGGTATAAGGATAATTTGAAGAAGACTCTCGCACTTTATATTTATGACCGATGGACTATTATGGACAAAACCGTATGGACATATCGAATAATCCAGGACAAAGGACAATTAACCCATGGTAATAAATTAAAATCAACACGTCAAACATCATGATTACGGAAGTTTAAATAAGCATAATTCCTTTATTTTATATTTCATCGCATTTTTATTTACTGTCATTTTATTTATCGCACTTTTTAATTATCGTACTTTTTAATTATCGCAATTTAATTTATCGTCATTTTATTTATCGCACTTTAATTTATCGCACCTTAATTATTGTCATTTACTTTACGCTTTAAATTAAGTTGTATTGATTTTTAATATTTTACATTAGGTTTTAACTGCAACTTAAGACATAAAATCGACAAACCGGTCATTAAATGGTAAAAACCCCCTTTTATAATAATAATAATATTACTTATATATATATATATATATATATATATATATATATATATATATATATATATATATATATATATATATATATATATATATATATATATATATATATATTATACAAATATATTTTTTAAATTATAGCGTTAAACTTGGCTAGTTCCCTGTGGACGAATCAGACTTACTAAAAACTACACTACTGTACGATTAGGTACACTGCCTATAAGTGTTGTAGCAAGGTTTAGGTATATCCACTCTATAAATAAATAAATAACTTGTGTAAAATTATAACTTGTGTAAAATTACTAAAAACCCCCTTTTTCTATTTCGGTTATATACGTTAGAAAAACCAGAATCAATTATTACTGTGTTGTGCATTAAACCTCGATTCTATGTCTTTAATGTTCTTGCAACAATATGTAAGATCGAAACATTATTGTTCAATCAATCCCTTCAAACCATCTTTTCCCAATTCCATCCCGATCAATTACACTCATCCCTATTCCAAATCAACCGGACCTAAACCTTTCAAGAAATTTCACTCTTTTCCACAGAAAGCCACCATTTTTATGGGAAATCTTTCTTGATTCACCACTCCCAACACTATTCGCTGCATCATTCACGATATTGGGACTATTTTGGGTATTTCCTGGAAAAAAGGTCGTTCATACGCCTTTGTCAAATTAACTTGGAACTGTAAGGGACTTGGAAACAAGAATAAAGGGAAAAGTGTGTTTGGAAATCATAATTCCTCTAATGATGAAATTTGGAAATCTTGTGTCATTAAATATTTCGTTAATTGCCCTCAAGGAAATAAGTTCTCGGATACCTCTAGTATCAATCGTAACGTGTTATCGGGTGTATGGCATGATAGTATAAAGCTTCAAAACACTGATGAGTTATTTAACATGGTTAGTCCTCAAAGTTGGAAATGGAAGATCGGTAAAGGAGGAGTGTCGGTTAAAGAAATCTTGAGGTATAGGCTTTGTCTACAAGATGGAGTTGATGACAAGTGTTCAAGGTATATGTTGAGTGTTGAATCTTTAGAACATTTTTTTCTTCATTGTTCGTGGGTTTGCAAGGTATGGTCGGTTTTTTTTAAGTGGTGAAAAGTGTCTTGGGTAATGCCTTGGTCCATTGCCTCTTTTTCGATTGAATGCTATAATGGCTTAGGGTTTAAAGTTAAAAAGGCTTGGAGATTGATGGGTCCGGCCGCGTATTGGTTTATTTGGCTTGCAAGAAATGATAGGGTCTTCAATGGGGTTTCTTAATGTTGGACGGTGATTGTTGAAAATGTTAAGCTTAAAGTCTTTAATGATTGGTGAATATTAATAAAGCTGAGGCTCTTCAATTCTATGTTTGGATGTCACATCCTTGGGATGTCATAGGATAGTCCATCCGTTATGGTGTTCAGGATGCTAGTTTCTAGATGCTTGCTGCTTTTTTCGTTTTAGATTCTAGTTCCTTTAAGTTTTTGTACACGCTAGCTTTTTTGGTTTTGGCTAGTTTCATGTTGTGTAATGTTTTTAGGCTTCTGTATATGGGCTGTTCCAATTAGGCAGCCTGCAGTTTGTATGTGTTTTTCACATTTTGTGAATGATATCAATATATCCCAACTTTTGCCAAAAAAAATATATACGTTACTCATTATAAATTGAAAACATTATATTGTATTTTGTATTTTGTAATATTAATGCAAAGTTTTATGTCATTTATTATAAATTGAAAAACATTGTATTGTATTTTGTATTTGTGTAATACTAGAAAAAAATTCGACCGCGCGTTGTTGCGGTTGTATTCAACGCGCAGTCGAATTTGAATATATGTTGTTTGGTACCTAATATATCTATTAGATTGAGTTGTTTGTTGTACGTGTATGTATATGTATGAAATATAACCCGAAATATTTAGTGTTTTTTTAACGATGTCCGTTTCGCGCGTAGTTAGTCCCGTTGTGTTCGTTAAATTTTTTCGAGTTGAACGGTGATTTCGAAAAAATTTTAACTCGCACCGAGTGAGAAGATAGAGCCCGTTAAAAATTCGGGTGGATTTAGTTTCTTTTATTCTAATAAAATTATATATTTGCGTTTTATACTCCTGAAAAAGTGTATAGTTGAGGGACCGTTGTGTAAATTGAGCCGAATTTGACGGGCCATTTGTAGTGTGAGCGCAAACTCAAAACGACAATCCGAAATAACTGGAACGACAAAATCCGCCACACATTTTAGTATATAGGTATAATAATATATTTGCGTTTTATACTCCTGAAAAAGTGTAAAGTTGAGGGACCGTTGTGTAAATTGAGCCGAATTTGAGGGGCCGTTTGTAGTGTGAGCGCAAACTCAAAACGACAATCCGAAATAACTGGAACGACAAAATCCGCCACACATTTTAGTATATAGGTATAATAATATATTTGCGTTTTATACTCCTGAAAAAGTGTAAAGTTGAGGGACCGTTGTGTAAATTGAGCCGAATTTGAGGGGCCGTTTGTAGTGTGAGCGCAAACTCAAAACGACAATCCGAAATAACTGGAACGACAAAATCCGCCACACATTTTAGTATATAGGTATAATATAATATAATATAATAATAATAATATAATTAGACAGTAAATGCAGAGTTGTATATTTTTTTTTAAATTCGTAATGATCACTTTTTAGAATACGGATAGATAGATACATTGTAATGATACAATTGTGTTTTTTAAAGTTTGATATATAAAGATAATAGGGCACATGATTTGATCAAGATAATAATATAATAATGCGTTTTATAACTTGTTATAGTAACATGTAAAAGATGCATGGGAAATGAACTCGCAAATAAGACTCCAGCCAATGTATAGTTTGGGACGTGTGGTCCATGCTATTTAGGCAACATGCCCCTCCACCATAACTACTAGGGACCATTTTGTCAAACTCTTTTAGGTGGATTTTATGGGAACACGTTGTACCATGTCACACACACCTTTTTATACTTTTATGACAAAATTGAGCGGATAGTCTAGTTTGTACCATTTAAAGTATTGGTTTTTGATGTGCATTGTCCCCGTGGTTTGCAAAAGGAGCAATAATAGTTCAAATGTTTAACGTCCGTTAACTTTTCTGTTAAATTTGGTTATATGCAAAACATGTGAGGACAAAAATATCTTTTCATTTTTCTTCTCTACCTTCTCCATCCTTAAACAACATTAAAAACATCTTCATATTCCCTAAATAAAACCATTTAAAACTCTAAAACTAAATTAAAATTCAAATACATCAAAATCACTCAACTAAAATTAAAAAACTCAATTTTGTGCATCATCTAACATGTTTGGGACAATAATTTAATTGGTTCCTAAAATCAATTATAAAACACCATATTGCATAAACTTTGGACACTTTTGACTCATCTAGAGTTGTGAAAGCTATATTGAACCTGTAAAAGCTATATTGAACCTGTTTCGAGGAGCTGACATATGCAATCCCGAGGCACTGGAATTGTGCTTAAATATATGGACACTTTTGGACTTTTTACCCGTTTGAGGAGCTGACATATGCAATCCTGGGATTTGAAAGTCAACAGTTGGACACTTTTAACTCATCTGGAGCTGTGAAAGATATACTGAACCTGTAAAACACCATATTGCAGGAACACATGAGACTTCAAAGCAATAGCTATTATCTTCGTTCAGCTCCCAATAAAGCAATAGACAACCCTCCAAATACTTAATTCCAAAAGACAAAATTTCATTCCTCGTCCCTGAACTCTACATCGACTTTGACTCCCGGTCCTTTTTCTTTTTTTTGTGCAGTACGAGTCCCTAAACTATGAAAAGAGTACATCCCCCGTCCCCCGTCTACTTTCTGTCAAAACCTACCGTTACCCCTTATCACGTGCTTGTCATGTGAGGGTATTTTTGTCATTGTTTTTTCTTCTTCTCTCATAAAAACCCCCAAATCTTCACAGCTCACCCTTTTTAACCATCGTCCCCAAATTAGGGTTCCATCTTTCTAAAAATCGAGCACGCAGTCGTTAACAAACACATCAAATAACGATGGTTTATTGTAATTGTGGTATACTTGCAGCTCAACGAACGTCAACAACGCGAAAGAATCCAGATAGGCGTTTCTTCAGATGTCCAAATCAGGTTCTTCTTTTTGACGAATTTTAATTTAATTTTATTTCTGATGTCGAATCCAGAAATGAGGTTTGATTAAATGGTTTGTAATCTGTTATATTTTCAGTTTTCGGATTGTGGTTTCTTTTGTTGGATTGATCCACCTACGAGGGTTGACGCTATCAGGGATGAGCCACAACAAGATTTGCTTCAATTGGAAAAGCAAAAAACAAGAAGACTAAAGTGGATTATTTTTCTTCATTGAGTTGGAATTATATTGTACTTTATTGTATTTTAAGGTGTCAATGGTGTTGTTTCTTGATTGTAAAATGTTGGTAATGTATGCTGAAGTAATGTATGTGCCAATGTTGTGTTTTAACATCAATAAACATCAATGTTTTGATTCTTTCTAATTTAGCTAATGACAAGTACCAAATAACAAGTACCAAATTACCAAAAGACGAGTACTAAATAAAGGAAATCATTGTTCATTACACAAGTACCAAATAACCAAAAGACATTACACTAGATTATTCATTAAACTAACACCAAATACCAAATAACATTGTTCTAAAGACAATTAACACAAACCAAAAGACAATAAACACAAACACATTCAAGGACCACCATTTCCAGTTTTTGCTTTCTTCTTGCTACCTTTACCACTTGATTGCTTGTTGGCACCTTTACCACTTGGTTGCTTTCTTTTCAATCCTTCACCTCCATTAGGGCAACCCCTTACATTATGACCATATATTTCACACCTTGAACATTTAATACTTGTACCCTTCTTTGACAGCTTTCCTTTATTAACCATGTCATCTTTTTCTTCAAGAGATTTCCTCCTGTTCTTCTTAGGACGACCTGCAGTTGGAATTTTTTTTGGACATACCAAAGTTGTTGGCACTAGAGACTTGACCCACTCAGATTTGCCCTTCACAGGGTTAATGGTATGAGAATAAGTTTTTTTCCAAGTAGATAACCAATAAACATGATGGACATTTGACTCTAAAACAACATCTTGACTATAAACAGACATGTTCAACATTGCAGCTACTGCATGCTTACAAGGCATGCCTGTAAGCTCCCATTTTCTACAGCTGCAAGTTCTCAAAGTCATGTCAACCACACATTGGTCTTTATGATGACCATTCATCTGATACTTATCATCCCCATTCCAAATAACATCACATTTCATTGCTTCTTTCTTAATGTTGTCAAACATCTTAGTGGCAGCTGGTGTAAGTGGCCCTTTACACTTTGAGATTGTTGTTCTAACATTAGCAATTCTTTTCATCATATATGTTCTGATATACTCCAATGCAGTAATGATTGGCTTATCTCTAGCCTCACATAGCCATCTATTTAGCACTTCACAATGATTGTTTAACAATATGTCTGAATGTGCACGGCCTATGGAACAGAATGTATAAAACATTCTTAAAATGCAACTGTAAATGGTACTAAACTTTAAATCTAAATGAAGTAAAGACCAATTTTACCTGTAAAATGACTTCTTGCCCATTGTGCAGGTTGAATTTTAGAAAGATACAGATGTGCAGGTTCACTAAACTCTTTAAACTCAGCCATTTTCCTTTCAAACTGAGGCACAGTGGTGGCACTTGCACAAGCCCACAAATGATTCTTATATGCAACCCCACTCCAATACTTCTTCATATTCTGTTGAATGTGCCTCAAAAAGAATCTGTGTTCAGCCACAGGAAAAACTTTACCAACAGCAGCTATTAGTCCCTGTAACCAAACTATATAAATTAGACATTTAAAAATAAATAATATATGACATACATGGTATAAATGGTACCTTCTGCCTATCACTTATGAAAGTGAAATTAGACATCTCAGTTAGATCCAAATCTCTAGCCAATAATTCAAGAAACCACAACCAAGAACTGTAGCATTCTGATTCCACAATTGCATAAGCAAGAGGATAAATTCCATTATTGGAGTCAAGACCAACAGCTATTAACATAAAACCACTAGCTGGTTCTTTCATAAAAGCTCCATCCAACCCAAGAAGATCTCTTCCAATAGCATTAAATCCTCTTTTCAATGGACCCAAGCATATGTAAATCCTTTTGAACACTCTTGTCATTGATGATGGTGTATCACAATCTTCTACCTCAAGCTTAACAGTGCTACCAGGGTTAGACCTTCTCAGTTCAAGTATATAATCTCTCAGTTCTCCATATTGATCCATGTAGCTTCCCTTTATCAATTGTCTGGCTTTTTGAAGTGCCCTAAAAGCTTTATGTGGATGTATTTTGACCTCCAAATCCTTCTCTAATTGAGCTTTCACTGCTTTCACTGGGATTTCTGGGTTGTTTGTAAATGATCAACCAACTGTTTAGAAAGTAATTTTGATGTACATTGCCTAATTATTCTTGATTCAAAACAATCATGTCGATCTCTATATGTTTTAACCACCCATGTATCTGCATTGGGTTCCTTGGACACATGTAAAACCCAGTCACATTCAATGTGCTTTTCCCTATGATGTGATTTTTTATTCTTATCTTTATTGGTTAAAGTGTTTTTTGTTTTCTTTTCCTTGGGTGTAGTGGATGTATTTGTCTTTTTCCCTTTATTTCCCACCATTAATTTGGTCCCACTACTCTCACCTACCTCCACATCTTTTGAAGTTTGACCAGACTCTTTCCAAACAACACCCTCACATCTTGCTCTCACTCTAATCCTGTCATTTTTCACTATTACCAGATTCCTTCTACTCTCAACTGCATGCAAATTAATTGCTTCTGTAACCTCTGCCTTAGTTCCAAACTCTTGACCATGAATGAACCTAATAGTACCAACTCCAGCTGGTCTTTCCTGCTCTTGTGCCTTCAATTCTTTAATATTTTTTTTCTCTCATAAAAGCAGGGTCATCCTCATCACCAATATCACTATCAAATTGATCAATACCAAAATCTTCATTATCAACATAGTCATCCTTTTGTGCTTCAACAGGTTGTTTGGTTGAATTTCCCATGTATTCAACATCAATATCAATATTGTTTACAAATTCTCTCATGTCAACAAACTCATCAAATATATCATTCTATTCATCTACAATAAACTCAGCATCATCTTCATCATCATTATCACTTTCATTTAATGCCTCAGGTTCATCATCATCAACACCTTCTTCCCTAACTACTGGAACTTCACTGGATAGGACAAATGGTTCATCATCTTCAAAATTATTAGCTTCTTCCCTAACTACTAGAACTTCACATGCAGGGACCAATGGTTCATCAACTTCAACATTAATATCACATTCCCTAATTACTGGAACTTCACTAGATAGCACCAATGGTTCATCATCTTCAACATTATTACCACAATCCTTAACTACTGGAGCTTCACTAGATTGCACTAATGGTTCATCATCTTCAACAATTAGTTTACCTTTTAAAACTTCAGCTCCTTCTACAACTAGTTTCTTAGCAACTTTACTTTTTTTACCTTTTGGTTTATTCTTAACTGTTATTTGCTCTTCCTCAACTATCTCCTGTAAAACAAATTTACTTCTACCAGCTGGACTAACAAACTCAGGCACAATCACCTTTGGGTTGAGTTCATGTTCTGTGTAAACAGACATTTCCACAATCCTATTCTTCTTCCTACTTTCTTTGACATATTTAAGCATATTTCTAACATCATCATCTGAACCTAATGGTTCTAAACCAAAATCAAGGTCACTTTCAGGTCTAAGAAAGTGATATACTATCACCTTAAAACCATTATATCCCAGGTCCTGAATGAGATGGTCAAGCTCATGTATTGAAAACATATCCATGTCAATAAAATCAATGTAACTTACTTTCCCATTCACATATTCCCTTCCTGAGCATCAGTAAACTCTCCACCATGATGAATCTTTAGTGTAAAAAGTAAATCATCACATCCTGTTAAAAATAAAATAGACAAAATGAGGGTTTAGAAGGATATCGAGTGTGAAATTATGGAACAAAAAATGCAATTAAGATACACAGACACTCACCATAAATAAATCTAAGATCGTAATCAGGATCTTTAGGGCGAATTGTGTAATCCATCGATTATGAGCTTCACATGCAGTCTAATGAAAAAGTTAAGTTCACGAACCCAAATAAATTTGGGGACGAGGAATAAAGAGTGAGCTGTGAAGATTTTGGGGTTTTTATGAGAGAAGAAGAAAAAACAATGACAAAAATACCCTCACATGACAAGCACGTGATAAGGGGTAACGGTGGGTTTTGACAGAAAGTAGACGGGGGGACGGGGGATGTACTCTTTTCATAGTTTAGGGACTCGGACTGCACAAAAAAAAGAAAAAGGACCGGGAGTCAAAGTCGATGTAAAGTTCAGGGACGAGGAATGAAATTATGTCATTCCAAAATTACACAATAATGAATATTTGCACAGTCAACTAAGTGATAAACTTTTAATGAATATAAACGTCAAATCAAGACAATAATATCATGTTTATGACAAATTAAACAAAAACAAATCGAAATGCCATAACCTAATCAGCCAATAAATAATACGAAGTAAACGAAATGACAATAACCTTCACATCTCTACAACACCAACATGAAACTAATGTAAAACCTCACCAAATTCTAAGAGGAAACAGCGAGAAGACAATTGATACATTTTTTGCAAAACACACCGGATCTTCTAAGTATTCCGTACCTGAATATTATGGTCAAAGATTGAATTAAGTGTGCATCATCTTCTCTTATCTGATCCTCAACATAAATAAGAGCCGCAAGAACACCATCTATCCCCACATAAACCACTGGCTGGTTTTTGAACTCTCGTTTTCTATAAACGGATTTTCAAAACCTCCGTGCCTGCATCAAATTTAATATCGCATATGAGCTTGTAAGTAGCTATAGGATTCCGGTTCCAGTTTAAGTGACAATGCTTGTGTATAGTACGAGAGGTATTCAAGATACAAAGTCAAAGATAAGTACTTCTAAATATAGACTGTAATAGGGCTTTGTTGCAAACGATAGCAGCTAACATGCTTCTTTCTTTGCATATTAAAAAATTGAATGTGTCAGCACCGACAGCAATTTATCCACGTTTATAGCAATAATGGGCAAACATGAAACATGTTTATTTTACCAAATAGGAACAACCTGTAATGAATATGATCAAAGATTCATGAGCAGATGTATGTAAACCAAATTAAAAGTATGATCAAACTGTTTTTAATGTAGAATAGGAAGAAAGCTTCTAAGTGCCAAAATCAACAGAAATCATCTTGGTAAACCATACGTTTCATTATTTTGGAGAGAAAAATTGAACGTTATTTTTTGTGAATATATATTTAGCAATTAAAAACAGTTTCTATAATGCACACAATACCTTTGATAACTTCACAGAGTCCTAACCATGTATGTGACTATATATGTAATTTTAAATCCTTTACTCATCATATATACAATTCTCAACAAAAAAAAAAACAATAATAATCAACAGATAATCATTATAATACCCTTAAGTACTAAAATTCTATACTATCCATAATATAATGTATCTAGAAGCAAACTATCAACATTTAACAAACCTGACGCAACGCTAGCAGAGGTATGAATATCAACAAACGACACAAAAACATGATATTGGCAGAGTAATTAATTTTATTTTTTGAGTAAAAAACAGAAATTGAGCGTCTAAATGTTCATCGTCGTGTAAAACTACATGTCAATTTACAGTAAATTGGCTACAAGTTACATACCTCCCAACCCAATCCAATGAACCAACATAAACTATCTTCGTCTCAACTGAGACTACTTCAACATAAATATATGTTCACCGGCATATTTTATCAAATATATGAATTTATACAAACAGTTCATATGCTTAGATTCTATGCATTTAGTAAAAAATTGAAAAAACATGAAAAACTACCTTACCTTTTCAAAACTAATGAAACCCTAATATTTCAAATACAATTTTCCCTTATTAATAACTTCAAATCGAAAGAATAGGTTAACCACCAAATCAAAAACGACCATTCAAAACTAGAAAAAAACAACAAAAAGGTATAAAAATACCCCGCATACTGATGAAATCGTAAGTTTTCATACCTTCGCAAACGGAAAAAACCCTAATTTTCAAAACTTTGAAATCCTCCGCAAACTGATGACGATGGAGACGCGGATGGTTGCCCTAAGATGGTGAGGGCGGAGAAAACTAATGTTATGCGTAGAGGTGTATATAAAATAGTTATATTTTTACTACAAAATACTATTAAATACGATACAATTTTACACAAGTTATTTATTTATTTATAGAGTGGATATACCTAAACCTTGCTACAACACTTATAGGCAGTGTACCTAATCGTACTGTAGTGTAGTTTTTAGTAAGTCCGGTTCGTTCCACAGGGATCTTTAGCCAAGTTTAACGCTATATTTTTAAAACTATATTTGTAAATATATAAATATATATAAGTAGTATTATTATTATAAAAGGGGGATTTTTACCGTTTAATGACCGGTTTGTCTATTTTAAAAAAACTTTAGTCGCAGTTAAAACCTAATGTAAAATATTAAAAATAAATATAACTTAATTTTAAGCGTAAAGTAAATAACGATAATGAAATTGCAATAAAATTAAATGACAATAAATAAAGTGCGATAATTAAAAAGTAAGATAATAAAAAGTGCAATTAAATACAATGATAGTAAATGAAAGTGCGATAATTAAAAGTGCAATTAAATATGAAATATATAAATTATGCTTATTTAAACTTCCATAATCATGATGTTTGACGTGTTGATTTTATTTTAATACCATGGGTTAATTGTCCTTTGTCCTGGATTATTTAATATGTCCGTCTGGTTTTTGTCCATAACAGTCCATCAGTCATAAATATAAAGTGCGAGTGTCCTCGTCAAATTATCCTTATATCTGAAGTCAAATATTCCAACTAATTGGGGACTTAAACTATAATTACACCAAGTGTCCTTGTATATAATTCACCCCTGTTTTAATAAGTCCATTAACTATTAATCCATTCCCGTGTCCGGTTAAATGAACGATTATTAGTACTTATAAATATCCCGCCCATCGTGTCCGATTGAGTGTATATGGTTATTTATAGGTACGTCCAATTGTAAATCTTTATATTAAATTAACAAACTATCATTTAATTAAATAAATATAAAGCCTATTAATAGCCCATAGTCTAATTTTCACAAGTGTCGTTCTTTTGTCCAAACCCCAATTATGGTACAAAGCCCAATTACCCCGTCTTTAATATTTTAGCCCAACATCACGATTACTTCGGCTTAAATAAGCATAATAATAACTTATCTACGAGACATTAATTTAAAAAGGTTGAACATAACTTACAATGATTAAAAATAGCGTAGCGTTACACGGACAGAATTTTGACTTACACCCTTACAACATTCGCTAACATACCCTTATTATTAGAATTAAAATTAAAATTAAAATTAAAATTAAAATTATAATATATATATATATATATATATATATATATATATATATATATATATATATATATATATATATATATATATATATATACACACGTTGATAGATGAAGAGAAAAAGATGTGTTTGTTCGCTGAAAACTCGTCGCCTTTTATAGATGTGGCCAACATTTCAGGGCCATGCGATCGCATGGCTTTGATGCCTGATTCCCATGCGATCGCATGGAGGGCAGTTCCAGCTCACACTCATTTGTTTTCTTGTTTGCCGACGGTTTATAAATATAATATAATATATATATAATTTTTAAGAATTATTTATATATTATATTATAATCATGTGCATAGTTAACTTGTAATTTTTAGTCCGTTGCGTCGAGCGTTGAGAGTTGACTCTGGTTCTGGTTCCGGATTTTCGAACGTCCTTGCGTACAATTTAATATCTTGTATTTTGCGTTTTGCGTCTTGTACTCTTGTAATTTTGAGACGTTTTTTATCAATAATTGGAACCACTTTGATTGTACTTTGTACTTTTGAGCTTTTTGGTCGTTTGCGTCTTCAATTCGTCAAATCTGTCTTTGTCTTCACCTTTTATTATTTAAACGAATATCACTTGTAAATAGAACAATTGCAACTAAAAGCTTGTCTTTATTGAGGGATAATGCTATGAAATATATGTTCATTTTTAGCATTATCAAAAACCCTAACCTTTTTCCAAGGCGACAAAGTGGTGACGATGAAGACCATCTTTGGTGGCGGTGGCGACGATGATTATTCGCGACGAAAAATGCAGGTGGTGGCGGAGTTGTAGAGAAATAGCTAGAAGCTTATAGCAACTGGCTGTGGGAAGCGAATGGGTGAGGTGAAAAGAGAATTTGGTATATAATAGTATGGTATCAAATTACAAAATTACCATTTTCCATTAAAATACCTGTGATCAGTGAATCCTAAGTCTCTAATGATATATTTGTAATATGTGATCGATTATCGATTATAGTATATATAACCAAAATTTATATCTCAATAAAAGGTTTATTATAATTGCAGAGTGTGACTTTGTTCTTAAACAATATGCTTTTAGGACCGAGTTCGTGTCAGATAATGACATTTAACATTGGCTACCTCAAGTGTGCGATGCTTACAAATCGGATAATGACAAATACTACAAAAAATATTACATGATTTTATTTTTGGCTTTGATAGTATTGATGCTGCATACCAAATTTATCAAGAGTGTACACAAAAAAGAGGTTTTGAAATTAGAAATGATGCATAATATTTGATGTCTTTTGGGTTGCAATGCTTTAGGCTGAAATGGACCGAAAGCTGGCCCATGTAGGTAGTCAGCAACCCACAACATTGGATGCTTACTTTGGAGAAACTATTTGTGGGTCACCTATTAGGCCTTATGTATCCAGAAAATAAGCTAGGAAGAAAACTCAAATAAGTTGAATCTGGTGACAACAATACGTACGGAACAAGAAAAGGATCCGTAGTCATAGTTGGATACAATTTAGTTTCATTATTTTAAGCTTTTATTTTTAATGTTTATCTATTATTTTTGATTCCCCTAAGACTATATATTTGGGGTTTGTTTAGTTTTAAACTTAGTTTTTGATATTCAATGAAAAATTATACGTGAGTTTACAAGTAGTCATAATGACTTTTGTTTTATTTATCTCGTGATTGTTATTTTCTTTTTGGCCATGATTTCTTCATTATTTGGTATCCAGAGCTCAGGTTTTAGCTAAACAATATTTCGTAGAGATTATCGAGGAGACCGTTGCAGAATCGCCGATCGAGGTGAAATGTCCCATTCATATTGATTATAAACGTTCCATATTAATTGATTTTGTTGCGAGGTTTTGACCTCTATATGAGACGTTTTTCAAAGACTGCATTCGTTTTTAAAACAAACCATAACCTTTATTTTATCGACAAGGTTGAAAGGACACCACCTAGATTATCAGAAATGATAATCTAAAAATATCACACTTACACACTACCAATACATATTGGTTTACAATATTAATATGTTACAACAAAGTAAATTTCGAATGCAGTTTTAAACAATATTATACAAGCATGCTGACTCCAAATCTTGTCCATATATTAGCATGTGATGTGAAGCGAGGTGTATATAAAATAGTTATTAATTTTAGCAGAAAACACTATTAAATACGATACAATTTTACACAAGATATTTATTTATTTATAGAATGGATATACTTAAACCTTGCTACAACACTTATAGGCAGTGTACCTAATCGTACAGTAGTGTAGTTTTTAGTAAGTCCGGTTCGTTCCACAGGGAAATCTTTAAACAAAGCTCAACGCTATATTAGTTTACTTTTATAAAAATACAAATATATATATAAGTAATATTATTATTATAAAGGGGGGTTTTTACCGTTTAATGACCGGTTTGTCGATTTTAAAACTTTAGTCGCAGTTAAAACCTAATGTAAAATATAAAATAAATACAAGACTTAAATTAAAGCGTAAAGTAAATAACGATAATGAAATTGCGAATAATAAAATTGCGATAATATAAAATTGCGATAATTAAAAAGTACGATAATTAAAAGTGCGATAATTAGAAGTGCAATTAAATATAAAATAAAGGAAATTAAATATGAAATAAAAGAATTATGCTTATTTAAACTTCCGTAATCATGATGTTTGACGTGTTGATTTTAGTTTTATGCCCATGGGTTAATTGTCCTTTGTCCTGGATTATTTAATATGTCCGTCTGGTTTTTGTCCATAACAGTCCATCAGTCATAAATATAAATTGCAAGTGTCCTCGTCAAATTATTATTATACCCGAAGTTAAATATTCCAACTAATTGGGGATTCGAATTGTAACAAGGTTTTAATACTTTGTTTAATGAATACACCAGGTTATCGACTGCGTGTAAACCAAGGTTTTACTACTTTGTTAACAATTACACCAATTACCCTTGAATGTAATTTCACCCCTGTTTTAATTATTCTAGTGGCTATTAATCCATTCCCGTGTCCGGTTAAATGAACGATTATTCGTACATATAAATACCCCGCCCATCGTGTCCGATCGAGTGTATATGGTAATTTATAGGGACGCCCAATTGTAATTCTTTATATTAACATTAACAAACTTTCATTTAGTTAAACAAATATAAAGCCCATTAATAGCTCATAGTCTAATTTCCACAAGTGTCGTTCTTTTGTCCAAACCCCAATTATGGTACAAAGCCCAATTACCCAATTTTAGTAATTAGCCCAACATCATGATTACTTCGTTTTAAATAAGCATAATAATAGCTTAGCTACGAGACATTAATATAAAAAGGTTGAACATAACTTACAATGATTAAAAATAGCGTAGCGTTACACGGACAGAATTTCGACTTACACCCTTACAACATTCGCTAACATACCCTTATTATTAGAATTATAATTAAAATTAAAATATAAATTATAAATATAAATATAAATTTTACGTATGAAGAGGAAGAAAAAAGATGATGAAATTTGATCAGAATTCGGTTGGCTTTATAGCCAGAGTTGAAAATTGGGGCTCCGCGACTCGCGGCAAAATGCCCTTAAAACTCCGCGAGTCGCGGAGATGTATTTACAGCTCACACCCTTGGAGTTTCTTGCTGCCGACGGTTTTTAATATATATATATAATATATATATAATTAATATAATTAATTATATATTATATTATATTTATATACATAGTTAACTTGTAATTTTTAGTCCGTTGCGTCGAGCGTTAAGAGTTGACTCTAGTCCCGGTTCCGGATTTTCGAACGTCCTCGCGTACAATTTAATATCTTGTACTTTGCGTTTTGAATCTTGTACTTCTGTAATTTCGAGACGTTTCTTATCAATAATTGGAACCTTTTTGATTGTCTTTTGTTCTTTTGAGCTTTTTGGTCGTTTGCGTCTTCAATTCGTCGAATCTGTCTTTTGTCTTCACCTTTTATTATTTAAACGAATATCACTTGTAAATAGAACAATTGCAACTAAAAGCTTGTCTTTCTTGAGGAATAATGCTATGAAATATATGTTCGTTTTTAGCATTATCAAATATTCCCACACTTGAGCGTTGCTTGTCCTCAAGCAATATTGTCTTGAAATACTAGAATCACTTCTTTATTCTTCACACTTTATACATCAGTGATTTCTATACGGCGGTATAAACTATGGTAGTAACGATATGGTTTACAGTCCCACATGACTATAAAAATTTAGATCCATTAAGGAAATTGGATCTTTATGAAAACATTTGATCTTTTGAAAATTAAATCTAGTTTTTACCCTAGATAAGTTTTCCGGAATAACCCTTTACCGGTGTTTGCAAAATATTTTTGTGGGTTTGGTGGGTTTCAGATTTGAAAATTTTAGCTCAAAACTTGTGGTTTTGTGTCACCCACTTGCTAACCTTGTATTTGGAAAGCAACACGTCCAGTTTACTTGTTCCGTATATTACCTTTCGGCAAACTACCGTCCGGTTGTAAAGGAAAGCGTTGAACAAGCAACTGTTAAGGCAATGTCCCGTGACATGCTTTTGATTATGGTCTATAACGTGTCGGATGCAATTACTATCCTTGGTAGGAGCAATAGTAAAGCTCACCCTTATAATTTTTCGGTCTGGCACAAGGTCCTGTCCTCGACCATGCTATGCAACCACCGTTCTTACGGTTGACACCCGATTTAGTTCAGGTGACCTAATGAATTCCAGGTGAATTCCTAGGATTTTACGTTCAATGGTAATGAACGCATTGAAAATAGGGTTTTCAGAAAACAAATCGGTTTGTAATTTTGATCAAAATATTTTCTCGTTCAAGCTCGAGTTTAGATATCATCGAATTCCATGAGTTTGTAATTCTCAATCTTTAAGGTCAATCTCTAGGATTGAGTAATATCAGTCTTAAAAGCTGATTTTTAATCTTTAAGGAAATTATCCTTTCTGGGGATCTGATTCATTAGTCTTATCCAGCTAATTTGCATGGTGCCCCCCCATTGTACGAGATAAATCCTTCTCATGGTTAGGATAAATCTGACCACATGGCGACCCTGTTTAATGCTGAGGTCCGTGGATTTCCTGCTGATTTTAGTGATGACTTTTCTAGATTTTTCGTCAACCTACAGCTGGTCTGGACGACAACTTCATGACCTAAATCAAGAAGCGCGTGTCTTTTTCGGAAGACTTTACTTCCTTTTAATGATGGAATTGATTCATCGTGTAGATCCATCTCTTCTTTTCTTTCATCGGGTAAAACAGTTTAGTTTAGTCCAAAGCAAAAGTATTTTCAGTTATTTGTTACAGATATATGTGACATATGTTTAAGATAACTTGGTAAATTTTCCCACACTTGGCTTTTTATTTTTCTTTTTATCGTCCTCTATTCCATTTTAAATGAATTTTAACATTTTAGTTTGTTTCTCAATTTATGTCCTTTCCGAGGTAACAATAATTTCGGTGTTAAAACCTAGTTTTATCGTTCATAAATATGTATAAACATGATTTGAATTTATTTAATTGAAAAATTTTACTAGAATTGGGTAGTCAGTATATAAGACTAGGGCTGTTCTTTTTTATCAGAGAGCACTAGATTCTAATACAACTACTGCTTTACTAGTATTTTTAATGGTAACCAAGTGTATAAAGTAAAAATTTTTAAAATCCGAAAGAATTTAACCCCTTCCCACACTTAAGATCTTGCAATGCCCTCATTTGCAAGAAATCAGTAACAATTTAAATTATTGAGGGTGATTTGTGTGAAAATGATTAAATTTTTACCAAAGTTTCCAAATATATTGGCGTTTGTTTGCTGAATGATAAATGGTGCACATCATTTGTTCATTCCGTCTTGTTGTTATTTCACATATATTTTGCATCTTGTCGTCAAAATTAGTTGCTTTTGCTGAACTTAATGCCAGTCTTTGAAAATGCGTTGTTTTACCCTGTTGTGTACATAAGATAAACTGCAAACATATATACATATTTTTGAAGTTTGGTTTATTACCCCACATTCAAAAATTATTAAAATCTAAGAATAAAAGTTAGATAATTATAAAAATGATTACAATATTAACAAAAGTATTAAACATATCAATAATTACAAATTACATAATAAAAAAAATAAGTAAACTAAGGATGATATTGGTACCAATAGGGGTTCCACGCATAACCATAAGTGCTATAGAATGCTTCGGCAGGGTCATACGTAGGATATGGTGGCTGCATCTCTATCGACCAAGGAGGGAAGACGGGTTTCGGTGTAGGAATATAGTTTCTACCTATATGTTGGCAATGCGCTATGATCTGGTTCTGATGAACTTGCCAATCTTCAAATGCTCTCTGTCTAGCATTTTCGTATTCCTGAGAAGCTATAAACCTATGCATTTCTTGCATCTCATTCCCCCCTCCTACATTACCTTGCTGCTGGTTTCTCTCTACCTGTGGATGTCTACCATTGTATCGTACTGCGGCGTTATTTCGCCGCTTCAAAACTTTTGCACCAGGGTATACATTTAAACCTATAGTGTCGCGGGGTTCCGGCTCTTCTACTAATAATCCCTCCCGACTTATATCCACACCGAGATATTCACCAATCAAAGTAATAAAAATACCACCTCCTATTATGCTATGTGGACGCATCCCCCGAACCATAGCTGATAAATAATAACCCACACAATATGGTATACTTACAGCGCTGTGTGGGTCTCGAATACACATATGGTAAAACAAATCTTGTTCATTTACCTTTTCTTTGTTCTTACCCCTTTGTGTAATCGAATTGGCTAAAAACCTATGTATCACTCTTAATTCGGCTCTATCTATATCCAAATAAGAGTAGTTTCCCCCTTTGAAACGGTGATGGCTTGTCATTTGACTCCACACACCGTGTGTATCAAAATTCTCATCTATCTTTCTACCGTTTAGTATCAATCCTCTACAATCGGCAGACGCTAACTCCTCAGGCGTATATATACGTAAAGCCTGAGCCATGTCTAGTAAAGACATGTGGCGCATCGAACCGCCTAACAAAAATCTAATAAAAGAACGATCGGTTAAACTAGCTACCCGATCATTCAACTCTATACTACATAACAGCTCTTCACACCATACTTTATATACAGGTCTGCGTATGGTGAATAAACATATCCAGTCATTAAAAGAAGAATTACCATACCTCTGTACAAGTAATTCCCTAATTGGCCCGGCCAATTCTACAGCTTCTAAGGGTCCCCATTCTATGACCCTCGGTACCTCAACAACCTTGGAATGAAGAGTATGCAAACCCCGTTGATATTTTGGATAATCTATCCAAAGTCTGTCAAATCTCAGGTTCGGGTGCAACTCTTCCAAATGCATATCGGAAAAGGTCATGACTGGATGAGGTACATCCTGCTTGTAGTAGTTATCTACCTCCTGTTGTTCCAAGTTCTCAGCAGGAGCATGGCGGGCTTGGGATGAAGATTCACCCCTTTCATTCTGCAAAACACATCAAACACAAATTTTGTGCATCCAAATATGCATTAGTGTCAGCAAAATCATCAATCAAAATAATTACAATGACATTATCAATTTATATCAAACTTAAGCTTATTTTCACATTTTTATCAAATCTACACTTTTTCAAATAAGCATATACGAAAATTTTCGCCAAGTTCATAAGCATTCAACTCAAATAACATGTCAAAATAATCATTACTAGCAAATAAACAAGTCTCAAATGGCATTATCTTTCAAAAATCAAGTTCATGAATTTTAGACTTGAAAAAGTCCACTTTAATTCTCAAAATCATGTTTAGGCTCAAAGTTTGGATCATTTAACTACCTAGACATGTTACACTACTCAATTTAGCAACAATTCATGACAAAAATCGGCCATAACCTGTTTATATCAAAAAGCCCCAAATTGCTCAAGAACACAAACCCTAGATTATTCAAAATTTGAAGTTTAAGGCTTCTAATCATGTTAAACAGCATCAATCTAGGTTATACAAGCATAATACATAAACAATTTAAGTCTAATTACACTAAAAAGCATCAAAATTAAATTGGGGAAAAATAGCTCAAGAACACAAAATTTCGAATTAAATGGTGTTTAGGTGTAGAAATTTACCGTTTTTCTTGAGTAATTCTTAGATATCATCCTTCTCAACATGATTTTAGCAAAAAATTTGGTGATTAACGGTTAAAAATTGAGATTTTTGGGGGTGATTTTCGGGTTTTTTCGGGGTTTTTTCGAGCTGTATTTTTGCAGTTTTTGTGTGTGGGAGCTGATCAGTTCGTGCAGCTCTCTATATTTTTTTTCTGTAATTTGGTCCCTCCGCGAGTCGCGGAGATTTAGGCTCCAAACTCCGCGAGTCGCGGAGTTTGGTATTATTTTTTTTTTTTTTTTTTTTTTTTTTATAATCATTAACTTTTGAAAACAATTAAGAAATTAATTTTAAAATTTTGTTTCCCTTGTTATTTAGGACGAGGTCGTTTCGGATCGATGTCCTAGTCCGTCCCTCGACAAAATTTTAAAATTTGTCTTTTTGTAGCGATTGTTTTAAAAGCTAAGATTTTTGGGTTTTTTAAATTTTTTTTTTTTTTTTTTTTGGCATACTTTAAATCAATAAGATTAAAAATAATGATAATAAAAGTTCTCGTCCCTCCCTCGGGTAAAGCAATTTCGGTTCAAAGACCTAGTCTTCAACTTACGACGAATTTTAAAAATCATATTCTTAACTTAATGAGATAAAGTAAATTTTTGTTTTTAAATTCACACAACTTAAATATAAAATTCAAAATTAAAAATTAAAAATTAAAAATTCACACCAAACTTAAAATTTGAAATGCATAAAATTAAAATTTCATATTTTAAAATTTAAAAATTCACACCAAACTTAATTTAAAAATTCATAAATTCATACCAAACTTATATTAATTTTTCAAATATTTACAATTTAAATATATTGTTTTTACAAAGTTTACAATATTAATTTAAGATTTAAATATTAATTTTTAAAAATATGGTATAAATAAAATTAAAAATCTTTTTTTTTTCTTTTTATCCCACTTTAATCAATCAAATATTATCAAAAATATGCGCCCCTCTTTTCGGTAAAGTAATTTCGGTTCCAAGACCTAATTTAACTCATGACGAATTTTTGAAATATTTTGGGTTGATTGTTTAAAGATATTTATACCTTAAGAATAAACGTTAAATTTCGCAGTGATGTAATAAATTTTTGAATGATATCAATAATTTCGGTCACCAAACCTAATTTTATTTAATACCAATTTAATACTTTTTAGCGAACAAATTAGCGTTTATTATCAAAAGGTTAAAAAAATAAAAATAAAAACTGTACAGACATACCTGTGAAATAGATTGCTTAGTTATATGATCTATTATATTCATAAGATAGTCGGTTTAATTGGTTTTCCATGGCTCCAAAGGCGTAACCTCGAGCATTCAGTGTCTTTTCTTCTAAACATATGAACGGTCCGTCTCTGCATAAAGTAACAAATTCGGTATTTGAATAGGTTTGATTATTTGAACATTTACCTCCATGTGACCATTTTCCGCATTTGTGACATCGTTCTAGGTGTCGTGCTCTTCTTTTCGCTGCGGATTTTGATTTTCCTTTACCAAATTGTAACTTATTATCTTCGCATCTGGATCCTTTTCTAACTCCGTCCATTCTTTCTCTGATTACTGATACTAATTCGCTCGGTAATATATCATTATTTCTTTTAGTGATCAAAGCGTGTAGCATTAGACCATGGTTTAGTTCACAGGCAGTCTTCATTTCGTAAAAACCTAAAAAAAATAAAAATTCAGAATGGGGGGAGAAGACTAGTTCTTTAGGGTCTGCTAGGGAAAGACCATACGTGTTCCATTTTCAAGAACTACACGAAAACAGACAATCTAATTCTAACAGAAATACATATTATCCTTTAAAGACTTGATTCTCCCCACACTTAGTTAGCTGTGGTGTCGAAATTGTGATTAACTTCGTTGTCGACTTCCATCGGACCATGTATGTAATGTTTAACTCTGTGACCATTAACTTTAAATTCAATCCCATTTGAATTTATCAATTCTATCGTTCCGTATGGGAAAACTCTTTTGACTATGAATGGTCCAGACCATCTTGATTTCAATTTTCCAGGAACTAGCTTGAATCGTGAATTGAAAAGAAGAACTCTGTCTCCTTCTTTAAATTCTTTTGAACTGCTGATTCTTTTATCATGCCATTTCTTCGTTCTTTCTTTATAGATTAACGAATTTTCGTATGCTTCATGTCTTAATTCTTCTAATTCGTTTAGTTGACTTAATCGTAGACGTCCGGCTTCATGTAAATCAAGATTACATGTTTTCAAAGCCCAAAATGCTTTGTGTTCAATTTCTACTGGAAGATGACATGCTTTTCCATAAACAAGTCTAAAAGGTGTGGTTCCAATTGGAGTTTTGTAGGCTGTTCTAAAAGCCCAGAGTGCATCCTCCAATTTAATGGACCATTCCTTTGGATTTGATCCTACGGTTTTCTCTAGAATACGTTTTAAAGCTCGGTTGGTATTTTCAACTTGTCCACTTGTTTGTGGATGATATGCGGTGGAGATTTTATGAGTTACTCCATATCTTTTAAGAACTTTCTCAAGTTGATTATTACAGAAATGAGTACCCCGATCACTTATTAAAGCTTTCGGTGTTCCAAACCTTGCAAAAAGACGTTTTAAAAAGTTGACTACAACTCGTGCATCGTTAGTTGGGAGAGCTTGTGCTTCCGCCCATTTAGATACATAATCAATGGCTACGAGTATATATAGATTATTATGAGATTTTGGAAATGGACCCATAAAGTCAATACCCCAAATGTCAAATACTTCACATACTTGGATGACATTTTGTGGCATTTCATCACGTTGACTTATTTTTCCGGCCCTTTGACATGCATCACAGGATTTGCAAAGGAGGTGTGCGTCTTTGTAAATTGTAGGCCAATAGAATCCAGCTTCATAAACTTTTCTTGCTGTTAGTTGAGGCCCATAATGCCCTCCTGTTGGTCCTGTGTGACAATGGTTTAAAATTTTACTAGCTTCATCTCCAAATACACATCGGCGTATTATTCCATCGGGACAACTTTTAAACAGATGTGGATCTTCCCAGAAATAGTGTTTTATATCACTGAAGAATTTCTTTCGTCTTTGGTACGATAATCCTTTTTCAAGGAATCCACAAACTAAGTAGTTTGCATAGTCTGCAAACCATGGGATTTCTTTATAATCTATCTTCAATAGATATTCATCAGGAAAGTTGTCTTGTATGGCCGATTCATTCAGAACTTCTAATTCGGGATTTTCAAGACGAGAAAGATGATCAGCGGCGAGATTTTCTGCTCCTTTTTTATCTCGAATTTCAATATCAAACTCTTGTAAGAGTAAGATCCAACGGATTAATCTTGGTTTAGCATCTTGTTTTGAAAATAGGTATCTAAGAGCAGAATGGTCGGTATAGACCACCGTTTTTGCTAGAACGAGATATGATCGAAATTTGTCAAAAGCAAAGACAATAGCAAGGAGTTCTTTTTCAGTAGTTGTATAGTTCGTTTGTGCTCCTTGTAATGTCTTACTAGCATAATATATAGGTTGAAATCGTTTTTCAATCCTTTGTCCTAAAACGGCTCCCATTGCAAAATCACTTGCATCGCACATTAGTTCAAATGGTAGATTCCAATTTGGTGTTATCATGATCGGCGCATTAGTGAGTTTCTCTTTAAGAATATTAAAAGATTTGATACACTCATCTGAAAAGATGAATGGCGCATCCTTTTCTAGGAGTTTATTCATAGGAGTGGCAATTTTAGAAAAATCTTTTATGAAACGTCGGTAAAAACCGGCATGCCCTAGAAAACTCCTAACTCCTCTAACATTGGTGGGATGTGGAAGTTTAGCAATTACATCTACTTTAGCTCTATCCACTTCAATTCCTTCTTTTGAAATTTTATGTCCAAGAACGATGCCTTCTTTAACCATGAAATGGCATTTCTCCCAATTAAGTACTAGATTTGATTTTTCGCATCTAATTAGCATTCGTTCCAGATTAACTAGACATGATTTAAATGTATCACCGAAGACTGAAAAGTCATCCATGAATACTTCCATGCATTCTTCTATCATGTCGTGAAAAATCGCCATCATACACCTTTGAAAGGTTGCAGGGGCGTTGCAAAGTCCAAATGGCATGCGTTTGTAAGCAAAAGTACCATAAGGGCACGTGAATGTGGTTTTCTCTTGGTCTTCGGGTGCTATTGGAATTTGAAAATATCCGGAAAATCCATCTAGAAAACAATAGTAACTATTTCCGGCTAATCTTTCCAACATTTGATCTATGAAAGGTAAGGGAAAGTGATCTTTTCTGGTGGCGTCATTTAATTTTCTATAATCAATACATACACGCCATCCTGTTACAGTCCTAGTAGGAATAAGCTCATTTTTCTCATTTGTAATGACAGTCATGCCACCCTTCTTAGGTACGCATTGAACTGGGCTTACCCATGGACTATCAGAAATTGGATATATCAAACCTGCATCTAGCAGTTTAATAATCTCTTTCTTAACTACATCTTGCATATTAGGATTTAGTCTTCGTTGGCGTTGCACATACGTTTTATGACCTTCTTCCATAAGGATTTTATGTGTGCAATACGAAGGACTTATTCCTTTAATATCATGAATCTTCCATGCAATGGCTGGTTTATGAGCTTTCAACACAGAAATGAGTTGTGATTTCTCATTTTCAGTAAGAGAAGACGATATTATTACAGGTAATTCAGATTCACCATGTAAATAAGCGTATTCCAAATGGTTTGGAAGTGGCTTTAACTCTAATTTCGGAGGTTCTTCTATCGATGATTTATATCGATATCTGTCTTCTTCTTTTAGCATTTGAATTTCTTCTGTTGTTGGTTCATATCCATTAGCTATAAGTGTAGCTAACATTTCAGCTTCATCAATTGGTTCATTACCTTCTCCTAAAGAACATTCTCCTGTTCCTTGTAATTCTGGAAATTCTTCTAATAATTCTGCATGTGCATCTATAGTTTAAATATAATAACATGTATCATCTGCAGATTGTGGTTGTTGCATTGCTCTATCAACTGAAAAGGTAACACTCTCATCCTCTATACTTAGGGTCAATTTCTTACCGAACACGTCTATCATTGATTTAGCCGTGTTTAAGAATGGTCTTCCTAATATGAGAGGAACTTGAGAATCTTCTTCCATGTCCAAAACAACAAAATCTACTGGAAATACTAAAGTACCAACTTTAACTAGCATGTTCTCCATTATCCCTCTAGGATATTTTATTGATCTATCGGCTCGTTGTATGCTTATTCTGGTTGGTTTCAATTCTCCAAGGTCTAGTTTAGCGTATAGTGAATACGGCATTAGATTTATACTAGCACCTAAGTCTGCCAATGCTTCTATTGAACTAAGACTACCCAGAAAACATGGAATTGTGAAACTTCCTGGATCAGATAGTTTTTCTGGTATCTTATTCAACAGCACTGCTGAACAATTAGCATTCATAGTAACAGCCGAGAGTTCTTCCATTTTCTTTCTATTCGTGATTAGATCTTTCAAGAATTTAGCATATCTTGGCATTCCTGAAATCACATCAATGAAAGGAAGATTTACATTTATCTGTTTAAACATATCCAAAAATTTGGATTGCTCGGCTTCAAGTTTCTCTTTCTTCATTTTACTCGGGTAAGGAAGTGGTGGTTGGTATGGTTTAACATAAGGTTTATCCTTAACTGTGTTATCTTCATTAACCTTTTCAACTACCGGTTCTTTTTCCTTATCTTGATCGGGTTGTGGTTCTTGTGGAGTAGGAATAGTTTCATCAGAAGTTACAGGTATTTCAGGTGGTTTAAGTGTTGTACCACTTCTTGTGGTAATAGCTTTAGCTGTTTCATTCCGGGGGTTAGCATTTGTATCACTAGGTAGACTTCCCGGTTTTCTTTCACCTATTAACCTTGCTAGGTTACTTACTTCTTGTTCCAGATTTTGAATAGAAGCTTGTTGATTTCTAAATGCTTGAGCATTTTGTTCATTAGTTTGTTTTTGAGATGTGAAAAACTGCGTTTGAGTTTCAACTAGCTTCGTCATCATATCTTCTAAATTCGGCTTTTTATCATCGGTTTGTTGTGGTGGTTTGTTTTGAAAATTAGGTCTTTGCTGATTGTAAGTATTATTGGATACTTGTTGATTGCTAGGACCTTGTTGGTTGTTGTATGGAATATTTCGGTTATAATTCTGGTTTTGATTGTAAATCGGTCTTGGCGGTTGATAATTATTCTGATAATTATTTCCAGGCCTTTGGTTTATGTATGAAATATTCTCTCTTTGTTCCATTGTTAATTCAATACTGAGACAATCTTTTGTCAAATGTGGTCCTCCACACTGCTCACAACTAATTCGTATAGCATGAATATCTTTATTCATCTTTTCCATTCGTCTCTCGAAAGCATCTTTCTTTGCGGAAATGGAATCTAAGTCATGGCTAGAATCGGCTCTAGCTGCTTTAGATGATCTAATGATGTCTTTTTCTTGGTGCCACTCATGCGAGTGGGAAGCAGTATTATCAATAATTTTGTAAGCATCAGTTTCGGTTTTCTTCATAATAGAGCCACCAGCTGCTATATCTATGTCTTTTCTTGTAGTGATGTCGCATCCTCGGTAGAATATTTGTACTATTTGACAGGTGTCTAAACCATGTTGCGGACATCCTCTTAATAACTTTCCATATCTAGTCCACGCCTCATATAGAGTTTCATTTGGCTTTTGTGTGAACGTAACAATTTCTGCTTGAAGTCTTACGGCTTTAGATGCAGGAAAGAATTGTTTAAGAAATTTGTCAACTAAAACATCCCATGTATCAATCGTCCCTTCAGGTAACGATTCCAACCAATCTTTGGCTTCTCCCTTTAAAGTCCAGGGAAATAACATGAGATATATCTGTTCATCCTCCACTTCTCGTATTTTAAATAGTGTGCAAATCCTATTAAAGGTACGTAGATGTTCATTTGGATCTTCCTTCGGCGCACCACTAAATTGGCATTGATTAGTCACCATGTGTAGAATTTGTCCTTTGATTTCATAATCTGGCGCATTAATGTCTGGATGAGTAATTGCGTGACCTTGGCCAGTGCGTTTAGCTCTCATTCGGTCTTCCATACTTAAAGGTTCCAGATTCTCCATAATTGAATTTGTTGAATCGGTATCACTAGATGATTCTGTTTTAATAGTTCGTTCCTCAACAATTTCTGTTTGAATGATTGGTGGTTCCGGAGGAAAGTTTAATGGTTCAGGATCTATGAACCGTTCCTGAATATTTTCCGGATTCTCAATTGTGAGGTTGGGTTCAAAAAATGGATTATCGGAAATTTGAACTGAAGTACTTGGTTGACTGGATGACGATTCTAAAGAAAAATCAACGGCGGTTATATTTGTTAAACGATGTCTTGATCGAGTTACAGGTGGTGAACGTACAAAAGGTGATGAACGTCTTGCTCGGTGCATTCACTGAATATCCTATTAGTTTTTAAAAGGAAAGAAAAATTATAATAAGTTATCCAATCAATAGACTTTTCTGATTTTGCCCACGTTTCGAATAGCCAAAAGATGCAGCAGAGGGGCAGGATTCGTTTGGTCTCAATATAATTGAGGACTGTTTGGCTCCAATAACCCGGTCCACGTACAAATCCAACTATTACTACGAACCAGAAAATTTTGATGTCTATCGATTTAACTACTCAAAATAAATTTTCGTAATTTTAAGAAATTTAGATAAGAAGTAGAATAAAAATCTATGTCCTAAAAACTAGAATGGCGAGAAATAAGAGAGAAAAAGAGTTCGTCGAAAAAGGTCGAAAAAGAAAAAAAATGGTTGAAAAATAAAAGGTGACGGAAAAATAAAAGAAACTTATAAAAACTTAAAAATACTTAACTAACCTAACCTTATTACTACAACTAACTTAAAATTATAATCGCAAATTGAAATTACTAATTGGAATGATAATTGATACATAGTAAAAGGTCTAAAAATATTAAAGCTTACAAGAAAAAAAACTAAATCCCAAATGGAAATAACTTAAAAAGAAACTAAAACTTAAAAAGGCGTCGCAAAATTCTAAAGCATCTAAATCTTAGTCTAAAGAAAAAGCACTTAAGGAATTCTACGGCAAAGCCTAAAAATCTAGGAGTAAAAATAACTATAGCAAAAACTAAGTTTAAAATTAAATATGAGCTAAAAAATACAAATATTACGTTACAACGATTAAAAAGGGACAAAATATAAAAATATATAAAAAGTTGTAAAAAGTACAATTTTTATAAAAATATTATTTTTTATATTATTTATTTAATAAAACTACTAATTTTACAATTTTAATAAAACTAATTAAAACTAAATACAACAAATTAAATAAAAAGTAAAAATAAAACTAAAACTAAAACTAATAATAATAATAATAATAATTAGGTTTAATAATTAATATTAATAATAATCCGTAATTAATGCTCGATTAGGGCTTCCTGTGCGCGTGTCAGAGAAGCTCCGCGAGTTGCGGTGATTAAAGAAGAAAACCCCGCGAGTCGCGGGGTTCAGAATTTGAGCTGACAGATTTATCTTTTTACGCGTTTTTCTTTATTTATTTTTTTTTTTATTTTATGTTTTCTGTTTTTTAAATAAATAAAAGATTTTAAAATAAAACTTATATTTTTATAAACTAAAATAGAAATAAAGAAACTTATAAAACTTAAATATTTAACAAAATCTTAAAAATACTAATATTTTTGTTTTTCTTTTTATATTTTCGAATATTTAAAACTTATTTTTACAAAAACGACTTTTAATAAAAGTAACTAAAAATCTTTTTTTTTTTTTATATATATATTAGCGTTGCGCTTCCGGCTTTTAAGATAGTCCCCGGCAGCGGCGCCAAAAATACTTGATGTGAAGCGAGGTGTATATAAAATAGTTATTAATTTTAGCAGAAAACACTATTAAATACGATACAATTTTACACAAGATATTTATTTATTTATAGAATGGATATACTTAAACCTTGCTACAACACTTATAGGCAGTGTACCTAATCGTACAGTAGTGTAGTTTTTAGTAAGTCCGGTTCGTTCCACAGGGAAATCTTTAAACAAAGCTCAACGCTATATTAGTTTACTTTTATAAAAATACAAATATATATATAAGTAATATTATTATTATAAAGGGGGGTTTTTACCGTTTAATGACCGGTTTGTCGATTTTAAAACTTTAGTCGCAGTTAAAACCTAATGTAAAATATAAAATAAATACAAGACTTAAATTAAAGCGTAAAGTAAATAACGATAATGAAATTGCGAATAATAAAATTGCGATAATATAAAATTGCGATAATTAAAAAGTACGATAATTAAAAGTGCGATAATTAGAAGTGCAATTAAATATAAAATAAAGGAAATTAAATATGAAATAAAAGAATTATGCTTATTTAAACTTCCGTAATCATGATGTTTGACGTGTTGATTTTAGTTTTATGCCCATGGGTTAATTGTCCTTTGTCCTGGATTATTTAATATGTCCGTCTGGTTTTTGTCCATAACAGTCCATCAGTCATAAATATAAATTGCAAGTGTCCTCGTCAAATTATTATTATACCCGAAGTTAAATATTCCAACTAATTGGGGATTCGAATTGTAACAAGGTTTTAATACTTTGTTTAATGAATACACCAGGTTATCGACTGCGTGTAAACCAAGGTTTTACTACTTTGTTAACAATTACACCAATTACCCTTGAATGTAATTTCACCCCTGTTTTAATTATTCTAGTGGCTATTAATCCATTCCCGTGTCCGGTTAAATGAACGATTATTCGTACATATAAATACCCCGCCCATCGTGTCCGATCGAGTGTATATGGTAATTTATAGGGACGCCCAATTGTAATTCTTTATATTAACATTAACAAACTTTCATTTAGTTAAACAAATATAAAGCCCATTAATAGCTCATAGTCTAATTTCCACAAGTGTCGTTCTTTTGTCCAAACCCCAATTATGGTACAAAGCCCAATTACCCAATTTTAGTAATTAGCCCAACATCATGATTACTTCGTTTTAAATAAGCATAATAATAGCTTAGCTACGAGACATTAATATAAAAAGGTTGAACATAACTTACAATGATTAAAAATAGCGTAGCGTTACACGGACAGAATTTCGACTTACACCCTTACAACATTCGCTAACATACCCTTATTATTAGAATTATAATTAAAATTAAAATATAAATTATAAATATAAATATAAATTTTACGTATGAAGAGGAAGAAAAAAGATGATGAAATTTGATCAGAATTCGGTTGGCTTTATAGCCAGAGTTGAAAATTGGGGCTCCGCGACTCGCGGCAAAATGCCCTTAAAACTCCGCGAGTCGCGGAGATGTATTTACAGCTCACACCCTTGGAGTTTCTTGCTGCCGACGGTTTTTAATATATATATATAATATATATATATAATAAATATAATTAATTATATATTATATTATATTTATATACATAGTTAACTTGTAATTTTTAGTCCGTTGCGTCGAGCGTTAAGAGTTGACTCTAGTCCCGGTTCCGGATTTTCGAACGTCCTCGCGTACAATTTAATATCTTGTACTTTGCGTTTTGAATCTTGTACTTCTGTAATTTCGAGACGTTTCTTATCAATAATTGGAACCTTTTTGATTGTCTTTTGTTCTTTTGAGCTTTTTGGTCGTTTGCGTCTTCAATTCGTCGAATCTGTCTTTTGTCTTCACCTTTTATTATTTAAACGAATATCACTTGTAAATAGAACAATTGCAACTAAAAGCTTGTCTTTCTTGAGGAATAATGCTATGAAATATATGTTCGTTTTTAGCATTATCAGCATGCAACAGCGGAAGCTCTTAATAATCACCTGAGAATAAACATGCTTTAAACGTCAACAAAAATGTTGGTGAGTTATAGGTTTAACCTATGTATTTATCAAATCATAATAATAGACCACAATATTTCATATTTCAATATACATCCCATACATAGAGATAAAAATCATTCATATGGTGAACACCTGGTAACCGACATTAACAAGATGCATATAAGAATATCCCCATCATTCCGGGACATCCATCGGATATGATATAAAACTCGAAGTACTAAAGCATCCGGTACTTTAGATGGGGTTTGTTAGGCCCAATAGATCTATCTTTAGGATTCGCGTCAATTAGGCGTGCACTAATTCTCAAAATTAGTGATGTTCCCTAATTCTTAGGCTACCAAGCAAAAAGGGGCATATTCGGCTTCGATCATTCAACCATAGAAAGTAGTTTCATGTACTTGTGTCTATTTTATAAAACATTTATAAAGCTGCATGTATTCTCATCTCAAAAATATTAGATTTTAAAAGTGGGACTATAACTCACTTTCACAGATTTTTACTTCGTCGGGAAGTAAGACTTGGCCACTGGTCGATTCACGAACCTATAACAAATATGTACGTATATATCAAAATATGTTCAAAATATATTTACAACATTTTTAATACGTTTAATGTTTTAAGTTTATTAAGTCAGATGTCCTCATTAGTAACCTACAACTAGTTGTCCATAGTTAGATGTACAGAAATAAATCGATATATATTATCTTGGATCAATCCACGACCCAATGTATACACGTCTCAGGCTAGATCACAACTCAAAGTATATATATTTTTGGAATCAACCTCAACCCTGTATAGCTAACTCCAATATTACTACATATAGAGTGTCTATGGTTGTTCCAAATAATATATATACATGGGTCGATATGATATGTCAAAATATTTGCATACGTGTCTATGGTATCCCAAGATTACATAATATATTAGAATACATGTATAATAAAATATAAGTTAGCTAGGATATGATTTGTATAGAATTGTTACAATATTTCCCGTAGATACAACAATCAAAAAATATCCAATCTTGTTTTACCCCGTACTTTGTACTTTTGAGCTTTTTGGTCGTTTGCGTCTTCAATTCGTCAAATCTGTCTTTTGTCTTCACCTTTTATTATTTAAACGAATATCACTTGTAAATAGAACAATTGCAACTAAAAGCTTGTCTTTCTTGAGGGATAACGCTATGAAATATATGTCCGTTTTTAGCATTATCAAAAACCCTAACCTTTTTCCAAGGCGACAAAGTGGTGACGATGAAGACCATGTTTGGTGGCGGTGGCGACGATGATTATTCGTGACGAAAAATGCAGGTGGTGGTGGAGTTGTAGAGAAATAGCTAGAAGCTTATAGCAACTGGCGGTGGGAAGCGAATGGGTGAGGTGAAAAGAGAATTTGGTATATAATAGTATGGTATCAAATTACAAAATTACCATTTTCCATTAAAATACCTGTGATCAGTGAATCCTAAGTCTCTAATGATATATTTGTAATATGTGATCGATTATCGATTATAGTATATATAACCAAAATTTATATCTCAATAAAAGGTTTATTATAATTGCAGAGTGTGACTTTGTTCTTAAACAATATGCTTTTGGGACCGAGTTCGTGTCGGATAATGACATTTAACATTGGCTACCTCAAGTGTGCGATGCTTACAAACCGGATAATGACAAATACTACAAAAAATATTACATGATTTTATTTTTGGCTTTGATAGTATTGATGCTGCATACCAAATTTATCAAGAGTGTGCACAAAAAAGAGGTTTTGAAATTAGAAATGATGCATAATATTTGATGTCTTTTGGGTTGCAATGCTTTGGGCTGAAATGGACCGAAAGCTGGCCCATGTGGGTAGTCAGCAACCCACAACATTGGATGCTTACTTTGGAGAAACTATTTGTGGGTCACCTATTGGGCCTTATGTATCCAGAAAATAAGCTAGGAAGCAAACTCAAATAAGTTGAATCTGGTGACTACAATACGTACGGAACAAGAAAAGGATCCATAGTCATAGTTGGATACAATTTAGTTTCATTATTTTAAGGTTTTATTTTTAATGTTTATCTATTATTTTTGATTCCCCTAAGACTATATATTTGGGGTTTGTTTAGTTTTAAAATTTGTTTTTGATATTCAATGAAAAATTATACGTGAGTTTACAAGTAGTCATAATGACTTTTGTTTTATTTATCTCGTGATTGTTATTTTCTTTTTGGCCATGATTTGTTCATTATTTGGTATCCAGAGCTCAGGTTTTAGCTAAACAATATTTCGTAGAGATTATCGAGGAGAGCGTTGCAGAATCGCCGATCGAGGTGAAATGTCCCGTTCATATTGACTATCAACGTTCCATATTAATTGATTTCGTTGCGAGGTTTTGACCTCTATATGAGACGTTTTTCAAAGACTGCATTCGTTTTTAAAACAAACCATAACCTTTATTTTATCGACAAGGTTGAAAGGACACCACCTAGATTATCAGAAATGATAATCTAAAAATATCACACTTGCACACTACCAATACATATTGGTTTACAATATTAATATATTACAACAAAGTAAATTTCGAATGCAGTTTTAAACAATATTCTACAAGCATGCTGACTCTAAATCTTGTCCATATATTAGCATGCAACAGCGGAAGCTCTTAATAATCACCTGAGAATAAACATGCTTTAAACGTCAACAAAAATGTTGGTGAGTTATAGGTTTAACTTATATATTTATCAAATCGTAATAATAGACCACAAGATTTCATATTTCAATATACATCCCATACATTGAGATAAAAATCATTCATATGGTGAACACCTGGTAACCGACATTAACAAGATGCATATAAGAATATCCCCATCATTCCGGGACATCCATCGGACATGATATAAAACTCGAAGTACTAAAGCATCCGGTACTTTGGATGGGGTTTGTTAGGCCCAATAGATCTATCTTTAGGATTCGTGTCAATTAGGCGTGCACTAATTCTCAAAATTAGTTCCCTAATTCTTAGGCTACCAAGCAAAAAGGGGCATATTCGGCTTCGATCATTCAACCATAGAAAGTAGTTTCATGTACTTGTGTCTATTTTATAAAACATTTATAAAGCTGCATGTATTCTCATCTCAAAAATATTAGATTTTAAAAGTGGGACTATAACTCACTTTCACAGATTTTTACTTCGTCGGGAAGTAAGACTTGGCCACTGGTCGATTCACGTGTAGTGACCCGAACTTTTCCATATTTATATATATATATATATAAAATGAAATTGTTATTTACATGATTAAGTGTTTCCAACATGTTAAGCAATCAAACTTGTTAAGACTTGATTAATTGAAATAGGTTTCATATAGACAATTGATCACCCAAGTTGACCGGTGATTCACGAACGTTAAAACTTGTAAAAACTATATGATGACATATATATATATGGATATATATATATAGTTAACATGATATTATGATAAGTAAACATATCATTAAATATATTAATGATGAACTACATATGTAAAAACAAGACTACTAACTTAATGATTTTTAAACGAGACATATATGTAACGATTATCGTTGTAACGACATTTAATGTATATATATCATATTAAGAGATATTCATACATCATAATATCATGATAATATAATAATTTAAAATCTCATTTGATATTATAAACATTGGGTTAACAACATTTAACAAGATCGTTAACCTAAAGGTTTCAAAACAACACTTACATGTAACGACTAACGATGACTTAACGACTCAGTTAAAATATATATACATGTAGTGTTTTAATATGTATTTATACACTTTTGAAAGACTTCAAGACACTTATCAAAATACTTCTACTTAACAAAAATGCTTACAATTACATCCTCGTTCAGTTTCATCAACAATTCTACTCGTATGCACCTGTATTCGTACTCGTACAATACACAGCTTTTAGATGTATGTACTATCGGTATATACACTCCAATGATCAGCTCTTAGCAGCCCATGTGAGTCACCTAACATATGTGGGAACCATCATTTGGCAACTAGCATGAAATATCTCATAAAATTACAAAAATATGAGTAATCATTCATGACTTATTTACATAAAAACAAAATTACATATCCTTTATATCTAATCCATACACCAATGACCAAAAACACCTACAAACACTTTCATTCTTCAATTTTCTTCATCTAATTGATCTCTCTCAAGTTCTATCTTCAAGTTCTAAGTGTTCTTCATAAATTCTATAAGTTCTAGTTACATAAAATCAAGAATACTTTCAAGTTTGCTAGCTCACTTCTAATCTTGTAAGGTGATCATCCAACCTCAAGAAATCTTTGTTTCTTACAGTAGTTTATCATTCTAACACAAGGTAATAATCATATTCAAACTTTGGTTCAATTTCTATAACTATAACAATCTTATTTCAAGTGATGATCTTACTTGAACTTGTTTTCGTGTCATGATTCTGCTTCAAGAACTTCGAGCCACCCAAGGATCCGTTGAAGCTAGATCCATTTTTCTCTTTTCCAGTAGGTTTATCCAAGGAACTTAAGGTAGTAATGATGTTCATAACATCATTCGATTCATACATAAAAAGCTATCATATTCGAAGTGGTAAACTAGTAATCACTAGAACATAGTTTAGTTAATTCTAAACTTGTTCGCAAATAAAGTTAATCCTTCTAAATTGACTTTTAAAATCAACTAAACACATATTCTATATATATATGATATGCTAACTTAATGATTTAAAATCTGGAAACACGAAAAACACCGTAAAATCGGATTTACGCCGTCGTAGTAACACCGCGGGCTGTTTTGGGTTAGTTAATTAAAAACTATGATAAACTTTGATTTAAAAGCTGTTATTCTGGGAAAATGATTTTTATTATGAACATGAAACTATATCCAAAAATTATGGTTAAACTCAAAGTGGAAGTATGTTTTCTAAAATGGTCATCTAGACGTCGTTCTTTCGACTGAAATGACTACCTTTATAAAAACGACTTGTAACTTATTTTTCCGACTATAAACCTATACTTTTTCTGTTTATATTCATAAAATAGAGTTCAATGTGAAACCATAGCAATTTGATTCACTCAAAACGGATTTAAAATAAAGAAGTTATGGGTAAAACATGATTGGATAATTTTTCTCATTTTAGCTACGTGAAAATTGGTAACAAATCTATTCCAACCATAACTTAATCAACTTGTATTGTATATTATGTAATCTTGAGATACCATAGACACGTATACAATGTTTCAACCTATCATGTCGACACATCTATATATATTTCGGAACAACCATAGACACTCTATATGTGAATGTTGGAGTTAGCTATACAGGGTTGAGGTTGATTCCAAAATATATATAGTTTGAGTTGTGATCAATACTGAGATACGTATACACTGGGTCGTGGATTGATTCAAGATAATATTTATCGATTTATTTCTTTACATCTAACTGTGGACAACTAGTTGTAGGTTACTAATGAGGACAGCTGACTTAATAAACTTAAAACATCAAAATATATTAAAAGTGTTGTAAATATATTTTGAACATACTTTGATATATATGTATATATTGTTATAGGTTCGTGAATCAACCAGTGGCCAAGTCTTACTTCCCGACGAAGTAAAAATCTGTGAAAGTGAGTTATAGTCCCACTTTTAAAATCTAATATTTTTGGGATGAGAATACATGCAGGTTTTATAAATGATTTACAAAATAGACACAAGTACGTGAAACTACATTCTATGGTTGAATTATCGAAATCGAATATGCCCCTTTTTATTAAGTCTGGTAATCTAAGAATTAGGGAACAGACACCCTAATTGACGCGAATCCTAAAGATAGATCTATTGGGCCTAACAAATCCCATCCAAAGTACCGGATGCTTTAGTACTTCGAAATTTATATCATATCCGAAGGGTGTCCCGGAATGATGGGGATATTCTTAAAAATGCATCTTGTTATTGTCGGTTACCAGGTGTTCACCATATGAATGATTTTTTATCTCTATGTATGGGATGTATATTGAAATATGAAATCTTGTGGTCTATTGTTACGATTTGATATATATAGGTTAAACCTATAACTCACTAACATTTTTGTTGATGTTTTAAGCATGTTTATTCTCAGGTGATTATTAAGAGCTTCCGCTATCGCATACTTAAATAAGGACAAGATTTGGAGTCCATGCTTGTATGATATTGTGTAAAAACTGCATTCAAGAAACTTATTTCGTTGTAACATATTTGTATTGTAAACCATTATGTAATAGTCGTGTGTAAACAGGATATTTTAGATTATCATTATTTGATAATCTACATAAAGCTTTTTAAACCTTTATTTATGAAATAAAGGTTATGGTTTGTTTTAAAAATGAATGTAGTCTTTGAAAAACGTCTCATATAGAGGTCAAAACCTCGCAACGAAATCAATTAATATGGAACGTTTTTAATCAATAAGAGCGGGACATTTCAGTTGGTATCCGAGCGTTGGTCTTAGAGAACCAGAATTTTGCATTAGTGTGTCTTATCGAGTTTGTTAGGATGCATTAGTGAGTCTGGACTTCGACCGTGTTTACTTGAAAAATGATTGCTTAACAAATTTTGTTGGAAACTATATATTTTTAACATGTGAATATTATGTGATATATTAATCTCTTAATGCGTTTGATATTATGTGATAGATGTCTACCTCTAGAACAAGTCCCATTGACTCACCTAATAATAATGAAGAGTCAAATGTAAATTGGAATGATTCGTGGACTGATTCACAAGTTCCCGAAGAGGAACCGGAAGAAGAGTCAGAACCGGAAGAAGAATCAGAACCGGAAGAGGAGGAACCGGAGGAGGAAATAGAACCGGTGGGGGGAAATAATAAAACGGTTAAGTAAAAGAAAATCCTCAACCAACCGACCAAGGTTAATTATGGTCAATGGTGTTGCCGCCAAGGAAGCAAAATATTGGGAGGATTACTAATTCTTCGATGAATCGGATTTCGACGAGAATTCCGATGATGTTATAGAAATTACCCCAACTGAATTTAAAAAGGCAAAATAAAATAATAAGGGAAAGGGCATAAAAATAGAGAAATCTAATTCCAACCCCGATGAACTTTATATGTATCGTCAACCCCCGAAGCCCTTAAGTTGTAACAATGACCCGGGAACCTCTAAACCACCAGGTTTTTCTAAACCAATGTGGAAAACAACGGCTCGTATTAGGGGAACATCATATATCCCTAGAAACTTGGCAAAACGAATCAAAACCGAAGAAGAAGAAACGAGCGAGTCGGAATAAGATAGTTGTATTCGTGTGGTGTAATATATGTAATATAGTGTGCTTATGCTTTATGATATATGTAAAAATTGCTTGTATTAATAAGTATTTTTTTTATGAATCTAACTCTTGTCTATTTTACAGTATAAAAACACAAAATGGATAGACAACCCAATATTTTAAGAGACCTACCTGGAGACATGATTGATGAAATCTTGTCTAGAGTCGGTCAGAATTCTTCGGCACAACTATTTACGGCGAAATTAGTTTGTAAGACATTCGAAGAACGTTCCAAGAATGTCTTGGTTTATAAGAGACTTTCGTTTGAAAGATGGGGGATATCACATTGGGAAACCCATAAGTTACGATGTGTTTACTTTGACGCATATATTGCGGGGAACCCAAATGCTATTTTACACAACGGGTTAAGAAATTATTTTGACTCAATGTATCCGAATATAGGACTTCATGATTTAGAAAAAGCGGCTAACATGCAAAATAAAGAAGCATGCTATGCTTACGGGTTAGTAATGTTCACTTCTCACCAAAGTGAGAAAAAGAACATCGGGCTACAACTATTAAACAAAACGTTTCCACAAGTGACGGAGTCGGTAATTGGGGTAAGATATGAGGTTTTTAGATTGTTACAGGACTATTGGACATTACGTAACCCTCGTCCCTTTGACGACGTTACAACACGCTGTCTTATCAATGGCCATAACGGTTATGTTCCACAAGACCAAGGATGGGAAGTAGTCCTAGTAAAACCAGAATGCATGACTTGTTTCTGGACGTATGAAATACGTGTCTTTATTGCCTTTGCTGAACGACTTGTGTACTAGCTAGAATTATCTTCACAACTATCTTGTATCAAAGTTATTGTGTGCTATATTTCATGCTTTATGTAAAATAAGCGGTATTGTAAGTTTGTAAAATATTGTATAAAAGTTTGAACGCTAAATATTATTATAATCAGTTTTTCATATAGAATTGTAGTAGTTGAATTGTATATTAGCTACTAAGTATGAACTTAACGGGTAGGTACTATCGAATTTAAACTTATAAAACGCTAATATGAAGAAAAAGCTTTTATAAATGAGTTCATATTATGCTACGAAATACAAACTACTCTTAATATTCTGTATGATTAACTTGTTCCATTTGACTATTTTGAAGGAAATGGCACCGACTACTCGACACACCGTGAATATGAAAGAAGAGGAATTCCATACTTTTCTAGCTTCAAACATAGCCGCAGTACTGGCTGCGCTACATACCAACAATAACCTTGGATCTAGCAGTACAGGAAATCGTGTAGGATGCACCTACAAAGAATTCACTGCCTGCAAACCTTTGGAATTTGATGGAACCGAAGGACCTATCGGATTGAAACGGTGGACCGAGAAGGTCGAATCGGTGTTTGCCATAAGTAAGTGTACTGAAGAGGACAAAGTGAAGTACACTACGCATACCTTCACAGGTTCTGCGTTAACATGGTGGAATACCTATCTAGAGCAAGTGGGACAAGATGATGCGTACGCACTACCGTGGTCAGCATTCAAGCACTTGATGAACGAGAAGTACCGTCCTAGAACCGAGGTCAATAAGCTCAAGACAGAACTTAGAGGGTTACAAACCCAAGGATTTGATATTACCACGTACGAAAGACGATTCACAGAATTATGCCTATTGTGTCCGGGAGCGTTCGAAGATGAGGAAGAGAAGATCGACGCGTTTGTGAAAGGATTACCGGAAAGAATCCAAGAAGATATAAGTTCACACGAGCCCGCCTCCATACAACAGGCATGTAGAATGGCTCACAAACTAGTGAACCAGATTGAGGAAAGAATTAAAGAACAGACGGCTGAAGAGGCCAATGTGAAGCAAGTCAAAAGAAAGTGGGATGAAAACGGTGATAAGAATCACCAATACAACAACAACAGCAATTACAATAATAATCGCAACAATTATCCCAACAATCGCAACATCAATTGCAACTACAACAAACGGCCCAACAACAACAACAACAACAACAACAACAACAACAACAACAACAATAACAACAACAACAACAACAACAACTACAACAATCATCCCAACAACAATAACAACCGCAACAACAACAACAATCAGAAGCAGCTATGCCAAAGGTGTGAAAAGTATCACTCGGGGTTCTGCACCAAATTTTGCAACAAGTGTAAAAGAAATGGTCATAGCGCGGCGAAGTGTGAGGTCTACGGACCAGGGGTTAACAGAACGAAAGGAACAAATGGTGTCGGAACGAGTAATGGCAGAGCAAGTAGTGTCGGAGCAAGTTATGCCAATGTAGTTTGTTATAAATGTGGAAAACCGAGCCACATTATTAGAAATTTCCCGAACCAGGAGAACACGAATGGACAAGGCCGCGGAAGAGTTTTCAATATTAATGCGGCAGAGGCACAGGAAGACCCGGAGCTTGTTACGGGTACGTTTCTTATTGACAATAAATCTGATTACGTTTTATTTGATTCGGGTGCGGATAGAAGCTATATGAGTAGAGATTTTTGTGCTAAATTAAGTTGTCCATTGACGCCGTTGGATAGTAATTTTTACTCGAATTAGCAAATGGTAAATTAATTTCAGCAGATAATATATGTCGGAATCGAGAAATTAAACTGGTTAGCGAAACATTTAAGATTGATTTGATACCAGTAGAGTTAGGGAGTTTTGATGTAATAGTTGGCATGGACTGGCTGAAGAAGGTGAAAGCAGAGATCGTATGTTATAAAAATGCAATTCGCATTGTACGAGAAGAAGGAGAACCCTTAATGGTGTACGGAGAAAAGGGCAACACGAAGCTACATCTTATTAGTAATTTGAAGGCACAAAAACTAATAAGAAAAAGTTGCTATGCTATTCTAGCACACGTTGAGAAAGTACAAACTGAAGAAAAGAGCATCAATGATGTTCCCGTCGCAAAAGAATTTCCCGATGTATTTCCGAAAGAATTACCGGGATTACCTCCACATCGATCCGTTGAATTTCAAATAGATCTTGTACCAGGAGCTGCACCAATAGCTCGTGCTCCTTACAGACTCGCACCCAGCGAGATGAAAGAACTGCAAAGCCAATTATAAGAAATTTTAGAGCGTAGTTTCATTCGACCAAGCACATCACCGTGGGAAGCTCCTGTTTTGTTTGTCAAGAAGAAGGATGGTACATTTAGGTTGTGTATTGACTACAGAGAGTTGAACAAACTTACCATCAAAAACCGTTATCCACTGCCGAGAATTGATGACTTATTTGATCAACTACAAGGCTCGTCGGTTTATTCGAAGATCGATTTACGTTCTGGATATCATCAAATGCAAGTAAAGGAGGATGATATTCCAAAAACTGCTTTTAGGACGCGTTATGGTCATTACGAGTTTATGGTTATGCCGTTTGGATTAACTAACGCACCAGCTGTGTTCATGGACCTTATGAACCGAGTGTGTGGGCCATATCTTGACAAGTTTGTCATTGTTTTCATCGATGACATACTTATTTACTCAAAGAATGATCAAGAGCACGAAGAACATTTGAGAAAAGTGCTAGAAGTATTGAGGAAAGAAAAACTGTACGCTAAGTTTTCAAAGTGTGCATTTTGGTTGGAAGAAGTTCAATTCCTCGGTCACATAGTGAACAAAGAAGGTATTAAGGTGGATCCGGCAAAGATAGAAACTGTTGAAAAGTGGGAAACCCCGAAAACTCCAAAACACATACGCCAGTTTTTAGGACTAGTTGGTTACTACAGAAGATTCATCCAAGATTTCTCCAAAATAGCAAAACCCTTGACTGCATTAACGCATAAAGGGAAGAAATTTGAATGGAAGGATGAACAAGAGAAGGCGTTTCAATTATTGAAGAAAAAGCTAACTACGGCACCTATATTGTCAATGCCTGAAGGGAATGATGATTTTGTGATTTATTGTGACGCATCAAAGCAAGGTCTCGGTTGTGTATTAATGCAACGGACGAAGGTGATTGCTTATGCGTCTAGACAATTGAAGATTCACGAGCAAAATTATACGATGCATGATTTGGAATTAGGCGCGGTTGTTTTTGCATTAAAGACTTGGAGGCACTACTTATATGGGGTCAAAAGTATTATATATACCGACCACAAAAGTCTTCAACACATATTTAATCAGAAACAACTGAATATGAGGCAGCGTAGGTGGATTGAATTGTTGAATGATTACGACTTTGAGATTCGTTACCACCCGAGGAAGGCAAATGTGGTAGCCGACGCCTTGAGCAGAAAGGACAGAGAACCCATTCGAGTAAAATCTATGAATATAATGATTCACACTAACCTTACTACTCAAATAAAGGAGGCGCAACAAGGAGTTTTAAAAGAGGGAAATTTAAAGGATGAAATACCCAAAGGATCGGAGAAGCATCTTAATATTCGGGAAGATGGAACCCGGTATAGGGCTGAAAGAATTTGGGTACCAAAATTTGGAGATATGAGAGAAATGGTACTTAGAGAAGCTCATAAAACCAGATACTCAATACATCCTGGAACGGGGAAGATGTACAAGGATCTCAAGAAACATTTTTGGTGGCCGGGTATGAAAGTCGATGTTGCTAAATACGTAGGAGAATGTTTGACGCGTTCTAAGGTCAAAGCTGAGCATCAGAAATCATCAGGTCTACTTCAACAACCCGAAATCCCAGAATGGAAATGGGAAAATATTACCATGGATTTCATCACTAAATTGCCAAGGACTGCAAGTGGTTTTGATACTATTTGGGTAATAGTTGATCGTCTCACCAAATCAGCACACTTCCTGCCAATAAGAGAAGATGACAAGATGGAGAACTTAGCACGACTGTATTTGAAGGAAGTCGTCTCCAGACATGGAATACCAATCTCTATTATCTCTGATAGGGATGGCAGATTTATTTCAAGATTCTGGCAGACATTACAGCAAGCATTAGGAACTCGTCTAGACATGAGTACTGCCTATCATCCACAAACTGATGGACAGAGCGAAAGGACGATAAAAACGCTTGAAGACATGCTACGAGCATGTGTTATTGATTTCGGAAACAGTTGGGATCGACATCTACCGTTAGCAGAATTTTCCTACAACAACAGCTACCATTCAAGCATTGAGATGGCACCGTTTGAAGCACTTTATGGTAGAAAGTGCAGGTCTCCGATTTGTTGGAGTGAAGTGGGGGATAGACCGATTACGGGTCCGGAGATAATTTAAGAAACTACCGAGAAAATCATTCAAATTCAACAAAGATTGAAAACCGCCCAGAGTCGACAAAAGAGCTACGCGGACAGTAAAAGAAAAGATATAGAATTTGAAATTGGAGAAATGGTCATGCTTAAGGTTTCACCTTGGAAAGGCGTTGTTCGATTTGGTAAACGGGGGAAACTAAATCCAAGGTACATTGGACCATTCAAGATTATAGATCGTGTCGGACCAGTAGCTTACCAACTGGAGCTACCTCAACAACTCGCGGCTGTACATAACACTTTCCACGTCTCAAATTTGAAGAAATGTTTTGCTAAAGAAGATCTCACTATTCTGTTGGACGAAATCCAAATCAATGAAAAACTTCAATTCATTGAAGAACCCGTCGAAATAATGGATCGTGAGGTTAAGAGACTTAAACAAAACAAGATACCGATTGTTAAGGTTCACCTGGGAGCGTGAAGATCAGATGAAGAAGAAATACCCGCATTTATTTCCAGAAGATACGTCAACACCTCCAACTGCTTAAAATTTCGGGACGAAATTTATTTAACGGGTAGGTACTGTAGTGACCCGAACTTTTCCATGTTTATATATATATAAAATGAAATTGTTATTTACATGATTAAGTGTTTCCAACATGTTAAGCAATCAAACTTGTTAAGACTTGATTAATTGAAATAGGTTTCATATAGACAATTGACCACCCAAGTTGACCGGTGATTCACGAACGTTAAAACTTGTAAAAACTATATGATGACATATATATATGGATATATATATATATAGTTAACATGATATTATGATAAGTAAACATATCATTAAGTATATTAACGATGAACTACATATGTAAAAACAAGACTACTAACTTAATGATTTTTTAAACGAGACATATATGTAACGATTATCGTTGTAACGACATTTAATGTATATATATCATATTAAGAGATATACATACATCATAATATCATGATAATATAATAATTTAAAATCTCATTTGATATTATAAACATTGGGTTAAAAGCATTTAACAAGATCGTTAACCTAAAGGTTTCAAAACAACACTTACATGTAACGACTAACGATGACTTAACGACTCAGTTAAAATATATATACATGTAGTGTTTTAATATGTATTTATACACTTTTGAAAGACTTCAAGACACTTATCAAAATACTTCTACTTAACAAAAATGCTTACAATTACATCCTCGTTCAGTTTCATCAACAATTCTACTCGTATGCACCCGTATTCGTACTCGTACAATACACAGCTTTTAGATGTATGTACTATTGGTATATACACTCCAATGATCAGCTCTTAGCAGCCCATGTGAGTCACCTAACACATGTGGGAACCATCATTTGGCAACTAGCATGAAATATCTCATAAAATTACAAAAATATGAGTAATCATTCATGACTTATTTACATAAAAACAAAATTACATATCCTTTATATCTAATCCATACACCAACGACCAAAAAGACCTACAAACACTTTCATTCATCAATTTTCTTCATCTAATTGATCTCTCTCAAGTTCTATCTTCAAGTTCTAAGTGTTCTTCATAAATTCTACAAGTTCTAGTTACATAAAATCAAGAATACTTTCAAGTTTGCTAGCTCACTTCTAATCTTGTAAGGTGATCATCCAACCTCAAGAAATCTTTATTTCTTACAGTAGGTTATCATTCTAACACAAGGTAATAATCATATTTGAACTTTGGTTCAATTTCTATAACTATAACAATCTTATTTCAAGTGATGATCTTACTTGAACTTGTTTTCGTGTCATGATTCTGCTTCAAGAACTTCGAGCCATACAAGGATCCGTTGAAGCTAGATCCATTTTTATCTTTTCCAGTAGGTTTATCCAAGGAACTTAAGGTAGTAATGATGTTCATAACATCATTCGATTCATACATAAAAAGCTATCATATTCGAAGTGGTAAACTAGTAATCACTAGAACATAGTTTTGTTAATTCTAAACTTGTTCGCAAATAAAGTTAATCCTTCTAACTTGACTTTTAAAATCAACTAAACACATGTTCTATATCTATATGATATGCTAACTTAATGATTTAAAACCTGGAAACACGAAAAACACCGTAAAATCGGATTTACGCCGTCGTAGTAACACCGCGGGCTGTTTTGGGTTAGTTAATTAAAAACTATGATAAACTTTGATTTAAAAGCTATTATTCTGGGAAAATGATTTTTATTTTGAACATGAAACTATATCCAAAAATTATGGTTAAACTCAAAGTGGAAGTATGTTTTCTAAAATGGTCATCTAGACGTCGTTCTTTCGACTGAAATGACTACCTTTACAAAAACGACTTGTAACTTATTTTTCCGACTATAAACCTATACTTTTTCTGTTTAGATTCATAAAATAGAGTTCAATGTGAAACCATAGCAATTTGATTCACTCAAAATGGATTTAAAATTAAGAAGTTATGGGTAAAACATGATTGGATAATTTTTCTCATTTTAGCTACGTGAAAATTGGTAACAAATCTATTCCAACCATAACTAAATCAACTTGTATTGTATATTATGTAATCTTGAGATACCATAGACACGTATACAATGTTTCGACCTATCATGTCGACACATCTATATATATTTCGGAACAACCATAGACACTCTATATGTGAATGTTGGAGTTAGCTATACAGGGTTGAGGTTGATTCCAAAATATATATAGTTTGAGTTGTGATCAATACTGAGATACGTATACACTGGGTCGTGGATTGATTCAAGATAATATTTATTGATTTATTTCTGTACATCTAACTGTGGACAACTAGTTGTAGGTTACTAACGAGGACAGCTGACTTAATAAACTTAAAACATCAAAATATATTAAAAGTGTTGTAAATATATTTTGAACATACTTTGATATATATGTATATATTGTTATAGGTTCGTGAATCAACCAGTGGCCAAGTCTTACTTCCCGACGAAGTAAAAATATGTGAAAGTGAGTTATAGTCCCACTTTTAAAATCTAATATTTTTGGGATGAGAATACATGCAAGTTTTATAAATGATTTACAAAATAGACACAAGTACGTGAAACTACATTCTATGGTTGAATTATCGAAATCGAATATGCCCCTTTTTATTAAGTCTGGTAATCTAAGAATTAGGGAACAGACACCCTAATTGACGCGAATCCTAAAGATAGATCTATTGGGCCTAACAAACCCCATCCAAAGTACCGGATGCTTTAGTACTTCGAAATTTATATCATATCCGAAGGGTGTCCCGGAATGATGGGGATATTCTTAAAAATGCATCTTGTTATTGTCGGTTACCAGGTGTTCACCATATGAATGATTTTTATCTCTATGTATGGGATGTATATTGAAATATGAAATCTTGTGGTCTATTGTTACGATTTGATATATATAGGTTAAACCTATAACTCACCAACATTTTTGTTGACGTTTTAAGTATGTTTATTCTCAGGTGATTATTAAGAGCTTCCGCTGTCGCATACTTAAATAAGGACAAGATTTGGAGTCCATGCTTGTATGATATTGTGTAAAAACTGCATTCAAGAAACTTATTTCGTTGTAACATATTTGTATTGTAAACCATTATATAATAGTCGTGTGTAAACAGGATATTTTAGATTATCATTATTTGATAATCTACGTAAAGCTTTTTAAACCTTTATTTATGAAATAAAGGTTATGGTTTGTTTTAAAAATGAATGCAGTCTTTGAAAAACGTCTCATATAGAGGTCAAAACCTCGCAACGAAATCAATTAATATGGAACATTTTTAATCAATAAGAACGGGACATTTCATCACGAACCTATAACAAATATGTACATATATATCAAAATATATTTACAACATTTTTAATACGTTTAATGTTTTAAGTTTATTAAGTCAGATGTCCTCGTTAGTAACCTACAACTAGTTGTCCATAGTTAGATGTACAGAAATAAATCGATATATATTATCTTGGATCAATCCACGACCCAATGTATACACGTCTCAGGCTAGATCACAACTCAAAGTATATATATTTTTGGAATCAACCTCAACCCTGTATAGCTAACTCCAACATTACTACATATAGAGTGTCTATGGTTGTTCCAAATAATATATATACATGGGTCGATATGATATGTCAAAATATTTGCATACGTGTCTATGGTATCCCAAGATTACATAATATATTAGAATACATGTATAATAAAATATAAGTTAGCTAGGATATGATTTGTATAGAATTGTTACAATATTTCCCGTAGCTACAACAATAAAAAAATATCCAATCTTGTTTTACCCATAACTTATTCGTTTTAAATCCGTTTTAAGTGAATCAAATTGCTATGGTTTCATATTGAACTCTATTTTATGAATCTAAACAGAAAAAGTATAGGTTTATAGTCAGAAATATAGGTTACAAGTCATTTTTGTAAAGGTAGTCATTTCAGTCGAAGAACGACGTCTAGATGACCATTTTGGAAAACATACTTTCACTTTGAGTTTAATCATGATTTTTGGATATAGTTTCATGTTCATAAGAAAAATCATTTTCTCAGAAGAACAACTTTTAAATCAAAGTTTATCATAGTTTTTAATTAACTAACCCAAAACAGCCCGCGGTGTTACTACGACGGCGTATATCTGGTTTTACGGTGTTTTTCGTGTTTTCAGGTTTTAAATCATTAAGTTAGCATATCATATAGATATATAACATATGTTTAGTTGATTTTAAAAGTCAAGTTAGAAGGATTAACTTTTGTTTGCGAACAAGTTTAGAATTAACTAAACTATGTTCTAGTGATTTCAAGTTTAAACCTTCGAATAAGGTAGTTTTATATATATGAATCGAATGATGTTATGAACATCATTACTACCTTAGGTTTTGTGGATAAACCTAATGGAAATGATAAAAATAGATCTAGCTTCAAAGGATCCTTGGATGGCTTGAAAGTTCTTGAAGCAGAATCATGACACGAAAACAAGTTCAAGTAAGATTTTCACTCGAAATAAGATTGTTATAGTTATAGAAATTTAATCAAAGTTTGAATATGAGTATTACCTTGTATTAGAAAGATATCTTACTGTAAATAAGAAAGATTTCTTGAGGTTGGATGATCACTTTACAAGATTGGAAGTAAGCTAGCAAACTTGGAAGTATTCTTGATTTTATGAAACTAGAACTTATAGAATTTATGAAGAACACTTAGAACTTGAAGATTGAACTTGAGAGAGATCAATTAGATGAATAAAATTGAAGAATGAAAGTGTTTGTAGGTGTTGTTGGTTGTTGGTATATGGATTAGATATAAAGGATGTGTAATTTTGTTTACATGTAAATAAGTCATGAATGATTACTAATATTTTTGTAATTTTATGAGATATTTCATGCTATTGCCAAATGATGGTTCCCATATATGTTAGGTGACTCACATTGTGATGACCCGGCAATTTCCGACCAAAATTAAACTTAATTCTTATATGATTCCGACACGATAAGCAAAGTCTGTAATGTTGAGTCTCAAAACTTTGAACTGTTTTGTATATTCAATTGACCTTCGACCATTCTCGATGATTCACGAACAACTATATATAAATAGATACATATACATTAATTTGAAATATTATTTGAAATAATATATGAGTTAATTGTTGGAAATAAATATGTAAAATAATATGTGATATAATGAAAACTACTATTATATATATATATATATATATATATATATATATATATATATATATATATATATATATATATATATATATATATATATATATATATATATATATGTATATATATGTGTGTGTGTGTGTGTGTGTATATATAAATATGTATATAAATAATACTTGTAAATATATAAAATAATATTAAACCTATTTCTTTAAAAATATATAATATATATTTATGTGATAAAACTTTTTATTTAAAACTGATTATATTTGAAGAGAGAGTAAATGGAAAATGAATGATTTCGAGCTTAATTAATAAACATCAGTAACACCCGGTTGATGTTTTGTTAGTTTTAATATAGATATTGTACATGTTCATGAAGGATTGAAATAAAAGTTGGACTGTAAATTGATTACGAAGACATTAGATTTGTCAAAAATATTTTTACCTTTTTAAGATTAAATATTAGCACTCCGTACATATAAATCGAAACAGAAAATAAATAATTTTCGAACCTTTTTGATCAGGTTTTAAACAGGAAATGACTGAAATAATTAAATATAGTTAATCTAAAAATTTGGGATTTTTAGGAACACTTTTATACGTTAACTGTTTAGCAATGGACACACACCCGTGAAAACCGTCGGCAGAAAGGACGTAAGAGTCACTGCTGAACTATTGAAAATTATCATTGAAGTTACTGTACGATCTGTGACTATCGTTCTATTATTTTATTAATTATTATTTAATTATATTAATTATTATTAAGATTATATTTACATAGTATTATAGATATATATAGGTGTATTATGCATCACTTGATCACCAACTCCCCACGATCACCATCTCACCACCGACTCCATCCACCATCACCGGAGCACCCTTCCACCACCCTCAACAATCACCACCTTTAGAAACCCAACACCTTTCCATCGCCACCACCATTCGAGAGACCACATGTGCCATCACCATTTACCACATCAACCACCGGTTGCAACCACCATCCACTCTCTCTCTATATATATATATATATAAATACATACGCCATCACCACGCTAAACCATCAAAACATCACCATTACTCTATTAAAATCAACCTGCATCTTGTTCTTCTAGTGCTAATGTTATATATATACGTTATTTTTTTTTATTAAAACCGCTGCAACTACTCGTACTATTTCCTGTTTCGTTTAACCAACAAACTCAACACCATCGAAGACCCATGTGAATTGCTGCTGCTCGATGTTGCTGTCAAGACCTATTTATGAAACTGTGAATAATGATAACAAAGACGAATAACGATGATGAAGAAGACGATGAATAATGTTTTCTGTTTCTAATCGAGAGGCTACAGTAGCTTGATTACTGCTGCATTTTTTTTCGTTTCCATTTATGTTGATGTAACAAAGAATAAATGATACCTGATGAGAAGATGATGATATATGATTCGAAAATATTCATGGTGATAATATAATAATGTAATGATAATCGTAATGATGAGGTGATGATTCTAAAACGTTAATGTACCACGATGATGATGGATTTTGAATAAGTTAATGATGATAGTAGATGAGAAAGAAGAAGGAAAACCGAATGGGTTAAAATGATTTTAGGAGGTTATTTAACATAAAAACACCAATGGTTGAATGGTTAAGTGCGTAGAGAAGAACGAGAGGTCCTGGGTTCGAACCCAGGCCACTGCATTATTTTTTTAAAAGTTAGGCTTAGAAACTGCTATTGGGCCGAATCCTTCCCCCTTATGTTGGGCCGAATCCTTTCTCCTCATGCTGGGCCGAATCCTTCTTCTCATGTTGGGCCAGGAAACAGGAAATGCGGTTATATAAATTAAGTTAGGATGTAAATTAGAAAATTAACAGTGGAGCAGTTGGTTGGTGGTGTTTGCGAGTGAGCCTGAGGTCGAGGGTTCGAGCCCCGTCTGTGACATTTTTCTTTTTAGAAAAGCCTAATGAGGTAGTTTTCATACTAAGATCACTTCTATTATTATTATTATTATTATTATTATTATTATTATTATTATCATTATTATTATTATTATCATTATTATTATTATTATTATTATTAATGAGGTTATAAATTATTATTATTGTTATGTTATTATTACAAATTTTAGAAATAAAATTATTATTATCATTAATGCAATTAATATCATTATCATTATTATTAGTAGTGTAATTAGTATTATTATCATTATCACTATAATTAATATTATAATTATTATTAATATTGTTATCATATTTAGATTTACAAGTATTAGAAATATTAATATCATTAGTATTTTTATAAGTATTGTTATTATCAAAAAAAAAAGTAATAGTAATAAAATAATTATTATGGGTAATATGACTATTAGTATGGTTATAATTAAACTTATTATAGTTATTATCATTAGTAGTAAAATTGTTATATTCATAGTTATTATTATTAATATTACTACAACTAAATATATATTTATATAAAAATACATTACATGAATATTAAACTCACATATCACTATAATTTTATTATTAACAATATAGTAACTAAGCCATATATATAATATATATAAATTAATATATACATATATATTTTTCACATATAAACCCTAATATAAATTATTACCATTAATATGTGATAATGAAAGATAAACGCTAGTTAAACAAAATAGATAAATCAAATATATCTATATCTATATAACAAATAATTTAACAAGTATATTATTAAAAATAATATAAAGATTTAATCATTTACGAGTATATGTTTTAATATATATATATATATATATATATATACAAATGTTATAGGTTCGTGAATTCGAGGCCAACCCTACTTTTGTTCAATGTCGTCATATGTATTTTTACTACAAAATACAGTATGGTGAGTTTTCATTTACTCCCTTTTTCTCTTTACATTTTTGGGCTGAGAATACATGCAAATGCTTTATTAACTGTTTTACAATAATTATATGCGTGAGTTTCATTTTCCTTTTTACCTTTTATATTTTTGGGCTGAGAATACATGCGTAATTTTTATAAATGTTTTACGAAATAGACACAAGTAATCGAAACTACATTATATGGTTGAATGATCAAAATCGAATATGCCCCTTTTTATTAAGTCTGGTAATCTAAGAATTAGGGAACAGACACCCTAATTGACGCGAACTCTAAAGATAGATCTATTGGGCCTAACGAACCCCATCCAAAGTATTGGATGCTTTAGTACTTCGAAATTTATATCATGTCCGAAGGAGGATCCCGGAATGATGGGGATATTCATATATGCATTTTGTTAATGTCGGTTACCAGGTGTTCAATCCATATGAATGATATTTTTGTCTCTATGCATGGAACGTATATTTATGAGAAATGAAAATCTTGTGGTCTATTAAAATGATGGAAATGATTATTTATGTTAAACTAATGAACTCACCAACCTTTTGGTTGACACTTGAAAGCATGTTTATTCTCAGGTATGAAAGAAACCTTCCGCTGTGCATTTGCTCATTGTAAGGACATTATTTGGAGTCGATCATCGCAATGGAACCAGATGTTGGTGACTTTGTCCAGACGGATTAGGACGGGGTATGACATGTGGTATCAAAGCGGTGGTCTTAGTGAACCAGGTCTTACATTAGTGTGTCTAACTAGGAGTTGTTAGGATGCATTAATGAGTCTGGACTTCGACCTAGTAGTTGTTAGGTTATATTAATAAGTCTGGATTTGAACCTGGTCTGCATGTCAAAAGTTTTGCTTATCATTTCTAGTCGGAAATCATCTGCTTATCATCCTTAGGAAATTATCTGCTTATCATTTTTAGTCTAGACACATCTTATTGCATTGATTGCATGAATAGTGTATAGACAAATTCATATCTTAGCGTATCTGTTATTGTTACCTTTGCCTGATAGCTTCCGTAGATTCCTCCGTAACTTATGGGATTTTAGTAATATATATGCATATGTAAATTATGTATTGCAGGGTACTAATCTACATCCTATAATCTATTTTTTATCAAAAATCCTTCATCTGATTATACGAGATGAATCCCTCAACCAGTTCGATCTCTCAAATTTCGATAGCTATTCCGATAGATATTCCGACAGCTATTCCGACATGGAGTCCCACTCCAGCTCCGAAAGCAGCGTCACCAGAATGAATCAATCAATCAGCCATCCCCAATTCATCTGATGGGTCGTAGTCGACTTAATCAATGGAGACAAGAAGAAGGCGATCCTTTCCACCCATCGAATTTCCCTCTTGGCAAACAACCTGAAGCATTTACCGGTGAACCTATTAGAAACACCATTTTCAGACTCATTTCCCGAATACCTCGCCACGATTAGATTCTATCTAAAATTTTAAACCTTATTCATTCGTTTGTTACGACCGACAATCATCCCGGAATAATATAAAAAGTCAACGAACTTCCCGCTCGAGTAATCAATATGGAGAATATGGTGCAAAACTTACCAGCTTCAGCAACATCAACAGTACCACCATCACCAACAGCAACATCCGCATCCCGCACCTTAACATCACAATCTGTTCCACGAACATCAATATCATACGCACCATGGATACCAAGGAGTATCAACAGCAATGAACGATGAAGTATTGATCCATAACTTCATTAATATTCTGCGAAGAATATGTGGATCCTAATAGTTTTAGAGATTACTTATTCTAGCTCAAATCGAAAATCAAATGAGTCTAATATTATATTGACTCATTAAATCCATAATTACATCTGAAGAAAATACATATGTATATATATTTTCATAAAGATTGTGATTAAAAATTCTTTTGGTACAAACTATTAATGATAAAAATATTTTAACGGGTAGGTAATACCCGAGGAATATTTAAGATTTCACATTAATAAGTTACACTGTACATTCTTCAAATCTGATTCAACATTCATTTACTATCCTACTTACATCTACAAAGATACGAATCCGTTCACCGCAGAATAACCATTTTCATTCAATTTCATATTTGGATTTTGACCTATCAGAATCCAACAAGTGGCATAATGAAGAAAATATTGGAAAAATAAAATTTGTTAGAAACAAACAATTTAACTATGAAAAGAATTTTGTTAAGAATCCACGCTAACTGTTCCTAGCTAACTGGTTACATTTTATTTATCGCAATTTAATTATCGCAATTTACATTCTCGCAATTTTATTTATTGTCATTTAATTTCTGTATTTATTTTACGCACTTTAAATATCGGGACACGTATACAAGGTTTTGACATATCATATCGACGCATATATATATATTATCTGGAATAACCATAGACACTCTATATGCAGTAATGATCGAGTTCTCTATACAGGGTTGAGGTTGATTCTATAGTAATATATATATATATATATATATACTTTGAGTTGTGATCGAGTCTGAGACATGTACACGGGTCACGATACGTATTAATTAATTCGAATATTATATATTAAACTATATATGAATTATTGAATTGCTAACTATGGACTATCAACTGTGGACTACCAACATTGGACAATTAAAATGAATTAAAATATTGACTATGACATATGAAACTAAACAATTCTTCAAGTTTGCCACTTGATTTCATCTTATACCTCATTTGTATCTTGATGATTACAATTTGCGTTCAAACCTTTCATGATTCTTGAAAACACCTCAATCGAGAGGATGAACCAACCGCACTTTATCTACGGAAGGAAAGAATTATGTATATAGTATTGCACCTGAGAAACTCTCGGCAACTGAGTAAAATTTTAACACGTGTCTGTGTTAGCTCCTTTGGCATTGTTATTACCGAAAATAACATTGCAACTCTTTTCAAATTAGCCAATTTTATCATAGCTTCAACAAATCAACTTCAACTTCCATTCGAATTAGCCTTATTATAACCTCGATATATAAGTTTGCCTGTCGTCATCGTTACCGGAGAACCATTTATATTTCACCACATTAGCAGTAAAATTATCAGCAACTTCAATGAATTTGGACTTTTCGAAAAATCATTATATTCATTGAAACCCCATCTTGTATTCATCTATACCCTGTAACAATAATTTCCATACCAATTACCGGGAATCAGCAATTAGTATTTCGAATCTCGTAGCATTTCTACATCAATAGTTATATGTATACATATAACAATTATCTCCTAGAATTACGATCTTCAATTCTAAAATTTTGAAAAGGCACCCAGTTTACGAATCGATACTCTGAATGTTGAAAAAGCTGAATGAAGTAGCAGAAACTGTAGGCAACCGTAAATGACCTTAGTCGTCGGAAGCTTGATGATAAAGAATAATGTGTTGGAAAATCTCAGAAACGTTGGAACTGGAAAACGGATAAAGTTAACCATGAAGGAGACTGAGGACAAATACAAGGACCAAACTCTATATTCAAAGAATCCAGGTAATTCTGGATCCAATGAAATCTTTAGCGAATATCTTGTTCTGAAGTCATGTTAAATGTTGTGGAAAATCTTTCTTCATCAACCATCGAATTTAGAAATTCCAAAATATCATCATCAATATCTTCGATATTTCTGAGGATATTTTCATAAATATTCTCGTCTGAAATTATATACCTCTTCGTGCTTCCTGTGTATCATTATATTGGAGACATTCAATAGAAAATTTAGTACCGAAAAGCAGATTATGCGAAACTATGAAGAAAGCCGTGGACAAATCACAAAGAATAAGTTTGACTTCAAAGAATCCAAATGATTCAATGTCTGCTAAAGTCTTTAGTGAATATCTTGCTCCTTACTCTAAACCCTTACAGACAATAGTTTCTATCATCCTCTGATCTTAGATATTCCGAGATATTATCGTATCTTTCATTATAAATATCCTCCATATTTCTGGAGATATTTTTATAACTATTCTTATCTGAAATCGTTAATCTCTTCGTGTTATCAGTATTACATCATATAGAAACTGTTAGTTTCTATATTCTGTAAACTTTCGAGCTTAAAATATGAATGTTATTGAAGTAATGTTGGGAACTAAAGCATGAGTTAGTATAATATAATGACACTTGATCAATGTGATTATATTACAGTAATTTATGCTGAGTTTTTAATGAAACGTGATGATTCTCAGTACCATCATCATGTGCCATGTTACACGACTCTTACATTTTATTTGATATATAAACATATCAAGAACATATTTTCTTGATAGTTCCATCTTTCCCGGATATTCTGGTAATTTGACGAATCAAGATCGTGCTATTACCATTTCCTTCTTAGAAGATTAACTATGTTCATTTCGAAATTCATATCTATGAATTCTGGACCGTTGCTCGCTTTACTAGGAGTCGAGAGGAGAATAAAAAGGCAAAGAGCTCCAAAATATAAGAGAAAATATAAAGCCCAATAACAACACGGAGGTTATAAATCATGAATATTAATACGAATAGCAATATAAAGACACGGTATAATTACGAATAGTATCATTCCAAGGTAATAGTAGAAGTAAACAGATTTTTCTGATGTAAGATTGAAAAGAAGGATGACAGATGTTGTGATGCCCCGTACAAAACCATCGTGTACGAATCATCAACAACAGGATCATTACAAGGTTAAGTACTATATGCTGTAATTAAAGAAGTTGCATTCACGATAAAAAGGTGATGTCATAACCGACATCAAATGTTTTACATTTCAAAAGCATGCTTCACTAAGTAGAAGCAAATAATAAGTGTATGTGACCACAATGGTCGTTACAAGTCATAGTTCAAAAGTACGAATGTTTGAATGCAAAATAAAGTAGTTCATGCGATGACAACTCTAAGCAGCGGGTGTCTACAGCACGACTAGTACACAGCGGAAGCTAACCTCAAGCACCTGAGAAAAACATGCTTAAAAATGTCAACACAAAGGTTGGTGAGCTATAGTTTAAGTATAACAGTATGTAAGGTAGGCCACGAGATTTCAGTGCTACAAAGAGCGTTTCAAAACAGTATGATAAAGTATATGTTAACCGTGGGCACTTGGTAACTAACTTAACGTTTATACCCCCTGAAAGTACACTTGGAAAGTGCGTATGTCTACGAAGTATTAAACACTCGTTAAATGCTAGCGCGACTAGCCCGAGTGGGGATGTCGAACCCTATGGATCCATATCTAAGATTCGCGTCCACGGTTCAAAAACCAATGATTAAACGTTACCGAGCTAAAGGGAATGTTTATGCCGTTGTATAACCCACACATATATTAGTTTAAGTACTCGTGCCTAGTATGTAAAACATAAAATCCGCATATATTCTCAGTTCCCAAAATAAGTTAAAGTAAAAAGGGAATGCTATAACTCACAATGATAATGTAGTCGTAAAGTCGGTTCGGAAAAGGTATGCAAGTAATCGGTCCGAAGGTCCTCAACCTAAGACAAATAATACTAAGTCAGTAAATCATCTTAATAGGTTTAAAAGTATGTATTTAAGGTCTTAAGGGTCATCATCATTCATCATTAAACAAAGGCGTAAAGTAGGTTTCATTTATGAAAGTAGTTTAAAACAAAGTCTGACTTCAGTCAGTCACCACGGCCTCTACCCTAACTGAATTAAGGAGAGACCAGTGGCCATGGCTCTGTCTACGAAGTGTGGTAAAAATTATAGAAGCAAACTCGTCTTTGTTTGACCGTGGCGACGGTCTAAGTGCGAGTAGGTCAGAAATTTCTGCACAACGTTAAAGGACATAGTGACGATCGGAGGGCCATAAATCCTAAACCGTAACTCGGATTAAGATGAGTCCTATATGAAAAGTTATCTACTCGAAAGGTTCTATCTAAAAATCATGGTTAGAACAGCCCAGGTCTGCTGGTCTGTTCGAGAAACAGCAGGTCAGTAGGTTTTGGACAGAAACAGTAAGTTTAAAAGGGTTCCGGTGGTCTTGGTGCTTGATGTTCATCATGGTTCTCGTCCTTGATGTATATAGCTTCAAGTGTACAACTCATTGATGTATCTACATCATCTTAACCAAGTCTTGACCATCATAACCCTTGTGCAAGTCCAAGACATGTAGCACAACTCACTTAAGAGTTGTATGAAGTTTGATGAACCATATTTACATCAAAGTCTTAGATCTAACACATACATGAACTTTAAAGCTAATAACAAGTTACAAACTTGAAAGTAAACTAACTAATCAAGATCTTAAGATGTAGAACATAGTTCTTAGTTAGACCTTGAAGATCCAAGACTCAAAAGTCTAGATCAAGCATAAGTATACAAAGCTATATTTAAAGAAAACTTATTTACATGTTCTTGAACTTTTAAGTTAACTTTAAGTTCAAGATTAATGAGATCAAAGTTAACTAGTAACATTTGACCAATAACAACCAACAAACATAAATTAAAGTGCATAACATGAAGTAAATAAACTAAGTAACAAGTAATTAGTTCATGGTTGTTCATACTTTAAAGATTCAAACCAAAGTTTGATCTTTAAGAAAGTAAACTTTAAAGTTTACTAACATGACTTACAAGTATGAGTTTTACAATCATGAACTTACAAACTTTTTGAAACAATAAATGAAGAACATAAACTAGATACTTTATGTTCTTGTATGCCTTGTAAGAACAAGTTAGATGAAGAATCAAACTAATAAGTTTGCTTCTTGAAAGCTAGTAAGTAAGTAACTAACAACAAGATTCAAGTAACTACTACTCAAAGACAAGTAACATTTAAACAAAAGAATGATGATGATGAAGATGAATGGAGTCAGTTTTACAAAGAGAAAAAGAAGGAAGAAAAGCTTCAAGTTTACTTACAAGAACTAGAGAAAATGAGAGGAAAGTTGAGAGGATTTTTTGCAAGTAAGTGTGTGTGTGTGTGTTTGAATGAGGGAATACTACAAGTAAACAAATGATGTAAAAAAAGATTTTGAATCCCTTTCCACCTAGGGAAACCTTAAGTCAGCTGCACACATGGGAGGGGAGGTTTAGTTCAATGGTTCCTTGAATGTTAAAGCTTAAAAGTGTGGATAAATGAGGTGCATGCATGGGGATTGTGTGAAACTAGATTTCATAAGTCTCTAAACTAACTAGTTACAACCTAAATGATACTTACAAGTGTTAGTGGGCTAACTAAGTCCATTAATAATGTAGGGTGGGCTTCTAAAGTCCAATAACACTAGTAAAAGCCCAAGTTCAAGTAAAAGCCCAAGTATGAATGTAATTAACAAGTTAATCCAATTAAAAGCCCAAGTAACTAACTAACAACTTTAGTTAATTAAAATGATTAATAAACTAATCATGAATGTAAATAATATCTAAAAATATTATTCGTGAAAGTTTCGGGTGTCACAAAGACGTTTCGGGCAATTAAAGTCAAGTTCGGGCAATCATGGCAACATGTAAATGTAATGACATACATTCGTTTTATCACACGTATTAATAATAATAATTATTAATAAATAAACGTTGGAAATTCCAGGGTCGTTACATTACCCACCTGTTAAAGAAGATTTCGTCCCGAAATTTAAGCTGAGGTAGATGGAGGAGTTGGGAAAAGGTGAGGATACTTCCGCATCATTTGATCCTCTCGCTCCCAAGTAAACTCAGGTCCTCGTTTGGCATTCCATCGCACTCGGACAATCAGAATCTTGTTGCATTTCAAAGTTTTGATCTCACGATCCATAATCTCAACTGGTTCTTCCACAAAGTGGAGTTTGTCATCAATTGTAAGTTCTTCCAGTTGTATGATAAGTTCAGGTGCAGCAAGACACTTCTTCAAGTTCGACACGTAGAAGGTGGGATGAACAGAGCTCAATTGTGCTGGTAGATCCAAACGGTAAGCAACGGGTCCAACACGTTCCAAGATCTCAAAAGGACCAATGTATCATGGGTTTAACTTCCCACGTTTTCCAAAACGGATCACACCTTTCCAAGGTGCAACCTTTAACATTACACGGTCGCCGACGTTGAATTTAAAGTCTTTACGTTTAAGATCGGCATAACTCTTCGGACGATCACGGGCAATCTTAAGTCTAGCTTGGATCTGAGCAATCTTCTCCGTGGTTTCATGGACTACCTCGGGTCCGGTGATTTGCTTTTCGCCTACTTCGGCCCAATAAATAGGAGATCGGCACTTACGGCCATACAATGCTTCAAAAGGTGCAGCATTAATGCTAGAGTGATAACTGTTGTTGTACGAGAATTCGGTGAGTGGCAAATGCCTTTCCTAGGCCTTTCCGAAATCAATGACACATGCACGCAGCATGTCTTCCAAGGTCTGAATCGTTCGTTCACTTTGCCCGTCAGTCTGAGGATGATAAGCAGTACTCATGTCGAGACGAGTTCCCATGGCTTCTTGCAAAGAACGCCAAAATCTAGAAGCAAAACGGGGATCGCAATCGGAGATGATCGATAAAGGTACACCATGACGAGATACAACCTCCTTAATGTATAATTGAGCAAGTCTTTCTATTGTATCAGTTTCCTTCATTGCTAGAAAGTGTGCAGATATGGTGAGGCGGTCAACAATAACCCAGATGGTATCGTATCTGCCTACCGTCTTTGGTAGCTTGGTGATGAAGTCCATTGTTATCCTTTCCCACTTCCATTGTGGGATTTCCGGTTGTTGAAGTAAACCGGAAGGTCTCTGATGCTCGGCGTTAACCTTCGAGCAAGTCAAACACTTACCAACATAAGTTGCAATGTCCTTCTTAAGATTCGGCCACCAATACTGTTCTTTAAGGTCGTGGTACATTTTGCCTGCTCCAGGGTGAATCGAATATCTCGATTTGTGTGCTTCATCAAGTATCAGGTTTCGTAGATCTCCATAATAAGGTACCCAAATTCTTTCGGCATAACATCGAAGTCCAGACTCCCTAACCTCGAATCGAGAGACAAGTATGTTCAAATGTTCATGAGATATGTTCTCCTCCTTGAGAGCCTCATCTTGGGCTACTCTGATCTGGCTGTTGAGGTTCGAATGGATGGTGATGTTCAGAGCCCTAACACGAAGAGGTGTCGTCCTCTCCTTTCGGCTTAAAGCGTCAGCTACAACATTGGCCTTGCCAGGGTGATAACGGAGTTCACAATCGTAGTCGTTGAGCATCTCGATCCATCGACGCTGTCTCATATTCAGTTGCTTCTGATCAAAGATGTGCTGGAGACTCTTGTGATCGGTGAAGATAGTGCTCTTAGTTCCATACAAATAGTGTCTCCACAATTTGAGCACAAAGATAACGGCTCCAATTTCAAGATCGTGTGTAGTGTAGTTCCGCTCATGATTCTTTAATTGGCGGGAGGCATAGGCAATAACTTTTGATCGTTGCATCAGTACACAACCAAAACCACTTTTCGATGCATCACAATAAACAACAAAGTCATCACTGCCTTCAGGAAGTGATAGGATAGGTGCGGTGGTTAACTTCTTCTTCAAAGTTTGAAATGCTGATTCGTGTGCGGGTTCCCAAATGAACTTCTTGCCCTTGTGAGTCAGCGCGGTCAAAGGACGCGCAATCAGAGAAAATCCTTCGATGAATCTTCGATAGTAACCGGCGAGACCTAGGAATTGGTAAATATGCGTCGGAGTAGTGGGGGTCTCCCACTTGCTGATGGCTTCAATCTTGGCGGGATCAACTTTGATACCCTGGTCGCTTACAACATGACCCAAAAATTGTACTTCCTTCAACCAAAATTCACACTTGGAGAATTTGGCGTAAAGTTTCTCTTGTCTTAAGAGTTCAAGCACTAATCGGAGGTGTTTCTCATGTTCTTCTTCGCTCTTGGAGTAGATGAGGATATCATCTATGAAGACGATAACAAACTTGTCCAAGTAAGGCTTGCAGACATGATTCATGAGGTCCATGAACACGGCAGGTGCATTTGTCAAACTGAATGGCATCACAAGAAACTCATAATGACCATAGCGGGTTCTGAATGCAGTTTTCATCACGTCACTTTCCTTCACCCTCAACTGGTGATAACCGAATTGCAAATCGATCTTTGAGTAGACACTCGATCCTTGTAGTTAATCAAAAAGATCGTCAATTCGTGGAAGAGGATACCGATTCTTGATAGTCAATTTGTTGAGTTCACGGTAGTCGATACACATACGGAAGGATCCATCCTTCTTCTTCACAAACTACACAGGTGCGCCCCAAGGCGAGAAACTTGGTTGAATAAATCCTCGGTCTAACAGCTCTTGTAGTTGACTCTGTAATTCTTGCATCTCGGAAGGTGCGAGTCTATAAGGTGCGCGAGCTACAGGTGCAGCTCCTGGCACTAAATCAATCTGAAACTCTACTGCTCTCTGCGGCGGCATTTCAGGTAATTCCTCTGGAAAGACATCGGAAAATTCGTTCACAATTCGAACGTCGTTCACGCTCTTCACCTCAGTTTCTATGCTTTCACATGTGCTAGGACAGCAAAGCGTCCCTTCTTCATAATCTTTTGCGCTTTCACGCAACTAATGAGGTTCAACTTCGAGGTACATCTCTCTCCATAGATAACCAGTGGTTTACCATCTCCTTGTGATATGCGAAGTGCTTTATCTCCACAGATAATATCGGCCTTTATCTTGCTCAACCAATCCATACCAACGATCACGTCAAAACTTCCCAGTTTGATAGGTATCAAGTCAATTTCGAAATCTGCACCAGCTATGTTGATAACAGCTCCACGACTAATATGGTCAACCTTTTCAAGTTTTCCATTTGCGACCTCGACAAGCATACTTTCTTTTAACGGGACTAATGACCAATTAATCTTATCGCAAAAATGTCTACATACATAACTTCTATCCGCACCAGTATCAAACAAGACAGAAGCTAAAAGATTGTTGATTTTGAATATACCTGTCACCAAGTCGGGGTTATCGCGTGCATCCCTTGCATTAACATTAAAAGCTCTACCTCGCGGTGGTCCTCCGTCTTTTCGCTTGTTTGGGCACGCATTTCTGAAATCGCCCATCTGCCCGCATTCGTAGCACTTCTTCGGTCCATTGTTGTTTGGCTTCCTATTCAAAGTGGTGACCTTGCAGTCTTTCCCGATATGCCCAGCCCGTTGGCATTTCTCACAGACAACATTGCAATACCCAGTGTGGTGTTTGTAGCATCGCTTGCATTGTGGTAAGGTTCCTTTGTAGTTCGGGTTGGTGTTGGTGTTATTGTTGGGATTAGGGTTTCCACCATTGTTGTGACTCTTGGCGGGGGTTTGATCGTAGTTTCTCCCCCTGTTATTGTTGTTGTTGTTGTTGTTGTGGTTGTTGTGGTTGTTATCCCATTTCCTCTTTTCGCTACTACCAGCTTCAAACTTAGCCTTCTCCGGCTCATCAATAAGAATCTGATTCATGAGAGTATGCGCCATGCGCATTGCTTCGGGAACATTCGGTGGTTTGGATGAGGTGACATTTCCTTTGATGGACTTAGGGAGTCCCGAGAAGTATTTCTCCATGCGCTTGAATTCGGGGGTGACCATGGTCGGACACATCAGTGCTAACTCCAAAAACCTACGATTGTAACTGTTAAGGTCGTTCCCTACGGCCTTCAACTGCATGAATTCAATTTCCATCTTCTGAATTTTGGTCCTCGGACAGTATTCCTCAATCATAGCACATTTAAACTCTTCCCAAGGCGTAGCATACGCCTCATCAATTCCTTGCGCTTGGGCCATGGTATTCCACCATGTAAGCGCGCCATCAGACAGCGTGCAAGATGCAAATTTCATTTTGTTAGCCTCCGAACAATTGATAACTCTGAATACTGATTCAAGTTTCTCGAACCATCTGGTGAGACCAACTGGTCCCTCGGTGCCGCTGAAGTTATGCAGTTTGCAGCTCTGGAATTCCTTGTATGTACACCCATTTCGAACGGGTGGAATAACCGGTGGTGGTGGCGGTGGAGCTTCGAGATTTCTTTCTGCTAGGGCTGCAGCGACCCGTTCGTTGATCATGTCCTCAATCTGGGCGGCGGTAGGTGTGGATCTTCCGTTAGCCATGGTATTCTAAGCAAAATTTTTGACTCAAGTCAAAATCTAGTATGCAAGTAGTAATAATACAGTATATAGTGACCAACATGGAATCAAAACATCACATGTTATTAAATAATGCATCTAGGTACAAATACCACAGAATCATCGTACAACAATGTAAATAGAACATCGTGCAAGAATTAAATAATGCAAAGTTCCATTCATTAATAATAATAAGTTTCATACATCTGAATAAGTTCGTACACTACATATGAAATACATGAAACTATATCTAGATTACATCATGAAATCTAAATACAAGGTCCTATGGTGAAGGCGGGTGAACTGCTCCTCGAGCCAACTGCTCCTCAAGCTTAGTGACTCGAGCTCGGAGAGTCTCAATCTCCCTCATCAGTTCCTCGTTAGAGGGAGCTGGTGGGGCAGGCGGTGCAGGTGGGGCGGGTGGTGCGGGTGGTGCCGGTGGTGCTGATGTAGATGGTCCGGCTCCAGATGTAGACGGTACGTCCCTAGATGTAAGTGGTCCATATCTAAATCTAGGTGGTACGGTTCCAGGAATAGTCAATACGTAACGGGGAACCTTACGTATCTGTGGGTCGGCAGGGTATGGCACAACTCGTTTACGAGCAGTAACCCTACGACGATGGCCAAAAGCGTCAGTAAAAGCACGACCTCCATTCACCCCTGGAATGATGGTGCCGTCGAAACGGTACCGCTTCTTCGGCGGGGTGGAGGGTGCCTGAATAGGTCTATCAGCAGGATCCTCATCATCGCTGGAGTCGTCTGATGATGAAGAAGTTGCATTACAAGGTTGCATTCACGATAAAAAGGTGATGTCATAACCGACATCAAATGTTTTACATTTCAAAAGCATGCTTCACTAAGTAGAAGCAAATAATAAGTGTATGTGACCACAATGGTCGTTACAAGTCGTAGTTCAAAAGTACGAATGTTTGAATGCAAAATAAAGTAGTTCATGCGATGACAACTCTAAGCAGCGGGTGTCTACAGCACGACTAGTACACAGCGGAAGCTAACCTCAAGCACCTGAGAAAAACATGCTTAAAAACGTCAACACAAAGGTTGGTGAGCTATAGTTTAAGTATAACAGTATGTAAGGTAGGCCACGAGATTTCAGTGCTACAAAGAGCGTTTCAAAACAGTATGATAAAGTATATGTTAACCGTGGGCACTTGGTAACTAACTTAACGTTTATACCCCCTGAAAGTACACTTGGCAAGTGCGTATGTCTACGAAGTATTAAACACTCGTTAAATGCTAGCGCGACTAGCCCGAGTGGGGATGTCAAGCCCTATGGATCCATATCTAAGATTCGCGTTCACGGTTCAAAAACTAATGATTAAACGTTACCGAGCTAAAGGGAATGTTTATGCCATTGTATAACCCACACATATATTAGTTTATGTACTCGTGCCTAGTATGTAAAACATAAAATCCGCATGTATTTTCAGTTCCCAAAATAAGTTAAAGTAAAAAGGGAATGCTATAACTCACAATGATAATGTAGTCGTAAAGTCGGTTCGGAAAAGGTATGCAAGTAATCGGTCCGAAGGTCCTCAACCTAAGGCAAATAATACTAAGTCAGTAAATTATCTTAATAGGTTTAAAAGTATGTATTTAAGGTCTTAAGGGTCATCATCATTCATCATTAAACAAAAGGCGTAAAATAGGTTTCGTTTATGAAAGTAGTTTAAAACAAAGTCTGACTTCAGTCAGTCACCACGGCCTCTACCCTTACTTAATTAAGGTGAGACCAGTGGCCATGGCTCCGTCTATGAGTCCCTTAAGTGTGGTAAAATTTACAGAATCAAACTCGTCTTGGTTTGACGGTGGCGACGGTCTAAGTGCGAGTAGGTCAGAAATTTCTGCACAACGTTAAAGGACATAGTGACGATCGGAGGGCCATAAATCCTAAACCGTAACTCGGATTAAGACGAGTCCTATATGAAAAGTTATCTAATCGAAAAGTTATATCTAAAAATCATGGTTAGAACAGCCCAGGTCTGCTGGTCTGTTACAGAAACAGCAGGTCAGTAGGTTTTGGACAGAAACAGTAAGTTTAAAAGGGTTCCGGTGGTCTTGGTGCTTGATGTTCATCATGGTTCTCATCCTTGATGCATATAGCTTCAAGTGTACAACTCATTGATGTATATACATCATCTTAACCAAGTCTTGACCATCATAACCCTTGTGCAAGTCCAAGACATGTAGCACAACTCACTTAAGAGTTGTATGAAGTTTGATGAACCATAGTTACATCAAAGTCTTAGATCTAACACATACATGAACTTTAAAGCTAATAACAAGTTACAAACTTGAAAGTAAACTAACTAATCAAGATCTTAAGATGTAGAACATAGTTCTTAGTTAGATCTTGAAGATCCAAGACTCAAATGTCTAGATCAAGCATAAGTATACAAAGCTATATTTAAAGAAAACTTATTTACATGTTCTTGAACTTTTAAGTTAACTTTAAGTTCAAGATTAATGAGATCAAAGTTAACTAGTAACATTTGACCAATAACAACCAACAAACATAAATTAAAGTGCATAACATGAAGTAAATAAACTAAGTAACAAGTAATTAGTTCATGGTTGTTCATACTTTAAAGATTCAAACCAAAGTTTGATCTTTAAGAAAGTAAACTTTAAAGTTTACTAACATGACTTACAAGTATGAGTTTTACAATCATGAACTTACAAACTTTTTGAAACAATAAATGAAGAACATAAACTAGATACTTTATGTTCTTGTATGCCTTGTAAGAACAAGTTAGATGAAGAATCAAACTAATAAGTTTGCTTCTTGAAAGCTAGTAAGTAAGTAACTAATAACAAGATTCAAGTAACTACTACTCAAAGACAAGTAACATTTAAACAAAAGAATGATGATGATGAATGGAGTCGGTTTTACAAAGAGAAAAAGAAGGAAGAAAAGCTTCAAGTTTACTTACAAGAACTAGAGAAAATGAGAGGAAAGTTGAGAGGATTTTTGCAAGTAAGTGTGTGTGTGTTTGAATGAGGGAATACTACAAGTAAACAAATGATGTAAAAAAAGATTTTGAATCCCTTCCCACCTAGGGAAACCGTAAGTCAGCTGCACACATGGGAGGGGAGGTTTAGTTCAATGGTTCCTTGAATGTTAAAGCTTAAAAGTGTGGATAAATGAGGTGCATGCATGGGGATTGTGTGAAACTAGATTCCATAAGTCTCTAAACTAACTAGTTACAACCTAAATGATACTTACAAGTGTTAGTGGGCTAACTAAGTCCATTAATAATGTAGGGTGGGCTTCTAAAGTCCAATAACACTAGTAAAAGCCCAAGTTCAAGTAAAAGCCCAAGTATGAATGTAATTAACAAGTTAATCCAATTAAAAGCCCAAGTAACTAACTAACAACTTTAGTTAATTAAAATGATTAATAAACTAATCATGAATGTAAATAATATCTAAAAATATTATTCGTGAAAGTTCCGGGTGTCACAAAGACGTTTCGGGCAATTAAAGTCAAGTTTGGGCAATCATGGCAACATGTAAATGTAATGACATACATTCGTTTAATCACACGTATTAATAATAATAATTATTAATAAATAAACGTTAGAAATTCCAGGGTCGTTACAGATATGATAGATAGAAAAATATCAAGAATCAGAACTGGATGGAGCATTTCCACAATATATTAGAAGTAGGAATAGAGGAAGAAAGTATAGGAATGGTGAAAGTAATGGAATGGAAGAAGTTCATTTATAGTGAAAATACCAGACAAAGAAATCAAGGCAGATTTTCGCATTAATTATAGAGATCTTAATTTTCTTATTCGCCGAAGAATCAAATCTCTCAGATTTTGAAGATTTTCTTTAAATCCCTTGAATTCCGAAATTCAATCGTGACTACGTCAAAAGTTATGGAAAATCTCCATTTCTTCATCTCAACCTTTTGTGATAGCTTCATTCATACGCTTCGATTAATCGAATCATTTTATCCATATTACTCAATGATGATAAAACTCTATTTATCAACTCATATTTGTTCCGAAAACATTCTTATTATCAACCATGACAACCTCACTCAAATTTCGGGACAAAATTTCTTTAACGGGTAGGTACTGTGACGATCTGGCAATTTTTGACCAAAATTAAACTTAATTCTTATATGATTCCGACACGATAAGCAAAGTCTGTAATGTTGAGTCTCAAAACTTTGAACTATTTTGTATATTCAATTGACCTTCGACCATTCTCGATGATTCACGAACAACTATATATAAATAGATACATATACATTAATTTGAAATATTATTTGAAATAATATATGAGTTAATTGTTGGAAATAAATATGTAAAATAATATGTGATATAATGAAAACTACTATTATAAATATAAATATATATATATATATATATATATATATATATATATATATATATATATATGTGTGTGTGTGTGTGTGTGTGTGTGTGTGTGTGTGTGTGTGTGTATAAATATGTATATAAATAATACTTGTAAATATATAAAATAATATTAAACCTATTTCTTTAAAAATATATTATATATATTTATGTGATAAAACTTGTTATTTAAAACTGATTATATTTGAAGAGAGAGTAAATGGAAAATGAATGATTTCGAGCTTAATTAATAAACGTCAGTAACACCCGGTTGATGTTTTGTTAGTTTTAATATAGATATTGTACATGTTCATGAAGGATTGAAATAAAAGTTGGACTGTAAATTGATTACGAAGATTTTAGATTTGTCAAAAAAATTTTACCTTTTTAAGATTAAATATTAGCACTCCGTACATATAAATCGGAACAGAAAATAAATAATTTTCGAACCTTTTTGATCAGGTTTTAAACAGGAAATGACTGAAATAATTAAATATAGTTAATCTAAAAATTTGAGATTTTTAGGAACACTTTTATACGTTAACTGTTTAGCAATGGACACACACCAGTGAAAACCGTCGGCAGAAAGGACGTAAGAGTCACTGCTGAACTATTGAAAATTATCATTGAAGTTACTGTACGATCTGTGACTATCGTTCTATTATTTTATTAATTATTATTTAATTATATTAATTATTATTAAGATTATATTTACATAGTATTATAGATATATATAGGTGTATTATGCATCACTTGATCACCAACTCCCCCTGATTACCATCCCACCACCGAATCCATCCACCATCACCGGAGCACCTTTCCACCACCCTCAACAATCACCACCTTTAGAAACCCAACACCTTTCCATCGCCACCACCATTCGAGAGACCACATCTGCCATCACCATTCACCACATCAACCACCGGTTGCAACCACCATCCACTCTCTATATATATATATATATATATATATATATATAAATACATACGCCATCACCATGCTAAACCATCAAAACATCACCATTACTCTATTAAAATCAACCTGCATCTTGTTCTTCTAGTGCTAATGTTATATATATATATATATATATATATATATATATATATATATATATATATATATATATATATATATATATATATATATATATATATATATATATATATACATATATATATATATACGTTATTTTTCTATTAAAACCGCTGCAACTACTCGTACTATTTCCTGTTTCGTTTAACCAACAAACTCAACACCATCGAAGACCCATGTGAATTGCTGCTGCTCGATGTTGCTGTCAAGACCTATTTATGAAACTGTGAATAATGATAACAAAGACGAATAACGATGATGAAGAAGACGATGAATAATGTTTTCTGTTTCTAATCGAGAGGCTACAGTAGCTTGATTACTGCTGTGTTTTTTTTCGTTTCCATTTATGTTGATGTAACAAAGAATAAATGATACCTGATGAGAAGATGATGATATATGATTCGAAAATATTCATGGTGATAATATAATAATGTAATGATAAACGTAATGATGAGGTGATGATTCTAAAATGTTAATGTACCACGATGATGATGGATTTTGAATAAGTGAATGATGATAGTAGATGAGAAAGAAGAAGGAAAACCGAATGGGTTAAAATGATTTTAGGAGGTTATTTAACAGAAAAACACCAATGGTTGAATGGTTAAGTGAGTGTAGAAGAACGAGAGGTCCTGGGTTCGAACCCAGGCCACTGCATTATTTTTTTAAAAGTTAGGCTTAGAAACTGCTATTGGGCCGAATCCTTCCTCCTTATGTTGGGCCGAATCCTTTCTCCTCATGCTGGGCCGAATCTTTCTTCTCATGTTGGGCCAGGAAACAGGAAATGCGGTTATAGAAATTAAGTTAGGATGTAAATTAGAAAATTAACAGTGGAGCAGTTCGTTGGTGGTGTTTGCGAGTGAGCCTGAGGTCGAGGGTTCGAGCCCCGTCTGTGACATTTTCTTTTTAGAAAAGCCTAATGAGGTAGTTTTCATACTAAGATCACTTCTATTATTATTATTATTATTATTATTATTATTATTATTATTATTATTATTATTATTATTATTATTATTATTATCATTATTATTATTATTATCATTATTATTATTATTATTATTATTATTATTATTATTAATGAGGTTATAAATTAGTATTATTGTTAAGTTATTATTACTAATTTTAGAAATAAAATTATTATTATCATTAATGCAATTAATATCATTATCATTATTATTAGTAGTATAATTAGTATTATTATCATTACCACTATAATTAATATTATAATTATTATTAATATTGTTATCATATTTAGATTTACAAGTATTAGAAATATTAATATCATTAGTATTTTTATAAGTATTGTTATTATCAAAAAAAAAAGTAATAGTAATAAAATAATTATTATGGGTAATATGACTATTAGTATGGTTATAATTAAACTTATTATAGTTATTATCATTAGTAGTAAAATTGTTATATTCATAGTTATTATTATTAATATTACTACAACTAAATATATATTTATATAAAAATACATTACATGAATATTAAACTCACATATCATTATAATTTTATTATTAACAATATAGTAACTAAGCCATATATAATATATATATATATATATATATATATATATATATATATATATAAATTAATATATACATATATATTTTTCACATATAAACCCTAATATAAATTATTACCATTAATATGTGATAATGAAAGATAAACGCTAGTTAAACAAAATAGATAAATCAAATATATCTATATCTATATAACAAATAATTTAACAAGTATATTATTAAAAATAATATAAAGATTTAATCATTTACGAGTATATGTTTTAATATATATATATATATACAAATGTTATAGGTTCGTGAATTCGAGGCCAACCCTACTTTTGTTCAATGTCGTCATATGTATTTTTACTACAAAATACAGTATGGTGAGTTTTCATTTACTCCCTTTTTCTCTTTACATTTTTGGGCTGAGAATACATGCAAATGCTTTATTAACTGTTTTACAATAATTATATGTGTGAGTTTCATTTACCTTTTTACCCTTTATATTTTTGGACTGAGAATACATGCGCAATTTTTATAAATGTTTTACGAAATAGACACAAGTAATCGAAACTACATTATATGGTTGAATGATCGAAATCGAATATGCCCCTTTTTATTAAGTCTGGTAATCTAAGAATTAGGGAACAGACACCCTAATTGACGCGAACTCTAAAGATAGATCTATTAGGCCTAACGAACCCCATCCAAAGTACCGGATGCTTTAGTACTTCGAAATTTATATCATGTCCGAAGGAGGATCCCGGAATGATGGGGATATTCATATATGCATTTTGTTAATGTCGGTTACCAGGTGTTCAATACATATGAATGATATTTTCGTCTCTATGCATGGGACGTATATTTATGAGAAATGAAAATCTTGTGGTCTATTAAAATGATGGAAATGATTATTTATGTTAAACTAATGAACTCACCAACCTTTTGGTTGACACTTGAAAGCATGTTTATTCTCAGGTATGAAAGAAACCTTCCGCTGTGCATTTGCTCATTGTAAGGACATTATTTAGAGTCAATCATCGCAATGGAACCAGATGTTGGTGACTTCATCCAGACGGATTAGGACGGGGTATGACACACATGGGATACTAAGAGCTGATCATTGGAGTGTATATACCAATAGTACATACATCTAAAAGCGGTGTATTGTACGAGTACGAATACAGGTGCATACGAGTAGAATTGTTGATGAAGCTGAACGAGGATGTAATTGTAAGCATTTTTGTTAAGTAGAAGTATTTTGATAAGTGTATTGAAGTCTTTCAAAAGTGTATGAATACATATTAAAACACTACATGTATATACATTTTAACTGAGTCGTTAAGTCATCGTTAGTCGTTACATGTAAATGTTGTTTTGAAACCTTTAGGTTAACAATCTTGTTAAATGTTGTTAACCCATTGTTTATTATATCTAAAGAGATGTTAAATTATTACATTATCATGATATTATGATATATTAATATATCTTGATATATATACAGTTAAATATTGTTACAACGATAATCGTTACATATATGTCTCGTTTCGAAATCATTAAGTTAGTAGTCTTATTTTTACATATGTAGTTCATTGTTAATACACTTAATAACATGTTTACTTATCATTTATCATGATTAAACATAGTGTATCAATATCTTAATATAATTCATATGTATATAGTAAGACGTTGTTATAACGATAATAGTTATATAAATCGTTTCGAGTTTCTTAATTCAATAAACTCAATTTTATGTATATAACTCATAGTTAAAATACCTAATGAGATACTTACTTATCATAATATCATGTTAGCTATATATATATATTCATATATATGTCATCATATAGTTTTTACAAGTTTTAACGTTCGTGAATCACCGGTCAACTTGGGTGGTCAATTGTCTATATGAAACCTATTTCAATTAATCAAGTATTAACAAGTTTGATTGCTTAACATGTTGGAAACACTTAATCATGTAAATAACAATTTCATTTAATATATATATAAACATGGAAAAGTTCGGGTCACTACAGTACCTACCCGTTAAATAAATTTCGTCCCGAAATTTTAAGCAGTTAGAGGTGTTGTCGTATCTTCTGAAAATAAGTGCGGGTATTTCTTCTTCATCTGATTTTCTCGTTCCCAGGTGAACTCAGATCCTCTATGAGCATTCCATTGAACCTTAACAATTGGTATTTTGTTTTTCTTAAGTCTTTTAACATCACGATCTATTTTTTCGACGGGTTCTTCGATAAATTGAAGTTTTTCGTTGATTTGGATTTCGTCTAACGGAGTAGTGAGATCTTTTTAGCAAAACATTTCTTTAAATTCGAGATGTGGAAAGTGTTATGTACAGCCGCGATTTGTTGTGGTAATTCAAGTCGGTAAGCAACTGGTTCGACACGATCAATAATCTTGAATGGTCCAATATACCTTGTATTTAATTTCCCCCGTTTACCAAATCGAACAACGCCTTTTCAAGGTGAAACTTTAAGCATGTCCATCTCTCCAATTTCAAATTCTATATCTTTTCTTTTAATGTCAGCGTAACTCTTTTGTCGACTTTGGGCGGTTTTCAACCGTTGTTGAATTTGGATGATCTTCTCGGTAGTTTCTTGTATTATCTCCGGACCCGTAATCTATCTATCCCCCACTTTACTTCAACAAATTGGAGACCTGCACTTTCTACCATAAAGTGCTTCAAACGGCGTCATCTCAATGCTTGAATGGTAGCTGTTGTTGTAGGAAAATTCTGCTAACGAAAGGTGTCGATCCCAACTGTTTCCAAAATCAATAACACATGCTCGTAGCATGTCTTCAAGCATTTGTATCGTCCTTTCGCTCTGCCCATCAGTTTGTGGATGATAGGCAGTACTCATGTCTAGATGAGTTCCTAATGCTTGCTGTAATGTCTGCCAGAATCTTGAAATAAATCTGCCATCCCTATCAGAGATAATAGAGATTGGTATTCCATGTCTGGAGACGACTTCCTTCAAATACAATCGTGTTAACTTCTCCATCTTGTCATCTTCTCTTATTGGCAGGAAGTGTTCTGATTTGGTGAGACAATCAACTATTACCCAAATAGTATCAAAACCACTGGCAGTCCTTGGCAATTTAGCGATGAAATCCATGGTAATGTTTTCCCATTTCCATTCCGGGATTTCGGGTTATTGAAGTAGACCTGATGGTTTCTGATGCTCCGCTTTGACCTTGGAACACGTCAAACATTCTCCTACGTATTTAGCAACATCGGCTTTCATACCCGACCACCAAAAATGTTTCTTGAGATCCTTGTACATCTTCCCCGTTCCAGGGTGTATTGAGTATCTGGTTTTATGAGCTTCTCTAAGTACCATTTCTCTCATATATCCAAATTTTGGTACCCAAATTCTTTCAGCCCTATACCGGGTTCCGTCTTCTTGAATATCAAGATGCTTCTCCGATCCTTTAGGTATTTCATCCTTTAAATTTCCCTCTTTTAAAACTCCTTGTTGCGCCTCCTTTATTTCAGTAGTAAGGTTATTGTGAATCATTATATTCATAGCTTTTACTCGAATGGGTTCTCTGTCCTTTCTGCTCAAGGCGTCGGCTACCACATTTGCCTTCCCCGGGTGGTAACGAATCTCAAAGTCGTAATCATTCAACAATTCAATCCACCTGCGCTGTCTCATGTTCAGTTGTTTCTGGTTAAATATGTGTTGAAGACTTTTGTGGTCGGTATATATAATACTTTTGACCCCATATAAGTAGTGCCTCCAAGTCTTTAATGCAAAAACAACCGTGCCTAATTCTAAATCATGCGTCGTATAATTTTGGTCGTGAATCTTCAATTGTCTAGACGCATAAGCAATTACATTCGTTCGTTGCATTAATACACAACCGAGACCTTGCTTTGAGGCGTCACAATATATCACAAAATGATCATTCCCTTCAGGTAATGACAATATAGGTGCTGTAGTTAACTTTTTCTTTAACAATTGAAACGCCTTTTCTTGTTCATCCTTCCATTCAAATTTCCTCCTTTATGCGTTAATGCAGTCAAGGGTTTTGCTATTCTGGAAAAATCTTGGATGAACCTTCTGTAGTAACCAGCTAGTCCTAAAAATTGGCGTATATGCTTCGGAGTTTTCGGGGTTTCCCACTTTTCAACAGTTTCAATCTTTGCTGGATCCACATGAATACCTTCTTTGTTCACTATGTGACCGAGGAATTGAACTTCTTCCAACCAAAATGCACATTTTGAAAACTTAGCGTACAGTTTTTCTTTCCTCAGCAACTCTAGTACTTTTCTCAAATGTTCTTCGTGCTCTTGATCATTCTTCGAGTAAATAAGTATGTCATCGATGAAAACAATGACAAACTTGTCAAGGTATGGTCCACACACTCGGTTCATGAGGTCCATGAACACAGCTGGTGCGTTAGTCAACCCAAACGGCATAACCATAAACTCGTAATGACCATAACGCGTCCTAAAAGCAGTCTTTGGAATATCATCCTCCTTCACCCGCATTTGATGATACCCAGGACGTAAATCAATCTTCGAATAAACTGACGAGCCTTGTAGTTGATCAAATAAGTCATCGATTCTCGGTAGTGGGTAGCGGTTCTTGATGGTAAGTTTGTTCAAGTCTCGGTAGTCGATACATAACCTAAATGTACCATCCTTCTTCTTGACAAACAAAACAGGAGCTTCCCACGGTGATGTGCTTGGTCGAATGAAACCACGCTCTAAAAGTTCTTGTAATTGGCTCTGAAGTTCTTTCATTTCGCTAGGTGCAAGTCTGTATGGAGCACGAGCTATTGGTGCAGCTCCCGGTACAAGGTCTATTTGAAATTCAACGGATCGGTGTGGAGGTAGTCCCGGTAATTCTTCCGAAAATACATCGGGAAATTCTTTTGCGACGAGAACATCATTGATGTTCTTTTCTTTAGAATTGACTTTCTCGACGTGTGCTAGCACATCATAGCAACCTTTTCTTATTAGTTTTTGTGCCTTCAGGTTACTAATAAGATTTAACTTCGCGTTGCTCTCTTCTCCGTACACCATTAAGGGTTTTCCTTTTTCTCGTATAATGCGAATTGCATTTTTGTAACAAACGATCTCTGCTTTCACTTCTTTCAACCAATCCATACCGATTATCACATCAAAACTCCCTAACTCTACTGGTATCAAGTCAATCTTAAATGTTTCGCTAACCAGTTTAATTTCTCGATTCCGACATATATTATCTGCTGTAATTAATTTACCATTTTCTAATTCGAGTAAAAATTTATTATCCAAGGGTGTTGGTGAGCAACTTAGTTTAGCACAAAAATCTCTACTATAGCTTCTATCCGCACCCGAATCAAATAAAACATAAGCAGATTTATTGTCAATGAGAAACGTACCTGTAACAAGCTCCGGGTCTTCCTGCGCTTCTACCGTATTAATATTGAAGACTCTTACGCGGCCCTGCCCATTAGTATTCCCCTAATTTGGGCAATTTTTAATAATGTGGCCCGGTTTTCCACATTTATAACAGACTACGTTGGCAGTACTTGCACCGACACTACTTGTTCCGACATTACTCATTCCGGCATTATTTGTTCCTTTAGTTCTGTTACACATTGGTCCGTAGACCTCATACTTTGTCGCGATATGACCATTTCTTTTACACCTGTTGCAAAATGTTGTGCAGAACCCCGGGTGATTCTCTTCACACCTTTGACATTGCTGTTTCTGATTATTGTTGTTGTTGTTACGGTTGTTATTATTGTTGAACCGATTATTGTAGTTGTTGTTGGGACGTTTGTTGAAGTTGTTGTTGCGATTGATGTTGCGGTTATTGGGATAGTTATTGCGATTGTTATTGTTGTATTGGTGACTCTTGTCATTGTTTTCCTCCCACTTTCTCTTGACTTGTTTCATGTTAGCCTCTTCGGTCGCCTGCTCCTTAATCCTTCCTTCGATCTGGTTTACTAATTTGTGAGCCATTCAACTTGCCTTTTGTATGGAGGTGGGCTCGTGTGAACTCACATCTTCTTGAATTCTTTCCGGTAACCCTTTTACAAATGCGTCGATCTTCTCTTCTTCGTGTTCGAACGTTCTGGGACACAATAGGCATAATTCTGTGAATCGTCGTTCGTACGTGGTGATATCGAAACCTTGCGTTCATAATCCTCTAAGCTCTACCTTGAGCTTATTGACCTCGTTTCTGGGACGATAATGCTCGTTCATCAATTGCTTGAATGCTGACCATGGTAGTGCGTAAGCAGCATCTTGTCATACCTGCTCGAGATAGGTATTCCACCATGTTAACGCCGTACCCGTGAACGTATGCGTAGCGTACTTAACTTTGTCCTCTTCAGTACACTTACTTATGGCAAACACCGATTCGACCTTCTCGTTCCACCGTTTCAATCCAATTGGTCCTTTGGTTCCATTAAATTCCAAAGGTTTGCAGGCAGTGAATTCTTTGTAGGAGCATTCTACACGATTTCTTGTGGAATTAGTTCCACTGCTAGATCCAGAGTTATTATTATTTTGAATCGCAGCCTGTAATGCTGCTATGTTTGCTGCAAGGAAAACACGGAAGTCTTCCTCACTCATGTTCAAGTTCTGACGAGTTGCCGGTGCTATTTCCTTCAAAAATAGCCAAAAGAATTGAGTTATTCATATAGAATTTAAGAGTAGTCAATAGTATTTCGTAGCATTATATGAACTTATTTATAAAAGCTTTTTCTTAATATTAGCATTTTATCGTTTTAATTCGGGTAGTACCTACCCGTTAAGTTCATACTTACTAGCTACTATACAACTCAACTACTACGCTTCTATATGAAAAACTTATTACAATAAAATTTTGCGTTCAAACTTATACAAAATATTACAAACTTACAATACCACTATGATACATATAGGATGAAATATAACACATAATAACATTGCTACTCGGCAGCTATAAAGGCAATTCTAGTTAATACGCAAGTTGTTCAGCAAAAGAAATAAAGATACGTAATTCATAAGTCCAGAAACAAGTCATGCATTCTGGTTTTACTAAGACGACTTCCCATCCTTGGTTTTGTGGAAAGTAACCGTTATGACCATTGGCTAGGCAGCATGTTGTAATGTCGTCAAAAGGACGAGGGTTTCGTAATGCCCAACAGCCCCGTAACAACCTAAAAACCTTGTTTCTCATCTCAACTAACGAGTCCGTCACTTGTGGGAACGTTTTATTTAAAAGTTGCAACCCAATGTTCTTTTTCTCAATTTGATGAGAGGCGAACGTTATTAACCCATAAGCATAACATGCTTCTTTATGTTGCATGTTAGAAGCTCTTTCTTACTCACGAAATCCTATGTTAGGATATGTTGAGTCAAAATAGGTTCTTAACCCGTAGCGTAAAATTGCATTTGGGTTCCCCGCATTTAACGCTTTAAAGAAAACACGGTGTAACTTATGGTCTCCCCAATGTGATATACCCCACCTATCAAAGGAAAGCCTTTTATAAACTAAGGCATTTCTGAAAAGTCTTTCAAATGTTTGACAAGTTAATTTCACCATAACTAAATGTGCTGATGAATTCTGACCGACTCTAGACAAGATTTCCTCAATCATATCCTCTGGTAGGTCTTCTAAAATATTCGGTTGTCTACCCTTAACGTCCATTTTGTTTTTATACTGTAAAATAGACAAGGATTAGATTCGTAAAAGATAATTAACAAACAATACAAGCAATTTTTACATAGAACATAAAAGGACAAGCACACTACAATACATATAATACACAACATGATTACAACCCTCTAATCTGAATCACTAGTTTCTTCTTTTTTGGACTTGGTTCGTTTTCCTAATTTTCTAGGGATATATGATGTTCCTCTGATACGAGCCGTCGTTTTCCACAATGGTTTAGAAAAACCTGGTGGTTTATAGGTTCCCGGGTTATTGTTACAATTTAGGAAATACGGACGTTGCCGATACATATAAAGTTCATCGGGGTTGGAATCAGGTTTCTCTATTTTTATACCTTTTCCCTTATTATTTTCTTTTGCTTTATTAAATTGGGTCGAGGTAATTTCTATAACATCATCGGAATCCTCATCGGGATCTGATTCATCAAAAAATTGGTAATCTTCCCAATATTTTGCTTCCTCGGCGGAAACACCATTAACCATTTTTAACTTTGGTCCGTTGGTTGATGATTTTCTTTTATTTAATCGATTTACTGTAGGTATCAATATTTCTTCCTCCGGAAGCTCTTCTTCTTCCGGAACCTCTTCTTCTTCCGGTTCCTCCTCTTCTGATTCCTCTTCTTCCGGTTCCTCTTCTGGAATTTGTGAATCTTCTCAAATTATGTTCGACTCTTCATTATTATTAGGTGAGTCGATGGGATTTGTACTAGTGGTAGACATCTATCACACAATATCAAACACATTAAGAGGTTAATATATCACATAATATTTACATGTTAATAATATATAGTTTCCAACAAAAGTGTTAAGCAATCGTTTTTAAAGAAAACACGGTCGAAGTCCAGACTCACTAACGTATCCTAACAAACTCGATAAGACACACTAATGCAAATTTCTGGTTCTCTAAGACCAATGCTCTGACACCAACTGAAATGTCCCGTTCATATTGATTATAAACGTTCCATATTAATTGATTTCGTTGCGAGGTTTTGACCTCTATATGAGATGTTTTTCAAAGACTGCATTCGTTTTTAAAACAAACCATAACCTTTATTTTATCAACAAGGTTGAAAGGACACCACCTAGATTATCAGAAATGATAATCTAAAAATATCACACTTACACACTACCAATACATATTGGTTTACAATATTAATATGTTACAACAAAGTAAATTTCGAATGCAGTTTTAAACAATATTATACAAGCATGCTGACTCCAAATCTTGTCCATATATTAGCATGCAACAGCAGAAGCTCTTAATAATCACCTGAGAATAAACATGCTTTAAACGTCAACAAAAATGTTGGTGAGTTATAGGTTTAACCTATATATTTATCAAATCGTAATAATAGACCACAAGATTTCATATTTCAATATACATCCCATACATAGAGATAAAAATCATTCATATGGTGAACACCTGGTAACCGACATTAACAAGATGCATATAAGAATATCTCCATCATTCCGAGACATCCATCGGACATGATATAAAACTCGAAGTACTAAAGCATCCGGTACTTTGGATGGGGTTTGTTAGGCCCAATAGATCTATCTTTAGGATTCGCGTCAATTAGGCGTGCACTAATTCTCAAAATTAGTGATGTTCCCTAATTCTTAGGCTACCAAGCAAAAAGGGGCATATTCGGCTTCGATCATTCAACCATAGAAAGTAGTTTCATGTACTTGTGTCTATTTTGTAAAACATTTATAAAGCTGCATGTATTCTCATCCCAAAAATATTAGATTTTAAAAGTGGGACTATAACTCACTTTCACAGATTTTTACTTCGTCGGGAAGTAAGACTTGGCCGCTGGTCGATTCACGAACCTATAACAAATATGTACATATATATCAAAATATGTTCAAAATGTATTTAAAACATTTTTAATACGTTTAATGTTTTAAATTTATTAAGTCAGCTGTCCTCGTTAGTAACCTACAACTAGTTGTCCATAGTTAGATGTACAGAAATAAATCGATATATATTATCTTGGATCAATCCACGACCCAGTGTATACACTTCTCAGGCTAGAGCACAACTCAAAGTATATATATTTTTGGAATCAACCTCAACCCTGTATAGCTAACTCCAACATTACTGCATATAGGTTGTTCCAAATAATATATATACATGGGTCGATATGATATGTTAAAGCATTTGCATACGTGTCTATGGTATTCCAAGATTACATAATATATTAGAATACATGTATAATACAATATAAGTTAGCTAGGATATGATTTGTATAGAATTGTTACAATATTTCCCGTAGCTACAACAATAAAAAAAATATCCAATCTTGTTTTACCCATAACTTCTTCGTTTTAAATCCGTTTTGAGTGAATCAAATTGCTATGGTTTCATATTGAACTCTATTTTATGAATCTAAGCAGAAAAAGTATAGGTTTATAGTCGGAAATACAGGTTACAAGTCATTTTTGTAAAGGTAGTCATTTCAGTCGAAAGAACGGCGTCTAGATGACCATTTTGGAAAACATACTTCCACTTTGAGTTTAACCATGATTTTTGGATATAGTTTCATGTTCATGAGAAAAATCATTTTCTCATAATAACAACTTTTAAATCAAAGTTTATCATAGTTTTTAATTAACTAACCCAAAACAGCCCGCGGTGCTACTACGACGGCGTATATCCGGTTTTACGGTGTTTTTCGTGTTTTCAGGTTTTAAATCATTAAGTTAGCATATCATATATATAGAACATGTGTTTAGTTGATTTTAAAAGTCAAGTTAGAAGGATTAACTTTTGTTTGCGAACAAGTTTAGAATTAACTAAACTATGTTCTAGTGATTGAATAAGGTAGTTATATATATATGAATCGAATGATGTTATGAACATCATTACTACCTCAGGTTTTGTAGATAAACCTACTGGAAATGAGAAAAACAGATCTAGCATCAAAGGATCCTTGGATGGCTTGAAAGTTCTTGAAGTAGAATCATGACACGAAAACAAGTTCAAGTAAGATTTCCACTCGAAATAAGATTGTTATAGTAATAGAAATTGAATCAAAGTTTGAATATGAGTATTACCTTGTATTAGAGAGATATCTTACTGTAAATAAGAAAGATTTCTTGAGGTTGGATAATCACTTTACAAGATTGGAAGTAAGCTAGCAAACTTGGAAGTATTCTTGATTTTATGAAACTAGAACTTATAGAATTTATGAAGAACACTTAGAACTTGAAGAGAGAACTTGAGAGAGATCAATTAGATGAATAAAATTGAAGAATGAAAGTGTTTGTAGGTGTTTTTGGTCGTTGTTATATGGATTAGATATAAAGGATGTGTAATTTTGTTTAAATGTAAATAAGTCATGAATGATTACTAATATTTTTGTAATTTTATGAGATATTTCTTGCTAGTTGCCAAATGATGGTTCCCACATGTGTTAGGTGACTCACATGGGTTGCTAAGAGCTGATCATTGGAGTGTATATACCAATAGTACATACATCTAAAAGCTGTGTATTGTACGAGTACGAATACGGGTGCATACGAGTAGAATTGTTGATGAAACTGAACGAGGATGTAATTGTAAGCATTTTTGTTAAGTAGAAGTACTTTGATAAGTGTCTTGAAGTCTTTCAAAATTGTATGAATATATATTAAAACACTGCATGTATATACATTTTAACTGAGTCGTTAAGTCATCGTTAGTCGTTACATGTAAATGTTGTTTTGAAACCTTTAGGTTAACGATTTTGTTAAAAGTTGTTAACCCATTGTTTATTATATCTAAAGAGATGTTAAATTATTACATTATCATGATATTATGATATATTAATATATCTTAGTATGATATATATACAGTTAAATGTTGTTACAACGATAATCGTTACATATATGTCTCGTTTCGAAATCATTAAGTTAGTAGTCTTGTTTTTACATATATAGTTCATTGTTAATACACTTAATGACATGTTTACTTATCATTTATCATGATTAAACATAGTGTATCAATATCTTAATATATTTCATATGTATATAGTAAGACGTTGTTATAACGATAATCGTTATATATATCGTTTCGAGTTTCTTAATTCAATAAACTCAATTTTATGTATATAACTCATTGTTAAAATATCTAATGAGATAATTACTTATCATAATATCATGTTAACTATATATTTAATCATATATATGTCATCATATAGTTTTTTACAAGTTTTAACGTTTGTGAATCACCGGTCAACTTGGGTGGTCAATTGTCTATATGAAACCTATTTCAATTAATCAAGTCTTAACAAGTTTGATTGCTTAACATGTTGGAAACACATAATCATGTAAATAACAATTTCATTTAATATATATAAACATGGAAAAGTTCGGGTCACTACACGAGGCAGCGATGGGGATAATCGTAGACATGCCGAAAGAGGCAATGAAGACCCTCGAGACACGGAAATTAAACGATTATATAAGCGAATCGCCAAGCTGAAATTGAAACTAAAATGATTCCCCGTGCAGTACGATTTAGACTGGATCAATTCAGAAACCATTTATGATACGGATGGTGAGGATGAAGAACCCATCTATGATATAGATGGTGAGGATGGAAAATCTATCTATGATATGGAAGCCATCTATGAAACTGATGGAAAGGAATCTTTTTCTTTTATTCAATATGATGATGAAAGCAATTTAGCGGTATTTACTAATAAAGACACCGAGTACAATGAAAATGTTGATTTGAAAAATGATTTCAAAAAAACTGACGTGGGCTTTAACAATATTGGTGTTAAGGACCGTCTTCGAGTTGCAATATTTGGCACTTCCAATGAAATAAAAATTATTCGTGTAGATTTTGAGGATCATTTACATGTTTCAGTCCTTCAAGTTGTAGACTCGAGGACACGTCTTTTCGAAGAAGGGGAGAATGATGCAGAATATTTGATGTCTTTTGGGTTGCAATGCCTTTAGGCTGAAATGGACCGAAAGTTGGGCCAAGTGAGTAGTCAGCAGCCCACAACATTAGATGCTTACTTTGGAGAAACTACTTGTGGGCCACCTATTGGGCCTTATGTATCCAGAAAATAAGCTAGGAAGCAAACTCAAATAAGTTGAATATGGAAGCTATTGTACGAAGTGAACAAGAAAAGGATCCAGAGTCATAGTTGGATACAATTTAGTTTCTTTTTTTAAGCTTCTATTTTTAATGTTTATCTCTTATTTTAGATTCCCCTAAGACTATATATTTGGAGATTTGTTTAGTTTTAAACTTAGTTTTTGATATTCAATAAAAAATTATACGTGAGTTTACATGTAGACATATTGTTGTTTGTTTCATTTATCTCGTGATTGTTATTTTCTGTTTGGCCACAATTTGGGCTGCACAATTATATTGGGCTATGTGAGGATCGAATTGGCTTATTGTGATAGACTTGGAGGAGAAGAAAAGAAGGTTCTAGAATATTTTAATTATTATATTATTATTTTATTTCTTTTAAAAGTTTATCTTGTTTTCTAGTATTTATACTATCGTGGTTATTTTTACTATTCAGTTTTTATTCAATATTACGTGAGAAATAAAAGACAAGGCTGACTGCCCATTTCTTATTATCAAAAATTCCTGTTATTTTCAAGTCATTGTTCGGTTATTGTGATCCTAGGCATCATATGGTATCAGTAGTCCAAGATGGCAGAACATAACTTTTGTGGTGGTTTCGAACGTGGTGGAAATCGGAGGTTCCCAGGAAGAGGTGATGATCAAGACCTGTGACGATCGCTCCAAATCCACTTGGACAAACACGTCATTCATTGAGTTCATTGCGAGGTATTTGACATCTAAATGATACTTTTTGTAAACATTGCATTCTTTTGAAAAGGCACACCATAAATGAATATTTAAATCAAAGGTTTTCGACATCTGATAATTTCTACATATAGACAATTACCGTAATATAATAGTTTACAATAATACTTCTGTTGACAATGCAGTCAAAATAAGATAGATGGTGATGATTTGTGAATGCAACGTTTTCTCGAATAAAGCATGTATAACTCCATGCACATATCTTGTATAACATATAAGCAAATAGCGGAAGACTTCTAGGGAACCTGAGAATAAACATGCTAACAAGTGTCAACACAAAGGTGGGTGAATTCATAGTTTTAATGTTTCGTATAATCTATATATAAAGGTGGATCACAAGATTTCAGTTGTTTCATCCAGAAACGTTTATCAAAATATTCTACAAGATTGAGCACCCTAGTAGCTAAACTTTAACGTTATAATAAGTACCCCTGTTTTAACATACATGCAACTAACATGTACAATACATGCAAACCAACGTGTACTAAACTCAAATAGCATACGTCTGTTTTATAGTTCGGGCTAGGGTTTCTATACCTGGAACAGACGGGGATGTCAAGCCCTATGGATCCATATACAACTACTCGCGCCCACCAGTTCTTATAACTGGCAGTTACTAGTTACCAAAGCTAAGGGATTTTCGGTTCAAACTCGGTGTAGAATTTAGTATGTACTTGTATCCATTGCGTTTAAAATAAAGTGCATTTATTCTCAGCTCAAAAATATAGATTGCAAAAGCAATTAAAAAGGGATCTATGAAACTCACCTTAGCAGCATATAAAGTCGTTCACCAAAATGTGATTGAAACTCGAATTACCAAATAACCATAGATCTCAACCTAGAGAACATATGTTGGTTAATAAATTGTCTATCAAGCTAGGTCAGGTCATAGTGTATCATAATCCTAATGCTCGAGATCAACATACAAAAGTTTATCAAAAGTCATTTCAAAAAGTCAATCTGACTTAATACTATAGTTGAATGATCATGGCAATCGAAACATTTTAACATTTCACACTATAGTTTTTATAAGGCTTTAAAACATGATAAAACAGTTAATTTTGACAATTGTTCAACAAAACGAGATGTGCCTTATATAAGGATTCATTTATTCGGCTGGTAATATTCAAAAATCCAATTTATCAATCTTACAAACAAGTTGTTTAAATATCAATTGTAGATTCAAAAGCAATTTCAATTAATGTCAATCATAATTCAGTTGATCATATCTTTAAATTCGTTCATCGAAATTACGCGATTTCTAAATGAAAAGTTATTGATTTTTCGTCAGCTTTCCAAAAATATGCATATCATATACCTTTTATCAGTATTATATTTATTTAATTCGTGATTCATCATAAACTGTTTAACGATGAAATTTAGCATACAAGCATGCATAAACATATATGTTCGAGCACTAGACATGGATACACTATTAATATATATAAAAGATAAGATATGAATGCTCACGTATCAATATTGTGATTCAATATTGTAGGAAAGTACGTAGACGCAACAGAGATGATAAACACTAGTTTGACTCACGAGCAAAACCCTCGAACCATACCCATAACCTCCATAGCTATAACCCATAATTTTCTTAGCTCTATCCCGCTCGAAAAACCCAATTTGGAAGTGACACGCTCATAACCTCGTCGTAATATTTTATGTAATAATATTAATAATAATAATAATAATAATAATAATAATAATAATAATAATATTAATAATAATAATAATAATATTAATAATAATAATAATAATAAGATTAATATTAATAATCTTAATAATAATAATAATAATAATAATAATAATAATAATAATAATAATAATAATAATAATAATAATAATAATAATATAAATATAAATTATAATAATAATACGGAGATAAATGGATAGATATGTGTGTTTGAAAACCAGAAAATGATCGATTTAAATAGATGTGGCATGTCCTCAGACCCTATGCGATAGCATGGTTTATGTGAGGGGATGGCTCCCATTTCCAGCTCACACATGTTTTTAACTCTTCCTCGTCGACATATTTATTTATTAATATATAATATATATAATTTAAATTAATTAATTATATATTATATTATATTCTCGTGTATAGGTGACTTGTAATTTTTGTTCCGATAAGTCGTACGTCGTCACTCGACTTATGTCCTGGTTCCGATTTTTCGAACGTTGTTTCGTACGCTTAGAAAACTTGCACTTTTCGTTTCGCGAATCGTACCTTTGTCAAAATATAGTCTTAAATTATCCCTAAACAATACCACTCGAGATATAACTTATACTTTTGAGTGTTTTGGTCATTTACTTCTATAAATCTTGTATTTAACTTTGTTTAATCCCAATCTAATGTCAAACGAGTGTTATCATTGTTTACTAAATAAATTCAAAACCTCATATATATCATTATATTAAAAGCTAATAATCTTTTTACTAATCTTTAAGTTTTAAAACACGTTTTTACATAACAAGTCGCAAGTTATTCATACAATTAATATTCCAACTTATCATATATATTCAAATAGATATATAAACCAATAAGTTTAATGCACAGTATCATACAATTAATACTTTGTTACGCTTTCAAGTTATAGTATGTATATGTATCTATTTACATATCATTGTTCGCGAATCGTCAAGAACAAATGAAGGGTATTTGAATAGTTCAAAATTTTTGAGATTCAGTTTTACAGACTTTTCTTATCGTGTCGGAAACGTTAATCATATAAAGATTAAGTTTAAATTTGGTCAGAAATTTCCGGGTCATCACAGTACCTACCCGTTAAAGAAATTTCGTCCCGAAATTTGAGTGAAGTCGTCATGGCTAACAATAAAAATGTTTTCATGACGAATATGAGTTGATAAATAGAGTTTTTTATCACCGTTGAATAATATGGATAAAATAATCCAATTACTCGAAGCGTATGAGAGAAGTTATCGTAAAAGAGTGAAATGAAGGAATAGAGATTCGTCTTAATTTTTGACGTAGTAACGATTGATTTCCGGAATTTATGGAATAGAAAATCTTCATATTCTAAATAAGATTTGATTCTTCAGAAATTAAGGAGATTAAGATCTTCTTTAATTAAATGCGTAATCTGCCTCGATTGCTATGTCTGATATTTTACTATAAATTGACCTCTTCTGTTTCATTTATTTTTCACCACTCCTTTAAGCTTCTTCCTTATTTAATACTTCCTAATAGATTGTGAAAATGCTTAATCCAGTTCCGATTCTTGATATTTTCTTGGCTATCGTATCCTTCATTCTTCTTTTTCATCTGCCACCAGAGGAGGTTATTTTCTTCTACTATTACCTTGGGGTTATAGTGTTTTTCATTCTCCCGTGTCTTTATATTGCTATACGTATTGATATACACGGTTTGTAAATTTTGGGGTTGTTATCGGGGTTTATATTTTCCATTATATTTCGGAGTTTCATGCTTTCGTTTTCTCTTCCCAACCTTAAGTCAAGCGAATAATGGTCCAGAATTCGTAGGTATGAAGTTTCAGATGAACATAACTAATGTGTTAAGAAAGAAATGGTAATCTCACGATCTTGATTTGTCAAATTACCAGAATATCCGGAAAAGACCGAATCATCAAGAAAATTATTTTCTTGATATGTTTAGAGGTTAAATAGAATGGAAGAGTTATGTAACATGGTTCATGATGAGGGTGTGATCTGTGAACCTTTATCACTTTCCATTAGAAACTCAGCATGACTTACTGTAATATAATCACGTTGATCAAGTGTCATTATATTATACTAACTCATGCTTCAATTCCCAACACTACTTCAAAAACATCCATTTTTCGAAATTTTCAGAAATTAGAAACTAAAATAGTTTCTTTTATGATGTAACACAGATAGCGTGAAGAAATAAATAATTTCGGATGATAATAGTTATGAAGATATCTTCAGAAATATCGAAGATATTTATAATGAAAGATATGATAATATCTTAGAATTTCTAATATCGGAGGATGATGAAGAAGATTTGTTCGTAACGGATTTTGAGTCAGGAGCAAGGTATTCGTTAATGACTTCAGCAAATACTGAATCATTTATATTCTTTGAAGGCAGGTTTAGTCTCTGTGATTTGTGCACAGCCTCCTTCATGGTCTGCTCAATCAATTTTCAGTTCCAAACCTTCTCTTTTTCTCAGCTTTACCACCATACTATTCTTTATCATCAAACTTTTGACTGTTAAGGTCGTTTACAGTTTTTGCTGCTTCATCAGCATTTTTCCAAAATTCGGAGAACTAGTTTCGCAGTTTAGGTGTTTTTCAAAAACTTCACATTCGAAGTCTGTAAATCTTAAAGGTAAACGTTATATGTATATATATAACTGTTGGCGAAAAATTGCTACGAAATTCAAAATATTGATTTGCTAATTCCCAGTAGTTGGTATGACAATTGTTGTTACAAGTTGTATATGGGTACTTGATAGAGTTTCAATGAATAATTATCGTGATTTTTCGGAGAGGCTTAATGATCAATGAAGTTGTTGATAAGTTTACTGCTAATGTGGTGGAATATGAAAGGTTCCCCGGTAATAATGATGAAGGGGTAATCATTATAATAAGGCTTATTCAAAGGAGAACAATTGAAGGTGATTTGCTGGAGTGGTGACAAAACTGTCTATTTTAAAAAGGGATTGAAAAGTTATTTTAGCTAATAAATGCCAAAGGGTCTGACACGGATACGCGTTAAACTATGACTTTGATTTCGAGGGTTTTTCAGGTACAAGACTGCGGTAACATGTGGTTGGATCATCATCTCGATGATTCATTATTTGGAGTGTCTTCAGGAATTTCGAGGGATTTAAACATAGATTGTAATAGTTAATATTCATATGATGTTCTAGGAATTTGAATGATACAAATACTTTTCTGGGTTCTAAGATGTTCTAGCACAGTTTTGAAGTCAAAGTATAGCTTCGAAAGATGAAGGAATCTATGAATGATGTCTTTTGTTAAATCTTGACTTGAATTTTGATTTGTCAAAATCAAAATATGTTATCAAATTTGGATGAGGATGGTTGCTTTGATTTTTATAAAAGAATATATATTGTTGTGAAAGTAGTGAGTATAGTTGATAATTTGTTGAATCAGAATCGAAGAATGTAACATATTAATTGTGAATTTATATATCTCTCGGGTATTACCTACCCGTTAAAATATTCTCACCATTAACAGTTTGTACAAAAGAATTTTCTTAATTACAATCTTTATGAAAATATACCTACATATATATTTTCCTTAGATGTAATCATGGATTTAATGAGTTAACATAATATTAATCTCATCTGGTTTTCGACTAGGACTAGAATATATAATCTCTAAAACTTTTAGAAACTACATATTCTCTTCAAAATATTTCTTCGATGAAGTTATGAATCAATACTTCATCGTTTGTTGTTATTGGTATTCCTTGGTATCTATGGTGCGTATGACGTTGGTGTTCGAGGTACAGATTGTGATGTTGAGGTGTGGGATGCGGATGTTGTTGGTGGTGGTGGTGATGGTACTGTTGGTGTTGCTGATGGTGGTACTGTTGCTGCCGGTGCTGCTGCTGGTGCTTGTAACCTTTGCACCACATTCTCCAAAGCCACTACCCGAGCGCGAAGCTCGTTGACTTCTTCTATACCGAGTTGATTGTCGGTTCGGACGAGTGGACGAATAAGATCTAGAAATTGAGATAATATATAATCATGACGAGACACTCTGGAAATGAGAGAGAATATGGTGTCTCGAATAGGTTCGCCGGTAAGTGCTTCAGGTTCTTCGCCAAGAGGGCAATGTGGTGGATGGAAGGTATCACCTTCTTCTTGTCTCCAATGACTAAGCAGGCTATGAACCCATCCCTAATTCATCCAGAATAGGTGATGACTGATTGGTTGATCTATTCCGGTTACACTGTCTTCGGAATTCAGGTGAATATCCATATCGGAATAGCTGTCGGAGTTTAAGGAATTTGAACTAGATACGGGATCTATCTTGTATAATTAGGGAGATGATTTTTGATATGAATTAGATTATAGAATTTAGTTTGGTATTCTTTAATACATAATTTACATATGTATATATAATACCAAATTCCATAAATCACGGAGAAATTTTTGAAAGGTGTCAGGAAAAGTTTACATTAACAGATACGCTAAGATATGAATTTTTGTCTATACACTATTTATGCAATAAATGCAGGAAAACGTGTCTAGACTTAAGAATGATAAGCATGTAATTTCCGACAAGAAATGATAAGCAAAACTTTTAACATGCAAACACGGTCGAAGTCCAGACTTACTAATGCATTCTAACAACTATCAGTTAGACACACTCATGCAAGACCTGGTTCGCTAGGACCAACGCTCTGATACCAACTGTGACGATCGCTCCAAATCCACTTGGACGAACACGTCATTCATTGATTTCATTGCGAGGTATTTGACCTCTATATGATACATTTTGTAAACATTGCATTCTTTTGAAAAGGCACACCATAAATGAATATTTAAATCAAAGGTTTCGACATCTGATAATTTCTACATATAGACAATTACCGTAATATAATAGTTTACAATAATACTTCTGTTGACAATGCAGTCAAAATAAGATAGATGGTGATGATTTGTGACTGCAACGTTTTCTCGAATAAAGCATGTATGACTCCATGCACATATCTTGTATAACATATAAGCAAACAATGGAAGACTTCTAGGGAACCTGAGAATAAACATGCTAATAAGTGTCAACACAAAGGTTGGTGAGTTCATAGTTTTAATGTTTCGTATAATCTGTATATAAAGGTGGATCACAAGATTTCAGTTGTTTCATCCAGAAACGTTTATCAAAATATTCTACAAGATTGAGCACCCTGGTAGCTAAACTTTAACGTTATAATAAGTACCCCTGTTTTAACATACATGCAACCAACATGTACAATACACGCAAACCAACGTGTACTAAACTCAAATAGCATACGTCTGTTTTATAGTTCATGCGAGGGTTTCTATACCCGGAACAGACGGGAATGTCAAGCCCTATGGATCCATATACAACTACTCGCACCCACCAGTTCTTATAACTGACAGTTACTAGTTACCAAAGCTAAGGGATTTTCGGTTCAAACTTGGTGTAGAATTTAGTATGTACGTGTATCCATTGCGTTTAAAATAAAGTGCATTTATTCTCAGCCCAAAAATATAGATTGCAAAAGCAATTAAAAAGGGATCTATGAAACTCACCTTAGCAGCATATAAAGTCGTTCACCAAAATGTGACTGAAACTCGGATTACCAAATAACCGTAGATCTCAACCTAGAGAACATATGTTGGTCAATAAATTGTCTATCAAGCTAGGTCAGGTCATAGTGTATCATAATCCTAATGCTCGAGATCAACATACAAAAGTTTATCAAAAGTCATTTCAAAAAGTCAATCTGACTTAATACTATAGTTGAATGATCATGGCAATCGAAACATTTTAACATTTCACATAGTTTCTCAATTCTTGTAAAATTAGACTATAGTTTTTATAAGGCTTTAAAACATGATAAAACAGTTAATTTTGACAATTGTTCAACAAAATGAGACGTGCCTTATATAAGGATTCATTTACTCGGCTGGTAATATTCAAAAATCCAATTTATCAATCTTACAAACAAGTTGTTTAAATATCAATTGCAGATTCAAAAGCAATTTCAATTAATGTCAATCATAATTCAGTTGATCATATCTTTAAATTCGTTCATCGAAATTACGCGATTTCTAAATGAAAAGTTATTGATTTTTCGTCAGCTTTCCAAAAACATGCATATCATATACCTTTTATCAGTATTATATGTATTTAATTCGTGGTTCATCATAAACTGTTTAACGACGAAATTTAGCATACAAGCATGCATAAACATATATGTTCGAGCACTAGACATGGATACACTATTAATATATATATAAAAGATAAGATATGAATGCTCACGTATCAATATTGTGATTCAATATTGTAGGAAAGTACGAAGACGCAACAGAGATGAAAAACGCTAGTTTGACTCACCAGCAAAACCCTCGAACCATACCCATAACATCCATAGCTATAACCCATAATTTTCTTAGCTCTATCTCGCTCGAAAAACCCATATTGAAAGTGACACGCTCATAACCTCGTCGTAATATTTTATGTAATAATAATAATAATAATAATAATAATAATAATAATAATAATAATAATAATAATAATAATAATAATAATAATAATAATAATAATAATAATAATAATAATCTTAATATTAATAATAATAATAATAATAATAATAATAATATAAATTATAATAATAATACGGAGATAAATGGATAGATATGTGTGTTTGTGAACCAGAAAATGATCGATTTAAATAGATGTGGCCTGTCCTCAGACCTCATACGATCGCATGGTTTATGTGAGGGGATGCCATGCGATCGCATGGCTCCCATTTATAGCTCACACATGTTTTTAACTCTTCCTCATCGACATATCTATTTATTAATATATAATATATATATATATATATAATTTAAATTAATTAATTATATATTATATTATATTCTTGTGTATAGGTGACTTGTAATTTTTGTTCCGATAAGTCGTACGTCGTCACTCGACTTATGTCCCGGTTCCGGTTTTTCGAACGTTGTTTCGTACTTGCACTTTTCGTTTCGCGAATCGTACCTTTGTCAAAATATAGTCTTAAATTATCCCTAAACTATACCACTCGAGATATAACTTATACTTTTGAGTATTTTGGTCATTTACTTCTATAAATATTGTATTTAACTTTGTTTAATCACAATCTAATGTCAAACGAGTGTTATCGTTGTTTACTAAATAAATTCGAAACCTCATATATATCCTTATATTAAAAGCTAATAATATTTTTACTAATCTTTAAGTTTTAAAGCACGTTTTTACATAACAAGTCGCAAGTTATTCATACAATTAATATTCCAACTTATCATATATATTCAAATAGATATATAAACTAATAAGTTTAATGCACAGTATCATACAATTAATACTTTGTTACGCTTTCAAGTTATAGTATGTATATGTATCTATTTACATATCATTGTTCGCGAATCGTCGAGAACAAACGAAGGGTATTTGAATAGTTCAAAAATTTTGAGATTCAGTTTTACAGACTCTGCTTATCGTGTCGGAAACGTTAATCATATAAAGATTAAGTTTAAATTTGGTCAGAAATTCCCGGGTCATCACAAGACCCCTATGCTGAAATCGAGCGATTGCAAAGAAGGGTTGTTGAACTAGAATTTAACTGATCATGATTTTGTGAAAAGTCATTCGGATCAGTCCAGTGATCAGGAGACTAATTCAAATCCTTTCGCAGCTACAGGTAACCGTAGGGATCACCGTGAAGATCCCCTACACAATCTAGGAATTAAAGTTGAGATCCCGGAATTTACAGTATCAATGCACCCAGATGATTTCCTAGATTGGTTGAGCACCGTTGAATGCGTGTTTGACATTAAAGATATCCCCGAACACCTCAAGGTCAAGCTTGTAGCATTAAAGTTACGCAAACATGCTTCCTTGTGGTAGGATCATGTTAAAAAATATAGGGTGTATGCCCAAAAATTCAAAGTGAAAACATGGGATAAGATTAAGAAACTATTACGTGATAAGTTTCTTCCTGAAATTATCGTCAAGAAGCATTCCTTGAATGCCATAATCTGCGTCAAGGAAACAAAAGTGTGGAGAAGATTATTTAGGAGTTTGATCGATTACGTATGCGATGTGATGTCAAGGAGGAAGAAGAACAAACGATTGCTAGAATTTTGGGGGTTCTAAACTCCGAAATCTTGGACGTGGTCACTTTGCAAACATTGCAAACATACTGGTCATATTCGGATGTATGCAAATTAGCTTTAAAAGTGGAAAAACAACAATGCAGAGGGAAGGCAAATTTTTCGTTTACCCGTAACCCGACCCCTGTTTTAATCCCGGAGCTGTAGCATCAGACAAAGGCAAAACTGTGGCAGCAGGTACAGGGGCTGAGGCAGGAGGTAATGGTACTGGTAGTCGCACAATGAGTGTTTTAATTGTCAAGGCTTCGGATATTATTCGAGGGGCTGTCCAAATCGCCTGTTGGGTATTGTGATGAGTTGGAAGGACCTATATACGACACGTATGGTGAGAAGGAAACTCCTCGTGATGATTCAGAAGTAGTAATTTATCCTGACAAAGGTGAAGCGTTGGTGGTACGTCGAGCACTCAATGCAACGCCCGACACCACAGATGAATATTCGTGGCTCCATAATAATATTTTTCGCACCAATGTAACTTCTAAGGGTATTTTTTGCTTTATGGTTATTGATGGTGGGAGTTGTGAGAACGTGGTGTTCACGAAGATGGTGGAGAAACTGGGTTACAAGCGGAAGATCAGCCGGAACCGTACGAATTGACATGGGTCAAAATAAGTAATCATGTAAAAGTTAATAACTGTAAAATTTAGTAAGTGTTGCTTGGTGAAGTTTTCATTAGGTAAAAAGTATAATTATGAAGTTTGGTGTGAGGTAATTCCCATGGATGTGTGCCACTTATTATTGGGGATCAGGCCATGGCAATTTGAACGCAAAATAAAGCACGACGGGTACCATAATACTTATAGTTTCTCCAAAGATGGGATCAATATAACATTAGCACCAATGGATATGCGAAGTAAAAGAGAGAAAGAACCCACTTTGTTCTTACGTCGAGCAGCAAGTAAGGATGATCAAGACTCGAGGTCGAGTCTTTCTCGAGTAGGGGAGGATGATGCAGGATTATTGCTTAGTGAAGATACGTATAATCAGAAGAAGTGAGGTCGGTCCAGGAAGACATCAAATATTGTGCATCAGAAAATTAACAACAAAATCAGTTAAACGTCAAAGGAATGTAGATGGGCCGAAGATAGTATAATTGAAATATTTTGTTTGCAACAGGCAAGGTTTTAATAAAAAAAATATCACTAATATGTTAGATGGTAAAGAAAATAATAAGGTCCAAAATAATAATACTATAGATGGAAATGTAGATCGATGGCGGAGGCCAACTAGAAGGAAAAAACATAAACGAACACGACCTTCTCAACGAATCGGTTGTCTAACTTGTGTAAGGTGTGACAATATTACGAATTTCGTATGATATATCTTCGGTGCTGGAGTGTACAAGAGGGAGAATAAAATATAGGAGCTGTTATAATAATAATAATAATATAGATATGGATAGTCAATTTTGGTGTATACATATAGTCAATTTTGGTACACAAAGTATGTATTTTTATATTGAGATTTTAGGCTATAAATACTCATGAATGCAAGCATTAAACTTGCACCATTTCTCACACTTACAAAGTGTTTCTTTCTTTCTCTCCATTATCATCTTTGTTCTTACACTTCATTATTAGTATTCTAAATCAAGAATCAAATCACTAAAGGTAGTTATAAGCCTACTGAATTATAACATCAAGAATCAAACCACTAAAGGTAGTTATAAGCCTACTGAATTATAACACGTTATCAGCACGATAATCTTAATACTAAATATGGTTGGCTCTGCCACCAAAATGATATATGGTCGGTTATACCACCAAAATGATATATGGTCGGTTATACCACCAAAATGATATATGGTCGGTTATACCACCAGAATGATATAGGTCGGTTATACCACCTGAAAAAATATATGGTCGACACTGTCGCCAAATTTTCATTTATGTTTACTAATATTTATATTTTTGTTATATAACATTTATTTATGATTGCTTACACATGGTCGACACTGTCACCTACTTATCATTTATGTTATATTAAATTTATGTTTAATGTTTATATACTTATGAATATAAATTGACTCTAATTTATCATGATGTTTGTTTTAATTTTTGATAATAGAAAATGTCGAATCTGGAAAAGCTTAAATTTACTCCTTTAGAATCAACTGGAAACAACTACATGCCATGGGTTATAAAAGTAAAAATGCATCTTAAATCAATGGGCATTCTTGAAACCATAAATGAAAACAACACTTGTTCTGAAAAAGAACAAGCTACGGCATGTTGCTTTATTCATCAACATATTGATGAATGCTTACAAAATAATTATGTGACTGTAGAAGATCCCCATGTTTTATGGGAAGGTCTCAAAAGCAGATTCAATAATCAAAGAGAAATTTTACTTCCAGCTGCAATGGAACAATGGAGAACATTAAGGTTCCAAGACTTTAAGAAAGTAAATGAATACAGCTCAGCTCTGTATAATACATGTTCACAACTTAAATTCTGTGGACATGAAATTAGTGATGCAGACATGATGGAGAAAACTTTCTCCACAATGAATGCTGCAAACATCACAGTGCAAAGAAATTTGAGAATGCTAAAGTTCAAAACATATCCTGAACTTAATTCATATCTCTTAGTTGCAGAGCAAAATGATGAGCTATTAATGAAAAATCAGCAATCCCATCCTACTGGTACACTTGCAATCCCTGAAGCAAATACTGCAAATAATTATAAACAGGGACAAGGACGCGGGCAAGGTCGTGGTTATAATAACCATCACCATCATCATGCCAAAAGCCATAACTATGGTAGAAACCATCCTTATGGTAATGGTAATGGGCGTGGACGTGGTCGTGGTCGTGGCCGTGGTGGTCAAAGAAATAGTAATCCACGAAAATATAAATATCAACCACAAAACAAGCCCATTAAACAAGATGTTGAAGAAAATTCTTCTAAAAATTCTGAAGAATCTTGCTACAGATGTGGTAGAATGGGCCACTGGGCTAATACTTGCCGAACATCTAAACATCTTGTTAAGATGTATCAGGATTCGCTGAAAGGTAAAGAAAAGGAAGTAAATTTTGTGGATAATATTGATCCAACAGTCACTGAGAAACCATCTGATTTATATGAAGATTTCTTGAATGTTTAAGTTGTGTGTCTTTTGAAAAATAAACGATTTAATATCGTCTGTCTTTGTCATTATGTTTGCTAAATGTTTCAGTACTATCTATTTGCGTTTAAAATATTGTGTAATATTAATGTACTCACTATTTATTTCTTATATATGAAGTTCAATATGAATTTTGCTGGAATACAACATCAATCAAGTGGTGGAGATCTCTGTATAGCAGACAGTGGAACTACACACACTATACTTAAATCCGAGAAATATTTTATTGATCTAAAACCAACGGAAGGAACTATACATACAATATCAGGACCTGCTAACTTGATAAAAGGGATAGGAAAGGCAAATTTCATACTACCAAATGGTACAAAATTTTTAATAAATGATGCCTTATTTTCTCCCAAGTCAAGCAGAAATTTATTGAGTTTCTCCGACATATACCTTAACGGGTATGATTATCAGTCAGTGACAACAGAAAATGAGAAATATTTAAGTATCACTGACAAGAGTCATGTGGTTGAAAAACTGCCAAGACTTAGTTCTGGATTACATTATACACATATAAATGTACCAGAAATACATATGGTAGTTAACGAAAAATATATTGATCCTGGTGTATTCAGTTTATGGCATAACAGATTAGGCCATCCAGGATCAACAATGATGAAAAGGATTATTGAATGTACTCATGGACATCCACTAAAGGATAGAAAAATCCATCATGATACAATGGTTCCATGTACATCTTGCTCTCTTGGAAAATTGATAACTAGACCCTCACCACTTAAGGTTGAGAAAGAATCACCAATGTTTCTTGAAAGAATTCAAGGTGATATATGTGGACCAATTCATCCACCATGTGGACCATTTAGATATTTCATGGTTCTAATAGACGCATCTAGCAGATGGTCTCATGTTTGTCTGTTATCAAGCCGTAATGTGGCATTTGCAAAATTTCTTGCCCAAATTATTAAATTGAGAGCTCATTTTCCTGATTACACCATTAAAAGGGTGAGACTTGATAATGCTGGTGAATTTACATCTCAAGCATTTAATGACTATTGCATGTCTATAGGAATTGTTGTTGAACATTCTGTTGCTCATGTGCATACACAAAATGGTTTAGCCGAGTCATTGATTAAACGTTTACAGTTAATCGCTAGACCATTGATAATGAGAACAAAACTCCCTGTATCTATATGGGGTCATGCAATTTTACATGCTGCTGCATTGATTCGCATCAGACCAAGTGCAAGTCATAAATATTCCCCCCTACAACTTGCTTTTGGTCAAGAGCCAAATATTTCCCATCTTAGAACATTTGGTTGTGCAGTGTATGTTCCAATTGCGACACCACAACGTACAAAAATGGGTCCTCAAAGGAGGTTGGGAATATATGTTGGATATGAAACATCTTCAATATTAAGGTATATTGAACCTATGACAGGTGACGTTTTTACATCACGTTTTGCTGATTGTCATTTTAATGAAACATTGTTCCCTAGATTAGGGGGAGAAATGAAAAATAAAGAAAATGATGTTTCATGGTGTGAACCTCAATTAAAGTATCTTGATCCTCGCACAAAAGAATGCGAGACAGAAGTTCAAAAGATAATGCATATACAAGAACTTGCAAATCAATTGCCTGATGCATTTACAGATACAAAAACGGTGACAAAATCATATATACCAGCAGTAAATACTCCAGCTCGAATTGAAATTCCAAAAGCTGGCAATAACGTCACTCATGAATCTTTGCCACGTCAGAAACGTGGAAGACCAATCGGTTCAAAGGATAAAAATCCTCGAAAAAGAAAATCAGCTGATAATGAAGTAAAAGAAAGTGTTCAAGAAGAACCACAAATCAGTACTCCTACTGCAGAGGAGATTGATGATGTCAATACAGAAATTGCAATCAATTATGCATATTCAAAAATATTATGGAACCGAAATGAAATGAAAAATCTTGATGAGAAATTTTCATTTAATGTTGCATATGACATCATGAATAATGATGATGATCCATAACCAACATCTATGGTTGAATGTCAAAATAGACATGATTGGGCTCAATGGAAAGAAGCAATACGAGCTGAATTAGAATCACTCAATAAAAGAAAAGTTTTCGGATCCATCATTCTCACTCCTAAAGATGTGAAACCTGTAGGATACAGATGGATTTTTGTCCGAAAAAGAAATGAGAAAAATGAAGTTACAAGGTATAAAGCTAGACTTGTAGCTCAAGGTTTTTCTCAAAGACCGGGAATTGATTATGAAGAAACTTATTCTCCTGTTATGGATGCAATTACTTTTAGGTACTTAATCAGTCTGGCAGTTTCTAAAAATTTAGAAATGCATCTCATGGATGTTGTGACTGCTTATCTATATGGATCACTTGATAGTGATATATATATGAAGATACCTGAAGGATTTAAGGTACCAGAAGCATCAAATGCAAAACCCAAAGAAATGTATTCGATTAAATTACAAAGATCTTTATATGGGTTAAAACAATCGGGACGTATGTGGTATAACCGATTAAGTGATTACTTGATAAGCAAAGGGTATACAAATAATCTTACTTGCCCTTGTGTTTTCATTAAGAAAACAACATCCGGATATGTGATCATAGCTGTTTATGTTGATGATCTTAACATCATAGGTACAAATAAAGAGATCCATGAAGCCATTCAACTTCTAAAGAAAGAATTTGAAATGAAAGATCTCGGAAAAACCAAGTATTGCCTTGGTTTACAAATTGAGCATATGCCTAATGGTTTACTTGTACATCAAACAACATATACTGAAAAGATTTTGAAACGTTTCAATATGGACAAGGCAAAACCATTAAGTACTCCTATGGTTGTTAGATCACTCAATGTTGAAGCTGATCCATTTCGTCCATGTGAAGATCAAGAAGACATTCTTGGACCAGAAGTACCATATCTTAGTGCAATTGGAGCTCTTATGTATCTTACAAATTGTACAAGACCTGACATTTCTTTTGCAGTTAATTTGTTGGCAAGGTTCAGCTCTGCTCCTACCAAAAGACACTGGAATGGGATCAAACACATATTTCGATACCTTCGAGGAACTACTGATTTAGGATTATTTTATTCTAACGAATCAAAACAAGATTTGGTTGGTTATGCAGATGCAGGTTATTTATCTGATCCACATAAAGCTAAATCTCAAACTGGATATGTATTCCTAAATGGAGGTACTGCAATATCATGGCGTTCTCAAAAACAAACACTTGTTGCTACATCGTCAAATCATGCCGAAGTGATTGCATTACATGAAGCTACTCGAGAATGTTTTTGGTTGAGATCAATGACACAACTCATTACTGATTCTTGTGGACTAGAACGCGATAAAAGTCCAACAACTATCTATGAAGATAATGCAGCTTGCATAGCACAGATGAAAGAAGGGTATATCAAAAGTGACCGAACAAAACACATACCACCTAGATTCTTCTCATACACTCAAAATCTCATTAAGGACAACCAGATTGAAATGAGATATGTGCAATCTAGCAAAAACTCTGCTGATCTTTTCACGAAAGCACTTCCAACTGCTATTTTCAGAACACACGTTCATAACATTGGCATGAGACATGTTCAAAAGATGTAACAGCTGAAGCGATGTCTACTTGAGGGGGAGTCAACTCCATGCTACACTCTTTTTCCCTTAGCTAAAGTTTTTTCCCACTGGGTTTTCTTTAGCAAGGTTTTTAACGAGGCAGTAATTTATAGTTGATCTTCAACAAAATAAAATTGCTATCCAAGGGGGAGTGTTATAATAATAATAATAATATAGATATGGATAGTCAATTTTGGTGTATACATATAGTCAATTTTGGTACACAAAGTATGTATTTTTATATTGAGATTTTAGGCTATAAATACTCATGAATGCAAGCATTAAACTTGCACCATTTCTCACACTTACAAAGTGTTTCTTTCTTTCTCTCCATTATCATCTTTGTTCTTACACTTCATTATTAGTATTCTAAATCAAGAATCAAATCACTAAAGGTAGTTATAAGCCTACTGAATTATAACATCAAGAATCAAACCACTAAAGGTAGTTATAAGCCTACTGAATTATAACAGGAGCAAATACTACGAAAAATAATAATACTCCGTAGTTAAATATATTTAAAATAGTAAACCGCGAAAACAGGGCACATACATTTGACATTTGTGTTTCGTCTTGCCATTTCGACATGCACAAATTTGTGTCTTTCGATCCATGTATATAGTGAACCATGGCATTTCAATGTTTAAAATCAAGTAGGAAACCACTCTCCCTCCTAAACCAACCATATCTTACAACCTCTCAAATCAACCAAATTCACGCCCATCTCATCACTTCCGGATCCATATCCGACCCGTTTGCTGCCGGAAAACTTTTATTTTCATACATAACATCCAACCACTCTGACCTGCATTATGCCTACACTTTATTTGAATCTATACCTCATCGATCAACTTACATATGGAATACCATGATCAGAGCTTATACTGAACAAGCTAAATCTGTGCATGCTTTAAGCTTGTTTAAACGAATGCTGGGTTTCGGGTTTATGCCAACTAATTATACATTCTCTTTCGTTCTTAGAGCTTGTGCTGATGTATATGAACTTAAATTTGGGTTTTTGTGTCACGGACTAGCGATTAAATTGGGCTGGGAAAGTTATGATTTTGTTCAAAATGGGTTGGTTCATTTTTACGCGGTTTGTGAATGTGTAGATTGTTGTCGTAGAATGTTCGATAGTTGCTTGAATAAGGATGTGGTGACGTGGACTGCTGTGATTAATGGGTATGTGAAATCAGGGCGGGTAGAGGTTGCACGTCAACTGTTTGATGAAATGCCTAAGAAGAATAATGTATCGTGGAGTGTTATGATTAATGGGTATGTTCAAGTTGGATTGTTTAAGGAGGCATTAGATGTTTTTAATGAAATGTTGTGTTGTGGGTTTAAGCCTAATCATTCATGTATTGTTGTTGCGCTCTCTGCTTGTGGTTTTCTTGGTGCGTTACATCAGGGTCGATGGATTCATGAGTACATTGATAAGATGAAAATGGAGATGGACCAGATATTGGCTACAGCACTTGTGGACATGTATGCGAAGTGTGGGTGTATTGAATTGGCGTATCGTGTATTTGAGGAAATGCCATTTAGGGATGTTTTTGCTTTTACATCTTTGATTTCGGGTTTAGCTAATCATGGAGAAAGTGCACGTGCAATTGCGTTGCTAGAAAGGATGAAAAGAGAGGGGATTAAACCTAATGATGTTACATTTATATGTGTCCTTAATGCCTGCAGTCGAATGGGATTAGTTGAAGAAGGTTTAAGACTTTTTGAAAGCATGAAAGATGTTTATGGGATTGAGCCTGGTGTACAACACTATGGTTGTTTGGTAGATTTATTAGGTGGGGCCGAAATGCTAGAGCAAGCAAAAAAGGTGGTAACTGAGATGCCAATGGAGCCTGATTCGTACGTGTTGGGTGCATTATTGAATGCGTGTAGGGTTCATGGTGATGTTGAATTGGGTGTAAAAATGGTTGAGGGTTTGGTGGAAAGGGGTCTAGATCGTAGTGGAGTTCATGTTCTTCTTTCGAATATTTATGCATCGGTTAATCAATGGAGTAATGTGGAAAAATTAAGGGAGAAGATGTTTAATGAGAAGGTGAAAAAGGATCCGGGTTGCAGCTTGATAGAAGTGGATGGTGTGGCGTGTGAGTTTGTTGCTGGAACTAAGTTGCTTACAGATGAGATTAAATTATTGTCATTGGCAATTGATAATCACATGAGATCGTATTCTTTTGATTTCGATATAGCACATGAATCATAGGTAAGCCATTTTTTCCATTACTAGTATTGTTTAATGAACATTTTAAGCATTTATATGTATCTGATTTACTGAGCAAGAACCATATGGTCATAGATTTTACAAAAAACTTAAATGCTTGGTATGCCCGACTTTAATTCATAAAAATAAAAAAAAAACCATTGTAGAATACATCTAAAGATGATACTAAGGGTGTGTTTGTTTACCTCTTAATTGAATGGTTCAACACTAAATGCTGAATCATTTAGCACTCAGCGTGTTTGTTTCTGACCTCTGAATGACAAATGATGTTGAATGGTTTAGCATTCAGTGCTGAACCATTCAGAGCTGGAATTATCTCTTAATCATTAAGCACCTAAATTGTATGTAATATAATTTTTAAATTATATCAAGAACATTGATTAAACAACTATTGTAGTTTTTATTCATGTCAATGGTTAATATGGTAATTTTACATCATTCACATTATTCGTTCAAAACGTGTATCAAACAAGTTATTTTTATTCAGAAGCAACTTCATTCACAACCTTTGAATCATTTAGATTATGAACCATTCAACGTTGAATCAGTCAGTCTGTGCTAGTTAGTATATTATTTATTTGATAGAAACATAGGTTGGAGGATAGATTGAAGCTTGACATGAAAGAGCTTCTACTGACGGAGGACATGACTTCTGATAGGAGCCTGTGGAGGAGTAGAATTAGAATTATTGAGTAAGATTTTTGTACATTGGAACTAGAATATAGGCGTAAGAGCCATTTTTTTTCCAGTGTGTTGTATATATTTATTTTACAACTACATATATAACTAGAGATGGCAATGGATCGGATATGGATCGGGTGGTGCCGTATCCATATCCATATCCATTTAGGTTTTGTTCATCCATATCCATATCCATTAAATTTCTGTTCATCCATCCATATCCATATCCAATGGATTTAGCGGGTTAATGGATATCCATTGAATATTTAAAACAATGTTATAATATTTCCTAATATACGATGAAAACAAAAACGTAATATAGCAAAAATAAATATAACATAACATAATTAATATATATCTACAAGAACGTGTAATCTTTGTTGAAGATATAACACAGTTTGTTGAATTTACTATTAAATATAGATTATGAAAAATTTTATATATATATTGTATGTTTATTTTGTTAGATATACGTGTTTTATTGTAATATATCATAGTTATTTCATTATAAGGTTAAAAGAAAAATGTAAATCTAACGATGAATGCGTTTGTAATAGTATATATGTAAGCATATATCTATATTTATATATTTTTATAAGTATTTCGGGTGCTAATGGATATATCCATGGATGAAACTTTTCATCCATGTCCATATCCATATCCATATCCATCTAAGTTCATCCATATCCGTATCCATATCCATTTAGAGTCATCCGTATCCATTACGAAGCGGATGGATCGGGTGAATATCCACTTGATCGGGTGGCCATTGTCATCCCTATATATAACTATAAATAGATATTCTATAGCTACACTATATATATCTCTCTACATGGTATATATGCCTCTGTATCTATGTATATGTATTTAGGTTATATATATGTACCTATGCATATGTTTGTATCTATATATGTATGTATGTATCTAAGCGCATGTATTCTAGGTGTATGTATGTATGTCCGTATATGTACCTAGGTATATATATCTATGAAAGTATCTATATGTATATATGTTTAAGTATGGGTATTTATACATGCTTATGTGTGTGTGTGTGTGTGTGTGTGTTTTTTTTTTTGTTTTTTTGTGTGTGTGTGTGTGTGGGGGGGGGGGGGGGGGGGGGGGGGTGCAATTTATGTTTGTGTGTGTATGGGTGTGTGGGTGAGTGGGTCTGCATTTTGCTTGTTTGTATGTCTGCTTGAATTTACATGTCTCTGTGCACTATATTATTCATGTTATATGTCCTTCTGTTGTGCGTTACTGCTATATGTGTTCTTTTTTTATGACTACTTTGTATGGTTGCATCTCCCTAGGCGCACATAACTCTCTGACAGGTACGTATCATTTGCCCTCTCTATTTCGTTTTTATGAGCATTTCTGGCCATAGGTCCTTTAGGAAGCAATCTCTTTGCTCTCGAGTAGAGGGAGGGACGACCTTATCTAGTCGCGGGTTCTATACCTGCGGATGGAGTAGTGATTTCCTTCTAATCTAGGGTATGAGAAATGATACTCTACACCTCACCTCTCCCATACCCTACATTCATGGGATTGGGTATTGTTGGTGGTGGTGTTGTATAAAGGAATTTGTATATTTTCTTCTCATTGTTACGTTAGCTTGTTTTAACACAGAAGGAACCCAATAGAATCAAATCTTTATAGCATCTATTCTATCTTAATTTCTATTTTTATTTTCTGTAATAGACATTGCATGATTGAATAGTTGATAATAGTAGGGGTTATGTGATGTAAACATTTATGGCTATAATCGCAACAAACCTACTTGGTCATTGAATAAACCAATGCAATATTCAGGATCAGTCACCCACATCCGTGTTATTGTCTTTAAAGAAGATAGTTTTCTTAGTAATTGATAGTTTTAATTTTTTGAGGATATATACATTGTCATTTTGAGTTTATCTTCGTAAACCGAAGATAAGTTCCCAATTCCCTTGTAAAACTCTATATATGCTAGACAATCAACTATCACAACTTCAATGATATGTTGTCTTGTGGATTTTAGTCGAATCTTATCATCTTACAATTACATTGGCAATTACGTTTTTAAGCTAGCATGTAACGAACATCTAATTGTAGATTACTTGTGTTGCTAACAATCTTGTTAAATTCGTTATAAATCTAACTGCACATATATTATTATATACTCCGTACAAAAGGATTCCAAGTTATCTACAAGAGACTTGATTTTTTATTTACTTCATGTGTATAGCATGATACAAGTATTGGATTTGATATTGTATTCTGTTGAGAGGGTCTCAACTCTCAAAGAGTCGAAAATACTAAATGGGCAAAAAGGTATGTTGTTTATCTAGTTCCACGATACAGATGTTTTTAAAAGGGATTAACCTCACGAATAAATATAAGAATATGGAATATACAATGAGTGTTCATGTGTATAAGCAACACCTTGAAAACAAAAGACCAGCTCTGGAGATACATCAGAAACAACCAAAAAAACCCAACTAAGGGGGTGTGTAATCTCAACTTATTGGACTGAATTGACCAAATGACTTATTGGGTCAACCAACTTACATGTTTCTTTATGTCATAATGTTTAAGAATGGCTAGCCCAATAGATTATGCCTGCATTCATCTTTGCTACTCCTTTTAAAAGTAAACGAGATCCGGATCGGCTCGCGCGATGCGGCGGGACTTTTCGGCTTGCATATTGATATTTAACGTAGCGTTATGTACTTACAGAAAGAAAATCGGCCCATGTGTAAAACCATGTTTTAGATGTTGGTGTGTTTAGCGTTTTTTAAAAAGTGTCCGTTTCGAACGTAGGTAGTTTCATTTTGTTCGTAAAAGCATTCCGAGTTTAACGGTGATGGCGGAAAAATTTAACTAGCGTCGAGAAGGGAGATATGGTCCGTTAAAAATTTGGGTGAAGTTTCATTATGTTTTAAAAATAAATTAATAATTTTACTTTTTTTACCCCTGCAAATTTTGTTGGTTGTACACAAATTGAGGGGGGTGTTTATGAAAATTATGTTGTTGTCATTTTACTCCTGATTAAACGACCTAGAATCACACGTCATTTAGTATATACTAGAAAAAATTCGACCGCGTGTTGCTGCGGTTGTGTTCAACGCGCGGTCATATTTGTATATACGTTGTTTGGTACCTAATATATCTATTGAGTTGTTTTTTTGACGATGTCCGTTTCGCGTATAGTTAGTCGCGTTGTGTTCGTAAAATAATATCGAGCTGAACGGTGGTCTCGGAAAAATTTAGCTCGCACCGAGCGAGAATATAGGGCCCGTTATTTAGTGTTTTTTTAACGATGTCCGTTTCGCGCATAGTTAGTCCCGTTGTGTCCGTCTGATTTTTTCGAGTTGAACGGTGGTCTCGGAAAAACTTAACTCGGACCGAGCGAGAAGATAAGGCCCGTTAAAAATACGGGTGGAATCATTTTCTTTTGTTTTTTTTAAATTATATATTTACGCTTTTTACCCCTAAAAAAGTAGAAAGTTGGGGGGTCGTTTTGTATATGAAGCCGAATTTGAGGGGACGGGTGTAGGGTGAACGCAAACTCAAAACGACATTCGGATAAAACTGAAACTACGATTTTGCCCATGCATATTAGTATATAGGGGTAATACTAGAAAAAATACTGACCGCGCGTTGCGGCGGTTGTATTTGGATATACGTTGCTTAGCACCTAATATACCTAACGACATGCGCTTTGCGGTGGAATATTTTAACATCTTTTATGAAACTAATGTTGAGAGTAAATTGGGAAAAAAATTACAAAAAAGGGCATTAGGACTCGAATTCAGGTTTTTTCGTTACAAACTTATGAACTTACCACTTGCGCTACTCATCAATGTGATATATATATATATATATATATATATATATATATATATATATATATATATATATATATATATATATATATATATATATATATATAAATTATATAATTTATCCAATGTGTTTTCCTGGAAAAAAAAAGTTCCGTTTCAAATATAATTAGTTACGTTTTGTTCGCAAAATTGTTGCAAGTTGAACGGTGATGACGGAGAAACCTAATTCGCAGCGAAAAAAGATAAATCACGTAAAACAAAATAGGGTGAAAGTTATTTAATGATTATTATATAAATTGAAAAGTTATACCTTTTATCCCTAAAAGTTAAACTTTCTATACCTTTTACACCTCAAAAGTTTCACCTTTTACCCTGCAACTTTATGGCCCTTGACGCTTTCCTCCCCTGACCAAAACGCAAAACTTAGGGTACTTAAACGACCAAAATATTGATGACATTTTCAATATCATATATATATATATATATATATATATATATATATATATATATATATATATATATATATATATATATATACACACATATACATATATAAATTATATAATTTATCCAATGTGTTTTCCTGGAAAAAAAAAGTTCCGTTTCAAATATAATTAGTTACGTTTTGTTCGTAAAATTGTTGCAAGTTGAACGGTGATGACGGAGAAACCTAATTCGCAGCGAAAAAAGATAAATCACGTAAAACAAAATAGGGTGAAAGTTATTTAATGATTATTATATAAATTGAAAAGTTATACCTTTTATCCCTAAAAGTTAAACTTTCTATACCTTTTACACCTCAAAAGTTTCACCTTTTACCCTGCAACTTTATGGCCCTTGACGCTTTCTTCCCCTGACCAAAACGCAAAACTTAGGGTACTTAAACGACCAAAATATTGATGACATTTAGTAGATATTGCAAAACTTAGGGTACTTAAACGACCAAAATATTGATGACATTTAGTAGATATTGAAATAATAATAATAATAATAATAATAATAATAATAATAATAATAATAATAATAATAATAATAATAATAATAATAATAATAATTGAGATTAACAGAATTTCACAATAAACTGAATTAGTTACATTATATATAATTACAACTAGTTAAAGAACCGCAATTTCGCGGGTTTTATGAAATGATAATATTTAAAGACAATAACACAAATAAACAATATAAGAACTCAAAAGTTCATATGTGTAAAAATATACATAAAAAAGCTTGTTCAAAATAAACTAACTGACTTAAATTCGAAAAATAGGTTCGCCGTATAAAGTTGCAAGCGGTGATATAATTTTTTAATGTTTCTCAATTCCTTCGGTGTAGTTTCCCATAAATTTGTTAATTTTATTAATCTGAGGTGATCATGAACTGTGAATATTGTCATAGCTTGTTGCCTTGTGGTGAGTATCTTTTAGATCCCCAACAAAGTTTTTTCATATAATTAGTCAGCCTGTAAAAAAACATAAAATTATATTTTGTTACAATTGTCTATATTATTTTAAAATATTCAAAGCTGAAAATTTGTTGATTTGTTTACACGATTCATAAAGTTCTGTATAATTTTTGGTTTTCAAACTAAACTTGGCATACAATAAGAAAACATTAATAAAAACTATTTCAATTATAAATGTTAGTACAATCAAAGATATTTTGAACTTTAATATGATAATTCTAGTTAAAAAAATATTTTTCTTTAATTAGTCTTACTTTGAATATATCCGAAGGATGCATCTCACCAATCAACATAACATAATGTTACACATGACATCCACATGACGTTAATAATCACATATATTTTTGCAACTTTTTTTTTCATGTATAAAAGCTCATAGTAATATTTATTTAATTTATTTGTTGAATTGTCTTTGATATGTGAGCATCTATACTATTTGACTTCTCTTTATTCAAGGATAGAAGAAAGATTGTCTACGTCTCACCTCCCCTATACCCCACACATATGAGATTGGGTTTTGTTGTTGTTGTTGTTGTAATTATCTTCATAGATTGACAATAAGTTGCTACGTTTTTGAAGACCGGTTTATATAATTACAATGCTTCTCTAACAAATATTTGACTTTTCTAACTAACTTTTGACTAACTTAACAAACTATATGCAGTTACTCTGAGCTAAATATCTTCTGTGCTAGCTTGATTGTGATTATATAAAGGAGTAGATTGAATAGTTGTTGCTGGCGTTGGTGATGTTGTGTTTGTTGTCGCTGTTTTTTCTCCATTACTCCCCCCACAATTTGGGAGTGTGTAATACTAAACTTGGCGATGAAGTTATAGTATGAAGATCGGCTTAGTGCCTTTGTTAGAACATCAACAACTTGAGACGGAGGGATAAAGGTGGTGATGATCTGTCCAGCTTTGATTTTATCTCTGACAAAGTGACAATCTACTATTAATGTGTTTAGTTCTAGCATGTTGAACAAGATTTGATGCTAGTGTTATTGTGTCACACCCCAAAAAGTGGTCCTTAGGTTGTGTGACATTTCTTAACCACAAGTTGTAATAACGAGAAACACCTCTAAATGAGACGTTTTAAAAAGACATTTATAGCAGTGGAAAAGTAATAATTCAATAGTTAAGTACAATCCAAAATAAAATAAACCAAATGCATATTGTTTTAAAATAAAAGAAATATGATGTAGATGAATGCGGACGCCACATAGCCAAGCAAAATAACATCTTGGTCTAACAGCTTTAATTACCTGAGAAAAAATATGCAAAAAAGTGTCAACACAATGGTTGAGTGAGTTAATAGGTTTAATATATCAACAGTAGTATAAGTTTGTGGACCACAAAATTTTAGTAACAAAGTGATATAACAATATCAAAAATTATGTCATGAGTGCTTAATATCGAAGCTAAACAATTGTTGAAATGCCTCGTTCATATCGATTATAAACGTTACATAATAATTGATTTCATTGCGAGGTATTTGACCTCTATATGATACATTTTACAAACATTGCATTCGTTTTTAAAAGACAAACTTTCATTACATCGAAAGTTTACAGACATGCATACCATTTCATAATATATCAAACTATCAATGACTTAATAATAATCTTATTGAACTCAACGACTCGAATGCAACGTCTTTTGAAATATGTCATGAATGACTCCAAATAATATCTCTAAAATGAGCAAATGCACAGTGGAAGATTTCTTTAATACCTGAGAATAAACATGCTTTAAAGTGTCAACCAAAAGGTTGGTGAGTTCATAGGTTTATTATAAAACAATAAAATTCTGAAATTTTGATAGACCACAAGATTTAAATATTGCATGATACAAATGAGCCCGAATCCTATACCCACCAGTAATGTACATGCAATTTCTTTTAAATACAGTACATGTATCTCGTGTACAAAATCACTTTTCAACAATTCTTCATAACCGTACACATATCTCGTGTACAAAATATCATACACATAACCTGTGTATAAAAATCATTCTCTCGATATATAACATTCGCTTTGCTTTCTTTGCTTGGTAACCGACCTTAACATTTAATGCGCATCATAAATATCCTCAAAATAAACAGAACTTTCAGTCTGTAATAAATATATAAACCTCGAAGTACTAAACACCACACCCACTAGCTCTTCCGTCTAGTGAACATTCTGGGTGGGGGTGTTAAACCCGGTAGCTACCTTTAGGATTCGCGTCAATTAGTAGGCAATTATAACGTCCAAACTAATTCTTAGGTTACCAAGCTATAATAATCAAGGGGAAATATTCATATCAATTAGTGGCAATTATAACGTCCAACTAATTCATTAGAGGAATGTTTTGTTTGTGTCTATCTCGTCAAACATTTATAAAAGCATTTCATGTATTCTCAGTACCAAAATATATATTGCAAAAGCATTAAATAAAAAGGGATCAAATGAACTCACAATACTGTATTTTGTAGTAAAAATACATATGATAACATTGAACAAGTGTAGGGTTGGTCTCGGATTCACGAACCTATATCATTCATATATATTAAAACATATACTTGTAATCGAATAACTATATATATTTTATTATTAGTGATGTAATTTATATATTTAATAATTTATAAGTTTCATTTTTTATTTATATATTTTCATTATATATGTATATATATAAATGTTAATATAGTTAAGTTATGTGTACTAAGTATATTTATATATAAAATCTTTATTTTTATACTTATGACCTTAATAACGTCATTAGAACTTTGATTTTAGTAGTCATAATTATTTTAATAATAATGTTATAGATAATACTGATAATAATAATAATAATAATAATAGTAAAATAATAATAATAATAGTAAAATAATAATTTTAATAAAAATGATAATAATGATAACAATTTTTAATAACAACAATACTATTAATGATAGTCATAGTAATAATAATAATCATATTTATAATCATACTTATGTTACTACTAATAATAATAATAGTACCAAAAATGATACTAATGCTAATATTTATGAAAACAATAATAAATTTTATTATTTTTATAATAATTATAATAATAATCATCATAATCTTAAAAATGATAATAATACTAAAATGATAAATCAATAATAATAATTATATAAATAATACATATACTAATACTAATGATAATAATGATTCTAATACTTGTAAGTATGGTAATAATAATAATAATTATAAGTATGATAATAATAACAATAGTAATAATAATCATAATAATAATAACAATAATAATAATAATAATAATAATAATAATAATAATAATAATAATAATAATAATAATCAAAATAATAACAATACTAATAATAATAATAATTAATAATAATAATAATAATAATAATAATAATAATAATAATAATAATAATAATAATAAACAAAATAAAAAAAAATTGGGACTACCTTTAAAAGGACACGTTTTGAAAAAATTTTGCAACCGCCCGGGCTCGAACCCGAGACCTCCCAAATACCGTCAACACTCTAAACCATTCGGTTGTGCTTGTTTATCTGAATTTCTTCCCAACCAAATTTATTTAACCCATTAAATTTCTATTTCATATTCTTTTTCTTCAATTCATTCAGTCAACCAGAGATCAAACCAAGGCTCTCCATGAATTACATAGTTAGTTTTAGAGTTTTAAAATAACACAGAAACGATTCCTAATTGGGATTTTAAATTAACAAAACAAAACAAAACTAAAATATAATTCAAACAGATGGTTTGTTTCGCGAAAAAAAAATTATAAACTCAAACTTGATTTTCGAATTCCAGGTGTTTTTAGCTTATGATCATAACATGAATTATACTCTAAAACTTCATTATAAACTTTCTGAACCCTTAATTGATCCTAAACATCAAACATGAATTCAAATTTCGCGAAGAACAAAATCTTTGACTTTTTGAAAATTATCTTTGACTCCAAAATTCGTAATCAAAAGATAGAATTGAGGTCTGAAAACTTACAGATAGTATAATTACATAATTCCTAACAATCCTGCACTATTACATTTTGAAAACCCGTTTGGATTCGTGTTTTTGAATAAATGAAAAGAAGAACATAGCGACGAGCTGTAACTTGTAATTTCTATTTTTTTTATTCCTCAATTGCAGTGTGGATAGTTGTATATAAAGCTGGGAATCGAATATTTGATGCAGTAATATGAGGTGATCGATTTTTGTACGTATTGAAAATTGATTTTAACGGGTAACAAATTCAGACAGGAAGAAATCAAATAATTAAAAAAAAAATATGATAAAAATTCATACAGATAGTGATGGCTAACAGATTTAAAGTCGATGTACAACAAGAATCAGACAGGAAACAAAAGAAATAAAATTCGATGGTGATATAGAACAGATTCTTACGTTGATTTTATATATTATATTAATATTAATAATTAATTAATAAACATAAATATATTAATAATAATGTTGCAATATTATAAAAATAATAATAATAATTAATAATAATGTATATAAAAATAAAAATATTAAAATGATGAGTTTAATGATAATAATAATCCATCTAATTAAAATTTTATCATTCTCATGAATATTTAAAATTTTATTTTTATAACTTTAATAAAGTTTTTTTAAAATCTTGATTTTTATAATATTAATAATATTTAATAATAGTAATGATAAACCTAATAATAAGAGTTAAAATTTTAAAAATAATAATAACTAATAATTTATTTAAGTCATAACTAATTTGTAATTTCAATCTTTCTCATAATAATATTCATAATAAAAATCTTTATTATGATAACCTTAAAATTATTAGAATATTATTAATTACAAATGTAACAATAATAATAATAATATAATTAATACTAATATTGATATTAGTATTAATAATAATACTGAAAGTAATAATAATAATATTATGATAACTATAACCTTAACTTGTAATTATATCTAATATATTAATATTATATATTATTAATTGTAATATTTAATAATTATATAATATCTATAACTTTTATATATATCTCAATATACATATAATAATTAAGTATAGAATTCATATATATCTATACATAGATTTATTTTAATAACAACTTCCTTATCTTGTATATTATTTTACATATTGAGTTATAATGATTAAATTGTATTTTGTTAATTCAAGTTAATATATATACACTTATATTTATATATATATATATATATATATATATATATATATATATATATATATATATATATATATATATATATATATATATATATATATATATATATATATATATATATATATATATATATATTTTCACACAATTATTCGTGAATCATCCGAGAGCGGTCAAAGGGTATTTGCATAAATGAAACAAATTCAAAATTTTTGAGACTCAACATTACAGACTTTGCTTATCGTGTTGAAATCATAATAAGATAAGGTTTAAATTTGGTCGGAAATTTTCGGGTCGTCACAATTGTACCCTTGACGCTTTGTTCTTCATCTCGTAATCATTATTATGTAACCATTTGACCAGCGTTCAAAGGATATGAATCTTAAACTCAATAGATTTATTCATAATAATTAAGCTTATATACCAGTAACTAACGTTATTTAAGTAGGGATTTCGCATGTGTAAAACATGTATAAAAAGTAAACTCATGTATAGAATAAAGTTTAAACACTTGTGTCCAACACGTAAAACAGTTCAAAACAAGCATGTGTCTCACCCCAAGTTTAAAATATTTATGAAGTGTAAAAGTGGGGCTATGAAAACTCACCATAGTGCTCAATAATCCAACAATGTACAACAACAACAAAACTCAATCCCACACATGCGATGTATGGGGAGGTGAGATGTAGACAATCTTTCCTCTGTCCTAGAGTAGAAGAGAAATCGTTTCTCTAGCCACGAGTCGAAAAAAAATCTCCACCGACAGAAAGAAAAAGTCATCCCTCTCTACTCCAGGGTACAGAGATTGCTTCCGTAGGGACCTCCGACCAAAAAATAAAAATAAATAAATAAAAAAGATAAAGATAAAGATAAAATTAAAATAGAAATAGAAATAGAAATGAATAAATAAATAAGTAAATAAAAAAGAAGAATAATAACAATAAAAATAAGACGGCATGGGTGGCGTCTATGTGGAAGCACATGTGGACGAATATTACCTTTATTGGTAAATTTTTCAAGTCAGAATCCTTTTTACGCAATAAATTCAAATCAGACACCATTTTGAGCAAAAAACGATATACCCTTTATTGGGAAATTGTGACTTTTATGTTACATTTTTAGGCAATTTTCCCTTAATTATATATATGTATGTATATATATATATATATATGTATATATATATATATATGTATATATATATGTATATATATATACACATACTTGTGACATCCTGAAATTCAGCATAGTGTTCGCCGCGCACTATGCTTACGCGTTGCGCACTATGCTTGTGTGCCGCGCACCCGGCCTATTTGCTGGGGATATTTTGAAAAATTAGAGCTTCAAAAGGTTTAAGTGTAACTTTGCTAAAAAACATGTTTTAACTCAAGGATCTGGAAATTAGCTCAGTTGTTCACCAATACAATCCATCTTTAGTGATATATACATCTTACATCTTGAGCTTTTAGTGAGAGAAAGAGATCTAGGAGTAAGATTTTGAAGGATTGAATTGGTGCATGATGTGACGATCCGAAAATTTTCGATCAAATCTAAACTTAATCTTTACATAATTAATGTTTTCTGACACGATAAGCAAAGTCTGTAATGTTGAGTCTCAAAAAAAAAATTGAACTGTTTCATATACTCAATTGACCTTCGACCATTTCCGACGATTCACGAACCATTATTTGTAAATAAATGTGTTTACATATAAATATATGTATATATATCATTACTTCAAATAATAATATATGATATAATTAAATTGTTATTAAAATAAGTCTATATGTATATACATAGATATAATTATTTAATTATTGTAATACTCGTTTGATATTTCGATTGATGTTAAGCAAGTTAAATTCAAACTTATGTGATTTTAAAATAAACGGTAATCCGAAAATGAGTTTTACAAATTATAGACTTATTAAAAATGTATTTAGGAACCATTTGTTGAATTTTAAAACTTTTTATATTTTACTTAGGGTTGGGAGTGAACAATTAATGTAATTTTTATTTAATAGTTAGTGACTGAATTCTATACCATAATGACCAAAATAAATAAAGACATTTAATTTAAAAATATGAGAATTTTTCGAAGACTTTTATTCGCCACTAAGTAACAACGAAGTACGACATAATAGTCCGTAAAAACTGTCGGCAGAAAATATACAACTTGGTTTTATTTTCATTCGCATGTGCTATATAAATATATTATAATATTATGAATGATTGAGCGTACTGTGTTTGTTTTTGTTTGTTACTAACTTGCTTCAGTAACACATGATATTATATATACATAAGTTTATGCATTAATATATACATTCACATACTTATGGAATGAATGAAACTCATTTTCACCACATCATCTCATTAACTTTCTGCAAACATGAACACCTAACCATCATCACCCTTAGCCGACACCTTCAACCACACTCATCGAAACCCACATGTACTTTTTCTGTTTTATATTTATTAAATACCAATCTACCACCCAATCACTGTTGGTGTGGTCCGATCCATTTTGTTTATGTTTCGAATTCGAAAAAAACCAACCAAAAGCAACCAATCTCCACCATGGATCACACCCACGAACTGCATCTATCTTCTTTCCTGTTTTAAATCGTGTTCCATCTCAAATCCATTCGAACCATCATAACAACCCAATATGTTTCCTGTTCAAAGTCTACAACCCAAAACAAAAACCACATGAGCATTTATATTTCGGTTCAATCATCAATGTTTTAGTTCCTTGCTTTGTTCGAAACATACCATCACCACTTAAACTCGACACCACCACCATTCAATCACAACCTCCACCACCTCCGGCTACCCTAAACCGCCATCAAGAACCACCTCACCATCGTCTGGCCACCATCCTCACCACCTCACCATTTTTCGTTGTAAAATTCGATCACCACATGCTACTTGTCTACTTCGATTTAAACCCATGAACAATTACACAAAACCCGCCTGCAAATTTCTATTTTTGTCGTTCGAGAACCACCTCCGAACCCCATCTAATCACCATCTTCTTTTTTGTTCATTCGGACCATAACCATCACCATTGACACTTTGCACCACCGTAAACGCTCACCATAACCACTGCCATTTTTCTGTTTCACTCGTCGCTACTGCAGCTGTTTACTTTTCCGTTTAAACAACCACTAAATCATCACCAATATTATCGCTATATATATATATTTTTCTGTTTTAAATCGCTGGGTCACGGACCTAACACACATCGCCTATTGCTGCTTCATTTATTTTCTTTCGATAAGGGACGGAGAGAGGATAAAGATATTGATGTTATAGTAACACATGAAAGATAAAATGATGATGATGTTTACGATAGTGGAAGATGAGGTGGAGATGAATGTATGCTCCATTTTTTTTTCTACCGTTCGAAATTTAAACAAACATTTAATCATTTAGGTTGGGCCGAAGGAAGATTGGACCGTGTTACATTCTTTCTTTTCTTGGGCCATTGAATTAATTAGTTGGGCTTCTCTTTAAAATAAATGGGCTTGTGTGAAGTAGGCTTTCGAAATTAAACAACTTGGGCCGTGATTTTTCTTCTTATTTTGGGCCGAGAATCACTTGTATATTGGACAGTGATTTTATTTCTTGTTGGGTTGAATTCCTTCTCTAGTTGGGCCGTTGGTTCACTCTTTTCCTGCTTCCTGCTTGAATGCAACTCATAGACTTGCTACGTCTATTTTCTGTTACAAATGGAAATAATGATGATAGTATACGATAATTGTGATGAGGATGATACGTGATGATAATAGATTGATGATGGTGACGATATTAATGAAGAGGATAATGATGAACGAATGATATAATAATTATGACCTTGATATTAATAATGAAAATAATATGATGATAATAATTGGGTTTTAAGTTTAAGAAGAAATATAAGACGGGTTAGCGGGACGTGCGGGTTCAAACCTGGACTTAGGCATTTTTTGGACTACTTCTTTGAGGTTACTATTACCATTACTATGATGATGATGATGATGATGATTATTATTACTATTATTATTATTATTATTATTATTATTATTATTATTATTATTATTATTATTATTATTATTATTATTATTATTATTACTATTATTATTATTATTATTATTCTTATTATTATTAGAAAAATTATCATTTTTGGTAACATTATTACTAAATCATTTTTATCATTATTAATATTAATATTGTGATCATTATTGTAGTATTACTATAATTATTATTTCAACGAAGAAATACTATTTTTTTTTTTAAAATATAGTTAAAACATATAACCTAACTACATTGATATTTTATATAAAGTATTTATAAAATAAATATAATTAATTAATTAATAAAACATATAATTCATTAAAATAACAAATATATCATTAATAATAATAGTATATAAATTGGTCCGATTACAATGTGTTAATATATATACTTGATATAGGTTCGTGAATCCGAGGCCAACCCTGCATTGTTCAGTTCCGTCGTATGCATATTTTTACTACAAAATATCGTATTGTGAGTTCATTTGATTCCCTTTTACTCTTTACATTTTTGGGACTGAGAATACATGCGCTGTTTTATAACTGCTAAACAACTATTTTATTTAAATGCTTTTGCAATCTATATTTTTAGATTGAAAATACCTGAGATGCTTTTATAAATACATGAGACACAAGAAAAACATTCCTTGAATGAATTATTATGCAGACAGAAGTTCTGTGAATTATTATTGAATTAGTTGGACGTGATAATTGCCACTAATTATTGTGAATATTTTCCCCTGATTATTATTGCTTGGTAGCCTAAGAATTAGAAATGGGTATGGCCCTAATTCACGCGAATCTTAAAGGTAGCTACCGGGTTTAACACCCTCACCCAGAATGTTCACTAGATGGAAGAGCTAGTGGGCGTGGTGTTTAGTACTTTGAAGATTATATATTTTACATACGAGATGTTCTGTTTTGGGATATTATTGATGCGCATAATATGTTAAGGTCGGTTACCATGTTGAGCAATGAAATCAAATTGAATGTTATATATCGAGAGAATAATTTTTATACACAGTTATGTGTATTATTTTTGTGCACGAGATATGTGTACGGTTATTTAAAAATTGCGAGGAAACCTACGGGGAAGAAAATGATACGAACCTACTCTGCTAAGCATTATGAAAAATGGTTTTGTACACGAGATAGGTGTTCTGTATTTAAATATTGTGGTCTATCAAAATGATGAATTTTATTGCTTATGATAAACCTATGAACTCACCAACCTTTTGGTTGACACTTGAAAGCATGTTTATTCTCAGGTATGAAAGAAATCTTCCGCTTTGCATTTGCTCATTTTAGAGATATTACTTGGTGTCATTCATGACATATTTCAAAAGACGTTGCATTCGAGTCATTGAGTTCATCAAGATTATTATTAAGTCAATTATAGTTGAATATATTATGAAATGGTATGCATGTCGTCAACTTTCGATGTAACGAAAGTTTGTCTTTTAAAAACGAATGCAATGTTTGTAAAATGTATCATTTAGAGGTCAAATACATCGCAATGAAATTAACTATTGTGAATCGTTTATAATCGGTATGAACGAGCCCTTTCAGTTGGCATCAGAGCGGTGGTCTTAGCGAACCATGTCTTGCATTAGTGTGTCTAACTGATAGTTGTTTATATGCATTAGTGGGTCTGGACTTCGACCGTGTCTGCATGTCAAAAGTTTTGCTTATCATTTTATGTCGAAAATTACTTGCTTATCATCCTTAAAGTCTAGACACATCTTACTGCCTCTATTGCATAGATAGTGTATAGATAAAATCGTATCTTAGCATATCTGTTACTATTACCTTTGCCTGACAGCTTTCGAAATTTTCTCCGTAATCTGCGAAATCTTTATGCTATATATAAGTATTCTATGTAATTAGAATACCATCCGATAGCCAAAAATCATTTCATACCGAAAAACCCTTTACTCAATCGTACGAAATGGAACTCGCCACTAGTTCAAGTTCTTTGGAATCCGACAGCTATTCCGACATAGATGTTCACCTAATCTTCGAAATCAGTGTCACCAGAATGAATCAACCAATCAACCATCATCAATTTTGGATGAATTAGGGATGGGTTCGTAGTCGACTTAATCAATGGAGACGCGAAGAAGGCAATCCCTTCCACCAACCGAATTCACCTCTTGGCGAAGAACCTGAAGCACTTACTGGCGAACCTATTCGAAACACCATTTTCTCTCTCATTTCCAGAGTATCTCGCCACAACTTTATCACAACTCAGATTCTAAACCTTATTCATTCGCTCGTTCCTACCGACAATCATCCCGGAGTAATAAGTCAACGAGCTTCGCGCCCAAGTTGTAGCCTTGGAGAATATGGTGCAAAACGTACCAGCTTCAGCAACAGCACCAGCAACACCAGTACCACCAACAACAACATCCGCAGCACAAGCCTCAATACTACACTCCTCAAACTCACAGTCTGTACCTCCAGCATAATTATCATACTACATGATGTTCTACATCGATTATCTTCGTTCTACATGACATTTTACATCATTTATCTTCGTTCGACATGGCGATTATGTAATCTCTAATGTTTTAGAGATTATATATTCCTGTTCTAACGGTAAATCAAATGAGTTAAATATCATATTGACTCATTAAATCCATGATTACATCTGAAGAAAATATACATATGCATATATGTTTTTATAAAGTTTGTAATTAAATTTTTTTTTGTACAAATTGTTAATGGTGAAAATATTTTAACGGGTAGGTAATACCCGAGGAATATTTAGATTTCACATTAATAAGTTACACTGTACATTCTTCGAATCTGATTCAACGGTCATTTACTATCCTACTTACATCAACAATTATACGAATCCGTTCACCACAGAATAACCATTTTCATTCAATTTCATATTTGGATTTTGATTATCAAAATCCAACAAGTGGCATAATGAAGAAAACATTGGACAAAATAAAATTTGTTAGAAACAAATAAATTAACTATGAGAAATTTTGTTAAGAATCCACGCGAACAAAATCCTAGCTAACTGTTCCTAGCTAACTGTTAATCCCTTATTACATTTTTTTATTGCAATTTATTTATCGCAATTTTAATTCTCGCAATTTTATTTATCGTCATTTAATTTCTGTTATTTATTTTACGTACTTTATTTATCGTCATTTAAATACTGTTATTTACACATTTTAAATATCGGGACACGTATAAAAGGTTTTGACATATCATATCGACGCATCTATATATATTATTTCGAATAACCATAGACACTCTATATGCGGTAATGTTCGAGTTAGTTATACAGGGTTGAGGTTGATTCTAAACTAATATATATACTTTGAGTTGTGATCGAGTCTGAGACATGTATACAATGGGTCACGATACGTATTAATTAATTCGAATATTATATATTAAACTATATATGAATTATTGAATTACTAATTATGGACTAATAACTGTGGACTACTAACATTGGACAATTTAAAATGAATTAAAATATTGATTATAATATATGAAACTAAACATTTCTTCAAGTTTACCACTTGATTTCATCTTAAACCTCATTTGTATCTTGACGATTACAATGTGCGTTCAAACCTTTCATGAATCTTGAAAACACCTCAATCGAAGGGATGAACCAACCGCACTTCATCTATGGAAGGAAAGATTTATGCATATAGTTATGCACCTGAAAAACTCTTGGAAACTGAGTAAACGTTTAACATGTAGCTGTACTAATTCCTTTAGTGTTATTATTACCAAAAATAACTTTGCAACTCCTGTTCGAGATAGCCAGTTTTGTCACAGCTCTAGCAAGTCAACTTCGAATTTTCGTTCGAGACAACCTTATTATAACGATGATGAATATATGATTACCCTATTCATCATCGTTACCGGAGAAACTATTTATATTCCACCACATTAGCAATAAACTTACCAACAACCTTGTTAATCATGGACTTTCCGAAAAATCAATATATTCATTCATTAAAACCCCGTCATACACTCATCTGCATCTTATAATGAAAATTGCCATACCAATTACTGAGAATAAGCAATAAGTATTTAGAATCTTGCAGTGTTTCTATGACAATGGTTATATGTATACATATAACATCTATCTCTTAGAATTATGATCTTCCATTCTGAAATTCTGAAAAGCAACCAGTCTGCGAATCAATACTCTGAATTTTGAAAATTTGAATGAAGCAGCAAAAACTGTAAACGACCTTAACAGCCAAAAGGTTGATGATAAAGAATTGTATGTTGGCAAAGCTCAGAAATGTTGGAACTGGAAAACGGATTGAGCAAACCATGAAGGAGGCTGTGGACAAATCACAAAGACTAAACCTGCCTTCGAAGAATCCAAATGATTCAGTATCTGCTGAAGTCTCCCGACTTTACACTTTTACCGACAAATCTCCTTCATCATCCATCGATATTAGAAATTCTAAGATATCACCGTATCTTTCATTATAAATATCCTCGATATTTCCGAAGATATTTTCATAACTATTCTTATCTGAAATCATTTATCTCTTCACGCTATCTGTATTACATTATAAAGGAAACTGTTTAGTTTCTATATTCTGTAAAACCTTCAAGTTTAAATTATGAATGTCATTTATCTCTTCATACCTACGAATTCTGGACCATTATTCGTTTGATTTAAAGTCGGGAAGAGAAAACAAAAGGATGGAACTCCCAAAATATAGAAGAAAATGAAGAGGGTGAATTTATAGTAAAATATCCGACAGAGCTGTAAGATCCTATTTTCCTAGCTGTTTGGGACGCCGTCCAAAATGGTGGGACGCCATCCCAGTGTGAAGGGCTGGACGCCGTCCAGATGAACTGGCAGGCCAGCTGTTTTGTTTTTAGATATTTAAATGTGTATTTTGGTAATTTCACATAGGGGACAACTTAAAGTTCCCAAGATCAGTTTGGTGAGCCTCATTACTCCATTTTCAACTACTCTTTCACTTCCACTTCAAGTTTAGAGAGAGAGGAGGTTTTTAGAGTTAGAAAGCTCAACCTAAGGAGGAAGAAGCTTGTTTCAGGTTAAAGCTCGAGTGTTAAGGTTGTTCATCTAGTCCCTAGCTACGTTTTTGATTGTAGCGGTAAGTCTTAACCTTGATTTCCTTGTTTTAATTGTTTAAGGGCTAGGGTTTGGGCTAGTAATGAACATAAAACCCAATTGTTAGTGTTTTGGGGTTTTTTGGGTAAGTTTGGGTCATGAGGACTCAAAGATGGCTAACCTAGGGTTTTAAAATATTTAGTTGTACATATGGGTCTTAAATGTTAGTAAATCACTAGCGCACTTAGTGATTAAAGTGAATGGGTGTATGTGGGTATGATAGTGACCCAAATGAGTGTGTTAACCTTGAAATAGGTCAAATGAGTCTTTGATGACCTAGGTGGGTTAATGGGTGCGAAAGCGTGATAACCTTGTGTTAAAGGTGTATTAAGACCATAATCGAATTGTAGTAAGGGTTTGACGAAATCCCGACCTAGTGTTAGAATGAATGGTGCAAATGGGTCACGTTTGCACTATGGGCCAAATGGCACTTGTATGGCGAATAAGTTGGTTGACCAACTTGTATGAATGTTTGATATATGTGCATAATGTAATAGGTACGTTACCTTGAAGTTGCGAGCTTGGTTTATCAATTCACTAAAGGCGTAAGGTGAGTGGAATAATTATGCGTGTACGTATATATTGTATTTATTTGTGTAGTGTGGAATGTGGAATTGTCGCGATGTTCAAGACACCACATTCTACGTAACGGGTGGAATTGTCGCGGTGTTCAAGACACCACCCATTGATTTGATTGACATGTGGAATAGTCTCGGTGTTTAAGACAACACATTGTCATGGGAGTGGAATTGTCGCGGTGTTCAAGACACCACTCATTTCGTTTGATTGACATATGGAATTGTCGCAGTGTTCAAGACACCACATTGTCATGGGGGTGAAATTGTCGCGATGTTCAAGACATCACCCGGGGGATTAGTGATTACGCGTCGTATGTAAACTAATGGATGTTATGAACTCCAATGGTCTCTAGCGAGTACCGTTTCCTTATACGATTGGTTAACCATGGTTGTGTGAATTTTGTATTAGCATATTAAATTGTGAACTATATGCTTTTGGTGTCGCTAGCTCATATTGAATTGCGGTTATTGGTTTATGCATAATGTTTGCATAGTTTTCGAATTGCTAGCTTGTATGCGGTATTGTGTAAGTGTTTGAAAGTAAGTAGGTTATATATGTATATGTATAATTATTGCATTCACTAAGCTTTAGCTTACCCTCTCGTTGTTTACCTTTTTAGGCTCCGGCGTGGACAAGGGGGAAGGTATTCGTCTGGAATAGTAGTGGATCTCGGGGGTTTAGCTTTTTTTTTGGAAGTTCGGCCAAGAATTGGGTAGTTTAACCCCAAACACCATGCTCTAGTGTTGTTTGGAAATTAAACTAGAACGGTCGAAACTTGTATTTTTGAACGAAACTCGTAAAACGGCCGATGCGGGCCCGATGTTGTAAAACTTGATTTTATTGTGGAAATCTCTTAGTTTAACTTATATTGACATGTTGTGAAAAGGTTTTCATTTAAAAGTGTCGGGAAGCGGGTTTTCCGCTCACGTAAGTAGGACAACCAAATTAGTAGCCGGCAGTTCATTTGGACGCCGTCCAGACCTTCTGGACGCCGTCCAAAGCTTCTTTGTTGGACGCTGTCCAGAAGTCTGGACGCCGTCCAGATGTATTGAAACAGAATTTTTTTTTTTAGTGTGTTTTTGAGATAACGAAGTTGGGTCGTTACAAGTGGTATCAAAGCATGGTCTAAGGGATTTAGGCGACTTGAGATAGGTGCCTAGACTTAGACTTTATTGTGAATGCGCTTTATGCGGGACTTGTAGGAGATGGGTCGGACCGGGGATTTGTTAGTGCCTATGATTAGGTGAACTAACTATGCGCTAATTGTTTTGTGTTGTGTTTTTGCAATCTTCAAGCGAGATGGACGTTGTACTAGCGAGTTAATGTGACGTGCTCGCGTAACAATGATTAGCTACCATTGTTACGGGTTCAAGTCGTGTCAAACAAGCGATGTACGAAGATTGTTGAGCAAGATGGGGCGGTGAGGTGAATATGTATATGTGTCATGTCTTTTCGTTCGTGTTTAACCTATTTCCATTTTATAGAATGAAGATGAGAAGTGGACATGACACTAATGAAGGAGGTACGAGTGAGGATGTTGAGTTCACGGCCAAAGTTGAGGCCATCTTTAAATGTCAAAAAGCGGAGTTTCTCGAAGATGTTAAGAAGATGTTTCTAGATACGATCAACGAGCAACTAGTCAATGTGGTTGAGGAACAAGTTAAACTTGTTCTACAAGAAGATAATGTGGGGAGATGGGACTTCTTTTATAAGAATTTCAAGGATTCTCAACCTCCCACCTTCGATGGTGAACGAGACCCTCTTAAGAGTGCCCGTTGAATCTCCGATATGGAGGGGGCTTTCCGTACTTGTGAATGCCCTCTCGATAAGAAGATAAGGTACGGGTGTAGTATGTTGCTGGGCGATGCAAAGTTGTGGTGGGACGTGAAAATCTAACTTTACGGTGAAGAATAATGTATGGACTTCACTTGGGACGAGTTCAAGGCGGAGTTTTTCAATGAGTACCGAACTTCGGCCGATCTTACTAGACTTAAGGACGAGTTGCGTGCCTTGAGGCAAGGGTCGATGGATTTGAACACTCTCAAATCCGTTTTCTTGTCCAAGACCCAATTTTTCCCGGAGTATGTCAGGAATGATAAAATGTTGAAGGAAGATTTCTATCGAATCTTAAATGATAGTTATCAAGAGAAGATTAGTGTGAACGTGGTGAAAAGCTTTGATGAGTTGTTTGATATGGCCAAAGGTCTTGAGTCGCTCGCTTTGAGAAAGAGTGGCTTTACTTTTGGCAAGAGGAAGTTCGAAGCTACTAGTCATTCGAGCAAGAAGAGTAAAGGTGTAACCGAGAGTGTCGGTAGTGTGAAGAAAGGTGCTTCTGGAGTTTTTCCTTTTTCTTGTCACAATTATGGGCGAAGGGGGCATATGGCCCGTGATTGTACCAAACCATCTACTATAACCAAACTCACTTGTTATAATTGTGGTAAAGAAGGGCACCGAAGGCTGGAGTGTCCCGATTTGAACACCGATCATGTTAAAAAATTGGAGAAGGCGGCGGGTACGGCTCGGGGACGTAATTATTTGATGACCCATGACGAGGCCAAGCAATCAAATGAAGTTGTCTCAGGTACTTTCATGGTTAACTCTAATCCGGCAAGGATCCTATTTGATAGCGGTGCTAATTTATCGTTTGTTTCTCCAAGATTTGTGCCTAAGCTTGATAAACCGCTAGCTAAGTTAAGTCATCCGGTAGAAGTCGAAATAGCGGATGGTAAGACGGTGCTAAGGGTTGATGTGTGTAATGAATGTGAAATTGTGTTTGGTTCTGAAACGTTTAAAATCGATCTTATCCCGATGACCTTGGGTGAGTTCGATATTGTCGTTGGTATGAATTGGCTCGATCGCTATAGATCCGATATTGTATGCCATGAAAAATCTATTCATGTGAAGACCCCAAGTGGGGGAGAATTAATTATTCATGGCGAGAGACGGAGAAGACTTGTGCCATTATGCACTTATGCACGGGCACGTCGTTTCCTTGTTAGTGGTGGCATGGCTTTTCTTGCTCATGTAGTTAATACTCGTGAAGAGCCACCATCCATTCGTGAAATTCCGGTGGTTAGTGAATTCGAAGACGTTTTTCTGGATGAATTGTCGGGTGTTCCGGCAGAAAGACAAGTTGAATTTCGCATTGAGTTGGTTCCGGGGGCTACTTCCATTGCTAAAACTCCTTATCGTTTAACACCTGTGGAGATGCAAGAGTTGTTAAATCAAACCCAAGAGTTGCTTGAAAAGGGTTTTATTCGACCGAGTGCTTCGCCATGGGGCGCTCCGGTTCTATTTGTGAAAAAGAAGGATGGTAGTATGCGGATGTGCATCGATTATCGGGAGTTGAACAAAGTGACGATCAAGAATCGTTATCCATTGCCTCGGATTGATGACTTGTTTGATCAACTTCAAGGTGCGACGTATTTTTTCTAAAATTGACTTACGGTCCGGCTATCATCAAATGCGGGCCCGTGAGGAAGGTATTGAGAAAACGGCTTTTCGAACGCGTTACGGGCATTATGAGTTTGTAGTTATGCCTTTCGGTCTTACGAATGCACTGGCGGCATTCATGGATCTTATGAACCGAGTGTGCCAACCTATGTTGGACAAGTCGGTAATTGTGTTCATCGACGACATACTTGTCTATTCGAAAAGTATGAAGGAGCATGAACATTATTTACGTGGTGTGTTGAAGACGTTGCGGAAGGAGAAGTTGTATGCAAAATTCTCCAAATGTGAATTTTGGCTAAGGGAATTTCAATTCCATGGCCATATTGTGAACAAGGATGGTATTCAAGTAGATCCGGGGAAGATTGAGACGGTGAAGAGCTGGGGACGACTGACTACGCCTACGGAAATCCGAAGTTTTCTCGGATTGGCCGGTTATTATCGTCGGTTTATCCAAGACTTTTTTATAATCACTTCTCCTTTGACAAAGTTAACGAGAAATAATGCGAGATTCAATTGGGAAAACGAGCAAGAAATTGCTTTTCAATTGTTAAAAGAGAAGTTATGTTAAGCTCCGGTTTTAGTGTTGCCGGAAGGTGTAGAAGACATGACGGTTTATTGCGATGCTTCTTTAAATGGGATCGGTTGTGTTCTAATGCAACGAGGTAAAGTCATCGCATATGCCTCTCGACAATTAAAGGAACATAAAACGAGATATCCGACTCATGATCTTGAGTTGGCGGCGGTTGTTCATGCGTTGAAAATTTGGCGCCATTACTTGTATGGTGTCAAGTGTACGATTTATTCGGATCAAAAGAGCTTAAAACATCTTTTTGATCAACGAGATTTGAATTATCGTCAACGTAGATGGATGGATGTGGTAAAAGACTATGATTGTAAAATACTTTATCATCTGGGTAAGGCGAATGTGGTTACGGATGCGTTAAGTCGGAAGAGTCAACATCTGGCGATACGAGTAGGATCGTTACGCATAATTATTACTAATGATTTTCTTGTAAAGCTTGGCGAGACTGAAATTGAAGCTTTTGTTAACAATAAGCATGAAGAACGAATCGTGGGACAAACGGAGTCTATTACTTTAGGTCCGCATGGTTTGTTGTCTTTTCAAGGACGAGTGTGGGTGCCTAGAATGGGAGATTTCCGACGAGTGCTACTTGATGAAGCACATAAGTCAAAGTATTCCATTCACCCGGGCGCGACGAAAATGTATCTTGATTTAAAGAAGGAGTATTGGTGGTCGGGCATGAAACGTGATGTTGTAAAGTATGTTGAATAATGCGTCACGTGTTTGCAAGTTAAAGCCAAACACCAAAATCCGTATGGTACGTTACAACCGTTAGAAATCCTGAAATGGAAATGGGAGCACATTACCATGGATTTCATCACAAAGTTACCAAAGACGGCGAGAACCCAATTTGATTTGATTTGGGTAATAGTTGATCGATTGACGAAAAGTGCCTTGTTTCTTCCCATTCGGGAAGCGATATCATCGGAGACTTTGGCTAAGTTGTTTATCAAGGAAGTGATATCAAGGCATGGGGTTCCTATATCTATTATTTCGGATCGAGATACCCGTTTCACATCTCGGTTTTGGGAGAAGTTTCATGAAGATATGGTTACACAATTGAAATTGAGCACGGCGTATCATCCTCAAACGGACGGTCAAACCGAACGTACGAATCAAACTTTGGAGGATATGTTACGGGCGTGTATTATTGATTTCGGTGGTAGTTGGGATGAGCACTTACCATTGGTGGAATTCTCGTACAATAATAATTATCATACTAGTATTGGGATGTCACCCTACGAGATGCTTTATGGGCATAGATGTCGAACCCCGATTTGTTGGGGTGAAGTGGGTCAAAGAGAAATCAGGAGTACCGATTTGGTTTTAGAGACGAATAGCAAGATTGATACGATTCGGGCACATTTGAAAAAGGCTCAAGATAGGCAAAAGGTGTACGCCTACAAACGAAGGTGACCGATTGAGTTTCAAGAAGGTGACATGGTGATGCTTAAAGTTTCGCCATGGAAAGGTGTCATTCGATTTCGAAAACGGGGAAAGTTAGCTCCTCGGTTTGTTGGGCCATTTAAAATTTTAGCTCGGGTTGGTGAAGTTTCGTATCGTTTGGAGTTACCCGAAGAGCTTGCGGGGATCCATAATACATTTCATGTTTCCCATCTCCGTAAGTGTCTTGCGGATGACACGGCGTGGGTACCGTTGGACGAGATTTCCTTAAACAACAAATTAGAGTATGTTGAGGAACCAATGGCAATTCTTGATGAAAAAGTTAAAATGTTGCGTAACAAAGAAGTGAGGACTTTTAAAGTCCAATGGCGTCGTAGTAAGGGTTCCGAGTTTACGTGGGAATCCGAAGAGTTTGTTTTGGTGTATCTTCCTGCTTGTCATGCGGCTTGGATCGCGAAGTCGCAATCTGGTTCAAGTGGGGGAGAGTTGTAAGATCCTGTTTTCCTAGTTGTTTGGGACGCCGTCCAAAATGGTGGGACGATGTCCCAGTGTGAAGGGCTGGATGCCGTCCAGTAATTCTGGACGCCATCCAGATGAACTGGCGGGCCAGCTGTTTTGTTTTTAGATATTTAAATGGGTATTTTGATAATTTCACATGGGGGACGACTTAAAGGTCCCAAGATCAGTTTGGTGAGCCTCATTACTCCATTTTCAACTACTCTTTCACTTTCACTTCAAGTTTAGAGAGAGAGAGAGAGAGAGGAGGTTTTTAGAGTGAGAAAGCTCAACCTAAGGAGGAAGAAGCTTGTTTCGGGTTAAAGCTCGAGTGTTAAAGTTGTTCATCTAGTCCCTAGCTATGTTTTGATTCTAGTGGTAAGTCTTAACCTTGATTTCCTTGTTTTAATTGTTTAAGGGCTAGGGTTTGGGCTAGTAATGAACATAAAACCCAATTGTTAGTGTTTTGGGGGGTTTTTTGGGTAAGTTTGGGTCATGAGGACTCAAAGATGGCTAACCTAGGGTTCTAAAATGTTTAGTTATGCATATGGGTCTTAAATGTTAGTAAATCACTAGCGTACTTAGTGATTAAAGTGAATGGGTGTATGTGGGTATGATAGTGACCCAAATGAGTGTGTTAACCTTGAAATAGGTGAAATGAGTCTTTGATGACCTAGGTGGGTTAATGGGTGCGAAAGTGTGATAACCTTGTGTTAAAGTTGTATTAAGACCATAATCGAATTATAGTAAGGGTTTGACGAAATCCCGACCTAGTGTTAGAATGAATGGTGCAAATGGGTCACGTTTGCACTATGGGCCAAATGGCACTTGTATGGTGAATAAGTTGGTTGACCAACTTGGATGAATGTTTGATATACGTGCATAATGTAATAGGTACGTTACCTTGAAGTTGCGAGCTTGGTTTATCAATTCACTGAAGGTGTAAGGTGAGTGGAATAATTATGCATGTATGTATATAATGTATTTATTTGTGTAGCGTGGAATGTGAAATTGTTGCGGTGTTCAAGACATCACATTCTACGTAACGGGTGGAATTGTCGCGGTGTTCAAGACACCACCCATTGATTTGATTGACATGTGGAATAGTCGCGGTGTTTAAGACAACACATTGTCATAGGAGTGGAATTGTCGCGGTGTTCAAGACACCACTCATTTGCTTTGATTGACATGTGGAATTGTCGCGGTGTTCAAGACACCACATTGTCATGGGGGTGAAATTGTCGCGGTGTTCAAGACATCACCCGGGAGATTAGTGATTACGCGTCGTATGTACACTAATGGATGTTATGAACTCCGATGGTCTCTAGCGAGTACCGTTCCCTTGTACGATTGGTTAACCATGGTTGTGTGAATTTTGTATTAGCATATTTAATTGTGAACTATATGCTTTTGGTGTCGCTAGCTCATATTGAATTGCGGTTATTGGTTTATGCATAATGTTTGCATAGTTGTCGAATTGCTAGCTTGTATGCGGTATTGTGTAAGTGATTGCAAGTAAGTAGGTTATATATGTATATGTATAATTATTGTATTCACTAAGCTTTAGCTTACCCTCTCGTTGTTTACCTTTTTAGGCTCCGGCGTGGATAAGGGCAAAGGTATTCGTCTGGAATAGTAGTGGATCTCGGGGGTTTTGTTTTTTTTTGGAAGTTCGGCCAAGAATTGGGTAGTTTAACCCCAAACACCATACTCTAGTGTCGTTTGGAAATTAAACTAGAACGGTCGAAACTTGTATTTTTGAACGAAACTCGTAAAACGGCCGATGCGGGCCCGATATTGTAAAACTTGATTTTATTGTGGAAATCTCTTAGTTTAACTTATATTGACATGTTGTGAAAAGGTTTTCGTTTAAAAGTATCGGGAAGCGGGTTTTTCGCTCACATAAGTGGGACAACCAAATCGAAAGCCGGCAGTTCATTTGGACGCCGTCCAGACCTTCTGGACGCCATCCAAAGCTTCTTTGCTGGACGCTGTCCAGATGTATTGAAACAGAAAGAAAAAAAAATTAGTGTCTTTTTGAGATAACGAAGTCGGGTTGTTACAAGAGCAATCAAAACAGATTATCGTATTTAACCAAAGAAGATCCTATTTCCTTAATTACAAGAGAACCAAATCTTATTACGAAGATTTTCCCTAAATCCCTTGAATTCCGGAAATCAACCGTGACTACGTCACCGGTTAAGACGAACCTACATTTATTCATTTCACTCTTTTGTGATAATTTCACTCGTACTATTCACATAAACGAATTGTTTTATCCATATTACTCTATGGTAATAAAACTATATCTATCAACTCATATTTGTCATGAAAACATTCTTATTGTTAGCCATGACGACCTCGATCAAATTTCAGGACGAAATTTCTTTAACGGGTAGGTACTGTGACGACCCCGAATTTTTTGATCAAATCTAAACTTAATCTTTACATAATTAATGTTTTCCGACACGATAAGCAAAGTCTGTAATGTTGAGTCTAAAAAAAAAAATTGAACTGTTTCATATACTCAATTGACCTTCGACCATTCCCGACGTTTCACGAATCATTATTTGTAAATAAATGTGTTTACATATAAATTTATGTATATATATCATAACTTAAAATAATAATATATGATATAATTAAATTGTTATTAAAATAAGTCTATATATATACATAGATATAATTATTTAATTATGGTAATACTCGTTTGATATTTCGATTGATGTTAAGCAAGTTAAATTCAAACTTATGTGATTTTAAAATAAACGGTGATCCAAAAATGAGTTTTACAAATTATAGACTTATTAAAAATGTATTTAGGAACCATTTGTTGAATTTTAAAACTTTTTATATTTTACTTAGGGTTGGGAGTGAACAATTAATGTAATTTTTATTTAATAGTTATTGACTGAATTCTATACCATAATGACCAAAATAAATAAAGACATTTAATTTAAAAATATGGGAATTTTTCGAAGACTTTTATTCGCCACTAAGTAATAACGAAGTACGAAATAATAGTCCGTAAAAACTGTTGGCAGAAAATATACAACTTGGTTTTATTTTCATTCGGATGTGCTATATAAATATATTATAATATTATGAATGATTGAGCGTACTGTGTTTGTGTTTGTTTGTTACTAACTTGCTTCAGTAACACATGATATTATATATACATAAGTTTATGCATTAATATATACATTCACATACTTATGGAATGAATGAAACTCATCTTCACCACATCATCTCGTCAACTTTCTGCAAACATGAACACCTAACCATCATTACCCTTAGCTGACACCTTCAACCACACTCATCGAAACCCACATGTACTTTTTCTATTTTATATTTATTAAATACCAATCTACCACCCAATCACTATTGGTGTGGTCCGATCCATTTTGTTTCTGTTTCGAATTCGAAAAAAAACCAACCAAAAGCAACCAATCTCCACCTTGAATCACACCCACGAACTGCATCTACCTTCTTTCCTGTTTTAAATCGATTTCCATCTCAAATCCATTCGAACCATCATAACAACCCAATATGTTTCCTGTTCAAAGTCTACAACCCAAAACAAAAACCACATGAGCATTTATATTTCGGTTCAATCATCAATGTTTTAGTTCCTTGCTTTGTTCGAAACATACCATCACCACTTAAACTCGACACCACCACCATTCAATCACAACCGCCACCACCTTCGGCTACCCTAAACCGCCATCAAGAACCACCTCACCATCATCTGGCCACCATCCTCACCACCTCACCATTTTTCGTTGTAAAATTCAATCAAGGGTGCTACTTGTCTACTTCGGTTTAAACCCATGAACAATTACACAAAACCCACCTGCAAATTTCTATTTTTGTCGTTCGAGAACCACCTCCGAACCCCATTTAATCACCATCTTCTTTGTTGTTCATTCGGACCATAACCATCACCATTGACACTTTGCACCACCGTAAACGCTCACCATAACCGCTGCCATTTTTCTGTTTCACTTGTCGCTACTACAGCTGTTTACTTTTTCATTTAAACGACCATTAAATCACCACCAATATTATTGTTATATATATATATATATATATATATATATATATATATATATATATATATATATATATATATATATTTTAATTCGTTGGGTCACGGACCTAACACACATCGCCTATTGCTGCTTCATTTATTTTCTTTCGGTAAGGGACGGAGAGAGGATAAAGATATTGATGTTATAGTAACACACGAAAGAGAAAATGATGATGATGTTTATAATAGTGGAAGATGAGGTGGAGATGAATGTATGCTCCATTTTTTTTCTGCCGTTCGAAATTTAAACAAACATTTAATCATTTAGGTTGGGCTGAAGGAAGATTGGGCCGTGTTACATTCTTTCTTTTCTTAGGCCATTGAATTAATTAGTAGGGCTTCTCTTTAAAATAAATGGGCTTGTATGAAGTAGGCTTTCGAAATTAAACAACTTGGGCCGTGATTTTTCTTCTTATTTTGGGCCGAGAATTACTTGTATATTGGATAGTGATTTTATTTCTTGTTGGGCCCAATTCCTTCTCTAGTTGGGCCGTTGGTTCACTCTTTTCCTGCTTCCTGCTTTAATGCAACTCATAGACTTGCTACGTCTATTTTCTGTTACAAATGGAAATAATGATGATAGTATACGATAATTGTGATGAGGATGATACGTGATGATAATAGATTGATGATGGTGACGATATTAATGAAGAGGATAATGATGAACGAATGATATAATAATAATGATCTTGATATTAATAATGAAAATAATATGATGATAATAATTGGGTTTTAAGTTTAAGAAGAAATATAAGACGGGTTAGAGGGACGTCGCGGGTTCAAACCTGGACTTGGGCATTTTTAGGACTACTTCTTTAAGGTAGTATTACCATTACCATTATCATTACTATTATTATTATTATTATTATTATTATTATTATTATTATTATTATTATTATTATTATTATTATTATTATTATTATTATTATTATTAAAAAAATTATCATTTTTAGTAACATTATTACTAAATCATTTTTATCATTATTAATATTAATATTGTGATCATTATTGTAGTATTACTATAATTATTATTTCAACGAAGAAATACTATTTTTTTTTTAAAATATAGTTAAAACATATAACCTAACTACATTGATATTTTATATAAAGTATTTATAAAATAAATATAATTAATTAATTAATGAAACATATAATTCATTAAAATAACAAATATGTCATTAATAATAATAGTATATAAATTTGTCCGATTACAATGTGTTAATATATATACTTGATATAGGTTCGTGAATCCGAGGCCAGCACTGCATTGTTCAGTTCCATCGTATGCATATTTTTACTACAAAATATCGTATTGTGAATTCATTTGATTCCCTTTTACTCTTTACATTTTTGGAACTGAGAATACATGCGCTGTTTTATAACTGCTTTACAACTATTTTATTTAAATGCTTTTGCAATCTATATTTTTGGACTGAATATACATGAGATGGTTTTATAAATGTTTGATGAGATAGTCACAAGCAAAACATTCCTCGAATGAATTATTATGCAGACAGAAGTTCTGTGAATTATTATTGAATTAGTTGGACGTGATAATTGCCACTAATTGTTGTGAATATTTTCCCCTGATTATTATTGCTTGGTAACCTAAGAATTAGAAACGGGTATGGCCCTAATTCACGCGAATCCTAAATGTCGCTACCGGGTTTAACACCCCCACCCAGAATATTCACTAGACGGAAGAGCTAGTGGGCGTGGTGTTTAGTACTTCGAAGATTATATATTTTACAGACGAGATGTTCTGTTTTGGGGATATTATTGATGCGCATTATATGTTAAGGTCGGTTACCATGTTGAGGAATGAAATCAAATTGAATGTTATGTATCGAGAGAATGATTTTTATACACAGGTTATGTGTATTAGTTTTGTGCACGAGATATGTGTAAGGTTATTTAAAAATCGCGAGGCAACCTACGGGGGAGAAAAGGATACGAACCTACTCTGCTAAGCATTATGAAAAATGGTTTTGTACACTAGATAGGTGTACTGTATTTAAATCTTGTGGTCTATCAAAATGATGAATTTTATTGCCTATGATAAACCTATGAATTCACCAACCTTTTGGTTGACACTTGAAAGCATGCTTATTCTCAGGTATGAAAGAAATCTTCCGCTGTGCATTTGCTCATTTTAGAGATATTACTTGGAGTCATTCATGACATATTTCAAAAGACGTTGCATTAGAGTCGTTGAGTTCATCAAGATTACTATTCAGTCAATTATAGTTGAATATATTATGAAATGGTATGCATGCCGTCAACTTTCGATGTAATGAAAGTTTGTCTTTTAAAAATGAATGTAATATTTGTAAAATGTATCATTTAGAGGTCAAATACCTCGCAATGAAATCAACTATTGTGAATCGTTTATGATCGGTATAAACGGGTCCTTTCACATGAGAATTGTGGGTGTTCTCCAACAACAATAAAGTGAGTTGCTCATCACCATCACCCATCTTTATTTCTTGTTTTGTAAGAACCTTAATTCCTAATTACTGATTTATTTGAGGTTTTAGAGTTTTGGGTTGAAGTTGGGTAACTATGTGACCAGTAGAGGATGTTGTGCTCTTAATTAGTGCTTAAAACCGAAGTCTTCTTAAGGAGTTGTGTAAATTTAGGGTTCTTGAGATTAAAAGAGATTTTGGGTGTGTATGGTGTCTAGTTTTTTTACTGAAACAACCCGTCCTAATCCATCTGGACGAAGTCCATATCGATTACAAACGATTCACAATAGTTGATTACATCGCGAGGTACGTGACCTCTATATGATACATTTTACAAACATTGCATTCATTTTTGAAAAGACAATCTTTCATTACATCGAAAGTTGACGGCATGCATACCATTTCATAATATATCCAACTATACTTGACTTAATAATAATCTTGATGAACTCAACGACTCGAATGCAACGTCTTTTGAAATATGTCATGAATGACTCCAAGTAATATCTCTAGAATGAGCTAATGCACAGCGGAAGATTTCTTTCATACCTGAGAATAACCATGCTTTCAAGTGTCAAGCAAAAGGTTGGTGAGTTCATTAGTTTATCATAAATGATCATTTTTCATCATTTTAATAGACCACAAGATTTTCATTTCTCATAAATACACATCTCGTATCAGGCATTTCGCAAACTGCATAGAGATAAAAATCATTCATATGGATTGAACACCTGGTAACCGATGTTAAATTAATGCATAGAATATCCCCAAAACATAACCTCTCGTCTGTATAATAATCTCGAAGTATTAAAGCATTCGTACCCCGAATGGGACTTGTCAAGGTCCATAGATCTATCTTTAGGATTCGCGTCAATCAGGGGCCATTTCCCTAAATTCTTAGGTTACAAGACTTGAAGGGCGATATTCGGTTTAATAATCCAACCATAGAATGTAGTTTTAAGTACTTGTATCTATTTCGTAAAACATTTATAAAAGCAGCGCATGTATTCTCAGTCCCAAAAATATATATAAAAAGGGAGCAATTGAAACTCACCTAATGTATTTTGTAGTAAAAATACATATGACTATATTGAACAATGCAAGGTTGGCCTCGGTTTCACGAACCTATATCATTTGTATATTTATTAATATACATAGTTGTAATTGGACGAATTTATTTATATATAAAATTTATTAGTTATATCATTTTATTAATAACCTATATGTTTCATATATTCATTTTATATATTTAACATAAATAAAAATAAAATTTTGTTATGTTATATGTATTAAATATATTTTTATATCAATCGTTTGTTAAAACAGTAATTTAGTAATACAAAATAATATTTAAGATGATAAAATAATTATAATACCATTATTAATAATAATGATAATAGTATTAATAATTCTATTAATGATAACGTTAATGATAGTTTTTAATAAAAATATCGTAATAATGATAATAATAGTAGTTTTTAATAAATTGAATAATTTAATAATACTGCTAATAATTAATAATTAATATTTAATAACCATCTTATTACCAATGATAACTTAATAATAATACTATTGTTAATTATAACACTAATAGGTTTAAAATGATACTAATACTAAAAATAACGTTATTAATCCTTAATGGTGTTACTTAATAACAAAATGATAATAATATTAGTCATTGTGCTTATTTTTACATAATAATAATGATAATAATAATAATAGTTATGACACTACAATATTCTTAATTATAATTATAATCATAATAATACTCATGTTAACTAATATTTTTAGATTACAAGATCTATAATAATAAATATATTAGTAATGTTAATAATAATAATAATATTGGTTTTAATACTTATAACTTTGATAATAGTAATAATAATAATAATAATAATAAATGTTTTAATAACAATAATATCAATAGCAATAATAATAATAATCATAGTAATAACATTATTAATAATAATAATAATATAAATGATAATCAAAATAATAATAATAATAATAATAGAAATGGAAATAAAAATAGATACCCTTTTAGAAATTCTTCTAAAAAGAAACGCCCAAGACGGGACTCGAATCCGTGACCTCCCGCTCACCTGTCAATCCCCTTAACCATCTCGCTGTTGCTTATTTTCTGTTATAACCTATAACCCTTTTATATTTATTCTTTTACCCGACAGTTTCTACTACTTCTTCTTCACTAACAATCGGTCCACCGTTTAATCTTAATAAAAAAATACTAAATTGACTTTGGCTTTCATAACTAAAACAGAACCAGTTACCCATGATTGTTTGATTTAACAAAGGAAAGGAAAAAAAAAATATATATATATATATATATAAATGTATAAACATACTGCTACTGCCGTCGTAGTTTTTAAAAAAAAAATCATGATTTCAATTTTGAAAGCTTTTTAGACCAATATTACAACACAAATTAGTTTCTAAATCATATATAAAAACTTTTGGATTCATCAATTTCTACATAAACTCAAAAACAAGATCGAATTTTGCCAAGAACACATTGATTGACTTTTTGAAAATAAATTTTGACTTCCAAAATTGAAACTCGATATGACGAATTGAACTATGAAACTTTGTGGATAGTTTGGATGAATGATTTCTAATAGAATGGTATCATTACATTTTGAATTTTGTTTCAAATTCTAGTTTTGGTAGAAATGAACATGAACAGAGGGACCGAAAGTTCATTGGGTTTTTCTGATTAAATTCTGTGTGTGATATTAGCTGTAATTGATAGTGATCAAAGTATATAGAATGATTGTGAGAATACAAACATCATTCGTTTGTTTTAAGTCCAAAAGCTGTCGACACTTTCTCTATCAAGTCAGAGAATAAGTAAAAAAAATATAAAAGTCAAAAGAATCGGTTAGCAGGTTTTTGGATTTACACTTGTGATGTAACACAGATTGGTACGACCCAGTAAGTAAAAATTCAATTAACTACAGCTTGGATAACGATTGAAAGTAGAACACTGACCTTTCTGTATTTATATTCATATAATTAACCTTACATATATTTGCAGAAATATATCTGTATTGGTATCTGTATATATGTCGTGATATATATATCTGACTTTATATATATATATATATATATATATATATATATATATATATATATATATATATATATATATATATATATATATATATATATATATATATATATATATATATATCTGATTTTGTATATTTATCTAATTTTTATGTACCCTTAACAACATTTATCTTTTATATTTAATTCTTATTAATATTTGATAAATAATAATAATATTGTTAATACTAAAAAAAATAATACTAATAATAATAATAGGAATATTGTCTTTTTCAAGGAATAAGATATCTATTAATTTTTTTTAATAACAATAATGGTTCTTAGTACTTAATAAATATATGATTTTAATAATACAATTAATATTATGACTGATAACAATAAAATTCAAATACTATATTAGTAATAATAATAATATTATTATCATTATTGATAATGGTAATAATAGCTATAGTAATAATAATACTAATTATAATACTAATAATAATGATATAACAATTTATACATAACAAATATCATATCTGTATCTTAATATTATATCCATAATATTAATATTTATTTTAAGAATAAAAGTAGTAATATTATAACATATATATTTTTAACTTATATTAAGTGTGTATAGATATATATATATATATATATATATATATATATATATATATATATATATATATATATATATATATATATATATATATATATATATATATATATATTATCTATGTAATATCTAATAATCATGTGATACATTATATAATAACTTCTCTTGAATACTTATTATTTTTAATTTTTATTACAATATACCTATAATGATAATTATTCATGGAAATCATTTATAATTATATATAAATCCCTTTTAAATTATACTTAATTATTTTGTATCTTGTTTTTACATCTTTATATGTATACATATTTAATTACAAACAATTGTTCGTGAATCGTCGGAATTTGGTCGAGGTTACATGAATGTATGTACACAGTTCAAAGATTTTATGACTCAACATTATAGACTCTGCTTATCGTGTTGGAATCATATATAGATTAAGTTTAAATTTAGTCGGAAATTTTCGGGTCGTCACAGTACCTACCCGTTAAAGAAATTTCGTCCCGAAATTTGAGTGAGGTGGTCATGGCTAACAATAAATATGTTTTCATGACGTATACGAGTTAGAATTTAGAGTTTTATCATCATTGATTAGTATAGACAAAACGATTCGATTATGTGAAGCGTAAGTGAAGATTGAGATAGAGATTTAGCTTTTGACGGAGTCACATTTGAATTCCGGAATTCAAGGGATTTAAAAGTAAATCTTGGAAATCTATAAGATTTGATTCTTCGAGATTTATGGAAAATTAGGATCCTCTTTAATTTAATGCAATTATCTGTCTCGATTGCTTTGTCTGGTATCTTTTCCATAAATGAACTTCTTTCGTTCCATTATTTTCACCACACCAATTTTTTTCTTTCTCGATCCATACTTTCAAACGATTGTGAAAATGTTTAATCCGGTTCTGATCCTTGTCCTCATCCTTGCTATCGCAACATTCATTCTCCTTTTCCAACTTCCACCAGAGGAATCTGCTTTCTTCTACTTTGCCCTTGGGGTTATAGCGTTTTTAATTATCTCGTTTCTTTATGTTGCGATAAACATTGACATACACGGTTTGTAATTTATGTGTTATTATCGGGCTTTATGTTCTCCCTTATATTTCGAAGCTCTATGCTTTTGTTTTCTCTTCCCGATTTCAAGCTAATAATGGTCCAGAATTCGTAGATATAGAGTTTTGAATGATTATAATGTTCTAAGCAGGAAGGAACGTGATAGCACGATTTGATTTTCAAATTTATCAACATCACGGAAGATAGAACCATCAAGAATACATTTTCTTGATATGTTCAGAAGTTAAGTAGAATGATAGAGTTATGTAACATGACACATGATGATGGTATAATCTACTGTGAACCATCATCACATTTCATTAGAAACTCAGCATGACTTACTGTAATATAATCACGTTGGCCGGGCGTCATTATATTATACTAACCCATGCTTCAATTTCCAACACTTCTCTACAATTCATTCATAATTTATACTTAGATTTTACAGAAGTTTCCAATATAATGGAATACAAAAAACACGAAGAGGTAAATAATTTCGGACAAGAATATTTATGAAAATATCCTCAGAAATATCGAAGATATTTATGTTGATATTTTGGAATTTCTAAGTTCGAAGGTTGATGAAGAAAAATTTTCCGCAAAATTTTAATATGAATTCGGAGCTAGATATTCTCTAAATATTTCGGCGGATCCAGAATTACCTGAATTCTTTGAATATAGGTTTTGGTCCTTGTATTTGTCCTTGGTCTCCTTTATATTTAGCTCAATCCGTTTTTCAGTACTAAATTTTCTATCGAGCGTTCCTAACACTCCTTTCTTTATTATCAAACTTTTGGCCGTTTAGACCATCTACAATTTTACTGTTTCCTCTGCATTTAATGCAGCCATATCTGAATCGTCGGCTACCAATCCGAGGTGGTTTCAGGAGAATTGTGTTTTTAGATGATTAAACATTGATGGTAATATGTTGGAATACAAAAGGTTTCCAGGTAACAATGAAAGAGCATGCATATATATCAAGGTTATAATAAGGTTGTTTCGAACGAAAAGTCGAAGTTGATTTGCTGAAGCTGTGACAAAATTGGCTAATTTGAAATAAAATTGCAATGTTATTTTCGGTAATGGCAATGCCAAAAGAGCTATCACATATACGTGTTAAACGTTTGCTCAGGTTTCGAGTGTTTTCAGGTACATGACTATATACATCAATCTTTTCTTCAGTAGATGAAGTGCGGTTGGTTCATCCTCTCGATTGAAGTGTTTTCAAGAATTTATGAGATGTTTGAACGCAGATTGGAATCGTCAAGATACAAATGAGGTTTAAGATGAAATTAAGTGGCAAACTTGAAGAATTGTTTAGTTTCATATGTTATAATCAATATTTTAATTCATTTTAAATTGTCCAATGTTGATAGTCCAATAATCGGTAGTCCACAGTAACAGTCCAATAATTCATATATAGTTCAATATATAATATTCGAATTGATTAATACGTATTGTGACCCGTGTACATGTCTCAGACTCAATCACAACTCAAATCATATATATTATTGTAGAATCAACCTCAACCCTGTATAGCTAACTCCAGCAATACTGCATATAGAGTGTCTATGGTTATTCCAAATAATATATACATATGCGTCGATATGATATGTCAAAACCTTGTATACGTGTCCCGATATTTAAAGTGTGTAAAAATAAATAACAGAAATTAAATGACGATAAATAAAATTGCGAGAATGTAAATTGCGATAATTAAATTATGATAAATAAAATGTAATCAGTTAGCTAGGAACACTTAGCGTGGATTCTTAATAAAATTTCTCATAGTTAATTTGTCTGTTTCTAACAAATTTTATTTTGTCATATGTTTTCTTCATTATGCCACTTGTTGGATTCTGATAGGTCAAAATCCAAATATGAAATTGAATGAAAATGGTTATTCTGCGGTAAACGGATACGTATATTGGTGGTTGTAAGTAGGATAGTAAATGACTGTTGAATCAGATTCAAAGAATATACAGTGTATTTTATTAATGTGAAATCTAAATATTCCTCGGGTATTACCTACCCGTTAAAATATTTTCACCATTAACAGTTTGTACAAAAGAATTTTTAATTATAATCTTTATGAAAATATATACATATATATTTTCTTCAGATGTAATCATGGATTTAATGAGTTAATATGATATCAAACTCATTTGATTTACCGTTAGAACAGAATATATAATCTCTAAAACATTAGAGATTACATAATCGTCATGAAGAACGAAGATAATTGATATAGAACGATACATAGAATGATGATTATACTCGATGTACGGAATGAGATGTTAAGGCGTGTGATGTTGAAGCTTGGGTTGTTGGTGGTATTGGTGTTGCCGGTGCTGTTGCTGATGCTGGTAGGTTTTGCACCACGTTTTTTTTCTCTTTCAAATTGATTACTCGAACGCGAAATTCGTTGACTTCTTGTATTACTCCGGGATAATTGTCGGTCGGAACGAGCGGATGAATAAGGTTTAGAATTGTAGATAGAATATAATCGTGTCGAGCTACTCTGGAACTGAGGCTGAAAATGGTGTTTCGGATAGATTCGCCGGTAAGTGTTTCAGGTTCTTCGCTAAGAGGGCAATTTGGTTGATGAAAAGGGTCACCTTCTTTTTGTCTCTAATGATTAAGTAGGCTGTGAACCCATCAGATGAATTAGTTGATTCATTCTGGTGACACTGCTTTCGGAGCTTAGGTGAAACTCCATATCGGAATAGCTGTCGGAATCCGAGAAATTCGAACTGGTTGAGGGATTCATCTCGTACGATCAGATGAAGGATTTTCGATAAGAAATAGATTATAGGATGTAGATTAGTACCCTGCAATACATAATTTACATATGCATATATAATACTAAAATCCCATAAGTTACGGAGGAATCTACGGAAGCTGTCAGGCAAAGTCTACAGTAGCAGATACGCTAAGATATGAATTTTGTCTATACACTATTCATGCAGTCAATGCAGTAAAACGTGTCTAGACTAAGAATGATAAGCAGGTAATTTTCGACAAGAAATGATAAGCAAAACTTTTGACATGCAGACACGGTCGAAGTCCAGAATCTCTAATGCATCTAAACAACTATCAGTTAGACACACTAATGCATGACCTGGTTCGCTAAGACCACCGCTCTGATACCAACTGAAACAACCCGTCCTAATCCATCTGGACGAAGTCCATATCGATTACAAACGATTCACAATAGTTGATTACATTGCGAGGTACTTGACCTCTATATGATACATTTTACAAACATTGCATTCGTTTTTGAAAAGACAATCTTTCATTACATCGAAAGTTGACAGCATGCATACCATTTCATAATATATCCAACTATACTTGACTTAATAATAATCTTGATGAACTCAATGACTCGAATGCAACGTCTTTTGAAATATGTCATGAATAACTCCAAGTAATATCTCTAGAATGAGCTAATGCACAGCGGAAGATTTCTTTCATTCTTGAGAATAACCATGCTTTCAAGTGTCAACCAAAAGGTTGGTGAGTTCAATAGTTTATCATAAACGATCATTTTTCATCATTTTAATAGACCACAAGATTTTCATTTCTCATAAATACACATTTCGTATCAGGCATTTCACAAACTGCATAGAGATAAAAATCATTCATATGGATTGAACACCTGGTAACCGACGTTAACTTAATGCATAGAATATCCCCAAAACAGAACCTCTCGTCTGTATAATAATCTCGAAGTATTAAAGCATTCGTACCCCGAATGGGACTTGTCAAGGTCCATAGATCTATCTTTAGGATTCGCGTCAATCAGGGGCCATTTCCCTAAATTCTTAGGTTACCAGACTTGAAGGGCGATATTCGGTTTAATAATCCAACCATAGAATGTAGTTTTAAGTACTTGTATCTATTTCGTAAAACATTTATAAAAGCAGCGCATGTATTCTCAGTCCCAAAAATATATATAAAAAGGGAGCAAATGAAACTCACCTAATGTATTTTGTAGTAAAAATACATATGACTATATTGAACAATGCAGGGTTGGCCTCGGTTTCACGAACCTATATCATTTGTATATTTATTAATATACATAGTTGTAATCGGACGAATTTATTTATATATAAAATTTATTAGTTATATCATTTTTATTAATAACCTATATGTTTCATATATTCATTTTATATATTTAACATAAATAAAAATAAAATTTTGTTATGTTATATGTATTAAATATATTTTTATATCAATCGTTTGTTAAAACAGTAATTTAGTAATACAAAATAATATTTAAGATGATAAAATAATTATAATACCATTATTAATAATACTGATAATAGTATTAATAATTCTATTAATGATAACGTTATTGATAGTTTTTAATAAAAATATCGTAATAATGATAATAATAGTAGTTTTTAATAAATTGAATAATTTAATAATACTGCTAATAATTAATATTTAATAACCATCTTATTACCAATGATAACTTAATAATAATACTCTTGTTAATTATAACACTAATAGGTTTAAAATGATACTAATACTAAAAATAACGTTATTAATCCTTAATGGTGTTACTTAATAACAAAATGATAATAATATTAGTCATTGTGCTTATTTTTACATAATAATAATGATAATAATAATAATAGTTATGACACTACAATATTCTTAATTATAATTATAATCATAATAATACTCATGTTAACTAATATTTTTAGATTACAAGATCTATAATAATAAATATATTAGTAATGTTAATAATAATAATATTGGTTTTAATACTTATAACTTTGATAATAGTAATAATAATAATAATAATAATAATAATAATAATAATAATAATAATAATAATAATAATAATAATAATAATAAATGTTTTAATACTAATAATAACAATAATATCAATAGCAATAATAATAATAATCATAGTAATAACATTGATAATAATAATAATATAAATGATAATCAAAATAATAATAATAATAGAAATGGAAATAAAAATATATACCCTTTTAGAAATTCTTCTAAAAAGAAACGCCCAAGACGGGACTCGAACCCGCGACCTCCCGCTCACCCGTCAATCCCCTTAACCATCTCGCTGTTGCTTACTTTCTGTTATAACCTATAACCCTTTTATATTTATTCTTGTACCCGACAGTTTCTACTACTTCTTCTTCACTAACAATCGGTCTACCGTTTAATCTTAATAACAAATACTAAATTGACTTTGGCTTTCATAACTAAAACAGAACCAGTTACCCATGATTGTTTGATTTAACAAAGGAAAGGGAAAAATATATATATATATATATATATATATATATATATATATATATATATATATATATATATATATATATATATATATATATATATATATATATATATATAAATGTATAAACATACTGCTACTGTCGTCGTAGTTTTAAAAAAAATCATGATTTCAATTTTGAAAGCTTTTTAGACCAATATTACAACACGAATTAGTTTCTAAATCATATATAAAAACTTTTGGATTCATCAATTTCTACATAAACTCAAAAACAAGATCGAATTTTGCCAAGAACACATTGATTGACTTTTTGAAAATAAATTTTGACTTCCAAAATTGAAACTCGATAGGACGAACTGAACTATGAAACTTTGTGGATAGTTTGGATGAATGATTTCTAACAGAATGGTATCATTACATTTTGAATTTCATTTCAAATTCGAGTTTTGGTAGAAATGAACATGAACAGAGGGACCGAAAGTTCATTGGGTTTTTCTGTTTAAATTCTGTATGTGATATTAGCTGTAATTGATAGTGATCAAAGTATATAGAATGATTGTGAGAATACAAACATCATTCGTTTGTTTTAAGTCCAAAAGCTGTCGACACTTTCTCTATCGAAGTCAGAGAATAAGTAAAAAAAATATAAAAGTCAAAAGAATCGGTTAGCAGGTTTTTGGATTTACACTTGTGATGTAACACAGATTGGTACGACCCAGTAAGTAAAAATTCAATTAACTACAGCTTGGATAACGTTTGAAAGTAGAACACTGACCTTTCTGTATTTATATTCATATAATTAACCTTACATATATTTGCAGAAATATATCTGTATTGGTATCTGTATATATGTCGTGATATATATATATATATATATATATATATATATATATATATATATATATATATATATATATATATATATATATATATATATATCTGATTTTGTATATTTATCTAATTTTTATGTACCCTTAACAACATTTATCTTTTATATTTAATTCTTATTAATATTTGATAAATAATAATAATATTGTTAATACTAAAAAAAATACTAATAATAATAATAGGAATATTGTCTTTTTCAAGGAATAAGATATGTATTAATTTTTTTAATAACAATAATGGTTCTTAGTACTTAATAAATATATGATTTTAATAATACAATTAATATTATGACTGATAACAATAAAATTCAAATACTATATTAGTAATAATAATAATATTATTATCATTATTGATAATGGTAATAATAGCTATAGTAATAATAATACTAATTATAATACTAATAATAATGATATAACAATTTATACATAACAAATATCATATCCGTATCTTAATATTATATCCATAATATTAATATTTATTTTAAGAATAAAAATAGTAATATTATAACATATATATTTTTAACTTATATTATGTATATATATACATATATATATTATCTATGTAATATCTAATAATCATGTGATACATTCACTACTAGAAAATCTGGAATTGGCTACGGATTTGCGATGGTCAAAAATTCCGTCCCTAAATACCGACGGCTTATTGACTAGTTTCCAACGAACCCACATTTGCGACGGTTTAGCAACGGATTAACTACGGTAACTCATCCGTCGGTAATCTGTCCCTAAATATAAGTTTTGCGACGGATTACCAATGAATTAGCTACATCTATAAATCCGTCCGTAATTCGTCCCTAAATATAATGCCTTGCGACGGATTACCAACGGATTTGCTTCGTCCATAAATTCGTCCCTAATTCGTCGGTAAAATCATAATATTAGGGACGAATTAGGGACGGATGTTTTTTTATAATTAAGGTTTTATCGAGTTTATGATCACGAATGAACACGTATAAGTACTAAAATGTCTTGAAATACACTTATACATCAATACATGATACGTTTGTCGCATCTATTCCTTCGATCTTGTGTTTTTGATATAGGTTCCATAATCGTTGTTAGTGAATATATGTATACCCGTACGGGTGTTTGCATTTATAAGCTACTTAGTAATTTTAAAAATGTTTGTTAACTAATATAGATGCATTTAGGAATAAGTGTCTATGCGTTTTCGTCTAAATCGTAAATTTAAAAAGATATATAAATATTAGGTCGTCCCTAATCCGTCGGTAAATTAGAATATTAGGGACGGATTTGGGACGGATGTTTTTTATAATTGAGATTTTATCGAGTTTACGAGTACGCATGAACATGTATAAGTACCAAAATGTCTTAGGATACACTTGTACTATCAAATATAACATATATACATCAATACATTATATGTTTATTAGATGTATACATTCGATCTAGTACTTCATAATTTTGAAGTGTTTTTTTACTCAGATGTATCGATGTATTAAGGAATGAGTGTATAATCGTCACTTAAAAAAGATAAATAAATATAAGTCCGTCTGAAATGAATCGATAAATTGAGTATTGGGAAGAATTTGAGAATTTTTTTAATCTCTACATATTACTCCTTACATTCCTTATATTTACATCCATCCATATCCTAAGTGAACAAAAAGTGAAAGTTTATTCTTAATTCTTATTCTTAAATGATTTTATTGATGAAATAACTAAACAGTTCATATGTTTAAACCACGAGTTCAAGATCCACATTACCACATATTATTTTCATACTACTCCGTATTTATAAATATATAATAGTCCTCATTTTCAACTCAATAAAAATGGGTGGGATAAAAGGTAAAAGTGGAGGTAGGTAGCACTGTAGTCTAATATGGTTCGTTAGATTACACTTTATAAAATCAACGGCTAATATATCAATCCACCACACCCAATTCTAACCAATCACATAACACCATTCTCATCTAATACATATAACCCAATCTCTCATCTCTCATTTATCTCACTTTTCACTCTTACCTTATCTCTGTCCAAATTCAAAAGAATTTCTCTACTCTTAAACGATGCCCAAAACGCAAAAAAGAAGCTTGTCGCAAGGAAGAAACCAACGGAAAAATCTCAAACATAGAAGAAACCAAAGGCTTGAAAGAAACTAACGAAAGAAGCCGGAGCGGTGCCATTTGATAAGAAGAAAATGAGAAACAAGAAGTCTATTGAGACATACGAGATCTTCATCTTTAAAGTGGTGAATCTTGTGTACCCTGAGATCGGAATTTAAAGCATAACGATGGGGAGCCTGGTGAGCTTTAGTGAGAGGACTAAAACTATTACCAAATTTACATAAGCTTAAATTTGGGTTTTTAGGATTTTATTAAGTAATTAATGTTCGTATGTAATTCAGAATTTTAATGGACTAAAGCTCTTATCAAATTTACAAAAGCTTAAATCTTAAATGGATAGTGCTTTGCTTGCTTTGCTTTTGGACAATTAATGTGGATTGTATGGATACCTAGGATTTTTAATGAAAGTTGTTGTTTTAGAAAAATCATAAATAATATAAAAAATTGGATAGAAAAGATGAAAAATGCAATTTTTGAGGGAATAAAATTGATTCTGGAAAACATAAAATTACCGACGGATTTGGTACTGAAATTCCATTGGAAACATTGCTGTTAGGCCCTCGCTAATCCGTCCCTAAGGGGTCCGTTACTAATCCGTCCCTAAAGGGTCCGTCGCTAACCCGTCTCTAACAGTCTGTCGATAATCCGTCCCTAACGGTCCGTCGATAATCCGTCGCGAATTTCGATTCCGTCGTTAAATCTGTCCCTAATTATTCCCGAGGGCGATTTTAGGGTCGGCTTCAATCTGTCGGAAATCCGTCGCTAAACCCGTTTAGGGACGGATTAGGGACAGATTTTGCCGTCGCTAATTTCAGATTTTCTAGTAGTGATTATATAATAACTTCTCTTGAATACTTATTATTTATAATTTTCATTACAATATACCTATAATGATAATTATTCATGGAAATCATTTATAATTATATATAAATCCCTTTTAAATTATACTTAATTATTTTGTATCTTGTTTTTACATCTTTATATGTATACATATTTAATTACAAACAATTGTTCGTGAATCGTCGGAATTTGGTCGAGGTTAAATGAATGTATGTACACAGTTCAAAGATTTTACGACTCAACATTATAGATTCTGCTTATCGTGTCAGAATCATATATAGATTAAGTTTAAATTTAGTCGAAAATTTTCGGGTCGTCACATTTACTACATTTGTAAAGCTAAAACCCTCATGGTGTCTAAGTGCACAAGTTGTCTAGCAAGCATTTATCAATAGGTGATACTTGCTAGATATAATTTATGATTTGGAATGATTTTGGGTTATAGTGGCCCATGAGTCTAGTATTGAGTGATGAGTCATGAAGAAAATATTAATGGGTTGGGTTTTGTTATTATAATGAGGGACAAAAATGTTGAAATGGGTCAAGAGTGCTCTTGAAGTGAGTTCTTGAAATTGTTAATTGATTGTGTTTTTGTGCAATGTAATTTTGTAGGTTGCATTAAGAAGACTAAGTAGCTATCAATCTTCAATATTCATCATCCGTAAGATGAGTACATATCTAGAAGAACTACATTTGAGAAAGTATTGTGCGTTGTCAGATTGCACCCGTGCAAGAGATGACGAAAAATCTTTGGATTTCACAAGGGTATTCCTCTTCACTATTCGTTATGTGTAATATAATAAATGGGAAGAATCAAGTTGTAGCCGCCTTTGGGAATGGATGTTTTTTCATCGGATTGCACTTGTGCAAGAGATGACATGATGTCTTGGGGTCCCAAGGGTGTGTAAAGCCTCACCCGTAAATGATTGAACATGTGCGAATAACTACTTGGTCCAATGGGTTAGGCTAAACTAGTTAGAACTAATTATCGAGATTTATTGACCACTCGAAGGTTGACATGGTTCAGACGCGGTAAGGGAGAATTACTTTAGTAACCTCATGATCATAATTGATTGGATGTTGTGTAAGTTGCTTTATATGTGTATATATTGTGTGTACATTTTTTTTGTAGTTATCATATGTTATCATGTCGGTACTAGCAATCGTACTCACTAAGTTTTAATACTTACATGTTGAATTGTGTGTTGCGAGTTTAGGTGGCGGTGGATTAAAGAATACTCGAGAGGGCAAGTAAGTGATCAAGGACTAGCTCAGGAGCATTAAGTGTAAGTGAGTCTGCCTAACCTTACTACCTTGGAGCAGACACCTCCAGGTGATTTATATCATTTTGTGATACAATTATGGATGGGACTTGTAATCTTCTTGGAATTGTACATGCGAATCTCTAATTCAATTTGTAGGCTAAGTGTTGTTGTGTGGTTTTATGTGTAGTACCCAATTTTATAGTCGTCACGAACATATTTTGGTTCTTGATTGTTTTGTCTATGGGGTGAAGTATTCGAACATAAGTTTTATAAATACGCTGTTATGAAATTGTTGAATTTGGGTCTAAATCTGAAATTTAATTTATTTTGTGAAATTTGGTCAGTCTTTTGGGATTGTGCTGATGAATTTCTCGACTAGTTATGGTGCGTGTCGTGCAGATGATCTGGGCCCCACACACTATGCCTTGTCATAGTTACAGTTCGGGACCTCTTATACTGTGAGCCGCGCAGTAGGGACGTGTGCCGCACACTAAGCTGCATTATGGGGATAGTACATAAATCATGCACGCCGCACACTCTACCTGATATAAAAAAGTATGGGTTTAAGGGCGTTGCAAAACTCGAACAAGGGGTCACCCAACCTACACCCGGAAAGCGCCAAACCACCTTCCCAACACTGTCACCACTAGTAGGAGAAAGAAAAAATAGGTTCCGGACATAAATTGATTGCCACTAGTGGAAAAAGTCACAAAGTAACAGATGTCAACGCATCCTTGAAACCACAAACATCCACCAAACAACTATGTAATTATAAATTTAGAAAAACAAAAAACGAAAGAGTATGGATCGAGTGGTAAGGGCAGTGGCAATGAGTCTAGCCATCAGAAATAAAGTTCTAGCAGTGAGAAACTGGCAGCAGGTAATGATAGGAAAACATGGGACCAGGACATTGTGTAGGGTTTAGAAGGAAGTCAGAAAAACAGCAAATCCGACATAAAAAAATAGACACTGATGAGTCAACCTGCGAGCTCAACGAAAACCCAAATCAGAGAAAACATCGAGCGAAACCCAAAAGCTAGCCACCGAAACACCTCCCTCACAGAAGCGAGACAAACACGGAAGCAAAACTAACTTGTAACATAGGAAGTAAACGTCAGGAAAAGCGGTTGCGGGAACGATTTTCCGATGACATGGCCGAAAAATCGAACGAAGGTTACGACATAAAAAGACCGAAAACAGCGATCTAGCCGACTAAACAATCAAACCCACCAAAGATATTTAGAATACGGGTGCCACCACCATCTTCGTCACATCAGATCGGTGGTGGAGGCCCGTAAGTGTGACCGGAGCTCGACCCTTAAACTAATCCGGCGAGAAGATAAAGAAGAGGAACAAGAAAGGACGGAGGTGAAGAATGGTCTCCAACCACCGAGGAGAAATCGGTGACCACCGAGGAGAAATCGGTGACCAGATTGGGGAGGAAGATCAGGTGCGAGTGTAGCTTAAGAGGGGCGGGGTTCTATAACTCCACTACTTTAAATTTGTTTTAAACAATGTACTCTTCAAATCGTTCAGAATATCACTAAATTTAACTATAAGATTTCCTATATTTTTAAAATTTGTGGCTGTTCTAAAATAACCCTAAAATATACTACGTAATTATTTTTGAAAAAAATTTGAAATTTCATTAAATTTTCATCTTAAATTCACAAATGAGGAAGACGATGGGTGATAATCAAATTTGAAATGTTGGAGTTTTGTAGAATAGTTTTCCCAAATGAACTTAAGTATCAAACCACACATGCCATAATTGGTTGGCAAAAAACGCTTCGATGCTCTCTCCTTTCTCCTTCTCCGGTAACCTCTCCGACTAAATTCTCCGGTAACATTTAATTCAATTCAGTCTTCTGTTAATCAATTCAATCTTCTATTAATCAATTCAATCATGTTTTATTTTCCTACTTCACCTTTCACCCCAAACCCTCACAAGCTTAAAACTGTCAAGCCTAATTTCAACAAACCCATCAGCAATGGATGGTTTAGTGCTGAGAGAAAACAAACAAAAAACAATTTCATTCTCAGAGATATAATCAGAAAATACGGTAATCCCTCCTACAATCCAAACCGATCACCTTCACCGAAAAATAACCGACAACCTTTCGTCTCCTTCCCAAATAACATTCCTATCGGAAATAATCCCTTCTCAACACAACCGGTAAACTCATCTTCAGTCATGTTCTTTAATTACCCCGAATACTGGAACGAATTGGATCTCAGGACGTTTTTCAAAAGGTACGGTAAGGTTTCTGATGTCTATATTCCTTTTGGTAAAAAATTAAGGAATGGGAAACAATTTGGTTTTGTTCGTTTTGATAATATCCCTGATTTCGATTACCTGCTCAAGAGATTGAACACAATTTATTTGGATGGTAACTGGCTCAGGGCCTATAAAGCTCATGAAAGGAATCCAAAACAGAATTTGAACTACTCAAAACCCGATCACCAAAATTCAAACCCTTCGAAACACAATTCACACCCTCCAAATCAACTCAACAACCCCCCTCTTGCTTTCCAACAAATAACAACCACCAGAACCCACATACTTACCAAAACACCTCAGCCTCAAAAGTTTTACAGACCCAAATCGACACATAAAACAAATGAACCCCCACCAAAACAACCTTCTACCTCTAAGGAGCAAAACAACTCTAACACTCAACGTGACCTTCCAAACAACACCATCCCAGCCGACCACCCAAGCCTTAAACCCCGTCAAATTTCGATGGAAGAAGATGAATCAAATAAGAAAATTTTGAGTAAAGCTATAATTGGTGAGATAATCAATATTGACCTAATCGAAGACTTCCCAACACTTTGCTCCGCAGAAGGTCTTTCAAAATTCAATATTAAATATTTAGGGGGTCTTGAATTATGCCTTACCTTGAAGATGAGGACACAATTGTTAACATCATGAACGATAATCAACATATCTTACATCAATGGCTCAGAAACATTAGAAGAGTAGAGGACAAGTGTTTCCAATCGGCTAGGTTATCGTGGCTAACAATAAGGGGTGTACCTATTTCATGTTTGTCAGAAAACAATTTTAAAAAAATTGCAAGCTGGTATGGGACCATAATCGACACACATAATTGCAGTTTCAATGGAAACCAGAACCTTGTTGCTGGAAAAGTCTTGGTAAAGTTAATGGGGAACAAACTGATCAATACTATTGTCCAAGTTAGAACTAAATATGGTATTTTTTATGTCCAAGTAATTGAAGATGTTCAAAGCCTGGTGGAAATTGAAATGGATGAAATAGAACACAATGATGACAATTCCGAATCCAACAACAATTATGATGGTGATTATGAAACAGAAGAAACCGACAAAGACTCTGACGACGATGAAGATGAATTCGATGATCCACCACCGGAAACCGATCATCACGATAGAGGTGACGAAGGGTCCAGGTTCGTTGCCACGTCAGCTGACCTTGAAGACTTAAACGTTTAAAATTCCAACGGTTGCGATAATCACTCCGACATCAATGTTAATCCTTCGTTATCCGATGCAAACTGTCAAAATATCGGTTGTTCCAAAGCTAATTTATTTAATGAAAAGGGTTCCCATGTAAACGTTTTCCCAGGTTCAAATCCCCCATCTAATGTTTCACCTATTGGGTCATACGCCATACCAGATACCTTTAACCCAACAGAACCCAACTCCAGCCCACCCCATGTTTCCAGCCCATCTCCCACTGAACAATCAAATGCGGCCCACTCCCAACTAAAACCCACCACGCTTGAGCCTATTAATTTATCTACCCAGTCCACTAACCACACTGATTCATTAGATGTTAACCTGGGCTTATCCAATCCTTGTTTCTCTACTAATGAAGTTGATAACCAACCTCCAATTCCAAAACCAAATATTAATGATCCGGTACATAATCCTACTGCTCCTTTCACCTTCAACGCAAAGAAATATGCCGATAAAAAATCTGTAAAGTCAGCAGCTCCTACTGCCAATAAAAATAAAAAACGCAAGTTATCGAGCAAGTGTTCATCCGAATCAATCTGGACAAACATACGTAGATGGAATTCCTCCTTCAAAATTTTACGGGCCAAAAGCCAAGCCAGATCAATCAAGAAGAAACGGATCATCAGAATCACCCCTACAAATTCAAAGAGCCGCTCTTCCAAATCAAAAGACACACAATCATTCTCAGGTAAGTCCTTAAACTGTGATCAAATGGGATTTAACCTGGGACTGTTAAAAAAGAAACGCACTGTTTTAACATAATCACAGGTTCCCTTTTATCGAGTCTCTGCTTTATATATAAACTGTAATCATGAAGATTTTATCACTGAACATTAGAGGATTAGGGTTGGATGATAATAAGAAATTTAGATGGTTTAAAAAAGTGTGTCTTCAACAAAAACCGAACATTATCGCATTACAAGAAACGAAAGCTGAAAAGATTTGGGGAAGTTGTGATTATAAATATGCTTTTAAAAAATCTAAGGGAAATTCGGGTGGGATCCTAACGGTTTGGGATCCAAATATTTTTGTTACTAACCGTGTTGTTGAACGAGATTCCTTTATTGCGGTAAAAGGATATTGGAAAGATGTAGGTACGGAACTCATTTTAGTTAACACATACGGGCCTCAAAATGACACCAAAAAAAAGCAAATGTGGTCCGACTTATCCGATATTCTGAGATATTCAGATGCAATATGGGCCATTTTCGGGGATTTCAATGAAGTTAGATTTAACTTTGAAAGAAAAAATACCAAATTTTGTGAAAGACGTGCAAAGGTATTTAACGACTTCATCAAAGATAACTCCCTTCTTGACCTTCCGTTAGGGGGTAGAACCTACACACGAATCAGTGATAACGGTAGAAAGTTTATCAAGCTCGACCGTTTTTTAGTCTCTGAAAATTTCCTACAACAATGGACGAATGCAAATGTGTTGGTACTCGACAAAAAGCATACGGATCACTGCCCCCTAATCCTAAAGGATGGAGACATTAATTTCGGGCCCAAACCGGTTAAAGTTTTCGACGAGTGGTTGAATCATAAAGAGTCACATAACGTCAGCAACTCAGCATGGAAGGTACACGTTAATAGCAACAGACCCGACGTCATCTTTCGAGAAAAACTGAAAAAAAATGAAACAAGAGCTTAAAAAATGGTATTCCACTTCCCACGGTAAATTAAAAACTGAAATTGACGAACTCTCAAAAACCGTGAATGATTGGGAACGAAAAGCCGAAGTTTGCAATCTCAGCGAAGAGCAACATCAGAATTGGGCGAAAGACCGAGAACTTCTTTTCCAAAAAGAAAAAACGCAAGTCGAAATGCTTAAGCAAAAAGCAAGATATAAATGGGCACTCGAGGGAGATGAAAACAGCAAATTCTTTCACTCTTATATCCGCCGGAGACATCAAAAAAACAACATCCACGGGATCAAAGCCGCAGGTATTTGGACTTCTGACCCCCAAAAAATAAAAATTGAGGCTTTTACCTTTTTCAGGGACTCTTCGAAAAGAACAATTCAGATGGATGGATGCTAAATGACTGGAATGGTTCGAAACTGGAAAATCATATGGCAGAAGCATTAGAAGCCCCTTTTTCAGAAAGTGAGGTAATTGATGCCATTAAAGGTTATGGTAAAAATAAAGCGCCAGGACCCGACGGTTTCAACATAAAGTTTTATTCGAAATTCTGGGACATCATTAAAGATGATCTTTTAGCTGCTATCAATTGGTTTTGGGATACGGGACAAATCTCAAATGGATGTAATGCTTCCTTCATCACTCTCATCCCTAAGGTTAAAGATCCACTAAACTTTTCAAACTATCGCCCAATTAGCCTCATCGGAAGCTACTACAAAATTCTTTCAAAAATGCTTTCAAACCGAATTAGAAAAATTATCCCGAGGCTAATTGGCGATGAACAAAGCGCTTTTATCTCGAATAGATATATCCTAGATGGCGTTCTCATTGCCCTTGAAACTATTGACGATCTCAAATCTAGAAATCAAAAAAGTTTTATTTTTAAAGTTGATTTTGAAAAAGCTTTTGATTGTCTAGATTGGGATTTCCTTAGTTCCATTATGAAATTCATGGGGTTCGGGTCAAAATGGGTAAAATGGATCCAATCGTGTTTAACCTCGACTTCAATCTCGGTTTTAACTAACGGTTCACCTACCGATCAATTTTTTCCAAAAAGAGGTGTAAGGCAAGGAGACCCGCTATCTCCTTTCCTTTTCATCATCGCGGGTGAAGGTTTAAATCATCTTTTAAAAGTTGCAACCGATAAAAGTTTTATAAATGGGGTAAAAATTGGAAACGATAAAGTTGTTGTCTCCCACCTTCAATATGCGGACGACACCATCATTTTTGGTAATTGGAATAAGATAGAAGTTAGGAATATTTTGAAAATCCTAAAATGTTTTGAAGAACTTTCGGGCCTTAAAATCAATCTTAGTAAAAGTTGTGTTTATGGAATCGACACTTCAAATATTGAATTAAATAACTTAGCCTCATGGTTCGGTTGTAAAGAAGGCACCTTTCCTTTCAACTATCTAGGATTACCAATTGGTGCTAACCTAAAACGTCACAATAATTGGTCACCTATTTTTGATAAGTTTAAAAAACGACTCGCCGATTGGAAAGCAAAAACCATTTCTTATGGGGGAAGATTAACCCTCATCAAAGCGGTCTTAAGTAGCCTCCCACAATATTATTTCTCCCTCTTCAAGGCACCCTCGAGCATTATAAAAGATCTCGAAGGTTTGCGTCGCGATTTCTTTTGGGGCGGGTCTTGTGATGATAGGAAAATGGCTTGGGTCAAATGGAGTCAAATACTTTTACCTTTGGAATTTGGTGGTCTAAACGTTTGTTCTCTAAAACTAAAAAATCTTTCTCTCCTATCCAAATGGTGGTGGAGATTTCTTTCAAATGAAAATTCCTTTTGGGTTCGTGTAATCAAAAGTATCTACGGGGATCATGGCGGGTTGGGTTGTTTTTCAAATGTTGACAAATGTAAATTAAAATAACTCTCGGGCCGCACTTGGTTTAATATCATTAATATCGAACAACCGCTAATCAAGTTAGGGTGTAATATTTCTAACTCGTTTGTTAAGGATGTAGGTTCGGGCAGGGACACTTCCTTTTGGCTAGACAAATGGATCGGAGACACTCCCTTATGTGACAAATTTCCGAGGTTGTTTAGATTGGAGATGGATAAAGCTGCTACTGTCGAAAACCGAATCATTAAGGATCCTGCCACTGTCGCTGATGTTTCTGTTCCCTTAACAGGGCCTGCCTCGCCAGCTGTTACTGCTTCTGCACACAAGCAGGTAAATGCCGGTCCCCCAACTGTCTTTATGACAGCTTCCGGTTTGTCCGTAGTCCCCAACTTGGCATGGTCTTCGCAACCCAAATGGCGGGCCGTGGATGAACTCGCTTCTCTCACTAATTTAATCAAACATCACACTTTCTCGAACAATGTTAACCCCTTATGGTCTTGGAAACACAACGTCAATGGTATTTTCACCACTGATTCGTGTATGCATCTACTAAATTCGCTATCAATTCCTTCCCATTCTTCCGTGTTTCCCACTGTGCAAAATCCTTTTGTCCCGAAAAAAATCGAGATATTCTTATGGAGAGCGAAACTAAACAAGCTTCCTGTAAGATTTGAACTTGACAAAAAAGGCATTGATTTACATTCAACAAGATGTCCGGTGTGTGATAACGACATTGAAACACTTTTTCACACTCTCGTAACATGTAACAATTCTATAGATATTTGGAATGGTATTCGAAAGTGGTGGAATTTAGATAATATAAATTTCTCGTGTCTCCGGGACCTCGAATCATGCCATAACAGCCAATTAAACTCCACTTTTGGGAAGACAATTTGGCAAGCTATCGTTTGGATCACTTGCTACTGTATTTGGCTACACCGTAACGACCGTGTCTTTGGTAAAAACAATTCTAGTTCCTCCAAGATTATTTCAGATATTCAAACAAAAAGCTTCGAATGGATTAATAGCAGGTGGAAGAAAGGAAATTTAGATTGGCTAAAGTGGTCTTCGAATCCAAGATTTTATGATGGACTCCATTCTAAAGAAGGAATCAGTTAAGTGCAGGTTTTTTATGCCGGGTTCTCCCGCCCTCTTCGTGTCTCGGGGCTAAGTGGGGCATGTACTAGATGCTTTGTCGCTGACATTGATCAGTACTGTGTTCAGTTTCATTCCCCGGCTTTTTTTTTCACAAGTTGTCTCCGGCCCATGATAGAGGTAGAGAGACAATGGTTTTTTCCTGCAAAATTATTCATCTTCTTAACCACTCCCTCTTGTAAAGCTTACTCTCCGCGTTGTTTTCCTCGAGTTTGTATGTAGCTGCCTAGATTGTCGAGTAGTTGTATTTTCATAAGCTTTTCGAGTTTCTTTTTGCTCTTTGTAATTTATTTCTCAAGATGTACTCTTTTCTGTTTCTAATAAAATTTTATTGGCCTTTCAAAAAAAAAAAGAATAGTTGGTGTATGAGTGAGAGAATCCATATGATATGATACGGAGTATATGCTATGATGATGTGGAAAAGGAGATATTGAAATAACACGCTACACTTAACTTAGCAAGGTTTACAACCGGACGACCCTCACACGTACGTCGTTATCAATTCATTAAATTAAATTAAATTAAATTAAATTAAATTAAATTAAATTAAATTAAATTAAATTAAATTAAATTAAATTAAATTAAATTAAATTAAATTAAATTAAATTAAATTAATAATACATAAATCTCAAACTTAAAATAGTAACTCCTGTAACTATCAAATCAAATCCATCTTACCAATGGAGGAGATGATGAAACAAATATTGTCTAATAAAGTCGATAAATCACAAATTAAACCCGGCGATCACATCTATTCTTGGCGTACCGCATGGATTTATGCTCATCACGGTAATTATCCCTCATATCTTTTTTTAATTTCATTAGTTAATATTTAAATTTCAATATTTCTTCCAAAATTAGGTTACGTGTTTGTTAGTAATGTTAATTTTTTTATCAATACCTATGAAGTGCGTACATCCAGATCTGTTATGTTGTTATATATATCATTATCATGTTTCTTTACAGTACTCGATTAGCATTTAACACAGTTATTTTCCGAAACCCTAAAGAGTTCATAAGTAAAATGCTAGATTATTATTATTATTAGATTTATGCTTTATTTATAAATTAAACATTTTTCTGAAACAATAACAAGAATGCTTAAATTTATCCAAAAGTAACTAATAGAAAGGTAATTATTAGTAGCATTTAGCGCAGTTGAATAGGGAATATAATGAGGATCACATTTATTGAGACTTATGCTTCACACATAACTTAATAGTTGTTAACATTGCACAAACTAGTAGTAGTGTTATAAATTAAACAACTTTAACATAATTAAAATTCATTTCGTATGAGATTGTACTCCTTTCCGCCCCAACTCGCTTGTATATACTTTTACCCGCAAAGTCAATCCGGATGTCATTCATCGCCAATTCAGAAGGCTTCGCAGTATAATCATAGGGTACATTATGTCTCATTTGCGTACCAGTAGCTGTCTATTGGTACCGTGTAGGTCAACAAATTACATACGTTTGAGGCCGCATCGGCTACTAATCATTTACATCCTCATTGGATTGTTTGATGACTCCTTATCAGAATAGTTGCACTGTTGTAATATTATTAAAATGTCCTTTAGAAGTGTCTTATATCCCTCCTTTAGGAAGTCTGATTTTTATATTCCGCCTTTTATTTGTCGCAGGAATATATGTTGGTGATGATAAGGTAATCCATTTCACTCGGGGTGGGGGCCACGAGATCGGTACCGGAACAGTATTAGATCGTATCCTTTTAAGCTCATCGCCCTCTAATTCTGATGACCCATGTTTAAAATGCGGTGACCAGTCGAATTCTGACGGGGTCATTGCGTCCTGCTTAAACTGTTTCCTATCTGGCGACGACCTTTATTTGTTCAAGTATTCAGTTTCTCCAGCCATTTTTCTCGCCAAAGCTCGAGGCGGAACATGTACTCTTGCCGTTTCCGATTCATCCGAAGACGTCATTCATCGCGCTCAATTCCTCCTCGAAAACGGTTTCGGAGCCTACAATGTATTCAAGAACAACTGTGAGGATTTTGCAATCTACTGTAAGACCGGGTTGCTTGTGTTTACAACTCTCAGTGTTGGTCGAAGTGGGCAGGCAGCGTCTATTTTGGCTGCTACTAGTGCTATTTTTTCGTCTCCACTTCGTTTCATGACGACCAGTTTCCCTGGTTTGGCGGTTGTGGGATGTGGTATTTATTGCATCAGCAGGTTCGTTGCTGACATGGGGATGCGACGTGATGTCATTAAAATCTCTGTTGAGAATCTTGTTTGCAGAACAAGTCCGAACCAACTTGAAGGTTTGATTGAAACAGCCATGGAGCCACAAACTTGTGTCAATAAGCCTGAAGAGGGTCCCACTTCGATTCACAAGGATACCCAAGTTGTAGTTGAGCGGCTCGAGGAGTCCCGAGCCTCTGTTGAGGATCCCAAGGTGGCTCAAACGAGTGTTGCTAAGGGAGAATGATTATAAGGGATACGGTATGCAATGTTATAAAGGAGTTCGGAAGGTTTATTTCGTTTGAAATGGTGAGTAACTAATTATACTTGGCCTCCCTGGTTAACGTGAATTGGGAAAACCTTATCCATTTACCTGGTAATTTGGTTTTAATTGATTTGTTGTTATTTACTTGTGTGCCCTTTAAAGGGGACTGTTGTATGAAACAAGGAATGTTGAATGAAATTTATGGTATCATTTGGTCATGTAAAGTTACTCTTTGATGACATGATTACCTATAGTGTGGTGAGTACTAGTTTGATTTTGTATATCCATATGGATGCTGTTACCCAATTAATGGAGTAATTACTAGTTTGATTTTGTATAACACTACCCAACTAATTAATTACTAGTTTGATTTTGTTTAACACTATGGATGCTATTACCTAATTATTAACTATCTTTCTGTCTTAATTTAATAGTTCTCAATTTAATTAATAGTTATTTTTTTATTTTTCGATTGTTCCAAATTAATAGCTCACTTTGATAAATAGATAAAAAAAAATATTATGATAATGTTCTTTTATACTCTTAATTTATGCATGTAAAATAAAAATGTAAGTAAAAGTAAGAATAAAACTGTAAATTAAACAAAAAGTATCACACTTTTCTTAAATTATGTATTTTTTATTAATGTGGAATGTAGAGAGTAATAATTTTGTTAAACCATATGGATGCTATTACCCAATTAATTAACTAACTAGTTTGATATTGTATAACCATATATGGATGCTATTACCCAATTAATTAACTACTAGTTTGATTTTGTTTAACCTTATGGATGCTATTACCCAATTGATTAGTTCAAGGGCACATCATAAACAGAATTCTTCACCATCAACCTTTTATTTTTTCTTGTTTGGGTGGACACATCACAATTCACAAACATAAAATCTTTAATTAAAACTTCTATAATCCTAATAATGTTTATATATAAATGAGTCGGAACTGTTTATCCAAAAATACAAATTACTTCATTTCAATTCTTATTTTATTTCATCTTCCCTTAAAACTAACAAAAGAAATGGATGCATTAACAAATCCTAATGCTGCAAACTCAACCCCTCTAACTCCAATTCAGTTCCTTGAAAGAGCAGCTGTTGTATACGACAACTCTCCTTCTATCGTATACAACAATCTAACCTACACTTGGAGAGACACATTTATTCGTTGTCTACGATTAGCTTCATCCATATCTCGTCTCGCTATAGGAAAACGTGACGTCGTTTCAGTACTCGCCCCAAACATCCCTGCCACTTATGAGCTTCATTATGCCATCACTATGACTGGTGCCATAATCAACACCATTAACACCCGACTGGACCCACGTACCATCTCGATACTCCTTCGTCATGGTGAATCCAAACTCGTCTTTGTTGACTACCAGTTGACCAATCTTATTCAAGAAGCGGTTTCTTTAATGCCAAACGATTGTGCTCCCCCACAACTCGTCCTGATCATAGATGACGCACGCCAATCTTTACCTTCTGATCAGTTTATAAACACTTATGAAGCTATGGTTGTAACAGGGGATCCTGGATTCAACTGGGTTCGTCCGGATACTGAATGGGACCCACTAACGTTGAGTTACACTTCTGGGACCACTTCGTCCCCGAAAGGTGTTGTCCACAGCCACCGTGGCATTTTTCTTGGATCCGTTGTGGGTCTTGTCGAATGGTTTGTACCAAAACAACCGGTTATGTTGTGGACACTACCGATGTTTCACGCAAATGGTTGGGGCTACATTTGGGGTATGGCTGCTGTTGGTGGGACCAATGTTTGCTTACGTAAATTCGACACTTCTATTATATACAACAGCATACACAACAACCATGTGACGCACATGTGTTGCGCCCCAGTTGTACTCAAAATGTTATCTGAGGGCAAGCCACTTCAACGTAGGGTCAACCTAATGACCGGAGGAGCACCACCGCCTGCAGCTGTTTTGTTACGGACCGAATCTCTAGGGTTCGATGTGACTCACGCATACGGAATGAGCGAAACATGTGGACCATCGGTGTTTTGTGCATGGAAGAGTGAATGGAATCGGCTTCCGGCTACAGATAAAGCCCGGTTAAAAGCGAGACAAGGAATTAAAACGATCGTGATGACGGATGTGGATGTTGTGGACCCCGAGTCAGGTGTGAGTGTGACTCGGGACGGGTTGACTCAAGGCGAGATAGTGTTTAAAGGTGGGAATGTTATGATGGGTTACTTAAAAGATCCGGAAGCAACGGAGAAATGCATAAAAAACGGGTGGTTTTATACGGGTGACGTTGGTGTGATGTATCCGGATGGGTATTTGGAGATAAAAGATAGATCAAAAGATGTAATAATAAGTGGTGGTGAGAATATTAGTAGTGTGGAGGTTGAATCGGTGTTGTATTTGCATCCTTCGGTTAATGAAGTTGCGGTTGTGGGCCGTCCTGATAAGTTTTGGGGGGAGTCTCCGTGTGCTTTTGTGAGTTTGAAAGACGATAAAGTGAAGCCTACGGCGGATGAGATAATGAAGTTTTGTAAAGGTAAGTTGCCGGGTTACATGGTGCCAAAATCGGTTGTGTTTAAGGATGAGTTGCCAAAGACATCTACTGCTAAGATTAAGAAGAATGTGCTTAGAGAAATTGCTAAAAGTATGGAGTTGGTCGTAAAAGGTCGATTGTAAATTGTTAATCAAAGTTAGTGAAAAGAAGAAACAATGTAACCATAAAAGTGTAAGGTAAAATACTTGTAACGTTTTAAATAAACATCATGCCATAAGAGTTGGTATTTGTAATTAAGTATCTTAACAAAGGGCTGATGTTTTTTTTCTCTCTATAAAATATGGAGTATATGTTAAGGCCTTAAAGGAAATTGCAGTGTCTATCAAGATCAGTATACGAACAAAATTCATATGAGGTGGTAAACCAACTTGATCCAAAATTTTTGGTTCCCGGTCCAATGTGTTACCATGATTCATATATATGTAACAGTTCAAATAACCCTGATTCATATACTGGGTTACTGACATGGAGATGACTTTTCAACTAAAGGTTTGAGGATGCATTACATAGTGAACATATACGTATATTTGTTGAATAGTGTATAAATTCGCAGTGTGTGTAACTGTGCAAGTCCATTGCCTTTCGAACTAATAATATAATAAATATAATACTAGTTTAAGACCCGCAAAATTTGCGGGTTTATTTAATGAGGCATCTCAAATATGGTTTCTCAAATTACTTAATTGTTCATTTGTAAGTTAGAATACAATTGAAAAAATAGACGGCAATCAGAATGAATTCTTAAATTAATACGCAATAAAGGAAACAGTGGATCATATCCTTTGGAATTGTCAATTTGCGAGAGATGTTTGGATTCGTATCTTTAAGTGGTGGAACTTTGACTTGGGATCTCTAAGCTTAGAAGATGTGATCAGTGGGTGTGCAAAAAAAAAGTGGGTGTGCATCGTCTCATATTTCGAGTAGTGGTAAACCCATCTGGTAAGCTCTTATTTGGATTGGGTTTTACCTTTTGTGAAAGAATAGGAACTCGAAAGTATTCTCAAAGAAATTCTGAACAGCTCCGATGTTACTCAACGAATTACAAATTATTTCATTCGACTAGATTTCGGGAAGGATACAGAATCGTAGACTTGACTGGCTCGCTTGGATTTCTTCTCCAGATTCGTATGTTATTTAATGGGTGTTGCTAGTTTATGTTGCGAACTCTGCAACGTTTCTGGCTTCTCTTATTAGGGCGAATGTAGGTTCTGTTTTTTCTCCTAAGTTGTTTTTTATGCTATGGTTCGTGTATTCGTCATTTGTTATTTGTGTGTTTGTAGCACTAGACCTTATGTATTGTTTTGCTATTTTATATAATATAATATAATGCTTTCTTGCTCTTAAAAAAAAATAATACGCAATAAAATAAAAGAAATAAATAAACTTAAATTAACGGTTCTCTACAATAAATATAATCCATCTATCTATCTATATCTATATCTATATCTATATATATATTATTATATAAAGCACGTGCCAATAATCCAACATGTCAGCTTCTCATTCACATATGCCACATCTCACTGTATTATTAAAAAAAATAATCTCTTAAAAATATGTTTTAAAACTTTCTAAGTTTTAGGGTTTAGATAAGGAAAAGTGATACGAAAATCAATAATTTAACTTAAAATAACAATTTACCAAAGAAATAACATTATAATATAGATAAATACATGAAAAAATAATAATTTTATTGCACAAATTAAATTCACATCTATGCGTTAATATAGTAGATATGAAACTTATAATTTTAAGTTTATTTTATACAATTTTTATAGTAGAGCATCTTAGTTTGTCGAAGCATATATATAAAGCTTTAGACCACCATTATCGCGGCGTCAGGGAGGCCGGGTCAGAGCCTCTAACGCCCCCTAACGCCCGAATTTATATGAATCGGATTTATAGATCGGATGATTCGGAAGTTCAATCCGAGCGTGTTCTAAGAAACCGAATTTATATTCCAAGAAATCGTGAAAAAGCCGCGGAAGACTTATGGAACGATTATTTTTCTGAGACGCCGGTGTTTCCTCCGCATATATTTAAAAGGCGTTTTCGTATGCGGATTCAATTATTTCTCCGACTAGCGCAAGGTATTTCTAATTAAACTCCTAATAGTCCAAATATTCCTGAGCACTTTAGATATTTTACCGAACGTTTTGATGCTATCGGAAGGCCGACTTTTACTATCAAAAATTAACTTCGGCCCTACGACAATTAGCGTATGGAACCGCTGCCGATATGTTTGATGAGTATTTAAAAATGAGTGAATCGTCCTCAATACTTTGTTTAGACCACTTTTGTAAATGTATTATCACTCTATTCAAACCGCATTACATGAGAACTTCCAATGCATATTGTAACAACCCTGCTTTTTTCGTTACTTGCGTTAACCTTCCGTTAGTTTATTTAACGGCGATTATTTGACTTTTATGTGTTTATGTGTAATAAATGCATACTTGATCTTTGGAGGGCTACAATAATTAATATGGGTTGATATTAATTCAAATAAATATTTCGGATAATGAAATACGATGAAAACGATACGATTTTGATAACGGATTTTTGAGCAACGAAACGCTCGGGTTTATTTTAATAATTAATTTATTAATTATTAACTTTTTAAAAATAATTAATTCATTGGGTTTTTAATAAATTAATGTTTGGTTGCGTTTAACGATCGGTTTAGCGTTCGGGCCTTCGGTACGACTAAACGGCACTAAAAACGGACCACGATTACACGGAATTGCAAAACACGAGCCCGGGCACTCCCCATGGGCCCCATTCGGCCGAACTCCCCCTCCCCACCCTTTATTTTTAAAATTTTGCAACTTGGAGGACTTAAGTGTTAATTAGTGGAACTAGGGCTTAATATAAATAGTATGTGTTAAACCTAAACTGCATTATCTCCTACCCAAATTTTTGTGAAATCGATCTCTTCCCCTCCCCCTTGAACCGTCGCTCATCACCATCCCATAGCACCATCAATTTTTGCTTTTTAGCTTAAGTGTTCAACATCAAAGTTTCAATTTGCGTTATCCTCTACGTATTAGTGTAATTTATTTGGCGATCTAAGGTATATTTACATGAACCCTAATCATAAAAATCTGATTTATAATAAAGTTTCATAGTTATGTTATCAATTGCTCAAGTCTATACGCGTACGTGTTAATTATTATCGTTATATTGATTGTTTGATGCGCTAGGGTTTAAAAACGAATTTGTTTATGCATGATCAGAAAAATTAAGTTTTTCAAATGTTAACTATTATGTTATATTCAGATTCTTTGCGAAAAACTATTGAGTTTAGGCTTTAGATTCGCTTGATTTCGTGTCCGGATGATCAAGTTATGCTTAATTGAAATTAACGTTGTGTTTTTGTGATTGGTCAGAAATATGGAACTGATAGACAACGAATTGGCATGTAAAACTTATACCACTGGAAATATAATTTAAAAACACTCAAGTTACACTAGGATATCACATCGTCTGCTTATGTATAACTCGAGATATACTTGAATTATTGTAAAAGTAGATTTTTACAGCACTTGCATGAAAATAACCTTGTATCATAAAATGTGTTAACTTCTGTGATTGAAGCTTTGCATATTTGAAATTTAAACAAAAATTACTTCACCTTTCATGTAGATATCATAGGCTAATTGTATCTAGATCTTCGAATAATCGTGTGCGAATGTGACTAGCTAAACTAGAATCGAATCTGTAAATTGCTCACTGTTTTATACTCTGTGGATTGTGTTTATTGAATGAGCATGTATGCTTATGGAAAATGAAACTTAACATGATATGTGACTTATTGTTAGTTTATGTCGATCTCTGAAAGCTTATGCATTGGGCACAATAGAGCCGTACTTTACGTGGATTCTGATTTGAGCTGAAAAACTGAACATCCAACTTGCATGAATAAACTGTGCAAATTGGCTAAACAAAAGTTGCTAGATTTTTGATATGTATTATTTTGACTTGTCCTTGAACTATAGCTACTGGTCTTGTGTAACGACCTCGAATCGGGCCTAGCGGTAAATGACTTTTACCCTTAATGAATATTAATTATTAATATTAGTGATTTTAATAATTATGGGTTAATAATTATTTGATTGGTTAGTTATGTGCGCTTTGTGACAAGGGTCACAGAACAGGTTTCGTTATGTGAATTGGACCTCGTTAGGGCTGCCTAATGAGGTACATTATGTTTTAGATAACTGGTAAATACCCGTGTGTAGTGGGGAATGGGGTTTCCTCACTATGAAGAAACCCCAATTGAATATATACTCCTGTACATTCCTTATTCTACCTATTTTAGAAACTAAGAACCCTAAAACACTCCATACTCTCTAAATCCTTAAAATCAAAAGTGCAAATTGAAGGCTAGTGATTTCTCTTATCTGATTCTAGTGATTACAAGGATCAAGACAAGGTAAACATCTCTGAATTTGATGAATTTAAAAGTGGGTTTTGGGTAAAATGGGTTTTGGTAAATTTTGAGCTTGATTCTTGTGTATATGTATTTTTTAGGCTTGATTGATGTTAGAAATAGTTTATATAAGTGTTATGTGATATTCTTGAGCCTTTGTATCGACCAAAACAAGCAAAAATCGAGTTTTTGGGCCAAAAACGCGAAAAACAGCGTGCTAGAGCTGTTCTTCAGCTCTTACACGAGTGACAGATCAACCGCGCAAGTGACCACACTTTTGAGGGTCATCCACACGTGTGAGGACTCACTCGTACGAGTGAGGCCTCAGCCACACGTGTGAGCAGCAGGTCAGAATTTTGGAAACTTGTTTCGGTCATAACTTTCAAACCGTAACTCCGTTTTCGACAAATAAACTATCGTTGGAATAGTCTTGAAGTGTACATTACAATGATAAGGTTTTAAAATGCTAAATCAAAATTTATATTGGGTGGAAAAAGCTAAAATTGCAATTGGGCTGCTGTTCCTGCTCAACCGTACGAGTGAGGCACTTACCCGTACGGGTGAGGTGTTCAACCGCACGTGTGAGCTTCTAAATCATGCGAGTGGACTTGAAAGTCACTCGTGGGGGGTAGTTTGTCAGTCGTACGAGTGAGGATACTCACCCGTATGAGTGATCTGGTCAGTCGCACGAGTGGGACCCCACTCGTGCGAGTGATGGAGTTTGTATGTTTGGGTCAAGTGCTATTCTGACTCATTTACTGTATTGTCGTGTTTATTTCTTCTAATGTATAATTTGGTTGAAATGGTTACTAACTAGAGAAATGATATTCTCAGGTGATAAAGGAAAAGGTGAAGGCTCAGTGAAATAAGACTACTGAGTTCTTGTATTTCCAGGTGAGTGGGACTATCCAAATGTTTATAAGTATTTAGTAGCGGGTTATGCTACTGTTACCTTGGCATACTCACCTGAATACTTAGTAAATGATATACTGTGCTATATTATGTGACTTGTTGTGGCCACCCTGGATGCCGACTACGGGTTAGTAGTCTGGTAGTGATATTGCCGATTGCGGGTTTTGTAGCGGCAACTGGCTTACATGTGGGGCAGCTATGGTTTTGTAGTTATGCCAAATTTGTAAGTTGGGCAAGAGGCAGGAATGAGTCTTTCTGGTTCAGGAGTTACTATTCGCGTAGTATAGTTGAACGATGCACCCCCTGCATCTGGATACTATGCGAGGGAGACAGTAACTGGAATTATCGGTATAGTCCAACTTGATCGATTGGAGTTAAGGGCCCGGCCAGGCCGCCGATCCTCTTGTTATCAAGACCTTGTTTGTGTATTGGCTAGCTTGATGCTATATGCTTATACCTGTTAGGACTGCGCCATTCACTTAGCCTTGTGCTAACCCCTCACTTCCTCCCATGCAGGTAGACTTGTATGTTAGGGTTTTTGGGAGGAGCTTGCTGTTTTGATGGATATGTTTGAAGAACAAACTCTGATGTCTTTTGTATAACCTAAAATTAGTTGTTTAACGTAATACCAGATAGATTATAATAATCGTGTGGTATTTTAAAACTTAAGTATTATATGTATAAAGTTTCCGCTGTGTATTTTTAAAAAAAATGGACGGTGTTACAACTTGGTATCAGAGCGTATGTTTGGCAACGTGTACACATGGATGTCATGTTCCCAGATCTTCGATAGTGTGTCAAACATATCCTTGGAAGACAAGCTAAGTGAATGTAGAGAATGGTATGATAGTCTGTAGGTACTAACGGATTATCCCTAAGCTTTTGTGAGATGATGTGTAGTACAGGTGAAAGATGACTGACGAAAGGCAGGATGTCCGAGCTCCACCTACCCCCGGAATCTTCAGAGCTCCACCTGAAGAGGAAGACTCAGATACTGATCAGCAAGAGTACATCCAACGATTGGAGATTCGATTGAAAGAATCCCGAGACAGGATAACTGAGCTAGAAGGTATTGTTTCTGCGGGTACCACGACGGGTAATGATGATACTGCACCTCCAGGGTTTTCCGTACCTCAGTTTGGGTCTGCATCAGGGGGAACTTCATCACAACCACAACAGTTCCAAACTCCGTTGCCATTTCCAAAGTTTCAAACGCCGCCTCAGCAACAGTCACAACCTCAACAGGCATACCAAAACCCGGGTCAAGTTATGTATCCTTACGTGATTCAAATGTGGCAGCCACTAACAACTGAAACAAAGAAAAAGTGAACTTTTAAGCAATTCCTTGAATGCAAACCTCCAGAGTATGTCGGTAGTTCTAATCCGACTGAAACCTTTGATTGGTTATGTGAGGTAGATCGAACATTGGAAGCCTGTCAATGCGAGCCCGAATTACGTGTAACTTATGCCAGCAGATTGTTGAAAAAGAAAGCAATGGGTTGGTGGGATTCAATAACTTCTCAGATGTCAAAGGAAATGTTGAACCAGGTGACTTGGGAACAATTTGCAGCTAAGGTATGCGAACAGTATTACACTCCTTATGAGATCTCAAGAATGAAGCGGGAATTTATGGATCTAAAGATGACCAGACAGATGACAATTGACGAAGTGATCGAGAAGTTCACTGACAAGCTTCGCTTTGTACAACAATGGCTTCCTGATGAACAATCTAAGATTGATCAGTTTGTGGAAATGATCTTGCCAGAATACAGATCATTGGTAAGAATGGCACCTTCGTTACCTCAAGCCTTTGCCATAGCCAAAATGGTGGAAGGAGATACCAAGGCGGCCAAAGATAGTCAAAATGAAATGGTGATGCAGCCCAAACAGACGTCAAGTCAAGGTAGTTTCAAATCAAAGAAGTCTCTGTAACATCCCGCGTTTTTCCGTTAAATTTATTTTTAACACCGTCTTTTTTTTTTAAAATAATATCTTTCGCTATTTAAATTCCCAATTTCCGTTGACTAACGTTTATAATATTCTCGTTATTTAATTATAACATCACTCGTCTACTCGAGCGTTTTTAAAATATTCGTTTGGTTAAATCCCGCACCCGCTTCTAAACTCGAGGGACTAAAATTGACACGGGGCAAACTAGTTGACTAGGTCAACTAGTCCACCCCAATCACCACCATTCAATCCCTCCATCTCTCTCTCTTTCTTTCTTTTTTTTCTCTCAAGAACACAAACATAATTCATCATCTAAATCCGGATCGGGAAGCAAACTTCAAAACAAATTACATATTCGTGATCCTCTCATCATCCTCTTCGATTTGGTACCAATTTCATCCATTTTGGGTAACATTTCTAAAACACTAAATTTCTCTAAATTCGTTTTATATACTTGAAATTGTGTTAGTTAGTGTCTATGGCTCATGTGTAACATGAATATATGTTTTGTTTGCTCGATTCGTTGTTTTGAGTAACTAGTTTGAACATTTGAAATGGGTGTGCTAAATCTTTGATTTTGGATGAGTTAATGTTGTTAAATTGTTAAAGTTCATGTTTTAATTGTGTTACTAGTATCACTAGCTTCGTTTTGATGCGTAGGTTGATTAAGGAAACTTCAAAAACATGAATATTGATTTTTGCGGATTTTGGTTAGGGTTTGATAGACTTAAAACGAGCTTTTGATGTTTCGAATGCCATGAAATGTTATTAGTAAGTGTTTAGTTGTAATGTATGCTTCATTACCTTCAAAACGGCATATCGTATGTGTAAATTGGATTCCCGAATCATAAAATACGTTTTACGAACTTGAAACTTTGAAAATAAACCTTTCTTGATCAATTGACGAGTTTTCGGTTATTGTAAATGATGTTTTTGATTTATGATATATGGTTAGTTGTATTCCTCGTCAAAATACCTTTTCGACGATATATGATAGGCATTATAAGTGTTTGCGGGTCAAGAATTGGGTTGGAAAAGGTTTTGGTTCGTGCACACTTGGAAAAACTGACCAGAATTCTCTGCCCAGGTAGTGGCGCGGCGCGCCACATCCCCGCGCGGCTCGCAGAATCGCCTGGCCAGATTCTGCTCACTTTGTCACATTTCACGCGAAATGTTTGACTAGCTACCGACCTCCGATTCACATGAAACTTGTTCTAATATGCTTATATATGAATAAAAACCTCAGAAAAATAGTTCGGGACCGAACCCGAACGTGTTGACTTTTTCGTTGACTTTGACCAAGTTTGACTTTTAATCAAACTTAACCAAACTTTAATACAATCATTCTAACATGCTTTTATACTTGTTTCTTGTATGAAACTTGACAACGTGATTCACATGCTATACTTAATCGAGTCGTAACGAGCCATAGGACTAATTGAACACATTTCGCCCGACCTTGTGTCGTAACCGGTTAATTGATACAACTTACTTGTTTAGGTCAAGGCTAAGCAACTTTCATGCACACGTTTACTTTGTGAAGTACTTTTATACTCGTGCACTCGAGGTGAGATCATAGTCCCACCTTTTCAACAACTTTTATTCTTTTAAATCGTGGGCTGAGAAACATATACATTACATACTTATATACATTTCACATGTATATATACTTTTCATACTTTTATACTTTGAACACAAATACGAATACAAAGATACAGACGAGTTAGAACAAAAGTCCTCAATCCAATTATCATTAGTTCCACTTGCAGGGTGTAAGTGTAAGCGAGTGATTATGTTGTGTGGCCATACGGGTTTAACGAACCCTCATTCAGACGGTTCGCTACCGTTAGTGGATGAAATATAATTTCAACGTGCATAGTGTATGTTCTAACACTATATTCAAAATTCAGAGGGAAGATTCAGTTAAGCTTTGGTAATTGGGTGCTCGCAATACAAACTACATTCTTCGGAATAAATACGATTTGGATAATCATCTATACAAACTATTGTGGTTCAAAATATACTTTTACAAATACATTTATGATCTCACCAACGTTTTTCGTTGACAGTTTTCTACATGTTTTCTCAGGTTCATACTTGGCTACTTGATACATGCTTCCGCATTCTTTGATTACTTGATTGGAGTCAACCGTGCATGCATGCGCTAGGGATAACACTTTTGGATTTAAACTTTTGTCTACATACTTACGCTATTTATAGCAACTGTGATTTTTAAACTAATTATGTCGCGAGTTCTTTCATTTATATTTTATAACTTTTGTAAACTCAGACTTGTTGTCGAACGGTTGTAAACTTACTTTGCAAGTCTTGTACTTTTCAAATGAATGCGACATAATTTTGGTCAAACGAGTCTCATATAGGGACTACGACCACGTAACGGGACCTCAGTTAGCGGCGCCGTCAATGACGATTTTGGTCGGGTCGTTACAAGTGGTATCAGAGCGTTGGTTGTAGGGAACTAGGACGTGCATTAGTGTGTCTAACAGAGTCGTTAGGACGCATTAGTGAGTCTAGACTACAACCGGATAGTTAGCATTTGCATTCTGACATACATTTGCTATAGATAGCACTTACTTGACTACTTGTGCATTATACTTGAATCATTCTTAGGCAAACTTTTTAATGGTACCCAACCTTCATCATACGAACTCGTATTCCGCCACTTTTTGGTAACACACGTAAATTCATGATTCATACACGTATGGATGACGACGACTTCATTAGTCACACTTGTTCGGGAACTCTGTCTCCCGGATTGTTATTTGCCACCGTTTCAACTTACTATCGGTTTCCCACTGGTGTTTCTTACTATCTACTTTTTGGTGTTACTACCATCACTACTCTAGGTGAGTATCGTCATCAACATTTATCACTACGGTTGCGTGCTACTCGTTATCATGACTCGTTACTCTTTTGATACCTGAATACCTTATTGTCTGACTCGAACCACATTGACGTGAACAATCATTTATACACTTCACTCGGGGAACGCTTCTTTATAGTTGCACTAATTCTTTCGATTCAATACGAGTCACGTTAGAGACGTTGTTACACTTTGTTTATTTTAAACTTCACGATTACACGAACTTGAATCTATAGAGTGATGTGGGAATGGAGGTATGAGTTAGCGTAATATAACGACACTCGATCAACGTGGTTATATTACGGTAAGACATACCAAAGTTCTAGTGACGCGTGATGGTGGTTAGACTCGATCAACCTAAACACCACCATGTGCCATGTACATGACTTCATCTTTTCAGGTTTGGACATCCGAAAACTTCGAAAATATTTATAACAACCATACCGGGGACACACCTTCGATTTTTTTTTTTGTCGAACTATACTTATGCTTCCGAATGAATTACCGATTCCATTCGACTTCAACCGTATGTCACACGGGTATACTAGCTCGTCCTCGCGCAGTCTTATTGACTAACTACAATTTACTCGTTATGCTCACATCGGGGCGGAAACTTCTCTTGCATCACCCTCGTACTTCCGGTTCAGGAGGTCCTTATTCTAAATTCTCAATGGAGAGCGACTCTTCACGTCATACAAGTATTCGCCGCGAGGGTGGATAGTCCTAACAATCGTTTTCAAAACCCGATAAGAACTTGCCCCGACGAACGTTTTTGGAAACCGATAAATCTTCCGCGACGCGAATTTTCTTGAGAAACTTGTCCTAGCTAACGTTTTCAATTCCTAGCAAACTTGTTCAATATGCCTTAGGGAAATGTACCCCGTTTCGGATCGAGATCCTCGTTTCACTTCTAGATTTTGGAGTACCTTACAAAAAGCCTCGGGACCCCGTTTAGACATGAGTACCGCGTACCATCCACAACCCGACGGACCGAACAAACATACGATTTAAGTCATGAAAACCATAATACGAATTTGTATTACCAACTTCAAATTTTCTTGAGAAACGTCTTTGCCTTTAATCAAACTCTCTTACTACAAAATTTTCATTCGAGTATTGACGCCACGCCTTCGAAACCTTATATGACCGGAAACGTCATTCTCCTTTTGTCGAACCAAGTAAACGATGACCAATTCACCGGGACCGGGATTATTCATGAGCAACCGAGAAAATTTATTCATATTCAGGTAAAACCCTACGCGACTCGTAATCACCAAGAGCTACGCCGATGTTAGACGTAAACATTTCAAATTCCACGTGGGAAACCGCGTCACGTTAAGAGTCGCACCTTGGAAGGGTGCAATCCGTTTCGAAAAAAACGTAGGAAGCTAAATCCGCGATATTTTGATCCTTTAAATTCTTGGGGCGTTTTGGACCCGTCGCTAGCCGTTTAGATTTTTCCGACTCATTTTGGGTCTCCGTTTATCCTACATTCGATGTATCAACTCAAAGACGTGTTTTGCGAAACGAGAACTTGTTATCTCCTTTGATGAACTCACTATCGACGATAAACCTCACTTCCTAGGAGGACCGATTGAAACCATGAATCATGGAAGCCAAACCTTAAAACAACATATGATCCCGACCGTCAAAATTCGTGGAAATACTCAAGGACGTACCTTCACTTATTCGTAGAATTTACAACGCAAGATCTCGAGTAAGATTCAACAACTACTACTTCCAACTAAATTTCGGGACGAAATTTCTTTTGAGGTGTGGATAATGTAACATCCCGCGTTTTTCCGTTAAATTTATTTTTAACACCGTCTTTTTTTTAAAATAATATCTTTCGCTATTTAAATTCCCAATTTCCGTTGACTAACGTTTATAATATTCTCGTTATTTAATTATAACATCACTCGTCTACTCGAGCGTTTTTAAAATATTCGTTTGGTTAAATCCCGCACCCGCTTCTAAACTCGAGGGACTAAAATTGACACGGGGCAAACTAGTTGACTAGGTCAACTAGTCCACCCCAATCACCACCATTCAATCCCTCCATCTCTCTCTCTTTCTTTCTTTTTTTTCTCTCAAGAACACAAACATAATTCATCATCTAAATCCGGATCGGGAAGCAAACTTCAAAACAAATTACATATTCGTGATCCTCTCATCATCCTCTTCGATTTGGTACCAATTTCATCCATTTTGGGTAACATTTCTAAAACACTAAATTTCTCTAAATTCGTTTTATATACTTGAAATTGTGTTAGTTAGTGTCTATGGCTCGTGTGTAACATGAATATATGTTTTGTTTGCTCGATTCGTTGTTTTGAGTAACTAGTTTGAACATTTGAAATGGGTGTGCTAAATCTTTGATTTTGGATGAGTTAATGTTGTTAAATTGTTAAAGTTCATGTTTTAATTGTGTTACTAGTATCACTAGCTTCGTTTTGATGCGTAGGTTGATTAAGGAAACTTCAAAAACATGAATATTGATTTTTGCAGATTTTGGTTAGGGTTTGATAGACTTAAAACGAGCTTTTGATGTTTCGAATGCCATGAAATGTTATTAGTAAGTGTTTAGTTGTAATGTATGCTTCATTACCTTCAAAACGGCATATCGTATGTGTAAATTGGATTCCCGAATCATAAAATACGTTTTACGAACTTGAAACTTTGAAAATAAACCTTTCTTGATCAATTGACGAGTTTTCGGTTATTGTAAATGATGTTTTTGATTTATGATATATGGTTAGTTGTATTCCTCGTCAAAATACCTTTTCGACGATATATGATAGGCATTATAAGTGTTTGCGGGTCAAGAATTGGGTTGGAAAAGGTTTTGGTTCGTGCACACTTGGAAAAACTGACCAGAATTCTCTGCCCAGGTAGTGGCGCGGCGCGCCACATCCCCGCGCGGAGCGCAGAATCGCCTGGCCAGATTCTGCTCACTTTGTCACATTTCACGCGAAATGTTTGACTAGCTACCGACCTCCGATTCACATGAAACTTGTTCTAATATGCTTATATATGAATAAAAACCTCAGAAAAATAGTTCGGGACCGAACCCGAACGTGTTGACTTTTTCGTTGACTTTGACCAAGTTTGACTTTTAGTCAAACTTAACCAAACTTTTATACAATCATTCTAACATGCTTTTATACTTGTTTCTTGTATGAAACTTGACAACGTGATTCACATGCTATACTTAATCGAGTCGTAACGAGCCATAGGACTAATTGAACACATTTCGCCCGACCTTGTGTCGTAACCGGTTAATTGATACAACTTACTTGTTTAGGTCAAGGCTAAGCAACTTTCATGCACACGTTTACTTTGTGAAGTACTTTTATACTCGTGCACTCGAGGTGAGATCATAGTCCCACCTTTTCAACAACTTTTATTCTTTTAAATCGTGGGCTGAGAAACATATACATTACATACTTATATACATTTCACATGTATATATACTTTTCATACTTTTATACTTTGAACACAAATACGAATACAAAGATACAGACGAGTTAGAACAAAAGTCCTCAATCCAATTATCATTAGTTCCACTTGCAGGGTGTAAGTGTAAGCGAGTGATTATGTTGTGTGGCCATACGGGTTTAACGAACCCTCATTCAGACGGTTCGCTACCGTTAGTGGATGAAATATAATTTCAACGTGCATAGTGTATGTTCTAACACTATATTCAAAATTCAGAGGGAAGATTCAGTTAAGCTTTGGTAATTGGGTGCTCGCAATACAAACTACATTCTTCGGAATAAATACGATTTGGATAATCATCTATACAAACTATTGTGGTTCAAAATATACTTTTACAAATACATTTATGATCTCACCAACGTTTTTCGTTGACAGTTTTCTACATGTTTTCTCAGGTTCATACTTGGCTACTTGATACATGCTTCCGCATTCTTTGATTACTTGATTGGAGTCAACCGTGCATGCATGCGCTAGGGATAACACTTTTGGATTTAAACTTTTGTCTACATACTTACGCTATTTATAGCAACTGTGATTTTTAAACTAATTATGTCGCGAGTTCTTTCATTTATATTTTATAACTTTTGTAAACTCAGACTTGTTGTCGAACGGTTGTAAACTTACTTTGCAAGTCTTGTACTTTTCAAATGAATGCGACATAATTTTGGTCAAACGAGTCTCATATAGGGACTACGACCACGTAACGGGACCTCAGTTAGCGGCGCCGTCAATGACGATTTTGGTCGGGTCGTTACAGTCTCATGGTGGTCAACAGTTTTAAATCGACTCATGCGGGTCCTTGTACTAATTTGACAAAGAGGTGCATGCGGTGCGGAGTAATGGGTCATGATATTCAGGCCTGCTCATTTAAAGAAAATGTTTGCTGGAATTGTCACAAATCAGGGCACAGATCAGTTGATTGTCCATTCGCAAGGAAGATGAGTTCTGGGGTAGGGGCAGGAGTAAGGACAGCGACAGTCGGGGGATCTTCGGCTTCGTCAACTGGACAGAAGCGTAAGACTCCTCTAAGACCTGAAGCAAGAGCCTTCCAGATGTTGGTAGACGCAGCTACTACTGCTGACGATGCTATCACCGGTATGTTTTTGGTTAACTCTACACCTGCTCGTGTATTGTTTGATTGCGGAGCCAATCGTTCTTTTATGGCTACTAGATTCTGTGATAAGTTAAACTTGCATGTTTCTATGCTACCTGAATCGTCAGAAGTGGAAGTAGCCAGTGGTAAGACTGTTCCAGTCACAACATCTGTGTCTGGATTAAGTATAGAAATAGATGGGAGTGTATTTTCGGTGACTTGCTTAGTGATGCCCATACCTAGTTTTGATGTAGTTCTTGGTATGAATTGGTTAAGTCGCCATAAGGCAAGTATAAATTGTGATAAGAAAATAATTTATTTTCCTTTGGCCGATGGGACATGTGCTGTGGCCCGAGGTGAACGGGGCGGGTTTAATCGTCCGTTAATTTCAATGATGAAAGCTATGAAATCGTTAGCCAAGGGATGTGATTCGTTTCTAGCGTATGTAATTGATACTAAGAAAGAGAAAAAGACGGTAGCTGATATTCCAGTAGTGCGCGACTTCCCAGAAGTATTTCCAGATGAATTACTGGGTTTGTCGCCAGTTAGGGAAGTAGAATACAAAATTGACTTGATGCCAGGATCTACACCAGTGGCTAAAGCTCCTTATAGGTTAGCTCCGTCCGAGATTCGCGACATGATGACGCAAATTCAAGATTTGCTAGATCGTGGGTTTATACAACCGAGTTCATCACCATGGGGTGCTCCTGTGTTATTCGTGAAAAAGAAAGATGGTACGCTTCGAATGTGTATTGATTATCGGGAATTGAACAAAAGAACCGTGAAGAATAAGTATCCTCTTCCGAGGATAGATGATTTATTCGATCAGCTTCAAGGAGCTTCGTTCTTTTCAAAAATAGATTTACGGTCCGGGTATCATCAAGTTCGTGTTGCTGAATCCGATATTCCGAAAACAACATTTCGTACTAGGTACGGTCACTATGAGTTTTTGGTGATGCCGTTCGGGTTAACGAATGCTCCAGCAATTTTTATGGATTTAATGAATCGGGTGTGTCGACAGTTTCTCGATAAGTTTGTCATAGTATTTATTGACGACATTCTGATCTATTCAAAGACAGAGTCTGAGCATGCTGATCACCTACGTCAAGTATTAGAATTGTTGAAACAAGAACAGTTATACGCCAAGTTTTCCAAATGTGAATTTTGGTTACGTGAAGTTCATTTTATGGGTCATGTTATTTGTCAAGAAGGTATCAAAGTGGATCCATCCAAAATAGAAGCGGTAATGAATTGGAATGCACCGAAAACTCTGACTGAAATTAAGAGTTTTCTGGGTTTGGCAGGGTATTACCGTTGATTTATCAAGGATTTCTCTAAGATTGCGGGTCCATTAACAAAGTTAACTAGAAAAGATGTATCTTTTCAATGGGGTGATGAACAGGAGAAAGCATTTCAAACATTGAAGCAGCTATTGTGTCAAGCTCCGATATTAGCGCTACCCGAGGGTACTGATGATTTTATGGTATATTGTGATGCGTCATATGCGGGTTTGGGTTGGGGTGATGAACAGGAGAAAGCATTTCAAACATTGAAGCAGCTATTGTGTCAAGCTCCGATATTAGCGCTACCTGAGGGTACTGATGATTTTATGGTATATTGTGATGCGTCATATGTGGGTTTGGGTTGTGTGTTAATGCAGCGAGAGAAGGTTATTGCGTATGCTTCGCGGCAGTTGAAAACTCATGAAAAGAATTATCCAGTACATGACTTAGAAATGGCAGCAGTGGTTTTTGCTTTGAAGCTATGGAGACATTATTTATACGGTACGCACTGCGTTATTTGTACAGATCACAAGAGTTTAAAGTATATCTTTTCTCAGAAAGAGTTGAATATGCGGCAGAGACGGTGGCAAGAATTAATAAAAGATTATGATTGTGAAATCCGCTACCATCTGGGTAAGGCAAATGTAGTCGCTGATGCTTTAAGCCGAAAAGGATCCATTGACAATGTGAAATTTATGCGAATTGAAATTGTATCTGATCTGATTGAGTGATTAAAGATGACGCAGTTAGAAGCCTTGAGGGATGAACATTTAAAATCCGAGCTTTTAGTTAAGAGAAAAAAGGATTTAATTGACGATTCTCGTGGATTAAAAACTTTCAACAATCGAATATGGGTTCCTTTACTCGGAGAATTGAGGGAATTAATTATGAATGAGGCGCACAAATAAAGATTATCCATTCATCCAGGAAGTACAAAGATGTATCATGATTTGAAAACTCTGTATTGGTGGCCAACAATGAAGAAAGACATCGCACATTTTGTGGAAAAATGTCATATTTGCGCCCAAGTTAAAGCTGAACATCAAAAACCCTATGGATCATTACGTCAATTAGAAATTCCAGAATAGAAATGGGAATATATAACAATGTATTTTGTAACTAAGTTACCTCGAACCCAGAAGGGACATGATATGATCTGGGTGATTGTTGATCGATTAACCAAGAGCGCACACTTTTCGCCTGCTAGTGAAACGACATCGTTGAGTAAATTGGCTCAGCTGTACATAAATGAAGTTTTAGTTCGGCATGGGATACCATTATCTATTGTGTCAGATAGGGATTCGAGATTTGTATCTAACTTCTGGCAGAGTTTACAACAAAATTTGGGTACTCGTGTTAATCTTAGTACAGCGTATCATCCTCAAACGGATGGTCAAAGTGAGTGAACTATTCAAACGTTAGAGGATATGTTAAGAGCTTATGTATTAGAATATGGTGGGTCATGGGATTCTCACTTACCATTGATAGAATTTGCATACAATAATTCGTATCATTCAAGTATCGGCATGCCACCCTACGAGATGTTGTATGGTAGACGATGCAGAACTCCGACTTGTTGGTTAGAGGCCGGAGAGAAACAGTTTGCAGGTCCTGAAATTGTACAACAAACCGCTGATAAAGTTGCAATAGCTCGAGAGAAGTTAAAAGCTGCTAGAGATAGACAGAAAATGTACGCAGATCCTCGTAGACGACCAGTGACATTTTCTATGGGTGAACGTGTGTACCTGAAGGTATCGCTGTGAAAAGGTGTAATTCGTTTTGGTAAACCCGGAAAATTAGCTCCAAGGTATATAGGTCCATTTAACATCAGGCAGATATTGAACGATCAAACCGTGGTTCTGGATCTTCCTGCAGAGTTAGCTGGTATTCACGATACATTTAACATATGTTATCTTCGTAAGTGCAAGGTAGACGACGAAAGTCAGATTCTGCCTTTGTAGGACTTAAAAGTTGACATGAATAAAAAGTTAGTTGAAGAACCAGTCAGGGTTGTTGACAGAAAGGTTACCAGGTTACGTAAGAAACAGATACCAATGGTACTTGTAGAATGGAAACATAGTTTGGGTTCTAATTTGACTTGGGAAACGGAAGAATTAATGAAAGCTAGATACCCTCAATTGTTTGACCTGGACCAGATTCCGAGGACGGAATTTTCTTAAGGGGTGGATTTGTAACGACCTCGAATCGGGCCTAGCGGTAAATGACTTTTACCCTTAATGAATATTAATTATTAATATTAGTGATTTTAATAATTATGGGTTAATAATTATTTGATTAGTTAGTTATGTGCGCTTTGTGACAAGGGTCACAGAACAGGTTTCGTTATGTGAATTGGACCTCGTTAGGGCTGCCTAATGAGGTACATTGTGTTTTAGATAACTGGTAAATACCCGTGTGTAGTGGGGAATGGGGTTTCCTCACTATGAAGAAACCCCAATTGAATATATACTCCTGTACGTTCCTTATTCTACCTATTTTAGAAACTAAGAACCCTAAAACACTCCATGCTCTCTAAATCCTTAAAATCAAAAGTGCAAATTGAAGGCTAGTGATTTCTCTTATCTGATTCTAGTGATTACAAGGATCAAGATAAGGTAAATATCTCTGAATTTGATGAATTTAAAAGTGGGTTTTGGGTAAAATGGGTTTTGGTAAATTTTGAGCTTGATTCTTGTGTATATGTGTTTGTTAGGCTTGATTGATGTTAGAAATAGTTTATATAAGTGTTATGTGATATTCTTGAGCCTTTGTATCGACCAAAACAAGCAAAAATCGAGTTTTTGAGCCAAAAACGCGAAAAACAGCGTGCTGGAGCTGTTCTTCAGCTCCCACACGAGTGATAGATCAACCGCGTGAGTGACCACACTTTTGAGGGTCATCCACAAGTGTGAGGACTCACTCGTACGAGTGAGGCCTCAGCCACACGTGTGAGCAGCAGGTCAGAATTTTGAAAACTTGTTTCGGTCATAACTTTCAAACCGTAACTCCGTTTTCAACAAATAAACTATCGTTGGAATCGTCTTAAAGTATACGTTACAATGATAAGGTTTTAAAATACTAAATCAAACTTTATGTTGGGTGGAAAAAGCTAAAATTGCAATTGGGCTGCTGTTCCTGCTCAACCGTGCGAGTGAGGCACCCACCCGTACGGGTGAGGTGTTCAACCGCACGTGTGAGCTTCTAAATCATGCGAGTAGACTTGAAAGTCACTCGTGGGGGGTAGTTTTTCAGTCGTAAGAGTGAGGATACTCACCCGTACGAGTGATCTGGTCAGTCGCACGAGTGGGACCCCACCCGTGCGAGTGATGAAGTTTGTATGTTTGGGTCAAGTGCTATTCTGACTCATTTACTATATTGTCGTGTTTATTTCTTCTAATGTATAATCTGGTTGAAATGGTTACTAACTAGAGAAATGATATTCTCAGGTGATAAAGGAAAAGGTGAAGGCTCAGTGAACTAAGACTACTGAGTTCTTGTATTTCCAGGTGAGTGGGACTATCCTAATGTTTATAAGTATTTAGTAGCGGGTTATGCTACTGTTACCTTGGCTTACTCACCTGAATACTTAGTAAATGATATACTGTGCTATATTATGTGACTTGTTGTGGCCACCCTGGATGCCGACTATGGGTTAGTAGTTTGGTAGTGATATTGCCGATTGCGGGTTTTGTAGCGACAACTGGCTTACATGTGGGGCAGCTATGGTTTTGTAGTTATGCCAAATTTGTAAGTTGGGCAAGAGGCAGGAATGAGTCTTTCTGGTTCAGGAGTTACTATTCGCGTAGTATAGTTGAACGATGCACCCCCTGCATCTGGATACTATGGGAGGGAGACAGTAACTGGAATTATCGGTATACTCCAACTTGATCGATTGGAATTAAGGGCCCGACCAGGACGCCGATCCTCTTGTTATCAAGACCTTATTTGTGTATTGGCTAGCTTGATGCTATATGCTTATACCTGTTAGGACTGCGCCATTCACTTAGCCTTGTGCTAACCCCTCACTTCCTCCCATGCAGGTAGACTTGTATGTTAGGGTTTTTGGGAGGAGCTTGCTGTTTTGATGGATATGTTTGAAGAACAAACTCTGATGTCTTTTGTATAACCTAAAATTAGTTGTTTAACGTAACACCAGATAGATTATAATAATCGTGTGGTATTGTAAAACTTAAGTATTATATGTATAAAGTTTCCGCTGTGTATTTAAAAAAAAAATGGACGGTGTTACATATTGTATCAATTTCATGTTCCTAACTCCGGTTATAGTCAAAACGAAATCAATGCGCGGTCAGAAACTGACTGGGCAAACCCCAAATGTACCCCTTCTGATTCCTGACTTTTAATTATCGTATGAGTCCCTGGCCAGACTTTTTGGAATTGATTTTAAGTATATTTATGATCTGGAGTTTGCCATGTTTACGTGAATTTTGTACTATGAGATATTGTGCTAAGTATGCTACGTGTTTATGAACTTTGTGCACAACGATAAACTGAAATTGTGAAAATGATTATTCATGACCTGAAACGTATTGTTTGACTTAGGTTTGACATGTTGACCAACATTTGACATGAACCTACTGATGTTGACTTTAGTTGACCACATTGACCAAGTTTGACTTTCGGTTTGACTTCGGTTGACTTTGGTTGACTTGCATGAATTACTTGTCTATATGTTGACTTTTACTTTGAAACGCGTCGAGTCGAGCAATAAGACAACTTATACTATGAAACCACCCTTATTTAAGATACATATATTGACCAACCTAAATACGTATACTTAGGTTGCATTGTTCAGCTATAAACCGTACAAGTTTTTGTCAGTCATCCAAGCTTATTCAAAGGTGAGTCTACAGTCCCGCTTTTTACATGTTTTCAGGGATGAGAATACACGCTATTATACTTACTTTATCAAATGCTTTTGTAATGACACGAGTACTATATATGCATATTGAGTTTGTTCAAAAAGCCTCTAGCTTGAATACTTTTAATACCATCGGTGTAAGCACGATTTAGATGGACGGATCCGTTAGGTTGACAACCTCACCCGCTATAAAAATTGTGGTGCATTTATTTTGAACATTAGATACGCTCGAAAAAGTGTATAACATTTTAGGAGGTAAAGGCGGGTATAGTGGCTTCTATACTCGGGTCATTGCTAGTATTCAGGTGCTCATATTATGCAAACGTTTTTACGACTTTGTGTTGTACTTGTAAAATCTCGTGGTCAAGGAACTTAAACTATTTTCTGACAACTGTTTTTCAGATACTATACAACGTTATTTAAAACTGTGGTTTACGAACAATTGAGATAGAAACTTGTCTTGGTATTGTCCACAAATATTTGAAGCTTGACATGATAGTGTCAACAAACTTTTTAAACGGGACACGGAGTTGTTTACAAACTTTTAACATTGAACCTTGTTGGTCTTCCACTATTAAACGTTTTCAAAATGTATATCTTAAACATACCGTATTGTTTACCTAAAACCTGTAGATTCACTCAACATTATTGTTGATCCGTTTTGCGTGTTTTATTCTCAGGTATTAATTGCTTCCGCTGTAAATTGTTGCCGTTACGTAGAAGTCAAGCCAAGCACTGGAACCAGAGTTAACGTTCCGTCAAAGGAATTTTGACGGGGTGTTAAACATATGATGTTCAAGGATTATATCCTAGACATGAGGAGAAACATGGTTTTAAGGGTATGCTTGGTAGTGTTGATTGTATGCATTGGGAGTGGAAGAATTATCCCGTTGATTTGAAGGGACAATACACTCGGGGTTATCACAAAAAACTGACCATTATGCTTGAAGCAGTTGTTTCGTATGACCTATGGATTTGGCATACTTTTTTGGAATGGCGGGTTCCAACAATGATATCAATGTTTTAAATAATTCGTATATTTTTGATAAACTTAAGAACGGAACATCTCCATCCGCACCGTTTGAGGTAAATGGTAATCAGTACACTAAAGGTTATTACATAGCTGACGGTATGTATCCCGACTGAGCGACATTCATCAAGGGTTTTAGGTGTCCCACAGATGAACCAAGGATTAAGTTTACTAGCTTTCAAGCTAGTGCCCGAAAGAATGTAGAGAGGGCTTTTGGTGTTCTTCAAGGTCGGTTTCATATTTTAAGGATAGCAAAGGATAGCAGCACGCACTATGTCAATAAACAAGATGCGAAGAGTGATGGAAACTTGTGTCATATTACATAATATGATTTCAGAAGACAACGGATTTGCGCTAAGTGATTGGGATGAAGAGTGGATTACCAAGGAAATGGAGAATCGTTGAATTTTCATGTAATCGTTAAACTATTAAAATAAATTAATTTATGTTATTTTTATATTTTTATGTTATTAAATATGATTTTAAACTCAAAAGAAATAAAGAAAATAAAAAACTGATGGACTCTACTGAAATCTGACACTAAAATTTGACACACGTGATTAATGAAGGTCAGATTCTGACCTTGCCTAGTCACAGGCAGATTATACTTTTTGCCCAAAAAGTGCACTCTCTGCATGTGACGTCACAGGCAGGGTTAATGATGGTATTCGATGAACGATTGCTATCTACATATCACTTTACAGACAATTAAAGTCTATTTAATTTTATTTAAATTAAGTGATAACAAGGATAATGACTGTAAATTCACATTTAATTTAATCCATATTAACGTACGAGCTCACGTTAATATTCAATACTAAAGTTTTTGATCCAAATGTTATTAGTAATAAATGTGTTTTTCATTATAATTGTATTGTACACTTAATGAAATATCAGTAGTAACGTTATTAAATACTAATTTATACATCTCTTGTACAACGCAGGGCTCATAAAACTAGGAAACATCTAAATATCTTACTTAATTAAATGGTCAACTTCCAATAGACTAAATGATTGCAATCTCCATCAATTTGAAGAGTACAAAAGTTGTTTGTTTTATTGTAAATATGTTTCGAATCTCTCTAAACTAACAGCGTTATCAACCTATCACAAAATATATTTTTTTTGTTATGTTACTAAAAAATACTTTAACACATGATATGTGAAAATGTTTAATTACATGTGCTTCCACGCGACTATAACTTAGTTTAGTATATCATTCGATAGATTGTTAAAATATATGCATATGATTAAAAGTTCATATCGGCTTGGAATTGAATATTATAAAACGCCAAATAATACATGCAATATATCATATCAAGTGAACCCACTCTTGTGGTCCAGTGGTTCACCCCTTTGCACTTGTGCATTGGAATGAGGGTGAGGAGGTCTCAAGTTCGAGTCTCTCCCCTTAAAAATATTCGTAGGATTTATTTCCTGAAAGTCGAATTGTCCCGAGGAAGGTTTTACCGACCCGTATTCAGGACTCATGTCTGACCGCCTGCCCCTCGGGATGGTATAAGATTCGGATCCCTTTAATGCGATTCGAGTTTCCTGCCCGAAAGCGCGTGCGTGCGTGACAAATGAGAGTATTTGATGCCAACAACTTGCCTTTAAAAAAAAAAAATCATATCAAGTACATAGCTACTAATTCCTTATACGAGTATTTAATAAAAAGTAATTGAATTATAGCGCCAAAGATAGATGTGTCAACGGGTCTTATAATTAATAAAACGCATTTGAATTAGTCAAATACCACTTAGTTAGCGCAAGAGCATAACATAACAATATATATTTTAGTTATTTGAATAAAACTAATTTGAATAAAAAATTATTTGAATAAAAATAACTAGTAAAACGGACCCGCGCGATGCCGCAGGGCCTTTGAGTTGCGTATTCATAGTTAACGGAGCGTTATGTATTTACATAAGTAAAAATGTTTTGCTACGGGTGTTTTTAGATACACGTAGTTAGTACATAGGTGTGTATATGTATTGAATATATCCGAGGTATTTAGCGTTTTTTTAGAAGTGTCCGTTTCGCGTATAGTTAGTCCCGTTGTGTTCGTAAGATTTTTTTGAGTTGAACGGTGGGTTCGAAATAATTTAACGCGAGGCGAGCGTAAAGATATGTCCCGTTAAAAATATGGGTGAGGTTTGGTTGAGATTTTTAATTAAACTAATAAGTTTTATTTTGCACCCCTGATATGGGGACTGAATTTGAAAGATGAATATATTTTGAGGGAGTGTTTGTTTTTTTTTTTTTTTTTTTCTCTTTTCCCCTGATGTCGTTTTGACCCGAATTTGGGTAGGGGTTGGGCCAAGACGACCAAAAGCTTGGTGGTCATTGGTATATATGGGTAATGGGTAATGGGTAATGGGTAATTTAGTTTTAGTGATTGCTGTATTAGGTTACAAGGATAATTTGAATGGTTCGATTAAAAGGGTAATCCAAGTAACTAGCAAATCTAATGGACTATATTAATTGTAATTTAGATTAATTTCTCTAAGTTTTATTAACAATCTATCTATAGTTTCTATTAAAATTTTATAATGATGATGTCATTAATAGGCTAATTTCTTTGTTAAAAAAATTAAAAAATAAAGAAAAAAATCTAAGCATGGTGGGTGATGTCATTAATCTAAATAATTTTAATTTAAAATAAAATCTTATTAATTAAATATTATTATTAAATCTTATTAATAATTATTTTAATTATTAAAATTAAATAATTTTAAATAATTTTAATTAATTATTTTGAAATGAGTACGAGGAGGTCTAAAAGCTAGGCAGAAGTAAACCCTTTTAAGGGAGTGTTTGGTTTTTTTTTTTTTTTTTCTCTTTTCCCCTGATGTCGTTTTGACCCGAATTTGGGTAGGGGTTGGGCCAAGACGACCAAAAGCTTGGTGGTCATTGGTATATATGGGTAATGGGTAATGGGTAATGGGTAATTTAGTTTTAGTGATTGCTGTATTAGGTTACAAGGATAATTTGAATGGTTCGATTAAAAGGGTAATCCAAGTAACTAGCAAATCTAATGGACTATATTAATTGTAATTTAGATTAATTTCTCTAAGTTTTATTAACAATCTATCTATAGTTTCTATTAAAATTTTATAATGATGATGTCATTAATAGGCTAATTTCTTTGTTAAAAAAATTAAAAAATAAAGAAAAAAATCTAAGCATGGTGAGTGATGTCATTAATCTAAATAATTTTAATTTAAAATAAAATCTTATTAATTAAATATTATTATTAAATCTTATTAATAATTATTTTAATTATTAAAATTAAATAATTTTAAATAATTTTAATTAATTATTTTGAAATGAGTACGAGGAGGTCTAAAAGCTAGGCAGAAGTAAACCAATTCAAAATTTATATTTTAATTTACCCTTTTAAAATAAAATGACAAGCAATATTATCTCTTAGACTATTTGTAGTGGTTGGGCGCGTGGGTTGGGAGCGTGGGTTGCTTTTTGTACTTTTTTGATGACTATGACGTGTGGGTTAGTTGTGTGGAGTAGTGGTGGTGTGGGTTGGTGGTGTGGGTGGGTTAGTGGAATGTTGACGTGGCATTTAATTTTTAATTTTTGTTGTGTTTTAATAATTTGTTTTATTTAATAAGTAGAAAAAAATGTAACATAATTTGAATAATTAAAATGTAACACCCCGTCAAATCCCTTTAACGGAATGTTAACTCTGGTCCCAGTGCTTGGCTTGACTTCTACGTAACAGCAATATTCTACAGCGGAAGCAATTAATACCTGAGAATAAAACACGCAAAACGGGTCAACAATAATGTTGAGTGAATCTACAGGTTTTAGGTAAACAATACAGTATGTTTAAGAAATAACATTTCGAAAACGTTTACTAGTGAAAGACCACCAAAGTTTAATGTTAAAGTTCTTAGACAACACCGTTTCTCGTTTCAAAAGTTTGTTGACACTACCATGTCAAATTTCAATCATTTGTAGACAACACCCTGTCAAGTTTTATCTCATTTGCTCGTAAACCACAGTTTAAATATCGTTGTATAGTATCTGAAAAACAGTTATCAGAAAAATAGTTTAATTTCCTTGACCACGAGATTCTATCGCTGCATACACCGAGCACCTGAATACTAGCATTAACCCGAGTATAGAAGCCACTATACCCGCCTTTACCGCCTAAAATGTTATACACTTGTTCAAATGTATTTAATGTTCAAAGTAAATGCATCACTGTTTTTATAGCGGGTGAGGTTGTCAGCCTAACGGATCCGTCCATCTAAATTGTGCTTACACCGATGGTATTAAAAGTATTCAAGCTCGAGGCTTTTTGAACAAAACTCAGTACGCATATGTGTAGTACTCATGTCAATATAAATTAATTTGAAAATGTAAATATAACAGCGTGTATTCTCATCCCTGAAAACATATATAAAAAGCGGGACTGTAGACTCACATTTGAATAAAGCTCGGAATGAAAGACAAACGACTTGTACGGTTTAGACCCGAGTAATGTAACCTAAGTATATGCATTTAGGTTGGTAAATATATGTATCTTAAACAAGTGTAGTTTCATAGCATACGTTGTTTTATTGCTCGACTCGACGCGATTTAAAGTAAAAGTCAACTATATCATGCAAGTGAAACAAAGTCAACCGAAGTCAAATCGAAAGTCAAACTTGGTCAATGTGGTCAACTAAAGTCAACATCAGTAGGTTCATGTCAAATATTGGTCAACATGTCAAACCTAAGTCATACAATACGTTTTAGGTCATGAATAATCATTTTCACAATTTCAGTTTATCGTTGTGCACCAAATCCATGAACACGTAGCATACTTAGCACATTATCTCATAGTACAAAATTAACATAAACATGAAAAACTCTAGATCATAAATAGACTTAAAATCGATTCCAAAAAGTCCGGCCAGGGTCTCATACGATAATTAAAAGTCATGAATCAGAAGGGGTACATTTGGAGTTTACCAAGTCAGTTTTTGACTGCGCACTGATTTCATTTTGGCTATAACCGGAGTTAGAAACATGAAATTGATACAAGACCAGTGGACATAGTTCAAGAACAAATCAAAGTAACACATATAAAAAATCTAGCAACTTTTGTTTAGCCAATTGGTACATTTATTCGTGCAAGTTGAACATTTAGTTTTCAGCTCAAATCAGAACTCACCTAAAGTATGGCTCTATTGTGCCCAATACATAAGGTTTCAGAGATTGACATAAACTAACAATAAGTCACATATCATGTTAAGTTTCATTTCCCAGAATAATACATTCTAAATCAATATACAAAATCCACAGAGTACAAAACCGTGTTCAATTTACAGATTCGATTCTCATTTAGTTAGTCACATTCGCACGCGATTATCCGAAGATCTAGATACAATTAGCCTATAATATCCACATGAAAGATGAAGTAATTTTTGTCTACTTTTCAAATATGCAAATATTTAATCACAGAAGTTAACACATTTTATCATACAAGGTTATTTTCATGCAAGTGCTGTATAAAACTACATTTACACTAATTCTAGTATATCTCGGGCTATACATAAGCAAAAGACATGATATCCTAGTCTAACTTGAGTTTTTTTAAATTATCTTTCCAGTGGTATAAGTCTCACATGCCAATTCCTTTTCTATCAATACCAAATTTCTGATCAAGCAACAAAACACAACGATAATTCAAATCGACATAACTTAATCATAGGAAACGAAATCAAGCGAATCCAAAGCCTAAACTCAATAGTTTTTCGCAAGGAATCTGATTATAACATAATATCATACATTTGAAAAATCAAAAATTCACTGATCACACAATAAACAATTCGGTTTTCGCATTAAACAATCACAACGAGCAATTTATCGCATCTAGTATTCATCAAACATCAAGAATTGAGCAATAGACAACCTAATCCATGAAACCTTAACAAAAATCTGATTTTAAAGATTATAGTTTATGTAAATATACCTTTGATCAACAATTAAAGCACACCAATACGTAGAGGACGATGTGAATTGCAAGTTTCGTGTTCGAGGTTTAATCAAAAAGTGAAAATTGAAGGCATGGTGATGGTGATGAATGGCGACGGTTGGGAGGGAGAGGAGAAGCAAAAAAAGTCGACTGAATAAAAAGAATGGGGTAGGGTTTGAGTAGTTAGGGTACTACTAATTATTTATATTAGGGTTTAATTAATAATAATTACAAACAAGTCCCCTAAGTTACAAAATTTAAAATATAAGGGGGGGAGGGAGTGGGGTTCGGCCGATTAGGACCCACCATGGTGTCGCGGACTCTCGTTTTGCAATTCCGTGTATTTGTGGCTCGTTTTAAGTGTCGTTTAGTCGTACCGAAGGCCCGGAACGCTAACCCGATCGTTAAACGCAACCAATCGTTTAATTTATTAAAAACCCAATAAATTAATTATATTAAAAAGTTAATAATTAATAAAATTAATTATTAAAATAAACCCGAGCGTTTCGTTGCTCAAAAAGCTATGATCAAAATCGTACCGTTTTTATCGTATTTCATTATCCGAAATATTTATTCGAATTAATATCAACCCATATTAATTATTAAAACCCTCCGAAGATCAGGTACGCATTTAATACACGTAAACGCATAAAAGTTAAATAATCGCCGTTAAATAAACTAACGGAAGGTTAACGGAAGTAACGAAAAAATCAGGGTTGTTACATAAAATGACATCTTACATTAAATAAAAAAAAATACATAATTAAATAGTTAAAAAAAGGTACATAAATTAAATTCATAAACTAAAGACGAAAAAACATAAACTAATCGGTGTTCGGGATGTTGTCAATGTTCAAGTCATCCTTCAATTTTCCACGAATCATCTTTTTAAAATTTTGAAGACGAATCACGTCCTCCGGTTCCTCAAAATCTCTAGAAGATTTTCCCAACACATCAAATTGTGTAAGTGCGGTTTGCATAGTACAAAATTCATTAAATTTATAAATCGCACTTTTCTTGTCCACGACCATATTAGACATTTGGTCCAAAAATTCGTCCACCCTTGACGAACTCGAACTCCGACCACGAGATGACGCTCCTGCGTCTGAAGAAGCCGATTTCTTTTGGGCTTTCTTTGCTTTATCACGTCCCATTGGATGTGTCATTGGTACGTCCCCAAACAACTCCTCCTCAAAGTCTTGGGAAAGTCGTACCGGATCTCCCTGTGTTTCCCCTACCTCGTTAACATCGACAACATGTTTTTGAGCTCTTTCAACCGGATCATTAGGAACATTCCACTTTGGATGTGTTTTCAAGAAAAAAATGCTTCGTTATAAGGAAATTGTTTATCATATTGACTAGAATATGATTGCTCCGCAGAGTGGTAAACGTCATCGTCATTAGCTCCACTTTGCCAATGATCCTTTATATCGTTAAAGATAGGCAAAAACTCCGTACAAGCTTTGTTGACATCTCTCCATTTTGAAGATAACAAATCTTCATGACGTACCCAACCTTCTTCGTTTTCATTAAACTTTTCCATAACCGTGCCCCAAAAACTTTTTTGCTTTTGTGATCGACCAACAATTGGATTCTCCGAAGCATCACAAAAACATTTCGCCAACCACAAAATCTCTTGTTGTGACCACATTTTTTGTTTCCTCTACGTACCTTCCACCGATTTCCCTATATATTTTTATAAACATATTATTAATAAAAACAATAATAATAATAATAATAATCATAACAGTAAGTAATATATATATATATATATATATATATATATATATATATATATATATATATATATATATATTATATACTATTTATTTAAACTATATAATAAATATATATATTTAAACTAACAGTAGGTATAATAATAATAATAATAATAATAATAATAATAATAATAATAATAATAATAATAATAATAATAATAATAATAATAACAGTAGCTAATAATAATAATAACAGTAGCTAATAATAATAATAATAATTTATAATTATAATAACCTTTATCTTTTTTGAGGTATTTTCGCGTTTCCCGTGTTTGAGATTGACGAACTTGAAGTTGTTGTTCTTGTGATTCTTCATCTCGCAATTGCATTCGTTGGATTGGAATTTGTTGGGTTGATGTTTCTTGCGAACGCATCTGATAAAGTTGTTATTGTTGTTGTTGTTGTTGTTGTTGTTGTTGAAAAAGAGCCCATTGTTGTTGTTGTTCAAAATTTAGCGGAAGTAAGGGTTGATTGAACCCGAACAAATTTCTAGACATATTGGCAATTTGTTGAGGACTAGGTGTTTGGAGTGGTGGGGATGCTAATCCGGGAGTATTTGTTCGACCGAACACCATAAGATTTGAAAACGAACCGGTTTGGTTAAGTGGTGTTCGGGGATCTTCATTATCATCTTGCAAAGTGAATTGAGTGTTTGGATTAGACATTTAAAAAAAAAAATAAGAATTGTAGGAGAAGTATGGAAGAAGTGTGTTTGTGAAGAGTGAAGTGGTGTTTATATATATATATATATATATATATATATATATATATATATATATATATATATATATATATATATATATATATATATTATTAATTAAATTGATTAAATTACAACGGATATATATATATATATCCGTTTAATATTGAATGTGTGCAACCACCAACCATCAACCCAATAAAAAAAATGCCACTTGTTTCATCCTCTCCATCCCACTCCGTCGCCTACCCCGTTGCTGCCCCACCCACGCTCCATTTTTTTTGGCTCACCAACGCCTCGATACGGAGGCAGAAGGGCAGCGCCTGCTACCACCTCATCACCCACGCCGTCGTGGTGATACCGATACAAGGGGTCTTATGTAACGACCCGGAGATTTCCGACCAAATTCAAACTTACTCTTTATATGATTTCGACACGATAAGCAAAGTCTGTAAAGCTGAGTCTCAAAATTTTGGAACAGTTTACATTAATGCATTTGCCCTTTGACTATTCTCGACGATTCACGAACAACTAATTGTAAATAGATACATGTATATTATATATATATATATATATATATATATATATATATATATATATATATATATATATATATATATATATATATATATATATATATATATATATATATATATATATATATATATATGTAATAATTTGAAATGTTAACTGAAGTAATATATGAGTTAATTGTTGAAAATAAATATGTAAAATAATATGCGATGTAATGAAAACTATTATTACAAATATATATTTATATATATATATATATATATATGTGTATATAAATATGTATATAATTACCACTTGTAAATATATAAAATAATATTAAATCTATTGTTTGAAAATATATATTGTTTAAAAATATATAATATATTTGTTTTAGAAATTAAACTTGCTATTTTTAAAACTTTTTATATATAGAAGGGGAATATATTAAAAATAAATGATTTCGAGCTTAATTAGTAAACGTCAGTAATACTCGGTGGACATTTCGTTAGCGTTCATATAGATTTAACATGAGTCTATGAAGGATTAAAATAAAAATTAAACTGTAAATCAATTACGAAGATTTTAGATTTGTTAAAAGTATTTTTACCTTTTTAAGTTTAAATATTAGTACTCTGTACATATAAATTGGAATAGAAAATAAATAATTTTCGAACCTTTTTGATCAGGTTTCAAACAAGTAATGAATGAAATAATTAAATATAGTTAATCTAAAAATTTAGGATTTTTAGGAACACTTTTAAACGTTAGCTGTTTAGCAATGGACACGATATAATCATCTATGGTAAAGTGTCGGTAACATATGGACAATTAAGATCACGAGCATTGAATTGTTGTCACTTTAGTTTACTGTGCATTTGAACATTATAATTATATTCTTATTATTATATAGACATAGTTATATAGGTGTGATATATGTATATCATACTTACTCACTTCCTTTCTCCTAACTACATCAATCATAGACCATCATCACCCTACCACTAACCACCCTACAACCACCATGATTATCACCACCATCGGTCACCCTTGAAACACCATAACTACCACTCTATAAATGCTATATTTTTTTTGTTTTCTTGTTTGGTTTTGTCGAGCACCACCCCACGATCACCACCACCCTAAACTCGCCATCAACACAACCAATCACCACCACGACTACAAACTATTTCTGCTTCTATGTCGTGACTCAATCACCACAACCAAATTGTAATCCATCTCTCTCTTCCATCTCTCTCTTCCTTTCTTATTCAATTAAAAAAAAACCACCACCATAACTTATTACTGCTGTTCGAGAACCATCACACGTAGCAACAGTTCTGGGTTCGATTTCTATCGAGGACAACAGCATGGCTGCTGTTGTAAGTGTTTTATTTTGTGACCCAAAACCCTCTCACACGAAAGAGATGATGATTAGTGACGTAATAAAGGTATCAAATGATGTTAACTCGATGATAGAAGATGATTATGCACATAAAATCATAACAATGATACTGTGATAAAAAATTTTTTTAAAAGGGACGATAATGATTTTTTTTTTTTTAAAAAAACGATGATGATTTATTTTCAAAAAAAAGAAAAAAAAGAAAAGGACGATGATGATTTTTTTTATTTTAAAAAGGACGATGATGATTTTTTTTATGTTGATCGAGTGATGATTATGAAGATTTGAAGCAGAGATGATGATGCAATTATGATAGATGATGCAGAGATGATGAGGATCTACGATTATGTTGAAGAGGATAGAAGAAGATGGAAACCGAATCATTTGGGGTTAAAAGAAGTAATCCAAGTATAAAAGAAGAAAGATAAAGATAGACGGATGGTTGAGGGTGTGGTTGTTGTTCGTAAGGTCCTAGGTTCGATTCCTGGATGCTGCATACTTCTTTTATTTTTTAAAACAGTCCGCCACCAAAACAGGCCCATTGGGCTTGACAGAATTAATTCGTGGGTCAATCAAAACCATAAGTGGAATGGGCTGAAATTGAGTTATTGTTAGTTGGGCTGAATAAACGGGTTAAATGGTATTGGGTCCATGATTTAATTAGAAAAACGGTTTAGCTCAGCTGTTTTGGTGTGGTGACGGGTTAACGGGAGGTCGCGGGTTCGAGCCCCGTCGTATGCAATTCTTTTGAGGAAGCTTAATAAAGGGTATAACCATATTTTTTTATCTATTATTATTATTATTATTATTATTATTATTATTATTATTATTATTATTATTATTATTATTATTATTATTATTATTATTATTATTATTAATATTCTAATTAATGTTATTATTAGTGATTGTTATTTGTACAAGTATTATGGTTATTATTATTATTATTACTAAAATAAGTATTAGTTACCATTTATTATTTATTATAATTAAAATTACAAATATGATTATTATTAGTATGAAAATAATACGAATTATTATTATTTTCGTATATATTAGTATTAGTATCTTTCTATAAATAATAGAAATTATTAATATTAACATAAGTAGTATTATTTGTATTAGCACATGTATTATTATTAAGTAATTACTAAAATCAGTAACATAGCTATTCTTAACTGTAAAAGTTAATATTTTACAATTATAATTACTAATATCATTATAATTATCATTAAGTATTATAATGACTATCATTTTTACCACTACTAATATTATTTTGGTTTTATTATAACTACTATTATTAATAAACAAATATATATGTTAAAAATATATTTAATACATATGCCATAACGAAAAGTAATAACAAAATGAATATATGAAACATATATATTATTAAAGGTATATAACTAATAAATTTATATATATATTGTACGGTTACAGCTATGTATATTAATAAATATACAAATGATATAGGTTCGTGAATCCGAGGTCAACCCCGCATTGTTCAATATAGACATATGTATTTTTACTACAAAATACATTAGGTGAGTTTCATTTGCTCCCTTTTACTCATTACATTTTTGGGCTGAGAATACATGCAATGTTTTAATAACTGTTTTGCAATATTTATATGCGTGAGTTTCATTACTCTCTTTTTAAATGCTTTTGCAATATATATTTTTGGGACTGAGAATACATGCGCTGCTTTTATAAATATTTTACGAAATAGACACAAGTAAACGAAACTACATTATATGGTTGAATTATCGAAATCGGATATGCCCCTTTTTATTAAGTCTGGTAATCTAAGAATTAGGGAACAGACACCCTAATTGACGCGAATCCTAAAGATAGATCTGTCGGGCCCAACAAGCCCCATCTAAAGTACTGGATGCTTTAGTACTTCAAAGTTTATATCATGTCCGAAGAAGGATCCCGGAATGATGGGGATATTCTTATATGCATATTGTGAATGTCGGTTACCAGATGTTCAACCCATATGAATGATCTTTTGTCTCTATGCATGGGACGTATATTTATGAGAAATGAAAATCTTGTGGTCTATTAAAATGATGGAAATGATTATTTATATTAAACTAATGAACTCACCAACCTTTTGGTTGACACTTCAAAGCTTGTTATTTCTCAGGTATGAAAGAAATCTTCAGCTGTGCATTTGCTCATCTTAGAGATATTACTTGGAGTCATTCATGACATATTTCAAAAGACGTTGCATTCGAGTCGTTGAGTTCATCAAGATTATTATTAAGTCAATTATAGTTAGATATATTATAAAATGGTATGCATGCCGTCAACTTTCGATGTAATGAAAGATTGTCTTTTAAAAAATGAATGCAATGTTTGTAAAATTTATCATATAGAGTTCAAGTACCTCTCGATGTAATCAACTGTTATGAATCAGTTATAATCGATATGGACTTCGTCCGGATGGATTAGGACGGGTCGTTACAGTTGGTATCAGAGCGGTGGTCTTAGCGAACCAGGTCTGCATTAGTGTGTCTAATTGATAAGTCGTTAGGATGCATTAGTAAGTCTGGACTTCGACCGTGTCTGCATGTCAAAAGTTTTTCTTATCATTTGGTGTCGAAAATTACCTGCTTATCATTCTTAAGGAATCACTTGCTTATCATTCTTAATCTAGACATATCTTACTGCCTGGATTGCATGAATAGTGTATAGACAAAATTCATATCTTAACGTATCTGCTACTTCATATCTTAGCGTATCTGTTATTGTAACTTTGACTGACATATTCCGTAGATTCCTCCGTAACTTATGGGATTTTAGTATTATATATACATATGTAAATTATGTATTGCAGGGTACTAATCTACATCCTATAATCTATTTCTTATTGAAAATCCTTCATCTGATTGTACGATATGAATCCCTCAACCAGTTCGAGTCCCTTAGATTTCGATAGCTATTCCGATAGTTATTCCGACAGCTATTCCGACATGGATATTCACCTAAGCTCCGAAAAGCGGTGTCACCAGAATGAATCAATCAATCAGTCATCCCCAATTCATCTGATGCATTCGTAGTCGACTTAATCAAAGGAGACGCGAAGAAGGCGATCCCTTCCACCAACCGAATTCACCTCTTGACAATGAACCCGAAGCGTTTACCGGCAAACCTATCTGAAACACCATTTTCACCCTCATTGCCAGGATATCCCACAACGATTATATTCTATCCAAAATTCTAGATCTTATTCATCCGCTCGTTCTGACCGACAATCACTCCGGAATAATGGAAGAAGTCAACGAACTTCGCGCCCGAGTTGTAGCCTTGGAAAATATGGTGCAAAACATACTAGTTTCAGCAACATCACCGACACCAACAGTACCATAAATAACGGCAACAGTACCATAAATAACGGCACCAGTACCATCAACAATCTATGCCTCAATATCTCATTATGTACCTCGAGCATAATCATCAATCTACGAATCGTTCTACATCATTTATCTTCGTTCGACATGACAATTATATAATCTCTAATGTTTTAGAGACTATATATTCTAATTCTAACGGTAAATCAAATGAGTTTAATATCATATTGACTTATTAAATCCATGATTATATCTGAAGAAAATATATATGTACATATATTTTCATAAAGATTGTAATTAAAAATTCTTTCGTACAAACTGTTAATGGTGAAAATATTTTAACGGGTAGGTAATACCCGAGGAATATTTAGATTTCACATTAATAAATTATACTGTACATTATTCGAATCTGATTCAACAGTCATTTACTATCTTACTTACAACCACCGATATACGTATCCGTTCACCGCAGAATAACCATTTTTATTTAATTTCATATTCGGATTTTGACCTATCAGAATCCAACAAGTGGTATAATGAAGAAAACATATGAAGAAAATAAAATTTGTTAGAAACAGACTAATTAACTATGAGAAATTGTGTTAAGAATCCACGCTAACTGTTCCTAGCTAATTGTTCCTAGCTAACTGATTACATTTTAGTTATCGCAATTTAATTATCGCAATTTATATTATCGCAATGTTATTTATCGTTATTTAATTTCTGTTATTTACTTTACGCACTTTAAATATCGGGACACGTATACAAGGTTTTGACATATCATATCGACGCATTTATATATATTATTTGGAATAACCATAGACACTCTATATGCAGTAATGATCGAGTTCTCTATACAGGGTTGAGGTTGATTCTACAATAATATATATAATTTGAGTTGTGATCGAGTCTGAGACATGTACACGGGTCACGATACTTATTAATTAATTCGAATATTATAAATTAAACTATATATGAATTATTGGACTGTTAACTGTGGACTATCGACTGTGGACTATCAAGATTGGACAATTAAAAATGAATTAAAATATTAATTATAACATATGAAACTAAAAAATTCTTCAAGTTTGCCACTTGATTTCATCTTAAACCTCATTTGTATCTCGACGATTACAATCTGCGTTCAAACCTTTCATAATTCTTGAAAACACTTCAGGCGAGAGGATGAATCAAGCGCATTTAATCTACGGAAGAAAAGATTGATACATGATAAGGCTAAAAAGGAACATATATTTCATAGTATTATTCCCCAAGAAAGACAAGATTTTAGTTGCAATTGTTCCATTTTCAAGTAATATTCGTTTATATTAAATAAGTGCGAAGACAAAAGGCGAAAACGAAGAATTGAAGACACAAAGGTCCAAAAACCTAATAAGTACAAGATACAATTAAAAAGGTTCAAATTATTGATGAGGAACGTCTAAAAATGACAAGAGTACAAGTTACAAAATGCAAAGTACACGATATAAAATTGTACGAAAGGACGTTCGAAAATCCGGAACCGGGACATGAACCAACTCTCAACGCTCGACGCAACGGTGTAAAAATTACGAGTCAACTATGCACAAGAATATAATATAATATTTAAATAATTCATAATAAGAATAATATTAAATAATAAAAAGTTGTTAATTGAGCATAGTTAAGGGGTCATAAGTGAAAATTTCAATTCAAAATTCGTCTATAAAGGAAAACGAATTCTGGTCGATTTTGTACCCCTTTTCAATCTCAAAAATCTATCTCTCTCTCTCAATTATGTAAACGTATATATATATTTATTATAATCTACATCCTATAATCTATTTATTATTGAAAATCCTTCATCTGATTGTACGATATGAATCCCTCAACCAGTTCGAGTCCCTTAGATTTCGATAGCTATTCCGATAGTTATTACGACAGCTATTCCGACATGGACAAAAGACCGACACTTGTGGAAATTGGACTATTGACTATTAATAGATGGGGGGTATTGTCTAATTGAGTGACAACTCATTGGAGTCTGTCGAACCTATCTTCAAATTAATTATCCTAATGATTAATAATGATTATGGTTGTCCTATTTAGTGACGTTCATATGGAATCTATTATAATTATTTAATTAATTATTCGGGTTGGGTAATTGATTATTCAAACTGATCAAGTGGGTAAATTAATATTCATATCTAATCAAAACAGGGGTGGATTACATACAGTGATAACTGGTGTAATTGTTGACAGAAGTGATAACTGCGTCACAGTTTAAATCCTTAATTAGTTGGAATATTTGACTTCGGGTATAAGGGTAATTTAACGAGGACACTCGCACTTTATATTTATGACCGATGGACTATTATGGACAAAAATCACATAGGTTTCAAATAATCCAGGACAAAGGACAATTAACCCGGGATAATTAATTAAAATCAAAAAGTCTAACATCATGATTATGAAAGTTTAAATAAGCATAATCCTTTTATTTCATATTCTATCGCAATTTTATTTATTGTTATTTTATTTATCGTCATTTATATATTTTACGCACTTTAATTATTGTCATTTATCTTTACGCTTAAAAATATAAAATCGACAAACCGGTCATTAAACGGTAAAAAACCCCCTTTTATAATAATATTACTACTTATATATATATATATATATATATATATATATATATATATATATATATATATATATATATATATATATATATATATATATATATATATATATTATATAAATATAGTTTTATAAAAATATAGTACGTAATCACTAGCTCCCTGTGGAACGAACCGGACTTACTAAAAACTACACTACTCTACGATTAGGTACACTGCCTATAGTGTTGTAGCAAGGTTTAGGTATATCCCATCCGTAAATTAATAAAACTTGTGTCATATTTTGTAGTATTTTGTATTAAAAATAATACTATTTCGTACCCTCACGCTACAACATCAAGTTTTTGGCGCCGCTGCCGGGGACGCTGAAAAACGCTATATTTTTGTTATGTTTGTTTAAAAGTAATTTTTATTTTTAATATATTGTAATAAGTGTTAAAAAAAAGTTAGTGTACCTAATCAATATTTCTTTTTGGCGCCGCTTGTCACTATATGCCCATAAATATCGTGACAATTGCAAAATATATAGTGATAAAGTTTTAGAAAAGTCGTATTTATTAAATACTTCAGGAGTATATTATGTAACTTATAATTAATAATTTCTATTATGTCGCTTTCATGTGAATAGTAAATTAATTAATTTCGTTTCATTTACTATTCATGAATAGTAAATGAGTTAAAAAAAAAAGAAAGGTAAGTATCACCTAGTTTTAACATCACGATGTGTTATTATTAAACTTCATCATTTAGTTTAATTACTTGCAATTGTTCATTTAGACAATAGAATATAATATTGTACTACAACAAATATAAAATAAAAGCTGTTTGTGAAAAGTACTTTGGATTTAAGATAAAAAAAAATGTAAAAAGAAAATTGATTTGAATGTGCCAAAGTGATTTCATTTGAGAAATTCTTGAAAACACGTGATTTGAATGTGCCATAGTGATTTTATTTATGAAATTATTGAAAACACTTTGAAGAAGCTTCAGGAGACGGTTGGCTTCTCAAAAATAGATGAAAGGCTACAAATTTTTGTAAGAGGGCAAAAAGTATCTAAGTTTTATTTATACACTCAAATACTAAAAAAAAGTTACACATACAACTTTAAATTTTAGGGAGGCGAGTGCCCTCCCATGTCTCTTGAAAGCTCCGCCGATGCCTAGTATCATCTAGTTTCTCGTAGCCTTTAAAAAAAAAAAAATTAAAATCCTTAAAAAAAAGAAATATTAAAACGTAAAAAAAAAAACAAAAACGTAAAAAAAAACGTAAAAAAAAAAAAAACGTAAAAAAAAAAAAATTAAAAAAAAAAAAGTTAAGTTTTATTATCTTTAGATTTTTAGAATCTAGTCGCAACTTTTAGTATTAAGTTTAGTTTTGCCATAATTATTTTTATACTTTTAGATTTTTAGGCTTTGCCGTAAAATCCCTTAAGTGCTTATTCCTTAGACTAAGATTTAGGTGCTTTAGAATTTTGCGACGCCGTTTTTCGCGCTACTTTCTTATTTTTATTTTTCGACGCCTATTTTTCGACCTTTTATAATTCGACATTTTTCGACGCGCAATCTATTTCTTTCTTATTTCTCGACGCTCTAGTTTTTTTTGGACCTAGAATTTTCTCTATTTCTTATCTAATTCTTCAAACGGAAAGAAAAATTATTTAAGCGGTTAAATTAATAGACGTTGACATTTTTCTGGTTCGTAGTAATAGTTGGATTTGTTAGTGGCTAGTTGTGGGCTTCCGATTTAAAGGGTCCTGGCTACCTGCTGCATCTTTTGGCTATTCGAAACGTGGGCAAAATCAGAAAAGTCTATTAATTGGACAACTTATATAAGTTTTTCTATTTTTATAACTAATAGGATATTCTGTGAATGCACCGAGCAAAACGTTCACCACCTGTAACTCGATCAAGACATCTAGCCAATATTGTAGCCGTTGATTTTTCTTTAGAATCGTCATCAAGTCGACCAAGTACTCAAACTCAAATTTCCGATAATCCAATTTTTGAACCCAACCTCACAACTAAGAACCCGGAAGATACTCAGGGACAATTCCGAGATCCTGATCCACTAATTATTCCTCCTGAACCACAAACCGTTAAATCAGAATCCTCTAGTGATTCGTATTCAACAAATTCAATTATGGAAGTAACGGAACCTCTAAGTATGGAAGATCGAATGAGAGCTACACGCACGGGCCAAGGTCACGCCATTTTTAAGCCAGATATTAATGCACCAGATTATGAAATCAAAGGACAAATCCTACACATGGTAACTAATCAGTGCCAATATAGTGGTACGCCGAAGGAAGATCCCAATGAACATCTTCGAACGTTTAATATGATCTGTACACTATTCAAAATCCTAGAAGTGGAGGATGAACAGATCTATCTCATGTTGTTTCCCTGGACTTTAAAGGGAGAAGCCAAAGATTGGTTAGAATCGTTACCTGAAGGGGCGATTGACACATGGGATGTTTTAGTTGAAAAATTTCTTAAACAATTCTTTCCGGCATCCAAAGCCGTGAGACTTCAAGGAGAAATTGTTACGTTCGCGCAAAAGCCAAACGAAACTCTATATGAGGCGTGGACAAGATTCGGAAGGATGTTGAGAGGATGTCCTCAACACGGTCTAGATACTTTTCAAATAGTGCAAATCTTCTATAAAGGCGTAGACATCGCTACAAGAAAAGACATCGACATAACAGCTGGTGGTTCCATCATGAAGAAAACCGCAACTGAAGCTTACAAAATTATTGATAATACAGCCTCCCACTCTCATGAGTGGCACCAAGAAAAAGATATCGTTAGATCATCTAAAGCGGCTAGAGCCGATTCTAGCCATGACTTTGATTCCGTTTCCGCAAAAATAGATGCTTTCGAAAGAAGAATGGAAAAGATGAATAAAGATATTCACGCAATACGAATCAGTTGTGAGCAATGCGGTGGACCACACTTATTGAAAGATTGTAATGTTGAACTAACGATGGAACAACGAGAGAATGTTTCCTATATGAACCAAAGGCCGGAAAATAATTATCAGAATAATTATCAACCGCCAAAGCTAAACTTTAATCGAAATCAAAATATTCTTTACAATCCAAATGGACCCAACAACAACTCGTACAACCAACAAGGTCCAAATAACCAACCAATTCAAAACAACACTTTCAATCAACAAAGACCTAGCTTGTATAAACCGCCACATCAAACCGAAGAGAAAAAGCCAAATCTAGAAGAAATGATGGCAAAGCTAATGGAATCTCAAACACAATTTATTACGTCTTAAACCCAAACGAACGAGAGGTTTGATCAGTCATTAAGAACTCAACAAGCTTCCATTTTGAATCTAGAAAAACACGTAGGTACTCTTGCTAGCATGATGAGTGAGAGGGAACAAGGAGAGCTACCGAGTGATACTGAAGTAAATCCTCAGAATGAGAATGTTAATATGGTGTCCACGAATTCTGAAAAACCAGCTCCAGAAGTTGGGGAGGTTTTAGATATGAGTAACAATGAAGAAGTTACAACACCACCACCACCCGAGTATGTAAAGCCAGTGGTGGCACCATACAAACCACCCATCCCGTTTCCAAGAAAAGGAGTTGAGTATGAGCAAGTGATAGGTAATAAAGATTGTGATACTTCTGGAAAGAAAAAGAAGAAGAAGAATAAGAAAGTACAAGAAACAAAAGCCGTAGAAGTAAACCCGGTAAAGACAGTTCCACCAAAACCTCCACCTAGGGTAGGTGATCCGGGTGAATTTATTGTTCCTTGTCTACTTAGTGATTGTGTCATGTATGATGCACTAGCAGATTTAGGTGCGAGTGTGAGTGTTATGCCTCTTTCCTTATATAAGAGATTAGGTGTTGGTGAGTTAAGTCCAACGGATATGAGTGTTCGACTCTTTGATCAAACCATTAAGCACCCAGTTGGAATTGCCGACAACCTACCCGTTCAAGTAGGCAATTTAACCTTTCTAGTCGAATTCATTGTCATTGACATAGAAGAGGACCCAAACATTCCTCTAATTTTAGGTCGACCATTCTTAGCGTCCACCGGGGCGTTCTTTGATGTAAGAAACGGTAGAATGACACTTAGTAGTGGTGACAAATCGATCACCTTTATGATTCGAAAGTCTAAATCTCCACCAACCAAAACCGTTGAACCAGCAAAAACGATTGGTAAGAACCATGTTGTTTTACCAACTCCAACGGTAGTGCTTAACAATAATAAAACGCCTAAGTGTGGGGAAAATGAAGTAACACCTAATGATGACATGATAACAAAGAACCCCGTTGTTGATACGAAATTAGATAATCCCGTTATTAATAGTTCAATGAAGAAACTTATTAAACGGATTCGCGATGCTAGAACCAAGGGGAACTTTAAGTTATGTAACCGATTAGTATCTAATCTGTCGCCTAAAGAAAAGGCGAAGCTAGTTGAAATTGTGGATATAACACATGAATCCGACCAATGGCTTAAAGAAAAAGTCACAGATATGCAAGTTGATTATGGACCAAGAGAAATTGACGATGAAGTTAATCACAATTTCAACACCACAGCTACCTAAGTGTGGGGAGATTCAAATGTTCTAAAAAGAAGACGATGTTATCTAGAATTAGTTGTTCTGTTCTCGTGTAGTTCCGAGAATGGAATCCGATTGGTCTTTTCCGCTAGTAGACACTAAAGAACTAGTTTTCTCCCTCCATTTTGAATTTTTTTTTAGGTTTTATATGAAATTAATATGCTTTTTAAATTTAATTTTTGTGTGTATTTAAAAACAAAAATTTACTTTATTTCATTAAGTTTAAAAAAAATGATTTCTAAAATTCGTCGTAAGTTGAACACTAGGTCATTGAACCGAAATTGCTTTACCCGAAGGCGAGGCGACAAATTTTGTTATCATTATTTTATTGATTTAAAGTATGGCAAAAAAATATTATATTTTATAAATTTTTGAACGTGGGGTTATATACCAAACTTCAAAAATATGTATATATATGTTTGTATTTTATGTTATATACAAAACAGGGTAAAACAACGCACTTTCAAAGACTGTCATTAAGTTCAGCAAAAGGTACTAATTTTGACGACAAGAAGCAAAATATCAAATGTGAGATAACAACAAGATGTTTGCAAACTGGGTATTTTTAATCATTTCTCTACGCTAATCACCCTCATGAATTTAAATTTTTACTGATTTCTTGCAAATGAGGGCATTGCAAGATCTCAAGTGTGGGGAAGGGTTATAAATTCTTTCGGGTTTACACTTGTTTTAATTGCCAAATTTTGTGAAAATTTGAAAAAAATTTCAACTAAATGAATTCAAAATCATGTATATACATATTTATGAACGATAAAACTAGGTGTTAATGCCGAAATTATTGTTACCTCGAGGACATAAATTGAGAAACAACCCAAAACGCTTGAATTCATTTAAAATGGGATAGAAGAGAATAAAAAGGCAAAGAAAAGAATAAATAAAAGCTAAGTGTGGGGAGAATGTACCAAGTTATTCAATTAAAAACTATCTATCACATTTTTGTATAAGAATTATTGCAGGTACTTTTGCTTTGGACGATACTAATCAGTTTTACCCGGTTTACTGTAATATATTTTAAAGAAAGATGGATCTACACGATGAATCAATTCCATCATTAAAAGGAAGTAAAGTCTTCCGAAAAAGACACGCGCTTCTTGATTTAGGTCAAGAAGTTGTCGTCCAGACCAGCTGTAGGTTGACGAAAAATCTAGAAAAGTCATCTCTAAAATCAGCAGGAAATCCACGGACCTCAGCATCAAACAGGGTCGCCAAGTGGTCAGATTTATCCTAACCATGAGAAGGATTTATCTCGTACAATGGGGGGCACCGTGCAAATTAGCTTGATAAGACTAATGAATCAGATCCCCAGAAAGGATAATCTCCTTAAAGATTAAAAATCAGCTTTTAAGCCTGATATTACTCAATCCTAGAGATTGACCTTAAAGATTGAGAATTCAAACTCATGGAATTCAATGATATCTAAACTCGAGCTTGAACGAGAAAATATTTTGATCAAAATTAAAACCGATTTGTTTTCTGAAAATCCATTTTCAATGCGTTCATTACCATTGAACGTAAAATCCTAGGAATTCAACAGAATTCATTAGGTCACCTGAACCAAATCGGGTGTCAACCGTAAGAACGGTGGTTGCATAGCATGGTCGGAGACAGGACCTTGTGCCGGACCGAAAAAATTATAGGATAATCTTTACTATTGCTCCTACCAAGGATAGTACTAGCATCCGACACGTTAAAAGACCATAATCATCTGCATGTCACGGGACATTGCCTTAACAGTTTCTTGTTCATCGCTTTCCTTTACAACCGGACGGTAGTTTACCGAAAGGTAATATACGGAACAAGTAAACTGGATGTGTGCTTTCCGATACCGGGATAGCAGTGGATTACACGAACCTAAAAGTTTTTAGCCAAAATATTGATCCACAAATATATTTTGCAACACCGATAATGAATCAAATCAGAAAACTTGTCTAGGGTAAAATCTAGCTTGAATTTTCAAAAGATCAAATGTTTTCATAAAGATCCAATTTCCTTAAGGATCTAAATTTTTATAGTCATGTGGGACTGTAAACCGCCTTTCAAATGTGCACTTTGCTTTGGAAACCGAAAGTAAATCGGCTATTTGATTGCAAGTGTCGTTGACCTAAACCTGAGGCAACTGTGGATGACACACCCACCTTTAACCATATTGTTACTATCATTTTTTATACCGCTCTATCAAAATCACTGATGTACAAAGTGTGAAGAATAAAGAAGTGATTCGTGTGATGTATTTTTACTTCAAGACTATATTGCTTGAGGACAAGCAACGCTCAAGTGTGGGGATATTGATAAGGCTAAAAAGGAACATATATTTCATAGTATTATTCCCCAAGAAAGACAAGATTTTAGTTGCAATTGTTCCATTTTCAAGTAATATTCGTTTATATTAAATAAGTGCGAAGACAAAAGGCGAAAACGAAGAATTGAAGACACAAAGGTCCAAAAAGCTAATAAGTACAAGATACAATTAAAAAGGTTCAAATTATTGATGAGGAACGTCTAAAAATGACAAGAGTACAAGTTACAAAACGCAAAGTACACGATATAAAATTGTACGAAAGGACGTTCGAAAATCCGGAACCGGGACATGAACCAACTCTCAACGCTCGACGCAACGGTGTAAAAATTACGAGTCAACTATGCACAAGAATATAATATAATATTTAAATAATTCATAATAAGAATAATATTAAATAATAAAAAGTTGTTAATTGAGCATAGTTAAGGGGTCATAAGTGAAAATTTCAATTCAAAATTCGTCTATAAAGGAAAACGAATTCTGGTCGATTTTGTACCCCTTTTCAATCTCAAAAATCTATCTCTCTCTCTCAATTATGTAAACGTATATATATATTTATTATAATCTACATCCTATAATCTATTTATTATTGAAAATCCTTCATCTGATTGTACGATATGAATCCCTCAACCAGTTCGAGTCCCTTAGATTTCGATAGCTATTCCGATAGTTATTACGACAGCTATTCCGACATGGATATTCACCTAAGCTCCGAAAAGCGGTGTCACCAGAATGAATCAATCAAGCAGTCATCCCCAATTCATCTGATGCATTCGTAGTCGACTTAATCAAAGGAGACGCGAAGAAGGCGATCCCTTCCACCAACCGAATTCACCTCTTGACAATGAACCCGAAGCGTTTACCGGCGAACCTATCTGAAACACCATTTTCACCCTCATTGCCAGGATATCCCACAACGATTATATTCTATCCAAAATTCTAGATCTTATTCATCCGCTCGTTCTGACCGACTATCACTCCGGAATAATGGAAGAAGTCAACGAACTTCGCGCCCGAGTTGTAGCCTTGGAAAATATGGTGCAAAACATACCAGTTTCAGCAACATCACCGACACCAACAGTACCATAAATAACGGCACCAGTACCATCAACAATCTATGCCTCAATATCTCATTATGTACCTCGAGCATAATCATCAATCTACGAATCGTTCTACATCATTTATCTTCGTTCGACATGACGATTATATAATCTCTAATGTTTTAGAGACTATATATTCTAATTCTAACGGTAAATCAAATGAGTTTAATATCATATTGACTTATTAAATCCATGATTATATCTGAAGAAAATATATATGTACATATATTTTCATAAAGATTGTAATTAAAAATTCTTTCGTACAAACTGTTAATGGTGAAAATATTTTAACGGGTAGGTAATACCCGAGGAATATTTAGATTTCACATTAATAAATTATACTGTACATTATTCGAATCTGATTCAACAGTCATTTACTATCTTACTTACAACCACCGATATACGTATCCGTTCACCGCAGAATAACCATTTTTATTTAATTTCATATTCGGATTTTGACCTATCAGAATCCAACAAGTGGCATAATGAAGAAAACATATGAAGAAAATAAAATTTATTAGAAACAGACTAATTAACTATGAGAAATTGTGTTAAGAATCCACGCTAACTGTTCCTAGCTAATTGTTCCTAGCTAACTGATTACATTTTAGTTATCGCAATTTAATTATCGCAATTTACATTATCGTAATGTTATTTATCGTTATTTAATTTCTGTTATTTACTTTACGCACTTTAAATATCGGGACACGTATACAAGGTTTTGACATATCATATCGACGCATTTATATATATTATTTGGAATAACCATAGACACTCTATATGCAGTAATGATCGAGTTCTCTATACAGGGTTGAGGTTGATTCTACAATAATATATATAATTTGAGTTGTGATCGAGTCTGAGACATGTACACGGGTCACGATACTTATTAATTAATTCGAATATTATAAATTAAACTATATATGAATTATTGGACTGTTAACTGTGGACTATCGACTGTGGACTATCAAGATTGGACAATTAAAAATGAATTAAAATATTAATTATAACATATGAAACTAAACAATTCTTCAAGTTTGCCACTTGATTTCATCTTAAACCTCATTTGTATCTCGACGATTACAATATGCGTTCAAACCTTTCATAATTCTTGAAAACACTTCAGGCGAGAGGATGAATCAACCGCATTTAATCTACGGAAGAAAAGATTGATACATGATAAGGCTAAAAAGGAACATATATTTCATAGTATTATTCCCCAAGAAAGACAAGATTTTAGTTGCAATTGTTCCATTTTCAAGTAATATTCGTTTATATTAAATAAGTGCGAAGCCAAAAGGCGAAAACGAAGAATTGAAGACACAAAGGTCCAAAAAGCTAATAAGTACAAGATACAATTAAAAAGGTTCAAATTATTGATGAGAAACGTCTAAAAATGACAAGAGTACAAGTTACAAAACGCAAAGTACACGATATAAAATTGTACGAAAGGACGTTCGAAAATCCGGAACCAGGACATGAACCAACTCTCAACGCTCGACGCAACGGTGTAAAAATTACGAGTCAACTATGCACAAGAATATAATATAATATTTAAATAATTCATAATAAGAATAATATTAAATAATAAAAAGTTGTTAATTGAGCATAGTTAAGGGGTCATAAGTGAAAATTTCAATTCAAAATTCGTCTATAAAGGAAAACGAATTCTGGTCGATTTTGTACCCCTTTTCAATCTCAAAAATCTATCTCTCTCTCAATTATGTAAACGTATATATATATTTATTATAATTTTAATTTTAATTTTAATTTCAATAATAATAATTTAGTTATGTAACAAATAATTTACGGGTTTTAAGTCAGAACTCTGTCCGTGTAACGCTACCAAATTAATCACCACTGTAAGCTATGTTCTTCCTTTTTAATTTAATGTCTCGTAACTAAGTTATTATTATGCTTATTTGAGCCGAAGTAATCGTGATGTTGGGCTAAAATATTAAGACGGGGTTATTGAATTTTGTACCATAATTAAGGTTTGGACAAAAGACCGACACTTGTGGAAATTGGACTATTGACTATTAATAGATGGGGGGTATTGTCTAATTGAGTGACAACTCATTGGAGTCTGTCGAACCTATCTTCAAATTAATTATCCTAATGATTAATAATGATTATGGTTGTCCTATTTAGTGACGTTCATATGGAATCTATTATAATCATTTAATTAATTATTCGGGTTGGGTAATTGATTATTCAAACTGATCAAGTGGGTAAATTAATATTCATATCTAATCAAAACAGGGGTGGATTACATACAGTGATAACTGGTGTAATTGTTGACAGAAGTGATAACTGCGTCACAGTTTAAATCCTTAATTAGTTGGAATATTTGACTTCGGGTATAAGGGTAATTTGACGAGGACACTCGCACTTTATATTTATGACCGATGGACTATTATGGACAAAAACCACATAGGTTTCAAATAATCCAGGACAAAGGACAATTAACCCGGGATAATTAATTAAAATCAAAAAGTCTAACATCATGATTATGGAAGTTTAAATAAGCATAATCCTTTTATTTCATATTCTATCGCAATTTTATTTATTGTTATTTTATTTATCGTCATTTATATATTTTACGCACTTTAATTATTGTCATTTATCTTTACGCTTAAAAATATAAAATCGACAAACCGGTCATTAAACGGTAAAAAACCCCCTTTTATAATAATATTACTACTTATATATATATATATATATATATATATATATATATATATATATATATATATATATATATATATTTATATAAATATAGTTTTATAAAAATATAGTACGTAATCACTAGCTCCCTGTGGAACGAACCGGACTTACTAAAAACTACACTACTCTACGATTAGGTACACTGCCTATAGTGTTGTAGCAAGGTTTAGGTATATCTCATCCGTAAATTAATAAAACTTGTGTCATATTTTGTATTAAAAATACTACTATTTCGTACCCTCACGCTACAACATCAAGTTTTTGGCGCCGCTGCCGGGGACGCTGAAAAACGCTATATTTTTGTTATGTTTGTTTAAAAGTAATTTTTATTTTTAATATATTGTAATAAGTGTTAAAAAAAAAGTTAGTGTACCTAATCAATATTTCTTTTTGGCGCCGCTTGTCACTATATGCCCATAAATATCGTGACAATTGCAAAATATATAGTGATAAAGTTTTAGAAAAGTCGTATTTATTAAATACTTCAGGAGTATATTATGTAACTTATAATTAATAATTTCTATTATGTCGCTTTCATGTGAATAGTAAATTAATTAATTTCGTTTCATTTACTATTCATAAATAGTAAATGAGTTAAAAAAAAAAGAAAGGTAAGTAACACCTAGTTTTAACATCACGATGTGTTATTATTAAACTTCATCATTTAGTTTAATTACTTGCAATTGTTCATTTAGACAATAGAATATAATATTGTACTACAACAAATATAAAATAAAAGCTGTTTGTGAAAAGTACTTTGGATTTAAGATAAAAAAAAATGTAAAAAGAAAATTGATTTGAATGTGCCAAAGTGATTTCATTTGAGAAATTCTTGAAAACACGTGATTTGAATGTGCCATAGTGATTTTATTTATGAAATTATTGAAAACACTTTGAAGAAGCTTCAGGAGACGGTTGGCTTCTCAAAAATAGATGAAAGGCTACAAATTTTTGTAAGAGGACAAAAAGTATCTAAGTTTTATTTATACACTCAAATACTAAAAAAAAGTTACACATACAACTTTAAATTTTAGGGAGGCGAGTGCCCTCCCATGTCTCTTGAAAGCTCCGCCGATGCCTAGTATCATCTAGTTTCTCGTAGCCTTAAAAAAAAAAAAAAATTTTAAATCCTTAAAAAAAAGAAATATTAAAACGTAAAAAAAAAAACAAAAACGTAAAAAAAAAACGTAAAAAAAAAAAAACGTAAAAAAAAAAAAAAATTAAAAAAAAAAAAATTTAAGTTTTATTATCTTTAGATTTTTAGAATCTAGTCGCAACTTTTAGTATTAAGTTTAGTTTTGCCATAATTATTTTTATACTTTTAGATTTTTAGGCTTTGCCGTAAAATCCCTTAAGTGCTTATTCCTTAGACTAAGATTTAGGTGCTTTAGAATTTTGCGACGCCGTTTTTCGCGCTACTTTCTTATTTTTATTTTTCGACGCCTATTTTTCGACCTTTTATAATTCGACATTTTTCGACGCGCAATCTATTTCTTTCTTATTTCTCGACGCTCTAGTTTTTTTTGGACCTAGAATTTTCTCTATTTCTTATCTAATTCTTCAAACGGAAAGAAAAATTATTTAAGCGGTTAAATTAATAGACGTTGACATTTTTCTGGTTCGTAGTAATAGTTGGATTTGTTAGTGGCTAGTTGTGGGCTTCCGATTTAAAGGGTCCTGGCTACCTGCTGCATCTTTTGGCTATTCGAAACGTGGGCAAAATCAGAAAAGTCTATTAATTGGACAACTTATATAAGTTTTTCTATTTTTATAACTAATAGGATATTCTGTGAATGCACCGAGCAAAACGTTCACCACCTGTAACTCGATCAAGACATCTAGCCAATATTGTAGCCGTTGATTTTTCTTTAGAATCGTCATCAAGTCGACCAAGTACTCAAACTCAAATTTCCGATAATCCAATTTTTGAACCCAACCTCACAACTAAGAACCCGGAGGATACTCAGGGACAATTCCGAGATCCTGATCCACTAATTATTCCTCCTGAACCACAAACCGTTAAATCAGAATCCTCTAGTGATTCGTATTCAACAAATTCAATTATGGAAGTAACGGAACCTCTAAGTATGGAAGATCGAATGAGAGCTACACGCACGGGCCAAGGTCACGCCATTGTTAAGCCAGATATTAATGCACCAGATTATGAAATCAAAGGACAAATCCTACACATGGTAACTAATCAGTGCCAATATAGTGGTACGCCGAAGGAAGATCCCAATGAACATCTTCGAACGTTTAATAGGATCTGTACACTATTCAAAATCCGAGAAGTGGAGGATGAACAGATCTATCTCATGTTGTTTCCCTGGACTTTAAAGGGAGAAGCCAAAGATTGGTTAGAATCGTTACCTGAAGGGGCGATTGACACATGGGATGTTTTAGTTGAAAAATTTCTTAAACAATTCTTTCCGGCATCCAAAGCCGTGAGACTTCAAGGAGAAATTGTTACGTTCGCGCAAAAGCCAAACGAAACTCTATATAAGGCGTGGACAAGATTCGGAAGGATGTTGAGAGGATGTCCTCAACACGGTCAAGATACTTTTCAAATAGTGCAAATCTTCTATAAAGGCGTAGACATAGCTACAAGAAAAGACATCGACATAACAGCTGGTGGTTCCATCATGAAGAAAACCGCAACTGAAGCTTACAAAATTATTGATAATACAGCCTCCCACTCTCATGAGTGGCACCAAGAAAAAGATATCGTTAGATCATCTAAAGCGGCTAGAGCCGATTCTAGCCATGACTTTGATTCCGTTTCCGCAAAAATAGATGCTTTCGAAAGAAGAATGGAAAAGATGAATAAAGATATTCACGCAATACGAATCAGTTGTGAGCAATGCGGTGGACCACACTTATTGAAAGATTGTAATGTTGAACTAACGATGGAACAACGAGAGAATGTTTCCTATATGAACCAAAGGCCGGAAAATAATTATCAGAATAATTATCAACCGCCAAAGCTAAACTTTAATCGAAATCAAAACATTCTTTACAATCCAAATGGACCCAACAACAACTCGTACAACCAACAAGGTCCAAATAACCAACCAACTCAAAACAACACTTTCAATCAACAAAGACCTAGCTTGTATAAACCGCCACATCAAACCGAAGAGAAAAAGCCAAATCTAGAAGAAATGATGGCAAAGCTAATGGAATCTCAAACACAATTTATTACGTCTCAAACCCAAACGAACGAGAGGTTTGATCAGTCATTAAGAACTCAACAAGCTTCCATTTTGAATCTAGAAAAACACGTAGGTACTCTTGCTAGCATGATGAGTGAGAGGGAACAAGGAGAGCTACCGAGTGATACTGAAGTAAATCCTCGGAATGAGAATGTTAATATGGTGTCCACGAATTCTGAAAAACCAGCTCCAGAAGTTGGGGAGGTTTTAGATATGAGTAACAATGAAGAAGTTACAACACCACCACCACCCGAGTATGTAAAGCCAGTGGTGGCACCATACAAACCACCCATCCCGTTTCCAAGAAAAGGAGTTGAGTATGAGCAAGTGATAGGTAATAAAGATTGTGATACTTCTGGAAAGAAAAAGAAGAAGAAGAATAAGAAAGTACAAGAAACAAAAGCCGTAGAAGTAAACCCGGTAAAGACAGTTCCACCAAAACCTCCACCTAGGGTAGGTGATCCGGGTGAATTTATTGTTCCTTGTCTACTTAGTGATTGTGTCATGTATGATGCACTAGCAGATTTAGGTGCGAGTGTGAGTGTTATGCCTCTTTCCTTATATAAGAGATTAGGTGTAGGTGAGTTAAGTCCAACGGATATGAGTGTTCGAATCTTTGATCAAACCATTAAGCACCCAGTTGGAATTGCCGACAACCTACCCGTTCAAGTAGGCAATTTAACCTTTCTAGTCGAATTCATTGTCATTGACATAGAAGAGGACCCAAACATTCCTCTAATTTTAGGTCGACCATTCTTAGCGTCCACCGGGGCGTTCTTTGATGTAAGAAACGGTAGAATGACACTTAGTAGTGGTGACAAATCGATCACCTTTATGATTCGAAAGTCTAAATCTCCACCAACCAAAACCGTTGAACCAGCAAAAACGATTGGTAAGAACCATGTTGTTTTACCAACTCCAACGGTAGTGCTTAACAATAATAAAACGCCTAAGTGTGGGGAAAATGAAGTAACACCTAATGATGACATGATAACAAAGAACCCCGTTGTTGATACGAAATTAGATAATCCCGTTATTAATAGTTCAATGAAGAAACTTATTAAATGGATTCGCGATGCTAGAACCAAGGGGAACTTTAAGTTATGTAACCGATTAGTATCCAATCTGTCGCCTAAAGAAAAGGCGAAGCTAGTTGAAATTGTGGATATAACACATGAATCCGACCAATGGCTTAAAGAAAAAGTCACAGATATGCAAGTTGATTATGGACCAAGAGAAATTGACGATGAAGTTAATCACAATTTCAACACCACAGCTACCTAAGTGTGGGGAGATTCAAATGTTCTAAAAAGAAGACGATGTTATCTAGAATTAGTTGTTCTGTTCTCGTGTAGTTCCGAGAATGGAATCCGATTGGTCTTTTCCGCTAGCAGACACTAAAGAACTAGTTTTCTCCCTCCATTCTGAATTTTTTTTTAGGTTTTATATGAAATTAATATGCTTTTTAAATTTAATTTTTGTGTGTATTTAAAAACAAAAATTTACTTTATTTCATTAAGTTTAAAAAAAATGATTTCTAAAATTCGTCGTAAGTTGAACACTAGGTCATTGAACCAAAATTGCTTTACCCGAAGGCGAGGCGACAAATTTTGTTATCATTATTTTATTGATTTAAAGTATGGCAAAAAAATATTATATTTTATAAATTTTTGAACGTGGGGTTATATACCAAACTTCAAAAATATGTATATATATGTTTGTATTTTATGTTATATACAAAACAGGGTAAAACAACGCACTTTCAAAGACTGTCATTAAGTTCAGCAAAAGGTACTAATTTTGACGACAAGAAGCAAAATATCAAATGTGAGATAACAACAAGATGTTTGCAAACTGGGTATTTTTAATCATTTCTCTACGCTAATCACCCTCATGAATTTAAATTTTTACTGATTTCTTGCAAATGAGGGCATTGCAAGATCTCAAGTGTGGGGAAGGGTTGTAAATTCTTTCGGGTTTACACTTGTTTTAATTGCCAAATTTTGTGAAAATTTGAAAAAAATTTCAACTAAATGAATTCAAAATCATGTATATACATATTTATGAACGATAAAACTAGGTGTTAATGCCGAAATTATTGTTACCTCGAGGACATAAATTGAGAAACAACCCAAAACGCTTGAATTCATTTAAAATGGGATAGAAGAGAATAAAAAGGCAAAGAAAAGAATAAATAAAAGCTAAGTGTGGGGAGAATGTACCAAGTTATTCAATTAAAAACTATCTATCACATTTTTGTATAAGAATTATTGCAGGTACTTTTGCTTTGGACGATACTAATCAGTTTTACCCGGTTTACTGTAATATATTTTAAAGAAAGATGGATCTACACGATGAATCAATTCCATCATTAAAAGGAAGTAAAGTCTTCCGAAAAAGACACGCGCTTCTTGATTTAGGTCAAGAAGTTGTCGTCCAGACCAGCTGTAGGTTGACGAAAAATCTAGAAAAGTCATCTCTAAAATCAGCAGGAAATCCACGGACCTCAGCATCAAACAGGGTCGCCAAGTGGTCAGATTTATCCTAACCATGAGAAGGATTTATCTCGTACAATGGGGGGCACCGTGCAAATTAGCTTGATAAGACTAATGAATCAGATCCCCAGAAAGGATAATCTCCTTAAAGATTAAAAATCAGCTTTTAAACCTGATATTACTCAATCCTAGAGATTGACCTTAAAGATTGAGAATTCAAACTCATGGAATTCAATGATATCTAAACTCGAGCTTGAACGAGAAAATATTTTGATCAAAATTAAAACCGATTTGTTTTCTGAAAATCCATTTTCAATGCGTTCATTACCATTGAACGTAAAATCCTAGGAATTCAACAGAATTCATTAGGTCACCTGAACCAAATCGGGTGTCAACCGTAAGAACGGTGGTTGCATAGCATGGTCGGAGACAGGACCTTGTGCCGGACCGAAAAAATTATAGGATGATCTTTACTATTGCTCCTACCAAGGATAGTACTAGCATCCGACACGTTAAAAGACCATAATCATCTGCATGTCACGGGACATTGCCTTAACAGTTTCTTGTTCATCGCTTTCCTTTACAACCGGACGGTAGTCTACCGAAAGGTAATATACAGAACAAGTAAACTGGATGTGTGCTTTCCGATACCGGGATAGCAGTGGATTACACGAACCTAAAAGTTTTTAGCCAAAATATTGATCCACAAATATATTTTGCAACACCGATGATGGATCAAATCAGAAAACTTGTCTAGGGTAAAATCTAGCTTGAATTTTCAAAAGATCAAATGTTTTCATAAAGATCCAATTTCCTTAAGGATCTAAATTTTTATAGTCATGTGGGACTGTAAACCGCCTTTCAAATGTGCACTTTGCTTTGGAAACCGAAAGTAAATCGGCTATTTGATTGCAAGTGTCGTTGACCTAAACCTGAGGCAACTGTGGATGACACACCCACCTTTAACCATATTGTTACTATCATTTTTTATACCGCTCTATCAAAATCACTGATGTACAAAGTGTGATGAATAAAGAAGTGATTCGTGTGATGTATTTTTACTTCAAGACTATATTGCTTGAGGACAAGCAACGCTCAAGTGTGGGGATATTGATAAGGCTAAAAAGGAACATATATTTCATAGTATTATTCCCCAAGAAAGACAAGATTTTAGTTGCAATTGTTCCATTTTCAAGTAATATTCGTTTATATTAAATAAGTGCGAAGACAAAAGGCGAAAACGAAGAATTGAAGACACAAAGGTCCAAAAAGCTAATAAGTACAAGATACAATTAAAAAGGTTCAAATTATTGATGAGGAACATCTAAAAATGACAAGAGTACAAGTTACAAAACGCAAAGTACACGATATAAAATTGTACGAAAGGACGTTCGAAAATCCGGAACCGGGACATGAACCAACTCTCAACGCTCGACGCAACGGTGTAAAAATTACGAGTCAACTATGCACAAGAATATAATATAATATTTAAATAATTCATAATAAGAATAATATTAAATAATAAAAAGTTGTTAATTGAGCATAGTTAAGGGGTCATAAGTGAAAATTTCAATTCAAAATTCGTCTATAAAGGAAAACGAATTCTGGTCGATTTTGTACCCCTTTTCAATCTCAAAAATCTATCTCTCTCTCAATTATGTAAACGTATATATATTTATTATAATCTACATCCTATAATCTATTTCTTATTGAAAATCCTTCATCTGATTGTACGATATGAATCCCTCAACCAGTTCGAGTCCCTTAGATTTCGATAGCTATTCCGATAGTTATTCCGACAGCTATTCCGACATGGATATTCACCTAAGCTCCGAAAAGCGGTGTCACCAGAATGAATCAATCAATCAGTCATCCTCAATTCATCTGATGCATTCGTAGTCGACTTAATCAAAGGAGACGCGAAGAAGGCGATCCCTTCCACCAACCGAATTCACCTCTTGACAATGAACCCGAAGCGTTTACCGGCGAACCTATCTGAAACACCATTTTCACCCTCATTGCCAGGATATCCCACAACGATTATATTCTATCCAAAATTCTAGATCTTATTCATCCGCTCGTTCTGACCGACAATCACTCCGGAATAATGGAAGAAGTCAACGAACTTCGCGCCCGAGTTGTAGCCTTGGAAAATATGGTGCAAAACATACCAGTTTCAGCAACATCACCGACACCAACAGTACCATAAATAATGGCACCAGTACCATCAACAATCTATGCCTCAATATCTCATTATGTACCTCGAGCATAATCATCAATCTACGAATCGTTCTACATCATTTATCTTCGTTCGACATGACGATTATATAATCTCTAATGTTTTAGAGACTATATATTCTAATTCTAACGGTAAATCAAATGAGTTTAATATCATATTGACTTATTAAATCCATGATTATATCTGAAGAAAATATATATGTACATATATTTTCATAAAGATTGTAATTAAAAATTCTTTCGTACAAACTGTTAATGGTGAAAATATTTTAACGGGTAGGTAATACCCGAGGAATATTTAGATTTCACATTAATAAATTATACTGTACATTATTCGAATCTGATTCAACAGTCATTTACTATCTTACTTACAACCACCGATATACGTATCCGTTCACCGCAGAATAACCATTTTTATTTAATTTCATATTCGGATTTTGACCTATCAGAATCCAACAAGTGGCATAATGAAGAAAACATATGAAGAAAATAAAATTTATTAGAAACAGACTAATTAACTATGAGAAATTGTGTTAAGAATCCACGCTAACTGTTCCTAGCTAATTGTTCCTAGCTAACTGATTACATTTTAGTTATCGCAATTTAATTATCGCAATTTACATTATCGCAATGTTATTTATCGTTATTTAATTTCTGTTATTTGCTTTACGCACTTTAAATATCGGGACACGTATACAAGGTTTTGACATATCATATCGACGCATTTATATATATTATTTGGAATAACCATAGACACTCTATATGCAGTAATGATCGAGTTCTCTATACAGGGTTGAGGTTGATTCTACAATAATATATATAATTTGAGTTGTGATCGAGTCTGAGACATGTACACGGGTCACGATACTTATTAATTAATTCGAATATTATAAATTAAACTATATATGAATTATTGGACTGTTAACTGTGGACTATCGACTGTGGACTATCAAGATTGGACAATTAAAAATGAATTAAAATATTAATTATAACATATGAAACTAAATAATTCTTCAAGTTTGCCACTTGATTTCATCTTAAACCTCATTTGTATCTCGACGATTACAATCTGCGTTCAAACCTTTCATAATTCTTGAAAACACTTCAGGCGAGAGGATGAATCAACCGCATTTAATCTACAGAAGAAAAGATTGATACATGATAAGGCTAAAAAGGAACATATATTTCATAGTATTATTCCCCAATAAAGACAAGATTTTAGTTGCAATTGTTCCATTTTCAAGTAATATTCGTTTATATTAAATAAGTGCGAAGACAAAAGGCGAAAACGAAGAATTGAAGACACAAAGGTCCAAAAAGCTAATAAGTACAAGATACAATTAAAAAGGTTCAAATTATTGATGAGGAACGTCTAAAAATGACAAGAGTACAAGTTACAAAACGCAAAGTACACGATATAAAATTGTACGAAAGGACGTTCGAAAATCCGGAACCGGGACATGAACCAACTCTCAACGCTCGACGCAACAGTGTAAAAATTACGAGTCAACTATGCACAAGAATATAATATAATATTTAAATAATTCATAATAAGAATAATATTAAATAATAAAAAGTTGTTAATTGAGCATAGTTAAGGGGTCATAAGTGAAAATTTCAATTCAAAATTCGTCTATAAAGGAAAACGAATTCTGGTCGATTTTGTACCCCTTTTCAATCTCAAAAATCTATCTCTCTCTCAATTATGTAAACGTATATATATATTTATTATAATTTTAATTTTAATTTTAATTTCAATAATAATAATTTAGTTATGTAACAAATAATTTACGGGTTTTAAGTCAGAACTCTGTCCGTGTAACGCTACCAAATTAATCACCACTGTAAGCTATGTTCTTCCTTTTTAATTTAATGTCTCGTAACTAAGTTATTATTATGCTTATTTGAGCCGAAGTAATCGTGATGTTGGGCTAAAATATTAAGACGGGGTTATTGAATTTTGTACCATAATTAAGGTTTGGACAAAAGACCGACACTTGTGGAAATTGGACTATTGACTATTAATAGATGGGGGGTATTTTCTAATTGAGTGACAACTCATTGGAGTCTGTCGAACCTATCTTCAAATTAATTATCCTAATGATTAATAATGATTATGGTTATCCTATTTAGTGACGTTCATATGGAATCTATTATAATCATTTAATTAATTATTCGGGTTGGGTAATTGATTATTCAAACTGATCAAGTGGGTAAATTAATATTCATATCTAATCAAAACAGGGGTGGATTACATACAGTGATAACTGGTGTAATTATTGACAGAAGTGATAACTGCGTCACAGTTTAAATCCTTAATTAGTTGGAATATTTGACTTCGGGTATAAGGGTAATTTGACGAGGACACTCGCACTTTATATTTATGACCGATGGACTATTATGGACAAAAACCACATAGGTTTCAAATAATCCAGGACAAAGGACAATTAACCCGGGATAATTAATTAAAATCAAAAAGTCTAACATCATGATTATGGAAGTTTAAATAAGCATAATCCTTTTATTTCATATTCTATCGCAATTTTATTTATTGTTATTTTATTTATCGTCATTTATATATTTTACGCACTTTAATTATTGTCATTTATCTTTACGCTTAAAAATATAAAATCGACAAACCGGTCATTAAACGGTAAAAAACCCCCTTTTATAATAATATTACTACTTATATATATATATATATATATATATATATATATATATATATATATATATATATATATATATATATATATATATATATATATATATATATATAAATATAGTTTTATAAAAATATAGTACGTAATCACTAGCTCCCTGTGGAATGAACCGGACTTACTAAAAACTACACTACTCTACGATTAGGTACACTGCCTATAGTGTTGTAGCAAGGTTTAGGTATATCCCATCCGTAAATTAATAAAACTTGTGTCATATTTTGTAGTATTTTGTATTAAAAATAATACTATTTCGTACCCTCACGCTACAACATCAATACATATAGCTATTCACCTGAGAAACTCTCGGCAACTGAGTAAACATTTAACCCGTAGCTGTGCTAATTCCTTAGTGTTATTATTACCCAAAATAACTTGATAATCCCTTTTCAAAGTAGCGAATTTTGTCACAGCTCCAACAAGTCAACTTTGACTTTTCATTCGAAGTAGAATTACTATAAATCTGATATATACAATTACCCTTTTGATACCGAAGAATTTTTTATATATTCCACCATATTACCAACAGACGTACCAACAATTCCGTTGCTTTTTGGCTTAAATTTTTCTGATAAATCATTATATCTATTCATTGAAACCCTATCATATACTCATCTGCACCTTGTAACGAGAACTGCCATACCAATTACCGGGAATCCGCAATCAGTACTTTGAAAACTCACAGCATATTTACATCAACAGTTATATGTATGACATTTATCTCAATAGAATGATGATCTTCAATTCTGAAATTTTGAAGAGCATTCAGTCTACAAATCAATACTCTGAATATTGAAAAGTTGAATGAAGCAGCAGAAACCATAGACAACCGTAAACAACCTTAATCATCGGAAGTTTAATGATAAAGAATAGTATGTTGAAAAAGCTCAGAAAAGTTGGAACTAGAAAATGGATTGAGCTAACCACAAAGGAGACCAAAGACAAACACAAGGACCATACCCTATATTCAAAGAATCCAGGTAATTCTGGATCCGATGAAACCTTCGACGAATATCTTGCTCCGTACTCATGTTAAAAAAAAATCTTGCGGAAAATCTTTCTTCATCAACCATCGAACTTAGAAATTCCAAAATATCATCATAAATATCCTCGATATTTCTGAAGATATTTTCTTAAATATTCTCGTCCGATATTAAATATCTCTTCGTGCTATCAGTATTACATCATATAGAAACTGTTAGTTTCTATATTCTGTAAACTTTCGAGTTTAAATTATTAATGTTTTTGAAGTAGTGTTGGAAATTGATGCATGAGTTAGTATAATATAATGACACTTGATCAATGTGATTATATTACAGTAAGTCATGCTAAGTTTCTAAATGGAATGTGATGATTCACAGATCATAACGTCATCATGTGCTATGTTACACGACTCTTACGTTCTGTCTAATCTATAAACATATCAAGAACATATTTTTCTTGATAGTCCTATCTTTCCTTGAATCCTGGTAATTTGACAAGTCAAATTGTGCTATTACCGTTTCTTTCTTAGGACATTAACGATGTTCATTCTGAAATTATATCTGCGAATTCTGGACCATTACAAGAGATGCCCAACCGCAAGAAGAAGAAACGAAGGGACAAAACTCCGAAATAGAAATTGGAGTATAAATCGCAGCAAATAGGGGGAGTATTAACTGGGAATGACAATGATTATAGAAAAACAGAAGTAAGGACTTTGAAGTATAAGAGAAAATATAAAGCCCAATGACAACACCGAAATTACAAACTGTGGAAGTCAGTGCGTATAGCAATATAAAGACACGGGAGGATTATAAATACAATAATCCCTAGAGCATAGTAGAAATAAACAGTTTCTTCCAGTGGGAGTTGGAAAAGAAGAACGATCATTGCGATAGTCAGAATAAGAACAAGGATTAGAACCGGATTAAGCATTATTATAATCTTTTGGATATATGAACTAAGAAAAAAGGTATAGAAGTGGTGGAAACTAATGGAACGGAAAAAGGTAAATTTATAATGGAAATATCAGACAGAGTAATCGAGGCAGATCACCGTATTTAATTATAGAGATCTTAATTCCCTTATTCACCGAAGAATCAAATCTTTTAGATTTCGAAAATTTTCTTAAAATCCCTTGAATTCCGGAATTCAACAAGACAACGTCAAAAGATAAGACGCACCTTATTTTCTAAATTCAACCATGACTAGTAAAAAGTTATGATGAAACATGTCTTTCTCATTTCACTATTTAGTGATAGCTTCACTCGTACTCTTCGAGTAATCGATTTATCTTATCCATATTACTCAACAGTAATAAAAATATATTTATCAGCTCATATTCGTCATGAAAACATTTTTATCGTTAGCCATGACGACCTCACTCAAATTTCGGGACGAAATTTCTTTAACGGGTAGGTACTGTAACGACCCGGAGATTTCCGACCAAATTCAAACTTACTCTTTATATGATTTCGACACGATAAGCAAAGTCTGTAAAGCTGAGTCTCAAAATTTTGGAACAGTTTACATTAATGCATTTGCCCTTTGACTATTCTCGACGATTCACGAACAACTAATTGTAAATAGATACATGTATATTTAAATATATATATATATATATATATATATATATATATATATATATATATATATATATATATATAAATATATGTAATAATTTGAAATGTTAACTGAAGTAATATATGAGTTAATTGTTGAAAATAAATATGTAAAATAATATGCGATGTAATGAAAACTATTATTACAAATATATATATATATATATATATATATATATATATATATATATATATATATATATATATATATATATATATATATATATGTGTGTGTGTGTATATAAATATGTATATAATTACCACTTGTAAATATATAAAATAATATTAAATCTATTGTTTAAAAATATATAATATATTTGTTTTAGAAATTAAACTTGCTATTTTTAAAACTTTTTATATATAGAAGGGGAATATATTAAAAATAAATGATTTCGAGCTTAATTAGTAAACGTCAGTAATACTCGGTGGATATTTCGTTAGCGTTCATATAGATTTAACATGAGTCTATGAAGGATTAAAATAAAAGTTAAACTGTAAATCGATTACGAAGATTTTAGATTTGTTAAAAGTATTTTTACCTTTTTAAGTTTAAATATTAGTACTCTGTACATATAAATTGAAACAGAAAATAAATAATTTTCGAACCTTTTTGATCAGGTTTCAAACAAGTAATGAATGAAATAATTAAATATAGTTAATCTAAAAATTTAGGATTTTTAGGAACACTTTTAAACGTTAGATGTTTAGCAATGGACACGATATAATCATCTATGGTAAAGTGTCGGTAACATATGGACAATTAAGATCACGAGAATTGAATTGTTGTCACTTTAGTTTACTGTGCATTTGAACATTATAATTATATTCTTATTATTATATAGACATAGTTATATAGGTGTGATATATGTATATCATACTTACTCACTTCCTTTCTCCTAACTACATCAATCATCAACCATCATCACCCTACCACTAACCACCCTACAACCACCATGATTATCACCACCATCGGTCACCCTTGAAACACCATCACTACCACTCTATAAACGCTATATTTTTTTTTGTTTTCTTGTTTGGTTTTGTCAAGCACCACCCCACGATCACCACCACCCTAAACTCGCCATCAACACAACCAATCACCACCACGACTACAAACTGTTTCTGCTTCTATGCCGTGATTCAATCTCCACAACCAAATTGTAATCCATCTCTCTCTTCCATCTCTCTCTTCCTTTCTTATTCAATTAAAAAAAACCACCACCATAACTTATTACTGCTGTTTGAGAACCATCACACGTAGCAACAGTTCTGGGTTCGGTTTCTATCGAGGACAACAACATGGCTGCTGCTCTAAGTTTTTTATTTTGTGACCCAAAACCCTCTCACAAGAAAGAGATGATGATTAGTGACGTAATAAAGGTATCAAATGATGTTAACTCGATGATAGAAGATGATTATGCACATAAAATCATAACAATGATACTGTGATAAATTTTTTTTTTTAAAAGGGACGATAATGATTTAAAAAAAAAAAACGATGATGATTTATTTTCAAAAAAAAAGAAAAAAAAAGAAAAGGACGATGATGATTTTATTTTTTTTTAAAAAGGATGATGCTGATTTTTTTTATGTTGATCGAGTGATGATTATGAAGATTTGAAGCAGAGATGATGATGCAATTATGATAGATGATGCAGAGATGATGAGGATCTACGATTATGTTGAAGAGGATAGAAGAAGATGGAAACCGAATCATTTAGGGTTAAAATAAGTAATCCAAGTATAAAAGCAGAAAGATAAAGATAGACGGATGGTTGAGGGTGTGCTTGTTGTTCGTAAGGTCCTAGGTTCGATTCCTGGATGCTTGATGTTATGCGAGGTATATATGAAATAGTGTATATTTTACTAGGAAAAACTATTAAATACGATACATTTTTACACAAGTTATTTATTTATTTACAGATGGGATATACCTAAACCTTGCTACAACACTATAGGCAGTGTACCTAATCATAGAGTAGTATAGTTTTTAGTAAGTCCGGTTCGTTCCACAGGGAGACGACTTATTCTACACTATATTTTTAAACAATTATATTTGTATAAAATATATATAATTATATATAGTAATAATATAAAAAGGGGGTTTACCGTTTAATGACCGGTTTGTCGAATTTATATTTTAAGTCACAATTAAAACCTAATGAAAAATATAAATGACGATAATTTAAGTGCGATAATTAAAAGTGCAATAAATAAAATGATAGTAAATAAAAATGCGATAATTAAAAGTGCAATTAAATATGAAATAAAGGAATTATACTTATTTAAACTTCCGTAATCATTATGTTTGACGTGTTGATTTTAGTTTATTCCCATGGGTTAATTGTCCTTTGTCCTGGATTATTTAATATGTCCGTCTGGTTTTTGTCCACAACAGTCCATCAGTCATAAATATAAAATGCGAGTATCCTCGTCAAATTATCCTTATACCCGAAGTCAAATATTCCAACTAATTGGGGACTTAAACTGTAACAAGGTCTTAATACTTTGTTTAATAATTACACCAGGATATCGACTGCGTGTAACCCAAGGTTTTAATACTTTGTTAACAATTACGCCAAGTGTCCTTGTTCATAATTTACCCCTGTTTTAATAAGTCTATTAACTATTAATCCATTCCCGTGTCCGGTTAAATGAACGATTATTCGTACATATAAATATCCCGCCCATCGTGTCCGATCGAGTGTATATGGTTATTTATAGGTACGTCCAATTGTAAATCTTTATATTAAAATTAACAAACTATCATTTAGTTAAACAAATATAAAGCCCATTAATAGCCCATTGTCTAATTTTCACAAGTGTCGTTCTTTTGTCCAAACCCCAATTATGGTACAAAGCCCAATTACCCAATTTTAGTATTTTAGCCCAACATCATGATTACTTCGTCTTAAATAAGCATAATAATAACTTAAGTACGAGACATTAATTTAAAAAGGAGAACATAGCTTACATTGATTATTTATCGCGTAGTGTTACACGGACAAAGCTTCGACTTTAAAACCCGTAAAATAACCTTTGCATAACCCAAAACTAATCTAATATAAAACTACACTATACTATATATATATAATATATATATATATTTATTATTATTACAGAGGAGTATTATTATTATTATGTTTTTTTTATGGCCAAAACTCGTTGCCTTTTATAGATGTGGTCTGATCCTGAGGCCCATGCGATCGCATGGGTTCTCAGTGTTAATCTCATGCGATCGCATGGCCAGTCTGGCCATGCCCAATTGCTTTGTTTTCTAGCTTGTCGACGTTATATTTAATTATATAATATAATATATATAATTTTATATAATTATATATATATTATATTATATTCTTGTGCATAGTAGACTCATAATTTTTGGTCCGTTGCGTCGGGCGTTGATAGTTGGCTCAGGTCCCGGTTCCGGATTTTTGAACGTCCTTTCGTATAATTTAATATCTTGTACTTTGCGTTCCGCAACTTGTACTTTTGTCATTTTTAGACGTTTTCATCAATAAATTGAACCACTTGGATTTGTATCTTGTACATTTGAGCTTTTTGGTCATTTGCGTCTTCAAATCGTTGTTTTCGCCTTTTATCTTCGCACTTATTTAATAATAACGATTACAACTTACAATAGGACAATTACAACTAAATAATTTACATATTGGGAGGATATTGCTACTAAATATATGTTCATTTGGAGCACTATCAAATATCCCCACACTTGAACGTTGCTTGTCCTCAAGCAATACAAAACTTGAAATTAAATTACACGAATCACTTCTTTATTCTTCACACTTTATACATTAGTGATTTTGATACGGCGGTATAAACAATGATAGTAACGATGTGGTTTACAGTCCCACATGACTATAAAAATTTAGATCCTTAAGGAAATTGGATCTTTATGAAAACATTTGATCTTTTGAAAATTCATTCTAGCTTTTACCCTAGATAAGTTTTCCGGAATAACCCTTCACCAGTGTTTGCAAAATATATTTTTGTGGGTTTTGTGGGTTTCAGATTTTAAAATTTTAGCTCAAAACTTGCGGTTTTGTGTCACCCACTTGCTAACCTTGTATTAGGAAAGCACACGTCCAGTATACTTGCTTCGTATATTACCTTTCGGTAAACTACCGTCCGGTTGTAAAGGAAAGCGTTGAACAAGCAACTGTTAAGGCAATGTCTAATGACATGCAGATGTTCATGGTCTACAACGTGTCGGATGCAATTACTATCCTTTGTAGGAGCAATAGTAAAGATCACCCTATAATTTTTCGGTCTGGCACAAGGCCCTGTCTTCGACCATGCTATGCAACCACCGTTCTTACGGTTGACACCAGAATTGGTTCAGGTGACCTAATGAATTCCGGGTGAATTCCTAGGATTTTACGTTCAATGGTAATGAACGCATTGAAAATGGGTTTTCAGAAAACAAATCGGTTTTAATTTGATCAAAATATTTTCTCGTTCAAGCTCGAGTTTAGATATCATCGAATTCCATGAGTTTGTAATTCTCAATCTTTAAAATCAATCTCAAGGATTGAGTAATATCAGTCTTAAAAGCTGATTTTTAATCTTTAAGGAGATTATCCTTTCTGGGGGTCTGATTCATTAGTCTTATCAAGCTAATTTGCACGGCGCCCTCCCCATTTTACGAGACAGATCCTCTCATGGTTAGGATAAGTCTGACCACATGGCGACCCTGTTTGATGCTGAGGTCCGTGGATTTCCTGCTGATTTTAGAGATGACTTTTCTAGGTTTTTCGTCAACCTACAGCTGGTCTGGACGACAACTTCATGACCTAAATCAAGAAGCGCGTTTCTTTTTCGGAAGACTTTACTTCCTTTTAATGATGGAATTGATTCATCGTGTAGATCCATCTATTCTTTCAAAAGTATTACAATAAATCGGGTAAAACAATTAATTTAGTCCAAAACAAAAGCACCTGCAATAAACTTTACAGAAACATGTGATAGATAGTTTTTAATTGAATAACTTGGTATATTCTCCCCACACTTGGTTTTTTTCATGCGTCTTTTTATTTCTAATAAATAAATTCAAGCGTTTTAGTTGTTTCTCAATTTATGTCCTTTTCGAGGTAACGATAATTTCGGATTAACACCTAGTTTTCATCGTTCATAAATATGTATAAACATGATTTTGAATTCATTTATTTGAAAATTATTAAAATTTTCACAAAATTTGGCAAATAAACCAAGTGCAAACTCGAGAGAATTTATAACCCTTCCCCACACTTGAGATCATGCAATGCCCTCATTTGCATGAAATCAGACTATACTTATAAATTCACGAGGGTGATAAGTGTAGGAAAGTGATTAAAAATACCCAGTTTGTAATTACAAAGCTCGTCGAATGATAGATGGCGCGCCTCATCGTTAATTCCTTCTTGTTTTATCACACATGTTTTTCTTCAAAAACGGTTGCTTTTCTGAACTGTTTGTTAATCTTTGAAAATGTGTCTTTTACCCTAACTTATTATGCATGTTTATTAACGAGTTATGCACTAACCCGAACCCCTAATTTAACGTTAAGTGGGGTTAGACTTCCCCACACTTAGCTGACGACATGTGAAGTCGGTAGAATAAGTTCCACGAATTAAAATAGTGAGCCAGTTATTTACATCTCGGGTGGTATAAAATATATCAATGGGTTTAAAGTTTAAACCCACCCGATCGTCACTACTTAATTCTTTTTTAAGTGTAGCTTTTAGTAAATGGATATGTCTCTTTTCTGGTTCTTGGTCAAATGGATCGATATACACCGACATACATACTATAGGGTGGAAAATTCCTAACATTTTCTTCCTTTTATTCTCGGGATCAAAGGTTTAACCTCTATTACCCAATTGGGTGAAATCCGAGGTGTCATTATCTATTACAGCCCGTAGTTCATCTTCAGTAGATGACTCGTCTATTGAGAATATTGGGTTGGAAGGTTGTGGAATGGTGAATTTCGGGATCGAAGTAGATTCTTCTTCTTTAACGGTACTTATCGGTTCCACCACTTTGGTCTTGGGGGTAAAATTTTCAACGTTATCGTTTTCCCAAGAGTACCAATTTGTCACCCTTACTTCTTCTTCATTCATTGATTGATCGATGATTTCGTCGGAAGAGGCTAATGTGTCGATATATTGTGAAATTGGTAAAGCTGAATAAAAAGTATCATCGGGATAGTTGGTGATTTCAGAGCTCTCGAATTCATCAAAATTTGATGATATGAGATTTTCTTGCACAATATTCCTCAGATCAACAGGTGTGTAATCTGATAGAGTTTCAGCTTGCCTATTTACAAATTCTCTCATTTGTTCATTTTGAGCATCAAGTTCTTCGAGTTTGATTTTCATATAATCTAAAGAATTTTCAGACACATAATTTTCCTCGTCTTCTGGTTGTTGAGTTTGGATATATTCTTGGGAATAATTCCAATTAGAATTGTATTCCTCATAATCATTCCATTCAGGTTCCATGGGTGCATAATTTTCCATAGGAACGTAATAATAACATTCCCATGTTGAGTGATAATCTCCACAGATTTCACAACCAGTTATTGTTTCGTCATTCGTGATCCAAGATTGACCGAACAAATTGTCATCAACACCCGTTTGAGAGTATTGATTAAATTGATTTCGGATGTCATAAAGAGTTTCCAAAATATTCTCGAGATTTTCCATAATGCGCTTATTACCAAATTTTAGCTACAATGTGGTGCATTTACTTAATTATCCTATTAGTTATAAAAATAAAAATTATATAAGTTATCAAATTAATAGACTTTTCTGATTTTGTCCACGTTTCAAATAGCCAATAGATGCAGCAGGGAGCCAGAACCCTTTAAATCGGAAGCTCACAACTCAGCCACTAACAAATCCAACTATTACTACGAACCAGAAAATTTGGATGTCTATCAATTTAACTGCTTAAAATAATTTTTTTCGTTTTTGAAATTTTAGAGAAGAAATAGAAAATTCTATGTCCTAAAAACTAGATCGTCGAGAAATAAGAAAGAAAAAGAAGCGCGTCGAAAAACGTCGAAAAATAAAAATAAGAAAGAAAAACGTCGAAACTTAAAAGGTACTAAAATTTATAAACAGCGTCACAAAATTCTAAAGCACATAAATCTTAATCTAAAGAAAAGGCACTTAAGGGATTTTACAGCAAAACCTAAAAATCTAGAAATATAAAATAAGCTACGGCAAAATACTAGTCTTAAAACTAATTACGAACGATAAAAATACAAATAGTACGAATAAACGATAAAAATACAAATTGTAATTAAAATGATAAAAATATAAATTTTATAAAAATATTATTTTTATATTATATATTTTATAAAAGTATTAATTTTTTATAATTATAAAACTAATTAAAACTTAAATTACAAATTAAATTAAAACTAAAACTAAATATTATTATAAATAACCCTAAATAATAATAATAATAAATAATACCCCGTAATAAATGCTGAAATAGGGTTTCTGGCGTGTCAGATCAGGCCATGCGATCGCATGGCTTTACAACACCCGGCTCATGCGATCGCATGGGTCTGGGTTCCAGGTTTTTTTTTTATTGTTTTTTATTGTTTTTCTAAAAATGATATATAAATATATGTATACAAATATATATTAAAAATATAGCGTTTCGCCGAGTCCCCGGCAGCGGCGCCAAAAACTTGATGTTATGCGAGGTATATATGAAATAGTGTATATTTTACTAGGAAAAACTATTAAATACGATACATTTTTTTTTTTTTTTTTTGAAAGATCAAATACGATACATTTTTACACAAGTTATTTATTTATTTACAGATGGGATATACCTAAACCTTGCTATAACACTATAGGCAGTGTACCTAATCATAGAGTAGTATAGTTTTTAGTAAGTCCGGTTCGTTCCACAGGGAGACGACTTATTCTACACTATATTTTTAAACAATTATATTTGTATAAAATATATATAATTATATATAGTAATAATATAAAAAGGGGGTTTACCGTTTAATGACCGGTTTGTCGAATTTATATTTTAAGTCACAATTAAAACCTAATGAAAAATATAAATGACGATAATTTAAGTGCGATAATTAAAAGTGCAATAAATAAAATGATAGTAAATAAAAATGCGATAATTAAAAGTGCAATTAAATATGAAATAAATGAATTATGCTTATTTAAACTTCCATAATCATGATGTTTGACGTGTTGATTTTAGTTTATTCCCATTGGTTAATTGTCCTTTGTCCTGGATTATTTAATATGTCCGTCTGGTTTTTGTCCACAACAGTCCATCAGTCATAAATATAAAATGCGAGTGTCCTCGTCAAATTATCCTTATACCCGAAGTCAAATATTCCAACTAATTGGGGACTTAAACTGTAACAAGGTCTTAATACTTTGTTTAATAATTACACCAGGATATCGACTGCGTGTAACCCAAGGTTTTAATACTTTGTTAACAATTACGCCAAGTGTCCTTGTTCATAATTTACCCCTGTTTTAATAAGTCTATTAACTATTAATCCATTCCCGTGTCCGGTTAAATGAACGATTATTCGTACATATAAATATCCCGCCCATCGTGTCCGATCGGGTGTATATGGTTATTTATAGGTACGTCCAATTGTAAATCTTTATATTAAAATTAACAAACTATCATTTAGTTAAACAAATATAAAGCCCATTAATAGTCCATAGTCTAATTTCCACAAGTGTCGTTCTTTTGTCCAAACCCCAATTATGGTACAAAGCCCAATTACCCAATTTTAGTATTTTAGCCCAACATCATGATTACTTCGTCTTAAATAAGCATAATAATAACTTAAGTACGAGACATTAATTTAAAAAGGAGAACATAGCTTACATTGATTATTTATCGCGTAGTGTTACACGGACAAAGCTTCGACTTTAAAACCCGTAAAATAACCTTTGCATAACCCAAAACTAATCTAATATAAAACTACACTATACTATATATATAATATATATATATATATTTATTATTATTACAGAGGAGTATTATTATTATTATGTTTTTTTTATGGCCAAAACTCGTTGCCTTTTATAGATGTGGTCTGATCCTGAGGCCCATGCGATCGCATGGGTTCTCAGTGTTCATCTCATGCGATCGCATGGCCAGTCTGGCCATGCCCAATTGCTTTGTTTTCTAGCTTGTCGACGTTATATTTAATTATATAATATAATATATATAATTTTATATAATTATATATATATATATATATATATATATATATATATATATATTATATTATATTCTTGTGCATAGTAGACTCATAATTTTTGGTCCGTTGCGTCGGGCGTTGATAGTTGGCTCAGGTCCCGGTTCCGGATCTTTGAACGTCCTTTCGTATAATTTAATATCTTGTACTTTGCGTTCCGCAACTTGTACTTTTGTCATTTTTAGACGTTTTTCATCAATAAATTGAACCACTTGGATTTGTATCTTGTACATTTGAGCTTTTTGGTCATTTGCGTCTTCAAATCGTCGTTTTCGCCTTTTATCTTCGCACTTATTTAATAATAACGATTACAACTTACAATAGGACAATTACAACTAAATAATTTACATATTGGGAGGATATTGCTACTAAATATATGTTCATTTGGAGCACTATCAATGCTGCATACTACTTTTCTTTTTTAAAACAGTCCGCCACCAAAACAGGCCCATTGGGCTTGACAGAATTAATTCGTAGGTCAATCAAAATCATAAGTGGAATGGGCTGAAATTGAGTTATTGTTAGTTGGGCTGAATAAACGGGTTAAATGGTATTGGGTCCATGATTTAATTAGAAAAACGGTTTAGCTCAGCTGTTTTGGTGTGGTGACGGGTTAGCGGGAGGTCGCGGGTTCGAGCCTCGTCGTATGCAATTCTTTTGAGGAAGCTTAATAAAGGGTATAACCATATTTTTTTTTATCTATTATTATTATTATTATTATTATTATTATTATTATTATTATTATTATTATTATTATTATTATTATTATTATTATTATTATTATTATTATTAGTGATTGTTATTTGTACAAGTATTATGGTTATTATTATTATTATTATTACTAAAATAAGTATTAGTTACCATTTATTATTTATTATAATTAAAATTACAAATATGATTATTATTAGTATGAAAATAATACGAATTATTATTATTTTCGTATATATTAGTATTAGTATCTTTCTATAAATAATAGAAATTATTAATATTAACATAAGTAGTATTATTTGTATTAGCACATGTATTATTATTAAGTAATTACTAAAATCAGTAACATAGCTATTCTTAACTGTAAAAGTTAATATTTTACAATTATAATTACTAATATCATTATAATTATCATTAAGTATTATAATGACTATCATTTTTACCACTACTAATATTATTTTGATTTTATTATAACTACTATTATTAATAAACAAATATATATGTTAAAAATATATTTAATACATATGCCATAACGAAAAGTAATAACAAAATGAATATTTGAAACATATATATTATTAAAGGTATATAACTAATAAATTTATATATATATTGTACGGTTACAGCTATGTATATTAATAAATATACAAATGATATAGGTTCGTGAATCCGAGGTCAACCCCGCATTGTTCAATATAGACATATGTATTTTTACTACAAAATACATTAGGTGAGTTTCATTTGCTCCCTTTTACTCATTACATTTTTGGGCTGAGAATACATGCAATGTTTTAATAACTGTTTTGCAATATTTATATGCGTGAGTTTCATTAATCCATTTTTAAATGCTTTTGCAATATATATTTTTGGGACTGAGAATACATGCGCTGCTTTTATAAATGTTTTACGAAATAGACACAAGTAAACGAAACTACATTATATGGTTGAATTATCGAAATCGAATATGCCCCTTTTTATTAAGTCTGGTAATCTAAGAATTAGGGAACAAACACCCTAATTGACGCGAATCCTAAAGATAGATCTATCGGGCCCAACAAGCCCCATCCAAAGTACTGGATGCTTTAGTACTTCGAAGTTTATATCATGTCCGAAGGAGGATCCCGGAATGATGGGGATATTCTTATATGCATATTGTGAATGTCGGTTACCTGGTGTTCAACCCATATGAATGATATTTTGTCTCTATGCATGGGACGTATATTTATGAGAAATGAAAATCTTGTGGTCTATTAGAATGATGGAAATGATTATTTATGTTAAACTAATGAACTCACCAACCTTTTGGTTGACACTTCAAAGCTTGTTATTTCTCAGGTACGAAAGAAATCTTCCGCTGTGCATTTGCTCATCTTAGAGATATTACTTGGAGTCATTCATGACATATTTCAAAAGACGTTGCATTCGAGTCGTTGAGTTCATCAAGATTATTATTAAGTCAATTATAGTTAGATATATTATAAAATGGTATGCATGCCGTCAACTTTCGATGTAATGAAAGATTGTCTTTTCAAAAACGAATGCAATGTTTGTAAAATTTATCATATAGAGGTCAAGTACCTCGCGATGTAATCAACTGTTGTGAATCGGTTATAATCGATATGGACTTCGTCCGGATAGATTAGGACGGGTCGTTACATCTTATGATTTGATGTGAATTGTTTAATATGCATTTTAGGAGTTTGATAAAATGTTCAGTTGACGAGTTTCTTAGCCGGACTTTGTGGTTCCATGGGTCATTAAACTAAATGACTTTAGCATTTACGTTCACTTAATACCTAAAACATATCATTAAACTGTTCCGTTTAAATAAACTCGTGGTTCCACGGGTCATTTCACTAGTATATATAATAGTCTAACATGAATGAATAGTTTTTTGATGACATTATCATGACGTCAGAAATTTCATCATTTAGTAACTACTTTTTTTTTTTTTTTTTTTTATTTATAAAAGTTTGTTTTGTTGGCCTAACGGAGTGGGCCAACCAGCCACTTTGTAGTTTTAATATAGGAGTAGTAGGATATAATAGGATAGAATTGTTTATATGAATCAATAATTTTAAATGTGTTGGAAACTTTATAAAAACTTATTCATACTATGAACTGATTTTGTTTAGATTTCACCTGTTAGTGAAAAATAATTATTCAGATATCCAACCAAGGACCAAACATTACAACATTAAGTAGATCATTTGGTCTAATTGTTCATTTTTCACGAGTAACATTATAAGGAGGTAACTAATATTTTGGCCAAAAAGCGTACCACGAATATTTTGGCCAAAAGCGTACCATATTACATTTTACTCTTTATCGATGGCCCCATTTTCTTAGCCATTTCACGCAACACAAACTTCTGAATCTTCCCGGTAGATGTTTTCGGCAACTCGTCCTTAAAAACAACCGTTTTCGGCACCATAAACCCCGGCAACTTCCCTTTACAATACTCCGCCAATTCTTTTTCCGTCACCTTTCCAACCATCTCCGGCTTCAAACTCACAAAGGCACACGGCGTTTCTCCCCAATATTTATCCGCTCTAGCCACCACTGCTGCCTCATTCACCGCCTGATGCGTGTACAATATCGATTCCACCTCAACACTACTCAAATTTTCACCACCACTTATGATCACATCTTTAGATCTATCTTTAATCTCCAAATACCCATCACTATGCATAACTGCCACGTCACCCGTATAAAACCAACCATTATCTCTCATACATTTATTTGTCCCTTCTTGGTCTTTAAAATAACCCAACATAACACAACCGCCACGTAACACCACCTCGCCTAAAGTCAACCCGTCTCGGGTGACACTGTGACCCGACTCAGGGTCCACAACATCCATTTCCGTAAATCCAACGGTTCTCACTCCTTGCCTTGATTTCAATCGGGCCTGCTCTGACCCGGGTAACCGATTCCACTTCCGCTTCCACGCACATGTCACCACCAGCCCGCCCGTTTCAGTCAATCCGTATCCGTGACTCACCACAAATTCGAGCGCCTCCGCCCGAGCAAGTACCGCGGCGGGCGGAGGCGCTCCGGCAGTCATGATGTGAACCGGCTTTTTCAACGGTTTCACATCAGGCGCATTCGACAACATGTTTAAAACAACCGGCGCTCCGCACATGTGCGTGACCCCGTGTTTATTAATCATGTTGTTGATTACACTAGCGTCGAATTTGCGTAAACATACATTGGTCCCACCAACTGCAGCCATGCCCCAAGTGTAACTCCACCCGTTTGCATGAAACATGGGCAGAGTCCATAAATAAACGGGTTGTTTTGGAACAGACCATTCAATTAAACTATCCATCGCTATAGCAAACATGCCACGGTGGCTGTGAACAACACCTTTGGGAGACGACGTCGTACCGGAAGTATAATTCAACGTGATCGGATCCCATTCGGATTCGGGTCTGATCCAATTGAACTTTGGATCTCCATTTTCCACCATACTCTCATAACTACATCGAAATCCATCCATCGAGTTCATCGATGGACCATCATCGTTAATTAACACAAGCATCGGTTTCTCTACATTTACTGGAAGCTTCGAAACAGCTTCGAGAACAAGAGAAACCGATTGGTAGTCCACAAACACGAGCTTCGATTCACTATGCGCGAGGATCACGGAGACCGTACGCGCGTCAAGGCGCGTGTTGATCGAATTAATTACGGCTCCGGCGAAAGGTATCGCAAAGTAGAGTTCATACATAGCCGGAATATTTGGGGCGATCACGGAAACAACTTGTTGTTTTTTGATTCCGAGATTTGTGATTGAAGAAGCAAGTTGAAGACATCGGTTCCGGGTTTCATTCCAGGTGAAAACGGTGTCGTTGTAGATTATGGAGGGACAGTCTCCGTAGACGGTTGCGCATCGATCGATAAAGGTGAGAGGAGTGAACGGGGTGGAGTTTGCTGGTTTTGGACGGAAGTGATCCATCGGATTCGGGTTCGGGTTTTAAACGGACGTTGAATTTGAGGAAGTAGTGGAATGACAAAGAGGGGAGATGATATTTGACTTCTTATGGATAAGAAGACAATAGACCCAACGGATCTGGACCTAACCAAACCGAAACCGCATGTGTTGCCCAATGGTAATATTGTGTAATTTAATTATATGATTGTAAATTGTAAATGTAAATTGTATAATTGTAATGTAAATAAAAAGTCGTTATAGAATTCAGATTGAGAAAATATTAGTGTGTTGGTCTTAATATTAGACATTAGACATGTCTTATATAGTACCGAGTAATTTGTTTTATCAACACTTTGGCCTTTTTATGCTCGGCTTTCAATGTTTCATTCCACGTGATGACACAATTCGAAAGTCTGTGAAATTTCGTAGCGGGATGATTGAGTTAGTTTTGTCTCTTTGTGTATTGGCATTATCATATCCACGTCACATTTTTTCAATGGGTGATCATTCGTAAACTACTAATTCTTAGTCATATACCACTAAACATACTTTACACTATTGTACAGTACAACATCATAATACATATTTAGTGGTGTATGGCTAAAAACCGTTAGGGTACGAATCACTCCCCTTTTTCAATATACTCTTTACCCCAATTTTATAATAGTAGTAGTATATATAACTATACTACTCTCAATAATAATATACTTTCAAATTTTTTCATTTTCACACCAGCTTTCTCTCTGACGGTGGTGTTCGGCGGGATCAAACGCCGTATACCACATCTCTTCACTGGAATCATCATGGTTGGGAATTCTCGCTATGTTCCCTTGAATGACGGCTAGTATCTCAAACAGAAACGCAAAGAAAAAGTGGTGTATCGTAAAATTGATCTTCATTCTAATAGCGCGGAGGATCAATCGAAGAAATCTTTTTATGTGACCAATTTTCCTGAGTATGTAAACATCGATGACCTGTGAGATACGTTCGATCGGTACGGCTATCTGGTGGATGTATTTATTGCTAAAAAAGGGCAAAATCAGGTAAACGTTTCGCATTCATTCGTTTCATGGGTGTAAAAAATCATTTAGAGATGGAGAACAGACTAGCAGATATATGGATTGATAAACGTCACTTGTACGTCGAAGGTGCTAAAGTGGATCGTACAGCTGCACCGAAAAAACAAAACGATTCGAAACCTCCTGTAAACGATGTGAAACAGGATCCACCAATCGTTAAACAGCCTGTATGCTCAAAAGGTGGCTGGTGTTGAACCTAAAAGTAAAAAGAAACAAGTTGTACTTGATGAATCGGATTTAAATCATGTGAAGGCAAAGGATTTCATTGTATTGGCTAAGGTGAAGGATTTTGACTCCATATCGGTTCTGTATCGTTTATGTTTGGCTGAAGGTTTTGATGATGTAAAAGTACAATATGTGGGCGGTTTTTAGATATGTCTGCAATTCACGTCCTTGTTTAGTTGCCTGGCTTTCAAAGTAAACAAGAATTTGTTGAAGCTATTTGCAACAGTGAAAGATGATTATGACGATTTCATATTCGCTGAACGTATTGTGTGGATTGAAATACTGGGTTTACCAACTTGTGCATGGGCCTCAAAAGCCTTCAAAAAAGTGGCTTCTATTGCATGACGTTTTTTGTCTTTTGAACATCATAGTAAGATGCCGGTTTCTTCTTGTCGAGTTTGCATTGTGTGACGACCCGGAAATTTCCAACCAAATTTAAAACTTAATCTTTATATGATTTCGACAAGATAAGCAAAGTCTGTAATATTAATTCTCAAAATTTTTGAACTAATGTTATATATTCAGTTAACCTTTGACTATTGACCGACGATTCACGAACATCTATTTGTAAATATATATATATATATATATATATATATATATATATATATATATATATATATATATATATATATATATTTATATATACACAATAAGTTGGAATATTAAAATTAATTATATATAACTTGCAATGTGTATTTAAAAAACTGATTTATGTATATTAAATAAAGATATATATATATATATATATATATATATATATATATATATATATATATATATATATATATATATATATATATATATGAGCTTACATGTCATTTGGACCTTAATTATAGGTAATTTTGACAAGTGAAAAATCCAAATGTCCTGCCCACAATTTTTCAGAAAAATTAAACAGCTAAATAAAATAGATATCATTATTAGTTAAATAATAGTTGATGATTAATAAATTTAAATAAATAAAAACGGGATTAACCCCCATATTATACGAAATAAAGTTTAGAAAAGTCAAATATGGTTGGAAAAGGCAGAGCTTATCTCCATCCTTTTTGAAACGTCAGTATCCACATCTCATCCTAAATTAGGATTTGCCAAAATTACTAATCAAGAATGATTCTGATGTAACGATTGAATGAAGGTGTGTAAATTCTATAGAATGAAGACGGCCAAACTGGCGTTCATGGGATTAATATCATCGGGTTAATCGATTTTGAGATAAACGAAACAGTTTATCGATTCAAGTATTATTAACCACCTATGTATAATATCATCCACCTCTTCGATTGAATTTCTGCATTGGTCGTTAGCGTAAGATCATATGATTTTGGGTAGCATATTATCTACCTCTTCAACTGAACATGTATGTCTTCTTAATTTTTATAATCAATCATTTGATAATAGTTTCCATTAGTTTGATTTCTCTTAGCTCACAAGTTTATGCTTAGATCGTCTTTGATTTTCTCTCAATATATTTTTCCTTTCTAATTCATTAATCGTTTGTAATTTCGTTTCAGGTGTGTCTTATTGATTGCTGAAGTTATGTCCCACAAAAAGTTAACAAAGTGTGACGGCTTCCTTGTATGCCACCTAATCACAAAGCAGGTTTGCCATCTATATCATACTATCATATATCACACCGAAAAAGGTGAGCGTTTTACTTTTGTAAAACATAAATTACTAATTTGGTATAGATTATCAAGATGTACAATGTGGAAGCCGTGAAAAGCTACTTGCTTATTGTGAGGTTGCGCAATGAAGCTCTCATGTAAGCTCTTATGCTAAACCAATTGCATGATTAATGGTTAGTATGCATGGACTTTTACTATTTCTTATTAATAGTAGATTTTGTTAATTGTTTGTTTTTTCAGTAGCATTGATTTTCCATTAGTATTGATTTTGCAATAGTGAAAATGTAGTCCCACTTACATATATAATGGTCGACTGTTATATCTAATGATTCAAACGGGTCAAATTTCACCCAGCATGTGTATCTAAAGATTGATCACCTAAGAATTCTAAAACGGATCATTATCTTTTTTTTTCTCAATTATAGACCCTATAGTCAAATGGGTCAGTGATACTTTGGTGAGAAATTAATTGCTGATAATATGATGTAATAATGCAAATTCACAATTTCAATTTTTAATATACTTCAAGGGTACCATTTTTATCTCATTGTGGCCAACGACAATCACAATCTTATGTTGGCTTATATACTTTATCATGTTTATAGATGTGGATGGAGTTGATGTGTCAGATGGTGCTGAAGAAAAAGAAAGGTATCGTTTAATGGTTAATAATATCCAAGGATATGTAGAAGGAGGTGATAATGAAAATGATTTGAATAATGAGGATGAAACATCAATTTGGAATGCTTCCTCCATGGAAAGATGATTTACATAGGTAATACCTTTCTTATATTTAAATCAGATGTTAATTTTTAAATATTTGGTTGAAATGTGTGCAAATTTTCTTGATTACTAATTACGTTCGAATAACTGTAGGTGTTTCGGGTGCTGAAAGCTAAGGCAAACATGCTTTCATTGTTACCCTTGACTAACAACCAAATCGAACCATACTTATACATACGTTGGTTTATTTTGTCTGTAAAGTTATATTTGAGCCACAAATGAAACAAATGCACATGAAGCATGTTTGCATAATTGTAACTGATGTTTAACAACACTAACAACTCGACAACTAATTGATAAATCGTTTTCTTTAACAGTCGTGCAACGCACGGGCTCTAAACCTAGTATGTATATATATATATATATATATATATATATATATATATATATATATATATATATATATATATATATATATATATATATATATATATATATATATAAGTTCAAGTTATTTAGTAAACGATAGTAACATTCGATTATTGATTCGATTGATATTTAGATAAGTTAACTAAAACGTTTAAGATGAACAAGTAAAGCACTAATTTGCTATAGTATTTTCGAATTGCTACAGTACCCGAAAAGCTACAGTGTTTTCGAAAACCACTATTTGCTACAGTAAAAATTATTTTGCTACAGTAAAACACTATTTCAAAATGAAAATGTATGTATATTTTACAAATGTTATAAAATATAATATTAACTTAGTCATAAATGTTTTGATAATATTAAATATACTTTGATATATAACGAGACATTGATTTAAAGAAGCAAATGACCAAAACCCTCAAATGTATAAAGTATATTTCGTGTAATATAATTTTTTAGCGAATAAGTCTAATTATTGATAAAGGTACCTGTCGCGTAACATAAAGTACAAGATTTTATAGCGTACGAAATAACGTTCGAAAAACCGGAACCAGGACATTAGTCAAACGACAACGTACAAGTCATTGGAACGAAAATTACAAGTTAATTATACACGTAAATATAATATATTATATAATTAATTATATTGATTAAATATATATTTATATAATATTAATTAATAAATATCTCGATAAGGAAAAAACAAAATCGTCGGCAGGTTAAAACAAACGATGTTGGGCTGTAAAGTATCCCCATGCGATCGCATGGGAATTATACTATAGAGCCATGCGATCGCATGGCAGTGGGGGACAGGCAAGGTGTATAAAGCTCGATCAAATTCTGATTCAGTTTCACTCATTCTATCTCTTGAGCTCAATCTCTCTTCTCTAAATATACATATTAATATTAATATTATTAATATTATTATTATTATTATTATTATTATTATTATTATTATTATTATTAATCATATTATCATTATTAGTAGTATTATTATAGTATTATACATAAAATACTACGACGAGGTCATGAGCGAGCTATTTTAAAACGGGTTCTACGAGCGTGATAGAGCTAAGGAAATTATGGGTTATAGATATGGAGGTTATGGGTATTGTTCGGGGGTATTGCTCGTGAGTCAAACTAGTGTTTATCACCTCCGTTGCGTCTACGTACTTTCCTGCAATATTGAATCACAATATTGATACGTGAGCATTCATATCTTATCTTTTATATATTAATAGTGTATCCATGTCTAGTGCTCGAGTATATATGTTTATGCATGCTTGTATGCTTTAATGTTGTCGTTAGATAGTTTATGATGAAGCACGAATTTAATACATGTGTTACTGATATAAAGTAATATGATATGCATGTCGTTGGAAAGCTATCGAAAAATTAATAACTTTTCATTTAGAAATCGCGTGATTTCGATGAACGGATTAATAGATATGGTCAACTGAATTATGGTTAACGTTAATTAAAATTGTGTTTGAAACTGTAAATTAATATTTAAACAACTTGTCTATGAGATTGATAAATTGGATTTTTAATATTTTACTAATCGAGTAAATGAATTTCTATATAAGGCACGTTTTGTCTTGTTGAACAATTGTTAAAGTTGATTGTCTTATCATGTTTTAAAGCTTTATAAATACTATAATCTGATTTTACAAGTATTGGAAAACTATGTGAAATAATAAAATATTTTCGATTGCCATGATAATTCAAATATAATATAACTCCTGAAATAAATAATGTTTTGAGTCTGATAAACTATAATTTGTTCAACTATCAAGACTTATACTATGTTAATATAATAAACATGTATAGATTTAAAGATCATATTGGGTCAGGTTGACTTTTTGAGATGACTTTTGTTAAATTTTGTATGACGGTCTCGAGCATTAGGATTGTGATACACTATGACCAAACCTAGCTTGTTAGACATGTATTGACCAACATATGTTCTCTAGGTTGAGATCTACGGTTATTTTGCATTACGAGTTTCGATCACATTTCGGTGAATGACCTTATGTGCTGCTAAGGTGAGTTTCATTTGCTCCCTTTTTAATTGCTTTTGCAATATATATTTTGGGCTGAGAATACATGCACTTTATTTTAAACGCAATGGATACAAGTACATACTAAATTCTACACCGAGTTTGAACCGAAAATCCCTTAGCTTTGGTAACTAGTAACTGCCGGTTATAAGAACTGGTGGGCGCGAATAGTGGTATATGGATCCATAGGGCTTGACATCCCCGTCTGTTCCAGGTATAGAAACCCTAGCCTGAACTATAAAACAGACGTATACTATTTGAGTTTAGTACACGTTGGATTGCGTGTATTGTACATGTTGGTTGCATGTATGTTAAAACAGCGGTACTTATTATAACGTTAAAGCTTAGTTATCAGGGTGCTCAATTTGATAGAATATTTTGATAAATGTTTCTGGATGAAACAACTGAAATCTTGTGATCCACCTTTATATACAGATTATGCGCAACATTAAAACTATGAACTCACTAACCTTTGTGTTGACACTTTTAAGCATGTTTATTCTCAGGTTCCTAGAAGTCTTCCGCTATTTGCTTATATGTGATACAAGCTATGTGCATGGAGTGATACATGCTTTATTCGAGAAAACGTTGTATTCACAAAATCATCACCATGTATCTTATTTTGACTGCATTATCAACGGATGTAGTATTGTAAACTATTAATTACGGTGATTGTCTATATGTAGAAATCATCAAACGTCAAAAACCTCAGAATTTGATATTCAATTATGGTGTGCCTTTTCAAAAGAATGCAATGTTTACAAAACGTATCATGTAGAGGTCAGTACCTCACTGTGAAATCGATGAATGATGTATTCGTCCAAAGGGATTTGGACGGATCATCACAGTTGGTATCAGAGCTTGAGGTCATAGGGAACCAGAATTTACATTAGTGTATTTAACTGGTAATTGTTAGGAGGCATTAGTGAGTCTGGACTATGACCGTATCTGTTTTTACCGAGTTTTGCTTGTCATGTCTTGTCGAAAATTACATGCTTATCATTCTTAGTCTAGACACATCTTACTGCATTGATTGCATGAATAGTGTATAGACAAAATTCATATCTTAGCGTATCTGTTACTGTAAACTTTGCCTGACATATTTCGTAAATCCCTCCGTAATCTACGAAATCCTTTGTTCTATATATATAGATATTCTATGTAATTAGAATATCATCCGATAGCCGGAAATCGTTTTATATCGAAAAATCCTTTAATCAATCATACGAAATGGAATTCGCCACTAGTTCACGTCCCTCGGATTCCGATATGGATTTTCACTCAAGCTCCGAAAGCAGTGTGACCGGAATGGATCAACCAATTAGCCATCATCTATTCTGGATGAATTGGGGATGAGTTCGCAGTCTACTTAATCATTGGAGACAAGAAGAAGGTGATCCCTTCCATCCACCACATTCCCCTCTTGGCGAGGAACCTGAAGCACTTACCAGAAAACCTGTTCGTAATACCATTTTCTCTCTCATCTCCAGAGTATCTCATCATGATTATATACTATCTCAAATTCTAGATCTTATTCATCCGCTCGTCCGAACCGACAATCATCCTGGTGTAGTAGCAGAAGTCAACGAGCTTCGCGCTCGAGTATTGGCTTTGAAGAATATGGTGCAAACGTTACAAGCACCAGCAGCATCACCGGCATCAATAGTACCACCATCATCCACACCAACAGTATCATTACCACCACCAACAACAATATCCGCATCTGTCATAACCCGTCCTTAACCATAAGAACGTGTTAGATAACGTATGATTTCATTGCGAGGTATTGACCTCTATATGCGACATTTTTAAAAGAGAAACTGCATATATTATACATTACAAACCATAACCATTATTTTTGTTACAAGCTTTAGACAATAAAAAGATGATTATCGTTTAGCGATAATCTTCGACTTACAAACTTTACATATAATGATAACAACACGATTTCGAGCATATTTTACAACACAAATCCTTGGGTATGCAGTTTTATTTTTGACACAAATATGCGTACGCAAGATCCTGCTCAAATTCAACATAATGCAGCGGAAGCTTTAGTAATCACCTGAGAATAGACATGTTTTAAAAGGTCAACATAAAGTTGGTGAGATATAGGTTTAATGCCGGCAGCAATATATATATATATATAGACCACAAGATTTCGTATATAAACAGTTTAATAAAAATATTCTAAGTGGTTGAGCACTTGGTAACCATACTTAACATTTAATCACGTCGCATATTCCCTTTATTATGAAATCTTACTACACCGTACCAAGTGTAGTCACGAAACGAAGTACTGTGCAACCGTTGAATACTGGTCGTCCAGTCCGGTTGGGGTTGTCAGGCCCGATAGATCTATCAACAGGATTCGCGTTTACAATACCGCTGTAAATAACAGTTACCAAGCTACAGGGAAGTATGCCAGTGGTACAACTCAACGTAGAATATATTTTTCAGTTACTTGTGTCCATAACGTAAAACATAAAATACATGTATTCTCATCCCGAAATATTTAGAGTTTAAAAGTGGGACTATATACTCACTTTCGTCTTGAAGATATATATATAATTTGACTTGGTCTCCGGTTGATATCACGAACCTATCCATATATAATATATCAATACCTTTTCTTTTTAAACAAACGTCACATATATATACTTGTTATACTTTTAATACTTTGAATAATTCTTTAGTCCGTAGTTAGCAGTTCGTTGTTAGTAATTCAATTTTAATGGTTCATTTTTAGATGTTTAGTATACCCGCAATGAAATAAATAAAACCCCCAACGAAATAAATAAAACCCCATCGTATATGTATTGGTCGAGATTAATCTTGACCCACGGTACCGGTGTTGTCAAATGACGTGTTGCGTACATAAAGTACCGGTGTTGTCAAATGACGTGTTGCGTACAATCATGGGATCTTATGATTAATCTTCTCGTGTTGTTTACGGGTGATCCTGAACCATATAAAATTGAATTATAAGTACATATATATAAAATATCATGTTAACTTAAAAAGATGTGATTTATTTAATTTTTCCCAATTATTTTCGTGGCTAAACTAGTCTTGGATATCCGATTTTGTTTCGGTCATAGTTTCTTCGTTACAACTCCGTTTTTGTTGATTCAACTTGTCATCTCCTTGGATCGAGTCCCTCTTTAAGATTATGAACTGTAAATACCTTAGTTTATATTCAAAATCACACGGCATAGGTCAAACTTTAGTGAAACTTATGAAGTTAATCATTTTCCATCATGTAAACAACCTTAAATGATTATTTTTCTAAAAATACTTATACTTTGAGTTAAATCATGAAATTTTTATGTGTTATCATATTCATAGTAAAAATCATTTTTCCAGAAAATAAACCTCCAATTCAAAGTTTAAGATGGTTTTTAATTATCCAACCCAAAACAGCCCCCGGTGGCACTCCGACGTCGTAAAAACAGTTTTTAAGATAATCTTTGAAAAACCAAGTTATACCTTGTTAAATTAGCATATATTTAAGTTATATTACAGGTCTTGGAGTATTTTAAAAGTTAAGTTAGAAGGATCTATTTAGTTTGCAAACAAGTTTGAAAACATTCAAACTATGTTCTTGTTGTTAAAATTTTATACCACAAAATAAGATAGCTATATATATGAATCGAATAAGGTTATGAACATAGATTCTACCTCAATTTCCTTGGACAAGGTTGTTGTAAAAGAGGAGTAAGAACCTAGAACCAAAAGGGTGATGGAAGTGGATGAAAGATTGGAAGTAAGTTGGTGTTCTTGGAAGGATTTCTTGAAGTGTTTTTGTAAGGTTTTCTTATGAGGTTTAAGTGTTGTTTTTGAAGCTAAATGATGGGGAAAATGCTTGGAGATGATCAAGTATGAAGTTAAGAGTATTTTGAGAGAGAAATGGAAGTGTAAGTATGAGAAAATGGGGTGAAGAAATGGTGTGCATGCATAAAAACGTTTTTAGGTTATAAAGGAAAAAAAAGATACCTAACTTTGTTTTCTTGCTAAATAATTCATGCTACTTGACAAATGGTTGGTTCCACATGTTTCTTAATCATTTAAGGCTGCTAAGGAGCAGATTTTTATTGGTATATACCAATAGTAAATACATCTAGAAGCTGCGTATGATACGGGTACATATACCCTAGGTATACGTATAGAAATCTTTGAGAAAACGGAACGAGGATTCAAATATAGCTATCTTTTGTAAATATACTTATATTGTTTTATGTATTTAAGTCTTTAAAAGTGATTAAATACATTACTTATACGATATTTGTATAAACATTATAGGTCATAAGTATTTAAGTCAAATAACGTTACGTATGGTTATCGTTTTGAAAACTTAAGTTAGTAGTTTCAAAATATACTTATAACTTATTGTTATTAATACAAAATGAGATATTAAAACATTCTTAGGTCATGTTAAATATGTATATATACATATATATATACACAAACGTATAATTATCATATATTGTATAGTTCGTGATATCATCGGTCAAACTAGACGGTCAAACGTTGTGTAAAACTCTTTTCGAAAAACATAAGTCTCGACAATTTGGATTGCTTATCATGTTGGTAAGGTTTAATTTATGTAAATATTAATCTTATAAGTATAGAACGATCGAAAAAGTGCGGGTCGTTACATTACCTCCCCGTTAAATAAATTTCGTCCCGAAATTTTAAAATTGTACCTATTTTGCGTCATCGAGAAACAAGTGTGGATACTTTTGTTTCATCTGATCCTCCCGTTCCCACGTAAACTCGGGACCTCTTCGAGCATTCCAACGAACCTTAACGATCGGTATGTTGCTCTGCTTGAGCTGTTTAACTTCACGGTCCATGATTTCGATTGGTTCTTTGACGAATTGTAGTTTCTCGTCGACATGGATTTCTTCAAGAGGAATGGTGAGGTCTTCCTTTGCAAGACACTTCTTAAGGTTCGAGACGTGAAAGGTATTATGTACTCCGGCGAGTTGTTGCGGTAACTCGAGTCGATAAGCTACCGGTCCAATGCGTTCGATGATCTTGAACGGGCCTACATATCTTGGGTTCAGTTTACCCCTTTTTCCAAAACGTATCACACCTTTCCAAGGTGACACCTTTAGCATAACCATGTCACCGATCTAAAACTCTAATGGTTTCCTTCGGACATCGGCGTAGCTCTTTTGGCGACTACGGGCTGTTTTCAATCTCTCCTTGATTTGTACTATCTTCTCAGTCATTTTGTGTATGATCTCGGGACCAGTTAAATGTCGATCTCCTACTTCATTCCAACAGATAGGAGATCTACACTTCCTTCCATACAATGCTTCGAATGGTGCAGCTTTAATGCTCGCATGATAACTATTATTATACGAGAATTCTGCTAACGGTAAATACTTATCCCATCCGTTTCCAAAATCGATCACACATGCCCTGAGCATGTCTTCAAGAGTCTGAATTGTTCTTTCACTCTGCCCGTCGGTTTGCGGATGATATGCGGTACTCATATCCAGACGAGTTCCTAGTGCCTCCTGTAGTGATTGCCAGAACTTTGAGGTAAATCTACTATCACGATCAGATATAATGGAAATAGGTATTCCATGCCTTGAAACAACTTCCTTTATATACAATCGTAATAGTTTCTCCATTCTATCCGTTTCCTTTATAGGCAAGAAATGTGCAGACTTGGTGAGACGATCAACAATCACCCAAATGGTGTCGTAACCCCAGGCAGTCTTTGGTAACTTCGTGATGAAATCCATGGTAATACCATCCCATTTCCATTCTGGGATTTCTGGTTGTTGAAGTAACCCTGACGGATTCTGGTGTTCTGCTTTGACCTTGGAACAAGTTAAACACTCCCCAACATATGTTGCTACGTCTGTCTTTAAATTAGGCCACCAATAACGTGTCTTAAGATCTTGATACATCTTTCCAACTCCAGGATGTATCGAGTATCTTGTCTTATGTGCCTCATTCAATATTAACTTCCTTAATCCACCCAACTTTGGTACCCAAATACGATTTGCAAAATATCGAATTCCATCTTCCCGCATAACGAGTTGCTTCTCATACTTCTTCATTATTTCATTTCCTATATTTTCTTTAGTAAGTGCTTCTCGTTGAACTTCTTTGATTTGTGAGTTGAGATTCATGCGAATTTTTATGTTCATCGCTCGTACTCGAATTGGTTCTCGTTCCTTTCTGCTTAGAGCGTCGGCCACCACGTTCGCTTTCCCGGGATGATAACGAATTTCACAATCATAGTCATTTATTAACTCAACCCACCTACGTTGCCTCATGTTTAGCTGTTTTTGATCGAAAATATGTTGAAGGCTTTTATGATCAGTAAACACAGTGCATTTAACTCCATACAAGTAGTGTCTCCACATCTTCAATGCAAACACGACTGCTCCCAATTCTAGATCATGCGTCGTATAATTCCGCTCGTGAATCTTTAATTGTCGGGATGCGTATGCAATAAATTTCTTCTGTTGCATAAGAACGCAACCAAAACCTTGTCGCGAAGCGTCACAATATATTTCAAAATCATCGTTCCCTTCTGGTAACGATAAAATAGGCGCCGTAGTCAACTTCTTTTTCAGTAATTGAAATGCACTCTCCTGCTCAGAAGTCCATTCATATTTCTTCCCTTTTTGCGTTAACGCTGTCAACGGCTTAGCTATTCGGGAAAAATCTTGAATAAACCTTCTATAATAACCGGCTAAACCCAAAAATTGGCGTATCTGCATTGGTGTCTTAGGAGTCTCCCATTTTTCAATGGCTTCAATTTTTGCTGGATCAACCTGAATTCCTTTGCTACTAACAACGTGGCCAAGAAATTGCACTTCTTTCAACCAGAAAGCACATTTAGAAAATTTAGCATATAGCTGTTCTTTTCTTAACAACTCTAATATCAACCTTAAATGCTGCTCATGCTCTTGCTCACTCTTGGAATAAATAAGAATATCATCAATGAAAACGATAACAAACTTATCTAAATATGGACTACAAACTCGATTCATGAGGTCCATGAATACAGCTGGCGCATTCGTCAATCCAAACGGCATGACCAAAAATTCGTAATGACCATAACGTGTCCGAAAAGCAGTTTTCGGAATGTCCTCTTCTTTGACACGTAGTTGATGATAGCCCGATCTTAGGTCGATTTTCGAATAAACACATGATCCTTGTAATTGATCAAATAAGTAATCAATTCTTGGTAGTGGATACCGATTCTTGATAGTTAACTTATTTAATTCACGATAATCTATACACATCCTAAAAGATCCATCTTTCTTCTTAACAAACAAAATTGGAGCTCCCCACGGTGAAGTGCTTGGTCGTATGAATCCACGGTCTAGTAATTCTTTTAACTGACTTTGAAGTTCTTTTAATTCGGACGGTGCAAGTCTATATGGAGCACGAGCCACTGGTGCAGCTCCTGGTACTAAATCTATTTGAAATTCTACAGATCTAAATGGAGGTAATCCCGGCAACTCTTCCGGAAAAACTTCAGGAAAATCTCTTGCCACAGGCACATCGTTGATGCACTTCTCTTTTTCTTTCTTTTCAACTTTATTAACATGTGCTAGAATAGCATAACATCCCTTTTCTAAACACTTCTTGGCTTTCAAACAGCTAATGAGTTTTAGCTTTGAGTTACCCTTCTCTCCATAAATCATCACCGGCATTTTATCCTTACAAGGAATGCGAATTGCCTTCTTGGCACACACAACTTCAACTCCTACTTTGGACATCCAGTCCATGCCGACTATTACATCAAAACTTCCTAGTTCTACGGGTATCAAGTCAATTTTAAACGTTTCTCCGGCTAAATTTATTTTACAATCACGATAAATTTTATCGGCTTTAATTAGTTTACCATTAGCTAACTCAATCATGTACTTAGCATCTAGAGGTAATGATGAACAATTCAATTTAGCGTGAAAGTCTCTACACACGTAACTTCTATCAGCACCAGTATCAAATATAATAGATGCGGATAAGTTATTAATGGTAAACGTACCCGTAACAAGCTCCGGGTCTTCACATGCCTCTCTAGCATTAATAAAAAATGCTCTCCCACGTGCAGGTCCGATATTCTTCTCTGGATTCGGGCACTGGCTCTTATAGTGACCTTGTTTTCCACACCCAAAACAAGTAATGGTAGCCAAAGCAGTTCTATTTGCATTGGTGGCAAGAGTCTTGGTACCATTTGTATTTGTAACGAGAGCCCTACAATCTTCAGCAAGATGACCCTTTCGATTACATTTGTTGCATACCACATTACAGTAACCAGAGTGATGTTTGTGGCATCGGTTGCATAAAGGATTTTGTCCTTTATAACCAAAGCTTAAACCACTACCCGCACCTTGCGTGTTTTCTTGTTTCTTAAAAGATTGTTGTTGGTTACCTCGATCATAATTTCCATTCCACTTTCTTTTGTTACCTGATACCTTCACATCAGTATTGGATACTTTCTTATCCATGATGACCTGATCCATTAGCTCGTTTGCCATGGTTATAGCTTCATGAATTGTCTTAGGTTTCGATGCTGTAACATTTGCCTTGACCTTTTTGGGCAAACCATCTTTGTACATTTCAATCTTCCGTTCTTCGGTTGGAACCAATTCAGGACATAGCAAAACTAATTCCATGAATCGCTGATTGTAGTTGGTGATTTCAGTACCAATAACCTTCAGACTTCGTAACTCATCTTCCAACTTCCTAACCTCGTTCCTTGGACAATATTCGTTGATTAACATTGTTTTGAATTCTTCCCACGGAGTATCATAAGCTACATCTCCTCCTACAGCCTTCACATAATTTTTCCACCACGTGAGTGCACTATCTTGTAAAGTGCACGATGCATACTTGGTCATGTCCTTTTCAACACAACCACTGATTTTAAACACAGTCTCCATCTTTTCTATCCACCGGGTTAAACCGATTGGTCCTTCTGTTCCACTGAATGATGAGGGCTTGCAAGCTTGAAAAGTTTTGTAAGTGCACCCCACACGAGGATTTGGGTTAACTGCAGCACCTCTTGCAGCCTCGACCCATAACATTCTGTCGTTCACTCGCTGATTGATGAGTTCCTGGATTTCTTGTTCCGTCATTCGATTCAATCGCGCCATTTCCTAATGAAAGAAAATAATTATTCACATGGATTATTATAGATGTAGTGTGTATTTATAGTACATTATAGCTTGTTAATAATATGAACCAGGTATTATTATAAAAGCCTTTTCTTCTTATTAGCGTTTTATAATTATATCTAGGGTAGTACCTACCCGTTAATGTCCATACTTAATAGCTTAGTACAGAATCAATTACTACCATCTAAATAATACTTAACCATGGAAAATTATTGCATTTCACACTTCACTATTTTACATATGCTTATCTTACATCGAACATTAAGCAAACCACACTAATAATATTATACAAAACATTATATGATCCCATGGTTTAATACGGCAGCGCATCGTTTGGTCTATTTTCTAGGACGTTTAGGTTCAAAGAATCGCTTAACGCTTATCCTGGCTGTCTGCCTATATTTTGGCTGTGGGACTGAAGAACTGGATGCCGGGATAGAACGAATAGGAATAGCGGGAATAGGGGTGGTAGTGTCTAGTGGAGTTGGTGCCACATCATCCTTACTAAACTCGGGATTTGAATTTTCTAATTCATTAGCCTTTCGTTTCTTTCCTAGTTCGAACTCGTCTTTTGTAATTTCCTGTATTTCTTCCTCGGGTTCACTTTCCTCCTCGGGTTCACTTTCCTCCTCGGGTTCACTTTCCTCCTCGGGTTCACTTTCCGGGTTCTCTATAGTCGGTTCATCCGGAATTTGTGAGTCTTCCCCAAAGATATTATTTTCGTCATCGGATAGGTTAATGACTGGAACACCATCTGAAGATTCTGGTTCGGAGTCGCTGAACGTGATGACAAGTTTTGAGCCCGACATCTATCACACAACAACTAACCAATTAGTACTACATAATATTTACATATAAATTTTAACCAACAATGATAAGCAATGGTTTTTAAATCAGACCCGGTCAAAGTCCAGACTTACTAATGTATCCTAACGACTTATCAGTTAGACACACTAATGCAAACCTGGTTCGCTAAGACCACCGCTCTGATACCACATGTCATAACCCGTCCTTAACCATAAGAACGTGTTAGATAACGTATGATTTCATTGCGAGGTATTGACCTCTATATGCGACATTTTTAAAAGAGAAACTGCATATATTATACATTACAAACCATAACCATTATTTTTGTTACAAGCTTTAGACAATAAAAAGATGATTATCGTTTAGCGATAATCTTCGACTTACAAACTTTACATATAATGATAACAACACGATTTCGAACATATTTTACAACACAAATCCTTGGGTATGCAGTTTTATTTTTGACACAAATATGCGTACGCAAGATCCTGCTCAAATTCAACATAATGCAGCGGAAGCTTTAGTAATCACCTGAGAATAGACATGTTTTAAAAGGTCAACATAAAGTTGGTGAGATATAGGTTTAATGCCGGCAGCAATATATATATATATAGACCACAAGATTTCGTATATAAACAGTTTAATAAAAATATTCTAAGTGGTTGAGCACTTGGTAACCATACTTAACATTTAATCACGTCGCATATTCCCTTTATTATGAAATCTTACTACACCGTACCAAGTGTAGTCACGAAACGAAGTACTGTGCAACCGTTGAATACTGGTCGTCCAGTCCGGTTGGGGTTGTCAGGCCCGATAGATCTATCAACAGGATTCGCGTTTACAATACCGCTGTAAATAACAGTTACCAAGCTACAGGGAAGTATGCCAGTGGTACAACTCAACGTAGAATATATTTTTCAGTTACTTGTGTCCATAACGTAAAACATAAAATACATGTATTCTCATCCCGAAATATTTAGAGTTTAAAAGTGGGACTATATACTCACTTTCGTCTTGAAGATATATATATAATTTGACTTGGTCTCCGGTTGATATCACGAACCTATCCATATATAATATATCAATACCTTTTCTTTTTAAACAAACGTCACATATATATACTTGTTATACTTTTAATACTTTGAATAATTCCTTAGTCCGTAGTTAGCAGTTCGTTGTTAGTAATTCAATTTTAATGGTTCATTTTTAGATGTTTAGTATACCCGCAATGAAATAAATAAAACCCCCAACGAAATAAATAAAACCCCATCGTATATGTATTGGTCGAGATTAATCTTGACCCACGGTACCGGTGTTGTCAAATGACGTGTTGCGTACATAAAGTACCGGTGTTGTCAAATGACGTGTTGCGTACAATCATGGGATCTTATGATTAATCTTCTCGTGTTGTTTACGGGTGATCCTGAACCATATAAAATTGAATTATAAGTACATATATATAAAATATCATGTTAACTTAAAAAGATGTGATTTATTTAATTTTTCCCAATTATTTTCGTGGCTAAACTAGTCTTGGATATCCGATTTTGTTTCGGTCATAGTTTCTTCGTTACAACTCCGTTTTTGTTGATTCAACTTGTCATCTCCTTGAATCGAGTCCCTCTTTAAGACTATGAACTGTAAATACCTTAGTTTGTATTCAAAATCACACGGCATAGGTCAAACTTTAGTGAAACTTATGAAGTTAATCATTTTCCATCATGTAAACAACCTTAAATGATTATTTTTCTAAAAATACTTATACTTTGAGTTAAATCATGAAATTTTTATGTGTTATCATATTCATAGTAAAAATCATTTTTCCAGGAAATAAACCTCCAATTCAAAGTTTAAGATGGTTTTTAATTATCCAACCCAAAACAGCCCCCGGTGGCACTCCGACGTCGTAAAAACAGTTTTTAAGATAATCTTTGAAAAACCAAGTTATACCTTGTTAAATTAGCATATATTTAAGTTATATTACAGGTCTTGGAGTATTTTAAAAGTTAAGTTAGAAGGATCTATTTAGTTTGCAAACAAGTTTGAAAACATTCAAACTATGTTCTTGTTGTTAAAATTTTATACCACAAAATAAGATAGCTATATATATATGAATCGAATAAGGTTATGAACATAGATTCTACCTCAAGTTCCTTGGACAAGGTTGTTGTAAAAGAGGAGTAAGAACCTAGAACCAAAAGGGTGATGGAAGTGGATGAAAGATTGGAAGTAAGTTGGTGTTCTTGGAAGGATTTCTTGAAGTGTTTTTGTAAGGTTTTCTTATGAGGTTTAAGTGTTGTTTTTGAAGCTAAATGATGGGGAAAATGCTTGGAGATGATCAAGTATGAAGTTAAGAGTATTTTGAGAGAGAAATGGAAGTGTAAGTATGAGAAAATAGGGTGAAGAAATGGTGTGCATGCATAAAAACGTTTTTAGGTTATAAAGGAAAAAAAAGATACCTAACTTTGTTTTCTTGCTAAATAATTCATGCTACTTGACAAATGGTTGGTTCCACATGTTTCTTAATCATTTAAGGCTGCTAAGGAGCAGATTTTTATTGGTATATACCAATAGTAAATACATCTAGAAGCTGCGTATGATACGGGTACATATACCCTAGGTATACGTATAGAAATCTTTGAGAAAACGGAACGAGGATTCAAATATAGCTATCTTTTGTAAATATACTTATATTGTTTTATGTATTTAAGTCTTTAAAAGTGATTAAATACATTACTTATACGATATTTGTATAAACATTATAGGTCATAAGTATTTAAGTCAAATAACGTTACGTATGGTTATCGTTTTGAAAACTTAAGTTAGTAGTTTCAAAATATACTTATAACTTATTGTTATTAATACAAAATGAGATATTAAAACATTCTTAGGTCATGTTAAATATGTATATATACATATATATACACAAACGTATAATTATCATATATTGTATAGTTCGTGATATCATCGGTCAAACTAGACGGTCAAACGTTGTGTAAAACTCTTTTCGAAAAACATAAGTCTCGACAATTTGGATTGCTTATCATGTTGGTAAGGTTTAATTTATGTAAATATTAATCTTATAAGTATAGAACGATCGAAAAAGTGCGGGTCGTTACAGCATCCCACACCTCAACATCACAATCTGTACCTCGAGCATCAACGTCATACTCACCATAGATACCAAGGAGTACCAACAACAATAACCGATAAAGTATTGATTCATAACTTCATTGGAGAAATATTCTACGGCGATTATGTAATCTCTAAAGTCTTAGAGATTATCTATTCTAGCCGTAACCGTAAATCAGATGAGTGGACCGAAACGATAGAAGGAAGAGTAGAAACCCTGACCGAAATGGTGCACGATTTACAAGCTCGACATGTTTTACCAGCAGCATCAACAGTACCGTCAGTATCACCAATACCGGCAAAACCTGTAGCACTACAAGTTCCGCCAATTCCATAATAACCAACATCACCACAAATCAACAACGCGTATATTGTATCAACGAGTTATGAAGTATTAACTCATTTCCCCTGAAGAAATTATATGTATATTTAATATATATGAATTTTGAAATCAAAATAAATCTTTTCGTACTAAGCTATTACGTGTGAATCTTAACTGGTAGGTACTACTCGGTTAGTTCATATTACTAATATGCAATGATGTACATCCTTCATTAACGACATAACCATCGTTGACTACAATCTCTGTTTCAAATTCAATGAATTCCTTTTCATAATAAACTAAGTGTATTATTCAAAAAAACATTTTTGCGGGGGGTCCCTGTGGTATACCTGAAACTGTGCTTGGAGTCCAAAAGTATTTTTTGAGCTTGGGGGGTCCTCATGGTATACCAAAGTTGTGTAGGGAGTCCAAAACATTACTTTCAGCCATTTAATTCCGTTTGGTGTATGTACATGGTAAACACGTGAGGGTATAATGGTCCTGCAACATTTTTTACCCTAATCACATTCTTACCTTTACGTTCAAACCCCAATTTCAATCGAGCCTCAGAATCAAACGACGATTAAAAACCTAAACCCTAATCGTCTTCCTCAATCCAAATCCTTACGTTTAACAGTTAAAAGTGTAATCAGATTCTGAAGGTGATCGACCTGTATATGATAAGCTTTACTACATGATTTCGACCCTTTCTTTAATATCAATTCGACATCAGATAAGCAAATTGTTAATGTAGAGGATGATGATTTAATTGTAGATGAAGATAACCTTATTGAAGATTATATTGTGGATATGTCAGATTTTAACAATGATGATGACTTCGATTAGAGCAGTGAAGGCATTAGAAAAAGAAAGTTTCTAGAGCTCCAGAAACAAGAAAAGTTAAGGTCAAAATGGTAGTTCGTCAAGTGAAACTCAAGGTCAAAATGGCAGTTTGCAGCTAGTCTTTTGTATTAGTCTTTTGGTTTATATTTTGTAATGACTGAGATATGTTTATCAGTTGCAACTAGAGATGGCAATGGATCGGATATGGATCGGGTGATGCCGTATCCATATCCATATCCATATCTATTTAGTTTTTGTTCATCCTTATCCGTATCCATATCCATTTAATTTCAGTTCATCCATCCATATCCATATCCAATGGATTAAGCGGGTTAATGGATGTCCGTTGGATATTCAAAAACTGTTATAATATTTCCGAATATCTACAAAAACGTGTACTTTTTGTCAAAAATAGAACACAATTTGTTGAATTTACCATCAAACATAGATTATGACAAATTAAATGTGTAATTTGTATGTTTATCTTGTTAGATATAGGTGTTTTATTATAAAATATCATAGTTAATTTATTATATGGTTGCAAGCAAGATGTATGTGTAATAGTAAATGCATTTTTAATAGTAGACATGTATACATATATCTATATTTATGTATTAATATATGTATTTCGGGTTTTAATGGATATATCCATGGATAATACTTTTTCATCCATATCCATATCCATATCCATTAAGGTTCATCCATATCCGTATCCATATCCATTTAGGTTCATCCATATCCATTAAAATCGGATGGATCGGGTGGATATCCACTGAATCGGGTAACCATTGCCATCCCTAGTTGCAACTAGTCTTTTGGAATGATTTGGTTTATATTTTGTAATGTACTTGTGCTCTTAAAAAGCTTTTGGTTGATAATTTGTAATGTACTTACGATCATAAGAAGCATTTAGTTTATATTTTGTATTGTACTTATGATTTTAAGAACCTTTTGGTTTATATGTTTATAATGACCACATTTTGACCAAAAAATGTATGCTTTATGATCTTAATCTGCCTTGTTTCCAGCTTGTAAATGTTTAGTGCTAGCAATTCAACATAAAGGTGTCTACCTTGTTTAGTGCTAGTAAATATCAAGTACAATAACAACCATTACATTTACATAGACAATTGATTTTCAATACAACAGAAATGTATTAACTGATTCAACTTGATTCAACAATATAACGTTTACAATAAAAAGCATTAAATGATCAACATCGACATTCACTAGTTGAAATACATAATATATACAAAGAACACGACCCAATTACATATAGGTATTAACTTCCACCTTCCACCTTGCAGCTTCAGATTATGCTTTCATCAATCTTATAGCTTCAGATCGTGCATTCATAGGTAGATCAATCCATTCGAAAAACCTACAATCGTACGACTATAAAAGCCAAAATTAAAACAGTAACAATAAAGCAACAAATTAGAATTGACATTTGATTCAAGTGGGGGTTCAATACCTTGTCACCGCAGTTGTAAAAACGTCTTCTAGGGTTCTTTTGTGACCCCGAAACTTGAATCAATGCACGTCTTCTGCACCAACAATTCACCATCTTTGTGTTTGCACAAAAAATCACGTCTGCACATATTAGGGTTTGAATAGCACACATATGAAGAAAATGGGAGGAGAATGGGAAGAAAATGGGTGTCCTTATGCCTTTTGGGGTTTTAGAATGAGACAAAATGTTACTTGACCATTATACCCTCACATGTTTACCATGTGCATACACCAAACGAAGACAAATGACTGATTATAACGTTTTGGACTCCCTACACAACTTTGGTATACCATGAGGACCCCCCAAGTTTAAAAAATATTTTTGGACTCCAAGCACAGTTTCATGTATACCACAGGGACCCCCCGCAAAATTTTGTCATTATTCAATTACACGTTTGATTTTACACTTTCATTTTCGATGTACTCGAAACTTTCTAGAAAACATCATTCGTACCTTGCGAAGTTAGCAAGAGTTCCATGAGCACCAACATGATTCACTGAGGAAATATCAATAAAATTGAATAATGAAGTATTGATTACATTGGTGAAATACTCCGCAAAGATTATGAAATCTTTAATGTTTTAGAGATTATTCATTTCTAATCCAGCCAAAAATCAAATGAGCTTAATATGATATTAACTCATTAAATTTGTATTATATCTGAAGAAAATATACATACATATATTTTTATAAAGACTGTAATAAAATTCTCTGGTACAAAATATTACTTGTAAAACTTTTAACGGGTAGGTAATACCCGAGAGATATATAAATTCACAATTAATATGTTACATTCTTCGATTCTGATTCAGCAAATCAACTTCGACTTTTCATCCGAATAAGCCTTATTATAACTGTGATGTATACGTTTCCTCTTTTCATCATCGTTACCGGGGAACCGTTTATATTCCACCACATTAGCAGTAAACTTACCAGCAACATCATTGATCTTTAACTTTTCGAAAAATCATTATATTCATTGAAACCCTATCATGTACTCATCTGTATCTTGTAACGGTAATTGTCATACCAAAAAGCTTCAATCATTATTCTCAAATTTCTCAGCAATTCTACGCCAATAGTTATATATGTACATATAACGTCTATCTCCTAGACTTACACACTTCGAATGTGAAGTTTCTGAAAAACACCCTAAACTGCGAACTAGTTTTCCGAATTTTGGAAAAATGCTGATGAAGCAGCATAAAACTGTAAATGAGTGGTGTGTTGAAAAAGCTCAGATCTGGAACTGAAAAACGGATTGAGCAAACTATGAAGGAGACTGTTGACAAATCACAAAGACTAAATCTGCCTTCAAAGAATCTAAATGATTCAGTATCTGCTGAAGTCATTAACGAATACCTTGATCCTGACTCTAAACCTTTATGGACAAATCTTCTTTATCATCTTTCGATATTAGAAATTCTAAGATATCATCGTATCTTTCATTATAAATATCCTCGATATTTCTAAAGATATTTTCATAACTATTCTTATCTGAAATCATTTATCTCTTCGCGATACCAGTGTTACATCAGAAAGGAAACTGTTTTAGTTTCTAAATTCTGAAAAGTTTGAACTTAAATTATGAATGTTATTGAAGTAGTGTTGGGAACTGAAGCATGAGTTTGTATAATATAATGACAATTGATCAACGTGATTATATTACAGTAAGTCATGCTGAGTTTCTAATGGAACGTGATCATTCACAGATCATAACATCATCATGTGCCATGTTACACGACTCTTACATTCTATCTAGTATATAAACATATCAAGAACATAATTTCTTGATAGTTCTATTTTTTCTCTTGAATTCTGGTAATTTAACCAATCAAGATCGTGCTATTACAATTTCTCTCTTAAAACATTAGCCATGTTCATTCGAAACTCCATACCTACGAATTCTGGACAATTACTTGCGAAGAGAAAACAAAAGCATGAAGTTCCGAAATTGAAATGAGAGTAAAAATCGCAACAAATAGAAGATAGCATTAACTGTGGATGTCAATGATTATAGAAAGACAGAAGCAGAGACATCGAAATATAAGGGAAGATATAAAGCTCAACAACAACCCAGAAATTAAAAACCGTGTATATCGATGCATATAACAATATAAATATACAGGAGAACTAAAAACACTATAAAACCAAGAGTATAGTAGAAGTAAATAGATTCTTCCGGCGGCAGATGAAAAAGAAGAATGACAAATATGAAAGTTAGGAGTATATCAAGAATCAGAACCGGATGAAGCATATTAACGAATACTTTAAATTGAGGGAGAAAGAATAGAAGATGTGAGCTGTGGAAATAAAGAAACGAAGGGAGTGAATTTATAGTAAAATATCCGACAGAGCAATCGAAATAGATCATTGCATTTAATCAAAGAAGATCCTAATTTCCTTAATTACCAGAGAATCAAATCTATTATAGATTTCAAGGATTATCTTTAAATTCCTTGAAATCCAAAAATCCATTGTGACTACGTCAAAAGTTAAATCTCTATCTCAACCTTTTGTGACAGCTTCACTCGTACGCTTTACATAATCGAATCGTTTGATCTATATTCGTCAATAATGATAAAACTCTACTTTTCAACTCATATGAGTCATGAAAACATTTTTATTGTTAGCCATGACAATCTCTATCAAATTTCGGGACGAAATTTCTTTAACGGGTAGGTACTGTGGCGACCCGGAAATTTCTAACCAAATTTAATACTTAATCTTTATATGATTTCGACAAGATAAGCAAAGTGTGTAATATTGATTCTCAAAATTTTTGAACTAATGTTATATATTCAGTTAACCTTTGACTATTGACAGACGATTCACGAACATCTATGTGTAAATATATATATATATATATATATATATATATATATATATATATATATATATATATATATATATATATATATATATATATAAATATATATATATATACAATAAGTTGGAATATTAAAATTAATTATATATAACTTGCAATGTGTATTTAAAAACTGATTTATGTATATTAAATAAAGATATATACAGATATATAATTTCAAGTTATTTAGTAAACGATAGTAACATTCGATTATTGATTCGATTGATATTTAGATAAGTTAACTAAAACGTTTAAGATGAACAGTAAAACACTAATTTTCTATAGTATTTTCGAATTGCTACAGTACCCGAAAAGCTACAGTGTTTTTGAAAACCACTATTTGCTACAATAAAAATCATTTTGCTACAGTAAAACACTATTTCAAAATGAAAATGTATGTATATTTTACAAATGTTATAAAATATAATATTAACTTAGTCATAAAACGTTTTGATAATATTAAATATACTTTGATTTATAACGAGACATTGATTTAAAGAAGAAAATGACCAAAACCCTCAAATGTATAAAGTATATTTCGTGTAATATAATTTATTAGCGAATAAGTCTAATTATTGATAAAGGTACCTGTCGCGTAACGTAAAGTACAAGATTTTATAGCGTACGAAACAACGTTCGAAAAACCGGAACCAGGACATTAGTCAAACGACAATGTACAAGTCATTGGAACCAAAATTACAAGTTAATTATACACGTAAATATAATATATTATATAATTAATTATATAGATTAAATATATATTTATATAATATTAATTAATAAATATGTCGATAAGGAAAAAACAAAATCGTCGGCAGGTTAAAACAAACGATGTTGGGCTGTAAAGTATCCCCATGCGATCGCATGGGAATTATACTACAGAGCCATGCGATCGCATGGCAGTGGGGGACAGGCAAGGTGTATAAAGCTCGATCAAATTCTGATTCAGTTTCACTCATTCTATCTCTCGAGCTCAATCTCTCTTCTCTAAATATATATATATATATATATATATATATATATATATAAATATATATATATATATATTATTATTATTATTATTATTATTATTATTATTATTAAGATAAATATTATTATTAGTAATCATATTATCATTATTAGTAGTATTATTATAGTATTATACATGAAATACTACGACGAGGTCATGAGCGAGCTATTTTAAAACGGGTTCTACGAGCGGGATAGAACTAAGGAAATTATGGGTTATAGCTATGGAGGTTATGGGTATTGTTCGGGGGTATTGCTCGTGAGTCAAAATAGTGTTTATCACCTCCGTTGCGTCTACGTACTTTCCTGCTATATTGAATCACAATATTGATACGTGAGCATTCATATCTTATCTTTTATATATTAATAGTGTATCCATATCTAGTGCTCGAGTATATATGTTTATGCATGCTTGTATGCTTTAATGTTGTCGTTAGATAGTTTATGATGAATCACAAATTTAATACATATGTTACTGATATAAAGTATATGATATGCATGTCGTTGGAAAACTATCAAAAAATTAATAACTTTTCATTTAGAAATAGCGTGATTTTGATGAACGGATTAAAAGATATGGTCAACTGAATTATGGTTAATGTTAATTGAAATTGTGTTTGAAACTGTAAATTAATATTTAAACAACTTGTCTATGAGATTGATAAATTGGATTTTTAAGATTTTTACTAATTGAGTAAATGAATTTCTATATAAGACACGTTTTGTCTTGTTGAACAATTGTCAAAGTTGATTGTCTTATCATGTTTTAAAGCTTTATAAACACTATAATCTGATTTTACAAGTACTGGAAAACTATGTGAAATAATAAAATATTTTTGATTGCCATGATAATTCAAATATAATATAACTCCTGAAATAAATAATTTTTTGAGTCTGATAAACTATAATTTGTTCAACTATCAAGACTTATACTATGTTAATATAATAAACATGTATAGATTTAAAGATCATATTGGGTCAGGTTGACTTTTTGAGATGACTTTTGTTAACTTTTGTATGACGGTCTCGATCATTAGGATTGTGATACACTATGACCAAACCTAGCTTGTTAGACATGTATTGACCAACATATGTTCTCTAGGTTGAGATCTACGGTTATTTTGCATTCCGAGTTTCGGTCACATTTCGGTGAATGACCTTATGTGCTGCTAAGGTGAGTTTCATTTGCTCCCTTTTTAATTGTGTAACGACCCTGGTTACCTCTTTCCTCACTTGACAACATTAGTCCCTCGAGTTTGAATGCGGGTGCGTGAATTAACCGAACGAATTATTTAAATACACTAGAGTAACGAGAGGTGTGATAATCCAATAACGGAAATATTAAGAACGTTAGTTAACGAAAGACATGAATTTAGATAACAAAAGTTATTATCTAAAAAAAAAAGACGGTGTTAAAAATAAATTTAACGAAAAAATGCGGGATGTTACATTACCTACACCTTAAAAGAAATTTCGTCCCGAAATTTGGTTGGAAGTAGTAGTTGTTGTTTCTTCCTCGAGATCTTACATTGAAAATTCTACGAATAAGTGAAGGTACTTCCTTGGGCATTTCAACGAACTTGACAGTCGGGATTTTACGTTGTCTCAGAGTTTGGTTTCACGATTTATAGTTTCAACCGGTCCTCCTAGGAAGTGAAGTTTATCATTGATAGTAAGTTTATCGAAGAGGATAACAAGTTATTGTTTCGCAAGACACGTCTTAAAGTTTGATACACAGAATGTAGGATGAACGGAATTTGTTTGAGTTGGAAATTCGAAACGGTAAGCAACGGGTCCAATACGCTCCAAGATTTCAAAAAGATCAAAATATCGCGGATTTAGCTTTCTACGTTTCCAGAAATGGATTACACCTTTCTAAGGTGCGACTTCTAACGTTATGCGGTCACCCGCTTGGAATTTGAAATGTTTACGTCTAACATCGGCGTAGCTCTTTTGGCGACTACGGGCCGTCTTGAGTCTTTCTTGGATTTGAGTGATCTTAACGGTTATTTCATGAATGAGTTCGGGTTCGGTGGTTTGCTTGTCACCTACTTCGGCTCAACGATTTAGAAATCGACAATTGCGGCTATATGGGTTTTCGAAAGGTGTTTCGTTAATACTCGAATGAAAATTATTTTAGTAAGAGAATTCGGCTAAGGGCAAATACTTTTCTCAAGTAATTTGAAGTTGATAACACAAATTCGTATTACGGTTTCCAAGGTTTGAATCGTATGTTTGCTCGGTCCGTCGGGTTGTGGTTGATGTGCGGTACTCATGTCTAAACGTGGTCCCGAGGCTTTTGTAAGGCACCCTGAAATTTAGAAGTGAAACGAGGATCTCGATCCAAAACGAGGTACAGTTCTGTAAGGTATATTCGAACAAGTTTGTTAGGACTTGGAAACGTTTGCTGGAACAAGTTTCTTATCGATTTCTGAAAACGTTCGTTAGGACTATTCACCCTCGTGGCGAACACTAGTATAACGTGAAGAGTCTCTCTCTCCATTGAGGATTTAGATAGAAGATTTCCTGAACCGGAAGTATGGGTGTGATGCGAGAGAAGTTTCCACCTCGATGTGAGCATAACAAACATGTTGTAGTTCGCCGATAAAACTGTGCGAAAACGAGATAGTATACACATGTAACATATGTTTGAAGTTGAAAGAATTTGTCATTCATTCGGAAGCATAAATATGGTTCGACAATAATCGAAGGTGTGTCCTTGGTATGGTCGTTATCAATACTCTCGGATTTTTCAGATATCCAACAAGAAAAATAAAGTTATGTACATGGCACATGATGGTGATTAGGTTGATCGAGTCCAACCATCATCACGTGTCATTAGAACTTTGGTATGACTTATCGTAATATAACCACGTTGATCGAGTGTCGTTATATTACGCTAACTCATACCTCCATTCCCACATCACTCCATAGATTCAAGTTCGTGTAATCGTGAAGATTTAAAATGAACAAAGTATAACGACGTCTCTAACGTGACTCGTATCGAATCGAAAGAATTAGTGAAACTCTGAAGATGAGTTTCCCGAGGGAAGTGTATAACTGGTTGTTCATGTCAATGTGGTTCAAGTCAAACAATAATGTCTTTGGGTATGACAAGAGTGACGAATCGTGATAACGAGTAGTATGCGACCTTAGTGATAAGTAGTGATGACAATACTCACCTAGAGTAGTGATAGTAGTAACAAGAAGTGGTAGATAGTGAAGAACACTGGTGTAACATCGGTAGTGGTTAATGATTGCCATAGTGGTGAAAACTTTATAGTACTCGTGGATAGTAAAATGGGACGGTGGTGAATAACAACATGGGAGACAGAGTTCCCGGACTAGTATGACTAATGAAGTCGTCGTCCTCCTTATGCGTATGAATCTTAAGTTTACGTGTGTTACCAGAAAGTGGCAGAGTACGAGTTCGTATGATGAAAATTTGGTACCATTATGGAGTTCACCTAAGAAAGATTCAAGTATAAATGCATAAGTAGTCAAGTAAGTGCTATCTATAGCAAATGCAAGTCAGAATGCAATGGTTAACTATCCAGTTGTAGTCTAGATTCACTAATGCGTCCTAACGACTCTGTCAGACACACTAATGCATATCCTAGTTCCTTACAACCAATGCTCTGATACCATCTGTAGCGACCCGACAAAATCGTCATTGACGGCGCCATTTACTTAGGTCCCGTTACGTAGTCATAGTCCCTATATGAGACGCGTTTGACCAAAATTATGTCGCATTCATTTGAAACGTACAAGACTTACAAAGTTTACTTAAGCAAACGGATCGACAACAAGTTTAAGTTTACAAAAGTAGTAATGTATAAATGAAATAACTTGCGACATAATTAGTTGAAAATCACGGTTGCTATAAATGGCGTAAGTATGTATGCTTTAAGTTTGAATCCAAAGGTGCTATCACTAGCGTATGCATGTATGCTTGACTCCAAGCAAGTAATTAAAGTGTGTGGAAGCATGTATCAAGTAACCAAGTATGAACCTGAGAAACATATAGAAAACTGTCAACGAAAAACGTTGGTGAAATCATAGGTGTATTTTTAAACGTTGTTTTTGAACCACAAGATTTAGTATTTCCATAATGTTGATTATCCAAATCGTTTGCATTCCAAAAGTATGTTCGCGAGCACCCAATTATCAAACTTAACTGTTTTGTACCCTGTTACATAGTGTTAGAACATACACTATACTCGAAAATATATTTCATCCGCTAACGGTAGCGAACCGTTCGAACGAGGGCTCGTCAAGCGCATGTGATCACATAACATAAGTTCACGTTTACACCCTGCAAGTGTAACTAATGATAATTGAATTGAGGCTTTTTTTCTAACTCACACGTGGAATGTTTGTTTTCGTACTTGTGTTCAAAGCATAAAAGTATGATACATATATGTTTCTCATCCCATGATTTAAAAGTATAAAAGTTGTTGAAAAGATGGGACTATGATCTCACCTCGAGTGCACGAGTATAAATGTACTTCACAAAGTAAACGTGTGCATGAAAGTTGCTTAGTCTCGACCTAAACAAGTAAGTTGTATCATTTAACTGGTTACGACACAAGGTCGGCAAAATGTGTTCAATTAGTCCTATGGCTCGTTACGACTTGATTATGTAGCATGTGAATCACGTTGTCAAGTTTCATTCAAGAATCAAGTATAAAATAAGATTAAAACGATTGCATAAGTGTTTGGTTAAGTTTGAATAAAAGTCAAACTTTAGTCAAAGTCAACAAAAAAGTCAACATTTTCGGGTCGGGTCTCGGACAATTTTTCTAAGCTTAGAAGTCATATATAAGCATGTTGGCCAAGTTTCATGTCAATCGGAGTTGCGTAGCATAGGTAGAATTTTACAAAAATTGGAAGTTTTGGAAAGCCCACTTTCCACGCTTTAAGCCGCGCCGTGGCTAGAGGAGCCGCGCCGCGGCTTAACACAAAAAAAAAATACTGGTCTGTTTCATGTATATGCTCGAACCAAACTTCAAACAAACATAACTTATGTACCGTAAACATTCAAAACACGTATCTTATATCGTTGAAAAGGTATTTTGACAAGAAATACAATTAAACACATTTCATAAATCAAACTCATCATTTATAACAACAAAAACCTCGTAGAATGATCGTTAAATGTTCAATATCAAAGTTTCAAGTTCATAAAATGCATTTCAAGATTTGGGAATCCAATTTACACATATGATATGTCGTTTCGAAGGTAATTAAACATACAATACAACTAAACACTTACTAATAACATTTCATAGCATTCAATACGTCAAAAGTTCATTTTAAAGTTCATCAAACCCTAACCAAAATCATGAATTTAACCATTTTGCAAATGAAGCTTTTCTAAATCATCCTACACATTAAAATGAAGCTAATGATTGATGTGAAGGGACCCATCCTAATCCCATCTGGACGAAGTCCATATTGATTACAAACGATTCACAATAGTTGATTACATCGCGAGGTACTTGACCTCAATATGATACATTTTACAAACATTGCATTCGTTTTTGAAAAGACAATCTTTCATTACATCGAAAGTTGACGGCATGCATACCATTTCATAATATATCCAACTATACTTGACTTAATAATAATCTTGATGAACTTAACGACTCGAATGCAACGTATTTTAAAATATGTCATGAATGACTCGAAGTAATATCTTTTAAATGAGCAAATGCACAGCGGAAGATTTCTTTCATACCTGAGAATAAACATGCTTTAAAGCGTCAACCAAAAGATTGGTGAGTTCATTAGTTTAACATAAAAAAATCATTTCATAATTTTAATAGACCACAAGATTTCATCTTTCCATTTCTCATAAACATACGTCCCATACATAGAGACAAAAATCATTCATATGGATTGAACACCTGGTAACCGACGTTAACTTAATGCATAGAATATCCCCAAAACAGAACCTCTCGTCTGTATAATAATCTCGAAGTACTAAAGCATTCGTACCCCGAATGGGACTTGTCAAGGTCCATAGATATATCTTTAGGATTCACGTCAATCAGGGGCCATTTCCCTAAATTCTTAGGTTACCAGACTTGAAGGGCGATATTCGGTTAATAATCCAACCATAGAATTTAAATTTAAGTACTTGTGTCTATTTCGTAAAACATTTATAAAAGCAGCGCATGTATTCTCAGTCCCAAAAATATATATTGCAAAAGCATCTAAAAAGGGAGCAAATGAAACTCACTGTACTGTATTTTGTAGTAAAAATACATATGACGACATTTGAACAATGCAGGGTTGACCTCGGATTCACGAACCTATATCATTTATATATATATTGACACATATAATGGTAATCGAACAAATCTATATATTAATAGTGATATAGTTTTTATGTTACTAACTTATATATATTTCATTATTTAATTAAAAGTATTCATTTTATATATTTTAAATAAATAAAAGTATTAATATAGTTAAGTTATGTGTATTAATTATATTTTTATGTAAAGATCACTTAATAATAGTTGTAAATATACTAGATTAAATATAATAATAATAATGATAATAATAATAATAATAATATTACTTTTTGATAATGATAACTTTAATAAAAATAACAACTTTACTAATAATGTTAAATCTTAAGAAAAAAGATAATTTTGTTAATTTTAATTATAATGGTGAAAATAATAGTAATAATAATAATAATAATAATAATATTAATAATTTTAATAATAATAATATAATGATACTTTGCTTTAGTATTATAACGATAACAATAATACTAGTGGTAATAATAATAATCAGATTTATCATAACTTCGTTTTTAATTCCTCAACTTATAACTACAAATTCTATAACTTAATTTCTTAGCCAATTTCATAACTGTACATATGTTCATACAATTCATAATTAGTTTCCATAATTTTTACCATATTAAACTTTATTATTAACTTTGTGATATCAACGTTATTAACATATTCGAAACCATAGTAATAGTAATAACAATTTTATTATTAATGGTGATATCAATATTTATCCTACTTAATAATAATAATACTAGTGATAACAACAATACTAATACTTGTAAAAAAAAATAATAACAACAATAACTAATAATAATAATAATAGCAACAACAACTATAATAATAATAATAATAATAATAATAATAATAATAATAATAATAATAAAGGAAATGGAAGTAAAAGTATATACCCTTTCAAAGAAATGTTTTTCTAAAAAGAAAAGTCCCATACAAGAATCGAACCCGAGACCTCTCGCTAACCCGTCAACGACCCTCACCACTCCCCTGATTCGGATTATCTGTTATTATTCAGAGCTTTTTTAAATTAAACCCGACTTATATTGTGTTTATCATCTTCTTCATCATCAACTCAATATCGACTGACATCCCATCCCATATAATAACAAAGCAACTATTTAATACTTTGAACAAATTAACATCAATATCAATTATTTTTATTTAATTGAAAGCAAAACAACAAAAAATAAAAATAAAAAAAATATAGCAGGAAGCTACTCGTCGAGGCCTTTAGAAAAAAAAATTGATTTTGACATTGAAAAGTTTTTAGACTTCGAAACCTTCATAAACTATCTTCCAAATCGTCAATGGAATACACAAGAATCATCAATTGCATCAGAATTGCAACCTATTACTCGAATTTGTTCATAGAAAATCGTTTGACTTTTTGTTTTTAAAACTTTAACCTCAAAATTCTTGGTCGATAGAAGGAATTGAGGTTTGATATTTTACAGATAGTAGGTGTGAATGATTTCTAATACAACTGTAATTATAGTTTTTGGAGATTGATTCGTTATTTGAGTTAAGAAAAAAAATTACAGGTCGAACAGGGTTTTCTTGCTTTCGGTTTCTGTTTAATTACGAATAGCAGCGAATAAATATGATGTGAAGGTGAATGATTGTTGCAACAATCCGAAACTGATATAAGCTGTTTTGTTGTGAAGCTGAACCTCGACAGAAAATCACGAGCAGATAGAGAGAATCAGGAAAAAAAATAAAGCAAAGTTAAACTTGATGTTGATTTTTAACTGGTATCCTTTTTATCTGATTATATATATATATATATTCTAATACTAACAATTAATAAATATATTAATAATAATAATATTGTTAATATTAATAATAATAATTATCATAACAATATTAATAATTATTAATAGTAGTGTTAATAATGATATTAATAATAATAATAAAACTCATTATATCAAATTAATATTATTATATAATTATTTATACAAAATAAAATACTATAACTTTCTACATGTAATACATATTATTTATTTTACAATATTCATATGGATGACTGTGTATGAAAATTTATATATGTTACACGCAGTAAACTAATATCGTTAATATAATTATTTGTTACTAACTTTGTAGATAAACAAGTATTTCTAAATATTGTAACCAAAGATCTATATTAAAATACTATATATTAACTTGTAATTTCATATATTCATATTACAGTTTATTAACTATGTAATATTTAATAATATAATAATGAATCTCTACATCACTAACAGTATAAACATTAGGTTCGTTTTTCTTTTATAAAGATAATGCTAAAAAAATACTACAGAAATTTTGATATTAAATTATTGAGTTACTATTGAATAATTATACAATATCTATAACTTTTATATATATTCCAATATACATCTAATAATTATGTATAGAATTCATATATATCTATACCTAGATTTATTTTAATAACAACCTCCTTATCTTGTATTTTATTTTACATATTGAATTCTAATGATTATTTTATATTTTGTTAATCCGAGTTAATTCATATACACTTATATTTATATATATTTATATATTTATTTTCAACAATTGTTCGTGAATTATCGGGCATAGTCTGAGGTTAAATGTATCCGTGTAAATAGTACAAAAATTTTAAGACTCTGTTTAATGGACTTTCCTTATCGTATCGAAATCAAATAAGATTCAAGTTTAAATTTGGTCGGAAATTCCCGAGTCATAACAGTACCTACCCGTTAAAGAAATTTCGTCCCAAAATTTGAGTGAGGTCGTCATGGCTAACAATAAATATGTTTTCCTGACGAATATGAGCTGATAAATAGAGTTTTATCATTATTGAATAATACAGATAAAATAATTCGATTATTCGAAGAGCACGAATGAAGTTATCACAAAAAAGTGAAATGAATAAATGAAGTTTCATTTTAACTTTTGACGTTGTCTTGGTTGAATTCCGGAATTCAAGGGATTTAAAGAAAATCTTCGAAATCTAAAAGATTTGATTCTTCAGCGAGTAAAGAAATTAAGATCTCTATAATTAAATACGGCGATTTGCCTCGATTACTCTATATGATATTTTCACTATAAATTTAAGCTCTTTCATTCCATTATTTTCACCATTCCTATACTTTCTTTCTTAGTTCATACATCCAAAAGATTATAAATATGCTTAATCCCGTTCTAATCCTTGTTATTTTCCTAATTATCATTTCTGTCATCCTTCTTTCAATCTTCCACCAGGAAAATCTGTCTACTTTTTCTATTACCTTGGGGTGATACTATTCTTAATTATACCGTGTCTTTATATTGATGTTCATATTAATATCCACGGTTTATAATTCCTGTGTTGTTGTTGGGCTTTATATTTTCTCTTATATTTTGGAGCTCTTTGTCTTTTTTTCTCTTCTCGACCTCTAGTAAAGTGAGTAACGGTCCAGAATTCATAAGTATGGAGGTTTGAATGAACTTAATGTTTTAAACAAGAAAGAATGTAATCGCTCGATTTGATTTGTTAAATTACCTGAATTATCGAGAATAGAACTATCAAGAATATACTTTCTTGATATGTTCAAAAGTTAAGCAGAATGAAAGAGTTATGTAACATGACACATGATGACGTTATAATCTGTGAATCATCATGTTTCATTTAGAAACTCAACATGACTTACTGTAATATAATCACGTTGATCAAGTGTCATTATATTATACTAACTCATGAATCAGTTCCTAACATTACTTCAATAACATTTATATTTTAAGATCGAGAGTTTACAGAATATAGAAACTAACAGTTTCTATATTATGTAACACTGATAGCACGAAGAGATTAATGATTTCAGATAAGAATAGTTATGAAAATATCTTCAGAAATATGGAGGATATTTATAATGAAAGATACGATGATATTTTAGAATTTCTAATATCGAAGGATGGTGAAGAGAATTTGTCCACAAGAGTTTGGAGTCAGAAGCAAGGTATTCGCTAAAGATTTCATCAGAAACAGAATCATCAGGATTCTTAATGTATAAGTTTAGTCCTTGTGATTTGTTCAGAGACTCCTTCGTAGTTTGCTCAATCAGTTTTTCAGTTTTAAACTTTTTCTGAGCTTTGCCAACATACAATTCTTTATCATCAACTTTTGGCTGTTGAGGTCGTTTACAGTTTTTGTTGCTTCTTTCAACTTTTCAAAATTCAGAGTATTACTTCGCAGACTGGGTGCTTTTCAGAATTTCAGAATGGAAGATCATAGTTCTAAGAGATAAATGTTATATGGATACATATAACTGTTGACGTAGAAACGTTGCGAGATTCAAAATACTGATTGCTAATTCTCGGTAATTAGTATGGCAATTCTTGTTACAAGATGCGGATGAGTACATGATAAGACTTCAATTGATAAACATAGTGATTTGTCAGAGAGATTTAAGCCAAGGAGCAACGAGGTTGTTGGTACGTCTGCTGGTAATATGATGGAATGTAAAAGGTTCCCCGGTAACAACAAAAGAGCATGCATATATATCAATGTTATAATAAGGTTGTTTCGAATGAAAGGTCGAAGTTGACTTGCTGGAGCTGTGACAAGATTGACTAATTTGGAAGGAGATTGCAAAGTTATTTTCGGTAATAATAACGCTAAAGGAAATTAGCACAGCTACGCGTTAAATGTTTACTCAGTTTCCGAAAGTTTTCAGGTGTATAACTATACGCATCAATCTTTCTTTCCGTAGATGAAGTGCGGTTGGTTCATCCTCTCGATTGAGGTGTTTTCAAGAATCATGAAAGGTTTGAACGCAGATTGTAATCGTCAGGATACAAATGAGGCTTAAGATGAGATCAAGTGGCAATCTTGAAGAAATGTTTAGTTTCATATGTTACAATCAATATTTTAATTCATTTTAATTGTCTAATGTTATTAGTCCACAGTCGATAGTCCACAGTAACAGTTCAATAATTCATATATAGTTTAATATATAATATTCGAATTAATTAATATGTATCGTAACCCGTATACGTCTCAGACTCGATCACAACTCAAAGTATATATATTATTGTTGAATCAACCTCAACCCTGTATAGCTAACTCCCGCATTACTGCATATAGAGTGTCTATGGTTATTCCAAATAATATATATATATATATGCGTCGATATGATATGTCAAAACCTTGTATACGTGTCCCGATATTTAAAGTGCGTACAATAAATAACAGAAATTAAATGACGATAAATAAAATTGCGAGAATTTAAAATTGCGATAATTAAATTGCGATAAATAAATTGCGATAAATAAATTGCGATAAATAAATGTAATACGGAATTAACAGTTAGCTAGGAACAATTAGCTAGGATTTTGTTAGCGTGAATTCTTAACAAAATTCCTCATAGTTAATTTGTCTGTTTCTAACAAATTTTATTTTGTCCAATGTTTTCTTCATTATGCCACTTGTCGGATTCTTATAGGTCAAAATCCAATATGAAATTGAATGAAAATGCTTATTTTGCGGTGAACGGATACGTATATCGGTGATTGTAAATAGGATAGTAAATGACCGTTGAATCAGATTCAAAGAATGTACAGTGTAACTTATTAATGTGAAATCTAAATATTCCTCGGGTATTACCTACCCGTTAAAATATTTTCACCATTAACAGGTTGTACAAAAGAATTTTTAATTACAATCTTTATGAAAATATATATACGTATATATTTTCTTCAGATGTAATCATGGATTTAATGAGTTAATATGATATTAAACTCATTTGGTTTACGTTTAGAATTAGAGTACATAATCTCTAAAACATTAGGGGTTACATAACCATCATGTCGAACAAAGATAAATGATGTAGAACGTCATGTAGAACGATGATTGTTCTCAAGGTACAGAATGAGATGTTGTGGCATGTGATGTTGAAACTTGGGTTGTTGGTGGTACTGTTGGTGTCGGTGATGTTGCTGAAGCTGGTAAATTTTGCACCATATTCTCCAAATTGATTACTAGAGCGCGAAGTTCGTTGACTTTTTCTATTATTCCGGGATGATTAAGGTTTAGAATTGTGGATAGAATATAATCGTGTCAAGCTATTCTGGAAATGAGGCTGAAAATGGTGTTTCGGATAGGTTCTCCGGTAAGTGCTTCAGGTTCTCCGCCAAGAGGTGAATTCGGTTGGTGGATGAGATCGCCTTCTTCGAGTCTCCATTGATTAAATTGACTACGAACCCATCAGAGGAATTAGGGATAGATGATTGGTTGATTCATTCTGGTGACGCTGCCTCCGGAGCTTAGGTGAATATCCGTGTCGGAATAACTGTCGGAATTTGAGGAATTCGAACTGGTTGAGGGATCCATATCGTACAATCAAATGAAGGATTTTCGATAAGAAATAGATTATAGGATGTAGATTAGTACCCTGCAATACATAATTTACATATGCATATATAATACTAAAATCCCATAAGTTACGGAGGAATCTACGGAAGCTGTCAGACAAAGGTAACAATAACTGATACGCTAAGATATGAATTTATATATACACTATTCATGCAATCAATGCAGTAATATGTGTCTAGACTAGGAATGATAAGCAGGTAGTTTCCTAAGGATGATAAGCAGATGATTTTCGACACGAAATGATAAGCAAAACTTTTGATATGTAGACGCGGTCGAAGTCCAGACTCACTAATGCATCTAAACAACTATCAGTTAGACACCCTAATGCAAGACCTGGTTCGATAAGACCACCGCTCTGATACTAACTGAAGGGACCTGTCCTAATCCATTTGGATGAAGTCCATATCGATTACAAACGATTCACAATAGTTGATTACATCGCGAGGTACTTAACCTCTATATGATATATTTTACAAACATTGCATTCGTTTTTGAAAAGACAATCTTTCATTACATCGAAAGTTGACGGCATACATACCATTTCATAATATATCCAACTATACTTGACTTAATAATAATCTTGATGAACTCAACGACTCGAATGCAACGTCTATTGAAATATGTCATGAATGACTCCAAGTAATATCTTTTAAATGAGCAAATGCACAGCGGAAGATTTCTTTCATACCTGAGAATAAACATGCTTTAAAGTATCAACCAAAAGGTTGGTGAGTTCATTAGTTTAACATAAAAAAATTATTTCATAATTTTAATAGACCACAAGATTTCATCTTTCCATTTCTCATAAACATACGTCCCATACATAGAGACAAAAATCATTCATATGGATTGAACACCTGGTAACCGACGTTAACTTAATGCATAGTATATCCCCAAAACAAAACCTCTCGTCTGTATAATAATCTCGAAGTACTAAAGCATTCGTACCCCGAATGGGACTTGTCAAGGTCCATAGATCTATCTTTAGGATTCGCGTCAATCAGGGGCCATTTTCCTAAATTCTTAGGTTACCAGACTTGAAGGGCGATATTCGGTTAATAATCCAACTGATAATGCTAAAAACGAACATATATTTCATAGCATTATTCCTCAAGAAAGACAAGCTTTTAGTTGCAATTGTTCTATTTACAAGTGATATTCGTTTAAAATATAAAAGGTGAAGACAAAAGACAGATTCGACGAATTGAAGACGCAAACGACCAAAAAGATCAAAAGTACAAAATACAATCAAAGAGGTTCCAATTATTGATAAGAAACGTCTCGAAATTACAAGAGTACAAGATTTAAAACGCAAAGTACAAGATATTAAATTGTACGCAAGGACGTTCGAAAATCCGGAACCGGGACTAGAGTCAACTCTCAACGCTCGACGCAACGGACTAAAAATTACAAGTCAGCTATGTACATAAATATAATATAATATTTAATTAATTACTAAAATTATTTATATATTATATTTATTTATATAATCCGTCGACAAGGTAGGAGCCAAGGCTTGGTGAGCTGTATAAACAAACTCCGCGACTCGAGGAGTTTGAAGAAGGAAAGGGCCGCGAGTCGCGGAGATTCCCTGGACTCAAATTCCTATAAAAGGCAACGTAGTTTGATCATTTTTAATATCAATATATCCATTAATCTATCTCTCTCTCAATATATACGTAATATATATATATATATATTTATATTTTAATTTTAATTTTAAATTCCTAATAATAAGGGTATGTTAGCGAATGTTGTAAGGGTGTAAGTCGAAATTCTGTCCGTGTAACGCTACGCTATTTTTAATCATTGTAAGTTATGTTTATATTATTTTCATTAATGTCTCGTAGCTAAGTTATTATTATGCTTATTTAAAACGAAGTAATCATGATGTTGGGCTAATTACTAAAATTTTGTAATTGGGCTTTGTACCATAATTGGGGGTTGGACAAAAGAACGACACTTTTGGAAATTAGACTATGGGCTATTAATGGGCTTTATATTTGTTTAACTAAGTGATAGTTTGTTAATTTTAATATAAAGATTTACAATTGGACATCCCTATAAATAACCATATACACTCAATCGGACACGATGGGCGGGATATTTATATGTACGAATAATCGTTCATTTAACCGGACACGGGAATGGATTAATAGTCACTAGAATTATTAAAACAGGGGTGAAATTATGTACAAGGACACTTGGCATAATTGTTAACAAAGTATTAAAACCTTGGGTTACACGCAGTCGATAACCTGGTGTAATTATTAAACAAAGTATTAAAACCGTGTTACAGTTTAAGTCCCCAATTAGTTGAAATATTTTACTTCGGGTAATAGGATAATTTGACGAGGATACTCGTACTTTATATTTATGACTGATGGACTGTTATGGACAAAAACCAGACGGACATATTAAATAATCCAGGACAAAGGACAATTAACCAATGGGCATCAAACTAAAATCAACACGTCAAACATCATGATTACGGAAGTTTAAATAAGCATAATTATTTTATTTCATATTTAATTTCCTTTATTTTATATTTAATTGCACTTCTAATTATCACACTTTTATTTATTGTTATTGTATTTAATTGCACTTTTAATTATCGTACTTTTTAATTATCGCAAGTTTATTTTATCGCACTTTTATTTATCGCAATTTCTTTATCGTTATTTACTTTATGCTTTAAATTAAGTCTTGTATTTATTTTTAATATTTTACATTAGGTTTTAACTGCAACTAAAGTTTTAAAATCGACAAACCGGTCATTAAACGGTAAAAACCCCCCTTTATAATAATAATATTACTTTTATATATATTTGTATTTTTATAAATTAAACTAATATAGCGTTAAGCGTTGTTTAAAGATTTTTTTTCCCTGTGGAACGAACCAGACTTACTAAAAACTACACTACTGTACGATTAGGTACACTGCCTATAAGTGTTGTAGCAAGGTTTAAGTATATCCATTCTATAAATAAATAAATATCTTGTGTAAAATTGTATCATATTTAATAGTATTTTATACCCCTTAGCTTTGACATCAAGTATTTTTGGCGCCGCTGCCGGGGACCTTAAAATCTAGCTTAAAAACCGGAAGCGCATCGCTATATATATTAAAAAAAAAGATTTTTATTTTTAGTTTACTTTTATAAAAATACGTTTTTGTAAAAATACGTTTTAAATATTCGAAAACATAGAAAAGAAAACAAAAATTTAAATATTTTTAAGAGTTTGTTAAATAATTAAGTTTTATAAAGTTTCTTTATTTAAAAAAAAATATAAGTTTTATTTAAATATTTTGTTTTTATTAAAACATAAAATCAAAAACCCAAAAAAAAATATATATATATAAATCTATTTTTAAGATTTTTTATTTATAAAATTATAAAGTATTTCTATTTTTATATTAAGTTTTTTAATATAAGTTTTTATTATATAAATATTTTTATTAAAACAGAAAATATTAAACATAAATAAAAAAATAAAAATAAAAATAAAATGTCGAATTTAATACTGCACCTGATCTGAATTTTCATTCACCGCAACTCGCGGAGATTTTTGCCAGGTGAAACCGCGACTCGCGGAGCCATTCTGACACCGACAGAAACCCTAGTCAGCAATTAATTACGGGGTAATTATTATAATTATTATTATAAAACCCTAATTAGGTTTTAATTAATTATTTATTTTAGTTTTTATTATTATTTTGTTTAATTAGTTTAATTAAATTATAAAATTAATAGTTTTATAAAATAAATAATATAAAAATAATATTTTTATAAAAATTGTACTTTTTACAACTTTTAGTATATTTTTATATTTTGTCCATTTTTATTTGTTTTAGCATAATATTTATATTTTTCGCTCATTTTTAGTTTTAAAATATAGTTTTTGCCATAGTTATTTTTATTTATAGATTTTTAGGCCTTGCCGTAAAATCCCTTAAGTGCTTTTTCTTTAGACTAAGATTTAGGTGCTTTAGAATTTTGCGACGCCTTTTTAAGTTTTAGTACCTTTTTAAGTTATTACCATTTGGGATATAGTTTTTCTTGTAAGCTTTAATATTTTTAGACACAATATTTAGTTTTTAGTTTTTCGTTCCTTTTTAAGTTTCAACGCGCTACTTTCTTATTTTTATTTTTTGACACCTTTTACCTATGTATCAATTATCACTCCAATTAGTAATCTCAATTTTAAGTTAGTGATAGTAATAAGGTTGGGTTAGTCGAGTATTTTAAAGTTTTATAAGTCACTCTTTTTCTTTCTTATTTTTCGACGCCTTTTATTTTTCAACCCTTTCCTTTTTCGACGCGCTCTTTTTCTTTCTTATTTCTCGCTATTCTAGTTTTTAGGACATAGATTTTTATTCTACTTCTTATCTAAATTTCTTAAAATTACAAAAATTTATTTTAAGTGGTTAAATTGATAGACATCAAAATTTTCTGGTTCGTAGTAATAGTTGGATTTGTACGTGGACCGGGTTATTGGAGCCAAACAGTACTCAATTATATTGAGACCAAACGAATCCTGCACCTCTGCTACATCTTTTGACTATTCGAAACGTGGGCAAAATCAGAAAAGTCTATTAATTGGATAACTTATATAATTTTTCTTTCCTTTTAAAAACTAACAGGATATTCAGTGAATGCACCGAGCAAGACGTTCACCACCTTTTGTACGTTCACCACCTGTAACTCGATCAAGACATTTAGCAAATATTACCGCCGTTGATTTTTCTTTAGAATCGTCATCCAGTCGACCAAGTACTCCAGTACAAATTTCCGATAATCCATTTTTTGAACCCGACCTAACAATTGAGAATCCAGAGAATATTCAGGGACGATTCGTAGATCCTGAACCATTAATTTTTCCTCCGGAACCACCAATCATTCAAACAGAGATTATTGAGGAACGAACCATTAAATCAGAATCCTCTAGTGATTCAGATTCAATAAATTCAATTATGGAAGTAACGGAACCTTTAAGTATGGAAGACCGAATGAGAGCTAAACGCACTTGCCAAGGTCACGCAATTACTCATCCAGACATTAATGCGCCAGATTATGAAATCAAAGGACAAATTCTACACATGGTGACTAATCAATGCCAATTTAGTGGTGCGCCGAAGGAAGATCCAATTGAACATCTTCGTACCATTAATAGGATCTGCACACTATTTAAAATAAGAGAAGTTGAAGATGAACAGATATATCTCATGTTATTTCCCTGGACTTTAAAGGGAGAAGCCAAAGATTGGTTGGAATCGTTACCTTAAGGGGCGATTGATACATGGGATGTTTTAGTTGAAAAATTTCTTAAACAATTTTTTCCGGCATCTAAAGCCGTAAGACTTCAAGGAGAAATTTTTACGTTCACACAGAAACTGAATGAAACTCTATATGAGGCATGGACAAGATTTGAAAAGTTATTAAGAGGATGTCCGCAACATGGTTTAGACACCTGTCAAATAGTACAAATATTCTACCAAGGATGCGACATCACTACAAGGAAAGACATCGATATAGTAGCTGGTGGTTCCATTATGAAGAAAACAGAAACTGATGCTTACAAAATTATTGATAACACTGCTTCCCACTCACATGAGTGGCACCAAGAAAAAGATATCATTAGATCATCTAAAGCAGCTAGAGCCGATTCTAGCCATGACTTAGATTCCATTTCCGCAAATATAGATGCTGTCGAGAGACGAATGAAAAAGTTGACTAAAGATATCCACTCAATACGAATTAGTTGTGAGCAGTGTGGAGGACCACATTTGACAAAAGATTGTCTCAGTATTGAACTAACAATGGAACAAAGAGAGAATATTTCATACATAAACCAAAGGCCTGGAAATAATTATCAGAATAATTATTAACCGCCAAGACCGATTTATAATCAAAACCAGAAATATAACTGAAATATTCCATACAACAACCAACAAGGTCCTAGCAATCAACAAGTATCCAACAATACTTACAATCAGCAAAGACCTAATTTTCAAAACAAACCACCACAACCCGATGATAAAAAGCCAAATTTAGAAGATATGATGACGAAGCTAGTTGAAACTCAAACGCAGTTTTTCACATCTCAAAAACAAACTAATGAACAAAATGCTCAAGCATTTAGAAATCAACAAGCTTCTATTCAAAATCTGGAACAAGAAGTAAGTAACCTAGCAAGGTTAATAGGTGAAAGAAAACTGAGAAGTTTACCTAGTGATACAAATGCTAACCCCCGGAATGAAACAGCTAAAGCAATTACCACAAGAAGTGGTAAAACACTTAAACCACCTGAAATACCTGTAACTTCTGATGAAGCTATTCCTACTCCACAAGAACCACAACTTGAGCAAGATAAGGAAAAAGAACCGGTAGTTGAAAAGGTTAATGAAGATAACATAGTTAAGGCTAAACCTTATGTTAAACCATACCAACCACCACTTCCTTACCCGAGTAAAATGAAAAAAGAGAAACTTGAAGCCGAGCAATCCAAATTCTTAGATATGTTTAAAAAGATAAATGTAAATCTTCCTTTCATTGATGTGATTTTAGGAATGCCTAGATATGCTAAATTTCTGAAAGATCTAATCTCAAATAGAAAGAAAATGGAAGAACTCTCGGCTGTTACTATGAATGCTAATTGTTCTGCAGTGCTGTTGAATAAGATACCAGAAAAACTATCTGATCCAGGAAGTTTCACAATTCCATGTTTTCCGGGTAGTCTTAGTTCAATAGAAGCATTGACAGACTTAGGTGCTAGTACAAATTTAATGCCGTATTCACTATACACTAAACTAGACCTTGGAGAATTGAAACCAACAAGAATAAGTATACAACTAGCCGATAGATCAATAAAATATCCTAGAGGGATAATGGAGAACATGCTAGTTAAAGTTGGTACTTTAGTATTTCCAGTAGATTTTGTTGTTCTGGACATGGAAGAAGATTCTCAAGTTCCTCTCATATTAGGAAGACCATTCTTAAACACGGCTAAAGCAATGATAGACGTGTTTGGTAAAAAATTGACCCTAAGTATAGAGGACGAGAGTGTTACCTTTTTAGTTGATAGAGCAATGCAACAACCGCAATCTGCAGATGATACATGCTATTATATTCAAACTATAGACTCACATGCAGAATTGTTAGAAGAATTTCCAGAATTACAAGGAACAGGAGAATGTTCTTTAGGGGAAAGTACTGAACCAATTGATGAAGCTGAAATGTTAGCTACACTAATAGCAAATGGATATGAACCAACAACAGAAGAAATTCAAATGCTAAAAGAAGAAGACAGATATCGATACAAATCATCGATAGAAGAACCTCCAACATTAGAGTTAAAGCCACTTCCAAACCATTTGGAATACGCTTATTTACATGGTGAATCTGAATTACCTGTAATAATATCGTCTTCTCTTACTGAAAATGAGAAATCACAACTCATTTCTGTGTTGAAAGCTCATAAACCAGCCATTGCATGGAAGATTCATGATATTAAAGTAATAACTCCTTCGTATTGCACACATAAAATGCTTATGGAAGAAGGTCATAAAACGTATGTGCAACGCCAACGAAGACTAAATCCTAATATGCAAGATGTAGTTAAAAAAGAAATTATTAAACTGCTTGATGCATGTTTAATTTATCCAATTTCTGATAGTCCATGGGTAAACCCAGTTCAATGCGTGCCTAAGAAGGGTGGCATGACTGTTATTATAAATGAGAAAAATGAGCTTATTCCTACTAGGACTGTAACAGGATGGCGTGTGTGTATTGATTATAGAAAATTAAATGACGCCACCAGAAAAGATCACTTTCCCTTACCTTTTATTGATTAAATGTTGGAAAGATTAGCCGGATATTTTCATTATTGTTTTCTTGATGGATTTTCCGGATATTTTCAAATTCCAATAGCATCCGAAGATCTAGAGAAAACCACGTTCACGTGCCCTTATGGTACTCTTGCTTACAAACGCATGCCATTTGGACTTTGCAACGCCCCTGCAACCTTTCAAAGGTGCATGATGGCGATTTTTCACGACATGATAGAAGAATGCATGGAAGTTTTCATGGATGACTTTTCAGTCTTCGATGATACTTTTGAAACATGTCTAGTTAATCTGGAACGAATGCTTATTAGATGCGAACAATCAAATCTAGTACTTAATTGGGAGAAATGCCATTTCATGGTTAAAGAAGGCATCGTTCTTGGTCATAAAATTTTAAAGGAAGGAATTGAAGTGGATAGAGCTAAAGTAGATGTCATTGCTAAACTTCCACATCCCACCAATGTTAGAGGAGTTAGGAGTTTTCTAGGGCATGCCGGTTTTTACCGACGTTTCATAAAAGATTTTTCTAAAATTGCCACTCCTATGAATAAACTCCTAGAAAAGGATGCTCCATTCATCTTTTCAGATGAATGTATCAAATCTTTTAATATTTTTAAAGAGAAACTCACTAATGCGTCGATCATGATAACACCAAATTGGAATCTACCGTTTGAACTTATGTGCGATGTAAGTGATTTTGCGATGGGAGCCGTTTTAGGACAAAGGATTGAAAAAAGATTTCAACCTATATATTATGCTAGTAAGACATTACAACGAGCACAAACAGATAACACAACGAGGTAAGAATAAGGAAAAGGTAAATGAACAGGATTTGTTTTACCACATGTGTATTCGAGACCCACAAAACGCTGTAACTATACCTTATTGTGTGGGTTATTATTTATCAGCTATGGTTAGGGGGATGAGACCGCATAGCATAATAGGAGGTGGTATATTTATTACATTAATTGCGAAGGTTTTGAAGAGGCGAAATAACGCCACAGTACAATACCATGGAAGACATCCACAGGTTGAGAGAAATCAACAGCAAGGTAATGTGGGAGGGGGAAATGAAATGACAGAAATGCAAAGGTTTATAGCTTCACAAGAGTAAGAAAATGCTAGACATCGAGCATTTGAAGATTGGCAAGTTCATCAAAACCAAATCATAGCTTATTGCCAACATATAGGTAGAAACTATATTCCTACTCCAACACCCATATTTCCTCCCTGGTTTACAGAGATGCAACCACCGTATCCTACGTATAACCCAGCCGAAGCATTCTATAACACATACGGTTATGCATGGAACCCCTACTGGTATCATTATCATCCCTAGTCTACTTAGTTTTATTTATTTTATTATTTGTAATGTTGATACATTTAATACTTATGTTAATATTGTAATAGTTTTTATAATTTTCTAACTTTTATTATTAGATTTTAATAATTTTTGAATGTGGGGTAATATACCAAACTTCAAAAATATGTATATATGTTTGCAATTTATCTTATGTACACAACAGGGTAAAACAACGCATTTTTAAAGACTGGCATTAAGTTCAGCAAAAGCAACTAATTTTGACGACAAGATGCAAAATATATGTGATATAACAACAAGACGGAATGAATAAATGATGTGCACCATTTATCATTCAGCAAACAAACACAAATATGTTTGGAAACTTCGGTAAAATTTAATCATTTCTACGCTAATCACCCTCAATAATTTAAATTGTTACTGATTTCTTGCAAATGAGGGCATTGCAAGATCTTAGTGTGGGAAGAGGTTAAATTCTTTCGGAATTTTAAAATTTTTTACTTTATACACTTGGTTACCATTAGAAATACTAGTAAAGTAGTAGTTGTATTAGAATCTAGTGCTCTCTGATAATAAAGAACAGCCTTAGTCTTATATACTGACTACCCAATTCTAGTAAAATTTTTCAAAATTTTCAATTAAATGAACTCAAAATCATGTTTATACATATTTATGAACGATAAACTAGGTGTTAACACCGAAATTATTGTTATCTTGGAAAGGACATAAATTGAGAAACAAACCAAAATGTTAGAATTCATTTAAAATGGAATAGAGGAGAATAAAAAGGAAAATAAAAGCCAAGTGTAGGAAAATTTACCAAGTTATTTTAAACATATGTCACATATTTCTGTAACAAATAATTGAAAATACTTTTGTTTTGAATGATAATTAACTGTTTTACCCGATTTACTGTAAGAAAGATGGATCTACACGATGAATCAATTCCATCATTAAAAGAAAGTAAAGTCTTCCGAAAAAGAAACGCGCTTCTTGATTTAGGTCATGAAGTTGTCGTCCAGACCAGCTGTAGGTTGATGAAAAATCTAGAAAAGTCATCACTAAAATCAGCAGGAAATCCACGGACCTCAGCATCAAACAGGGTCGCCAAGTGGTTAGATTTATCCTAACCATGAGAAGGATTTATCTCGTACAATGGGGAGGGCACCGTGCAAATTAGCTGGATAAGACTAATGAATCAGATCCCCAGAAAGGATAATCTCCTTAAAGATCAAAAATCAGCTTTTAAGACTGATATTACTCAATCCTAGAGATTGACCTTAAAGATTGAGAATTCAAACTCATGGAATTCGATGATATCTAAACTCAAGATTGAACGAGAAATTATTTTGATCAAATTAAAACAGATTTGTTTTTTGAAAACCTATTTTCAATGCGTTCATTACCATTGAACGTAAAATCCTAGGAATTCACCTAGAATTCATTAGGTCGCCTGAACCAAATCGGGTGTCAACCGTAAGAACGGTGGTTGCATAGCATGGTCGAAGACAGGACCTTGTGCCAAACCAAAAAATTATAAAGGTGAGCTTTACTATTGCTCCTACAAAGGATAGTAATTGCGTCCGACACGTTATAGACCATAATTAAAAGCATGTCAGGGGACATTGCCTTAACAGTTGCTTGTTCAACGCTTTCCTTTACAACCGGACGGTAGTTTACCGAAAGGTAATATACAGAGCAAGTATACTGGACGTGTTGTTTTCCCAATACAAGGTTAGCAAGTGGGTTACACAAAACCAAAAGTTTTGAGCTAAAATTTTCAAATCTGAAACCCACCAAACCCACAAAAAGAATTTGCAAACACCGGTGAAGGGTTATTCCGAAAAACTTATCTAGGGTAAAAGCTAGATTTAATTTTCAAAAGATCAAATGTTTTCATAAAGATCCAATTTCCTTAATGGATCTAAATTTTTATAGTCATGTGGGACTGTAAACCACATCGTTACTACCATTGTTTATACCGCCGTAAAGAAATCACTGATGTACAAAGTGTGAAGAATAAAGAAGTGATTCTAGTATTTCAAGACTATATTGCTTGAGGACAAGCAACGCTCAAGTGTGGGAATATTTGATAATGCTAAAAACGAACATATATTTCATAGCATTATTCCTCAAGAAAGACAAGCTTTTAGTTGCAATTGTTCTATTTACAAGTGATATTCGTTTAAAATATAAAAGGTGAAGACAAAAGACAGATTCGACGAATTGAAGACGCAAACGACCAAAAAGCTCAAAAGTACAAAATACAATCAAAGAGGTTCCAATTATTGATAAGAAACGTCTCGAAATTACAAGAGTACAAGATTCAAAACGCAAAGTACAAGATATTAAATTATACGCAAGGACGTTTGAAAATCCGGAACCGGGACCAGAGTCAACTCTCAACGCTCGACGCAACGGACTAAAAATTACAAGTCAACTATGCACATAAATATAATATAATATTTAAATAATTACTAAAATTATTTATATATTATATTTCTTTATATAATCCGTCGACAAGCTAGGAGCCAAGGCTTGGTGAGCTGTATAAACAAACTCCGTGACTCGCGGAGTTTGAAGAAGGAAAGGGCCGCGAGTCGCGGAGATTCCCTGGACTCAAATCCCTATAAAAGGCAACGCAGTTTGATCATTTTTAATATCAATATATCCATTAATCTATCTCTCTCTCAATATATACATAATATATATATATATATATATATATATATATATATATATATATATATATATATATATATATATATATATATATATATATATATATATATTTATATTTTAATTTTAATTTTAAATTCCTAATAATAAGGGTATGTTAGCGAATGTTGTAAGGGTGTAAGTCGAAATTCTGTCTGTGTAACAATACGCTATTTTTAATCATTATAAGTTATGTTTATATTATTTTCATTAATGTCTCGTAGCTAAGTTATTATTATGCTTATTTAAAACAAAGTAATCATGATGTTGGGATAATTACTAAAATTGGGTAATTGGGCTTTGTACCATAATTGGGGTTTGGACAAAAGAACGACACTTTTGGAAATTAGACTATGGGCTATTAATGGGCATTATATTTGTTTACCTAAATGATAGTTTGTTAATTTTAATATAAAGATTTACAATTGGACATCCCTATAAATAACCATATACACTCAATCGGACACGATGGGCGGGATATTTATATGTACGAATAATCGTTCCTTTAACCGGACACGGGAATGGATTAATAGTCACTAGAATTATTAAAACAGGGGTGAAATTATGTACAAGGACACTTGGCATAATTGTTAACAAAGTATTAAAACCTTGGGTTACACGCAGTCGATAACCTGGTGTAATTATTAAACAAAGTATTAAAATCTTGTTAAAGTTTAAGTCCCCAATTAGTTGGAATATTTAACTTCGGGTAATAGGATAATTTGACGAGGATACTCGCACTTTATATTTATGACTGATGGACTGTTATGGACAAAAACCAGACGGACATATTAAATAATCCAGGAAAAAGGACAATTAACCCATGGGCATAAAACTAAAATCAACACATCAAACATCATGATTACGGAAGTTTAAATAAGCATAATTATTTTATTTCATATTTAATTTCCTTTATTTTATATTTAATTGCACTTCTAATTATCGCACTTTTATTTATTGTTATTATATTTAATTGCACTTTTAATTATCGTACTTTTTAATTATCGCAAGTTTATTTTATCGCACTCTTATTTATCGCAATTTCTTTATCGTTATTTACTTTACGCTTTAAATTAAGTCTTGTATTTATTTTTAATATTTTACATTAGGTTTTAACTGCAACTAAAGTTTTAAAATCGACAAACCGGTCATTAAACGGTAAAAACCCCCCTTTATAATAATAATATTACTTATATATATATTTGTATTTTTATAAATTAAACTAATTTAACGTTAAGCTTTGTTTAAAGATTTTTTTCCCTTGTGGAACGAACCGGACTTACTAAAAATTACACTACTGTACGATTAGGTACACTGCCTATAAGTGTTGTAGCAAGGTTTAAGTATATCCATTCTATAAATAAATAAATATCTTGTGTAAAATTGTATCATATTTAATAGTATTTTATACCCCTTAGCTTTGACATCACCAACCATAGAATGTAAATTTAAGTACTTGTGTCTATTTCGTAAAACATTTATAAAAGCAGTGCATGTATTCTCAGTCCCAAAAATATATATTGCAAAATCATTTAAAAAGGGAGCAAATGAAACTCACTGTACTGTATTTTGTAGTAAAAATACATATGACGACATTTGAACAATGAAGGGTTGACCTCGGATTCACGAATCTATATCAGTTATATATATATTAACACATATAATGGTAATCGAACAAATCTATATATTAATAGTGATATAGTTTTTATGTTACTAACTTATATATATTTCATTATTTAATTAAAAGTATTCATTTTATATATTTTAAATAAATAAAAGTATTAATATAGTTAAGTTATGTGTATTAATTATATTTTTATGTAAAGATCACTTAATAATAGTTGTAAATATACTAGATAAAAGATAATAATAATAATGATAATAATAATAATAATAATAATATTACTTTTTGATAATGATAATTTTAATAAAAATAACAACTTTACTAATAATGTTAAATCTTAAGAAAAAAGATAATTTTGTTAATTTTAATTATAATGGTGAAAATAATAGTAATAATAATAATAATATTAATAATTCTAATAATAATAATATAATGATACTTTGCTTTAGAATTATAACGATAACAATAATACTAGTGGTAATAATAATAATCAGATTTATCATAACTTCGTTTTTAATTCCTCAACTTATAACTACAAATTCTATAACTTAATTTCTTAGCCAATTTCATAACTGTACATATATTCATACAATTCATAATTAGTTTCCATAATTTTTACCATATTAAACTTTATTATTAACTTTGTGATATCAACGTTATTAACATATTTGAAACCATAGTAATAGTAATAACAATTTTATTATTAATGGTGATATCAATATTTTTCCTACTTAATAATAATAATACTAGTGATAACAACAATACTAATACTTGTAAAAAAAATAATAATAACAATAACTAATAATAATAATAATAGCAACAACAACTATAATAATAATAATAATAATAATAATAATAATAATAATAATAATAATAATAATAATAATAATAATAATAATAATAATAATAAAGGAAATGGAAGTAAAAGTATATACCCTTTCAAAGAAATGTTTTTCTAAAAAGAAAATTCCCATACAAGAATCGAACCCGAGACCTCTCGCTAACCCGTCAACAACCCTCACCACTCCTCTGATTCGGATTATCTGTTATTATTCAGAACTTATTTAAATTAAACCCGACTTATATTGTGTTTATCATCTTCTTCATCATCAACTCAATATCGACTGACATCCCATCCCATATATCAACAAAGCAATGATTTAATACTTTGAACAAATTAACATCAATATCAATTGTTTTTATTTAATTGAAAGCAAAACAACAAAAAAAAAATAAAAAAAATACAGCAGCAAGCTGCTCGTCGAGGCCTTTAGAAAAAAAAATTGATTTTGACATTGAAAAGTTTTTAGACTTCGAAACCTTCATAAACTATCTTCCAAATCGTCAATGGAATACACGAGAATCATCAATTGCATCAGAATTGCAACCTATTACTAGAATTTGTTCATAGAAAATTGTTTGACTTTTTGTTTTTAAAACTTTGACCTCGAAATTCTTGGTCGATAGAAGGAATTGAGGTTTGATATTTTGCAGATAGTAGGTGTGAATGATTTCTAATACAACTGTAATTATAGTTTTTGGAGATTGATTCGTTATTTGAGTTAAGAAAAAAAATTGCAGGTCTAACAGGGTTTTCTTGCTTTCGGTTTCTGTTTAATTACAAATAGCAGCGAATAAACATGATGTGAAGGTGAATGATTGTTGCAACAATCCGAAACTGATATAAGCTGTTTTGTTGTGAAGCTGAACCTCGACAGAAAATCATGAGCAGATAGAGAGAATCAGGAAAAAAAAATAAAGCAAAGTTAAACTTGATGTTGATTTTTAACTGGTATCCTTTTTATCTGATTATATATATATATTCTAATATTAATAATTAATAAATATATTAATAATAATAATATTGTTAATATTAATAATAATAATTATCATAACAATATTAATAATTATTAATAGTAGTGTTAATAATGATATTAATAATAATAATAATAAAACTCATTATATCAAATTAATATTATTATATAATTATTTATACAGAATAAAATACTATAACTTTCTACGTGTAATACATATTATTTATTTTACAGTATTAATATGGATGACTGTGTATGAAAATTTATATATGTTACAAGCAGTAAACTAATATCGTTAATATAATTATTTGTTACTAACTTTGTAGATAAACAAGTATTTCTAAATATTGTAACCAAAGATCAATATTAAAATACTATATATTAACTTGTAATTTCATATATTAATATTACAGTTTTGATAATGCTAAAAACGAACATATATTTCATAGCATTATTCCTCAAGAAAGATAAGCTTTTAGTTGCAATTGTTCTATTTACAAGTGATATTCGTTTAAATAATAAAAGGTGAAGACAAAAGACAGATTCAACGAATTGAAGACGCAAACGACCAAAAAGCTCAAAAGTACAAAAGACAATCAAAGAGGTTCCAATTATTGATAAGAAACGTCTCGAAATTACAAAGAGTACAAGATTCAAAACGCAAAGTACAAGATATTAAATTGTACGCAATGACGTTCGAAAATCCGGAACCGGGACATGAGTCAACTCTCAACGCTCGACGCAACGGACTAAAAATTACAAGTCAACTATGCACATAAATATAATATAATATTTAAATAATTCTTATAATTACTTATATATTATATAAATAATAAAAATCCGTCGGCAAGAAAGACTCCAAAGTTTGTGAGCTGTAATTTCAAACTCCGCGACTCGCGGAGTTTGAAGGCAAAAAATGCCGCGAGTCGCGGAGCCCCTAATTTTGAAACTGCCTATAAAGCTCGCGCATTCTGATCGTAAAAACCATCCTTTTTCTTCTTCTCTCATAATACGTAAATATTTATATTTATATTTTAATTTTAATTTTAATTTTAATTTTAATTTTAATTCTAATAATAAGGGTATGTTAGCGAATATTGTAAGGGTGTAAGTCGAAATTCTGTCCGTGTAACGCTACGCTATTTTTAATCATTGTAAGTTATGTTCAACCTTTTTAATTTAATGTCTCGTAGCTAAGTTATTATTATGCTTATTTAAAACGAAGTAATCATGATGTTGGGCTAATTACTAAAATTGGGTAATTGTGCTTTGTACCATAATTGGGGTTTGGACAAAAGAATGAAACTTGTGGAAATTAGACTATGGGCTATTAATGGGCTTTATATTTGTTTAACTAAATGATAGTTTGTTAATGTTAATATAAAGATTTACAATTGGGCGTCCCTATAAATTACCATATACACTCGATCGGACACGATGGGCGGGGTATTTATATGTACGAATAATCGTTCATTTAACCGGACACGGGAATGGATTAATAGCCACTAGAATAATTAAAACAGGGGTGAAATTATATACAAGGACACTTGGTATAATTGATAACAAAATATTAAAACCTTGGGTTACACTCAGTCGACATCCTGGTGTAATTATTAAACAAAGTATTAAAATCTTGTTACAGTTTAAGTCCCCAATTAGTTGGAATATTTAACTTCTGGTATAAGGATAATTTGACGAGGACACTCGCATTTTATATTTATGACTGATGGACTGTTATGGACAAAAACCAGACGGACATATTAAATAATCCAGGACAAAGGACAATTAACCCATGGGAATAAACTAAAAAGCAATACGTCAAACATCATGATTACGAAAGTTTAAATAAGCATAATTCTTTTATTTCATATTTAATTTCCTTTATTTTATATTTAATTGCACTTCTAATTATCGCATTTTTATTGTTATTGTATTTAATTGCACTTTTAATTATTGCACTTTTTAATTATCGCAAGTTTATTTTATCGCACTTTTATTATTCGCAATTTCATTATCGTTATTTACTTTACGCTTTAATTTAAGTCTTGTATTTATTTTTAATATTTTACATTTGGTTTTAACTGCGACTAAAGTTTTAAAATCGACAAACCGGTCATTAAACGGTAAAAACCCCCCTTTATAATAATAATATTACTTGTATATATATTTGTATTTTTATAAAAGTAAACTAATATAGCGTTAAGCTTTGTTTAAAGATTTTCCCTGTGGAACGAACCGGACTTACTAAAAACTACGCTACTGTACGATTAGGTACACTGCCTATAAGTGTTGTAGCAAGGTTTAAGTATATCCATTCTATAAATAAATAAATATCTTGTGTAAAATTGTATCGTATTTAATAGTATTTTCTTGTAAAATTTAATAGTATTTAATTGTAAAATTAATAGTTTTAATAAATAAAATAATATAAAAATAATTTTTTTATAAAAATTGTACTTTTTACAACTTTTTGTATATTTTTACAATTTGTCCCTTTTTAATCGTTTTAGCGTAATATTTGTATTTTTAGCTCATATTTAGTTTTAAACTTAGTTTTTGCCATAGTTATTTTTACTTCTAGATTTTTAGGCTTTGCCGTAGAATTCCTTAAGTGCTTTTTCTTTAGACTAAGATTTAGGTGCTTTAGAATTTTGTGACGCCTTTTTAAGTTTTAGTTTCCTTTTAAGTTATTTCCATTTGGGATTTAGTTTTTCCTGTAAGCTTTAATATTTTTAGACGACTTTTACCTATGTATCAATTATCATTCCAATTAGTAATCTCAATTTGCGATTATAATTTTAAGTTAGTTGTAGTAATAAGGTTAGGTTAGTCAAGTGTTTTTAAGTTTTATAAGTTTCTTTTATTTTTCCGTCACCTTTTATTTTTCAACCATTTTTCTTTTTCAACCTTTTTCCGACGAACTCTTTTTCTTTCTTATTTCTCGCTATTCTAGTTTTAGGACATAGATTTTTAATCTACTTCTTATCTAAATTTCTTAAAATTACGAAAATTTATTTTAAGTGGTTAAATTGATAGACATCAAAATTTTCTGGTGCGTAGTAATAGTTGGATTTGTACGTGGACCGGGTTATTGGAGCCAAACAGTCCTCAATTATATTGAGACCAAACGAATCCTGCCCCTCTGCTGCATCTTTTGGCTATTCGAAACGTGGGCAAAATCAGAAAAGTCTATTGATTGGATAACTTATTATAATTTTTCTTTCCTTTTAAAAACTAATAGGATATTCAGTGAATGCACCGAGCAAGACGTTCACCACCTTTTGTACGTTCACCACCTGTAACTAGATCAAGGCATTTAGCAAATATTACTGCCGTTGATTTTTCTTTAGAATCGTCATCCAGTCGACCAAGTACTCTAGTTCAAATTTCCGATAATCCATTTTTTGAACCCGACCTCACAATTGAGAATCCGGAGAATATTCAGGAACGATTCGTAGATCCTGAACCACTAAACTTTCCTCCGGAACCACCAATCATTCAAACAGAGATTGTTAAGGAACGAACCATTAAATCAGAATCCTCTAGTGATTCCGATTCAACAAATTCAATTATGGAGAATCTGGAACCTTTAAGTATGGAAGACCGAATGAGAGCTAAACGCACTGGCCAAGGTCACGCAATTACTCATCCAGACATTAATGCGCCAGATTATGAAATCAAAGGACAAATTCTACATATGGTGACTAATCAATGCCAATTCAGTGGTGCGCCGAAGGAAGATCCAAATGAACATTTACGTACCTTTAATAGGATCTGCACACTATTTAAAATCCGAGAAGTGGAGGATGAACAGATATATCTCATGTTATTTCCCTGGACTTTAAAGGGAGAAGCCAAAGATTGGTTGGAATCGTTACCTGAAGGGGCGATTGATACATGGGATGTTTTAGTTGAAAAATTTCTTAAACAATTCTTTCCTGCATCTAAAGCCGTAAGACTTCAAGCAGAAATTGTTACGTTCACACAGAAACCAAATGAAACTCTATATGAGGCGTGGACAAGATTTGGAAAGTTGTTAAGAGGATGTCCGCAACATGGTTTAGACACCTGTCAAATAGTACAAATATTCTACCAAGGATGCGACATCACTACAAGAAAAGACATAGATATAGCAGCTGGTGGTTCTATTATGAAGAAAACCGAAACTGATGCTTACAAAATTATTGATAACACTGCTTCCCACTCACATGAGTGGCACCAAGAAAAAGATATCGTTAGATCATATAAAGCAGCTAGAGCCGATTCTAGCCATGACTTAGATTCCATTTCCGCAAAGATAGATGCTGTGGAGAGACGAATGGAAAAGATGTCTAAAGATATTCACTCAATACGAATTAGTTGTGAGCAGTGTGGAGGACCACATTTGACAAAAGATTGTCTCAGTATTGAATTAACAATGGAACAAAGAGAGAATATTTCATACATAAACCAAAGGCCTGGAAATAATTATCAGAATAATTATCAACCGCCAAGACCGATTTACAATCAAAACCAGAATTATAACCGAAATATTCCATACAACAACCAACAAGGTCCTAGCAATCAACAAGTATCCAATAATACTTACAATCAGCAAAGACCTAATTTTCAAAACAAACCACCACAACAAACCGATGATAAAAAGCCGAATTTAGAAGATATGATGACGAAGCTAGTTGAAACTCAAACGCAGTTTTTCACATCTCAGAAACAAACCAATGAACAAAATGCTCAAGCATTTAGAAATCAACAAGCTTCTATTCAAAATCTGGAACAAGAAGTAAGTAACCTAGCAAGGTTAATAGATGAAAGAAAACCGGGAAGTCTACCTAGTGATACAAATGCTAACCCCCGGAATGAAACAGCTAAAGCCATTACCTTAAGAATTGGTACAACACTTAAACCACCTGAAATACCTGTAACTTCTGATGAAGCTATTCCTACTCCACAAGAACCACAACCTGATCAAGATAAGGAAAAAGAACCGGTAGTTGAGAAGGTTAATGAAGATAACAAAGTTAAGAATAAACCTTATGTTAAACCATACCAACCACCACTTCCTTACCCGAGTAAAATGAAGAAAGAGAAACTTGAAGCCGAGCAATCCAAATTCTTGGATATGTTTAAACAGATAAATGTAAATCTTCCTTTCATTGATGTGATTTCAGGAATGCCTAGATATGCTAAATTCTTGAAAGATCTAATCTCAAATAGAAAGAAAATGGAAGAACTCTCGGCTGTTACCATGAATGCTAATTGTTCAGCAGTGCTGTTGAATAAGATACCAGAAAAACTATCTGATCCAGGAAGTTTCACAATTCCATGTTTTCTGGGTAGTCTTAGTTCAATAGAAGCATTGGCAGACTTAGGTGCTAGTATAAATCTAATGCCGTATTCACTATACGCTAAACTAGACCTTGGAGAATTGAAACCAACCAGAATAAGCATACAACTAGCCGATAGATCAATAAAATATCCTAGAGGGATAATGGAGAACATGCTAGTTAAAGTTGGTACTTTAGTATTTCCAGTAGATTTTGTTGTTCTGGACATGGAAGAAGATTCTCAAGTTCCTCTCATATTAGGAAGACCATTCTTAAACACGGCTAAAGCAATGATAGACGTGTTTGGTAAGAAATTGATCCTAAGTATAGAGGACGAGAGTGTTACCTTTTCAGTTGATAGAGCAATGCAACAACCACAATCTGCAGATGATACATGTTATTATATTCAAACTATAGATGCACATGCAGAATTATTAGAAGAATTTCCAGAATTACAAGGAACAGGAGAATGTTCTTTAGGAGAAGGTAATGAACCAATTGATGAAGCTGAAATATTAGCTACACTTATAGCTAATGGATATGAACCAACAACAGAAGAAATTCAAATGCTAAAAGAAGAAGACAGATATCGATACAAATCATCGATAGAAGAACCACCGAAATTAGAGTTAAAGCCACTTCCAAACCATTTGGAATATGCTTATTTACATGGTGAATCTGAATTACCTGTAATAATATCGTCTTCTCTTACTGAAAATGAGAAATCACAACTCATTTCTGTATTGAAAGCTCATAAACCAGCCATTGCATGGAAGATTCATGATATTAAAGGAATAAGTCCTTCGTATTGCACACATAAAATCCTTATGGAAGAAGGTCATAAAACGTATGTGCAACGCCAACGAAGACTAAATCCTAATATGCAAGATGTAGTTAAGAAAGAGATTATTAAACTGCTAGATGCAGGTCTAATTTATCCAATTTCTGATAGTCCATGGGTAAGCCCAGTTCAATGCGTACCTAAGAAGGGTGGCATGACTGTCATTACAAATGAAAAAAATGAGCTTATTCCTACTAGGACTGTAACAGGATGGCGTGTGTGTATTGATTATAGAAAATTAAATGACGCCACCAGAAAAGATCACTTTCCCTTACCTTTCATTGATCAAATGTTGGAAAGATTAGCCGGAAATAGTTACTATTGTTTTCTAGATGGATTTTCCGGATATTTTCAAATTCCAATAGCACTCGAAGATCAAGAGAAAACCACATTCACGTGCCCTTATGGTACTTTTGCTTACAAACGCGTGCCATTTGGACTTTGCAACGCCCCTGCAACCTTTCAAAGGTGTATGATGGCAATTTTTCACGACATGATAGAAGAATGCATGGAAGTTTTCATGGATGACTTTTCAGTCTTCGGTGATACATTTGAAACATGTCTAGCTAATCTGGAACGAATGCTTATTAGATGCGAACAATCAAATCTAGTTCTTAATTGGGAGAAATGCCATTTTATGGTTAAAGAAGGCATCGTTCTTGGACATAAAATTTCAAAAGAAGGAATTGAAGTGGATAGAGCTAAAGTAGATGTAATTACTAAACTTCCACATCCCACCAATGTTAGAGGAGTTAGGAGTTTTCTAGGGCATGCCGGTTTTTACCGACGTTTCATAAAAGATTTTTCTAAAATTGCCACTCCTATGAATAAACTCCTAGAAAAGGATGCTCCATTCATCTTTCCAGATGAGTGTATCAAATCTTTTAATATTCTTAAAGAGAAACTAACTAATGCGCCGATCATGATAACACCAAATTGGAATCTACCATTTGAACTAATGTGCGATGCAAGTGATTTTGCAATGGGAGCCGTTTTAGGACAAAGGATTGAAAAACGATTTCAACCTATATATTATGCTAGTAAGACGTTACAAGGAGCACAAACGAACTATACAACTACTGAAAAAGAACTCCTTGCTATTGTCTTTGCTTTTGACAAATTTCGATCATATCTCGTTCTAGCAAAAACGGTGGTCTATACCGACCATTCTGCTCTTAGATACCTATTTTCAAAACAAGATGCTAAACCAAGATTAATCCGTTGGATCTTACTCTTACAAGAGTTTGATATTGAAATCCGAGATAAAAGAGGAGCAGAAAATCTCGCCGCTGATCATCTTTCTGGTCTTGAAAATCCCGAATTAGAAGTTCTAAATGAATCGGCCATACAAGACAACTTTCCTGATGAATATCTATTGAAGATAGATTATAAAGAAATTCCATGGTTTGAAGACTATGCAAACTACTTAGTTTGTGGATTCCTTGAAAAAGGATTATCGTACCAAAGACGAAAGAAATTCTTCAGTGATATAAAACACTATTTTTGGGAAGATCCACATCTGTTTAAAAGTTGTCCCGATGGAATAATACGCCGATGTGTATTTGGAGATGAAGCTAGTAAAATTTTAAACCATTGTCACACAGGACCAACAGGAGGGCATTATGGGCCTCAACTAACAGCAAGAAAAGTTTATGATGCTGGATTCTATTGGCCTACAATTTACAAAGACGCACACCTTCTTTGCAAATCCTGTGATGCTTGTCAAAGGGCCGAAAAAATAAGTCAACGTGATGAAATGCCACAAAATGTCATCCAAGTATGTGAAGTATTTGACATTTGGGGTATTGACTTTATGGGTCCATTTCCAAAATCTCATAATAATCTCTATATTCTCGTAGCCATTGATTATGTATCTAAATGGGCGGAAGCACAAGCTCTCCCAACTAACGATGCACGAGTTGTAGTCAACTTTTTAAAACGTCTTTTTGCAAGGTTTGGAACACCGAAAGCTTTAATAAGTGATCGGGGTACTCATTTATGTAACAATCAACTTGAGAAAGTTCTTAAAAGATATGGAGTAACTCATAAAATCTCCACCGCATATCATCCACAAACAAGTGGACAAGTTGAAAATACCAACCGAGCTTTAAAACGTATTCTAGAGAAAACCGTAGGATCAAATCCGAAGGAATGGTCCATTAAATTGGAGGATGCACTCTGGGCTTTTAGAACAGCCTACAAAACTCCAATTGGAACCACACCTTTTAGACTTGTTTATGGAAAAGCATGTCATCTTCCAGTAGAAATTGAACACAAAGCATTTTGGGCTTTGAAGACATGTAATCTTGATTTACATGAAGCCGGACGTCTACGATTAAGTCAACTAAACGAATTAGAAGAATTAAGACATGAAGCATACGAAAATTCGTTAATCTATAAAGAAAGAACGAAGAAATGGCATGATAAAAGAATCAGAAGTTCAAAAGAATTTAAGGAAGGAGACAGATTTCTTCTTTTCAATTCACGATTCAAGCTATTTCCTGGAAAATTGAAATCAAGATGGTCTGGACCATTCATAGTCAAAAGAGTTTTCCCATACGGAACGATAGAATTAATAAATTCAAATGGGATTGAATTTAAAGTTAATGGTCACAGAGTTAAACACTACATAGATAGTCCGATGGAAGTCGACAACGAAGTTAATCACAATTTCGACACCACAGCTAACTAAGTGTGGGGAGAATCAAGTCTTTAAAGGATAATATGTATTTCTGTTAGAGTTAGATTGTCTGTTTTCGTGTAGTTCTCGAAAATGGAACCCGAATGGTCTTTCCCTAGCAGACCCTAAAGAACTAGTCTTCTCCCCCCATTCTGAATTTTTTTTTTTTTTTTAGGTTTTTACAAAATGAAGACTGCCTGTGAACTAAACCATGGTCTAATGCTACACGCTTTGATCACTAAACGTAATAATGACACACTACCAAGTGAAATAGTATCAGTAATCAGAGAAAGAATGGACGGAGTTAGAAAAGAATCAAGATGCGAAGATAATAAGTTACAATTTGGTAAAGGAAAATCAAAATCCGCAGCGAAAAGAAGAGCACGACACCTAGAAAGATGTCACAAATGCGGAAAATGGTCACATGGAGGTAAATGTTCAAATAATCAAACCTATTCAAATACCGAATTTGTTACTTTATGCAGAGACGGACCGTTCATATGTTTAGAAGAAAAAACACTGAATGCTCGAGGTTACGCCTATATAGCCATGGAAAACCAATTAAACCGACTATCTTATGAATGGGATAGATCATATAACTAAGAAATCTATTTCACACGTATGTTTGTACAATTTTTATTTTATTTTTTTATTTTTAACATTTTGATAATAAACGCTAATTTGTTCGCTATAAAGTATTAAATTGGTATTGAATAAAATTAGGTTTGGCGACCGAAATTATTAATATCATTCAAAAATTTATTACATCACTGCGAAATTTAATGTTTATTCTTAAGGTATAAATATCTTTAATCAATCAACCCAAAATATTTTAAAAATTCGTCATGAGTTAAATTAGGTCATGGAACCGAAATTACTTTACCGAAAAGAGGGGCGCATATTTTTGATAATATTTGATTGATTAAAGTGGGATAAAAAGCCAAAAAGATTTTTAATTTTATTTTTACCATGTTTTTAAAATTAATATTTAAATCTTAAATTAATATTGTAAACTTTGTAAAAACAATATTTTTAAAATTGTAAATATTTGAAAAATTAATATAAGTTGGTATGAATTTATAATATAAATTTTTAAATTAAGTTTGGTGTGAATTTTTAATTTTTATAAAATATGAATTTTATTTTTATGCATTTTAAATTTTAAGTTTGGTGTGAATTTTTAATATTAATTTTGAATTTTATATTTAAGTTGTGTGAATTTAAAAACAAAAATTTACTTTATGTCGCTAAGTTAAAAATATGATTTTTAAAATTCGTCGTGAGTTGAAGACTAGGTCTTTAAACCGAAATTGCTTTACCCAAGGGAGGGACGAGAACTTTTATTATCATTATTTTTAATCTTATTGAATTAAGTATGCCAAAAACATTAAAAAAATCTAAAAATCTTAGCTTTTAAAACAATCGCTACAAAAAGACAAATTTTAAAATTTTGTCGAAGGACGGACTAGGACATCGATCCTAAACGACCTCGTCCTAAATAACAAGGGAAACAAAATTTTAAAATTAATTAATTAATTGTTTTAATTAGTATAAGATATATAATAAAAAAAAAATACCAAACTCCGCGACTCGCGGAGTTTGAAGGCTTAAACCCCGCGACTCGTGGGAGGACCAAAATATAGAAACAAATAAAACGCAAAGAACTGATCAGTCCACACCACAAACACAAAATACTGCGAAATAATGCGCGAAAAAACCCTAAAAACACCCCCAAAATCACAATTTTTAACCGTTAATCATCAAATCTTTTACTAAAATCATGTTGAGAAGGATGCTATCAAGGAATTACTAAAGAAAAACGGTAAATTTCTACACCTAAACACCATTTAATCCGAAAATTAGTGTTCTTGAGCAATTTTTTCCCCAATTTGATTTTGATGCTTTTTAGTGTAATTATGCTTAAATTGTTTTTGTATTATGCTTGAATAACCTAGATTGATGCTATTTAACATGATTAGAAGCCTTAAACTTCAAATTTTGAGTAATCTAGGGTTTGTGTTCTTGAGCAAATTTGGGGCTTTTTGATATAATCAGATTATGGCCGATTTTTGTCATGAATTGTTGCTAAATTAAGTAGTGTAACATGTTTAGGTAGTTAAATGATCCAAACTTTGAGCCTAAACATGATTTTGAGAATTAAAGTGGACTTTTTCAAGTCTAAAATTCATGAATTTGATTTTTGAGAGATAATGCCATTTGAAACTTGTTTAATTGCTAGTAATGATTATTTTGACATGATATTTGAGTTGAATGCTTATGAACTTGGTGAACATTTTCGTATATGCTTATTTGAAAAAGTGTAGATTTGATAAAAATGTGAAAATGAGCTTAAGTTTGATATAAATTGATCATGTCATTGTAATTATTTTGATTGATGGTTTTGCTGACACTAATGCATATTTGGATGCACAAAAATTGTGTTTGATGTGTTTTGCAGACTGAAAGGGGTGAATCTTCGTCCCAAGCTCGCAATGCTCCTGCTGAGAATGCAGAACAACATAAGGTGGATAACTACTACAAGCAAGATATACCTCATCCAGTCATGACATTTTCTGATATGCACTTGGAAGATTTGCACCCGAACCTGAGATTTGACAGACTTTGGATAGATTATCCAAAATACCAAAGGGGTTTGCATACTCTTCATTCTAAAGTTGTTGAGGTACCTAGGGTCATAGAATGGGGACCATTAGAAGCTGTAGAATTGGCCGAGCCAATTAGGGAATTACTTGCACAGAGGTATGGTAATTCTACTTTTAATGACTGGGTACGTTTATTCACCATGCGTAGACCTGTATATAAAGTATGGTGTGAAGAATTGTTGTGTAGTATAGAATTAAATGATCGGGTAGCTAGTTTAACCGATCGATCTTTTATTAGATTTTTGTTAGGAGGTTCGATGCGCCACATGTCTTTACTAGACATGGCTCAGGCTTTACGTATATATACGCCTGAGGAGTTAGCATCTGCCGATTGTAGAGGGTTGATACTGTAGTGACCCGAACTTTTCCATGTTTATATATATTAATTGAGATTGATATTTACATGATTAAATGTTTCCAACATGTTAAGCAATCAAACTTGTTAAGACTTGATTAATTGAAATAGGTTTCATATAGACAATTGACCACCCAAGTTGACCGGTGATTCACGAACGTTAAAACTTGTAAAAACTATATGATGACATATATATGGTTATATATATAGTTAACATGATATTATGATAAGTAAACATATCATTAATTATATTAACAATGAACTACATATGTAAAAACAAGACTACTAACTTAATGATTTTGAAACGAGACATATATGTAACGATTATCGTTGTAACGACATTTAATGTATATATATCATATTAAGAGATATTCATACATGATAATATCATGATAATATAATAATTTAAAATATCATTTGATATTATAAACATTGGGTTAACAACATTTAACAAGATCGTTAACCTAAAGGTTTCAAAACAACACTTACATGTAACGACTAACGATGACTTAACGACTCAGTTAAAATGTATATACATGTAGTGTTTTAATATGTATTTATACACTTTTGAAAGACTTCAATACAATTATCAAAATACTTCTACTTAACAAAAATGCTTACAATTACATCCTCGTTCAGTTTCATCAACAATTCTACTCGTATGCACCCGTATTCGTACTCGTACAATACACAGCTTTTAGATGTATGTACTATTGGTATATACACTCCAATGATCAGATCTTAGCAGCCCATGTGAGTCACCTAACACATGTGGGAACCATCATTTGGCAACTAGCTTGAAATATCTCATAAAATTACAAAAATATGAGTAATCATTCATGACTTATTTACATGAAAACAAAATTTCATATCCTTTATATCTAATCCATACACCAACGACCAAAAACACCTACAAACACTTTCATTCTTCAATTTTCTTCATCTAATTGATCTCTCTCAAGTTCTATCTTCAAGTTCTAAGTGTTCTTCATAAATTCCAAAAGTTCTAGTTTCATAAAATCAAGAATACTTTCAAGTTTGCTAGCTCACTTCCAATCTTGTAAGGTGATCATCCAACCTCAAGAAATCTTTGTTTCTTACAGTAGGTTATCATTATAATACAAGGTAATAATCATATTCAAACTTTGGTTCAATTTCTATAACTATAACAATCTTATTTCAAGTGATGATCTTACTTGAACTTGTTTTCGTGTCATGATTCTGCTTCAAGAACTTCGAGCCATCCAAGGATCCGTTGAAGCTAGATCCATTTTTCTCTTTTCCAGTAGGTTTATCCAAGGAACTTAAGGTAGTAATGATGTTCATAACATCATTCGATTCATACATATAAAGCTATTTTATTCGAAGGTTTAAACTTGTAATCACTAGAACATAATTTAGTTAATTCTAAACTTGTTCGCAAACAAAAGTTAATCCTTCTAACTTGACTTTTAAAATCAACTAAACACATGTTCTATATCTATATGATATGCTAACTTAATGATTTAAAACCTGAAAACACGAAAAACACCGTAAAACCGGATTTACGCCGTCGTAGTAACACCGCGGGCTGTTTTGGGTTAGTTAATTAAAAACTATGATAAACTTTGATTTAAAGTTGTTATTCTGAGAAAATGATTTTTATTATGAACATGAAACTATATCCAAAAATTATGATTAAACTCAAAGTGGAAGTATGTTTTCTAAAATGGTCATCTAGACGTCGTTCTTTCGACTGAAATGACTACCTTTACAAAAACGACTTGTAACTTATTTTTCCGACTATAAACCTATACTTTTCTGTTTAGATTCATAAAATAGAGTTCAATATGAAACCATATCAATTTGATTCACTCAAAACGGATTTAAAATGAAGAAGTTATGGGTAAAACAAGATTGGATAATTTTTCTCATTTTAGCTACGTGAAAATTGGTAACAAATCTATTCCAACCATAACTTAATCAACTTGTATTGTATATTATGTAATCTTGAGATACCATAGACACGTATACAATGTTTCGACCTATCATGTCGACACATCTATATATATTTCGGAACAACCATTGACACTCTATATGTGAATGTTGGAGTTAGCTATACAGGGTTGAGGTTGATTCCAAAATATATATAGTTTGAGTTGTGATCAATACTGAGATACGTATACACTGGGTCGTGGATTGATTCAAGATAATATTTATCGATTTATTTCTGTACATCTAACTGTGGACAACTAGTTGTAGGTTACTAACGAGGACAGCTGACTTAATAAACTTAAAACATCAAAATATATTAAAAGTGTTGTAAATATATTTTGAACATACTTTGATATATATGTATATATTGTTATAGGTTCGTGAATCAACCAGTGGCCAAGTCTTACTTCCCGACGAAGTAAAAATCTGTGAAAGTGAGTTATAGTCCCACTTTTAAAATCTAATATTTTTGGGATGAGAATACATGCAGGTTTATAAATGATTTACAAAATAGACACAAGTACGTGAAACTACATTCTATGGTTGAATTATCGAAATCGAATATGCCCCTTTTTATTAAGTCTGGTAATCTAAGAATTAGGGAACAGACACCCTAATTGACGCGAATCCTAAAGATAGATCTATTGGGCCCAACAAGCCCCATCCAAAGTACCGGATGCTTTAGTACTTCGAAATTTATATCATATCCGAAGGGTGTCCCGGAATGATGGGGATATTCTTATATATGCATCTTGTTAATGTCGGTTACCAGGTGTTCACCATATGAATGATTTTTATCTCTATGTATGGGATGTGTATTGAAATATGAAATCTTGTGGTCTATTATTATGATTTGATATATATAGGTTAAACCTATAACTCACCAACATTTTTGTTGACGTTTTAAGCATGTTTATTCTCAGGTGATTATTAAGAGCTTCCACTATCGCATGCTTAAATAAGGACGAGATTTGGAGTCCATGCTTGTATGAAATTGTGTAAAAACTGCATTCAAGAAACTTATTTTGTTGTAACATATTTGTATTGTAAACCATTATGTAATGGTCGTGTGTAAACAGGATATTTTAGATTATCATTATTTGATAATCTACGTAAAGCTTTTTAAACCTTTATTGATGAAATAAAGGTTATGGTTTGTTTTAAAATGAATGCAGTCTTTGAAAAACGTCTCATATAGAGGTCAAAACCTCGCAACGAAATCAATTAATATGGAACGTTTTTAATCAATAAGAACGGGACATTTCAGTTGGTATTCGAGCGTTGGTCTTAGAGAACCAGAAAATTTGCATTAGTGTGTCTTATCGAGTTTGTTAGGATGCATTAGTGATTCTGGACTTCGACCGTGTTTTCTTTAAAAATGATTGCTTAACATTTTTGTTGGAAACTATATATTTTTAACATATGAATATTATGTGATATATTAATCTCTTAACGTGTTTGATATTATGTGATAGATGTCTACCTCTAGAACAAGTCCCATTGACTCACCTAATAATAATGAAGAGTCAAATGTAAATTGGAATGATTCGTGGACTGATTCACAAGTTCCCGAAGAGGAACCGGAAGAAGAGTCGGAACCGGAAGAAGAATCGGAACCGGAAGAAGAATCGGAACCGGAAGACGAATCGGAACCGGTGGGGGAAATAATAAAACGGTTAAGTAAAAGAGAATCCTCAACCAACCGACCAAGGTTAATTATGGTCAATGGTGTTTCCGCCAAGGAAGCAAAATATTGGGAGGATTACCAATTCTCCGATGAATCGGATTCCGACGAGAATTCCAATGATGTTATAGAAATTACCCCAACTGAATTTAAAAAGGCAAAAGAAAATAATAAGGGAAAGGGCATAAAAATAGAGAAATCTAATTCCAACCCCGATGAACTTTATATGTATCGTCAACCCCCGAAGTCCTTAAGTTGTAACAATGACCCGGGAACCTCTAAACCACCAGGTTTTTCTAAACCAATGTGGACAACGACGGCTCGTATTAGGGGAACATCATATATCCCTAGAAACTTGGCAAAACGAACCAAAACCGAAGAAGAAGAAACGAGCGAGTCGGAATAAGATAGTTGTATTCGTGTGGTGTAATATATGTAATATAGTGTTCTTATGCTTTATGATATATGTAAAAATTGCTTGTATTAATAAGTATTTTTTTATAAATCTAACTCTTGTCTATTTTACAGTTTAAAAACACAAAATGGATAGACAACCCAATATTTTAAGAGACCTACCCGGAGACATGATTGATGAAATCTTGTCTAGAGTCGGCCAGAATTCCTCGGCACAACTATTTAAGGCGAGATCAGTTTGTAAGACATTCGAAGAACGTTCCAAGAATGTCTTGGTTTATAAGAGACTTTCGTTTGAAAGATGGGGGATAGCACATTGGGAAACCCATAAGTTACGATGTGTTTACTTTGACGCATATATTGCGGGGAACCCAAATGCTATTTTACGCAACGGGTTAAGAAATTATTTTGACTCAATATATCCGAATATTGGACTTCGTGATTTAGAAAAAGCGGCTAACATGCAACATAAAGAAGCATGTTATGCTTACGGATTAGTAATGTTCGCTTCTCACCAAAGTGAGAACAAGAACATCGGGCTACAACTATTAAACAAAACATTTCCACAAGTGACGGAGTCGGTAATTGGGGTAAGAAATGAGGTTTTTAGATTGTTACGGGACTGTTGGACATTACGTAACCCTCGTCCTTTTGACGATGTTACAACACGCTGTCTTATCAACGGCCATAACGGTTATGTTCCACAAGACCAAGGATGGGAAGTAATCCTAGTAAAACCAGAATGCATGACTTGTTTCTGGACGTATGAATTACGTGTCTTTATTGTCTTTGCTGAACGACTTGTGTACTAGCTAGAATTATCTTCACAACTATCTTGTAACAAAGTTATTGTGTGCTATATTTCATGCTTTATGTAAAATAAGCGGTATTGTAAGTTTGTAAAATATTGTATAAAAGTTTGAACGCGAAATATTATTATAATCAGTTTTTCATATAGAATTGTAGTAGTTGAATTGTATATTAGCTACTAAGTATGAACTTAACGGGTAGGTACTACCCGAATTTAAACTTATAAAACGATAATATGAAGAAAAAGCTTTTATAAATGAGTTCATATTATGCTACGAAATACTATTAACTACTCTTAATATTCTGTATGATTAACTTGTTCCATTTGACTATTTTGAAGGAAATGGCACCGACTACTCGAGACACCGTGAATATGAATGAAGAGGAATTCCGTACTTTTCTAGCTTCAAACATAGCTGCAGTACAGGCTGCGCTACATACCAACAATAACCTTGGATCTAGCAGTACAGGAAATCGTGTAGGATGCACCTACAAAGAATTCACTGCCTGCAAACCTTTGGAATTTGATGGAACCGAAGGACCGATCGGATTGAAACGGTGGACCGAGAAGGTCGAATCGGTGTTTGCCATAAGTAAGTGTACTGAAGAGGACAAAGTGAAGTACGCTACGCATACCTTCACAGGTTCTGCGTTAACATGGTGGAATACCTATCTAGAACAAGTGGGACAAGACGATGCGTACGCACTACCGTGGTCAGCATTCAAGCACTTGATGAACGAGAAGTACCGTCCCAGAACCGAGGTCAATAAGCTCAAGACAGAACTTAGAGGGTTACGAACCCAAGGATTTGATATTACCACGTACGAAAGACGATTCACAGAATTGTGCATATTGTGTCCGGGAGCATTCGAAGATGAGGAAGAGAAGATCGACGCATTTGTGAAAGGATTACCGGAAAGAATCCAAGAAGATATAAGTTCACACGAGCCCGCCTCTATACAACAGGCATGTAGAATGGCTCACAAACTAGTGAACCAGATTGAAGTAAGAATTAAAGAACAGACTGCTGAAGAGGCCAACGTGAAGCAAGTCAAAAGAAAGTGGGAGGAAAACGGTGATAAGAATCACCAATACAACAACAACAGCAATTACAACAATAATCGCAACAATTATCCCAACAATCGCAACATCAATCGCAACTACAACAAACGGCCCAACAATAACAACAACAACAACAGCAACATCAACTACAACAATCATCCCAACAACAATAATAACCGCAACAACAACAACAATCAGAAGCAGCTATGCCAAAGGTGTGAAAAGTATCACTCGGGGTTCTGCACCAAATTTTGCAACAAGTGTAAAAGAAATGGTCATAGCGCGGTGAAGTGTGAGGTCTACGGACCAGGGGTTAATAGAACGAAAGGAACAAATGGTGTCGGAACGAGTAATGGCGGAGCAAGTAGTGTCGGAGCAAGTTATGCCAATGTAGTTTGTTATAAATGTGGAAAACCGGGCCACATTATTAGAAATTGCCCAAACCAGGAGAACACGAATGGACAAGGCCGCGAAAGAGTTTTCAATATTAATGCGGCAGAGGCACAGGAAGACCCGGAGCTTGTTACGGGTACGTTTCTTATTGACAATAAATCTGCTTACGTTTTATTTGATTCGGGTGCGGATAGAAGCTATATGAGTAGAGATTTTTGTGCTAAATTAAGTTGTCCATTGACGCCTTTGGATAGTAAATTTTTACTCGAATTAGCAAATGGTAAATTAATTTCAGCAGATAATATATGTCGAAATCGAGAAATTAAACTGGTTAGCGAAACATGTAAGATTGATTTGATACCAGTAGAGTTAGGGAGTTTTGATGTGATAATCGGTATGGACTGGTTGAAAGAAGTGAAAGCAGAGATCGTCTGTTACAAAAATGCAATTCGCATTATACGAGAAAAAGGAAAACCCTTAATGGTGTACGGAGAAAAGGGCAACACGAAGCTACATCTTATTAGTAATTTGAAGGCACAAAAACTAATAAGAAAAGGTTGCTATGCTGTTCTAGCACACGTCGAGAAAGTACAAACTGAAGAAAAGAGCATCAATGATGTTCCCATTGCAAAAGAATTTCCCGATGTATTTCCGAAAGAATTACCGGGATTACCCCCACATCGATCCGTTGAATTTCAAATAGATCTTGTACCAGGAGCTGCACCAATAGCTCGTGCTCCTTACAGACTCGCACCCAGCGAGATGAAAGAACTGCAAAGCCAATTACAAGAACTTTTAGAGCGTGGTTTCATTCGACCAAGCACATCACCGTGGGGAGCTCCTGTTTTGTTTGTCAAGAAGAAAGATGGTACATTCAGGTTGTGTATCGACTACCGAGAGTTGAACAAACTTACCATCAAGAACCGCTACCCACTACCGAGAATCGACGACTTATTTGATCAACTACAAGGCTCGTCTGTTTATTCAAAGATTGACTTACGTTCCGGGTACCATCAAATACGGGTGAAAGAAGATGATATTCCAAAGACTGCTTTCAGAACACGTTACGGTCATTACGAGTTTATGGTCATGCCGTTTGGTTTAACTAATGCACCAGCTGTGTTCATGGACCTTATGAACCGAGTGTGTGGACCATACCTTGACAAGTTTGTCATTGTTTTCATTGATGACATACTTATTTACTCAAAGAATGACCAAGAACACGGTGAACATTTGAGAAAGGTGTTAGAAGTATTGAGGAAAGAAGAATTGTACGCTAAGTTTTCAAAGTGTGCATTTTGGTTGGAAGAAGTTCAATTCCTCGGTCACATAGTGAACAAAGAAGGTATTAAGGTGGATCCGGCAAAGATAGAAACTGTTGAAAAGTGGGAAACCCCGAAAACTCCGAAACACATACACCAGTTTTTAGGACTAGCTGGTTACTACAGAAGGTTCATCCAAGACTTTTCCAGAATAGCAAAACCCTTGACTGCATTAACGCATAAAGGGAAGAAATTTGAATGGAATGATGAACAAGAGAAAGCGTTTCAGTTATTGAAGAAAAAGCTAACTACGGCACCTATATTGTCATTGCCTGAAGGGAATGATGATTTTGTGATTTATTGTGACGCATCAAAGCAAGGTCTCGGTTGTGTATTAATGCAACGAACGAAGGTGATTGCTTATGCGTCTAGACAATTGAAGATTCACGAACAAAATTATACGACGCATGATTTGGAATTAGGCGCGGTTGTTTTTGCATTAAAGACTTGGAGGCACTACTTATATGGGGTCAAAAGTATTATATATACCGACCACAAAAGTCTTCAACACATATTTAATCAGAAACAACTGAATATGAGGCAGCGTAGGTGGATTGAATTGTTGAATGATTACGACTTTGAGATTCGTTACCACCCGGGGAAGGCAAATGTGGTAGCCGATGCCTTGAGCAGGAAGGACAGAGAACCCATTCAAGTAAAATCTATGAATATAATGATTCATAATAACCTTACTACTCAAATAAAGGAGGCGCAACAAGGAGTTTTAAAAGAGGGAAATTTAAAGGATGAAATACCCAAAGGATCGGAGAAGCATCTTAATATTCGGGAAGACGGAACCCGGTATAGGGCTGAAAGGATTTGGGTACCAAAATTTGGAGATATGAGAGAAATGGTACTTAGAGAAGCTCATAAAACCAGATACTCAATACATCCTGGAACGGGGAAGATGTACAAGGATCTCAGGAAATATTTTTGGTGGCCGGGTATGAAAGCCGATGTTGCTAAATACGTAGGAGAATGTTTGACGTGTTCTAAGGTCAAAGCTGAGCATCAGAAACCATCAGGTCTACTTCAACAACCCAAAATCCCAGAATGGAAATGGGAAAACATTACCATGGATTTCATCACTAAATTGCCAAGGACTGCAAGTGGTTTTGATACTATTTGGGTAATAGTTGATCGTCTCACCAAATCAGCACACTTCCTGCCAATAAGAGAAGATGACAAGATGGAGAAGTTAGCACGACTGTATTTGAAGGAAGTCGTCTCCAGACATGGAATACCAATCTCTATTATCTCTGATAGGGATGGCAGATTTATTTCAAGATTCTGGCAGACATTACAGCAAGCATTAGGAACTCGTCTAGACATGAGTACTGCCTATCATCCACAAACTGATGGGCAGAGCGAAAGGATGATACAAACGCTTGAAGACATGCTACGAGCATGTGTTATTGATTTCGGAAACAGTTGGGATCGACATCTACCGTTAGCAGAATTTTCCTACAACAACAGCTACCATTCAAGCATTGAGATGGCGCCGTTTGAAGCACTTTATGGTAGAAAGTGCAGGTCTCCGATTTGTTGGAATGAAGTGGGGGATAGACAGATTACGGGTCCGGAGATTATACAAGAAACTACCGAGAAGATCATCCAAATTCAACAACGGTTGAAAACCGCCCAAAGTCGACAAAAGAGCTACGCTGACATTAAAAGAAAAGATATAGAATTTGAAATTGGAGAGATGGTCATGCTTAAAGTTGCACCTTGGAAAGGCGTTGTTCGATTTGGTAAACGAGGGAAATTAAATCCAAGGTATATTGGACCATTCAAGATTATTGATCGTGTCGGACCAGTAGCTTACCGACTTGAGTTACCTCAACAACTCGTAGCTGTACATAACACTTTCCACGTCTCGAATTTGAAGAAATGTTTTGCTAAAGAAGATCTCACTATTCCGTTAGATGAAATCCAAATCAACGAAAAACTTCAATTCATCGAAGAACCCGTCGAAATAATGGATCGTGAGGTTAAAAGACTTAAGCAAAACAAGATACCAATTGTTAAGGTTCGATGGAATGCTCGTAGAGGACCCGAGTTCACCTGGGAGCGTGAAGATCAGATGAAGAAGAAATACCCGCATCTATTTCCAGAAGATTCGTCAACACCTTCAACAGCTTAAAATTTCGGGACGAAATTTATTTAACGGGTAGGTACTGTAGTGACCCGAACTTTTCCATGTTTATAGATATTAATTGAGATTGATATTTACATGATTAAATGTTTCCAACATGTCAAGCAATCAAACTTGTTAAGACTTGATTAATTGAAATAGGTTTCATATAGAAAATTGACCACCCAAGTTGACCGGTGATTCACGAACGTTAAAACTTGTAAAAACTATATGATGACATATATATGGTTATATATATAGTTAACATGATATTATGATAAGTAAACATATCATTAATTATATTAACAATGAACTACATATGTAAAAACAAGACTACTAACTTAATGATTTTGAAACGAGACATATATGTAACGATTATCGTTGTAACGACATTTAATGTATATATATCATATTAAGAGATATTCATACATGATAATATCATGATAATATAATAATTTAAAATATCATTTGATATTATAAACATTGGGTTAACAACATTTAACAAGATCGTTAACCTAAAGGTTTCAAAACAACACTTACATGTAACGACTAACGATGACTTAACGACTCAGTTAAAATGTATATACATGTAGTGTTTTAATATGTATTTATACACTTTTGAAAGACTTCAATACAATTATCAAAATACTTCTACTTAACAAAAATGCTTACAATTACATCCTCGTTCAGTTTCATCAACAATTCTACTCGTATGCACCCGTATTCGTACTCGTACAATACACAGCTTTTAGATGTATGTACTATTGGTATATACACTCCAATGATCAGCTCTTAGCAGCCCATGTGAGTCACCTAACACATGTGGGAACCATCATTTGGCAACTAGCTTGAAATATCTCATAAAATTACAAAAATATGAGTAATCATTCATGACTTATTTACATGAAAACAAAATTTCATATCCTTTATATCTAATCCATACACCAACGACCAAAAACACCTACAAACACTTTCATTCTTCAATTTTCTTCATCTAATTGATCTCTCTCAAGTTCTATCTTCAAGTTCTAAGTGTTCTTCATAAATTCCAAAAGTTCTAGTTTCATAAAATCAAGAATACTTTCAAGTTTGCTAGCTCACTTCCAATCTTGTAAGGTGATCATCCAACCTCAAGAAATCTTTGTTTCTTACAGTAGGTTATCATTCTAATACAAGATAATAATCATATTCAAACTTTGGTTCAATTTCTATAACTATAACAATCTTATTTCAAGTGATGATCTTACTTGAACTTGTTTTCGTGTCATGATTCTGCTTCAAGAACTTCGAGCCATCCAAGGAACCGTTGAAGCTAGATCCATTTTTCTCTTTTCCAGTAGGTTTATCCAAGGAACTTAAGGTAGTAATGATGTTCATAACATCATTCGATTCATACATATAAAGCTATCTTATTCGAAGGTTTAAACTTGTAATCACTAGAACATAATTTAGTTAATTCTAAACTTGTTCGCAAACAAAAGTTAATCCTTCTAACTTGACTTTTAAAATCAACTAAACACATGTTCTATATCTATATGATATGCTAACTTAATGATTTAAAACCTGAAAACACGAAAAACACCGTAAAACCGGATTTACGCCGTCGTAGTAACACCTCGGGCTGTTTTGGGTTAGTTAATTAAAAACTATGATAAACTTTGATTTTAAAGTTGTTATTCTGAGAAAATGATTTTTATTATGAACATGAAACTATATCCAAAAATTATGATTAAACTCAAAGTGGAAGTATGTTTTCTAAAATGATCATCTAGACGTCGTTCTTTCGACTGAAATGACTACCTTTACAAAAACGACTTGTAACTTATTTTTCCGACTATAAACCTATACTTTTCTGTTTAGATTCATAAAATAGAGTTCAATATGAAACCATTGCAATTTGATTCACTCAAAACGGATTTAAAATGAAGAAGTTATGGGTAAAACAAGATTGGATAATTTTTCTCATTTTAGCTACGTGAAAATTGGTAACAAATCTATTCCAACCATAACTTAATCAACTTGTATTGTATATTATGTAATCTTGAGATACCATAGACACGTATACAATGTTTCGACCTATCATGTCGACACATCTATATATATTTCGGAACAACCATAGACACTCTATATGTGAATGTTGGAGTTAGCTATACAGGGTTGAGGTTGATTCCAAAATATATATAGTTTGAGTTGTGATCAATACTGAGATACGTATACACTGGGTCGTGGATTGATTCAAGATAATATTTATCGATTTATTTCTGTACATCTAACTGTGGACAACTAGTTGTAGGTTACTAACGAGGACAGCTGACTTAATAAACTTAAAACATCAAAATATATTAAAAGTGTTGTAAATATATTTTGAACATACTTTGATATATATGTATATATTGTTATAGGTTCGTGAATCAACCAGTGGCCAAGTCTTACTTCCCGACGAAGTAAAAATCTGTGAAAGTGAGTTATAGTCCCACTTTTAAAATCTAATATTTTTGGGATGAGAATACATGCAGGTTTATAAATGATTTACAAAATAGACACAAGTACATGAAACTACATTCTATGGTTGAATTATCAAAATCGAATATGCCCCTTTTTATTAAGTCTGGTAATCTAAGAATTAGGGAACAGACACCCTAATTGACGCGAATCCTAAAGATAGATCTATTGGGCCCAACAAGCCCCATCCAAAGTACCGGATGCTTTAGTACTTCGAAATTTATATCATATCCGAAGGGTGTCCCGGAATGATGGGGATATTCTTATATATGCATCTTGTTAATGTCGGTTACCAGGTGTTCACCATATGAATGATTTTTATCTCTATGTATGGGATGTGTATTGAAATATGAAATCTTGTGGTCTATTATTATGATTTGATATATATAGGTTAAACCTATAACTCACCAACATTTTTGTTGACGTTTTAAGCATGTTTATTCTCAGGTGATTATTAAGAGCTTCCACTGTCGCATACTTAAATAAGGACGAGATTTGGAGTCCATGCTTGTATGATATTGTGTAAAAACTGCATTCAAGAAACTTATTTTGTTGTAACATATTTGTATTGTAAACCATTATGTAATGGTCGTGTGTAAACAGGATATTTTAGATTATCATTATTTGATAATCTACGTAAAGCTTTTTAAACCTTTATTGATGAAATAAAGGTTATGGTTTGTTTTAAAATGAATGCAGTCTTTGAAAAACGTCTCATATAGAGGTCAAAACCTCGCAACGAAATCAATTAATATGGAACGTTTTTAATCAATAAGAACGGGACATTTCAGTTGGTATCCGAGCGTTGGTCTTAGAGAACCAGAAAATTTGCATTAGTGTGTCTTATCGAGTTTGTTAGGATGCATTAGTGATTCTGGACTTCGACCGTGTTTTCTTTAAAAATGATTGCTTAACATTTTTATTGGAAACTATATATTTTTAACATATGAATATTATGTGATATATTAATCTCTTAACGTGTTTGATATTATGTGATAGATGTCTACCTCTAGAACAAGTCCCATTGACTCACCTAATAATAATGAAGAGTCAAATGTAAATTGGAATGATTCGTGGACTGATTCACAAGTTCCCGAAGAGGAACCGGAAGAAGAGTCGGAACCGGAAGAAGAATCGGAACCGGAAGAAGAATCGGAACCGGAAGACGAATCGGAACCGGTGGGGGAAATAATAAAACGGTTAAGTAAAAGAGAATCCTCAACCAACCGACCAAGGTTAATTATGGTCAATGGTGTTTCCACCAAGGAAGCAAAATATTGGGAGGATTACCAATTCTCCGATGAATCGGATTCCGACGAGAATTCCAATGATGTTATAGAAATTACCCCAACTGAATTTAAAAAGGCAAAAGAAAATAATAAGGGAAAGGGCATAAAAATAGAGAAATCTAATTCCAACCCCGATGAACTTTATATGTATCGTCAACCCCCGAAGTCCTTAAGTTGTAACAATGACCCGGGAACCTCTAAACCACCAGGTTTTTCTAAACCAATGTGGACAACGACGGCTCGTATTAGGGGAACATCATATATCCCTAGAAACTTGGCAAAACGAACCAAAACCGAAGAAGAAGAAACGAGCGAGTCGGAATAAGATAGTTGTATTCGTGTGGTGTAATATATGTAATATAGTGTTCTTATGCTTTATGATATATGTAAAAATTGCTTGTATTAATAAGTATTTTTTTATGAATCTAACTCTTGTCTATTTTACAGTTTAAAAACACAAAATGGATAGACAACCCAATATTTTAAGAGACCTACCCGGAGACATGATTGATGAAATCTTGTCTAGAGTCGGCCAGAATTCCTCGGCACAACTATTTAAGGCGAGATCAGTTTGTAAGACATTCGAAGAACGTTCCAAGAATGTCTTGGTTTATAAGAGACTTTCGTTTGAAAGATGGGGGATAGCACATTGGGAAACCCATAAGTTACGATGTGTTTACTTTGACGCATATATTGCGGGGAACCCAAATGCTATTTTACGCAACGGGTTAAGAAATTATTTTGACTCAATATATCCGAATATTGGACTTCGTGATTTAGAAAAAGCGGCTAACATGCAACATAAAGAAGCATGTTATGCTTACGGATTAGTAATGTTCGCTTCTCACCAAAGTGAGAACAAGAACATCGGGCTACAACTATTAAACAAAACATTTCCACAAGTGACGGAGTCGGTAATTGGGGTAAGAAATGAGGTTTTTAGATTGTTACGGGACTGTTGGACATTACGTAACCCTCGTCCTTTTGACGATGTTACAACACGCTGTCTTATCAACGGCCATAACGGTTATGTTCCACAAGACCAAGGATGGGAAGTAATCCTAGTAAAACCAGAATGCATGACTTGTTTCTGGACGTATGAATTACGTGTCTTTATTGTCTTTGCTGAACGACTTGTGTACTAGCTAGAATTATCTTCACAACTATCTTGTATCAAAGTTATTGTGTGCTATATTTCATGCTTTATGTAAAATAAGCAGTATTGTAAGTTTGTAAAATATTGTATAAAAGTTTGAACGTGAAATATTATTATAATCAGTTTTTCATATAGAATTGTAGTAGTTGAATTGTATATTAGCTACTAAGTATGAACTTAACGGGTAGGTACTACCCGAATTTAAACTTATAAAACGCTAATATGAAGAAAAAGCTTTTATAAATGAGTTCATATTATGCTACGAAATACTATTAACTACTCTTAATATTCTGTATGATTAGCTTGTTCCATTTGACTATTTTGAAGGAAATGGCACCGACTACTCGAGACACCGTGAATATGAATGAAGAGGAATTCCGTACTTTTCTAGCTTCAAACATAGCCGCAGTACAGGCTGCGCTACATACCAACAATAACCTTGGATCTAGCAGTACAGGAAATCGTGTAGGATGCACCTACAAAGAATTCACTGCCTGCAAACCTTTGGAATTTGATGGAACCGAAGGACCGATCGGATTGAAACGGTGGACCGAGAAGGTCGAATCGGTGTTTGCCATAAGTAAGTGTACTGAAGAGGACAAAGTGAAGTACGCTACGCATACCTTCACAGGTTCTGCGTTAACATGGTGGAATACCTATCTAGAACAAGTGGGACAAGACGATGCGTACGCACTACCGTGGTCAGCATTCAAGCACTTGATGAACGAGAAGTACCGTCCCAGAACCGAGGTCAATAAGCTCAAGACAGAACTTAGAGGGTTACGAACCCAAGGATTTGATATTACCACGTACGAAAGACGATTCACAGAATTGTGCATATTGTGTCCGGGAGCATTCGAAGATGAGGAAGAGAAGATCGACGCATTTGTGAAAGGATTACCGGAAAGAATCCAAGAAGATATAAGTTCACACGAGCCCGCCTCTATACAACAGGCATGTAGAATGGCTCACAAACTAGTGAACCAGATTGAAGTAAGAATTAAAGAACAGACTGCTGAAGAGGCCAACGTGAAGCAAGTCAAAAGAAAGTGGGAGGAAAACGGTGATAAGAATCACCAATACAACAACAACAGCAATTACAACAATAATCGCAACAATTATCCCAACAATCGCAACATCAATCGCAACTACAACAAACGGCCCAACAATAACAACAACAACAACAGCAACATCAACTACAACAATCATCCCAACAACAATAATAACCGCAACAACAACAACAATCAGAAGAAGCTATGCCAAAGGTGTGAAAAGTATCACTCGGGGTTCTGCACCAAATTTTGCAACAAGTGTAAAAGAAATGGTCATAGCGCGGCGAAGTGTGAGGTCTACGGACCAGGGGTTAATAGAACGAAAGGAACAAATGGTGTCGGAACGAGTAATGGCGGAGCAAGTAGTGTCGGAGCAAGTTATACCAATGTAGTTTGTTATAAATGTGGAAAACCGGGCCACATTATTAGAAATTGCCCGAACCAGGAGAACACGAATGGACAAGGCCGCGAAAGAGTTTTCAATATTAATGCGGCAGAGGCACAGGAAGACCCGGAGCTTGTTACGGGTACGTTTCTTATTGACAATAAATCTGCTTACGTTTTATTTGATTCGGGTGCGGATAGAAGCTATATGAGTAGAGATTTTTGTGCTAAATTAAGTTATCCATTGACGCCTTTGGATAGTAAATTTTTACTCGAATTAGCAAATGGTAAATTAATTTCAGCAGATAATATATGTCGAAATCGAGAAATTAAACTGGTTAGCGAAACATTTAAGATTGATTTGATACCAGTAGAGTTAGGGAGTTTTGATGTGATAATCGGTATGGACTGGTTGAAAGAAGTGAAAGCAGAGATCGTCTGTTACAAAAATGCAATTCGCATTATACGAGAAAAAGGAAAACCCTTAATGGTGTACGGAGAAAAGGGCAACACGAAGCTACATCTTATTAGTAATTTGAAGGCACAAAAACTAATAAGAAAAGGTTGCTATGCTGTTCTAGCACACGTCGAGAAAGTACAAACTGAAGAAAAGAGCATCAATGATGTTCCCATTGCAAAAGAATTTCCCGATGTATTTCCGAAAGAATTACCGGGATTACCCCCACATCGATCCGTTGAATTTCAAATAGATCTTGTACCAGGAGCTGCACCAATAGCTCGTGCTCCTTACAGACTCGCACCCAGCGAGATGAAAGAACTGCAAAGCCAATTACAAGAACTTTTAGAGCGTGGTTTCATTCGACCAAGCACATCACCGTGGGGAGCTCCTGTTTTGTTTGTCAAGAAGAAAGATGGTACATTCAGGTTGTGTATCGACTACCGAGAGTTGAACAAACTTACCATCAAGAACCGCTACCCACTACCGAGAATCGACGACTTATTTGATCAACTACAAGGCTCGTCTGTTTATTCAAAGATTGACTTACGTTCCGGGTACCATCAAATACGGGTGAAAGAAGATGATATTCCAAAGACTGCTTTCAGAACACGTTACGGTCATTACGAGTTTATGGTCATGCCGTTTGGTTTAACTAATGCACCAGCTGTGTTCATGGACCTTATGAACCGAGTGTGTGGACCATACCTTGACAAGTTTGTCATTGTTTTCATTGATGACATACTTATTTACTCAAAGAATGACCAAGAACACGGTGAACATTTGAGAAAGGTGTTAGAAGTATTGAGGAAAGAAGAATTGTACGCTAAGTTTTCAAAGTGTGCATTTTGGTTGGAAGAAGTTCAATTCCTCGGTCACATAGTGAACAAAGAAGGTATTAAGGTGGATCCGGCAAAGATAGAAACTGTTGAAAAGTGGGAAACCCCGAAAACTCCGAAACACATACACCAGTTTTTAGGACTAGCTGGTTACTACAGAAGGTTCATCCAAGACTTTTCCAGAATAGCAAAACCCTTGACTGCATTAACGCATAAAGGGAAGAAATTTGAATGGAATGATGAACAAGAGAAAGCGTTTCAGTTATTGAAGAAAAAGCTAACTACGGCACCTATATTGTCATTGCCTGAAGGGAATGATGATTTTGTGATTTATTGTGACGCATCAAAGCAAGGTCTCGGTTGTGTATTAATGCAACGAACGAAGGTGATTGCTTATGCGTCTAGACAATTGAAGATTCACGAACAAAATTATACGACGCATGATTTGGAATTAGGCGCGGTTGTTTTTACATTAAAGACTTGGAGGCACTACTTATATGGGGTCAAAAGTATTATATATACCGACCACAAAAGTCTTCAACACATATTTAATCAGAAACAACTGAATATGAGGCAGCGTAGGTGGATTGAATTGTTGAATGATTACAACTTTGAGATTCGTTACCACCCGGGGAAGGCAAATGTGGTAGCCGATGCCTTGAGCAGGAAGGAGAGAGAACCCATTCAAGTAAAATCTATGAATATAATGATTCATAATAACCTTACTACTCAAATAAAGGAGGCGCAACAAGGAGTTTTAAAAGAGGGAAATTTAAAGGATGAAATACCCAAAGGATCGGAGAAGCATCTTAATATTCGGGAAGACGGAACCCAGTATAGGGCTGAAAGGATTTGGGTACCAAAATTTGGAGATATGAGAGAAATGGTACTTAGAGAAGCTCATAAAACCAGATACTCAATACATCCTGGAACGGGGAAGATGTACAAGGATCTCAGGAAATATTTTTGGTGGCCGGGTATGAAAGCCGATGTTGCTAAATACGTAGGAGAATGTTTGACGTGTTCTAAGGTCAAAGCTGAGCATCAGAAACCATCAGGTCTACTTCAACAACCCGAAATCCCAGAATGGAAATGGGAAAACATTACCATGGATTTCATCACTAAATTGCCAAGGACTGCAAGTGGTTTTGATACTATTTGGGTAATAGTTGATCGTCTCACCAAATCAGCACACTTCCTGCCAATAAGAGAAGATGACAAGATGGAGAAGTTAGCACGACTGTATTTGAAGGAAGTCGTCTCCAGACATGGAATACCAATCTCTATTATCTCTGATAGGGATGGCAGATTTATTTCAAGATTCTGGCAGACATTACAGCAAGCATTAGGAACTCGTCTAGACATGAGTACTGCCTATCATCCACAAACTGATGGGCAGAGCGAAAGGACGATACAAACGCTTGAAGACATGCTACGAGCATGTGTTATTGATTTCGGAAACAGTTGGGATCGACATCTACCGTTAGCAGAATTTTCCTACAACAACAGCTACCATTCAAGCATTGAGATGGCGCCGTTTGAAGCACTTTATGGTAGAAAGTGCAGGTCTCCGATTTGTTGGAGTGAAGTGGGGGATAGACAGATTACGGGTCCGGAGATTATACAAGAAACTACCGAGAAGATCATCCAAATTCAACAACGGTTGAAAACCGCCCAAAGTCGACAAAAGAGCTACGCTGACATTAAAAGAAAAGATATAGAATTTGAAATTGGAGAGATGGTCATGCTTAAAGTTGCACCTTGGAAAGGCGTTGTTCGATTTGGTAAACGAGGGAAATTAAATCCAAGGTATATTGGACCATTCAAGATTATTGATCGTGTCGGACCAGTAGCTTACCGACTTGAGTTACCTCAACAACTCATAGCTGTACATAACACTTTCCACGTCTCGAATTTGAAGAAATGTTTTGCTAAAGAAGATCTCACTATTCCGTTAGATGAAATCCAAATCAACGAAAAACTTTAATTCATCGAAGAACCCGTCGAAATAATGGATTGTGAGGTTAAAAGACTTAAGCAAAACAAGATACCAATTGTTAAGGTTCGATGGAATGCTCGTAGAGGACCCGAGTTCACCTGGGAGCGTGAAGATCAGATGAAGAAGAAATACCCGCATCTATTTCCAGAAGATTCGTCAACACCTTCAACAGCTTAAAATTTCGGGACGAAATTTATTTAACGGGTAGGTACTGTAGTGACCCGAACTTTTCCATGTTTATATATATTAATTGAGATTGATATTTACATGATTAAATGTTTCCAACATGTCAAGCAATCAAACTTGTTAAGACTTGATTAATTGAAATAGGTTTCATATAGACAATTGACCACCCAAGTTGACCGGTGATTCACGAACGTTAAAACTTGTAAAAACTATATGATGACATATATATGGTTATATATATAGTTAACATGATATTATGATAAGTAAACATATCATTAATTATATTAACAATGAACTATATATGTAAAAACAAGACTACTAACTTAATGATTTTGAAACGAGACATATATGTAACGATTATCGTTGTAACGACATTTAATGTATATATATCATATTAAGAGATATTCATACATGATAATATCATGATAATATAATAATTTAAAATATCATTTGATATTATAAACATTGGGTTAACAACATTTAACAAGATCGTTAACCTAAAGGTTTCAAAACAACACTTACATGTAACGACTAACGATGACTTAACGACTCAGTTAAAATGTATATACATGTAGTGTTTTAATATGTATTTATACACTTTTGAAAGACTTCAATACAATTATCAAAATACTTCTACTTAACAAAAATGCTTACAATTACATCCTCGTTCAGTTTCATCAACAATTCTACTCGTATGCACCCGTATTCGTACTCGTACAATACACAGCTTTTAGATGTATGTACTATTGGTATATACACTCCAATGATCAGCTCTTAGCAGCCCATGTGAGTCACCTAACACATGTGGGAACCATCATTTGGCAACTAGCTTGAAATATCTCATAAAATTACAAAAATATGAGTAATCATTCATGACTTATTTACATGAAAACAAAATTTCATATCCTTTATATCTAATCCATACACCAACGACCAAAAACACCTACAAACACTTTCATTCTTCAATTTTCTTCATCTAATTGATCTCTCTCAAGTTCTATCTTCAAGTTCTAAGTGTTCTTCATAAATTCCAAAAGTTCTAGTTTCATAAAATCAAGAATACTTTCAAGTTTGCTAGCTCACTTCCAATCTTGTAAGGTGATCATCCAACCTCAAGAAATCTTTGTTTCTTATAGTAGGTTATCATTCTAATACAAGGTAATAATCATATTCAAACTTTGGTTCAATTTCTATAACTATAACAATCTTATTTCAAGTGATGATCTTACTTGAACTTGTTTTCGTGTCATGATTCTGCTTCAAGAACTTCGAGCCATCCAAGGATCCGTTGAAGCTAGATCCATTTTTCTCTTTTCCAGTAGGTTTATCCAAGGAACTTAAGGTAGTAATGATGTTCATAACATCATTCGATTCATACATATAAAGCTATCTTATTCGAAGGTTTAAACTTGTAATCACTAGAACATAATTTAGTTAATTCTAAACTTGTTCGCAAACAAAAGTTAATCCTTCTAACTTGACTTTTAAAATCAACTAAACACATGTTCTATATCTATATGATATTCTAACTTAATGATTTAAAACCTGAAAACACGAAAAACACCGTAAAACCGGATTTACGCCGTCGTAGTAACACCGCGGGCTGTTTTGGGTTAGTTAATTAAAAACTATGATAAACTTTGATTTTAAAGTTGTTATTCTGAGAAAATGATTTTTATTATGAACATGAAACTATATCCAAAAATTATGATTAAACTCAAAGTGGAAGTATGTTTTCTAAAATGGTCATCTAGACGTCGTTCTTTCGACTGAAATGACTACCTTTACAAAAACGACTTGTAACTTATTTTTCCGACTATAAACCTATACTTTTCTGTTTAGATTCATAAAATAGAGTTCAATATGAAACCATAGCAATTTGATTCACTCAAAACGGATTTAAAATGAAGAAGTTATGGGTAAAACAAGATTGGATAATTTTTCTCATTTTAGCTACGTGAAAATTGGTAACAAATCTATTCCAACCATAACTTAATCAACTTGTATTGTATATTATGTAATCTTGAGATACCATAGACACGTATACAATGTTTCGACCTATCATGTCGACACATCTATATATATTTCGGAACAACCATAGACACTCTATATGTGAATGTTGGAGTTAGCTATACAGGGTTGAGGTTGATTCCAAAATATATATAGTTTGAGTTGTGATCAATACTGAGATACGTATACACTGGGTCGTGGATTGATTCAAGATAATATTTATCGATTTATTTCTGTACATCTAACTGTGGACAACTAGTTGTAGGTTACTAACGAGGACAGCTGACTTAATAAACTTAAAACATCAAAATATATTAAAAGTGTTGTAAATATATTTTGAACATACTTTGATATATATGTATATATTGTTATACGTTCGTGAATTAACCAGTGGCCAAGTCTTACTTCCCGACGAAGTAAAAATCTGTGAAAGTGAGTTATAGTCCCACTTTTAAAATCTAATATTTTTGGGATGAGAATACATGCAGGTTTATAAATGATTTACAAAATAGACACAAGTACGTGAAACTACATTCTATGGTTGAATTATCGAAATCGAATATGCCCCTTTTTATTAAGTCTGGTAATCTAAGAATTAGGGAACAGACACCCTAATTGACGCGAATCCTAAAGATAGATCTATTGGGCCCAACAAGCCCCATCCAAAGTACCGGATGCTTTAGTACTTCGAAATTTATATCATATCCGAAGGGTGTCCCGGAATGATGGGGATATTCTTATATATGCATCTTGTTAATGTCGGTTACCAGGTGTTCACCATATGAATGATTTTTATCTCTATGTATGGGATGTGTATTGAAATATGAAATCTTGTGGTCTATTATTATGATTTGATATATATAGGTTAAACCTATAACTCACCAACATTTTTGTTGACGTTTTAAGCATGTTTATTCTCAGGTGATTATTAAGAGCTTCCGCTGTCGCATACTTAAATAAGGACGAGATTTGGAGTCCATGCTTGTATGATATTGTGTAAAAACTGCATTCAAGAAACTTATTTTGTTGTAACATATTTGTATTGTAAACCATTATGTAATGGTCGTGTGTAAACAGGATATTTTAGATTATCATTATTTGATAATCTACGTAAAGCTTTTTAAACCTTTATTGATGAAATAAAGGTTATGGTTTGTTTTAAAATGAATGCAGTCTTTGAAAAACGTCTCATATAGAGGTCAAAACCTCGCAACGAAATCAATTAATATGGAACGTTTTTAATCAATAAGAACGGGACATTTCAGATACTAAATGGTAGAAAGATAGATGAAAATTTTGATACACATGGTGTATGGAGTCAAATGACAAGCCATCACCGATTCAAAGGGGGAAATTACTCTTATTTGGATATAGATAGAGCTGAATTAAGAGTGATTCATAGGTTTTTAGCTAATTCTATTACACAAAGAGGTAAGAACAAGGAAAAGGTAAATGAACAGGATTTGTTTTACCATATGTGTATTCGAGACCCACAAAGTGCTGTAAGTATACCTTATTGTGTGGGTTATTATTTATCAGCTATGGTTAGGGGGATGAGACCGCATAGCATAATAGGAGGTGGTATTTTTATTACTTTGATTGCTGAATATCTCAGTGTGGATATAAGTCGGGGGGGATTATTAGTCGAAGAACCAGAACCCCGCGATACTATAGGTTTAAATGTATACCATGGTGCGAAAGTTTTGAAGAGGCGAAATAACGCCGCAGTACAATACCATGGTAGACATCCACAGGTTGAGAGAAACCAACAGCAAGGTAATGTAGGAGGGGGAAATGAAATGCAAGAAATGCAAAGGTTTATAGCTTCACAGGAGTACGAAAATAATAGACAGAGAGCATTTGAAGATTGGCAAGTTCATCAAAACCAAATCATAGCTCATTGCCAACATATAGGTAGAAACTATATTCCTACTCCAAAACCCATATTCCCTCCCTGGTCTATAGAGATGCAACCACCATATCCTACGTATAACCCTGTCGAAGCATTCTATAGCACCTATGGTTATGCTTGGAACCCCTATTGGTATCAGTATCATCCCTAGTCTACTTAGTTTTATTTATTTTGTAATTTGTAATGTTGATACGTTTAATACTTATTTTAATATTGTAATAGTTTTTATAATTTTGTAACTTTTATTCTTAGATTTTAATAATTTTTGAATGTGGGGTAATATACCAAACTTCAAAAATATGTATATATGTTTGCAGTTTATCTTATGTACACAACAGGGTAAAACAACGCATTTTCAAAGACTGGCATTAAGTTCAGCAAAAGCAACTAATTTTGACGACAAGATGCAAAATATATGTGAAATAACAACAAGACGGAATGAACAAATGATGTGCACCATTTATCATTCAGCAAACAAAAGCCAATATATTTGGAAACTTTGGTAAAAATTTAATCATTTTCACACAAATCACCCTCAATAATTTAAATTGTTACTGATTTCTTGCAAATGAGGGCATTGCAAGATCTTAAGTGTGGGAAGGGGTTAAATTCTTTCGGATTTTATAATTTTTATCTTATACACTTGGTTACCATTAAAAATACTAGTAAAGCAGTAGTTGTATTAGAATCTAGTGCTCTCTGATAATAAAGAACAGCCCTAGTCTTATATACTGACTACCCAATTCTAGTAAAATTTTTCAAAATTTTCAATTAAATGAACTCAAAATCATGTTTATACATATTTATGAACGATAAAACTAGGTTTTAACACCGAAATTATTGTAACCACGTAAAGGACATAAATTGAGAAACAAACCAAAATGTTAAAATTCATTTAAAATGGAATAGAGGACAATAAAAAGGAAAATAAAAGCCAAGTGTGGGAAAAATTACCAAGTTATTCAAAACATATGTCACATATTTTTATACAAATAACTGAAAATACTTTTACTTTGGACTAAACTAAACTGTTTTACCTGATTTACTGGAAGAAAGATGGATCTACACGATGAATCAATTCCATCATTAAAAGGAAGTAAAATCTTCCGAAAAAGACATGCGCTTCTTGATTTAGGTCATGAAGTTGTCGTCCAGACCAGCTGTAGGTTGACGAAAAATCTAGAAAAGTCATCACTAAAATCAGCAGGAAATCCACGGACCTCAGCATTAAACAGGGTCGCCAAGTGGTCAGATTTATCCTAACCATGAGAAGGATTTATCTCGTACAATGGGGGGCACCATGCAAATTAGCTGGATAAGACTAATGAATCAGATCCCCAGAAAGGATAATCTCCTTAAAAGATCAAAAATCAGCTTTTAAGCCTGATATTACTCAATCCTTGAGATTAACCTTAAAGATTGATAATTACAAACTCATGGAATTCAATGATATCTAAACTCGAGCTTGAACGAGAAAATATTTTGATCAAATTATAAACCGATTTGTTTTCTGAAAACCCTATTTTCAATGCGTTCATTACCATTGAACGTAAAATCCTAGGAATTCACCTGGAATTCATTAGGTCACCTGAACTAAATCGGGTGTCAACCGTAAGAACGGTACTTGCATAGTGGTCAAAGACAGGACCTTGTGCCAAACCTACAAATTATAAGGGTGAGCTTTACTATTGCTCCTACAAGGATAGTAATTGCTTCCGACACGTTATAGACCATAATTAAAAGCATGTCAGGGGACATTGCCTTAACAGTTGCTTGTTCAACGCTTTCCTTTACAACCGGACGGTAGTTTACCGAAAGGTAATATACGGGACAAGTAAACTGGACGTGTTGCTTTCCTAATACAAGGTTAGCAAGTGGGTGACACAAAACCGCAAGTTTTGAGCTAAAATTTTTAAATCTGAAACCCACCAAGCCCACAAAAATATTTTGCAAACACCGGTGAAGGGTTATTCCGAAAAACTTATCTAGGGTAAAAACTAGATTTAATTTTCAAAAGATCAAATGTTTTCATAAAGATCCAATTTCCTTAATGGATCTACATTTCTATAGTCAAGTGGGACTGTAAACCATATCGTTACTACCATTGTTTATACCGCCGTATAGAAATCACTGATGTACAAAGTGTGAAGAATAAAGAAGTGATTCTAGTATTTCAAGACGATATTGCTTGAGGACAAGCAACGCTCAAGTGTGGGAATATTTGATAATGCTAAAAACGAACATATATTTCATAGCATTATTCCTCAAGAAAGACAAGCTTTTAGTTGCAATTGTTCTATTTACAAGTGATATTCGTTTAAATAATAAAAGGTGAAGACAAAAGACAGATTCGACGAATTGAAGACGCAAACGACCAAAAAGCTCAAAAGTACAAAAGACAATAAAAGAGGTTCCAATTATTGATAAGAAACGTCTCGAAATTACAAAGAGTACAAGATTCAAAACGCAAAGTACAAGATATCAAATTGTACGCAATGACGTTCGAAAATCCGGAACAGGGACATGAGTCAACTCTCAACGCTCGACGCAACGGACTAAAAATTACAAGTCAACTATGCACATAAATATTATATAATATTTAAATAATTCTTATAATTATTTATATATTATATAAATAATAAAAATCCGTCGGCAAGAAAGACTCCAAAGTTTGTGAGCTGTAATTTCAAACTCCGCGACTCGCGGAGTTTGAAGGCAAAAAATGGCGCGAGTCGCGGAGCCCCTAATTTTGAAACTGCCTATAAAGCTCGCGCATTCTGATCGTAAAAACCATCCTTTTTCTTCTTCTCTCATAATACGTAAATATTTATATTTATATTTTAATTTTAATTTTAATTTTAATTTTAATTCTAATAATAAGGGTATGTTAGCGAATGTTGTAAGGGTGTAAGTCGAAATTCTGTCCGTGTAACGCTACGCTATTTTTAATCATTGTAAGTTTTGTTCAACCTTTTTAATTTAATGTTTCGTGGCTAAGTTATTATTATGCTTATTTAAAACGAAGTAATCATGATGTTGGGCTAATTACTAAAATTGGGTAATTGGACTTTGTACCATAATTGGGGTTTGGACAAAAGAACGACACTTGTGGAAATTAGACTATGGGCTATTAATGGGCTTTATATTTGTTTAACTAAATGATAGTTTGTTAATGTTAATATAAAGATTTACAATTGGGCGTCCCTATAAATTACCATATACACTCGATCGGACACGATGGGCGGGGTATTTATATGTACGAATAATCGTTCATTTAACCGCACACGGGAATGGATTAATAGCCACTAGAATAATTAAAACAGGGGTGAAATTATGTACAAGGACACTTGGTATAATTGATAACAAAATATTAAAACCTTGGGTTACACTCAGTCGACATCCTGGTGTAATTATTAAACAAAGTATTAAAATCTTGTTACAGTTTAAGTCCCCAATTAGTTGGAATATTTAACTTCTGGTATAAGGATAATTTGACGAGGACACTTGCATTTTATATTTATGACTGATGGACTGTTATGGACAAAAACCAGACGGATATATTAAATAATCCAGGACAAAGGACAATTAACCCATGGGAATAAACTAAAAAGCAACACGTCAAACATCATGATTACGGAAGTTTAAATAAGCATAATTCTTTTATTTCATATTTAATTTCCTTTATTTTATATTTAATTGCACTTCTAATTATCGCATTTTTATTGTTATTGTATTTAATTGCACTTTTAATTATCGTACTTTTTAATTATCGCAAGTTTATTTTATCGCCCTTTTATTATTCGCAATTTCATTATCGTTATTTACTTTATGCTTTAATTTAAGTCTTGTATTTATTTTTATTATTTTACATTTGGTTTTAACTGCGACTAAAGTTTTAAAATCGACAAACCGGTCATTAAACGGTAAAAACCCCCCTTTATAATAATAATATTACTTATATATATATTTGTATTTTTATAAAAGTAAACTAATATAGCGTTAAGCTTTGTTTAAAGATTTTTCCTGTGGAACGAACCGGACTTACTAAAAACTACGCTACTGTACGATTAGGTACACTGCCTATAAGTGTTGTAGCAAGGTTTAAGTATATCCATTCTATAAATAAATAAATATCTTGTGTAAAATTGTATCGTATTTAATAGTATTTTCTTGTAAAATTTAATAGTATTTTATATACACCTCGCATAACATCAAGTTAAAAATAAAATAATATAAAAATAACTTGATGTTATGCGAGGTGTATATAAAATACTATTAAATTTTACAAGAAAATACTATTAAATACGATAAAATTTACACAAGATATTTATTTATTTAGAGAATGGATATGCTTAAACCTTGCTACAACACTTATAGGCAGTGTACCGAATCGTACAGTAGTGTAGTTTTTAGTAAGTCCGGTTCGTTCCACAGGGAAAATCTTTAAACAAAGCTTAACGCTATATTAGTTTACTTTTATAAAAATACAAATATATATATAAGTAATATTATTATTATAAAGGGGGGTTTTTACCGTTTAATGACCGGTTTGTCGATTTTAAAACTTTAGTCGCAGTTAAAACCAAATGTAAAATATTAAAAATAAATACAAGACTTAAATTAAAGCGTAAATTAAATAACGATAATGAAATTGCGAATAATAAAAGTGCGATAAAATAAACTTGCGATAATTAAAAAGTACGATAATTAAAAGTGCAATTAAATACAATAACAATAAAAATGCGATAATTAGAAGTACAATTAAATATAAAATGAAGGAAATTAAATATGAAATAAAAGAATTATGCTTATTTAAACTTCCGTAATCATGATGTTTGACGTGTTGATTTTAGTTTTATGCCCATGGGTTAATTGTCCTTTGTCCTGGATTATTTAATATGTCCGTCTGGTTTTTGTCCATAACAGTCCATCAGTCATAAATATAAAGTGCGAGTGTCCTCGTCAAATTATCCTTATACCCGAAGTTAAATATTCCAACTAATTGGGGACTTAAACTGTAACAAGATTTTAATACTTTGTTTAATAATTACACCAGGATGCTGACTGAGTGTAACCCAAGGTTTTAATATTTTGTTATCAATTATATCAAGTGTCCTTGTACATAATTTCACCCCTGTTTTAATTATTCTAGTGGCTATTAATCCATTATTTATTATATAAGAATTACCATAGGGGTTTTATATACCTTGTGTAATATTTCTATGGATATATAATTTTAAGAGATGGATAGCTATTTAATATTTAATTTTGTTTGACAAGCATCACAGGATTTGCAAAGAAGGTGTGCGTCTTTGTAAATTGTAGGCCAATAGAATCCATCTCTGTTTTATATACGTACAAGATTCAAAACGCAAAGTACAAGATATTAAATTGTACGCAATGACGTTCGAAAATCCGGAACCGGGACATGAGTCAACTCTCAAAGCTCGACGCAACGGACTAAAAATTACAAGTCAACTATGCACATAAATATAATATAATATTTAAATAATTCTAATAATTATTTATATATTATATAAATAATAAAAATCCGTCGGCAAGAAAGACTCCAAAGTTTGTGAGCTGTAATTTCAAACTCCGCGACTCGCGAAGTTTGAAGGCAAAAAATGCCGCGAGTCGCGGAGCCCCTAATTTTGAAACTGCCTATAAAGCTCGCGCATTCTGATCGTAAAAACCATCCTTTTTCTTCTTCTCTCATAATACGTAAATATTTATATTTATATTTTAATTTTAATTTTAATTTTAATCTTAATTCTAATAATAAGGGTATGTTAGCGAATGTTGTAAGGGTGTAAGTCGAAATTCTGTCCGTGTAACGCTACGCTTATTTTTAATCATTGTAAGTTATGTTCAACCTTTTTAATTTAATGTCTCGTAGCTAAGTTATTATTATGCTTATTTAAAATGAAGTAATCCGTAATCATGATGTTTGACGTGTTGCTTTTTAGTTTATTCCCATGGGTTAATTGTCCTTTTTCCTGGATTATTTAATATGTCCGTCTGGTTTTTGTCCATAACAGTCCATCAGTCATAAATATAAAATGCGAGTGTCCTCGTCAAATTATCCATATACCAGAAGTTAAATATTCCAACTAATTGGGGACTTAAACTGTAACAAGATTTTAATACTTTGTTTAATAATTACACCAGGATGTCGACTGAGTGTAACCCAAGGTTTTAATATTTTGTTATCAATTATACCAAGTGTCCTTGTACATAATTTCACCCCTGTTTTAATTATTCTAGTGGCTATTAATCCATTCCCGTGTCCGGTTGAATGAACGATTATTCGTACATATAAATACCCCGCCCATCGTGTCCGATCGAGTGTATATGGTAATTTATAGGGACGCCCAATTGTAAATCTTTATATTAACATTAACAAACTATCATTTAGTTAAACAAATATAAAGCCCATTAATAGCCCATAGTCTAATTTCTACAAGTGTCGTTCTTTTGTCCAAACCCCAATTATGGTACAAAGCCCAATTACCCAATTTTAGTAATTAGCCCAACATCATGATTACTTAGTTTTAAATAAGCATAATAATAACTTAGCTACGAGATATTAAATTAAAAAGGTTGAACATAACTTACAATGATTAAAAATAGCGTAGCGTTACACGGACAGAATTTCGACTTACACCCTTACAACATTCGCTAACATACCCTTATTATTAGGATTAAAATTAAAATTAAAATATAAATATAAATATTTACGTATATAGATAGAGAGATGGATATATGATATTGGATGATTTTTACGATCAGAATGCGCGAGCTTTATAGGGAGTTTCAGAATTTGGGGCTCCGCGACTCGCGGCCCTTTTTGCCTTCAAACTCCGCGAGTCGCGGAGTTTGTAAATACAGCTCACTCCTTTTGGAGTCTTTCTTGCCGACGGATTTTTATAATTTATATAATATATAAATAATTATAAGAATTATTTAAATATTATATTATATTTATGTGCATAGTTGACTTGTAATTTTTAGTCCGTTGCGTCTAGCGTTGAGAGTTGACTCTGGTCCCGGTTCCGGATTTTCGAACGTCCTTGCGTACAATTTAATATCTTGTACTTTACGTTTTAAATCTTGTACTCTTGTAATTTCGAGACGTTTCTTATCAATAATTGGAACCTCTTTGATTGTCTTTTGTACTTTTGAGCTTTTTGGTCGTTTGCGTCTTCAATTCGTCGAATCTGTCTTTTGTCTTCACCTTTTATTATTTAAACGAATATCACTTGTAAATAGAACAATTGCAACTAAAAGCTTGTCTTTCTTGAGGAATAATGCTATGAAATATATGTTCGTTTTTAGCATTATCAAATATTCCCACACTTAAGCGTTGCTTGTCCTCAAGCAATATCGTCTTGAAATACTAGAATCACTTCTTTATTCTTCACACTTTGTACATCAGTGATTTCTATACGGCGGTATAAACAATGGTAGTAACGATATGGTTTACAGTCCCACATGACTATAAAAATTTAGATCCATTAAGGAAATTGGATCTTTATGAAAACATTTGATCTTTTGAAAATTAAATCTAGTTTTTACCCTAGATAAGTTTTCCGGAATAACCCTTCACCGGTGTTTGCAAAATATTTTTGTGGGCTTGGTGGGTTTCAGATTTGAAAATTTTAGCTCAAAACTTGCGGTTTTGTGTCACCCACTTGCTAACCTTGTATTAGGAAAGCAACACGTCCAGTTTACTTGTCCCGTATATTACCTTTCGGTAAACTACGTCCGGTTGTAAAGGAAAGCGTTGAACAAGCAACTGTTAAGGCAATGTCCCCTGACATGCTTTTAATTATGGTCTATAACGTGTCGGACACAATTACTATCCTTGTAGGAGCAATAGTAAAGCTCACCCTTATAATTTGTAGGTTTGGCACAAGGTACTGTCTTTGACCACTATGCAAGCACCGTTCTTACGGTTGACACCCGATTTAGTTCAGGTGACCTAATGAATTCCAGGTGAATTCCTAGGATTTTACGTTCAATGGTAATGAACGCATTGAAAATAGGGATTTCAGAAAACAAATCGGTTTATAATTTGATCAAAATATTTTCTCGTTCAAGCTCGAGTTTAGATATCATTGAATTCCATGAGTTTGTAATTCTCAATCTTTAAGGTCAATCTCAAGGATTGAGTAATATCAGGCTTAAAAGCTGATTTTTGATCTTTTAAGGAGATTATCCTTTCTGGGGATCTGATTCATTAGTCTTATCCAGCTAATTTGCATGGTGCCCCCCCATTGTACGAGATAAATCCTTCTCATGGTTAGGATAAATCTGACCACTTGGCGACCCTGTTTAATGCTGAGGTATGTGGATTTCCTGCTGATTTTAGTGATGACTTTTCTAGATTTTTCGTCAACCTACAGCTGGTCTGGATGACAACTTCATGACCTAAATCAAGAAGCGCGTGTCTTTTTTGGAAGATTTTACTTCCTTTTAATGATGGAATTGATTCATCGTGTAGATCCATCTTTCTTACAGTAAATCAGGTAAAACAGTTTAGTTTAGTCCAAAGTAAAAGTATTTTCAGTTATTTGTATAAAAATATGTGACATATGTTTTGAATAACTTTGTAATTTTTCCCACACTTGGCTTTTATTTTCCTTTTTATTGTCCTGTATTCCATTTTAAATGAATTTTAACATTTTGGTTTGTTTCTCAATTTATGTCCTTTACGAGGTTACAATAATTTCGGTGTTAAAACCTAGTTTTATCGTTCATAAATATATATAAACATGATTTTGAGTTCATTTAATTGAAAATTTTGAAAAATTTTACTAGAATTGGGTAGTCAGTATATAAGACTAGGGCTGTTCTTTATTATCAGAGAGCACTAGATTCTAATACAACTACTGCTTTACTAGTATTTTTAATGGTAACCAAGTGTATAAGATAAAAATTATAAAATCCGAAAGAATTTAACCCCTTCTCACACTTAAGATCTTGCAATGCCCTCATTTGCAAAAAATCAGTAACAATTTAAATTATTGAGGGTGATTTGTGTGAAAATGATTAAATTTTAACCAAAGTTTCCAAATATATTGGCGTTTGTTTGCTGAATGATAAATGGTGCACATCATTTGTTCATTCCGTCTTGTTGTTATTTCACATATATTTTGCATCTTGTCGTCAAAATTAGTTGCTTTTGCTGAACTTAATGCCAGTCTTTGAAAATGCGTTGTTTTACCCTGTTGTGTACATAAGATAAACTGCAAACATATATACATATTTTTGAAGTTTGGTATATTACCCCACATTTAAAAATTATTAAAATCTAAGAATAAAAGTTAGAAAATTATAAAAACTATTACAATATTAACATAAGTATTAAACGTATCAACATTACAAATTACAAAATAAATAAAACTAAGTAGACTAGAGATGATACTGATACCAATAGGGGTTCCAAGCATAACCATAGGTGCTATAGAATGCTTCGGCAGGGTTATACGTAGGATATGGTGGTTGCATCTCTATAGACCAGGGAGGGAATATGGGTTTTGGAGTAGGAATATAGTTTCTACCTATATGTTGGCAATGAGCTATGATTTGGTTTTGATGAACTTGCCAATCTTCAAATGCTCTCTGTCTAGCATTTTCGTACTCCTGTGAAGCTATAAACCTTTACATTTCTTGCATTTCATTTCCCCCTCCTACATTACCTTGCTGTTGGTTTCTCTCAACCTGTGGATGTCTACCATTGTATTGTACTGCGGCGTTATTTCGCCTCTTCAAACCTTTCGCACCATGGTATACATTTAAACCTATAGTATTGCGGGGTTCTGGTTCTTCGACTAATAATCCCCCCGACTTATATCCACACCGAGATATTTAGCAATCAAAGTAATAAAAATACCACCTCCTATTATGCTATGTGGTCTCATCCCCCTAACCATAGCTAATAAATAATAACCCACACAATAAGGTATACTTACAGCGCTTTGTGGGTCTCGAATACACATATGGTAAAACAAATCCTGTTCATTTACCTTTTCCTTGTTCTTACCTCTTTGTGTAATCGAATTAGCTAAAAACCTATGAATCACTCTTAATTCAGCTCTATCTATATCCAAATAAGAGTAATTTCCCCATTTGAATCGGTGATGGCTTGTCATTTGACTCCATACACCGTGTGTATCAAAATTTTCATCTATCTTTCTACCATTTAATATCAACCCTCTACAATCGGCAGATGCTAACTCCTCAGGCGTATATATACGTAAAGCCTGAGCCATGTCTAGTAAAGACATGTGGCGCATCGAACCTCCTAACAAAAATCTAATAAAAGATCGATCGGTTAAACTAGCTACCCGATCATTTAATTCTATACTACACAACAATTCTTCACACCATACTTTATATAAAGGTCTACGCATGGTGAATAAACGTACCCAGTCGTTAAAAGTAGAATTACCATACCTCTGTGCAAGTAATTCCCTAATTGGCCCGGCCAATTCTACAGCTTCTAATTGTCCCCATTCTATGACCCTAGGTACCTCAACAACTTTAGAATGAAGAGTATGCAAACCCCTTTGGTATTTTGGATAATCTATCCAAAGTCTATCAAATCTCAGGTTCGGGTGCAAATCTTCCAAGTGCATATCAGAAAATGTCATGACTGGATGAGGTATATCTTGCTTGTAGTAGTTATCCACCTCCTGTTGTTCCGCATTCTCAGCAGGAGCATTGCGAGCTTGGGATGAAGATTCACCCCTTTCAGTCTGTAAAACACATCAAACACAATTTTTTGTGCATCCAAATATGCATTAGTGTCAGCAAAATCATCAATCAAAATAATTACAATGACATGATCAATTTATATCAAACTTAAGCTCATTTTCATATTTTCATCAAATCTACACTTTTTCAAATAATCATATATGAAAATGTTCGCCAAGTTCATAAGCATTCAACTCAAATAACATGTCAAAATAATCATTACTAGCAATTAAACAAGTTTCAAATGGCATTATCTCTCAAAAATCAAGTTCATGAATTTTTAGACTTGAAAAAGTCCACTTTAATTCTCAAAATCATGTTTAGGCTCAAAGTTTGGATCATTTAACTACCTAAACATGTTACACTACTTAATTTAGCAACAATTCATGACAAAAATCGGCCATAACCTGTTTATATCAAAAAGCCCCAAATTTGCTCAAGAACACAAACCCTAGATTACTCAAAATTTGAAGTTTAAGGCTTTTAATCATGTTAAATAGCATCAATCTAGGTTATACAAGCATAATACATAAACAATTTAAGCATAATTACACTAAAAAGCATCAAAATCAAATTGGGGAAAAAATTGCTCAAGAACACTAATTTTCGGATTAAATGGTGTTTAGGTGTAGAAATTTACCGTTTTTCTTGAGTAATTCCTTGATAGCATCCTTCTCAACATGATTTTAGTAAAAGATTTGATGATTAACGGTTAAAAATTGTGATTTTGGGGGTGTTTTTTCGTGTATTTTCGGAGTATTTTCGCTGTGTTTTCTTTGTGGTGTGTGGACTGATCAGTTCTTTGCATTTTATTTTTTTCTGTATTTTGGTCCTCCCGCGAGTCGCGGGGTTTAAGCCTTCAAACTCCGCGAGTCGCGGAGTTTGGTATTTTTTTTTTTTTATAACTTATACTAATTAAAACAATTAAGTAATTAATTTTAAAATTTTGTTTCCCTTGTTATTTAGGACGAGGTCGTTTCGGATCGATGTCCTAGTCCGTCCTTTGACAAAATTTTAAAATTTGTCTTTTTGTAGCGATTGTTTTAAAAGCTAAGATTTTTGGGTTTTTTAATGTTTTTGGCATACTTTAATTCAATAAGATTAAAAATAATGATAATAAAAGTTCCCGTCCCTCCCTTGGGTAAAGCAATTTCGGTTTAAAGACCTAGTCTTCAACTCACGACGAATTTTAAAAATCATATTTTTAACTTAGCGACATAAAGTAAATTTTTGTTTTTAAATTCACACAACTTAAATATAAAATTCAAAATTAATATTAAAAATTCACACCAAACTTAAAATTTAAAATGCATAAAAATAAAATTCATATTTTTTAAAAATTAAAAATTCACACCAAACTTAATTTAAAAATTCATATTATAAATTCACACCAAACTTAATTTAAAAATTCATATTATAAATTCACACCAAACTTATATTAATTTTTCAAATATTTACAATTTTAAATATATTGATTTTACAAAGTTTACAATATTAATTTAAGATTTATATATTAATTTTAAAAACATGGTAAAAATAAAATTAAAAATCTTTTTGGTTTTTTATCCCACTTTAATCAATCAAATATTATCAAAAATATGCGCCCCTCTTTTCGGTAAAGTAATTTCGGTTCCAAGACCTAATTTAACTCATGACGAATTTTTGAAATATTTTGGGTTGATTGATTAAAGATATTTATACCTTAAGAATAAACATTAAATTTCGCAGTGATGTAATAAATTTTTGAATGATATCAATAATTTCGGTCGCCAAACCTAATTTTATTCAATACCAATTTAATACTTTATAGCGAACAAATTAGCGTTTATTATCAAAAGGTTAAAAATAAAAAAATAAAATAAAAACTGTACAAACATACCTGTGAAATAAATTTCTTAGTTATATGATCTATCCCATTCATAAGATAGTCGGTTTAATTGGTTTTCCATAGCTACATAGGCGTAACCTCGAGCATTCAGTATTTTTTCTTCTAAACATATGAACGGTCCGTCTCTGCATAAAGTAACAAATTCGGTATTTGAATAGGTTTGATTATTTGAACATTTACCTCCATGTGACCATTTTCCGCATTTGTGACATCTTTCTAGGTGTCGTGGTCTTCTTTTCGCTGCGGATTTTGATTTTCCTTTACCAAATTGTAACTTATTATCTTCGCATCTGGATTCTTTTCTAACTCCGTCCATTCTTTCTCTGATTACTGATACTATTTCACTTGGTAGTGTGTCATTATTACGTTTAGTGATCAAAGCGTGTAGCATTAGACCATGGTTTAGTTCACAGGCAGTCTTCATTTTGTAAAAACCTAAAAAAAAAAAAATTCAGAATGGGGGGAGAAGACTAGTTCTTTAGGGTCTGCTAGGGGAAGACCATTCGGGTTCCATTTTCGAGAACTACATGAAAACAGACAATCTAACTCTAACAGAAATACATATTATCCTTTAAAGACTTGATTCTCCCCACACTTAGTTTGCTGTGGTGTCGAAATTGTGATTAACTTCGTTGTCGACTTCCATCGGACTATCTATGTAGTGTTTAACTCTGTGACCATTAACTTTAAATTCAATCCCATTTGAATTTATTAATTCTATCGTTCCGTATGGGAAAACTCTTTTGACTATGAATGGTCCAGACCATCTTGATTTCAATTTTCCAGGAAATAGCTTGAATCGTGAATTGAAAAGAAGAACTCTGTCTCCTTCCTTAAATTCTTTTGAACTTCTGATTCTTTTATCATGCCATTTCTTCGTTCTTTCTTTATAGATTAACGAATTTTCGTATGCTTCATGTCTTAATTCTTCTAATTCGTTTAGTTGACTTAATCGTAGACGTCCGGCTTCATGTAAATCAAGATTACATGTCTTCAAAGCCCAAAATGCTTTGTGTTCAATTTCTACTGGAAGATGACATGCTTTTCCATAAACAAGTCTAAAAGGTGTGGTTCCAATTGGAGTTTTGTAGGCTGTTCTAAAAGCCCAGAGTGCATCCTCCAATTTAATGGACCATTCCTTCGGATTTGATCCTACGGTTTTCTCTAGAATACGTTTTAAAGCTCGGTTGGTATTTTCAACTTGTCCACTTGTTTGTGGATGATATGCGGTGGAGATTTTATGAGTTACTCCATATCTTTTAAGAACTTTCTCAAGTTGATTATTACAGAAATGAGTACCCCGATCACTTATTAAAGCTTTCGGTGTTCCAAACCTTGCAAAAAGACGTTTTAAAAAATTGACTACAACTCGTGCATCGTTAGTTGGGAGAGCTTGTGCTTCAGCCCATTTAGATACATAATCAATGGCTACGAGTATATATAGATTATTATGAGATTTTGGAAATGGACCCATAAAGTCAATACCCCAAATGTCAAATACTTCACATACTTGTATGACATTTTTATGGCATTTCATCACGTTGACTTATTTTTCCGGCCCTTTGACAAGCATCACAGGATTTTCAAAGAAGGTGTGCGTCTTTGTAAATTGTAGGCCAATAGAATCCAGCATCATAAACTTTTCTTGCTGTTAGTTGAGGCCCATAATGCCCTCCTGTTGGTCCTGTGTGACAATGGTTTACTATTTTACTAGCTTCATCTCCAAATACACATCGGCGTATTATACCATCGGGAGAACTTTTAAACAGATGTGGATCTTCCCAAAAATAGTGTTTTATATCACTGAAGAATTTCTTTCGTCTTTGGTACGATAATCCTTTTTCAAGGAATCCACAAACTAAGTAGTTTGCATATTCTGCAAACCATGGAATTTCTTTATAATCTATCTTCAATAGATATTCATCAGGAAAGTTGTCTTGTATGGCCGATTCATTTAGAACTTCTAATTCGGGATTTTCAAGACGAGAAAGATGATCAGCGGCGAGATTTTCTGCTCCTCTTTTATCTCGGATTTCAATATCAAACTCTTATAAGAGTAAGATCTAACGGATTAATCTTGGTTTAGCATATTGTTTTGAAAATAGGTATCTAAGAGCAGAATGGTCGGTATAGACCACCGTTTTTGCTAGAACGAGATATGATCGAAATTTTTCAAAAGCAAAGACAATAGCAAGGAGTTCTTTTTCAGTAGTTGTATAGTTCGTTTGTGCTCCTTGTAACGTCTTACTAGCATAATATATAGGTTGAAATCGTTTTTCAATCCTTTGTCCTAAAACGGCTCCCATTGCAAAATCACTTGCATCGCACATTAGTTCAAATGGTAGATTCCAATTTGGTGTTATCATGATCGGCGCATTAGTTAGTTTCTCTTTAAGAATATTAAAAGATTTGATACACTCATCTGAAAAGATGAATGGAGCATCCTTTTCTAGGAGTTTATTCATAGGAGTGGCAATTTTAGAAAAATCTTTTATGAAATGTCGGTAAAAACCGGCATGCCCTAGAAAACTCCTAACTCCTCTAACATTGGTGGGATGTGGAAGTTTAGTAATTACATCTACTTTAGCTCTATCCACTTCAATTCCTTCTTTTGAAATTTTATGTCCAAGAACGATGCCTTCTTTAACCATAAAATGGCATTTCTCCCAATTAAGAACTAGATTTGATTGTTCGCATCTAATAAGCATTCGTTCCAGATTAGCTAGACATGTTTCAAATGTATCACCGAAGACTGAAAAGTCATCCATGAAAACTTCCATGCATTCTTCTATCATGTCGTGAAAAATCGCCATCATACACCTTTGAAAGGTTGCAGGGGTGTTGCAAAGTCCAAATGGCATGCGTTTGTAAGCAAAAGTACCATAAGGGCACGTGAATGTGGTTTTCTCTTGATCTTCGGGTGCTATTGGAATTTTAAAATATCCGGAAAATCCATCTAGAAAACAATAGTAACTATTTCCGGCTAATCTTTCCAACATTTGATCAATGAATGGTAAGGGAAAGTGATCTTTTCTGGTGGCGTCATTTAATTTTCTATAATCAATACACACACGCCATCCTGTTACAGTCCTAGTAGGAATAAACTCATTTTTTTCATTTGTAATGACAGTCATGCCACCCTTCTTAGGCACGCATTGAACTGGGCTTACCCATGGACTATCAGAAATTGGATAAATTAGACCTGCATCTAGCAGTTTAATAATCTCTTTCTTAACTACATCTTGCATATTAGGATTTAGTCTTCGTTGGCGTTGCACATATGTTTTATGACCTTCTTCCATAAGGATTTTATGTGTGCAATACGAAGGACTTATTCCTTTAATATCATGAATTTTCCATGCAATGGCTGGTTTATGAGCTTTCAATACAGAAATGAGTTGTGATTTCTCATTTTCAGTAAGAGAAGACGATATTATTACAGGTAATTCAGATTCACCATGTAAATAAGCGTATTCCAAATGGTTTGGAAGTGGCTTTAACTCTAATTTCGGAGGTTCTTCTATCGATGATTTGTATCGATATCTATCTTCTTCTTTTAGCATTTGAATTTCTTCTGTTGTTAGTTCATATCCATTAGCTATAAGTGTAGCTAATATTTCAGCTTCATCAATTGGTTCATTACCTTCTCCTAAAGAACATTCTCCTGTTCCTTGTAATTCTGGAAATTCTTCTAATAATTCTGCATGTGCATCTATAGTTTGAATATAATAACATGTATCATCTGCAGATTGTGGTTGTTGCATTTCTCTATCAACTGAAAAGGTAACACTCTCGTCCTCTATACTTAGGGTCAATTTCTTACCGAACACGTCTATCATTGCTTTAGCCGTGTTTAAGAATGGTCTTCCTAATATGAGAGGAACTTGAGAATCTTCTTCCATGTCCAGAACAACAAAATCTACTGGAAATACTAAAGTACCAACTTTAACTAGCATGTTCTCCATTATCCCTCTAGGATATTTTATTGATCTATCGGCTAGTTGTATGCTTATTCTTGTTGGTTTCAATTCTCCAAGGTCTAGTTTAGCGTATAGTGAATACGGCATTAGATTTATACTAGCACCTAAGTCTGTCAATGCTTCTATTGAACTAAGACTACCCAGAAAACATGGAATTGTGAAACTTCCTGGATCATATAGTTTTTCTGGTATCTTATTCAACAGCACTGCTGAACAATTAGCATTCATGGTAACAGCCGAGAGTTCTTCCATTTTCTTTCTATTTGAGATTAGATCTTTCAAGAATTTAGCATATCTAGGCATTCCTGAAATCACATCAATGAAAGGAAGATTTACATTTATCTGTTTAAACATATCCAAGAATTTGGATTGCTCGGCTTCAAGTTTCTCTTTCTTCATTTTACTCGGGTAAGGAAGTGGTGGTTGGTATGGTTTAACATAAGGTTTATCCTTAACTTTGTTATCTTCATTAACCTTCTCAACTACCGGTTCTTTTTCCTTATCTTGATCAGGTTGTGGTTCTTGTGGAGTAGGAATAGCTTCATCAGAAGTTACAGGTATTTCAGGTGGTTTAAGTGTTGTACCACTTCTTGTGGTAATGGCTTTAGCTGTTTCATTCCGGGGGTTAGCATTTGTATCACTAGGTAGACTTCCCGGTTTTCTTTCACCTATTAACCTTGCTAGGTTACTTACTTCTTGTTTCAGATTTTGAATAGAAGCTTGTTGATTTCTAAATGCTTGAGCATTTTGTTCATTGGTTTGTTTCTGAGATGTGAAAAACTGCGTTTGAGTTTCAACTAGCTTCGTCATCATATCTTCTAAATTCGGCTTTTTATCATCGGTTTGTTGTTGTGGTTTGTTTTGAAAATTAGGTCTTTGCTGATTGTAAGTATTATTGGATACTTGTTGATTGCTAGGACCTTGTTGGTTGTTGTATGGAATATTTCGGTTATAATTCTGGTTTTGATTGTAAATCGGTCTTGGCGGTTGATAATTATTCTGATAATTATTTCCAGGCCTTTGGTTTATGTATGAAATATTCTCTCTTTGTTCCATTGTTAATTCAATACTGAGACAATCTTTTGTCAAATGTGGTCCTCCACACTGCTCACAACTAATTCGTATTGAGTGAATATCCTTAGTCATCTTTTCCATTCGTCTCTCGACAGCATCTATCTTTGCGGAAATGGAATCTAAGTCATGGCTAGAATCGGCTCTAGCTGCTTTAGATGATCTAACGATATCTTTTTCTTAGTGCCACTCATGTGAGTGGGAAGCAGTGTTATCAATAATTTTGTAAGCATTAGTTTCGGTTTTCTTCATAATAGAACCACCAGCTGCTATATCTATGTCTTTTCTTGTAGTGATGTCGCATCCTTGGTAGAATATTTGTACTATTTGACAGGTGTCTAAATCATGTTGCGGACATCCTCTTAACAACTTTCCAAATCTAGTCCACGCCTCATATAGAGTTTCATTTGGTTTCTGTGTGAACGTAACAATTTCTGCTTGAAGTCTTACGGCTTTAGATGCAGGAAAGAATTGTTTAAGAAATTTTTCAACTAAAACATCCCATGTATCAATCGCCCCTTCAGGTAACGATTCCAACCAATCTTTGGCTTCTCCCTTTAAAGTCCAGGGAAATAACATGAGATATATCTGTTCATCCTCCACTTCTCGGATTTTAAATAGTGTGCAGATCCTATTAAAGGTACGTAGATGTTCATTTGGATCTTCCTTCGGCGCACCACTAAATTGGCATTGATTAGTCACCATATGTAGAATTTGTCCTTTGATTTCATAATCTGGCGCATTAATGTCTGGAGGAGTAATTGCGTGACCTTGGCCAGTGCGTTTAGCTCTCATTCGGTCTTCCATACTTAAAGGTTCCAGATTCTCCATAATTGAATTTGTTGAATCGGAATCACTAGAGGATTCTGATTTAATGGTTCGTTCCTCAACAATCTCTGTTTGTATGATTGGTGGTTCCGCAGGAAAGTTTAGTGGTTCAGGATCTACGAATCATTTCTGAATATTCTCCGGATTCTCAATTGTGAGGTCGGGTTCAAAAAATGGATTATCGAAAATTTGAACTAGAGCACTTGGTCGACTGGATGACGATTCTAAAGAAAAATCAACGGCAGTAATATTTGCTAAATGTCTTGATCTAGTTACAGGTGGTGAACGTACAAATGGTGGTGAACGTCTTGCTCGGTGCATTCACTGAATATCCTATTAGTTTTTAAAAGGAAAGAAAAATTATAATAAGTTATCCAATCAATAGACTTTTCTGATTTTGCCCACGTTTCGAATAGCCAAAAGATGCAGCAGAGGGGCAGGATTCATTTGGTCTCAATATAATTGAGGACTGTTTGGCTCCAATAACCTGGTCCACGTACAAATCCAACTATTACTACGAACCAGAAAATTTTGATGTCTATTAATTTAACCACTTAAAATAAATTTTCGTAATTTTAAGAAATTTAGATAAGAAGTAGATTAAAAATCTATGTCCTAAAACTAGAATAGCGAGAAATAAGAAAGAAAAAAAGTTCGTCGAAAAAAGGTCGAAAAAGAAAAATGGTTGAAAAATAAAAGGTGATGGAAAAATAAAAGAAACTTATAAAACTTAAAAACACTTGACTAACCTAACCTTATTACTACAACTAACTTAAAATTATAATCGCAAATTGAGATTACTAATTGGAATGATAATTGATACATAGGTAAAAGTCGTCTAAAAATATTAAAGCTTACAGGAAAAACTAAATCCCAAATGGAAATAACTTAAAAGGAAACTAAAACTTAAAAAGGCGTCGCAAAATTCTAAAGCACCTAAATCTTAGTCTAAAGAAAAAGCACTTAAGGAATTCTACGGCAAAGCCTAAAAATCTAGAAGTAAAAATAACTATGGCAAAAACTAAGTTTAAAACTAAATATGAGCTAAAAATACAAATATTACGCTAAAACGATTAAAAAGGGACAAATTATAAAAATATACAAAAAGTTGTAAAAAGTACAATTTTTATAAAAATATTATTTTTATATTATTTTATTTATTAAAACTATTAATTTTACAATTTAATAAAACTAATTAAACTAAATACATAAATTAATTAAAACTTAAATTAAATACTAAATTAATTAAATATTTAACCCTAAATATAAATTAATTAATAATAATTAATAATACTCCGTATTTAATGCAGATTAGGGTTCTATCAGGCGCGTGTCAGAGTGTCTCAACGAGTTGCGGTATTTCAAGCATAAAACTCCGCGAGTCGCGGGGTTCCAAAATTCAACTCTGGTACAGTTTATATTGACGCGTTTTTTTTATATTTTATATTTTATATTTTCTGTTTTTATATCAAAATATTTGTATAATAAAAACTTATATTTAAAAACTTAAATAAAAATAGAACTTCTTTATAATTTTAAAAATATCTAAAAAATAGATTTATATATATTAAATTTTTTTTTTTCGGTTTTATATTTATAAAATAAATTAAATAAAACTTATATTTTTACAAACTAAAGAAACTTTATAAAACTTAAATATTTATCAAACTCCTAAAAATATTTATATTTTTGTTTTTCTTTTTATATTTTCGAATATTTAAAACGTATTTTTATAAAAACGAATTTTAATAGAAGTAAACTAAATTTTTTTTTATATTAGCGTTGCGCTTCCGGCTTTTAAGCTAGATTGTCCCCGGTAGCGGCGCCAAAAATACTTTGATGTTATGCGAGGTGTATATAAAATACTATTAAATTTTACAAGAAAATACTATTAAATACGATACAATTTTACACAAGATATTTATTTATTGATAGAATGGATATACTTAAACCTTGCTACAACACTTATAGTCAATGTACCTAATTGTACAGTAGCGTAGTTTTTAGTAAGTCCGGTTCGTTCCACAGGGAAAATCTTTAAACAAAGCTTAACGCTATATTAGTTTACTTTTATAAAAATACAAATATATATATAAGTAATATTATTATTATAAAGGGAGTTTTTACCGTTTAATGACCGGTTTGTCGATTTTAAAACTTTAGTCGCAGTTAAAACCAAATGTAAAATATTAAAAATAAATACAAGACTTAAATTAAAGCGTAAAGTAAATAACGATAATGAAATTGCGAATAATAAAAGTGCGATAAAATAAACTTGCGATAATTAAAAAGTACGATAATTAAAAGTGCAATTAAATACAATAACAATAAAAATGCGATAATTAGAAGTGCAATTAAATATAAAATAAAGGAAATTAAATATGAAATAAAAGAATTATGCTTATTTAAACTTCCGTAATCATGATGTTTGACGTGTTGCTTTTTAGTTTATTCCCATGGGTGAATTGTCCTTTGTCCTGGATTATTTAATATGTCCGTCTGGTTTTTGTCCATAACAGTCCATCAGTCATAAATATAAAATGCGAGTGTCCTCGTCAAATTATCCTTATACCAGTTGTTAAATATTCCAACTAATTGGGGACTTAAACTGTAACAAGATTTTAATACTTTGTTTAATAATTACACCAGGATGTCGACTGAGTGTAACCCAAGGTTTTAATATTTTGTTATCAATTATACCAAGTGTCCTTGTACAAAATTTCACCCCTGTTTTAATTATTCTAGTGGCTATTAATCCATTCCCGTGTCCGGTTGAATGAACGATTATTCGTACATATAAATACCCCGCCCATCGTGTCCGATCGAGTGTATATGGTAATTTATAGGGACGCCCAATTGTAAATCTTTATATTAACATTAACAAACTATCATTTAGTTAAACAAATATAAAGCCCATTAATAGCCACTAGAATAATTAAAACAGGGTTGAAATTATGTACAAGGACACTTGGTATAATTGATAACAAAATATTAAAACCTTGGGTTACACTCAGTCGACATCCTGGTGTAATTATTAAACAAAGTATTAAAATCTTGTTACAGTTTAAGTCCCCAATTAGTTGGAATATTTAACTTCTGGTATAAGGATAATTTGACGAGGACACTCGCATTTTATATTTATGACTGATGGACTGTTATGGACAAAAACCAGACGGACATATTAAATAATCCAGGACAAAGGACAATTAACCCATGGGAATAAACTAAAAAGCAACACGTCAAACATCATGATTACGGAAGTTTAAATAAGCATAATTCTTTTATTTCATATTTAATTTCCTTTATTTTATATTTAATTGCACTTCTAATTATCGCATTTTTATTGTTATTGTATTTAATTGCACTTTTAATTATCGTACTTTTTAATTATCGCAAGTTTATTTTATCGCACTTTTATTATTCGCAATTTCATTATCGTTATTTACTTTACGCTTTAATTTAAGTCTTGTATTTATTTTTAATATTTTACATTTGGTTTTAACTGCGACTAAAGTTTTAAAATCGACAAACCGGTCATTAAACGGTAAAAACCCCCTTTATAATAATAATATTACTTATATATATATTTGTATTTTTATAAAAGTAAACTAATATAACGTTAAGCTTTGTTTAAAGATTTTCCCTGTGGAACGAACCGGACTTACTAAAAACTACACTACTGTACGATTAGGTACACTGCCTATAAGTGTTGTAGCAAGGTTTAAGTATATCCATTCTCTAAATAAATAAATATCTTGTGTAAAATTGTATCGTATTTAATAGTATTTTCTGCTAAAATATAATAGCTATTTTATATACACCTCGCATAAAATCAAAGTATTTTATCGTATTTCATACATAAACCAGAGATGGATATTTAAGAATATTTCTATGGATATATAATTTTAAAAACTAGAATAAAAAATAGAACTACTTTATAATTTTAAAAATAAAAATCGTAAAACTAGATTTATATAAATATTTTTATTTAAAAAAAAAAAACGCGTCAAATTTTGAACTGTACCAGAGTTGAATTTTGGAACCCCGCGACTCGCGGGGTTTGCTGCTTGGAATACCGCGACTCGCGGAGACACTCTGACACGCGCCTGACAGAACCCTAATCTGCATTAAATACGGAGTATTATTAATTATTATTAATTAATTTGTATTTAGGGTTAAATATTTAATTAATTTAGTATTTAATTTAAGTTTTAATTAATTTATGTATTTAGTTTAATTAGTTTTATTAAATTGTAAAATTAATAGTTTTAATAAATAAAATAATATAAAAATAATATTTTTATAAAAATTGTACTTTTTACAACTTTTTGTATATTTTTATAATTTGTCCCTTTTTAATCGTTTTAGCGTAATATTTGTATTTTTAGCTCATATTTAGTTTTAAACTATTGCCATAGTTATTTTTACTTCTAGATTTTTAGGCTTTGCCGTAGAATTCCTTAAGTGCTTTTTCTTTAGACTAAGATTTAGGTGCTTTAGAATTTTGCGACGCCTTTTTAAGTTTTAGTTTCCTTTTAAGTTATTTCCATTTGGGATTTAGTTTTTCCTGTAAGCTTTAATATTTTTAGACGACTTTTACTTGTGTATCAATTATCATTCCAATTAGTAATCTCAATTTGCGATTATAATTTTAAGTTAGTTGTAGTAATAAGGTTAGGTTAGTCAAGTGTTTTTAAGTTTTATAAGTTTCTTTTATTTTTCCGTCACCTTTTATTTTTCAACCATTTTTCTTTTTCGGCCTTTTTCCGACGAACTCTTTTTCTTTCTTATTTCTCGCTATTCTAGTTTTAGGACATAGATTTTTAATCTACTTCTTATCTAAATTTCTTAAAATTACGAAAATTTATTTTAAGTGGTTAAATTAATAGACATCAAAATTTTCTGGTTCGTAGTAATAGTTGGATTTGTACGTGGACCGGGTTAATGGAGCCAAACAGTCCTCAATTATATTGAGACCAAACGAATCCTGCCCCTCTGCTGCATCTTTTGGCTATTCGAAACGTGGGCAAAATCAGAAAAGTCTATTGATTGGATAACTTATTATAATTTTTCTTTCCTTTTAAAAACTAATAGGATATTCAGTGAATGCACCGAGCAAGACGTTCACCACCTTTTGTACGTTCACCACCTGTAACTAGATCAAGACATTTAGCAAATATTACTGTCGTTGATTTTTCTTTAGAATCGTCATCCAGTCGACCAAGTACTCTAGTTCAAATTTCCGATAATCCATTTTTTGAACCCGACCTCACAATTGAGAATCCGGAGAATATTCAGGAACGATTCGTAGATCCTGAACCACTAAACTTTCCTCCGGAACCACCAATCATACAAACAGAGATTGTTGAGGAACGAACCATTAAATCAGAATCCTCTAGTGATTCCGATTCAACAAATTCAATTATGGAGAATCTGGAACCTTTAAGTATGGAAGACCGAATGAGAGCTAAACGCACTGACCAAGGTCACGCAATTACTCATCCAGACATTAATGCGCCAGATTATGAAATCAAAGGACAAATTCTACACATGGTGACTAATCAATGCCAATTTAGTGGTGCGCGGAAGGAAGATCCAAATGAACATCTACGTACCTTTAATAGGATCTGCACACTATTTAAAATCCGAGAAGTGGAGGATGAACAGATATATCTCATGTTATTTCCCTGGACTTTAAAGGGAGAAGCCAAAGATTGGTTGGAATCGTTACCTGAAGGGGCGATTGATACATGGGACATTTTAGTTGAAAAATTTCTTAAACAATTCTTTCCTGCATCTAAAGCCGTAAGACTTCAAGCAGAAATTGTTACGTTCACACAGAAACCAAATGAAACTCTATATGAGGCGTGGACAAGATTTGAAAAGTTGTTAAGAGAATGTCCGCAACATGGTTTAGACACCTGTCAAATAGTACAAATATTCTACCAAGGATGCGACATCACTACAAGGAAAGACATAGATATAGCAGCTGGTGGTTCTATTATGAAGAAAACCGAAACTGATGCTTACAAAATTATTGATAACACTGCTTCCCACTCACATGAGTGGCACCAAGAAAAAGATATCGTTAGATCATCTAAAGCAGCTAGAGCCGATTCTAGCCATGACTTAGATTCCATTTCCGCAAAGATAGATGCTGTCGAGAGACGAATGGAAAAGATGACTAAGGATATTCACTCAATACGAATTAGTTGTGAGCAGTGTTGAGGACCACATTTGACAAAATATTGTCTCAGTATTGAATTAACAATGGAACAAAGAGAGAATATTTCATACATAAACCAAAGGCCTGGAAATAATTATCAGAATAATTATCAACCGCCAAGACCGATTTACAATCAAACCAGAATTATAACAGAAATATTCCATACAACAACCAACAAGGTCCTAGCAATCAACAAGTATCCAATAATACTTACAATCAGCAAAGACCTAATTTTCAAAACAAACCACCACAACAAACCGATGATAAAAAGCCGAATTTAGAAGATACGATGACGAAGCTAGTTGAGACTCAAACGCAGTTTTTCACATCTCAGAAACAAACTAATGAACAAAATGCTCAAGCATTTAGAAATCAACAAGCTTCTATTCAAAATCTGGAACAAGAAGTAAGTAAACTAGCAAGGTTAATAGGTGAAAGAAAACCGGGAAGTCTACCTAGTGATACAAATGCTAACCCCCGAAATGAAACAGCTAAAGCCATTACCACAAGAAGTGGTACAACACTTAAACCACCTGAAATACCTGTAACTTCTGATGAAGCTATTCCTATTCCACAAGAACCACAACCTGATCAAGATAAGGAAAAAGAACCGGTAGTTGAAAAGGTTAATGAAGATAACACAGCTAAGGATAAACCTTATGTTAAACCATACCAACCACCACTTCCTTACCCGAGTAAAATGAAGAAAGAGAAACTTGAAGCTGAGCAATCCAAATTCTTGGATATGTTTAAACAGATAAATGTAAATCTTCCTTTCATTGATATGATTTCAGGAATGCCTAGATATACTAAATTCTTGAAAGATCTAATCTCAAATAGAAAGAAAATGGAAGAACTCTCGGCTGTTACCATGAATGCTAATTGTTCAGCAGTGCTGTTGAATAAGATACCAGAAAAACTATCTGATCCAGGAAGTTTCACAATTCCATGTTTTCTGGGTAGTCTTAGTTCAACAGAAGCATTGGCAGACTTAGGTGCTAGTATAAATCTAATGCCGTATTCACTATACGCTAAACTAGACCTTGGAGAATTGAAACCAACAAGAATAAGCATACAACTAGCCGATAGATCAATAAAATATCCTAGAGGGATAATGGAGAACATGCTAGTTAAAGTTGGTACTTTAGTATTTCCAGTAGATTTTGTTGTTCTGGACATGGAAGAAGATTCTCAAGTTCCTCTCATATTAGGAAGACCATTCTTAAACACGGCTAAAGCAATGATAGACGTGTTCGGTAAGAAATTGACCCTAAGTATAGAGGACGAGAGTGTTACCTTTTCAGTTGATAGAGCAATGCAACAACCACAATCTGCAGATGATACATGTTATTATATTCAAACTATAGATGCACATGCAGAATTATTAGAAGAATTTCCAGAATTACAAGGAACAGGAGAATGTTCTTTAGGAGAAGGTAATGAACCAATTGATGAAGCTGAAATATTAGCTACACCTATAGCTAATGGATATGAACCAACAACAGAAGAAATTCAAATGCTAAAAGAAGAAGACAGATATCGATACAAATCATCGATAGAAGAACCTCCGAAATTAGAGTTAAAGCCACTTCCAAACCATTTGGAATACGCTTATTTACATGGTGAATCTGAATTACCTGTAATAATATCGTCTTCTCTTACTGAAAATGAGAAATCACAACTCATTTCTGTATTGAAAGCTCATAAACCAGCCATTGCATGGAAGATTCATGATATTAAAGGAATAAGTCCTTCGTATTGCACACATAAAATCCTTATGGAAGAAGGTCATAAAACGTATGTGCAACGCCAACGAAGACTAAATCCTAATATGCAATATGTAGTTAAGAAAGAGATTATTAAACTGCTAGATGCAGGTCTAATTTATCCAATTTCTGATAGTCCATGGGTAAGCCCAGTTCAATGCGTGCCTAAGAAGGGTGGCATGACTGTCATTACAAATGAAAAAAATGAGCTTATTCCTACTAGGACTGTAACAGGATGGCGTGTGTGTATTGATTATAGAAAATTAAATGACGCCACCAGAAAAGATCACTTTCCCTTACCTTTCATTGATCAAATGTTGGAAAGATTAGCCGGAAATAGTTACTATTGTTTTCTAGATGGATTTTCCGGATATTTTCAAATTCCAATAGCACCCGAAGATCAAGAGAAAACCACATTCACGTGCCCTTATGGTACTTTTGCTTACAAACGCATGCCATTTGGACTTTGCGATGCCCCTGCAACCTTTCAAAGGTGTATGATGGCGATTTTTCACGACATGATAGAAGAATGCATGGAAGGTTTCATGGATGACTTTTCAGTCTTCGGTGATACATTTGAAACATGTCTAGCTAATCTGGAACGAATGCTTATTAGATGCGAACAATCAAATCTAGTTCTTAATTGGGAGAAATGCCATTTTATGGTTAAAGAAGGCATCGTTCTTGGACATAAAATTTCAAAAGAAGGAATTGAAGTGGATAGAGCTAAAGTAGATGTAATTGCTAAACTTCCACATCCCACCAATGTTAGAGGAGTTAGGAGTTTTCTAGGGCATGCCGGTTTTTACCGACGTTTCATAAAAGATTTTTCTAAAATTGCCACTCCTATGAATAAACTCTTAGAAAAGGATGCTCCATTCATCTTTTCAGATGAGTGTATCAAATCTTTTAATATTTTTAAAGAGAAACTAACTAATGCACCGATCATGATAACACCAAATTGGAATCTACCATTTGAACTAATGTGCGATGCAATTGATTTTGCAATGGGAGCCGTTTTAGGACAAAGGATTGAAAAACGATTTCAACCTATATATTATGCTAGTAAGACGTTACAAGGAGCACAAACGAACTATACAACTACTGAAAAAGAACTCCTTGCTATTGTCTTTGCTTTTGACAAATTTCGATCATATCTCGTTCTAGCAAAAACGGTGGTCTATACCGACCATTCTGCTCTTAGATACCTATTTTCAAAACAAGATGCTAAACCAAGATTAATCCGTTGGATCTTACTCTTACAAGAGTTTGATATTGAAATCCGAGATAAAAGAGGAGCAGAAAATCTCGCCGCTGATCATCTTTCTCGTCTTGAAAATCCCGAATTAGAAGTTCTAAATGAATCGGCCATACAAGACAACTTTCCTGATGAATATCTATTGAAGATAGATTATAAAGAAATTCCATGGTTTGCAGACTATGCAAACTACTTAGTTTGTGGATTCTTTGATAAAGGATTATCGTACCAAAGACGAAAGAAATTCTTCAGTGATATAAAACACTATTTTTGGGAAGATCCACATCTGTTTAAAAGTTGTCCCGATGGAATAATACTCCGATGTGTATTTGGAGATGAAGCTAGAAAAATTTTAAACCATTGTCACACAGGACCAACAGGAGGGCATTATGGGCCTCAACTAACAGCAAGAAAAGTTTATGATGCTGGATTCTATTGGCCTACAATTTACAAAGACACGCACCTTCTTTGCAAATCCTGTGATGCTTGTCAAAGGGCCGGAAAAATAAGTCAACGTGATGAAATGCCACAAAATGTCATCCAAGTATGTGAAGTATTTGACATTTGGGGTATTGGCTTTATGGGTCCATTTCCATAATCTCATAATAATCTCTATATTCTCGTAGCCATTGATTATGTATCTAAATTGGCGGAAGCACAAGCTCTCCCAACTAACGATGCACGAGTTGTAGTCAACTTTTTAAAACGTCTTTTTGCAAGGTTTGGAACACCGAAAGCTTTAATAAGTGATCGGGGTACTCATTTCTGTAATAATCAACTTGAGAAAGTTCTTAAAAGATATGGAGTAACTCATAAAATCTCCACCGCATATCATCCACAAACAAGTGGACAAGTTGAAAATACCAACCGAGCTTTAAAACGTATTCTAGAGAAAACCGTAGGATCAAATCCGAAGGAATGGTCCATTAAATTGGAGGATGCACTCTGGGCTTTTAGAACAGCCTACAAAACTCCAATTGGAACCACACCTTTTAGACTTGTTTATGGAAAAGCATGTCATCTTCCAGTAGAAATTGAACACAAAGCATTTTGGGCTTTGAAGACATGTAATCTTGATTTACATGAAGCCGGACGTCTACGATTAAGTCAACTAAACGAATTAGAAGAATTAAGACATGAAGCATACGATAATTCGTTAATCTATAAAGAAAGAACGAAGAAATGGCATGATAAAAGAATCAGAAGTTCAAAAGAATTTAAAGAAGGAGACAGAGTTCTTCTTTTCACTTCACGATTCAAGCTATTTCCTGGAAAATTGAAATCAAGATGGTCTGGACCATTCATAGTTAAAAGAGTTTTTCCATACGGAACAGTAGAATTGATAAATTCAAATGGGATTGAATTTAAAGTTAATGGTCACAGAGTTAAACACTACATAGATAGTCCGATGGAAGTCGACAACGAAGTTAATCACAATTTCGACACCACAGCTAACTAAGTGTGGGGAGAATCAAGTCTTTAAAGGATAATATGTATTTCTGTTAGAGTTAGATTGTCTGTTTTCGTGTAGTTCTCGAAAATGGAACCCGAATGGTCTTTCCCTAGCAGACCCTAAAGAACTAGTCTTCTCCCCCCCATTCTAAATTTTTATTTTTTTAGGTTTTTACAAATTGAAGACTGCCTGTGAACTAAACCATGGTCTAATGCTACACGCTTTGATCACTAAACGTAATAATGACACACTACCGAGTGAAATAGTATCAGTAATCAGAGAAAGAATGGACGGAGTAAGAAAAGAATCCAGATGCGAAGATAATAAGTTACAATTTGGTAAAGGAAAATCAAAATCCGCAGCGAAAAGAAGGGCACGACACCTAGAAAGATGTCACAAATGCGGAAAATGGTCACATGGAGGTAAATGTTCAAATAATCAAACCTATTCAAATACCGAATTTGTTACTTTATGCAGAGACGGACCGTTCATATGTTTAGAAGAAAAAACACTGAATGCTCGAGGTTATGCCTATGTAGCTATGGAAAACCAATTAAACCGACTATCTTATGAATGGGATAGATCGTATAACTAAGAAATCTATTTCAAAGGTATGTCTGTACAGTTTTTATTTTTTTTATTTTTATTTTTAACCTTTTGATAATAAACGCTAATTTGTTCTCTATAAAGTATTAAATTGGTATTGAATAAAATTAGGTTTGGCGACCGAAATTATTGATATCATTCAAAAATTTATTACATCACTGCGAAATTTAACGTTTATTCTTTAGGTATAAATATCTTTAATCAATCAACCCAAAATATTTCAAAAATTCGTCATGAGTTAAATTAGGTCTTGGAACCGAAATTACTTTACCGAAAAGAGGGGCGCATATTTTTGATAATATTTGATTGATTAAAGTGGGATAAAAAGCCAAAAAGATTTTTAATTTTATTTTTACCATGTTTTTAAAATTAATATATAAATCTTAAATTGATATTGTAAACTTTGTAAAATCAATATATTTAAAATTGTAAATATTTGAAAAATTAATATAAGTTTGGTGTGAATTTATAATATGAATTTTTTAATTAAGTTTGGTGTGAATTTATAATATGAATTTTTAAATTAAGTTTGGTGTAAATTTATAATATGAATTTTTAAATTAAGTTTGGTGTGAATTTTTAATTTTTAAAATATGAATTTTTAATTTTATGCATTTCAAATTTTAATTTTGGTGTGAATTTTTAATATTAATTTTGAATTTTATATTTAAGTTGTGTGAATTTAAAAACAAAAATTTACTTTATGTCGCTAAGTTAAAAATATGATTTTTAAAATTCGTCGTGAGTTGAAGACTAGGTCTTTAAACCGAAATTGCTTTACCCAAGTGAGGGACGAGAACTTTTATTATCATTATTTTTAATCTTATTGAATTAAAGTATGCCAAAAACATTAAAAAAACCCACAAATCTTAGCTTTTAAAAAAATCGCTACAAAAAGACAAATTTTAAAATTTTGTCGAAGGACGGACTAGGACATCGATCCGAAACGACCTCGTCCTAAATAACAAGGGAAACAAAATTTTAAAATTAATTACTTAATTGTTTTAATTAGTATAAGTTATAAAAAAAAAAATTACCAAACTCCGCGACTCGCGGAGTTTGAAGGCTTAAACCCCGCGACTCGCGGGAGGACCAAAATACAGAAAAAATAAAACGGAAAGAACTGATCAGTCCACACACCACAAAGAAAACACAGCGAAAATACTCCGAAAATACACGAAAAAACACCCCCAAAATCACAATTTTTAACCGTTAATCATCAAATCTTTTACTAAAATCATGTTGAGAAGGATGCTATCAAGGAATTACTCAAGAAAAACGGTAAATTTCTACACCTAAACACCATTTAATCCGAAAATTAGTGTTCTTGAGCAATTTTTTCCCCAATTTGATTTTGATGTTTTTTAGTGTAATTATGCTTAAATTGTTTATGTATTATGCTTGTATAACCTAGATTGATGCTATTTAACATGATTAGAAGCCTTAAACTTCAAATTTTGAGTAATCTAGGGTTTGTGTTCTTGAGCAAATTTGGGGCTTTTTGATATAAACAGGTTATGGCCGATTTTTGTCATGAATTGTTGCTAAATTAAGTAGTGTAACATGTTTATGTAGTTAAATGATCCAAACTTTGAGCCTAAACATGATTTTGAGAATTAAAGTGGACTTTTTCAAGTCTAAAAATTCATGAACTTGATTTTTGAGAGATAATGCCATTTGAAACTTGTTTAATTGCTAGTAATGATTATTTTGACATGTTATTTGAGTTGAATGCTTATGAACTTGGCGAACATTTTCGTATATGATTATTTGAAAAAGTGTAGATTTGATGAAAATATGAAAATGAGCTTAAGTTTGATATAAATTGATCATGTCATTGTAATTATTTTGATTGATGATTTTGCTGACACTAATGCATATTTGGATGCACAAAAAATTGTGTTTGATGTGTTTTGCAGACTGAAAGGGGTGAATCTTCATCCCAAGCTCGCAATGCTTCTGCTGAAAATGCGGAACAACAGGAGGTGGATAACTACTACAAGCAAGATATACCTCATCCAGTCATGATATTTTCTGATATGCACTTGGAAGATTTGCACCCGAACCTGAGATTTGACAGACTTTGGATAGATTATCCAAAATACCAAAGGGGTTTGCATACTCTTCATTCTAAAGTTGTTGAGGTACCTAGGGTCATAGAATGGGGACCATTAGAAGCTGTAGAATTGGCCGGGCCAATTAGGGAATTACTTGCACAGAGGTATGGTAATTCTACTTTTAATGACTGGGTACGTTTATTCACCATGCGTAGACCTTTATATAAAGTATGGTGTGAAGAATTGTTGTGTAGTATAGAATTAAATGATCGGGTAGCTAGTTTAACCGATCGATCTTTTATTAGATTTTTGTTAGGAGGTTCGATGCGCCACATGTCTTTACTAGACATGGCTCAGGCTTTACGTATATATACGCCTGAGGAGTTAGCATCTGCCGATTGTAGAGGGTTGATACTAAATGGTAGAAAGATAGATGAAAATTTTGATACACACGGTGTATGGAGTCAAATGTCAAGCCATCACCGATTCAAAGGGGGAAATTACTCTTATTTGGATATAGATAGAGCTGAATTAAGAGTGATTCATAGGTTTTTAGCTAATTCGATTACACAAAGAGGTAAGAACAAGGAAAAGGTAAATGAACAGGATTTGTTTTACCATATGTGTATTCGAGACCCACAAAGCGCTGTAAGTATACCTTATTGTGTGGGTTATTATTTATCAGCTATGGTTAGGGGGATGAGACCGCATAGCATAATAGGAGGTGGTATTTTTATTACATTGATTGCTGAATATCTCGGTGTGGATATAAGTCGGGGGGGATTATTAGTCGAAGAACCAGAACCCCGCGGTACAATAGGTTTAAATGTATACCATGGTGCGAAAGTTTTGAAGAGGCGAAATAACGCCGCAGTACAATACCATGGTAGACATCCACAGGTTGAGAGAAACCAACAGCAAGGTAATGTAGGAGGGGGAAATGAAATGCAAGAAATGCAAAGGTTTATAGCTTCACAGGAATACGAAAATGCTAGACAGAGAGCATTTGAAGATTGGCAAGTTCATCAAAACCAAATCATAGCTCATTGCCAACATATAGGTAGAAACTATATTCCTACTCCAAAACCCATATTCCCTCCCTGGTCTATAGAGATGCAACCACCGTATCCTACGTATAACCCAGCCGAAGCATTCTATAGCACCTATGGTTATGCGTGGAACCCCTATTGGTATCAGTATCATCCCTAGTCTACTTAGTTTTATTTATTTTGTAATTTTTAATGATAATACGTTTAATACTTATGTTAATATTGTAATAGTGTTTATAATTTTCTAACTTTTATTCTTAGATTTTAATAATTTTTGAATGTGGGGTAATATACCAAACTTCAAAAATATGTATATATGTTTGCAGTTTATCTTATGTACACAACAGGGTAAAACAATGCATTTTCAAAGACTGACATTAAGTTCAGCAAAAGCAACTAATTTTGACGACAAGATGCAAAATATATGTGAAATAACAACAAGACAGAATGAACAAATGATGTGCACCATTTATCATTCAGCAAACAAAAGCCAATATATTTGGAAACTTTGGTAAAAATTTAATCATTTTCACACAAATCACCCTCAATAATTTAAATTGTTACTGATTTCTTGCAAATGAGGGCATTGCAAGATCTTAAGTGTGGGAAGGGGTTAAATTCTTTCGGATTTTATAATTTTTATCTTAAACACTTGGTTACCATTAAAAATACTAGTAACGTAATAGTTGTATTAGAATCTAGTGCTCTCTGATAATAAAGAACAGCCCTAGTCTTATATACTGACTACCCAATTCTAGTAAAATTTTTCAAAATTTTCAATTAAATGAACTCAAAATCTTGTTTATACATATTTATGAACGATAAAACTAGGTTTTAACACCGAAATTATTGTAACCTCGGAAAGGACATAAATTGAGAAACAAACCAAAATGTTAAAATTCATTTAAAATGGAATAGAGGACAATAAAAAGGAAAATAAAAGCCAAGTGTGGGAAAATTCTCCAAGTTATTCAAAACATATATCACATATTTTTGTACAAATAACCGAAAATACTTTTGCTTTGGACTAAACTAAAAAGTTTTACCTGATTTACTGTAAGAGAGATCGATCTACACGATGAATCAATTCCATCATTAAAAGGAAGTAAAGTCTTCCGAAAAAGAAACGCGCTTCTTGATTTAAGTCAGGAAGTTGTCGTCCAGACCAGCTGTAGGTTGACGAAAAATCTAGAAAAGTCATCACTAAAATCAGCAGGAAATCCACGGACCTCAGCATTAAACAGGGTCGCCAAGTGGTCAGATTTATCCTAACCATGAGAAGGATTTATCTCGTACAATGGGGGGGCACCATGCAAATTAGCTTAATAAGACTAATGAATCAGATCCCCAGAAAGGATAATTCCCTTAAAGTCTAAAAATCAGCTTTTAAGCCTGATATTACTCAATCCTTGAGATTGACAATAAAGATTGAGAATTACAAACTCATGGAATTCAATGATATCTAAACTCGAGCTTGAACGAGAAAATATTTTGATCAAAATTACAAACCGATTTGTTTTCTGAAAACCCTATTTTCAATGCGTTCATTACCATTGAATGTAAAATCCTAGGAATTCACCTGGAATTCATTAGGTCACCTGAACTAAATCGGGTGTCAACCATAAGAACGGTGGTTGCATAGTGGTCAAAGACAGGACCTTGTGCCAGACCGAAAAATCATAAGGGTGAGCTTTACTATTGCTCCTACCAAGGATAGTAATTGCGTCTGACACGTTATAGACCATAATTAAAAGCATGTCAGGGGACATTGCCTTAACAGTTGCTTGTTCAACGCTTTTCTTTACAACCGGACGGTAGTTTACCGAAAGGTAATATACGGGACAAGTAAACTGGACGTGTTGCTTTCCAAATACAAGGTTAGCAAGTGGGTGACACAAAACCGCAAGTTTTGAGCTAAAATTTTTAAATTTGAAACCCACCAAACCCACAAAAATATTTTGCAAACACCGGTAAAGGGTTATTCCGGAAAACTTATCTAGGGTAAAAACTAGATTTAATTTTCAAAAGATCAAATGTTTTCATAAAGATCCAATTTCCTTAATGGATCTAAATTTTTATAGTCAAGTGGGACTGTAAACTATATCGTTACTACCATTGTTTATACCGCCGTATAGAAATCACTGATGTACAAAGTGTGAAGAATAAAGAAGTGATTCTAGTATTTCAAGACGATATTGCTTGAGGACAAGCAATGCTCAAGTGTGGGAATATTTGATAATGCTAAAAACGAACATATATTTCATAGCATTATTCCTCAAGAAAGACAAGCTTTTAGTTGCAATTGTTCTATTTACAAGTGATATTCGTTTAAATAATAAAAGGTGAAGACAAAAGACAGATTCGACGAATTGAAGACGCAAACGACCAAAAAGCTCAAAAGTACAAAAGACAATCAAAGAGGATCCAATTATTGATAAGAAACGTCTCGAAATTACAAAGAGTACAAGATTCAAAACGCAAAGTACAAGATATTAAATTATACGCAATGACGTTCGAAAATCCGGAACCGGGACATGAGTCAACTCTCAACGCTCGACGCAACGGACTAAAAATTACAAGTCAACTATACACATAAATATAATATAATATTTAAATAATTCTTATAATTATTTATATATTATATAAATAATAAAAATCCGTCAGCAAGAAAGACTCCAAAGTTTGTGAGCTGTAATTTCAAACTCCGCGACTCGCGGAGTTTGAAGGCAAAAAATACCGCGAGTCGCGGAGCCCCTAATTTTGAAACTGCCTATAAAGCTCGCGCATTCTGATCGTAAAAACCATCCTTTTTCTTCTTCTCTCATAATACGTAAATATTTATATTTATATTTTAATTTTAATTTTAATTTTAATTTTAATTCTAATAATAAGGGTATGTTAGCGAATGTTGTAAGGGTGTAAGTCGAAATTCTGTCCGTGTAACGCTACGCTATTTCTAATCATTGTAAGTTATGTTCAACCTTTTTAATTTAATGTCTCGTAGCCAAGTTATTATTATGCTTATTTAAAACGAAGTAATCATGATGTTGGGCTAATTACTAAAATTGGGTAATTGGGCTTTGTACCATAATTGGGGTTTGGACAAAAGAACGACACTTGTGGAAATTAGACTATGGGCTATTAATGGGCTTTATATTTGTTTAACTAAATGATAGTTTGTTAATGTTAATATAAAGATTTACAATTGGGCGTCCCTATAAATTACCATATACACTCGATCGGACACGATGGGCGGGGTATTTATATGTACGAATAATCGTTCATTTAACCGGACACGGGAATGGATTAATAGCCACTAGAATAATTAAAACAGGGGTGAAATTATGTACAAGGACACTTGGTATAATTGATAACAAAATATTAAAACCTTGGGTTACACTCAGTCGACATCCTGGTGTAATTATTAAACAAAGTATTAAAACCTTGTTACAGTTTAAGTCCCCAATTAGTTGGAATATTTAACTTCTGGTATAAGGATAATTTGACGAGGACACTCGCATTTTATATTTATGACTGATGGACTGTTATGGACAAAAACCAGACGGACATATTAAATAATCCAGGACAAAGGACAATTAACCCATGGGAATAAACTAAAAAGCAACACGTCAAACATCATGATTACGGAAGTTTAAATAAGCATAATTCTTTTATTTCATATTTAATTTCCTTTATTTTATATTTAATTGCACTTCTAATTATCGCATTTTTATTGTTATAGTATTTAATTGCACTTTTAATTATCGTACTTTTTAATTATCACAAGTTTATTTTATCGCACTTTTATTATTCGCAATTTCATTATCGTTATTTACTTTACGCTTTAATTTAAGTCTTGTATTTATTTTTAATATTTCACATTTGGTTTTAACTGCGACTAAATTTTTAAAATCAACAAACCGGTCATTAAACGGTAAAAACCCCCCTTTATAATAATAATATTACTTATATATATATTTGTATTTTTATAAAAGTAAACTAATATAGCGTTAAGCTTTGTTTAAAGATTTTCCCTGTGGAACGAACCGGACTTACTAAAAACTACACTACTGTACGATTAGGTACACTACCTATAAGTGTTGTAGCAAGGTTTAAGTATATCCATTCTCTAAATAAATAAATATCTTGTGTAAAATTGTATCGTATTTAATAGTATTTTCTGCTAAAATATAATAGCTATTTTATATACACCTCGCATAACATCAAAGTATTTTTGGCGCCGCTGCCGGGGAGGTGTATATAAAATAATTATCAGAATGGATATACTATATTTCAGTAGTGTAGTTTTATGCTATATTTAATAATCCTTCTTTATCAATTATATCAAGTGTCCTTGTACATAATTTCACCCCTGTTTTAATTATTCTAGTGGCTATTAATCCATTCCAATGTGCGGTTAAATGAACGATTATTCGTACATATAAATACCCCGCCCATCGTGTCCGATCGAGTGTATATGGTAATTTATAGGGACGCCCAATTGTAAATCTTTATATTAACATTAACAAACTATCATTTAGTTAAACAAATATAAAGCCCATTAATAGCCCATAGTCTAATTTCCACAAGTGTCGTTCTTTTGTCCAAACCCCAATTATGGTACAAAGCCCAATTACCCAATTTTAGTAATTAGCCCAACATCATGATTACTTCGTTTTAAATAAGCATAATAATAACTTAGCTACGAGACATTAAATTAAAAAGGTTGAACATAACTTACAATGATTAAAAATAGCGTAGCGTTACACGGACAGAATTTCGACTTACACCCTTACAATATTCGCTAACATACACCCCTGTTTTAATAGTTATTTTATTTATTAAAACTATTAGCAGAGAGGTATAAAATACTATTAATTATTAGCAGAAAATACTATTAAATACGATACAATTTTACACAAGATATTTATTTATTTATAGAATGGATATACTTAAACCTTGCTACAACACTTATAGGCAGTGTACCTAATCGTACAGTAGTGTAGTTTTTAGTAAGTCCGGTTCGTTCCACAGGGAAAATCTTTAAACAAAGCTTAACGCTATATTAGTTTACTTTTATAAAAATAAAAATATATATATAAGTAATATTATTATTATAAAGGGGGGTTTTTACCGTTTAATGACTGGTTTGTCGATTTTAAAACTTTAGTCGCAGTTAAAACCAAATGTAAAATATAAATACAAGACTTAAATTAAAGCGTAAAGTAAATAACGATAATGAAATTGCGATTAATAAAAATGCGATAAAATAAACTTGCGATAATTAAAAAGTACGATAATTAAAAGTGTAATTAAATACAATGACAATAAAAATGCGATAATTAGAAGTGCAATTAAATATAAAATGAAGGAAATTAAATATGAAATAAAAGAATTATGCTTATTTAAACTTCCGTAATCATGATGTTTGACGTGTTGATTTTAGTTTTATGCCCATGGGTTAATTGTCCTTTGTCCTGGATTATTTAATATGTCCGTCTGGTTTTTGTCCATAACAGTCCATCAGTCATAAATATAAAGTGCGAGTGTCCTCGTCAAATTATCCTTATACCCGAAGTTAAATATTCCAACTAATTGGGGACTTAAACTGTAACAAGATTTTAATACTTTGTTTAATAATTACACCAGGATGTTGACTGAGTGTAACCCAAGGTTTTAATATTTTGTTATCAATTATACCAAGTGTTCTTGTACATAATTTCACCCATGTTTTAATTATTCTAGTGGCTATTAATCCATTCCCGTGTCCGGTTGAATGAACGATTATTCGTACATATAAATACCCCGCCCATCGTGTCCGATCGAGTGTATATGGTAATTTATAGGGACGCCCAATTATAAATCTTTATATTAACATTAAAAAACTATCATTTAGTTAAACAAATATAAAGCCCATTAATAGCCCATAGTCTAATTTCCACAAGTGTCATTCTTTTGTCCAAACCCCAATTATGGTACAAAGCCCAATTACCCAATTTTAGTAATTAGCCCAACATCATGATTCTTCGTTTTAAATAAGCATAATAATAACTTAGCTACGAGATATTAAATTAAAAAGATTGAACATAACTTACAATGATTAAAAATAGCGTAGCGTTACACGGACAGAATTTCGACTTACACCCTTACAACATTCGCTAACATACCGTTATTATTAGAATTAAAATTAAAATTAAAATTAAAATTAAAATTAAAATTAAAATATAAATATAAATATTTACGTATTATGAGAGAAGAAGAAAATGGATGGTTTTTACGATCAGAATGCGCGAGCTTTATAGGCAGTTTCAAAATTAGGGGCTCCGCGACTCGCGGCATTTTTTGCCTTCAAACTCCGCGAGTCGTGGAGTTTGAAATTACAGCTCACAAACTTTGGAGTCTTTCTTGCCGACGAATTTTTATTATTTATATAATATATAAATAATTATAAGAATTATTTAAATATTATATTATATTTATGTGCATAGTTGACTTGTAATTTTTAGTCCGTTGCGTCCAGCGTTGAGAGTTGACTCATGTCCCGGTTCCGGATTTTCGAACGTCATTGCGTACAATTTAATATCTTGTACTTTGCGTTTTGAATCTTGTACTCTTTGTAATTTCGAGACGTTTCTTATCAATAATTGGAACCTCGTTGATTGTCTTTTGTACTTTTGAGCTTTTTGGTCGTTTGCGTCTTCAATTCGTCGAATCTGTCTTTTGTCTTCACCTTTTATTATTTAAACGAATATCACTTGTAAATAGAACAATTGCAACTAAAAGCTTGTCTTTCTTGAGGAATAATGCTATGAAATATATGTTCGTTTTTAGCATTATCAAATATTCCCACACTTAAGCGTTGCTTGTCCTCAAGCAATATCGTCTTGAAATACTAGAATCACTTCTTTATTCTTCACACTTTGTACATCAGTGATTTCTATACGGCGGTATAAACAATGGTAGTAACGATATGGTTTACAGTCCCACTTGACTATAAAAATTTAGATCCATTAAGGAAATTGGATCTTTATGAAAACATTTGATCTTTTGAAAATTAAATCTAGTTTTTACCCTAGATAAGTTTTCCGGAATAACCCTTTACCGGTGTTTGCAAAATATTTTTGTGGGTTTGGTGGGTTTCAAATTTGAAAATTTTAGCTCAAAACTTGCGGTTTTGTGTCACCCACTTGCTAACCTTGTATTTGGAAAGCAACACGTCCAGTTTACTTGTCCCGTATATTACCTTTCGGTAAACTATCGTCCGGTTGTAAAGGAAAGCGTTAAACAAGCAACTGTTAAGGCAATGTCCCCTGACATGCTTTTAATTATGGTCTATAACGTGTCGGACGCAATTACTATCCTTGGTAGGAGCAATAGTAAAGCTCACCCTTATGATTTTTCGGTCTGGCACAAGGTCCTGTCTTTGACCACTATGCAACCACCGTTCTTACGGTTGACACCCGATTTAGTTCAGGTGACCTAATGAATTCCAGGTGAATTCCTAGGATTTTACGTTCAATGGTAATGAACGCATTGAAAATAGGGTTTTCAGAAAACAAATCAGTTTGTAATTTTGATCAAAATATTTTCTCGTTCAAGCTCGAGTTTAGATATCATTGAATTCCATGAGTTTGTAATTCTCAATCTTTAACGTCAATCTCAAGGATTGAGTAATATCAGGCTTAAAAGCTGATTTTTAGTCTTTAAGGGGATTATCCTTTCTGGGGATCTGATTCATTAGTCTTATTAAGCTAATTTGCATGGTACCCCCCATTGTACGAGATAAATCCTTCTCATGGTTAGGATAAATCTGACCACTTGGTGAACCTGTTTAATGCTAAGGTCCGTGGATTTCCTGCTGATTTTAGTGATGACTTTTCTAGATTTTTCGTCAACCTACAGCTGGTCTGGACGACAACTTCCTGACTTAAATCAAGAAGCGCGTTTCTTTTTCGGAAGACTTTACTTCCATTTAATGATGGAATTGATTCATCGTGTAGATCCATCTCTCTTACAGTAAATCAGGTAAAACTTTTTAGTTTAGTCCAAAGCAAAAGTATTTTCGGTTATTTGTACAAAAATATGTGACATATGTTTTGAATAACTTGGTAATTTTTCTCACACTTGGCTTTTATTTTCCTTTTTATTGTCCTCTATTCCATTTTAAATGAATTTTAACATTTTGGTTTGTTTCTCAATTTATGTCCTTTACGAGGTTACAATAATTTCGGTGTTAAAACCTAGTTTTATCGTTCATAAATATGTATAAACATGATTTTGAGTTCATTTAATTGAAAATTTTGAAAAATTTTACTAGAATCGGGTAGTCTGTATATAAGACTAGGGCTGTTCTTTATTATCAGAGAGCACTAGATTCTAATACAACTACTACGTTACTAGTATTTTTAATGGTAACCAAGTGTTTAAGATAAAAATTATAAAATCCGAAAGAATTTAACCCCTTCCCACACTTAAGATCTTGCAATGCCCTCATTTGCAAGAAATCAGTAACAATTTAAATTATTGAGGGTGATTTGTGTGAAAATGATTAAATTTTTACCAAAGTTTCCAAATATATTGGCTTTTGTTTGCTGAATGATAAATGGTACACATCATTTGTTCATTCCGTCTTGTTGTTATTTCACATATATTTTGCATCTTGTCGTCAAAATTAGTTGCTTTTGCTGAACTTAATGCCAGTCTTTGAAAATGCGTTGTTTTACCCTGTTGTGTACATAAGATAAACTGCAAACATATATACATATTTTTGAAGTTTGGTATATTACCCCACATTCAAAAATTATTAAAATCTAAGAATAAAAGTTAGAAAATTATAAACACTAATACAATATTAACATAAGTATTAAACGTATTATCAATACAAATTACAAAATAAATAAAACTAAGTAGACTAGGGATGATACTGATACCAATAGGGGTTCCACGCATAACCATAGGTGCTATAGAATGCTTCGGCTGGGTTATACGTAGGATACGGTGGTTGCATCTCTATAGACCAGGGAGGGAATATGGGTTTTGGAGTAGGAATATAGTTTCTACCTATATGTTGGCAATGAGCTATGATTTGGTTTTGATGAACTTGCCAATCTTCAAATGCTCTCTGTCTAGCATTTTCGTACTCCTGTGAAGCTATAAACCTTTGCATTTCTTGCACTTCATTTCCCCCTCCTACATTACCTTGCTGTTGGTTTCTCTCAACCTGTGGATGTCTACCATGGTATTGTACTGCGGTGTTATTTTGCCTCTTCAAAACTTTCGCACCATGGTATACATTTAAACCTATTGTATCGCGGGGTTCTGGTTCTTCGACTAATAATCCCCCCCGACTTATATCCACACCGAGATATTCAGCAATCAAAGTAATAAAAATACCACCTCCTATTATGCTATGCGGTCTCATCCCCCTAACCATAGCTGATAAATAATAACCCACACAATAAGGTATACTTACAGCGCTTTGTGGGTCTCGAATACACATATGGTAAAACAAATCCTGTTCATTTACCTTTTCCTTGTTCTTACCTCTTTGTGTAATCGAATTAGCTAAAAACCTATGAATCACTCTTAATTCAGCTCTATCTATATCCAAATAAGAGTAATTCCCCCCTTTGAATCGGTGATGGCTTGTCATCTGACTCCATACACCGTGTGTATCAAAATTTTCATCTATCTTTCTACCATTTAGTATCAACCCTCTACAATCGGCAGATGCTAACTCCTCAGGCGTATATATACGTAAAGCCTGAGCCATGTCTAGTAAAGACATGTGGCGCATCGAACCTCCTAACAAAAATCTAATAAAAGATCGATCGGTTAAACTAGCTACCCGATCATTTAATTCTATACTACACAACAATTCTTCACACCATACTTTATATAAAGGTCTACGCATGGTGGATAAACGTACCCAGTCGTTAAAAGTAGAATTACCATACCTCTGTGCAAGTAATTCCCTAATTGGCCCGGCCAATTCTACAGCTTCTAATGGTCCCCATTCTATGACCCTAGGTACCTCAACAACTTTAGAATGAAGAGTATGCAAACCCCTTTGATATTTTGGATAATCTATCCAAAGTCTTTCAAATCTCAGGTTCGGGTGCAAATCTTCCAAGTGCATATCAGAAAATGTCATGACTGGATGAGGTATATCTTGCTTGTAGTAGTTATCCACCTCCTGTTGTTCCGCATTCTCAGCAGGAGCATTGCGAGCTTGGGATGAAGATTCACCCCTTTCAGTCTGCAAAACACATCAAACACAATTTTTTGTGCATCCAAATATGCATTAGTGTCAGCAAAATCATCGATCAAAATAATTACAATGACATGATCAATTTATATCAAACTTAAGCTCATTTTCATATTTTCATCAAATCTACTTTTTTTCAAATAATCATATACGAAAATGTTCGCCAAGTTCATAAGCATTCAACTCAAATATCATGTCAAAATAATCATTACTAGCAATTAAACAAGTTTCAAATGGCATTATCTCTCAAAAATCAAATTCATGAATTTTAGACTTGAAAAAGTCCACTTTAATTCTCAAAATCATGTTTAGGCTCAAAGTTTGGATCATTTAACTACCTAAACATGTTACACTACTTAATTTAGCAACAATTCATGACAAAAATCGGCCATAACCTGTTTATATCAAAAAGCCCCAAATTTGCTCAAGAACACAAACCCTAGATTACTCAAAATTTGAAGTTTAAGGCTTCTAATCATGTTAAATAGAATCAATCTAGGTTATACAAGCATAATACATAAACAATTTAAGCATAATTACACTAAAAAGCATAAAAATCAAATTGGGGAAAAAATTGCTCAAGAACACTAATTTTCGGATTAAATGGTGTTTAGGTGTAGAAATTTACCGTTTTTCTTGAGTAATTCCTTGATAGCATCCTTCTCAACATGATTTTAGTAAAAGATTTGATGATTAACGGTTAAAAATTGTGATTTTGGGGGTGTTTTTTCGTGTATTTTCGGAGTATTTTCGCTGTGTTTTCTTTGTGGTGTGTGGACTGATCAGTTCTTTGCGTTTTATTTTTTTCTGTATTTTGGTCCTCCCGCGAGTCGCGGGGTTTAAGCCTTCAAACTCCGCGAGTCGCGGAGTTTGGTTTTTTTTTTTTATAACTTATACTAATTAAAACAATTAAGTAATTAATTTTAAAATTTTGTTTCCCTTGTTATTTAGGACGAGGTCGTTTCGGATCGATGTCCTAGTCCGTCCTTCGACAAAATTTTAAAATTTGTCTTTTTGTAGCGATTGTTTTAAAAGCTAAGATTTTTGGGTTTTTTAATGTTTTTGACATACTTTAATTCAATAAGATTAAAAATAATGATAATAAAAGTTCTCGTCCCTCCCTTGGGTAAAGAAATTTTGGTTTAAAGACCTAGTCTTCAACTCATGACGAATTTTAAAAATCATATTTTTAACTTAGCGACATAAAGTAAATTTTTGTTTTTAAATTCACATAACTTAAATATAAAATTCAAAATTAATATTAAAAATTCACACCAAACTTAAAATTTGAAATGCATAAAATTAAAAATTCATATTTTAAAAAATAAAAAATCACACCAACCTTAATTTAAAAATTCATATTATAAATTCACACCAAACTTAATTTGAAAATTCATATTATAAATTCACACCAAAAATACTTTAATGTTATGCGAGGTATATATATAAAACTATTAAATTTTACAAGAAAATACTATTAAATACGATACAATTTTACACAAGATATTTATTTATTTATAGAATGGATATACTTAAACCTTGCTACAACACTTATAGGCAGTGTACCTAATCGTACAGTAGCGTAGTTTTTAGTAAGTCCGGTTCGTTCCACAGGGAAAATCTTTAAACAAAGCTTAACGCTATATTAGTTTACTTTTATAAAAATACAAATATATATAAGTAATATTATTACTATAAAGGGGGGTTTTTACCGTTTAATGACCGGTTTGTCGATTTTAAAACTTTAGTCGCAGTTAAAACCAAATGTAAAATATAAATACAAGACTTAAATTAAAGCGTAAAGTAAATAACGATAATGAAATTGCGATTAATAAAAATGCGATAAAATAAACTTGCGATAAAAAGTACGATAATTAAAAGTGCAATTAAATACAATAACAATAAAAATGCGATAATTAGAAGTGCAATTAAATATAAAATGAAGAAAATTAAATATGAAATAAAAGAATTATGCTTATTTAAACTTCCGTAATCATGATGTTTGACGTGTTGCTTTTAGTTTTATGCCCATGGGTTAATTGTCCTTTGTCCTGGATTATTTAATATGTCCGTCTGGTTTTTGTCCATAACAGTCCATCAGTCATAAATATAAAGTGCGAGTGTCCTCGTCAAATTATCCTTATACCCGAAGTTAAATATTCCAACTAATTGGGGACTTAAACTGTAACAAGATTTTAATACTTTGTTTAATAATTACACCAGGATGTTGACTGAGTGTAACCCAAGGATTTAATATTTTGTTATCAATTATACCAAGTGTCCTTGTACATAATTTCACCCCTGTTTTAATTATTCTAGTGGCTATTAATCCATTCCCGTGTCCGGTTGAATGAACGATTATTCGTACATATAAATACCCCGCCCATCGTGTCCGATCGAGTGTATATGGTAATTTATAGGGACGCCCAATTGTAAATTTTTATATTAACATTGACAAACTATCATTTAGTTAAACAAATATAAATCCCATTAATAGCCCATAGTCTAATTTCCACAAGTGTCGTTCTTTTGTCCAAACCCCAATTATGGTACAAAGTCCAATTACCCAATTTTAGTAATTAGCCCAACATCATGATTACTTTGTTTTAAATAAGCATAATAATAACTTATCTACGAGACATTAAATTAAAAAGGTTGAACATAACTTACAATGATTAAAAATAGCGTAGCGTTACACGGACAGAATTTCAACTTACACCCTTACAACATTCGCTAACATACCCTTATTATTAGAATTAAAATTAAAATTAAAATTAAAATTAAAATATAAATATAAATATTTACGTATTATGAGAGAAGAAGAAAAAGGATATATGATATTGGATGATTTTTACGATCAGAATGCGCGAGCTTTATAGGGAGTTTCAGAATTTGGGGCTCCGCGACTCGCGGCCCTTTTTGCCTTCAAACTCCGCGAGTCGCGGAGTTTGTAAATACAGCTCACTCCTTTTGGAGTCTTTCTTGCCGACGGATTTTTATAATTTATATAATATATAAATAATTATAAGAATTATTTAAATATTATATTATATTTATGTGCATAGTTGACTTGTAATTTTTAGTCCGTTGCGTCGAGCGTTAAGAGTTAACTCTGGTCCCGGTTCTGGATTTTCGAACGTCCTTGCGTACAATTTAATATCTTGTACTTTGCGTTTTGAATCTTGTACTCTTGTAATTTCGAGACGTTTCTTATCAATAATTGGAACCTCTTTGATTGTCTTTTGTACTTTTGAGCTTTTTGGTCGTTTGCATCTTCAATTCGTCGAATCTGTCTTTTGTCTTCACCTTTTATTATTTAAACGAATATCACTTGTAAATAGAACAATTGAAACTAAAAGCTTGTCTTTCTTGAGGAATAATGCTATGAAATATATGTTCGTTTTTAGCATTATCAAATATTCCCATACTTAAGCGTTGCTTGTCCTCAAGCAATATCGTCTGGAAATACTAGAATCACTTCTTTATTCTTCACACTTTGTACATCAGTGATTTCTATACGGCGGTATAAACAATGGTAGTAACGATATGGTTTACAGTCCCACATGACTATAAAAATTTAGATCCATTAAGGAAATTGGATCTTTATGAAAACATTTGATCTTTTGAAAATTAAATCTAGTTTTTACCCTAGATAAGTTTTCCGGAATAACCCTTCACCGGTGTTTGCAAAATATTTTTGTGGGCTTGGTGGGTTTCAGATTTGAAAATTTTAGCTCAAAACTTGCGGTTTTGTGTCACCCACTTGCTAACCTTGTATTAGGAAAGCAACACGTCCAGTTTACTTGTCCCGTATATTACCTTTCGGTAAACTACCATCCGGTTATAAAGGAAAGCGTTGAACAAGCAACTGTTAAGGCAATGTCCCCTGACATGCTTTTAATTATGGTCTATAACGTGTCGGACGCAATTACTATCCTTGTAGGAGCAATAGTAAAGCTCACCCTTATAATTTGTAGGTTTGGCACAAGGTCCTGTCTTTGACCACTATGCAAGCACCGTTCTTACGGTTGACACCCGATTTAGTTCAGGTGACCTAATGAATTCCAGGTGAATTCCTAGGATTTTACGTTCAATGGTAATGAACGCATTGAAAATAGGGTTTTCAGAAAACAAATCGGTTTATAATTTGATCAAAATATTTTCTCGTTCAAGCTCGAGTTTAGATATCATTGAATTCCATGAGTTTGTAATTCTCAATCTTTAAGGTCAATCTCAAGGATTGAGTAATATCAGGCTTAAAAGCTGATTTTTGATCTTTTAAGGAGATTATCGTTTCTGGGGATCTGATTCATTAGTCTTATCCAGCTAATTTGCATGGTGCCCCACCATTGTACGAGATAAATCCTTCTCATGGTTAGGATAAATCTGACCACTTGGCGACCCTGTTTAATGCTGAGGTCCGTGGATTTCCTGCTGATTTTAGGGATGACTTTTCTAGATTTTTCGTCAACCTACAGCTGGTCTGGACGACAACTTCATGACCTAAATCAAGAAGCGCGTGTCTTTTTCGGAAGATTTTACTTCCTTTTAATGATGGAATTGATTCATCGTGTAGATCCATCTCTCTTACAGTAAATCAGGTAAAACTTTTAAGTTTAGTCCAAAGCAAAAGTATTTTCGGTTATTTGTACAAAAATATGTGACATATGTTTTGAATAACTTGGTAATTTTTCTCACACTTGGCTTTTATTTTCCTTTTTATTGTCCTCTATTCCATTTTAAATGAATTTTAACATTTTGGTTTGTTTCTCAATTTATGTCCTTTACGAGGTTACAATAATTTCGGTGTTAAAACCTAGTTTTATCGTTCATAAATATGTATAAACATGATTTTGAGTTCATTTAATTGAAAATTTTGAAAATTTTTACTAGAATCGGGTAGTCTGTATATAAGACTAGGGCTGTTCTTTATAATCAGAGAGCACTAGATTCTAATACAACTACTACGTTACTAGTATTTTTAATGGTAACCAAGTGTTTAAGATAAAAATTATAAAATCCGAAAGAATTTAACCCCTTCCCACACTTAAGATCTTGCAATGCCCTCATTTGCAAGAAATCAGTAACAATTTAAATTATTGAGGGTGATTTGTGTGAAAATGATTAAATTTTTACCAAAGTTTCCAAATATATTGGCTTTTGTTTGCTGAATGATAAATGGTACACATCATTTGTTCATTCCGTCTTGTTGTTATTTCACATATATTTTGCATCTTGTCGTCAAAATTAGTTGCTTTTGCTGAACTTAATGCCAGTCTTTGAAAATGCGTTGTTTTACCCTGTTGTGTACATAAGATAAACTGCAAACATATATACATATTTTTGAAGTTTGGTATATTACCCCACATTCAAAAATTATTAAAATCTAAGAATAAAAGTTAGAAAATTATAAACACTATTACAATATTAACATAAGTATTAAACGTATTATCATTACAAATTACAAAATAAATAAAACTAAGTAGACTAGGGATGATACTGATACCAATAGGGGTTCCACGCATAACCATAGGTGCTATAGAATGCTTTGGCTGGGTTATACGTAGGATACGGTGGTTGCATCTCTATAGACCAGGGAGGGAATATGGGTTTTGGAGTAGGAATATAGTTTCTACCTATATGTTGGCAATGAGCTATGATTTGGTTTTGATGAACTTGCCAATCTTCAAATGCTCTCTGTCTAACATTTTCGTACTCCTGTGAAGCTATAAACCTTTGCATTTCTTGCACTTCATTTCCCCCCTCCTACATTACCTTGCTGTTGGTTTCTCTCAACCTGTGGATGTCTACCATGGTATTGTACTGCGGTGTTATTTTGCCTCTTCAAAACTTTCGCACCATGGTATACATTTAAACCTATTGTATCGCGGGGTTCTGGTTCTTCGACTAATAATCCCCCCGACTTATATCCACACCGAGATATTCAGCAATCAAAGTAATAAAAATACCACCTCTTATTATGCTATGCGGTCTCATCCCCCTAACCATAGCTGATAAATAATAACCCACACAATAAGGTATACTTACAGCGCTTTGTGGGTCTCGAATACACATATGGTAAAACAAATCCTGTTCATTTACCTTTTCCTTGTTCTTACCTCTTTATGTAATCGAATTAGCTAAAAACCTATGAATCACTCTTAATTCAGCTCTATCTATATCCAAATAAGAGTAATTTCCCCCTTTGAATCGGTGATGGCTTGTCATTTGACTCCATACACCGTGTGTATCAAAATTTTCATCTATCTTTCTACCATTTAGTATCAACCCTCTACAATCGGCAGATGCTAACTCCTCAGGCGTATATATACGTAAAGCCTGAGCCATGTCTAGTAAAGACATGTGGCGCATCGAACCTCCTAACAAAAATCTAATAAAAGATCGATCGGTTAAACTAGCTACCCGATCATTTAATTCTATACTACAAAACAATTCTTCACACCATACTTTATATAAAGGTCTACGCATGGTGGATAAACGTACCCAGTCGTAAAAAGTAGAATTACCATACCTCTGTGCAAGTAATTCCCTAATTGGCCCGGCCAATTCTACAGCTTCTAATGGTCCCTATTCTATGACCCTAGGTACCTCAACCACTTTAGAATGAAGAGTATGCAAACCCCTTTGGTATTTTGGATAATCTATCCAAAGTCTGTCAAATCTCAGGTTCGGGTGCAAATCTTCCAAGTGCATATCAGAAAATGTCATGACTGGATGAGGTATATCTTGCTTGTAGTAGTTATCCACCTCCTGTTGTTCCGCATTCTCAATAGGAGCATTGCGAGCTTGGGATGAAGATTCACCCCTTTCAGTCTGCAAAACACATCAAACACAATTTTTTGTGCATCCAAATATGCATTAGTGTCAGCAAAATCATCAATCAAAATAATTACAATGACATGATCAATTTATATCAAACTTAAGCTCATTTTCATATTTTCATCAAATCTACACTTTTTCAAATAATCATATACGAAAATGTTCGCCAAGTTCATAAGCATTCAACTCAAATATCATGTCAAAATAATCATTACTAGCAATTAAACAAGTTTCAAATGGCATTATCTCTCAAAAATCAAATTCATGAATTTTAGACTTGAAAAAGTCCACTTTAATTCTCAAAATCATGTTTAGGCTCAAAGTTTGGATCATTTAACTACCTAAACATGTTACACTACTTAGTTTAGCAACAATTCATGACAAAAATCGGCCATAACCTGTTTATATCAAAAAGCCCCAAATTTGCTCAAGAAAACAAACCCTAGATTACTCAAAATTTGAAGTTTAAGGCTTCTAATCATGTTAAATAGCATCAATCTAGGTTATACAAGCATAATACATAAACAATTTAAGCATAATTACACTAAAAAGCATCAAAATCAAATTGGGGAAAAAATTGCTCAAGAACACTAATTTTCGGATTAAATGGTGTTTAGGTGTAGAAATTTACCGTTTTTCTTGAGTAATTCCTTGATAGCATCCTTCTCAACATGATTTTAGTAAAAGATTTGATGATTAACGGTTAAAAATTGTGATTTTGGGGGTGTTTTTTCGTGTATTTTCGGAGTATTTTCGCTGTGTTTTCTTTGTGGTGTGTGGACTGATCAGTTCTTTGCGTTTTATTTTTTTCTGTATTTTGGTCCTCCCGCGAGTCGCGGGGTTTAAGCCTTCAAACTCCGCGAGTCGCGGAGTTTGGTATTTTTTTTTTATAACTTATACTAATTAAAACAATTAAGTAATTAATTTTAAAATTTTGTTTTCCTTGTTATTTAGGACGAGGTCGTTTCAGATCGATGTCCTAGTCCGTCCTTCGACAAAATTTTAAAATTTATCTTTTTGTAGCGATTGTTTTAAAAGCTAAGATTTTTGGGTTTTTTAATGTTTTTGGCATACTTTAATTCAATAAGATTAAAAATAATGATAATAAAAGTTCTCGTCCCTCCCTTGGGTAAAGCAATTTCGGTTTAAAGACCTAGTCTTCAACTCACGACGAATTTTAAAAATCATATTTTTAACTTAGCGACATAAAGTAAATTTTTGTTTTTAAATTCACACAACTTAAATATAAAATTCAAAATTAATATTAAAAATTCACACCAAACTTAAAATTTGAAATGCATAAAATTAAAAATTCATATTTCAAAAATTAAAAATTCACACCAAACTTAATTTAAAAATTCATATTATAAATTCATATTATAAATTCAAACCAAACTTAATTTGAAAATTCATATTATAAATTCACACCAAACTTAATTTAAAAATTCATATTATAAATTCACACCAAACTTATATTAATTTTTCAAATATTTACAATTTTAAATATATTGATTTTACAAAGTTTACAATATTAATTTAAGATTTATATATTAATTTTAAAAACATGGTAAAAATAAAATTAAAAATCTTTTTGGCTTTTTATCCCACTTTAATCAATCATATATTATCAAAAATATGTGCCCCTCTTTTCGGTAAAGTAATTTCGGTTCCAAGACCTAATTTAACTCATGACGAATTTTTGAAATATTTTGGGTTGATTGATTAAAGATATTTATACCTTAAGAATAAACATTAAATTTCGCAGTGATGTAATAAATTTTTTAATGATATCAATAATTTCGGTCGCCAAACCTAATTTTATTCAATACGAATTTAATACTTTATAGCGAACAAATTAGCGTTTATTATCAAAAGGTTAAAAATAAAAATAAAAAAAAAATAAAAACTGTACAGACATACTTTTGAAATAGATTTCTTAGTTATACGATCTATCCCATTCATAAGATAGTCGGTTTAATTGGTTTTCCATAGCTACATAGGCGTAACCTCGAGCATTCAGTGTTTTTTCTTCTAAACATATGAACGGTCCGTCTCTGCATAAAGTAACAAATTCGGTATTTGAATAGGTTTGATTATTTGAACATTTACCTCCATGTGACCATTTTCCGCATTTGTGACATCTTTCTAGGTGTCGTGCTCTTCTTTTCGCTGCGGATTTTGATTTTCCTTTACCAAATTGTAACTTATTATCTTCGCATATGGATTCTTTTCTAACTCCGTCCATTCTTTCTCTGATTACTGATACTATTTCACTTGGTAGTGTGTCATTATTACGTTTAGTGATCAAAGCGTGTAGCATTAGACCATGGTTTAGTTCACAGGCAGTCTTCATTTTGTAAAAACCTAAAAAAATAAAAATTTAGAATGGGGGAGAAGACTAGTTCTTTAGGGTCTGCTAGGGAAAGACCATTCGGGTTCCATTTTCGAGAACTACACGAAAACAGACAATCTAACTCTAACAGAAATACATATTATCCTTTAAAGACTTGATTCTCCCCACACTTAGTTAGCTGTGGTGTCGAAATTGTGATTAACTTCGTTGTCGACTTCCATCGGACTATCTATGTAGTGTTTAACTCTTTGACCATTAACTTTAAATTCAATCCCATTTGAATTTATCAATTCTACTGTTCCGTATGGAAAAACTCTTTTAACTATGAATGGTCCAGACTATCTTGATTTCAATTTTCCAGGAAATAGCTTGAATCGTGAATTGAAAAGAAGAACTCTGTCTCCTTCTTTAAATTCTTTTGAACTTCTGATTCTTTTATCATGCCATTTCTTCGTTCTTTCTTTATAGATTAACGAATTATCGTATGCTTCATGTCTTAATTCTTCTAATTCGTTTAGTTGACTTAATCGTAGACGTCCGGCTTCATGTAAATCAAGATTACATGTCTTCAAAGCCCAAAATGCTTTGTGTTCAATTTCTACTGGAAGATGACATGCTTTTCCATAAACAAGTCTAAAAGGTGTGGTTCCAATTGGAGTTTTGTAGGCTGTTCTAAAAGCCCAGAGTGCATCCTCCAATTTAATGGACCATTCCTTCGGATTTGATCCTACGGTTTTCTCTAGAATACGTTTTAAAGCTCGGTTGGTATTTTCAACTTGTCCACTTGTTTGTGGATGATATGCGGTGGAGATTTTATGAGTTACTCCATATCTTTTAAGAACTTTCTCAAGTTGATTATTATAGAAATGAGTACCCCGATCACTTATTAAAGCTTTCGGTGTTCCAAACCTTGCAAAAAGAAGTTTTAAAAAGTTGACTACAACTCGTGCATCGTTAGTTGGGAAAGCTTGTGCTTCCGCCCATTTAGATACATAATCAATGGCTACGAGAATATAGAGATTATTATGAGATTTTGGAAATGGACCCATAAAGTCAATACCCCAAATGTCAAATACTTCACATACTTGGATGACATTTTGTGGCATTTCATCACGTTGACTTATTTTTCCGGCCCTTTGACAAGCATCACAGGATTTGCAAAGAAGGTGTGCGTCTTTGTAAATTGTAGGCCAATAGAATCCAGCATCATAAACTTTTTTTGCTGTTAGTTGAGGCCCATAATGCCCTCCTGTTGGTCCTGTGTGACAATGGTTTAAAATTTTACTAGCTTCATCTCCAGATACACATCGGCGTATTATTCCGTCTGGACAACTTTTAAACAGGTGTGGATCTTCCCAAAAATAGTGTTTTATATCACTGAAGAATTTCTTTCGTTTTTGGTACGATAATCCTTTTTCAAGGAATCCACAAACTAAGTAGTTTGCATAGTCTGCAAACCATGAAATTTCTTTATAATCTATCTTCAATAGATATTCATCAGGAAAGTTGTCTTGTATGGCCGATTCATTTAGAACTTCTAATTCGGGATTTTCAAGACGAGAAAGATGATCAGCGGCGAGATTTTCTGCTCCTCTTTTATCTCGGATTTCAATATCAAACTCTTGTAAGAGTAAGATCCAACATATTAATCTTGGTTTAGCATCTTGTTTTGAAAATAGGTATCTAAGAGCAGAATGGTCGGTATAGACCACCGTTTTTGCTAGAACGAGATATGATCGAAATTTGTCAAAAGCAAAGACAATAGCAAGGAGTTCTTTTTCAGTAGTTGTATAGTTCGTTTGTGCTCCTTGTAACGTCTTACTAGCATAATATATAGGTTGAAATCATTTTTCAATCCTTTGTCCTAAAACGGCTCCCATTGCAAAATCACTTGCATCGCACATTAGTTCAAATGGTAGATTCCAATTTGGTGTTATCATGATCGGCGCATTAGTTAGTTTCTCTTTAAGAATATTAAAAGATTTGATACATTCATCTGAAAAGATGAATGGAGCATCTTTTTCTAGGAGTTTATTCATAGGAGTGGTAATTTTAGAAAAATCTTTTATGAAACGTCGGTAAAAACCGGCATGCCCTAGAAAACTCCTAACTCCTCTAACATTGGTGGGATGTGGAAGTTTAGCAATTACATCTACCTTAGCTCTATCCACTTCAATTCCTTCTTTTGAAATTTTATGACCAAGAACGATGCCTTCTTTAACCATGAAATGGCATTTCTCCCAATTAAGAACTAGATTTGATTGTTCGCATCTAATAAGCATTCGTTCCAGATTAACTAAACATGATTCAAATGTATCACCGAAGACTGAAAAGTCATCCATGAAAACTTCCATGCATTCTTCTATCATGTCGTGAAAAACTGCCATCATACACCTTTGAAAGGTTGCAGGGGCGTTGCAAAGTCCAAATGGCATGCGTTTGTAAGCAAAAGTACCATAAGGGCACGTGAATGTGATTTTCTCTTGATCTTCGGGTGCTATTGGAATTTGAAAATATCCGGAAAATCCATCTAGAAAACAATAGTAACTATTTCCGGCTAATCTTTCCAACATTTGATCAATGAAAGGTAAGGGAAAGTGATCTTTTCTGGTGGCGTCATTTAATTTTCTATAATCAATACATACACGCCATCCTGTTACAGTCCTAGTAGGAATAAGCTCATTTTTTTCATTTGTAATGACAGTCATGCCACCCTTCTTAGGCACGCATTGAACTGGGCTTACCCATGGACTATCATAAATTGGATAAATTAGACCTGCGTCTAGCAGTTTAATAATTTCTTTTTTAACTACATCTTGCATATTAGGATTTAGTCTTCGTTGGCGTTGCACATACGTTTTATGACCTTCTTCCATAAGGATTTTATGTGTGCAATACGAAGGACTTATTCCTTTAATATCATGAATCTTCCATGCAATGGCTGGTTTATGGGCTTTCAACACAGAAATGAGTTGTGATTTCTCATTTTCAGCAAGAGAAGACGATATTATTACAGGTAATTCAGATTCACCATGTAAATAAGCGTATTCCAAATGGTTTGGAAGTGGCTTTAACTCTAATTTCGGAGGTTCTTCTATCGATGATTTGTATCGATATCTGTCTTCTTCTTTTATCATTTGAATTTCTTCTGTTGTTGGTTCATATCCATTAGCTATAAGTGTAGCTAACATTTCAGCTTCATCAATTGGTTCATTACCTTCTCCTAAAGAACATCCTCCTGTTCCTTGTAATTCTGGAAATTCTTCTAATAATTCTGCATGTGCGTCTATAGTTTGAATATAATAACATGTATCATCTGCAGATTGTGGTTGTTGCATTGCTCTATCAACTGAAAAGGTAACACTCTCGTCCTCTATAGTTAGGGTCAATTTCTTACCGAACACGTCTATCATTGCTTTAGCCGTGTTTAAGAATGGTCTTCCTAATATGAGAGGAACTTGAGAAATTCTTCCATGTACAGAACAACAAAATCTACTGGAAATACTAAAGTACCAACTTTAACTAGCATGTTCTCCATTATCCCTCTAGGATATTTTATTGATCTATCGGCTAGTTGTATGCTTATTCTTGTTGGTTTCAATTCTCCAAGGTCTAGTTTAGCGTATAGTGAATACGGCATTAGATTTATACTAGCACCTAAGTCTGCCAATGCTTCTATTGAACTAAGACTACCCAGAAAACATAGAATTGTGAAACTTCCTGGATCAGATAGTTTTTCTGGTATTTTATTCAACAGCACTGCTGAACAATTAGCATTCATAGTAACAGCCGAGAGTTCTTCCATTTTCTTTCTATTTGAGATTAGATCTTTCAAGAATTTAGCATATCTAGGCATTCCTGAAATCACATCAATGAAAGGAAGATTTACATTTATCTGTTTAAACATATCCAAGAATTTGGATTGCTCGGCTTCAAGTTTCTCTTTCTTCATTTTACTTGGGTAAGAAAGTGGTGGTTGGTATGGTTTAACATAAGGTTTAGCCTTAACTGTGTTATCTTCATTAACCTTTTCAACTACCGGTTCTTTTTCCTTATCTTGATTAGGTTGTGGTTCTTGTGGAGTAGGAATAGCTTCATCAGAAGTTACAGGTATTTCAGGTGGTTTAAGTGTTGTACCACTTCTTGTGGTAATGGCTTTAGCTGTTTCATTTCGGGGGTTAGCATTTGTAACACTAGGTAGACTTCCCAGTTTTCTTTCACCTATTAACCTTGCTAGGTTACTTACTTCTTGTTCCAGATTTTGAATAGAAGCTTGTTGATTTCTAAATGCTTGAGCATTTTGTTCATTAGTTTGTTTCTGAGATGTGAAAAACTGCGTTTGAGTCTCAACTAGCTTCGTCATCATATCTTCTAAATTCGGCTTTTTATCATCGGTTTGTTGTGGTGGTTTGTTTTGAAAATTAGGTCTTTGCTGATTGTAAGTATTATTGGACATTGTTGATTGCTAGGACCTTGTTGGTTGTTGTATGGAATATTTCTGTTATAATTCTGGTTTTGATTGTAAATTGGTCTTGGCGTTTGATAATTATTCTGATAATTATTTCCAGGCCTTTGGTTTATGTATGAAATATTCTCTCTTTGTTCCATTGTTAATTCAATACTGAGACAATCTTTTGTCAAATGTGGTCCTCCACACTGCTCACAACTAATTCGTATTGAGTGAATATCTTTAGACATCTTTTCCATTCGTCTCTCCACAGCATCTATCTTTGCGGAAATGGAATCTAAGTCATGGCTAGAATCGGCTCTAGCTGCTTTAGATGATCTAACGATATCTTTTTCTTGGTGCCACTCATGTGAGTGGGAAGCAGTGTTATCAATAATTTTGTAAGCATCAGTTTCGGTTTTCTTCATAATAGAACCACCAGCCGCTATATCTATGTCTTTTCTTGTAGTGATGTCGCATCCTTGGTAGAATATTTGTACTATTTGACAGGTGTCTAAACCATGTTGCGAACATCCTCTTAACAACTTTCCAAATCTGGCATTGATTAGTCACCATGTGTAGAATTTGTCCTTTGATTTCATAATCTGGCGCATTAATGTCTGGATGAGTAATTGCGTGACCTTGGCCAGTGCGTTTAGCTCTCATTCGGTCTTCCATACTTAAAGGTTCCAGATTCTCCATAATTTAATTTGTTGAATTGGAATCACTAGAGGATTCTGATTTAATGGTTCGTTCCTCAACAATCTCTGTTTGTATGATTGGTGGTTTCGGAGAAAAGTTTAGTGGTTCAGGATCTACGAATCGTTCCTGAATATTCTCCGAATTCTCAATTGTGAGGTCGGGTTCAAAAAATGGATTATCGGAAATTTGAACTAGAGTACTTGGTCGACTGGATGACGATTCTAAAGAAAAATCAACGGCAGTAATATTTGCTAAATGTCTTGATCTAGTTACAGGTGGTGAACGTACAAAAGGTGGTGAACGTCTTGCTCGGTGCATTCACTGAATATCCTATTAGTTTTTAAAAGGAAAGAAAAATTATAATAAGTTATCCAATCAATAGACTTTTCTGATTTTGCCCACGTTTCGAATAGCCAAAAGATGCAGTAGAGGGGCAGTATTCGTTTGGTCTCAATATAATTGAGGACTGTTTGGCTCCAATAACCCGGTCCACGTACAAATCCAACTATTACTACGAACCAGAAAATTTTGATGTCTATCAATTTAACCACTTAAAATAATTTTAAGAAAATTAGATAAGAAGTAGAATAAAAATCTATGTCCTAAAACTAGAATAGCGAGAAATAAGAAAGAAAAAGAGTTTGTCGAAAAAAGTCGAAAAAGAAAAATGGTTGAAAAATAAAAGGTGACGGAAAAATAAAAGAAACTTATAAAACTTAAAAACACTTGACTAACCTAACCTTATTACTACAACTAACTTAAAATTATAATCGCAAATTGAGATTACTAATTGGAATGATAATTGATACATAGGTAAAAGTCGTCTAAAAATATTAAAGCTTACAGGAAAAACTAAATCCCAAATGGAAATAACTTAAAAGGAAACTAAAACTTAAAAAGGCGTCGCAAATTTCTAAAGCACCTAAATCTTAGTCCAAAGAAAAAGCACTTAAGGAATTCTACGGCAAAGCCTAAAAATCTAGAAGTAAAAATAACTATGGCAAAAACTAAGTTTAAAAGTAAATATGAGCTAAAAATACAAATATTATGCTAAAACGATTAAAAAGGGACAAAATATAAAAATATACAAAAAGTTGTAAAAAGTACAATTTTTATAAAAATATTATTTTTATATTATTTATTTATTAAAACTATTAATTTTACAATTTAATAAAACTAATTAAACTAAATACATAAATTAATTAAAACTTAAATTAAGTACTAAATTAATTAAATATTTAACCCTAAATACAAATTAATTAATAATAATTAATAATACTCCGTATTTAATGCAGATTAGGGTTCTGTCAGGCGCGTGTCAGAGTGTCTCCGCGAGTCGCGGTATTCCAAGTATTAAAAGCCGGAAGCGCAACGCTAATATAAAAAAAAAAAAAATTTAGTTTACTTCTATTAAAATTCGTTTTTATAAAAATACGTTTTAAATATTTGAAAATATAAAAAGAAAAACAAAAATATAAATATTTTTAGGAGTTTGATAAATATTTAAGTTTTATAAAGTTTCTTTAGTTTGTAAAAATATAAGTTTTATTTAATTTATTTTATAAATATATTTTATAAATATAAAACCGAAAAAAAAAATTTAATATATATAAATCTATTTTTAAGATATTTTTAAAATTATAAAGAAGTTCTATTTTTATTTAAGTTTTTAAATATAAGTTTTTATTATACAAATATTTTGATATAAAAACAGAAAATATAAAATAAAAAATATAAAAAAAAACGCGTCAATTTAAACTGTACCAGAGTTGAATTTTGGAACCCCGCGACTCGCGGAGTTTTATGCTTGAAATACCGCAACTCGCGGAGACACTCGGACACGCGCCTGACAGAACCCTAATCTGCATTAAATACGGAGTATTATTAATTAATTTGTATTTAGGGTTAAATATTTAATTAATTTAGTATTTAATTTAAGTTTTAATTAATTTATGTATTTAGTTTAATTAGTTTTATTAAATTGTAAAATTAATAGTTTTAATAAATAAAATAATATAAAAATAATATTTTTATAAAAATTGTACTTTTTACAACTTTTTGTATATTTTTATAATTTGTCCCTTTTTAATCGTTTTAGCGTAATATTTGTATTTTTAGCTCATATTTAGTTTTAAACTTAGTTTTTGCCATAGTTATTTTTTTAATTCTAGATTTTTAGGCTTTGCCGTAGAATTCCTTAAGTGCTTTTTCTTTAGACTAAGATTTAGGTGCTTTTAATTTTGCGACGCCTTTTTAAGTTTTAGTTTCCTTTTAAGTTATTTCCATTTGGGATTTAGTTTTTCCTGTAAGCTTTAATATTTTTAGACGACTTTTACCTATGTATCAATTATCATTCCAATTAGTAATCTCAATTTGCGATTATAATTTTAAGTTAGTTGTAGTAATAAGGTTAGGTTAGTCAAGTGTTTTTAAGTTTTATAAGTTTCTTTTATTTTTCTGTCACCTTTTATTTTTCAACCATTTTTCTTTTTCGACCTTTTTCCGACGAACTCTTTTTCTTTCTTATTTCTCGCTATTCTAGTTTTAGGACATAGATTTTTAATCTACTTCTTATCTAAATTTCTTAAAATTACGAAAATTTATTTTAAGTGGTTAAATTGATAGACATCAAAATTTTCTGGTTCGTAGTAATAGTTGGATTTGTACGTGGACCGGGTTATTGGAGCCAAACAGTCCTCAATTATATTGAGACCAAACGAATCCTGCCCCTCTGCTGCATCTTTTGGCTATTCGAAACGTGGGCAAAATCAGAAAAGTCTATTGATTAGATAACTTATTATAATTTTTCTTTCCTTTTAAAAACTAATAGGATATTCAGTGAATGCACCGAGCAAGACGTTCACCACCTGTAACTAGATCAAGATATTTAGCAAATATTACTGCCGTTGATTTTTCTTTAGAATCGTCATCTAGTCGAGCAAGTACTCTAGTTCAAATTTCCGATAATCCATTTTTTGAACCCGACCTCACAATTGAGAATCCGGAGAATATTCAGGAGCGATTCGTAGATCCTGAACCACTAAACTTTCCTCCGGAACCACCAATCATTCAAACAGAGATTGTTGAGGAACGAACCATTAAATCAGAATCCTCTAGTGATTCCAATTCAACAAATTCAATTATGGAGAATCTGGAACCTTTAAGTATGGAAGACCGAATGAGAGCTAAACGCACTGGCCAAGGTCACACAATTACTCATCCAGACATTAATGCGCCAGATTATGAAATCAAAGGACAAATTCTACATATGGTGACTAATCAATGCCAATTTAGTGGTGCGCCGAAGGAAGATCCAAATGAACATTTACGTACCTTTAATAGGATCTGCACACTATTTAAAATTCGAGAAGTGGAGGATGAACAGATATATCTCATGTTATTTCCCTGGACTTTAAAGGGAGAAGCCAAAGATTGGTTGGAATCGTTACCTGAAGGGGCGATTGATACATTGGATGTTTTAGTTGAAAAATTTCTTAAACAATTCTTTCCTGCATCTAAAGCCGTAAGACTTCAAGCAGAAATTGTTACGTTCACACAGAAACCAAATGAAACTCTATATGAGGCGTGGACTAGATTTGGAAAGTTGTTAAGAGGATGTTCGCAACATGGTTTAGACACCTGTCAAATAGTACAAATATTCTACCAAGGATGCGACATCACTACAAGAAAAGACATAGATATAGCGGCTGGTGGTTCTATTATGAAGAAAACCGAAACTGATGCTTACAAAATTATTGATAACACTGCTTCCCACTCACATGAGTGGCACCAAGAAAAAGATATCGTTAGATCATCTAAAGCAGCTAGAGCCGATTCTAGCCATGACTTAGATTCCATTTCCGCAAAGATAGATGCTGTGGAGAGACGAATGGAAAAGATGTCTAAAGATATTCACTCAATACGAATTAGTTGTGAGCAGTGTGGAGGACCACATTCGACAAAAGATTGTCTCAGTATTGAATTAACAATGGAACAAAGAGAGAATATTTCATACATAAACCAAAGGCCTGGAAATAATTATCAGAATAATTATCAACCGCCAAGACCGATTTACAATCAAAACCAGAATTATAACCGAAATATTCCATACAACAACCAACAAGGTCCTAGCAATCAACAAGTATCCAATAATACTTGCAATCAGCAAAGACCTAATTTTCAAAACAAACCACCACAACAAACCGATGATAAAAATCCGAATTTAGAAGATATGATGACGAACCTAGTTGAAACTCAAACGCAGTTGTTCACATCTCAGAAACAAAATAATGAACAAAATGCTCAAGCATTTAGAAATCAACAAGCTTCTATTCAAAATCTGGAACAAGAAGTAAGTAACCTAGCAAGGTTAATAGGTGAAAGAAAACCGGGAAGTCTACCTAGTGATACAAATGCTAACCCCCGGAATGAAACAGCTAAAGCCATTACCACAAGAAGTGGTACAACACTTAAACCACCTGAAATACATGTAACTTCTGATGAAGCTATTCCTACTCCACAAGAACCACAACCTAATCAAGATAAGGAAAAAGAACCGGTAGTTGAAAAGGTTAATGAAGATAACACAGTTAAGGCTAAACCTTATGTTAAACCATACCAACCACCACTTCCTTACCCAAGTAAAATGAAGAAAGAGAAACTTGAAGCCGAGCAATCCAAATTCTTGGATATGTTTAAACAGATAAATGTAAATCTTCCTTTCATTGATGTGATTTCAGGAATGCCTAGATATGCTAAATTCTTGAAAGATCTAATCTCAAATAGAAAGAAAATGGAAGAACTCTCGGCTGTTACCATGAATGCTAATTGTTCAGCAGTGCTGTTGAATAAGATACCAGAAAAACTATCTGATCCAGGAAGTTTCACAATTCCATGTTTTCTGGGTAGTCTTAGTTCAATAGAAGCATTGGCAGACTTAGGTGCTAGTATAAATCTAATGTCGTATTCACTATACGCTAAACTAGACCTTGGAGAATTGAAACCAACCAGAATAAGCATACAACTAGTCGATAGATCAATAAAATATCCTAGAGGGATAATGGAGAACATGCTAGTTAAAGTTGGTACTTTAGTATTTCCAGTAGATTTTGTTGTTCTGGACATGGAAGAAGATTCTCAAGTTCCTCTCATATTAGGAAGACCATTCTTAAACACGCCTAAAGTAATGATAGACGTGTTCGGTAAGAAATTGACCCTAAGTATAGAGGACGAGAGTGTTACCTTTTTAGTTGATAGAGCAATGCAACAACCACAATCTGCAGATGATACATGTTATTATATTCAAACTATAGATGCACATGCAGAATTATTAGAAGAATTTCCAGAATTACAAGGAACAGGAGAATGTTCTTTAGGAGAAGGTAATGAACCAATTGATGAAGCTGAAATGTTAGCTACGCTTATAGCTAATGGATATGAACCAACAACAGAAGAAATTCAAATGCTAAAAGAAGAAGACGGATATCGATACAAATCATCGATAGAAGAACCTCCGAAATTAGAGTTAAAGCCACTTCCAAACTATTTGGAATACGCTTATTTACATGGTGAATATGAATTACCTGTAATAATATCGTCTTCTCTTACTGAAAATGAAAAATCATAACTCATTTCTGTATTGAAAGCCCATAAACCAGCCATTGCATGGAAGATTCATGATATTAAAGGAATAAGTCCTTCGTATTGCACACATAAAATCCTTATGGAAGAAGGTCATAAAACGTATGTGCAACGCCAATGAAGACTAAATCCTAATATGCAAGATGTAGTTAAAAAAGAAATTATTAAACTGCTAGATGCAGGTCTAATTTATCCAATTTCTGATAGTCCATGGGTAAGCCCAGTTCAATGCGTGCCTAAGAAGGGTGGCATGACTGTCATTATAAATAAAAAAAATGAGCTTATTCCTACTAGGACTGTAACAGGATGGCGTGTGTGTATTGATTATAGAAAATTAAATGACGCCACCAGAAAAGATCACTTTCCCTTACCTTTCATTGATCAAATGTTGGAAAGATTAGCCGGAAATAGTTACTATTGTTTTCTAGATGGATTTTCCGGATATTTTCAAATTCCAATAGCACCCGAAGATCAAGAGAAAACCACATTCACGTGCCCTTATGGTACTTTTGCTTACAAACGCATGCCATTTGGACTTTGCAACGCCCCTGCAACCTTTCAAAGGTGTATGATGGCGATTTTTCACGACATGATAGAAGAATGCATGGAAGTTTTCATGGATGACTTTTCAGTCTTCGGTGATACATTTGAAACATGTCTAGCTAATCTGGAACGAATGCTTATTAGATGCGAACAATCAAATCTAGTTCTTAATTGGGAGAAATGCCATTTTATGGTTAAAGAAGGCATCGTTCTTGAACATAAAATTTCAAAAGAAGGAATTGAAGTGGATAGAGCTAAAGTAGATGTAATTACTAAACTTCCACATCCCACCAATGTTAGAGGAGTTAGGAGTTTTCTAGGGCATGCCGGTTTTTACCGACGTTTCATAAAAGAATTTTCTAAAATTGCCACTCCTATGAATAAACTCCTAGAAAAGGATGCCCCATTCATCTTTTCAGATGAGTGTATCAAATCTTTTAATATTCTTAAAGAGAAACTAACTAATGCGCCAATCATGATAATGTAGTGACCCGAACTTTTCCATGTTTATATATATTAATTGATATTGATATTTACAAGATTAAATGTTTCCAACATGTTAAGCAATGAAACTTGTTAAGACTTGATTAATTGAAATATGTTTCATATAGATAATTGACCACCCAAGTTGACCGGTGATTCACGAATGTTAAAACTTGTAAAAACTATATGATGACATATATATGGATATATATATAGTTAACATGATACTATGATAAGTAAACATATCATTAAGTATATTAACAATGAACTACATATGTTAAAACAAGACTACTAACTTAATGATTTTTAAACGAGACATATATGTAACGATTATCGTTGTAAAGACATTTAATGTATATATATCATATTAAGAGATATTCATACATGATAATATCATGATAATATAATAATTTAAAATCTCATTTGATATTATAAATGTTGGGTTAACAACATTTAACAAGATCGTTAACCTAAAGGTTTCAAAACAACACTTACATGTAACGACTAACGATGACTTAACGACTCAGTTAAAATGTATATACATGTAGTGTTTTAATATGTATTTATACACTTTTGAAAGACTTCAATACACTTATCAAAATACTTCTACTTAACAAAAATTCTTACAATTACATCCTCGTTCAGTTTCATCAACAATTCTACTCGTATGCACCCGTATTCGTACTCGTACAATACACAGCTTTTAGATGTATGTACTATTGGTATATACACTCCAATGATCATCTCTTAGCAGCCCATGTGAGTCACCTAACACATGTGGGAACCATCATTTGGAAACTAGCATGAAATATCTCATAAAATTACAAAAATATGAGTAATCATTCATGACTTATTTACATGAAAACAAAATTACATATCCTTTATATCTAATCCATACACCAACGACCAAAAACACCTAAAAACACTTTCATTCTTCAATTTTCTTCATCTAATTGATCTCTCTCAAGTTCTATCTTCAAGTTCTAAGTGTTCTTCATATATTCTACAAGTTCTAGTTACATAAAATCAAGAATACTTTCAAGTTTGCTAGTTCACTTCCAATCTTGTAAGGTGATCATCCAACCTCAAGAAATCTTTATTTCTTACAGTAGGTTATCATTCTAATACAAGGTAATAATCATATTCAAACTTTGGTTCAATTTCTATAACTATAACAATCTTATTTCAAGTGATGATCTTACTTGAACTTGTTTTCGTGTCATGATTCTGCTTCAAGAACTTCGAGCCATCCAAGTATCCGTTGAAGCTAGATCCATTTTTCTCTTTTCTAGTAGGTTTATCCAAGGAACTTAAGGTAGTAATGATGTTCATAACATCATTCGATTTATACATATAAAGCTATCTTATTCGAAGGTTTAAACTTGTAATCAATAGAACATAGTTTAGTTAATTCTAAACTTGTTCGCAAACAAAAGTTAATCCTTCTAACTTGACTTTTAAAATCAACTAAACACATGTTCTATATCTATATGATATGCTAACTTAATGATTTAAAACCTGGAAACACGAAAAACACCGTAAAACCGAATTTACGCTGTCGTAGTAACACCGCGGGCTGTTTTGGGTTAGTTAATTAAAAACTATGATAAACTTTGATTTAAAAGTTGTTATTCTGAGAAAACGATTTTTATTATGAACATGAAACTATATCCAAAAATTATGGTTAAACTCAAAGTGGAAGTATGTTTTCTAAAATGGTCATCTAGATGTCGTTCTTTCGACTGAAATGACTACCTTTACAAAAACGACTTGTAACTTATTTTTCCGACTATAAACCTATACTTTTTCTGTTTAGATTCATAAAATAGAGTTCAATATGAAACCATAGCAATTTGATTCACTCAAAACGGATTTAAAATGAAGAAGTTATGGGTAAAACAAGATTGGATAATTTTTCTCATTTTAGCTACGTGAAAATTGGTAACAAATCTATTCCAACCATAACTTAATCAACTTGTATTGTATATTATGTAATCTTGAGATACCATAGACACGTATACAATGTTTCGACCTATCATGTCGACACATCTATATATATTTCGGAACAACCATAGACACTCTATATGTGAATGTTGGAGTTAGCTATACAGGGTTGAGGTTGATTCCAAAATATATATAGTTTGAGTTGTGATCAATACTGAGATACGTATACACTGGGTCGTGGATTGATTCAAGATAATATTTATCGATTTATTTCGGTACATCTAACTGTGGACAACTAGTTGTAGGTTACTAACGAGGACAGCTGACTTAATAAACTTAAAACATCAAAATATATTAAAAGTGTTGTAAATATATTTTGAACATACTTTGATATATATGTATATATTGTTATAGGTTCGTGAATCAACCAGTGGCCAAGTCTTACTTCCCGACGAAGTAAAAAAATCTGTGAAAGTGAGTTATAGTCCCACTTTTAAATTCTAATATTTTTGGGATGAGAATACATGCAGGTTTTATAAATGATTTACAAAATAGACACAAGTACGTGAAACTACATTCTGTGGTTGAATTATCGAAATCGAATATGCCCCTTTTTATTAAGTCTGGTAATCTAAGAATTAGGGAACAGACACCCTAATTGACGCGAATCCTAAAGATAGATCTATTGGGCCTAACAAACCCCATCCAAAGTACCGGATGCTTTAGTACTTCGAAATTTATATCATATCCGAAGGGTGTCCCGGAATGATGGGGATATTCTTATATATGCATTTTGTTAATGTCGGTTACCAGGTGTTCACCATATGAATGATTTTTATCTCTATGTATGGGATGTGTATTGAAATATGAAATCTTGTGGTCTATTGTTACGATTTGATATATATAGGTTAAACCTATAACTCACCAACATTTTTGTTGACATATTAAGCATGTTTATTCTCAGGTAATTATAAGAGCTTCTGCAGTCGCATACTTAAATAAGGACGAGATTTGGAGTCCATGCTTGTATGATATTGTGTAAAAACTGCATTCAAGAAACTTATTTTGTTGTAACATATTTGTATTGTAAACCATTATGTAATGGTCGTGTGTAAACAGGATATTTTAGATTATCATTATTTGATAATCTACGTAAAGCTTTTAAACCTTTATTGATGAAATAAAGGTTATGGTTTATTTTAAAATGAATGCAGTCTTTGAAAAACGTCTCATATAGAGGTCAAAACCTCGCAACGAAATCAATTAATATGGAACGTTTTTAATCAATAAGAACGGGACATTTCAGTTGGTATCCGAGCATTGGTCTTAGAGAACTAGAATTTTGCATTAGTGAGTCTGGACTTCGACCGTGTTTACTTGAAAAATGATTGCTTAACAAATTTTGTTGGAAACTATATATTTTTAACATGTGAATATTATGTGATATATTAATCTCTTAACGCGTTTGATATTATGTGATAGATGTCTACCTCTAGAACAAGTCCCATTGACTCACCTAATAATAATGAAGAGTCAAATGTAAATTGGAATGATTCGTGGACTGATTCACAAGTTCCCGAAGAGGAACCGGAAGAAGAGTCGGAACCGGAAGAAGAATCGGTACCGGAAGAAGAATCGGAACCGGATGAAGAAATAGAACCGGTGGGGGAATTAATAAAATGGTTAAGTAAAAGAAAATCCTCAACCAACTGACCAAGGTTAATTATGGTCAATGGTGTTTCCGCCAAGGAAGCAAAATATTGGGAGGATTACCAATTCTCCGATGAATCGGATTCCGACGAGAATTCCGATGATGTTATAGAAATTACCCCAACTGAATTTAAAAAGGCAAAAGAAAATAATAAGGGAAAGGGCATAAAAATAGAGAAATCTAATTCCAACCCCGATGAACTTTATATGTATCGTCAACCCCCGAAGTCCTTAAGTTGTAACAATGACCCGGGAACCTCTAAACCACCAGGTTTTTCTAAACCAATGTGGATAACGACGGCTCGTATTAGGGGAACATCATATATCCCTAGAAACTTGGCAAAACGAACCAAAACCGAAGAAGAATAAACAAGCGAGTCGGAATAAGATAGTTGTATTCGTGTGGTGTAATATAAGTAATATAGTGTGCTTATGCTTTATGATATATGTAAAAATTGCTTGTATTAATAAGTATTTTTTTTATGAATCTAACTCTTGTCTATTTTACAGTATAAAAACACAAAATGGATAGACAACCCAATATTTTAAGAGACCTACCCGGAGACATGATTGATGAAATCTTGTCTAGAGTCGGTCAGAATTCTTCGGCACAACTATTTAAGGCGAGATCAGTTTGTAAGACATTCGAAGAACGTTCCAAGAATGCCTTGGTTTATAAAAGGCTTTCGTCCGAAAGATGGGGGATATCACATTGGGAAATCCATAAGTTACGATGTGTTTACTTTGACGCATATATTGCGGGGAACCCAAATGCTATTTTACGCAATGGGTTAAGAAATTATTTTGACTCAATATATCCGAATATTGGACTTCGTGATTTAGAAAAAGCGGCTAACATGCAACATAAAGAAGCATGTTATGCTTACGGATTAGTAATGTTCGCTTCTCACCAAAGTAAGAACAAGAACATCGGGCTACAACTATTAAACAAAACGTTCCCACAAGTGACGGAGTCGGTAATTGGGGTAAGAAATGAGGTTTTTAGATTGTTACGGGACTGTTGGACATTACGTAACCCTCGTACCTTTGACGACGTTACAACACGCTGTCTTATCAACGACCATAACGGTTATGTTCCACAAGACCAAGGATGGGAAGTAATCCTAGTAAAACCAGAATGCATGACTTGTTTCTGGACGTATGAATTACGTGTCTTTATTGCCTTTGCTGAACGACTTGTGTACTAGCTAGAATTATCTTCACAACCATCTTGTATCAAATTTATTGTGTGCTATATTTCATGCTATATGTAAAATAAGCGGTATTGTAAGTTTGTAAAATATTGTGTAAAAGTTTGAACGCGAAATATTATTATAATCAGTTTTTCATATAGAATTGTAGTAGTTGAATTGTATACTAGCTACTAAGTATGAACTTAACGGGTAGGTACTACCCGAATTTAAACTTATAAAACGCTAATATGAAGAAAAAGCTTTTATAAATGAGTTCATATTATGCTACGAAATACTATTAACTACTCTTAATATTCTGTATGATTAACTTGTTCCATTTGACTATTTTGAAGGAAATGGCACCGACTACTCGACACACCGTGAATATGAATGAAGAGGAATTCCGTACTTTTCTAGCTTCAAACATAGCCGCAGTACAGGCTGCGCTACATACCAACAATAACCTTGGATCTAGCAGTACAGGAAATCGTGTACGATGCACCTACAAAGAATTCACTGCCTGCAAACCTTTGGAATTTGATGGAACCGAAGGACCGATCGGATTGAAACGGTGGACCGAGAAGGTCGAATCGGTGTTTGCCATAAGTAAGTGTACTGAAGAGGATAAAGTGAAGCACGCTACGCATACCTTCACAGGTTCTGCGTTAACATGGTGGAATACCTATCTAGAGCAAGTGGGACAAGACGATGCGTACGCACTACCGTGGTCAGCATTCAAGCACTTGATGAATGAGAAGTACCGTCCCAGAACCGAGGTCAATAAGCTCAAGACAGAACTTAGAGGGTTACGAACCCAAGGATTTGATATTACCACGTACGAAAGACGATTCACAGAATTGTGCCTATTGTGTCCGGGAGCGTTCGAAGATGAGGAAGAGAAGATCGACGCGTTTGTGAAAGGATTACCGGAAAGAATCCAAGAAGATATAAGTTCACACGAGCCCGCCTCCATACAACAGGCATGTAGAATGGCTCACAAACTAGTGAAACAGATTGAAGAAAGAATTAAAGAACAGACTGCTGAAGAGGCCAATGTGAAGCAAGTCAAAAGAAAGTGGGAGGAAAACGGTGATAAGAATCACCAATACAACAACAGCAATTACAACAATAATCGCAACAATTATCCCAACAATCGCAACATCAATCGCAACTACAACAAACGGCCCAACAACAACAACAACAACAACAGCAACTACAACAATCATCCCAACAACAATAATAACCGCAACAACAACAACAATCAGAAGCAGCTATGCCAGAGGTGTGAAAAGTATCACTCGGGGTTCTGCACCAAATTTTGCAACAAGTGTAAAAGAAATGGTCATAGCGCTGCGAAGTGTGAGGTCTACGGATCAGGGGTTAATAGAACGAAAGGAACAAATGGTGTCGGAACGAGTAATGGCGGAGCAAGTAGTGTCGGAGCAAGTTATGCCAATGTAGTTTGTTATAAATGTGAAAAACCGGGCCACATTATTAGAAATTGCCCGAACCAGGAGAACACGAATGGACAAGGCCGCGGAAGAGTTTTCAATATTAATGCGGCAGAGGCACAGGAAGACCCGGAGCTTGTTACGGGTACGTTTCTTATTGACAATAAATCTGCTTACGTTTTATTTGATTCGGGTGCGGATAGAAGCTATATGAGTAGAGATTTTTGTGCTAAATTAAGTTGTCCATTGACGCCTTTGGATAGTAAATTTTTACTCGAATTAGCAAATGGTAAATTAATTTCAGTAGATAATATATGTCGGAATCGAGAAATTAAACTGGTTAGCGAAACATTTAAGATTGATTTGATACCAGTAGAGTTAGGAAGTTTTGATGTGATAATCGGTATGGACTGGTTGAAAGAAGTGAAAGCAGAGATCGTTTGTTATAAAAATGCAATTCGCATTATACGAGAATAAGGAAAACCCTTAATGGTGTACGGAGAAAAGGGCAACACGAAGCTACATCTTATTAGTAATTTGAAGGCACAAAAACTAATAAGAAAAGGTTGCTATGCTGTTCTAGCACACGTCGAAAAAGTACAAACTGAAGAAAAGAGCATCAATGATGTTCCCATTGCAAAAGAATATCCCGATGTATTTCCGAAAGAATTACCGGGATTACCCCCACATCGATCCGTTGAATTTCAAATAGATCTTGTACCAGGAGCTGCACCAATAGCTCATGCTCCTTATAGACTCGCACCCAGCGAGATGAAAGAACTGCAAGGCCAATTACAAGAACTTTTAGAGCGTGGTTTCATTCGACCAAGCACATCACCGTGGGGAGCTCCTGTTTTGTTTGTCAAGAAGAAAGATGGTACATTCAGGTTGTGTATCGACTAACGAGAGTTGAACAAACTTACCATCAAGAACCGCTACCCACTACCGAGATTCGACGACTTATTTGATCAACTACAAGGCTCGTCTGTTTATTCAAAGATTGACTTACGTTCCGTGTATCATCAAATGCGGGTGAAAGAAGATGATATTCCAAAGACTGCTTTCAGAACACGTTACAGTCATTACGAGTTTATGGTCATGCCGTTTGGTTTAACTAATGCACCAGCTGTGTTCATGGACCTTATGAACCGAGTGTGTGGACCATACCTTGACAAGTTTGTCATTGTCTTCATTGATGACATACTTATTTACTCAAAGAATGACCAAGAACACGGTGAACATTTGAGAAAGGTGTTAGAAGTATTGAGGAAGGAAGAATTGTACGCTAAGTTTTCAAAGTGTGCATTTTGGTTGGAAGAAGTTCAATTCCTTGGTCACATAGTGAACAAAGAAGGTATTAAGGTGGATCCGGCAAAGATAGAAACTGTTGAAAAGTGGGAAACCCCGAAAACTCCGAAACACATACGCCAGTTTTTAGGACTAGCTGGTTACTACAGAAGGTTCATCCAAGACTTTTCCAGAATAGCAAAACCCTTGACTGCATTAACGCATAAAGGGAAGAAATTTGAATGGAATGATGAACAAGAGAAATCGTTTCAGTTATTGAAGAAAAAGCTAACTACGGCACCTATATTGTCATTGCCTGAAGGGAATGATGATTTTGTGATTTATTGTGATGCATCAAAGCAAGGTCTCGGTTGTGTATTAATGCAACGAACGAAGGTGATTGCTTATGCGTCTAGACAATTGAAGATTCACGAACAAAATTATACGACACATGATTTGGAATTAGGCGCGGTTGTTTTTGCATTAAAGACTTGGAGGCACTACTTATATGGGGTCAAAAGTATTATATATACCGACCACAAAAGTCTTCAACACATATTTAATCAGAAACAACTGAATATGAGGCAGCGTAGGTGCATTGAATTATTGAATGATTACGACTTTGAGATTCGTTACCACCCAGGGAAGGCAAATGTGGTAGCCGATGCCTTGAGCAGGAAGGACAGAGAACCCATTCGAGTAAAATCTATTAATATAATGATTCATAATAACATTACTACTCAAATAAAGGAGGCACAACAAGGAGTTTTAAAAGAGGGAAATTTAAAGGATGAAATACCCAAAGGATCGGAGAAGCATCTTAATATTCGGGAAGACGGAACCCGGTATAGGGCTGAAAGGATTTGGGTACCAAAATTTGGAGATATGAGAGAAATGGTACTTAGAGAAGCTCATAAAACCAGATACTCAATACATCCTGGAACGGGGAAGATGTACAAGGATCTCAAGAAACATTTTTGGTGGCCGGGTATGAAAGCCGATGTTGCTAAATACGTAGGAGAATGTTTGACGTGTTCTAAGGTCAAAGCTGAGCATCAGAAACCATCAGGTCTACTTCAACAACCCGAAATCCCGGAATGGAAATGGGAAAATATTACCATGGATTTCGTCACTAAATTGCCAAGGACTGCAAGTGGTTTTGATACTATTTGGGTAATAGTTGATCGTCTCACCAAATCAGCACACTTCCTACCAATAAGAGAAGATGACAAGATGGAGAAGTTAGCACGACTGTATTTGAAGGAAGTCGTCTCCAGACATGGAATACCAATCTCTATTATCTCTGATAGGGATGGCAGATTTATTTCAAGATTCTGGCAGACATTACAGCAAGCATTAGGAACTCGTCTAGACATGAGTACTGCCTATCATCCACAAACTGATGGGCAGAGCGAAAGGATGATACAAACGCTTGAAGACATGCTACGAGCATGTGTTATTGATTTCGGAAACAGTTGGGATCGACATCTACCGTTAGCAGAATTTTCCTACAACAACAGCTACTATTCAAGCATTGAGATGGCGCCATTTGAAGCACTTTATGGTAGAAAGTGCAGGTCTCCGATTTGTTGGAGTGAAGTAGGGGATAGACAGATTACGGGTCCGGAGATTATACAAGAAACTACCGAGAAGATCATCCAAATTCAACAACGGTTGAAAACCGCCCAAAGTCGACAAAAGAGCTACGCTGACATTAAAAGAAAAGATACAGAATTTGAAATTGGAGAGATGGTCATGCTTAAAGTTGCACCTTGGAAAGGCGTTGTTCGATTTGGTAAACGAGGGAAATTAAATCCAAGGTATATAGGACCATTCAAGATTATTTATCGTGTCGGACCAGTAGCTTACCGACTTGAGTTACCTCAACAACTCGCGGCTGTACATAACACTTTCCACGTCTCGAATTTGAAGAAATGTTTTGCTAAAGAAGATCTCACTATTCCGTTAGATGAAATCCAAATCAATGAAAAACTTCAATTCATCGAAGAACCCGTCGAAATAATGGATCGTGAGGTTAAAAGACTTAAGCAAAACAAGATACCAAATGTTAAGGTTCGATGGAATGCTCGTAGAGGACCCGAGTTCACCTGGGAGCGTGAAGATCAGATGAAGAAGAAATACCCGCATCTATTTCCAGAAGATTCGTCAACACCTTCAACAGCTTAAAATTTCGGGACGAAATTTATTTAACGGGTAGGCACTGTAGTGACCCGAACTTTTCCATGTTTATATATATTAATTGATATTGATATTTACAAGATTAAATGTTTCCAACATGTTAAGCAATCAAACTTGTTAAGACTTGATTAATTGAAATATGTTTCATATAGATAATTGACCACCCAAGTTGACCGGTGATTCACGAACGTTAAAACTTGTAAAAACTATATGATGACATATATATGGATATATATATAGTTAACATGATACTATGATAAGTAAACATATCATTAAGTATATTAACAATGAACTACATATGTTAAAACCAGACTACTAACTTAATGATTTTTAAACGAGACATATATGTAACGATTATCGTTGTAAAGACATTTAATGTATATATATCATATTAAGAGATATTCATACATGATAATATCATGATAATATAATAATTTAAAATCTCATTTGATATTATAAACGTTGGGTTAACAACATTTAACAAGATCGTTAACCTAAAGGTTTCAAAACAACACTTACATGTAACGACTAACGATGACTTAACGACTCAGTTAAAATGTATATACATGTAGTGTTTTAATATGTATTTATACACTTTTGAAAGACTTCAATACACTTATCAAAATACTTCTACTTAACAAAAATGCTTACAATTACATCCTCGTTCAGTTTCATCAACAATTCTACTTGTATGCACCCGTATTCGTACTCGTACAATACACAGCTTTTAGATGTATGTACTATTGGTATATACACTCCAATGATCAGCTCTTAGCAGCCCATGTGAGTCACCTAACATATGTGGGAACCATCATTTGGCAACTAGCATGAAATATCTCATAAAATTACAAAAATATGAGTAATCATTCATGACTTATTTACATGAAAACAAAATTACATATCCTTTATATCTAATCCATACACCAACGACCAAAAACACCTACAAACACTTTCATTCTTCAATTTTCTTCATCTAATTGATCTCTCTCAAGTTCTATCTTCATGTTCTAAGTGTTCTTCATATATTCTACAAGTTCTAGTTACATAAAATCAAGAATACTTTCAAGTTTGCTAGTTCACTTCCAATCTTGTAAGGTGATCATCCAACCTCAAGAAATCTTTGTTTCTTACAGTAGGTTATCATTCTAATACAAGGTAATAATCATATTCAAACTTTGGTTCAATTTCTATAACTATAACAATCTTATTTCAAGTGATGATCTTACTTGAACTTATTTTCGTGTCATGATTCTGCTTCAAGAACTTCGAGCCATCCAAGGATCCGTTGAAGCTAGATATATTTTTCTCTTTTCCAGTAGGTTTATCCAAGGAACTTAAGGTAGTAATGATGTTCATAACATCATTCGATTCATACATATAAAGCTATCTTATTCGAAGGTTTAAACTTGTAATCACTAGAACATAGTTTAGTTAATTCTAAACTTGTTCGCAAACAAAAGTTAATCCTTCTAACTTGACTTTTAAAATCAACTAAACACATGTTCTATATCTATATGATATGCTAACTTAATGATTTAAAACCTGGAAACACGAAAAACACCGTAAAACCGAATTTACGCCGTCGTAGTAACACCGCGGGCTGTTTTGGGTTAGTTAATTAAAAACTATGATAAACTTTGATTTAACAGTTGTTATTCTGAGAAAATGATTTTTATTATGAACATGAAACTATATCCAAAAATTATGGTTAAACTCAAAGTGGAAGTATGTTTTCTAAAATGGTCATCTAGACGTCGTTCTTTCGACTGAAATGACTACCTTTAAAAAAAAGACTTGTAACTTATTTTTCCGACCATAAACCTATACTTTTTCTGTTTGGATTCATAAAATAGAGTTCAATATGAAACCATAGCAATTTGATTCACTCAAAACGGATTTAAAATGAAGAAGTTATGGGTAAAACAAGATTGGATAATTTTTCTCATTTTAGCTACGTGAAAATTGGTAACAAATCTATTCCAACCATAACTTAATCAACTTGTATTGTATATTATGTAATCTTGAGATACCATAGACACGTATACAATGTTTCGACCTATCATGTCGACACATCTATATATATTTCGGAACAACCATAGACACTCTATATGTGAATGTTGGAGTTAGCTATACAGGGTTGAGGTTGATTCCAAAATATATATAGTTTGAGTTGTGATCAATACTGAGATACGTATACACTGGGTCGTGGATTAATTCAAGATAATATTTATCGATTTATTTCTGTACATCTAACTGTGTACAACTAGTTGTAGGTTACTAACGAGGACAGCTGACTTAATAAACTTAAAACATCAAAATATATTAAAAGTGTTGTAAATATATTTTGAACATACTTTGATATATATGTATATATTGTTATAGGTTCGTGAATCAACCAGTGGCCAAGTCTTACTTCCCGACGAAGTAAAAAAATCTGTGAAAGTGAGTTATAGTCCCACTTTTAAATTCTAATATTTTTGGGATGAGAATACATGCAGGTTTTATAAATGATTTACAAAATAGACACAAGTACGTGAAACTACATTCTATGGTTGAATTATCAAAATCGAATATGCCCCTTTTTATTAAGTCTGGTAATCTAAGAATTAGGGAACAGACACCCTAATTGACGCGAATCCTAAAGATAGATCTATTGGGCCTAACAAACCCCATCCAAAGTACCGGATGCTTTAGTACTTCGAAATTTATATCATATCCGAAGGGTGTCCCGGAATGATGGGGATATTCTTATATATGCATTTTGTTAATGTCGGTTACCAGGTGTTCACCATATGAATGATTTTTATCTCTATGTATGGGATGTGTATTGAAATATGAAATCTTGTGGTCTATTGTTACGATTTGATATATATAGGTTAAACCTATAACTCACCAACATTTTTGTTGACGTATTAAGCATGTTTATTCTCAGGTGATTATTAAGAGCTTCCGCAGTCGCATACTTAAATAAGGACGAGATTTGGAGTCCATACTTGTATGATATTGTGTAAAAACTGCATTCAAGAAACTTATTTTGTTGTAACATATTTGTATTGTAAACCATTATGTAATGGTCGTGTGTAAACAGGATATTTAGATTATCATTATTTGATAATCTACGTAAAGCTTTTTAAACCTTTATTGATGAAATAAAGGTTATGGTTTATTTTAAAATGAATGCAATCTTTGAAAAACGTCTCATATAGAGGTCAAAACCTCGCAACGAAATCAATTAATATGGAACGTTTTTAATCAATAAGAATGGGACATTTCAGATAACACCAAATTGGAATCTACCATTTGAACTAATGTGCGATGCAAGTGATTTTGCAATGGGAGCCGTTTTAGGACAAAGGATTGAAAAACGATTTCAACCTATATATTATGCTAGTAAGACGTTACAAGGAGCACAAACGAACTATACAACTACTGAAAAAGAACTCCTTGCTATTGTCTTTGCTTTTGACAAATTTCGATCATATCTCGTTCTAGCAAAAACGGTGGTCTATACCGACCATTCTGCTCTTAGATACCTATTTTCAAAACAAGATGCTAAACCAAGATTAATCCGTTGGATCTTACTCTTACAAGAGTTTGATATTAAAATCCGAGATAAAAGAGGAGCAGAAAATCTCGCCGCTGATCATCTTTCTCGTCTTGAAAATCCCGAATTAGAAGTTCTAAATGAATCGGCCATACAAGACAACTTTCCTGATGAATATCTATTGAAGATAGATTATAAAGAAATTCCATGATTTGCAGACTATGCAAACTATTTAGTTTGTGGATTCCTTGAAAAAGGATTATCGTACCAAAGACGAAAGAAATTCTTCAGTGATATAAAACACTATTTTTTGGAAGATCCACTTCTGTTTAAAAGTTGTCCTGATGGAATAATACGCCGATGTGTATTTGGAGATGAAGCTAGTAAAATATTAAACCATTGTCACACAGGACCAACAGGAGGGCATTATGGGCCTCAACTAACAGCAAGAAAAGTTTATGATGCTGGATTCTATTGGCCTACAATTTACAAAGACGCACACCTTCTTTGCAAATCCTGTGATGCTTGTCAAAGGGCCAGAAAAATAAGTCAACGTGATGAAATGCCACAAAATGTCATACAAGTATGTGAAGTATTTGACATTTGGGGTATTGACTTTATGGGTCCATTTCCAAAATCTCATAATAATCTATATATACTCGTAGCCATTGATTATGTATCTAAATGGGCTGAAGCACAAGCTCTCCCAACTAACGATGCACGAGTTGTAGTCAATTTTTTAAAACATCTTTTTGCAAGGTTTGGAACACCGAAAGCTTTAATAAGTGATCGGGGTACTCATTTCTGTAATAATCAACTTGAGAAAATTCTTAAAAGATATGGAGTAACTCATAAAATCTCCACCGCATATCATCCACAAACAAGTGGACAAGTTGAAAATACCACCGAGCTTTAAAACGTATTCTAGAGAAAACCGTAGGATCAAATCCGAAGGAATGGTCCATTAAATTGGAGGATGCACTCTGGGCTTTTAGAACAGCCTACAAAACTCCAATTGGAACCACACCTTTTAGACTTGTTTATGGAAAAGCATGTCATCTTCCAGTAGAAATTGAACACAAAGCATTTTGGGCTTTGAAGACATGTAATCTTGATTTACATGAAGCCGGACGTCTACGATTAAGTCAACTAAATGAATTAGAAGAATTAAGACATGAAGCATACGAAAATTAGTTAATCTATAAAGAAAGATTATCCATCTCTGTTTTAATAGTTATTTAAGAATATTTATAGGGATTAATAGCCATTTTACACAAGATATGTTATGGGATACGATGTTATGCGAGGTGTATATAAAATAGCTATTATATTTTAGCAGAAAATACTATTAAATACGATACAATTTTACACAAGATATTTATTTATTTAGAGAATGGATATACTTAAACCTTGCTACAACACTTATAGGCAGTGTACCTAATCTTACAGTAGTGTAGTTTTTAGTAAGTCCGGTTCGTTCCACAGGGAAAATCTTTAAACAAAGCTTAACGCTATATTAGTTTACTTTTATAAAAATACAAATATATATATATAAGTAATATTATTATTATAAAGGGGGGTTTTTACCGTTTGATGACCGGTTTGTCGATTTTAAAACTTTAGTCGCAGTTAAAACCAAATGTAAAATATTAAAAATAAATACAAGACTTAAATTAAAGCGTAAAGTAAATAACGATAATGAAATTGCGAATAATAAAAGTGCGATAAAATAAACTTGCGATAATTAAAAAGTACGATAATTAAAAGTGCAATTAAATACAATAACAATAAAAATGCGATAATTAGAAGTGCAATTAAATATAAAATAAAGGAAATTAAATATGAAATAAAAGAATTATGCTTATTTAAACTTCCGTAATCATGATGTTTGACGTGTTGCTTTTTAGTTTATTCCCATGGGTTAATTGTCCTTTGTCCTGGATTATTTAATATGTCCGTCTGGTTTTTGTCCATAACAGTCCATCAGTCATAAATATAAAATGCGAGTGTCCTCGTCAAATTATCCTTATACCAGAAGTTAAATATTCCAACTAATTGGGGACTTAAACTGTAACAAGATTTTAATACTTTTTTTAATAATTACACCAGGATGTCGACTGAGTGTAACCCAAGGTTTTAATATTTTGTTATCAATTATACCAAGTGTCCTTGTACATAATTTCACCCCTGTTTTAATTATTCTAGTGGCTATTAATCCATTCCCGTGTCCGGTTAAATGAACGATTATTCGTACATATAAATACCCCGCCCATCGTATCCGATCGAGTGTATATGGTAATTTATAGGGATGCCCAATTGTAAATCTTTATATTAACATTAACAAACTATCATTTAGTTAAACAAATATAAAGCCCATTAATAGCCCATAGTCTAATTTCCAAAAGTGTCGTTCTTTTGTCCAAACCCCAATTATGGTACAAAGCCCAATTACCCAATTTTAGTAATTAGCCCAACATCATGATTACTTCGTTTTAAATAAGCATAATAATAACTTAGCTACGAGACATTAAATTAAAAAGGTTGAACATAACTTACAATGATTAAAAATAGCTTAGCGTTACATGGACAGAATTTCGACTTACACCCTTACAACATTCGCTAACATACCCTTATTATTAGAATTAAAATTAAAATTAAAATTAAAATATAAATATAAATATTTACGTATTATGAGAGAAGAAGAAAAAGGATGGTTTTTACGATTAGAATGCGCGAGCTTTATAGGCAGTTTCAAAATTAGGGGCTCCGCGACTCGCGGCATTTTTTGCCTTCAAACTCCGCGAGTCGCGGAGTTTGAAATTACAGCTCACAAACTTTGGAGTCTTTCTTGCTGACGGATTTTTATTATTTATATAATATATAAATAATTATAAGAATTATTTAAATATTATATTATATTTATGTGCATAGTTGACTTGTAATTTTTAGTCCGTTGCATCGAGCGTTGAGAGTTGACTCATGTCCTGGTTCTGGATTTTCGAACGTCATTGCGTACAATTTAATATCTTGTACTTTGCGTTTTGAATCTTGTACTCTTTGTAATTTCGAGACGTTTCTTATCAATAATTGGAACCTCTTTGATTGTCTTTTGTACTTTTGAGCTTTTTGGTCATTTGCGTCTTCAATTCGTCGAATCTGTCTTTTGTCTTCACCTTTTATTATTTAAACGAATATCACTTGTAAATAGAACAATTGCAACTAAAAGCTTGTCTTTCTTGAGGAATAATGCTATTTGATAATGCTAAAAACGAACATATATTTCATAGCATTATTCCTCAAGAAAGACAAGCTTTTAGTTGCAATTGTTCTATTTACAAGTGATATTCGTTTAAATAATAAAAGGTGAAGACAAAAGACAGATTCGACGAATTGAAGACGCAAACGACCAAAAAGCTCAAAAGTACAAAAGACAATCAAAGAGGTTCCAATTATTGATAAGAAACGTCTCGAAATTACAAAGAGTACAAGATTCAAAACGTAAAGTACAAGATATTAAATTGTACGCAATGACGTTCGAAAATCCGGAACCGGGATATGAGTCAACTCTCAACGCTCGACGCAACGGACTAAAAATTACAAGTCAACTATGCACATAAATATAATATAATATTTAAATAATTCTTATAATTATTTATATATTATATAAATAATAAAAATCCGTCGGCAAGAAAGACTCCAAAGTTTGTGAGCTGTAATTTCAAACTCCGCGACTCGCGGAGTTTGAAGGCAAAAAATGCCGCGAGTCGCGGAGCCCCTAATTTTGAAACTGCCTATAAAGCTCGCGCATTCTGATCGTAAAAACCATCCTTTTTCTTCTTCTCTCATAATACGTAAATATTTATATTTATATTTTAATTTTAATTTTAATTTTAATTTTAATTCTAATAATAACGGTATGTTAGCGAATGTTGTAAGGGTGTAAGTCGAAATTCTGTCCGTGTAACGCTACGCTATTTTTAATCATTGTAAGTTATGTTCAACCTTTTTAATTTAATGTCTCGTAGCTAAGTTATTATTATGCTTATTTAAAATGAAGTAATCATGATGTTGAGCTAATTACTAAAATTGGGTAATTGGGCTTTGTACCATAATTGGGGTTTGGACAAAAGAACGACACTTGTGGAAATTAGACTATGGGCTATTAATGGGCTTTATATTTGTTTAACTAAATGATAGTTTGTTAATGTTAATATAAAGATTTACAATTGGGCGTCCCTATAAATTACCATATACACTCGATCGGACACGATGGGCGGGGTATTTATATGTACGAATAATCGTTCATTCAACCGGACACGGGAATGGATTAATAGCCACTAGAATAATTAAAACAGGGGTGAAATTATATACAAGGACACTTGGTATAATTGATAACAAAATATTAAAACCTTGGTTTACACTCAGTCAACATCCTGGTGTAATTATTAAACAAAGTATTAAAATCTTGTTACAGTTTAAGTCCCCAATTAGTTGGAATATTTAACTTCGGGCATAAAGATAATTTGACGAGGACACTCGCACTTTATATTTATGACTGATGGACTGTTATGGACAAAAACCAGACGGACATATTAAATAATCCAGGACAAAGGACAATTAACCCATGGGCATAAAACTAAAATCAACACGTCAAACATCATGATTACGGAAGTTTAAATAAGCATAATTCTTTTATTTCATATTTAATTTCCTTTATTTTATATTTAATTGCACTTTTAATTATCGCATTTTTATTGTTATTGTATTTAATTGCACTTTTAATTATCGTACTTTTTAATTATCGCAAGTTTATTTTATCGCACTTTTATTATTCGCAATTTCATTATCGTTATTTACTTTACGCTTTAATTTAAGTCTTGTATTTATTTTTAATATTTTACATTTGGTTTTAACTTCGACTAAAGTTTTAAAATCGACAAACCGGTCATTAAACGGTAAAAACCCCCCTTTATAATAATAATATTACTTATATATATATTTGTATTTTTATAAAAGTAAACTAATATAGCGTTAAGCTTTGTTTAAAGATTTTCCCTGTGGAACGAACAGGACTTACTAAAAACTACACTACTGTACGATTAGGTACACTGCCTATAAGTGTTGTAGCAAGGTTTAAGTATATCCATTCTCTAAATAAATAAATATCTTGTGTAAAATTGTATCGTATTTAATAGTATTTTCTGCTAAAATATAATAGCTATTTTATATACACCTCGCATAACATCAAAGTATTTTTGGCGCCGCTGCCGTGGAATCGCTTAAAAGCCGGAAGCGCAACGCTAATATAAAAAAAAAAATTTAGTTTACTTTTATTAAAATTCGTTTTTATAAAAATACGTTTTAAATATTCGAAAATATAAAAAGAAAAACAAAAATATAAGTATTTTTAAGATTTTGTTAAATATTTAAGTTTTATAAAGTTTCTTTATTTTTATATAAGTTTTATTTAAGTATTTTGTTTTTATTTAAAACATATAAAATATATATATATATATATATATATATATATATATATATATATATATATATATATATATATATATATAAATCTAGTTTTACGATTTTTATTTTTAAAATAATAAAGTAGTTCTATTTTTTATTCTAGTTTTTAAAATATAAGTTTTTATTATATAAATATTTTTATTTAAAAAAAAACGCGTCAAATTTTGAACTGTACCAGAGTTGAATTTTGGAACCCCGCGACTCGCGGGGTTTGCTGCTTGGAATACCGCGACTCGCGGAGACACTCTGACACGCGCCTGACAGAACCCTAATCTGCATTAAATACGGAGTATTATTAATTATTATTAATTAATTTGTATTTAGGGTTAAATATTTAATTAATTTAGTATTTAATTTAAGTTTTAATTAATTTATGTATTTAGTTTAATTAGTTTTATTAAATTATAAAATTAATAGTTTTAATAAATAAATAATATAAAAATAATATTTTTATAAAAATTGTACTTTTTACAACTTTTTGTATATTTTTATATTTTGTCCCTTTTTAATCGTTTTAGCGTAATATTTGTATTTTTAGCTCATATTTAGTTTTAAACTTAGTTTTTGCCATAGTTATTTTTACTTCTAGATTTTTAGGCTTTGCCGTAGAATTCCTTAAGTGCTTTTTCTTTAGACTAAGATTTAGGTGCTTTAGAAATTTGCGACGCCTTTTTAAGTTTTAGTTTCTTTTTAAGTTATTTTCATTTGAGATTTAGTTTTTTCCCGTAAGCTTTAATATTTTTAGACGACTTTTACCAATGTATCAATTATCATTCTAATTAGTAATTTCAATTTGCGATTATAATTTTAAGTTAGTTGTAGTAATAAGGTTAGGTTAGTCAAGTGTTTTTAAGTTTTATAAGTTTCTTTTATTTTTCCGTCACCTTTTATTTTTCAACCATTTTTCTTTTTCGACTTTTTTCGACGAACTCTTTTTCTTTCTTATTTCTCGCTATTCTAGTTTTAGGACATAGATTTTTATTCTACTTCTTATCTAATTTTCTTAAAATTACGAAAATTTATTTTAAGTGGTTAAATTTATAGACATCAAAATTTTCTGGTTCGTAGTAATAGTTGGATTTGTACGTGGACCGGGTTATTGGAGCCAAACAGTCCTCAATTATATTGAGACCAAACGAATCCTGCCCCTCTGCTGCATCTTTTGGCTATTCGAAACGTGGGCAAAATCAGAAAAGTCTATTGATTGGATAACTTATTATAATTTTTCTTTCCTTTTAAAAACTAATAGGATATTCAGTGAATGCACCGAGCAAGACGTTCACCACCTTTTGTACGTTCACCACCTGTAACTAGATCAAGACATTTAGCAAATATTACTGCCGTTGATTTTTCTTTAGAATCGTTATCCAATCGACCAAGTACTCCAGTTCAAATTTACGATAATCCATTTTTTGAACCCGACCTCACAATTGAGAATCCGGAGAATATTCAGGAACGATTCGTAGATCCTGAACCACTAAACTTTCCTCCGGAACCACCAATCATTCAAACAGAGATTGTTGAGGAACGAACCATTAAATCAGAATCCTCTAGTGATTCCGATTCAACAAATTCAATTATGGAGAATCTGGAACCTTTAAGTATGGAAGACCGAATGAGAGCTAAACGCACTGGCCAAGGTCACGCAATTACTCATCCAGACATTAATGCGCCAGATTATGAAATCAAAGGACAAATTCTACACATGGTGACTAATCAATGCCAATTTAGTGGTGCGCCGAAGGAAGATCCAAATGAACATTTACGTACCTTTAATAGGATCTGCACACTATTTAAAATCCGAGAAGTGGAGGATGAACAGATATATCTCATGTTATTTCCCTGGACTTTAAAGGGAGAAGCCAAAGATTGGTTGGAATCGTTACCTGAAGGGGCGATTGATACATGGGATGTTTTAGTTGAAAAATTTCTTAAACAATTCTTTCCTGCATCTAAAGCAGTAAGACTTCAAGGAGAAATTGTTACGTTCACACAGAAGCCAAATGAAACTCTATATGAGGCGTGGACTAGATTTGGAAAGTTGTTAAGAGGATGTCCGCAACATGGTTTAGACACCTGTCAAATAGTACAAATATTCTACCAAGGATGCGACATCACTACAAGGAAAGACATAGATATAGCAGCTGGTGGTTCTATTATGAAGAAAACCGAAACTGATGCTTACAAAATTATTGATAACACTGCTTCCCACTCACATGAGTGGCACCAAGAAAAAGATATCGTTAGATCATCTAAAGCAGCTAGAGCCGATTCTAGCCATGACTTAGATTCCATTTCCGCAAAGATAGATGCTGTCGAGAGACGAATGGAAAAGATGACTAAGGATATTCACTCAATACGAATTAGTTGTGAGCAGTGTGGAGGACCACATTTGACAAAAGATTGTCTCAGTATTGAATTAACAATGGAACAAAGAGAGAATATTTCATACATAAACCAAAGGCCTGGAAATAATTATCAGAATAATTATCAACCGCCAAGACCGATTTACAATCAAAACCAGAATTATAACAGAAATATTCCATACAACAACCAACAAGGTCCTAGCAAACCACAAGTATCCAATAATACTTACAATCAGCAAAGACCTAATTTTCAAAACAAACCACCACAACAAACCGATGATAAAAAGCCGAATTTAGAAGATATGATGACGAAGCTAGTTGAGACTCAAACGCAGTTTTTCACATCTCAAAAACAAACTAATGAACAAAATGCTCAAGCATTTAGAAATCAACAAGCTTCTATTCAAAATCTGGAACAAGAAGTAAGTAACCTAGCAAGGTTAATAGGTGAAAGAAAACCGAGAAGTCTACCTAGTGATACAAATGCTAACCCCCGAAATGAAACAGCTAAAGCCATTACCACAAGAAGTGGTACAACACTTAAACCACCTGAAATACATGTAACTTCTGATGAAGCTATTCCTACTCCACAAGAACCACAACCTAATCAAGATAAGGAAAAAGAACCGGTAGTTGAAAAGGTTAATGAAGATAACACAGTTAAGGCTAAACCTTATGTTAAACCATACCAACCACCACTTCCTTACCCAAGTAAAATGAAGAAAGAGAAACTTGAAGCCGAGCAATCCAAATTTTTGGATATGTTTAAACAGATAAATGTAAATCTTCCTTTCATTGATGTGATTTCAGGAATGCCTAGATATGCTAAATTCTTGAAAGATCTAATCTCAAATAGAAAGAAAATGGAAGAACTCTCGGCTGTTACTATGAATGCTAATTGTTCAGCAGTGCTGTTGAGTAAGATACCAGAAAAACTATCTGATCCAGGAAGTTTCACAATTCCATGTTTTCTGGGTAGTCTTAGTTCAATAGAAGCATTGGCAGACTTAGGTGCTAGTATAAATCTAATGCCGTATTCACTATACGCTAAACTAGACCTTGGAGAATTGAAACCAACCAGAATAAGCATACAACTAGCCGATAGATCAATAAAATATCCTAGAGGGATAATGGAGAACATGCTAGTTAAAGTTGGTACTTTAGTATTTCCAGTAGATTTTGTTGTTCTGGACATGGAAGAAGATTCTCAAGTTCCTCTCATATTAGGAAGACCATTCTTAAACACGGCTAAAGCAATGATAGACGTGTTCGGTAAGAAATTGACCCTAAGTATAGAGGACGAGAGTGTTACCTTTTCAGTTGATAGAGTAATGCAACAACCACAATCTGCAGATGATACATGTTATTATATTCAAACTATAGATGCACATGCAGAATTATTAGAAGAATTTCCAGAATTACAAGGAACAGGAGAATGTTCTTTAGGAGAAGGTAATGAACCAATTGATGAAGCTGAAATGTTAGCTACACTTATAGCTAATGGATATGAACCAACAACAGAAGAAATTCAAATGCTAAAAGAAGAAGACAGATATCGATACAAATCATCGATAGAAGAACCTCCGAAATTAGAGTTAAAGCCACTTCCAAACCATTTGCAATACGCTTATTTACATGGTGAATCTGAATTACCTGTAATAATATCGTCTTCTCTTACTGAAAATGAGAAATCACAACTCATTTCTGTGTTGAAAGCCCATAAACCAGCCATTGCATGGAAGATTCATGATATTAAAGGAATAAGTCCTTCGTATTTCACACATAAAATCCTTATGGAAGAAGGTCATAAAACGTATGTGCAACGCCAACGAAGACTAAATCCTAATATGCATGATGTAGTTAAAAAAGAAATTATTAAACTGCTAGACGCAGGTCTAATTTATCCAATTTCTGATAGTCCATGGGTAAGCCCAGTTCAATGCGTGCCTAAGAAGGGTGGCATGACTGTCATTACATATGAAAAAAATGAGCTTATTCCTACTAGGACTGTAACAGGATGGCGTGTGTGTATTGATTATAGAAAATTAAATGACGCCACCAGAAAAGATCACTTTCCCTTACCTTTCATTGATCAAATGTTGGAAAGATTAGCCGGAAATAGTTACTATTGTTTTCTAGATGGATTTTCCGGATATTTTCAAATTCCAATAGCACCCGAAGATCAAAAGAAAACCACATTCACGTGCCCTTATGGTACTTTTGCTTACAAACGCATGCCATTTGGACTTTGCAACGCCCCTGCAACCTTTCAAAGGTGTATGATGGCGATTTTTCACGACATGATAGAAGAATGCATGGAAGTTTTCATGGATGACTTTTCAGTCTTCGGTAATACATTTGAAACATGTCTAGCTAATCTGGAACGAATGCTTATTAGATGCGAACAATCAAGTCTAGTTCTTAATTGGGAGAAATGTCATTTTATGGTTAAAGAAGGCATCGTTCTTGGACATAAAATTTCAAAAGAAGGAATTGAAGTGGATAGAGCTAAAGTAGATGTAATTACTAAGCTTCCACATCCCACCAATGTTAGAGGAGTTAGGAGTTTTCTAGGGCATGCCGGTTTTTACCGACGTTTCATAAAAGATTTTTCTAAAATTGCCACTCCTATGAATAAACTCCTAGAAAAGGATGCTCCATTCATCTTTTCAGATGAGTGTATCAAATCTTTTAATATTCTTAAAGAGAAACTAACTAATGCGCCGATCATGATAACACCAAATTGGAATCTACCATTTGAACTAATGTGCGATGCAAGTGATTTTGCAATGGGAGCCGTTTTAGGACAAAGGATTGAAAAACGATTTCAACCTATATATTATGCTAGTAAGACGTTACAAGGAGCACAAATGAACTATACAACTACTGAAAAAGAACTCCTTGCTATTGTCTTTGCTTTTGACAAATTTCGATCATATCTCGTTCTAGCAAAAACGGTGGTCTATACCGACCATTCTGCTCTAAGATACCTATTTTCAAAACAAGATGCTAAACCAAGATTAATCCGTTGGATCTTACTCTTACAAGAGTTTGATATTGAAATCCGAGATAAAAGAGGAGCAGAAAATCTCGCCGCTGATCATCTTTCTCGTCTTGAAAATCCCGAATTAGAAGTTCTAAATGAATCGGCCATACAAGACAACTTTCCTGATGAATATCTATTGAAGATAGATTATAAAGAAATTCCATGGTTTGCAGACTATGCAAACTACTTAGTTTGTGGATTCCTTGAAAAAGGATTATCGTACCAAAGACGAAAGAAATTCTTCAGTGATATAAAACACTATTTTTGGGAAGATCCACATCTGTTTAAAAGTTGTCCCGATGGAATAATACGCCGATGTGTATTTGGAGATGAAGCTAGTAAAATTTTAAACCATTGTCACACAGGACCAACAGGAGGGCATTATGGACCTCAACTAACAGCAAGAAAAGTTTATGATGCTGGATTCTATTGGCCTACAATTTACAAAGACGCACATCTTCTTTGCAAATCCTGTGATGCTTGTCAAAGGGCCGGAAAAATAAGTCAACGTGATGAAATGCCACAAAATGTCATCCAAGTATGTGAAGTATTTGACATTTGGGGTATTGACTTTATGGGTCCATTTCCAAAATCTCATAATAATCTCTATATTCTCGTAGCCATTGATTATGTATCTAAATGGGCGGAAGCACAAGCTCTCCCAACTAACGATGCACGAGTTGTAGTCAACTTTTTAAAACGTCTTTTTGCAAGGTTTGGAACACCGAAAGCTTTAATAAGTGATCGGGGTACTCATTTCTGTAATAATCAACTTGAGAAAGTTCTTAAAAGATATGGAGTAACTCATAAAATCTCCACCGCATATCATCCACAAACAAGTGGACAAGTTGAAAATACCAACCGAGCTTTAAAACGTATTCTAGAGAAAACCGTAGGATCAAATCCGAAGGAATGGTCCATTAAATTGGAGGATGCACTCTGGGCTTTTAGAACAGCCTACAAAACTCCAATTGGAACCACACCTTTTAGACTTGTTTATGGAATAGCATGTCATCTTCCAGAAGAAATTGAACACAAAGCATTTTGGGCTTTGAAGACATGTAATCTTGATTTACATGAAGCCGGACGTCTACGATTAAGTCAACTAAACGAATTAGAAGAATTAAGACATGAAGCATACGATAATTCGTTAATCTATAAAGAAAGAACGAAGAAATGGCATGATAAAAGAATCAGAAGTTCAAAAGAATTTAAAGAAGGAGACAGAGTTCTTCTTTTTAATTCACGATTCAAGCTATTTCCTGGAAAATTGAAATCAAGATGGTCTGGACCATTCATAGTTAAAAGAGTTTTTCCATACGGAACAGTAGAATTGATAAATTCAAATGGGATTGAATTTAAAGTTAATGGTCACAGAGTTAAACACTACATAGATAGTCCGATGGAAGTCGACAACGAAGTTAATCACAATTTCGACACCACAGCTAACTAAGTGTGGGGAGAATCAAGTCTTTAAAGGATAATATGTATTTCTGTTAGAGTTAGATTGTCTGTTTTCGTGTAGTTCTCGAAAATGGAACCCGAATGGTCTTTCCCTAGCAGACCCTAAAGAACTAGTCTTCTCCCCCCATTCTAAATTTTTATTTTTTTAGGTTTTTACAAAATGAAGACTGCCTGTGAACTAAACCATGGTATAATGCTACACGCTTTGATCACTAAACGTAATAATGACACACTACCGAGTGAAATAGTATCAGTAATCAGAGAAAGAATGGACGGAGTAAGAAAAGAATCCAGATGCGAAGATAATAAGTTACAATTTGGTAAAGGAAAATCAAAATCCGCAGCGAAAAGAAGAGCACGACACCTAGAAAGATGTCACAAATGCGGAAAATGGTCACATGGAGGTAAATGTTCAAATAATCAAACCTATTCAAATACCGAATTTGTTACTTTATGCAGAGACGGACCGTTCATATGTTTAGAAGAAAAAACACTGAATGCTCGAGGTTACGCCTATGTAGCTATGGAAAACCAATTAAACCGACTATCTTATGAATGGGATAGATCGTATAACTAAGAAATCTATTTCAAAGGTATGTCTGTACAGTTTTTATTTTTTTTATTTTTATTTTTAACCTTTTGATAATAAACGCTAATTTGTTCGCTATAAAGTATTAAATTGGTATTGAATAAAATTAGGTTTGGCGACCGAAATTATTGATATCATTCAAAAATTTATTACATCACTGCGAAATTTAACGTTTATTCTTAAGGTATAAATATCTTTAATCAATCAACCCAAAATATTTCAAAAATTCGTCATGAGTTAAATTAGGTCTTGGAACCGAAATTACTTTACCGAAAAGAGAGGCGCATATTTTTGATAATATTTGATTGATTAAAGTGGGATAAAAAGCCAAAAAGATTTTTAATTTTATTTTTACCATATTTTTAAAATTAATATATAAATCTTAAATTAATATTGTAAACTTTGTAAAATCAATATATTTAAAATTGTAAATATTTGAAAAATTAATAAAAGTTTGGTGTGAATTTATAATATGAATTTTTAAATTAAGTTTGGTGTGAATTTATAATATGAATTTTTAAATTAAGTTTGGTGTGAATTTATAATATGAATTTTTAAATTAAGTTTGGTGTGAATTTTTAATTTTTAAAATATGAATTTTTAATTTTATGCATTTCAAATTTTAAGTTTGGTGTGAATTTTTAATATTAATTTTGAATTTTATATTTAAGTTGTGTGAATTTAAAAACAAAAATTTACTTTATGTCGCTAAGTTAAAAATATGATTTTTAAAATTTGTCGTGAGTTGAAGACTAGGTCTTTAAACCGAAATTGCTTTATCCAAGGGAGGGACGAGAACTTTTATTATCATTATTTTTAATCTTATTGAATTAAAGTATGCCAAAAACATTAAAAAAACCCAAAAATCTTAGCTTTTAAAACAATCGCTACAAAAAGACAAATTTTAAAATTTTGTCGAAGGACGGACTAGGACATCGATCCGAAACGACCTCGTCCTAAATAACAAGGGAAACAAAATTTTAAAATTAATTACTTAATTGTTTTAATTAGTATAAGTTATAAAAAAAAAAATACCAAACTCCGCGACTCGCGGAGTTTGAAGGCTTAAACCCCGCGACTCGCGGGAGGACCAAAATACAGAAAAAAATAAAATGCAAAGAACTGATCAGTCCACACACCACAAAGAAAACACAGCGAAAATACTCCGAAAATACACGAAAAAACACCCCCAAAATCACAATTTTTAACCGTTAATCATCAAATCTTTTACTAAAATCATGTTGAGAAAGATGCTATCAAGGAATTACTCAAGAAAAACGGTAAATTTCTACACCTAAACACCATTTAATCCGAAAATTAGTGTTCTTGAGCAATTTTTTCCCCAATTTGATTTTGATGCTTTTTAGTGTAATTATGCTTAAATTGTTTATGTATTATGCTTGTATAACCTAGATTGTGCTATTTAACATGATTAGAAGCCTTAAACTTCAAATTTTGAGTAATCTAGGGTTTGTGTTCTTGAGCAAATTTGGGGCTTTTTGATATAAACTGGTTATGGCCGATTTTTGTCATGAATTGTTGCTAAATTAAGTAGTGTAACATGTTTAGGTAGTTAAATGATCCAAACTTTGAGCCTAAACATGATTTTGAGAATTAAAGTGGACTTTTTCAAGTCTAAAAATTCATGAACTTGATTTTTGAGAGATAATGCCATTTGAAACTTGTTTAATTGCTAGTAATGATTATTTTGACATGTTATTTGAGTTGAATGCTTATGAACTTGGCGAACATTTTCGTATATGATTATTTGAAAAAGTGTAGATTTGATGAAAATATGAAAATGAGCTTAAGTTTGATATAAATTGATCATGTCATTGTAATTATTTTGATTGATGATTTTGCTGACACTAATGCATATTTGGATGCACAAAAAATTGTGTTTGATGTGTTTTGCAGACTGAAAGGGGTGAATCTTCATCCCAAGATCGACAAACCGGTCATTAAACGGTAAAAACCCCCCTTTATAATAATAATATTACTTATATATATATTCGTATTTTTATAAAAGTAAACTAATATAGCGTTAAGCTTTGTTTAAAGATTTTCCCTGTGGAACGAACCGGACTTACTAAAAACTACGCTACTGTACGATTAGGTACACTGCCTATAAGTGTTGTAGCAAGGTTTAAGTATATCCATTCTATAAATAAATAAATATCTTGTGTAAAATTGTATCGTATTTAATAGTATTTTCTTGTAAAATTTAATAGTATTTTATATACACCTCGCATAACATCAAGTTATTTTTGGGTATTTTAACGAAGTGTATATAATCCATTTCCCGTGTCCGGTTGAATGAACGATTATTCGTACATATAAATACCCCGCTCATCGTGTCCGATCGAGTGTATATGGTAATTTATAGGGACGCCCAATTGTAAATCTTTATATTAACATTAACAAACTATCATTTAGTTAAACAAATATAAAGCCCATTAATAGCCCATAGTCTAATTTCCACAAGTGTCGTTCTTTTGTCCAAACCCCAATTATGGTACAAAGCCCAATTACCCAATTTTAGTAATTAGCCCAACATCATGATTACTTCATTTTAAATAAGCATAATAATAACTTAGCTACGAGACATTAAATTAAAAAGGTTGAACATAACTTACAATGATTAAAAATAGCGTAGCGTTACACGGACAGAATTTCGACTTACACCCTTACAACATTCGCTAACATACCCTTATTATTAGGATTAAAATTAAAATTAAAATTAAAATTAAAATTAAAATATAAATATAAATATTTACGTATATAGATAGAGAGATGGATATATGATATTGGATGATTTTTACGATCAGAATGCGCGAGCTTTATAGGGAGTTTCAGAATTTGGGGCTCCGCGACTCGCGGCCCTTTTTGCCTTCAAACTCCGCGAGTCGCGGAGTTTGTAAATACAGCTCACTCCTTTTGGAGTCTTTCTTGCCGACGGATTTTTATAATTTATATAATATATAAATAACTATAAGAATTATTTAAATATTATATTATATTTATGTGCATAGTTGACTTGTAATTTTTAGTCCGTTGCGTCGAGCGTTGAGAGTTGACTCTGGTCCCGGTTCCGGATTTTCGAACGTCCTTGCGTACAATTTAATATCTTGTACTTTGCGTTTTGAATCTTGTACTCTTGTAATTTCGAGACGTTTCTTATCAAAAATTGGAACCTCTTTGATTGTCTTTTGTACTTTTGAGCTTTTTGGTCGTTTGGGTCTTCAATTCGTCGAATTTGTCTTTTGTCTTCACCTTTTATTATTTAAACGAATATCACTTGTAAATAGAACAATTGCAACTAAAAGCTTGTCTTTCTTGAGGAATAATGCTATGAAATATATGTTCGTTTTTAGCATTATCAAATACAATAGGGGTTCCAAGCATAATAGCTATTTAATTTAAAAACAAAAGTACAAGATTTTAGCAGAAATATTCTTAAAGACAAGCTTGATGTTATACAATAGGTAATCATGATGTTTGACGTGTTGCTTTTTAGTTTATTCCCATGGGTTAATTGTCCTTTGTCCTGGATTATTTAATATGTCCGTCTGGTTTTTGTCCATAACAGTCCATCAGTCATAAATATAAAATGCGAGTGTCCTCGTCAAATTATCCTTATACCAGAAGTTAAATATTCCAAATAATTGGGGACTTAAACTGTAACAAGATTTTAATACTTTGTTTAATAATTACACCAGGATGTCGACTGAGTGTAACCCAAGGTTTTAATATTTTGTTATCAATTATACCAAGTGTCCTTGTACATAATTTCACCCCTGTTTTAATTATTCTAGTGGCTATTAATCCATTCCCGTGTCCGGTTAAATGAACGATTATTCGTACATATAAATACCCCGCCCATCGTGTCCGATCGAGTGTATATGGTAATTTATAGGGACGCCCAATTGTAAATCTTTATATTAACATTAACAAACTATCATTTAGTTAAACAAATATAAAGCCCATTAATAGCCCATAGTCTAATTTCCACAAGTGTCGTTCTTTTGTCCAAACCCCAATTATGGTACAAAGCCCAATTACCCAATTTTAGTAATTAGCCCAACATCATGATTACTTCGTTTTAAATAAGCATAATAATAACTTAGCAACGAGACATTAAATTAAAAAGGTTGAACATAACTTACAATGATTAAAAATAGCGTAGCGTTACACGGACAGAATTTCGACTTACACCCTTACAACATTCGCTAACATACCCTTATTATTAGGATTAAAATTAAAATTAAAATTAAAATTAAAATATAAATATAAATATTTACGTATATAGATAGAGAGATGGATATATGATATTGGATGGTTTTTACGATCAGAATGCGCGAGCTTTATAGGCAGTTTCAAAATTAGGGGCTCCGCGACTCGCGGCATTTTTTGCCTTCAAACTCCGCGAGTCGCGGAGTTTGAAATTACAGCTCACAAACTTTGGAGTCTTTCTTGCCGACGGATTTTTATTATTTATATAATATATAAATAATTATAAGAATTATTTAAATATTATATTATATTTATGTGCATAGTTGACTTGTAATTTTTAGTCCGTTGCTTCGAGCGTTGAGAGTTGACTCATGTCCCGGTTCCGGATTTTCGAACGTCATTGCGTACAATTTAATATCTTGTACTTTGTGTTTTGAATCTTGTACTCTTTGTAATTTCGATACGTTTCTTATCAATAATTGGAACCTCTTTGATTGTCTTTTGTACTTTTGAGCTTTTTGGTCGTTTGTGTCTTCAATTCGTCGAATCTGTCTTTTGTCTTCACCTTTTATTATTTAAACGAATATCACTTGTAAATAGAACAATTGCAACTAAAAGCTTGTCTTTCTTGAGGAATAATGCTATGAAATATATGTTCGTTTTTAGCATTATCAAATATTCCCACACTTGAGCGTTGCTTGTCCTCAAGCATTATCGTCTTGAAATACTAGAATCACTTCTTTATTCTTCACACTTTGTACATCAGTGATTTCTATACGGCGGTATAAACAATGGTAGTAACGATATGGTTTACAGTCCCACTTGACTATAAAAATTTAGATCCATTAAGTAAATTGGATCTTTATGAAAACATTTGATCTTTTGAAAATTAAATCTAGTTTTTACCCTAGATAAGTTTTTCGGAATAACCCTTTACCGGTGTTTGCAAAATATTTTTGTGGGTTTAGTGGGTTTCAAATTTGAAAATTTTAGCTCAAAACTTGCGGTTTTGTGTCACCCACTTACTAACCTTGTATTTGGAAAGCAACACGTCCAGTTTACTTGTCCCGTATATTACCTTTCGGTAAACTACCGTTCGGTTGTAAAGGAAAGCGTTGAACAAGCAACTATTAAGGCAATGTCCCCTGACATGCTTTTAATTATGGTCTATAACGTGTCGGACGCAATTACTATCCTTGGTAGGAGCAATAGTAAAGCTCACCCTTATGATTTTTCGGTCTGGCACAAGGTCCTGTCTTTGACCACTATGCAACCACCGTCCTTACGGTTGACACCCGATTTAGTTCAGGTGATCTAATGAATTCCATGTGAATTCCTAGGATTTTACGTTCAATGGTAATGAACGCATTGAAAATAGGGTTTTCAGAAAACAAATCGGTTTGTAATTTTGATCAAAATATTTTCTCGTTCAAGCTCGAGTTTAGATATCATTGAATTCCATGAGTTTGTAATTCTCAATCTTTAAGGTCAATCTCAAGGATTGAGTAATATCAGGCTTAAAAGCTGATTTTTAGTCTTTAAGGGGATTATCCTTTCTGGGGATCTGATTCATTAGTCTTATTAAGCTAATTTGCATGGTGCCCCCCCATTGTACGAGATAAATCCTTCTCATGGTTAGGATAAATCTGACCACTTGGCGACCCTATTTAATGCTGAGGTCCGTGGATTTCCTGCTGATTTTAGTGATGACTTTTCTAGATTTTTCGTCAACCTACAGCTGGTCTGGACGACAACTTCCTGACTTAAATCAAGAAGCGCGTTTCTTTTTCGGAAGACTTTACTTCCTTTTAATGATGGAATTGATTCATCGTGTAGATCCATCTCTCTTACAGTAAATCAGGTAAAACTTTTTAGTTTAGGCCAAAGCAAAAGTATTTTCGGTTATTTGTACAAAAATATGTGATATATGTTTTGAATAACTTGGAGAATTTTCCCACACTTGGCTTTTATTTTCCTTTTTATTGTCCTCTATTCCATTTTAAATGAATTTTAACATTTTGGTTTGTTTCTCAATTTATGTCCTTTCCGAGGTTACAATAATTTCGGTGTTAAAACCTAGTCTTATCGTTCATAAATATGTATAAACATGATTTTGAGTTCATTTAATTGAAAATTTTGAAAATTTTTACTAGAATTGGGTAGTCAGTATATAAGACTAGGGCTGTTCTTTATTATCAGAGAGCACTAGATTCTAATACAACTTCTACATTACTAGTATTTTTAATGGTAACCAAGTGTTTAAGATAAAAATTTTAAAATCCGAAAGAATTTAACCCCTTCCCACACTTAAGATCTTGCAATGCCCTCATTTGCAAGAAATCAGTAACAATTTAAATTATTGAGGGTGATTTATGTGAAAATGATTAAATTTTTACCAAAGTTTCCAAATATATTGGCTTTTGTTTGCTGAATGATAAATGGTGCACATCATTTGTTCATTCCGTCTTGTTGTTATTTCACATATATTTTGCATCTTGTCGTCAAAATTAGTTGCTTTTGCTGAACTTAATGCCAGTCTTTGAAAATGCGTTGTTTTACCCTGTTGTGTACATAAGATAAACTGCAAACATATATACATATTTTTGAAGTTTGGTATATTACCCCACATTCAAAAATTATTAAAATATAAGAATAAAAGTTAGAAAATTATAAACACTATTACAATATTAACATAAGTATTAAACGTATTATCATTACAAATTACAAAATAAATAAAACTAAGTAGACTAGGGATGATACTGATACCAATAGGGGTTCCACGCATAACCATAGGTGCTATAGAATGCTTCGGCTGGGTTATACGTAGGATACGGTGGTTGCATCTCTATAGACCAGGGAGGGAATATGGGTTTTGGAGTAGGAATATAGTTTCTACCTATATGTTGGCAATGAGCTATGATTTGGTTTTGATGAACTTGCCAATCTTCAAATGCTCTCTGTCTAGCATTTTCGTATTCCTGTGAAGCTATAAACCTTTGGATTTCTTGCATTTCATTTCCCCCCCTACATTACCTTGCTATTGGTTTCTCTCAACCCGTGGATGTCTACCATGGTATTGTACTGCGGCGTTATTTCGCCTCTTCAAAACTTTCGCACCATGGTATACATTTAAACCTATTGTATCGTGGGGTTCTGGTTCTTCGACTAATAATCCCCCCGACTTATATCCACACCGAGATATTCAGCAATCAAAGTAATAAAAATACCACCTCCTATTATGCTATGCGGTCTCATCCCCCTAACCATAGATGATAAATAATAACCCACACAATAAGGTATACTTACAGCGCTTTGTGTGTCTCGAATACACATATGGTAAAACAAATTCTGTTCATTTACCTTTTCCTTGTTCTTACCTCTTTGTGTAATCGAATTAGCTAAAAACCTATGAATCACTCTTAATTCAGCTCTATCTATATCCAAATAAGACTAATTTCCCCCTTTGAATCGGTGATGGCTTGTCATTTGACTCCATACACCGTGGGTATCAAAATTTTCATCTATCTTTCTACCATTTAGTATCAACACTCTACAATCGGCAGATGCTAACTCCTCGGGCGTATATATACGTAAAGCCTGAGCCATGTCTAGTAAAGACATGTGGCGCATCGAACCTCCTAACAAAAATCTAATAAAAGATCGATCGGTTAAACTAGCTACCCGATCATTTAATTCTATACTACACAACAATTCTTCACACCATACTTTATATAAAGGTCTACGCATGGTGAATAAACGTACCCAGTCGTTAAAAGTAGAATTACCATACCTCTGTGCAAGTAATTCCCAATTGGCCCGACCAATTCTACAGCTTCTAATGGTCCCCATTCTATGACCCTAGGTACCTCAACAACTTTAGAATGAAGAGTATGCAAACCCCTTTGGTATTTTGGATAATCTATCAAAAGTCTATCAAATCTCAGGTTCAGGTGCAAATCTTCCAAGTGCATATCAGAAAATGTCATGACTGGATGAGGTATATCTTGCTTGTAGTAGTTATCCACCTCCTGTTGTTCTGCATTCTCAGCAGGAGCATTGCGAGCTTGGGATGAAGATTCACCCCTTTCAGTCTGCAAAACACATCAAACACAATTTTTTGTGCATCCAAATATGCATTAGTGTCAGCAAAATCATCAATCAAAATAATTACAATGACATGATCAATTTATATCAAACTTAAGCTCATTTTCATATTTTCATCAAATCTACACTTTTTCAAATAATCATATACGAAAATGTTCGCCAAGTTCATAAGCATTCAACTCAAATAACATGTCAAAATAATCATTACTAGCAATTAAACAAGTTTCAAATGGCATTATCTCTCAAAAATCAAATTCATGAATTTTAGACTTGAAAAAGTCCACTTTAATTCTCAAAATCATGTTTAGGCTCAAAGTTTGGATCATTTAACTACCTAAACATGTTACACTACTTAATTTAGCAACAATTCATGACAAAAATCGGCCATAATCTGTTTATATCAAAAAGCCCCAAATTTGCTCAAGAACACAAACCCTAGATTACTCAAAATTTGAAGTTTAAGGCTTCTAATCATGTTAAATAGCATCAATCTAGGTTATACAAGCATAATACATAAACAATTTAAGCAAAATTACACTAAAAAGCATCAAAATCAAATTGGGGAAAAAATTGCTCAAGAACACTAATTTTCGGATTAAATGGTGTTTAGGTGTAGAAATTTACCGTTTTTCTTGAGTAATTCCTTGATAGCATCCTTCTCAACATGATTTTAGTAAAAGATTTGATGATTAACGGTTAAAAATTGTGATTTTGGGGGTGTTTTTTCGTGTATTTTCGGAGTATTTTCGCTGTGTTTTCTTTGTGGTGTGTGGACTGATCAGTTCTTTGCGTTTTATTTTTTTCTGTATTTTGGACCTCCCGCGAGTCGCGGGGTTTAAGCCTTCAAACTCCGCGAGTCGCGGAGTTTGGTATTTTTTTTTATAACTTATACTAATTAAAACAATTATGTAATTAATTTTAAAATTTTGTTTCCCTTGTTATTTAGGACGAGGTCGTTTCGGATCGATGTCCTAGTCCGTGCTTCGACAAAATTTTAAAATTTGTCTTTTTGTAGCGATTGTTTTAAAAGCTAAGATTTTTGGGTTTTTTAATGTTTTTGGCATACTTTAATTCAATAAGATTAAAAATAATGATAATAAAAGTTCTCGTCCCTCCCTTGGGTAAAGCAATTTCAGTTTAAAGACCTAGTCTTCAACTCACGACGAATTTTAAAAATCATATTTTTAACTTAGCGACATAAAGTAAATTTTTGTTTTTAAAATCACACAACTTAAATATAAAATTCAAAATTAATATTAAAAATTCACACCAAACTTAAAATTTGAAATGCATAAAATTAAAAATTCATATTTTAAAAATTAAAAATTCACACCAAACTTAATTTAAAAATTCATATTATAAATTCACACCAAACTTAATTTAAAAATTCATATTATAAATTCACACCAAACTTAATTTAAAAATTCATATTATAAATTCACACCAAACTTATATTAATTTTTCAAATATTTATAATTTTAAATATATTGATTTTACAAAGTTTACAATATTAATTTAAGATTTATATATTAATTTTAAAAACATGGTAAAAATAAAATTAAAAATCTTTTTGGCTTTTTATCCCACTTTAATCAATCAAATATTATCAAAAATATGCGCCCCTCTTTTCGGTAAAGTAATTTCGGTTCCAAGACCTAATTTAACTCATGACGAATTTTTGAAATATTTTGGGTTGATTGATTAAAGATATTTATACCTTAAGAATAAACGTTAAATTTCGCAGTGATGTAATACATTTTTGAATGATATCAATAATTTCGGTCGCCAAACCTAATTTTATTCAATACCAATTTAATACTTTATAGCGAACAAATTAGCGTTTATTATCAAAAGGTTAAAAATAAAAATAAAAAAATAAAAACTGTACAGACATACCTTTGAAATAGATTTCTTAGTTATACGATCTATCCCATTCATAAGATAGTCGGTTTAATTGGTTTTCCATAGCTACATAGGCGTAACCTCGAGCATTCAGTGTTTCTTCTTCTAAACATATGAATGGTCCGTCTCTGCATAAAGTAACAAATTCGGTATTTGAATAGGTTTGATTATTTGAACATTTACCTCCATGTGACTATTTTCCGCATTTGTGACATCTTTCTAGGTGTCGTGCTCTTCTTTTCGCTGCGGATTTTAATTTTCCTTTACCAAATTGTAACTTATTATCTTCGCATCTGGATTCTTTTCTAACTCCGTCCATTCTTTCTCTGATTACTGATACTATTTCACTCGGTAGTGTGTCATTATTACGTTTAGTGATCAAAGCGTGTAGCATTAGACCATGGTTTAGTTCACAGGCAGTCTTCATTTTGTAAAAACCTAAAAAAAAAAAAATTCAGAATGGGGGGAGAAGACTAGTTCTTTAGGGTCTGCTAGGGAAAGACCATTCGGGTTCCATTTTCGAGAACTACACGAAAACAGACAATCTAACTCTAACAGAAATACATATTATCCTTTAAAGACTTGATTCTCCCCACACTTAGTTAGCTGTGGTGTCGAAATTGTGATTAACTTCGTTGTCGACTTCCATCGGACTATCTATGTAGTGTTTAACTCCGTGACCATTAGCTTTAAATTCAATCCCATTTGAATTTATCAATTCTACTGTTCCGTATGGAAAAACTCTTTTAACTATGAATGGTCCAGACCATCTTGATTTCAATTTTCCAGGAAATAGCTTGAATCGTGAATTGAAAAGAAGAACTCTGTCTCCTTCTTTAAATTCTTTTGAACTTCTGATTCTTTTATCATGCCATTCCTTCGTTCTTTCTTTATAGATTAACGAATTTTCGTATGCTTCATGTCTTAATTCTTCTAATTCGTTTATTTGACTTAATCGTAGATGTCCGGCTTCATGTAAATCAAGATTACATGTCTTCAAAGCCCAAAATGCTTTGTGTTCAATTTCTACTGGAAGATGACATGCTTTTCCATAAACAAGTCTAAAACGTGTGGTTCCAATTGGAGTTTTGTAGGCTGTTCTAAAAGCCCAGAGTGCATCCTCCAATTTAATGGACCATTCCTTCGGATTTGATCCTACGGTTTTCTCTAGAATACGTTTTAAAGTTCGGTTGGTATTTTCAACTTGTCCACTTGTTTGTGGATGATATGCGGTGGAGATTTTATGAGTTACTCTATATCTTTTAAGAACTTTCTCAAGTTGATTATTACAGAAATGAGTACCCCGATCACTTATTAAAGCTTTCGGTGTTCCAAACCTTGCAAAAAGACGTTTTAAAAGGTTGACTACAACTCGTGCATCGTTAGTTGGGAGAGCTTGTGCTTCAGCCCATTTAGATACATAATCAATGGCTACGAGTATATATAGATTATTATGAGATTTTGGAAATGGACCCATAAAGTCAATACCCCAAATGTCAAATACTTCACATACTTGTATGACATTTTGTGGCATTTCATCACGTTGACTTATTTTTCCGGCCCTTTGACAAGCATCACAGGATTTGCAAAGAAGGTGTGCGTCTTTGTAAATTGTAGGCCAATAGAATCCAGCATCATAAACTTTTCTTGCTGTTAGTTGAGGCCCATAATGCCCTCCTGTTGGTCCTGTGTGACAATGGTTTAAAATTTTACTAGCTTCATCTCCAAATACACATCGGCGTATTATTCCATCGGGACAACTTTTAAACAGATGTGGATCTTCCCAAAAATAGTGTTTTATATCACTGAAGAATTTCTTTCGTCTTTGGTACGATAATCCTTTTTCAAGGAATCCACAAACTAAGTAGTTTGCATAGTCTGCAAACCATGGAATTTCTTTATAATCTATCTTCAATAGATATTCATCAGGAAAGTTGTCTTGTATGGCCGATTCATTTAGAACTTCTAATTCGGGATTTTCAAGACGAGAAAGATGATCAGCGGCGAGATTTTCTGCTCCTCTTTTATCTCGGATTTCAATATCAAACTCTTGTAAGAGTAAGATCCAACGGATTAATCTTGGTTTAGCATCTTGTTTTGAAAATAGGTATCTAAGAGCAGAATGGTCGGTATAGACCACCGTTTTTGCTAGAACGAGATATGATCGAAATTTGTCAAAAGCAAAGACAATAGCAAGGAGTTCTTTTTCAGTAGTTGTATAGTTCTTTTGTGCTCCTTGTAACGTCTTACTAGCATAATATATAGGTTGAAATCGTTTTTCAATCCTTTGTCCTAAAACGGCTCCCATTGCAAAATCACTTGCATCGCACATTAGTTCAAATGGTAGATTCCAATTTGGTGTTATCATGATCCGCGCATTAGTTAGTTTCTCTTTAAAAATATTAAAAGATTTGATACACTCATCTGAAAAGATGAATGGAGCATCCTTTTCTAGGAGTTTATTCATAGGAGTGGCAATTTTAGAAAAATCTTTTATGAAACGTCGGTAAAAACCGGCATGCCCTAGAAAACTCCTAACTCCTCTAACATTGGTGGGATGTGAAAGTTTAGTAATTACATCTACTTTAGCTCTATCCACTTCAATTCCTTCTTTTGAAATTTTATGTCCAAGAACGATGCCTTCTTTAACCATAAAATGACATTTCTCCCAATTAAGAACTAGATTTGATTGTTCGCATCTAATAAGCATTCGTTCCAGATTAGCTAGACATGTTTCAAATGTATCACCGAAGACTGAAAAGTCATCCATGAAAAATTCCATGCATTTTTCTATCATGTCGTGAAAAATCGCCATCATACACCTTTGAAAGGTTGCAGGGGCATTGCAAAGTCCAAATGGCATGCGTTTGTAAGCAAAAGTACCATAAGGGTACGTGAATGTGGTTTTCTCTTGGTCCTCGGGTGCTATTGGAATTTGAAAATATTCGGAAAATCCATCTAGAAAACAATAGTAACTATTTCCGGCTAATCTTTCCAACATTTGATCAATGAAAGGTAAGGGAAAGTGATCTTTTCTGGTGGCGTCATTTAATTTTCTATAATCAATACACATACGCCATCCTGTTACAGTCCTAGTAGGAATAAGCTCATTTTTTTCATTTGTAATGACAGTCATGCCACCCTTCTTAGGCACGCATTGAACTGGGCTTACCCATGGACTATCAGAAATTGGATAAATTAGACCTGCATCTAGCAGTTTAATAATCTCTTTCTTAACTACATCTTGCATATTAGGATTTAGTCTTCGTTGGCGTTGCACATACGTTTTATGACCTTCTTCCATAAGGATTTTATGTGTGCAATACGAAGGACTTATTCCTTTAATATCATGAATCTTCCATGCAATGGCTGGTTTATGGGCTTTCAATACAGAAATGAGTTGTGATTTCTCATTTTCAGTAAGAGAAGACGATATTATTACAGGTAATTCAGATTCACCATGTAAATAAGCGTATTCCAAATGGTTTGGAAGTGGCTTTAACTCTAATTTCGGAGGTTCTTCTATCGATGATTTGTATCGATATCTGTCTTCTTCTTTTAGCATTTGAATTTCTTCTGTTGTTGGTTCATATCCATTAGCTATAAGTGTAGCTAATATTTCAGCTTCATCAATTGGTTCATTACCTTCTCCTAAAGAACATTCTCCTGTTTCTTGTAATTCTGGAAATTCTTCTAATAATTCTGCATGTGCATCTATAGTTTGAATATAATAACATGTATCATCTGCAGATTGTGGTTGTTGCATTGCTCTATCAACTGAAAAGGTAACACTCTCGTCCTCTATACTTAGGGTCAATTTCTTACCGAACACGTTTATCATTGCTTTAGCCGTGTTTAAGAATGGTCTTCCTAATATGAGAGGAACTTGAGAATCTTCTTCCATGTCCAGAACAACAAAATCTATTGGAAATACTAAAGTACCAACTTTAACTAGCATGTTCTCCATTATCCCTCTAGGATATTTTATTGATCTATCGGCTAGTTGTATGCTTATTCTGGTCGGTTTCAATTCTCCAAGGTCTAGTTTAGCGTATAGTGAATACGGCATTAGATTTATACTAGCACCTAAGTCTGCTAATGCTTCTATTGAACTAAGACTACCCAGAAAACATGGAATTGTGAAACTTCCTGGATCAGATAGTTTTTCTGGTATCTTATTCAACAGCACTGCTGAACAATTAGCATTCATGGTAACAGCCGAGAGTTCTACCATTTTCTTTCTATTTGAGATTAGATCTTTCAAGAATTTAGCATATCTAGGCATTCCTGAAATCACATCAATGAAAGGAAGATTTACATTTATCTGTTTAAACATATCCAAGTATTTGGATTGCTCGGCTTCAAGTTTCTCTTTCTTCATTTTACTCGGGTAAGGAAGTGGTGGATTGTATGGTTTAACATAAGGCTTATCCTTAGCTGTGTTATCTTCATTAACCTTTTCAACTACCGGTTCTTTTTCCTTATCTTGATCAGGTTGTGGTTCTTGTGGAGTAGGAATAGCTTTATCAGAAGTTACAGGTATTTCAGGTGGTTTAAGTGTTGTACCACTTCTTGTGGTAATGGCTTTAGCTGTTTCATTTCGGGGATTAGCATTTGTATCACTAGGTAGACTTCCCGGTTTTCTTTCACCTATTAACCTTGCTAGGTTACTTACTTCTTATTCCAGATTTTGAATAGAAGCTTGTTGATTTCTAAATGCTTGAGCATTTTGTTCATTAGTTTGTTTCTGAGATGTGAAAAACTGCGTTTGAGTCTCAACTAGCTTCGTCATCATATCTTTTAAATTTGGATTTTTATCATCGGTTTGTTTTGGTGGTTTGTTTTGAAAATTAGGTCTTTGCTGATTGTAAGTATTATTGGAGACTTGTTGATTGCTAGGACCTTGTTGGTTGTTGTATGGAATATTTCTGTTAAAATTCTGGTTTTGATTGTAAATCGGTCTTGGCGGTTGATAATTATTCTGATAATTATTTCCAGGCCTTTGGTTTATGTATGAAATATTCTCTCTTTGTTCCATTGTTAATTCAATACTGAGACAATCTTTTGTCAAATGTGGTCCTCCACACTGCTCACAACTAATTCGTATTGAGTGAATATCCTTAGTCATCTTTTTCATTCGTCTCTCGATAGCATCTATCTTTGCTGAAATGGAATCTAAGTCATGGCTAGAATCGGCTCTAGCTGCTTTAGATGATCTAATGATATCTTTTTCTTGGTGCCACTCATGTGAGTGGGAAGCAGTGTTATCAATAATTTTGTAAGCATCAGTTTCGGTTTTCTTCATAATAGAACCACCAGCTGCTATATCTATGTCTTTCCTTGTAGTGATGTCGCATCCTTGGTAGAATATTTGTACTATTTGACAGGTGTCTAAACCATGTTGCGGACATCCTCTTAACAACTTTCCAAATCTAGTCCACGCCTCATATAGAGTTTCATTTGGTTTCTGTGTGAACGTAACAATTTCTGCTTGAAGTCTTACGGCTTTAGATGCAGGAAAGAATTGTTTAAGAAATTTTTCAACTAAAACGTCCCATGTATTAATCGCCCCTTCAGGTAACGATTCCAACCAATCTTTGGCTTCTCCCTTTAAAGTCCAGGGAAATAACATGAGATATATCTGTTCATCCTCCACTTCTCGGATTTTAAATAGTGTGCAGATCCTATTAAAGGTACGTAGATGTTCATTTGGATCTTCCTTCGGCGCACCACTAAATTGGCATTGATTAGTCACCATGTGTAGAATTTGTCCTTTGATTTCATAATCTGGCGCATTAATGTCTGGATGAGTAATTGCGTGACCTTGGCCAGTGCGTTTAGCTCTCATTCGGTCTTCCATACTTAAAGGTTCCAGATTCTCCATAATTGAATTTGTTGAATCGGAATCACTAGAGGATTCTGATTTAATGGTTCGTTCCTCAACAATCTCTGTTTGTATGATTGGTGGTTCCGGAGGAAAGTTTAGTGGTTCAGGATCTACAAATCGTTCCTGAATATTCTCCGGATTCTCAATTATGAGGTCGGGTTCAAAAAATGGATTATCGGAAATTTGAACTAGAGTACTTGGTCGACTGGATGACGATTCTAAAGAAAAATCAACGGCAGTAATATTTGCTAAATGTCATGATCTAGTTACAGGTGGTGAACGTACAAAAGGTGGTGAACGTCTTGCTCGGTGCATTCACTGAATATCCTATTAGTTTTTAAAAGGAAAGAAAAATTATAATAAGTTATCCAATCAATAGACTTTTCTGATTTTGCCCACGTTTCTGATTTTGGTCTCAATATAATTGAGGACTGTTTGGCTCCAATAACCCGGTCCACGTACAAATCCAACTATTACTACGAACCGGAAAATTTTGATGTCTATTAATTTAACCACTTAAAATAAATTTTCGTAATTTTAAGAAATTTAGATAAGAAGTAGATTAAAAATCTATGTCCTAAAACTAGAATAGCGAGAAATAAGAAAGAAAAAGAGTTCGTCGAAAAAGGTCGAAAAAGAAAAATGGTTGAAAAATAAAAGGTGACGGAAAAATAAAAGAAACTTATAAAACTTAAAAACACTTGACTAACCTAACCTTATTACTACAACTAACTTAAAATTATAATCGCAAATTGAGATTACTAATTGGAATGATAATTGATACATAGGTAAAAGTAGTCTAAAACTATTAAAGCTTACAGGAAAAACTAAATTCCAAATGGAAATAACTTAAAAGGAAACTAAAACTTAAAAAGGCGTCGCAAAATTCTAAAGCACCTAAATCTTAGTCTAAAGAAAAAGCACTTAAGGAATTCTACGGCAAAGCCTAAAAATCTAGAAGTAAAAATAACTATGGCAAAAACTAAGTTTAAAACTAAATATGAGCTAAAAATACAAATATTACGCTAAAACGATTAAAAAGGGACAAATTATAAAAATATACAAAAAGTTGTAAAAAGTACAATTTTTATAAAAATATTATTTTTATATTATTTTATTTATTAAAACTATTAATTTTACAATTTAATAAAACTAATTAAACTAAATACATAAATTAATTAAAACTTAAATTAAATACTAAATTAATTAAATATTTAACCCTAAATACAAATTAATTAATAATAATTAATAATACTCCGTATTTAATGCAGATTAGGGTTCTGTCAGGCGCGTGTCAGAGTGTCTCCGCGAGTCGCGGTATTCCAAGCAGCAAACCCCGCGAGTCGCGGGGTTCCAAAATTCAACTCTGGTACAGTTCAAAATTTGACGCGTTTTTTTTTTATATTTTATATTTTATATTTTCTGTTTTTATATCAAAATATTTGTATAATAAAAACTTATATTTAAAAACTTAAAAAAAAATAGAACTTCTTTATAATTTTAAAAATATCTTAAAAATAGATTTATATATATTAAATTTTTTTTTTCGGTTTTATATTTATAAAATATATTTATAAAATAAATTAAATAAAACTTATATTTTTACAAACTAAAGAAACTTTATAAAACTAAAATATTTATCAAACTCCTAAAAATATTTATATTTTTGTTTTTCTTTTTATATTTTCGAATATTTAAAACGTATTTTTATAAAAACGAATTTTAATAGAAGTAAACTAAATTTTTTTTTTTTATATTAGCGTTGCGCTTCCGGCTTTTAAGCTAGATTGTCCCCGGCAGCGGCGCCAAAAATAACTTTGATGTTATGCGAGGTGTATATAAAATAGCTATTATATTTTAGCAGAAAATACTATTAAATACGATACAATTTTACACAAGATATTTATTTATTTAGAGAATGGATATACTTAAACCTTGCTACAACACTTATAGGCAGTGTACCTAATCGTACAGTAGTGTAGTTTTTAGTAAGTCCGGTTCGTTCCACAGGGAAAATCTTTAAACAAAGCTTAACGCTATATTAGTTTACTTTTATAAAAATACAAATATATATATAAGTAATATTATTATTATAAAGGGGGGTTTTTACCGTTTAATGACCGGTTTGTCGATTTTAAAACTTTAGTCGCAGTTAAAACCAAATGTAAAATATTAAAAATAAATACAAGACTTAAATTAAAGCGTAAAGTAAATAACGATAATGAAATTGCGAATAATAAAAGTGCGATAAAATAAACTTGCGATAATTAAAAAGTACGATAATTAAAAGTGCAATTAAATACAATAACAATAAAAATGCGATAATTAGAAGTGCAATTAAATATAAAATAAAGGAAATTAAATATGAAATAAAAGAATTATGCTTATTTAAACTTCCGTAATCATGATGTTTGACGTGTTGCTTTTTAGTTTATTCCCATGGGTTAATTGTCCTTTGTCCTGGATTATTTAATATGTCCGTCTGGTTTCTGTCCATAACAGTCCATCAGTCATAAATATAAAATGCGAGTGTCCTCGTCAAATTATCCTTATACCAGAAGTTAAATATTCCAACTAATTGGGGACTTAAACTGTAACAGGATTTTAATACTTTGTTTAATAATTACACCAGGATGTCGACTGAGTGTAACCCAAGGTTTTAATATTTTGTTATCAATTATACCAAGTGTCCTTGTACATAATTTCACCCCTGTTTTAATTATTCTAGTGGCGATTAATCCATTCCCGTGTCCGGTTAAATGAACGATTATTCGTACATATAAATACCCCGCCCATCGTGTCCGATCGAGTGTATATGGTAATTTATAGGGACGCCCAATTGTAAATCTTTATATTAACATTAACAAACTATCATTTAGTTAAACAAATATAAAGCCCATTAATAGCCCATAGTCTAATTTCCACAAGTGTCGTTCTTTTGTCCAAACCCAAATTATGGTACAAAGCCCAATTATCCAATTTTAGTAATTAGCCCAACATCATGATTACTTCGTTTTAAATAAGCATAATAATAACTTAGCTACGAGACATTAAATTAAAAAGGTTAAACATAACTTACAATGATTAAAAATAGCGTAGCGTTACACGGACAGAATTTCGACTTACACCCTTACAACATTCGCTAACATACCCTTATTATTAGGATTAAAATTAAAATTAAAATTAAAATATAAATATAAATATAAATATTTACGTATATAGATAGAGAGATGGATATATGATATTGGATGGTTTTTACGATCAGAATGCGCGAGCTTTATAGGCAGTTTCAAAATTAGGGGCTCCACGACTCGCGGCATTTTTTGCCTTCAAACTCCGCGAGTCGCGGAGTTTGAAATTACAGCTCACAAACTTTGGAGTCTTTCTTGCCGACGGATTTTTATTATTTATATAATATATAAATATTTATAAGAATTATTTAAATATTATATTATATTTATGTGCACAGTTGACTTGTAATTTTTAGTCCGTTGCGTCGAGCGTTGAGAGTTGACTCATGTCCCGGTTCCGGATTTTCGAACGTCATTGCGTACAATTTAATACCTTGTACTTTGCGTTTTGAATCTTGTACTCCTTGTAATTTCGAGACGTTTCTTATCAATAATTGGAACCTCTTTGATTGTCTTTTGTACTTTTGAGCTTTTATGTCGTTTGCGTCTTCAATTCGTCGAATCTGTCTTTTGTCTTCACCTTTTATTATTTAAACGAATATCACTTGTAAATAGAACAATTGCAACTAAAAGCTTGTCTTTCTTGAGGAATAATGCTATGAAATATATGTTCGTTTTTAGCATTATCAAATATTCCCACACTTGAGCGTTGCTTGTCCTCAAGCAATATCGTCTTGAAACCCACCAAACCCCGGCAGCGGCGCCAAAAATACTTTGATGTTATGCGAGGTGTATATAAAATACTATTAAATTTTACAAGAAAATACTATTAAATACGATACAATTTTACACAAGATATTTATTTATTTATAGAATGGATATACTTAAACCTTGCTACAACACTTATAGGAAGTGTACCTAATCGTACAGTAGCGTAGTTTTTAGTAAGTCCGGTTCGTTCCACAGGGAAAATCATTAAACAAAGCTTAACGCTATATTAGTTTACCTTTATAAAAGTACAAATATATATATAAGTAATATTATTATTATAAAGGGGGGTTTTTACCGTTTAATGACCGGTTTGTCGATTTTAAAACTTTAGTCGCAGTTAAAACCAAATGTAAAATATTAAAAATAAATACAAGACTTAAATTAAAGCGTAAAGTAAATAACGATAATGAAATTGAGAATAATAAAAGTGCGATAAAATAAACTTGCGATAATTAAAAAGTACGATAATTAAAAGTGCAATTAAATACAATAACAATAAAAATGCGATAATTAGAAGTGCAATTAAATATAAAATAAAGGAAATTAAATATGAAATAAAAGAATTATGCTTATTTAAACTTCCGTAATCATGATGTTTGACGTGTTGCTTTTTAGTTTATTCCCATGGGTTAATTGTCCTTTGTCCTGGATTATTTAATATGTCCGTCTGGTTTTTGTCCATAACAGTCCATCAGTCATAAATATAAAATGTGAGTGTCCTCGTCAAATTATCCTTATACCAGAAGTTAAATATTCCAACTAATTGGGGACTTAAACTGTAACAAGATTTTAATACTTTGTTTAATAATTACACCAGGATGTTGACTGAGTGTAACCCAAGGTTTTAATATTTTGTTATCAATTATACCAAGTGTCCTTGTACATAATTTCACCCCTGTTTTAATTATTCTAGTGGCTATTAATCCATTCCCGTGTCCGGTTAAATGAACGATTATTCGTACATATAAATACCCCGCCCATCGTGTCCGATCGAGTGTATATGGTAATTTATAGGGACGCCCAATTGTAAATCTTTATATTAACATTAACAAACTATTATTTAGTTAAACAAATATAAAGCCCATTAATAGCCCATAGTCTAATTTCCACAAGTGTCGTTCTTTTGTCCAAACCCCAATTATGGTACAAAGCCCAATTACCCAATTTTAGTAATTAGCCCAACATCATGATTAATTCGTTTTAAATAAGCATAATAATAACTTAGCTACGAGACATTAAATTAAAAAGGTTGAACATAACTTACAATGATTAAAAATAGCGTAGCGTTACACGGACAGAATTTCGACTTACACCCTTACAATATTCGCTAACATACCCTTATTATTAGAATTAAAATTAAAATTAAAATTAAAATTAAAATATATATATATAAATATTTACGTATTATGAGAGAAAAAGATAAAGGATGGTTTTTACGATCAGAATGCGCGAGCTTTATAGGCAGTTTCAAAATTAGGGGCTCCGCGACTCGCGGCATTTTTTGCCTTCAAACTCTGTGAGTCGCGGAGTTTGAAATTACAGCTCACAAACTTTGGAGTCTTTATTGCCGACGGATTTTTATTATTTATATAATATATAAATAATTATAAGAATTATTTAAATAGTATTTAATTATATCACTTATAGGCCTTTGGTTTATGTATGGATATATGAGATAGTAAAATTCTACGGCGTTTAAGAGTTCCCCATAGGGGTTTTATTATATAAGAGTTATCAATAATTGCACTTCTTCATAATAGAACCACCAGCTGCTATATCTATGTCTTTTCTTGTAGTGATGTCGCATCCTTGGTAGAATATTTGTACTATTTGACAGGTGTCTAAACCATGTTGCGGACATCCTCTTAACAACTTTCCAAATCTAGTCCACACCTCATATAGAGTTTCATTTGGTTTCTGTGTGAACGTAACAATTTTTGCTTGAAGTCTTATGGCTTTAGATGCAGGAAAGAATTGTTTAAGAAATTTTTCAACTGAAACATCCCATGTATCAATCGCCCCTTCAGGTAACGATTCCAACCAATCTTTGGCTTCTCCCTTTAAAGTCCAGGGAAATAACATGAGATATATCTGTTCATCCTCCACTTCTCGGATTTTAAATAGTGTGCAGATCCTATTAAAGGTACGTAGATGTTCATTTGGATCTTCCTTCGACGCACCACTAAATTGGCATTGATTAGTCACCATGTGTAGAATTTGTCCTTTGATTTCATAATCTGGCGCATTAATGTCTGGATGAGTAATTGCGTGACCTTGGCTAGTGTGTTTAGCTCTCATTCGGTCTTCCATACTTAAAGGTTCCAGATTCTTCATAATTGAATTTGTTGAATCGGAATCACTAGAGGATTCTGATTTAATGGTTCGTTCCTCAACAATCTCTGTTTGTATGATTGGTGGTTCCGGAGGAAAGTTTAGTGGTTCAGGATCTACGAATCGTTCCTGAATATTCTCCGGATTCTCAATTGTGAGGTCGGGTTCAAAAAATGGATTATCGGAAATTTGAACTAGAGTACTTGGTCGACTGGATGACGATTCTAAAGAAAAATCAACGGCAGTAATATTTGCTAAATGTCTTGATCTAGTTACAGGTGGTGAACGTACAAAAGGTGGTGAACATCTTGCTCGGTGCATTCACTGAATATCCTATTAGTTTTTAAAAGGAAAGAAAAATTATAATAAGTTATCCAATCAATAGACTTTTTTGATTTTGCCCACGTTTCGAATAGCCAAAAGATGCAGCAGAGGGGCAGGATTCGTTTGGTCTCAATATAATTGAGGACTGTTTGGCTCCAATAACCCGGTCTACGTACAAATCCAACTATTACTACGAACCAGAAAATTTTGATGTCTATTAATTTAACCACTTAAAATAAATTTTCGTAATTTTAAGAAATTTAGATAAGAAGTAGATTAAAAATCTATGTCCTAAAACTAGAATAGCTAGAAATAAGAAAGAAAAAGAGTTCGTCGGAAAAAGGTCGAAAAAGAAAAATGGTTGAAAAATAAAAGGTGACGGAAAAATAAAAGAAACTTATAAAACTTAAAAACACTTTACTAGCCTAACCTTATTACTACAACTAACTTAAAATTATAATCGCAAATTGAGATTACTAATTGGAATGATAATTGATACATAGGTAAAAGTCGTCTAAAAATATTAAAGCTTACAGGAAAAACTAAATCCCAAATGGAAATAACTTAAAAGGAAACTAAAACTTAAAAAGGCGTCGCAAAATTCTAAAGCACCTAAATCTTAGTCTAAAGAAAAAGCACTTAAGGAATTCTACGGCAAAGCCTAAAAATCTAGAAGTAAAAATAACTATGGCAAAAACTAAGTTTAAAACTAAATATGAGCTAAAAATACAAATATTACGCTAAAACGATTAAAAAGGGACAAATTATAAAAATATACAAAAAGTTGTAAAAAGTACAATTTTTATAAAAATATTATTTTTATATTATTTTATTTATTAAAACTATTAATTTTACAATTTAATAAAACTAATTAAACTAAATACATAAATTAATTAAAACTTAAATTAAATACTAAATTAATTAAATATTTAACCCTAAATACAAATTAATTAATAATAATTAATAATAATTAATAATACTCCGTATTTAATGCAGATTAGGGTTCTGTTAGGCGCGTGTCAGAGTGTCTCCGCGAGTTGCGGTATTTCAAGCATAAAACTCCGCGAGTCACGGGGTTCCAAAATTCAACTCTGGTACAGTTTAAATTGACGCGTTTTTTTTTATATATTTTTTATTTTATATTTTCTGTTTTTATATCAAAATATTTGTATAATAAAAACTTATATTTAAAAACTTAAATAAAAATAGAACTTCTTTATAATTTTAAAAATATCTTAAAAATAGATTTATATATATTAATTTTTTTTTCGGTTTTATATTTATAAAATATATTTATAAAATAAATTAAATAAAACTTATATTTTTACAAACTAAAGAAACTTTATAAAACTTAAATATTTATCAAACTCCTAAAAATATTTATATTTTTGTTTTTCTTTTTATATTTTCGAATATTTAAAACGTATTTTTATAAAAACGAATTTTAATAGAAGTAAACTAAATTTTTTTTTTTATATTAGCGTTGCGCTTCCGGCTTTTAAGCTAGATTGTCCCCGGCAGCGGCGCCAAAAATAACTTGATGTTATGCGAGGTGTATATAAAATACTATTAAATTTTACAAGAAAATACTATTAAATACGATACAATTTTACACAAGATATTTATTTATTTAGAGAATGGATATACTTAAACCTTACTACAACACTTATAGGCAGTGTACCTAATCATACAGTAGTGTAGTTTTTAGTAAGTCCGGTTCGTTCCACAGGGAAAATCTTTAAACAAAGCTTAACGCTATATTAGTTTACTTTTATAAAAATACAAATATATATAAGTAATATTATTATTATTATAAAGGGGGGTTTTTACCGTTTAATGACCGGTTTGTCGATTTTAAAACTTTAGTCGCAGTTAAAACCAAATGTAAAATATTAAAAATAAATACAAGACTTAAATTAAAGCGTAAAGTAAATAACGATAATGAAATTGCGAATAATAAAAGTGCGATAAAATAAACTTGCGTTAATTAAAAAGTACGATAATTAAAAGTGCAATTAAATACAATAACAATAAAAATGCGATAATTAGAAGTGCAATTAAATATAAAATAAAGGAAATTAAATATGAAATAAAAGAATTATGCTTATTTAAACTTCCGTAATCATGATGTTTGACGTGTTGCTTTTTAGTTTATTCCCATGGGTTAATTGTCCTTTGTCCTGGATTATTTAATATGTCCGTCTGGTTTCTGTCCATAACAGTCCATCAGTCATAAATATAAAATGCGAGTGTCCTCGTCAAATTATCCTTATACCAGAAGTTAAATATTCCAACTAATTGGGGACTTAAACTGTAACAGGATTTTAATACTTTGTTTAATAATTACACCAGGATGTCGACTGAGTGTAACCCAAGGTTTTAATATTTTGTTATCAATTATACCAAGTGTCCTTGTACATAATTTCACCCTTGTTTTAATTATTCTAGTGGCTATTAATCCATTCCCGTGTCCGGTTGAATGAACGATTATTCGTACATATAAATACCCCACCCATCGTGTCCGATCGAGTGTATATGGTAATTTATAGGGACGCCCAATTGTAAATCTTTATATTAACATTAACAAACTATCATTTAGTTAAACAAATATAAAGCCCATTAATAGCCCATAGTCTAATTTCCACAAGTGTCGTTCTTTTGTCCAAACCCCAATTATGGTACAAAGCCCAATTACCCAATTTTAGTAATTAGCCCAACATCATGATTACTTCATTTTAAATAAGCATAATAATAACTTAGCTACGAGACATTAAATTAAAAAGGTTGAACATAACTTACAATGATTAAAAATAGCGTAGCGTTACACGGACAGAATTTCGACTTACACCCTTACAACATTAGCTAACATACCCTTATTATTAGGATTAAAATTAAAATTAAAATTAAAATTAAAATATAAATATAAATATTTACGTATATAGATAGAGAGATGGATATATGATATTGGATCAGATAGTTTTTCTGGTATCTTATTCAACAGCACTGCTGAACAATTAGCATTCATGGTAACAGCCGAGAGTTCTTCCATTTTCTTTCTATTTGAGATTAGATCTTTCAAGAATTTAGCATATCTAGGCATTCCTGAAATCACATCAATGAAAGGAAGATTTACATTTATCTGTTTAAACATATCCAAGAATTTAGATTGCTCGGCTTCAAGTTTCTCTTTCTTCATTTTACTCGGGTAAGGAAGTGGTGGTTGGTATGGTTTAACATAAGGTTTATCCTTAGCTGTGTTATCTTCATTAACCTTTTCAACTACAGGTTCTTTTTCCTTATCTTGATCAGGTTGTGGTTCTTGTGGAGTGGGAATAGCTTCATCAGAAGTTACAGGTATTTCAGGTGGTTTAAGTGTTGTACCACTTCTTGTGGTAATGGCTTTAGCTGTTTTATTTCGGGGGTTATCATTTGTATCACTAGGTAGACTTCCCGGTTTTCTTTCACCTATTAACCTTGCTAGGTTACATACTTCTTGTTCCAGATTTTGAATAGAAGCTTGTTGATTTCTAAATGCTTGAGCATTTTGTTCATTGGTTTGTTTTTGAGATGTGAAAAACTGCGTTTGAGTTTCAACTAGCTTCGTCATCATATCTTCTAAATTCGGCTTTTTATCATCGGTTTGTTGTGGTGTTTTGTTTTGAAAATTAGGTCTTTGCTGATTGTAAGTATTATTGGATACTTGTTGATTGCTAGGACCTTGTTGGTTGTTGTATGGAATATTTCGGTTATAATTCTGGTTTTGATTGTAAATCGGTCTTGGCGGTTGATAATTATTCTGATAATTATTTCCAGGCCTTTGGTTTATGTATGAAATACTCTCTCCATCTTTGTATATAAAATATATTTCAACTCGCGGAGTTTTATGCTTGAAATACCGCAACTCGCGGAGACACTCTGACACGCGCCTGACAGAACCCTAATCTGCATTAAATACGGAGTATTATTAATTATTATTAATTAATTTGTATTTAGGGTTAAATATTTAATTAATTTAGTATTTAATTTAAGTTTTAATTAATTTATGTATTTAGTTTAATTAGTTTTATTAAATTGTAAAATTAATAGTTTTAATAAATAAAATAATATAAAAATAATATTTTTATAAAAATTGTACTTTTTACAACTTTTTGTATATTTTTATAATTTGTCCCTTTTTAATCGTTTTAGCGTAATATTTGTATTTTTAGCTCATATTTAGTTTTAAACTTAGTTTTTGCCATAGTTATTTTTACTTCTAGATTTTTAGGCTTTGCCGTAGAATTCCTTAAGTGCTTTTTCTTTAGACTAAGATTTAGGTGCTTTAGAATTTTGCGACGCCTTTTTAAGTTTTAGTTTCCTTTTAAGTTATTTCCATTTGGGATTTAGTTTTTCCTGTAAGCTTTAATATTTTTAGACGACTTTTACCTATGTATCAATTATCATTCCAATTAGTAATCTCAATTTGCGATTATAATTTTAAGTTAGTTGTAGTAATAAGGTTAGGTTAGTCAAGTGTTTTTAAGTTTTATAAGTTTCTTTTATTTTTCCGTCACCTTTTATTTTTCAACCATTTTTCTTTTTCGACCTTTTTCCGACGAACTCTTTTTCTTTCTTATTTCTCGCTATTCTAGTTTTAGGACATAGATTTTTAATCTACTTCTTATCTAAATTTCTTAAAATTACGAAAATTTATTTTAAGTGGTTAAATTGATAGACATCAAAATTTTCTGGTTCGTAGTAATAGTTGGATTTGTACGTGGACCGGGTTATTGGAGCCAAACGGTCCTCAATTATATTGAGACCAAACGAATCCTGCCCCTCTGCTGCATCTTTTGGCTATTCGAAACGTGGGCAAAATCAGAAAAGTCTATTGATTGGATAACTTATTATAATTTTCCTTTCCTTTTAAAAACTAATAGGATATTCAGTGAATGCACCGAGCAAGACGTTCACCACCTTTTGTACGTTCACCACCTGTAACTAGATCAAAACATTTAGCAAATATTACTGCCGTTGATTTTTCTTTAGAATCGTCATCCAGTCGACCAAGTACTCTAGTTCAAATTTCCGATAATCCATTTTTTGAACCCGACCTCACAATTGAGAATCCGGAGAATATTCAGGAACGATTCGTAGATCCTGAACCACTAAACTTTCCTCCGGAACCACCAATCATTCAAACAGAGATTGTTGAGGAACGAACCATTAAATCAGAATCCTCTAGTGATTCCAATTCAACAAATTCAATTATGGAGAATCTGGAACCTTTAAGTATGGAAGACCGAATGAGAGCTAAACGCACTGGCCAAGGTCACGCAATTACTCATCCAGATATTAATGCGCCAGATTATGAAATCAAAGGACAAATTCTACACATGGTGACTAATCAATGCCAATTTAGTGGTGCGCCGAAGGAAGATCCAAATGAACATTTACGTACCTTTAATAGGATCTGCACACTATTTAAAATCCGACAAGTGGAGGATGAACAGATATATCTCATGTTATTTCCCTGGACTTTAAAGGGAGAAGCCAAAGAATGGTTGGAATCGTTACCTGAAGGGGCGATTGATACATGGGATGTTTTAGTTGAAAAATTTCTTAAACAATTCTTTCCTGCATCTAAAGCCGTAAGACTTCAAGCAGAAATTGTTACGTTCACACAGAAACCAAATGAAACTCTATATGAGGCGTGGACTAGATTTGGAAAGTTGTTAAGAGGATGTCCACAACATGGTTTAGACACCTGTCAAATAGTACAAATATTCTACCAAGGATGCGATATCACTACAAGGAAAGGCATAGATATAGCAGCTGGTGGTTCTATTATGAAGAAAACCGAAACTGATGCTTACAAAATTATTGATAACACTGCTTCCCACTCACATGAGTGGCACCAAGAAAAAGATATCGTTAGATCATCTAAAGCAGCTAGAGCCGATTCTAGCCATGACTTAGATTCCATTTCCGCAAAGATAGATGCTGTCGAGAGACGAATGGAAAAGATGACTAAGGATATTCACTCAATACGAATTAGTTGTGAGCAGTGTGGAGGACCACATTTGACAAAAGATTGTCTCAGTATTGAATTAACAATGGAACAAAGAGAGAATATTTCATACATAAACCAAAGGCCTGGAAATAATTATCAGAATAATTATCAACCGCCAAGACCGATTTACAATCAAAACCAGAATTATAACAGAAATATTCCATACAACAACCAACAAGGTCCTAGCAATCAACAAGTATCCAATAATACTTACAATCAGCAAAGACCTAATTTTCAAAACAAACCACCATAACAAACCGATGATAAAAAGCCGAATTTAGAAGATATGATGACGAAGCTAGTTGAGACTCAAACGCAGTTTTTCACATCTCAGAAACAAACTAATGAACAAAATGCTCAAGCATTTAGAAATCAACAAGCTTCTATTCAAAATCTGGAACAAGAAGTAAGTAACCTAGCAAGGTTAATAGGTGAAAGAAAACCGGGAAGTCTACCTAGTGATACAAATGCTAACCCCCGAAATGAAACAGCTAAAGCCATTACCACAAGAAGTGGTACAACACTTAAACCACCTGAAATACCTGTAACTTCTGATGAAGCTATTCCTACTCCACAAGAACCACAACCTAATCAAGATAAGGAAAAAGAATCGGTAGTTGAAAAGGTTAATGAAGATAACACAGTTAAGGCTAAACCTTATGTTAAACCATACCAACCACCACTTCCTTACCCAAGTAAAATAAAGAAAGAGAAACTTGAAGCCGAGCAATCCAAATTCTTGGATATGTTTAAACAGATAAATGTAAATCTTCCTTTCATTGATGTGATTTCAGGAATGCCTAGATATGCTAAATTCTTGAAAGATCTAATCTCAAATAGAAAGAAAATGGAAGAACTCTCGACTGTTACTATGAATGCTAATTGTTCAGCAGTGCTGTTGAATAAGATACCAGAAAAACTATCTGATCCAGGAAGTTTCACAATTCCATGTTTTCTGGGTAGTCTTAGTTCAATAGAAGCATTGGCAGACTTAGGTGCTAGTATAAATCTAATGCCGTATTCACTATACGCTAAACTAGACCTTGGAGAATTGAAACCAACCAGAATAAGCATACAACTAGCCGATAGATCAATAAAATATCCTAGAGGGATAATGGAGAACATGCTAGTTAAAGTTGGTACTTTAGTATTTCCAGTAGATTTTGTTGTTCTGGACATGGAAGAAGATTCTCAAGTTCCTCTCATATTAGGAAGACCATTCTTAAACATGGCTAAAGCAATGATAGACGTATTCGGTAAGAAATTGACCCTAAGTATAGAGGACGAGAGTGTTACCTTTTCAGTTGATAGAGCAATGCAACAACCACAATCTGCAGATGATACATGTTATTATATTCAAACTATAGATGCACATGCAGAATTATTAGAAGAATTTCCAGAATTACAAGGAACAGGAGAATGTTCTTTAGGAGAAGGTAATGAACCAATTGATGAAGTTGAAATATTAGCTACACTTATAGCTAATGGATATGAACCAACAACAGAAGAAATTCAAATGCTAAAAGAAGAAGACAGATATCGATACAAATCATCGATAGAAGAACCACCGAAATTAGAGTTAAAGCCACTTCCAAACCATTTGGAATACGCTTATTTACATGGTGAATCTGAATTACCTGTAATAATATCGTCTTCTCTTACTGAAAATGAGAAATCACAACTCATTTCTGTATTGAAAGCTCATAAACCAGCCATTGCATGGAAGATTCATGATATTAAAGGAATAAGTCCTTCGTATTGCACACATAAAATCCTTATGGAAGAAGGTCATAAAACGTATGTGCAACGCCAACGAAGACTAAATCCTAATATGCAAGATGTAGTTAAGAAAGAGATTATTAAACTGCTAGATGCAGGTCTAATTTATCCAATTTCTGATAGTCCATGGGTAAGCCCAGTTCAATGCGTACCTAAGAAGGGTGGCATGACTGTCATTACAAATGAAAAAAATGAGCTTATTCCTACTAGGACTGTAACAGGATGGCGTGTGTGTATTGATTATAGAAAATTAAATGACGCCACCAGAAAAGATCACTTTCCCTTACCTTTCATAGATCAAATGTTGGAAAGATTAGCCGAAAATAGTTACTATTGTTTTCTAGATGGATTTTCCGAATATTTTCAAATTCCAATAGCACCCGAGGACCAAGAGAAAACCACATTCACGTGTCCTTATGGTACTTTTGCTTACAAACGCATGCCATTTGGACTTTGCAACGCCCCTGCAACCTTTCAAAGGTGCATGATGGCGATTTTTCATGACATGATAGAAGAATGCATGGAAGTTTTCATGGATGACTTTTCAGTCTTCGGTGATACATTTGAATCATGTCTAGTTAATCTGGAACGAATGCTTATTAGATGCGAACAATCAAATCTAGTTCTTAATTGGGAGAAATACCATTTTATGGTTAAAGAAGGCATCGTTCTTGGTCATAAAATTTCAAAAGAAGGAATTGAAGTAGATAGAGCTAAAATAGATGTAATTGCTAAACTTCCACATCCCACCAATGTTAGAGGAGTTAGGAGTTTTCTAGGGCATGCCGGTTTTTACCGACGTTTCATAAAAGATTTTTCTAAAATTGCCACTCCTATGAATAAACTCCTAGAAAAGGATGCTCCATTCATCTTTTCAGACGAGTGTATCAAATCTTTTAATATTCTTAAAGAGAAACTCACTAATGCGCCAATCATGATAACACCAAATTGGAATCTACCATTTGAACTAATGTGCGATGCAAGTGATTTTGCAATGGGAGCCGTTTTAGGACAAAGGATTGAAAAACGATTTCAACCTATATATTATGCTAGTAAGACGTTACAAGGAGTACAAACGAACTATACAACTACTGAAAAAGAACTCCTTGCTATTGTCTTTGCTTTTGACAAATTTTGATCATATCTCGTTCTAGCAAAAACGGTGGTCTATACCGACCATTCTGCTCTTAGATACCTATTTTCAAAACAAGATGCTAAACCAAGATTAATCCGTTGGATCTTACTCTTACAAGAGTTTGATATTGAAATCCGAGATAAAAGAGGAGCAGAAAATCTCGCCGCTGATCATCTTTCTCGTCTTGAAAATCCTGAATTAGAAGTTCTAAATGAATCGGCCATACAAGACAACTTTCCTGATGAATATCTATTGAAGATAGATTATAAAGAAATTCCATGGTTTGCAGACTATGCAAACTACTTAGTTTGTGGATTCCTTGAAAAAGGATTATCGTACCAAAGACGAAAGAAATTCTTCAGTGATATAAAACACTATTTTTGGGAAGATCCACATCTGTTTAAAAGTTGTCCCGATGGAATAATACGCCGATGTGTATTTGGAGATAAAGCTAGTAAAATATTAAACCATTGTCACACAGGATCAACAGGAGGGCATTATGGGCCTCAACTAACAGCAAGAAAAGTTTATGATGCTGGATTCTATTGGCCTACAATTTACAAAGACGCACACCTTCTTTGCAAATCCTGTGATGCTTGTCAAAGGGCCGGAAAAATAAGTCAACGTGATGAAATGCCACAAAATGTCATACAAGTATGTGAAGTATTTGACATTTGGGGTATTGACTTTATGGGTCCATTTCCAAAATCTCATAATAATCTATATATACTCGTAGCCATTGATTATGTATCTAAATGGGCTGAAGCACAAGCTCTCCCAACTAACGATGCACGAGTTGTAGTCAACTTTTTAAAACGTCTTTTTGCAAGGTTTGGAACACCGAAAGCTTTAATAAGTGATCGGGGTACTCATTTCAGTAATAATAAACTTGAGAAAGTTCTTAAAAGATATGGAGTAACTCATAAAATCTCCACCGCATATCATCCACAAACAAGTGGACAAGTTGAAAATACCAACCGAGCTTTAAAACGTATTCTAGAGAAAACCGTAGGATCAAATCCGAAGGAATGGTCCATTAAATTGGAGGATGCACTCTGGGCTTTTAGAACAGCCTACAAAACTCCAATTGGAACCACACCTTTTAGACTTGTTTATGGAAAAGCATGTCATCTTCCAGTAGAAATTGAACACAAAGCATTTTGGGCTTTGAAGACATGTAATCTTGATTTACATGAAGCCGGACGTCTACGATTAAGTCAACTAAACGAATTAGGAGAATTAAGACATGAAGCATACGATAATTCGTTAATCTATAAAGAAAGAACGAAGAAATGGCATGATAAAAGAATCAGAAGTTCAAAAGAATTTAAAGAAGGAGACAGAGTTCTTCTTTTCAATTCACGATTCAAGCTATTTCCTGAAAAATTGAAATCAAGATGGTCTGGACCATTCATAGTTAAAAGAGTTTTTCCATACGGAACAGTAGAATTGATAAATTCAAATGGGATTGAATTTAAAGTTAATGGTCACAGAGTTAAACACTACATAGATAGTCCGATGGAAGTTGACAACGAAGTTAATCACAATTTCGACACCACAGCTAACTAAGTGTGGGGAGAATCAAGTCTTTAAAGGATAATATGTATTTCTGTTAGAGTTAGATTGTCTGTTTTTGTGTAGTTCTCGAAAATGGAACCCGAATGGTCTTTCCCTAGCAGACCCTAAAGAACTAGTCTTTTCCCCCCATTCTAAATTTTTATTTTTTTAGGTTTTTACAAAATGAAGACTGCCTGTGAACTAAACCATGGTCTAATGCTACACGCTTTGATCACTAAACGTAATAATGACACACTACCGAGTGAAATAGTATCAGTAATCAGAGAAAGAATGGACGGAGTAAGAAAAGAATCCAGATGCGAAGATAATAAGTTACAATTTGGTAAAGGAAAATCAAAATTCGCAGCGAAAAGAAGAGCACGACACCTAGAAAGATGTCACAAATGCGGAAAATGGTCACATGGGGGTAAATGTTCAAATAATCAAACCTATTCAAATACCGAATTTGTTACTTTATGCAGAGACGGACCGTTCATATGTTTAGAAGAAAAAACACTGAATGCTCGAGGTTACGCCTATGTAGCTATGGAAAACCAATTAAACCGACTATCTTATGAATGGGATAGATCGTATAACTAAGAAATCTATTTCAAAGGTATGTCTGTACAGTTTTTATTTTTTTTATTTTTATTTTTAACCTTTTGATAATAAACGCTAATTTGTTCGCTATAAAGTATTAAATTGGTATTGAATAAAATTAGGTTTGGCGACCGAAATTATTGATATCATTCAAAAATTTATTACATCACTGCGAAATTTAACGTTTTTTCTTAAGGTATAAATATCTTTAATCAATCAACCCAAAATATTTCAAAAATTCGTCATGAGTTAAATTAGGTCTTGGAACCGAAATTACTTTACTGAAAAGAGGGGCGCATATTTTTGATAATATTTGATTGATTAAAGTGGGATAAAAAGCCAAAAAGATTTTTAATTTTATTTTTACCATGTTTTTAAAATTAATATATAAATCTTAAATTAATATTGTAAACTTTGTAAAATCAATATATTTAAAATTGTAAATATTTGAAAAATTAATATAAGTTTGGTGTGAATTTATAATATGAATTTTTAAATTATGTTTGGTGTGAATTTATAATATGAATTTTTAAATTAAGTTTGGTGTGAATTTATAATATGAATTTTTAAATTAAGTTTGGTGTGAATTTTTAATTTTTAAAATATGAATTTTTAATTTTATGCATTTCAAATTTTAAGTTTGGTGTGAATTTTTAATATTAATTTTAAATTTTATATTTAAGTTGTGTGAATTTAAAAACAAAAATTTACTTTATGTCGTTAAGTTAAAAATATGATTTTTAAAATTCGTCGTGAGTTGAAGACTAGGTCTTTAAACCGAAATTGCTTTACCCAAGGGAGGGACGAGAACTTTTATTATCATTATTTTTAATCTTATTGAATTAAAGTATGCCAAAAACATTAAAAAAACCCAAAAATCTTAGCTTTTAAAACAATCGCTACAAAAAGACAAATTTTAAAATTTTGTCGAAGGACGGACTAGGACATCGATCCGAAACGACCTCGTCCTAAATAACAAGGGAAACAAAATTTTAAAATTAATTAATTAATTGTTTTAATTAGTATAAGATATATAATAAAAAAAAATATACAAACTCCGCGAGTCGTGAAGTTTGAAAGGGAAATCCATCGCGACTCGTGGAGGATGAAAAATCCAGAAAAAAAATATATACTGATCGAACTGATCAGTCCCAACACAGAAAAAAAAATACTGCGAAATACTGCGCGAAAAAACCCTAAAAACACCCCCAAAATCACAATTTTTAACCGTTAATCATCAAATCTTTTACTAAAATCATGTTGAGAAGGATGCTATCAAGGAATTACTCAAGAAAAACGGTAAATTTCTACACCTAAACACCATTTAATCCGAAAATTAGTGTTCTTGAGCAATTTTGTCCCCAATTTGATTTTGATACTTTTTAGTGTAATTATGCTTAAATTGTTTATGTATTATGCTTGTATAACCTAGATTGATGCTATTTAACATGATTAGAAGCCTTAAACTTCAAATTTTGAGTAATCTAGGGTTTGTGTTCTTGAGCAAATTTGGGGTTTTTTGATATAAACAGGTTATGGCCGATTTTTGTCATGAATTGTTGCTAAATTAAGTAGTGTAACATGTTTAGGTAGTTAAATGATCAAAACTTTGAGCCTAAACATGATTTTGAGAATTAAAGTGGACTTTTTCAAGTCTAAAAATTCATGAACTTGATTTTTGAGAGATAATGCCATTTAAAACTTGTTTAATTGCTAGTAATGATTATTTTGACATGTTATTTGAGTTGAATGCTTATGAACTTGGCGAACATTTTCGTATATGATTATTTGAAAAAGTGTAGATTTGATGAAAATATGAAAATGAGCTTAAGTTTGATATAAATTGATCATGTCATTGTAATTATTTTGATTGATGATTTTGCTGACACTAATGCATATTTGGATGCACAAAAATTGTGTTTGATGTGTTTTGCAGACTGAAAGGGGTGAATCTTCGTCCCAAGCTCGCAATGCTCCTGCTGAGAATGCAGAACAACAGGAGGTGGATAACTACTACAAGCAAGATATACCTCATCCAGTCATGACATTTTCTGATATGCACTTGGAAGATTTGCACCCGAACCTGAGATTTGACAGACTTTGGATAGATTATCCAAAATACCAAAGGGGTTTGCATACTCTTCATTCTAAAGTTGTTGAGGTACCTAGGGTCATAGAATGGGGACCATTAGAAGCTGTAGAATTGGCTGGGCCAATTAGGGAATTACTTGCACAGAGGTATGGTAATTCTACTTTTAATGACTGGGTACGTTTATTCACCATGCGTGTAACATCCCGCATTTTTCCGTTAAATTATTTTAACGCCCGTCTTTTTATTTTAAAAATATCCTTCGTAACTAAATTCGTATCCTCCGTTAGCTAACATTCTTAATATTTTTTCGTTATTGGATTTTAACATCCTCCGTTAATACGCGTTTTAAAATATTCCGTTTAGGTAATTCCCGCACCCGACTACAAACTCGAGGGACTAAAATTGACACGGGGCAAACTAGTTGACTAGGTCAACTAGTCCACCCCAATCACCACCATTCAACCATCCCCCTCTTTCTCTCTTTCTCTCTAGCAAGAACACACACACATTTACCAAATTCATTCAATCATCATCTAAATTCGATCTAGGAGGCTTACAACAAAATAAATTACATATTCGTGATCCTCTCTTCATCCTCTTCATTTTGGTACCAACTTCATCTCATTTGGGTAACATTTCTAAAACTCTAGATTTCTCTAAATTCGTGTTTTTGACTTGAAATGGTGTTAGTTAGTGTCTATGGCTCATTGTGATGTCCTGTATATGATTATTATGCTCGATCTCGTTGTTTTAGTGTAACTAGCATGAACTTGAATTTTGGTGTATTGTTCTTGAATTTTGGATGATCATATGTTGTTAGATGTTAAAAGTTCATGTTCTAATTGTGTTCCTAGTATCACTAGCTTCAATTTGATGTGTAGGTTGCATGAGAAAACTCCATAAACTTGATTAGTGATTTTTGGTGAATTTGGGTTACGGTTTGATAAGCTTGAAATGAATAGATGATACATTGAATGCCATGAATTATTGTTAGTAAGTAGTTAGTTGTATTGTATGCTCGATTACCTACAAAACGGCGTGTTGTATGTATGCATTAAATGCCCGAATCATAAATGTGCACTTATCAAATTCGAGTATTGAATGTGTGCATTAATCGATCATTTATTTTGGAAAGCCGATTGTTACAAATAATGTTTTTGGTTGGTGAAATATACTTAGTTGTGTTCTTTGTCAAATTACCTTTCCAATGATATAAGGTGCGAGTTCTAAGAGTTAGCGGTTTGTAATTTATGCTTGAAAGAGTTTTGATTTGGGACTTGAACAATTGAGACTGACCAGGTACCAGCGCACGGCCAATGCCACGGCGCGGCCAGCTTATGTCGCGGCGCGACATAAGCCGTGGTCAGGTTCTGACCACCATGTCCAAATTACGAAAAATGTTTGGCATACTATGGACCTCCGATTCACATGAAACTTGTTCTAACATGCTCATATATGATTAAAAACCTCAGAAAAATAGTTCGGGACCCGACCTGAATGTGTTGACTTTTTTGTTGACTTTGACCCGACCTAAGTTGACTTTTAATCAAACTTAACCAAATATTTGTGCAATCGTTCTAACATATTTTTATACTTGTACCTTGCATGAAACATGACAATTTGATTCACATGCTATTATGATCGAGTCTTAACGAGCCATAGGACTAATTGAACATCTTTGACCTATCGTGTTTACCGTTATTGATACAACCTATTGTTTAGGTCAAGACTAGCATTGTTCTTTGCACACGTTTACTTGTTGAAGTACTTTACTACTCGTGCACTCAAGGTGAGATCATAGTCCCACTTTTACTCTTTTTGAACTTACATTTGGGATGAGAAAACATAAACATTTCTTTACTAAGTGAACACAAGTACAGGAAAACAAACATTCTACATACGAGTTTAGAACAAAATCCTCAATTCGATTATCATTAGTTACACTTGCCGGGTGTAAGCGAGAACTTATGTTGTATGGATCCATATGGGTTTGACAAACCCTCATTCAAACGGTTCGCTACCGTTTACGAATGAAATATATTTTCGAGAAACAGTGTATGTTCTAGCACTAAGTGATGGGGTTCAATGGGAGAAATGTTAAGCATTGATAATTGGGTGCTCGTGAAACAACTTTTGGAATGGTTAACTATTAATTCGATGTTCCAAATCTTGTGGTTCAATCTACTTATTTACTCACTTACTTACTTAAACCTATGATTTCACCAACGTTTTCGTTGACAGATTTCTATGTTTTTCTCAGGTCTTTGAACGATATGTGTTACATGCTTCCGCTCATTATTTTGATACTTGCTTTGGATGTCGAGTATTTATGCATACATGGAGCATCTTTTGGCTACTTTTAAATTGTGTCGCATAGGTTTCATTTGTACTTATAACTTTGTAACGTAACTTTTGGAAGAACAATTCTTGTAAACTAGGGAACACTCTTTACTTTTGCAATGAATGCGACATATTTTGGTCAAACGTTATTTTAAAGACTTATGACCACGTAACGGGACCTAAGTAGTCGGCGCCGTCAAATGACAATTTTGTCGGGTCGCTACAATACGTAGACCTGTATATAAAGTATGGTGTGAAGAATTGTTGTGTAGTATAGAATTAAATGATCGGGTAGCTAGTTTAACCGATCGATCTTTTATTAGATTTACGTATATATATGCCTGAGGAGTTAGCATCTGCCGATTGTAGAGGGTTGATACTAAATGGTAGAAAGATAGATGAAAATTTTGATACACATGGTGTATGGAGTCAAATGACAAGCCATCACCGATTCAAAGGGGGAAATTACTCTTATTTGGATATAGATAGAGCTAAATTAAGAGTGATTCATAGGTTTTTAGCTAATTCGATTACAAAAAGAGGTAAGAACAAGGAAAAGGTAAATGAACAGGATTTGTTTTACCATATGTGTATTCGAGACCCACAAAGCGCTGTAAGTATACCTTATTGTGTGGGTTATTATTTATCAGCTATGGTTAGGGGGATGAGACTGCATAGCATAATAGGAGGTGGTATTTTTATTACTTTGATTGCTGAATATCTCGGTGTGGATATAAGTCGGGGGGATTATTAGTCGAAGAACCAGAACCCCGCGATACTATAGGTTTAAATGTATACCATGGTGCGAAAGTTTTGAAGAGGCGAAATAACGCCGCAGTACAATACCATGGTAGACATCCACAGGTTGAGAGAAACCAACAGCAAGGTAATGTAGGAGGGGGAAATGAAATGCAAGAAATACAAAGGTTTATAGCTTCACAGGAGTACGAAAATGCTAGACAGAGAGCATTTGAAGATTGACAAGTTCATCAAAACCAAATCATAGCTCATTGCCAACATATAGGTAGAAACTATATTCCTACTCCAAAACCCATATTCCCTCCCTGGTCTATAGAGATGCAACCACCATATCCTACGTATAACCCTGCCGAAGCATTCTATAGCACCTATGGTTATGCTTGGAACCCCTATTGGTATCAGTATCATCCCTAGTCTACTTAGTTTTATTTATTTTGTAATTTGTAATGTTGATACGTTTAATACTTATGTTAATTTTGTAATAGTTTTTATAATTTTCTAACTTTTATTCTTAGATTTTAATAATTTTTGAATGTGGGGTAATATACCAAACTTAAAAAATATGTATATATGTTTGCAGTTTATCTTATGTACACAACAGGTTAAAACAACGCATTTTCAAAGACTGGCATTAAGTTCAGCAAAAGCAACTAATTTTGACGACAAGATGCAAAATATATGTGAAATAACAACAAGACGGAATGAACAAATGATGTGCACCATTTATCATTCAGCAAACAAAAGCCAATATATTTGGAAACTTTGGTAAAAATTTAATCATTTTCACACAAATCACCCTCAATAATTTAAATTGTTACTGATTTCTTGCAAATGAGGGCATTGCAAGATCTTAAGTGTGGGAAGGGGTTAAATTCTTTCGGATTTTATATTTTTTATCTTATACACTTGGTTACCATTAAAAATACTAGTAAAGCAGTAGTTGTATTAGAATCTAGTGCTCTCTGATAATAAAGAACAGCCCTAGTCTTATATACTGACTACCCAATTCTAGTAAAATTTTTCAAAATTTTCAATTAAATGAACTCAAAATCATGTTTATACATATTTATGAACGATAAAACTAGGTTTTAACACCGAAATTATTGTAACCTCGGAAAGGACATAAATTGAGAAACAAACCTAAATGTTAAAATTCATTTAAAATGGAATAGAGGACAATAAAAAGGAAAATAAAAGCCAAGTGTGGGAAAATTCTCCAAGTTATTCAAAACATATATCACATATTTTTGTACAAATAACTGAAAATACTTTTGCTTTGGACTAAACTAAAAAGTTTTACCTGATTTACTGTAAGAGAGATGGATCTACACGATGAATCAATTCCATCATTAAAAGGACGTAAAGTCTTCCGAAAAAGAAACGCGCTTCTTGATTTAAGTCAGGAAGTTGTCGTCCAGACCAGCTGTAGGTTGACGAAAAATCTAGAAAAGTCATCACTAAAATCAGCAGGAAATCCACGGACCTCAGCATTAAACAGGGTCGCCAAGTGGTCAGATTTATCCTAACCATGAGAAGGATTTATCTCGTACAATGGGGGGCACCAAGCAAATTAGCTTAATAAGACTAATGAATCAGATCCCCAGAAAGGATAATCCCCTTAAAGACTAAAAATCAGCTTTTAAGCCTGATATTACTCAATCCTTGAGATTGACCTTAAAGATTGAGAATTACAAACTCATGGAATTCAATGATATCTAAACTCGAGCTTGAACGAGAAAATATTTTGATCAAAATTACAAACCGATTTGTTTTCTGAAAACCCTATTTTCAATGCGTTCATTACCATTGAACGTAAAATCCTAGGAATTCACCTGGAATTCATTAGGTCACCTGAACTAAATCGGGTGTCAACCGTAAGAACGGTGGTTGCATAGTGGTCAAAGACAGGACCTTGTGTCAGACCGAAAAATCATAAGGGTGAGCTTTACTATTGCTCCTACAAAGGATAGTAATTGCGTCCGACATGTTATAGACCATAATTAAAAGCATGTCAGGGGACATTGCCTTAACAGTTGCTTGTTCAACGCTTTCCTTTACAACCGGACGGTAGTTTACCGAAAGGTAATATACGGGATAAGTAAACTGGACGTGTTGCTTTTCAAATACAAGGTTAGCAAGTGGGAAACACAAAACCGCAAGTTTTGAGCTAAAATTTTCAAATTTGAAACCCACCAAACCCACAAAAATATTTTGCAAACACCGGTAAAGGGTTATTCCAGAAAACTTATCTAGGGTAAAAACTAGATTTAATTTTCAAAAGATCAAATGTTTTCATAAAGATCCAATTTCCTTAATGGATCTAAATTTTTATAGTCAAGTGGGACTGTAAACCATATCGTTACTACCATTGTTTATACCGCCGTATAGAAATCACTGATGTACAAAGTGTGAAGAATAAAGAAGTGATTCTAGTATTTCAAGACGATATTGCTTGAGGACAAGCAACGCTCAAGTGTGGGAATATTTGATAATGCTAAAAACGAACATATATTTCATAGCATTATTCCTCAAGAAAGACAAGCTTTTAGTTGCAATTGTTCTATTTACAAGTGATATTCGTTTAAATAATAAAAGGTGAAGACAAAAGACAGATTCGACGAATTGAAGATGCAAACGACCAAAAAGCTCAAAAGAACAAAAGACAATCAAAGAGGTTCCAATTATTGATAAGAAACGTCTCGAAATTACAAAGAGTACAAGATTCAAAATGCAAAGTACAAGATATTAAATTGTACGCAATGACGTTCGAAAATCCGGAACCGGGACATGAGTCAACTCTCAACGCTCGACGCAACGGACTAAAAATTACAAGTCAACTATGCACATAAATATAATATAATATTTAAATAATTCTTATAATTATTTATATATTATATAAATAATAAAAATCCGTCGGCAAGAAAGACTCCAAAGTTTGTGAGCTGTAATTTCAAACTCCGCGACTCGCGGAGTTTGAAGGCAAAAATTGCCGTGAGTCGTGGAGCCCCTAATTTTGAAACTGCCTATAAAGCTCGCGCATTCTGATCGTAAAAACCATCCTTTTTCTTCTTCTCTCATAATACGTAAATATTTATATTTATATTTTAATTTTAATTTTAATTTTAATTTTAATTCTAATAATAAGGGTATGTTAGCGAATATTGTAAGGGTGTAAGTCGAAATTCTGTCCGTGTAACGCTACGCTATTTTTAATCATTGTAAGTTATGTTCAATCTTTTTAATTTAATGTCTCGTAGCTAAGTTATTATTATGCTTATTTAAAACGAAGTAATCATGATGTTGGGCTAATTACTAAAATTGGGTAATTGGGCTTTGTACCATAATTGGGGTTTGGACAAAAGAACGACACTTGTGGAAATTAGACTATGGGCTATTAATGGGCTTTATATTTGTTTAACTAAATGATAGTTTGTTAATGTTAATATAAAGATTTACAATTGGGCGTCCCTATAAATTACCATATACACTCGATCGGACACGATGGGCGGGGTATTTATATGTACGAATAATCGTTCATTTAACCGGACACGGGAATGGATTAATAGCCACTAGAATAATTAAAACAGGGGTGAAATTATGTACAAGGACACTTGGTATAATTGATAACAAAATATTAAAACCTTGGGTTACACTCAGTCGACATCCTGGTGTAATTATTAAACAAAGTATTAAAATATTGTTACAGTTTAAGTCCCCAATTAGTTGAAATATTTAACTTCTGGTATAAGGATAATTTGACGAGGACACTCGCATTTTATATTTATGACTGATGGACTGTTATGGACAAAAACCAGACGGACATATTAAATAATCCAGGACAAAGGACAATTAACCCATGGGAATAAACTAAAAAGCAACACGTCAAACATCATGATTACGGAAGTTTAAATAAGCATAATTCTTTTATTTCATATTTAATTTCCTTTATTTTATATTTAATTGCACTTCTAATTATCGCATTTTTATTGTTATTGTATTTAATTGCACTTTTAATTATCGTACTTTTTAATTATCGCAAGTTTATTTTATCGCATTTTTATTATTCGCAATTTCATTATCGTTATTTACTTTACGCTTTAATTTAAGTCTTGTATTTATTTTTAATATTTTACATTTGGTTTTAACTGCGACTAAAGTTTTAAAATCGACAAACCGGTCATTAAACGGTAAAAACCCCCCTTTATAATAATAATATTACTTATATATATATTTGTATTTTTATAAAAGTAAACTAATATAGCGTTAAGCTTTGTTTAAAGATTTTCCCTGTGGAACGAACCGGACTTACTAAAAACTACGCTACTGTACGATTAGGTACACTGCCTATAAGTGTTGTAGCAAGGTTTAAGTATATCCATTCTATAAATAAATAAATATCTTGTGTAAAATTGTATCGTATTTAATAGTATTTTCTTGTAAAATTTAATAGTATTTTATATACACCTCGCATAACATCAAGTTTATTAACTATGTAATATTTAATAATATAATAATGAATCTCTACATCACTAACAGTATAAACATCGGGTTCGTTTTTCTTTTATAAAGATAATGCTAAATAAATACTACAGAAATGTTGATATTAAATTATTGAGTTACTATTGAATAATTATACAATATCTATAACTTTTATATATATTCCAATATACATCTAATAATTATGTATAGAATTCATATATATCTATACCTAGATTTATTTTAATAACAACCTCCTTATCTTGTATTTTATTTTACATATTGAATTCTAATGATTATTTTATATTTTGTTAATCCGAGTTAATTCATATACACTTATATTTATATTTATATTTATATATATTTATATATTTATTTTCAACAATTGTTCGTGAATCGTCGGGCATAGTCTGAGGTAAAATGCATCCGTGTTAATAGTATAAAAATTTTAAGAGTCTGTTTAATGGACTTTGCTTATCATATCGAAATCAAATAAGATTCAAGTTTAAATTTGGTCGGAAATTCCCGGGTTATCACATGATGTGCGTAGAGGTGCATACGAAATAGTTGTATATTTATTACGAACTACTATTAAATACGATACATTTTTACACAAGTTATTTATTTATTTATAGAGTGGATATACCTAAACTTTGCTACAACACTTATAGGCAGTGTACCTAATCGTACAGTAGTGTAGTTTTTAGTAAGTCCGGTTCGTTCCATAGGGAGCTAGCCAAGTTTAACGCTATATTTTTAAAAACTATATTTGTATATAAAAATATATATATATAAATAAGTAGTTTTATTATTATAAAAGGGGGTTTTTACCGTTTAATGACCGGTTTGTCGATTTTAAAACTTAAGTCGCAGTTAAAACCTAATGTAAAATATTAAAAATAAATATAACTTAATTTTAAGCGTAAAGTAAATAACGATAATGAAATTGCGATAACTAAAATTGCAATAATTAAAAAGTACGATAATTAAAATGACAATAAATTAAAGTGCGGTAATTAAAAGTGCAATTAAATTTGAAATAAGGGAATTATGCTTATTTAAACTTCTGTAATCATGATGTTTGACGTGTTGATTTTAGTTTATTACTATGGGTTAATTGTCCTTTGTCCTGGATTATTCAATATGTCCATCTGATTTTTGTCCATAACAGTCCATCAGTCATAAATATAAAGTGCGAGTGTCCTCGTCAAATTATCCTTATATCCGAAGTCAAATATTCCAACTAATTAGGGACTTAAACTATAATTACACCAATTTTCCTTGTATATAATTCACCCCTGTTTTAATAAGTCCATTGACTTTTAATCCATTCCTGTGTCCGGTTAAATGAACGATTATTAGTACTTATAAATATCCCGCCCATCGTGTCCGATCGAGTGTATGGGGTTATTTATAGGTACGTCCAATTATAAATCTTTATATTAAATTAACAAACTATCATTTAATTAAACAAATATAAAGCCCATTAATAGCCATAGTCTAGTTTCCACAAGTGTCGTTCTTTTGTCCAAATCCCAATTATGGTACAAAGCCCAATAACCCCGTTTTAATATTTAGCCCAACATCACGATTACTTCGGTATTAAATAAGCATAATAATAACTTAGCTACAAGACATTAATTTAAAAAGGTTGAACATAACTTACAATGATTAATAATAGTTTAGCGTTACACGGACAGAATTTCGACTTACACCCTTACAACATTCACTAACATACCCTTATTATTATTAAAATTAAAATTAAAATTAAAATTATATATATATATATATATATATATATATATATATATATATATATATATATATATATATATATATATATATATATATATATATATATATATATATATATATATATATATATATATATATTACGTTGAGAGATAGAGAAGAGAAAAAGATGTATGAAATTCGACCAAAATTGTGATATTTATAGGACCTGACCCAAAATTTGGGGCCATGCGATCGCATGGAAATTGCACCTCCAGGCCATGCGATCGCATGGTGACTTTTTACAGCTCACATGCTTTTGTTTGTTTATTTGCCGACGGTTTATATGTATAATATAATATATATATAATTTTAAGAATTATTTATATATTATATTATATTTATGTGCATAGTTGACTTGTAATTTTTAGTCCGTTGCGTCGAGCGTTGAGAGTTAACTCTGGTCCCGGTTCCGGATTTTCGAACGTCCTTGCGTACAATTTAATATCTTGTATTTTGCGTTTTGCGTCTTGTACTCTTGTAATTTTTAGACGTTTCTCATCAATAATTTGAACCTCTTGGATTGTACTTAGTACTTTTGAGCATTTTGGTCGTTTGCGTCTTCAATTCATCGAATCTGTCTTTTGTCTTCACCTTTTATTATTTAAACGAATATCAATTGTAAATAAAACAATTGCAACTAAAAGCTTTTCTTTCTTGAGGGATAATGCTATGAAATATATGTTCGTTTTTAGCATTATCAATGATGCTAGTAACATATTTAATACATGAACCTTAATATTTAAACAACATTTAATCATCCAAAATTCAAGATTAAACACACCCATTTTTCATATTCAAACTAGTTACTCAAAACAACAAATCGAGCAAACTAAACATATATTCATGTTAGACTTGAGCCATAGACACTAACTAACACCATTTCAAGTCTATAAAATGAATTAGACAAATCTAAAGTTTTAGAAATGTTACCCAAACGAAATGAAATTGGTATCAAGTTGTAGAGCATGAAGAGATGATTTCAAAAGTACGATTTGTTTTGATGTTAGCATCTTGATTTGGATTTAGATGATGAATTAGTGATGAAGATCAAATGGTGGAAGTTTGGAAGTAAAAAAATGGAGAGAAAATGGAAAAGAAAAGAAAAATAATGAATGGTGGGGAGGGAGGTGGTTGACTAGTCAACCACTAGTTACCTATTTCCTCACTTGACAACATTTGTCCCTCGAATTTGGATGCGGGTGCGTGAATTAACCGAACGAATTATTTAAATACACTTGAGTAACGAGAGGTGTGATAATCCAATAACGGAAATATTAAGAACGTTAGTTAACGAAAGACACGAATTTAGATAACAAAATATATTATCTAAAAAAAAAGACGGTGTTAAAAATAAATTTAACGGAAAAACGCGGGATGTTACAATAACATCATTCGATTTATATATATATATATATATATATATATATATATATATATATATATATATATATATATATATATATATATATATATATATATATATATATATATATATATATATATCTTATTCGAAGATTTAAACTTGTAATCACTAGAACATAGTTTAGTTAATTCTAAACTTGTTCGCAAACAAAGTTAATCCTTCTAACATAACTTTTAAAATCAATTAAACACATGTTCTATATCTATATGATATGCTAACTTAATGATTTAAAACCTGGAAACACGAAGAACACCGTAAAACCGGACATACGCCGTCGTAGTGAAATCGGGGGCTGTTTTGGGTTAGAAAAATAAAAACTGTCTTAATCTTTGAATTGGAAGTTTGTTTTTGGGAAAAATGATATTTTATATGAATATGATACTATATCCAAAAATCATGGTTAAACACAAAGTTGAAGTATGTTTTTCAAAATGGTCATCAAGATGTCATTTTTTCGACGAAAATGACTACCTCTTTAAAAAATGACTTGTAACCTGTATTTTCGACTATAAACTTATACATTTTCTGTTTAGTTTCATAAATTTCAGTTCATTATAAAACCATAGCAACTTGAATCACTCAAAACGGATTTGAAACGAAGAAATGACGGCTAAAACAAAATTGGATAAATTTGCTAGATTTAGCTACGAAAATTTTATAACAAATCTAGACTAACCATAACTTAACTAACTTATATTGTATTATACATGTATTCTAACATATATTATGTAATCTTGGGATACCATAGACACGTTTTGACATATCATATCGACCCATCTATATATATTATTTGGAACAACCATAGACACTCTATATGCAGTAATGCTTGAGTTAGCTATACAAGGTTGAGGTTGATTCCAAAATAATATATATACTTTGAGTTGTGATCTAGCCTGAGACTTTTCTAACTGTGGACAACTAGTTGTAGATTAGTAACGTTGGACCGCTAACTTAATAAACTTAAATCATTAAAACGTAATAAAAAATGTTGTGAATATATTTCGATCATACTTTGATATATATGTATATATTTGTTATAGGTTTGTGAATTGATCCGTGGCCAAGTCTTAAATTTCCGACGAAGTAAAAATCTGTGAAAGTGAGTTATAGTCCCATTTTTAAAATCTAATATTTTTGGGATGAGAATACATGCAGTTTTATAAATGTTTTTACAAAATAGACACAAGTATGCGAAACTACATTCTATGGTTAGATTATTAAACCAAATATCGCCCTTCAAGTCTGGTAACCTAAGAATTAGGGAAATGGCCCCTAATTGACGCGAATCCTAAAGATAGATCTATTGGGCCTAACAACCCCCATTCAGGTTATGGATGGCTTTAGTACTTCGAGATTATTATACAGACGAGAGGTTCTGTTTGGGGATATTATATGCATTAAGTTAATGTCGGTTACCAGGTGTTCAACATATGAATGATTTTTATCTCTATGCAGTTTGTGAAATGCCTGATATGAGATGTGTTTATAAAAATAAAATCTTGTGGTTTATTATTATGATTGATAATTATATAGGTTAAACCTATAACTCACCAATATTTTTGTTGACATTTTAAGCATGTTTATTCTCAGGTGATTGTTAAGAGCTTTCGCTGTTGCATACTAAATTAAGGACAAGATTTGGTGTCCATGCTTGTATGATATTGTCTAAAAACTGCATTCGAAAGTTTTCTTTATTGTAACATAATATTTATTGTAAACCATTATGTAATGGTCGTGTGTAAGCGTGATATTTTAGATTATCATTACTTGATAACCTAGGTTATGTCCTTTAAACCTTTGTCGATAAAATAAAGGTTATGGTTTGTTTTAAAAACGAATGCCGTCTTTGAAAAACGTCTTATATAGAGGTCAAAACCGCGCAAAGAAAATCAATTAATATGAAACGTTTATAATTATTATGAACGGGACATTTCAGTTGGTATCCGAGCGTTGGTCTTAGAGAACCAGAAATTTACATTAGTGTGTCTTATCGAGTTTGTAGGATGCATTAGTGAGTCTGGACTTCGACCGTATATTTTTCTTTAAAAACAATTGCTTAACACTTTTTGTTGAAAACTATATATTATTAACATGTAAATATTATGTGATATATTAATCTCTTAATGTGTTTGATATTGTGTGATAGATGTCTACCTCTAGTACAAATCCCATTGACTCACCTAATAATAATGAAGAGTCGAATATATATTGGGAAGACTCACAAATTCCCGAAGAGGAACCGAAAGAAGAGGAACCGGAAGAAGAAGAACCGGAAGAAGAAGAGGTTCCGGAGGAGGAAATATTAGAAACCACTGAAAAACAGATAAATAAAAGAAAACCCTCAACCAATGGACCACAATTGATAATGGTCAATGGTGTTTCCGCCGAGGAAGCAAAATATTGGGAAGATTACCAATTTTCCGATGAATCGGATACCGATGAGTATTCCGATGATGTTATAGAAATTACCCCAACCCAATTTGAAAAGGCAAAAGAAAATAATAAGGAAAAAGACATCAAAATAGAGAAACCTAATTCCAACCCCGATGACCTCTATGTTAACATGAAATATCCTAATGGGAAATACCGTCAACACCCGTATTTCTTAAGTTTTAGCTATAACCCGGGAACATCTAAGCCACTAGGTTTTTCTAGACAATTTGTGAAAAGAACGGCTAGTATTAGGGGAGTACCATATATCCCTAGGAAATTAGCGAAACAAACCAAGTCCGAAGAAGAAGAAGAAGAAACAAGTGAGTCGGAATAAATAGTTGTAATCATGTGATGTAATATATGTAATATAGTGTGCTTGTGCTTTTATGATATATGTAAAAATTGCTTGTATTGTTTGTTAAGTATCTTTTATGAATCTAACCCTCGTCTATTTTTACAGTATAAAAACACAAAATGGATGTTAAGGATAGACAACCAAAAATTTTAGAAGACCTACCCGGGGACATGATTGATGAAATCTTGTCTAGAGTCGATCAGAATTCGTCGGCACAATTATTTACGGCAAAATTAGTTTGTAGAACATTTGAAGAACGTTCAAGGCATGCCTTAGTTTATAAAAGGCTTTCTTTTGAAAGATGGGGTATATCACATTGGGGAGACCTTAAGTTACGCCGTGTTTTCTTTAAGCGTTAAATGCGGGGAACCCAAGTGCAATTTTACGCTACGGGTTAAGAACCTATTTTGAATCAACATATCCCAACATAGGACTTCATGCTTTAGAAAGAGCTTCTAACATGCAACATAAAGAAGCATGTTATGCTTACGGGTTTGTGATGTTCGCTTCTCACCAAAGTGAGAAAAAGAACATCGGATTACAACTTTTAAATAAAACTTTTCCACAAGTGATGGATTCGGTAGTTAGGGTGAGAAACAAGGTTTTTAGATTGTTACGGGGCTGTTCGGCATTACGAAACCCTCGTCCTTTTGACGATGTTACAACATGCTGCATAGCTAACGGTCACAATGGTTATCTACCACATAACCAAGGATGGGAAATAATATTAGTACAACCAGAATGCATGACTTGTTTCTGGACTTATGAATTACGTGTCTTTATTGCCTTTGTTGAACGACTTGTGTATTAACTAGGATTGTCTTCGAAACTACTTTGTATAAAAGTTATTGTGTGCTATATTTTATGCTATATTTAAAATAGCGGTATTGTAAATTTGTAAAATATTGTATAAAAGTTTGAATGTGAAATTTATTGTAACCAGTTTTTCATATAGAATTGTAGTAGTTGAATTGTATGTTAGCTACTAAGTATGAACTTAACGGGTAGGTACTACCCGAATTAAAACTTATAAAATGTTAATATGAAGAAAAAGCTTTTATAAATAAGTTCATATTATGCTACGAAATACTATTGACTACCCTTAATATTCTATATGATTAACTCAATTATTTTGGCTATTTTTGAAGGAAATGGTACCGACGACTCGACACACCATGAATATGAGCGAGGAAGACTTCCGTGTTTTCCTTGCAGCAAACATAGCTGCAATACAGGCTGCAATGCAAAACAACAACAATAACTCTGAATCTAGCAATGCAAATAACGCCACAAGAAATCGTGTAGGATGCTACTACAAAGAATTCACTGCTTGCAAACCTCTGGAATTCGATGGAACCGAGGGTCCAATCGGATTAAAACGATAGACAGAGAAGGTCGAATCGGTGTTTTCCATAAGTAAGTGCACTGAAGAAGACAAAGTAAAGTATGCTACGCATACCTTCACAGGTGCTGCGTTAACATGGTGTAACACCTATCTCAAGCAGGTGGGACAAGATGCTGCTTACGCACTACCGTGGTCAGCATTCAAGTACTTGATGAACGAGCAGTACCGTCTCAGAAACGAGGTCAATAAGCTCAAGGTAGAGCTTAGAGGATTACGAACGCAAGGTTTCGACATTACCACGTACGAACGAAGATTCACAGAGTTGTGTTTATTGTGTCCAAGAGCGTTCGAAGATGAAGAAGAGAAAATCGACGCGTATGTGAAAGGGTTACCAGAAAGGATTCAAGAAGATGTGAGCTCACACGAGCCCGCCTCCATACAAAAGGCGATTCGAATGGCTCATAAACTCATAAATCAGATTGAGGAAAGAATTAAAGAGCAGGCGGCCGAAGAAGCCAACACAAAACAAGTCAAGAGAAAGTGGGAAGAAACCAGTGACAAGGGTCACAATTTTAACAATCAACACAACAATCACAACTTCAATCGCACCAAATTTCACAACAACAACCATCCCAACAACAATAACCATTACAACCACCGTCCCAACAATAATAACAATCACATCAACAACCATTTCAATAACAACAAGAGGCAGAAACCATGCCAGAGGTGTGAAGGATACCATCTGACCGGGCTCTGTACGGCAGTTTGTACTAAGTGTAAAAGAAAGGGCCATGGTGCGACAAAGTGCGAAATCTACGGATCAATGACTAAGGGAACAAAAAATGCCGGAACAAGTTATGCCGACTTCACTTGTTTCGGATGCGGGAAGAAGGGCCATTATAAAAATATGTGTCCAAATTAGGGGGATAATAATGGGCAAGGCCGAGGAAGAGTGTTCAACATTAATGCGGTTGAAGCGCAGGAAGACCCGTAGCTTGTTACGGGTATGTTTCTTATTGACAATAAATCTGCTTATGTTTTATTTGATTCGGGTACAGATAAAAGCTATATGACTAGAGATTTTTGTGTTAAATTAAGTTGTCCATTGACGCCTTTGGATAACAAGTTTTTACTCGAATTAGCAAATGGTAAATTAATTTCAGCAGAAAAAATATGTCAGAATCGAGAAATTAAACTGGTTAGCGAAACGTTTAAGATTGATTTGATACCAGTAGAGTTAGGGAGTTTTGATGTGATAATTGGCATGGACTGGTTGAAAAAGGAGAGAGCAGAGATCGCATGTTACAAAAATGCAATTCGCATTGTACGAGAAGAAGGAAAACCCTTAATGGTGTATGGAGAAAAGAGCAACGCGAAGCTAAATCTTATTAGTAATTTGAAAGCACAAAAGCTAATAACAAAAGGTTGCTATGCTGTGCTAGTACATGTCGAGAAAGTCAAACCCGAAGAAAAGAACATCAATGATGTTCCCGTCGCAAAAGAATTTCCCGATGTATTTCCGAAAGAATTACCGGGACTACCTCCACATCGATCCGTTGAATTTCAGATAGACCTTGTACCAGGAGCTACACCAATAGCTCGTGCTCCATACAGACTCGCACCCAGTGCAATGAAGGAACTCCAAAGCCAAATTATAAGAACTACTAGAGCGTGGTTTCGTACGACCAAGCACATCACCATGGGGAGCTCCTGTTTTGTTTGTCAAAAAGAAGGATGGTACATTCAGGTTGTGTATCGACTATCGAGAGTTGAACAAACTTACCATCAAGAACCGCTACCCACTACCGAGAATCGACGACTTATTTGATCAACTACAAGGCTCATCGGTTTATTCGAAGATTGATTTACGTTCTGGGTATCATCAAATGTGGGTGAAGGAGGATGATATTCCAAAGACTGCCTTTAGGATGCGTTACGGTCATTATGAGTTTATGGTTATGCCGTTTGGATTGACTAACACACCAGCTGTGTTCATGGAGCTCATGAACCGAGTGTGTTGTGACAACCCGGAAATTTCCAACCAAATTTAAACTTTAAATTTATATTATTCCGACACAATAAGCAAAGTTTGTTAAGTTAAATCTAAAGAATTTTAAATTGTGTTCATACATTCATTATAACCTCGACCAAATTCTGACGATTCACGAACCGTTATATATAAATAAATATGTATATATATATATATGTATATATATATTATAACTTGAGAATATTAATAAAGTATTAAACGTATAATACTTTACATGAACGTATTTGTTTCAATATGTTTATCGATGGAATTAGAAGATAATATCAAATGATTGATTTATCAGATACATTATGATATCATTACGGGTCTATGTTATGAGGTCCACTGTGATTTAAGAAATCTATTCTTTTTGACAACATTTTGAAAATGGTAAAGTGATTTATAAGTAAGAACGTGAAGTGTAAATAACTTAGATGTTGGATATCGACAAGTTAAGTAACTCGACATTATTCATTAAGATGATTTCATACGTTTATTTAACCTTTGAACTTTATCCCATGCTTCACCAACAAACTGTAATTTAAAAACTTGAAACCTATTATGAATATATATGATTCTACTTTTCTAAAGCATTTTATGATATAACGATTTCCATTATTTTAACTTTTAAACAAAATGATTCTTAAAAATATATTTGGTTTTGGAAAACAAAATTATTATATTTATTTGATTTAGTTTCAAACGTACAAAAACGTTTTCAGTTTAAAAACAACTTTATTATTAAAACGTATATAACTTTTATAAATATCTAGAACCACTTTTGACAACTCATTACTTAACCAGTATGATAAAGATAACGATATTTATATTTTATTTTATTAAATATATATAACGATTTAAATTAATATTATATATATTTATACGCGTATTATACGTACATAGTTTTATACTTTTACTATACTTAAACTTTACCTTTACTTTATTTTTACTTTACTTTAACTTTAATAATTCACTTTAATAATTCATACTTTAATAATTCACTTTAATAATTCATACTTTAATAATTCACTTTAATAATTCAAAAATCTATTATAAATAGAGTTCAATAGGTTTTATTATTTCATAGAAACTTGAAAATATTTTTCTCTAAACTCTCTCAATCGATTTACATATATATATATATATATATATATATATATATATATATATATATATATATATATATATATATATATATATATATATATATATATATATATATATATATATTTACTCCGTATTATTTCAAGATATTATTAGTATACATAAAATATTACGTCAGAGTGCTGTCCGAGTGATTTCGAAATTGTTTTTCGAGTGGGATTGGATTAAGGAAATTATGGGTTATAGCTATGGAGGTGATTGGGTATGGTTCATGGGTATGCTCGTGAGGTCAATATAGTGTTTATCATCTCCGTTGCGTCTATGTACCTTTCCTGTAATATTGAATCTCAATATTGATACGTGAGTACTCATAATTTAACTTTTACATACTAATAGTGTATCCCTGACTAGTGCTCGAGTATATAGGATTATGCATGTTTGTACTTTTGATATTGCCTTTAGTTAGGTTATGTTGAATCCTGAATTAGTTATATATGCGACTGAGATAAGGTATAAGATATGCATGTCGTTGGAAAGCTAGCGAAAAATTAAGAACTTTTCATTTAGATATCGAATGATTTCGATGAACGGATTTGAAGTTATAGTCCATCGAATTTTTGTATTATTATTAAAAATGATTATTATTATCGTCGTTATTATCGTCGTTCTAGTTTTATCTTATTATTATTATTATCTTTATCAATAAAAGGATTTATATTTAAAAATTGTTATTTTTTTTATTATTACTATCGTTATTATCGTTAAAGTTATAATTAGTATTATTATTATTATCCAATTATTATTATTATTATTATTATTATTATTATTATTATTATTATTATTGGTATTATTATTATTATTATCATTATTAATATATATATATATATATATCATTATTTAAAAATGGTTATTGTTATTGTTATTATTATTATTACTATATTATCATTAAGATAATTATTAGTATTATCGTTAATAATGTTATAGTAACTATCATTATTAATATTAGTGTAATTAAAACAAATATTTGTAACACCTAATTATTTTAATTACTATTATTATCATTATTACGAACACGATATAAAAGACGATTAAAAGCTATTAAACGAAACGATTAGAAAATAATGGGTAAGAGTATCATGATGAAATTAAAATATTATAAGATATTGATTTAGATAAAATTATCGTTCTTATTATTTTTATCAGTACTATTATTATTAAAATTATCGTTAGTATTAAAACTATCATTTTAACAAAAATTATCATTTTAATAGAAATGTCATTGTTACTATAAAATATCATCATTATTATTATTTTAAATAGAATTATTATTTTAAAGATAATATTAAAAATTATCGTAAATATTAAAGTTATCATAATTAGAATTATCGTTTTATCATAATGTCATCTTAGTAATTATAAATATTGATATTTTATAATAATAATAATTATTACAAAATAATACAACTTTTACTTACTATCATTATAGATATTATTTTATCAAATAAATATTTGATACAAACATATTTTACTACGTGTAATAACTTACTTTAATAATACCTATCATATTATCTTTATAATATTAAATGAACCCTATAAATTTTATTACTTAATATATATAAAAGTATATTTTATTATATAAATATAATATAAAATTTTATTTATTAATAAATAAATTATATTATTTACTCTAATAAATCTTTTAAAAATATTTAAAAATATAAAATGACGATATTTAAACTATATATTAATCATGTATAGATTTTTGGAAATTATTTTGAGTCAAATTTACTTTTGTTGACTTTTGCATATTAGTCTCGAGCATTAGGATTGTGGTACACTTTGACTTGACCTAATTTGTTAGACAAATATTGACCAACACATAAATATATATAATTAATTTAGGTTCGTGAATCCGAGGCCAACCTTGCACTTGTTCAATGACGTTATATGTATTTTTACTACGAAATACAGTATGGTGAGTTTCATTTGCTCCCTTTTTAAAAGCTTTTGCAATATATTTTTTGGGACTGAGAATACATGCGCTATTTTTATAAATGTTTTACGATATAGACACGAGTAATCGAAACTACATTCTATGGTTGAATTATCGAAATCAAATATGCCCCTTTTTATTAAGTCTGGTAATCTAAGAATTAGGGAACAGACACCCTAATTGACGCGAACTCTAAAGATAGATCTATCGGGCCCAACAAGCCCCATCCAAAGTACCGAATGCTTTAGTACTTCGAAATTTATATCATGTCCGAAGGAGGATCCCGGAATGATGGGGATATTCTTATATGCATATTGTGAATGTCGGTTACCAGGTGTTCACCATATGAATGATTATTTTTTGTCTCTATGCATGGGACGTATATTTATGAGAACTGGAAATGAAATTCTTGTGGTCTATTAAAATGATGGAAATAAATGATTATGATAAACTAATGAACTCACCAACCTTTTGGTTGACACTTTAAAGCATGTTTATTCTCAGGTGTTAAAGAAATCTTTCGCTGTGCATTTGCTCATTTTAAAGATATTACTTGGAGTCTTTCATAGCATATTTCGAAGAACGTTGCATTCGAGTCATTGAGTTCATCAAAGATTATTATTAAATCAATTTATAGTTGGATAGTGGATATTATGAAATGGTATGCATGCCTATCAATTTTTGATGTAAAGAAAGATTGTCTTTTAAAAACGAATGCAATGTTTGTAAAATGTATCATATAGAGGTCAAATACCTCGCAATGTAATCAACTATTGTGAATCGTTTATAATGTATATGAACGGGTCCTTTCAGTTGGTATCAGAGCGGTGGTCTTAGCGAACCAGGTCTGCATTAGTGTGTCTAACTGATAAGTCGTTAGGATGCATTAGTGAGTCTGGACTTCGACCGTGTCTGCATGTCAAAAGTTTTGCTTATCATTTCTAGTCGAAAATCATCTGCTTATTATCCATAGGAAATTACCTGCTTATCATTATTAGTCTAGACACGTCTTGCTACATTAATTGCATAAGTAGTGTATAGACAAAATTCATATCTTAGCGTATCTGCTAAATCATATCTTATGGTATCTGTTACTTTAAACTTTGCCTGACATATCCCGCAAATTCCTCCGTAATCTATGAAATCTTTTGATCTCTATATATAGATATCCTATGTAAATAGAATACCACCCGATAGCCGAAAAACATTTTATATCGAAAATCCTTTATCCAATCGTACGAAATGGAATTTGTCATCAGTTCAAGTCACTCGGATTCCGAAATGGAATCTCACTCAAGCTCCGAAAGCAGTGTGACCGGAATGGATCAACCAATCAGTCATCACCTATTCTGGATGAATTGGGGATGGGTTCGTAGCCTCCTCAATCATTGGAAACAAGAAGAAGGCGATCCGTTCCATCCACCATATTGCCCTCTTGGCGAAGAACCTGAAGCACTTACCGGAGAACCTGTTCGAGACACCATTTTCTCTCTCATTTCCAGGGTATCTCGTCACGATTATATACTACATCAAATTCTAGATTTTATTTATCCGCTCGTTCCGACCGACAATCATCCTGGAATAATAGAAGAAGTCAACGAACTTCGCGCTCGGGTAGTGGCTTTGGAGAATATGGTGTAGAGATTACAAACACCAGCAGCAGCACCAGTAGCATAACCAGTACCACCATCATCAACGCCAACAGTACCATTACCACCTCCAACCACAACCGCGTTGTAAACCTCAACTTCACAATCTGTCCCACGAGCATCAACGTCATACGTACCATAGATACCAAGGAGTACCAACAACAATAACTGACGAAGTTTTAATTCATAACTTCATTGGAGAAACATTCCACGGCGATTATATAATCTCTAAAGTCTTAGAGATTATCTAATCTAGCCCTAACCATAAATCGGTTAAGCGAACCAAAATGATAGAAGGAAGAGTAGAAACCCTGACAAAAATGGTGTGTGATTAACAAGTTAAACTTGTTTTACCAACAGCATCAACAGTACCGTCAACGTCACCAGCATCGTCAGTACAGTCAACATCAGAATCAACAACACCTATAACATCACAAACTCCGTCAGTTCAAGAATCACTGTGGACATCATTACGAATCAATAACGTGTATATTGTATCAACAAGTTAGGAAGAATTAACTCATTCCCTCTGAAGAAATTATATATATATTTTATATATATATATTTTGAAATAAAAAATAAATCTTTTCGTGCTAAGCTATTGTGTGTGAATCTTAACTACTCAGTTAATTCATATTACAAATATGCAATAATGTACATGCCTCGCCCGCGACTTAACCATTGTTAACTACAATCTCTGTCTCAATTTAACAAATTCCAATTCCTAATAAATCAAGTATATATTTGATTTTACACTTCATCATTGATGTAACCGAAACTTTTCAGATAACATCATTCGTACTTTGCAAAGTTCACAAGAATTTAACGAAAACCAACATCACATCTCAACAAATAACGAAGTATTGATTCATAATTTCAATATTGTTGAAGAAATACTTATGTAACCTCTAAAGCCTTCAAGGAATTATTCAATTCTAGTTCCAACCATAAATCGAATGAGTTTAATTTAGTATTAACTCATTAAAATATATGTTACATCTGAGGAGAATATTTACATGTATATTTTCATAAAGACTGTAATAAAATTCTTATGTACAAAATATTAATTGTGAAAATTTTTTAACGGGTAGGTAATACCCGAGAGATATATATAAATTCACAATTAATATGTTACATTCTTCGAATCAGATTAAGCAAATTATCAATTATACTTCCTACTTTCACAATAATATACATTCTTTCATAGAAATCAAAACAACCATACTCATTCAAACCCAATTACATATTATGCTTTTAAAATCTCAGAATTCAATTTGAGATATAACCGGTACCATCACTTTTAGATTCCTACATCTTTCAAAGCTATACTTTGACTTCAAAAGTGTGTTAGAACATCAAATGTATACAAACGATTACAATCTGTGTTCAAACCCTTCGAAAATCTCTGAAGACACTTCAAATAATGAGCAATCGAGATGATGATCCAACCACATATTACCCACAGTTATGTACTTAAAAAGCTCTCGAAACCAAAGTCATAATTCAACACATATCTGTGTCAGATCTTTTGGCATTTATTAGTAAAAATAACCTTACAATTCCTTTGCAAAGTAGCAAATTATATCACAGCTCCAGTAAGACAACTTCGATTTTTTTCATTCGGATTAGCCTTATCATAATTTTGATATATGTGATTACCCTTTTGTTACCGGAGAACCTTTCATATTCCACCACATTAGCAATAAACTTACCAACAACTTCACTGATCTTGGGCATTCCGAAGAATCTTTATATTTATCGAAACCTCATCATTTACTCATCTGGCTCTTGTAACGAGAATTGTCATACGAATCATTGGAAATTAGCAATCAGTATTTTGAAATCTCACAGCATGTTGACGCCAACAGTTATACATAACGTCTATTTCCAAGGCTTACATACTTCGAATGTGAAGTTTATGAAAAACACTCTGAACCGCGAACTAGTTCTCGAAATGCTGATGAAGCAACAAAAACTGTAAACGACCTTAGCAGTAAAAAAGTTTGATGATAAAGATTAGTGTATTAACAAATCTCAGAAATAGAGAAGTTTTGGAACTGGAAAACGGATTGAGCAAAGTATGAAGGAGGCTGTGGACAAATCACAAAGACTGAACCTGCCTTCGAAGAATCCAAATGATTCAGTGTCTGCTGAAGTCATTAACGAATACCTTGCTCCTGACACTAAACCCTTACAGACAATATTCTTCATCATCCTCTAATATTAGAAATTCTAAGATATCATCGTATCTTTCATTATAAATATCCTCCATATTTCTGAAGATATTTCCATAACTATTCTTATCTGGAATCATTTATCTCTTTGCGCTATCTGTATTACATCAAAAAGGAAACTGTTTAGTTCCTATACTCTGTAAACCTTTGAGTTTAAAATATGAATGTTTTTGAAGTAGTGTTGGAAACTGAAGCATGAGTTAGTATAATATAATGACACTTGATCAACGTGATTTTATTACAGTAATTCATGCTGAGTTTCTAAATGGAACGTGATGATTCACAGATCATAACATCATCATGTGCCATGTTATACGACTCTTGTATTCTATTTAACCTCTAAAATATCAAGAAAATATTTCTTGATGATTCGGCCTTTTCCAAGGTATTCTAGTAATTTGATAAGTCAAGATCGTGCCATCACAATTTCCTTCCTAGAACATTAACAATGTTCATTCCGAAATTCATATCTGTGAATTCTGGACCATTACAAGCGGTGCTTAATCGCAAGAAGAAGAAATGAAAGGACAAAACTCTGAAATAGAAATTGGGGTATAAATTGCAGTAAAAAAAAAGAGAGCATTAACTGTGGATGACAATGATTATAAAAGATAGAAACAGAGACTTTGAAATATAAGGGAAGATATAAAGCCCAACGACAAACCAAAAATTATAAGCCATATATATCGATGCATATAGCAATATAAAGACACGGGAGAACTAGAAACACTATAAACCCAAGAGTATAGTAGAAGTAAATAGATTCTTCCGGCGGTAGATGAAAAAGAAGAATGACCGATATGAAAGTTATAAGTATATCGAGAATCAGAACTGGATGGAGCATATTGATGAATACTTTAAAATATGAGTTGAGGGGGAAAGAATAGAAGGTGATGAAACATGACTAGGAACTTAGAAATCAACAAATTTAACTCACACAATGACGGAATAAGTGAATCAAACCCTCTAGTGAATAGGTTAAGCTTTTTTGGATTAATTTAGTCATACCACAACTAAATCAAGTGTGATTAGATCATCACCTAGAGCTATTATTCACCACCTGGGTGATTTGGGTTGAGAGAGAATCGGAGGAGCTCACCAGATCTGAGTGTGTGTAACAAATGAGAGGCTTAACCTAAAATGAAGAACATAAGACTTTATATACCCCTGTTGTTGACTCACCCGTACGATTCATCCATCACACATACGAGTTGGCTTCATCAGCCGTACGGGTGATCACTCACTTGTGTGTTCTCATTTAGGTGGTAATTGTGACTTAGCTCAGCATCAACCGTGCGTATGAGCCTGTCAGCCGTACGAGTGAGGCTTCACTCGAACGTCTGACTAAGTCTAACATAGTCAAACATCCAAATCTTGTTTCTGCAGTTGCTGTAACCACATACAAACACGGATAGGATAATAACGAACGATCATGGTGGCCTGTAAACTGTTGTACCTGCAATGGATGTGGGTAGATGTCTAGGGACTTGCATAAAATATATCAACAAAAGGTGTGAGTTGTAAGAAAACGAAGGAGCTGAATTTATAAGAAAATCTCCGACAGAACAATTAAAATGGACGATCGCATTTAAAGCGGATCCTAATTCCTTTTGTTACCGGAGAATCAAATCTTATTACAAAGATTTTCTTCAAATCTGGAAATCAATCATATCTACGTCAAATGATAAGATGAATCTACACTTACTCATTTCACTCTTCTATGTTAGCTTCATTCGTACTCTTCATATAAATGGATTGTTTATCCAAATTATTCGCTGATGATAAAACTCTAATTTTCAGCCTGTATGCATCATGAAAACATACTTATAATCATTCACGACCTTTCCACTCAAATTTCGGGACGAAATTTCTTTAACAGGTAGGTACTGTGACAACCCGGAAATTTCCAACCAAATTTAAACTTTAAATTTATATTATTCCGACACGATAAGCAAAGTTTGTTAAGTTAAATCTAAAGAATTTTAAATTGTGTTCATACATTCATTATAACCTCGACCAAATTCTGACGATTCACGAACCGTTATATATAAATAAATATGTATATATATATATGTATATATATATTATAACTTGAGAATATTAATAAAGTATTAAACGTATAATACTTTACATGAACGTATTTGTTTCAATATGTTTATCGATGGAATTAGAAGATAATATCAAATGATTGATTTATCAGATACATTATGATATCATTACGGGTCTATGTTATGAGGTCCACTGTGATTTAAGAAATCTATTCTTTTTGACAACATTTTGAAAATGGTAAAGTGATTTATAAGTAAGAACGTGAAGTGTAAATAACTTAGATGTTGGATATCGACAAGTTAAGTAACTCGACATTATTCATTAAGATGATTTCATACGTTTATTTAACCTTTGAACTTTATCCCATGCTTCACCAACAAACTGTAATTTAAAAACTTGAAACCTATTATGAATATATATGATTCTACTTTTCTAAAGCATTTTATGATATAACGATTTCCATTATTTTAACTTTTAAACAAAATGATTCTTAAAAATATATTTGGTTTTGGAAAACAAAATTATTATATTTATTTTATTTAGTTTCAAACGTACAAAAACGTTTTCAGTTTAAAAAGAACTTTATTATTAAAACGTATATAACTTTTATAAATATCTAGAACCACTTTTGACAACTCATTACTTAACCAGTATGATAAAGATAATGATATTTATATTTTATTTTATTAAATATATATAACGATTTAAATTAATATTATATATATTTATACGCGTATTATACGTACATAGTTTTATACTTTTACTATACTTAAACTTTACCTTTACTTTATTTTTACTTTACTTTAACTTTAATAATTCACTTTAATAATTCATACTTTAATAATTCACTTTAATAATTCATACTTTAATAATTCACTTTAATAATTCAAAAATCTATTATAAATAGAGTTCAATAGGTTTTATTATTTCATAGAAACTTGAAAATATTTTTCTCTAAACTCTCTCAATCGATTTACATATATATATATATATATATATATATATATATATATATATATATATATATATATATATATATATATATATATATATATATATATATATATATATTTACTCCGTATTATTTCAAGATATTATTAGTATACATAAAATATTACGTCAGAGTGCTGTCCGAGTGATTTCGAAATTGTTTTTCGAGTGGGATTGGATTAAGGAAATTATGGGTTATAGCTATGGAGGTGATTGGGTATGGTTCATGGGTATGCTCGTGAGGTCAATATAGTGTTTATCATCTCCGTTGCGTCTATGTACCTTTCCTGTAATATTGAATCTCAATATTGATACGTGAGTACTCATAATTTAACTTTTACATACTAATAGTGTATCCCTGACTAGTGCTCGAGTATATAGGATTATGCATGTTTGTACTTTTGATATTGCCTTTAGTTAGGTTATGTTGAATCCTGAATTAGTTATATATGCGACTGAGATAAGGTATAAGATATGCATGTCGTTGGAAAGCTAGCGAAAAATTAAGAACTTTTCATTTAGATATCGAATGATTTCGATGAACGGATTTGAAGTTATAGTCCATCGAATTTTTGTATTATTATTAAAAATGATTATTATTATCGTCGTTATTATCGTCGTTCTAGTTTTATCTTATTATTATTATTATCTTTATCAATAAAAGGATTTATATTTAAAAATTGTTATTTTTTTTATTATTACTATCGTTATTATCGTTAAAGTTATAATTAGTATTATTATTATTATCCAATTATTATTATTATTATTATTATTATTATTATTATTGGTATTATTATTATTATTATCATTATTAATATATATATATATCATTATTTAAAAATGGTTATTGTTATTGTTATTATTATTATTACTATATTATCATTAAGATAATTATTAGTATTATCGTTAATAATGTTATAGTAACTATCATTATTAATATTAGTGTAATTAAAACAAATATTTGTAACACCTAATTATTTTAATTACTATTATTATCATTATTACGAACACGATATAAAAGACGATTAAAAGCTATTAAACGAAACGATTAGAAAATAATGGGTAAGAGTATCATGATGAAATTAAAATATTATAAGATATTGATTTAGATAAAATTATCGTTCTTATTATTTTTATCAGTACTATTATTATTAAAATTATCGTTAGTATTAAAACTATCATTTTAACAAAAATTATCATTTTAATAGAAATGTCATTGTTACTATAAAATATCATCATTATTATTATTTTAAATAGAATTATTATTTTAAAGATAATATTAAAAATTATCGTAAATATTAAAGTTATCATAATTAGAATTATCGTTTTATCATAATGTCATCTTAGTAATTATAAATATTGATATTTTATAATAATAATAATTATTACAAAATAATACAACTTTTACTTACTATCATTATAGATATTATTTTATCAAATAAATATTTGATACAAACATATTTTACTACGTGTAATAACTTACTTTAATAATACCTATCATATTATCTTTATAATATTAAATGAACCCTATAAATTTTATTACTTAATATATATAAAAGTATATTTTATTATATAAATATAATATAAAATTTTATTTATTAATAAATAAATTATATTATTTACTCTAATAAATCTTTTAAAAATATTTAAAAATATAAAATGACGATATTTAAACTATATATTAATCATGTATAGATTTTTGGAAATTATTTTGAGTCAAATTTACTTTTGTTGACTTTTGCATATTAGTCTCGAGCATTAGGATTGTGGTACACTTTGACTTGACCTAATTTGTTAGACAAATATTGACCAACACATAAATATATATAATTAATTTAGGTTCGTGAATCCGAGGCCAACCTTGCACTTGTTCAATGACGTTATATGTATTTTTACTACGAAATACAGTATGGTGAGTTTCATTTGCTCCCTTTTTAAAAGCTTTTGCAATATATTTTTTGGGACTGAGAATACATGCGCTATTTTTATAAATGTTTTACGATATAGACACGAGTAATCGAAACTACATTCTATGGTTGAATTATCGAAATCAAATATGCCCCTTTTTATTAAGTCTGGTAATCTAAGAATTAGGGAACAGACACCCTAATTGACGCGAACTCTAAAGATAGATCTATCGGGCCCAACAAGCCCCATCCAAAGTACCGGATGCTTTAGTACGTCGAAATTTATATCATGTCCGAAGGAGGATCCCGGAATGATGGGGATATTCTTATATGCATATTGTGAATGTCGGTTACCAGGTGTTCACCATATGAATGATTATTTTTTGTCTCTATGCATGGGACGTATATTTATGAGAACTGGAAATGAAATTCTTGTGGTCTATTAAAATGATGGAAATAAATGATTATGATAAACTAATGAACTCACCAACCTTTTGGTTGACACTTTAAAGCATGTTTATTCTCAGGTGTTAAAGAAATCTTTCGCTGTGCATTTGCTCATTTTAAAGATATTACTTGGAGTCTTTCATAGCATATTTCGAAGAACGTTGCATTCGAGTCATTGAGTTCATCAAAGATTATTATTAAATCAATTTATAGTTGGATAGTGGATATTATGAAATGGTATGCATGCCTATCAATTTTTGATGTAAAGAAAGATTGTCTTTTAAAAACGAATGCAATGTTTGTAAAATGTATCATATAGAGGTCAAATACCTCGCAATGTAATCAACTATTGTGAATCGTTTATAATGTATATGAACGGGTCCTTTCATGTGTGGGCCATATCTTGAAAAATTTGTCATTGTCTTCATCGATGACATACTTATTTACTCAAAGAATGATCAAGAGCACGGTGAGCATTTGAGGAAGGTGTTAGAATTATTGAGGAAGGAAAAGTTGTACTCTAAGTTTTCAAAGTGTGCATTTTGGTTAAAAGAAGTTCAATTTCTCGGCCACATAGTGAACAAAGAAGGTATTCAGGTGGATCCGGCAAAGATTGAAACCGTTGAAAAGTGGGAAACCCCAAAAACTCCGAAGCATATACGCCAATTTTTAGGACTGGCTGGTTACTACAGAGGGTTCATCCAAGATTTTTCCAAAATAGCAAAACCCTTGACTGCATTAACGCATAAAGGGAAGAAATTTGAATGGAAGGATGAGCAGGAGAAAGCGTTTCAATTGTTGAAGAAAAAGTTAACTACGGAACCTATATTGTCATTGCCTGAAGGGAATGATGATTTTGTGATATATTGTGATGCCTTAAAGCAAGGTCTCGGTTGTATATTAATGCAACGAATGAAGGTAATTGCTTATGTGTACAGACAATTGAAGATTCACGAGCAAAATTATACGACTCACGATTTGGAATTGGGCGCTGTTGTTTTTGCATTAAAGACTTGGAGGCACTACTTATATGGGGTCAAAAGTATTATATATACTGACCACAAAAGTCTTCAACATATATTCAATCAGAAACAACTGAACATGAGGCAGCGTAGTTGGATTGAATTGTTAAATGATTACGATTTTTAGATTCGTTACCACCCGGGAAAGGCGAATGTGGTAGCCGACGCTTTGAGTAGAAAAGACAGACAACCTATGCGGGTAAAAGCTATGAATATAATTATTCGTACTAACCTTACTACTCAAATAAAGGAGGCGCAGCAGGGAGTTTTAAAGGAAGGAAAGTTGAAGAATGAAATACCCAAAGGATCGGAAAAACATCTAAATATTCAGGAAGATGGAACCCGGTATAGGGCTGAAAGAATTTGGTACCAAAGTTTGGAGACATGAGAGAAATGGTACTTAAGGAAGCACATAAAACTAGATATTCAATACATCCCGGAGTGGGGAAGATGTACAAAGATCTCAAGAAACACTTTTGGTGGCCGGGTATGAAAGCCGATATTGCTAGATACGTAGGAGAATGTTTGACGTGTTCTAAGGTCAAAGCTGAACATCAGAAACCATCAGGTCTACTTCAAGAACCCGAAATCCCGGAATGGAAATGGGAAAACATTACCATGGATTTCATTACTAAATTGCCAAGGACTGCAAGTGGTTATGATACTATTTGGGTAATAGTCGATCGTCTCACCAAATCAGCACATTTTCTGCCAATGAGAGAAGATGAAAAAATGGAGAAGTTGGTGTGATTATACTTGAAAGAAGTTGTCTCCAGACATGGAATACCAATCTATATTATCTCTAATAGGGATGGCAAGATTCTGGCAGACGTTGCAACAAGCATTGGGAACTCGTCTAGACATGAGTACTGTCTATCATCCACAAACCGATGGGCAAAGTGAGAGGACTATACAAACTCTTGAAGACATGCTACGAGCATGTGTTATTGACTTTGAAAATAGCTGGGATCGACACCTACCGTTAGTAGAATTTTCCTACAACAACAGTTATCACTCAAGTATCGAGATGGCACCGTTTGAGGCACTTTATGGTAGAAAGTGCAGGTCTCTGATTTGTTGGAGTGAAGTTGGGGATAGACAAATTACGGGTCCGGAGATAATTCAAGAAACTACCGAGAAGATTGATGTGTGCGAGGTGGTGTATAAAATAGTTATATTTTTTTACAAGGAAATACTATTAAATACGATACAATTTTACACAAGTGATTTATTTATTTATAGAGTGGATATACCTAAACCTTGCTACAACACTTATAGGCAGTGTACCTAATCGTACAGTAGTGTAGTTTTAGTAAGTCCGGTTCGTTCCACAGGGATCTTTAAAACAAGTTTAACGCTATATTTTTAAAAACTATATTTGTAAAAATACAAAAATATATAAGTAATATTATTATTATAAAAAGGGGGTTTTTACCGTTTAATGACCAGTTTGTTGATTTTAAAACTTTAGTCGCAGTTAAAACCTAATGTAAAATATTAAAAATAAATATAACTTAATTTAAAGCGTAAAGTAAATAACGATAATGAAATTGCGATAAATAAAAGTGCTATAAAATAAAATTGCGATAATTAAAGAGTACGATAATTAAAAATACAATTTAATAAAATGACAATAAATAAAAGTGCGATAATTAAAAGTGCAATTAAATATGAAATATATAAATTATGCTTATTTAAGCTTCTGTAATCATGATGTTCGACGTGTTGATTTTAGTTTATTCCCATGGGTTAATTGTTCTTTGTCCTGGATTATTCAATATGTCCATACGGATTTCTCCATAATAGTCCATCAGTCATAATCATAAAATGCGGAAGTCTTCGTCAAATTAATCTTATTCCCGAAGTCAAATATTCCAACTAATTGGGGATTCGAATTGTAACAAGGTCTTAATACTTTGTTTAATGAATACACCAGGTTATCGACTGCGTGTAGTCCAAGGTTTTACTACTTTGTTAACAATTACACCAATTACCCTTGAATGTAATCCACCCCTGTTTCAACAAGTCTATTAACTATTAATCCAGTTCCGTGTCCGGTAAAATGAACAATTATTGGTATTTATAGATATCCCGCCCACCGTGCCCAGTCAAGCGTATGTGGTTATATATAAATACGTCAAATTATAAGTCAATATATTAAATCAACGAGGTATCATTTAGTTAATATAAAACCCATTAATAGCCCATAGTCTAATTTCTACAAGTGTCGTTCTTTTATCCAAAACCCAATTATGGTACAAAGCCCAATTACCCAATTTAATATTTAGCCCAACATCACGATTACTTCGGCATTAAATAAGAATAATAATAACTTAGCTACGAGACATTAAATTAAAAGGTTTAACATAACTTACAATGATTAAAAATAACGTAGCGTTACACGGACGGAATTTCGATTTACACCCTTACAACATTCGCTAACATACCCTTATTATTAGAATGAAAATTAAAATTAAAATTAAAATTAATATATATATATATATATATATATATATATATATATATATATATATATATATATATATATATATATATATATATATATACGTTGAATGATGGAAGAGAAAAAGATGATAATATTCGACCAAAAACTGTGAAATTTATAGATGTGGCCTGGTACCTACTGCCATGCGATCGCATGGAATTTGCTCTTCCAAGCCATGCGATCGCATGGCCACTTTTTCCAGCTCATGTGACTTTGTTTCCTAGCTTTCCGACGGTTTAATAAATAAATATAATATATAAATAATTTTAAGAATTATTTAAATATTATATTATATTTATGTGCATAGTTGACTTGTAATTTTTAGTCCGTTGCGTCGAGCGTTGAGAGTTGACTCTGGTCCCGGTTCCGGATTTTCGAACGTCCTTGCGTACAATTTAATATCTTGTATTTTGCGTTTTGCGTCATGTACTCTTGTAATTTTGAGACGTTTCTCATCAATAATTTGAACCACTTTGATTGTACTTTGTACTTTTGAGCTTTTTGGTCGTTTGCATCTTCAATTCGTCGAATCTATCTTTTGTCTTCACCTTTTATTATTTAAACGAATATCACTTGTAAATAGAACAATTGCAACTAAAAGCTTGTCTTTCTTGAAGGATAATGCTATGAAATATATGTTCGTTTTTAGCATTATCAAATATTCCCACACTTGAGCGTTGCTTGTCCTCAAGAAATATAGTTTTGAAATAAAAATACTAGAATCACTTCTTTATTCTTCACACTTTGTACATCAGTGATTTCTATACGGCGGTATGAACAATGGTAGTAACGATGTGGTTTACAGTCCCACATGACTATAAAAATTTAGATCCTTAAGGAAATTGGATCTTTATGAAAACATTTGATCTTCTGAAAATACGATCTAGCTTTTACCCTAGATAAGTTTTCCGGAATAACCATTCACCGATGTTTTTGTGGGTTTGGTGGGTTTCAGATTTGAAAATTTTAGCTCAAAACTTGCAGTATTGTGTCACCCACTTGCTAACCTTGTATTGGGAAAGCAACATGTCCAGTATACTTGCTCCGTATATTACCTTTCGGTAAACTACCGTCCGGTTGTAAAGGAAAGCGTTGAACAAGCAACTGTTAAGGCAATGTCCCCTGACATGCTTTTAATTTTGGTATATAACGTGTCGGATGCAATTACTATCCTTGGTAGGAGCAATAGTAAAGCTCACCCTATAGTTTTTCGGTCTGGCACAAGGTCCTGTCTTTGACCATGCTATGCAACCACCGTTCTTACTGTTGACACCCGATTTGGTTCAGGTGACCTAATGAATTCCAGGTGAATTCCTAGGATTTTACGTTCAATGGTAATGAACGCATTAAAAATGGGTTTTCAGAAAACAAATCGGTTTGTAATTTTGATCAAAATATTTTCTCGTTCAAGCTCGAGTTTAGATATCATTGAATTCCATGAGTTTGTAATTCTCAATCTTTAAAGTCAATCTCAAGGATTGAGTAATATCAGGCTTTAAAGCTGATTTTTAATCTTTAAGGAGATTATCCTTTCTGGGGGTCTGATTCATTAGTCTTATCAAGCTAATTTGCACGGCGCCCTCCCCATTTTACGAGACAGATCCTCTCATGGTTAGGATAAGTCTGACCACTTGGCGACCCTGTTTGATGCTGAGGTCTGTGGATTTCCAGCTGATTTTCGAGAAAACTTTTCTAGATTTTTCGTCAACCTACAGCTGGTCTGGACGACAACTTCCTGACCTAAATCAAGAAGCGCGTGTCTTTTTCGGAATACTTTACTTCCTTTTAATGATGGAATTGATTCATCGTGTAGATCCATCTTTCTTTTAAATATATTACAATTTTCCCGGGTAAAACAGATTAAATTAGTCCAAAGCAAAAGTATCTTCAATTATTTGTTACAGAAATATGTGATATATGTTTTAAATAACTTGGTAATTTTTTCCACACTTGACTTTTATTTTCCTTTCTTTGCCTTTTTATTGTCCTCTATTCCATTTTAAATGAATTCTAACATTTTGGGTTGTTTCTCAATTAATGTCCTTTCCGAGGTAACAATAATTTTGGTGTTAACACCTAGTTTTATCATTCATAAATATGTATAAACATGAATTTGAATTCATTTAATTGAAAATTTTGAAAATTTTTACTAGAATTGGGTAGTCAGTATATAAGACTAGGGATGTTCTTTATTATCAGAGAGCACTAGATTCTAATACAACTACTGCGTTACTAGTATTTTTAATGGTAACCAAGTGTATAAGTTAAAATATTTAAAAATCCGAAAGAATTTAACCCCTTTCCACACTCAAGATCTTGCAATGCCCTCATTTGCAAGAAATCAGTAACAATTTAAATTATTGAGGGTGATTAGAGTAGAAAAATGATTAAATTTTACCAAAGTTTCCAAACATATTGGCGTTTGTTTGCTGAATGATAAATGGTGCACTTCATTTGTTCATTCCGTCTTGTTGTTACATCACATTTGTTTTTCGTTTTGTCATCAAAAGTACTAGCTTTTGCTGAACTTAATGCCAGTCTTTGAAAATGCGCTGTTTTACCCTGTTGTGTATAATTGACAATATACATACATACAAATATAAAGATGCACGGTAATTTGAAATGGGACTTAAAATCCCACTTTCAAATCAAATATGAAATATTAGTACCAAATAATAAAAATATTAAACAATACATTAATGTATCACAATATCATATGTTTAAACATAAATAAATAAAAATAATAAAAAGATAAAAATCATAGAAATCACCAACAGGAACTATGTCAATCTGGATAGGGGTTCCAGTTCATGTCGTCGTCCGGGTTCCATGGTTGATGATAGGTGTACTGGTAGGCCTGGTTAGGGTTGTTGAGAGTATATGGTGGTCTCATCTCGGGTTGGTGTGGAGGATAGTAAGCGGGTCGGGTTGGGACGTAGTGATCCTGAGGTGACATCCAGCTCATAATCTGACGCTGATGATAGTCTCATCTATCATGCTGTCGTTTCCTGGAATGCTCGTAATCATTCCGGGCTTGCCACTGCTCCATCCGACTAAATCTCTCCCCGTTTGTCATATCTACCTCATCTACATGCTGGTAGACGTCAGTCATAGCCTCCCTAATGACATTCCTAATGTCATCCGCTTCCTCCATTTCCTCATCTGAAACTCTCTCTACCTGAGGATGACTACCTTCATAGGGTACTGGCTGGTTGCGTCTGCTCTTTAATACCTTAGCACCCTGATAGACCTTCAATCCTAAAGGCTCAACCTGTTCCCTACATTCCAAAAGTGGACCCCCTTGGTCCCTATCTACACCCAAATACTCTCCAATGAGAGTAACAAAAATACCTCCTCCTATAATCCCCCATTCCTGTATTCCTTCCACCATCTTAGACAAATAAAAACCAACACAGTAGGGGATATTAACAAAGCTTCTTGGGTCTCGAATACACTTTAGGTCAAATAAATCATGTAAGGTCATTTTCTATTTATTGTGACCTCTCTGTGTAATCTAGTTAGCCAGAAATCTATGAATTATACGAAGCTCGGCTTTGTTAATATGTAAGTAGGAGTGTTTTCCTCCCAGCGTAAAAACATTATAGTTTGACATACGCCTCCAGACGGCGTTCGCGTCAAAATTCCTATCTACCCTTTCACCACGATAAATCAAATTCATACAATCGCGTAGTAGCAATTCACTAGGAGTGTAAATCTGTAATGCTCTGGCCATGTCCATCATGGATATCCTGTACATCCTACGGCCAAGTATAAATCTAAGAAAACTTCTATCATCTAATCTATCTACATCTACATTTAATGCTATAGTACTCATCAGCTCAACACACCATTCCTTATATACAGGTCTACGAATGGTGAATAGACGTTTCCAATAGGTAAAAGAAGAACTGCCATACCTTTGGATCAGATGCTCCCTAACTGAGTTAGCTAGTTGGACCCTTTCCAAAGGATCCCAATCGATTACCCTTGGCACCTCTACATTTTTCGGTAGCAGTTTGAATTTGTTACTTTGATATGCCGGGTAATCCCTCCAGCTTCTATCGAATCTCAGATTAGGATGCAACGTGTGTTCAGGAATCGTTGGGTATTCTACTGGTGGATGTATCGGAAATACTATGAAGGCATCAACAAATTGTAGCGGATCATAATAAGGTACGTGTTGATCAGGCTATTGTTGTGGTTCCTGTTGTTGCTCCGGTTCAGGTTCATATTGCATTTCTGGTTCAGGTTCTGGAGCAGGTCGTCTAGATGATGATGATGAACCTCCAGTTTCAGTATTAGAAAATCTCTGCAAAACACAATAAACACAAAATTTGTGCATCCAAATATGCATTAGTGTTAGCAAAATAACAAATTAACACAATTACAATAACATGTTAAATCAAAATTAAACTTATACACATTTTCACAATTTTAACAATTTTACACTTTTTCAAATAAGCATATATGAAAATGTTTACAAAGTTCATAAGCATTCAACTCAAATAACATGTTAAAACATCCATTACTAACAATTAAACAAGTCTCGAATGGCAATTATATCAAATTAATCAAGTTCATGAATTTTATACCTAAAAAGTCTACTTTAATTCTCAAAAATCATGTTTAGGATCAAAGTTTGGATCATTTAGCTACCTAAACATGTTACATTACTTAATTTAGCAACAATTCATGACAAAAATCGTCCATAACCTGTTTATATCAAAAAGCCCCAAATTGCTCAAGAATACAAACCCTAGTTTCCTAAAATTTTTGAAGTTTTTGGCTTCAAATCATGTTAAATAGCATCAATCTAGGTTATACATGCATAATATACTAACAATTTAACACTAATTACACTAGAAATTAACAAAATCAAATTAGGTGAAATATAGCTCAAGAACACTAAAAATCAAATTTAAAGAGGTTTAGGGATGAAATTGTTACCCTTTTTGATAGACTCCTTATCAAATTCATGTTTAGAGCGGATTGTTGCGAGAAATTTGGTTGAATTTGGTGAAAAAAATGGTGATTTTAGGAGTGTATATGTGTGTATGTTCGTGTGTGTGTTGGGGTTTGAAGTGAGGCAGAGAGCAGAACTCGCTGGCCTTTTCTTTCTGTCCAGAATTCCAGCCTCATGCGACCGCATGAGGTTTGTGAAGGAACCCCATGCGATCGCATGGGGCCTGTATTTTTTTTATTTTTTTATTTTTTAAAAACCCGTACTTAATAAAACATATATTTAATTAAAAATTAAAAATTAAAATTTTATTTCTTTTTAGGATGAGGGCGTTTCGGATTGTTGTCCTAGTCTGCCCCTCGACAAAGTTTTAAAATTTGTCATTTTTAAGCGCGGTTTTAAAAGTAAAGATTTTTGGGTTTTTTAATGTTTTTGGCATACTTTAATTCAATAAGATTAAAAATAATGATAATAAAAGTTCTCATCCCTCCCTTGGGTAGAGTAATTTCGGTTCAACGACCTAGTTTTCAACTCACGACGAATTTTAAAAATCACATTTTTAACTTAACGAAATAAAGTAAATTTTTGTTTTTAAATTCACACCAAACTTAAATTTAAAATGCATAAAATTAAAAATTCATATTATTAAAATTAAAAATTCACACCAAACTAATATTACATTTTTGTTTTTATACATACAAACTTATATTAAAAATATTAATTTTTCAATTATTTACAAACTTAAATATATTGATTTTAAAAAGTTTATAATAATAATTTAATATTAATATATTAATTTTAAAAACAAAGAAAAATTAAAAATTAAAAATCTTTTTGGTCTTTTATCCCAATTTAATCAATCAAATATTATCAAAAATATACGCCCCTCTTTTCGGTAAAGTAATTTCGGTTCCATAACCTAGTTTAACTCATGACGAATTTTTGAAATATTTTGGTTTGATCGATTAAAGATATTTATACCTTAAGTGTAAATGGTAAATTTCGCCGTGATGTAATAAATTTTTGTATGATATCAATAATTTCGGTCGCAAAACCTAATTTTATTGAATACCAATTTAATACTTTATAGCGAACAATTTAGCGTTTATTATCAAAAGGTTAAAAGCAATAAAATAAAAATAAAAACTGTACATACTTACCCGTGAGATAGAATTCTCAGTTACCTGCTTTAGCCCACTCATAAGATAGTCGGACTAATTGGTTTTCCATAGCTGCATAGGCGTAACCTCGAGCATTCAACGATTTTTCTTCGAAACATATGAACGGTCCTTCTCTGCATAAAGTAACGAACTCGGTATTGGAATATGTCTGATTCGTCGAGCATTTTCCTTCGTGTGACCATTTTCCGCATTTGTGACATCTTTCAAGGTGTCGTGCTCTTCTTTTCGCTGCGGATTTTGATTTTACTTTACCAAAATGTAACTTATTATGTTCATTCCTGAGTTCTTTTCTTACTTCGTCCAATTTGACTCTTATTACTGATACCAGGTCACTCGGGAGTGTGTCATTATTACGTTTGGTGATCAAAGCGTGTAGCATTAGACCATGGTTTAGATCAAAGGAATTCTTCATCTCGTAAAACCTAAAAAAATAAAAATTCAGAATGGGGGGAGAAGACTAGTTCTTTAGGGTCTGCTAGGGAAAGACCATTCGGATTCCATTCTCGAGAACTACACGAAAACAGAAAATCTAACTCTAACAGAAATATATATTACCCTAAAAATATTCGAACCTCCCCACACATAGTTAGCTGTGGTGTTGAAATTGTGATTAACTTCGTTGTCAACTTCCATCGGATCATGTACGTAATGTTTAACTCTGTAACCATTAACTTTAAATTCAATCCCATTTGAATTTATTAACTCTATTGTTCCATATGGGAAAAATCTTTTGACAAAGAATGGTCCAGACCATCTTGATTTCAATTTTCCAGGAAATAGCTTGAATCGTGAATTGAAAAGAAGAACTCTGTCTCCTTCCTTAAATTCTTTTGAAATTCTAATTCTTCTATCATGCCATTTCTTCGTTCTTTCTTTATAGATTAACGAATTTTCGTATGCTTCATGTCTCAATTCTTCTATTTCGTTTAGTTGACTTAATCGTAGACATCCAGCTTCATGTAAATCAAGATTACATGTCTTCAAAGCCCAAAATGCTTTGTGTTCAATTTTTACTTGAAGATGACATGCTTTTCCATAAACGATTTTAAAAGGTGTGGTTCCAATTGGAGTATTGTAGGCTGTTCTAAAAGCCCAGAGTGCATCCTCCAATTTCATGGACCATTCCTTCGGATTTAATCCTATGATTTTCTCTAGAAAACGTTTTAATGCTCGGTTGGTATTTTCAACTTGTCCACTTGTTTGTGGATGATAAACGGTTGAGATTTTATGAGTTACTCCATATCTTTTGAGAACTTTCTCAAGTTGATTGTTACAAAAATGAGTACCCCGATCACTTATTAAAGCTTTCGGTGTTCTGAACCTTGCAAAAAGATATTTTAAGAAGTTGACTACAACTCGTGCATTGTTAGTTGGGAGAGCTTGTGCTTCCGCCCATTTAGATACATAATCAATGGCAACGAGAATGTAGAGATTATTATGAGATTTTGGAAATGGACCCATAAAGTCAATACCCCAAATGTCAAATACTTCACATACTTGAATGACATTTTGTGGCATTTCATCACGTTGACTTATTTTTCCAGCCCTTTGACAAGCATCACAGGATTTGCAAAGAAGGTGTGCGTCTTTGAAAATTGTAGGCCAATAGAATCCAGCATCGTAAACTTTTCTTACTGTGAGTTGAGGCCCATAATGCCCTCCTGTTGGTCCTGTGTGATAATGGTTTAAGATTTGACTAGCTTCATCTCCGAATACACATCGGCGTATTATTCCATAGGGACAACTTTTGAATAAATGTGGATCTTCCCAGAAATAGTGTTTTATATCACTAAAGATTTTCTTTCGTTTTTGATACGATAATCCTTTTTCAAGGAATCCACATACTAAGTAGTTTGCATAGTCTGCAAACCATAGAATTTCATTATAATTTATCTTCAATAGATATTCGTCAGGAAAGTTGTCTTGTATGACCGATTCATTCAGAACTTCTAATTCGGGATTTTCAAGACGAGAAAGATGATCAGCGGCGAGATTTTCTGCTCCCTTTTTATCTTGGATTTCAATATCTAACTCTTGTAAGAGTAAGATCCAACGGATTAATCGTGGTTTAGCATCTTGTTTCGAAAATAGGTATCTAAGAGCAGAATGGTTCACATTAATCCGTTGGATCTTACTCTTAGATACCTATTTTGAAAAAGAACTCCAAGGCCTCCTTTTGACAAATTTCGTTCATATCTTGTTTTTAACTGTTCACATTTAATAAGCATTCGTTCAAGATTAACTAGACATGTTTCAAAAGTATCACCGAAGACTGAAAAGTCATCCATGAAAACTTCCATGCATTCTTCTATCATGTCGTGAAAAATCGCCATCATGCACCTTTGAAAGGTTGCAGGGGCATTGCAAAGTCCAAATGGCATGCGTTTGTAAGCAAAAGTACCATAAGGGCACGTGAACGTGGTTTTCTCTTGGTCCTCGGGTGCTATTGGAATTTGAAAATATCCGAAAAAACCATCAAGAAAACAATAGTAACTATTTCCGGCTAATCTTTCCAACATTTTATCAATAAAAGGTAAGGGAAACTGATCTTTTCTGGTGGCGTCATTTAATTTTCTATAATCAATACAAACACGTCATCCTGTTACAGTCCTAGTAGGAATAAGCTCATTTTTCTCATTTGTGATGACAGTCATGCCACCTTTCTTAGGCACGCATTGAACTGGGCTTACCTATGGACTATAAGAGATTGGATAAATTAAACCTGCATCAAGCAGTTTAATAATCTCTTTCTTAATAACATCTTGCATATTAGGATTTAGTCTTCGTTGGCGTTGCACATACGTTTTATGACCTTCTTCCATAAGGATTTTATGTGTGCAATACGAAGGACTTATGCCTTTAATATCGTGAATTTTCCATGCAATAGCTGGTTTATGAGCTTTTAGCACAGTAATAAGTTGAGATTTTTCATTTTCAGTAAGAGAAGACGATATTATTACAGGTAATTCAGATTCACCATGTAAATAAGCGTATTTCAAATGGTTTGGAAGTGGCTTTAACTCTAATGTCGGTGGTTCTTCTATCGATGATTTATATCGATATCTGTCTTCTTCTTTTAGCATTTGAATTTCTTCTGTTGTTAGTTCATATCTATTAGCCATAAGTGTAGCTAACATTTCAGTTTCATCAATTGGTTCAGTTCCTTCTCCTAAAGAACATTCTCCTGTTCCTTGTAATTTTGGAAATTCTTCTAACAATTCTGCATGTGATTCTATAGTTTAAATATAATAACATGTATCATCTGCAGATTGAGGTTGTTGCATGGCTCTATCAACAGAAAAGGTAACACTCTCGTCCTCTATACTTAGGGTCAGTTTCTTACCAAACACGTCTATTATTGCTTTAGCCGTGTTTAAGAATGGTCTTCCTAATATGAGAAGAACTCGAGAATCTTCTTCCATGTCCTGAATAACAAAATCTACTGGAAATACTAAAGTACCAACTTTAACTAGCATGTTCTCCATTATCCCTCTAGGATATTTTACTGATCGATCGGCTAGTTGTATGCTTATTCGTGTTGGTTTCAATTCTCCAAGGTCTAGTTTAGCGTATAACGAATATGGCATTAGATTTATACTAGCACCTAAGTCTGCCAATGCTTCTATTGAACTAAGACTTCCCAGAAAATATGGAATTGTGAAACTTCCTGGATCAGATAATTTTTCTGGTATCTTATTCAACAGCACTGCAGAACAATTAGCATTCATAGTAACAGCCGAGAGTTCTTCCATTTTCTTTCTATTTGTGATTAAATCTTTCAGAAATTTAGCATATCTAGGCATTCCTGAAATCACATCAATGAAAGGAAGATTTACATTTATTTGTTTAAACATATCCAAAAATTTGAATTGCTCGGCTTCAAGTCTCTCTTCTCATTTTATTCAGGTAAGGAAGTGGTGGTTGGTATGGTTTAACATAAGGTTTAGCCTTAACTGTGTTATCTTCATTAACCTTTTCAACTACCGGTTCTTTTTCCTTATCTTGCTCAGGTTGTGGTTCTTGTGAAGTAGGAATAGCATCATCAGAAATTACAGGTATTTCAGGTGGTTTAAGTGTAATACCACTTCTTGTGGTAATACCTTTAGCTGTTTCATTCCGGGGGTTAGCATTTGTATCACTAGGTAGACTTCTCGGTTTTCTTTCACCTATTAACCTTGCTAGGTTACATACTTCTTGTTCCAGATTTTGAATAGAAGCTTGTTGATTTCTAAATGCTTGATCATTTTGTTCATTGGTTTGTTTCTGAGATGTGAAAAACTGAGTTTGAGATTCAACTAGCTTTGTCATCATATCTTCTAAATTTTGCTTTTTTATCATCGGTTTGTGGTGGTTTATTTTGAAAAACAGGTCTTTACTGATTGTAAGTATTATTGGATACTTGCTGATTATTAGGACCTTGTTGGTTGTTGTATGGAACATTTCGATTATAATTCTGGTTTTAATTGTAGATTGGTCTTGGCGGTTGATAATTATTCTGATAATTATTTCCAGGCCTTTGGTTTATGTATGAAACATTCTCTCTTTGTTCCATTGTTAGTTCAATACTGGGACAATCTTTTGTCAAATGTGGTCCTCCACACTGTTCACAACTAATTCGTATTGAGTGAATATCTTTAGTCATCTTTTCCATTCGTCTCTCGACAGCATCTATCTTTGCAGAAATGGAATCTAAGTCATGGCTAGAATCGGCTCTAGCTGCTTTAGATGATCTAACGATATATTTTTCTTGGATCCACTCATGTGAGTAGGAAGCAGTGTTATCAATAATTTTGTAAGCATCAGTTGCGGTGTCCTTCATAATAGAACCACCAGCTACTATATCGATATCTTTTCTTGTAGTGATGTCGCATCCTTGGTAGAATATTTGTACTATTTGACAAGTGTCTAAACCATGTTGCCGACATCCTCTCAATAATTTTCCAAATCTTGTCCATGCTTCATATAAAGTTTCATTTGGCTTTTGTGTAAACGTGACAATTTCTCCTTGAAGTCTCACGGCTTTAGATGCCGGAAAGAATTGTTTAAGAAAATTTTCTACTAAAACGTCCCATGTATCAATCGCCCCTTCAAGTAACGATTCTAACCAATCTTTGGCTTCTCCCTTTAAAGTCCAGGGAAATAACATGAGATATATCTGTTCATCCTCCACTTCTCGAATTTTAAATAGTGTACAGATCCTATTAAATGTACGAAGATGTTCATTTGGATCTTCCTTCGGCGCACCACTAAATTGGCATTGATTAGTTACCATGTGTAGGATTTGTCCTTTGATTTCATAATCTGGCGCATTAATGTCAGGTTGAGTAATTGCGTGACCTTGGCCAGTGCGTTTAGCTCACATTCGGTCTTCCATACTTAACAATTCCAGATTCTCCATAATTAAATTTGTTGAATCTGAATCACTAGATGATTCTGATTTAATAGTTGCTTCTTCGACAATCTCTGTTTGAATGATTGGTGGTTCCGGCGGAAAGATTAGTGGTTCAGGATCTATGAATTGTCCCTGAATATTCTCCGGATTCTCAATTGTGAGGTCGGGTTCAAAAAATGGATTATCGGAAATTTGATTTGGAGTTCTTGGTTGACTGGATGACGATTCTAAAGAAAAATCAACTGCGACAATATTTGCTAGATGTCTTGATCGAGTTACAGGTGGTGAACGTACAAAAGGTGGTGAATGTTTTGCTCGGTGCATTCACTGAATATCCTATTTTTTATAAAAGATAAAAATTATTAAAGTTATCAAATTAACAGACTTTTCTGCTTTTTCCCACGTTTCGAATAGCCAAAATATGTAGCAGGGAGCCAGAACCCTTTAAATCGGAAGCTCACAACTCAGCCACTAACAAATCCAACTATTACTACGAAGCAGAAAATTTGGATGTCTATCAATTTAACCGCTTAAAATAATTTTTCGTTGAAATTTAAAGAAATTTTAGAGAAGAAATAGAAAAAAACTAAGTCCTAAAAACTAGAGCGGCGAAAAATAAGAAAGAAAAAGAGCGCGTCGAAAAACGTCGAAAAATAAATAGTCGAAAAAAATAATAGGCGTCGAAAAATAAAAAGTAGCGCGTCGAAACTTAAAAAGGAACTAAAAACTAAGAATTAAAAGTTGCGTCTAAAGATATTAAAGCTTAAAAATGAATTCTATATTCAAAAACGGCAATTACTTAAAAAGGTACCAAAATATAAAAACGCGTCGCAAAATTCTAAAGCACCTAAATCTTAGTCTAAAGAAAAAGCACTTAAGGGATTTTACGGCAAAGCCTAGAAATCTAGAAATAAAAATAACTACGGAAAAAACTATGACTTAAAACTAAATACGAGCGAAAAATACAAATATTATGCTAAAACGAATAAAAAGAAACAAAATATAAAAATAAACTTAAAGTTGTAAAAAGTACAATTTTATAAAAATATTATTTATTTTATAAAAGTATTAATTTTATATATTAATAAAAACTAATTAAACTTAAAATACAAATTATAAATAAACTAAAACAAATAAATATTAAATATAACCCTAATTAGGGTTTAAATTATAATAATAATAATTATTACGTAATTATTGCTGTGGGAAGTCAAAATGTGGCGTGTCTGGTACGTTTATGCGGTTGCATGGACTTTTGCCTTCGTGCTCATGCGATCACATGGGCTAGGGTTTCGGGCCAGTATATGGGCTGCTACAGTACCAGGCCGAAACTTATATATTTTTTTTTTCTGTTTTCTAATTATGTTTTATAATTATATAAATTATTTATATAAAATAAATAAAAACTTAAATTTTAAAAACTAAAATAGAAAATAAAAGTACTTTATAATTTATGTATTTTAAACAAAAAAATATATATAATTTATTTTGTTTTTCTTTTTATATTTTTATATTAAAACGTATTTTTACAAAAACGTATTTTTACAAAAGTAAACTAAAAATCCTTTTTTTTATATATATATAGCATTTCGCTTCCGGCGTTTTAGTGTCCCCGGCAGTGGCGCCAAAAATACTTGATGCGTGCGAGGTGGTGTATAAAATAGTTATATTTTTTACAAGGAAATACTATTAAATACGATACAATTTTACACAAGTGATTTATTTATTTATAGAGTGGATATACCTAAACCTTGCTACAGCACTTATAGGCAGTGTACCTAATCGTACAGTAATGTAGTTTTTAGTAAGTCCGGTTCGTTCCACAGTGATCTTTAAAACAAGCGTAACGCTATATTTTTAAAAACTATATTTGTAAAAATACAAAAATATATAAGTAATATTATTATTATAAAAAGGGGGTTTTTACCGTTTAATGACCGGTTTGTCGATTTTAAAACTTTAGTCGCAGTTAAAACCTAATGTAAAATATTAAAAATAAATATAACTTAATTTAAAGCGTAAAGTAAATAACGATAATGAAATTACGATAAATAAAAGTGCGATAAAATAAAATTGCGATAATTAAAGAGTACGATAATTAAAAATGCAATTAAATAAAATGACAATAAATAAAAGTGCGATAATTAAAAGTGCAATTAAATATGAAATATATAAATTATGCTTTTTAAACTTCCGTAATCATGATGTTCGACGTGTTGATTTTAGTTTATTCCAATGGGTTAATTGTTCTTTGTCCTGGATTATTCAATATGTCCATACGGATTTGTCCATAATAGTCCATCAGTCATAATCATAAAATGCGAAAGTCTTCGTTAAATTATTCTTATTCCCAAAGTCAAATATTCCAACTAATTGGGGATTCGAATTGTAACAAGGTCTTAATACTTTATTTAATGAATACACCAGGTTATCGACTGCGTGTAGTCCAAGGTTTTACTACTTTGTTAACAATTACACTAATTACCCTTGAATGTAATCCACCCCTGTTTCAACAAGTCTATTAACTATTAATCCAGTTCCGTGTCCGGTAAAATGAACAATTATTGGTATTTATAGATATCCCGCCCACCGTGCCCAGTCAAGCGTATGTGGTTATATATAAATACGTCAAATTATAAGTCTATATATTAAATCAACGAGGTGTCATTTAGTTAATATAAAACCCATTAATAGCCCATAGTCTAATTTCTACAAGTGTCGTTCTTTTATCCAAACCCCAATTATGGTACAAAGCCCAATTACCCAATTTTAATATTTAGCCCAACATCACGATTACTTCGGCATTAAATAAGCATAATAATAACTTAGCTACGACACATTAAATTAAAAGGTTGAACATAACTTACAATGATTAAAAATAGCGTAGCGTTACACGGACAGAATTTCGATTTACACCCTTACAACATTCGCTAACATACCCTTATTAATAGAATTAAAATTAAAATTAAAATTAAAATTATAATTATAATTAAAATATATATATATATATATATATATATATATATATATATATATATATATATATATATATATATATATATATATATATATATATATATATATATATATATATATATATATATATATATATATATGTATATATATATATATATATATATATACGTTGAATGATGGAAGAGAAAAAGATGATAATATTCGACCAAAAACTGCGAAATTTATAGATGTGGCCTGGTACCTACTGCCATGCGATCGCATGGAATTTGCTCTGATCGCATGGCCACTTTTTCCAGCTCATGTGACTCTGTTTCCTAGCTTGCCGACGGTTTAATAAATAAATATAATATATAAATAATTTTAAGAATTATTTAAATATTATATTATATTTATGTGCATAGTTGACTTGTAATTTTTAGTCCGTTGCGTCGAGCGTTGAGAGTTGACTCTGGTCCCGGTTCCGGATTTTTGAACGTCCTTGCGTACAATTTAATATCTTGTATTTTGCGTTTTGCGTCTTGTACTCTTATAATTTTGAGACGTTTCTCATCAATAATTTGAACCACTTTGATTGTACTTTGTACTTTTGAGCTTTTTGGTCATTTGCGTCTTCAATTCGTCGAATCTGTCTTTTGTCTTCACCTTTTATTATTTAAACGAATATCACTTGTAAATAGAACAATTGCAACTAAAAGCTTGTCTTTCTTGAGGGATAATGCTATGAAATATATGTTCGTTTTTAGCATTATCAAAGATCATCCAGATTCAACAACGGTTGAAAACCGCCCAAAGTCAACAAAAGAGTTACGCGGACATTAAAAGAAAGGATATAGAATTTGAAATTGGGGAGATGGTCATGCTTAAGGTTTCACCTTAGAAAGGCATTGTTCAATTTGGTAAATGGGGGAAACTAAATCCAAGGTGCATTGGGCCATTCAAGATTATAGATCGTGTTGGACCAGTAGCTTACCGACTTAACTTACCACCACAACTCGCTGGGGTACATAATACCTTTCATGTCTCGAATCTGAAGAAATGTTTTGCTAAATAAGATATCACTATTCCGTTAGAAGAAATCCAAATCAATGAAAAACTTCAATTCATCGAAGAACCCGTCGAAATAATGGATCGTGAGGTTAAAAGACTTAAGCAAAATAAAATACCAATTGTTAAGGTTCGATGGAATGCTCGTAGAGGGCCCGAGTTCACCTAGGAACGTGAAGATAAGACGAAGAAGAAATACCCACACCTATTTCCAGAAGATGCGTCAACACTTCCAACAGCTTGAAATTTCGGGACGAAATTTATTTAACGGGTAGGTACTGTAGTGACCCGAACTTTTCCATGATTATTCCATGATTATATATTAAATGAAAACTATATTTGCATGATTAAATGTTTCCAACATGTTAAGTAATCAAACTTGTTAAGACTTGATTATTTGAAATGAGTTTCATGTAGACAATTGACCACCCAAGTTGACCGGCGATTCACGAACGTTAAAACTTGTAAAAACGACATGATGATATATATATGGACATATATATGGTTAACATGAGATTATGATAAGTAAGTATCTCACTAAGTATATTAACAATGTGTGATACACATAAAAAATGAGAATATTGAATTATGAAGCTCGAAACGATATACATAACGATTATCGCTATAACAACGTCTTACTAAATACATATGTATTGTATTAAGATATTGATATACTATATTTAACATGATAAAATGATAATTAATTATATCATTTAGTGTATTAACAATGAACTATATAAGTAAGATGAGACTACTAACTTAAGGATTTCGAAACAATATATATATGTAACCATTATCGTTGTAATAGTATTTTAACATATATATATATGATGTTAAGATATATTCATACAATATGTTATCATGTTAACATAACAATTTAACATCTCATTTAAGTATAATAACAATGAATTAATTACATTTAACAAGATCGTTAACTTAAAGGTTTCAAAACAACACTTACATGTAACGACTAACGATGACTTAACGACTCAGTTAAAATGTATATACATGTAGTGTATTTATATGTATTAGTACACTTTTGAAAGACTTCAAGACACATATTAAAGTACTTCTACTTAACAAAAATGCTTACAATTACATCCTCATTCATTTTCATCAACAATTCTACTCGTATGCACCCGTATTCATACTCGTACAATACACAACTTCTAGATGTATTTACTATTGATATATACACTTCAATTATTAGCTTTTAGTAGCCCTTGTGAGTCACCTAAACATGTAGGAACCATCATTTGGCAACTAGCATGAAATATCTCACAAAATTACAAAAAATATTATAAATCATTCATGAATTATTTATAAGAAAACAAACTTACACATCCTTTATATCTAATCCATATACCAACGACCAAAAACACCTGCAAACACTTTCATTCTTCAATTTTATTTATCTAATTGATCTCTCTCAAGTTCTATCTTCAAGTTCTAAGTGTTCTTCATAAATTCTATAAGTTCTAGTTTCATAAAATCAAGAATACTTTCAAGTTTACAAGTCTACTTCCAAGCTTTCTAATCCATTCTAAGTAATCATCTAAGATCAAAAAACCTCTATTATTTATAGTAGGTTATCATTCTAATTTAAGGTAATATTCATATTCAAACTTTGATTCGATTTCTATAACTATAAACTATCTTAATTCGAGTAAAAATCTTACTTGAACTTGTTTTTGTGTCATGATTCTACTTCAAGAACTTTCAAGCCATCCAAGATCCTTTGAAGCTAGATCAATTTTTGTCACTTCCAGTAGGTTTACCTACTAAACTTAAGGTAGTAATGATGTTCATAACATCATTCGATTCATATATATATATAACTATCTTATTCGAAGATTTAAACTTGTAATCACTAGAACATAGTTTAATTAATTCTAAACTTGTTCGCAAACAAAGTTAATCCTTCTAACATAACTTTTAAAATCAATTAAACACATGTTCTATATCTATATGATATGCTATCTTAATGATTTAAAAACCTGAAAACACGAAGAACACCGTAAAACCGGACATACGCCGTCGTAGAGAAACCGGGGGCTGTTTTGGGTTAGAAAAATAAAAACTATCTTAATATTTGAATTGAAAGTTTGTTTTTTGGAAAAGTGATATTTCATATGAATATGATACTATATCCAAAAATCATGGTTAAACACAAAGTTGAAGTATGTTTTTCAAAATGGTCATCAAGATGTCGTTTTTTCGACGGAAATGACTACCTCTTTAAAAAATAACTTGTAACCTGTATTTTTGACTATAAACTTATACTTTTTCTGTTTAGTTTCATAAATTTCAGTTCATTATGAAACCATAGCAACTTGAATCACTCAAAACGGATTTGAAACGAAGAAATGACGGGTAAAACAAAATTGGATATTTTTGCTTGTTGTAGCTACGTAAAAATTGGTAACAAATTTATATTAATCATATCCTAGCTAAATTATATTACATAATGGTTTACAATAAGAATATATTACATCAAAAATAAATTTCTTGAATGCAGTTTTTACATAATATCATACAAGCATGGACTCCAAATCTTGTCCTTATTTTAGTATGCAATAGCGGAAGCTCTTAATAATCACCTGAGAATAAACATACTTAAAACGTCAACAAAAATGTTGGTGAGTTATAGGTTTAACCTATATATTATCAAATCATAATAATAGACCACAAGATTTCATATTTCAATATACATCCCATACATAGAGATAAAATTCATTCATATGGTGAACACCTGGTAACCGACATTAACAAGATGCATATAAGAATATCCCCTATCATTCCGGGAAATCCTTCGGACATGATAAAAACAAATTCGAAGTACTAAAGCATCCGGTACTTTGGATGGGGTTCGTTAGGCCCAATAGATCTATCTTTAGGATTCGCGTCAATTAGTAGATCGGTTTACTAATTCTTAGGTTACCAAGCAAAAGGGGCATATTCGGCTTCGATCATTCACCAATATAATGTAGTTTCAATTACTTGTGTCTATTTCATAAAACATTTATAAAACTGCACGTATTCTTATCCCAAAATATTAGATTTTAAAAGTGGGACTATAACTCACTTTCACAGATTTTTACTTAGTCGGGAAGTAAGACTTGGCCACTGGTCGATTCACGAACCTATAACAAATATGTACATATATATCAAAGTATGTTCAAAATATATTTACAACATTTTTAATACGTTTTAATGTTTTAAGTTTATTAAGTCAGCTGTCCTCGTTAGTAACCTACAACTAGTTGTCCACAATTAGATGTACAGAAATAAATCGATATATATTATCTTGAATAAATCCACGACCCAGTGTATACACGTCTCAGGCTAGATCACAACTCAAATTATATATATTTTTGGAATCAACCTCAACCCTGTATAGCTAACTCCAACATTACTGCATATAGAGTGTCTATGGTTGTTCCAAATAATATATATAGATGGGTCGATATGATATGTCAAAATATTTGCATACGTGTCTATGGTATCCCAAGATTACATAATATATTAGAATACATATATAATACAATATAATTTAGCTAGGGTATGATTAATATAAATTTGTTACCAATTTTGACGTAGCTACAACAAGCAAAAATATCCAATCTTGTTTTACCCATAACTTCTTCGTTTTAAATCCGTTTTGAGTGTTTCAAGTTGCTATGATTTTATATTGAACTCAAGTTTTTGAATATAAACAGAAAAAGTATAAGTTTATAGTAGGAAATACAGGTTACAAGTCGTTTTTGTAAAGGTAGTCATTTCAGTCGAAAGAACGACGTCTAGATGACCATTTTGGAAAACATACTTCCACTTTGAGTTTAACCATGATTTTTGGATATAGTTTCATGTTCATAAGAAAAATCATTTTCCCATAAGAACAACTTTTAAATCAAAGTTTATCATAGTTTTTAATTAACTAACCCAAAACAGCCCGCTGTGTTACTACGACGGCGTATATCCGGTTTTACGGTGTTTTTCGTGTTTTTCGATTTTAAATCATTAAGTTAGCATATAATATAGATATAGAACATGTGTTTAGTTGATTTTAAAAGTCAATTTAGAAGGATTAACTTTTATTTGCGAACAAGTTTAGAATTAACTAAACTATGTTCTAGTGATTACATGTTCAAATCTTTGAATAAGATAGTTTTATATGTATTAATCGAATGATGTTATGAACATCATTAATACCTTAATTTTAGTAGGTAAACCTACTGTAAGTGACAAGAAATGATCTAGCTTCAAAGGATCTTGGATAGCTTGAAAGTTCTTGAAGTAGAATCATGACACAAAAACAAGTTCAAGTAAGATTATCACTCGAATTAAGATAGTTATAGTTATAGGAATTGAATCAAAGTTTATATATGAGTATTACCTTGATTTAGAATGATATCTTACTGTAAACAACAAGGATTTCTTGAGGTTGGATGATCACTTTACAAGATTGGAAGTGAGCTAGTAAACTTGAAAGTATTCTTGATTTTATGAAACTAGAACTTGTAGAATTTATGAAGAACACTTAGAACTTGAAGATAGAACTTGAGAGAGATCAATTAGATGAAGAAAATTGAAGAATGAAAGTGTTTGTAGGTGTTTTTAGTCGTTGGTATATGGATTAGATATAAAGGATGTGTCATTTTGTTTACATGTAAATAAGTCATGAATGATTACTAATATTTTTGTAATTTTATGAGATATTTCATGCTAGTTGCCAAATGATGATTCCCACATGTGTTAGGTGACTCACATGAGCTGCTAATAGCTGATCATTGTAGTGTATATAACAATAGTACATACATCTAAAAGCTGTGTATTGTACGAGTACGAATACGGGTGCATACGAGTATAATTGTTGATGAAACTGAATGAGGATGTAATTGTAAGCATTTTTGTTAAGTAGAAGTATTTTGATAAGTGTCTTGAAGTCTTTCAAAATTGTATAAATACATATTAAAACACTACATGTATATACATTTTAACTGAGTCGTTAAGTCATCGTTAGTCGTTACATGTAAGTGTTGTTTTGAAACCTTTAGGTTAACGATCATGTTAAATGTTGTTAACCCATTGTTTATTATATATAAAGAGATGTTAAATTACTACATTATAATGATATTATGATGTATTAATATATTTTAATATGATATATATATAATTAAATGTCGTTACAACGATAATCGTTACGTATATGCCTCGTTTTGAAATCATTAAGTTAGTAGTCTTGTTTTACATATGTAGTTCATTGTTAACATACTTAATGATATACTTAATTATCATTTTATCACGTTAAACATAGTGTATCAATATCTTAATATGATTCATATGTAATTAGTAAGACGTTGATATAACGATAATCGTTATATATACCGTTTTCGAGTTTCTTAATTTAATAGGCTCATTTTTATGTATATAACTCATTGTTAAAATACCTAATGAGATACATACTTATCATAATATCATGTTAACTATATATATATATATATATATATATATATATATATATATATATATATATATATATATATATATATATATATATATATATATATATATATATATATATATATATATATATATATATATATATATATATATCTATATATATGTCATCATATAGTTTTTACAAGTGTTAACGTTCGTGAATCACCGGTCAACTTGGGTGGTCAATTGTCTACATGAAACCTATTTCAATTAATCAAGTCTTAACAAGTTTGATTTCTTAACATGTTGGAAACACTTAATCATGTAAATATCAATTTCATTTAATATATATAAACATGGAAAAGTTCGGGTCACTACAGTACCTACGCGTTAAATAAATTTCGTCCCGAAATTTTAAGCAGTTGGAGGTGTTGACGTATCTTCTGGAAATAAGTGCGGGTATTTCTTCTTCATCTGATCTTCTCATTCCTAGGTGAACTCGGGTCCTCTACGGGCATTCCATCGAACCTTAACAATTGGTATCTTGTTTTGCTTAAGTCTTTTAACCTCACGATCCATTATTTCGACGGGTTCCTCGATGAATTGAAGTTTTTCGTTGATTTGGATTTCGTCTAACGAAATAGTGAGATCTTCTTTAGCAAAACATTTCTTCAAATTCGAGACGTGGAAAGTGTTATGTACAGCTGCGAGTTGTTGAGGTAACTCAAGTCGGTAAGCTACTGGTCCGACACAATCAATAATCTTGAATGGTCCAATATACCTTGGATTTAATTTCCCTCGTTTACCAAATCGAACAACGCCTTTATCAGCGTAGCTCTTTTGTCGACTTTGGGCGGTTTTCAACCGTTGTTGAATTTGGATGATCTTCTTGGTAGTTTCTTGTATTATTTCCGGATCCGTAATCTGTCTATCCCCCACTTCACTCCAACAAATCAGAGACCTGCACTTTCTACCATAAAGTGCTTCAAACGGCGCCATCTCAATGCTTGAATGGTAGCTGTTATTGTAGGAAAATTCTGCTAACGGAAGGTGTCGATCCCAAATATTTCCGAAATCAATAATACATGCTCATAGCATGTCTTCAAGCGTTTATATCGTCCTTTCACTCTGCCCATTAGTTTGTGGATGATAAGCAGTACTCATGTCTAGACGAGTTCCTAATGCTTGTTGTAATGTCTGCCAGAATCTTGAAATAAATCTGCCATCCCTATCAGAGATAATAGAGATTGGTATTCCATGTCTGGAGACGACTTCTTTCAAATAGAGACGTGCTAACTTCTCCATCTTGTCATCTTCTCTTATTGGCAGGAAGTGTGCTGATTTGGTGAGATGATCAACTATTACCCAAATAGTATCAAAACCACTTACAGTCCTTGGCAATTTAATGATGAAATCCATGGTAATGTTTTACCATTTCCATTCCGGGATTTCAGGTTGCTGAAGTAGACGTGATGGTTTTTGATGCTCAACTTTGACCTTAGAACACGTCAAACATTCTCCTACATATTTAGCAACATCGGCTTTCATACCCGGCCACCAAAAATGTTTCTTAAGATCCTTGTACATCTTTCCCGTTCCAGGATGTATTGAGTATCGGGTTTTATGAGCTTCTCAAAGTACCATTTCTCTCATATCTCCAAATTTTGGTACCCAAATTCTTTCAGCCCTATACGTGATTCCGTCTTCCCGAATATTAAGATGCTTCTCCGATCCTTTGGGTATTTCATCCTTTAAATTTCTCTCTTTTAAAACTCCTTGTTACGCCTCCTTTATTTGAGTAGTAAGGTTAGTGTGAATCATTATATTCATAGCTTTTACTCGAATAGGTTCTCTGTCCTTTCTGCTCAAGGAGTCGGCTACCACATTTGCCTTCCCTGGGTGGTAACGAATCTCAAAGTTGTAATCATTCAACAATTCAATCCACCTACGCTGCCTCATATTCAGTTGTTTCTGATTAAATATGTGTTGAAGACTTTTTTGGTCGGTATATATAATATTTTTGACCCCATATAAGTAGTGTCTCCAAGTCTTTAATGCAAAAAAAACCACGCCTAATTCCAAATCATGCGTCGTATAATTCCGTTCGTGAATCTTCAATTGTCTAGACGCATAAGCAATTACTTTCGTTCGTTGCATTAATACACAACCGAGACCTTGCTTTGAGGCATCACAATATATCACAAAATCATCATTCCCTTCAGGTAATGACAATATAGGTGCCGTAGTTAACTTTTTCTTTAACAATTGAAATGCTTTCTCTTGTCCATCTTTCCATTTAAATTTCTTCCCTTTATGCGTTAATGCAGTCAAGGGTTTTGCTATTCTGGAAAAGTCTTGGATGAACCTTCTGTAGTAACCAGCTAGTCCTAAAAACTGGCGTATGTGTTTCGGAGTTTTCGGGATTTCCCACTTTTCAAAGGTTTCAATCTTTGCTGGATCCACCTGAATACCTTCTTTGTTCACTATGTGACCGAGGAATTGAACTTCTTCCAACCAAAATGCACACTTTGAAAACTTAGCGTACAGTTTTTCTTTTCTCTGCAACTCTAGCACTTTTCTCAAATGTTCTTCGTGCTCTTGATCATTCTTCGAGTAAATAAGTATGTCATCGATGAAAACAATGACAAACTTGTCAAGATATGGCCCACACACTCGGTTCATGAGGTCCATGAACACAGCTGGTGCGTTAGTCAATCCAAATGGCATAACTATAAACTCGTAATGACCGTAACGCATCCTAAAAGTAGTCTTTGGAATATCATCCTCCTTCACCCGCATTTGATTATATCCTGAACGTAAATCGATCTTCGAATAAATAGATGAGCCTTGTAGTTGATCAAATAAGTCGTCGATTCTCGGTAGTGGGTAGCGGTTCTTGATGGTAAGTTTGTTCAACTCTCGGTAGTCGATACATAACCTGAATGTACCATATTTCTTCTTGACAAACAAAACAGGAGCTCCCCATGGTGATGTGCTTGGTCGAATGAAACCACGCTCTAAAAGTTCCTGTAACTGACTTTGTAATTCTTTCATTTTGCTGGGTGCGAGTCTGTATGGAGCACGAGCTATTGGTGCAGCTCCTGGTACAAGGACTATTTGAAATTCAATGGATCGATGTGGGGGTAATCCCGGTAATTCTTTCGGAAATACATCAGGAAATTCTTTTGCGACGGGAACATCACTGATGTTCTTTTCTTCAGGTTTAACTTCCTCGATGAGTGCTAGAATGACGTAACAACCTTTTATTATTAGTTTTTGCGCCTTCAAACTACTAATAAGATTTAATTTTGCGTTGTTCTTTTCTCCGTACACCATTAAAGGTTTTCCTTTTTCACGCATAATGCGAATCACATTTTTGTAACAAGCGACCTCTGCTCTCACCTTTTTCAACCAGTCCATGCCAATTATTACATCAAAACTCCCTAACTCGACTGGTATTAAATCAATTTTAAACGTTTCAACCCCTAGTTTAATTTCTCTCTCCCGACATATATTATCTGCTGAAATTAATTTACCGTTTGCTAATTCGAGTGAAAATTTACTATCCAAAGGTGTCAATGGGTAACTTAATTTAGCACAAAATTCTCTACTCATATAGCTTCTATCCGCACCCGAATCAAATAAAACATAAGCAGATTTATCGTCAATAAGAAACGTACCCGTAACAAGCTCCGGGTCTTCCTGTGCTTCTACCGCATTAATATTGAAAACTCTTCCACAGCCCTGCCCATTAGTATTCCCCTGATTCGGGCAATTTCTAATAATGTGACCCGGTTTTCCACATTTATAATAAACAGCGTTGGTATTACTTGCTCCGACACTATTCGTTTCGGCATTACTTGTTCCGACATTATTTGTTCCTTTAGTTCTGTTAAACTTTGGTCCGTAGACCTCACACTTTGTCGCGCTATGACCATTTATTTTACACCTGTTGCAAAATGTCGTGCAAAACCCTTGATGATTTTCTTCACACCTATGACATGGCTGTTTTTGGTTTTTGTTGCCGTTGTTGTTATTGAAGTTGTTGTTGGGATTATTATTGTTGTTGAAACGGTTGTTGTAGTTGTTGTTGTTGTTGGGATGTTTGTTGTAGTTATTGTTAGGATTGCGGTTATTGTTGCGATTGTTGTTGCGGTTGTTGGGATAGTTGTTGCGATTGTGGTTGTAATTGTTGTTGTTGTTGTTGTACTGGTGACTCTTTTCACCGTTTTCCTCCCACTTCCTCTTGAGTTGTTTCGTGTGGGCTTCTTCGGCCGCCTGCTCTTTAATTCTTCCCTCAATCTGATTTATGAGTTTATGAGCCATTCGACTTGCCTTCTGTATAGAAGCGGGCTCGTGTGAACTCACATCTTCTTGAATCCTTACTGGTAACCCTTTTACAAACGCGTCGATCTTCTCTTCTTCATCTTTGAATGCTCCCGGACACAATAGGCACAACTCTGTGAATCGTCGCTCATATGTGGTAACGTCGAACCCTTGTGTTCGTAACTCTCTAAGTTCTACCTTGAGTTTATTGACTTCGTTTCTAGGACGGTACTGCTCGTTCATCAATTGCTTGAATGCCGACCATGGTAGTGCGTAAGCCGCATTTTGTCCTACCTGTTCAAGATAGGTGTTCCACCACGTTAACGCAGTACCTGTGAAGGTATGCGTAGCATACTTAACTTTGTCCTCTTTAGTACACTTACTTATGGTAAACACCGATTCTACTTTCTCGGTCCACCGTTTCAATCCAATTGGTCCTTCGGTTCCATCAAATTCCAAAGGTTTGCAGGCAGTGAATTCTTTGTAGGAGTATCCTACACTATTTCTTGCGCAGTTAGCTGCATTGCTAGATTCAGAGTTATTGTTGGTATGTAGCGCAGCCTGTACTGCGGCTATGTTTGCAGCAAGAAAGGTACGAAATTCCTCTTCAATCATATTCATGGTTTGTCGAGTAGTCGGTGCCATTTCCTTCAAAATAGCCAACTGAATCGAGTTAATCATACAGAATATTAAGAGTAGTCAATATTATTTCGTAGCGTAATATGAACTTTTTTATAAAAGCTTTTTCTTCATATTAGCGTTTTATAAGTTTAAATTCGGGTACTACCTACCCGTTAAGTTCATACTTAGTAGCTAATATACAATTCAACTACTATAATTCCATATGAAAAACTGATTATAATAATATATCACATACAAATATTCTTCAAACTTACAACTTCGCTATATTACATATAACATGAAATATAGTACACTATGATACATGACAGTTTTGAAGATGAATCTAGTTAATACGCAAGTTGTTCAGCAAAGGAAATAAAGACACGTAATTCATAAGTCCAGAAACAATTCATGCATTCTGGTTTTACTAAGACGACTTCCCATCCTTGGTCTTGTGGAAAAATAACCATTATGACCATTGGCTAGGCAGCATGTTGTAATGTCGTCAAAAGGACGAGGGTTTCGTAATGTCCAACAGCCCCGTAATAATCTAAAAACCTTGTTTCTCACCCCAACTACTGAATCCGTTACTTGTGGGAAGGTTTTATTTAAAAGTTGCAATCCGATGTTCTTTTTCTCACTTTGGTAAGAAGCGAACATCACTAACCCGTAAGCATAACATGCTTCTTTATGTTGCATGTTAGAAGCTCTTTCTAATTCACGAAATCCTATGTTGGGATATGTTGAGTCAAAATAGGTTCTTAACCCATAGCGTAAAATTGCATTTGGGTTCCCCGCATTTAATGCTTTAAAGAAAACACGGCGTAACTTACGGTCTCCCCAATGTGATATACCCCACCTATTAAAGGAAAGCCTTTTATAAACTAAGGCATTTCTGGAAAGTCTTTCAAATGTTTGACAAGTTAATTTCGCCATAACTAAATGTGCTGACGAATTCTGACCGACTCTAGACAAGATTTCCTCAATCATATCCTCTGGTTGGTCTTCTAAAATATTCGGTTGTCTACCCTTAACGTCCATTTTGTTTTTATACTGTAAAATAGACAAGGATTAGATTCGTAAAAGATAATTAACAAACAATACAAGCAATTTTTACATAGAACATAAAAGTACAAGCACACTACAATACATATAATACACAACATGATTACAACCCTCTAATCTGAATCACTGGTTTCTTCTTCTTCGGACTTGGTTCGTTTTCCTAATTTTCTAGGAATATATGGTGTTCCTCTAATACGAACCCTCATTTTCCATAATGGTTTAGAAAAACCTGGTGGTTTAGAGGTTCCCGGGTCATTGTTACATTTTAGGAAATACGGATGTTGTCGATACATATAAAGTTCAACGGGGTTGGAATCGGGTTTCTCTATTTTTATACCTTTTCCCTTATTATTTTCTTTCGCTTTATTAAATTCGGTCGAGATAATTTCTATAACATCATCGGAATCCTCATCGGGATCCGATTCATCGGAAAATTGGTAATCTTTCCAATATTTTGCTTCATCGGCGGAAACACCATTGACTATTATTAACTTTGGTCCGTTGGTTGAGGATTTTCTTTTATTTAATCGATTTACTATAGGTATCAATATTTATTCCTCCGGAACCTCCTCTTCTTCTGGTTCCTCCTCTTCCGATTCCTCCTCTTCTGGTTCCTCTTCTTCCGGTTCCTCCTCTTCCGGTTCCTCTTCGAGAATTTGTGAATCTTCCCAAAATATATTCGACTCTTCATTATTATTAGGTGAATCAATGGGATTTGTACTAGAGGTAGACATCTCTCACACAATATCAAACAGGTTAAGAGATTAATATATCACATAATATTTACATGTTAATAATATATAGTTTCCAACAACAAAAAATGTTAAGCAATCGTTTTGGAAGAAAAACACGGTCGAAGTCCAGACTCACTAATGCATCCTAACAAACTCGGTAAGACACACTAATGCAATTTTCTGGTTCTCTAAGACCAACGCTCGGATACCAACTGAAATGTCCCGTTCATATTGAATATAAACGTTCCATATTAATTGATTTCGTCGAGAGGTTTTGACCTCTATATGAGACGTTTTTCAAAGACTGCATTCATTTTTAAAACAACCATAACCTTTATTTTATCGATAAAGGTTTAAAAAGATTTTATCGATAAAGGTTTAAAAAGCATTACGTAGATTATCAAATAATGATAATCTAAAATATACCGTTTACACACGACCATTACATAATGGTTTACAATAAGAATATATTATATAAAAAATAAATTTCTTGAATGCAGTTTTTACATAATATCATACAAGCATGGACTCCAAATCTTGTCCTTATTTTAGTATGCAACAGCGGAAGCTCTTAATAATCACCTGAGAATAAACATGCTTAAACGTCAACATAAATGTTGGTGAGTTATAGGTTTAACCTATATATTATCAAATCATAATAATAGACCACAAGATTTCATATTTCAATGTATATTCCATACATAGAGATAAAATTCATTCATATGGTAAACACCTGGTAACCGACATTAACAAGATGCATATAAGAATATCCCCTATCATTCCAGGAAATCCTTCGGACATGATAAAAACGAATTCGAAGTACTAAAGCATACGGTACTTTGGATGGGGTTCGTTAGGCCCAATAGATCTATCTTTAGGATTCGCGTCAATTAGTAGACCGGTTTACTAATTCTTAGGTTACCAAGCAAAAGGGGCATATTCGGCTTCGATCATTCACCCATATAATGTAGTTTCAATTACTTGTGTCTATTTCGTAAAACATTTATAAAACTACACGTATTCTCATCCCAAAATATTAGATTTTAAAAGTGGGACTATAACTCACTTTCACAGATTTTTACTTCGTCGGGAAGTAAGACTTGGACACTGGTCGATTCACGAACCTATAACAAATATGTACAAATATATCAAAGTATGTTCAAAATATATTTACAACATTTTTAATACGTTTTAATATTTTAAGTTTATTAAGTTAGCTGTCCTCGTTAGTAACCTACAACTAGTTGTCCACAATTAGATGTACAGAAATAAATCGATATATATTATCTTAACTCAATCCACGACCCAGTGTATACACGTCTCAGGATAGATCACAACTCAAAGTATATATATTTTTGGAATCAACCTCAACCCTGTATAGCTAACTCCAACATTACTGCATATAGAGTGTCTATGGTTGTTCCAAATAATATATATATATGGATCGATATGATATGTCAAAACATTTGCATACGTGTCTATGGTATCCCAAGATTACATAATATATTAGAATACATGTATAATACAATATAAGTTAGCTAGGATATGATTAATATAAATTTGTTACCAATTTTCACGTAGCTACAACAAGCAAAAATATCCAATCTTGTTTTACCCATAACTTCTTCGTTTTAAATCCGTTTTGAGTGTTTCAAGTTGCTATGGTTTCATATTAAACTTAAGTTTATGAATCTAAATAGAAAAATTATAAGTTTATAGTCGGAAATACAGGTTATAAGTTGTTTTTGTAAAGGTAGTCATTTCAGTCGAAAGAACGACGTCTAGATGACCATTTTGGAAAACATACTTCCACTTTGAGTTTAACCATGATTTTTGGATATAGTTTCATGTTCATAAGAAAAATCATTTTCCCAGAAGAACAACTTTTAAATCAAAGTTTATCATAGTTTTTAATTAACTAACCCAAAACAGCCCGCTGTGTTACTACGACGGCGTATATCCGGTTTTACAGTGTTTTTCGTGTTTTTCGATTTTAAATCATTAAGTTAGCATATCATATAGATATAGAATATGTGTTTAGTTGATTTTAAAAGTCAAGTTAGAAGGATTAACTTTTATTTGCGAACAAGTTTAGAATTAACTAAACTATGTTCTAGTGATTACATGTTCAAATCTTCGAATAAGATAGTTTTATATGTATTAATTGAATGATGTTATGAACATAATTACTACCTCAATTTTAGTAGGTAAACCTACTGGAAGTGACAAGAAATGATCTAGCTTCAAAAGATCTTGGATAACTTGAAAATTCTTGAAGTAGAATCATGACACAAAAACAAGTTCAAGTAAGATTATCACTCGAATTAAGATAGTTATAGTTTTAGGAATTGAATCAAATTTTGTATATGAGTATTACCTTAATTTAGAATGATATATTAATGTAAACAACAAGGATTTCTTGAGGTTGGATGATCACTTTACAAGATTGGAAGTGAGCTAGTAAACTTGGAAGTATTCTTGATTTTATGAAACTAGAACTTGTAGAATTTATGAAGAACACTTAGAACTTGAAGATAGAACTTGAGAGAGATCAATTAGATGAAGAAAATTGAAGAATGAAAGTTTTTATAGGTGTTTTTGGTCATTGGTATATGGATTAGATATAAAGGATGTGTAATTTTGTTTACATGTAAATAAGTCATGAATGATTACTAATATTTTTGTAATTTTATGAGATATTTCATGCTAGTTGCTAAATGATGGTTCCCACATATGTTAGGTGACTCACATGGGTTGCTAAGAGCTGATCATTGGAGTGTATATACCAATAGTACATACATCTAAAAGCTGTGTATTGTACGAGTACGAATACGGGTACATACGAGTAGAATTGTTGATGAAACTGAACGAGGATGTAATTGTAAGCATTTTTGTTAAGTAGAAGTATTTTTATAAGTGTCTTGAAGTCTTTCAAAAGTGTATAAATACATATTAAAACACTACATGTATATACATTTTAACTGAGTCGTTAAGTCATCGTTAGTCGTTACATGTAAGTGTGGTTTTGAAACCTTTAGGTTAACGATCATGTTAAATGTTGTTAACCCATTGTTTATTATGTAGTGACCCGAACTTTTCCATGTTTATATATATATATTAAATGAAATTGATATTTATATGATTAAGTGTTTCCAACATGTTAAGCAATCAAACTTGTTAAGACTTGATTAATTGAAATAGGTTTCATATAGACAATTGACCACCCAAGTTGACCGGTGATTCACGAACGTTAAAACTTGTAAAAACTATATGATGACATATATATGGATATATATATATAGTTAACATGATATTATGATAAGTAAACATATCATTAAGTATATTAACAATGAACTACATATGTAAAAACAAGACTACTAACTTAATGATTTTGAAACGAGACATATATGTAACGATTATCGTTGTAACAACATTTAATGTATATATATCATATTAAGATATATTAATACATCATGATATCATGATAATGTAATAATTTAACATCTCATTTGATTTAATAAACAACGGGTTAACAACATTTAACAAGATCGTTAACCTAAAGGTTTCAAAACAGCACTTACATGTAACGACTAACGAAGACTTAACGACTCAGTTAAAATGTATATACATGTAGTGTTTTAATATGTATTCATACACTTTTGAAAGACTTCAAGACACTTATCAAAATACTTCTACTTAACAAAAATGCTTACAATTATATCCTCGTTCAGTTTCATCAACAAATCTACTCGTATGCACCCGTATTCGTACTCGTACAATACACAGCTTTTAGATGTATGTACTATTGGTATATACACTCCAATGATCAGCTCTTAGCAGCCCATGTGAGTCACCTAACACATGTGGGAACCATCATTTGGCAACCAGCATGAAATATCTCATAAAATTACAAAAATATGAGTAACCATTCATGACTTATTTACATGAAAACAAAATTACATATCCTTTATATCTAATCCATACACCAACGACCAAAAACACCTACAAACACTTTCATTCTTCAATTTTCTTCATCTAATTGATCTCTCTCAAGTTCTATCTTCAAGTTCTAAGTGTTCTTCATAAATTCCAAAAGTTCTAGTTTCATAAAATCAAGAATACTTCCAAGATTGCAAGTTTACTTCCAAGTTTTCTAAATCCATTCCAAGTAATCATCCAAGATCAAGAAACCTTTGTTACTTATAGTAGGTTATCTTTCGAATACAATGTAATAATCATATTCAAACTTTAATTCAATTTCTATAACTATAACAATCTTATTTCGAGTGGAAATCTTACTTGAAATTGTTTTCGTGTCATGATTCTGCTTCAAGAACTTTCAAGCCATCCAAGGATCCTTTGAAGCTAGATCCATTTTTATCATTTCCAGTAGGTTTATCCAAGGAACTTGAGGTAGTAATGATGTTCATAACATCATTCGATTCATACATAAAAAGCTGTCTTATTCAACGTTATAAACTTGTAATCACTAGAACATAGTTTAGTTAATTCTAAACTTGTTCGCAAATAAAGTTAATCCTTCTAACTAGACTTTTAAAATCAACTAAACACATGTTCTATATCTATATGATATGCTAACTTAATGATTTAAAACCCGAAAACACGATAAACACCATAAAACTGGATATACGCCGTCGTAGTAAAACCGGGGGCTGTTTTGGTTGGGATAATTAAAAGCTAAGAAGAACTTTGATTTAAAAGCTATACTTTTGGAAAAATGATTTTTCTTATGAACATGAAACTATATCCAAAAATCATGGTTAAACTCAAAGTGAAAGTATGTTTTTCAAAATGGTCATCAAGATGTCGTTCTTTCGACGGAAATGACTACCTCTTTCAAAAATGACTTGTAACTTGTATTTCCGACTATAAACTTATACTTTTTCTATTTAGATTCAAAAATTTAAGTTCAATACGAAACTGTGGCCACTGGAATCACTTAAAACGGATTAGAAACGAAGAAATGGCGAGTAAAACAAGATTGATAAAAACTACTCATTTTACCTACGTGAAAGTTAGTAATAAATCTATTTCAACCATAATCTAATCAACTTATATTGTATATTATGTAATCTTGAGATACCATAGACACGTATACAATGTTTTGACCTATCATGTCGACCCATCTATATATATATTGCGGAACAACCATAGACACTCTATATGTGAATGTTGGAGTTAGCTATACAGGGTTGAGGTTGATTCCAAAATATATATATAGTTTGAGTTGTGATCAATACTGAGATACGTATACACTGGGTCGTGGATTGATTCAAGATAATATTTATCGATTTATTTCTGTACATCTAACTGTGGACAACTAGTTGTAGGTTACTAACGAGGACAGCTGACTTAATAAACTTAAAACATCAAAATGTATTAAAAGTGTTGTAAATATATTTTGAATATACTTTGATATATATGTACATATTTGTTATAGGTTCGTGAATCGACCAGTGGCCAAGTCTTACTTCCCGACGAAGTAAAAATCTATGAAAGTGAGTTATAGTCCCACTTTTAAAATCTAATATTTTTGGGATGAGAATACATGCAGGTTTTATAAACGATTTACAAAATAGACACAAGTACGTGAAACTACATTCTATGGTTGAATTATCGAAATCGAATATGCCCCTTTTTATTAAGTCTGGTAATCTAAGAATTAGGGAACAAACACCTAATTGACGCGAATCCTAAAGATAGATCTATTGGGCCTAACAAACCCCATCCAAAGTACCGGATGCTTTAGTACTTCGAAATTTATATCATGTCCGAAGGAGGATCCCAGAATGATGGGGATATTCTTAAATATACATCTTGTTAATGTCGGTTACCAGGTGTTCACCATATGAATGATTTTTATCTCTATGTATGGGATGTGTATTGAAATATGAAATCTTGTGGTCTATTGTTACGATTTGATATATATAGGTTAAACCTATAACTCACCAACATTTTTATTGACGTTTAAAGCATGTTTATTCTCAGGTGAATACTAAGAGCTTCCGCTGTTGCATACTAAAATAAGGACAAGATTTGGAGCCCATGTTTGTATGATATTGTGTAAAAACTGCATTCAAGAAACTGATTTCGATGTAACATATTTGTATTGTAAACCATTATGTAATGGTCGTGTGTAAACAGGATATTTTAGATTATCATTATTTGATAATCTACGTAAAGCTTTTTAAACCTTTATTTATGAAATAAAGGTTATTTTTTGTTTTAAAAATGAATGCAGTCTTTGAAAAAAAAAACATCTCATATAGAGGTCAAAACCTCGCAACGAAATCAATTAATATGGAACGTTTTTAATCAATAAGAACGGGACATTTCAGTTGGTATTCGAGCGTTGGTCTTAGAGAACCAGAATTTTGCATTAGTGTGTCTTATCAAGTTTGTTAGGATGCATTAGTGAGTCTGGACTTCGACCGTGTTTACTTGAAAAATAATTGCTTAACAAATTTTGTTGGAAACTATATATTTTTAACATGTGAATATTATGTGATATATTAATCTCTTAACGTGTTTGATATTATGTGATAGATGTCTACCTCTAATACAAGTCCCATTGACTCAAGTAATAATAATGAAGAGTCAAATGTAATTTGGAATGATTCGTGGACTGATTCACAAGTTCCCGAAGAGGAACCGGAAGAAGAGTCAGAACCGGAAGAAGAATTGGAACCGGAGGAGGAGGAACCGGAAGAAGAAATAGAACCGGTGGGGGAAATAACAAAACGGTTAAGTAAAAGAAAATCCTCAACCAACCGACCAAGGTTAATTATGGTGAACGGTGTTTCCGCCAAGGAAGCAAAATATTGGGAGGATTACCAATTCTCCGATGAATCGGATCCCGACGAGGATTCCGATGATGTTATAGAAATTACCCCAACTGAATTTAAAAAGGCAAAAGAGAACAATAAGGGAAAGGGCATAAAAATAGAGAAATCTGATTCCAACCCCGATGAACTTTATATGTATCGTCAACACCCGTATTTCTTAAGTTGTAACAATAACCTGGGAGCCTCTAAACCACCAGGTTTTTCTAGACCAATGTGGAAAACGACGGCTCGTATTAGGGGAACATCATATATTCCTAAAAACTTAGCAAAAAGAACCAAGTTCAAAAAAGAAGAAACGAGTGAGTCGGAATAAGATATTTGTATTTGTGCAGTGTAATATATGTAATATAGTATGCTTATGCTTTACGATATATGTAAAAATTGCTTGTATTAATAAGTATCTTTTATGAATCTAACTCTTGTCTATTTTACAGTATAAAAACACAAAATGGATAGACAACCCAATATTTTAGAAGACTAACCCGGAGACATGATTGATGAAATCTTGTCTAGAGTCGGTCAGAATTCCTCGGCACAACTATTTATGGCAAAATCAGTTTGTAAGACATTCGAAGAACGTTCCAAGAATGCCTTGGTTTATAAAAGGCTTTCGTTTGAAAGATGGGGGATATCACATTGGGAAACCCATAAGTTACGATGTGTTTACTTTGACGCATATATTGCGGGGAACCCAAATGCTATTTTACGCAACGGGTTAAGAAATTATTTTGACTCAATGTATCTGAATATAGGACTTCATGATTTAGAAAAAGTGGCTAACATGCAACATAAAGAAGCATGTTATGCTTACGGGTTAGTAATGTTCGCTTCTCACCAAAGTGAGAAAAAGAACATCGGGCTACAACTATTAAACAAAACGTTCCCACAAATGACGGAGTCGGTAATTGGGGTAAGAAATGAGGTTTTTAGGTTATTACGAGACTGTTGGTCATTACGTAACCTTCGTCCTTTTGACTACGTTACAACACGTTGTCATACTATTGGTCACAACGGTTACGTTCCACAAGACCAAGGATGGGAAGTGGTATTAGTAAAACCAGAATGCATGACTTGTTTATGGACGTATGAATTACGTGTCTTTGTTGCCCTTGCTGAACGCCTTATTTATTAACTAGAATTATCTTCGCAACTATTTTGTATCAAAGTTTTATGTGCTATATTTCATGTTATATGTAAAATAGCGGTATTGTAAGTTTGCAAGTTATTGTATAAAGGTTTGAATATGATATATATTTTTTTTGTGATTAGTTTTTCATATAGAATTGTAGTAGTTGAAATGGTATGTTAGCTACTAAGTATGAACTTAATGGGTAGGTACTACCCGAATTAAAGAGTATAAAATGTTAATATGAAGAAAGAGCTTTTATAAATAAGTTCATATTACGCTACAAAATACTATTGACTATTCTTGATATTCTATATGATTAACTCGTTTCATTTGACTATTTTGAAGGAAATGGCACCGACTACTCGACACACCTTGAATATGAGTGAAGAGGAATTTCGTGCCTTTCTTGCTTCAAACATAGCCGCAGTACAGGCCATGCTACATACCAACAATAACCTTGGATCTAGCAGTACAGGAAATCGTGTAGGATGCACCTACAAAGAATTCACTGCCTGCAAACCTTTGGAATTTGATGGAACCGAAGGACCGATCGGATTGAAACGGTGGACCGAGAAGGTTGAATCGGTGTTTGCCATAAGTAAGTGTACTGAAGAGGACAAAGTGAAGTACGCTACACATACCTTCACAGGTTCTGCGTTAACATGGTGGAATACCTATCTAGAGCAAGTGGGACAAGATGATGCTTACGCACTACCGTGGTCAGCATTCAAGCACTTGATGAACGAGAAGTACCGTCCCAGAACTGAGGTCAATAAGCTAAAGACAGAACTTAGAGGGTTACGAACCCAAGGATTTGATATTACCACATACGAAAGACGATTCACAGAATTATGCCTATTGTGCCCGGGAGCGTTCGAAGATGAGGAAGAGAAGATCGACGCGTTTGTGAAAGGATTATCGGAAAGAATCCAAGAAGATATAAGTTCACACGAGCCCGCCTCCATACAACAGGCATGTAGAATGGCTCACAAACTAGTGAACCAGATTGAAGAAAGAATTAAAGAACAGACTGCTGAAGAGGCCAATGTGAAGCAAGTCAAAAGAAACTGGGAGGAAAACGTTGATAAGAATCACCAATACAACAACAACAGCAATTACAACAATAATCGCAACAACTATCCTAACAATCGCAACATCAATCGCAACTACAACAAATGGCCCAACAACAACAACAACAACAACAACAACAACAACAACAACAACAACAACAACAACAACAACAACAACAACAACAGCAACAACAACAACAACAACAACAGCAACTACAACAATTATCTTAACAACAATAATAACCGCAACAACAACAACAATCAGAAGCAGCTATGCCAAAGGTGTGAAAAGTATCACTCGGGGTTCTGCACCAAATTTTGCAACAAGTGTAAAAGAAATAGCGACAAAGTGTGAGGTCTACGGACCAGGGGTTAACAGAACGAAAGGAACAAATGGTGTTGGAACGAGTAATGGCGGAGCAAGTAGTGTCGGAGCAAGTTATGCCAATGTAGTTTGTTATAAATGTGGAAAACCGAGCCACATTATTAGAAATTGCCCGAACCAGGAGAACACAAATGGACAAGGCCACGGAAGAGTTTTCAATATTAATGCGGCAGAGGCACAGGAAGACCCGGAGCTTGTTACGGGTACGTTTCTTATTGACAATAAATCTGCTTACGTTTTATTTGATTCGGGTGCGGATAGAAGCTATATAAGTAAAGATTTTTGTGCTAAATTAAGTTGTCCATTGACACCTTTGGATAGTAAATTTTTACTCGAATTAGCAAATGGTAAATTAATTTCAGCAGATAATATATGTCGGAATCGAGAAATTAAACTGGTTAGTGAAACATTTAAGATTGACTTGATACCAGTAGAGTTGGGGAGTTTTGATGTCATAATCGGTATGGACTGGTTGAAAGAAGTGAAAGCAGAGATCGTTTGTTACAAAAATGAAATTCGTATTATACGAGAAAAAGGAAAACCCTTAATGGTGTACGGAGAAAAGGGCAACACGAAGCTACATCTTATTAGTAATTTGAAGGCACAAAAACTAATAAGAAAAGGTTGCTATGCTGTTCTAGCACACGTCGAGAAAGTACAAACTGAAGAAAAGAGCATCAATGATGTTCCCGTCGCAAAAGAATTTCCCGATGTATTTCCGAAAGAATTATCGGGATTACCCCCACATTGATCCGTTGAATTTCAAATAGATCTTGTACCAGGAGCTGCACCAATAGCTCGTGCTCCTTACAGACTCGCACCCAGCGAGATGAAAGAACTGCAAAGCCAATTACAAGAACTTTTAGAGCGTGGTTTCATTCGACCAAGCACATCACCGTGGGGAGCTCCTGTTTTGTTTGTCAAGAAGAAAGATGGTACATTCAGGTTGTGTATCGACTACCGAGAGTTGAACAAACTTACCATCAAGAACCGCTACCTACTACCAAGAATCGACGACTTATTTGATCAACTACAAGGCTCGTCTGTTTATTCAAAGATTGACTTACATTCCGGGTATCATTAAATGCGGGTGAAAGAAGATGATATTCCAAAGACTGCTTTCAGAACACGTTACGGTTATTACGAGTTTATGGTCATGCCGTTTGGTTTAACTAATGCACCAGCTGTGTTCATGAACCTTATGAACCGAGTGTGTGGACCATACATTGACAAGTTTGTCATTGTTTTCATTGATGACATACTTATTTACTCAAAGAATGACCAAGAACACGGTGAACATTTGAGAAAGGTGTTAGAAGTATTGAGGAAGGAAGAATTATACGCTAAATTTTCAAAGTGTGCATTTTGGTTGGAAGAAGTTCAATTCCTCGGTCACATAGTGAACAAAGAAGGTATTAAGGTGGATCCAGCAAAGATAAAAACTGTTGAAAAGTGGGAAACCCCGAAAACTCCGAAACACATACGCCAGTTTTTAGGACTAGCTGGTTACTACAGAAGGTTCATCCAAGACTTTTCCAGAATAGAAAAACCCTTGACTGCATTAACACATAAAAGGAAGAAATTTGAATGGAAGGATGAACAAGAGAAGGCGTTTCAATTATTGAAGAAAAAGCTAACTACGGCACCTATATTGTCATTGCCTGAAGGGAATGATGATTTTGTGATTTATTGTGACGCATCAAAGCAAGGTCTCGGTTGTGTATTAATGCAATGAACTAAGGTGATTTCTTATGCGTCTAGACAATTGAAGATTCACGAACAAAATTATACGACGCATGATTTGGAATTAGGCACGGTTGTTTTTGCATTAAAGACTTGGAGGCACTACATATATGGGGTCAAAAGTATTATATATACCGACCACAAAAGTCTTCAACACATATTTAATCAGAAAAAACTGAATATGAGGCAGCGTAGGTGGATTGAATTGTTGAATGATTACGACTTTGAGATTCGTTACCACCCGTGGAAGGCAAATGAGGTAGCAAATGTGAATATAATGATTCACAATAACCTTACTACTCAAATAAAGGAGGCGCAACAAGGAGTTTTAAAAGAGGGAAATTTAAAGGATGAAATACCCAAAGGATCGGAGAAGCATCTTAATATTCGGGAAGACGGAACCCGGTATAGGGCTGAAAGGATTTGGGTACCAAAATTTGGAGATATGAGAGAAATGGTACTTAGAGAAGCTCATAAAACCAGATACTCAATACATCCTGGAATGGGGAAGATGTACAAGGATCTCAAGAAACATTTTTGGTGGCCGGGTATGAAAGCCAATGTTGCTAAATACGTAGGAGAATGTTTGACGTGTTCTAAGGTCAAAGTTGAGCATCAAAAACCATCAGGTCTACTTCAACAACCCGAAATCCCGAAATGGAAATGGGAAAACATTACCATGGATTTCATCACTAAATTGCCAAGGACTGCAAGTGGTTTTGATACTATATGGGTAATAGTTGATCGTCTCACCAAATCAGCACACTTCCTGCCAATAAGAGAAGATGACAAGATGGAGAAGTTAGCACGACTGTATTTGAAGGAAGTCGTCTCCAGACATGGAATACCAATCTTTATTATCTCTGATAGGGATGGCAGATTTATTTCAAGATTCTGGCAGACATTACAGCAAGCATTAGGAACTCGTCTAGACATGAGTACTACCTATCATCTACAAACTGATGGGCAGAGCGAAAGGATGATACAAACACTTGAAGACATGCTACGAGCATGTGTTATTGATTTCGGAAACAGTTGGGATCGACATCTACCGTTAGCAGAATTTTCCTACAACAATAGCTACCATTCAAGCATTGAGATGGCGCCGTTTGAAGCACTTTATGGTAGAAAGTGCAGGTCTCTAATTTTTCTGGAGTGAAGTGGGGGATAGACAGATTACGGGTCCAGAGATAATACAAGAAACTACCAAGAAAATCATCCAAATTCAACAAAGATTGAAAACCTCCCAGAGTCGAAAAAAGAGCTACACGGACAGTAAAAGAAAAGATATAGAGTTTGAAATTGGAGAAATGGTCATGCTTAAGATTTCACCTTGGAAAGGCGTTGTTCGATTTGGTAAACGGGGGAAACTAAATCCAAGGTACCTTGGACCATTCAAGATTATTGATCGTGTCGGACCAGTAGCTTACCGACTTGAGTTACCTCAACAACTCACGGCTGTACATAACACTTTCCACGTCTCGAATTTGAAGAAATGTTTTGCTAAAGAAGATCTCACTATTCCGTTAGACGAAATCCAAATCAATGAAAAACTTCAATTCATCGAAGAACCCGTCGAAATAATGGATCGTGAGGTTAAAAGACTTAAACAAAACAAGATACCAATTGTTAAGGTTCGATGAAATGCTCGTAGAGGACCCGAGTTCACCTGGGAACGAGAAGATCAGATGAAGAAGAAATACCCACAATTATTTCCCGAAGATACGTCAACACCTCCAACTGCTTAAAATTTCGGGACGAAATTTATTTAACGGGTAGGTACTGTAGTGACCCGAACTTTTCCATGTTTATCTATATATTAAATGAAATTGATATTTATATGATTAAGTGTTTCCAACATGTTAAGCAATCAAACTTGTTAAGACTTGATTAATTGAAATAGGTTTCATATAGACAATTGACCACCCAAGTTGACCGGTGATTCACGAACGTTAAAACTTGTAAAAACTATATGATGACATATATATGGATATATATATATAGTTAACATGATATTATGATAAGCAAACATATCATTAAGTATATTAACAATGAACTACATATGTAAAAACAAGACTACTAACTTAATGATTTTGAAACGAGACATATATGTAACGATTATCGTTGTAACAACATTTAATGTATATATATCATATTAAGATATATTAATACATCATGATATCATGATAATTTAATAATTTAACATCTCATTTGATTTAATAAACAATGGGTTAACAACATTTAACAAGATCGTTAACCTAAAGGTTTCAAAACAACACTTACATGTAATGACTAACGATGACTTAACAACTCAGTTAAAATGTATATACATGTAGTGTTTTAATATGTATTCATACAATTTTGAAAGACTTCAAGACACTTATCAAAATACTTCTACTTAACAAAAATGCTTACAATTATATCCTCGTTCAGTTTCATCAACAAATCTACTCGTATGCACCCGTATTCGTACTTGTACAAAACACAGCTTTTAGATGTATGTACTATTGGTATATACACTCCAATTGTAAAGACCCGTCCTTATCCATCTGGACGAAATCTTCAACATTTGGTTCCATTGCGATGATCGACTCCAAGTAATGTCCTTAACATGAGCAAATGCACAGCGGAAGACTTAATTCGTACCTGAGAATAACATGCTTTAAAACGTCAACATAAAGTTGGTGAGATATATAGGTTTGATGCTAGCAGCGTTATAACAATGGACCACAAGATTTTAAGTTTATACATAATACACTCCTCGTGTATAGAAAAGACGTTGAGCACTTGGTAACCATACTTAACTAAAAGTCACAGCAGCATACTCTTAAATAAACCCTACACCGTACCAAAGTGGAGTAATGAGAACGAAGTACTGTGCAACCGTTAAATGCTGGTCGTCCAGCCCGGTTGGGGATGTCAGCCCGATAGATCTATCAACAGGATTCGCGTTTACGCTCCTCACGTAATTAGCAGTTACCAAGTATAAAGAGATATGCCATGGTACAACTCAACGTAGAATTTATTTTTGGTCACTTGTGTCCATAACGTAAATCATAAAATGCATGTATTCTCATCCCGAAATATTTAAAGTTTAAAAGTGGGACTATATACTCACCATACTGTATTTTGTAGTAAAAATACATATAACATCATTGAACACGTATAAGGTTGGCCTCGGATTCACGAACCTATATCAGGTATATATATATTAACACATATAATGGAAATCGAATAGATTTAGGTATTATTATTAATTGTTATTTTAGTAATTTGTACGTTTCATTAATAACTAAATTAACTATACTTATTTTTATATACAAGTTTTATTACAAATATTTTTAATATGGTTATGTTTTATGTAAATAATATATTTTTATATAGAAAATCTTTATTTGATATTTTAATACTAAAAATGATAAAAATAATAATATTAGTGTTAAAAATAATAAAAATGATAATAAAAGTAATAATGATAAAAATAATGATGATCCTAATAATAATAATAATAATAATAATAATAATTCTAATAATATAAATGATAATTTTTATGTAAAAAATTTAGTTTTCTATAATAATACAACATACTTTAAAAAAATGCAAATAATAATAATAATAATAATGATAAAGATAACTACCTCAAAAAGGCTAAAACAATTAATTGCTAACAACGGGACTCGAACCCACGACCTCCTGCTCAACAACCAACGCTTATCCACTCCTCTGTGACCGTTTTTCTTGTTATAATTCTTAAATTAAATCTATTTAACCATTATATGCCTGACTTCATCTTCATTGTCATCAATCATCACAGCTTACTATCATCACATTCCGTATTCCTCGTTGTACCAAAATTACCATTCTAATCTAAATTGAGTCTCGGCCCATCTAAGATACCGGATTATATGGCCCAACAACACAATAGTTCACGGCTCAATATAGGGACTAGTACATGGAACACGGCCCAACACTCACACAATACCTAACTAGCACAAAAACCCATCTAGAAAAAGAAAAGCGGCCCAACTTGTTTAAACAATAGAAGATCCGATCCTTTTTGCTATACTAACTGTTTGAATCGGTTTAAAACAATAGGATGATAGAGGAATAAACTTATCATTGGATACCATCTTGGCCCCACCTTCATGCTAGTCCAATAAAATAAAAAAAATATCGGCCTATCTACTTTCCTTTTCTTAATCGAATCAGTGGGTCATCCAAAGAAATAAAGGAACAAGTAATCCACCTTTCATGTGTTTAACTTTTAGCACTCTTCATTGATACCCACTAGCCACAAAGAATTATTAAGTGGGGTAGTTGGTTTGGTAAATGTCTGCAAAAGAAAAAGGAATAACAATACAATTGGTTAGCCTAGCTCCTAAATCTGATTTAAAACTATAAGAGCACTCAAAGGTGGTGGCAACGTATGATATCTTCATTCTTTCTTCTTCGTTTATAGTTTCATAGATCGTGGGTTTTGTGTTAACTCGTAAAATTATAGAAAGATGATGGGGTTTGATTTATAAACAGAAACAGACGCAGCCTTGTATCAATTGTTGGTTGATGGTGGTGTCAAAAGGTGGCGGTTTGGTTTTGTTATGGTGGTTTGAATTTGTAAACGGAATTGGTAGCAGTGGTTCTCGATTGGGTGGTGATATGGTGGAGGTTATGGGTTTTCCTTCGACCCGCACCTCAGCGAGAAAGAAGATCAACAACAAAATTTTAATCAACGCTTTGGGGTGATTGTTTATAGTGACGGTTAATGGTGTCGTAAAGGTGGTACCAAGGTGGTAGTTCTCGTTGTGTAATGTTTTCGGTGATGGATGGTTATTGATGATGATTTGAAACAGACACGAATGGCAAAAGTTGCTGTAGCGGTAGCAGGTTTAAGGTTCATGGTTTGGTGGTTTACTATGGTGGTTGAGGTGGGTGACGATGGTTTGGTAATTGATTACGAAAATAGAAAATGAGATGGGTTAGGTGGTAAGGTTATGGGGTCGTGTAAGGTGATGGTGATGTGGTGGTTTGCCACGAAGAAGAAAGCAAAGAAAGTGGTGGTTAATCGTGGTGGTTGATCGAGATCATCCCTAGAACAGTAGCGGTGCATAAAAGGAATTAGTGTTTTGGCTTGGTGATGATCAAAAGGGTTAGGGTGGTGGTGAACGATATTCATGAAGGTTGATGAAGTTAATGGCGGGTTGTAGGGGTGGTGATAGCCGAGGTTTGTGGTGGCGTGGTTATGGTGATCAAGTGGTGACCTTGGTGGTTGTAGGTTAAGGATGGTAACGATGGTGAGGTTGATTAGTTCCCGATGGTATTGGTGATAGTTATGGTGATGACTAAGAGTTGAAGACGATGATGAGGTGATGAACAAGAAGAATAATATTAACAGTGCAAATAGAATATTGGTTGCAGATGGTGAAGTCGATCGAGTAAAAAGAAAGATGGTGGTTTGTTCATGGGTTTCTATGATTATAGTTGTTGTTTAAAGTGTAGTAGTAAACTGTAAATGGGTTTTGATCATGTCATATGCAATTGTAATTGTATGATATATATATTCATATGGAGAAAGTTTAAAACAAAGAAATAATACTATAATAATATTAATAATTAAAGAACGTGTTTAAAACTAAATATCTAACACTATACACTGCCGACACTTTATTTGGGATATTATTTCGTGTCCATTGCTAAACAGTTAAGGGATAAAAATGTTCCTAAAAAAAATCCCAAATTTTTAGATTAAGCATATTAAACTATTTCACTCATTACCTATTTGAAACCTGATCAAAAAGGTTCGAAAATTATTTATTTTCTGTTCCGATTTATATGTACGGAGTACTGTTATTTAAACTTAAAAAGGCAAAAATACTTTAACAACTCTAAAATCTTCGTAATCAATTTACATAATTAATTCTAACAGTTAAATCATTTAGTATTTTAATATATATATATATATATATATATATATATATATATATATATATATATATATATATATATATATATATATATATATCTATTTAAGTATATATGTACCTATTTACAAATAATGGTTCGTGAATCATTGAGAACAGTCAAAGGTCAATTGGATAAATGAAACAATTCAAAAATTTTGAGACTCAACCTACCAGACTTAGCTTATCGTGTCAAAGATAATGAATCGTATCGAGAATTTGGTTTAAATTTAGTCGAAATTTTCCGGGTCGTGACAGTACCTACCCGTTAAATAAATTTCGTCCCGAAATTTGAGTGAGGTCGTCATGGCTAACAATAAGAATGTTTTTCATGACGAATATAAATAGTGTTTTATCATTTTGGATTAATATGGATAAAACGATTCGATCATGCGAAGCGTACGAGTGAAGCTTTCACAAAAGAGTGAAATGAAGTGATTAGAGGTTCGTCTTAACTTCTGACATAGTCAAGGTTGGTTTTCAGAATTCAAGGATTTTAAAGAAAATCTTCTAATCAGAAAGAAAATGTAATAGCACGATTTATTAGCAAACTGTTGGAATTACGGAAGAACAGAAATATCAAGGAAATATTTTCGTGATATACTTAGAGATTAAGTAGAATGAAAGAGTCGTGTAACATGGCACATGATGACGGTACTGTGAATCATCACGTTCCATTAGAAACTCAGCATGAACTACTGTAATATAATCACGTTGGCCAAGCGCATTATATTATACTAACTTATGCTTCAATTTCCAACACTTCTCCACAATTCATTCATAATTTATACTTAGATTTTACAGAAGTTTTCAATATAATGGAATACTGAAAACACGAAGAGGTAGATAATTTCGGACAAGAATACTTATGAAAATATCCTCAGAAATATCGAAGATATTTTATGATGATATTTTGGAATTTCTAAGTTCGAAGGTTGATGAAGAAAGATTTTCCGCAAGATTTTAACATGACTTCGGATCAAGATATTCTCTAAAGTTTTCGGTAGATTCAGAATTACCTGGCTTCTATGAATATAAGGTTTGGTCTTTGTATTTGTCCATGGTCTCCTTCATGGTGTGCTCAATCCGATCTTTAGTACCGAATTTTCAATCGAGCGTTCCTAACACTTCCTTCTTTATCATCAACTTTTGGCCATTAAGACCATTTACTACATGCTGCTTCGTCAGCATTTTCAAAGTTAATGGATTTAGATCATAGGTTACCAACCCAAGGTGGTTTCAGGAGAATTGTGTTTTTAGATGATTAAACGTTGATGGTAGTATGGTGGAATATAAAAGGTTCTCTGGTAACAACGGCGAAAGGATACATATATATTGAGATTATAATAAGAGTAGTCTTACTGAGAAGTCGAAGTGGAGCTGTGACAAAATCAGCTTTTCGAAAAGGAATTGTGAGGTTGTTTTTGCTAATAAATGATAAGGAATTCGACGCGGATACGTTTTAACTATACTTTTGGTTTCGAAAGTTTTTCAGGTGCATAACTGTATGCATGAATCTTTCTTCCATAGACGAGGTGCAGCTGGTTCAACTTCTCGATCGAGGTGTTTCAAGAATCATGAAAGATTTGAATGCGAATTGTAATTGTCGAGGTACCAATGAGGTTTAGGATGAAATCAAGTGGCAAACTTGAAGAACTGTTTAGTTTCATATGTTATAATCAATATTTTAATTCATTTTAATCGTCCAAAGTTAGCAGTCCAATAGTCCGATTGTCCAATGGTCCAATATATTCATATATATAAATTAAATATATAATATTCGAATTAATTAATACGTATCGTTACCCGTGTACCGGTCTCAATGTCGATCACAACTCAAAGTATATATATATTTTGGAATCAACTCCGACCCTGTATAGCCAACTCCCACCTTCACATATAGAGTGTCTATGGTTGTTCCGAAATATATATATAGATGGGTCAATATGATAAGTCGAAACCTTGTATACGTGTCCCGTTATTTAAAGTGCGTAAAATAAATAAATATATATCATGACCCATTATATAACGTGTTGTCTCAGAATTAATCCGACGTATTGTTGTACATGTGTCCCGACAGTATGCAGAAATTAAATGACAATAAATAAAATTGGGAGAATGTAAATTGCGATAAATTAAATGTTAATCAGTTAGCTGAGAACAGTTAGCCGGAACAGTTAGCGTGGAATCCTAACCAAATTTCAATTAGTTAATCCGTTTGTTTCTAACAAATTTTATTTTATCCAATGTTTCTTCATTATGCCACTTGTTGAATTTTGATAGGTCAGAACCCAAATATGTAATTTGAATGAAAATGATTGTTCTGTGGTGAACGGATACGTATATCGGTAGTTGTAAGTAGGATAGTAAATGACCGTTGAATCAGATTCGAAGAATGTACAGTGTAACTTATTAATGTGAAATTTAAATATTCCTCGGGTACTACCTAACCGTTAAAATATTTTCATCATTAATAGTTTGTACGAAAATTTTTTTTTAATTACAATCTTTATGAAAATATACTTGCATATATATTTTCTCCGGATGTAATTATAGATTTAATGAGTCAATAAAATATCAAACTCATTTGATTTATCGTTATTACATAATCTCTAAAACTTTAGAAATTACATAATCATCATGTCAAATGAAGATAATTGAGGTAGAATGATACGTAAAACGAAGATAATCGATGTAGAACGATATATAGAGCGAAGATCATACTCGAAGTACAGATGGTGATATTGAGGCGTGTGATGTTGATATTCGAGGTACAGATTGTGATGTTGAGATTTATGGCGCGGTTGTGGTTTGGGGGTGATAAGGACACTGTCGACGTTGACGATGGTGGTACTGATTATGCTGCTGGTGCTGCTGCTGGTGTTTGCAACCTTCGCACCATGTTCTCCAAAGCCGTCACACGAGCGCGTAGTTCGTTAACTTCTTCTATTAAGCCAGGATGATTGGCGGTTGGGACGAATGAATGAATAAGATTCGAAATATGGGATAGTATATAATCGTGACGAGATACTCTAGAGATGAGAGAGAAAATGGTTTCTCGAACAGGTTCGCCGGTAAGTGCTTCAGATTAATCGTCTAGAGGACAATTTGGTGGATGGAATGGATCACCTTCTTCTTGTCTCCAGTGATTTAGTATTCTACGAACCCATCCCCAATCCATCCAGAATAGATGATGGGAAATTGGTTGATCCATTCCGGTGACGCTGCCTTCGGAGCTCGAATGAAAATCCATATCGAAATAGTTATCGGGATCGGAGGAATTTGAACTAGATGAGGAATTCATCTTGTATAATCGAGGAAATAAATTTTTGGTATGAAATAGATTATAGAAGTGAGGTTTGGTACTCTTCAATACATAATTTACTTATGTATATATATAATACCAAAATCCCGTAAATTACGGAGAATCTCTGAAAAGATATCAGTCAAAGGTAACAGATATGCTAAGATATGAATTTTGTCTTTACACTATCGATGCACTAAATGCAGTAAGACGTGTCTAGACTTAAGAATGATGAGCAGGTAATTCCTAAGGATGATAAGCAGATGATTTCCGACTAGAATGATAAGCAAAACTTTTTGACATGTAGACACGGTCAAAGTCCAGACTCACTAATGTATCCTAACAACTACTAGTTAGACACACTAATGTAAGGCCTGGTTCACTAAGACCACCGCTCTGATACCACCTGTAAAGACCCATCCTTATCCATCTGGACGAAATCTTCCACATTTGGTTCCATTGCGATGATCGACTCCAAGTAATGTCCTTAACATGAGCAAATGCACAGCGGAAGACTTAATTCGTACCTGAGAATAACATGCTTTAAAACGTCAACATAAAGTTGGTGAGATATATAGGTTTGATGCTAGCAGCGTTATAACAATGGACCACAAGATTTTAAGTTTATACATAATACACTCCTCGTGTATAGAAAAGACGTTGAGCACTTGGTAACCATACTTAACTAAAAGTCACAGCAGCATACTCTTAAATAAACCCTACACCGTACCAAAGTGTAGTAATGAGAACGAAGTACTGTGCAACCGTTAAATGCTGGTCGTCCAGCCCGGTTGGGGATGTCAGCCCGATAGATCTATCAACAGGATTCGCGTTTACGCTCCTCACGTAATTAGCAGTTACCAAGTATAAAGAGATATGCCATGGTACAACTCAACGTAGAATTTATTTTTGGTCACTTGTGTCCATAACGTAAATCATAAAATGCATGTATTCTCATCCCGAAATATTTAAAGTTTAAAAGTGGGACTATATACTCACCATACTGTATTTTGTAGTAAAAATACATATAACATCATTGAACACGTATAAGGTTGGCCTCGGATTCAAGAACCTATATCAGGTATATATATATTAACACATATAATGGAAATCGAATAGATTTAGGTATTATTATTAATTGTTATTTTAGTAATTTGTACGTTTCATTAATAACTAAATTAACTATACTTATTTTTATATACAAGTTTTATTACAAATATTTTTAATATGGTTATGTTTTATGTAAATAATATATTTTTATATAGAAAATCTTTATTTGATATTTTAATACTAAAAATGATAAAAATAATAATATTAGTGTTAAAAATAATAAAAATGATAATAAAAGTAATAATGATAAAAATAATGATGATCCTAATAATAATAATAATAATAATAATAATTCTAATAATATAAATGATAATTTTTATGTAAAAAATTTAGTTTTCTATAATAATACAACATACTTTAAAAAAATGCAAATAATAATAATAATAATAATGATAAAGATAACTACCTCAAAAAGGCTAAAACAATTAATTGCTAACAACGGGACTCGAACCCACGACCTCCTGCTCAACAACCAACGCTTATCCACTCCTCTGTGACCGTTTTTCTTGTTATAATTCTTAAATTAAATCTATTTAACCATTATATGCCTGACTTCATCTTCATTGTCATCAATCATCACAGCTTACTATCATCACCTTCCGTATTCCTCGTTGTACCAAAATTACCATTCTAATCTAAATTGAGTCTCGGCCCATCTAAGATACCGGATTATATGGCCCAACAACACAATAGTTCACGGCTCAATATAGGGACTAGTACATGGAACACGGCCCAACACTCACACAATACCTAACTAGCACAAAAACCCATCTAGAAAAAGAAAAGCGGCCCAACTTGTTTAAACAATAGAAGATCCGATCCTTTTTGCTATACTAACTGTTTGAATCAGTTTAAAACAATAGGATGATAGAGGAATAAACTTATCATTGGATACCATCTTGGCCCCACCTTCATGCTAGTCCAATAAAATAAAAAAAATATCGGCCTATCTACTTTCCTTTTCTTAATCGAATCAGTGGGTCATCCAAAGAAATAAAGGAACAAGTAATCCACCTTTCATGTGTTTAACTTTTAGCACTCTTCATTGATACCCACTAGCCACAAAGAATTATTAAGTGGGGTAGTTGGTTTGGTAAATGTCCGCAAAAGAAAAAGGAATAACAATACAATTGGTTAGCCTAGCTCCTAAATCTGATTTAAAACTATAAGAGCACTCAAAGGTGGTGGCAACGTATGATATCTTCATTCTTTCTTCTTCGTTTACAGTTTCATAAATCGTGGGTTTTGTGTTAACTCGTAAAATTATAGAAAGATGATGGGGTTTGATTTATAAACAGAAACAGACGCAGCCTTGTATCAATTGTTGGTTGATGGTGGTGTCAAAAGGTGGCGGTTTGGTTTTGTTATGGTGGTTTGAATTTGTAAACGGAATTGGTAGCAGTGGTTCTCGATTGGGTGGTGATATGGTGGAGGTTATGGGTTTTCCTTCGACCCGCACCTCAGCGAGAAAGAAGATCAACAACAAAATTTTAATCAACGCTTTGGGGTGATTGTTTATAGTGACGGTTAATGGTGTCGTAAAGGTGGTACCAAGGTGGTAGTTCTCGTTGTGTAATGTTTTCGGTGATGGATGGTTATTGATGATGATTTGAAACAGACACGAATGGCAAAAGTTGCTGTAGCGGTAGCAGGTTTAAGGTTCATGGTTTGGTGGTTTACTATGGTGGTTGAGGTGGGTGACAATGGTTTGGTAATTGATTACGAAAATAGAAAATGAGATGGGTTAGGTGGTAAGGTTATGGGGTCGTGTAAGGTGATGGTGATGTGGTGGTTTGCCACGAAGAAGAAAGCAAAGAAAGTGGTGGTTAATCGTGGTGGTTGATCGAGATCATCCCTGGAACAGTAGCGGTGCATAAAAGGAATTAGTGTTTTGGCTTGGTGATGATCAAAAGGGTTAGGGTGGTGGTGAACGATATTCATGAAGGTTGATGAAGTTAATGGCGGGTTGTAGGGGTGGTGATAGCTGAGGTTTGTGGTGGCGTGGTTATGGTGATCAAGTGGTGACCTTGGTGGTTGTAGGTTAAGGATGGTAACGATGGTGAGGTTGATTAGTTCCCGATGGTATTGGTGATAGTTATGGTGATGACTAAGAGTTGAAGACGATGATGAGGTGATGAACAAGAAGAATAATATTAACAGTGCAAATAGAATATTGGTTGCAGATGGTGAAGTCGATCGAGTAAAAAGAAAGATGGTGGTTTGTTCATGGGTTTCTATGATTATAGTTGTTGTTTAAAGTGTAGTAGTAAACTGTAAATGGGTTTTGATCATGTCATATGCAATTGTAATTGTATGATATATATATTCATATGGAGAAAGTTTAAAACAAAGAAATAATACTATAATAATATTAATAATTAAAGAACGTGTTTAAAACTAAATATCTAACACTATACACTGCCGACACTTTATTTGGGATATTATTTCGTGTCCATTGCTAAACAGTTAAGGGATAAAAATGTTCCTAAAAAAAATCCCAAATTTTTAGATTAAGCATATTAAACTATTTCACTCATTACCTATTTGAAACCTGATCAAAAAGGTTCGAAAATTATTTATTTTCTGTTCCGATTTATATGTACGGAGTACTGTTATTTAAACTTAAAAAGGCAAAAATACTTTAACAACTCTAAAATCTTCGTAATCAATTTACATAATTAATTCTAACAGTTAAATCATTTAGTATTTTAATATATATATATATATATATCTATTTAAGTATATATGTACCTATTTACAAATAATGGTTCGTGAATCATTGAGAACAGTCAAAGGTCAATTGGATAAATGAAACAATTCAAAAATTTTGAGACTCAACCTACCAGACTTAGCTTATCGTGTCAAAGATAATGAATCGTATCGAGAATTTGGTTTAAATTTAGTCGAAATTTTTCGGGTCGTGACACCAATGATCAGCTCTTAGCAGCCCATGTGAGTCACCTAACACATGTGGAAATCATCATTTGGCAACTAGCATGAAATATCTCATAAAATTACAAAAATATGAGTAATCATTCATGACTTATTTACCTGAAAATAAAATTACATATCCTTTATATCTAATCCATACACCAACGACCAAAAACACCTACAAACAATTTCATTCTTCAATTTTCTTCATCTAATTGATCTCTCTCAAGTTCTATCTTAAAGTTCTAAGTGTTCTTCATAAATTCCAAAAGTTCTAGTTTCATAAAATCAAGAATACTTCCAAGATTGCAAGTTTACTTCCAAGTTTTCTAAATCCATTCCAAGTAATCATCCAAGATCAAGAAACCTTTGTTACTTATAGTAGTTTATCTTTCTAATACAAGGTAATAATCATATTCAAACTTTAATTCAATTTCTATAACTATAACAATCTTATTTCGAGTGGAAATCTTACTTGAAATTGTTTTCGTGTCATGATTCTGCTTCAAGAACTTTCAAGCCATCCAAGGATCCTTTGAAGCTAGATCCATTTTTCTCATTTCTAGTAGGTTTATCCAAGGAACTTTAGGTAGTAATGATGTTCATAACATCATTCGATTCATACATAAAAAGCTGTCTTATTCAACGTTATAAACTTGTAATCACTAGAACATAGTTTAGTTAATTCTAAACTTGTTCGCAAATAAAGTTAATCCTTCTAACTAGACTTTTAAAATCAACTAAACACATGGTCTATATCTATATGATATGCTAACTTAATGATTTAAAACCCGAAAACACGATAAACACCATAAAACTAGATATACGTCGTCGTAGTAAAACCGGGGGCTGTTTTGGTTGGGATAATTAAAAGCTAAGAAGAACTTTTATTTAAAAGCTATACTTCTGGAAAAATGATTTTTATTATGAACATGAAACTATATCCAAAAATCATGATTAAACTCAAAGTGAAAGTATGTTTTTCAAAATGGTCATCAAGATGTCGTTCTTTCGACGGAAATGACTAACTCTTTCAAAAATGACTTGTAACTTGTATTTCCGACTATAAACTTATACTTTTTCTATTTAGATTCATAAAGTTAAGTTCAATACGAAACCGTGGCCACTGGAATCACTCAAAACGGATTAGAAACGAAGAAATGGCGAGTAAAACAAGATTGATAAAAACTACTCATTTTACCTACGTGAAAGTTAGTAATAAATCTATTCCAACCATAATCTAATCAACTTATATTAAATATTATGTAATCTTGAGATACCATAGACACGTATACAATGTTTCAACCTATCATGTCGACCCATCTTTATATATATTGCGGAACAACCATAGACACTCTATATGTGAATGTTGGAGTTAGCTATACAGGGTTGAGGTTGATTCCAAAATATATATATAGTTTGAGTTGTGATCAATACTGAGATATGTATACACTGGGTCGTGGATTGATTCAAGATAATATTTATCGATTTATTTCTGTACATCTAACTGTGGACAACTAGTTGTAGGTTACTAACGAGGACAGCTGACTTAATAAACTTAAAACATCAAAATGTATTAAAAGTGTTGTAAATATATTTTGAATATACTTTGATATATATGTACATATTTGTTATAGGTTCGTGAATCGACCAGTGGCCAAGTCTTACTTCCCGACGAAGTAAAAATTTTTGAAAGTGAGTTATAGTCCCACTTTTAAAATCTAATATTTTTGGGATGAGAATACATGCAGGTTTTATAAATGATTTACAAAATAGATACAAGTACGTGAAACTACATTCTATGGTTGAATTATCGAAATCGAATATGCCCCTTTTTATTAAGTCTGGTAATCTAAGAATTAGGAAACAGACACCCTAATTGACGCGAATCCTAAAGATAGATCTATTGGGCCTAACAAACCCCATCCAAAGTACCGGATGCTTTAGTACTTCAAAATTTATATCATGTCCGAAGGAGGATCCCGGAATGATGGGGATATTCTTAAATATACATTTTGTTAATGTCGGTTACCAGGTGTTCACCATATGAATGATTTTTATCTCTATGTATGGGATGTGTATTGAAATATGAAATCTTGTGGTCTATTGTTACGATTTGATATATATAGGTTAATCCTATAACTCACCAACATTTTTGTTGACGTTTAAAGCATGTTTTTTCTCAGGTGAATACTAAGAGCTTCCGCTGTTGCATACTAAAATAAGGACAAGATTTGGAGTCCATGTTTGTATGATATTGTGTAAAAACTGCATTCAAGAAACTGATTTTGATGTAACATATTTGTATTGTAAACCATTATGTAATGGTCGTGTGTAAATAGGATATTTTAGATTATCATTATTTGATAATATACGTAAAGCTTTTTAAACCTTTATTTATGAAATAAAAGTTATGGTTTGTTTTAAAAATGAATGCAGTCTTTGAAAAAAAACGTCTCATATAGAGGTCAAAACCTCGCAACGAAATCAATTAATATGGAACGTTTTTAATCAATAAGAACGGGATATTTCATATTATATCTAAAGAGATGTTAAATTATTACATTATAATGATATTATGATGTATTAATATATCTTAATATGATATATATATACAATTAAATGTCGTTACAACGATAATCGTTACATATATGCCTCGTTTCGAAATCATTAAGTTAGTAGTCTTGTTTTACATATGTAGTTCATTGTTAACATACTTAATGATATACTTAATTATAATTTTATCATGTTAAACATAGTGTATCAATATCTTAATATGATTCATATGTAATTAGTAAGATGTTGATATAACGATAATCGTTATATATACCGTTTTCGAGTTTCTTAATTCAATAGGCTCATTTTTATGTATATAACTCATTGTTAAAATACCTAATGAGATACATACTTATCATAATATCATTTTAACTATATATATATATATATATATATATATATATATATATATATATATATATATATATATATATATATATATATATATATATATATATATATATATATATCCATATATATGTCATCATATAGTTTTTACAATTGTTAACGTTCGTGAATCACCGGTCAACTTGGGTGGTCAATTGTCTACATGAAACCTATTTCAATTAATCAAGTCTTAACAAGTTTGATTGCTTAACATGTTGGAAACACTTAATCATGTAAATATCAATTTCATTTAATATATATAAATTTGGAAAAGTTCGGGTTACTACAATCTATATATATTATTTGGAACAACCATATACACTCTATATGCAGTAATGCTTGAGTTAGCTATACAGGGTTGAGGTTGATTCCAAAAAAATATATATACTTTGAGTTGTGATCTAGCCTGAGACTTGTATACACTGGGTCGTGGATTGATTCGAGATAATATATATTGATTTATTTCTGTACATCTAACTGTGGACAACTAGTTGTAGATTACTAACGTTGGACCGCTAACTTAATAAACTTAAATCATTAAAATGTAATAAAAAATGTTGTGAATATATTTCGATCATACTTTGATATATATGTATATATTTGTTATAGGTTCGTGAATCGATCCGTGGCCAAGTCTTAAATTTCCGACGAAGTAAAAATATGTGAAAGTGAGTTATAGTCCCATTTTTAAAATCTAATATTTTTAGGATGAGAATACATGCAGTTTTATAAATGTTTTTAAAAAATAGACACAAGTATGCGAAACTACATTCTATGGTTGGATTATTAAATCGAATATCGCCCTTCAAGTCTGGTAACCTAAGAATTAGGGAAATGGCCCCTAATTGACGCGAATCCTAAAGATAGATCTCTTGGGCCTAACAACCCCCATTCAGGTTATGGATGACTTTAGTACTTCGAGTTTATTATAGAGACGAGAGGTTCTGTTTGGCGATATTCTATGCATTAAGTTATTGTCGGTTACCAGGTGTTCAACATATGATTGATTTTTATCTCTATGCAGTTTGCGAAATGCCTGATATGAGATGTGTTTAAAAAAATAAAATCTTGTGGTCTATTATTATGATTGATAATTATATAGGTTAAACCTATAACTCACCAACATTTTTGTTGACATTTTAAGCATGTTTATTCTCAGGTGATTGTTAAGAGCTTCCGCTGTTGCTTACTAAATTAAGGACAAGATTTGGAGTCCATGCTTGTATGATATTGTCTAAAAACTGCATTCGAAAGTTTTCTTTGTTGTAACATAATATTTATTGTAAACCATTATGTAATGGTCGTTTGTAAGCGTGATATTTTAGATTATCATTACTTGATAACCTAGGTTATGTCCTTTAAACCTTTGTCGATAAAATAAAGGTTATGGTTTGTTTTAAAAATGAATGCAGTCTTTGAAAAACGTCTTATATAGAGGTCAAAACCTCGTAATGAAATCAATTAATATGAAACGTTTATAATTATTATGAACGGGACATTTCACATTGTACCACCACCTCCGGCCACCTCTGCTGCTGTTCCGACTACCCACTACCACCCACAACAACCACTAGTCACCATCTCTCTCATCCTCTCTCTCTCTCTCTCTCTCTCTCTCTCTCTCTCTCTCTCCCCCTAAACCTTGTCACCGGGAACCATGAACAACCACTATCACCACTTAAACCCGACACCATCACCATTCAAACACAACCACCATTAAAACAAACAAGCGTTTTCTGTTATTATTGGATCAAACAACCACCCTACAACCCTCCATCTCCACCATCAAACCGTCTGTTTAATTTTTTTCTTTCGGAAACCCAACACAAACTCATTTTTTTATTGAATACATGTTTATAAACGTATGAGTTATTTAGTGTTTCCAGTTTATATTTACAGCCTGCAACAATGAAACCCATCTCCTTTTTAAAACCCAATTGTAGCTATTACTACGTACGTTCTTGTTTCAATAATCAAACCAAACAACCTCCTTTTCACTGCTACAGCTCCAATCATTATGTTTCTGTTAAGATTTGAAGGAAGAAGATGAAAGCTACAGTAATTTGGCCAAAAGATTACACGCTACTCGTATCTTAGTCCACGTATCGCGTAATTTAAATCAAGATTTCGCTCTTCGCTTGATGGAATACGCGTTACGCGTAAGTTATATTATTGCAACTCCTTTTTCTATTTTTATGAAACTATGAATGAAGGAAGTATGAAGATGATGTTACGAATGATCATGTGATGATGATTATGATGTTGAGGATGGCATGTTGATGATGAGGATGGTATCACGATGATGACGAGATGGTGATATGGTGAGCAAGATTATGTTCGAGGATGATGAAATTGATTTATATTAGTCGAGCTTGTTTTTGTTTTTGACACTATAAGATGATGATGACAGTCATTTGTTTATGATGATGATAATGAACAATGAGAATGAAGAACCAAAGTTAGATGTGAATATTACTAATTGGGTATTAATAGAAAAAGACAGCAGGAATATTGAGGTTAAATTGATTTCGGGTATTAATTATAACATAAAAGTAATGACAGTTCAATGGTTAAAGGTGTTTAGTTTAACAAGGGGTTGTAGGTTCGAAACCAAGAGCCTACAAGGAAATGTTTTTTTTTTCTTTTTAATAAAAGTTGTGTGGGGTTGTTGGGCTTGTTGGGCTGTCACTTAAACACAAAAGAAGGCTGCTGCAGCCCATAAGACTTAGTGGACTATTATGTATATTAGTTGTTGTTGTGCTGCCATTCTACTTGGGCCGAAAGAAAATAGTTAAATATATATGGTATACGGGTTATATTAGAAAAACAGAAACAGAGGGATGGTATGGGTGCGTGTTGGGTTAGTGAGAGGTCACGGGTTCGAGCCCGGGTTGTGGAAATTCTTTTCAAAAGCTGATTTTGAGAGGTAATTTTATTATTATAATTATAATTATAATTATTATATTATTATTTTATCATAATTATTATTATCATTATTATTATTATTATTAATTTTATCATTCTTATTATTAACTTAAGTATTATTATCACTATTATTATTTTTTAAACATTTATATTATTATTTTTACATTATTATTATTATTATTATTATTATTATTATTATTATTATTATTATTATTATTATTATTATTATCATCATCATTTTTATTATTACTAGTATCATAATTATTTTTATAAAAACCATATTATTATTATTATTATTATTATTATCAATATTACTACTAATATTATTATCATCACTACAATTAAAATTAGTCATATAGAAATATACTTAACTAAACAATATTAATATTTTTATTTATTTAGAGTATATAAAATAAATACCTTTAATTAACTTATTAATGAAACACATAATTTATTAAAATAACAAGTATATCACTAATAGTATATAAATTTGTTCGATTACTATTATATGTGTTAATATATATAAATGATATAGGTTCGTGAATCCGAGGCCAACCCTGCATTGTTCAGTTCCGTCGTATGCATATTTTTACTACAAAATATCGTATTGTCAGTTTCATTTGCTTCCTTTTTAAATGCTTTTGCAATATATATTTTTGGGACTGAGAATACATGCGCTGCTTTTATAAATGTTTTACGAAATAGACACTAGTAATCAAAACTACATTTTATGGTTGGATTATTAAACCGAATATCGCCCCTTTTAGCTTGGTAACCTAAGAATTAGGCAGACGAGAGGTTCTGTTCCTAATTGACGCGAATCCTAAAGATAGATCTATTGGGCCTAACAACCCCCATTCAGGTTATGGATGGCTTTAGTACTTCGGGATTATATTATACAGACGACAGATTCTGTTTGGGGATATTCTATGCATTAAAGTTAAAGTCGGTTACCAGGTGTTCAATTCATATGAATGATTTTATCTTTATGCAGACGAGAGGTTCTGCTTATAAATGTGAAAATCTTGTGGTCTATTAAAATTATGGAAATGATCGATTATGATAAACTAATGAACTCACCAACCTTTTGGTTGACACTTTAAAGCATGTTTATTCTCATGTATTAATTAAATCTTCCGCTGTGCATTAGCTCATTTTAAGGATATTACTTGGACTCATTCATGGCATATTTCAAAAGACGTTGCATTCGAGTTGTCGAGTTCAATAAGATTATTATTAAGTCATTGATAGTTTGATATAATATGAAATGGTATGCATGCTGTCAACTTTCGATGTAAAGAAAGTTTGTCTTTTAAAAATGAATGCAATGTTTGTAAAACGTATCATATAGAGGTCAAATACCTCACGATGTAATCAACTATTGTGAATCGTTTATAATGTATTTGAACGGGTCCTTTCTGTTGGTATCAGAGCGGTGGTCTTAGCGAACCATGTCTGCATTAGTGTGTCTAACTGATAGTCATTAGGATGCATTAGTGAGTCTGGACTTCGACCTTAGTTGCATGTCATAAATTTTTGCTTATCATTTCTTGTCGGAAATTATATGCTTATCATTCTTAGTCTAGACACATCTTATTGCATTGATTGCATGAATAGTGTATAGATAAAATTCATATCTTAGCGTATCTGCTAATACATATCTTAGCGTATCTGTTACTGTAAACTTTTCCTGACATATTCTGTAAATTCCTCCGTAATCTATGAAATCTTTTATTCTATATATACGGATGTTCTATGTAATTAGAATACCATCCGATAGCCGAAAATCATTTCATATCGAAAAATCCTTTATTCAACCGTATGAAATGGAACTCACCACTAGTTCAAGTTCCTCGGATTCCGATATGGAATTACACTCGAGCTCCGAAAGCAGCGTCACCGGAATGAATTAACCAATTAGCCATCATCTATTCTGGATGAATTGGAAATGGGTTCATAGTCTACATTATCATTGGAGACAAGAAGAAGGCGATCATTTCCACCAACCGAATTCACCTCTTGGTGAAGAACCTGAAGCACTTACCGGCGAACCTATCCGAAACACCATTTTCAGCCTCATTTCCAGAGTAGCTTGACACGATTATTTTCTATCCACAATTCTAAACCTTATTCATCCGCTCATTTTGACTGACAATCATCCCGGAATAATAGAAGAAGTCAACGAACTTCGCGCTCGAGTAATCAATTTGGAGAATATGGTGCAAAACTTATCAGTCTCAGCAACATCACAAGCACCAACAGTACCACCAACATCAACACCAGTACCACCAACAACCTAAGTTTCAACATCACATGCCTCAATATCTCATTCTGTACCTCGAGTATAATCATCGTTCTACATGACGTTCTACATCATTATCTTCGTTCTTCATGGCGATTATGTAATCTCTAATGTTTTAGAGATTATGTATTCTAGTTCTGATGGTAAACCAAATGAGATTAATATCATATTAACTCATTAAATCCATGATTACATCTGAAGAAAATATATATGTATATATGTTTTCATAAAGATTGTAATTAAAAATTCTTTTGTATAAACTGTTAATGGTGAAAATATTTTAACAGGTAGGTAATATGTCATGACCCGGAAATTTTGGTCAAATTTAAATTCTGATAACTCCGACAAGATAAGTAAATTGATGTGTTGCATTAAAATATTTTTTCATACATTTAATTAACCATTAGACTATACTCTACGATTCACGAACAACCTATAATTTAAAACTCGAACCCGTCATGATTTATATATGAAATGATAAAAATTTACTAATAAACGATGCTATTTCAAATTAAAAATTTTACGTATTAAGTCGTTTTATTTTTATGATATAATTTTTGTAATTTTTTTAAGAAACAAAGTTAAATTAAAAATGTACAATCTGTAAAGCACAACGTACAACAACGTGTAACTTAAATAGTTAAATTTAAATTAATTCATTAACTATTCATTGAATAGTAAATGAAATGAAATTCATTTATTTACTATTCGCATGAAAGCGATACGATAGAAATTATTAATTATAAGTTACATAAAGTACCCCTGAAGTATTTAATAAATACGACTTTTTAAACAATTCAATTTGATTCTAAATTTATTATTATATTATTATATTTTATTTCAATATTATTATATTATTATATTTATTACATTATTATATTTAAATTAATATTATATTATATATCTTTGTTCAGTCAAGAACTAGGAAAACACATATTACGCGTACAAACTTTATAAACAAACCTTTTTACAACTAATTTTATAAAGCTTAAGACCAAAACAGATATATATATATATATATATATATATATATATATATATATATATATATATATATATATATATATATATATATATATATATATATATATATATTTTTAAATATAAAAAGTGAAATTTTTATCCATATTTTAACCCGTCAATTATTAACAACAGAGTACGAAATATCGATCCGTGAAAACTGTCGGCAGAAATTGACAAAATGAATTTCATACATTTTTTTATTATTATTATATTACTACTTTATTATATTATTATATTATTACTTTATTATATTATTATATTTTATTTCAAAATTATTATATTATTATTTTATTAATCTATATATATGAATGATCGATTTCTCATTCTGGGTCATTCAATTTTTACTCAGCATATTATCATTAGTATTATTATTATTATTATTATTATTATTATTATTATTTTTATTATTATTATTATTATTATTATTATTATTATTATTATTATTATTATTATTATTATTATTATTATTATTATTATTATTACACTTATTATCAATATTATTATTATTATTATTATTAAGTAGTATTATTATTAACGGGTAGGTAATACCCGAGAAATTCTTAAGTTCACATTAATATGTTACGCTGATGTTTCGACAATCGTTAATTATACTCTCCCCTTTCATAGCAATATACATCATTTCACAAAAATCAAGACAACCATTTTCCATGCCAATTCAATTACATATTCTAATTTTGACAAATCAAAATCCAAGTCAAGATTTAAGAATTGTCATCAATCTTAAATTCATACATCCTTCGAAACCATACTTTGAATTCAAAATGTTATTCATAAAACTGAGGAGAATATTATTCGTATCTTTCATAATTCGTGATGATTTCACCTCCACCATCATATACTAACGGATACAACCTGCGTTCAAACACTCCAATTCAAAATTCTTGAAAGCACCTCAGATTGAAAATCAACGAATCGGACTCGTTATATATGAGAATGCGGATGAAGCAGCCAAAGTTGTTGATGGTCTTAATAGTCAAAAGTTAATAATAAAGAAAAGTATGTTAGAAAAGAAATTTGGAACTAAAAAATGGATTGAGCAAACTATGAAGGAGGCAGTTGATAAATCACAAGGACTAAACCCGTACCTAAAGAATTTAGATAATTCAGTTTCTGATGGAAATCTCAGAAGATATGCAATCTCATTACGTATTCTAAATCCTTGCGGAAGAATTTTCTTCATCATCCTTTGATTTTAATTTTTTTTTAATTCTAAGATATCATCGTATCTTCCATTATAAATATCCTCAATATTTCTGAAAAATACCTCCATAACTATTCTTGTCTAAAATTAATTATCTATTCGCGTTATCTGTATTACATCATAACGGAAACTATTTTAGTTTCAAAATTTTTGTAACATTCAAATTTAAGTTCATTGATATTATAGAGTAGTGTTGGAATGAAAGCATGAGTTAGTGTAATATAATGATGCCCGATCAACGTGATTATATTATAGTAAGTTATGCGGAAGTTCTAATGGCACATGATGAAGGTAGTACTTGATCAACATTACCCTCACCATGTACCATGTTACGCGACTCTTTTATTTTACTTAACATCTGAACATACCAAGAATGTATTTTCTTGATAGTTCTATATTTTCCGTGATTCCAGTAGCTTGCTAATATAATCGTGCCATTACATTTTTCTTTCTGCTTATAACACTAGTTATGCTCATTTGAAATCATATCTATCGTATTTCCGGAGAAATCTTTATCATTTCATTTATATTTCTCAATAGTGAGAAATTATCTATTTATTGAACTGATGCTTATCATAAAACGGAACACGACCCATTTAGGGTACTCGAAATACTCCATTCATCGATCTTATCATTTTCTTTGATAATGATTATACTAACAATCGAATTCATTTAAATAATTCAAGTTATATCATATTTCGTGATACGAAAATATCTTCGTTTTCGTTATCAACTTTCTTTAGCCAAATTTCGGGACGAAATTTCTTTTAACGGGTAGGTACTGTCATGACTCGGAAATTTTGGTCAAATTTAAACTCTGATAACTCCGACAAGATAAGTAAATTGATGTATTGTATTAAAATATTTTTTTCATACATTTAATTAACCATTGAACTTTACCGTACGATTCACGAACAACCTATAATTTAAAACTCGAACCCGTCATGATTTATATATGAAATGATCAAAATTTACTATTAAACGATGCTATTTCAAATTAAAATTTTTACGTATTAAATCATTTTATTTTTATGATATAATTTTTGTAATTTTTTTAAGAAACGAAGTTAAATTAAAAATGTACAATTTGTAAAGCTCAACGTACAACAACATGTAACTTAAATAGTTGAATTTAAATTAATTCATTTACTATTCATTGAATAGTAAATGAAATGAAATTAATTTATTTACTATTCACATGAAAGCGATACGATAGAAATTATTAATTATAAGTTACATAAAATACTCCTGAAGTATTTAATAAATACGATTTTTTTAACAATTTACGATTCAATTTGATTCTAAATTTATTATTATATTATTATATTTTATTTCAATATTATTATATTTATTACATTATTATATTTAAATTAATATTATTTTATATATCTTTGTTCAGTCAAGAACTAGGAAACACATATTACGCATACAAACTTTATAAACAAACCTTTTTACAACTAATTTTATAAAGCTTAAGACCAAAATAGATATATATATATATATATATATATATATATATATATATATATATATATATATATATATATATATATATATATATATATATTCAAATATAAAAAGTGATATTTTTATCCATATTTTTACCCGTCAATTATTAACAACAGAGTACGAAATACCGGTCCGTGAAAACTATCGACAGAAATTGACAAAATGAATTTCACACATTTTTATTATTATTATTATTATATTATTATATTATATTTATATTTTTATATTGTTATATTTTATTTCAAAATTATTATATTATTATTTTATTAATCTATATATATGAATGATCGATTTCTCATTCTGGCTCATTTAATTTTTACTCCGCATATTATCATTATCATTAGTATTATTATTATTATTATTATTATTATTATTATTATTATTATTATTATTATTTTTTTTTTTTTTTTTTTTTTTATTATTATTATTATTATTATTATTATTATTATTATTATTATTATTACACTTATTATCAATCTTATTATTATTATTATTAAGTAGTATTATTATTAGTATTATACATAAAATACTACGACGGGGGTATGCTCGGATGATTTCAAAACGGGTTTTTCAAATGGTTTAAAGCTAAGGAATTCATAGGTATTAAATAAGGAGTTTTTGGGTATTGATCGGGGGTATTGTTCGTGAATCAAAGGCCAACCTTGCATTTATCATTTCCGTTGCGTCTGCACACTTTTCCTACAATATTGAACCACAATATTGATATGTAAGTTTTCATAGCTCCCTTTTTAAATGCTTTTGCATTATATATTTTTAGGCTGAGAATACATGCATACTTTATAACTGTTTTACGAAATAGGCACAAGTACTAAAACTAATTCTACGTGGGTTTAAACCAGAAATATCCCCTTAGCTTGGTAACTATAACTACTGGTGTATGACTGGTAGGCGCGAATCCTAAAGATAGATCTATTGGGCCTGACAAACCCCATCCTGACTATGGGATGCTTTAGTACTTCGAGGTTTATATAACACACCTGATTCGGTGTACTTTTAGAGGGCAAAACATGAACGTTAAGGCTTGTTATCGGGTGCCTACAACTTATAGAATGCTTTTATACACTTGCGAGTGTATGGATATTTATGAAACTGAAATCTTGTCGTTTATTACAACTATTGAAAATCATTATTTATGATAAAACTATGAACTCACCAACCTTTTTGGTTGACACTTTAAAGCATGTTTATTCTCAGGTATTAAAGAAGCTTCCGCTATTTTACTGCTATGTGCATGGAGTCTTACATGGCATATTTTTTAAGGAAACTTGCATTCAAACATTAATATGTATTATATTTTGACTGTTTAGTCAACTGATGTATTATTATGAACTATCATTTATTGGGATTGTCTATATGTAGAAATCACCACAAGTTGAAAACATTTATGTACATGCTTTAAAAATGTATACAAATTTTAAAACTTTCTTATATAAAAAGCGCGTCTTTTGAAATCAATGCAATGTTTGTAAAACGTATCATATAGAGGGCAAACCTCGCAATGGGACCGATGAATGATGTGCTGCGTCAATAGGGATTTTGGCCGGCCATCACATAATACCCGAGGAATATTTAGATTTTACATCAATAAGTTACACTGTACATTCTTCGAATCTGATTCAACGGTCATTTACTATCCTACTTACAACCACCGATATACATATCTGTTCACCGCAGAATAACCATTTTCATTCAGTTTCATATTTAAATTTTGACCTATCAGAATTCAACAAGTTGCATAATGAAGAAAACATTGGATAAAATAAAATTTGTTAGAAACAAACAAATTAACTATGAGAAATTTTGTTAAGAATCCACGCTAACAAAATCCTAGCTAACTGTTCCTAGCTAACTGCTAATTCCTTATTACAGTTATTTATCGCAATTTATTTATCGCAATTTTAATGCTCGCAATTTTATTTATCGTCATTTAATTTCTGTTATTTATTTTACGCACTTTAAATATCATTGGGACACATATACAATGTTTTGACATATCATATCGACGTCATCTATATATATTATTTGGAATAACCATAGACACTCTATATGCAGTAATGCTCGAGTTAGCTATGCAGGGTTGAGATTGATTCTAAAATAATATATATACCTTGAGTTGTGATCGAGTCTGAGACATGTATACAATGGGTCACGATACGTATTAATTAATTCGAATATTATATATTAAACTATATATGAAGTGTTGAAATACTAACTGTGGACTACTAACTGTGGACTATTAACATTGGACAATTTAAATGAATTAAAATATTGATTATAACATATGAAACTAAACAATTCTTCAAGTTTGCCACTTGATTTCATCTTAAATCTCATTTGTATCTTGACAATTACAATCTGCGTTCAAGCCTTTCACGAAACTTGAAAACACCTCAATCGAGAGGATGATCCAACCACAGGTTATCTACGAAAGGGAGAACTTATGCATATGGGCATACACCTGGAAAAACTCTCAGAACCTGAGTAAACATTTAACATGTAAATGTGCTAGATCCTTTAGCATTATTATTACCCGAAATAACTTTACAATCCCATTTCAAAGTAGTAAATTTGTCACAGCTCCAACAAGTCAACTTCGACTTTTCGTTCGAAACAACCTTATTATAACCTTGATATATATGTGTGCTCTTTTATTGTTACCAGGGGAACCTTTTATGTTCCACCATATTACCAGCAGACGTACCAGCAACCTCTTTGCTCTTTGGCTTAAATCTCTCCGACAAATCACTATATTTACCTATTGAAGTCTTATCATGAACTCATCGGCACTTGTAACGATAGTTGGCATACCAAATACCGAGAAGCATTAATCATTAATTATCGAATTTCGCATCATTCTTACGTCAACAGTTATATATCTATATCTATATACAACATATATCTTCTGGACTGATGAATTTCAATTCGGAATCTCTGAATTCCTGTAAAGCACTCTAGTTTACGAATCAGATCTCTTAGTTTTGAAAAATCTGATGAAGCAGTGCGGACTGAAGACTACCTTAACAGTTAAAAGTTTGATAATAAAGAATGGCATCCTGAAAAAGCTCAAAAATTTTGATACTGAAAAACGAATTGAGCAAACCATGAAGGAGACTTTGAACAAATCCCAAGGACTAAACTTGTACATAAAGAATCTAGATGATTTGGTTTCTGATGAAATCATTAACAAATACCTTACTCCTGATTCTACACTTTTACGGACAAAACTTCTTCATCATCAATTGATATTAGAAATTCTAATATATCATCGTATCTTTCATTATAAATATCCTCGATATTTCTGAAGATATATTCATAATTATTATTATCTGAAATCATTTATCTCTTCGTGATATCAGTGTTACATCAGAAAGGAAACTGAATTAGTTTCTAAATTCTGAAAGGTTCGAATTTAAAAATTTGAATGTTTTTGAAGTAGTGTTGGGAACTGAAGCATTAGTTAGTATAATATAATGACACTTGATCAACGTGATTATATTACAGTAAGTCATGCTAAGTTTCTAATGGGACATGACGATTCACATACCATAACGTCATCATGTGCCATGTTACACGACTCTTACATTCTATCTAATCCATAAACATATCAAGAACATATTTTCTTGATAGTTCTATCTTTTCCATTGAATTCCGAAAATCAACCGTGACTACGTCACCGGTTAAGACAAACCTGCATTTATTCATTTCATTCTTTTGTGATAGCTTCACTCGTACTCTTCACATAAATAAATTGATTTATCCACATTACCCATTGATGATAAAACTCTAATTTTCAGCTCGTATACGTCATGAAAACATAATTATTGTCAACCATGACCATCCCAATCAAATTTCAGGATGAAATTTCTTTAATGGGTAGGTACTTGATAATGCTAAAAAAGAACATATATTTCATAGCATTATCCTTTAAGAAAGACAAACTTTTCGTTGCAGTTGTTCTATTTACAAGTGATATTCGTTTAAATAATAAAAGGTGAAGACAAAAGACAGATTCGACGATTTGAAGACGCAAATGACTAAAAAGCTAAAAAGTACAAAGTACTATCAAAGTGGTTCAAATTATTGATGAGAAACGTCTCAAAATTACAAGAGTACGAGCCGCAAAACGCAAAGTACAAGATATTAAATTGTACGCAAGGACGTTCGAAAATCCGGAACCGGGACCAGAGTCAACTCTCAACGGGCGACGCAACGGACTAAAATTTAAAAATCAACTATGCACATGAATATAATATAATATAATATATAATTAATTCTTAAAATTATATATATATTATATTATATAAATAAAACCGTCGGCAAACAAGAAAACAAAGTTATGTGAGCTGTCCCTAGACTCCATGCGATCGTATGGCATATGCAAAGGAAGATCAAGCGATCGCATGGCCCTGAAATGCTGGCCACATCTATAAAAGGCGACGAATTCAGCGAACAAAAATACATATTTTTCTATCCACACTCTCTCACAATATATATATATATATATAATTTAAAATTTAAATTTTAATTTAAGATTAATAATAATAAGGGTATGTTAGCAAATGTTGTAAGTGTGTAAGTCGAAATTCTGTCCGTGTAACGCTACGCTCTTATTAATCATTGTAAGTTATGTTCAACCTTTTTAAATTAATGTCTCGTAGCTAAGTTATTATAATGCTTATTTAAATTGAAGTAATCGTGATGTTGGGCTAAAATATTAAAGACAGGGTTATTGGGCTTTGTACCATAATTGGGGTTTGGACAAAAGACCGACACTTGTGAAAATTAGACTATGGGCTATTAATGGGCCTTATATTTGTTTAATTGAATGATAGTTTGTTACTTTAATATAAAGATTTACAATTGAACGTATATATAAATAACCATATACACTCGATCGGACACGATATGCGGGATATTTATAAATACTAATAATCGTTTATTTGACCGGACACGGAAATGGATTAATAGTCAATGGACTCATTAAAACAGGGGTTAATTATGTACAAGGACACTTGGCGTAATTGTTAACAAAGTATTAAATGAAGGGATTTAACAAGTTCATATAATACTTAAACCATTTTAAGAATCAATCAAAGCGGAAGCATGTAAATAACCATTTATTAGACTTGTTAAACTTTAACCAATTTAAAGTTAAATCCCACAAGGATCAAGTTGTTTAATATACTTACAAACTACAAGAGAGTTTAGATGTTATACCTTCTCCAAGTTAGGAGGTTAAAATGATGATGAACAAGAGTGTAAAATCCTAAACCTTTGATGCACCAACACCACCCTTTAAGCTAGTTAAGATTTAGACACTTAACTAACTAATTAACCAAGCTCAAAACCACTTTGATTGCACTTGAAAAACTGGACAGCAGTAGCTAGAATGATGATGAGAATGCAAGCTTCAAAACCATGAAACCCCAAGAGATAATACCCCAAACTTTATACCAACACCTAGTACTTTTGTTAGGATTTGTTTTACACTTGAAGTGAGCTTGTAATAGCAAATTTTGAACTCCTTTGTGTGTCAAACAGCCCACGGCAGTAGACAGCTGCAGGAGCAAATTTTGTGCAGTTTTTTTTACTACTAGTTTGATGTGTATTGCATGCTTCTTTTGAGTCAAGACCTTGGTTAACTTATTAAGCATGTTCCTAGGAGTTATGACCTCAAAAGTACCAAAAGGAATAATCATGGGAGGCCTTCTTGGTTCCACAAAAACTGCCCACATTATCCCATTATTTTATACAAGATGTTAATTTCATAAAATTTGTAAAAGATTTTATAAAACTTGTATAAAATAAATATGTATTTGTTACTTGCAATAATTTTATAAACCATTTTATAAAATATAACACAACATAATTATTTAAACCTATAAATAATTAAATACAAATTATCCAAATAATTTATTTCAAGTAATACCATTTCAGAAAACCGATTTTCTAAAGCTCGAGTGTCGCGTATTTATTCAACGATCCAGTCGTTAAGATTAAATACACATAAAGTGTTGGTAAGCTTGTTATTGGGTATGACCCGACTTGGATCAAAACATATTAGCCGTATTAATTTAATATGTCTCTCGGGCATACGAAATACCTTCAATCTCCCACTTGCACGAGAAACATAAGAAATTAATGCAAGTGATGGATACCACCTAACGACTGTCCATCACCCCCAATATGTTATGACTTTGTGCCATTCAATAACATCATCCTTTTTGAGTTCCCATCTCGAATATGAATAGGTGAATCTTTTCATTATTTCCTTTCGTCCTAGATGTCATGTTAAATCCAAGAGACACAGAGTGATCACTCCCTTTTAGATTTAACTCTATCAGGCCTTAGACATCTGACTCTCAACGAATAAGAGGGAAAAATTCCATCTTGACTACATACGTCCTAAATATATATACCTTGCATTATACCTGAGCTCTTCCTTATGAACTACCATATTTCAGAATAGCAAAGGAAAGAATCAAGGCACAATCCTTGGTAAATATCCGAACCCAATATGTATCTCAGGTCAGAGGATACAATGATATTCGCCTTTACTCAAGATTACACGTGATCAACCACGAAGGCTCCATTTAGTAAATCTTGAGGGCGGGTCTTCCAATATTTGCATCCCACAAATATCTATGAACCTTGGTAGCAACCTTGCCCCACATTCAGTCCGTGAATGTATACCAATCCAAGTTCATAATAGTCTAAACCTCACACTTGCTCCCACAAATGTGATCGACTACGGAATTTAGAATAATTACTTATTCATGGATAAAATATGCAAAATAGGAACATAACTCAAAATAAATTAATACCATAACTATATTAATGAGTTTGAACAATTTCATTCCGTTACAATACTTAAAACAGATCATGACCAATCACTAGAATATCGAAGCCCTAATGCACAAACATGTCCTGTATGTTTTGATCCATGTAAGAGCTTCGTGAGTGGATCCGCTATGTTAAGATCTGTGTGAACTTTGCGAATACATATCTTTCCCTTTTCAACTTCATCCCTTATGTAGTTGAATCTCCGCTCAATGTGACGGGTCTTTTGGTGAGCACGAGGTTCTTTGATCTGAGCAATCGCACCCTCGTTGTCACAAAAGATCTCAGGAGGGTCCTGAATGGAAGGGACTACTCCTAAGTCATCGATGAATTTCTTCATCCATGCAGCTTCCTGAGCTGCCAATGAGGACGCAATGTACTCTGACTCTGTAGTGGATAATGCAACAACATCCTGTTTTGAACTCTTCCAAGAGACCGCACCTCCATTTAACGTGAAGACATAACCAGACTGTGATCGAGAATCATCTCGATCAGTTTGGAAACTCGCATCCACGTAACCTTTTACAGCGAGTTCCTCCTCACCAGACCCATATATTAGAAACATATCCTTAGTCCTCCTAAGGTATTTCAATATACTTTTGACAGCTATCCAATGACTGTTGCCTGGGTTATTCTGGTATCTACTTGTCAGGCTAAGAGCGCATGACACATCCGGTCTAGTGCATATCATTGCATACATGATTGACCCAATGGCAGACGCATATGGGACTTTCTTCATTCTCTCCTGTTCATCTTTCGTGGTGGGGCCCTGAGATGAACTGAGAAGTGTTCCCTTTTGAATAGGTACCAAACCTTTCTTAGAGTTCTCCATCTTGAACCTTTTCAAGATCTTTTCAATGTATGCACTTTGATTCAAACCTATCAGCTTCTTGGATCTATCCCTGTAGATCTCAATCCCTAAAACATATTGTGCTTCTCCAAGATCCTTAATGGAGAAGCATTTACTTAGCCAAGTTTTAACACTTTGCATTACCGGAATATCATTTCCAAATAACAATATATCATCCACATATAGTACCAGGAACATGATAGTGCTCCCACTAGCTTTCTTATATACACAAGATTCATCACCATTTTTATTGAAGCCAAATTTCTCGGCTTCCTCATTAAAACAATGATTCCACATTCTAGATGCTTGTTTCAATCTGTAGATTGACTTCTTTAACTTGCATACCTTTTTAGGATATTTCGGATCAACAAAACCTTCAGGTTAAACCAAATAGACATCTTCCACAAGATATCCATTTAGGAAAGCGGTCTTGACATCCATTTGCCATATTTCATAATCATAATGAGCAGCAATGGCAAATAATATCCTAATAGACTTTAGCATTGCCACAGGCGAAAAAGTTTCATCATAGTCAACCCTTTGAGTTTGAGTGAAACCTTTTGCTACAAGTCTAGCTTTATATGTATCCAAGTTTCCATGTATGTCGGTTTTCATCTTGAAAAGCCATTTACAATCAACTAGCCTTGAGCCAGTAGGTTGTTCAACAAGTTCCCAAACTTGGTTGTCATACATGGATTGTATCTCAGCGTTCATGGCTTCCTGCCATTTATCCTTATCAATCCTTGATAAAGCATCTTGGTAGTTTGTTGGTTCATCCAAATCAACCACATAGCAACCATCCATGAGAAACCCATATCTCTCAGGAGGATTACTAATCCTACCAAATCTGCGAACGTCTTGTGTATTTTGATCATCCATTTGATCACTCTCAACATTTTCATGTTGAGTGCTAGTGTCAACCAATTGTGTATCATCTACTTGATCTTAAACCTCTTCAAGATCTATCTTCCTTTCACTATTTCCTTCCATTAGGAACTTAGTTTCAAGGAATTCAGCCTTCCGAGCAACAAACACATTTTGCTCAGATGGATCATAGAAATAGTATCCCATATCATCCTTGGGATATCCTATGAAGATACACTTCGTGGATCGAGCATTCAACTTATTAGGGACGTAACGCTTAAGATAAGCTTCACATCCCCATACCTTTAAGTATGATAGAGATGGAGGTTTTCCATACCACATCTCATGAGGAGTTCGTTCCACTTTCTTGGTTGGGGCCATATTTAGAATACGATCCGCGGAGCATAGACAATAACCCTAAAATGATAGAGGTAATGAGCTTCTAGCCATCATAGATCGAACCATATCCATTAGGGTTCGGTTCCTCCTTTCGGACACACCATTAAGCTGTGGTGTCCCGGGTGGAGTAAGTTGCGAGATAATCCCACAACTTCTAAGATGATCTTGGAAGGCATCGCTTAGGTATTCACCTCCTCTATCGGTACGAAGTACCTTGATTGTCTTATTGAGTTGATTTTGTACTTTGTTTTGATACTCTTTGAATGCTTCAAAAGTTTCGTCCTTATGTCTTAACAAGTAGACATATCCGAAATGACTGAAGTCATCAATGAAAGTAACGAAGTATCTTTCACCATTCCTAGTTATGGGCTTAAAGGGTCCACATAGATCTGAATGTATTAATCCCAATAAGTCCTTAGCCCTTTCGTAGGTCCCTTTGAAAGGTGCTTTAGTCATTTTGCCTTGTAAACAAGATTCACATACATCAAACGAGTCTAGTTCATTTGATTTCAAAAGGCCATTCTTTTGAAGTGTATGCATTCGATTCTTGTTTATGTGACCAAGGCGACAATGCCATAAGTAGGAATCACTCAAATCCCTTTTGAGTTTCTTGGTGCTAGTATGGTATATTGAGCTTCTAGATGATGTGTCATCATGAATCAATTCATAAATTCCATTTGAAGGCGAAGCCTTAAAATAGAATACATTATCTAAATAAACGTGGATATCATCATTAACAAAATTAAGATAAAACCCACATTATTTTAAACGGGAAACTGAAATAATATTTCGACATAAATCCGGTGCATACAAAACATTGTTCAAAATAAGTTCCAAACCACTTGGAAGCTTTAATACAAAGTCTCCTTGAGCCTTCACTTGCACTTTGGCTCCATTTCCCATAAAGAGACTTGATGTTCCCGTTTGCATGCTACTTCTTTTGAACCCCTGCAAAGAATTGCAAATGTGAGTTCCACATCCAGTGTCTAATACCCATGTATTAGAAGAAGTAATAATAAGCTCTATATATACCATATATATATTACCTGAGGTTTGCCCCGCATCCCTCTTTTCCTTCAACTCCTTAAGGTAGACCGGGTAGTTGCGTTTCCAGTGACCCATTTCACCGCAACCGAAGCACGGGTCTTCCTTGAGGTTTGCTTGTCCGGCAACCTTTTGCTTCTTGTTCTTGTTTTTGGTTGGGGTAACCATCCTCCCCTTTCCCTTGCCTTGATGGGAGGGTCCTTTCCTCTTGGCCGCCTTTGGCTTAGAGGTGTTGTTACCTTTGGACCCACCATCATTGATCATTAGCACGGGTGAAGCCCTCTTACCCATGCTAGTTTCCGCCATCCTAAGCATGCCATGAAGTTCGCCAATGGTCTTATCCATCCCATTCATATTGTAATTAATTACAAATTGGTCAAACCTCTTTGACAAGGAGTTTAGGATAAGATCCGTGGCTAGCTCATTAGATATGTTGAGATTAAGACGGTTTGCGCGATCAATGAGGCTTTTCATCTTGAGGACATAAGATGAAATGGATTGGGAGTCGTCCATACGACATTCATGAAGCGCTCGAACGGTCTCGAAGCGCTCGACACGTGCTTGTTGAAGGAACTTCTTGAAATGTCCCGTTCTTATTAATTAAAAACGTTCCATATTAATTGATTTCGTTGCGAGGTTTTGACCTCTATATGAGACGTTTTTCAAAGACTGCATTCATTTTAAAACAAACCATAACCTTTATTTCATCAATAAAGGTTTAAAAAGCTTTACGTAGATTATCAAATAATGATAATCTAAAATATCCTGTTTACACACGACCATTACATAATGGTTTACAATACAAATATGTTACAACAAAATAAGTTTCTTGAATGCAGTTTTTACACAATATCATACAAGCATGGACTCCAAATCTCGTCCTTATTTAAGTATGCGACAGCGGAAGCTCTTAATAATCACCTGAGAATAAACATACTTAAAACGTCAACAAAAATGTTGGTGAGTTATAGGTTTAACCTATATATATATCAAATCATAATAATAGACCACAAGATTTCATATTTCAATACACATCCCATACATAGAGATAAAAATCATTCATATGGTGAACACCTGGTAACCGACATTAACAAGATGCATATATAAGAATATCCCCATCATTCCGGGACACCCTTCGGATATGATATAAATTTCGAAGTACTAAAGCATCCGGTACTTTGGATGGGGTTTGTTAGGCCCAATAGATCTATCTTTAGGATTCGCGTCAATTAGGGTGTCTGTTCCCTAATTCTTAGATTACCAGACTTAATAAAAAGGGGCATATTCGATTTCGATAATTCAACCATAGAATGTAGTTTCACGTACTTGTGTCTATTTTGTAAATCATTTATAAAACCTGCATGTATTCTCATCCCAAAAATATTAGATTTTAAAAGTGGGACTATAACTCACTTTCACAGATTTTTACTTCGTCGGGAAGTAAGACTTGGCCACTGGTTGATTCACGAACCTATAACAATATATACATATATATCAAAGTATGTTCAAAATATATTTACAACACTTTTAATATATTTTGATGTTTTAAGTTTATTAAGTCAGCTGTCCTCGTTAGTAACCTACAACTAGTTGTCCACAGTTAGATGTACAGAAATAAATCGATAAATATTATCTTGAATCAATCCACGACCCAGTGTATACGTATCTCAGTATTGATCACAACTCAAACTATATATATTTTGGAATCAACCTCAACCCTGTATAGCTAACTCCAACATTCACATATAGAGTGTCTATGGTTGTTCCGAAATATATATAGATGTGTCGAAATGATAGGTCGAAACATTGTATACGTGTCTATGGTATCTCAAGATTACATAATATATAAAACAAGTTGATTAAGTTATGGTTGGAATAGATTTGTTACCAATTTTCACGTAGCTAAAATGAGAAAAATTATCCAATCTTGTTTTACCCATAACTTCTTCATTTTAATCCGTTTTGAGTGAATCAAATTGCTATGGTTTCATATTGAACTCTATTTTATGAATCTAAACAAAAAAAGTATAGGTTTCTAGTCGGAAAAATAAGTTACAAGTCGTTTTTGTAAAGGTAGTCATTTCAGTCGAAAGAACGACGTCTAGATGACCATTTTAGAAAACATACTTCCACTTTGAGTTTAACCATAATTTTTGGATATAGTTTCATGTTCATAATAAAAATCATTTTCTCAGAATAACAACTTTTAAATCAAAGTTTATCATAGTTTTTAATTAACTAACCCAAAACAGCCCGCGGTGTTACTACGACGGCGTAAATCCGGTTTTACGGTGTTTTTCGTGTTTCCAGGTTTTAAATCATTAAGTTAGCATATCATATAGATATAGAACATGTGTTTAGTTGATTTTAAAAGTCAAGTTAGAAGGATTAACTTTTGTTTGCGAACAAGTTTAGAATTAACTAAACTATGTTCTAGTGATTACAAGTTTAAACCTTCGAATAAGATAGCTTTATATGTATGAATCGAATGATGTTATGAACATCATTACTACCTTAAGTTCCTTGGATGAACCTACTGGAAAAGATAAAAACGGATCTAGCTTCAATGGATCCTTGGATGGCTCAAAGTTCTTGAAGCAAAATCATGACACGAAAACAAGTTCAAGTAAGATCATCACTTGAAATAAGATTGTTATAGTTATAGAAATTGAACCAAAGTTTGAATATGATTATTACCTTGTATTAGAATGATAACCTACTGTAAGAAACAAAGATTTCTTGAGGTTGGATGATCACCTTACAAGATTGGAAGTGAGCTAGCAAACTTGAAAGTATTCTTGATTTTATGAAACTAGAACTTTTGGAATTTATGAAGAACACTTAGAACTTGAAGATAGAACTTGAGAGAGTTCAATTAGATGAAGAAAATTGAAGAATGAAAGTGTTTGTAGGTGTTTTTGGTCGTTGGTGTATGGATTAGATATAAAGGATATGTAATTTTGTTTTCATGTAAATAAGTCATGAATGATTACTCATATTTTTGTAATCTTATGAGATATTTCATGCTAGTTGCCAAATGATGGTTCCCACATGTGTTAGGTGACTCACATGGGCTGCTAAGAGCTGATCATTGGAGTGTATATACCAATAGTACATACATCTAAAAGCTGTGTATTGTACGAGTACGAATACGGGTGCATACGAGTAGAATTGTTGATGAAACTGAACGAGAATGTAATTGTAAGCATTTTTGTTAAGTAGAAGTATTTTGATAAGTGTATTGAAGTCTTTCAAAAGTGTATAAATACATATTAAAACACTACATGTATATACATTTTAACTGAGTCGTTAAGTCATCGTTAGTCGTTACATGTAAATGTTGTTTTGAAACCTTTAGGTTAACGATCTTGTTAAATGTTGTTAACCCAATGTTTATAATATCAAAATAGATTTTAAATTATTATATTATCATGATATTATGATGTACGAATATCTCTTAATATGATATATATACATTAAATGTCGTTACAACGATAATTGTTACATATATGTCTCGTTTCAAAATCATTAAGTTAGTAGTCTTGTTTTTACATATGTAGTTCATTGTTAATATAATTAATGATATGTTTACTTATCATAATATCATGTTAACTATATATATAACCATATATATGTCATCATATAGTTTTTACAAGTTTTAACGTTCGTGAATCACCGGTCAACTTGGGTGGTCAATTGTCTATATGAAACCTATTTCAATTAATCAAGTCTTAACAAGTTTGATTGCTTAACATGTTAGAAACATTTAATCATGTAAATATCAATCTCAATTAATATATATAAACATGGAAAAGTTCGGGTCACTACAGTACCTACCCGTTAAATAAATTTCGTCTCGAAATTTTAAGCTGTTGAAGGTGTTGACGAATCTTCTGGAAATAGATGCGGGTATTTCTTCTTCATCTGATCTTCACGCTCCCAGGTGAATTCGGGTCCTCTACGAGCATTCCATCGAACCTTAACAATTGGTATCTTGTTTTGCTTAAGTCTTTTAACCTCACGATCCATTATTTCGACGGGTTCTTCGATGAATTGAAGTTTTTCGTTGATTTGGATTTCATCTAACGGAATAGTGAGATCTTCTTTAGCAAAACATTTCTTCAAATTCGAGACGTGGAAAGTGTTATGTACAGCCGCGAGTTGTTGAGGTAACTCAAGTCGGTAAGCTACTGGTCCAACACGATCAATAATCTTGAATGGTCCAATATACCTTGGATTTAATTTCCCTCGTTTACCAAATCGAACAACGCCTTTCCAAGGTGCAACTTTAAGCATGACCATCTCTCCAATTTCAAATTCTATATCTTTTCTTTTAATGTCAGCGTAGCTCTTTTGTCGACTTTGGGCGGTTTTCAACCGTTGTTGAATTTGGATGATCTTCTCGGTAGTTTCTTGTATAATCTCCGGACCCGTAATCTGTCTATCCCCCACTTCACTCCAACAAATCGGAGACCTGCACTTTCTACCATAAAGTGCTTCAAACGGCGCCATCTCAATGCTTGAATGGTAGCTGTTGTTGTAGGAAAATTCTGCTAATGGTAGATGTCGATCCCAACTGTTTCCGAAATCAATAACACATGCTCGTAGCATGTCTTCAAGCGTTTGTATCGTCCTTTCGCTCTGCCCATCAGTTTGTGGATGATAGGCAGTACTCATGTCTAGACGAGTTCCTAATGCTTGCTGTAATGTCTGCCAGAATCTTGAAATAAATCTGCCATCCCTATCAGAGATAATAGAGATTGGTATTCCATGTCTGGAGACGACTTCCTTCAAATACAGTCGTGCTAACTTCTCCATCTTGTCATCTTCTCTTATTGGCAGGAAGTGTGCTGATTTGGTGAGACGATCAACTATTACCCAAATAGTATCAAAACCACTTGCAGTCCTTGACAATTTAGTGATGAAATCCATGGTAATGTTTTCCCATTTCCATTCTGGGATTTCGGGTTGTTGAAGTAGACCTGATGGTTTCTGATGCTCAGCTTTGACCTTAGAACACGTCAAACATTCTCCTACGTATTTAGCAACATCGGCTTTCATACCCGGCCACCAAAAATGTTTCTTGAGATCCTTGTACATCTTTCCCGTTCCAGGATGTATTGAGTATCTGGTTTTATGAGCTTCTCTAAGTACCATTTCTCTCATATCTCCAAATTTTGGTACCCAAATCCTTTCAGCCCTATACCGGGTTCCGTCTTCCCGAATATTAAGATGCTTCTCCGATCCTTTGGGTATTTCATCCTTTAAATTTCCCTCTTTTAAAACTCCTTGTTGCGCCTCCTTTATTTGAGTAGTAAGGTTATTATGAATCATTATATTCATAGATTTTACTCGAATGGGTTCTCTGTCCTTCCTGCTCAAGGCATCGGCTACCACATTTGCCTTCCCCGGGTGGTAACGAATCTCAAAGTCGTAATCATTCAATAATTCAATCCACCTACGCTGCCTCATATTCAGTTGTTTCTGATTAAATATGTGTTGAAGACTTTTGTGGTCGGTATATATAATACTTTTAACCCCATATAAGTAGTGCCTCCAAGTCTTTAATGCAAAAACAACTGCGCCTAATTCCAAATCATGCGTCGTATAATTTTGTTCGTGAATCTTCAATTGTCTAGACGCATAAGCAATCACCTTCGTTCGTTGCATTAATACACAACCGAGACCTTGCTTTGATGCGTCACAATAAATCACAAAATCATCATTCCCTTCAGGCAATGACAATATAGGTGTCGTAGTTAGCTTTTTCTTCAATAACTGAAACGCTTTCTCTTGTTCATCATTCCATTCAAATTTCTTCCCTTTATGCGTTAATGCAGTCAAGGGTTTTGCTATTCTGGAAAAGTCATGGATGAACCTTCTGTAGTAACCAGCTAGTCCTAAAAACTGGCGTATGTGTTTCGGAGTTTTTGGGGTTTCCCACTTTTCAACAGTTTCTATCTTTGCCGGATCCACCTTAATACCTTCTTTGTTCACTATGTGACCGAGGAATTGAACTTCTTCCAACCAAAATGCACACTTTGAAAACTTAGCGTACAATTCTTCCTTCCTCAATACTTCTAACACCTTTCTCAAATGTTCACCGTGTTCTTGGTCATTCTTTGAGTAAATAAGTATGTCATCAATGAAAACAATGACAAACTTGTCAAGGTATGGTCCACACACTCGGTTCATAAGGTCCATGAACACAGCTGGTGCATTAGTTAAACCAAATGGCATGACCATAAACTCATAATGACCGTAACGTGTTCTGAAAGCAGTCTTTGGAATATCATCTTCTTTCACCCGCATTTGATGATACCCGGAACGTAAGTCAATCTTTGAATAAACAGACGAGCCTTGTAGTTGATCAAATAAGTCGTCGATTCTCGGTAGTGGGTAGCGGTTCTTGATGGTAAGTTTGTTCAACTCTCGGTAGTCGATACACAACCTGAATGTACCATCTTTCTTCTTGACAAACAAAACAGGAGCTCCCCACGGTGATGTGCTTGGTCGAATGAAACCACGCTCTAAAAGTTCTTGTAATTGGCTTTGCAGTTCTTTCATCTCGCTGGGTGCGAGTCTGTAAGGAGCACGAGCTATTGGTGCAGCTCCTGGTACAAGATCTATTTGAAATTCAACGGATCGATGTGGGGGTAATCCCGGTAATTCTTTCGGAAATACATCGGGAAATTCTTTTGCAATGGGAACATCATTGATGCTCTTTTCTTCAGTTTGTACTTTCTCGACGTGTGCTAGAAAAGCATAGCAACCTTTTCTTATTAGTTTTTGTGCCTTCAAATTACTAATAAGATGTAGCTTCGTGTTGCCCTTTTCTCCGTACACCATTAAGGGTTTTCCTTTTTCTCGTATAATGCGAATTGCATTTTTGTAACAAACGATCTCTGCTTTCACTTCTTTCAACCAGTCCATACCGATTATCACATCAAAACTCCCTAACTCTACGGGTATCAAATCAATCTTAAATGTTTCGCTAACCAGTTTAATTTCTCGATTCCGACATATATTATCTGCTGAAATTAATTTACCATTTGCTAATTCGAGTAAAAATTTACTATCCAAAGGCGTCAATGGACAACTTAATTTAGCACAAAAATCTCTACTCATATAGCTTCTATCCGCACCCGAATCAAATAAAACGTAAGCAGATTTATTGTCAATAAGAAACGTACCCGTAACAAGCTCCGGGTCTTCCTGTGCCTCTGCCGCATTAATATTGAAAACTCTTCCGCGGCCTTGTCCATTCGTGTTCTCCTGGTTCGGGCAATTTCTAATAATGTGGCCCGGTTTTCCACATTTATAACAAACTACATTGGCATAACTTGCTCCGACACTACTTGCTCCGCCATTACTCGTTCCGACACCATTTGTTCCTTTCGTTCTATTAACCCCTGGTCCGTAGACCTCACACTTCGCCGCGCTATGACCATTTCTTTTACACTTGTTGCAAAATTTGGTGCAGAACCCCGAGTGATTCTTTTCACACCTTTGGCATAGCTGCTTCTGATTGTTGTTGTTGTTGCGGTTATTATTGTTGTTGGGATGATTGTTGTAGTTGCTGTTGTTGTTGTTGTTGGGCCGTTTGTTGTAGTTGCGATTGATGTTGCGATTGTTGGGATAATTGCTGCGATTATTGTTGTAATTGCTGTTGTTGTTGTATTGGTGATTCTTATCACCGTTTTCCTCCCACTTTCTTTTGACTTGCTTCACATTGGCCTCTTCAGCAGTCTGTTCTTTAATTCTTTCTTCAATCTGGTTCACTAGTTTGTGAGCCATTCTACATGCCTGTTGTATGGAGGCGGGCTCGTGTGAACTTATATCTTCTTGGATTCTTTCCGGTAATCCTTTCACAAACGCGTCGATCTTCTCTTCCTCATCTTCGAATGCTCCCGGACACAATAGGCACAATTCTGTGAATCGTCTTTCGTACGTGGTAATATCAAATCCTTGGGTTCGTAACCCTCTAAGTTCTGTCTTGAGCTTATTGACCTCGGTTCTGGGACGGTACTTCTCGTTCATCAAGTGCTTGAATGCTGACCACGGTAGTGCGTACGCATCGCCTTGTCCCACTTGCTCTAGATAGGTATTCCACCATGTTAACGCAGAACCTGTGAAGGTATGCGTAGCGTACTTCACTTTGTCCTCTTCAGTACACTTACTTATGGCAAACACCGATTCGACCTTCTCGGTCCACCGTTTCAATCCGATCGGTCCTTCGGTTCCATCAAATTCCAAAGGTTTGCAGGCAGTGAATTCTTTGTAGGTGCATCCTACACGATTTCCTGTACTGCTAGATCCAAGGTTATTGTTGGTATGTAGCGCAGCCTATACTGCGGCTATGTTTGAAGCTAGAAAAGTACGAAATTCCTCTTCATTCATATTCACGGTGTGTCGAGTAGTCGGTGCCATTTCCTTCAAAATAGTTAAATGGAACAAGTTAATCATACAGAATATTAAGAGTAGTTAATAGTATTTCGTAGCATAATATGAACTCATTTATAAAAGCTTTTTCTTCATATTAGCGTTTTATAAGTTTAAATTCGGGTAGTACCTACCCGTTAAGTTCATACTTAGTAGCTAATATACAATTCAACTACTACAATTCTATATGAAAAACTGATTATAATAATATTTCGCGTTCAAACTTTTACACAATATTTTACAAACTTACAATACCGCTTATTTTACATATAGCATGAAATATAGCACACAATAAATTTGATACAAGATGGTTGTGAAGATAATTCTAGCTAGTACACAAGTCGTTCAGCAAAGGCAATAAAGACACGTAATTCATACGTCCAGAAACAAGTCATGCATTCTGGTTTTACTAGGACTACTTCCCATCCTTGGTCTTGTGGAACATAACCGTTATGGCCGTTGATAAGACAGCGTGTTGTAACGTCGTCAAAGGGACGAGGGTTACGTAATGTCCAACAGTCCCGTAACAATCTAAAAACCTCATTTCTTACCCCAATTACCGACTCCGTCACTTGTGGGAACGTTTTGTTTAATAGTTGTAGCCCGATGTTCTTGTTCTCACTTTGGTGAGAAGCGAACATTACTAATCCGTAAGCATAACATGCTTCTTTATGTTGCATGTTAGCCGCTTTTTCTAAATCACGAAGTCCAATATTCGGATATATTGAGTCAAAATAATTTCTTAACCCATTGCGTAAAATAGCATTTGGGTTCCCCGCAATATATGCGTCAAAGTAAACACATCGTAACTTATTAGTTTCCCAATGTGATATCCCCCATCTTTCAAACGAAAGTCTCTTATAAACCAAGACATTCTTGGAACGTTCTTCGAATGTCTTACAAACTGATCTCGCCTTAAATAGTTGTGCCGAAGAATTCTGACCGACTCTAGACAAGATTTCATCAATCATGTCTCCGGGTAGGTCTCTTAAAATATTGGGTTGTCTATCCATTTTGTGTTTTTATACTGTAAAATAGACAAGAGTTAGATTCATAAAAAAAATACTTATTAATACAAGCAATTTTTACATATATCATAAAGCATAAGCACACTATATTACATATATTACACCACACGAATACAACTATCTTATTCCGACTCGCTTGTTTCTTCTTCTTCGGTTTTGGTTCGTTTTGCCAAGTTTCTAGGGATATATGATGTTCCCCTAATACGAGCCGTCGTTATCCACATTGGTTTAGAAAAACCTGGTGGTTTAGAGGTTCCCGGGTCATTGTTACAACTTAAGGACTTCGGGGGTTGACGATACATATAAAGTTCATCGGGGTTGGAATTAGATTTCTCTATTTTTATGCCCTTTCCCTTATTATTTTCTTTTGCCTTTTTAAATTCAGTTGGGGTAATTTCTATAACATCATCGGAATTCTCGTCGAAATCCGATTCATCGGAGAATTGGTAATCCTCCCAATATTTTGCTTCCTTGGCGGAAACACCATTGACCATAATTAACTTTGGTCGGTTGGTTGAGGATTTTCTTTTACTTAACCGTTTTATTATTTCCCCCACCGGTTCTATTTCTTCATCCGGTTCCGATTCTTCTTCCGGTTCCGATTCTTCTTCCGGTTCCGACTCTTCTTCCGGTTCCTCTTCGGGAACTTGTGAATCAGTCCACAAATCATTCCAATTTACATTTGACTCTTCATTATTATTAGGTGAGTCAATGGGACTTGTTCTAGAGGTAGACATCTATCACATAATATCAAACACGTTAAGAGATTAATATATCACATAATATTCATATGTTAAAAATATATAGTTTCCAACAAAAATGTTAAGCAATCATTTTTAAAGAAAACACGGTCGAAGTCCAGACTCACTAATGCATCCTAACAAACTCGATAAGACACACTAATGCAAATTTTCTGGTTCTCTAAGACCAACGCTCGGATACCAACTGAAATGTCCCGTTCTTATTAATTAAAAACGTTCCATATTAATTGATTTCGTTGCGAGGTTTTGACCTCTATATGAGACGTTTTTCAAAGACTGCATTCATTTTAAAACAAACCATAACCTTTATTTCATCAATAAAGGTTTAAAAAGCTTTACGTAGATTATCAAATAATGATAATCTAAAATATCCTGTTTACACATGACCATTACATAATGGTTTACAATACAAATATGTTACAACAAAATAAGTTTCTTGAATGCAGTTTTTACACAATATCATACAAGCATGGACTCCAAATCTCGTCCTTATTTAAGTATGCGACAGCGGAAGCTCTTAATAATCACCTGAGAATAAACATACTTAAAACGTCAACAAAAATGTTGGTGAGTTATAGGTTTAACCTATATATATCAAATCATAATAATAGACCACAAGATTTCATATTTCAATACACATCCCATACATAGAGATAAAAATCATTCATATGGTGAACACCTGGTAACCGACATTAACAAGATGCATATATAAGAATATCCCCATCATTCCGGGACACCCTTCGGATATGATATAAATTTCGAAGTACTAAAGCATCCGGTACTTTGGATGGGGTTTGTTAGGCCCAATAGATCTATCTTTAGGATTCGCGTCAATTAGGGTGTCTGTTCCCTAATTCTTAGATTACCAGACTTAATAAAAAGGGGCATATTCGATTTCGATAATTCAACCATAGAATGTAGTTTCACGTACTTGTGTCTATTTTGTAAATCATTTATAAAACCTGCATGTATTCTCATCCCAAAAATATTAGATTTTAAAAGTGGGACTATAACTCACTTTCACAGATTTTTACTTCGTCGGGAAGTAAGACTTGGCCACTGGTTGATTCACGAACCTATAACAATATATACATATATATCAAAGTATGTTCAAAATATATTTACAACACTTTTAATATATTTTGATGTTTTAAGTTTATTAAGTCAGCTGTCCTCGTTAGTAACCTACAACTAGTTGTCCACAGTTAGATGTACAGAAATAAATCGATAAATATTATCTTGAATCAATCCACGACCCAGTGTATACGTATCTCAGTATTGATCACAACTCAAACTATATATATTTTGGAATCAACCTCAACCCTGTATAGCTAACTCCAACATTCACATATAGAGTGTCTATGGTTGTTCCGAAATATATATAGATGTGTCGAAATGATAGGTCGAAACATTGTATACGTGTCTATGGTATCTCAAGATTACATAATATATAAAACAAGTTGATTAAGTTATGGTTGGAATAGATTTGTTACCAATTTTCACGTAGCTAAAATGAGAAAAATTATCCAATCTTGTTTTACCCATAACTTCTTCATTTTAAATCCGTTTTGAGTGAATCAAATTGCTATGGTTTCATATTGAACTCTATTTTATGAATCTAAACAAAAAAAGTATAGGTTTCTAGTCGGAAAAATAAGTTACAAGTCGTTTTTGTAAAGGTAGTCATTTCAGTCGAAAGAACGACGTCTAGATGACCATTTTAGAAAACATACTTCCACTTTGAGTTTAACCATAATTTTTGGATATAGTTTCATGTTCATAATAAAAATCATTTTCTCAGAATAACAACTTTTAAATCAAAGTTTATCATAGTTTTTAATTAACTAACCCAAAACAGCCCGCGGTGTTACTACGACGGCGTAAATCCGGTTTTACGGTGTTTTTCGTGTTTCCAGGTTTTAAATCATTAAGTTAGCATATCATATAGATATAGAACATGTGTTTAGTTGATTTTAAAAGTCAAGTTAGAAGGATTAACTTTTGTTTGCGAACAAGTTTAGAATTAACTAAACTATGTTCTAGTGATTACAAGTTTAAACCTTCGAATAAGATAGCTTTATATGTATGAATCGAATGATGTTATGAACATCATTACTACCTTAAGTTCCTTGGATGAACCTACTGGAAAAGAGAAAAATGGATCTAGCTTCAATGGATCCTTGGATGGCTCAAAGTTCTTGAAGCAAAATCATGACACGAAAACAAGTTCAAGTAAGATCATCACTTGAAATAAGATTGTTATAGTTATAGAAATTGAACCAAAGTTTGAATATGATTATTACCTTGTATTAGAATGATAACCTACTGTAAGAAACAAAGATTTCTTGAGGTTGGATGATCACCTTACAAGATTGGAAGTGAGCTAGCAAACTTGAAAGTATTCTTGATTTTATGAAACTAGAACTTTTGGAATTTATGAAGAACACTTAGAACTTGAAGATAGAACTTGAGAGAGTTCAATTAGATGAAGAAAATTGAAGAATGAAAGTGTTTGTAGGTGTTTTTGGTCGTTGGTGTATGGATTAGATATAAAGGATATGTAATTTTGTTTTCATGTAAATAAGTCATGAATGATTACTCATATTTTTGTAATCTTATGAGATATTTCATGCTAGTTGCCAAATGATGGTTCCCACATGTGTTAGGTGACTCACATGGGCTGCTAAGAGCTGATCATTGGAGTGTATATACCAATAGTACATACATCTAAAAGCTGTGTATTGTACGAGTACGAATACGGGTGCATACGAGTAGAATTGTTGATGAAACTGAACGAGAATGTAATTGTAAGCATTTTTGTTAAGTAGAAGTATTTTGATAAGTGTATTGAAGTCTTTCAAAAGTGTATAAATACATATTAAAACACTACATGTATATACATTTTAACTGAGTCGTTAAGTCATCGTTAGTCGTTACATGTAAATGTTGTTTTGAAACCTTTAGGTTAACGATCTTGTTAAATGTTGTTAACCCAATGTTTATAATATCAAAAGAGATTTTAAATTATTATATTATCATGATATTATGATGTACGAATATCTCTTAATATGATATATATACATTAAATGTCGTTACAACGATAATCGTTACATATATGTCTCGTTTCAAAATCATTAAGTTAGTAGTCTTGTTTTTACATATGTAGTTCATTGTTAATATAATTAATGATATGTTTACTTATCATAATATCATGTTAACTATATATATAACCATATATATGTCATCATATAGTTTTTACAAGTTTTAACGTTCGTGAATCACCGGTCAACTTGGGTGGTCAATTGTCTATATGAAACCTATTTCAATTAATCAAGTCTTAACAAGTTTGATTGCTTAACATGTTAGAAACATTTAATCATGTAAATATCAATCTCAATTAATATATATAAACATGGAAAAGTTCGGGTCACTACACTTCTCCTTCAATTGCGTGATCATGTCGTATGCAGTATGATGCTCGAAATCCATTTGGAGTTCGGGTATCATAGTTCCAAGCATTAGGCAAGCGACTTGCACCGAATCGGCACAATACTTATCCCAATAAGCCATGCCTTCCGTATCATCCTCGTCGGGTTGATCGGGAATGGGGTCTTCCAACACATACGCCTTATCCTCAAGTTTGAGGACAATCCTAAGATTGCGGAACCAATCCATAAAGTTCGTATGGTTGAGTTTGTCTTTCTCGAGGAGAGACCTTAACGATAGGTTGTTCAAGTTAATAGGTGCGTTTTGCATGTTGTTGTTATTGGCGGCCATCTACAAAATTTAACAAAGTTCATTTAAGTATCGATTTTAAATTTAATAAACAATACCCTTTTAAATCCAATTGATATATATATTAAATTTTAGAATCCAACGGTAAACCAAATTTCGGTCAGGTGACCTTTATCCCGTCATTCGATTTAGCTAGGTAGTCATTATATGACAATTTCAATCCTTTTGCAACTTCTAAGTTATGGGATCATGCAATCCTTTTGCATGGCTTATTATCCCATCAACGCCTATTTGTTCATCATGCTTCGGTGACCCTAAGTTCATGATTTCCAAATCAAGTCGTCCTACTTGTTTAGACGTGTAAACTTAACATACAAGTGGTTAGGTGACCTTTATCCCACAAGCATGCGAAATTCACCTTAATCATATTAGTTTGTTCATGATGGTTAGGTGACCTTTATCCCATCATGAGTTCCCTAATATGTCCAAGTGTCACACAAAAGGATGGCGTTCAACTTGTTTACCTTGTTGTTAAAGGGATTTTAAGTTTTCATTATTTCTAGTTTAAGAAAACTTGTATGCCATACACCAACATGCATTTAGTGTATGGTTTATTTGAAATCCATTTTCAATTCTTGTAATTTTAGCCAATTACTTGATATAAACCATTTTATATATATGATCCTTATCATGTTCTTAATAACCGTTTATAAATGTCCTTTTAGCCATTTCAATTTAACCGATTAAATTTTGGTTTGGTAAATTTCATGTTGTTAATAATTTAACCAATTAAATTTTAGTTTTGCTTGTTGTTAACTTGTGTGATAACTTGTTGTAGTAACATGCACAATCCACAATCATACAAGAAATTAAAACAACCACGCATGCAAAAATCATATGTTCACAATCAAGCCATTTTGGTGGACATTTGTTTAGCCGAAAACAAATGCCACCGGTAAAGGGGTTATAACACAAAATAGGAGATTTTAAATCTCCCACTTAATCTTGCATCCAAATGCTTCTTCATGTGTTCTTCAAGTCTTCATCATCTTCATCATTTTACAAAATATATCCTAATACATTTTGTCTAAAAAATGAAATTACAACCTAATCTATTTTACATACCAAATATAAAATAAATTACATAACCAAAATAATAATATTACAAACCAAATTGAATAAATATTATTACAAACCAAATGAATGAATTAAATCAACCAAACATGCAACCATTCAAACACAAGGTCAAGGCTTGATTGTGAATTTTAACATACAACAAAATTGACCAAATGTCAAGTTCCAAAACCCATTTGGAACCTCCTTAAATTCGGCCAACCAACATTAAAACCTTGGGTTACACGCAGTCGATATCCTGGTGTAATTATTAAACAAAGTATTAAGACCTTGTCACAGTTTAAGTCCCCAATTAGTTGGAATATTTGACTTCGGATATAAGGATAATTTGACGAGAACACTCGCACTTTATATTTATGACTGATGGACTGTTATGGACAAAAACCAGATGGACATATCGAATAATCCAGGACAAAGGACAATTAACCCATGGTAATAAACTAAAATCAAAATGTCAAACATCATGATTACGTAAGTTTAAATAAGCATAATTCCTTTAATTCATATTTCATTGCACTTTTATTTACTGTCATTTTATTCATTGTATTTTTATTTATCGCACTTTTTAATTATCGTACTTTTTAATTATCGCAATTTTATTTATCGTCATTCTATTTATCGCACTTTAAATTATTGCATTTTAACTATCGTCATTTACTTTACGCTTTAAATTAAGTTATATTTATTTTTAATATTTTACATTAGGTTTTAACTGCGACTTAAGACATAAAAGCGACAAACCAGTCATTAAACGGTAAAAACCCCCTTTTATAATAATAATAATACTACTTATATATATATATATATATATATATATATATATATATATATATATATTTATACAAATATAGTTTTTAAAAAAGTATAGCGTTAAACTTGGCTAGTTCCCTGTGGACGAACCAGACTTACTAAAAAATACACTACTGTACGATTAGGTACACTGCCTATAAGTGTTGTAGCAAGGTTTAGGTATATCCACTCTATAAATAAATAAATAACTTGTGTAAAATTGTATCGTATTTAATAGTATTTCGTAATAAAAATATAACTATTTCGTATACACCTCTGCGCAAATCAAGTATTTTTGGCGCCGCTACCGGGGATCACTTAACGCCGAAGCGAAACGCTATTTTAAAAAAAAAAGATTTTTATTAAGTTTTAATTTCTTTTTGTAAAAATACGTTTTAAATACTAAAAATACAAAAATATAAAAAGAAAAACTAAATATATATATTTTTAAGAGTTTGTTTAAAATATTAAGTTTTTCTATTTCTATTTTAGTTTTTAAAAATTAAGTTTTTATTCATTTTATATAAATAAATTAAAAACAAAAAAAAATATAAAAAGTATTCGGGCTACACTGTAGCAGCCCAATTTGTGATCTGAATACCTGGGCCATGCGACAGCATGAACCTGTAGGCTAAAACTCATGCGACCGCATGAGATTGTCTGACACGCAAGGATTGAACCTGGTACTGCATTAATTACGGAGTATAATTTAATTATTATTATTAGTAAACCCTAATTAGGGTTAATTATTATATTAATTAGTTTTAATTTTATTTATTTTGTATTTTTAAGTTATAATTAGTTTTATTAATTATATAAATTAATACTTTTATAAAATAATAATATAAAAATAATATTTTTATAAAAATTGTATTTTTATAACTTTAGTTTTATTTTTTAAATTTTTATATCTTTTAGTCGTTTAATCGTAATTTATATATTTATCGTTCGTAATTAGTTTAAGATTAGTATTTGCCGTAGTTTATTTTTATTTCTAGATTTTTAGGCTTTGTCGTAAAATCTCTTAAGTGCTTTTTCTTTAGATTAAGACTTAGGAGCTTTAGAATTTTACGACGTCGCTTATTACTTTAGTATTTAAAATTTTAGTGACTTTTAAGCTATTGCCGTTTTGGATATATAATTCTTTTAAGCTTTAATACCTTTAGATGCAACTTTTAATATTTAGTTTTTAGACTTTTGAGTTTCGACGCTTTTCTTTCTTAATTCTATTTTTCGACCTTTTTTTGACATTTTTTCGACGCGCTCTTTTTCTTTCTTATTTCTCGACGCTCTAGTTTTTAGGACATCGAATTTTTTATTTCTTCTCTAAAATTTTAAAACGAAAAATTATTTTAAGTGGTTAAATTGATAGACATCCAAAATTTTCTGGTTCGTAGTAATAGTTGGATTTGTTAGTGGCGAGTTGTGGGCTTCCGATTTAAAGGGTCCTGGCTACCTGCTGCATCTATTGGCTATTCGAAATGTGGGAAAAATCAAAAAAGTCTATTAATTTGATAACTTATATAATTTTTATCTTTTATAACTAATAGGATATTCTGTGAATGCACCGAGCAAAACGTTCACCACCTTTTATACGTTCACCACCTGTAAATCGATTAAGACATCTAGAAAACATTGTCGCCGTTGATTTTTCTATAGAATCGTCATCTAGTCGACCAAGTACTCCATTTCAAATTTTTGATAATCCATTTTTTGAACCCGACCTCACAATTGAGAATTCGGAGGATATTCAGGGACAATTCAGAGATCCTGAACCACTAATCATTCCTCCTGAACCACAAATCACTCATCCAGAGATTGTCGAGGAAGAAACCATTAAATCAGAATCCCTTAGTGATTCAGATTCAACAAATTCAATAATGGAAAATCTGGAACCTCTAAGTATGGAAGACCGAATGAGAGCTAAACGCACTGGCCAAGGTCACGCAATTACTCAACCAGACATTAATGCGCCAGATTATGAAATCAAAGGACAAATCCTACACATGGTAACTAATCAATGCCAATTTAGTGGTGCGCCGAAGGAAGATCCAAACGAACATCTTCGTACCTTTAATTGGATCTGTACACTATTTAAAATCCGAGAAGTGGAGGATGAACAGATCTATCTCATGTTATTTCCCTGGACTTTAAAGAGAGAAGCCAAAGATTGGTTAGAATCGTTACCTGAAGGGGCGATTGATACATGGGATGTTTTAGTTGAAATATTTCTTAAATAATTCTTTTCGGCATCTAAAGCCGTAAGACTTCAAGGAGAAATAGTTACGTTCACGCAAAAGCCAAATGAAATTCTGTATGAGGCATGGACAAGGTTTGGAAAGTTGTTGAGAGAATGTCCACAACATGGTTTAGACACTTATCAAATAGTACAAATATTCTACCAAGGATGTGACATCACTACAAGAAAAGACATCGATATAGCAGCTGGTGGTTCCATTATGAAGAAAACCGTAACTGAAGCTTACAAAATTATTAATAACACTGCTTCCCACTCACATGAGTGGCATCAAGAAAAAGATATCGTTAGATCATGTAAAGCGGCTAGAGCCGATTCTATCCATGACTTTGATTCCATTTCCGCAAAGATAGATGCTGTCGAGAGACGAATGGAAAAATGACTAAAGATATTCACTCAATACGAATTAGTTGTGAGCAGTGTGGAGGACCACATTTGACAAAAGATTGTCTCAGTATTGAACAAACAATGGAACAAAGAGTGAATGTTTCATACATGAACCAAAGGTCTGGAAATAATTATCAGAATAATTATCAACCGCCAAGACCAATCTACAATCAAAATCAGAATTATAACCGAAATGTTCCATACAACAATCAATAAGGTCCTAACAATCAACAAGTATCCAACAATACTTACAATCATCAAAGACCTATTTTTCCAATTAAACCACCACAAACCGATGATAAAAATCCAAATTTAGAAGACATGATGTCGAAGCTAGTTGAATCTCAAACTCAATTTTTTACATCTCAGAAACAAACCAATGAACAAAATGCTCAAGCATTTAGAAATCAACGAGCTTCTATTGAAAATCTAGAACAAGAAGTAAGCAACCTAGCAAGGTTGATAGGTGAAAGAAAACCGGGAAGTCTACCTAGCGATACAAATGCTAACCCCCGGAATGAAACAGCTAAAGTCATTACCACAAGAAGTGGTATTACACTTAAACCACCTAAAATACCTGTAATTTCTGATGACTCTATTCCTACTCCACAAGAACAACAACCTGAGTAAGATAAGGAAACAGAACCGGTAGTTGAAAAGGTTAATGAAGATAACACAGTTAAGGCTAAGCCTTATGTTAAACCATATCAACCACCACTTCCTTTCCCGAGTAAAATGAGAAAAGAAAGACTTGAAACTGAGCAATCCAAATTCTTGGATAGGTTTAAACAAACAAATGTCAATCTTCCTTTCATTGATGTGATTTCAGGAATGCCTAGGTATGCCAAATTCTTGAAAGATCTAATCACAAATAGAAAGAAAATGGAAGAACTTTCGACTGTTACTATGAATGCTAATTGTTCTGCAGTGTTGTTAAATAAGATACCAGAAAAATTATCAGATCCATGAAGTTTCACAATTCCATGTTTTCTGGGTAGTCTTAGTTCAATAGAAGCATTGGCAGACTTAGGTGCTAATAGTTGGATTTGTTAGTGGCGAGTTGTGGGCTTCCGATTTAAAGGGTCCTGGCTACCTGCTGCATCTATTGGCTATTCAAAACGTGGGCAAAATCAGAAAAGTCTATTAATTTGATAACTTATATATTTTTTTATTTTTTTATAACTAATATGATATTCAGTGAATGCACCGAGAAAAACGTTCACCACCTTTCATACGTTCACCTCCTATAACTCGATCAAGACATGTAGCCAATATTGTCGTTGTTGATTTTTCTTTAGAATCATCATCAAGTCGACTAAGTACTCTAATTCAAATTTCCGATAATCCATTTTTAAACCCGACCTCACAATTGAGAACCCGGAGGATATTCAAGGACAATTCAGATATCCTGAACCACTAATCATTCCTCCTGAACCACAAATCATACATCCAGAGATTGTCGAGGAAGAAACCATTAAATCTGAATCCTCTAGTGATTCAGATTCAACAAATTCAATCATGGAAAATCCGGAACCTCTAAGTATGGAAGACCGAATGAGGGCTACACGCAATGGCCAAGGTCATGCATTTAGTCAACCTGATATTAATGCGCCAGATTATGAAATCAAAGGACAAATCCTACACATGGTAACTAATCAATGCCAATTTAGTGGTGCGTCGAAGGAAGATCCAAACGAACATCTTCGTACCTTTAATAGGATCTGTACTCTATTCAAAATCAGAGAAGTTGAGGATGAATAGATCTATCTCATGTTATTTCCCTGGACTTTAAAGGGAGAAGCCAGAGATTGATTAGAATCGTTACCTGAAGGGACGATTGATACATGGGATGTTTTAGTTGAGAAATTTCCTAAACGATTCTTTCCGGCATCTAAAGCTGTTAGACTTCAAGGAGAAATTGTTACGTTCACACAAAAGCCAAATGAAACTTTATATGAGGCGTGGACAAGATTTGGAAAGTTGTTGAGAGGATGTCCTCAGCATGGCTTAGACACTTATCAAATAGTACAAATATTCTACCAAGGATGTGACATTACTACACGAAAAGACATCGACATAGCAGCTGGTGGTTCCATTATGAAGAAAACCGCAACCGAAGCTTACAAAATTATTGATAACACAGCCTCCCACTCACATGAGTGGCATCAAGAAAAAGACATCGTTAGATCATCTAAAGCGGCTAGAGCCGATTCTATCCATGACTTTGATTCCATTTCCGCAAAGTTAGATGCTTTCGAGAGACGATTAGAAAAGATGACTAAAGATATTCACGCAATACGAATTAGTTGTGAGCAGTGTGGAGGACCACATTTGACAAAAGATTGTCTCAGTATTGAACAAACAATGGAACAAAGAGAGAATGTTTCATACATGAACCAAAGACCTGGAAATAATTATCAAAATAATTATCAACCGCCAAGACCAAACTACAATCAAAATCAAAATTGTAACCGAAATGTTCCATACAACAACCAACAAGGTCCTAGCAATCAACAAGTATCTAATAATACTTACAACCAGCAAAGACCTATTTTTCCAAATAAACCACCACAAACCGATGATAAAAAGCCAAATTTAGAAGATATGATGTCAAAGCTAGTTGAATCTCAAACACAGTTTTTCACATCTCAGAAACAAACTAATGAACAAAATGCTCAAGCATTTAGAAATCAACAAGCTTCTATTCAAAATCTGGAACAAGAAGCGAGTAACCTAGCAAGGTTGATAGGTGAAAGAAAACCGGGGAGTCTACCTAGCGATACAAATGCTAACCCCCGAAATGAAATAGCTAAAGCCATTACCACAAGAAGTGGTATTACACTTAAACCACCTGAAATACCTGTAATTTCTGATGACTCTATTCCCACTACACAGGCACCACAGCCTGAGCAAGAGAAGGAAACAGAACCGGTAGTTGAAAAGGTTAATGAAGATAACACAGTTAACGCAAAGCCTTATGTTAAACCATACCAACCACCGCTTCCTTACCTAAGTAAAATGAGAAAAGAAAGACTTGAAGCCGAGCAATCCAAATTTTTTGATATGTTTAAACAAATAAATGTCAACCTTCCTTTCATTGATGTGATTTCAGGAATGTCAAGATATGCTAAATTCTTGAAAGATCTAATCACAAATAGAAAGAAAATGGAAGAACTTTTGGCTGTTACAATGAATGCTAATTGTTCTGCAGTACTGTTGAATAAGCTACCAGAAAACTCTCTGATCCAGGAAGTTTCACAATTCCATGTTTTCTGGGTAGTCTTAGTTCAATAGAAGCATTGACAGACTTCGGTGCTAGTATAAATTTAATGCCATACTCATTATACGCTAAACTAGACCTTGGAGAATTGAAACCAACAAGAATAAGCATACAACTAGCCGATCGATCAGTAAAATATCCTAGAGGGATAATGGAGAACATGCTAGTTAAAGTTGGTACTTTAGTATTTCCAGTAGATTTTGTTATTCTGGACATGGAAGAAGATTCTCGAGCTCCTCTCATATTAGGAAGACCATTCTTAAACACGGCTAAAGCAATAATAGATGTGTTTGGTAAGAAACTGACCCTAAGTATAGAGGATGAGAGTGTTACCTTTTCTATTGATAGAGCCATGCAACAACCACAATCTGCAGATAATACATGTTATTATATTCAAACTATAGATTCACATGCAGAATTGTTAGAAGAATTTTCAGAATTACAAGGAACATGAGAATGTTCTTTAGGAGAAGGAACTGAACCAATTGATGAAGCTGAAATGTTAGCCGTACTCATGGCTAATAATTACGAACCAACAACAGAAGAACTTCAAATGTTGAAAGAGGAAGACATATATCGATACAAATCATCGATAGAAGAACCACCGATATTAGAGTTAAAGCCACTTCCAAACCAATTGGAATACGCTTATTTACATATTGAATCTGAATTACCTGTAATAATATTGTCTTCTCTTATGAAAAATGAAAAATCGCAACACATTTCTGTGCTAAAAGCTCATAAACTAGCTATTGCATGGAAGATTCATGACATTAAAGGCATAAGTCCTTCGTATTGCACATATAATAAAATCCTTATGGAAGAAAATCATAAAACATATGTGCAACGCCAACGAAGACTAAATCCGAATATACAAGATGTTGTTAAGAAAGAAATTATTAAACTGCTTGATGCAGGTTTAATTTATCCAATCTCTGATAGTCCACGGGTAAGCCCAGTTCAATGTGTACCTAAGAAGGGTGGCATGACTGTCATCACAAATGAAAAAGATGAGCTATTTCCTATTAGGACTGTAACAGGATGGCGTGTCTGTATTGATTATAGAAAATTAAATGACGCCACCAGAAAAGATCACTTTCCCTTACCTTTCATTGAACAAATGTTGGAAAGGTTAGCTGGGAACAGTTACTATTGTTTTCTTGACGATTTCTCCGGATACTTTCAAATTCCAATCGCACCCGAGGATCAAGAGAAAACCACGTTCACGTGCCCTTATGGTACTTTTGCTTACAAACGCATTCCATTTGGACTATGCAACGCCCCTGCAACCTTTCAAAGGTGCATGAAGGCGATTTTTTACGACATGATAGAAGAATGCATGGAAGTTTTCATGGATGACTTTTCAGTCTTCGGTGATACTTTAGAAACATGTCTAGTTTATCTTGAACGAATGCTTATTAGATGCGAACAATCAAATCTAGTACTTAATTGGGAGAAATACCATTTCATAGTTAAAGAAGGCATCGTTCTTAGTCATAAAATTTCAAAGGAAGGAATTGAAGTGGATAGAGCTAAAGTGGATGTAATTGCTAAACTTCCACATCCCACCAATGTTAGAGGAGTTAGGAGTTTTCTAGGGCATGCCAATTTTTACCGACGTTTCATAAAAGATTTTTCTAAAATTGCCACTCCTATGAATAAACTCCTTGAAAAGGATGCTCCATTCATCTTTTTGGATGAATGCATCAAATCTTTTAATATTCTTAAAGAAACACTCACTAATGCGACGATCATGATAACTCCAAATTGGAATCTGCCATTTGAACTCATGTGCGATGCAAGTGATTTTGCAATGGGAGCCATTTTAGGACAAAGGATTGAAAAACTATTTCAACCTATATATTACGCTATTAAGACGTTACAAGGAGCACAAACGAATTACACACCTACTGAAAAAGAACTCCTTGCTATTGTCCTTGCTTTTGACAAATTTCGTTCATATCTCTTTCTAGCTAAAACGGTGGTCTATACCGACCATTCTGCTCTTAGATACCTATTTTCAAAACAAGATGCCAAACCAAGATTAATCCGTTGGATCTTACTCTTACAAGAGTTCGATATTGAGATCCGAGACAAAAAGGGAGCAGAAAATCTCGCCGCTGATCATCTTTCTCGCCTTGAAAATCCTGAATTAGAAGTTCTAAATGAATCGGCCATACAAGACAACTTTCCTGATGAATATCTTTTGAAAATCGATTATAATGAAATTCCATGGTTTGTAGACTATGCAAACTATTTAGTATGTGGATTCCTTGAAAAAGGGTTGTCGTATCAAAAACGAAAGAAATTCTTTAGTGATATAAAACACTATTTTTGGGAAGATCCACATTTATTCAAAAGTTGTCCCGATGGAATAACACGACGATGCGTATTTGGAGATGAAGCTAGTCAAATCTTAAACCATTGTCACACAGGACCAACAGGAGGGCATTATGGGCCTCAACTAATAGCAAGAAAAGTCTACGACGCTGGATTCTATTGGCCTACAATTTTTAAAGACGCACACCTTCTTTGTAAATTCTGTGATGCTTGTCAAAGGGCCGGAAAAATAAGTCAACATGATGAAATGCCACAAAATGTCAATCAAGTATGTGAAGTATTCGACGTTTGGGGTATTAACTTTATGGGTCCATTCCCAAAATCTCATAATAATCTCTACATTCTCGCTGCCATTGATTATGTATCTAAATGGGCGGAAGTACAAGCTCTCCCAACTAACGATGCACGAGTTGTAGTCAACTTCTTAAAACATCTTTTTGCTAGGTTCGGAACACCGAAAGCTTTAATAAGTGATCGGGGTACTCATTTCTGTAATAATCAACTTGAGAAAGTTCTCAAAAGATATGGAGTAACTCATAAAATCTCCACCGCTTATCATCCACAAACAAGTGGACAAGTTGAAAATACCAACCGAGCTTTAAAACGTATTCTAGAGAAAACCCTAGGATCAAATCCGAAGGAATGGTCCATGAAATTGGAGGATGCACTCAGGGCTTTTAGAACAGCCTACAAAACTCAAATTGGCACCACACCTTTTAAACTTGTTTACAGAAAAGCATGTCACCTTCCAGTAGAAATTGAGCACAAAACATTTTGGGCTTTGAAGACATGTAATCTTGATTTACATGAAGCCGGTCGTCTACGATTAAGTCAACTAAACGAATTAGAAGAATTAAGACATGATGCATATGAAAATTCATTAATTTATAAGGAAAGAACGAAGAAATGGCATGATAAAAGAATCAGAAGTTCAAAAGAATTTAAGGAAGGAGACAGAGTTCTTCTTTTCAATTCACGATTTAAGCTATTTTCGGGAAAGTTGAAATTAAGATGGTCTGGACCATTCATAGTCAAAAGAGTTTTTCCATATGGAACGATAGAGTTAATAAATTCAAATGGGATTGAATTTAAAGTTAATGGTCACAGAGTTAAACACTATTTCATGGTCCGAGGGAAGTTGATAATGAAGTTAATCACAATTTCGATACCACAGCTAACTAAGTGTGGGGAGATTCAAATGTTTTAAAGGATAATATAATGCTGTCCAGGGTTAGATTTTCTGTTTTCGTGTAATTCTCAAAAATGGAATCCGAATGGTCTTTTCCTAGCAGACCCTAAAGAACTAGTCTTCTCCCTTCATTCTAAATTTTTATTTCTTTTAGGTTTTACGAGATGAAGAATTCCTTTGATCTGACTCATGGTCTACTACTACACGCTATGATTACTAAACGTAATAATAACACTTTCCCAAGTGAATTGGTATCATTTATAAGAGAAAAAATGGATGAAGTGAGGAAAGAACTCAGGAAAGATCATCATAAGACACATTTTGGTAAAGGAAAATCAAAATTCGCAACAAAAAGAAGAGCACGACACCTTGAAAGATGTCATAAATGCGAAAAATGGTCACACGAAGGGAAATGTTCGAACAATCAAACACATTTCAATACCGAGTCCGTTACTTTATGCAGAGAAGGACCGTTCATATATTTAGAAGAAAAGTTATTGAAGAATCGAGGTTACGCTTATGTAGCAATGGAAAACCAAATCGAACGACTCTCCTATGAGTCGGCTAAAGCAGGTATCTAAGAATTTTTTCTCACAGGTAAGTATGTACAGTTTTTATTTGTTTTTATTTATTGCTTTTAACCTTTTGACAATAAACGCTGAATCGTTCGCTATAAAGTATTAAATTGATATTCAATAAAATTAGGTATGCGAAACCAAAATTATTGATATCATACCAAAATTTAATTCGTCATTGCGAAATTTACCGTTTATTCATAAGGTATAAATATCTTTAATCAATCAATTCAAAATATTTTAGAAATTCGTCAGGAGTAAAACTAGGTAATATAGCCGAAATTACTTTACCCAAAAGAGGGACGTATATTTTTGTAAATATTTGATTGATTAAAGTGGGATAAAAGACCAAAAAAAATTTTATTTTATTTTTACCCTGTTTTTAAAACTAATATATAACTATATTATTTTAAATATAAGTTTGTAAAATTAATGTATAAAAATATTAATATTTATATAAAATTTTATTGCATTTAAATTTAAGTTTGGTGTGAATTTAAAAATAAAAATGTACTTTATTTCATTAAGTTAAAAATATGATTTCTAAAATTCGTCGAGAGTTGAAGACTAGGTCGTTGAACTGAAATTGCTTTACCAGAGGGCGGGACGAGAAATTTTATTATCATTATTTTTAATCTTATTGATTTAAAGTATGCCAAAAACATTTAAAAAAAACCTAAAAATATTTGCTTTTAAAACAATCGCTTTGAAATGACAAAGTTTAAAATTTAGTCGAGGGACGAAGTAGGTAAACATACCGAAACAACCTCTTCCTAAATAAAAAGGAAAAACAAAATTTTAAATAAATCATTTATTTGTTTTTATAAGTAAAAGGTTTTTATAAAAAAAATAAATAAAAAATATAATAATACACCCCATGCGATCGCATGGGGTTTGGCCATGTATACCATGCGATCGCATTGACTAAAAAACCTGGACAGATTACAAAGTCAGTCGACTGCTTCTGCCTCTTCACTTCAACACACACATACACGAACACACACTCTAAAACACTCCTCAAATCTTCAATTTTTCACCAAATTCAACGAAATTTCGTGCTATAATCCGCTACAATCATGCCTTTCTTCAGATGGGGAAGCAAAAAGGTAGAAATTTCACCCCTAAACTCTTAAATTTCCTAATTTTTGTGATAATTACAATAAATTGTTATAATCCTAGTTTGATGATTTCTAGCTTAAACAGAGTTAAATTATGCTTGTATAACCTAGATTGATGCTATTTGTCATGATTTGAAGCCTTAAACTTCAAAATTTTAGAAATCTAGGGTTTGTGTTATTGAGCAATTTGGGGCTTTTTGATATAAACAGGTTATGGCCGATTTTTGTTATGAATTATTTCTAAATTAAGTAGTGTAACATGTTTAGGTTGCTAAATGATCCAAACTTTGATCCTAAAGATGATTTTTGAACATCAAAGTGGACTTTTTAAGTCTAAAATTCATGAACTTGATTATTTTGATATAAATACCATTTGAAACTTATTTAATTGCTAGTAATGGTTATTTTAACATGTTATTTGAGTTAAATGCTTATAAACTTTGTATACCTTTTTATATATGCTTATTTGAAAAATTGTAGAATTGATAAAAATATGAAAATGAGTGTAAGTTTAATATGGATTAAACATGTTATTGTAATTGTTTTAATTTGTTATTTTGCTAACACTAATGCATATTTGGATGCACAAATTTTGTGTTTAATGTATTTTGCAGAAAAATACAGATACGGATGTTGCATCATCGTCCAGACAATATGAACAAGAACCTGATCAAGAACCACAACCGGAACCACAACCTGAACAACAACAACATAATGATCAACACATGCTATATTATGAGGCGGAATCACTGTTTTACACTCATTATCGTCAATTTTAGCCTCACCCGAGGATTATGCACCCACTTATCGATGACCAACAGTTACATCCCAACCTAAGATTCAATCGTTGTTGGATAGAATACCCGAAATTTCAAAAGAACATGCACATTCTTTACCACAAAAATATTGAAATGCTTCGGGGATTCGATTGGGAGCCTTTGGAAGCAGTTCACCTAGCCGAACCGGTTAGGGATTTACTAGTTCAGAGGTATGGTAGCTCTACATTTAACGATTGGATCCGCTTATTTACTACACGTAGAACTATATATAGAGAATTGTGTGTTGAATTACTTAGCACTATAGAATTAAATAATGAAGTTACTATGATAGAAGATAAAAGTTTTATTAGATTTCTTTTAAATAATCTACACCCCCGCTGAGATTATTACACCTGATTGTAATAGTTTAATTACTAAAGGTGAAAGAGTAGATAGGAATTTTGACGCTAACGCCATATGGAGGCGTATGTCACAATTTAGGGAATTTACGCGGGGTGAAAGACACTCCTACTTAGATATTGATAGAGCAGAGCTCCGAATAATACATAGATTCTTAGCGAACTCGATTACACAACGGGGTAGAAACAAAGAGAAAATAACCCTAAACGTTTAATTCTACCTGAAGTGTATTCGAGACCCGAGGAGCTTTGTTAACATTCCTTATTGCGTAGGCCATTATCTTTCTAAAGTTGTTGAGGGTATGCAAGCAGGACGTATTATAGGGGGAGGTATTTTTGTTACTCTCGTTGGAGAGTACTTAGGTGTAGATAAAGAGCATGGGGGTCTGATGGTAGAGATTGAGGAACAGGCTGAGAGCATAGGCTTGCAGGTTTATCATGGTGCAAAGGTACTAAAACGGAGGCATAATATGCCAATACCATATCAGGGCACCCATCCATAGGTAGAGAGGGGTTCGGATGAGGATATATAAGAAGCAGATGACATTAGGGATGTCATTAGGGATAGTTATACTAATGTCTTCTAGCATGTAGATGAGGTGGAAATGAATAACCAGGCTAGGCATCATCAGTATGAGCAGTGGAGAGCCGCGAATGAGTATGAGAACTTCAGGCGATGCCAACACGATAGCTGGCAAGTTCATCAGCACCAAATCATGAGCCAGCTATCATATCAGGTACCAAATAACTATATCCCGACTCGGCCTGCTTTTTATCCACCACATCAGCCCGACATGCGACCACCCTTTGACCTGTACGACCCCAATCAAGCCTACCAGGACACCTATCACCAACCATGGAACCCAAGCGATGATATGAACTGGAATCCCTATCCAAATCAAAAGTGTTCCATTGGTGATTTCTTATCTTTTATTATTTTTATCTATTTATGTTAAGCATTTAACATTTTAATACTTTTATGTAATGTTTAACATTTTTATTATTTTGTACTTATATTTCATTTTTGTAATTTGAAAGTGGGATATTAAGTCCCATTTCAAAATACATTGCATGTTTATATTTGTATTGTATGTATTTTATCTCATATACACAACAGGGTAAAACAGCGCATTTTCAAAGACTGGCATTAAGTTCAGCAAAAGAAACTAATTTTGACGACAAGATGCAAAATAAATTTGATATAACAACTGCAGGAATGAACAAATGAAGTGCACCATTTATCATTCAAACAAACAACAATATGTTTAAAAACTTTGGTAAAATTTCATCATTTTTCTTCGCTAATCACCCTCAATAATTTAAATTGTTACTGATTTCTTGCAAATGAGGGCATTGCAAGATAAAGTGTGGGAAGGGATTAAATTCTTTCAGTTTAAAAAAAAATTGACTTATACACTTCGTTTAATAGCCACCGTTAAACTTTACTAGTAAAGCAGTAGTTGTATTAGAATCTAGTGCTATATGATAATAAAGAACAGCCCTAGTCTTATATACTGACTACCCACTCCTAGTAAAATTTTTAAAATTTTTTCAATTAAATGAACTCAAAATCATGTTTATACATATTTATGAATGATAAAACTAGGTGTTAACACTGAAATTATTGTTACCTCGGAAAGGACATAAATTGAGAAACAACTGAAAAGGCTTTAATTCATTTAAAATGGAATAGAAGAGAATAAAAAGTCAAAGAAAGAAAAATAAAAGTCAAGTGTGGGAAAAATTTATCAAGTTATTTAAAACATATATCACATATTTTTGTACAAATAATTGAAGATACTTTTGTTTTGGACAATATTAATCAGTTTTACCAAGTTTATTGTAATATAAATGGAATTTAAAAGGAAGTAAATTATTTCGAGAAAAAAGAAATGCGCTTCTTGATTTAGGTCAGGAAGTTGTTGTCCAGACCAGTTGTAGAGTCTACGAAAAACCTTGAAAAGTTTTCTCAAAAATCAGCTGGAAATCCACGGACCTCAGCATCAAATAGGGTCGCCAAGTGGTCAGACTTATCCTAACGATGAGAGGATCTGTCTCGTACAATGGGGGGCACCGTGCAAATTAGCTTATAAGACTAATGAATCAGATCCCCAGAAAGGATAATCTCCTTAAAGATCAAAATCAGCTTTTAAGACTGATATTACTCAATCCTTAAGATTGACCTTAAAGATTGAGAATTCAAACTCATGGAATTCGATGATATCTAAACTCGAGCTTGAACGAGAAAATATTTTGATCAAATTACAAACGAATTTGTTTTCTGAAAACCCATTTTCAATGCGTTCATTACCATTGAACGTAAAATCCTTGGAATTCACCTGGAATTCATTAGGTCACCTGAACCAAATCGGGTGTCAACCGTAAGAACGGTGGTTGCATATCATGGTCGAAGACAGGACCTTGTGCCAGACCTAAAAACTATAGGGAGATCTTTAAAATTGCTCCTACAAAGGATAGTAATTGCATCCGACACGATGTAGACCATAATCAAAAGCATGTCATTAGACATTGCCTTAACAGTTGCTTGTTCAACGCTTTCCTTTACAACTGGACGGTAGTTTACCGAAAGGTAATATACGGAGCAAGTATACTGGACGTGTTGCTTTCCTAATACAAGGTTAGCAAGTGGGTGATACAAAACCATAAGTTTTTGGATAAAATTTTAAAATCTGAAACCCACAAAACCTACAAAAACATTTTGCAAACACCGGTGAAGGGTTATTCCGGAAAACTTATCTAGAGTAAAAGCTTGAATGAATTTTTAAAAGATCAAATGTTTTCATAAAGATTCAATTTCCTAACGGATCTAAATTTTTATAGTCATGTGGGACTGTAAACCACAACGTTACTATCATTGTTCATACCGCTGTATTAAAATCACTGATGTACAAAGTGTGAAGAATAAAGAAGTGATTCTAGTAAATTTATATTCAAGTTCTATATTGTTTGAGGACAAGCAACGCTCAAGTGTGGGAATATTTGATAATGCTAAAAACGAACACATATTTCATAGCATTATCCTTCGAGAAAGACAAGCTTTTAGTTGCAATTGTTCTATTTACAAGTGATATTCGTTTAAATAATAAAAGGTGAAGACAAAAGACAGATTTGACGATTTGAAGACGCAAACGACCAAAACACTAAAAAGTACAAAGTACAATCCAAGTGGTTCAAATTATTTCTGAGAAACGTCTAAAAGTAACAAGAGTACGAGCCGCAAAATGCAAAGTACAAGATATTAAATCGTACGAAATGACGTTCAAAAATCCGAAACTGGGACATGAACCAACTATCAACGCGCGACGCAACGGACCTAAAATTACAAGTTAATTATGCACAAGAATATAATATAATATATATGTAATTATATAAAATTATATATATTATATTATATTATTAAAAACCGTCGGCAAGCTAGAAAACAAGATGAAGTGAGCTGTCCCAGGAGGCCATGCGATCACATGGCCTGGTAGTTATAAATCCATGTGATAGCATGGGAAGAAATCACAGGCCAAGTGCTATAAATAGTGAACGAATTGGACGAGTTATTTACAACTTCTTCAACTGATACTCTCTATCTCTCAATATATATTTATATTTTAATTTTAATTTTAATATTAAGTTAATAATAATAAGGTTATAGTGGCGAATGTTTTAAGTCGAAATTCTGTCCGTGTAACACTACGCGATTAATACTCATTGTAAGTTATGTTCAACCTTTTTAAATTAGAGTCTCGTAGCTAAGTTATTATTATGTTTATTTAAGCCGAAGTAATCATGATGTTGGACTAAAAATTGAGACAGGTTTATTGGGCTTTGGACCATAATTGGGGTTTGGACAAAAGACCGACACTTGTGGAAATTGGACTATGGGCTATTAATGGGCTTTATATTAATTAAATGATATCTCGTTGATTTAATATAGAGATTTATAATTTGACGTGTTTATATATAACCACATATGCTTGACTGGGTACGGTGGGCAGGATATCTATAAATACTAATAATTATTCATTTGACCAGACACGGGGATGGATTAATAGTCACTGGACTCATTAAAATAGGGGTGGATTACATTCAAGGGTAATTGGTGTAATTGTTAACAAAGTATTAAAATCTTGGATTACACGCAGTTGATAACCTGGTGTATTCATTAAACAAAGTATTAAGACCTTGTTACAGTTCGAATCCCCAATTAGTTGGAATATTTGACTTCGGGTATAAGGTTAATTTGGCGAAGACTCTCGCACTTTATAATTATGACCGACGGACTATTATGGACAAAACCAGATGGACATATCAAATAATCTAGGATAAAGGACAATTAACCCATGTTAATAAATTAAAGTCAATACGTCAAACATCATGATTACGGAAGTTTAAATAAGCATAATTCCTTTAATTTATATCTCATCGCACTTTTATTTACTGTCATTTTATTTATCGTACTTTAAATTATCGCACTTTTAATTATTGTACTTTTATTTATCGTCGTTTACTTTACGCTTTAAATTAAGTTGTATTTATATTTAATATTTTACATTAGGTTTTAATTGTGACTTAAGTTTTAAAATCGACAAACCGGTCATTAAACGGTAAAACCCTCCTTTTATAATAATAATAATAATACTTCTTATATATATATATATATATATATATATATATATATATATATATATATATATATATATATATATATATATATACAAATATAGTTTAAAACATATATAGCGTTAAACTTAGTGAGCTCCCTGTGGAACGAACCGGACTTACTAAAAGCTACACTACTCTACGATTAGGTACACTGCCTATAAGTGTTGTAGCAAGGTTTAGGTATATCCATTCTATAAATAAATAAACAACTTGTGTAAAATTGTATCGTATTTAAGAGTATTTCGTAGTAAAATTAATAGTATTACGTACTATACCTCGAACAACATCATTGCTATTACTACGTACATTCTTGTTTCGATAATCAAACCAATCAACCTCCTTTTCGCTGCTACAGCTCTAATCATTATGTTTCTGTTAGGATTTGAAGGAAGAAGATGAAAGCTATAGTAATTTGGCCAAAACATTACACGCTACTCGTATCTTAGTCCACGTATCGCATAATTTAAATCAAGATTTCGCTCTTCGCTTGATGGAATACGCGTTACGCATAAGTTATATTATTGCAACTCCTTTTCCTGTTTTTACGAAACTATGAACGAAGGAAGTAAGAAGATGATGTTACGAATGATCATGTGATGATGATTATGATGTTGATGATGGCATGTTGATGATGAGGATGGTATCACGATGATGATGAGATGGTGATATGGTGAGCAAGATTATGTTCGAGGATGATGAAATTGATTTATATTAGTCCAGCTTGTTTTTGTTTTTGACACTATAAGATGATGATGACAGTCATTTGTTTATGATGATGATTATGAACAATGAGACTAAAGAACCAAAGTTAGATGTGAATATTACTAATTGGGTTTTAATAGAAAAAGATAGCAGGAATATTGAGGTTAAATTGATTTCGGGTATTAATTATAACAGAAAAGTAATGACAGTTCAATGGTTAAGGGTGTTTAGTTTAACAAGGGGTTGTAGGTTCGAAACCAAGAGCCTGCAAGGAAATGTTTTTTTTTCTTTTTAATAAAAGTTGTGTGGGCTTGTTGGGCTGTCACTTAAACACAAAAGAAGGCTGCTGCTGCCCATAAGATTTAGTGGACTATTATGTATATTAGTTGCTGTTGTGCTGCCATTCTACTTGGGCCGAAAGAAAATATTTAAATATATATGGTATACGGGTTATATTAGAAAAACAGAAATAGAGGGATGGTATGGGTGCGTGTTGGCTTAGTGAGAGGTCACGGGTTCGAGCCTGGGTTGTGGAAATTCTTTTTAAAAGCTGATTTTGAGAGGTAATTTTATTATTATTATAATAATTATTATTATTATATTATTATTTTATCATAATTATTATTATTATTATTATTATTATTATTATTATTATTATTATTATCATCATTATTATTATCATTATTATTATTATTATTATTATTATTATTATTATTATTATTAATTTTATCATTCTTATTATTAACTTCATTATTATTATCATTATTATTATTTTTGTTAAACATTTATATTATTATTTTTACATTATTATTATTATTATTATCATTTTTATTATTACTAGTATCATAATTATTTTTATAAAAACCATATTATTATTATTATTATTATCAATATTACTACTAATATTATTATCATCACTACAATGAAAATTAGTCATATAGAAATATACTTAACTAAACTATATTAATATTTTTATTTATTTAGAGTATATAAAATAAATACCTTTAATTAAGTTATTAATGAAACACATAATTTATTAAAATAACAAGTATATCACTAATAATATATAAATTTGTTCGATTACCATTATATGTGTTAATATATATAAATGATATAGGTTCGTGAATCCGAGGCCAACCCCGCATTGTTCAGTTCCGTCGTATGCATATTTTTACTACAAAATATCGTATTGTGAGTTTCATTTGCTCCCTTTTTAAATGCTTTTGAAATATATATTTTTGGGACTGAGAATACATGCGCTGCTTTTATAAATGTTTTACGAAATAGACACAAGTAATCGAAACTACATTCTATTGTTGGATTATTAAACCGAATATCGCCCCTTTTAGCTTGGTAACCTAAGAATTAGGCAGACGAGAGGTTCTGTTCCTAATTGACGATAATCCTAAAGATAGATCTATTGGGCCTAACAACCCCATTCAGGTTATGGATGGCTTTAGTACTTCGAGATTATATTATACAGACGAGAGGTTCTGTTTGGGGATATTCTATGCATTAAAGTTAATGTCAGTTACTAGGTGTTCAATTCATATGAATGATTTTATCTTTATGCAGACGAGAGGTTCTGCTTATAAATGTGAAAATCTTGTGGTCTATTAAAATCATGGAAATGATCGATTATGATAAACTAATGAACTCACCAACCTTTTGGTTGACACTTTAAAGCATGTTTATTCTCAGGTATTAAGGAAATCTTCCGCTGTGCATTAGCTCATTTTAAGGATATTACTTGGAGTCATTCATGGCATATTTTAAAAGACGTTGCATTCGAGTTGTCGAGTTCAACAAGATTATTATTAAGTCATTAATAGTTTAATATAATATGAAATGGTATGCATGCTGTTAACTTTCAATGTAAAGAAAGTTTGTCTTTTAAAAACGAATGCAATGTTTGTAAAACGTATCATATAGAGGTCAAATACCTCGCGACGTAATCAACTATTGTGAATCGTTTATAATGTATATGAACGGGTCCTTTTAACGTGTGATTTAGATGATGATTACGAGAACTCAAAAAATGAATGTTCAGATGTTGATAGAGATGACTTACTAAGTGTTAACCCGGAAGATTATTCGGTTGTTGGTGAGCGTACTGATTCAGACCCGTTTAAAGAGTTTGAAGGCATCAAGTTAGGGGATACATCAGCGGATACCAAGTCCAGTAACGATGATGTAAATGTGTCAAAATATGTTGATTCTGTTCGGGTTAACAAAGTAAATGTTTCAAAAGATACAGTCTCAACTAAGCCTATTAATGCAGGTATAAATACAGCAGGGCAGGAGAGTTCTAGCATCCCATCTTCCCCTGGCTTTGCCATACAGAAGGGTCCTATCACATCCATTGGGAATTCAGGTTGTTCGGTTAAGTGTACCACTCCTTTTATGTTCGAGCTACCTGATCATCATAAAGCGGTTGCACAAACAGAATGGTTGGACCCTGAACATGTCGTTGAGGTGGGCGATATGCTTGGGTATAATCTTAAACGTTGTCATGATATAATGAATCATAAAGGCCTATTCTTTGTTTTCCAATGAAGATTATGTCCTTAAATAGTTGCGGATCCAATTTTTTTTTGAAACGTAAGTGGATACGAGAATTGTCTATTTCCTCGAAGGTACAATTTTTAGGACTACAAGAATCAAAGATGACGTCTCTTCAATTATTTAGATTGAAGTCTATTTGGGGGAATATGTATTTTGATTACGCTGTTAGTTTGTCTCGGGGTGCTTCGGGTGGAGTTATTTCTTTATAGGATCCTTCAGTGTTTGTAAAAGAAGCAATATGGCGCGATGTACATTATGTCATTGTTAAAGGTTATTGGGTGCGTGAAGATATTGAGGTTTTCATGTTGAACGTATATGCACCTCAATCGGTTGCGAAAAAAAGCAGTTTATGGAATAAAATTTTAGAATTTATGTCGGTGAACATTGGTCATTACATCATGTTTGGTGATTGGAATGCGGTACGATGTGAAAGTGAGAGGTTTGGCACTGAATATTGTAATCTAGATGAGTTGAAATTTAATGATTTTACTGAATCGGCTCCGTTGTATGAAGTTCCTTTAGGCGGGTTACAATTCACGTGGAGGATTAAATCCGGGACAAAGTTTAGTAAACTCGACCGATTCTTCATCACTAATAATGTTCTTCACGAGGTTAATGATTTAAAAGGGTTCGACATCTGCTGCACATGTTGAAAGTCGTAATGCACTTTTCAATGAAAAGGTAGAGATCAAAAAACTTGCTGCATTGGATGCTCTACAAAAATTCCGTATAAAATGGGACGTGGAGGGGGATGAAAACTCAAGTTTCTTTCATTTCTCGCTTACACACAAACTAGGACAACAACAAGTCCATGGTTTAATGTTCGACAGTACATGGGTCGTTGATCCCTGGTGTATTAAGTCCAAGTTTTTTGATTATTATAAGAAAAAGTTTCAAGCATACAATTCTGGTGCTAACGTTAATCAAATCAGTCCTCATTATGTACTTTCTTCGGATGAAGCAATGCACTTGGAACGAGAGTTCGAAGATGCGGTAGTTCCAAAGCACCGGGTCCGGAAGGTTTTTCGTTCAGATTTTTTAAGCATTTTTGGGAGTTAATTCAGTTTGATATATGTAGAGACGTTCGAGCTTTCTTCGCAACATCGGTTATGCCTCGGGGTGCAAACTCAGTATTTTTTGCTCTTATTCCGAAGGTAACAAATCCGATTCATGTTACTGACTTCAGACCTATTTCACTCATAGGTGTTTTTTTATAAGATTATTACTAAACTTTTGACAAGCTGTCTAGCTACGAATATTGATAAGCTTATTAGTCCGGTTCAATCAGCTTTCATTTCCGGGAGACAAATCTTAGATAGACCGTTAATGTTGACCGAGATTATTTCGTGGTATAAGAAGAGAAATGATAAGATGCTTATTTTTAAAGTAGATTTTGAAAAGGCATATGATTCTGTTAATTGGGAATACCTTATGTTCATGCTCAAATCCTTGGGTTTCGGTAAAAAGTGGTGCGATTGGGTTATGGGCTGCTTGTCAACGGCTAAAACTTCTGTCCTTGTTAACGGTTGTCCAACACGTGAGTTCCATTTAAAGAGAGGGTTATGCCAGGGCGATCCATTGAGCCCATTTCTTTTTATAATAATCATGGAAGGTTTGCACTTGACATTTCAAAGATCCAAGATCCATGGAGACTTATTATATACGTGGGATCAAGATTGGTAATGATGAAATCAGAGCATCTCATTTTATTTACGCGGATGATGTTATTATTTTGTCTGAATGGAGGAGGCAAGAACTCAACTACATTCTTTGTGTTTTGGAGGTATTTTATCGGGTATCCGGCTTAAAGATAAATGTTAATAAATCGCATGTTTTTGGGTTGGCATTGAAGATGGAGTAGTTCAACAACTAGCAATTGAGAACGGTTGTCGGTCTGGTTGTTTTCCCATGAAATACCTAGGCATCCCTATCGGTTCCAATATGAAACGCATTGCTAGTTGGTCGGTTCTTCTTAAGAAATTCAAATCGAAGCTAGCTTCGTGGAAGATCAATCTCTTATCGGCAGGAGGTAGGCTAACGTTACTTAAATCCATCATGAGTAGTCTTGGAATATTCGTCATGTCCATTTTTAAATGACCGGCAACTGTTATTCAACAACTAGAGTTGATTCGAGCCATATTCTTTTGGGGCAGTGATCTATCCCATCGTAAGTTGACATGGGTTAAGTGGAGATCAGTATTAGCTTCGTTTTTGAAAGGTGGGTTGAACATCGGGAACCTTAAGGCGTTTAACCTTGCTTTGTTACACAAGTGACAATGGCGGTATTTAACACATCATGATGACTTTTGGGTGAAAGTGATCAAATCAATACATGGTAATTCATTCGAGCAGATTAATGGTATCGGGTGTTGGTCTTCTATCATTGAGTCTTGTGTATAGTCCTTGGTTGATCAATCATTACCGAATGATATTATCCAGTTGCAAGTAGGTGATGGACTTTCGGTTAGTTTTTGGGACGATGTTTGGTTGGGAACCACTAACCTCACGTCTCGTTACAATAGGTTATACCACCTGCATGTTTCAAGAAATGACTCTGTATGTGCTAAGTGGGTTAATGACAATTGGTGTTGGAATTGGAGACGTTCTGATATTGGTAGTCGAAACAGGGAAGCACTTGATCATCTTCGGGCCGAGCTATCAAACGTGCAATTATCAAGTAATTCGGATAAATGGGTGTTCACAGGTATTTCGGATGGTATATATTATGTGGCTGTTATTCGTAAATTCTTGGACGACTCATCACTATCCTCGACAAACATGGAAACAGAATGGTTTCAATTTTTACCCCGGAAAGTCAACGTTTTTTTGTGGCGGTTAAAATTGGACGCACTCCCGTTACGTTGGAATTTATCATCGAAAGGGCTTGAGATTAATAGTATTGTTTGTCCGATATGTCATAATGGCGTGGAAGATCGAAAACACTTATTTTTTGACTGTGCGATGGCATCAGACATATGGTGTAAGTTAAGGGTGTGGCTGGACTGCAACTTACCTCGCATTCGTTCTTGGGTCAATTTAAAGAGTTGGATCGATGGCCTTCATTCTTCAGCAACATATAAGAATCGGATCATCTCGGTAGTAACTACTCTACTATGGGTGTTATGGTGGTTTCGGAACGGTGTTGTTTTTAACGAGTCTTTTTATAGTAGAAATAGTTTGTTTGATGTAATTAGATTATTTTCTTTTCGATGGCTTAAAAATAGAGGTCATGTAGTTTCAAATTGAAACTTATGGCTTCAAAAGCCTTTGTAATATATTCATATTGTAAACCATTATGTAATGGTTGTGTGTAAACGGTATATTTTAGATTATCATTGTCATACCCCCAAATAGGGCTGGGAAAATATGACTTCACAATATCACAACGCAAGTATGTATAAACGAGAACGACTCTATATGAGATGTTTTAATTGATAACCAATGTATTAAAGCAGCGGAAAGTATTATGTCATTACAATAAATGTTTTAATGCAATAATATGAATAATAAAATGCGGACTCCAAATGCAGCAAAGTCCAAATAGCACACAATCTTTAGCAATCTTCACCTGAGACAAAACATGCTTAAAGTGTCAACCAAAATGGTTGAGTGAACAACATAGGTTTAATATATATAGTTTTAGACCACAAGATTTAGTTATCAAAAGTAAATGCTGAAGTTATGATATCGAGACATAAACAAAGTTACCCCTGGACACCTTGAACTGTCAGTGTCGTTTAATCATTATTATGTAACCAAAGACCAACGGTCAAATGGTTAGAGACGTCACTCTCAATAGCGCTATTCATAATAACTAAGCTTACCAAAATTCCAGTAATTAACGATATCATGGTAGGGATTTAGCGTGAATCAAAGCATGTCAGCACAGTTAAACAGTTTTCAGGTACTTGTGTCTAAGCATAAAATAGTTTGAAAGCAAGCATGTGTCTCACCCCAAAAGTTTAAAATAAGTAATAGAGAAAATTAAAAAGTGGGGTATGAAGTTCACCTTAATAGCAGATAGATATTCCACGCAAGTTATATGATCGGAGTGTTGAACACGAAGATCTTAACCTAGAGACATTATGTTCAATTAGTTAATGTCTAATAGACATAAAGTTTATTTATTAATATAGTAAACTATATTAACAGTGACCGTTCTCAAGAAAAGTTGTATTTATATAATTGATAATATACTTAGTGTTATTAAGTGTTACTATATAATTAAGTGTATAAGTTATATTAATAATAGTATTATTATTTACTTTAATCAACTATTATGTATCTTATCATAATATGTTACGTGTATAATTATATCTATGTGATACATACATATATATTCTTTATTTATTATTATACATGTATGTGTTCATAACTATATGGTATATATACATATATTAGGTGTAAGTGTTACATATATATAAGTGTAAGATGGTACATATATATATATATATATATATATATATATATATACTTATTACTTTTTATTATTATGCTATTACTTTTTATTATTATGCTTACTAACTTATATAACTTTCATAATGAACATTCATACATACATACACACGTACATATACATACATATATACACATACATATACACGTATGCATATATTTACATATACACACACATATACATACAGTGTATACATGCACATGTATTATTATTATCATTATTCTTTACTACATTACTAATCTTACAATCAAAACTTTTATCATAAACTTAGCCTAATCAATACATAAAATCACAACTTTTTATCATAATAACTAATCATATTCATTAACTCTAATTTTTACTACATAAACAATTCCTTTTCATAATCTATATCATAATCACTATTATTAACCCTAATCTCACATTATCAATATTCATTCAATCAACCTTAACCAAGATCTTTAACTAGTTCATATTTTTTTTTTCTTTATCCTTCTTTATTACTAATAACATTCATGATCTAGTTCATACCTTTTTATCATCACCATCTTTATTACTAATAATAATAATCTTACAACTATTATCATTATCTAGCTTACTTACATAAAATCACAATCTTTAACCTTATTAATACTTCATGATCAATTCATAATTCATAACTTATACATATTCATAACTATAGGTTTATATCTCCTCATACTTATTAATTCATGTACATATGTAATTTATAATTTAACATTTACATATTAAAAATAAATAATCAGTAACCATGTAAGAACTTGTTTCACATTCATGTGGTATATTAGGAGGGGTAACATGTAATTATATGATTCTACTTATTAATTTTGTGATCATACCCATTGTTGGAGGACTAAACTGTAACATTTAATCCCATCTTTTACCTTCATCGTTTTTGTTTGTTTTTTTTTTCCTGTGAGCATACAACTACCCATATCCATATTATTACTATGTACATATTCTTACTATTACTATATATATATATATATATATATATTCCTCGACAAATTTCTTAATTATAACATAATAAAAATACTTGAAGTATTAATCAAAAGTTTGGATTTATTAGTGTGTACCTTCGGTTTATTCGAACGAAAAAAACAAGTGTGCGTGTGTCTTGATTGGTCAGTCCGCAAGAATAAGATCACGAGCAGCAGCAATATAGCTTCGATTTAGCAAAAAGAACACGAGCAAACCCAGTAGAAAATAGTACCCGTTCAGCTACGGTTTGCGGCAGTGATTGGTGGTGTTTGATGATCGAAAAACAGCAGCAAATAAGCTGCAAAATGGCGGACAGAGACAACAGCAGTGAACTGCAGAAAAGTAGTGTTTTGAGGCAGTTTGGACTGCAGAAAACTGCGGCGGTTTTCAGGAGCGGAAAATAGGCTGAGATGGGCTTTAGAAACACAGCAGAAAAGTGGGTAGTTGGTGGTGGTTCTCGACTGCAGATGGGCTGCAGGAGTGTTATTGTGTTAGTTTCAAGGTGGTAGTCGACTGAATAGTTCAAGAGAGGGGATTGCTTTGTGATTTTAAGAATGAATGAATTAATAAGGTGATTAAGGGAGGGTTTTATAGGGGAGTAGTCCATATGGTGTACAAGTTGGGTTCTTATCTCAACTCTTTGTTTGAAGATAAAATTTGAAGTCTTAGTATCATGTTCCAACTCCAATTCATAATTTGTCTTACGGAGTAATTTGTATTTTATCTACTTATTCCGTATCCGACTTTGATGTATGCATATTTATCATTTATATATATTTTTTTTCGGCTCACTATATATATTTATATGTTTTATATTTTTTTTTATTTGATAAGTTTTATTTAGTCTTCTTAATTTTAGTCCATGACTTGTATTTCTTTTATTTAATTTCCAGTTGTTTTATTATTTATATAAATGTCACTTTTTATTTAGTACTTATAGATTAATAGTTATAATCTTACATAAAGGCACAAGTTTTAATTAAAAGTGAGTGTCGACTAGAAATTTATTATTTGGTCAACGTTTTGCTAAGTAGAAATTTATGAGCACACAAAAATCCTAAGTTCAGAATAGTAAAAGTAGAAGTGGAAAAGTGAGGGTCGTTATAATCATTATTTGATAATCTACGTAATGCTTTTTATACCTTTATCGATAAAATAAAGGTTATGGTTGTTTTAAAAATGAATGCAGTCTTTGAAAAATGTCTCATATAGAGATCAAAACCTCACGACGAAATCAATTAATATGGAACGTTTATAATCAATATGAACGGGACATTTCAGTTGGTATCCGAGAGTTGGTCTTAGAGAACCAGAAATTTGCATTAGTGTGTCTTATCGAGTTTGTTAAGATACATTAGTGAGTCTGGACTTCGACCGTGTTTTCTTTAAAAAGGATTGCTTAACACTTTTGTTGGAAACTATATATTATTAACATGTAAATATTATGTGATATATTAACCTCTTAATGTGTTTGATATTGTGTGATAGACGTCTACCACTAGTACAAATCCCATCGATTCACCTAATAATAATGAAGAGTCGAATATATTTTGGGAAGATTCACAAATTCTCGAAGATGAACCGGAAGAAGAGGAACCGGAAGAGGAGGAACCTAAAGAGGAGGAATCGGAAGAAAAGGAACCGGAAGAGGAGGAACCGGAAGAAGAAAAGGTTCCGGAGGAAGAAATATTGATACCTATAGTAAATCGACTAAATAAAAGAAAATCCTCAACCAACGGACCAAAGTTAATAATGGTCAATGGTGTTTCCGCCGAGGAAGCAGAATATTGGGAAGATTATCAATTTTTCGATGAATTGGATCCCGATGAGGATTTCGATGATGTTATAGAAATTACCTCGACCCAATTTAAAAAAGCGAAAGAAAATAATAAGGGAAAAGGTGTAAAAATAGAGAAACCCGATTCCAACCCCGATGAACTTTATATGTATCGGCAACATCCGTATTTCCTAAAATGTAACAATGACCCGGGAACCTCTAAACCACCAGGTTTTTCTAAACCATTGTAGAAAACGACGGCTCGCATTAGAGGAACACCATATATTCCTAGAAAATTAGGAAAACGAACCAAGTCCGAAGAAGAAGAAACCAGCGATTCAGATTAGATGGTTGTAATCATGTTGTGTATTATATGTATTGTAGTGTGCTTGTACTTTTAGTTTTCTATGTAAAAATTGCTTGTATTGTTTGTTAATTATCTTTTACGAATCTAATCCTTGTCTATTTTACAGTATAAAAACAAAATGGATGTTAAGGGTAGACAACCGAATATTTTAGAAGACCTACCAGAGGATATGATTGAGAAAATCTTGTCTAGAGTCGGTCAGAATTCATCAGCACATTTAGTTATGGCGAAATTAACTTGTCAAACATTTGAAAGACTTTCCAGAAATGCCTTAGTTTATAAAAGGCTTTCCTTTGATAGGTGGGGTATATCACATTGGGAAGACCGTAAGTTACGCCGTGTTTTATTTAAAGCGTTAAATGCGGGGAACCCAAATGCAATTTTACGCTACGGGTTAAGAACCTATTTTGACTCAACATATCCCAACATAGGATTTCGTGAATTAGAAAGATCTTTTAACATGCAACATAAAGAAGCATGTTATGCTTGCGGGTTAGTGATGTTCACTTCTTGCCAATGTGAGAAAAAGAACATCGGATTGCAGCTTTTAAATAAAACCTTCCCACAAGTGATGGATTCAGTAGTTGGGGTGAGAAACAAGGTTTTTAGATTATTACGGGGCTACTGGACATTACGAAACCCTCATCCTTTTAATGACATTACAACATGCTGCCTAGCCAATGGTCATAACGGTTATTTTCCACAAGATCAAGGATGGGAAGTCGTCGTAGTAAAACCTGAATGCATGACTTGTTTCTGGACTTATGAATTACGTGTCTTTATTTCTTTTGCTGAACAACTTGCGTATTAACTTGAATTACCTTCATAGCTACCGAGTAGTAAAATTATTATGTGCTATATTTCATCCTATATGTATTATAGCGGTATTGTAAGTTTGTAAAATTTTGTATAAAGTTTGAACGCGAAATATTATTGTAATAAGTTTTTCATATAGAATCGTAGTAGTTGAATTGTATAATAGCTGCTAAGTATGAACTTAACGGGTAGGTACTACCCGAATTAAAACTATAAAATTCTAATATGAAGAAAAAGCTTTTATAAATAAGTTCATATTATGCTATGAAATACTATTGACTACTCCTAAATTCTATATGATTAACTCAATTCTTTTGGCTATTTTGAAGGAAATGGCACCGGTGACTCGTCAGAACTTGAACATGAGTAAGGAATACTTCCGTGTTTTTCTTGCTGCGAACCTAGCCGCAGTGCAGGCTGCAATGCAAAATAACAATAACTCTAGATCTAGCAGTGGAACTAATTTCGCAAGAAATCGTGTAGGATGCTCCTATAAAGAATTCACTGCCTGTAAACCTTTGGAATTTGATAGAACCGAAGGACCAATTGGATTGAAACGGTGGACCAAGAAGGTCGAATCGGTATTTGCCATAAGTAAGTGTACTGAAGAGGACAAAGTTAAGTACGCTACGCATATGATAATGCTAAAAACGAACTTATATTTAATAGCATTATCCCTCAAGAAAGACAAGCTTTTAGTTGCAATTGTTCTATTTACAAGTAATATTCGTTTAAATAATAAAAGGTGAAGACAAAAGACAGATTCGACGAATTGAAGACACAAACGACCAAAAAGCTCAAAAGTACAAAGTACAATCAAAGAGGTTCAAATTATTGATGAGAAACGTCTCAAAATTACAAGAGTACAAGACGCGAAACGCAAAATACAAGATATTAAATTGTACGCAAGGACGTTCAAAAATTCAGAACTGGGACCAAAGTCAACTCTCAACGCTCGACGCAACGGACTAAAAATAACAAGTCAACTATGTACATGAATATAATATAATATATAATTAATTCTTAAAATTAATATATATATTATATTATATATTATAAACGTCGGCAAGCAAGAAAACAAAATCATGTGAGCTGTTACCTACCTCCATGTGATCGCATGGAAATCAGGCATCAAAGCCATGCGATCACATGGCCCTGAAAAGTTGGCCACATGCCCATAAATTTCGCAGTTTTGGTTGATCATAAAACCATCTATATATCTCTCACTCGTACACACACACACACACACACACACACACACACACATATATATATATATATATATATATATATATATATATATATATATATATATATATATATATATATATATATATATATATATTATAATTTTAATTTTAATTTTAAAGTCTAATAATAAGGGTATGTTAGCGAATGTTGTAAGGGTGTAAGTCAAAATTCTGTCCGTGTAACGCTACGCTATTTTTAATCACTGTAAGTTATGGTTAATGTTATTTTTAAATTAATGTCTCGTAGCTAAGTTATTATTATGCTTATTTAACGCTGAAGTAATCATGATGTTGGACTAAATAGTAAAATTGGGTAATTGGGCTTTGTACGATAATTGGGGTTTGGATAAAAGAACGACACTTATGGAAATTAGACTATGGGCTATTAATGGGCTTTATATTAACTAAATGATACCTCGTTAATTTAATATATAGACTTATAATTTGACATGTTTATATATAACCACATACGCTTGACTGGGCACGGTGGGCGGGATATCTATAAATACCAATAATTGTTCATTTTACCGGACACGGAACTGGATTAATAGTTAATAGACTTGTTGAAACAGGGGTGGATTACATTCAAGGGTAATTGGTGTAATTGTTAACAAAGTAGTAAACCTTGGTTTACACGCAGTCGATAACCTGGTGTATTCATTAAACAAAGTATTAAGACCTTGTTACAATTCGAATCCCCAATTAGTTGGAATATTTGACTTCGGAAATAAGAATAATTTGACGAAGACTTCCGCATTTTATGATTATGACTGATGGACTATTATGGACAAATCCGTATGGGCATATCGAATAATCCAGGACAAAGGACAATTATCCCATGGTAATAAAATTAAAATTAACACGTCAAACATCATGATTACGGAAGTTTAAATAAGCATAATTTATATATTTCATATTTAATTGCACTTTTAATTATCGTATTTTTATTTATTGTCATTTTATTTAATTGTACTTTTAATTATCGTACTCTTTAATTGTCGTACTTTTTATTTATCGCATTTTTATTTATCGCAATTTCATTATCGTTATTTACTTTACGCTTTAAATTAAGTTATATTTATTTTTAATATTTTACATTAGGTTTTAACTGCGACTAAAGTTTTAAAATCGACAAACCGGTCATTAAACGGTAAAAACCCCCTTTTATAATAATAATACTACTTATATATATTTTTGTATTTTACAATTATAAGTTAAAAAAAAATATAGCGTTAAACTTGGCTAAGTCTCCCTGTGGAACGAACCGGACTTACTAAAAACTACACTACTGTACGATTAGGTACACTGCCTATAAGTGTTGTAACAAGGTTTAGGTATATCCACTCTATAAATAAATAAATAACTTGTGTAAAATTGTATCGTATTTAATAGTATTTTCTTGTAAAAATTAATACTATTTCATATACCCCTCGCATAACATCAAGTAATTTTGGCGCTGCTGTCGGGGAAAGCTAAAACACCGAAAGTGCAACGCTAAATATATAAAAAAAGATTTTTATTTTTCTTATAAAAATATACGTTTAAAAAAAATATATATATAATATATTCAAAAATATAAAAAACAAAAAAACAAAATTTATATATTTTTAAGAGTTTTTTAAATATTTAAGTTTTATAAATTTTCTTTATTTTTATTGTTAGTTTGTAAAAATATAAATTTTATTTAAATATTTTGTATTAATATAAAACAGAAAATTGAAAAAAAAATATAAAACCACGAGGCCCGGTACTGTAGCAGCCCAACTCTGGCCCGAAACCCTAGCTCATGCGATCGCATGAGCCCGAATGTAAAAATTCATGCGATCGCATGAGGGTATCTGACACGCCAGGTTTGACCCTAATTCTGCATTAATTACGGAGTATTATTTATTATTATTAATAAAACCCTAATTAGGGTATTGTTATTATATTATTTAGTTTATTTTTTATTTTTTTTAGTTTTAATTAGTTTTAATAAATTATAAAATTAATAGTTTTATAAAATAAATAATATAAAAATAATATTTTTATAAAAATTGTACTTTTTACAACTTTAAGTATATTTTTATATTTTGTACCCTTTTAATCGTTTATTCATAATATTTGTATTTTTTGCTTGTATTTAGTTTTAAGTTGTAGTTTTTGCCGTAGTTATTTTTATTTCTAGATTTTTAGGCTTTGCCGTAAAATCCCTTAAGTACTTTTTCTTTAGACTAAGATTTAAGTGCTTTAGAATTTTGCGACGCCGTTTTTATATTTTAGTACCTTTTTAAATTATTGCATTTGGGATATAGTATTTCTTCTAAGCTTTAATATTTTTAGACGTAACTTGGGCATCTTTTGGCTATTCGAAACTTGGGCAAAATCAGAAAAGTCTATTAATTTGATAACTTATATAATTTTTCTTATATTTATAACTAATAGGATATTCAGTGAATGCACCGAGTAAAATGTTCACCACCTTTTGTACGTTCACCACCTGTAACTCGATCAAGACATCTAACAAATATTGTCGCCGTTGATTTTTCTTTAAAATCTTCATCCAGTCAACCAAGTACTTCAATTCAAATTTTCGATAATCCATTTTTTGAACCCGACCTCACAATTGAGAATCCGGAGGATATTCAGGGACAATTCAGAGATCCTGAACCATTAATCTTTCCTCCGGAACCACCAATCATTCAAACGGAGATTGTAGAGGAACCAACCATTAAATCAGAATCCTCTAGTGATTCAGATTCAACAAATTCAATCATGGAAAATCTGGAACCTCTAAGTATGGAAGACCGAATGAGAGCTAAACGCACTGGCCAAGGTCACGCAATTACTCAACCAGACATTAATTCGCTAGATTATGAAATCAAAGGACAAATCATACACATGGTAACTAATCAATGCCAATTTAGTGGTGCGCCGAAGGAAGATCCAAACGAACATCTTCGTACCTTTAATAGGATTTGTACACTATTTAAAATCCGAGAAGTGGAGGATGAACAGATATATCTCATGTTATTTCCCTGGACTTTGAAGGGAAAAGCCAAAGATTGGTTAGAATTGTTACCTGAAGGGGCGATTGATCCATGGGACGTTTTAGTGGAAAAATTTCTTAAACAATTCTTTCCGGCATCTAAAGCCGTGAGACTTCAAGGAGAAATAGTTACGTTCACACAAAAACTAAATGAAACTTTATATGAAGCATGGACAAGATTTGGAAAGTTATTAAGAGGATGTCCGCAACATGGTTTAGACACCCGTCAAATAGTACAAATATTCTACCAAGGATGCGACATCACTACAAGAAAATACATCGATATAGCAGCTGGTGGTTCCATTATGAAGAAAACCGCAACTGATGCTTATAAAATTATTGATAACACTGCTTCCCACTCACATGAGTGGCACCAAGAAAAAGATATCGTTAGATCATCTAAAGCAGCTAGAGCCGATTCTAGCCATGACTTAGATTCTATTTCCGCAAAGATAGATGCTGTCGATAAACGAATGGAAAAGATAACTAAGGATATTCACTCAATAAGAATTAGTTGTGAGTAGTGTGGAGGACCACATTTGACAAAAGATTGTCTCAATATTGAACTAACAATGGAACAAAGAGAGAATGTTTCATACATAAACCAAAGGCCTGGAAATAATTATCAGAATAATTATCAACCGCCAAGACCAATCTACAATCAAAATCAGAACTATAACCGAAATGTTCCATACAACAACTAACAAGGTCCTAGTAATCAACAAGTATCCAACAATACTTACAATCAGCAAAGACCTATTTTTTCGTTTAAACTACAACAAACCGATGATAAAAAGCCAAATTTAGAAGATATGATGTCGAAGCTAGTTGAATCTCAAACTCAGTTTTTCACATCTCAGAAACAAACCAATGAACAAAATGCTCAAGCATTTAGAAATCAACAAGCTTCGATTCAAAATTTAGAACAAGAAGTAAGCAACCTAGCAAGGTTAATAGGTGAAAGAAAATCGGGAAGTTTACCTAGTGATACAAATGCTAACCCCCGGAATGAAATAGCTAAAGCCATTACCACAAAAAGTGGTATTACACTTAAACCGCCTGAAATACCTGTAATTTCTGATAAAGCAATTCCTACTCCACAAGAACCACAATCTAAACACGATAAGGAAACAGAACCGGTAGTTGAAAAGGTTAATGAAGATAACACAGTTAAGGCTAAACCTTATGTTAAACCAAACCAACCACCACTTCCTTACCCTAGTAAAATGAGAAAAGAGAGACTTGAAGCCGAGCAATCTAAATTCTTGGATATGTTTAAACAAATAAATGTAAATCTTCCTTTCATTGATGTAATTTCAGGAATGCCTAGATATGCTAAATTTTTGAAAGATCTAATCACAAATAGATAGAAAATGGAAGAACTCTCGGCTGTTACTCTGAATGCTAATTGTTCTGCAGTGCTGTTGAATAAGATACCAGAAAAATTATCAGATCCAGGAAGTTTCACAATTCCATGTTTTCTGGGAAGTCTTAGTTCAATAGAAGCATTGGCAGACTTAGGTGCTAGTATAAATTTAATGCTATATTCATTATACGCTAAACTAGACCTTGGAGAATTGAAACCAACACGAATAAGCATACAACTAGCCGATCGATCAGTAAAATATTCTAGAGGGATAATGGAGAACATGCTAGTTAAAGTTGGTACTTTAGTATTTCCAGTAGATTTTGTTATTCTGGACATGAAAGAAGATTCTCGAGTACCTCTCATATTAGGAAGACCATTCTTAAACATGGCTAAAGCAATAATAGACGTGTTTGGTAAGAAACTGACCCTAAGTATAGAGGATGAGAGTGTTACCTTTTCTGTTGATAGAGCAATGCAACAACCGCAATCTGCAGATGATACATGTTATTATATTCAAACTATAGATTCACATGCAGAATTGTTAGAAGAATTTCCAGAATTACAAGGAACAGGAGAATGTTCTTTAGGAGAAGGAACTGAACAAATTGAGGAAACTGAAATGTTAGCTACACTTATGGCTAATGGATATGAACCAACAACAAAAGAAATTCAAATGCTAAAAGAAGAAGACAGATATCGATATAAATCATCGATAGAAGAACCACCGACATTAGAGTTAAAGCCACTTCCAAACCATTTGGAATACGCTTATTTACATGGTGAATCTGAATTACCTGTAATAATATCGTCTTCTCTTACTGAAAATGAAAAATCTCAACTCATTACTGTGCTAAAAGCTCATAAACCAGCTATTGCATGGAAAATTCATGATATTAAAGGAATAAGTCCTTCGTATTGCACACATAAAATCCTTATGGAAGAAGGTCATAAAACGTATGTGCAACGCCAACGAAGACTAAATCCTAATATGCAAGATGTTGTTAAGAAAGAAATTATTAAACTGCTAGATGCAGGTTTAATTAATCCAATTTCTGATAGTCCATGGGTAAGCCCAGTTCAATGCGTGCCTAAGAAGGGTGGCATGACTGTCATCACAAATGAGAAAAATGAGCTTATTCTTACTAGGACTGTAACAGGATGGCGTGTTTGTATTGATTATAGAAAATTAAATGACGCCACCAGAAAAGATCACTTTCCCTTACCTTTCATTGATCAAATGTTGGAAAGATTAGCCGGAAACAGTTACTATTGTTTTCTTGATGGTTTTTCCGGATATTTTCAAATTCCAATAGCACCCGAGGACCAAGAGAAAACCACATTCACGTGCCCTTATGGTACTTTTGCTTACAAACGCATGCCATTTGGACTTTGCAACGCCCCTGCAACCTTTCAAAGGTGCATAATGGCGATTTTTCACGACATGATAGAAGAATGCATGGAAGTTTTCATGGATGAATTTTCAGTCTTCGGTGATACATTTGAAACATGTCTACTTAATCTTGAATGAATGCTTATTAGATGCGAACAATCAAATCTAGTTCTTAATTGGGAGAAATGCCATTTCATGGTTAAAGAAGGCATCGTTCTTGGTCATAAAATTTCAAAGGAAGGAATTGAAGTGGATAGAGCTAAAATAGATGTAATTGCTAAACTTCCACATCCCACCAATGTTAGAGGAGTTAGGAGTTTTCTAGGGCATGCCAGTTTTTACCGACGTTTCATAAAAGATTTTTCTAAAATTGCCACTCCTATGAATAAACTCCTAGAAAAGGATGCTCCATTCATCTTTTCAGATGAATGCATCAAATCTTTTAATATTCTTAAAGAAAAACTCACTAATGCGCCGATCATGATAACTCCAAATTGGAATCCACCATTTGAACAAATGTGCGATGCAAGTGATTTTGCAATGAGAGCCGTTTTAGGACAAAGGATTGAAAAACGATTTCAACCTATTTATTATGCTAGTAAGACGTTACAAGGAGCACAAACGAACTATACAACTACTGAAAAAGAACTCCTTGCTATTGTCTTTGCTTTTGACAAATTTCGATCATATCTCGTTCTAGCTAAAACGGTGGTCTATACCGACCATTTTGCTCTTAGATTCCTATTTTCAAAACAAGATGCTAAACCAAGATTAATCCATTGGATCTTACTCTTACAAGAGTTCGATATTGAAATCCGAGATAAAAAGGGAGCAGAAAATCTCACCGCTGATCATCTTTCTCGTCTTGAAAATCCTGAATTAGAAGTTCTAAATGAATCGGCCATACAAGACAACTTTCCTGATGAATATCTATTGAAGATAGATTATAATGAAATTCCATGGTTTGCAGACTATGCAAACTACTTAGTATGTGGATTCCTTGAAAAAGGGTTGTCGTACCAAAAACGAAAGAAATTCTTTAGTGATATAAAACACTATTTCTGGGAAGATCCACATTTGTTTAAAAGTTATCCCGATGGAATAATACGCCGATGTGTATTCAGAGATGAAGCCAGTCAAATCTTAAACCACTGTCACACAGGACCAACAGGAGGGCATTATGGGCCTCAACTAACAGCAAGAAAAGTTTACGATGCTGGATTCTATTGGCCTACAATTTTCAAAGACGCACACCTTCTTTGCAAATCCTGTGATGCTTGTCAAAGGGCCGGAAAAATAAGTCAACGTGATGAAATGCCACAAAATATCATTCAAGTATGTGAAGTATTTGACATTTGGGGTATTGACTTTATGGGTCCATTTCCAAAATCTCATAATAATCTATACATTCTCGTTGCCATTGATTATGTATCTAAATGGGCGGAAGCACAAGCTCTCCCAACTAACGATGCACGAGTTGTAGTCAACTTTTTAAAATGTCTTTTTGCAAGGTTTGGAACACCGAAAGCTTTAATAAGTGATCGGGGTACTCATTTTTGTAACAATCAACTTGAGAAAGTTCTTAAAAGATATGGAGTAACTCATAAAATCTCCACCGCATATCATCCACAAACAAGTGGACAAGTTGAAAATACCAACTGAGCTTTAAAATGTATTCTAGAGAAAACCGTAGGATCAAATCCGAAGGAATGGTCCATGAAATTGGAGGATGCACTCTGGGCTTTTAGAACAGCCTACAAAACTCCAATTGGTACCACACCTTTTAAACTCGTTTACGGAAAAGCATGTCATCTTCCAGTAGAAATTGAACACAAAGCATTTTGGGCTTTGAAGACATGTAATCTTGATTTACATGAAGCCGAACGTCTACGGTTAAGTCAATTAAACGAATTAGAAGACTTGAGACATGAAGCATACGAAAATTCGTTAATCTATAAGGAAAGAACAAAGAAATGGCATGAAAAAAGAATCAGAAGTTCAAAAGAATTTAAAGAAGGAGACAGAGTTCTTCTTTTCAATTCAAGATTCAAGCTATTTCCTGAAAAATTGAAATCAAGATGGTCTGGACCATTTATAGTCAAAAGAGTTTTCCTGTACAGAATGGTAGAATTAATAAATTCAAATGGGATTGAATTTAAGGTTAATGGTCACAGAGTTAAACATTACATAGATAGTCCGATGGAAGTTGACAACTAAGTTAATCACAATTTCAACACCACAGTTAACTAAGTGTGGAAAGAATCAAGTCTTTAAAGGATAATATGTATTTCTGTTAGAGTTAGATGTTCTATTTTCGTATAGTTTCCGAGAATGGAACCCGAATGGTCTTTCCCTAGCAGACCCTAAAGAACTAGTCTTCTTCCCCCATTCTGAATTTTTATTTTTTTTAGGTTTTACGAAATGAAGACTTCCTGTGAACTAAACCATGGTCTAATGCTACACGCTTTGATCACTAAACGTAATAATGAAACCCTTCCAAGTGAATTGGTATCATTAATCAGAGGTAAATTGGATCGATTAAGAAAAGAATCCAGGAACGAAAATAATAAGTTACATTTTGGTAAAGGAAAATCAAAATCCGCAGCGAAAAGAAGAGCACGACACCTTGAAAGATGTCACAAATGCGGAAAATGGTCACACAAAGGAAAATGCTCGAGGAATCAAACATATTCAAATACCGAATTCGTTACTTTATGCAGAGATGGACCGTTCATATGTTTAGAAGAAAAATCGTTGAATGCTCGAGGTTACGCCTATGTAGCTATGGAAAACCAATTAGTCCGACTATCTTATGAGTGGGCTAAAGCAGGTCTCTAAGAATTCTATTTCACAGGTAAGTATGTACAGTTTTTATTTTTATTTTATTTTAACCTTTTGATAATAAACGCTAAATCGTTCGCTAAAAAGTATTAAATTGGTATTCAATAAAATTAGGTTTTGCGACTGAAATTATTGATATCAAACAAAAATTTATTACATCACTGCGAAATTTACCGTTTATTCTTAAGGTATAAATTTCTTTAATCAATCAACCCAAAATATTTCAAAAATTCGTCATGAGTTAAACTAGGTTATGGAACCGAAATTACTTTACCGAAAAGAGCGGCGTATATTTTTGATAATATTTGATTGATTAAAGTGGGATAAAAGACCAAAAAGATTTTTAAATTTTATTTTTACTTTGTTTTTAATATATAAATATTAAACTAATATTGTAATATTTTTTTTTAAAAACCAATATATTTAAAATTTTAAATATTTGAAAAATTAATACTTTTAATATAATTTTGAATGTATAAAAACAAAAATATAATATAAATTTGGTGTGAATTTTTAATTTTAATATGAATTTTTAATTTTATCCATTTTAAATTTAAGTTTGGCGTGAATTTAAAAACAAAATATTTACTTTATTTCGTTAAGTTAAAAATATGATTTTTAAAATTCGTCGTGAGTTGAAAACTAGGTCGTTGAACCGAAATTGCTCTACCCAAGGAAGGGACGAGAACTTTTATTATCATTATTTTTTTCTTATTGAATTAAAGTATGCCAAAAACATTAAAAAACCCAAAAACCTTTGCTTTTAAAACCACGCTTAAAATTGACAAATTTTAAAATTTTGTCGAGGGACGGACTAGGACAACGATCCGAAATGCCCTCATCCTAAAAAGAAACAAATTTTTAAAATTTTATTAATTTTATGTTTTATTAAGTTATAAGATTTTTATATAAAAAAAAAGCAAAAATGTACTGTACCCGAACCCCATGCGATCGCATGGGATTTGGCCTTCCAATCCATGCGATCGCATGGAGCTGGAATCCAGGCCAGAAACAAAATACCAGCGAGCTGTTCTGTCCACTTCACAAAACACACACACATATACACGAAACCCTCTTAAAAACACCTCAAAAATTCGAAATTTTTCACCGTAATTCGTCAAATTTCTTGCTCTAATCATGCCTAGGTTCGGATTCTTCAACAAAAAGGTAAAAAATTACACCCCTAAACTCATAAATTTTCTAGTTTTTGTGATAATTACCAATATTTTACCTAATTTGATTTTGTTAATTTCTAGTGTAATTAGTTTTAAATTGTTAATATTTTATGCATGTATAACCTAGATTGATGCTATTTAACGTGATTTGAAGCCAAAAATTTCAAAAATTTTAGAAATCTATGGTTTGTGTTCTTGAGCAATTTGGGGGTTTTTGATATAAACAGGTTATGGCCGATTTTTGTCATGAATTATTGCTAAAATAAGTAGTGTAACATGTTTAGGTAGCTAAATGATCCAAACTTTGATCCTAAAAATGATTTTTGAAGATTAAAGTGGACTTTTTAAGTCTAAAATTCATGAACTTGATTAATTTGATATAATTGCCATTTGAGACTTGTTTAATTGCTAGTAATGACTATTTTGACATGTTATTTGAGTTAAATGCTTATGAACTTTGTATACATTTTCATATATGCTTATTTGAGAAAGTATAGAATTGTTAAAATTATGAAAATGTGTATAAGTTTAATTTTGATTTAACATGTTATTGTAATTGTTTTAAGTTGTTATTTTGCTAACACTAATGTATATTTGGATGAACAAATTTTGTGTTTAATGTGTTTTGCAGAGATTTACTAATACTGAAACTGGAGGTTCATCATCATCATCTAGACGACTTGCTCCAGAACCTGAACCAGAAATGCAATATGAACCTGAACCGGAGCAACAACAGGAACCACAACAACAACCTGATCAACACGTACCTTATTATGATCCGCTACAATTTGTTGATGCCTTTACAGTATTTTGGATACATCCACCAGTAGAATACCCAACGATTCCTGAATACACGTTGCATCCTAATCTGAGATTCGATAGAAGCTGGAGGGATTACTCGGCATATCAAAGTAATAAATTCAAACTGCTACCGAAAAATGTAGAAGTGCCAAGGGTAATAGATTGGGATCCTTTGGAAAGGGTCCAACTAGCTAACTCAGTTAGGGAGCATCTGATTCAAAGGTATGGCAGTTCTTCTTTTACCGATTGGGAACGTCTATTCACCATTCGTAGACCTGTATATAAGGAATGGTGTGTTTAGCTGATGAGTACTATAGCATTAAATGTAGATGTAGATAGATTAGATGATAGAAGTTTTCTTAGATTTATACTTGGCCGTAGGATGTACAGGATGTCCATGCTGGACATGGCCAGGGCTTTACAGATATATACTCCCGGTGAATTACTACTACCCGATTGTATGAATTTGATTTATCGTGGTGAAAGGGTAGATAGGAATTTTGACGCGAACGCCGTCTTGAGGCATATGTCAAACTATAATGTTTTTACGCTGGGAGGAAAACACTCCTACTTACATATTAACAAAGCCGAACTTCGTATAATTCATAGATTTCTGGCTAACTCGATTACACAGAGAGGTCACAACAAAGAGAAAATGACCTTACATGATTTATTTTACCTAAAGTGTATTCGAGACCCAAGAAGCTTTGTTAATATCCCTTACTTTGTTGGTTTTTATTTGTCTAAGATGGTGGAAGGAATACAGGAAGGGGGGGATAATAGGAGGAGGTATTTTTGTTACTCTCATTGGAGAGTATTTGGGTTTAGATAGGAACCAAGGGGGTTCACTTTTGGAATGTAGGGAACAGGTTGAGCCTTTAGAATTGAGGGTTTATGCGGGTGCTAAGGTATTATAGAGTAGATGCAATCAGGCAGTACCCTATGAAGGTAGTCATCCTCAGGTAGAGAGAGATTCAGACGAGGAAATGGAGGAAGTGGATGACATTAGGGATGTCATTCGGGAGGCTATGACTGATGTCTACCAGCATGTAGATGAGCTAGATATGAAAAACGCGGAGAGATTTCGTCAGATGGAGCAGTGGCAAGCCCGGAATGATTACGAGCATTCCAGGCAATGACAACATGATAGATGGGACTATCATCAGCGTCAGATTATGATCCGGCTGTCACCTCAGGATCACTACGTTCCGACCCGACCCGCTTACTATCCTCCACACCAGCCCGAGATGAGACCATCATATACTCTCTACGACCCTAACCAGGCATACCAGTACACCTATCACCAACCATGGAACCCGGACGAAGACATGAACTGGAACCCCTATCCAGATTGATAGTTCCGTTGGTGATTTCTATGATTTTTATCTTTTTATTATTTTTATTTATTTATGTTTAAACATATGATATTGTGATACATTAATGTATTGTTTAATATTTTTATTATTTGGTACTAATATTTCATATTTGATTTGAAAGTGGGATTTAAAGTCTCATTTCAAATTACCATGCATGTTTATATTTGTATGTATGTATATTGTCAATTGTACACAACAGGGTAAAACAGCGCATTTTCAAAGACTGGCATTAAGTTCAGCAAAAGCTAGTACTTTTGACGACAAAACGAAAAACAAATGTGATGTAACAACAAGATGGAATGAACAAATGATGTGCACCATTTATCATTCAGCAAACAAACGCCAATATGTTTGGAAACTTTGGTAAAATTTAATCATTTTTCTACGCTAAAACACCCTCAATAATTTAAATTGTACTGATTTCTTGCAAATGAGGGCATTGCAAGATCTTAAGTGTGGGAGGGGGTTAAATTCTTTTGAATTTTTAAAATTTTAACTTATACACTTGGTTACCATTAAAAATGCTAGTAAAGCAGTAGTTGTATTAGAATCTAGTGCTCTCTGATAATAAAGAACAGCCCTAGTCTTATATACTGACTACCCAATTCTAGTAAAAATTTTCAAAATTTTCAATTAAATGAACTCAAAATCATGTTTATACATATTTATGAACGATAAAACTAGGTGTTAACACCGAAATTATTGTTACCTCAGAAAGGACATAAATTGAGAAACAACCCAAAATGTTAGAATTCATTTAAAATGGAATAGAGGACAATTAAAAGGAAAATAAAAGCCAAGTGTGGAAAAATTACCAAGTTATTTAAAACATATATAATATATTTTTGTACAAATAACTGAAGATGCTTTTGTTTTAGACTAAACTAATCAGTTTTACCCGATTTACTGTAAAATATTTGATAGAAAGATGGATCTACACGATGAATCAATTCCATCATTAAAAGGAAGTAAAGTCTTCCGAAAAAGAAACGCGCTTCTTGATTTAGGTCAGGAAGTTGTCGTCCAGACCAGTTGTAGAGTCTACGAAAAATCTTGAAAAGTTTTCGCGAAAATCAGCTGGAAATCCACGGACCTCAACATCAAACAGGGTCGCCAAGTGGTCATACTTATCCTAACCATAAGAGGATCTGTCTCGTAAAATGGGGAGGACGCCGTGAAAATTAGCTTGATAAGACTAATGAATCAGATCCCCAGAAAAGGATAATCTCCTTAAAGATTAAAAATCAGCTTTTAAGCCTGATATTACTCAATCCTAGAGATTGACCTTAAAGATTGAGAATTACAAACTCATAGAATTCGATGATATCTAAACTCGAGCTTGAACGAGAAAATATTTTGATAAAAATTACAAACCGATTTGTTTTCTGAAAATCCATTTTCAATGCGTTCATTACCATTGAACGTAAAATCCTAGGAATTCACCTGGAATTCATTAGGTCACCTGAACCAAATCGGGTGTCAACCGTAAGAATGGTGGTTGCGTAGCATGGTCAAAGACAGGATCTTGTGCCAAACCAAAAAATTATAGGGTGATCTTTACTATTGCTCCTACCAAGGATAGTAATTGCATCCGACACGTTATAAACCATAATTAAAAGCATGTCAGGGGAAATTGCCTTAACAGTTGTTTGTTCAACGCTTTCCTTTACAACTGGACGGTAGTTTACCGAAAGGTAATATACGGAGCAAGTATACTGGACGTGTTGCTTTCCCCATACAAGGTTAGCAAGTGGGTGACACAAAACCGCAAGTTTTGAGCTAAAATTTTCAAATCTGAAACCCACCAAACCCACAAAAACATTTCGCAAACACCGGCGAAGGGTTATTCCGGAAAACTTATCTAGGGTAAATACTAGATTTAATTTTCAAAAGGTCAAATGTTTTCATAAAGATCCAATTTCCTTAAGGATCTAAATTTTTATAGTCATGTGAGACTGTAAACCACAATCGTTACTACCATTGTTCATACCGCCGTATAAAAATTACTGATGTACAAAGTGTGAAGAATAAAGAAGTGATTCTAGTATTTTTATTTCAAGATTATATTGCTTGAGGACAAGCAACGCTCAAGTGTGGGAATATTTGATAATGCTAAAAATGAACTTATATTTAATAGCATTATCCCTCAAGAAAGACAAGCTTTTAGTTGCAATTGTTCTATTTATAAGTAATATTCATTTAAATAATAAAAGGTGAAGACAAAAGACAGATTCGACGAATTGAAGACGCAAACGAACAAAAAGCTCAAAAGTACAAAGTACAATCAAAGAGGTTCAAATTATTGATGAGAAACGTCTCAAAATTACAAGAGTACAAGATGCGAAACGCAAAATACAAGATATTAAATTGTACGCAAGGACGTTCGAAAATCCGGAACCGGGACCAAAGTCAACTCTCAACGCTCGACGCAACGGACTAAAAATTACAAGTCAACTATGCACATGAATATAATATAATATATAATTAATTCTTAAAATTAATATATATATATATATATATATATATATATATATATATATATATATATATATATATATATATATTATATTATATATTATAAAGGTTGGCAAGCAAGAAAACAAAATCATGTGAGCTGTTACCTACCTCCATGCGATCACATGGAAATCAGGCATCAAAGCCATGCGATCGCATGGCCCTGAAAAGTTGGCCACATGCCTATAAATTTTGAAGTTTTGGTTGATCATAAAACCATCTATCTATCTCTCACTCGTACACACACACACACACACACACACACACACACACACACACATATATATATATATATATATATATATATATATATATATATAATAATTTTAATTTTAATTTTAAATTCTAATAATAAGGGTATGTTAGCGAATGTTGTAAGGGTGTAAGTCGAAATTCTGTCCGTGTAACGCTATGCTTTTTTTAATCACTGTAAGTTATGGTTAATGTTATTTTTAAATTAATGTCTCGTAGCTAAGTTATTATTATGCTTATTTAATGCTGAAGTAATCATGATGTTGGGCTAAATATTAAAATTGGGTAATTGGGCTTTGTACCATAATTGGGTTTTGGATAAAAGAACGACACTTGTGGAAATTAGACTATGGGCTATTAATGGGCTTTATATTAACTAAATGATATCTCGTTAATTTAATATATAGACTTATAATTTGACGTGTTTATATATAACCACATACGCTTGACTGGGCACGGTGGGCGGGATATCTATAAATACCAATAATTGTTCATTTTACCGGACACGGAACTGGATTAATAGTTAATAGACTTGTTGAAACAGGGGTGAATTACATTCAAGGGTAATTGGTGTAATTGTTAACAAAGTAGTAAAACCTTGGTTTACACGCAGTCGATAACCTGGTGTATTCATTAAACAAAGTATTAAGACCTTGTTACAATTCGAATCCCCAATTAATTGGAATATTTGACTTCGGGAATAAGAATAATTTGACGAAGACTTTCGCATTTTATGATTATGACTGATGGACTATTATGGACAAATCCGTATGGACATACCGAATAATCCAGGACAAAGGACAATTAACCCATGGTAATAAAACTAAAATCAACACGTTAAAATCATGATTACGGAAGTTTAAATAAGCATAATTTATATATTTCATATTTAATTGCACTTTTAATTATCGCATTTTTATTTATTGTCATTTTATTTAATTGCACTTTTAATTATCGTACTCTTTAATTGTCGTACTTTTTATTTATTGCATTTTTATTTATCGCAATTTCATTATCGTTATTTACTTTACGCTTTAAATTAAGTTATATTTATTTTTAATATTTTACATTAGGTTTTAACTGCGATTAAAGTTTTAAAATCGACAAACCGATCATTAAACAGTAAAAACCCCCTTTTTTAATAATAATACTACTTATATATATTTTTGTATTTTTACAATTATAAGTAAAAAAAATATAGCGTTAAACTTGGCTAAGTCTCTTCCTGTGGAACGAACCGGACTTACTAAAAACTACACTACTGTATGATTAGGTACACTGCCTATAAGTGTTGTAGCAAAGTTTAGGTATATCCACTCTATAAATAAATAAATAACTTGTTTAAAATTGTATCGTATTTAATAGTATTTCCTTGCAAAAATTAATACTATTTCATATATCCCTCGCATAACATCAGGATACCTTCACAGGTACGGCGTTAACGTGGTGGAATACCTATCTCTAGCAGGTAGGACAAGATGCTGCTTACACACTACCATGGTCAGCATTCAAGCAATTGATGAGCGAGCAGTATCGTCCTAGGAACGAGGTCAATAAGCTCAAGGTAGAGCTTAGAGGATTACGAACGCAAGGTTTCGATATCACCACGTACGAACGACGATTCACAGAATTGTGCCTATTGTGTCCCAGAACATTTGAAGACGAAGAAGAGAAGATCGACGCATTTGTAAAAGGGTTACCGGAAAGAATTCAAGAAGATGTGAGTTCACACGAGCCCGCCTCCATACAAAAGGCAAGTCGAATGGCTCACAAATTAGTGAACCAGATCGAAGGAAGGATTAAAGAGCAGGCGATCAAAGAGGCTAACATGAAACAAGTCAAGAGAAAGTGGGAAGAAACCAATGATAAGAGTCACCAATACAACAACAACAATCACAGCCAAAATCGCAACAACTATCCTAATAACCGCAACATCAATCACAACAACAACTTCAACAAACGTCCCAACAACAACTACAATAACTGGCCCAACAACAATAACAACAACAACAACAACAATAACAATCCCAACAACAATCTCAATAACAACAATGGCAACAAAAACCAAAAACAGCCACGCCAAAGATGTGAAGAGCATCACCTGGGGTTCTGCACGACATTTTGCAACAGGTGTAAAATAAATGGTCATAGTGCGAAGATGTGCGAAATCTACGGACCAATGCAAAATAGAACTAAAGGAACAAATAATACCGCCATAGTTTATTTTGGATGTGGAAAATCGGGCCACTTTAGTAGAAATTGCCCGAATCAGGGGAATATTAATGGGCAGGGCCGCGGAAGAGTTTTCAATATTAATACGGCAGAAGCGCAGGAAGACTCGGAGCTTATTACGGGAACGTTTCTCATTGACAATAAATCTGCTTATGTTTTATTTGATTCGGGTGTGGATAGAAGCTATATGAGTAGAGATTTTTGTGCTAAACTAAGTTGTTCACCGACGCCCTTGGATAATAAATTTTTACTTAAATTAGCAAACGGTAAATTAATTACAGCAGATAATATATGTCGGAATCGAGAAATTAAACTGGTTAGCGAAACATTTAAGATTGACTTGATACCAGTAGAGTTAGGGAGTTTTGATGTGATAATCGGTATGGACTGGTTGAAAGAAGTAAAAGCAGAGATCATTTGTTACAAAAATGCAATTCGTATTATACGAGAAAAAGGAAAACCCATAATGGTGTATGGATAAAAGAGCAACGCGAAGTTAAATCTTATTAGTAACCTAAAGGCACAAAAACTAATAAGAAAAGGTTGCTATGCTGTGCTAGCACACGTCGAGAAAGTCAATTCCGAAGAAAAGAACATAAATGATGTTCCAGTCGCAAAAGAATTTCCCGATGTATTTCCGAAAGAATTACCGGGACTACCTCGACATCGATCCGTTGAATTTCAAATAGACCTTGTACCGGGAGCTGCACCAATAGCTCGTGCTCCATACAGACTCGCACCTAGCGAAATGAAGGAACTTTAGAGCCAATTATAAGAACTTTTAGATCGTGGTTTCATTCGACCAAGCACATCACCGTGGGGAGCTCCTGTTTTGTTTGTCAAGAAGAAGGATGGTACACTTAGGTTGTGTATCGACTACAGAGAGTTGAACAAACTTACCATCAAGAACTACTGCCTACTACCGAGAATCGACGACTTATTTGATCAACTACAAGGCTCGTCGGTTTATTCGAAGATTGATTTACGTTCTGGGTATCATCAAATGCGGGTGAAGGAGGATGATATTCCAAAGACTGCTTTTAGGACGCGTTATGGTCATTACGAGTTTATGGTTATGCCGTTTGGATTGACGAACGCACCAGCTGTGTTCATGGACCTCATGAACCGAGTGTGTGGGCCATATCTTGACAAGTTTGTCATTGTTTTCATCGATGACATAATTATTTACTCGAAGAATGATCAAGAGCATGAAGAACATTTAAGAAAAGTGCTAGAGATGCTGAGAAAAGAAAAATTGTACGGTAAGTTTTCAAAGTGTGCATTTTGTTTGGAAGAAGTTCAATTCCTCGGTCACATAGTGAACAAAGACGGTATTCAGGTGGATCCAGCAATGATTGAAACCATTGAAAAATGGGAAACCCCGAAAACTCTGAAGCATATACGCTAATTTTTAGGACTAGCTGGTTACTACAGAAGGTTCAACCAAGATTTTTCCAGAATAGTAAAACTCTTGACTGCATTAACACATAAAGGGAGGAAATTTGAATGGAAGGATGAACAAGAGAAAGCGTTTCAATTGTTAAAGAAAAAGTTAACTACGGCACCTATATTGTCATTATTTGAAGGGAATGATGATTTTGTGATATATTGTGATGCTTTAAAGCAAGGTCTCGATTGTGTATTAATGCAACGAACGAATGTAATTGCTTATGCGTCTAGACAATTAAAGATTCACGAGCAGAATTATACGACACATGATTTGGAATTAGGCGCGTTTGTTTTTGCATTAAAGACTTAGAGGCACTACTTATATGGGGTCAAAAGTGTTATATATACCGACCATAAAAGTCTTCAACATATATTTAATCAGAAACAACTGAACATGAGGCAGCACAGGTGGATTGAATTGTTGAATGATTACGACTTTGAGATTCGTTACCACCCGGGGAAGGCGAATGTGGTAGCCGACACTTTGAGTAGAAAGGACAGAGAACCCATTCGAGTAAAATCTATGAATATAATGATTCACAATAACTTTACTACTCAAATAAAGGAGGCGCAACAAGGAGTTTTAAAAGAGGGAAATTTAAAGGATGAAATACCCAAATGATCGGAGAAGCATCTTAATATTCGGGAAGACGAAACCTGGTATAGGGCTGAAAGAATTTTGGGACCAAAATTTCTAGATATGAGAGAAATGGTACTTAGAGAAGCTCATAAAACCAGATACTCAATACATCCTGAACGGGGAAGATGTACAAAGATCTTAAGAAATATTTTTGGTGGCCAGGTATGAAAGCTGATGTTGCTAAATACGTAGGGGAATGTTTGAAGTGTTCTAAGGTCAAAGCTGAGAATCAAAAACCATCAGGTATACTTCAACAACCCGAAATCCTAAAAAGGAAATGGGAAAACATTACCATGGATTTCATCACTAAATTGCCAAGGACTGCAAGTGGTTTTGATACTATTTGGGTAATAGTTGATCTCTCACCAAATCAGCACACTTCCTGCCAATAAGATAAGATGACAAGATGGAGAAGTTAGCACGACTGTATTTGAAGGAAGTCATCTCCATACATATAATACCAATCTCTATTATCTCTGATAGGGATGGCAGATTTATTTCAAGATTCCGGCAGACATTACAGCAAGCATTAGGAACTCGTCTAGACATGAGTACTACCTATCATCCACAAACTGATGGGCAGAGCGAAAGGACGATACAAATGCTTGAAGACATGCTACGAGCATGTGTTATTGATTTCGGAAACAGTTGGGATCGACATCTACCGTTAGCAGAATTTTCCTACAATAACAGCTACCATTCAAGCATTGAGATGACACCGTTTGAAGCACTTTATTTTAGAAAGTGCAGGTCTCCGATTTTTTGGAGTGAAATGGGGGATAGACAGATTACGGGTCCGGAGATAATACAAGAAACTACCGAGAAGATCATCCAAATTCAACAACGGTTGAAAACCGCCCAAAGTCGACAAAAGAGCTACGCCGACATTAAAAGAAAAGATATAGAATTTGAAATTGGAGAGATGGTCATGCTTAAGGTTGCACCTTGGAAAGGCGTTGTTCGATTTGGTAAACGAGAGAAATTAAATCCAAGGTATATAGGACCATTCAAGATTATTGATCATGTCGGACCAGTTGCTTACCGACTTGAATTACCACAACAATTTGCGGCTGTACATAACACTTTCCACGTCTCAAATATGAAGAAATGTTTTGCTAAAGAAGATCTCACTATTCTGTTAGACGAAATCCAAATCAACGAAAAACTTCAATTCGTCGAAGAACCCGTCGAAATAATGGATCGTGAGGTTAAAAGACTTAAGCAAAACAAGATACCAATTGTTAAAGTTCGATGGAATGCTCGTAGAGGACCCGAGTTCACCTGGGAATGAGAAGATCAGATGAAGAAGAAATACCCGCACTTATTTCCAGAAGATACTTCAACACCTCCAACTGCTTAAAATTTCGGGACGAAATTTATTTAACGGGTAGGTACTGTAGTGACCCGAATTTTTTCATGTTTATATATATTAAATGAAATTGTTATTTACATGATTAAGTGTTTCCAACATGTTAAGAAATCAAACTTGTTAAAACTTGATTAATTTAAATAGGTTTCATATAGACAATTGACCACCCAAGTTGACCGGTGATTCACGAACGTTAAAACTTGTAAAAACTATATGATGACCTATATATGATTATATATATATAGTTAACATGATATTATGATAAGTAAGTATCTTAGTAAGTATCTCATTAGGTATTTTAACAATGAGTTATATACATAAAATTGAGTTTATTGAATTAAGAAACTCGAAACGATATATATAACGATTATCGTTATAACAACGTCTTACTAAATACATATAAATCATATTAAGATATTGATACACTATGTTTAATCATGATAAATGATAAGTAAACATGTCATTAAGTGTATTAACAATGAACTACATATGTAAAAACAAGACTACTAACTTAATGATTTCGAAACGAGACATATATGTAACGATTATCATTGTAACAACATTTAACTGTATATATATCATACTAAGATATATTAATATATCATAATATCATGATAATGTAATAATTTAACATCTCTTTAGATATAATAAACAATAGGTTAACAACATTTAACATAATCGTTAACTTAAAGGTTTCAAAACAACATTTACATGTAACGACTAACGATGACTTAACAACTCAGTTAAAATGTATATACATGTAGTGTTTTAATATATATTCATACACTTTTGAAAGACTTCAAGACACTTATCAAAATACTTCTACTTAAGAAAAATGCTTACAATTACATCCTCTTTCATTTTCATCAACAATTCTACTCGTATGCACCCGTATTCGTACTCGTACAATACACAGCTTTTAGATGTATGCACTATTGGTATATACACTCCAATGATCAGCTTTTAGCAGCCCATGTGAGTCACCTAACACATGTGGGAACCATCATTTGGCAACTAGCATGAAATATCTCATAAAATTACAAAAATATTAGTAATCATTCATGACTTATTTACATGTAAATAAAATTACACATCCTTTATATCTAATCCATATACCAACGACCAAAAACACCTACAAACACTTTCATTCTTCAATTTTCTTCATAAAATTGATCTCTCTCAAGTTCTATCTTCAAGTTCTAAGTGTTCTTCATAAATTCTATAAGTTCTAGTTTCATAAAATCAAGAATACTTCCAAGGTTGCTAGCTTACTTCCAATCTTGTAAAGTGAACATCCAACCTCAAGAAATCTTTCTTATTTACAGTAACACATCTTTCTAATACAAGGTAATACTCATATTCAAACTTTGATTCAATTTCTATAACTATAACAATCTTATTTCTAGTGGAAATCTTACTTGAACTTGTTTTCGTGTCATGATTCTGCTTCAAGAACTTTCAAGCCATCCAAGGATCCTTTGAAGCTAGATATATTTTTCTCATTTCCATTTAATTTATCCACAAAACCTGAGGTAGTAATGATGTTCATAACATCATTCAATTCATATATATAAAACAACCTTATTCGAAGGTTTAAACTTGAAATCACTAGAACATAGTTTAGTTAATTCTAAACTTGTTCGCAAACAAAAGTTAATCCTTCTAACTTGAATTTTAAAATCAACTAGACACATTTTCTATATCTATATGATATGCTAACTTAATGATTTAAAACCTAAAAACACGAAAAACACCGTAAAACTGGATATACGCCGTCGTAGTAACACCGCGGGCTGTTTTGGGTTAGTTAATTAAAAACTATGATAAACTTTGATTTAAAATTTGTTCTTCTGGGAAAATGATTTTTCTTATGAACATGAAACTATATCCAAAAATCATGATTAAACTTAAAGTGGAAGTATGTTTTCCAAAATGGTCATCTAGACGTCGTTCTTTTGACTGAAATGACTACCTTTACAAAAACAACTTGTAACATGTATTTATGACTATAAACTTATACTTTTTCTGTATAGATTCATAAACTTAAGTTCAATATGAAACCATAGCAATTGGATTCACTCAAAACGGATTTAAAACGAAGAAGTTATGGGTAAAACAAGATTGGATATTTTTAATTGTTGTAGCTACGTGAAAATTGGTAACAAATCTATATTAATCATATCCTAGCTAACTTATATTGTATAATACATATATTCTAATATATTATGTACTCTTGGGATACCATAGACACGTATGTAAATGTTTTGAAATATATATATATATATATATATATATATATATATATATATATATATATGTATATATATATATATATATAATTTGGAACAACCATAGACACTCTATATGCAGTAATGTTGGAGTTAGCTATACAGGGTTGAGGTTGATTCCAAAAATATATATACTTTGAGTTATGATCTAGCATGAGATGTGTATACACTGGGTCGTGGATTGGGTCAAGATAATATATATCAATTTATTTCTGTACATCTAACTATGGACAACTAGTTGTAGGTTACTAACGAGGACAACTGACTTAATAAACTTAAAACATTAAAATGTATTAGAAATGTTGTAAATATATTTTGAACATACTTTGATATATATGTACATATTTGTTATAGGTTCGTGAATCGACCAGTGGCCAAGTCTTACTTCCCGACGAAGTAAAAATCTGTGAAAGTGAGTTATAGTCCCACTTTTAAAACCTAATATTTTTGGGATGAGAATACATGCAGCTTTATAAATGTTTTACAAAATAGACACAAGTACATGAAACTACTTTCTATGGTTGAACGATCGAAGCTGAATATGCCCCTTTACTTGGTAACCTAAGAATTAGTAAACCAGTCTACTAATTGACGCGAATCCTAAAGATAGATCTATTGAGCCCAACAAACCCCATCCATTGTAGCGGATGCTTTAGTACTTCAAGTTTTTATATCATGTCTGATGGATGTCCCAGAATGATGGGATATTCTTATATGCATCTTGTTAATGTCGGTTACCAGGTGTTCACCGTATGAATGATTTTTATCTCTATGTATGGGATGTATTGAAATATGAAATCTTGTGGTCTATTATTATGATTTGATAATATATAGGTTAAACCTATAACTCACCAACATTTTTGTTTGTGATGACCCGAGAATTTCCGACCAAATTTAAACTTAATCTTTATTTGATTTCGACACAATAAGCAAAGTCTATCATCTTGATTCTCAAAAATTTTGAACTGCTTTCAAACATTTATTAAATCCCTTGACTATTCTTGACGATTCACGAACCATAAATTGTAACATAAACTACAAGCTAAAAATATTGAAATGATTGTTATGACAAATATTATTATTACAACTTTCACTAATAGCAATATTAATAAATATTAAATATTAAAATTTTTAATAAATTCTATGTTATGATTATCAAAATAAATATTTAAAATATAAATGTTACTATAAGAATGATTAACATTATTAATTATTTGTAACTAAAATATTATTAGCTAATGTAGTTAATACATGGATCATTTATTGATTATTAGTAATATTAACATTATTACTTCTATTATTATTATTATTATTATTATTATTATTATTATTATTATTATTATTATTATTATTATTATTATTATTATTATTATTATTATTATTATTATTATTATTATTGATATTTAATGATAACATTTGTATGATAAATAAAACTATGTTCCTTATACAATTAATATACCTATATATATAGTCAATATATATAGTATACATATATATATATATATATATATATATATATATATATATATATATATATATATATATATATATATATATATATATATATATATATATATATATATATATATATATATATATAAACACAAAATCATATATAAATGTTAGTTAAATATATATAAATAACTATATATATAAATAGATATATATAAATAAATATATATAAAATCAAATATACATAAATACATATATATGTATATAATACGAATACATGTATGTATAGCTATTTAAATATATTAATGTTATATACATATATATAATTATAGATGATATATATCCTGTTATCCATACCATCACCATGTTTAATTTAATTATCTGATAAATATAAAATCAGGATTTGTACGAATGGAATCATAAGATTTTAACTTGTTGTTATTTTTTTCTTCCCTTCTTGTTCCCGATTAGCAAAGCTGACGACCCAATTGTGATACAAACAAAACTTTATGAATCTGTGTATGTACATAAATCCAAATTCTGTTAGAGGTTATATTCAACTTTTTATTTAATTATTACTATATTTTTTTTTACTTCTGTCCTTGATTGAGTCTGTGAAAAACGAATTGGATTTAAATCCAATTCTTTATCTGCATTATCGATTATTAACACTACACCATTTATCAGATTCAATAAATCAAAAGAATACAGAAAAACAGACCCGTTAAAACTCTGTTCTACAACTTAATAGCCAATTTCAAATTCGAATCCAATTTTAAAAACAAAAAGTGCAGTCATGGTAGGAATTCGTTGTTGAAACTATCTGGAAAGTTTCAGCATCTAACTTCTATTAACGATTCCGAATTTAAGAAGTCAAACTTTTGGTTTTTAAAGTCAACAGGTTGTTCATGAATCAAATTCAAAGTTTATGCTATGATTTATGTTTAATTAACGATTACCACAGTTTCTAAATATGAATTGAAAACTATTTTGTGAAGAAATTGTAAGCTAAAACGTCCTTTAATTCATAATCAATGAACGAGATTTTTTTTTTCACGAACAGCTCGCTGCTTCTTTTATTCATTTTTTTTCGATTGGTTGTTAGTAAATAACTCCACCTCTGGTCGATTACAACTAAAATTCTAGTTTTAAAGTTGATTGAGTAATTTAAAGAATTAAAGTGATTCGTTATCTGATGGATTTGATAAAGAAGAAGAACAAGAGAGAAAAACAGAAAACGTATTATGTATAAAAGTTTAGGAGATAATTCAGAAAGATAAGAATAGAGAAACGGTTAAGGTGTGTTTCAGATTAATGAGAGGTCAGGGGTTCGAGCCTTGGCAATGGCATTCTATTTTTTTGAAGTTCAATTAGTGTGAGGTAGTAATCTTGTTATTTTATTGTTATTATTATTATTATTATTATTATTATTATTATTGTTATTATTATTATTATTATTATTATTATTATTATTATTATTATTATTATTATTATTATTAAAAGTATTATTATTAATATTATCATTATTATTATTATTCATATAAATATTAGTATCATTATTTTGATAGTTATGATTATAAATATTCATTTTTGTTAAAATTAACATTTTTACTAAAAGTATTATTTATTAAAGTTATCATTTTTATCAATATTATTAAAAGTATCTTATTTTAAATTTATCATTTTTATTATTATTATTTAGTATTACAATTATTATAATAGATAAACATTTTTACATATATTATAGATATCAATATAATTATGTATGAAAGTATTAATTTTAATACATAATAGATAAAGATAAAACATTAATAAACATATATATATATATATATATATATATATATATATATATATATATATATATATATATATATATATATATATATAACACTATTAAATCATAATAAATAATAATTATTAAGAATATATAAACTTGTTCGATTACCATTATACATGTTAATATATATATAACTGATATAGGTTCGTGAATCCGAGGCCAACCCTGCGTTGTTCAGTTCCGTTGTTCAATGCCGTCATATGTATTTTTACTACAAAATACAGTATTGTGAGTTTCATTTGCCTTTTTACCCTTTATATTTTTGGGCTGAGAATACATGCAGGTTTTATAAATGATTTACAAAATAGACACAAGTACGTGAAACTACATTCTATGGTTGAATTATCGAAATCGAATATGCCCCTTTTTATTAAGTCTGGTAATCTAAGAATTAGGGAAAGACACCCTAATTGACGCGAATCCTAAAGATAGATCTATTGGGCCTAACAAACCCCATCCAAAGTAACGGATGCTTTAGTACTTCGAAATTTATATCATATCCGAAGGGTGTCCCAGAATGATGGGGATATTCTTATATATGCATCTTGTTAATGTCTGTAATGACCCGAACTTTTCCATGTTTATATATATTAATTGAGATTGATATTTACATGATTAAATGTTTCCAACATGTTAAGCAATCAAACTTGTTAAGACTTGATTAATTGAAATAGGTTTCATATAGACAATTGACCACCCAAGTTGACCGGTGATTCACGAACGTTAAAACTTGTAAAAACTATATGATGACATATATATGGTTATATATATAGTTAAAATGATATTATGATAAGTAAACATATCATTAAGTATATTAACAATGAACTACATATGTAAAAACAAGACTACTAACTTAATGATTTTTAAACGAGACATATATGTAACGATTATCGTTGTAAAGACATTTAATGTATATATATCATATTAAGAGATATTCGTACATCATAATATCATGATAATATAATAATTTAAAATCTCTTTTGATATTATAAACATTGGGTTAACAACATTTAACAAGATCGTTAACCTAAAGGTTTCAAAACAACACTTACATGTAACGACTAACGATGACTTAACGACTCAGTTAAAATGTATATACATGTAGTGTTTTAATATGTATTTATACACTTTTGAAAGACTTCAATACACTTATCAAAATACTTCTACTTAACAAAAATGCTTACAATTACATCCTCGTTCAGTTTCATCAACAATTCTACTCGTATACACCCGTATTCGTACTCGTACAATACACAGCTTTTAGATGTATGTACTATTGGTATATACACTCCAATGATCAGTTCTTAGCAGCCCATGTGAGTCACCTAACACATGTGGGAACCATCATTTGGCAACTAGCATGAAATATCTCATAAAATTACAAAAATATGAGTAATCATTCATGACTTATTTACATGAAAACAAAATAACATATCCTTTATATCTAATCCATACACCAACGACCAAGAACACCTACAAACACTTTCATTCTTCAATTTTCTTCATCTAATTGATCTCTCTCAAGTTCTATCTTCATGTTCTAAGTGTTCTTCATAAATTCTAAAAGTTCTAGTTTCATAAAATCAAGAATACTTTCAAGTTTGCTAGCTCACTTCCAATCTTGTAAGGTGATCATCCAACCTCAAGAAATCTTTGTTTCTTACAGTAGGTTATCATTCTAATACAAGGTAATAATCATATTCAAACTTTGGTTCAATTTCTATAACTATAACAATCTTATTTCAAGTGATGATCTTACTTGAACTTGTTTTCGTGTCATGATTCTGCTTCAAGAACTTCGAGCCATCCAAGGATCCATTGAAGCTAGATCCATTTTTCTCTTTTCCAGTAGGTTTATCCAAGGAACTTAAGGTAGTAATGATGTTCATAACATCATTCGATTCATACATATAAAGCTATCTTATTCGAAGGTTTAAACTTGTAATCACTAGAACATAGTTTAGTTAATTCTAAACTTGTTCGCAAACAAAAGTTAATCCTTCTAACTTGACTTTTAAAATCAACTAAACACATGTTCTATATCTATATGATATGCTAACTTAATGATTTAAAACCTGGAAACACGAAAAACACCGTAAAACCGGATTTACGCCGTCGTAGTAACACCGCGGGCTGTTTTGGGTTAGTTAATTAAAAACTATGATAAACTTTGATTTAAAAGTTGTTATTCTGAGAAAATGATTTTTATTATGAACATGAAACTATATCCAAAAATTATGGTTAAACTCAAAGTGGAAGTATGTTTTCTAAAATGGTCATCTAGACGTCGTTCTTTCGACTGAAATGCCTACCTTTACAAAAACGACTTGTAACTTATTTTTCCGACTATAAACCTATACTTTTCTGTTTAGATTCATAAAATATAGTTCAATATGAAACCATAGCAATTTGATTCACTCAAAACGGATTTAAAATGAAGAAGTTATGGGTAAAACAAGATTGGATAATTTTTCTCATTTTAGCTACGTGAAAATTGGTAACAAATCTATTCCAACCATAACTTAATCAACTTGTATTGTATATTATGTAATCTTGAGATACCATAGACACGTATACAATGTTTCGACCTATCATGTCGACACATCTATATATATTTCGGAACAACCATAGACACTCTATATGTGAATGTTGGAGTTAGCTATACAGGGTTGAGGTTGATTCCAAAATATATATAGTTTGAGTTGTGATCAATACTGAGATACGTATACACTGGGTCGTGGATTGATTCAAGATAATATTTATCGATTTATTTCTGTACATCTAACTGTGGACAACTAGTTGTAGGTTACTAACGGGGACAGCTGACTTAATAAACTTAAAACATCAAAATATATTAAAAGTGTTGTAAATATATTTTGAACATACTTTGATATATATGTATATATTGTTATAGGTTCGTGAATCAACCAGTGGCCAAGTCTTACTTCCCGACGAAGTAAAAATCTGTGAAAGTGAGTTATAGTCCCACTTTTAAAATCTAATATTTTTGGGATGAGAATACATGCAGGTTTTATAAATGATTTACAAAATAGACACAAGTACGTGAAACTACATTCTATGGTTGAATTATCGAAATCGAATATGCCCCTTTTTATTAAGTCTGGTAATCTAAGAATTTGGGAACAGACACCCTAATTGACGCGAATCCTAAAGATAGATCTATTGGGCTTAACAAACCCCATCCAAAGTACCGGATGCTTTAGTACTTCGAAATATATATCATATCCGAAGGGTGTCCCGGAATGATGGGGATATTCTTATATATGCATCTTGTTAATGTCGGTTACCAGGTGTTCACCATATGAATGATTTTTATCTCTATGTATGGGATGTGTATTGAAATATGAAATCTTGTGGTCTATTGTTACGATTTGATATATATAGGTTAAACCTATAACTCACCAACATTTTTGTTGACGTTTAAAGCATGTTTATTCTCAGGTGAATATTAAGAGCTTCCGCTGTTGCATACTAAAATAAGGACAAGATTTGGAGTCCATGTTTGTATGATATTGTGTAAAAACTGCATTCAAGAAACTGATTTCGATGTAACATATTTGTATTGTAAACCATTATGTAATGGTCGTGTGTAAACAGGATATTTTAGATTATCATTATTTGATAATCTACGTAAAGCTTTTTAAACTTTTATTTATGAAATAAAGGTTATGGTTTGTTTTAAAAATGAATGCAGTCTTTGAAAAACGTCTCATATAGAGGTCAAAACCTCGCAACGAAATCAATTAATATGGAACGTTTTTAATCATTAAGAACGGGACATTTCAGTTGGTATCCGAGCGTTGGTCTTAGAGAACCAGAATTTTGCATTAGTGTGTCTTATCGAGTTTGTTAGGATGCATTAGTGAGTCTGGACTTCGACCGTGTTTACTTGAAAAATGATTGCTTAACAAATTTTGTTGGAAACTATATATTTTTAACATGTGAATATTATGTGATATATTAATCTCTTAACGCGTTTGATATTATGTGATAGATGTCTACCTCTAGAACAAGTCCCATTGACTCACCTAATAATAATGAAGAGTCAAATGTAAATTGGAATGATTCGTGGACTGATTCACAAGTTCCCGAAGAGGAACCGGAAGAAGAGTCGGAACCAGAAGAAGAATCGGAACCGGAAGAAGAATCGGAACCAGATGAAGAAATAGAACCGGTGGGGGAAATAATAAAACGGTTAAGTAAAAGAAAATCCTCAACCAACCGACCAAGGTTAATTATGGTCAATGGTGTTTCCGCTAAGGAAGCAAAATATTGGGAGGATTACCAATTCTCCGATGAATCGGATTCTGACGAGAATTCCGATGATGTTATAGAAATTACCCCAACTGAATTTAAAAAGGCAAAAGAAAATAATAAGGGAAAGGGTATAAAAATAGAGAAATCTAATTCCAACCCCAATGAACTTTATATATATCGTCAACCCCCGAAGTCCTTAAGTTGTAACAATGACCCGGGAACCTCTAAACCACCAGGTTTTTCTAAACCAATGTGGACAACGACGGCTCGTATTAGGGGAACATCATATATCCCTAGAAACTTGGCAAAACGAACTAAAACCGAAGAAGAAGAAACGAGCGAGTCGGAATAAGATAGTTGTATTCGTGTGGTGTAATATATGTAATATAGTGTTCTTATGCTTTATGATATATGTAAAAATTGCTTGTATTAATAAGTATTTTTTTATGAATCTAACGCTTGTCTATTTTACAGTTTAAAAACACAAAATGGATAGACAACCCAATATTTTAAGAGACCTACCCGGAGACATGATTGATGAAATCTTGTCTAGAGTCGGCCAGAATTCCTCGGCACAACTATTTAAGGCGAGATCAGTTTGTAAGACATTCGAAGAACGTTCCAAGAATGTCTTGGTTTATAAGAGACTTTCGTTTGAAAGATGGGGGATATCACATTGGGAAACCCATAAGTTACGATGTGTTTACTTTGACGCATATATTGCGGGGAACCCAAATGCTATTTTACGCAACGGGTTAAGAAATTATTTTGACTCAATATATCCGAATATTGGACTTCGTGATTTAGAAAAAGCGGCTAACATGCAACATAAAGAAGCATGTTATGCTTACGGATTAGTAATGTTCGCTTCTCACCAAAGTGAGAACAAGAACATCGGGCTACAACTATTAAACAAAACGTTTCCACAAGTGACGGAGTCGGTAATTGGGGTAAGAAATGAGGTTTTTAGATTATTACGGGACTGTTGGACATTACGTAACCCTCGTCCCTTTGATGACGTTACAACACGCTGTCTTATCAACGGCCATAACGGTTATGTTGCACAAGACCAAGGATGGGAAGTAGTCCTAGTAAAACCAGAATGCATGACTTGTTTCTGGACGTATGAATTACGTGTCTTTATTGCCTTTGCCGAACGACTTGTGTACTAGCTAGAATTGTCTTCACAACTATCTTGTATCAAAGTTATTGTGTGCTATATTTCATGCTTTATGTAAAATAAGCGGTATTGTAAGTTTGTAAAATATTGTATAAAAGTTTGAACGCGAAATATTATTACAATCAGTTTTTCATATAGAATTGTAGTAGTTGAATTGTATATTAGCTACTAAGTATGAACTTAACGGGTAGGTACTACCCGAATTTAAACTTATAAAACGCTAATATGAAGAAAAAGCTTTTATAAATGAGTTCATATTATGCTACGAAATACTATTAACTACTCTTAATATTCTGTATGATTAACTTGTTCCATTTAACTATTTTGAAGGAAATGGCACCGACTACTCGACACACCGTGAATATGAATGAAGAGGAATTCCGTACTTTTCTAGCTTCAAACATAGCCGCAGTACAGGCTGCGCTACATACCAACAATAACCTTGGATCTAGCAGTACAGGAAATCGTGTAGGATGCACCTACAAAGAATTCACTGCCTGCAAACCTTTGGAATTTGATGGAACCGAAGGACCGATCGGATTGAAACGGTGGACCGAGAAGGTTGAATCGGTGTTTGCCATAAGTAAGTGTACTGAAGAGGACAAAGTGAAGTACGCTACGCATACCTTCACAGGTTCTGCGTTAACATGGTGGAATACCTATCTAGAGCAAGTGGGACAAGATGATGCGTACGCACTACCGTGGTCAGCATTCAAGCACTTGATGAACGAGAAGTACCGTCCCAGAACCGAGGTCAATAAGCTCAAGACAGAACTTAGAGGGTTACGAACCCAAGGATTTGATATTACCACGTACGAAAGACGATTCACAGAATTGTGCCTATTGTGTCCGGGAGCATTCGAAGATGAGGAAGAGAAGATCGACGCGTTTGTGAAAGGATTACCGGAAAGAATCCAAGAAGATATAAGTTCACACGAGCCCGCCTCCATACAACAGGCATGTAGAATGGCTCACAAACTAGTGAACCAGATTGAAGAAAGAATTAAAGAACAGACTGCTGAAGAGGCCAATGTGAAGCAAGTCAAAAGAAAGTGGGAGGAAAACGGTGATAAGAATCACCAATACAACAACAACAGTAATTACAACAATAATCGCAACAATTATCCCAACAATCGCAACATCAATCGCAACTACAACAAACGGCCCAACAACAACAACAACAACAACAACAACAGCAACTACAACAATCATCCCAACAACAATAATAACCGCAACAACAACAACAATCAGAAGCAACTATGCCAAAGGTGTGAAAAGAATCACTCGGGGTTCTGCACCAAATTTTGCAACAAGTGTAAAAGAAATGGTCATAGCGCGGCGAAGTGTGAGGTCTACGGACCAGGGGTTAATAGAACGAAAGGAACAAATGGTGTCGGAACGAGTAATGGCGGAGCAAGTAGTGTCGGAGCAAGTTATGCCAATGTAGTTTGTTATAAATGTGGAAAACCAGGCCACGTTATTAGAAATTGCCCGAACCAGGAGAACACGAATGGACAAGGCCGTGGAAGAGTTTTCAATATTAATGCGGTAGAGGCACAGGAAGACCCGGAGCTTGTTACGGGTACGTTTCTTATTGACAATAAATCTGCTTACGTTTTATTTGATTCGGGTGCGGATAGAAGCTATATGAGTAGAGATTTTTGTGCTAAATTAAGTTGTCCATTGACGCCTTTGGATAGTAAATTTTTACTCGAATTAGCAAATGGTAAATTAATTTCAGCAGATAATATATGTCGGAATCGAGAAATTAAACTGGTTAGCGAAACATTTAAGATTGATTTGATACCAGTAGAGTTAGGGAGTTTTGATGTGATAATCGGTATGGACTGGTTGAAAGAAGTGAAAGCAGAGATCGTTTGTTACAAAAATGCAATTCGCATTATACGAGAAAAAGGAAAACCCTTAATGGTGTACGGAGAAAAGGGCAACACGAAGCTACATCTTATTAGTAATTTGAAGGCACAAAAACTAATAAGAAAAGGTTGCTATGCTGTTCTAGCACACGTCGAGAAAGTACAAACTGAAGAAAAGAGCATCAATGATGTTCCCGTCGCAAAAGAATTTCCTGATGTATTTCCGAAAGAATTACCGGGATTACCCCCACATCGATCCGTTGAATTTCAAATAGATCTTGTACCAGGAGCTGCACCAATAGCTCGTGCTCCTTACAGACTCGCACCCAGCGAGATGAAAGAACTACAAAGCCAATTACAAGAACTTTTAGAGCGTGGTTTCATTCGACCAAGCACATCACCGTGGGGAGCTCCTGTTTTGTTTGTCAAGAAGAAAGATGGTACATTCAGGTTGTGTATCGACTACCGAGAGTTGAACAAACTTACCATCAAGAACCGCTACCCACTACCGAGAATCGATGACTTATTTGATCAACTACAAGGCTCGTCTGTTTATTCAAAGATTGACTTACGTTCCGGGTATCATCAAATGCGGGTGAAAGAAGATGATATTCCAAAGACTGCTTTCAGAACACGTTACGGTCATTACGAGTTTATGGTCATGCCGTTTGGTTTAACTAATGCACCAGCTGTGTTCATGGACCTTATGAACCGAGTGTGTGGACCATACCTTGACAAGTTTGTCATTGTTTTCATTGATGACATACTTATTTACTCAAAGAATGACCAAGAACACGGTGAACATTTGAGAAAGGTGTTAGAAGTATTGAGGAAGGAAGAATTGTACGCTAAGTTTTCAAAGTGTGCATTTTGGTTGGAAGAAGTTCAATTCCTCGGTCACATAGTGAACAAAGAAGGTATTAAGGTGGATCCGGCAAAGATAGAAACTGTTGAAAAGTGGGAAACCCCGAAAACTCCGAAACACATACGCCAGTTTTTAGGACTAGCTGGTTACTACAGAAGGTTCATCCAAGACTTTTCCAGAATAGCAAAACCCTTGACTGCATTAACGCATAAAGGGAAGAAATTTGAATGGAATGATGAACAAGAGAAAGCGTTTCAGTTATTGAAGAAAAAGCTAACTACGGCACCTATATTGTCATTGCCTGAAGGGAATGATGATTTTGTGATTTATTGTGATGCATCAAAGCAAGGTCTCGGTTGTGTATTAATGCAACGAACGAAGGTGATTGCTTATGCGTCTAGACAATTGAAGATTCACGAACAAAATTATACGACGCATGATTTGGAATTAGGCGCGGTTGTTTTTGCATTAAAGACTTGGAGGCACTACTTATATGGGGTCAAAAGTATTATATATACCGACCACAAAAGTCTTCAACACATATTTAATCAGAAACAACTGAATATGAGGCAGCGTAGGTGGATTGAATTATTGAATGATTACGACTTTGAGATTCGTTACCACCCGGGGAAGGCAAATGTGGTAGCCGATGCCTTGAGCAGGAAGGACAGAGAACCCATTCGAGTAAAATCTATGAATATAATGATTCATAATAACATTACTACTCAAATAAAGGAGGCGCAACAAGGAGTTTTAAAAGAGGGAAATTTAAAGGATGAAATACCCAAAGGATCGGAGAAGCATCTTAATATTCGGGAAGACGGAACCCGGTATAGGGCTGAAAGGATTTGGGTACCAAAATTTGGAGATATGAGAGAAATGGTACTTAGAGAAGCTCATAAAACCAGATACTCAATACATCCTGGAACGGGGAAGATGTACAAGGATCTCAAGAAACATTTTTGGTGGCCGGGTATGAAAGCCGATGTTGCTAAATACGTAGGAGAATGTTTGACGTGTTCTAAGGTCAAAGCTGAGCATCAGAAACCATCAGGTCTACTTCAACAACCCGAAATCCCAGAATGGAAATGGGAAAACATTACCATGGATTTCATCACTAAATTGCCAAGGACTGCAAGTGGTTTTGATACTATTTGGGTAATAGTTGATCGTCTCACCAAATCAGCACACTTCCTGCCAATAAGAGAAGATGACAAGATGGAGAAGTTAGCACGACTGTATTTGAAGGAAGTCGTCTCCAGACATGGAATACCAATCTCTATTATCTCTGATAGAGATGGCAGATTTATTTCAAGATTCTGGCAGACATTACAGCAAGCATTAGGAACTCGTCTAGATATGAGTACTGCCTATCATCCACAAACTGATGGGCAGAGCGAAAGGACGATACAAACGCTTGAAGACATGCTACGAGAATGTGTTATTGATTTCGGAAACAGTTGCGATCGACATCTACCGTTAGTAGAATTTTCCTACAACAACAGCTACCATTCAAGCATTGAGATTGCGCCGTTTGAAGCACTTTATGGTAGAAAGTGCAGGTCTCCGATTTGTTGGAGTGAAGTGGGGGATAGACAGATTACGGGTCCGGAGATTATACAAGAAACTACCGAGAAGATCATCCAAATTCAACAACGGTTGAAAACCGCCCAAAGTCGACAAAAGAGCTACGCTGACATTAAAAGAAAAGATATAGAATTTGAAATTGGAGAGATGGTCATGCTTAAAGTTGCACCTTGGAAAGGCGTTGTTCGATTTGGTAAACGAGGGAAATTAAATCCAAGGTATATTGGACCATTCAAGATTATTGATCGTGTCGGACCAGTAGCTTACCGACTAGAGTTACCTCAACAACTCGCGGCTGTACATAACACTTTCCACGTCTCGAATTTAAAGAAATGTTTTGCTAAAGAAGATCTCACTATTCCGTTAGATGAAATCCAAATCAACGAAAAACTTCAATTCATCGAAGAACCCGTCGAAATAATGGATCGTGAGGTTAAAAGACTTAAGCAAAACAAGATACCAATTGTTAAGGTTCGATGGAATGCTCGTAGAGGACCCGAGTTCACCTGGGAGCGTGAAGATCAGATGAAGAAGAAATACCCGCATCTATTTCCAGAAGATTCGTCAACACCTTCAACAGCTTAAAATTTCGGGACGAAATTTATTTAACGGGTAGGTACTGTAATGACCCGAACTTTTCCATGTTTATATATATTAATTGAGATTGATATTTACATGATTAAATGTTTCCAACATGTTAAGCAATCAAACTTGTTAAGACTTGATTAATTGAAATAGGTTTCATATAGACAATTGACCACCCAAGTTGACCGGTGATTCACGAACGTTAAAACTTGTAAAAACTATATGATGACATATATATGGTTATATATATAGTTAAAATGATATTATGATAAGTAAACATATCATTAAGTATATTAACAATGAACTACATATGTAAAAACAAGACTACTAACTTAATGATTTTTAAACGAGACATATATGTAACGATTATCGTTGTAAAGACATTTAATGTATATATATCATATTAAGAGATATTCGTACATCATAATATCATGATAATATAATAATTTAAAATCTCTTTTGATATTATAAACATTGGGTTAACAACATTTAACAAGATCGTTAACCTAAAGGTTTCAAAACAACACTTACATGTAACGACTAACGATGACTTAACGACTCAGTTAAAATGTATATACATGTAGTGTTTTAATATGTATTTATACACTTTTGAAAGACTTCAATACACTTATCAAAATACTTCTACTTAACAAAAATGCTTACAATTACATCCTCGTTCAGTTTCATCAACAATTCTACTCGTATACACCCGTATTCGTACTCGTACAATACACAGCTTTTAGATGTATGTACTATTGGTATATACACTCCAATGATCAGTTCTTAGCAGCCCATGTGAGTCACCTAACACATGTGGGAACCATCATTTGGCAACTAGCATGAAATATCTCATAAAATTACAAAAATATGAGTAATCATTCATGACTTATTTACATGAAAACAAAATAACATATCCTTTATATCTAATCCATACACCAACGACCAAGAACACCTACAAACACTTTCATTCTTCAATTTTCTTCATCTAATTGATCTCTCTCAAGTTCTATCTTCATGTTCTAAGTGTTCTTCATAAATTCTAAAAGTTCTAGTTTCATAAAATCAAGAATACTTTCAAGTTTGCTAGCTCACTTCCAATCTTGTAAGGTGATCATCCAACCTCAAGAAATCTTTGTTTCTTACAGTAGGTTATCATTCTAATACAAGGTAATAATCATATTCAAACTTTGGTTCAATTTCTATAACTATAACAATCTTATTTCAAGTGATGATCTTACTTGAACTTGTTTTCGTGTCATGATTCTGCTTCAAGAACTTCGAGCCATCCAAGGATCCATTGAAGCTAGATCCATTTTTCTCTTTTCCAGTAGGTTTATCCAAGGAACTTAAGGTAGTAATGATGTTCATAACATCATTCGATTCATACATATAAAGCTATCTTATTCGAAGGTTTAAACTTGTAATCACTAGAACATAGTTTAGTTAATTCTAAACTTGTTCGCAAACAAAAGTTAATCCTTCTAACTTGACTTTTAAAATCAACTAAACACATGTTCTATATCTATATGATATGCTAACTTAATGATTTAAAACCTGGAAACACGAAAAACACCGTAAAACCGGATTTACGCCGTCGTAGTAACACCGCGGGCTGTTTTGGGTTAGTTAATTAAAAACTATGATAAACTTTGATTTAAAAGTTGTTATTCTGAGAAAATGATTTTTATTATGAACATGAAACTATATCCAAAAATTATGGTTAAACTCAAAGTGGAAGTATGTTTTCTAAAATGGTCATCTAGACGTCGTTCTTTCGACTGAAATGCCTACCTTTACAAAAACGACTTGTAACTTATTTTTCCGACTATAAACCTATACTTTTCTGTTTAGATTCATAAAATATAGTTCAATATGAAACCATAGCAATTTGATTCACTCAAAACGGATTTAAAATGAAGAAGTTATGGGTAAAACAAGATTGGATAATTTTTCTCATTTTAGCTACGTGAAAATTGGTAACAAATCTATTCCAACCATAACTTAATCAACTTGTATTGTATATTATGTAATCTTGAGATACCATAGACACGTATACAATGTTTCGACCTATCATGTCGACACATCTATATATATTTCGGAACAACCATAGACACTCTATATGTGAATGTTGGAGTTAGCTATACAGGGTTGAGGTTGATTCCAAAATATATATAGTTTGAGTTGTGATCAATACTGAGATACGTATACACTGGGTCGTGGATTGATTCAAGATAATATTTATCGATTTATTTCTGTACATCTAACTGTGGACAACTAGTTGTAGGTTACTAACGGGGACAGCTGACTTAATAAACTTAAAACATCAAAATATATTAAAAGTGTTGTAAATATATTTTGAACATACTTTGATATATATGTATATATTGTTATAGGTTCGTGAATCAACCAGTGGCCAAGTCTTACTTCCCGACGAAGTAAAAATCTGTGAAAGTGAGTTATAGTCCCACTTTTAAAATCTAATATTTTTGGGATGAGAATACATGCAGGTTTTATAAATGATTTACAAAATAGACACAAGTACGTGAAACTACATTCTATGGTTGAATTATCGAAATCGAATATGCCCCTTTTTATTAAGTCTGGTAATCTAAGAATTTGGGAACAGACACCCTAATTGACGCGAATCCTAAAGATAGATCTATTGGGCTTAACAAACCCCATCCAAAGTACCGGATGCTTTAGTACTTCGAAATATATATCATATCCGAAGGGTGTCCCGGAATGATGGGGATATTCTTATATATGCATCTTGTTAATGTCGGTTACCAGGTGTTCACCATATGAATGATTTTTATCTCTATGTATGGGATGTGTATTGAAATATGAAATCTTGTGGTCTATTGTTACGATTTGATATATATAGGTTAAACCTATAACTCACCAACATTTTTGTTGACGTTTAAAGCATGTTTATTCTCAGGTGAATATTAAGAGCTTCCGCTGTTGCATACTAAAATAAGGACAAGATTTGGAGTCCATGTTTGTATGATATTGTGTAAAAACTGCATTCAAGAAACTGATTTCGATGTAACATATTTGTATTGTAAACCATTATGTAATGGTCGTGTGTAAACAGGATATTTTAGATTATCATTATTTGATAATCTACGTAAAGCTTTTTAAACTTTTATTTATGAAATAAAGGTTATGGTTTGTTTTAAAAATGAATGCAGTCTTTGAAAAACGTCTCATATAGAGGTCAAAACCTCGCAACGAAATCAATTAATATGGAACGTTTTTAATCATTAAGAACGGGACATTTCAATGTCGGTTACCAGGTGTTCAACATATGAATGAATTTTATCTCTATGTATGGGATGTATATTGAAATATGAAATCTTGTGGTCTATTAAAATGATGGAAATGATTATTTATGTTAAACTAATGAACTCACCAACCTTTTGGTTGACACTTTAAAGTATTTTTATTCTCAGGTATGAAAGAAATCTTCCGCTGTGCATTTGCTCATTTTAGAGATATTACTTGGAGTCATTCATGACATATTTCGAAAGACGTTGCATTCGAGTCGTTGAGTTCAATAAGATTATTATTAAGTCAATTATACTTGGATGTATTATGAAATGGTATGCATGCTATCAAATTTCATTGTAAAGAAAGTTTGACTTTTCAAAAACGAATGCAATGTTTGTAAAATGTGTCATATAGAGGTCAAGTACCTCGCGATGTAATCAACTATTGTGAATAGTTTATAATCGATATGGACTTCGTTCGGATGGATTAGGACGGGTCGTTTCAGTTGATATCAGAGCGGTGGTCTTAGCGAACCAAGTCTTGCATTAGTATGTATAACTGATAAGTCGTTAGGATGCATTAGTGAGTCTGGACTTTGACCGTGTCTGCATGTCAAAAGTTTTGCTTATCATTAGTGTCGAAAATTATTTGCTTATCATCCTTAAAGTCTAGACACGTCTTACTGCCTCTATTGCATAGACAGTGTATAGATAAATTCATATCTTAGCGTATCTGTTATTGTTACCTTTGCCTGACAGCTTCCGTAGATTCCTCTATAATTTATGGGATTTTAGTATTATATATGCATATGTAAATTATGTATTGCAGGGTACTAATCTACATCCTATAATCTAATTCTTATCTAAAATCTTTCATCTGATAGTACGAGATGGATTCCTCCACCAGTTTGCATTCCTCGGATTCTGACAGCTATTCCAACATGGATGTTCACCTAAGCTCCGAAAGTAGCGTCACCAGAATGAATCAACCAATCATCCATCTGATGAGTTCGTAGTCGACTTAATCAATGGAGACGCAAAGAAGGGGATCCTTTCCACCAACCAAATTACCCTCTTGACGATGAACCTGAAGCATTTACCGGCGAACCTTTCGAGACACCATTTTCTCTCTCATTTCCAGAGCATCTCGTCACAATTATATTCTATCCACAATTCTAAACCTTATTCATCCACTCGTTCCGACCGACAATCATCCTGGAATAATAGAAGAAGTCAACGAACTTCACGCTCGAGTAATCAATTTAGAGAATATGGTGCAAAACTTACCAGCTTCAGCAACATCACCGATACCAACAGTACCATCAGCAACAGCACCAGTATCATCAACAATCCATGCCTCAACATCTCATTCTGTACCTCAAGTATAATCATCGTTCTACATGATGTTCTACATCATTTATCCCCATTCGACATGGCGATTAAGTAATCACTAAAGTTTTGGAGATTATGTGTAGTGACCCGAACTTTTCCATATTTATATATATATTAAATGAAATTGTTATTTACATGATTAAGTGTTTCCAACATGTTAAGCAATCAAACTTGTTAAGACTTGATTATCTGAAATAGGTTTCATATAGACAATTGACCACCCAAGTTGACCGGTGATTCACGAACGTTAAAACTTGTAAAAACTATATGATGACATATATATGGATATATATATAGTTAACATGATATTATGATAAGTAAACATATCATTAAGTATATTAACAATGAACTACATATGTAAAAGCAAGACTCCAAACTTAATGATTTTGAAACGAGACATATATGTAACGATTATCGTTGTAACGACATTTAATGTATATATATATCATATTAAGAGATATTCATACATCATATTATCATGATAATATAATAATTTAAAATCTCATTTGATATTATAAACATTGGGTTAACAACATTTAACAAGATCGTTAACCTAAAGGTTTCAAAACAACACTTACATGTAACGACTAACGATGACTTAACGACTCAGTTAAAATGTAAATACATGTAGTGTTTTAATATGTATTCATACACTTTTGAAAGACTTCAAGACACTTATCAAAATACTTCTACTTAACAAAAATGCTTACAATTACATCCTCGTTCAGTTTCATCAACAATTCTACTCGTATGTACCCGTATTCGTACTCGTACAATACACAGCTTTTAGATGTATGTACTATTGGTATATACACTCCAATGATCAGCTCTTAGCAGCCCATGTGAGTCACCTAACACATGTGGGAACCATCATTTGGCAACTAGCATGAAATATCTCATAAAATTACAAAAATATGAGTAATCATTCATGACTTATTTACATGAAAACAAAATTACATATCCTTTATATCTAATCCATACACCAACGACCAAAAACACCTACAAACACTTTCATTCTTCAATTTTCTTCATCTAATTGATCTCTCTCAAGTTCTATCTTCAAGTTCTAAGTGTTCTTCATAAATTCTACAAGTTCTAGTTTCATAAAATCAAGAATACTTCCAAGTTTGCTATCTTACTTCCAATCTTGTAGAGTGATCATCCAACCTCAAGAAATCTTTCTTATTTACAGTAAGATATCTTTCTAATACAAGGTAATACTCATATTCAAACTTTGATTCAATTCTATAACTATAACAATCTTATTTCGAGTGGAAATCTTACTTGAACTTGTTTTTCGTGTCATGATTCTGCTTCAAGAACTTTCAAGCCATCCAAGGATCCTTTGAAACTAGATTCATTTTTCTCATTTTCAGTAGCTTTATCCAGAAAACTTGAGGTAGTAATGATGTTCATAACATCATTCGATTCATACATATAAAGCTATCTTATTCGAAGGTTTAAACTTGTAATCACTAGAACATAGTTTAGTTAATTCTAAACTTGTTCGCAAACAAAAGTTAAGCCTTCTAACTTGACTTTTAAAATCAACTAAACACATGTTCTATATCTATATTATATGCTAACTTAATGATTTAAAACCTGGAAACACGAAGAACACTGTAAAACCGGGCATTCGCCGTCGTAGTAACACCGCGGGCTGTTTTGGGTTAGTTAATTAAAAACTACGATAAACTTTGATTTAAAAGTAGTTCTTCTGGAAAAAAAAATTTTCTTATGATCATGAAACTATATCCAAAAATCATGGTTAAACTCAAAGTGGAAGTTTGTTTTCTAAAATGTTCATCTAGACGTCGTTCTTTCGACTGAAATGACTACCTTTACAAAAATGACTTGTAACTTATATTTCCGACTATAAACCTATACTTTTTATGTTTAGATTCATAAAATAGAGTTCAATATGAAACCATAGCAATTTGATTCACTCAAAACGGGTTTAAAATGAAGAAGTTATGGGTAAAACAAGATTGGATAATTTTTCTTGTTGTAGCAACGTGAAAATTGGTAACAAATCTATATTAATCATATCCTAGCTAACTTATATTGTATTATACATGTATTCTAATATATTATGTAATCTTGGGATACCATAGACACGTATGTAAATGTTTTGACATATCATATCGACCCATGTGTATATATTATTTGGAATAACCATAGACACTCTATATGCAGTAATGTGGGAGTTAGCTATACAAGGTTGAGGTTAATTCCAAAAATATATATACTTTGAGTTGTGATCTAGCCTGAGACGTGTATACACTGGGTCGTAGATTGATTCAAGATAATATATATCAATTTTTTTCTGTACATCTAACGTTGGACAACTAGTTGTAGGTTACTAACGAGGACAGCTGACTTAATAAACTTAAAACATCAAAATGTATTAAAAGTGTTGTAAATATATTTTGAATATACTTTGATATATATGTACATATTTTTTATAGGTTCGTGAATCGACCAGTGGCCAAGTCTTACTTCCCGACGAAGTAAAAATCTGTGAAAGTGAGTTATAGTCCCACTTTTAAAATCTAATATTTTTGGGATGAGAATACATGCAGGTTTTATAAATGATTTACAAAATAGACACAAGTACGTGAAACTACATTCTATGGTTGAATTATTGAAATCGAATATGCCCCTTTTTATTAAGTCTGATAATCTAAGAATTAGGGAACAGACACCCTAATTGACGCGAATCCTAAAGATAGATCTATTGGGCCTAACAAACCCCATCCAAAGTACCAAATGCTTTAGTACTTCGAAATTTATATCATATCCGAAGGGTGTCCCGGAATGATGGGGATATTCTTAAATATGCATCTTGTTAATGTCGGTTACCAGGTGTTCACCATATGAATGATTTTTATCTCTATGTATGGGATGTATATTGAAATATGAAATCTTGTGGTCTATTGTTACGATTTGATATATATAGGTTAAACCTATAACTCACCAACATTTTTGTTGACATTTAAAGCATGTTTATTCTCAGGTGAATATTAAGAGCTTCCGCTGTTGCATACTAAAATAAGGACAAGATTTGGAGTCTATGTTTGTATGATATTATGTAAAAACTGCATTCAAGAAACATATGTCGATGTAATATATTTCTATTGTAATCCATTATGTAATGGTCATGTGTAAACAGTATATTTTAGATTATCATTATTTGATAATCTACGTAATTCTTTTGAAACCTTTATTGATAAAATAAAGGTTATGGTTGTTTTAAAAATGAATGCAGTCTTTGAAAAACGTCTCATATAGAGGTCAAAACATCGCAATGAAATCAATTAATATGGAACATTTATAATCAATATGAACGGGACATTTCAGTTGTTATCCGAGCGTTGGTCTTAGAGAACCAGAATTTTGCATTAGTGTGTCTTATCGAGTTTGTTAGGATGCATTAGTGAGTCTGGACTTCGACCGTGTTTACTTGAAAAATGATTGCTTAACAAATTTTGTTGGAAACTATATATTTTTAACATGTGAATATTATGTGATATATTAATCTCTTAACGCGTTTGATATTATGTGATAGATGTCTACCTCTAGAACAAGTCCCATTGACTCACCTAATAATAATGAAGAGTCAAATGTAAATTGGAATGATTCGTGGACTGATTCACAAGTTCCCGAAGAGGAACCGGAAGAAGAGTCGGAACCGGAAGAAGAGTCGGAACCGGAAGAAGAGTCGGAACCGGAAGAAGAAATAGAACCAGTGGGGGAAATAATAAAATGGTTAAGTAGAAGAAAATCCTCAACCAACCGACCAAAGTTAATTATGGTCAACGGTGTTTCAGCCAAGGAAGCAAAGTATTGGGAGGATTACCAATTCTCCGATGAATCGGATCCCGATAAGGATTCCGATAATGTTATAGAAATTACCCCAACACAATTCAATAAGGCAAAAGAGAACAATAAAGTAAAGGGCATAAAAATAGAGAAATTTGATTCCAAACCCGATGAACTTTATATGTTTCATCAACACCTGTATTTCTTAAGTTGTGACAATAACCCGGGAACCTCTAAACCACCAGGTTTTTCTAAACCAATGTGGAAAACGACGGCTCGTATTAGGGGAACATCATATATCTCTAGAAACTTGGCAAAACGAACCAAAACAGAAGAAGAAGAAACGAGCGAGTCGGAATAAGATAGTTGTATTCGTATGGTGTAATATATGTAATATAGTGTGCTTATGCTTTATGATATATGTAAAAATTGCTTGTATTAATAAGTATTTTTTTTATGTATCTAACTCTTGTCTATTTTACAGTATAAAAACACAAAATGGATAGACAACCCAATATTTTAAGAGACCTACCCGGAGACATGATTGATGAAATCTTGTCTAGAGTCGGTCAGAATTCCTCGGCACAACTATTTAAGGCGAGATCAGTTTGTAAGACATTCGAAGAACGTTCCAAGAATGCCTTGATTTATAAAAGGCTTTCGTTCAAAAGATGGGGGATATCACATTGGGAAATCCATAAGTTACGATGTATTTACTTTGATGCATATATTGCGGGGAACCCAAATGCTATTTTACGCAACGGGTTAAGAAATTATTTTGACTCAATATATCCGAATATAGGACTTTGTGATTTAGAAAAAGCGGCTAACATGAAACATAAAGAAGCATGTTATGCTTACGGGTTAGTAATGTTCGCTTCTCACCAAAGTGAGAACAAGAACATCGGGCTACAACTATTAAACAAAACGTTCCCACAAGTGACGGAGTCTGTAATTGGGGTAAGAAATGAGGTTTTTATGTTATTACGAGACTGTTGGTCATTACGTAACCTTCATCCTTTTGACGACGTTACAACACATTGTCTTACTATCGGTCACAATGGTTATGTTCCACAAAACCAAGGATGGGAAGTGGTATTAGTAAAACCAGAATGCATGACTTGTTTCTGGACGTATGAATTACGTGTCTTTATTGCCTTTGCTGAACGCCTAATTTATTAACTAGAATTATCTTCGCAACTACTTTGTATCAAAGTTTTATTGCTATATTTTATGCTATATGTAAAAAAAAACAGTATTGTAAGTTTGCAAGTTATTGTATAAAGGTTTGAATATGATATATTTTTTTTTTTTGTTTGTGATTAGTTTTTCATATAGAATTGTAGTAGTTGAAATGGTATGTTAGCTACTAAGTATGAACTTAACGGGTAGGTACTACCCGAATTAAAGAGTTTAAAATGCTAATATGAAGAAAGAGCTTTTATAAATAAGTTCATATTACGCTACGAAATACTATTGACTACTCTTGATATTCTATATGATTAACTCGTTTCATTTGACTATTTTGAAGGAAATGGCACCGACTACTCGACACACCTTGAATATGAGCGAAGAGGAATTTCGTGCCTTTCTTGCTTCAAACATAGCCGCAGTACAGGCTGCGCTACATACCAACAATAACCTTGGATCTAGCAGTACAGGAAATCATGTAGGATGCACCTACAAAGAATTCACTGCCTGCAAACCTTTGGAATTTGATGGAACCGAAGGACCGATTGGATTGAAACGGTGGACCGAGAAGGTCGAATCGGTGTTTGCCATAAGTAAGTGTACGGAAGAGGACAAAGTGAAGTACGCTACGCATACCTTCACAGGTTCTACGTTAACATGGTGGAATACCTATCTAGAGCAAGTGGGACAAGATGATGCTTACGCACTACCGTGGTCAGCATTCAAGCACTTGATGAACGAGAAGTACCGTCCCAGAACCGAGGTCAATAAGCTCAAGACAGAACTTAGAGGGTTACGAACCCAAGGATTTGATATTACCACGTACGAAAGACGATTCACAGAATTATGCCTATTGTGTCCGGGAGCGTTCGAAGATGAGGAAGAGAAGATCGACGCGTTTGTGAAAGGATTACCGGAAAGAATCTAAGAAGATATAAGTTCACACGAGCCCACCTCCATACAACAGGCATGTAGAATGGCTCACAAACTAGTGAACCAGATTGAAGAAAGAATTAAAGAACAGACTGCTGAAGAGGCCAATGTGAAGCAAGTCAAAAGAAAGTGGGAGGAAAACGGTGATAAGAATCACCAATACAACAACAACAGCAATTACAACAATAATCGCAACAACTATCCCAACAATCGCAATATCAATCGCAACTACAACAAACGGCCCAACAACAACAACAACAACAACAACGGCAACTACAACAATCATCCCAACAACAATAATAACCGCAACAACAACAACAATCAGAAGCAGCTATGCCAAAGGTGTGAAAAGTATCACTCGGGGTTCTGCACCAAATTTTGCAACAAGTGTAAAAGAAATGGTCATAGCGCGGCGAAGTGTGAGGTCTACGGACCAGGGGTTAACAGAACGAAAGGAACAAATGGTGTCGGAACGAGTAATGGCGGAGCAAGTAGTGTCGGAGCAAGTTATGCCAATGTAGTTTGTTATAAATGTGGAAAACCGGGCCACAATATTAGAAATTGTCCGAACCAGGAGAACACGAATGGACAAGGCCGCGGAAGAGTTTTCAATATTAATGCGGCAGAGGCACAGGAAGACCCGGAGCTTGTTACGGGTACGTTTCTTATTGATAATAAATCTGCTTACGTTTTATTTGATTCGGGTGCGGATAGAAGCTATATGAGTAGAGATTTTTGTGCTAAATTAAGTTGTCCATTGATGCCTTTGGATAGTAAATTTTTACTCGAATTAGCAAATGGTAAATTAATTTCAGCAGATAATATATGTCGGAATCGAGAAATTAAACTGGTTAGCGAAACATTTAAGATTGACTTGATACCAGTAGAGTTAGGGAGTTTTGATGTGATAATCGGTATGGACTGGTTGAAAGAAGTGAAAGCAGAGATCGTTTGTTACAAAAATGCAATTCGCATTATACGAGAAAAAGGAAAACCCTTAATGGTGTATGGAGAAAAGGGCAACACGAAGCTACATCTTATTAGTAATTTGAAGGCACAAAAACTAATAAGAAAAGGTTTCTATGCTGTTCTAGCACACGTCGAGAAAGTACAAACTGAAGAAAAGAGCATCAATGAGGTTCCCGTCGCAAAAGAATTTCCCGATGTATTTCCGAAAGAATTACCAGGATTACCCCCACATCGATCCGTTGAATTTAAAATAGATCTTGTACCAGGAGCTGCACCAATAGCTCGTGCTCCTTACAGACTCGCACCCAGCAAGATGAAAGAACTGCAAAGCCAATTACAAGAACTTTTAGAGCGTGGTTTCATTCGACCAAGCATATCACCGTGGGGAGCTCCTGTTTTGTTTGTCAAGAAGAAAGATGGTACATTCAGGATGTGTATCGACTACCGAGAGTTGAACAAACTTACCATCAAGAACTGCTACCCACTACCGAGAATTGATGACTTATTTGATCAACTACAAGGCTCATCTGTTTATTCAAAGATTGACTTACGTTCCGGGTATCATCAAATGTGGGTGAAAGAAGATGATATTCCAAAGACTGCTTTCAGAACACGTTACGGTCATTACGAGTTTATGGTCATGCCGTTTGGTTTAACTAATTCACTAGCTGTGTTCATGGACCTTATGAACCGAGTGTGTGGACCATACCTTGACAAGTTTGTCATTGTTTTCATTGATGACATACTTATTTACTCAAAGAATGACCAAGAACACGGTGAACATTTGAGAAAGGTGTTAGAAGTATTGAGGAAGGAAGAATTGTACGCTAAGTTTTCAAAGTGTGCATTTTGGTTGGAAGAAGTTCAATTCCTCGGTCACATAGTGAACAAAGAAGGTATAAGGTGGATCCGGCAAAGATAGAAACTGTTGAAAAGTGGGAAACCCCAAAAACTCCGAAACACATACGCCAGTTTTTAGGACTAGCTGGTTACTACAGAAGGTTCATCCAAGACTTTTCTAGAATAGCAAAACCCTTGACTGCATTAACGCATAAAGGGAAGAAATTTGAATGGAAGGATGAACAAGAGAAAGCGTTTCAGTTATTGAAGAAAAAGCTAACTACGGCACCTATATTGTCATTGCCTGAAGGGAATGATGATTTTGTGATTTATTGTGACGCATCAAAGCAAGGTCTCGGTTGTGTATTAATACAACGAACGAAGGTGATTGCTTATGCGTCTAGACAATTGAAGATTCACGAACAAATTATACGACGCATGATTTGGAATTAGGCGCGGTTGTTTTTGCATTAAAGACTTGGAGGCACTACTTATATGGGGTCAAAAGTATTATATATACCGACCACAAAAGTCTTCAACACATATTTAATCAGAAACAACTGAATATGAGGTAGCGTAGGTGGATTGAATTGTTGAATGATTACGACTTTGATATTCGTCACCACCCGGGGAAGGCAAATGTGGTAGCCGACGCCTTGAGCAGGAAGGACAGAGAACCCATTCGAGTAAAATCTATGAATATAATGATTCACAATAACCTTACTACTCAAATAAAGGAGGCGCAACAAGGAGTTTTAAAAAAGGGAAATTTAAAGGATGAAATACCTAAAGGATTGGAGAAGCATCTTAATATTCGGGAAGACAGAACCCGGTATAGGGCTGAAAGGATTTGGGTACCAAAATTTGGAGATATGAGAGAAATGGTACTTAGAGAAGCTCATAAAACCAGATACTCAATACATCCTGGAACGCGGAAGATGTACAAGGATCTCAAGAAACATTTTTGGTGGCCGGGTATGAAAGCCGATGTTGCTAAATACGTAGGAGAATGTTTGACATGTTCTAAGGTCAAAGCTGAGCATCAGAAACCATCAGGTCTACTTCAACAACTCGAAATCCCGGAATTGAAATGGAAAAACATTACCATGGATTTCATCACTAAATTGCCAAGGACTGCAAGTGGTTTTGATACTATTTGGGTAATAGTTGATCGTCTCACCAAATCAGCACACTTCCTGCCAATAAGAGAAGATGACAAGATGGAGAAGTTAGCACGACTGTATTTGAAGGAAGTCATCTCCAGACATGGAATACCAATCTCTATTATCTCTGATAGGGATGGCAGATTTATTTCAAGATTCTGGCAGACATTACAGCAAGCATTAGGAACTCGTCTAGACATGAGTACTGCCTATCATCTACAAACTGATGGGCAGAGTGAAAGGACGATACAAAGGTTTGAAGACATGCTACGAGCATGTGTTATTGATTTCGGAAACAGTTGGGATCGACATCTACCGTTAGCAGAATTTTCCTACAACAACAGCTATCATTCAAGTATTGAGATGGCGCCATTTGAAGCACTTTATGGTAGAAAGTGCAGGTCTACAATTTGTTGGAGTGAAGTGGGGGATAGAAAGATTACAGGTCCAGAGATAATACAAGAAACTACCGAGAAGATCATCCAAATTCAACAACGGTTGAAAACCGCCCAAAGTCGACAAAAGAGCTATGCCGACATTAAAATAAAAGATATAGAATTTGAAATTGGAGAGATGGTCATGCTTAAGGTTGCACCTTGGAAAAGGCGTTGTTCGATTTGGTAAACGAGGTAAATTAAATCCAAGGTATATTGGACCATTCAAGATTATTGATCGTGTCGGACCAGTAGCTTACCGACTTGAGTTACCTCAACAACTCGCGGCTGTACATAACACTTTCCACGTCTCGAATTTGAAGAAATGTTTTGCTAAAGAAGATCTCACTATTCCGTTAGACGAAATATAAATCAACGAAAAACTTTAATTCATCGAAGAACCCGTCAAATAATGGATCGTGAGGTTAAAAGACTTAAACAAAACAAGATACCAATTGTTAAGGTTCGATGGAATGCTCGTAGAGGACCCGAGTTCACCTGGGAATGAGAAGATCAGATGAAGAAGAAATACCCACACTTATTTCCAGAAGATACGTCAACACCTCCAACGGCTTAAATTTTCGGGACGAAATTTATTTAACGGGTAGGTACTGTAGTGACCCGAACTTTTCCATGTTTATATATATATTAAATTAAATTGTTATTTACATGATTAAGTGTTTCCAACATGTTAAGCAATCAAACTTGTTAAGACTTGATTATCTGAAATAGGTTTCATATAGACAATTGACCACCCAAGTTGACCGGTGATTTACGAACGTTAAAACTTGTAAAAACTATATGATGACATATATATGGATATATATATATAGTTAACATGATATTATGATAAGTAAACATATCATTAAGTATATCAACAATGAACTACATATGTAAAAGCAAGACTCCAAACTTAATGATTTTGAAACGAGACATATATGTAACGATTATCGTTGTAACGACATTTAATGTATATATATCATATTAAGAGATATTCATACATCATATTATCATGATAATATAATAATTTAAAATCTCATTTGATATTATAAACATTGGGTTAACAACATTTAACAAGATCGTTAACCTAAAGGTTTCAAAACAACACTTACATGTAACGACTAACGATGACTTAACGACTCAGTTAAAATGTATATACATGTATTGTTTTAATATGTATTCATACACTTTTGAAAGACTTCAAGACACTTATCAAAATACTTCTACTTAACAAAAATGCTTACAATTACATCCTCGTTCAGTTTCATCAACAATTCTACTCGTATGTACCCGTATTCGTACTCGTACAATACACAGCTTTTAGATGTATGTACTATTGGTATATACACTCCAATGATCAGCTCTTAGCAGCCCATGTGAGTCACCTAACACATGTGGGAACCATCATTTGTCAACTAGCATGAAATATCTCATAAAATTACAAAAATATGAGTAATCATTCATGACTTATTTACATGAAAACAAAATTACATATCCTTTATATCTAATCCATACACCAACGACCAAAAACACCTACAAACACTTTCATTCTTCAATTTTCTTCATCTAATTGATCTCTCTCAAGTTCTATCTTCAAGTTCTAAGTGTTCTTCATAAATTCTACAAGTTCTAGTTTCATAAAATCAAGAATACTTCCAAGTTTGCTATCTTACTTCCAATCTTGTAGAGTGATCATCCAACCTCAAGAAATCTTTCTTATTTACAGTAAGATATCTTTCTAATACAAGGTAATACTCATATTCAAACTTTGATTCAATTTCTATAACTATAACAATCTTATTTCGAGTGGAAATCTTACTTGAACTTGTTTTTCGTGTCATGATTCTGCTTCAAGAACTTTCAAGCCATCCAAGGATCCTTTGAATCTAGATCCATTTTTCTCATTTTCAGTAGCTTTATCCAGAAAACTTGAGGTAGTAATGATGTTCATAACATCATTTGATTCATACATATAAAGCTATCTTATTCGAAGGTTTAAACTTGTAATCACTAGAACATAGTTTAGTTAATTCTAAACTTGTTCGCAAACAAAAGTTAATCCTTCTAACTTGAATTTTAAAATCAATTAAACACATGTTCTATATCTATATTATATGCTAACTTAATGATTTAAAACCTGGAAACACGAAGAACACTGTAAAACCGGACATACGCCGTCGTAGTAACATCGCGGGCTGTTTTGGGTTAGTTAATTAAAAACTATGATAAACATTGATTTAAAAGTGGTTCTTCTGTAAAAATGATTTTTCTTATGAACATGAAACTATATCCAAAAATTATGGTTAAACTCAAAGTGGAAGTTTGTTTTCTAAAATGGTCATCTAGACGTCGTTCTTTCGACTAAAATGACTACCTTTACAAAAACGACTTGTAACTTATATTTCCGACCATAAACCTATACTTTTTCTGTTTAGATTCATAAAATAGAGTTCAATATGAAACCATAGCAATTTGATTCACTCAAAACGGATTTAAAATGAAGAAGTTATGGGTAAAACAAGATTGGATAATTTTTCTTGTTGTAGCAACGTGAAAATTGGTAACAAATCTATATTAATCATATCCTAGCTAACTTATATTGTATTATACATGTATTATAATATATTATGTAACCTCGGGATACCATAGACACGTATGCAAATGTTTTGACATATCATATCGACCCATGTGTATATATTATTTGGAACAACCATAGACACTCTATATGCAGTAATGTGGGAGTTAGCTATACAGGGTTGAGGTTGATTCCAAAAATATATATACTTTGAGTTGTGATCTAGCCTGAGACGTGTATACAATGGGTCGTAGATTGATTCAAGATAATATATTTCAATTTTTTTCTGTACATCTAACGTTGGACAACTAGTTGTAGGTTACTAACGAGGACAGCTGACTTAATAAACTTAAAACATCAAAATGTATTAAAAGTGTTGTAAATATATTTTGAATATACTTTGATATATATGTACATATTTGTTATAGGTTCGTGAATCGACCAGTGGCCAAGTCTTACTTCTCGACGAAGTAAAAATCTGTGAAAGTGAGTTATAGTCTTACTTTTAAAATCTAATATTTTTGGGATGAGAATACATGCAGGTTTTATAAATGATTTACAAAATAGACATAAGTACGTGAAACTACATTCTATGGTTGAATTATCGAAATCGAATATGCCCCTTTTTATTAAGTCTGGTAATCTAAGAATTAGGGAACAGACACCCTAATTGACGCGAATCCTAAAGATAGATCTATTGGGCCTAACAAACCCCATCCAAAGTACCAGATGCTTTAGTACTTCGAAATTTATATCATATCCGAAGGGTATCCCGGAATGATGGGGATATTCTTAAATATGCATCTTGTTAATGTCGGTTACCAGGTGTTCACCATATGAATGATTTTTATCTCTATGTATGGGATGTATATTGAAATATGAAATCTTGTGGTCTATTGTTACGATTTGATATATAGGTTAAACCTATAACTCACCAACATTTTTGTTGATGTTTAAAGCATGTTTATTCTCAGGTGAATATTAAGAGCTTCCGATGTTGCATACTAAAATAAGGACAAGATTTGGAGTCTATGTTTGTATGATATTATGTAAAAACTGCATTCAAGAAACATATGTCGATGTAATATATTTCTATTGTAAACCATTATGTAATGGTCATGTGTAAACAGTATATTTTAGATTATCATTATTTGATAATCTACGTAATGCTTTTGAAACCTTTATTGATAAAATAAAGGTTATGGTTGTTTTAAAAATGAATGCAGTCTTTGAAAAACGTCTCAAATAGAGGTCAAAACCTCGCAATTAAATCAATTAATATGGAACGTTTATGATCAATATGAACGGGACATTTCATTATCCATTCTAATTCTAACGGTAAATCAAATGCGTTTAATATCATATTAACTCAATGAATCCGTGATTACATCTGAAGAAAATATATATGTATATATGTTTTCATAAAGATTGTAATTAAAAATTCTTTCGTAAAAAGTGTTAATTGTGAAAATATTTTAACGGGTGGGTAATACCCGAGGAATATTTAGATTTCACATTAATAAGTTACACTGTACATTCTTCGAAGCTGATTCAACAGTCGTTTACTATCCTACTTACATCCACCGATATACAAATCCGTTCACCGCAGAATAACCATATTCATCCAATTTCATCTTGGGATTTTGATTTATCAGAATCCAACAAGTGGCATAATGAAGAAAACATTTGACAAAATAAAAATTGTTAGAAACAAACAAATTAACTATGAGAAATTTTGTTAAGAATCCACGCTAACAGTTCCTAGCTAATTGTTCCTAGCTAACTAATTACATTCTATTTATCGCAATTTAATTATCGCAATTTACATTCTTGCAATTTTATTTATCGTCATTTAATTTCTGTTATTTACTTTACGCACTTTATTTATCGTCATTTAATTTCTGTTATTTATTTTTATGTACTTTAAATATCGGGACACGTATACAAGGTTTTGACATATCATATCGACGCATCTATATATATTATTTGGAATAACCATAGACACTCTATATGCAGTAATGCGAGAGTTAGCTATACATGGTTGAGGTTGATTCTATAATAATATATATAGTTTGAGTTGTGATCGAGTCTGAGACGAATACGGGTCACGATACGTATTAATTAATTCAAAATTATATATTAAACTATATATGAATTATTGAATTGCTAACTGTGGACTATCAACTGTGGACTACCAACATTGGACAATTAAAATGAATTAAAATATTGACTATAACATATGAAACTAAATAATTCTTCAAGTTTGCCACTTGATTTCATCTTAAACGCCATTTGTATCTTGACAATTCTAATCTGCATTCAAACCTTTCATAATTCTTGAAAAAACCTCAATCGAGAGGATGAACCAACGACACTTTATCTACAAAAGAAAAGATCGATGCATCTAGTTATGCACCTGAAAACTCTCGAAAACTGAGTAAATGTTTAACGTGTAGCTGTGCTAATTCCTTTAGCGTTATTATTACCGAAAATAACTTTACAATCTCTTTTCAAATTAGCCAATTTTGTCACAGCTTCAAAATGTCAACTTCAATTTTTCGTGCGAAACAACCTTATTATAACCTTGATATATACGTTGTCTTTTCGCCTTCGTTACCGGGGAACTGTTTATATCCCACCCCATTAACAGTAAATGTACCAGCAACTTCACTACTCTTTGGTGAAAGTCACTTCGATAAATCACTATATTTATTCATTAATATCCTATCATATACTCATCCGCGTTATGTAACGATAATTGCCATACCAATGACAGAGAATCAGCAATCAGTATTTCGAATCTCGCAACGTTTCTATATCAACAGTTATATGTATACATATAACCTTTATCTCTTTGAATTATAATCTTTCATTCTGAAATTCTGAAACGCACCCAGTCTGCAAATTAATGCTCTGAATTTTGAAAAGTTGAATGAAGCAACAAAAAATGTAAACGACCTCAACAGCCAAAAGTTGATGATAAAGAATTGTATGTTGGCAAAGCTCAGAAAAAGTTTGAAACTGAAAAACTGATTGAGCAAACTACGAAGGAGTCTCTGAACAAATCACAAGGACTAAACTTGTACATTAAGAATCCTGATGATTCTGTTTCTGATGAAATCTTTAGCGAATACCTTGCTTCTGACTCCAAACTCTTGCGAAAAAAAAATTTCTTCACCATCCTTTGATATTAGAAATTCCAAGATATCATCATATCTTTCATTATAAATATTCTCCATATTTCTGAAGATATTTTCATAACTATTCTTATCTGAAATCATAAATCTCTTCGTGCTATCAGTGTTACATCATATAGAAACTGTTAGTTTCTATATTCTGTAAACTTTCGAGCTTAAAATATGAATGTTATTGAAGTAATGTTGGAAACTGATGCATGAGTTAGTATAATATAATGACACTTGATCAACGTGATTATATTACAGTAAGTCATGCTGAGTTTCTAATGGGACGTGATGATTCACAGATCATAACGTCATTATGTGCCATGTTACATAACTCTTCCATTCTACTTAACTCCTGAACAAATCAAGAAAATGTATTCTTGATGGTTCTATCTTCCGTGATGTTGATGAATTTGAAAATCAAATCGTTCGATCACGTTCCTTCCTGCTTAGAACAGTATAATCATTCTAAACTCTATATCTACAAATTCTGGACCATTATTCACTTGACTCGAAGTCGGGAAGATAAAACAAAAGCAAAAAGCTCCGAAACATAAGGGAAGATATACAACTCGACAACAACACAGAAATCACAAACCGTGTACATTAATACGAATAGCAATATAAAGACATGGGAGAATAAGAAATACAATAATCCCTAGAGCATAGTAGACATAAACAGATTCCTCTGATGGTAGTTGAAAAAGAAGAGAGATTGATGCGATAATCAAGAAAATATCAAGGACTAGAACTGGATTAAGCATTTTCACAATCTTTTGGATGAATGGACTAAGAAACAAAGTATAGGTGTGATGAAAATAAATGGAACGGAAAAAGTTTAAATTATAATGGAAATGCCAGACAGAGTAATCAAGGCAAATCTCCGAATTTAATTAGAGAGATCCTAATTTCCTTATTTGTCGAAGAATCAAATCTTTTAGATTTTGAAGATTTTTTTTTAATCCCTTGAATTCCGAAATTCAACCAAGACAACGTCAAAAGTTAAGACGCATCTTATTTTCTAAATTCAACCCTGACTCTGTCAAAAGTTAAGATGAATCTTTACTTTCCTATTTCACTCTTTGATGATAGCTTCATTCGTACTCTTCGAATAATCGAATTATTTTTATCCATATTACTCAATGATGATAAAACTCAATTTATCAACTCATATTGTCATGAAAACATTTTTATTGTTAGCCATGACCACCTCACTCAAATTTCGGGACGAAATTTCTTTAACGGGTAGGTACTGTGATGACCTGGGAATTTTTGACTAAATTTAAATTTAATCTTTATTTGATTTCGACACAATAAGCAAAGTCTATCATCTTGATTCTCAAAAATTTTGAACTGCTTTCAAACATTTATTAAACCCTTGACTATTCTTGATGATTCACGAACCATAAATTGTAACATAAACTAAAAGCTAAAAATATTGAAATGATTGTTATGACAAATATTATTATTACAACTTTCACTAATAGCAATATTAATAAATATTAAATATTAAAATTTTTAATAAATTCTATGTTATGATTATCAAAATAAATATTTAAAATATAAATGTTACTATAAGAATGATTAACATTATTAATTATTTGTAATTTAAATATTATTAGCTAATGTAGTTAATACATGTATCATTTATTGATTATTAGTAATATTAACATTATTACTTCTATTATTATTATTATTATTATTATTATTGATATTTAATGATAACATTTGTATGATAAATAAAACTATGTTCCTTATACAATTAATATACCTATATATATAGTCGATATATATAGTATATAAATAGATATATATATATATATATATATATATATATATATATATATATATATATATATATATATATATATATATATATATATATATATATATATATATATATATATATATATATATATATATATATATATATATACAAAATCATATATACATGTTAGTTAAATATATATAAATAACTATATATATAAATAGATATATATATAAATAAATATATATAAAATCAAATATACATAAATACATATATATGTATATAATACGAATACATGTATGTATAGATATTTAAATATATTAATGTTATATACATATATATAATTATAGATGATATATATTCTGTTATCCATACCATCACCATGATTAATTTAATTATCTGATAAATATAAAATCAGGATTTGTACGAATGGAATCATAAGATTTTAACTTGTTCTTATTTTTTTCTTCCCTTCCTGTTCCTGATTAGCAAAGCTGACGACCCAATTGTGATACAAATAAAACTTTATGAATCTGTGTATGTACATAAATCCAAATTCTGTTAGAGGTTATATTCAACTTTTTATTTAATTATTACTATATTTTTTTTTACTTCTGTCCTTGATTGAGTCTGTGAAAAACAAATTGGATATAAATCCAATTCTTTATCTCCATTATCGATTATTAACACTACACCATTTATCAGATTCAATAAATCAAAAGAATACAGAAAAACAGACCCGTTAAAACTCCGTTCTACAACTTTATAGCCAAATTTCAAATTCGAATCCAATTTTAAAAATGAAAAGTGCAGTCATGGTAGGAATTCGTTGTTGAAACTATCTGGAAAGTTTCAGCATCTAACTTCTATTAACGATTCCAAATTTAAGAAGTCAAACTTTTGGTTTTCAAAGTCAACAGGTTGTTCATGAATCAAATTCGAAGTTTATGCTATGATTTATGTTCAATTAACGATTACCACAGTTTCTAAATATGAATTGAAAACTATTTTGTGAAAAAATTGTAAGCTAAAACGTCCTTTAATTCATAATCAATGAATGAGATTTTTTTTTCACGAACAGCTCGCTGCTTCTTTTATTCATTTTTTTTCGATTGGTTGTTAGTAAATAACTCCACCTCTGGTCGATTACAACTAAAATTCTAGCCTTAAAGTTGATTGAGTAATTTAAAGAATTAAAGTGATTCGTTATCTGATGGATTTGATAAAGAAGAAGAACAAGAGAGAAAAACATAAAACATATTATGTATAAAAGTTTAGGAGATAATTCAGAAAGACAGGAATAGAGTAACGGTTAAGGTGTGTTTCGGATTAATGAGAGGTCGGGGGTTATAGCCTTGGCAATGGCATTCTATTTTTTTGAAGTTCAATTAGTGTGAGGTAGTAATCTTGTTATTTTATTGTTATTTTATTGTTGTTATTATTATTATTATTATTATTGTTATTATTATTATTATTATTATTATTATTATTATTATTATTATTATTATTATTATTATTATTATTATTATTATTATTATTATTATTATTATTATTATTATTATTATTAAAAGTATTATTATTAATATTGTCATTATTATTATTATTCATATAAGTATTAGTATCATTATTTTTATAGTTATGATTATAAATATTCATTTTTGTTAAAATTAACATTTTTACTAAAAGTATTATTTATTAAAGTTATCATTTTTATCAATATTATTAAAAGTATCTTATTTTAAATTTATCATTTTTATTATTATTATTTAGTATTACAATTATTATGATAGATAAACATTTTTACATATATTATAGATATCAATATAATTATGTATGAAAGTATTAATTTTAATACATAATAGATAAAGATAAAACATTAATAAACATATATATATATATATATATCATGATATATATATATATATATATATATATATATATATAACACTATTAAATCATAATAAATAATAATTAATAAGAATATATAAACTTGTTCGATTACCATTATACATGTTAATATATATTTAACTGATATAGGTTCGTGAATCCGAGGCCAACCCTGCGTTGTTCAGTTCAGTTGTTCACTGCCGTCATATGTATTTTTACTACAAAATACAGTATTGTGAGTTTCATTTACCTTTTTACCCTTTATATTTTTGGGCTGAGAATACATGCAGGTTTTATAAATGATTTACAAAATAGACACAAGTACGTGAAACTACATTCTATGGTTGAATTATCGAAATCGAATATGCCCCTTTTTATTAAGTCTGGTAATCTAAGAATTAGGGAACAGACACCCTAATTGACGTGAATCCTAAAGATAGATCTATTGGGCCTAACAAACCCCATCCAATGTAACGGATGCTTTAGTACTTCAAAATTTATATCATATCCGAAGGGTGTCCTGGAATGATGGGGATATTCTTATATATGCATCTTGTTAATGTCGGTTACCAGGTGTTCACCATATGAATGAATTTTATCTCTATGTATGGGATGTATATTGAAATATGAAATCTTGTGGTCTATTAAAATGATGGAAATGATTATTTATGTTAAACTAATGAACTCACCAACCTTTTGGTTGACACTTTAAAGCATGTTTATTCTCATGTATGAAAGAAATTTTCCGCTGTGCATTTGCTCATTTTAGAGATATTACTTGGAGTCATTCATGTTATATTACGAAAGACGTTGCATTCGAGTCGTTGAGTTCATCAAGATTATTATTAAGTCAATTATAGTTGGATGTATTTTGAAATGGTATGCATGCTGTGAAATTTCGTTGTAAAGAAAGTTTGACTTTTCAAAAACGAATGCATTGTTTGTAAAATGTATCATATAGAGGTCAAGTACCTCACAATGTAATCAACTGTTGTGAATCGTTTATAATCGATATGGACTTCGTCCGGATGGATTAGGATGGGTCGTTTCATTGTTGACGTTTTAAGCATGTTTATTCTCAGGTGATTATTAAGAGCTTCCGCAGTTGCATACTAAAATAAGAACAAGATTTGGAGTCCATGCTTGTATGATATTATGTAAAACTGCATTCAAGAAACTTATTTTTGATGTAATATATTCATATTGTAAACCATTATGTAATGGTCGTGTGTAAACGGTATATTTTAGATTATCATTATTTGATAATCTAAGTAATGCTTTTTATACCTTTATCGATAAAATAAAGGTTATGGTTGTTTTAAAAATGAATGCAGTCTTTAAAAAATTGTCTCATATAGAGGTCAAAACCTCGCGACAAAATCAATTAACATGGAACGTTTATAATCAATATGAACGGGACATTTCATGGATAACTAGATACAAAAGTGGTGGGGAGGTTGTTTATATATGACAACCTCCCAAGTTACAAAGTTACTAGACATTAACCATAGTAAAAGGTAAATATTGAGTCCCCAAAATAATTAAGAATTTAATTATGACAAACCAACAATCATATACACTAAAATGTTATGTGCAGCCAGCATAGGTTTAGTTATGTATAGACAACAATTGTCGTTGTGTCAAGTGTTTTAGTATGCTGCCTAGTCTACCAGCACAAGGTAGACAGTATTCTTTAATTAGCACAGGAGGAGTGCCCAGCAAATCATGAAGATCAAGTGACTCATCATAGAAGAACCAACACAAGTGGTAAGCAGCATGCTACACGAAGACAGCTATGCTCCAGTACAAGCATTGTGGTTTCTGGAGTGGTCTACATCAATTGTACTATTCAACAGAAGTTGAAGACAAAGTTTGAAATACCCCGTTCATATAGATTATAAGCGATTCACAATAGTTGATTACATCGCGAGGTATTTGACCTCTATATGATACATTTTACAAACATTGCATTCGTTTTTAAAAGACAAACTTTCATTTCATCGAAAGTTGACACGTATACATACCATTTCATAATATATCTAAACTATAAATGACTTAATCTGTCATTTACTTAATAATAATCTTTATTGAACTCAACGACTTGAATGCAACGTCTTTTGAAATATGCCATGAATGACTCCAAGTAATATCTTTAAAATGAGAAAATGCACATCGAAAGATTTCTTTAACACCTGAGAATAAACATGCTTTCAAATGTCAACCAAAAAGTTGGTGAGTTCATTAGTTTATCGTAATCAATCATTTCCATAATTTTAATAGACCACAAGATTTCATTTATTCAATAATCATACACTCGCAAGTGTTTAAAATTCATTCATATGGATTGAACACCTGGTAACCGACATTAACAAAATGCATCTAGAATATCCCTAAACATATAAACATCGAAGTACTAAAGCAGTTCAAATTCTCTAACTGGGGCGTGTCAAAGCCCATAGATCTATCTTTAGGATTCACGTCAATTGGTGGCAATTATAATAAACACCAATTCTTAGGCTACCATGTTCAACAAGGGTGATATCCAGTATAACAATTCAACTATAGAATGTAGTTTCGATTACTTGTGTCTATTTCGTCAAACATTTATAAAAGTGCATGTATTCTCAGTCCCAATAATATATATTGCAAAAGCATTTAAAAGGGGAGCAAATGAAACTCACAATACTCTATTTCGTAGTAAAAATACATATGAAGTCATTGAACAAGTGCAAGGTTGGCCTCGGATTCACGAACCTATATTAAGTATATATATATATTTATATGTTGGTCAATAACTATCTAATAATTTAGGTCAGGTCATAGTGTATCGCAATCCTAATGCTCGAGATTGATATGCAAAAGTCAACAAAAGTCTATTTGACTCAAGATGATTTACAAAATTTTATTCATGTTTATTATATAACTTAAATAGTCGTTTTATATATTTAAATATATTTATCAAATTTTATTAAAGTAAAAATAATACAAGTCATTTATTAATAAATAAAAATTTATATTGAAATTTAAATTAAAATTTATATATGCTAAAAATATACTTGTATATATCTTAAGTAATATAATTTATAAAGCTCACTTAATATCATAAATATATAGTGGTATGTAATATTAATGTAAATTATATTACGTGTGGTAAAAATATCTTTATATCACATATTTATTTGTTATTGATAATAACAATAAGAAGTAAAAGTTGTATTATATCGTAATAATAATAATTATTATTATTCTAATAATAATAATAATAATAACAATATTTATATTTACTAAAAACGTTGTTAATTATGATAAAATGATAATTCTAATCATGATAATCTTAATAATGAAACTTTTTAATATTAACTATAATAATAATAATATTTCATAAAAATAATTATTCTATTAAAAATGATAATTTTTATTAATAATAATACTAAAATGATAATAAAAATGATATTTTATAATAACAATGATATTTCTATTAAAAATAATAGGTTTAGTAAAAATGATAGTTTTAATATTAATAATACTTTTAATAGTAATAGTAATGATAAAAATATTGAAAATGATATTTTTATCTAAATCAATATCTTACCATATTTTAATTTCATCATGATACTTATACTCATTATTTCCTAATCGATTTGTTTAATAGTTTTTAATCCTCTTTTATATCGCATTTATAATAATGATAATAATAATAATAATGATAATAGTAATAATAGTAATGATAATGTTAAATAATAATTTTAATGATAATAACGGTAGTAATACTAATAAAAATGACAATTCTTAATAATAATACTTATAACGATAATGATATTGATAATAATAATAATAATTATTAGATAATAATTATAACGACGATAATAACAACGATAGTAATAATAATCATTTTAACAATAAATATACTAAAATTAATAATAATTCAGTTGACTATATCTTTTAATCCGTTCATCGAAATCACACGAGTTCTAAAGGAAAAGTTCTTAATTTTTTGCAAGCTTTCCAAAGACATGCATATCATATACCTTATCTCAGTAGCATATGTATCTAATTCAGGATTCAACATAACCTATCTAACGACAATAATAAACATACAAACATGCATGATCCTATATACTCGAGCACTAGTCATGGATATACTAATAATATATAAAAGTTAAGTTATGAGTGCTCACGTATCAATATTGAGATTCAATATTGCAGAAAAGGTACGTAGACGCAACGGAGATAATAAACACTAGATTGCCCTCACGAGTATACCCCCGAATAATACCATCACCTCCATAGCTATAACCCATAATTTTCTTAATTCCATCCCGCTTGAAAACCCCGTTTTGAAATAACCCGCTCATGACCTCGTCGTAATATTTTATGTATAATACAAATAATAATGTGGAGTAAATATATATATATATGTAAATCAATTGAGAGAGTTTAGAGAAATATATTTTCAAGTTTCTATGAAATAATGAAACCTATTGAATTTTATTTATAATAGATTTTTGAATTATTAAAGTGAATTATTAAAGTATGAATTATTAAAGTGAATTATTAAAGTATGAATTATTAAAGTGAATTATTAAAGTATGAATTATTAAAGTGAATTATTAAAGTATGAATTATTAAAGTGAATTATTAAATTTAAAGTAAAGTAAAAGTAAAGTAAAGGTAAAGTTAAAAAGTATAAAACTATGTACGTATAATACACGTATAAATATATATAATATTAATTTAAATCATTATATATATTTAATAAAATAAAATATAAATATCGTTATCTTTATCATACTAGTTAAGTAATGAGTTGTTAAAAGTGGTTCTAGATATTTATAAAAGTTATATACGTTTTAGTAATAAAGTTGTTTTTAAACTGAAAACGTTTTTGTACGTTTGAAACTAAATCAATTAAATATGATAATTTTGTTTTCCAAAACTAAATATTTTTAAGAATCATTTTGTTAAAAGGTTAAAATAATGGAAATCGTTATATCATAAAACGTTTTAGAAAAGTAGAATTAAATATATACTCATAATAGGTTTCAAGTTTTTTTTAAATTACCGTTTGTTAGTGAAACGTGGGATAAAGTCCAATGATTAATATAAGCGTATGAAACCATCTTAATGTAAAATGTCGATTTACTTAACTTTTATCTATTTCCTAAGTTATCTATATTCCCAAATTTCACTTTCACCCTAAATAATATGAAAGTTAACTAGTTAACACATATATAGGAAATTCAACAGGAAACTCCACTAACCCTTGTTTAGTTCCCGTTAATTGACACATTTGTTCTTACTTATAAATCACTTTACCATTTTCCGAATGTTGTCAAAAAGAATAGATTTCTTAAATCACAGTGGACCTCATAACATAGACCCATAATCATATTACAATGTATCTGATAATTCAATCATTTGATATTATCTTTTAATTCTGGCGATAAATATATTAAACATATATTGAAACAAATACGTTTATGTAAAGTATTATACATCTAATACTTTGTTAACGTTTTCAATTAATATAACTATATTATATATACGTATCTATATATACATAAATGTTCGTGAATCGTCGAGCACAGTCAAAAGGTAAACACAGTTCAAAGTTTTTGAGATTTCAACATTACAGACTTTGCTTATCGTGTCGGAAATATTACATCATTTAAAGATAAAGTTTAAATTTGGTCAGAAATTTCTGGGTTGTCACAGTACCTACCCGTTAAAGAAATTTTGTCCCGAAATTTGATTGGGATGGTCATGGCTGACAATAAGTATGTTTTCATGACGCATGCGAGCTGAAAATTAGCGTTTTATCTTCATCGAGTAATGTAGATAAAATAATTTGATTTTGTGAAGAGTACGAGTGAAGCTATCGCCAAAGAGTGAAATGAGTAAATGTAGGTTAGTTTTAACCTGTGACGTAGTCACGGTTGATTTCCGGAATTCAAGGGATTTAGAGAAAATCTTTGTAATAAGATTTGGTTCTTCGGTAATTAAGGAAATTTGGATCCACTTTGATTAAATGCGATAATCTGTTTTGATTGCCCTGTCGGATATTTTATTATATATCCACCCCCTTCGTTTCTTTATTTCTACAACTCACCCTTCTATTCTTTCTCCCTCAATTCATACTTTAAAGCATTCGTCAATATGCTCCATCCAGTTCTGATTCTTGATATACTCCTAACTTTCATATCTGTCATTCTTCTTTTTCATCTTCCGCCGAAAGAATCTATTTATTTTTGATAGGTCAGATCATGTTGAGTTTGAGAGAAATGATAAGATAAAGAAAGATTCGGTATGTAAGCATGAGACTCGGTATTAGAGAGAATTGGTACAATTACATTCCACAGCTTCTAGAACTCGGTTATAATGCAATGGCTATCTAATTAGGACTACTTAGGTTCTTTATATAGCCCTCTTCTAAGGAACCTTCATTTAAGCTTATTTTCACATTAACACTATACAACTTCGGGGTCCTAACAATCTCCCCCTTAGTGTTAAATGTGAACTTTACAACATAATCCTATTTTGAAACATCTAAAGGAACTTTGTTCCTCTGAAGTGAACTTTAGATTTGAATCCCTTGAGATTCTCATATCTTCGTATATTCACTCTTGTTTTGAGACGACTTTTTAATCTTGTGAGAATGTATTTGACAATCTCAATATCTTCAGTTGAATAGCAGTTATTGATCAATCTCCATCTCATGTACTTGAAAGCATACATCAACGTTCCGTCTGAGTATCTTCTGAAATCTGAGACTCTGATGAATATCTTTGTATAGTGATAATTGACAAGTACAAACCCATATGGACAGTCTCTCACTTCAAGTAAGGACATGTATCTTAGCTCTTCAATCATTTGATTTGTTGGTTTGATTCCGAGCTTTTTGTGTCCAGATTCCAATCCCAACTGAAAATCATGAACTGACATCCATCTCATCGAATCAAGAATAAACCTGTAGACTGCCTTCATTGCAGTAGCATGATAAATTGTTGCAGATTCATTCAAGTTAATCAGATAGTTGTAAATGAAAATAATGTCATCCATCTTCAGTTTATCAAAATCCGCTTCTGAGAATTGATAATCCTCATCATCCATTCTTGTAACTTGAAACAATGGCATCTTCACTCCATCCTTATTAATCATCAAAATCTTATTTATTCTTTTAATCTCTGAACTCCGCTGAATTTGAAGTTTCTCTTCATTCTTCAATTTGAATTTGTCACGAATACTCAGATAAGCTTTGAGAAATTCTGGTTTCTTATGATATTTTCATGCACCCAGAACACTCATTGATGCAGAAAGGACGAGATCAGAATCACCATAAATTGTATATGCTTGTTGTTCAATGAATGGTGCACGAAGAATATTTTTCTCTTCATCCTCACTCAGTTGGTAATTTGCATCACGTTCAAGAACAAACTCTGCATTTTGAAAATGAACATTCAAATCGGGAGGAGTCGTGGTATCTTCTTTGCCATTAGAGAAAATCTCCTTTTCGAAGTGTATTCCAAATTCGTCAGTTGGAGATGTCAAATTAACAAATTGATGATCATTGAATTCATTGGCGACGCTCGATGACCCCTTCAAAATATCTTCAATGTTGTCAAAGTTTTTATTGTCCTCTTGAGTTAACTTTTTCTCTGATAGATCAGCTGAATCCATAATCATTAACATTCCTGAGTCACCCTCTCTCTGACTTTCCGATTCATCTAGAAAACTTTCACACTGAATTTCTTCAATTTCATCACTGGAATCAGATACATCAACAACATCTTTATCCTTCTGTTGACTAGATGTACCAGCTTCATAAGTTGATCTTTGAAAAACACTGAACCGATAACCACCTTGTCTATTCTCCCCCTCATGAAGATTGTCGGGATCGAAATCATCATGATCAGTCATGTGAATTGGTCCAGGTGACTTGCATGGAGATAAAGGATATACTATCCTTGCTTGCTCAAGATAAATCATCATAGTTTCGCGAACTTCATTAAGATCAGTTCGTTTAGCAAACTCAGCAAGATAGAGCTGCTCCACCTCATTGTCAGAGAGATATTGTAATCTATATCTATTTGAACTTCGAGAAGGTGACCCAGTTGGTGAAACAACAGTGTAACCATGAACAAAAGCAGCATCAGCAGCAACTGTTGAAGGTGATGTCGGTGGAAGTGTTTGAGTTGCCGTGAGGGCAGGTAAGGATGATTGTGCGGTATTATTCTTATATGTAGGGCTGTACATACTACTAGTCAGATTCGTGATATACCATTCTGATGGAGGTTGGGTAACAACCGGAGTTGTCACCGGCGAAGTTTCTTTCAAAGCATCTACCTCCATGACTTTGGTCTCATGGGACTCTGACAGAGTAGTAGAACTACCCGTCTGTTTAGTTCTCGCAGAGATATTGCTATCCCCGACTCCTGAAATCATTGATATACCATGAGGTGGCACATCTTTTTTAGTTAAAGACTCTTCCTCCAGACCCTGAGATTCAGAATCCGAAAGAGAAGTGGTTTGAACCAATGGATCACTTTCATGAACCAAGGGAACAGTCTGCTGGAAGTCTGATAAATATCTCGAAGGATTGCCATGTAGACTCGTTTCCATGGGATGCGGCAGATCTTCCTCATCAAGATAAGCCAGACCTCGAGACCCTGTTGTACGTTGAAGTACAGGAGGATTTCCAGCCGATACGCAGGGTGCCTTTTCAAGATTTTTCGGCTCCCCTTCGGCCGTTCTAGACTTCAATGATTGAGTTTCCTCAATCAATTGAGTCAACGCAGACTTTACTGCAGAGGAAGACTTTACTTCCTTAGATGCCGAAGCACCTTGCTTTATAGGATTTATTATTAAGTCCTGTTTAGATTGGATGGGCTTAGTGGTCGTTTTACCATCCGTGCGTTTAGATCTCTTGCCTACCGAAGCTTGCGCTTCATTTAGCGTAGGGCTTACTGTTATTCTTGAATGTGATACGGAGATGGGTGAGGGTGACCTAATTGGCTCTAGGTCTTGGTCCGTATCACCACTGGTTGGAGTAACTGTTTGGCGGACGATGGGTGTCGAAGTCCTAGATCTAGTTACTCGTTGGGTTGGCGGAGTCTGAATCATCTCATCAGGCATGTATCGAGTTCTCTTAGGAGAATGTTCAGGAGATGATTCAGATGATGTTGCTGAAGTGTCACTGCTTACTTCGTATAACAACCCTCATATTTCCATACCTGAATTGACTAATTTGACTATAGGGTTGTTATCCATACGTAATATATAATTAAATTCGACGTTGATCAAATATTTATTTTTAGTCGGCATGTTCTGTTAACTAAAGTTTACACTAATTATATAAAATAACTTTAGTTAATATTAATGCGTATTATATTTAAAACTATATGTAACATAATTATTAATTAAATGATAAGTTATTTTAATCATTATATATATTTTTAGCTTATAAAAAAATAAAAATAAAAAGAAATAAGATTTTTTTTATAAATTAAATAATGAGCCCATGAATTTTGACTAAATATTTTCAAAAACAAAAACTTATTAAAAATATTTTTAACATGTTTTTATTATTTTGTCAAAATTGGCACCTTTATTTTATTATTTTTTTCTTTTCACCAATCATTTTTTACCTATAAATACATGGCTCCTCATTCATTTTTTCTTGCCAAACACAAAAACTTAAGTTATTCTCTCAAAACCTTGAAGAAAATTTGAGGTACTTTCTATTTTTATTATTTTTTTTCAATATTGTCATTTATATTTATATTTATTGTATATTCTTTGTAAAATTCGAAATTAATTATGTTTATATGTTATAATTAGTATTATAAGTGTTATGATGCATAAAAATAATTTTGATAATTTATGGAATATTATTTATAATTAAATAAGAATTATGTAGTGTTTAAACGTAAAAACAATGTAAAATTCGTAATAAATACTTTTAACCAAAAATAAAATATATATAATTTTTTTATGAGTTTTTAAAACTTATATAGATCTGAAAAAATTATAAAAAAAATTACTTGGGTCAAATTGGTATTTATTATATAATTAAACTCTATTATTATGTAATTTGAAGGTAAATTAAGAATAAATATAAAATAATAAAAAAATATTTTTTTAAATATTTTTCTACAGGTTATTAGACTGATAGAAACTTATAAAAATTATAAAAATAATTATGTAGGTTTATTTAGTAATTATGTAGAATTAAAATTATTTTGTGAATACATTAAGGGTAAAAACAAAAATAAATACGAAAATATAATAAAAATGTTTTCTTAAATTTTTCTACTAATCTATATGATTAACTAAGACTATAAAAATTATGTATGTAATTTTTAGATATTTAATTTATTATTTAGACATTTTTGAATAATGTTCGATTAATAAAACAGTATTATTTTTGAAGTAATTTAGGTATTTATTTAAAGGTAATTATATTTGATATATATAAGACATACTAAGGTATAATAAGTAAATATTAAATAAAACTTAGGTTATATTATCACATATATAATTATTAAGTACATTAATAATTCGTTGTGTGTATACACCTAAAGTGAAGGTTAATCAAAGATAATGTATAATTCATGTGAACTTCATCGCTACTCACGGTCGTAAGTGAATGATGTCTAGGTTGCCATTTATGGGTAAGCTTGTGGATCTCGAATGCCATGACTTAGATTCTGGTCAAGAATCCTGGGCCCCCGGTTACATCTGGTCATTCCTGACTTATTTGATAGCAACGAAGTTTGAGTAAAGTTATACAACGTCTTGCTAAAGATTAACCCAAACTTTCTAAAATTGTAAAATTACTATAAGTGGAAACTTTCCATAAATAGTAACCTTCCGAAAATGGAAATTCTTTAGTGAACCATTACTATCAATATAGTACTATATACTATTGTCTGTTAGGCAATGTCTGATCATACGTTCTATCTCTAGGTTGAGATCTTGGTCACGTCCTTTCGTTCAATTCTTTCGTGTGCTACTAAGGTGAACTTCATAGCCCCACTTTTTACTGTTTCATAACTGTTTTATAACTTTTGGGGTGAGACACATGCTTGCTTTATAACTGTTTTACACTTAGACACAAGTACTAAATTGTTAACTATGCTGTCATGCTTTGATTCATGCTAAATCCCTACCGTAATATCGTTAATTGCTACGTTTAAATGCAAACTTAATTATTGTGAGTAGGCCTATTGAGAGTAACGTCTCTAACCATTGTACCGTTGGTCTTTGGTTACATAATAATGATTCCACGACACTGACAGTACAAGGTGTCATAGGGTAAACTTGTTTAGTAGCGATATTACAAAATGCAGCACCACTTTTAGATTGATATTTCTATATCAATCAACTTTAAACTAAATCTTGTGGTCTAAAACTTTGGATATTATTTATAAACCTATGAATTTCACTCAACCTTTTTGGTTGACACTTTAAGCGTGTTTTGTCTCAGGTGATGATTGAGCTAGCTGCTACTTGCTACTAGATGATTGATGTATGCTTTGCTGCTTGTATGGAGTCCATCATTCATATTTATCATTTTGTTTAAGACATTTTCCATTTACTGTACTCTTATGATGTAAAACTTTGAATAATGCTTCCGCTGTTTATTTAATAAATAAAACGTCTCATTTAGAGTCGTTCTCGCTTATACAACTGTGTTATGATATGATTGGTCACAATTACCCTGGTCCATTTTGGGGGTGTGACAGATTGGTATCAGAGCATGTTGTTGTAGAGAACCAGGATTGTATCTCATGTGTGCCTTATACAATTAGGTACCTTAGCAATGTAGGACTACAACTTCCTTTGACTATAGTGCCTTTAATTGTTGCCTTTAACAGTTAAATGCTACACTATACTTTAGAAACTTTACTTATCTTAGAATGCCGAGCCAATCTAAGAACTCTGCTCATTCTCCTAAGTAGTATTCAATTCCGCCACCACATTTAAATGCGACACCGTTCTCGACATTCCTATGTCATTTATCATGGTTTTGTGTATTACATATGTATTACATGAAATATTATCCATGAATTTTTGAAACTCCTATATTTGTTACTATTCATACTCAAACGTATATAACTCCCTGTTATATCACGTACCTATATGCTTTATGCCTTTATGCATCAGTTTGCGAACCGAAAAATGTCATTGAGTTATCAAGAATCTCAAAGACATTATAATGTCATCACTACTCATATTCATTACTTTTATACCTTTTATTTCTCGTTATTGAATTTTCTTGACGGATGGCGTCTACGAAACTCTAGAATGGAAGGGTTTGGATTACCGATTTAAAGGATCCTATAGCTCAAGCCCCTAGACCTGAATAGGCCATTACGAATTAAAAGTCTTTAATCGAAAGATTATCAGATTACATACTTATCATTTTATCATCTCGACACGTCATACTGCTATTATTGGATTATAGACACATCATATCTTATTATATCTTATCATATCTATCTTAATAAACTTTGTCTAACACTTTTCCTAAATTTCCTCCGTAAATTACGGAAATCTTTTTGCTATATATAAGTATATCAAGAAGACAAATATATCATTCAATATTCAACACTCATCTCATAACAAAAACCCTTATTCCGATCAGATAATATGGATTTCTCACATGATTCCTCGAACTCCTCGAGCTCCAATGGCAGCGTAACCGGAATGAACCAACCAATTAGTCATCATCTATTTTGGATGAATTGGGGATGGGTTCGTAGTAAACTTAATGAATAGAGACAAGAAAAGGTGATCCCTTCCACCAACCGAATTCACCTCTTGGTGAAGAACCAGAAGCACTTACCGGCGAACCCGTTCGGAACACTATTTTCACCCTCATTTTCAGGGTATCCAGTCACGAATATATAATATCTAAAATTCTAGATCTTATTCATCCACTTTTCCGAACCGCCAATCACCCCGGAATAATAGAAGAAGTCAATGAGCTTCGCGCTCGAGTGGTGGCTCTGGAGAATATGGTGCGAAACCTACGAGCACCAGCAGCAGCACCAGCAGCATAACCAGCATCACCAGCAGTACCAACAGCATCACCACCAACAACATCAGCTTCACCAACAACAAACACCATAATCTGTACCTCGAATATCAACATCATACGCCCCATAGATACCAAGGAATATTAGTAATAATGAGTTAAGATGTATTGACTCATTCTTCCTGAAAATTATATATGTATACTTTATATATATATATATATATATATATATATATATATATATATATATATATATATATATATATATATATATGGTTTGGAACAATAATAAATATTTTCGTATTAAGCTATTATGTGTGAATCTTAAATAGTATGTACTACTTGGTTAATTCATATCATTAATATGCTATGATATACATTCCTCGTTAATCACTGCTTCATCACAATAAACTCCATTTCATAATAAACTAAGTGTATTATTCAAATACATGTTTGGTTTTACACTTTCACTTTCGATGTACTCAAAACTCTTTAGAAAACATCATTCGTGCCTTGTGAATTTCACAAGAATTCCACGAGCATCAACATCATATACCGAGGTATATCAATAACAATGAACGATGGAGTATTGATTCATAACTTCGTTAAAGAAAGATTCTGCGATGATTATGTAATCTCTCAAGTTTTGAAGATTATTTATTCTCGCTTCAACCGCAAATCAAATGATTTTAATAGTATATTAACTCATTAAATCTATATTATACGTGAAGAATACATATATGAACGTATATCTTCATAAAGATTGTAATTAAAAATCCTTTTGTACAAACTGTTAATTGTGAAAATATTTTAACGGGTAGGTAAAACCCGAGAAATATTTATATCTCACATCAATATCTTACATTGTACATTCTTCAAATTCTGATTCAATAATTAGTAACTATACTACTTACATCCACATATGTATCCGTTCACTAAAGAACAACCATTTACAAACAAATTTAATTACCTATTCTGATTTGGACATATCGGAATCCAAGTAAAGCTTTAGCAAGTGTAATCTTCCTAAAGATCACTACATTCATGAATTATATTCATTTGTATTCTATGATGAATTATCACATCAAACCACCGAAATTATCGTTCATTACTTTTGAAATCAACAACGCCTATTCATCAACCATTAGATCCGTTGACGATTACAATCAGCTTTTAATCATCTAAAAATTAAATTTCTTGAAACCATCTCGGATTGATAACCGATGAATCAAATATGGCTGCATTAAATGCAGAGGAAATAGCAAAATTGTAGATGGTCTCAATGGCCAAAAGTTTTATAATAAAGAATGGTACGTTGGAAAAGCTCAAAAGAAAATTTGGAACTGAAAAACGGATTGAGCTAACCATGGAGGAGACCAAGGATAAATACAAGGACCAAACCCTATATTCAAAGAATCCAAGTAATTCTAGATCCGATGAAACCTTTAGAGAATATCTTGCTCCGAAGTTATGTTAAAAGCTTGCGGAAAATTTTTCTTCATCAACCTTCGAACTTAGAAATTCCAAATTGTCGTTATAAATATCCTCTATATTTTTGAAGATATTTTCATAACGATTCTTGTCCACAATTAAGTATCTCTTTGCGATATCTTTATAAAGGAAACTATTTTAGTTTCTATATTCAGTAAAATTCAAGTTTAAATTATAAATGTTTTGAAGAAATGTTGGAAATTGAAGCATGAGTTAGTATAATATAATGACGTCAGGCCAACTTGATTATATTACAGTAAGTCATGCTAAATTTTTAATGGAAGATGATGATTTATAGACTTTATAATCATTATTTGCCATGTTACACGACTCTTACATTCTACTTAGTCTCTGAACATATCAAGAACATATATTCTTGATAGTTCTATCCTCAGTAATTCTGGTAATTTACCAAATCAAATCGTGATATTACGCTTAGAACATTAGGTTCATTCGAAACTTCATACCTACAAATTCTGGACCATTACTCGCTTAACTTAGAGTCGAGAGCAGAATAAAAAGGTAAAGAGCTCCGACATATAAGGGAAAATACAAAGCCCGATAACAACACGGAAATTATAAATCATGTATATCAATGCGTATAGCAACATAAAGACACGGGAGAATTAAAAACACTATAACCCCAAGAGCATAGTAGAAGTAAACAGATTCCTCTGGTGGTAAAAGAAAAAGAAGCATGACTGCATATATGGTCAATATAATAACAAATATCAATACGGGATTGAGCATATTAACAAATCTTTGGAAGTATGAATCTAGGAAGAAAGTATAGAAGTGGTGAAGATAATGAAACGGAAGAAGCTAATTTATAGCAAAATTTCCAAACATAGCAATCGAGGCAATTCACCACATTTAATCAAAGAAATCCCAAAATTTCGTAAATACCGGATAATCAAATCTTATAGATTACGAAGATTTCCTTTAATCCCTTGAATTCCGGAAATCAATCGTGACTACGTCAAAAGTTAAGGCGAACATTTAATTTACTCATTCACTCTTTTACGATAGCTTCGTTTATACTCTTTCTATAATCGAATCATTCTATCCATATTATTCAATAGTGATAAAACTTTATTCTTCAACTTATATTCATCATTACAATATTTTTGTTGTAAACAATGATGATCTCTATCAAATTTCATGACTATAATTTTCATGAACTACTCTCTGTTTTATCTACCCTAACATTGTGGCATAAACGCTCAAGGTTTAAATGAACTCGATATTATTCATAACACATTTTATATATCCAATTTACTGAAATGACTTGTATAACATCATCATTTTGAATGATCTCCGCATTAATAATAAAATGCACTTCGTAGAAGAACTTGTAGAAATTATGGTATGTATGATTTTAATTCTTGAAACAGAACAATATTCTATCCGTTGGAATTCACGCAAGGCCCCGAGCATACCTGGGAACGTGAAAACCAAATAAAACGTAAATATCCTCGTCTATGTACGAACAACACCGATTAATGGCAACAACTAAATTTCGGGACGAAATTTCTTTTAACGGGTAGGTACTATAACAACCCTCATATTTCCATACCTGAATTGACTAATTTGACTATAGGGTTGTTATCCATACGTAATATATAATTAAATTCGACGTTGATCAAATATTTATTTTTAGTCGGCATGTTCTGTTAACTAAAGTTTACACTAATTATATAAAATAACTTTAGTTAATATTAATGCGTATTATATTTAAACCTATATGTAACATAATTATTAATTATATGATAAGTTATTTTAATCATTATATATATTTTTAGCTTATAAAAAAATAAAAATAAAAAGAAATAAGATTTTTTTATAAATTAAATAATGAGCCCATGAATTTTGACTAAATATTTTCAAAAACAAAAACTTATTAAAAAAATTTTTAACATGTTTTTATTATTTTGTCAAAATTGGCACCTTTATTTTATTATTTTTTTTTCTTTTCACCAACCATTTTTTACCTATAAATACATGGCTCCTCATTCATTTTTTCTTGCCAAACACAAAAACTTAAGTTATTCTCTCAAAACCTTGAAGAAAATTTGAGGTAGTTTCTATTTTTATTATTTTTTTCAATATTGTCATTTATATTTATATTTATTGTATATTCTTTGTAAAATTCGAAATTAATAATGTTCATATGTTATAATTAGTATTATAAGTGTTATGATGCATAAAAATAATTTTGATAATTTATGGAATATTATTTATAATTAAATACGAATTATGTAGTGTTTAAACGTAAAAATAATGTAAAATTCGTAATAAATACTTTTAACCAAAAATAAAATATATATAATTTTTTTCTGAGTTTTTAAAACTTATATAGATCTGAAAAAATTATAAAAAATAATTACTTGGGTCAAATTGATATTTATTATATAATTAAACTCTATTATTATGTAATTTGAAGGTAAATTAAGAATAAATATAAAAAAATAAAAAAATATTTTTTTAAATATTTTTCTACAGGTTATTAGACTGATAGAAACTTATAAAAATTATAAAAATAATTATTTGGGTTTATTTATTAATTATGTAGAATTAAAATTGTTTTGTGAATACATTAAGGGTAAAAACAAAAATAAATACAAAAATATAATAAAAACGTTTTCTTAAATTTTTCTACTAATCTATATGATTAACTAAGACTATAAAAATTATGTATGTAATTTTTAGATATTTAATTTATTATTTAGACATTTTTGAATAATGTTCGATTAATAAAACACTATTATTTTTGAAGTAATTTAGGTATTTATTTAAAGGTAATTATATTTAATATATATAAGACATACTAAGGTATAATAACTAAATATTAAATAAAACTTAGGTTATATTATCACATATATAATTATTAAGTACATTAATAATTCGTTGTGTGTATACACCTAAAGTGAAGGTTAATCAAAGATAATGTATAATTCATGTGAACTTCATCGCTATTCACGGTCGTAAGTGAATGATGTCTAGGTTGCCATTTATGGGTAAGCTTGTGGATCTCGAATGCCATGACTTAGATTCTGATCAAGAATCCTGGGCCCCCAGTTACATCTGGTCATTCCTGACTTATTTGATAGCAACGAAGTTTGAGTAAAGTTATACAACGTCTTGCTAAAGATTAACCCGAACTTTCTAAAATTGGAAAATTACTATAAGTGGAAACTTTCCATAAATAGTAACCTTCCGAAAATGGAAATTCTTTAGTGAACCATTACTATCAATATAGTACTATATACTATTGTCTGTTAGGCAATGTCTGATCATATGTTCTATCTCTAGGTTGAGATCTCGGTCACGTCCTTCCGTTCAATTCTTTTGTGTGCTACTAAGGTGAACTTCATAGCCCCACTTTTTACTGTTTCATAACTGTTTTATAACTTTTGGGGTGAGACACATGCTTGCTTTATAACTGTTTTACGCTTAGACACAAGTACTAAATTGTTAACTATGCTGTCATGCTTTGATTCATGCTAAATCCCTACCGTAATATCGTTAATTGCTACGTTTAAATGCAAACTTAATTATTGTGAGTAGGCCTATTGAGAGTAACGTCTCTAACCATTCGACCGTTGGTCTTTGGTTACATAATAATGATTCCACGACACTGACAGTACAAGGTGTCATAGGGTAAACTTGTTTAGTAGCGATATTACAAAATGCAGCAACACTTTTAGATTGATATTTCTATATCAATCAACTTTAAACTAAATCTTGTGGTCTAAAACTTTGGATATTATTTATAAACCTATGAATTTCACTCAACCTTTTTGGTTGACACTTTAAGCGTGTTTTGTCTCAGGTGATGATTGAGCTAGCTGCTACTTGCTACTAGATGATTGATGTATGCTTTGCTGCTTGCATGGAGTCCATCATTCATATTTATCATTTTGTTTAAGACATTTTCCATTTACTGTACTCTTATGATGTAAAAATTTGAATAATGCTTCCGCTGTTTATTTAATAAATAAAATGTCTCATTTAGAGTCGTTCTCGCTTATAAAACTGTGTTATGATATGATTGGTCACAATTACCCCTAGTCCATTTTGGGGGTGTGACATTTCGAGTGTTGTGGAAAGGGTTGGTTCAATCCTAGTTGGACTAGGTTCCCTGATCCTCACGGGTTGAGTTTGGTGTGCTACCCTACATCGTTTGAGGTTCACCCTAAGTGGAGGATTAGCTGGCCTGGGTGGTTTAACTACAGGTTCCTCTACAACCTCTGGGGCTGGAACCACAACAGGTTCAACTTGTTCTTGTTGTACCGGGTTCGGAAGAGGTATTCCTACAGCCTGAAAATAAGAACACATACGAGCGTCTTGGGGTTCAGCTTGCCTCACTAGCCAATTTGGAATTGGCGCAGTGAATTGATTATCAGACACCATAGGGGTGTTCATCTTCAGCTCTCCAAACCTTTTCATCTGTAATCCATGTGTACCTGGTACAAAGATATTTGCATTTCTGCAAGCATTGATAGCATCATGGATAAAGATACAGAAAAACCTTTCGCAAGGGATGTATGAACCCCTTGGCTTTTCAACCTGTGCCTGAACCAAATCCCATATAAGTTCTGCATAATCAGGATTCTCTACTCTTGTGAATGAGTAGAAAAGTTTGAGCATCGGCACAGTTAAGCTATCAGATCTACTTCTTGTCATCAACAAGCATCTGTTGATGATTGAGAAGATCACATACCACCTTGAGTGCAGATATTTCTTCTGAAACTTAGCTGGTGGAACATTGGTAGCTCCAACATAACCAAGATCAAAGACAGAAGTCATCATTTGCTGAGTAGCAGGAAAAGCAGGAGCATTCTGTACAAGAGGAAGTCTGAATATCCTCCTGAAGTCTGCTTTTGTGATACTCTTGAATCCTTGTACTCCTCTCAGCCTAAATTCAAATCTGGTTGGTTCGCCCTGTGGATTAGTAGCATTTGGTTGTGTGGCCTCCACAAATCTGATTGATCTGTTAAGAATATCCAAGTCTGTTTCTGGCACACTAACTGTGGAGCTCAGAGCAGGCCATAAAATATGCCTCTCTAGAATTGCAGTCCAATATTTGCAGGGAATATTGGTTTCAAAGTTGATAAAGTGATTGTTCGCCATTTAGCTGTATAAATAAGAAATAGAAGACCACAAGATATTTAACAAAAAACATATATCTCTATTCTTATTTGCCTTTGAAATCCTTTTTATATTTTTAAATTTTAAGATTTTTATGGTTTTTCAAATATAAAAGTCTTTTATTCTCAAATATGAACAAATAATTGACAACCATGACATTCATATGATATTCATCTTAGTACAAAATCATCATGCAAAGTCAATTATATAACACAAGGAATCAAAACAACACTTAGTCAATTTCAGCACAATTCAAGCAGATTCGGTAGTTATGAAAACTTTAGATTCTGTAACCAAATAAGCTTGAGTTTTCATATCAGAAAAATATAGAATAAACATGTTAAGTGTTTGAAGATAAAAATCAGAAAATTTCAAGGTACCAAATTACAGACTCGGTATCAAGAAGGAAAACCAGATTTGGTATCTTCAACAATTAACAGAAAGTCACTCAAATATGCATATTCTATCACATATCATGTAATTTCACAACCATGATCAAACAACTATTCAATTACAAGCATATTAACATGTTAATTGTATGAACAAATTCGGTATCAAGATAAGAACACATTCGGTAGATACAGAATCCATCAAATAAGCAATTAAACATGTAATCAGGCTCGGTCAAATGATAGATCAGTCAATTTAACTCAGATTAGACAAGATTTCATGTTGATTTTCCAAATCAATTGATTTTAATCAAAGATTAATTGAAATCGACTTAGACTCGGTATAATCAACAAGATTTCAAAAATTAAAGGTCATAATCCAGTTATTTTGAACTTTTCTGGTTGATAAAAACATAATTATCTCAGATCTACAATTATATATCTTAAACATTGATTAAAATGAACAATTACCAAGAATTTGAAGAAACAGAATGACGGACTCGGTAGAATTAGGCAGATTCGGTATAATCAACAGACTCGATAGGTAATTAATAATAGTAAGAGTAATGTTTGACTTTGACTCTCCTTTTATAGATACCGAAGGTAAAATACCGAATGGGCTTTAAAGAATGGGCCTAATATACCGAATTCAGTCCAATTTTTCAAAACATAAACAATTTAACTCCAAATCTTGACAAATTGATTTTTCCTCTTGAAATCCATTTCAATCTTTTCATGAAAAACAATTTTGAGACAATTTTTTTTTGAAAACTTTGAACTTACCGAATCTGTACAGTTGGTTGTCAGACTCGGTAAAATGCTAAAAATAGCATTTATTCAGTAAAATTTAAATATTTTTGGATTTTATCTTTTCCAATTTTTATGAATTTTTCAATATAAGATTTGTACTTAAAAGAACTTTGAATTTTATACAAAGTACAAATCTCCAGTGATACTAATTGTTGACACGGGTTGCATACTGAGATGTATACAAGCCATAGTGAATTATTTCAGATAAAAACAAAGAAATTTTGAATTCACTTTTGAAAAACAATATTTTTGAATAATTTTCTAATTTTCTCCCTTTTTCTCCCCCTCAAAATGTGATATACAAGAAAGTAAATCATCATTTTGATTATGTTCCCAAGAAAATGAATCAACTCCCCCTTGAAATAGGATATCAATGAGTTACCTCCCCCTTGCGTAACCATTGAACAAATGTACCTAGGAAGTTATCATGAATCTAAAGGCAGTCCCTTAAAGAAAAATTATCTAAAGCACTGAAACTTAGTTGCTCCCCCTAGAAAGTATCTACTCCCCCTAAACACAAGATCCCAAAAATAAGTCCCAACAGATCTAAGGAATATCAAGCACTATACTCTACCATTCCAATCTCTTTGATCAAGAGTTTTAGCCTAAGTTCATCTAAAGGTTTAGTGAACATGTCAGCTAACTGCACTTTAGTAGGCACAAAGTATAATTCTACATCCCCTTTCTCTACATGGTCCTTAATGAAATGATAACGAATATCTATGTGTTTAGTTTTAGAATGCTGAACCGGGTTGCTTGTTATTGCAATAGCACTTTGTGAATCACAATAGATCGGGGTCTTAGAAATCTTAAAGCCATAGTCTAAAAGTTAAGTTTGCATCCACAAAACTTGTGAACAACAGTGAGCTGTAGCAATGTACTCAGACTCAGCTGTTGATAAAGACACACAGTTTTGCTTTTTGGATGACCAACCAACTAGCCTATTCCCCAACATCTGAATTGATCCAGATGTGCTTTTTATATCAACATGGCAACCACCATGATCCGCATCAGTATAAGCAGTGAGATTGAAATCGGATCCATGAGGATACCAGATCCCAAGGTTAGGTGTACCTTTAAGGTATTGAAAAATCCTAACAACCACTTTGGAGTGAGATTTCTTAGGGTTGGACTGAAAGCGGGCACAGAATGTTACGACAAGTGTAATGTATGGTCGACTTGCAGTCAGATACATTAAAGAACCAACCATGCTTTGATAAAGTGTAATATCAAAGGGTTCCCCATTAGTATCAGCATCTAGTAAAGTCCTCATTGGGGTTGTCATTGGTTTTAAAGCAGTCATTTTAAAACGTTTTAGCATATCATTCATATACTTTGTTTGACTGATAAAAATTCCATTTGGTAATTGTTTTACTTGTAACCCCAAGAAGAAAGTTAACTGGTCAAGCATGCTCATTTCGAATTTGCTGGCCATAAGGTCACCAAATTCTTTGCATAAGGCCGGGGACGTGGAACCAAAAATAATATCATCAACGTAAATTTGAACCAAGAGAATGTGACCATGGTTTTTACGGATGAATAGCGTTGTATCAATCGTTCCATGAGAGAAGCCATTGTCCAGTAAATACTTTGTTAAGGTCTCGTACCATGCACGCGGTGCTTGCTTTAGACCGTATAAAGCTTTCTCCAAGTAGTAAACGTGGTTTGGATGAATGGGATCGACAAAGCCCTCTGGTTGATCAACATAGACTTCCTCTTGAAGATAACCATTCAGAAAAGCAGTTTTGACATCCATTTGAAACACCGTGAACTTCATATGAGAAGCAAATGCAAGGAAAAGACGAATTGCCTCAATCCTAGTAACCGGAGCAAACGTTTCGTCATAATCAATGCCTTCTTGTTGTCGATATCCTTTGGCCACAAGACGTGCCTTGTTTCTAACCACAATTCCATCAGAATCTTTCTTGTTCTTGAAAATCCACTTTACCCCTATTGGTCGTTGACCCGTTGGTCTTGGAACAACTCGCCATACTTTCAATCGTTCAAATTGATTGATCTCGTCTTGCATTGTAACTACCCAGTATGGATCTAGTAAAGCTTGAGCAACCGTTGTTGGTTCAATCTTACTAAGAAAGGCTGTGAATAGACACATATTCTGAGTAGCCCTTCGAATTGACACTGGAGCAGATGCGTCACCAATAATAGGATCTATTGGATGACTTTTAGTCCATCGGGTGTGTGGAAGAGGTTGTACATCAGTGGTATCCATTGAAACATCAACCGTTGTTGACATTGAGCCTTGATCCATTGGATCTGATGTAACATTATCTAATGGATTCAATAGAGTTTCTGGAGAAACAGCTGGAGTTGTATCAACTGATGAATCTTGAATTGGTTCAAGATTATCAGTAACAGGAGGTTGGAGGGAGGATGAAGAAGCAACAGGTGAATCAGTTGGTGTTGAATCTTCATCAAAAAGACTTTGAAGAGTCTCCACAGTAGTTGACTGTGATGGTGTAACCGGTACGGCTTGAACATTTGAATCCCGTTGAGGAGTATAAAGACTATCAAACAAGATATCCAGTTCCTCTGATGTAACCGTAGGAACACCCTTCTTCGAGAAAATTGAGTTTTGCGAGAAAGAAGTAATAGCCAGGTTAGGTTCGGGTTTTGAACTGAGTTGTTCAAAAGCCATTCCCGAAAATTCATCGAACTTGACGTTAATGCTCTCTTTAATCATCTTTGTCCACTTATGATAAACACGATAAGCAACTTTGTTCGAGGAATAACCAAGAAATATGGTCTGATCGCCATGAGGATCAAACTTTCCGAGGCTGTCAAAATCGTTAAGCACATAGCATATACAACCAAAAACACGGAAATATTTGACATTCGGGCATCTACCATATAATAACTCATATGGAGTTTTATCAAAACGTTTGTTTACAATACAACGATTTTGGGTATAGCATGCAGTTGAAATGGCCTCCCCCCACATTTTTGGAGGTAATTTGGAGTAGGCAAGCATCGTTCGTGCTGCTTCGCACAACGTACAATTACGTCGTTCGACTACTCCATTTTGTTGGGGGGTCCGAGCAGCAGAGAACTGATGTTCAATGCCTTTGTCTTTCAAATAACTATCAAGCGGGTCATTCTTAAATTCCGTTCCATTATCAGTTCTGATGCTCTTAACATGTTTGTTAAAAGAGCGTTGAATCTTTTTAATGAATTCAATGATAATGGCGGGGGTTTCTGACTTAGTTCGCAAAAGAAAAATCCATGTAAATCGGGTATAGTCATCAACAATGACAAGCACATGTTTCTTGCCACCGAGGCTAGAAATACGCATGGGTCCACATAAGTCCATATGCAATAATTGCAAAGACGATGAAGTACTGGGGTTTTGCTTAAGCGGATGATTAGTCCGTTTCAGCTTACCCATCGCACATGATGGACACATATGATGCTTATCATATTGAAAGGTTGGAATACCATCAACTAAATCTTTAGAGACTAGTCGATTGATACCCTTGTAATTCAGGTGTGACATCCGATGATGCCATAACCATGAATTTTCTTTGGTAGAACGAGTCGCCAAACACATGGTTGCATGTGATGGTGCATCATTGAGGTCAATAGTATATAGTGAAGCACAACGTTTACCAACAAGAAGATCATTCCCTCCGGTGGATTGCACCGAGCATTGTCGACATTCAAACAAAACTTTGAGATCTCCATCGCAGAATTGGCTCACACTAAATAAACTGCACCCCAAACCCTCAACATATGAAACCCGTTTGATTGTTATGCAATTTTGCACAAAATCTCCGTAACCCATTATTGTTGCAATCTCATCATTTCCGAATGTAACCGTTCATAGGAATTTGTCAATGAAGTTGACAAGCAAGGATTTATCGCCCGTCATGTGTCGAGAACAACCGGAATCGATATACCAAACACAGACATCGAAACCCTGTAAATGTGAATTTCCTAGAGTTTAGGTACCCAAAGTTTTTTGGGTCCTTTTCGGTTAGTACCAACAATAAACTTTGGATTAACAACAAACTTTGGATCAATGATGAAATAATCACGTAAAGCATCATGCAGTTTAGACAATAAAGCATCATTTAAAACCACATTACATGAAGCATCATACGCAATATCAATCTTTACATCGTTATCAGAAGTCTTAACACACAATTTATTCCAAGTAGATGTTTTGTTCACAGACGAAAATTGAAAAATATGAGATGATTTCCTAGGCCGACTAGCAGATTGCTTTGGTTTGGTTGCTACTTTCTTAGTCGTGGACTTAGGAACCCATACAGATTTGTAATTCAAGTTTGGATTATGACCTGTGACACGAAAAACACCTTTGTTAGTTAGACGTCCAAACTTTTCAGTTGACACATGAGATGACTGATTTTGCAGAATTTCCAATTTGATTGTACGTTCTTTTTCATCATACTCACTTAAATCAGGTTTAGAACTTGTGTGTGTTGTTGACTTAACTGATTTCTTTAAAAGAATCTCTTTTGAAGTTTTTGTCATAGGAATCATAGGAATCTTTTCAGTTAACACAGAACCATTTGGAGAATGAACCTTTTTAACAATATACTGAGTTGTAGAAACAACTTTCGAACCATGATTGCCAAATTGAGAACGTAGAGGATTTTTAAGAATAGTAATGGGTTTTACATCCTTAGATGTTGTTGTTCCCTTCCCCTTCTTAGTAATCCCACCAGTACATTCAAGCACATTGGTTGCAACATTAGACGTTTGCTTAAGTGTGTTAGCCTGTTTCATTTGAATTATCTTTTGTTTTAAGCTTTTAATCTCAAGACATAATTCTTCAGCACAAACTATCACTTCACCCTCCTTAAAAGCATAAATAGATTCTTTCTTAGGCAGTGAAGGCAATTTATCACACAAAGCAAACATTTGTTCTAATGATTGGCACTTAAGTTGCAAGTCAATATTCTCCTGTTCAAGTTGAGCTACTATACGATTCAAATTACGTACAGCAGGCAAATGCAAGTAATAATCATGCAAAGGATCAAGTTGACTTTCAAAATCTATCAAAGGTTCAATGTTCGGTTCATCCTGAGGTTCTACTTTATCATCTAAAGAATTTTGACCTAGAGAATCTGTCTCAAAGAAGACAGTTTGTTCATGTGCTAGGTCTGCACGGAAAACATCATCTGGACATGCAGGTAAAGTTGGTGGAATTGGTTTCACATCAAAAATTGGTTCATAAAACACCTAAACTATTGCAGTAATGCTAGAACTAGGTTTGTTAAACACTTCATTCTCAAGTATTAAAATGTATTTCTCTAGCATGAGTGTTGGGATATAAACCAGTCTACGCTTAGGCACATAATCTTCACGTTGTATGTTCTTTTCAGTTTCAACAAGATTTTTCAAGAAATCAGGATTCGATTTACCTATCTTAGCATTGATTTTTTCATACATTAAGCTAATTTGATGGTATTTCCTAGATTTACGATTTACAATAATATCATCAAAATCAGCATCAAAAGCATGTACAAAATGCGATGGTAAACCAGCTTGAAAATAATCAGAATGATATAATCCTGGAATCTTTTTGGAAGCATCTTCCAAAATTTTCGGATCTTCATAACCCAACCCCCACTTTTCACCATGAATCGTTTTTGGTCTATTCATGAAAATTGTTTGTTTTGAAAGTTCCATATCCATGATAGCTTTGGATTGCTCTGTTCGATAGAGTTTTTCCTCATATCGAGCAAGTTGTGCTTTCATTTGAAAAGATTCTTTTGACAATAAAGAAATTTCAGTGTTCTTTTCAATTATGGTGTTTTCCAATTGAACGATTTTCTTGTTTAGTTTTGAAAGTGTGGGTTCATGTTGGTTTTTCAAATCAGAAAGATCTTTTTCTAAAAATTGAACTTTTTCTGCAAGTCGTTCCGATTTTAAACGATAATCAGTTCTTTCAACTTTAATTGGATGAATTGTCTTTTTCAGATCTTCCAACTCAGTTTCCTTAGAGTTGAGTTGGAGAGTCAATTGTTGTACATCCGTTTGCAATTTGGATGAGGAAGGTCTGGTCTCATTCATTTTGATTTTATCTTTTAAAAATTTGTTTTCAGATTTTAAGCCTTTGACTTCTTTTGACATTGAGGCCAGATTCTTCATCAAGTCATTTTGCATTTTTATAAAATCAGGTGAGATTTTAGATGATTGTACCTCATCATCATCGGATGTTGAGTTAGAATTCTCCATTGCTTCCTTAGCTTTGATGAGCTTTGTCACCTTGCAAACATTTGCATGTTCCACCTCTGAATCTGAATCGTCAGTCCAGTTAAACCAAGTATCATCAACCGGTTTTAGCTCTCCCCCAGTTTCCACAATCTTAGCCATCAACATTTTCTTCTTGTAGTAAGCTGCGTCCTTCTTCTTAGGCATCTTGCACTCACGAGAGTAATGACCAGCTTTGCCACAATTGAAACAAATTGAATCTTCCTTCTTGGAATCATCAGCACGTTGTTGTTTAGATTGATCAGCTTTCTTGTAGTACGAGGAAGATGATGAGTTTTTGCGTTGATTGCTTGATTTGCCTTTAAACTTGTGTTTGTTCAAGGCTTTTGTGAACATGGCTGCCATCTTGACTAATTCAAGATGAGAATCATCAACATTAGAAAGATTCAAATCTTCTAAATCAGTTGATTCTTCAACAAGCACTTTCTTGGACAAGCTTTTGGAAGACGTCAATGATTTGCTCTTCTTTTTGGCAATTAGGGCAAGTGGATCGCCCGGAGAAGACTCTTTCCTTCCTTCTTGAAGTGTAGACACTTCAGGTTGGTAATGCATAAGAACTCCAACAAGCTCATGAATAGTCAACTTGTCAATCTCTTTAGTAGATCGAACAATGGTTCCATAAGGAAGCCAATCAGCATTGAGCTTTTTTAGAAACTTCATGTTGACTTCAGCATTTACTTTTATGATCTTGCACCTTTTCAACTCATTGAGAACACCATTGAAACGACGATACGTATCCTTGAGTGGTTCATCAGTTTCCTGCTTGAAATCTTCATAGAATCCCAGAGCCTTATTCAATTTAGTAACGTCTGACATGTCATAACCTTCTTGCTGTTGTTTGATCTCATCCCATATATCTTTTGCTGTTGTGTTGCTATTAACATTTTCAAATAATTCATACGGGATAGCTTGCATAACAATATTCTTTGCCTCTATGTCACCCTGAGCTCTCTCACACTTATCACCAGAAAGTTCATAGACTGGAATTGGCATATCAGTATCCGGATGATAATCAACAGCTGGACCATCTCTCAGAGAAGCCCAAATGTGTTTTGCTTTCTCACCCTTATAGTCTATGTACTGAGTGATACGGTGAAGCCACTGAGTGTATTTGCCATCAAACAACACTGGAGGACGGGAATCTGATCCAATGATCAAAGTATCTTGAGTAGACATCTTGAAAATGAGGTAGATTCGGTAAAGATTCTGTATTACACAAATCTAAGATGAAAAATCACAACAATCTGATCAGAATGTCAGATTCTGTAATAGATTCAGTACTGTAGCAGATTCAGTAAAGTAGCAGATTCGGTAAAGATTCTGTATATCAGATTCTGTAAAAGAAACTGATCAGAAATACAAGAGACACACCCAGATTCAGTATAGATTCGGTAATCACAAGAATTGTAGCCTGTAACCACTTAAAATAATAGATTAAGTGATACAGAAACTCAGATTCTGTATTTGATTCGGTAGTCAGATTCTGTATGAATTTGAAGTTCAAACTCAATTCAATCCTTTTGAATTAGATTCTGTAACCTTGCTGCACAAGGAAACACGTTAGTATCACACAAAAAATCAAAGATACCGAAAGTATAGGATACTGAATGTCAACTGTAGCAGTTGACAATACCGAGTCTAAGTTTAAAACTTAGAAATATGACAGAATCCTTTCTCAAACCACACCAATTAGCTGCGTATAATCAAACCGAATGTGATAGAATCACAATCACACCATAATCTGCAACACTTAAGATGAATTTAAGTAATGAAGCAGACTCGGTATGACAGTTACGATACCGAGTGTTGATCAAATCTTCAAAACTTAATGAATTGACGAAATTGAACCGTCAGAAATGTGATTTAACACGTCACGAACACAACTGAATCCTTAAATCTTCACAAAAATCCAGAATCAAGCTTGAATTAAGCAATACCGAGAGTTTTAGCCACAAACTCTAAAAATCAACTTGATTCTCCATAATTGAAGTTAAAAAGCTGTAATGATGATCGAAACTCTTTCTAAAATACCTAATGCACCTTTGCTGAACTTATCATAAGAATCTGAACGTCAGATTATCAAATTCGATGATACCGAATGTGATTCAAAATACCGAGAGTAATCAGATTCTGTAATCTACAATCTATGGATCGATATAGTGATGTAGAATCACTTCCTGGAAGCTCTGATACCAAATGATAGGTCAGATCATGTTGAGATTGAGAGAAATGATAAGATAAAGAGAGATTCGGTATGTAAGCATGAGACTCGGTATTAGAGAGAATCGGTACAATTACATTCCACAGCTTCTAGAACTCGGTTACAATGCAATGGCTATCTAATTAAGACTACTTAGGTTCCTTATATAGCCCTCTTCTAAGGAACCTTCATTTAAGCTTATTTTCACATTAACACTATACAACTTCGGGGTCCTAAAAAATTTTACTATACCCTTGGTTTTATAGTGTTTTTAGTTCTCCCGTGTCTTTATATTGCTATATGCATAGATATATATTGAAATGTCCCGTTCTTATTGATTAAAAACGTTCCATATTAATTGATTTCGTTGCGAGGTTTTGACCTCTATATGAGACGTTTTTCAAAGACTGCATTCATTTTTAAAACAAACCATAACCTTTATTTCATCAATAAAGCTTTAAAAAGCTTTATGCAGATTATCAAATAATGATAATCTAAAATATCCTGTTTACACACGACCATTACATAATGGTTTACAATACAAATATGTTACAACAAAATAAGTTTCTTGAATGCAGTTTTTACACAATATCATACAAGCATGGACTCCAAATCTCGTCCTTATTTAAGTATGCGACAGCGGAAGCTCTTAATAATCACCTGAGAATAAACATGCTTAAAACGTCAACAAAAATGTTGGTGAGTTATAGGTTTAACCTATATATATCAAATCATAATAATAGACCACAAGATTTCATATTTCAATACACATCCCATACATAGAGATAAAAATAATTCATATGGTGAACACCTGGTAACCGACATTAACAAGATGCATATATAAGAATATCCCCATCATTCCGGGACACCCTTCGGATATGATATAAATTTCGAAGTACTAAAGCATCCGGTACTTTGGATGGGGTTTGTTAGGCCCAATAGATCTATCTTTAGGATTCGCGTCAATTAGGGTGTCTGTTTCCTAATTCTTAGATTACCAGACTTAATAAAAAGGGGCATATTCGATTTCGATAATTCAACCATAGAATGTAGTTTCACATACTTGTGTCTATTTTGTAAATCATTTATAAAACCTGCATGTATTCTTATCCCAAAAATATTAGATTTTAAAAGTGGGACTATAACTCACTTTCACAAATTTTTACTTCGTCGGGAAGTAAGACTTGGCCACTGGTTGATTCACGAACCTGTAACAATATATACATATATATCAAAGTATGTTCAAAATATATTTACAACACTTTTAATATATTTTGATGTTTTAAGTTTATTAAGTCAGCTGTCCTCGTTAGTAACCTACAACTAGTTGTCCACAGTTAGATGTACAGAAATAAATCGATAAATATTATCTTGAATAAATCCACGACCCAGTGTATACGTATCTCAGTATTGATCACAACTCAAACTATATATATTTTGGAATCAACCTCAACCCTGTATAGCTAACTCCAACATTCACATATAGAGTGTCTATGGTTGTTCCGAAATATATATAGATGTGTCGACATGATAGGTCAAAACATTGTATACATGTCTATGGTATCTCAAGATTACATAATATACAATACAAGTTGATTAAGTTATGGTTGGAATAGATTTGTTACCAATTTTCACGTATCTAAAATGAGAAAAATTATCCAATCTTGTTTTACCTATAACTTCTTCATTTTAAATCCGCTTTGAGTGAATCAAATTGTTATGGTTTCATATTGAACTCTATTTTATGAATCTAAACAGAAAAAGTATAGGTTTATAGTCGGAAAAATATGTTACAAGTCGTTTTTGTAAAGGTAGTCATTTCAGTCGAAAAAACGACGTCTAGATGACCATTTTAGAAAACATACTTCCACTTTGAGTTTAACCATAATTTTTGGATATAGTTTCATGTTCATAATAAAAATCATTTTCTCAGAATAACAACTTTTAAATCAAAGTTTATCATAGTTTTTAATTAACTAACCCAAAACAGCCCGCGGTGTTACTACGACGGCGTAAATCCGGTTTTACGGTGTTTTTCGTGTTTCCAGGTTTTAAATCATTAAGTTAGCATATCATATATATATATAGAACATGTGTTTAGTTGATTTTAAAAGTCAAGTTAGAAGGATTAACTTTTGTTTGCGAACAAGTTTAGAATTAACTAAACTATGTTCTAGTGATTACAAGTTTAAACCTTCGAATAAGATAGCTTTATATGTATGAATCGAATGATGTTATGAACATCATTACTACCTTAAGTTCCTTGGATAAACCTACTGGAAAAGAGAAAAATGGATCTAGCTTCAACGGATCCTTGGATGGCTCGAAGTTCTTGAAGCAGAATCATGACACGAAAACAAGTTCAAGTAAGATCATCACTTGAAATAAGATTGTTATAGTTATAGAAATTTAACCAAAGTTTGATTATGATTATTACCATGTATTAGAATGATAACCTACTGTAAGAAATAAAGATTTCTTGAGGTTGGATGATCACCTTACAAGATTGGAAGTGAGCTAGCAAACTTGATAGTATTCTTGATTTTATGTAACTAGAACTTGTAGAATTTATGAAGAACACTTAGAACTTGAAGATAGAACTTGAGAGAGATCAATTAGATGAAGAAAATTGAAGAATGAAAGTGTTTGTAGGTGTTTTTGGTCGTTGGTGTATGGATTAGATATAAAGGATATGTAATTTTGTTTTCATGTAAATAAGTCATGAATGATTACTCATATTTTTGTAATTTTATGAGATATTTCATGCTAGTTGCCAAATGATGGTTCCCACATGTGTTAGGTGACTCACATGGGCTGCTAAGAGCTGATCATTAGAGTGTATATACCAATAGTACATACATCTAAAAGCTGTGTATTGTACGAGTACGAATACGGGTGCATACGAGTAGAATTGTTGATGAAACTGAACGAGGATGTAATTGTAAGCATTTTTGTTAAGTAGAAGTATTTTGATAAGTGTCTTGAAGTCTTTCAAATGTGTATGAATACATATTAAAACACTACATGTATATACATTTTAACTAAGTCGTTAAGTCATCGTTAGTCGTTACATGTAAATGTTGTTTTGAAACCTTTAGGTTAACGATCTTGTTGAATGTTGTTAACCCATTGTTTATTATAAAAAATGAGATGTTAAATTGTTATATTATCATGATATTATGATATATAATATATCTTAGTATGATATATATACAGTTAAATGTCGTTACAATGATAATCGTTACATATATGTTTCGTTTCGAAATCATTAAGTTAGTAGTCTTATTTTTACATATGTATTTCATTGTTAATACACTTAATAATATATTTACTTATCATTTAACATAATTAACCAAGTGTATCAATATCTTAATATGATTCATATGTACCTAGTAAGACGTTGTTATAACGATAATCGTTATATATATCGTTTTCGAGTTTCTTAAATTAATAGAGTCATTTTTATGTATATAACTCATTGTTAAAATACCTAATGAGATACATACTTATAATAAAATCATGTTAACTATATATATAACCATATATATGTCATCATATAGTTTTTACAAGTTTTAACGTTCGTGAATCACCGGTCAACTTGGGTGGTCAATTGTCTATATAAAACCTATTTCAATTAATCAAGTCTTAACAAGTTTGATTGCTTAAAATGTTGGAAACACTTAATCATATAAATATCAATTTCATTTAATATATATAAACATGGAAAAGTTCGGGTCACTACAGTTCCTACCCGTTAAATAAATTTCGTCCCGAAATTTTAAGCTGTTGAAAGTGTTGACGAATCTTCTGTAAATAGATGCGGGTATTTCTTCTTCATCTGGTCTTCACACTCCCAGGTGAACTCGAGTCCTCTACGAGCATTCCATCGAACCTTAACAATTGGTATCTTATTTTGTTTAAGTCTCTTAACCTCACGATCCATTATTTCGACGGGTTCTTCAATGAATTGAAGTTTTTCATTGATTTGGATTTCGTCCAACGGAATAGTGAGATCTTCTTTAGCAAAACATTTTTTCAAATTTGAGATGTGGAAAGTGTTATGTACAGCTGCGAGTTGTTGAGGTAACTCAAGTCGGTAAGCTACTGGTCCGACACGATCAATAATCTTGAATGGTCTAATATACCTTGGATTTAATTTCCCTCGTTTATCAAATCGAACAACGCCTTTCCAAGGTGCAACTTTAAGCATGACCATCTCTCCAATTTCAAATTCTATATCTTTTCTTTTAATGTCAGCGTAGCTCTTTTGTCGACTTTGGGCAGTTTTCAACCGTTGTTGAATTTGGATGATCTTCTCGGTAGTTTCTTGTATAATCTCCGGACCCGTAATCTGTCTATCCCCCACTTCACTCCAACAAATCGGAGACCTGCACTTTCTACCATAAAGTGCTTCAAACGGCGCCATCTCAATGCATGAATGGTAGCTGTTGTTGTAGGAAAATTCTGCTAACGGTAGATGTCGATCCCAACTGTTTCCGAAATCAATAACACATGCTTGTAGCATGTCTTCAAGCGTTTGTATCGTTCTTTCGCTCTGCCCATCAATTTGTGAATGATAGGCAGTACTCATGTCTAGACGAGTTCCTAATGCTTGCTGTAATGTCTGCCAGAATCTTGAAATAAATCTGCCATCTCTATCAGAGATAATAGAGATTGGTATTCCATGTCTGGAGACGACTTCCTTCAAATACAGTCATGCTAACTTCTCCATCTTGTCATCTTCTCTTATTGGCAGGAAGTGTGCTGATTTAGTGAGACGATCAACTATTACCCAAATAGTATCAAAACCACTTGCAGTCCTTGGCAATTTAGTGATGAAATCCATGGTAATGTTTTCCCATTTCCATTCCGGGATTTCGGGTTGTTGAAGTAGACCTGATGGTTTCTGATGCTCAGCTTTGACCTTAGAACACGTCAAACATTCTCCTACGTATTTAGCAACATCGGCTTTCATACCCGGCCACCAAAAATGTATCTTGAGATCCTTGTACATCTTTCCCATTCCAGGATGTATTGAGTATCAGGTTTTATGAGCTTCTCTAAGTACCATTTCTCTCATATCTCCAAATTTTGGTACCCAAATCCTTTCAGCCCTATACCGGGTTCCGTCTTCCCGAATATTAAGATACTTCTCCGATCCTTTAATTATTTCATCCTTTAAATTTCCCTCTTTTAAAACTCCTTGTTGCGCCTCCTTTATTTGAGTAGTAAGGTTATTATGAATCATTATATTCATAGATTTTACTCGAATGGGTTCTCTGTCCTTCCTGCTCAAGGCATCGGCTACCACATTTGCCTTCCCTGGGTGGTAACGAATCTCAAAGTCGTAATCATTCAATAATTCAATCCACCTACGCTGCCTCATATTCAGTTGTTTCTGATTAAATATGTGTTGAAGACTTTTGTGGTCGGTATATATAATACTTTTGACCCCATATAAGTAGTGCCTCCAAGTCTTTAATGCAAAAACAACCACGCCTAATTCTAAATCATGCGTCGTATAATTTTGTTCGTGAATCTTCAATTGTCTAGACGCATAAGCAATCAACTTCGTTCGTTGCATTAATACACAAATGAGACCTTGCTTTGATGCATCACAATAAATCACAAAATCATCATTCCCTTCAGGCAATGACAATATAGGTGCCGTAGTTAGCTTTTTCTTCAATAACTGAAACGCTTTCTCTTGTTCATCATTCCATTCAAATTTCTTCCCTTTATGCGTTAATGCAGTCAAGGGTTTTGCTATTCTGGAAAAGTCTTGGATGAACCTTCTGTAGTAACCAGCTAGTCCTAAAAACTGACGTATGTGTTTCGGAGTTTTCGGGGTTTCCCACTTTTCAACAGTTTCTATCTTTTTCGGATCCACCTTAATACCTTCTTTGTTCACTATGTGACCGAGGAATTGAACTTCTTCCAACCAAAATGCACACTTTGAAAACTTAGCGTACAATTCTTCCTTCCTCAATACTTCTAACACCTTTCTCAAATGTTCACCGTGTTCTTGGTCATTCTTTGAGTAAATAAGTATGTCATCAATGAAAACAATGACAAACTTGTCAAGGTATGGTCCACACACTCGGTTCATAAGGTCCATGAACACAGCTGGTGCATTAGTTAAACCAAACGGCATGACCATAAACTCGTAATGAACGTAACGTGTTCTGAAAGCAGTCTTTGGAATATCATCTTCTTTCACCCGCATTTGATGATACCCGGAACGTAAGTCAATCTTTGAATAAACAGACGAGCGTTGTAGTTGATCAAATAAGTCGTCGATTCTCGATAGTGGGTAGCGGTTCTTGATGGTAAGTTTGTTCAACTCTCGGTAGTCGTAACACAACCTGAATGTACCATATTTCTTCTTGACAAACAAAACAGGAGCTCCCCACGGTGATGTGCTTGGTCGAATGAAACCACGCTCTAAAAGTTCTTGTAATTGGCTTTGCAGTTCTTTCATCTCGCTGGGTGCGAGTCTGTAAGGAGCACGAGCTATTGATGCAGCTCCTGGTACAAGATCTATTTGAAATTCAACGGATCGATGTGGGAGTAATCCCGGTAATTCTTTCGGAAATACATCGGGAAATTCTTTTGCAATGGGAACATCATTGATGCTCTTTTCTTCAGTTTGTACTTTCTCGACATGTGCTAGAACAGCAAAGCAACCTTTTCTTATTTGTTTTTGTGCCTTCAAATTACTAATAAGATGTAGCTTCGTGTTGACCTTTTCTCCGTATACCATTAAGGGTTTTCCTTTTTCTCGTATAATGCGAATTGCATTTTTGTAACAAACGATCTCTGCTTTCACTTCTTTCAACCAGTCCACACTGATTATCACATCAAAACTCCCTAACTCTACTGGTATCAAATCAATCTTAAATGTTTCGCTAACCAGTTTAATTTCTCGATTCCGACATATATTATCTGCTAAAATTAATTTACCATTTGCTAATTCGAGTAAAAATTTACTATCCAAAGGCGTCAATGGACAACTTAATTTAGCACAAAAATCTCTACTCATATAGCTTCTATCCGCACCCGAATCAAATAAAACGTAAGCAGATTTATTGTCAATAAGAAACGTACCCGTAACAAGCTCCGGGTCTTCATGTGCCTCTGCCGCATTAATATTGAAAACTCTTCCGCGGCCTTGTCCATTCGTGTTCTCCTGGTTCGGGAAATTTCTAATAATGTGGCCCGGTTTTCTACATTTATAACAAACGACATTGGCATAACTCGCTCCGACACTACTTGCTCCACCATTACTCGTTCCGACACCATTTGTTCCTTTCGTTCTATTAACCCCTGGTCCGTAGACCTCACACTTCGCCGCGCTATGACCATTTCTTTTACACTTGTTGCAAAATTTGGTGCAAAACCCCGAGTGATACTTTTCACACCTTTGGCATAGCTGCTTCTGATTGTTGTTGTCGTTACGGTTATTATTGTTGTTAGGATAATTGTTGTAGTTGCTGTTGTTGTTGTTGTTGTTGTTGTTGTTGTTGTTGTTGTTGTTGTTGTTGTTGTTGTTGTTGTTGGGCCGTTTGTTGTAGTTGCGATTGATGTTGCGATTGTTGGGATAATTATTGCGATTATTGTTGTAATTGCTGTTGTTGTTGTATTGGTGATTCTTATCACCGTTTTCCTCCCACTTTCTTTTGACTTGCTTCACATTGGCCTCTTCAGCAGTCTGTTCTTTAATTCTTTCTTCAAACTGGTTCACTAGTTTGTGAGCCATTCTACATGCCTGTTGTATGGAGGCGGGCTCGTGTGAACTTATATCTTCTTGGATTCTTTCCGGTAATCCTTTTACAAATGCGTCGATCTTCTCTTCCTCATCTTCGAATGCTCCCGAACACAATAGGCACAATTCTGTGAATCGTCTTTTGTACGTGGTAATATCAAATCCTTGGGTTCGTAACCCTCTAAGTTCTGTCTTGAGCTTATTGACCTCGGTTCTGGGACGGTACTTCTCGTTCATCAAGTGCTTGAATGCTGACCACGGTAGTGCGTACGCATCGTCTTGTCCCACTTGCTCTAGACAGGTATTCCACCATGTTAACGCAGAACCTGTGAAGGTATGTGTAGCGTACTTCACTTTGTCCTCTTTAGTACACTTACTTATGGCAAACACCGATTCGACCTTCTCGGTCCACCGTTTCAATCCGATCGGTCCTTCGGTTCCATCAAATTCCAAAGGTTTGCAGGCAGTGAATTCTTTGTAGGTGCATCCTACACGATTTCCTGTACTGCAAGATCCAAGGTTATTGTTGGTATGTAGCGCAGCCTGTACTGCGGCTATGTTTGAAGCTAGAAAAGTACGGAATTCCTCTTCATTCATATTCACGGTGTGTCGAGTAGTCGGTGCCATTTCCTTCAAAATAGTCAAATGGAACAAGTTAATTATACAGAATATTAAGAGTAGTAAATAGTATTTCGTAGCATAATATAAACTCATTTATAAAAGCTTTTTCTTCATATTAGCGTTTTATAAGTTTAAATTCGGGTAGTACCTACCCGTTAAGTTCATACTTAGTAGCTAATATACAATTCAACTACTCCAATTCTATATGAAAAACTGATTATAATAATATTTCGCGTTCAAACTTTTATACAATATTTTACAAACTTACAATACCGCTTATTTTACATAAAGCATGAAATATAGCACACAATAACTTTGATACAAGATAGTTGTGAAGATAATTCTAGCTAGTACACAAGTCGTTCAGCAAAGGCAATAAAGACACATAATTCATACGTCCAGAAACAAGTCAGGCATTCTGGTTTTACTAGGACTACTTCCCATCCTTGGTCTTGTGGAACATAACCGTTATGGCCGTTGATAAGACAGCGTGTTGTAACGTCGTCAAAGGGACGAGGGTTACGTAATGACCAACAGTCTCGTAATAACCTAAAAACCTCATTTCTTACCCCAATTACCGACTCCGTCACTTGTGGGAACGTTTTGTTTAATAGTTGTAGCCCGATGTTCTTGTTCTCACTTTGGTGAGAAGCGAACATTACTAATCCGTAAGCATAACATGCTTCTTTATGTTGCATGTTAGCCACTTTTTCTAAATCACAAAGTCCAATATTCGGATATATTGAGTCAAAATAATTTGTTAACCCATTGCGTAAAATAGCATTTGGGTTCCCCGCAATATATGCGTCAATGTAAACACATCGTAACTTATGGATTTCCCAATGTGATATCCCCCATCTTTCGAACGAAAGCCTTTTATAAACCAAGGCATTCTTGGAATGTTCTTCGAATGTCTTACAAACTGATCTCGCCTTAAATAGTTGTGTCGAAGAATTCTGACCGACTCTAGACAAGATTTCATCAATCATGTCTCCGGGTAGGTCTCTTAAAATATTGGGTTGTCTATTCATTTTGTATTTTTATACTGTAAAATAGACAAGAGTTAGATTCATAAAAAAAAATACTTATTAATACAAGCAATTTTTACATATATCATAAAGCATATGCACACTATATTACATATATTACACCACACGAATACAACTATCTTATTCCAACTCGCTCATTTCTTCTTCTTCGGTTTTGGTTCATTTTGCCAAGTTTCTAGGGATATATGATGTTCCCCTAATACGAGCTATCGTTTTCCACAACGGTTTGGAAAAACCTGGTGGTTTAGAGGTTCCCGGGTCATTGTTACAACTTAAGGGCTTCGGGGGTTGACGATACATATAAAGTTCATCGGGGTTGGAATTAGATTTCTCTATTTTTATGCCCTTTCCCTTATTATTTTCTTTTGCCTTTTTAAATTCAGTTGGGGTAATTTCAATAACATCATCGGAATTCTCGTTGGAATCCGATTCATCGGAGAATTGGTAATCCTCCCAATATTTTGCTCCCTTGGCGGAAACACCATTGACCATAATTAACCTTGGTCGGTTGGTTGAGGATTTTCTTTTACTTAACCGTTTTATTATTTCCCCCACCGGTTCTATTTCCTCCTCCGGTTCCTCCTCTTCCGGTTCTGATTCTTCTTCCGGTTCTGATTCTTCTTCCGGTTCTTCTTCGGGAACTTGTGAATCAGTCCAATATATATTCGACTCTTCGTTATTATTAGGTGAGTCAATGGGATTTGTGCTAGAGGTAGACATCTATCACACAATATCAAACATGTTAAGAGATTAATATATCACATAATATATACATGTTAATAATATATAGTTTCCAACAAAAATGTTAAGCAACCATTTTTAAAGAAAACATGGTCGAAGTCCAGACTCACTAATGCATTCTAACAAACTCGATAAAACACACTAATGCAAATTTTCTGGTTCTCTAAGACCAACGCTCGGATACCAACTGAAATGTCCCGTTCTTATTGATTAAAAACGTTCCATATTAATTGATTTTGTTGCGAGGTTTTGACCTCTATATGAGACGTTTTTCAAAGACTGCATTCATTTTTAAAACAAACCATAACCTTTATTTCATTAATAAAGGTTTAAAAAGCTTTACGTAGATTATCAAATAATGATAATCTAAAATATCCTGTTTACACACGACCATTACATAATGGTTTACAATACAAATATGTTACAACAAAATAAGTTTCTTGAATGCAGTTTTTACACAATATCATACAAGCATGGACTCCAAATCTCGTCCTTATTTAAGTATGCGACAGCGGAAGCTCTTAATAATCACCTGAGAATAAACATGCTTAAAACGTCAACAAAAATGTTGGTGAGTTATAGGTTTAACCTATATATATCAAATCATAATAATAGACCACAAGATTTCATATTTCAATACACATCCCATACATAGAGATAAAAATAATTCATACGGTGAACACCTGGTAACCGACATTAACAAGATGCATATATAAGAATATCCCCATCATTCCGGGACACCCTTCGGATATGATATAAATTTCGAAGTACTAAAGCATCCGGTACTTTGGATGGGGTTTGTTAGGCCCAATAGATCTATCTTTAGGATTCGCGTCAATTAGGGTGTCTGTTCCCTAATTCTTAGTTTACCAGACTTAATAAAAAGGGGCATATTCGATTTCGATAATTCAACCATAGAATGTAGTTTCACGTACTTGTGTCTATTTTGTAAATCATTTATAAAACCTGCATGTATTCTCATCCCAAAAATATTAGATTTTAAAAGTGGGACTATAACTCACTTTCACAGATTTTTACTTCATCGGGAAGTAAGACTTGGCCACTGGTTGATTCACGAACCTATAACAATATATACATATATATCAAAGTATGTTCAAAATATATTTACAACACTTTTAATATATTTAGATGTTTTAAGTTTATTAAGTCAGCTGTCCTTGTTAGTAACCTACAACTAGTTGTTCACAGTTAGATGTACAGAAATAAATCGATAAATATTATCTTGAATCAATCCACGACCCAGTGTATACGTATCTCAGTATTGATCACAACTCAAACTATATATATTTTGGAATCAACCTCAACCCTGTATAGCTAACTCCAACATTCACATATAGAGTGTCTATGGTTGTTCCGAAATATATATAGATGTGTCGACATGATAGGTCGAAACATTGTATACGTGTCTATGGTATCTCAAGATTACATAATATACAATACAAGTTGATTAAGTTATGGTTGGAATAGATTTGTTACCAATTTTCACGTAGCTAAAATGAGAAAAATTATCCAATCTTGTTTTACCCATAACTTCTTCATTTTAAATCCGTTTTGAGTGAATCAAATTGCTATGGTTTCATATTGAACTCTATTTTATGAATCTAAACATAAAAAGTATAGGTTTATAGTCGGAAAAATAAGTTACAAGTCATTTTTGTAAAGGTAGTCATTTCAGTCGAAAGAACGACGTCTAGATGACCATTTTAGAAAACATACTTCCACTTTGAGTTTAACCATAATTTTTGGATAATTTCATGTTCATAATAAAAATCATTTTCTCAGAATAACAACTTTTAAATCAAAGTTTATCATAGTTTTTAATTAACTAACCCAAAACAGCCCGCAGTGTTACTACGACGGCGTAAATCGGTTTTACGGTGTTTTTCGTGTTTCCAGGTTTTAAATCATTAAGTTAGCATATCATATAGATATAGAACATGTGTTTAGTTGATTTTAAAAGTAAAGTTAGAAGGATTAACTTTTGTTTGCGAACAAGTTTAGAATTAACTAAACTATGTTCTAGTGATTACAAGTTTAAACCTTCAAATAAGATAGCTTTATATGTATGAATTGAATGATGTTATGAACATCATTACTACCTTAAGTTCCTTGGATAAACCTATTGGAAAATAGAAAAATGGATCTAGCTTCAACGGATCCTTGGATGGCTCGAAGTTCTTGAAGCAGAATCATGACACGAAAACAAGTTCAAGTAAGATCATCACTTGAAATAAGATTGTTATAGTTATAGAAATTGAACCAAAGTTTGAATATGATTATTACCTTGTATTAGAATGATAACCTACTGTAAGAAACAAAGATTTCTTGAGGTTGGATGATCACCTTACAAGATTGGAAGTGAGCTAGCAAACTTGAAAGTATTCTTGATTTTATGTAACTAGAACTTGTAGAATTTATGAAGAACACTTAGAACTTGAAGATAGAACTTGAGAGAGATCAATTAGATGAAGAAAATTGAAGAATGAAAGTGTTTGTAGGTGTTTTTGGTCATTGGTGTATGGATTAGATATAAAGGATATGTAATTTTGTTTTCATGTAAATAAGTCATGAATGATTACTCATATTTTTGTAATTTTATGAGATATTTCATGCTAGTTGCCAAATGATGGTTCCCACATGTGTTAGGTGACTCACATGGGCTGCTAAGAGCTGATCATTGGAGTGTATATACCAATAGTACATACATCTAAAAGCTGTGTATTGTACGAGTACGAATACGGGTGCATACGAGTAGAATTGTTGATGAAACTGAACGAGGATGTAATTGTAAGCATTTTTGTTAAGTAGAAGTATTTTGATAAGTGTCTTGAAGTCTTTCAAAAGTGTATAAATACATATTAAAACACTACATGTATATACATTTTAACTGAGTCGTTAAGTCATCGTTAGTCGTTACATGTAAATGTTGTTTTGAAACCTTTAGGTTAACGATCTTGTTGAATGTTGTTAACCCATTGTTTATTATAACAAATGAGATGTTAAATTTTTATATTATCATGATATTATGATATATAATATATCTTAGTATGATATATATACAGTTAAATGTCGTTACAATGATAATCGTTACATATATGTTTCGTTTCGAAATCATTAAGTTAGTAGTCTTATTTTTACATATGTATTTCATTGTTAATACACTTAATAATATATTTACTTATCATTTAACATAATTAACCAAGTATATCAATATCTTAATATGATTCATATGTACCTACTAAGACGTTGTTATAATGATAATCGTTATATATATCGTTTTCGAGTTTCTTAAATTAATAGTCTCATTTTTATGTATATAACTCATTGTTAAAATACCTAATGAGATACATACTTATAATAAAATCATGTTAACTATATATATAACCATATATATGTCATCATATAGTTTTTACAAGTTTTAACGTTCGTGAATCACCGGTCAACTTGGGTGGTCAATTATCTATATGAAACCTATTTCAATTAATCAAGTCTTAACAAGTTGATTACTTAACATGTTGGAAACACTTAATCATATAAATATCAATTTCATTTAATATATATAAACATGGAAAAGTTCGGGTCATTACATATATGGTTTATAATTTTCTGGGTTGTCGTTGGGCTTTATATCCTCCTTTATATTTCAAAGTCCCTGCTTCTATCTTCTATAATCATTGTCATCCATAGTTAATGCTCCCTTCTATTTGCTGCAATTTATACTCCCATTTCTATTTTAGAGCTTCCTTCTTTCATTTCCTCTTCTTGCGATAATAACTTCAGCACACACTGAATCATTTGGATTCTTTGAAGGCAGGTTTAGTCTCTGGGATTTGTCCACAGCCTCCTTCATGGTTTGCTCAATCCGTTTTTCAGTTTCAAGCCTTCTCTTTTTCTGAGCTTTGCCAACACACTATTCTTTATCATCAAACTTTTGACTGTTAAGGTCGTTTACAGTTTTTTTTGCTGCTTCATCAGCATTTTTTAAAATTTCGAGAACTAGTTCGCAGTTTAGGGTGTTTTTCAGAAACTTCACATTCGAAGTATGTAAGTCTTGGAAATAGACGTTATATGTATATATATATATATAACTGTTGGCGTAGAATTGTTGCGAAATTCAAGAATAATGATTCAAGCTTTTTGGTATGGCAACTACCATTACAAGATGCAGATGAGTACATGATAGAGTTTCAATAAATAAGTATAGTGATTTTTCCGGAGAGGCTTAAGTCAAAGGGTAATGAAGTTGTTGAGACATTTACTGTTAATATGGTGGAATGTAAAAGGTTCCCTGGTAACGATGGCGAAAGGGCAATGTATATATCGAAGTTATAATAAGACTCTTTCGACTGAGAAGTCGAAGTTGACTTGCTGGAGCTGTGACAAAGCTGACTACTTTGGAAAAGGGATTGCAAAGTTATTTTTGGTAATAAATGCCAAAGGATCTGACACGGATACGTGTTAAACTATGACTTTCATTTCGAGAGTCTTTCAGGTGCATGACTGTGGGTAACATGTGGTTGGATCATCATCTCGATTGTTCATTATTTGAAGTGTCTTCAGGAATTTCGAGGGGTTTGAACACAGATTGTAATCGTTAATATACATATGATGTTCTAGGATTTTGAATTATACAAATATTTTTCTAGGGTTCTATGAATAGAAATGATGTTCTAGCACAGTTTTGAAGTCAAAGTATAGCTTTGAAAGATGTAGGAATCTAAGAGTGATGATACTGGTTATATCTCGAATTGAATTCTGAGATTTCCAAAATCAGAATATGTAATTTGATTTGGATGAGTATGGTTGTTTTGATTTTTATAAAAGAATGTATATTGTTGTGAAAGTAGGGAGTATAGTGGATGACTGGTTGAATCAGAATATAAGAATGTAACATATCAATTTGTGAATTTATGTATCTCTCGGGTATTACCTACTCGTTAAAAGTTTCTTAAGTAATCTTTTGTACGAGAGAATTTTATTACAATTTTTATGAAAATATTAATATGTATATTTTCTTCAAATGTAATACAGATTTAATGAGTTAATATCATATTAAACTCATTTGATTTTCAGCTGGAGCTAGAAATGAATAATCTCTAAAACTATAGAAATTTCGTAATCTTCATGGATTATCACTTCAACGTAAATAAAATTATGAATCAATACTTCATTATTCATTTTTATTGATATTTACTTAGTGAATGATGTTGGTGTTCGTAGGGTTCTTGTGAACTTCGCAAGGTACGAATGCTGTTGTCTAGAAAGTTTCGAGTACATCGAAGATGAAAATGTAAAATCAAACCTGTAATTGATTAATACACTTGATTTATTATGAATTGGAATTTATTGAGTTTTGAACAGAGATTGTAGTTAACAATGGTTAAGTCGTTAATGAAGGATGTACATCATTGCATATTAGTAATATGAATTAACCGAGTAGTATCTACCCTTATTAATTCATAATAGCTTAATATGAAAAGATATACTATGGTTTCCAAAATTTATATATATAAGTTATACATATAATTTCTTCAGTGGAAATGAGTTAATACTTCATAACTCGTTATTATATCCATAGGTGATTGTGGTGTTGATATCGTTGGTGGTTATGTAACAGATGGAGCTTGTAGTGTTACAGGTGTTGCTGGTGTTGGTAATACTGATGGTGATGCTGGCGGTACTGGCGGTGCTAGTGATGCTGACGGTACTATTGATGCTGCTGGTAAACAAGTCTAGCTTGTAATTCGTGCACCATCCTTGTCAGGATTTCTATTCTTTCTTGTATCATCTCTATCCATCCATTCATCTTGGTTTACGGCTATGATTAGAATAAATAATCTCTAAAACTTTAGAGATTACATAATCACCATAGAATATTTCTCCGATGAAGTTATGAATCAATACTTCATCGGTTATTGTGGTTGGTACTCCTTGGTATATATGGTGTGTATGACGTTGATGCTCGAGGTACAAATGGTGATGTTGAATCATGAGATGCGGATATTGTTGTTGGTGGTGGTAATGATACTGTTGATGTTGATGATGGTGGTACTGTTGATGCCAGTGATGCTGTTTGTACTTGTGGTATTGAGGCTTGCGATGTGGATGTTATTGGTGGTACTGGTGTTGCTGATGGTGCTTGTAATCTTTGCACCATATTCTCCAAAGCCAATACTCGAGCGCGAAGCTCGTTGACTTCTTCTATTACACCGGGGTGGTTGTCGGTTCGGACGAGCGGATGAATAAGATCTAGAATTTGAGACAGTATATAATCATGATGAGATATTCTGGAAATGAGAGAGAAAATGGTGTTTCGAATAGGTTCACCGATAAGTGCTTCGGGTTCATCGCCAAGAGGGCAATGTGGTGGATGGAAGGGATCGCCTTCTTCTTGTCTCCAATGATTAAGTAGGCTACGAACCCATCCCCAATTCATCCAGTATAGATGATGGCTAATTGGTTGATCCATTCTGGTCATACTGCTTTTGGAGCTTGAGTGAAACTCCATATCAGAATAGTTGCCGGAATCTAAAGAATTTGAACTAGATACGTGATCCATCTTGTATAATTAGGGGAATGATTTTTGATATGAGATAGATTATAGGATTTAGATTGGTATTCTTCAATACATAATAATTTGCATATGTATATATAATACCAAAATCCCATAATTTACGAAGGAATCTTTGAAAAATACCAGGAAAAGTTTACAGTAACAGATACGTTAAGATATGAATTAGCAGATACGATAAGATATGAATTTTTGTCTATACACTATTCATGCAATCAATGCAGTAAGATGTGTCTAGACTAAGAATGATAAGCAGGTAATTTCCTAAGGATGATAAGCAGGTAATTTCCGACAAGAAATGATAAGCAAAACTTTTTGACATGCAGCTAAGGTCGAAGTCCAGACTCACTAATGCATCTTAATAACTATCAGTTAGACACACAAATGTAAGACCTGGTTCACTAAGGCCACCGCTCTGATACCAACTGAAATGCCCCGTTCATATCGATTATAAACGATTCATAATAGTTGATTACATCGCGAGGTATTTGACCTCTATATGATACATTTTACAAACATTGCATTCATTTTTAAAAGACAAACTTTCATTTCATCGAAAGTTGACAAGTATGCATACCATTTCATAATATATCTAAACAATAAATGACTTAAACTGTAACAACCCGACTTTTTCGACTTGCTTTTATGCCTTGTATTTTAGCGAAACTGCATTTTTGTGCGTACTGTGTTACTTTATTACTCTGGAACCTTGGCACACGTGTTTTATATTCATATTTACCCTAAAACATGCCTTGGTGTATGTGGAATGCTTAACTTGTCCATTGGATGCTTTATAACTGTTAGTGTTACTTGCCGTTACGAATAAACCGCGGACTGCGCGCACGTTTGACTTTTGTCTGAACCGGAACTTTTGGACTGCGAAATATTAATTATTATTTTATAATAATAATTACTTGGGCCTTTGGATGCTTAATTTTATTTATTTAATTGCTAAAGCCCAATAGTTAGTCTTGTTGGACTTTCTACCTTGTTGGGCTCAAGCCCACCCAACTCTAGCTTGTGACCCAATTAATTAGTCCAAGTATTATTACTAGTAGCCCATAATAATAAATAAATAAATAAATAAAGAAATTAATTAATGAGTCATACTAGCATAATGGATAAGGATTATCAACTTTGTCACATGGGATTCTAGCATAAGGACATGCTTTAGACAACCACTAACCAAAAAGCAACATGGTGTCCCCCTCCCCCCTCCCTCAAAATTTTGGCCACTATGGCCTCCACCTCACCAATCCTTGTCAATTTTTGCTTATAAATACTAGCCATTTACCTCTCACTTGTTCATTTGATTTTCACACATACTTGTTCTTTCTTTCTTTCCTTTCTAGTAATACTTGTAAGTTTTCTTTCTTCTTCCTTTTTCTTTTCAATTTCATGATCATCATCACCATTTTATGGAGATCAAAGTTCCTTTTAGCTTTGATCTTACTTATATCTTGTTGATTCAAGCATGAATCTTTCAAGAACATGGAAGATTCAAGCTTTCTAGCTTGAATCTTCATATCTTTTGTGGATCTACTTCTTTTATACTTTAATCTTTCTATTTTGTGATAAAGATTCAAACTTTTGTTTGTAATCTTCATGCATCTTCAAGATCCAAGCTTTATGCTTCAAGATCTTCAAGATGCAAGCTTTCTAGCTTGAATCTTCACATCTTTTTGTTAGATCAAAGTTCTTTTTGCTTTGATCATGTTGTTTTGTTAAAAAGATTCAAACTTGTGTTTGTTATCTTCATATATCTTAAAGATCCAAGCTTTATGCTTCAAGTTCTTCAAGAACATCAAAGGTTCAAGCTTTCTAGCTTTGCAACCTTGTAACTTGTGTGAATAGGATCCAAGCTCTCTAGCTTAGGGTTCCATCACTTCATTTGACCTAGATCATGTTCATACTTGTTGAATTGATGTAAAGTTTGTAGCTTTAGTTGTTATTGTGAATTGAAATTGTGTTAAGACTAATGATATGATGTAACCTTGGTTCATCATCCATCTAAGACTCATGAATGAGTTGTGTTCTTACTTGGTCTGAACATATTGTGTATTGATGGTGAATCTTGGTCAAAAGTGGTGCTAAACCATCAACGAGTTGTACACTTGAAGCTACAAGCATCAAGGATGAGAACCGTGATGAGCATCAAGCACCAAGAACCCCACCGGAGCACTTGTCCACTGATTTTTGTATCTGATCAGACCACCTGGGCTACTGGAAAGATGATTTTCAGTTAGTTTGGTTCGATTAGATGATTTTCCATTTAGGCCTCGTCTTAATCCGAGTTACGTTTTAGGATTTATGGCCCTCCGATAGTCACTACACCCTATTAACGTTGTGCTGAAATTTCTGACCTACTCGCACTTAAACCATCGTCATGGTCAAACGAAGACGAATTAGGTTCTGAAAATTGGTCAGATTTTAGGGGACTCATATACGGATCCATAGCCACTGACTATGCATCTTTTTGATTTACGTAGAGGTCGTAGCACCTGACCGAAGTCAGCCTATTGTTTCGATCTCTATTCTTGTCGAACTTACTTAGCTTTTATGATGATGAATGATGATGATGATGACACTTAAACTTATTTTATGCACTATTAGAACTTACAAGGATAACCTACTGACCTAGTAACCTTTGATTTAGGGTGACGACCTTTCGGACCGACTTACTACTTGCGTACTTTCATTACCGACTTTACCGCTTTTATCACTGTGAGTTATAGCATCCCTTTTACTTTAACTATTTTGGGACTGAGAATACATGCGCTTTTTACGTTTTACATACTAGGCATGAGTACGTAAACTTTATATGTGTGTGGGTTATACAACGGCATAAACATTTCCCTTAGCACGGTAACGTTTAGTCATTGGTTTTTGAACCGGTGAACGCGAATCTTAGATATGGATCCATAGGGTTTGACATCCCCACTCGGGCTAGTCGCGCTAGCATTTAACGGGTGTTTAATACTTCGTGAACATACGCACTCACCAAGTGTACTTTCAGGGGGTTATAAACGTTAAGTCTAGTTACCGGGTGCCCACTGTTATGCATATACTTTTCATACTGTTTTGATACGCTGTTGCAGCACTGAAATCTCGTGGCCTATCTTACGTTACTATTACAACTTAAACTATAGCTCACCAACATTCGTGTTGACTTTTTAAGCGTGTATTTCTCAGGTACCTAGAGGTTTATTGCTTCCGCTGTTACACTTGCTGTCATGCTGTTATTGAATTGTTGTTATGGACCTACTGTACTAGTTATCCGCTTCATTACTAGAGATGTCTCAAATTATGAAACTTATGTTTTGCATTCGTAAACTTATGTTATTTTGGAACAATGGTTTGTAATAAGTCTTATGACAAGTTTGTGAAGACCCGTCCTAATCCATCCGGACGAAGTCCATATCGATTATAAACGATTCAAAACAGTTGATTACATCGCGAGGTACTTGACCTCTATATGATACATTTTACAAACATTGCATTCGTTTTTGAAAATACAATCTTTCATTACATCGAAAGTTGACGGCATGCATACCATTTCATAATATATCTAACTATAATTGACTTAATAATAATTCTGATGAACTTGACGACTCGAATGCAACGTCTTTTGAAATATGACATAAACGAATCCAAGTAATATCTCTAAAACGAGCAAATGCACAGCGGAAGATTTCTTTCGTACCTGAGAATAAACATGCTTTCAAGTGTCAACCAAAAGGTTGGTGAGTTCATTAGTTTATCATAAATAATCATTTCATAACTTTAATAGACCACAAGATTTCATATTTCAATTTCTCATAAACATACGTCCCATGCATAGAGACAAAAATATCATTCATATGGATTGAACACCTGGTAATCGACATTCACAATATGCATATAAGAATATCTCCATCATTCCGGGATCCTCCTTCGAACATGATATAAATTTCGAAGTACTAAAGCATCCGATACTTTGGATGGGGCTTGTTGGGCCCGATAGATCTATCTTTAGGTTTCGCGTCAATTAGGGTGTCTGTTCCCTAATTCTTAGATTACCAGACTTAATAAAAAGGGGCATATTCGATTTCGATAATTCAACCATAGAATGTTCATTAGTTTAATTACTTGTGTCTATTTCGTAAAATATTCATCAAAGTTGCGCATGTATTCTCAGCCCAAAAATGTAAAGGGTAAAAAGGCAAATGCAACTCACGCATATAAATATTGTAAAACGGTTATTAAAACATTACATGTATTCTCAGCCCAAAAATGTAATGAGTAAAAGGATAAGAAAATGATAATGATAATACTAGTGTTAATAGTAATGATAATAATATTAATGATTTTATTAATAATGATAGTTTTAATGATAATTCTTTTAATAATGATAATATTATTAGTTTTTAATAAATTAAGTAATATAATAATAATGATAATTAAAATTATACTTTTTGATATTAGTACTTAGTACTTAGTAATACTAATTGTAACAATCTTATTACTTATGGTAATCTTTAAAAGTAATACTTTTATAAAAATAATAATTCTAAAATGATACTAATATTACTACTAATAAAATGATAGTAAGTTTTATTATTTTCATTAATAATGATCCCCATATTACTTAATGACATTACTTAATAATAAAATGATAATATTATTAATCATAGTATTTCTGTTTACATAATAATAATGATAACTGATAATTAATACATATTAGTAATAATAATAATAATAACTATAATACTTAGTATTAATAACAATAAATAATAATAATAATAATAATAATAATAATAATAATAATACTTGTACCAATATTAATAATAATAATAATAATACTAATAGTAATTAGTGATATTAATTTGTAATAACAAAAATGACAATAATATTAATCCTATTATTTGTATTAACCTAATCAATAACAACCACTAATAATAATAACAATCACAATAATAATAATAATAATAATAATAATAATAATAATAATAATAATAATAATAATAATAATAATAATAATAATAATAATAATAATAATAATAATAATAATAATAATAATAATAATAATAATAATAATAATAATAATAATAATAATAATAATAATAATAATAATAATAATAATAAAATTTGAAAACTACCTAAACAAAAATGGATTCCAAAAATAAAATAGCAGCCCCTGGACTCGAACCCGTGACCACATGCTAACCCGACACACCCTTAACCATCTGAACTCGACTGCTTTTCTGTTTTATTTCTAGATCCAAATAAACTTAACCCATTTATTTCTGTTTCTACATCTTCTACATATTTCATTCGATCAAACACCTTCCAAAAGTCATAAGAGCGATATAACTAATTGGTTTTTGATTTATAACATAACAGGAACAATTTAATGGAGTGATGGAATTAACTAAATAGATAAAAGAAAAAAAAATTGATACTGCAGCAGTAGCAGTAAAAAAAAAAAAGAACACATACATCAAAAATCAAAATTTTGAACGTTTTAGCTTGAGATTTCTAAATGAAATAAATTCTAAATTGATCCTAAAAACTTTATCAAACATCAATTGATCCAAAATCTTTAATACGAATTCAAATTTTACAAAAATCGAACTATTTGACTTTTTAATTGGAACCTTGACTTCAAAAATTAACAACCAATTTGATAAATTAAAACTTAGAAATTTACGAAGAGTTTCACTAAATGATTACTAATAACTCTGCATTGTTAATTTGTGAAATTAAATTCGGCTTCAAGCTTTTTGAATTAAAGATATTAAGAACAGAGCTATACCTGTGTTTCGAATCGTTTTTCTTTAATTCCACCACTATAAGCTGTTAATTGTATTTGTAATTGATAGCTGATGATACAAGGTCAATAGGGTTCGTAAATAATAAGAAGAATTGATTGATTTCTATAAAAACAGTTCGGCAGTCTTAAATAAAAGAAAGAAAGAAAAAAATAAAAAAAATAAAAAAATATAACATGAAGATCTTGACATTCAACAAACTTTGTTTTGTATCTTCATTTAGGTCGACAACAATCAATTTTGCAAACAGCAAAAGAGGAAAATTCGTAAAGCATATAGGAGTAGGTAACAGACTCCCTTTTTAGTTGATTTTTATATATTATGGAATATTGTTAATAATTAATAAATTTAAATACATTAATAATAATAATACTACAATATTAATAAACCTAATAATCCTGTTATAAATATAATAATAATAATAATAATAATAATATTTAGAACAACATTAATAATTTTTAATAACAATAATATTAATAATGATATTAATAATAATAATGATGTTAATGGTAAAGATAAAAATAATAATTCTTAAAAATAATAATAATTATATTAAATGTAACAATTTTTATATCTATCTATTAATAATACAAATATTAATAATGACATTATTATTAATATTAATAATAATAACGAAGTAATAAGTATAATAATATAATTTAATATTCATACATTTTATATATTTATTTTACCATATAATAATAATAATTATTAATAGGAATCATATATATACATATAGATCCATGATAATAATATATATGTATATTTATGTATGTTATTTTTAATAATACTTAATTATTCTAATTGTTTTATTACATTCTAAATTCCAATTATTTAAAGTATACTTTATTAAATCAACATATTATATATTATTATATTTATATTTATATAATATATACATGTTTATTTACAATTAATGTTCTTGAATCGTCAGGTGTAGTCAAGGTCAAATGAATAAATGAACAACTCAAAATATTTTGAGATACACCTATACAGACTTTGCTTATTGTGTCGGAAACATATAAAGATTAAGTTTAAATTTGGTCAGAAATTCCCGGGTCATCACAGTACCTACCCGTTAAAGAAATTTCGTCCCGAAATTTGAGTGAGGTGGTCATGGCTAACATTAAAAATGTTTTCGTGACGAATATGCATTGATAAATATCGTTTTATTATTATTGATTAATATAGATAAAACGATTCGATTATGCGAAGCGTACGAGTGAAGCTATCACAAAATAGTGAAATGAAAGGATAAAGATTTGCCTTAGTTTTTGACAGAGTTAGGGTTGAATTTAGAAAATATGGTGCGTCATAGCTTTTGACGTTGTCTTGGTTGAATTCCGGAATTCAAGGGATTTAAAAGAAATTCTTGGAAATCTATAAGATCTGATTCTTTGGCGAATAAGGAAATTAAGATCTCTATAATTAAATGCGATGATCTGTATCGATTGCTTTGTCTGGTATCTTCACTATAAATAAACTTCTTCCATTCCCTTATTTTCACCATTCCTATACCTTATTTCTTAATTCTTACATCCAAAAGATTGTGAAAATGCTTAATCCAGTTCTGATCCTTGTCCTTATCCTGACTATCGCCACAATCATTCTCCTTTTCCAACTTCCACTGGAGGAATCTGTTTTCTTCTACATCGCCCTTGGAGTTATAGTGTTTTTAATTCTCCCGTGTCTTTAAGTTACGATAAACATTGATATACACGGTTTGTAATTTCCGTGTTGTTTTTGGATTTTATATCTTCCCTTATATTTCAATGTCCCTGCTTCTGTCTCTTATAATTATTGTCATCTACAGTTAAGGCGCTCTCTTATTTGCTGCGATTTATACCCCCTTTCTATTTCGGAGCTTCATGCTTTTGTTTACTTTTCGTAAGTAACGGTCCAGAATTTATAGGTATGGGGTTTCGAATTATCATAATATACAAGGTAGAAAGGAAAGGTAGTAGCACGATTTGTTTTGTCAAATTACCTGAATCACTGAGAATAGAATAATCAAGAATATATTTTCTTGATATGTTCAAAAGTTAAGTAGAATGAAAGAGTTATGTAACATGGCACATGATGACGTTATGATCTGTGAATCATCACATTTCATTAGAAACTCAGCATGAATTACGGTAATATAATCACGTTGTTCAAGTGTCATTATATTATACTAACTCATGCATCAGTTCCCAACATTACTTCAATAACATTCATATTTTAAGCTCGAAAGTTTACAGAATATAGAAACTAACAGTTTGTATATGATGTAACACTGATAGCACGAAGAGATTAATGATTTCAGATAAGAACAGTTATGAAAATATCTTCAGAAATATGGAGGATATTTATAAATGGATATACGATGATATCTTGGAATTTCTAATATCGATGGATGATGAAGAAGATTTATCCGTAAGGGTTTAGATTCAGAAGCAAGGTATTCGCTAAAGATTTCATCGAAAACAGAATCATTTGGATTCTTTGAAGTCAAACTTATTCCTTGTGATTTGTCCACGGCTTCCTTCATAGTTTCGCATAATCCGCTTTTCGGTACTAAATTTTCTATTGAATGTTTCCAATATAATAATACACAGGAAGCACGAAGAGGTATATAATTTTGGACGAGAATATTTATAAAAATATCCTCAGAAATATCGAAGATATTGATGATGATATTTTGGAATTTCTAAGTTCGATGGTTGATGGAGAAAGATTTTCCGCAAGATTTTAACATGACTTCGGAGTAAGATATTCTCAAAAGATTTCAACGAATCCAGAATTACCTGAATCCTTTGAGTATAGGGTTTGGTCCTTGTATTTGTCCTTGGTCTCCTTCATGGGTAGCTCAATCTGTTTTTCAATACCCAATTTTCTATCGAGAGTTCCTAACACTCCTTTCTTTATCATCAAACTTTTGACCGTTTAGACCATCTACCACTTTTCTGTCTCTTCTGCATTTAATGCTATGATATCTGAATCATCAGTTATTAATCCGAGGTGGTTTCAGGAGAATTGTGTTTTTAGATGATTAAACGCTGATGGTAATATGGTGGAATATGAAAGGTTCCTTGGTAACAATAAAAGAGCTCGCGTATATATCAACGTTATAATAAGGTTGTTTCGTACGAAAATTCGAAGTTGTCTTGCTGGAGCTGTGACAAAATTGGTTATTTTGAAAAAAAACTGCAAGGTTATTTTGGGTAATAATAACACTAAAGAAATTAGCACAGTTATGTATTAAACGTTTACTCAGTTTCCGAATGTTTTTCAAGTGCATAACTATATGCATCAATCTTTTCTTCCGTAGACGAAGTGCGGTTGGTTCATCCTATCGATTTAGGTATTTTCAAGAATCATAAAAGGTTTGAACACAGATTGTAATCGTCAAGATACAAATGAGGTTTAAGGTTAAATCAAGTGGCAAACTTGAAGAATTTTTTAGTTTCATATGTTATAGTCAATATTTTAATTCATTTTAATTGTCCAATGTTATTAGTCCACAGTCGATAGTCTACAATTGACAGTCCAATAATTCATATATAATTTAATATATAATATTTGAATTAATTAATACGTATTGTGACCCGTGTACATGTCTCAGACTCGATAACAACTCAAAGTATATATATTATTTTAGAATCAACCTTAACCCTGTATAGAGAACTCGATCATTACTGCATAGAGAGTGTCTATGGTGATTCCAAATAATATATATAGATGTGTCGATATGATATGTCAAAACCTTGTATACATGTCCCGATATTTAAAGTGCGTAAAAATAAATAGTAGAAATTTAAATGACGAATAATAAAGTGCGTAAAGTAAATAATAGAAATTAAATGACGATAAATAAAATTGCGAGAATATAAATTGCGATAAATAAACTGCGATAAATAAATTGCGATAATTAAATGGTAATACGGAATTAACAGTTAGCTAGGAACAGTTAGCTAGAATTTTGTTAGCGTGGATTCTTAATAGAATTTTATATTGTTAATTAATATGTTTGTAATCAATTTTTATAGTGTCCATTATTTCTTCATTATGCCACTTGTTGGATTCTGATAGGTCAAAATCCAAATATGTAATTGGATGAATATGGTTATTCTGTGGTGAACGGATTTGTATATCGGTGGATGTAAGTAGGATAGTATATGACTGTTGAAACAGATTCGAAGAACGTACAATGTAACATATTAATGTGAAATTTAAATAGTCCTCGGGTATTACCTACCCGTTAAAATATTTTCACCATTAACAGTTTGTACAAGAGAATTTTTAATTACAATCTTTATGAAAACATATATACATATATATTTTCTTCAGATGCATTCATGGATTTAATGAGTTAATATGATATTAAACTCATTTGCTTTTCGGTTGGAACTAGAATAAAAAATCTCTAAAACTTTAGAGATTACATATTCGCCATGTCGAACGAAGATAAATGAGGTAGAACGATAAGTAGAACGAAGATCATACTCAAAGTACAAATGATGATATTGAAGCATGGATTGTTGATGGTACTGGTGCTGTTATTGATGGTACTGTTGGTGCCGGTGATGTTGTTGAAGCTGGTACATTTTGCACCATATTCTCCGAATTGATTATTCGAGCGCGAAGTTCTTTGACTTATTACTCCAGAATCATTGTCGGTCGGAACGAGCGGATGAATAAGGTTCAGAATTGTGGATAGAATATAATCTTGTTGAGTTACTCTGGAAATGAGACTGAAAATGGTGTCTCGAACAGGTTTACCGGTAAACGCTTCAGGTTCATTGTCAAGAGGTGAATTTGGTTGGTGGAAGGGATTGCCTTCTGCGCGTTTCCATTAATTAAGTCGACTACGAACCCCTCAGATGAATTGATAATGGCTGATTGGTTGATTCATACCGATGACGCTGTTTTCGGAGCTTAGGTGAACATCTATGTCGGAATAGCTGTCGGAATAACTATCGGAATAGCTATCGGAATCTGAGGGACTCGAACTGGTTGTAGGATTCATCTCGTACGATCAGATGAAGGATTTTCGATAAGAAATAAATTATAGGATGTAGATTAGTACCCTGCAATACATAGTTTACATATGCATATATAATACTAAAATCCCATAAGTTACGGAGGAATCTACGGAAGTTGTCAGGAAAAGTTACAGTAACAGATACGCTAAGATATGAAGTAGCAGATACGCTAAGATATGAATTTTTGTCTATACACTTTTCTTGCAGTCAATGCAGTAAAACGTGTCTAGACTAAGAATGATAAGTAAGTGATTCTCTAAGAATGATAAGCAGGTAATTTTTGACACAAAATGATAAGCAAAACTTTTGACATACAGACACGGTCGAAGTCCAGACTCACTAATGCATACTAACGACTTATCAGTTAGACACACTAATGCAGACCTGGTTCGCTAAGACCACCGCTCTGATACCAACTGTGAAGACCCGTCCTAATCCATCCGGACGAAGTCCATATCGATTATAAATGATTCAAAACAGTTGATTACATCGCGAGGTACTTCACCTCTATATGATACATTTTACAAACATTGCATTCGTTTTTGAAAATACAATCTTTCATTACATCGAAAGTTGACGGCATGCATACCATTTCATAATATATCTAACTATAATTGACTTAATAATAATTCTGATGAACTTGACGACTCGAATGCAACGTCTTTTGAAATATGACATAAACGACTCCAAGTAATATCTCTAAAACGAGCAAATGCACAGTTGAAGATTTCTTTTGTACCTGAGAATAAACATGCTTTCAAGTGTCAACCAAAAGGTTGGTGAGTTCATTAGTTTATCATAAATAATCATTTCATAACTTTAACAGACCACAAGATTTCATATTTTAATTTCTCATAAACATACGTCCCATGCATAGAGATAAAAATATCATTCATATGGATTGAGCACCTGGTAATCAACATTCACAATATGCATATAAGAATATCCCCATCATTCCGGGATCCTCCTTCGGACATGATATAAATTTCGAAGTACTAAAGCATCCGGTACTTTGGATGGGCTTGTTGGGCCCGATAGATCTATCTTTAGGTTTCGCGTCAATTAGGGTGTCTGTTCCCTAATTCTTAGATTACCAGACTTAATAAAAAGGGGCATATTCGATTTCGATAATTCAACCATAGAATGTTCATTAGTTTAATTACTTGTGTCTATTTCATAAAATATTCATAAAAGTTGCGCATGTATTCTCAGCCCAAAAATGTAAAGGGTAAAAAGGCAAATGAAACTCACGCATATAAATATTGTAAAACATTTATTAAAACATTGCATGTATTCTCAGCCCAAAAATGTAATGAGTAAAAGGGATCAAATGAAACTCACCTAATGTATTTTGTAGTAAAAATACATAGAACGACACTGAACAAGTATAGTGTTTACTCGGATTCACGAACCTATATCATTTGTGTATATATTAATATATATCCTTGTAATCGAACATATATATATATATATATATATATATATATATATATATATATATATATATATATATTATTAGTGATAAAAATTTTATATTATTAATTTATATATCTCATTATTACTATATGGAAATATACTTTTGTTATGTTATATATATCAAATATTTCATATGTATGTATTTCATTAGTTTGTTAAAATAGTAATTATATTAATACTAAAATAATATTAGTAGTGATTAAGAAAATGATAATGATAATACTAATGTTAATAGTAATGATAATAATATTAATGATTTTATTAATAATGATAGTTTTAATGATAATTCTTTTAATAATGATAATATTATTAGTTTTTAATAAATTAAGTAATATAATAATAATGATAATGCAAATTATACTTTTTGATATTAGTACTTAGTACTTAGTAATACTAATTGTAACAATCTTATTACTTATGGTAATCTTTAAAAGTAACACTTTTATAAAAATAATAATTCTAAAATGATACTAATATTACTACTAATAAAAATGATAGTAACTTTTATTATTTTCATTAATAATGATCCCCATATTACTTAATGACATTACTTAATAATAAAATGATAATATTATTAATCATAGTATTTCTGTTTACATAATAATCATGATAACTGATAATTAATAAATATTAGTAATAATAATAATAATAACTATAATACTTAGTATTAATAACAATAAATAATAATAACCTTAATAATAATAATAATACTTGTACCAATATTAATAATAATAATACTAATAGTAATTAGTGATATTAATTTGTAATAACAAAAATGACAATAATATTAATCCTATTATTTGTATTAACCTAATCAACAACAACCACTAATAATAATAACAATCACAATAATAATAATAATAATAATAATAATAATAATAATAATAATAATAATAATAATAATAATAATAATAATAATAATAATAATAATAATAATAATAATAATAATAATAATAATAATAATAATAATAAAATTTGAAAACTACCTCAATAAAAATGGATTCCAAAAATAACATAGCAGCCCCTGGACTCGAACCCGTGACCACATGCTAACCCGACACACCCTTAACCATCTGAACTCGACTGTTTTTCTATTTTATTTCTAGATCCAAATAAACTTAACCCATTGATTTCTGTTTCTACATCTTCTACATATTTCATTCGATCAAACACCTTCCAAAAGTCATAAGAGCGATATAACTAATTGGTTTTCAATTTATAACATAACAGGAACAATTTAATGGAGTGATGGAATTAATTAAACAGATAAAAGAAAAAAAATTGAAACTACAGCAGTAGCAGTAAAAAAAAAAACAAAGAACACATACATCAAAAATCAAAATTTTGAACGTTTTAGCTTGAGATTTCGAAATGAAATAAATTCTAAATTGATCTTAAAAACTTTATCAAACATCAATTGATCCAAAATCTTTAATACGAATTCAAATTTTACAAAAATCGAACTGTTTGACTTTTTCATTGGAACCTTGACTTCAAAAATTAACAACCAATTTGATAAATTAAAACTTAGAAATTTACGAAGAGTTTCACTAAATGATTACTAATAACTCCGCATTGTTAATTTTTGAAATTAAATTCAGCTTCAAGCTTTTTGAAATAAAGATATTAAGAACAGAGCGATACCTGTGTTTCGAATCGTTTTTCTTTAATTCCACCACTATAAGCTGTTAATTGTATTTGTAATTGATAGATGCTGATACAAGGTCAATGAGGTTCGTAAATAATAAGAAGAATCGATTGATTTCTATAAAAATGGATCAGCAGTCTTAAATAAAAGAAAGAAAGAAAAAAATAAATAAAATAAAAAAATATAACATGAAGATCTTGACATTCAACAAACTTTGTTTTGTATCTTCATTTAGGTCAACAGCAATCAATTTTTCAAACAGCAAAAGAGGAAAATTCGTAAAGCATATAGGAGTAGGTAACAGACTCCCTTTTTAGTTGATTTTTATATATTATGGAATATTGTTAATAATTAATAAATTTAAATACATTAATAATAATAATACTACAATATTAATAAACCTAATAATCCTGTTATAAATATAATAATAATAATAATAATAATAATAATAATAATAATAATAATAATATTTAGAACAACATTAATAATTTTTAATAACAATAATATTAATAATGATATTAATAATAATAATGATGTTAATGGTAAAGATAAAAATAATAATTCTTAAAAATAATAATAATTATATTAAATGTAACAATTTTTATATCTATCTATTAATAATACAAATATTAATATTAATATTATTATTAATATTAATAATAATAACGAAGTAATAAGTATAATAATATAATTTAATATTCATACATTTTATATATTTATTTTACCATATAATAATAATAATAATTATTAATAGGAATCATATATATACATATAGATCCATGATAATAATATATATGTATATTTATGTATGTTATTTTTAATAATACTTAATTATTCTAATTGTTTTATTACATTTTAAATTCCAATTATTTAAAGTATACTTTATTAAATCAACATATTATATATTCTTATATTTATATTTATATAATATATACATGTTTATTTACAATTAATGTTCGTGAATCGTCGGGTGTAGTCAAGGTGAAATGAATAAATGAACAACTCAAAATATTTTGAGATACAACTATACAGACTTTGCTTATCGTGTCGGAAACATATAAAGATTAAGTTTAAATTTGGTCGGAAATTCCCGGGTCATCACAATGTTATCTTTGTAAAACGTTATCTTTTTAATGAATGCAAATCGGTTTTCAAACAACATATAGTGTTTGACCTTGTGATGATCCTGTTGTTGATGATCCGTACACGATGGTTTTGTGCGGGGCGTCACATAAACTGTCATTTACTTAATAATAATCTTTATTGAACTCAACGACTTGAATGCAACATCTTTTGAAATATGCCATGAATGACTCCAAGTAATATCTTTAAAATGAGAAAATGCACAGCGGAGGATTTCTTTAATACCTGAGAATATACATGCTTTCAAGTGTCAACCAAAAGGTTGATGAGTTCATTAGTTTATCATAATCAATCATTTCCATAATTTTAATAGACCACAAGATTTCATTTATTCAATAATCATACACTCGCAAGTGTTTAAAATCCATTCACATGGATTGAACACCTGGTAATCAACATTAACAAAATACATCTAGAATATCCCCAAACATATAAACATCGAAGTACTAACGCAGTTCAAATTCTCTGACTGGGGTGTGTCAAAGCCCATAGATCTATCTTTAGGATTCGCGTCAATTGTTGGAAATTATAATAAACACCAATTCTTAGGCTACCAAGTTCAACAAGGGTGATATCTGGTATAACAATTCAACCATAGAATGTAGTTTCGATTACTTGTGTCTATTTCGTCAAACATTTATAAAAGTGCATGTATTCTCAGTCTCAAAAATATATATTGCAAAAGCATTTAAAAAGGGAGCAAATGAAACTCACAATACTGTATTTCGTACTAAAAATACATATGACGTCATTGAACACACGTCATTAATACATATGACGTCATTGTTCTTACTTATAAATCACTTTACCATTTTCTGAATGTTGTCAAAAAGAATAGATTTCTTAAATCACAGTGGACCTCATAACATAGACCCGTAATCATATTACAATGTATCTGATAATTCAATCATTTAATATTATCTTTTAATTCCGTCGATAAATATATTAAACATATATTGAAACAAATACGTTTATGTAATGTATTATACATCTAATACTTTGTTAACGTTTTCAATTAATATAACTATATTATATATACGTATCTATATACACATAAATGTTCATGAATCATCGAGCACAGTCAAAAGGAAATTGATTACATGAACATAGTTCAAAGTTTTTGAGATTTCAACATTACAGACTTTGCTTATCGTGTCGGAAATATTACATCATTTAAAGATAAAGTTTAAATTTGGTCAGAAATTTCCGGGTTGTCACAAAGTTGAACAGAAAAGGACACACGTCGGCGGCTGACAAGTGACCTTACAAGACCACGTGGGAATGCAGAAGTTTAACACATGTGCAGACATGTGTAATACTTTGTCAACATCTAGGGAACCAAACATTCTATTTGTTTATTCAAATTGTGGTGCCAAACCGAATTGGGATGTTCCTACAAATAGCTACCTGATAGTACTCCAAACGAACATATATTTAGTCGCAATATCATCCCAATATGTAAAGTTTTTAGTTGTAATTATTCTATTTTTAAGTTGTAATCGTTTAAATAAATAAATGTGAAGACAAAGCACGAAGATTAAAGAATTGAAGAAAAAGTGCCACTAAAGCCTGAAAAGTGCCACTAAAGCCATAAAGCACTCAAAAGTGCCACTAAAAGTGAGTTAAAGACTTGCGCGGATTTTGGGAGTTAACGAAAATAATTTTTTGTGCAAATTACAAATCGCAAAACGCAAAGTATAAGATATTAAATAGTACGCAAGGACGTTCGAAAATTTGAAACCGGGACCTGAGGCAACTATCAACGCACGACGCATCGGACTAAAAATTACAAGTCTACTATGCACAAGAATATAATATAATATTTAAATAATTATATAAATTATTTATATATTATATATAATTAAATAAAATGTCGACAAGCTAGAATCAAAAGAGATTGACCTAGATCCAGCTGGCCATGCGATCGCATGGCCTGGAAGAAGCATTTCCATGCGATCGCATGGCTTCAATTATGAGGCCACATCTATAAAAGCCAACGAATTCGATGTATTATATATATATATATCTATTTCTCTTCTCTTCATCTGTAATATATATATATATATATATATATATATATATATATATATATATATATATATATATATATAATTTTAATTTTAATTTTAATTTTAAGTTAATAATAATAAGGTTATTTTAAGAATGTTTTACGGGTTTTAAGTCAAAATTCTGTCCGTGCAACGCTACGCGGATAATCACCACTGTAAGCTATGTTCTTCCTTTTTAAATTAATGTCTCGTAACTAAGTTATTATTATGCTTATTTGAGCCAATGTAATGGTGATGCTAGACTAAAAATTAAGACGGGGTTATTAGATTTTGTACCATAATTAAGGTTTGGACAAAAGACCGACACTTGTGGACATTGGACTATGACTATTAATAGATAAGGGGTATTGTCTAATTGAGCGACAACTCATTGGAACCTGTCGAACCTATCTTCAAATTAGTTAATCTAATAATTATTAAAATGATTATGTATGTCCTATCTAGTGACGTTTATACGACATCTTTTACGATCATTTAATTAATTATTCAGGTTGGGTAATTGATTATTCATTCTGATCAAGTGGGTAAATTAATATTCATATCTCATTACAGGGGTGGATTACATACAAGGATAATTGGTGTAATTGTTAACAAAGATTAAAACCTTGAATTACGCGCAGTCGATAACCTGGTGTAATTATTAACAAAGTATTAAAACCTTGTTACAGTTCGAATCCCTAATTAGTTGGAATATTTGACTTCGGGAATAAGGTTAATTTGACGAGCATTTTATAATTATGACCGATGGACTATTATGGACAAAAACCAAATAGGTATCAAATAATCCAGGACAAAGGACAATTAACCTGGTTAATAAATTAAAATAAACACGTCAAACATCATGATTACGGAAGTTTAAATAAGCATAATACTTTTATTTCATATTTCATCGTACCTTTATTTACTGTCATTTTAATTACTGCAATTTACTTTATCGCAATTTAAATTCTGTCATTTATTTTATCGTCATTTATCTTTACGCTTTATTTAAAATCGACAAACCGGTCATTAAACGGTAAAAACCGCTTTTTATAATAATATTACTATATGTAATTATATATATTTTATACAAATATAGTTTTAAAATATAGCGTTAAACTTGGCTAACTCCCTGTGGAACGAACTGGACTTACTAAAAACTACACTACTCTACGATTAGATACACTGCCTATAAGTGTTGTAGCAAGGTTTAGGTATATCCCATCCGTAAATAAATATATAAAACTTGCGTAATTTGTAACGTATTTCGTAATAAAAATAATAGTATTTCGTACCCCACCTCGCACACATCAAGTATTTTTGGCGTCGCTGCCGGGGAATGCTTAAACGCCGAAAGCGAAACGCTATATATATATATATATATAAAAGATTTTTACTAAGTTTTAATTTCTTTTTGTAAAAATACGTTTTAAATATTAAAAATACAAAAATATAAAAAGAAAACCAAAATATATATATTTTTAAGAGTTGTTCAAAATATAAAAAAATTAAAAAGTTTGTATTTTCTTTTAGTTACAAAAACTAATAGGTAGTTTTTTTTGTAAAAATATAAGTTTTTATTTATTTTATTTAAATACTTTATATATTTATAAAACAGAAAAAAATATATTAAAGAATACGGCCAGACACTGTAGCAGCCCATCTAAACAGACCTGGAAACCCAAGCCATGCGACCGCATGAAAATCCTACAGACAATCCATGCGATCGCATGGACTGATTTGACAGCCCCGGTACCTTAGTCAACAAATTAGGGTTAAGTTTATATTATTATTATTATTATTAATTATACTTAGGGTTAATTATTATATTATTTAGTATTAGTTTTATTTAATTTGTATTTTTAAGTATAATCAGTTTTATTAAATATATAAACTTAATACTTTTATAAAATAAATATAAAAATAATATTTTTATAAAAATAAGTAATTTTATCACTTTTTATATTTTGTATCATTTTTATCGTTTAAGCGTAATTTTATAATTTTTCGCTCATACTTAGTTTTAAATTTAGTATTTGCCATAGTTATTTATATTTCTAGATTTTTAGGATTTGCCGTAAAATCCCTTAAGTACTTTTTCTTTAGACTAAGATTTAGGTGCTTTAGAATTTTGCGACGCCGTTTTATAAATTTTAGTAATTTTTAAGTTATTGCCGTTTTGGATATAGAATTTCTTTTAAGCTTTAATACTTTTAGACGCAACTTTTAATTCTTAGTTTTCAGACTTTTAAGTTTTGACGCGCTACGTTCTTTTTATTATTTTTAGATCTTTTATTTTTCGACGTTTTCCGACGCGCTCTTTTTCTTTCTTATTTCTCGACGCTCTAGTTTTTTGGACATAGAATTTTCTATTTCTTCTCTAAAATTTCAACGAAAAATTATTTTAAGCGGTTAAATTGATAGACATTCAAAATTTTCTGGTTCGTAGTAATAGTTGGATTTGTTAGTGGCGAGTTGTGGGCTTCCGATTTAAAGGGTCCTGGCTACCTGCTGCATCTATTGGCTATTCGAAACGTGGGCAAAATCAGAAAAGTCTATTAATTTGATAACTTATATAATTTTTATTTTTATAACTAATAGGATATTCAGTGAATGCACCAAGCAAAACGTTCACCACCTTTCATACGTTCACCACCTGTAACTCGATCAAGACATCTAGCCAACATTGTCACCGTTGATTTTTCTTTAGAATCATCATCTAGTCGACGAAGTACTGCAATTCAAATTTCTGATAATCCATTTTTTAAACCCGACCTCACAATTGAGAATCCGGAGGATATTCAAGGAAAATTCCAAGATCCTGAAACACTAATCATTCCTCCTGAACCACAAACCGTTAAATCAGAATCCTTTAGTGATTCAGATTCAACAAATTCAATTATGGAAGTAACGGAACCTCTAAGTATGGAAGACCGAATGAGAGCCACACGCACTGGCCAAGGTCACGCCATTATTAAACCAGATATTAATGCACCAGATTATGAAATCAAAGGACAAATCCTACACATGGTAACTAATCAATGCCAATATAGTGGTACGGCAAAAGAAGATCCAAACGAACATCTTCGAACCTTTAATAGGATTTGTACTCTATTCAAAATCAGAGAAGTTGAGGATGAACAGATTTATCTCATATTGTTTCCTTGGTCTTTAAAGGGAGAAGCTAAAGATTGGTTAGAATCGTTACCAGAAGGGGCGATTGATACATGGGATGTTTTAGTTGAAAAATTTCTTAAACAATTCTTTCCGGCATCTAAAGCTGTGAGACTTCAAGGAGAAATTGTTACATTCACGCAGAAGCCAAATGAAACTCTATATGAGGCGTGGACAAGATTTGGAAAATTGTTGAGAGGATGTCCTCAACACAGTTTAGATAGTTATCAAATAGTACAAATATTCTACCAAGGATACGACATTGCTACATGAAAAGACATCGACATAACAGCTGGTGGTTCCATTATGAAGAAAACCGCAACCGAAGCTCACAAAATTATTGATAACACAGCCTCCCACTCTCATGAGTGGCACCAAGAAAAAGATATCTTTCGTTCATCTACAGCGGCTAGAGCAGATTCTAGCCATGACTTTGATTCCGTTTCCGCAAAAATAGATGCTTTCGAGAGACAAATGGAAAAGATGAATAAAGATATTCACGCAATACGAATCAGTTATGAGCAATGCGGTGGACCACACTTAACGAAAGATTGTCACATTGAGCAAACGATGGAACAACGTGAGAATATTTCCTATATGAACCAAAGGCTGGGAAATAATTATCAGAATAATTATCAACCGCCAAGGCCAAACTTCAATCGAAATCAAAACATTCTTTACAATCCAAATGGACCCAACAATAACTCGTATAACCAACAAGATCCGAATAACCAACCAACTCAAAACAACACTTTAAATCAACAAAGACCTAGCTTATATAAACCACCACAACAAACCGAAGAGAAAAAGCCAAATCTAGAAGAAATGATGGCAAAGCTAATGGAATCTCAAACACAATTTATTACATCTCAAACCCAAATGAATGAGAGGTTTGATCAATCATTAAGAACTCAACAAGCTTCCATTTTGAATCAAGAAAAACACGTAGGTACTCTTGCTAGCATGATGAGTGAGAGGGAACAAGGAAAGCTACCGAGTAATACTGAAGTAAATCCTCGGAATGAGAATGTTAATATGGTTTCAACGAATTCTGAAAAACCAGCATCAGAAGATGGGAAGGTTTTTGATGTGAGTAACAATGAAGAAGTTACAACACCACCACCACCCGAGTATTTAAAGCCATTGGTGGCACCATACAGACCACCCATCCCGTTTCGAAGAAAAGGAGTTGAGTATGAGCAAGTAATAGGTAATAAAGTTTGTGATACCTCTGGAAAGAAGAATAAGAAAGTACAAGAAATAAAAACCGTACAGATAAACCCGGTAAAGACAGTTCCACCAAAACTTCCACCCAGGGTGGGTGATCCGGGTGAATTTATTGTTCCTTGTCTACTTAGTGATTGTGTCATGTATGATGCACTAGAAAATTTAGGTGCGAGTGTGAGTGTTATGAATCTTTCATTATATAAGAGATTAGAAGTAGGTGAGTTAAGTCCAACAGAGATGAGTGTCTGACTCTTTGATCAAACCATTAGGCACCCAGTTGGAATTGCTGACAACCTACCCGTTCAAGTAGGTAATTTAACCTTTCTAGTCGAATTTATTGTCATTGACATAGAAGAGGATTCAAACATTCCTCTAATTTTAGGTCGACCATTCTTAGCATCCACCAGGGCGTTATTTGATGTAAGAAAGGGTAAAATGACACTTAGTAATGATGAAAAATCGATCACCTTTGTGAGTCGAAAGTCTAAATCTCCACCAACCAAAACCGTTGAAACAACAAAAATGATTGGTAAGAACCATGTTGTTTTACCAACTCCAACGGTAGTGCTTAACAATAATAAAACGCCTAAGTGTGGGGAAAATGAAGTAACACCTAATGATGACCTGATAACAAAGAACCCCGCTGTTGGTACGAAATTAAATGATCCCGTTATTAACAGTTCAATGAAGAAACTTATTAAATGGATTCGCGATGCTAGAACCAAGGGGAACTTTAAGTTATGTAACCGGTTAGTATCCAATCTATCGCCTAAAGAAAAGGCAAAACTAGTTAAATTTGTGGAAGTTACACAGGAATCCGACTAATGGCTAAAAGCAAAAGTCACAGATAATGCAAGTTGATTATGGTCCAAAAGAAATTGACGATGAAGTTAATCACAAATTCGACACCACAGCTACCTAAGTGTGGGGAGATTCAAATGTTCTAAAAAGAAAACGTTGTCTAGAGTTAGTTGTTCTGTTCTCGTGTAGTTCCGAGAATGGAATCCGATTGGTCTTTTCCACTAGCAGACACTAAAGAACTAGTTTTCTCCCCCCATTCTGAATTTTTGTTTTGTAGGTTTTGTATAAATTAATACGCTTTTTCAATTTAAGTTTTGTGTGAATTTAAAAACAAAATTTACTTTATTTCATTAAGTTTAAAAAAATGATTTCTGAAATTCATCGTAAGTTGAAGACTAGGTCATGGAACCGAAATTGTTTTACCCGAGGGCGGGGCGAAAAATTTTGTTATCATTATTTTTAATTTTATTGATCTAAAGTATACAAAAAAATTAAAAAACAAAAAAAAATCCAAAAATCTTTGCTTTTAAAACAATCGCTTTAAAAATGAAAAATTTTAAATTTTGTCGAGGGACGGACTATGTAAACGTACCGAAACTACCTAAAGTAAAAGGAAACAAAATTTTAAAAAAAATTATTCATTTAAATTATTTTAATAAATAAAGGTTTTATAAAAAAAATATATAATAAAAATATTATGTATGTTTGTAGTTTTTCTTATGTACAAAACAGGGTAAAACAGTGCACTTTCAAATACTGACATTAAGTTCAGCAAAATCTACTAATTTTGACGACAAGACGCAAAATATCAAATGTGATATAAAATAATATGTTTGCAAACTCGGTATTTTTAATCACTTTTCTACACTAATCACCCTCATGAATTTATAATTATAGTCTGATTGCATGCAAATGAGGGCATTGCATGAGCTCAAGTGTGGGGAAGGGTTATAAATTCTCTCGGGTTTACACTTAGTTTAATTGCCAAATTTTGTGAAAATTTAAAAAAAATTCAACTAAATGAATTCAAAATCATGTTTATACATATTTATGAACGATAAAACTAGGTGTTAATACCGAAATTATCGTTACCTCTGAGAGAACATAAATGGAGAAACAACCCAAAACATTAGAATTCATTTAAAATGGAATAGAGGAAAATAAAAAGGCAAAGAAAAGAATAAATAAAAGCTAAGTGTGGGAAGAATTTACTAATTTCTTTAAAACACATATCACATATTTGTACAAGATTATTGCAGGTACTTTAGCTTTGGACTAAACTAATCAGTTTTACCTAATTTTCTGTAATATATTTGAAAGAAAGATGGATCTGCACGATGAATCAATTCCATCATTAAAAAGAAGTAAAGTCTTCCGAAAAAGACACGCGCTTCTTGATTTAGGTCAAGAAGTTGTCTTCCAAACCAGCTGTAGGTTGACGAAAAATCTAGAAAAGTCATCTCTAAAATCAGCAGAAAATCCACGGACCTCAGCATCAAACAGGATCGCCAAGTGGTCATACTTATCCTAACCATGAGAGGATCTGTTTCGTAAAATGGGGAGGGCGCCGTGCAAATTACCTTGATAAGACTAATGAATCAGACCCCCAGAAAAGGATAATCTCCTTAAAGATTAAAAATCACCTTTTAAGCCTGATATTACTCAATCCTTGAGATTGACCTTAAAGATTGAGAATTACAAACTCATGGAATTTAATGATATCTAAACTCGAGCTTGAACGAGAAAATATTTTGATCAAATTAAAACCGATTTGTTTTCTGAAAACCTATTTTCAATGCGTTCATTACCATTGAACGTAAAATTCTAAGAATTCACCGGAATTCATTAGGTCACCTGAACCAAATCGGGTGTCAACCGTAAGAACGGTGGTTGCATAGCATGGTTGAAGACGGGACCTTGTGCCAGACCGAAAAACTATAGGGTGATCTTTGCTATTGCTCCTACAAAGGATAGTAATTGCATCCGACACGTTGTGGACCATGAACATCTGCATGTCATTAGACATTGCCTTAACAGTTGCTTGTTCATCGCTTTCCTTTACAACTGGACGGTAGTTTACCGAAAGGTAATATTCGGAGCAAGTATACTGGACGTGTTGCTTTCCTAATACAAGGTTAAAAAGTGGGTGACACAAAACCGCAAGTTTTGAACTAAAATTTTAAAATCTGAAACCCACAAAAACATTTTTCAAACACCGGTGAAGGGTTATTCCGGAAAACTTATCTAGGGTAAAAGCTAGAATGTATTTTCAAAAGATCAAATGTTTTCATAAAGATCCAATTTCCTTAAGGATCTAAATTTTCATAGTCATGTGGGACTATAAACCACAACGTTACTATCATTGTTTATACCGCCGTATCAAAATCACTAATGTATAAAGTGTGAAGAATAAAGAAGTGATTCGTATGATTTAATTTCAAGTTCTGTGTTGCTTGAGGACAAACAACGCTCAAGTGTGGGGATATTTGATAGTGCTCCAAACGAACATATATTTAATCGCAATATCATCCCAATATGTAAAGTTTTTAGTTGTAATTATTCTATTTTTAAGTTGTAATCGTTTAAATAAATAAATGTGAAGATAAAGCACGAAGATTAAAGAAATGAAGAAAAAGTGCCACCAAAGCCTAAAAAGTGCCACTAAAGCCATAGTGCACTCAAAAGTGCCACTAAAAGTGAGTTAAAGACTTGCATAGATTTTGGGAGTTAAGGAAAATAATTTTTTGTGCAAATTACAAATTGAAAAACTCAAAGTACAAGATATTAAATAGTACGCAAGGACGTTCGAAATTCCGGAATCGGGACCTGAGGCAACTATCAACGCACGACGCATCGGACTAAAAATTACAAGTCTACTATGCACAAGAATATAATATAATATTTAAATAATTATATAAATTATTTATATATTATATATATTTAAATAAAACATCGACAAGCTAGAATCAAAAGAGATTGACCTGGATCCAGCTGGCCATGCGATCGCATGGCCTGGAAGAAGTATTTCCATGCGATCGCATGGCTTCAATTATGAGGCCACATCTATAAAAGCCAACGAATTCGATGTATTATATCTATCTTTTTATCTTCTCTTCATCTGTAATATATATATATATATATATATATATATATATATATATATATATATATATATATATATATATATATAAATATTTATATTTATAATTTTAATTTTAATTTTAAGTTAATAATAATAAGGTTATTTTAAGAATGTTTTACGGGTTTTAAGTCGAAATTCTGTCCGTGCAACGCTACGCGATTAATCACCACTGTAAGCTATGTTCTTCCTTTTTAAATTAATGTCTCGTAACTAAGTTATTATTATGCTTATTTGAGCCAAAGTAATCGTGATGTTAGACTAAAAATTAAGACGGGGTTATTAGATTTTGTACCATAATTAAGGTTTGGACAAAAGACCGACACTTGTGGACATTGGACTATGACTATTAATAGATAAGGGGTATTGTCTAATTGTGTGACAACTCATTGGAACCTGTCGAACCTATCTTCAAATTAGTTAATCTAATAATTATTAAAATGATTATGTATGTCCTATTTAGTGACGTTTATACGACATCTTTTTCTATAATTTAATTAATTATTCGGGTTGGGTAATTGATTATTCATTCTGATCAAGTGGGTAAATTAATATTCATATCTCATTAAAACAAGGGTGGATTACATACAAGGATAATTGGTGTAATTGTTAACAAAGTATTAAAACCTTGGATTACGCGCAGTCGATAACCTGGTGTAATTATTAACAAAGTATTAAAACCTTGTTACAGTTCAAATCCCTAATTAGTTGGAATATTTGACTTCGAGAATAAGGTTAATTTGACGAGCATTTTATAATTATGACCGATGGACTATTATGGACAAAAACCAAATAGGTATCAAATAATCCAGGACAAAGGACAATTAACCAGAGTAATAAATTAAAATCAACACGTCAAACATCATGATTACGGAAGTTTAAATAAGCATAATACTTTTATTTCATATTTCATCGTACCTTTATTTACTGTCATTTTAATTACTGCAATTTACTTTATCGCAATTTAAATTTTTCATTTATTTTATCGTCATTTATCTTTACGCTTTATTTAAAATCGACAAACCGGTCATTAAACGGTAAAAACCCCTTTTATAATAATATTACTATATATAATTATATATATTTTATACAAATATAGTTTTTAAAATATAGCGTTAAACTTGGCTAGCTCCATGTGGAACGAACCGGACTTACTAAAAACTACACTACTCTACGATTAGGTACACTGCCTATAAGTGTTGTAGCAAGGTTTAGGTATATCCCATCCGTAAATAAATATATAAAACTTGTGTAATTTGTAACATATTTCGTAATAAAAATAATAGTATTTCGTACCCCACCTCGCACACATCACTACCAAAGAGGAAAGATGAGAGCACGCTCTCTGATGCAGTTGTCCCCACAAGTACAGACATCCTATGTACCAATGGACAATGGAACAATTACATGGATAATAGGACTACTATAAATAGAAGTATTCACTATTGTTACAACTAGTAGTGCGGGTTTTTTTAAATAGAGTCCAAAACATGTAATAGCTTAAGATATCCTCTATAGCTATAATCTAGGTGTAATCTGTATTCAATCGACTGTTATTTCGCCAAGAATAGTTGTGATTCTTTGTGATTCATATCAATAAAGAATAACCATTGAAAATTACCTTTGACTCCTATTTAAAGTGCATGCTTGAATACTAAACTGTGATAACACTTAAGTTAATTAAAAGAATTGTATTCACTCACCTCCCCCCCCCCCCCTCTCTACAATACTCCTGTTGTTAATCAAGGGACCAACAACTGGTATCAGAACTTCAGTTTTGAGAATCTCATATCTTGGATCTGAATTCTTTCGTGGCAGCATATACAAACTCAACTTACCTTGAAAATGGGTCATCCAATAGACCACATAAATTCGATGAAGATGAGTATGAAACCTGGAAAGCTAGGTTCTTGCTCCCTCCTGAGTCTGTTAACCCATTCATGCATGGCATTTCCACTGATGGTCCATTCATCCCTACTGAAATACTTGATAGCGTTCCTGCTACAGCAGACACTCCTTCCATCCCTGGTAGAGAAGTTGTTCTTCCCCCATCTATATGGGTGGATGAGGACAAACGTCGTGTTGGACTTAACCCTAAGATCATAACCTTATTAGCTATAACATTACCTAACTATTTGTTCAAATTGATTAAGGAAAAACTGAATGATAAAGCTATGTTAGACTATCTTGATGTTATATATGAAGGTATGGATGAGGTTAGGCAAAATAAGATTATTGCTTTAAAAAGAGAATATGAAATGTTCTTTGCCTATAAGAGTGAGACACTTAGCAAACCTTCATTAGGTTTAATTCCTTAGTTGCTGACTTGCTTACCTTGAAAATCACCTATACTGATTTTGAACAAGTCAACAAATTCATTGACTCACTGCCTACTAAATGGAAACCTGTTGCTGACCCCTTAAGAACCACTCAGACCTTAAAGAATTTTAACTTGTCATCTTTGTATGGTACACTTTAGAACCTTGAGAAGGTAAAGGCCAAACTTGAGCTCAATTAAAAAGAAAACTTTAAGTCTGCCCCCACCACTTCAAAATCTGTAAAGTCAGATGATACTGCTCTTGTAGCTGCTGCTAAAAAGAAAGCTCAAAAAGCTTTACTCGTTTAAAAGTTGATAGCAGAAAAAGAAGAGACAGCTGAAGATGGTGAGGGTAATGGTAGTGGGTCTGATGAAAGCAGTGATAATGATGATATGGAAGGGTTTGCTGAAGGTATGGCTTTGCTGGCTAGGCAGTTCAAAAAATTCAATCGTAATAGAACCAGCAAGCCTTACAAAGTGAGTAAGAAACCAAGTGCTAGGTATGGTAGTAAATCAGTCAAGGGCCCCAAATCTGAGTGTTATAGTTGTGGAAAGGTAGGACACTTTGCATCTGAATGCATGTGCAGAAAACCTTCATCACATGCTAACTCTTTTTCAAAAGTTGAAAAGTACAAGAACAAGTACAAGGCAATGAAGGCCCAAATGAAGGAAAATTCAAAGATTGATAAGAAGGAGAAGAAACCAGAAAAGGTGCTAGTTGTTTAACATCATGATTTAGATGATACCAGCTCATCCTCATCTTCTGATAGTGAAACTGATGAAGAGTGTGCTGGTTATGCTACTAGTAAAAATCTGTGTTTAATGGCCAGAGAAGTAGAGGAGTTGGTAGAGGAAGAAAGTGGTAGCACATTTCTAGCTGATATGAGGGAAGCTGATTTGAAAAGAGACTCACCTCAATGGAGATCTGAAATGCTGTATAAGATTTGATAATTTTTGAACCTATACTGATGATGAAAAGGCTGAAATGTTTAACTACTTAAGAATTGACTTAAGCAGAGGCAGCAAACGTGAAGAAGTTTTCAAAACTGAAATTAAATCTTTAAATGAAAAACTTAAATGCAAATCTGATGAAATTAAGATTTTAAAAGATGAGATTTCTAAACTTGAAAAACAAATCCATGCTTTAAAATCTCTTCACTCAGATGCAGCACTTACTGACCTTAAAAAGGTGGTAGCCTCTTGATGTACACCTGCTCAACGCACATCAAAGTGCATTAGTGAGCAGGTGTCTGCCCAAGTTGAGGCATTCTTTGCTGGTGACTATGCTGCTGCTGCTCATGCCGAAGTCAATTTCATGGACCCTGTGCTTGAAACTGATCCTGATGCTGTCTTGACAAATACTTTTGCTAAGATAGTTAATGGTAACAAGGTCTTCAAAAATTATTTTGTGAAATCTACTGCTATCCCACCACCTACCATGAAAGAGATTATGGAGGATGAATAAAGAGCAAGAGAAGCCAGTACCTCAACTGATGAGATTACTGACCGCTCTAGCATCTACTACATGACTCCAAAAAGGGAAATCACTGAAAAAATTGATGAAAGTTAAAATTAATTGATTCCCCTTCATGTTCAAGTTCCACCAATGCTGAGCCAGCTGATAAGAATCATACTGATCAATCGGTAACTGCAGACAAGCCAGTAAAATGCAATACTGGCAAGTCCAAGGCAGTAATCAAAATTCATACTGGTCAACCAGTATCAGCAGACAAGCCAACAACTTCCCACACTGGCTCATCAAATGTCAAAGGAAAAGCAGTATACCATGATTATGGAATTGGTTCCAAGAAGAAAGTTTCCCTTAAGGGAAAAGCTAAAGTGGACCAAATTGTGGAATCATGTTCTGGGTCATCCATCACTGAGATAATGACTGTTAAGCTTGACCAGCTTATAGCAGCTATATTCGAAAGTAGGCCTGATCTTACTGCGCCTATTAAGTCTGTTATGACCAGTTACCAAAATCAAAAGTGAGAAAATGCTATAAATGTGGCAGCAAGTTTCACTTAGTCAATCAGTGTACTCAAACCCAACCCCTATCTGCTACTGCCTCTTCAAGCAGACCAGCAAAAATGAAGAGATCATCAAAAATGAACCTTCCAGAACCCATCCTCGGATGGGTACCCAAAAAGAACTAATCGGTTATCTACTGTGCAGGGCATTCAAAACAAGCAAATCTGGTATCTCGACAGTGGATGTTCGAGACATATGATAGGATGTAAGTCCCTGCAAATGGACTATCATGAAAAAGATGGTCCAGTTGTTTCGTATGGAGATAATTCATTGGCTTATACAAAGGGTTTTGGTACTTTAACAAATGGGAATGTTACATTTTCAAATGTAGCATATGTTGTTGGGCTTAAACATAACTTACTCAGCATAAGCCAACTGACAAGCAAAATTAAGATATTCTAATTTAGAAGGATAATTGGCACTATTTTTGATAAGACAGGGAAGCCACTGCTGATAGCAAAAAGACACGAGAATATGTATCAAATTGACATGAACACAGCTGTCACAACAACTGGTACTTGTTTTTATTCAAAGGAAGCAGACAACCTCAAGTGGTTATGGTACAAGAGACTCTCACATCTCAACTTTAAAGATATTCACCAATTATCAAGTAAAAGTTTGGTGTCTGGGCTACCCACAATGTCTTATGTGAAGGACAGATTGTGTCATGGGTGTGAAAAAGGAAAGCATCATCATGCTTCATTTAAGTCAAAGAAAATTTTATCTGTTAAGAAACCATTTCACTTACTTCATATGGATCTTTTTGGTCCTATTAATGTGGCCAGCTAAAGTGGGAAGAAGTATACACTGGTTATTGTTGATGAATATTCCAGATACACTTGGGTATTCTTCTTGAAGCAAAAGAGTGAAGCTGCTGATGAAATTATCAATTTTATCAAAAGAATAGAATTATTGAATGGTCAATTGGTGAAGAAGCTTAGAAGTGATCATGGTACAGATTTCAGAAATGCAACATTGGAAGAATTTTGTTCTGATAAAGGTATTTCATAAAACTTTTCTGATGTGGGAACACCTCAACAAAATGGTGTTGCAGAAAGAAGAAACAGAACTCTCATTAAAGCAGCAAGATCTATGTTACCTGAGTCCGGGTTAAAGAATTCATATTGGGCAGAAGCTGTAAATACTGCCTATTTTACCCAGAATAGATCTTTAATAGTGAAAAGACATCAGAAAACTGCTTATGAAGTTCCCAAAGGAAGAAGACCATCAATTTCATTTCTCCATGTATTTGGCACTCCCTGTTACATTCTGAACAACAGGGGCCAGGTTGGTAAGTTTGATGCTAAAGCTGATGAAGGAATATTTCTTGGATATTCCAACACGTCAAAGGCATATAGGGTCTACAATAAAAGAAGGGGTTGTTTTGAAGAATCCATTAATGTCACATTTGATGAAACTATCCCCACTTCACCATCTATTCAAGAAGATGAGGAGTTACTGTTTGAAGAGCCTACTCAGCAAGCTCTCGATGATGAAGTAGAACCAGCAGTCATTCCCTCTCCAATCCATGCTGCTGGGTTCTCTGAAGGTGAGATGGATTATTCAGTTCCATCTGTGTCTAAACCATGTGGACCTACTGGCTCTACTGAAGTACTACAAATTGAATAAAGGTCTACTGGTTCTGAAGGATCACAAGCTGGTACTGGTTCTACTAATAATGAACAGCTGTCTCCTACTGCTGTACATACTGTTGAACCAGCTGATGATCAAGATGATGTCTGTTCCACAACAAGCTCACCTGTTCATAATACTAGATGGACAAGGGAGCATCCAATTGAGCAGATTATTGGTAATCTGGCTAGTGGTGTTAAGACAAGGAGACATGCAACCATCAATTTTTGTATGCATGTGAATTTTGTCTCTACCATTGAACCTACTTGTCCTGAAAAAGTAATGAATGTTCCTAGCTGGGCAGGAGCTATGCAAGAAGAGATCACCCAGTTTGATAGGAATAAGGTTTGGACATTGGTACCTAAACCTGATGATGAAAAAAAAGATCAATGGTACCAAGTGGGTGTTTAAGAATAAGATGGATAAAGATGGGATTGTGGTCAGAAACAAAGCTAGATTGGATTCTCAAGGGTTTAGACAGGAAGAATGGTTGGATTATGGAGAGACATATGACCAGTGGCTAGGATGGAAATTGTCAGACTATTCTTGGCATATGTTTCTAAGATGAACTTTAGGGTATTCCAGATGGATGTTAAATCTGCATTTCTAAATGGGCAACTGCAAGAAGAAGTCTATGTCAAGCAGACACCTGGTTTTATAAGCAGTAAATATCTAGAACATGTCTATAAGTTGGAAAATGCTCTATATGGCCTGAAACAGGCACCAAGAGCATGGTATGAGACACTTCATGTGTATCTCACTTGTTTAGGTTTTGAAGTTAGAACAATTGATACCACTCTATTCTCAAAGGAGATAGATGGTGATCTGTTGTTGGTACAGATATATGTGGATGATATTATTTACGGTTCTACAAATGAAAAACATTGTCAAAAGTTTTCAAAACTTATGTCAAAGATATATGATATGAGCATACAAAGAGATTTACAATACTTTTTAGGATTGCAAATTAAACAACTTGATAATGGGATTTTTATAACTCAAGATAAATATATCAATGATATGTTAAAGAATTTTGGTATGACTTGTTTAAAAATTATAAGGACCCCAATAGCAGCATCCATCAAAATAGTTGCTGATCCCAATGGTGAACCAGTCAATATCACTGAATATAGAGGTATGATTGGGTCCCTACTTTATCTCACAGCTAACAGACCAGATATTATGTTTGCCATATGTCTCTATGCCAGATATCAAGCTGATCCTAAAGAGTCACTGATATGTGCAGCGAGGTGTACGAAATACTATTAAATTTTAGCAGAAAATACTATTAAATACGATACAATTTTACACAAGATATTTATTTATTTATAGAATGGATATACTTAAACCTTGCTACAACACTTATAGGCAGTGTACCTAATCGTACAGTAGTGTAGTTTTTAGTAAGTCCGGTTCGTTCCACAGGGAAAATCTTTAAACAAAGCTTAACGCTATATTAGTTTACTTTTATAAAAATACAAATATATATATATATAAGTAATATTATTATTATAAAGGGGGGTTTTTACCGTTTAATGACCGGTTTGTCGATTTTAAAACTTTAGGCGCAGTTAAAACCAAATGTAAAATATTAAAAATAAATACAAGACTTAAATTAAAGCGTAACGTAAATAACGATAATGAAATTGCGAATAATAAAAGTGCGATAAAATAAACTTGCGATAATTAAAAAGTACGATAATTAAAAGTGCAATTAAATACAATAACAATAAAAATGCGATAATTAGAAGTGTAATTAAATATAAAATAAAGGAAATTAAATATGAAATAAAAGAATTATGCTTATTTAAACTTCCGTAATCATGATCTTTGACGTGTTGATTTTAGTTTTATGCCCATGGGTTGTAGCGACCCGACCAAATCATGTTTGACGGTGCCGTCTACTTAGGTCCCGTTACGTGGTCATAAGTCTTTAAGACAAAGTTTGACCAAAATATGTCGCCTTCATTTCAAAATAAAGATTTGTTCCCAAAGTTTACAAGAATTGTTCAACCAATAGTTAAGTTACAACGTTATAATACGAATGAAATCTAGGCGACACGGTTTAAAGTAAAGTCAAAAGACGCTCCATGAAATGCACATATACTCGACATCCAATGCAAGTATCAAATAATGAGCGGAAGCATGTATCATGTATCGTTCAAGGACCTGAGAAAAACATAGGAATCTGTCAACGAAAACGTTGGTGAAATCATAGGTTTAAGTAAGTAAGTACAAGTGAACCACAAGATTTGCATCAATGAAATAATAGTAATACATTCCAAAAGTTTGTTTCACGAGCACCCAATTATCAAAGCTTAACATTCCTTCCATTGTATACCCCATCACTTAGTGCTAGAACAAACACTGATTCTCGAAAATATATTTCATCCGTAGACGGTAGCGAACCGTCAAAGATGAGGGTTGTCAACCCATATGGCCATATAACATAAGTTCTCGCTTACACCCGGCAAGTGTAACTAATGATAATCGAATTGAGGATTTTTGTTCTAAACTCGTATGTAGAATGTTTGTTTTCCCGTTCTTGTGTTCACTTAGTTCAAAAGAATCGTTTATGTTTTCTCATCCCAATATAAGTTCAAAAAGAGTAAAAGTGGGACTATGATCTCACCTTGAGTGCACGAGTAGTAAAGTACTTCACAAAATAACGTGTGCGAAGGATAGTTCTAGTCTTGACCTAAACAAATAGGTCGTATCAATAACGGTAAACACGATAGGTCAAAGATGTTCAATTAGTCCTATGGCTCGTTACGACTCAATAATGTAGCATGTGAGTTAAGTTGTCATGTTTCATGCAAGGTACAAGTATAAAAACATGTTAGAACGATTGCACAATTATTTGGTTAAGTTTGATTAAAAGTCAACTTGGTCGGGTCAAAGTCAACAGAAAAGTCAACGGGGCCGGGTTGGATATCCGACAATTTTTCTAAGTTATATAATCATATATGAGCATGTTGGCCAAGTTTCATGTTAATCGGAGGTCCGTAGCATAGCAAACATTTTCATGTCAAATGACCAAAGCGAACAGCCAGTTTTAGCCAAATGGGACGGCGTCCCAAATGGCTAGACGGCGTCTCGAATAAAAGGGTGGGACGGCGTCCCCAATTTCTAGACGGCGTCTAGGTAAGAAAAGTGGGACGTCGTCCTGGGTATCTGGACGGCGTCCTGAGGTGTTTACAGGCCCTGGTTGCTGTATTTCCTAAGTGCACGAACCAAAACACAAACCAACACATTTTACAAACCGCAAACAATTAGGACATGTATTTTATATCACCGGAAAGGTAATTTGACGAGGAAAACACCTAGACACATTTCATCAAGCAATTCAACACTTACACACTCCAAAACCGCATTTAAACGTCCATAATCAAGGTTCAAGTTCCAAATATGCATTTCACGATTCGGGCAACCAATTTACATGTATGATATGCCGTTTCGAAGGTAATCATACACACATTGCAACAAAATTCTTATCTATAATATTTCATAGCATTTGATGCATCAAAAGTTCATCTAAAGCTTATCAAACCCTAATCCAAGTTCACAAAATCACTAATCATGTTCTTGGAGTTTCCTTAATTAACCTATACATCAAAACGAAGCTAATGATACTAGGAACACAATTAGAACATGAACTTTTAACATCTAACAACATATGATCATCCAAAATTCAAGAACAACACACCAAAATTCAAGTTCATGCTAGTTACACTAAAACAACGAGATCGAGCATACAAATTACATACACGACATCACAATGAGCCATAGACACTAACTAACACCATTTCAAGTCAAAAACACGAATTTAGAGAAATCTAGAGTTTTAGAAATGTTACCCAAACGAGATGAAGTTGGTACCAAAATGAAGAGGATGAAGAGAGGATCACGAATATGTAATTTATTTTGTTGTAAGCCTCCTAGATCGGATTTAGATGATGATTGAATGAATTTTGTAAATGGGGGTGTGTTCTTGCTAGAGAGAAAGAGAGAGAGAGAGAGATGGTTGAATGGTGGTGATTGGGGTTTGACCCTTTGACCTAGTCAAGGGTTTGATCCCTTGTCAAGTTTAGTCCCTCAACTTTCGTTCGGGTGCGTGAATTACCTAAACGAGATAATTTAAAACGCGTATCAACGGGAGATGTTATAAACATATAACGGACTTTATATTAGTATAACGGAAAAGTAAATGGAAAAAGGCGGGATGTTACATTACCTACTCCTTAAAAGAAATTTCGTCCCGAAATTTAAGTAGGCGTAGTAGTCGTTGTTTCTTTCTCGAGATCTTGCGTTTCTGAATTCACAAATAGATGAGGATACTTCCTTCGCATTTGATCTTGTCTTTCCCAAGTAAACTCGGGTCCCCTTTTGGCGTTCCAACGGACTTTAACAATCGGGATTCGGCTTTGTTTCAATGTCTTGACGGAGGTGTCCACAATTTCAACCGGTTCCTCCACAAAATGAAGTTTGTCATCAATAGTAAGTTCTTCGAGAGGGATGACGATATCGGGTTCGGCAAGACACTTTTTCAAGTTAGATACATGGAAGGTAGGATGAACGGAGTTCAATTGAGGCGGAAGATCTAAACGATAAGCAACGGTTCCAATACGCTCCAAGATTTCGAAAGGACCAATATACCGCGGATTTAGCTTCCCGCGTTTCCCAAAACGGATTACACCCTTCCAAGGTGCGACTTTTAACATTACTCGGTCACCGACTTGAAATTCAAGATCGTTGCGTCGTTTGTCGGTATAGTTCTTTTGACGACTTCGGGCCGTCCTAAGCCTATCTCGGATTTGAACAATTTTCTCGGTAGTTTCGTGAATGAGTTCGGGTCCGGTGATTTGCACGTCGCCTACCTCGGCCCAACAAAGAGGTGAACGACATTTGCGGCCATATAGCGCTTCAAAAGGTGCGGCCTTTATACTCGCGTGATAACTATTATTGTAAGAGAACTCGGCGAGAGGTAAGTGCTTGTCCCAAGCTTTTCCGAAATCAACCACGCAAGCTCGTAACATGTCCTCTAAGGTTTGAATTGTACGTTCGCTTTGTCCATCGGTTTGAGGATGATATGCGGTGCTCATGTCTAAACGCGTTCCCAACGCTTCTTGCAATGTACGCCAAAATCTAGAAACGAAACGGCCATCTCGGTCGGAGATAATCGATAAAGGTACACCGTGTCGGGCTACGATCTCCTTAATGTAAAGTTGTGCAAGTTTCTCCATTTTGTCCGTTTCTTTCATGGCAAGGAAGTGTGCGGATTTGGTGAGACGGTCAACAATAACCCAAATGGTATCATAACCGCCCGTCGTTTTTGGTAGCTTGGTGATAAAATCCATCGTTATCCTTTCCCACTTCCATTGCGGGATCTCGGGTTGTCGAAGTAGTCCGGACGGTCTTTGGTGTTCGGCTTTGACTTTGGAACATGTCAAACACTTGGAAACATAAGTAGCTACGTCCCTTTTGATGTTCGGCCACCAATATAGTTGTTTAAGGTCGTGGTACATCTTATTGGCACCGGGGTGAATCGAGTATCGTGACTTATGGGCTTCATCTAAAATAAGGCTTCGTAGATCCCCATAACTAGGCACCCAAATTCTTCCGGCGAAATATCGGAGTCCGGTTTCTTTAACTTCGAATCGAGAGGTGAGGACGTTCAAGTATTCGAGAGAGATGTTTTCATCCTTGAGAGCCTCATCTTGGGCTACCCGAATTTGGCTATTAAGGTTGGTGTGAATGGTGATGTTTAAAGCTCGGACACGGAGAGGCACCGCTCTTTCTTTTCGACTTAAGGCATCGGCTACTACGTTTGCCTTCCCGGGATGGTAACGAAGCTCGCAATCGTAATCGTTCAAAGTTTCAATCCACCGTCGTTGTCTCATGTTTAGTTGCTTTTGATCGAAAATGTGTTGGAGACTTTTGTGGTCGGTAAAGATAGTACTCTTGGTTCCATAAAGATAGTGTCTCCACATTTTAAGTGCAAAGACGACGGCTCCGAGTTCGAGATCATGCGTCGTGTAGTTTCGTTCATGAATTTTGAGTTGTCGAGAAGCATAAGCAATGACTTTCGTTCGTTGCATCAATACACACCCAAAACCATGTTTTGAGGCATCGCAATATACAACAAAGTCATCATTGCCTTCGGGAAGTGACAAGATAGGAGCGGTGGTTAGCTTCGTTTTCAAGATTTGGAATGCGGATTCATGTTCGGTCGCCCAAATGAATTTCTTTCCCTTGTGAGTCAATGCGGTTAGAGGACGTGCAACCAAAGAGAAATTTTCGATGAATCTACGATAGTACCCGGCGAGACCCAAGAATTGACGAATGTGAGTAGGAGTAGTAGGAGTCTCCCATTTGCTAATGGCTTCGATTTTCGTTGGATCGACTTTAATACCTTGGTCACTTACAACATGACCAAGAAATTGAACTTCCTTTAACCAAAATTCACACTTGGAGAATTTGGCATAGAGTTGTTCTTGTCTTAAAAGTTCAAGCACAAGTCGGAGATGTTGTTCGTGCTCTTCTTCATTTTTAGAATAGATCAATATGTCATCGATGAACACAATAACGAATTTATCGAGATACGGTTTGCACACGCGGTTCATAAGATCCATGAACACCGCCGGTGCGTTAGTGAGACCAAATGGCATGACAAGGAATTCATAACTACCATAACGAGTTCGGAAAGCGGTTTTGGAGACATCTTCCCCCTTAACCCTCAATTGATGATAACCCGAGCGGAGATCGATTTTCGAATATACACAAGACCCTTGTAGTTGATCAAAGAGGTCATCGATGCGAGGAAGAGGATATCGGTTCTTAACCGTCAATTTATTTAGTTCACGATAATCAATGCACATTCGTAGGGATCCGTCTTTCTTTTTAACAAACAAAATCGGAGCGCCCCAAGGTGAATGGCTAGGTTGGATAAAACCACGATCAAGTAGTTCTTGGATTTGACTTTGCAATTCTTGCATTTCGGATGGAGCGAGTCTATATGGTGCACGTGCTACGGGTGCGGCTCCCGGAATAAGATCGATTTGGAATTCAACCGGTCGATGAGGCGGAAGACCCGGCAATTCATCGGGAAATACATCGGAATAGTCACTAACAATTGGCACATCATCGATATGCTTATCATCGGACTCGACTTTCTTAACGTGGGCAAGGATCGCAAAACAACCCTTACGGAGCAGTTTTCTAACTTTAAGGCACGAAACGAGGTTGAGTCTGGTGCAACTCTTATCGCCATAAATAATCAAAGGTTCACCATTCTCGATAGGAATTCGGATTGCGTTAAGATCACAAAGGATGTGAGATTTCGTTTTGACTAACCAATTCATACCGATTATTACATCAAAGCTTCCTAGTTCCATGGGTATCAAGTTAATCTCAAATTCCTTACCCAAAATGTTTAACGTACACCCCCGGTAATATGTGTCAGCACTTAATAGTTTCCCGTTAGCCACTTCAATGGTATAAGTGGTATCTAATGGAAAAGGTGGAGTGGTAAAAGAATGAGTCAAAGTCTTGGATGCAAAGCATTTATCGGCACCCGAATCGAATAAGCAAGAGACATAAGAATTGTTGAGAAGAAACGTACCCGTGACTAGTTCAGTGTCATCCCGGGCTTCCTCGGTGTTGATGTTGAAAGCTCGGCCGCGCGTATTGGGGTTATCTTTCTTCTTTGGGCATGCATTTCTATAATGACCCGTTTGGCCACATTCGTAACAAGTGCCCGTCTTTGGTGCATTGGGCCACTTTCGAGCGACGGGAGTGGCACTTTTACAATCGTTGGCCTTATGACCAATTCCTTGGCACCGATGGCAAATTAGCTTACTACATTCGCCAAAATGATGTTTGTTGCATTTGTTGCAAAAAGGTAGATTCCCGGCATAACCCTTCTTGCCGTCGAAAGTGAAAGATTTCTTGGCAAAGTTGTTGTTGCTTGATTGGGAGGGTTCCCACTTTCTTTTGTTGCCGCCCGATTTATCCTCGGCCTTAGGTGCCGGAACTACGATTTCGTCAACTGTTTCAATTAGTTGGCGAGCCATGTTCATAGCGGCTTGATGAGTAGTGGGTTTGGATGACATCACCCCTTGTTTGATGCTTTTTGGAAGACCGAGCATGTAGAGCTCAATCCTTTGAGATTCGGGGTTAACAAGATTAGGACACATCAAGGATAGTTCGGCGAAGCGTTGATTATAAGCTTTAAGATCGTTTCCGACCGCTTTCAAAGCTCTTAGTTCTTCCTCAAGTTTTCGGGTTTCTTCGCGCGGAAAATATTCAACAATCATCTTTTCCTTTAGATCGGCCCAAGAGAGGGCATGAGCTTCATCGGTACCCACCGATTGAACATAGGTGTTCCACCATGTTAGAGCAATTCCGTAGAAAGTGTGAGTGGAGTATTTGACCTTGTCTTGGTCCCGACAACCGCTTATGCTAAAGACGGCTTCCGTTTGCTCAAACCATCGGGTGAGCACGACCGGTCCCCCGGTTCCATCAAAAGTGTGAGGTTTGCACCCCATGAAAGCTTTATAGGAGCATCCCTCGTTTGAGTTTCCGGCTCCATTGTTGTTGTTGTTGTTGTGGTTGTTGTGGTTGTTATTATTATTGTTGTTGGATGAGTGACCGGCCATGGCCGCATCTACGGCGGTAGCTATCATCCGTTCGAGAGCTTGTTCGGGAGTTTCATTGCGGCGTACACGACGAGGAGCCATTGTTCCTTCAAGACACAAGAATATCATTGATTAGTATTCTCAATAATACTAACCGTGATATAGAATAAAGATAAAGAGAAGTTTTTCCTCGACTCGCCTTAAATTCTTTATGTCATAATGTCGGAACGTTCATATGAGTCACCGTAATATAATCCCGGAAATTATATTACCCTGATTCATATGTGCATTCGACATCATTTCATATAGTCAAGGTGGCGTGTCAATCAAATTAAACAACGTGAGATTAAGATGAACTAAGAGTAGATATGAGTAGAAGCGTTCGAGTATAAATGCACAAGTAGTCAAGTAATTCCTACTTCAAGTCTATATGCCGGTTGTAGTCTAGACTCACCAATGTACCCTATGACTCGGGGTCGACACCAATGAACTCTAAATCCCTACAACCAATGCTCTGATACCATCTGTAGCGACCCGACCAAATCATGTTTGACGGTGCCGTCTACTTAGGTCCCGTTACGTGGTCATAAGTCTTTAAGACAAAGTTTGACCAAAATATGTCGCCTTCATTTCAAAATAAAGATTTGTTCCCAAAGTTTACAAGAATTGTTCAACCAATAGTTAAGTTACAACGTTATAATACGAATGAAATCTAGGCGACACGGTTTAAAGTAAAGTCAAAAGACGCTCCATGAAATGCACATATACTCGACATCCAATGCAAGTATCAAATAATGAGCGGAAGCATGTATCATGTATCGTTCAAGGACCAGAGAAAAACATAGGAATCTTTCAACGAAAACGTTGGTGAAATCATAGGTTTAAGTAAGTAAGTACAAGTGAACCACAAGATTTGCATCAATGAAATAATAGTAATACATTCCAAAAGTTTGTTTCACGAGCACCCAATTATCAAAGCTTAACATTCCTTCCATTGTATACCCCATCACTTAGTGCTAGAACAAACACTGATTCTCGAAAATATATTTCATCCGTAGACGGTAGCGAACCGTCAAAGATGAGGGTTGTCAACCCATATGGCCATATAACATAAGTTCTCGCTTACACCCGGCAAGTGTAACTAATGATAATCGAATTGAGGATTTTTGTTCTAAACTCGTATGTAGAATGTTTGTTTTCCCGTTCTTGTGTTCACTTAGTTCAAAAGAATCGTTTATGTTTTCTCATCCCAATATAAGTTCAAAAAGAGTAAAAGTGGGACTATGATCTCACCTTGAGTGCACGAGTAGTAAAGTACTTCACAAAATAACGTGTGCGAAGGATAGTGCTAGTCTTGACCTAAACAAATAGGTCGTATCAATAACGGTAAACACGATAGGTCAAAGATGTTCAATTAGTCCTATGGCTCGTTACGACTCAATAATGTAGCATGTGAGTCAAGTTGTCATGTTTCATGCAAGGTACAAGTATAAAAACATGTTAGAACGATTGCACAATTATTTGGTTAAGTTTGATTAAAAGTCAACTTGGTCGGGTCAAAGTCAACAGAAAAGTCAACGGGGTCGGGTTGGATATCCGACAATTTTTCTAAGTTATATAATCATATATGAGCATGTTGGCCAAGTTTCATGTTAATCGGAGGTCCGTAGCATAGCAAACATTTTCATGTCAAATGACCAAAGCGAACAGCCAGTTTTAGCCAAATGGGACGGCGTCCCAAATGGCTAGACGGCGTCTCGAATAAAAGGGTGGGACGGCGTCCCCAATTTCTAGACGGCGTCTAGGTAAGAAAAGTGGGACGTCGTCCTGGGTATCTGGACGGCGTCCTGAGGTGTTTACAGGCCCTGGTTGCTGTATTTCCTAAGTGCACGAACCAAAACACAAACCAACACATTTTACAAACCGCAAACAATTAGGACATGTATTTTATATCACCGGAAAGGTAATTTGACGAGGAAAACACCTAGACACATTTCATCAAGCAATTCAACACTTACACACTCCAAAACCGCATTTAAACGTCCATAATCAAGGTTCAAGTTCCAAATATGCATTTCACGATTCGGGCAACCAATTTACATGTATGATATGCCGTTTCGAAGGTAATCATACACACATTGCAACAAAATTCTTATCTATAATATTTCATAGCATTTGATGCATCAAAAGTTCATCTAAAGCTTATCAAACCCTAATCCAAGTTCACAAAATCACTAATCATGTTCTTGGAGTTTCCTTAATTAACCTATACATCAAAACGAAGCTAATGATACTAGGAACACAATTAGAACATGAACTTTTAACATCTAACAACATATGATCATCCAAAATTCAAGAACAACACACCAAAATTCAAGTTCATGCTAGTTACACTAAAACAACGAGATCGAGCATACAAATTACATACATGACATCACAATGAGCCATAGACACTAACTAACACCATTTCAAGTCAAAAACACGAATTTAGAGAAATCTAGAGTTTTAGAAATGTTACCCAAACGAGATGAAGTTGGTACCAAAATGAAGAGGATGAAGAGAGGATCACGAATATGTAATTTATTTTGTTGTAAGCCTCCTAGATCGGATTTAGATGATGATTGAATGAATTTTGTAAATGGGGGTGTGTTCTTGCTAGAGAGAAAGAGAGAGAGAGAGAGATGGTTGAATGGTGGTGATTGGGGTTTGACCCTTTGACCTAGTCAAGGGTTTGATCCCTTGTCAAGTTTAGTCCCTCAACTTTCGTTCGGGTGCGTGAATTACCTAAACGAGATAATTTAAAACGCGTATCAACGGGAGATGTTATAAACATATAACGGACTTTATATTAGTATAACGGAAAAGTAAATGGAAAAAGGCGGGATGTTACATGGGTTAATTGTCCTTTGTCCTGGATTATTTAATATGTCCGTCTGGTTTTTGTCCATAACAGTCCATCAGTCATAAATATAAAGTGCGAGTGTCCTCGTCAAATTATCCTTATACCCGAAGTTAAATATTCCAACTAATTGGGGACTTAAACTGTAACAAGATTTTAATACTTTGTTTAATAATTACACTAGGATGTCGACTGAGTGTAACCCAAGGTTTTAATATTTTGTTATCAATTATACCAAGTGTCCTTGTACATAATTTCACCTCTGTTTTAATTATTCTAGTGGCTATTAATCCATTCCCGTGTCCGGTTAAATGAACGATTATTCGTACATATAAATACCCCGCCCATCGTGTCCGATTGAGTGTATATGGTAATTTATAGGGACGCCCAATTGTAAATCTTTATATTAACATTAACAAACTATCATTTAGTTAAACAAATATAAAGCCCATTAATAGCCCATAGTCTAATTTCCACAAGTGTCGTTCCTTTGTCCAAACCCCAATTATGGTACAAAGCCCAATTACCCAATTTTAGTAATTAGCCCAACATCATGATTACTTCGGATTAAATAAGCATAATAATAACTTAGCTACGAGACATTAAATTAAAAAGGTTGAACATAACTTACAATGATTAAAAATAGCGTAGCGTTACACGGACAGAATTTCGACTTACACCCTTACAACATTCGCTAACATACCTTTATTATTAGGATTAAAATTAAAATTAAAATTAAAATTAAAATATAAATATAAATATTTACGTATAGATATAGAGAGGATGGATATATATATGTTGGTTTTTGCGATCAGAATTCGTTTGCTTTTATAGGGAGTTTCAGAATTTGGGACTCCGCGACTCGCGGCCCTTTTTTCCTTCAAACTCCGCGAGTCGCGGATTTTGTGAATACAGCTCACTCCATTTTGGAGTCTTTCTTGCCGACGGATTTTTATTATTTATATAATATATAAATAATTATAAGAATTATTTAAATATTATATTATATTTATGTGCATAGTTGACTTGTAATTTTTAGTCCGTTGCGTCGAGCGTTGAGAGTTGACTCTGGTCCCGGTTCCGGATTTTCGAACGTCCTTGCGTACAATTTAATATCTTGTACTTTGCGTTTTGAATCTTGTACTCTAGTAATTTCGAGACGTTTCTTATAAATAATTGGAACCTCTTTGATTGTATTTTGTACTTTTGAGCTTTTTGGTCATTTGCGTCTTCAATTCGTCGAATCTGTCTTTTGTCTTCACCTTTTATTATTTAAACGAATATAACTTGTAAATAGAACAATTACAACTAAAAGCTTGTCTTTCTTGAGGAATAATGCTATAAAATATATGTTCGTTTTTAGCATTATCAAATATTCCCACACTTGAGCGTTGCTTGTCCTCAAGCAATATCGTCTTGAAATACTAGAATCACTTCTTTATTCTTCACACTTTGTACATCAGTGATTTCTATACGGCGGTATAAACAATGGTAGTAACGATATGGTTTACAGTCCCACATGACTATAAAAATTTAGATCCATTAAGGAAATTGGATCTTTATGAAAACATTTGATCTTTTGAAAATTAAATCTAGTTTTTACCCTAGATAAGTTTTCCGGAATAACCCTTCACCGGTGTTTGCAAATTCTTTTTGTGGGTTTGGTGGGTTTAAGATTTGAAAATTTTAGCTCAAAACTTATGGTTTTGTGTCACCCACTCCCTAACCTTGTATTTGGAAAGCAACACGTCCAGTTTACTTGTCCCGTATATTACCTTTCGGTAAACTACCGTCCAGTTGTAAAGGAATGCGTTGAACAAGCAACTGTTAAGGCAATGTCCCCTGACATGCTTTTAATTATGGTGTATAACGTGTCGGACGCAATTACTATCCTTGGTAGGAGCAATAGTAAAGCTCACCCTTATGATTTTTCGATCTGGCACAAGGTCCTGTCTTTGACCATGCTATGCAACCACCGTTCTTACGGTTGACACCCGATTTAGTTCAGGTGACCTAATGAATTCCAGGTGAATTCCTAGGATTTTACGTTCAATGGTAATGAACGCATTGAAAATAGGGTTTTCAGAAAACAAATCGGTTTGTAATTTTGATCAAAATATTTTCTCGTTCAAGCTCGAGTTTAGATATCATTGAATTCCATGAGTTTGTAATTATCAATCTTTAAGGTCAATCTCAAGGATTGAGTAATATCAGGCTTAAAAGCTGATTTTTGATCTTTTAAGGAGATTATCCTTTCTGGGGATCTGATTCATTAGTCTTATCCAGCTAATTTGCATGGTGCCCCCATTTTACGAGATAAATCCTTCTCATGGTTAGGATAAATCTGACCACTTGACGACCCTGTTTAATGCTGAGGTCCGTGGATTTCCTGCTGATTTTAGTGATGACTTTTCTAGATTTTTCGTCAACCTACAGCTGGTCTGGACGACAACTTCTTGACCTAAATCAAGAAGCGCGTGTCTTTTTCGGAAGACTTTACTTCCTTTTAATGATGGAATTGATTCATCGTGTAGATCCATTTTTCTTACAGTAAATCAGGTAAAACTTTTTAGTTTAGTCCAAAGCAAAAGTATTTTCAGTTGTTTGTACAAAAATATGTGATATATGTTTTGAATAACTTGGAGAATTTTCCCACACTTGGCTTTTATTTTCCTTTTTATTGTCCTCTATTCCATTTTAAATGAATTTTAACATTTTGGTTTGTTTCTCAATTTATGTCCTTTTCGAGGTTATAATAATTTCGGTGTTAAAACCTAGTTTTATCGTTCATAAATATGTATAAACATGATTTTGAGTTCATTTAATTGAAAATTTTGAAAAATTTTACTAGAATTGGGTAGTCAGTATATAAGACTAGGGCTGTTCTTTATTATCAGAGAGCACTAGATTCTAACACAACTACTGCTTTACTAGTATTTTTAATGGTAACCCAGTGTTTAAGATAAAAATTTTAAAATCCGAAAGAATTTAACCCCTTCCCACACTTAAGATCTTGCAATGCCCTCATTTGCAAGAAATCAGTAACAATTTAAATTATTGAGGGTGATTTGTGTGAAAATGATTAAATTTTACCAAAGTTTCCAAATATATTGGCGTTTGTTTGCTGAATGATAAATGGTGCACATCATTTGTTCATTCCGTCTTGTTGTTATTTCACATATATTTTGCATCTTGTCGTCAAAATTAGTTGCTTTTGCTGAACTTAATGCCAGTCTTTGAAAATGCATTGTTTTACCCTGTTGTGTACATAAGATAAACTGCAAATATATTTACATATTTTGAAGTTTGGTATATTACCCCACAATCAAAAATTATTAAAATCAAAGAATAAAAGTTAGAAAATTATAAAAACTATTACAATATTAACATAAGTATTAAGCGTATCAACATTAAAAATTACAAAATAAATAAAACTAAGTAGACTAGGGATGATACTGATACCAATAGGGGTTCCATGCATAACCATAGGTGCTATAGAATGCTTCGGCTGGGTTATACGTAGGATACGGTGGTTGAATCTCTATAGACCAGGGAGGGAATATTGGCTTTGGAGTAGGAATATAGTTTCTACCTATATGTTGGCAATAAGCTATGATTTGGTTTTGATGAACTTGCCAATCTTCAAATGCTCTTTGTCTAGCATTTTCGTACTCCTGTGAAGCTATAAACCTTTGCATTTCTTGCATTTCATTTCCCCCTCCTACATTACCTTGCTGTTGGTTTCTCTCAACCTGTGGATGTCTACCATGGTATTGTACTGCGGCGTTATTTCGCCTCTTCAAAACTTTCGCACCATGGTATACATTTAAACCTATAGTATCGCGGGGTTCTGGTTCTTCGACTAATAATCCCCCCCGACTTATATCCACACCGAGATATTCAGCAATTAAAGTAATAAAAATACCACCTCCTATTATGCTATGCGGTCTCATCCCCCTAACCATAGCTGATAAATAATAACTCACACAATAAGGTATACTTACAGCGCTTTGTGGGTCTCGAATACACATATGGTAAAACAAATCCTGTTCATTTACCTTTTCCTTGTTCTTACCTCTTTGTGTAATCGAATTAGCTAAAATCCTATGAATTACTCTTAATTCAGCTCTATCTATATCCAAATAAGAGTAATTTCCCCCTTTGAATCGGTGATGGCTTGTCATTTGACTCCATACACCATGTGTATCAAAATTTTCATCTATCTTTCTACCATTTAGTATCAACCCTCTACAATCGGCAGATGCTAACTCCTCAGGCGTATATATACGTAAAGCCTGAGCCATGTCTAGTAAAGACATGTGGCGCATCGAACCTCCTAACAAAAATCTAATAAAAGATCGATTGGTTAAACTAGCTACCCGATCATTTAATTCTATACTACACAACAATTCTTCACACCATACTTTATATACAGGTCTACGCATGGTGAATAAACGTACCCAGTCGTTAAAAGTAGAATTACCATACCTCTGTGCAAGTAATTCCCTAATTGGCCCGACCAATTCTACAGCTTCTAATGGTCCCCATTCTATGACCCTAGGTACCTCAACAACTTTAGAATGAAGAGTATGCAAACCCCTTTGGTATTTTGGATAATCTATCCAAAGTCTGTCAAATCTCAGGTTCGGATGCAAATCTTCCAAGTGCATATCAGAAAATGTCATGACTGGATGAGGTATATCTTGTTTGTAGTAGTTATCCACCTCCTGTTGTTCCGCATTCTCAGCAGCAGCATTGCGAGCTTGGGATGAAGATTCACTCCTTTCAGCCTGCAAAACACATCAAACACAATTTTTGTGCATCCAAATATGCATTAGTGTCAGCAAAATCATCAATCAAAATAATTACAATGACATGATCAATTTATATCAAACTTAAGCTCATTTTCATATTTTCATCAAATCTACACTTTTTCAAATAAGCATATACGAAAATGTTCGCCAAATTCATAAGCATTCAACTCAAATAACATGTCAAAATAATCATTACTAGCAATTAAACAAGTTTCAAATGGCATTATCTTTCAAAAATCAAGTTCATGAATTTTAGACTTGAAAAAGTCCATTTTAATTCTCAAAATCATGTTTAGGCTCAAAGTTTGGATCATTTAACTACCTAAACATGTTACACTACTTAATTTAGCAACAATTCATGACAAAAATCGGCCATAACCTGTTTATATCAAAAAGCCCCAAATTGCTCAAAAACACAAACCCTAGATTACTCAAAATTTGAAGTTTAAGCCTTCTAATCATGTTAAATAGCATCAATCTAGGTTATACAAGCATAATACATAAACAATTTAAGCATAATTACACTAAAAATCATCAAAATCAAATTGGGGAAAAAATTGCTCAAGAACACTAATTTTCGGATTAAATGGTGTTTAGGTGTAGAAATTTACCGTTTTTCTTGAGTAATTCCTTGATAGCATCCTTCTCTACATGATTTTAGTAAAAGATTTGATGATTAACGGTTAAAAATTGTGATTTTGGGGGTGTTTTTGCGGGTTTTTTCAGAGTATTTTCGCTGTATGTTTGAGTTGTGGTGTGCACTGATCAGTTCTTTGCGTTTTATTTTATTTTTCTGTATTTCGGTCCCTCCGCGAGTCGCGGGGTTTAAAGCTTCAAACTCCGCGAGTCGCGGAGTTTTTTTTTTTTTTTTTTATAACATCTTATATTAATTAAAACAATTAAGTAATTAATTTTAAAATTTTGTTTCCCTTGTTATTTAGGACGAGGTCGTTTCGGATCGATGTCCTAGTCCGTCCTTCGACAAAATTTTAAAATTTGTCTTTTTGTAGCGATTGTTTTAAAAGCTAAGATTTTTGGGTTTTTTAATGTTTTTGGCATACTTTAATTCAATAAGATTAAAAATAATGATAATAAAAGTTCTCGTCCCTCCCTTGGGTAAAGCAATTTCGGTTTAAAGACCTAGTCTTCAACTTACGACGAATTTTAAAAATCATATTTTTAACTTAATGAGATAAAGTAAATTTTTGTTTTTAAATTCACACAATTTAAATATAAAATTCAAAATTAATATTAAAAATTCACACCAAACTTAAAATTTGAAATGCATAAAATTAAAAATTCATATTTTAAAAATTAAAAATTCACACCAAACTTAATTTAAAAATTTATATTATAAATTCACACCAAACTTATATTAATTTTTCAAATATTTACAATTTTAAATATATTGTTTTTACAAAGTTTACAATATTAATTTAAGATTTAAATATTAATTTTAAAAACATGGTAAAAATTAAATTAAAAATCTTTTTGGCTTTTTATTCCACTTTAATCAATCAAATATTATCAAAAATATGCGCCCCTTTTTTCGGTAAAGTAATTTCGGTTCCAAGACCTAATTTAACTCATGACGAATTTTTGAAATATTTTGGGTTGATTGATTAAAGATATTTATACCTTAAGAATAAACGTTAAATTTCACAGTGATGTAATAAATTTTTGAATGATATCAATAATTTCGGTCGCCAAACCTAATTTTATTCAATACCAATTTAATACTTTATAGCGAACAAATTAGCGTTTATTATCAAAAGGTTAAAAATAAAAATAAAAACTGTACAAACATACCTGTGAAATAGATTTCTTAGTTATATGATCTATCCCATTCATAAGATAGTCGGTTTAATTGGTTTTCCATGGCTACATAGGCGTAACCTCGAGCATTCAGTGTCTTTTCTTCTAAACATATGAACGGTCCGTCTCTGCATAAAGTAACAAATTCGGTATTTGAATAGGTTTGATTATTTGAACATTTACCTCCATGTGACCATTTTCCGCATTTGTGACATCTTTCTAGGTGTCGTGCTCTTCTTTTCGCTGCGAATTTTGATTTTCCTTTACCAAATTGTAACTTATTATCTTCGCATCTGGATTCGTTTCTAACTCCGTCCAATCTTTCTCTGATTACTGATACTATTTCACTCGGAAGTGTGTCATTATTACGTTTAGTGATCAAAGCGTGTAGCATTAGACCATGGTTTAGTTCACAGGCAGTCTTCATTTCCTAAAAAAAATAAAAATTCAGAATGGGGGGAGAAGACTAGTTCTTTAGGGTCTGCTAGGGAAAGACCATTCGGGTTCCATTTTCGAGAACTACACGAAAACAGACAATCTAACTCTAACAGAAATACATAAACCCCTTGATTCTCCCCACACTTAGTTAGCTGTGGTATCGAAATTGTGATTAACTTCGTTGTCAACTTCCATCGGACCAAGTATGTAATGTTTAACTCTGTGACCATTAACTTTAAATTCAATCCCATTTGAATTTATTAATTCTATCGTTCCGTATGGGAAAACTCTTTTGACTATGAATGGTCCAGACCATCTTGATTTCAATTTTCCAGGAAATAGCTTGAATCGTGAATTGAAAAGAAGAACTCTGTCTCCTTCTTTAAATTCTTTTGAACTTCTGATTCTTTTATCATGCCATTTCTTCGTTCTTTCTTTATAGATTAACGAATTTTTGTATGCTTCATGTCTTAATTCTTCTAATTCGTTTAGTTGACTTAATCGTAGACATCCGGCTTCATGTAAATCAAGATTACATGTCTTCAAAGCCCAAAATGCTTTGTGTTCAATTTCTACTGGAAGATGACATGCTTTTCCATAAACAAGTCTAAAAGGTGTGGTTCCAATTGGAGTTTTGTAGGCTGTTCTAAAAGCCCAGAGTGCATCCTCCAATTTAATGGACCATTCCTTCGGATTTGATCCGACGATTTTCTCTAGAATACGTTTTAAAGCTCGGTTGGTATTTTCAACTTGTCCACTTGTTTGTGGATGATATGCGGTGGAGATTTTATGAGTTACTCCATATCTTTTAAGAACTTTCTCAAGTTGATTATTACAAAAATGAGTACCCCGATCACTTATTAAAGCTTTCGGTGTTCCAAACCTTGCAAAAAGACATTTTAAAAAGTTGACTACAACTCGTGCATCGTTAGTTGGGAGAGCTTGTGCTTCCGCCCATTTAGATACATAATCAATGGCTACGAGTATATATAAATTATTATGAGATTTTGGAAATGGACCCATAAAGTCAATACCCCAAATGTCAAATACTTCACATACTTGAATGACATTTTGTGGCATTTCATCACGTTGACTTATTTTTCCGGCCCTTTGACAAGCATCACAGGATTTGCAAAGAAGGTGTGAGTCTTTGTAAATTGTAGGCCAATAGAATCCAGCATCATAAACTTTTCTTGCTGTTAGTTGAGGCCCATAATGCCCTCCTAATGGTCCTGTGTGACAATGGTTTAATATTTTACTAGCTTCATCTCCAAATACACATCGGCGTATTATTCCATCGGGACAACTTTTAAACAGATGTGGATCTTCCCAAAAATAGTGTTTTATATCACTGAAGAATTTCTTTCGTCTTTGGTACGATAATCCTTTTTCAAGGAATCCACAAACTAAGTAGTTTGCATAGTCTGCAAACCATGGAATTTCTTTATAATCTATCTTCAATAGATATTCATCAGGAAAGTTGTCTTGTATGGCCGATTCATTTAGAACTTCTAATTCGGGATTTTCAAGACGAGAAAGATGATCAGCGGCGAGATTTTCTGCTCCTCTTTTATCTCGGATTTCAATATCAAACTCTTGTAAGAGTAAGATCCAACGGATTAATATTGGTTTAGCATCTTGTTTTGAAAATAGGTATCTAAGAGCAGAATGGTCGGTATAGACCACCGTTTTTGCTAGAACGAGATATGATCGAAATTTGTCAAAAGCAAAGACAATAGCAAGGAGTTCTTTTTCAGTAGTTGTATAGTTCGTTTGTGCTCCTTGTAACGTCTTACTAGCATAATATATAGGTTGAAATCGTTTTTCAATCCTTTGTCCTAAAACGGTTCCCATTGCAAAATCACTTGCATCGCACATTAGTTCAAATGGTAGATTCCAATTTGGTGTTATCATGATCGGCGCATTAGTGAGTTTCTTTTTAAGAATATTAAAAGATTTGATGCATTCATCTGAAAAGATGAATGGAGCATCCTTTTCTAGGAGTTTATTCATAGGAGTTGCAATTTTAGAAAAATCTTTTATGAAATGTCGGTAAAAACCGGCATGCCCTAGAAAAATCCTAACTCCTCTAACATTGGTGGAATGTGGAAGTTTAGCAATTACATCTACTTTAGCTCTATCCACTTCAATTCCTTCTTTTGAAATTTTATGACCAAGAACGATGCCTTCTTTAACCATGAAATGGCATTTCTCCCAATTAAGTACTAGATTTGATTGTTCGCATCTAATAAGCATTAATTCCAGATTAACTAGACATGATTCAAATGTATCACCGAAGACTGAAAAGTCATCCATGAAAACTTCCATGCATTCTTCTATCATGTCGTGAAAAATCGCCATCATACACCTTTGAAAGGTTGCAGGGGCGTTGCAAAGTCCAAATGGCATGCATTTGTAAGCAAAAGTACCATAAGGGCACGTGAATGTGGTTTTCTCTTGATCTTCGGGTGCTATTGGAATTTGAAAATATCCGGAAAATCCATCTAGAAAACAATAGTAACTATTTCCGGCTAATCTTTCCAACATTTGATCAATGAAAGGTAAGGGAAAGTGATCTTTTCTAGTGGCGTCATTTAATTTTCTATAATCAATACATACACACCATCCTGTTACAGTCCTAGTAGGAATAAACTCATTTTTCTCATTTGTAATGACAGTCATGCCACCCTTCTTAGGCACGCATTGAACTGGGCTTACCCATGGACTATCAGAGATTGGATAAATTAGACCTGCATCTAGCAGTTTAATAATTTCTTTTTTAACTACATCTTGCATATTAGGATTTAGTCTTCGTTGGCGTTGCACATACGTTTTATGACCTTCTTCCATAAGGATTTTATGTGTGCAATACGAAGGACTTATTCCTTTAATATCATGAATCTTCCATGCAATGGCTGGTTTATGGGCTTTCAACACAGAAATGAGTTGTGATTTCTCATTTTCAGTAAGAGAAGACGATATTATTACAGGTAATTCAGATTCACCATGTAAATAAGCGTATTCCAAATGGTTTGGAAGTGGCTTTAACTCTAATTTCGGAGGTTCTTCTATCGATGATTTGTATCGATATCTGTCTTCTTCTTTTAGCATTTGGATTTCTTCTGTTGTTGGTTCATATCCATTAGCTATAAGTGTAGCTAACATTTCGGCTTCATCAATTGGTTCATTACCTTCTCCTAAAGAACATTCTCCTGTTCCTTGTAATTCTGGAAATTCTTCTAATAATTCTGCATGTGCATCTATAGTTTGAATATAATAACATGTATCATCTGCAGATTGTGGTTGTTGCATTGCTCTATCAACTGAAAAGGTAACACTCTCATCCTCTATACTTAGGGTCAGTTTCTTACCGAACACGTCTATCATTGCTTTAGCCGTATTTAAGAATGGTCTTCCTAATACGAGAGGAACTTGAGAATCTTCTTCCATGTCCAAAACAACAAAATCTACTGGAAATACTAAAGTACCAACTTTAACTAGCATGTTCTCCATTATCCCTCTAGGATATTTTATTGATCTATCGGCTAGTTGTATGCTTATCCTGGTTGGTTTCAATTCTCCAAGGTCTAGTTTAGCGTATAGTGAATACGGCATTAGATTTATACTAGCACCTAAGTCTGCCAATGCTTCTATTGAACTAAGACTACCCAGAAAACATGGAATTGTGAAACTTCCTGGATCAGATAGTTTTTCTGGTATCTTATTCAACAGCACTGCTGAACAATTAGCATTCATGGTAACAGCCGAGAATTCTTCCATTTTCTTTCTATTTGAGATTAGACCTTTCAAGAATTTAGCATATCTAGGCATTCCTGAAATCACATCAATGAAAGGAAGATTTACATTTATCTGTTTAAACATATCCAAGAATTTGGATTGCTCGGCTTCAAGTTTCTCTTTCTTCATTTTACTCGGGTAAGGAAGTGGTGGTTGGTATGGTTTAACATAAGGTTTATCCTTAGCTGTGTTATCTTCATTAACCTTCTCAACTACCAGTTCTTTTTCGTCATCATATCTTCTAAATTTGAATTTTTATCATCGGTTTGTTGTGGTGGTTTGTTTTGAAAATTAGGTCTTTGCAGATTGTAAGTATTATTGGATACTTGTTGATTGCTAGGACCTTGTTGGTTGTTGTATGGAATATTTCTGTTATAATTCTGGTTTTGATTGTAAATCGGTCTTGGCGGTTGATAATTATTCTGATAATTATTTCCAGGCCTTTGGTTTATGTATGAAATATTCTCTCTTTGTTCCATTGTTAATTCAATACTGAGACAATCTTTTGTCAAATGTGGTCCTCCACACTGCTCACAACTAATTCGTATTGAGTGAATATCTTTAGTCATCTTTTCCATTCGTCTCTCGACAGCATCTATCTTTGCGGAAATGGAATCTAAGTCATGGCTAGAATCGGCTCTAGCTGCTTTAGATGATCTAACGATATCTTTTTCTTGGTGCCACTCATGTGAGTGGGAAGCAGTGTTATCAATAATTTTGTAAGCATCAGTTTCGGTTTTCTTCATAATAGAACCATCAGCTGCTATATCTATGTCTTTCCTTGTAGTGATGTCGCATCCTTGGTAGAATATTTGTACTATTTGACAGGTGTCTAAACCATGTTGCGGACATCCTCTTAACAACTTTCCAAATCTAGTCCACGCCTCATATAGAGTTTCATTTGGCTTCTGTGTAAACGTAACAATTTCTGCTTGAAGTCTTACGGCTTTAGATGCAGGAAAAAATTGTTTAAGAAATTTTTCAACTAAAACGTCCCATGTATCAATCGCCCCTTCAGGTAACGATTCCAACTAATCTTTGGCTTCTCCCTTTAAAGTCTAAGGAAATAACATGAGATATATCTGTTCATCCTCCACTTCTCGGATTTTAAATAGTGTGCAGATCCTATTAAAGGTACGTAGATGTTCATTTGGATCTTCCTTCGTCGCACCACTAAATTGGCATTGATTAGTCACCATGTGTAGAATTTGTCCTTTGATTTCATAATCTGGCGCATTAATGTCTGGATGAGTAATTGCGTGACCTTGGCCAGTGCGTTTAGCTCTCATTCGGTCTTCCATACTTAAAGGTTCCAGATTCTCCATAATTGAATTTGTTGAATCCGAATCACTAGAGGATTCTGATTTAATGGTTCATTCCTCAACAATCTCTGTTTGAATGATTGGTGGTTCCGGATGAAAATTTAGTGGTTCAGGATCTATGAATCGTTCCTGAATATTCTCTGGATTCTCAATTGTGAGGTCGGGTTCAAAAAATGGATTATCGGAAATTTGAACTGGAGTACTTGGTCGACTGGATGACGATTCTAAAGAAAAATCAACGGCAGTAATATTTGCTAAATGTCTTGATCTAGTTACAGGTGGTGAACGTACAAAAGGTGGTGAACGTCTTGCTCGGTGCATTCACTGAATATCCTATTAGTTTTTAAAAGGAAAGAAAAATTATAATAAGTTATCCAATCAATAGACTTTTTTGATTTTGCCCACGTTTCGAATAGCCAAAAGATGCAGCAGAGGGGCAGGATTCGTTTGGTCTCAATATAATTGAGGACTGTTTGGCTCCAATAACCCGGTCCACGTACAAATTCAACTATTACTACGAACCAGAAAATTTTGATGTCTATTAATTTAACCACTTAAAATAAATTTTCGTAATTTTAAGAAATTTAGATAAGAAGTAGAATAAAAATCTATGTTCTAAAACTAGAATAGCGAGAAATAAGAAAGAAAAAGAGTTCATCGAAAAAGGTCGAAAAAGAAAAATGGTTGAAAAATAAAAGGTGATGGAAAAATAAAAGAAACTTATAAAACTTAAAAACACTTGACTAACCTAACCTTATTACTACAACTAACTTAAAATTATAATCGCAAATTGAGATTACTAATTGGAATGATAATTGATACATAGGTAAAAGTCGTCTAAAAATATTAAAGCTTACAAGAAAAACTAAATCCCAAATGGAAACAACTTAAAAAGAAACTAAAACTTAAAAAGGCGTCGCAAAATTCTAAAGCACCTAAATCTTAGTCTAAAGAAAAAGCACTTAAGGAATTCTACGGCAAAGCCTAAAAATCTAGAAGTAAAAATAACTACGGCAAAAACTAAGTTTAAAACTAACTATGGGCTAAAAATACAAATATTACGCTAAAACGATTAAAAAGGAATAAAATATAAAAATAAACTAAAAGTTGTAAAAAATACAATTTTTATAAAAATATTATTTTTATATTATTTATTTATTAAAACTATTAATTTTACAATTTAATTAAACTAATTTAACTAATTAAAACAAATTAAATAAAAAGAAACTTTAAAATAAAACTAATTATAATAATAATAATTAATTAGGGTTAATAATAATAATAATTAATAATTACCCGTAATTAAATGCAGATTAGGGTTTCTGTCGGTGTCAGGGTAGCTCCGCGAGTTGTGGTATTTCAAGCAGCAAACCCCGCGAGTCGCGGGGTTCCAAAATTCAACTCTGGTACAGTTTTAAATTTGACGTTTTTTTTATTATTTTAAATAAAAACAAAATACTTAAATAAAACTTATATATAAATAAAGAAACTTTATAAAACTTAAATATTTAACAAAATCTTAAAAATACTTATATTTTTGTTTTCTTTTTATATTTTCAAATATTTAAAATGTATTTTTATAAAAACGAATTTTAATAAAAGTAAACTAAAAATCTTTTTTTTATATTAAACTTATTTAAACTTCCGTAATCATGATCTTTGACGTGTTGATTTTAGTTTTATGCCCATGGGTTAATTGTCCTTTGTCCTGGATTATTTAATATGTCCGTCTGGTTTTTGTCCATAACAGTCCATCAGTCATAAATATAAAGTGCGAGTGTCCTCGTCAAATTATCCTTATACCCGAAGTTAAATATTCCAACTAATTGGGGACTTAAACTGTAACAAGATTTTAATACTTTGTTTAATAATTACATCAGGATGTCGACTGAGTGTAACCCAAGGTTTTAATATTTTGTTATCAATTATACCAAGTGTCCTTGTACATAATTTCACCCCTGTTTTAATTATTCTAGTGGCTATTAATCCATTCCCGTGTCCGGTTAAATGAACGATTATTCGTACATATAAATACCCCGCCCATCGTGTCCGATTGAGTGTATATGGTAATTTATAGGGACGCCCAATTGTAAATCTTTATATTAACATTAACAAACTATCATTTAGTTAAACAAATATAAAGCCCATTAATAGCCCATAGTCTAATTTCCACAAGTGTCGTTCCTTTGTCCAAACCCCAATTATGGTACAAAGCCCAATTACCCAATTTTAGTAATTAGCCCAACATCATGATTACTTCGGATTAAATAAGCATAATAATAACTTAGCTACGAGACATTAATTTAAAAAGGTTGAACATAACTTACAATGATTAAAAATAGCGTAGCGTTACACGGACAGAATTTCGACTTACACCCTTACAACATTCGCTAACATACCTTTATTATTAGGATTAAAATTAAAATTAAAATTAAAATTAAAATATAAATATAAATATTTACGTATAGATATAGAGAGGATGGATATATATATGTTGGTTTTTGCGATCAGAATTCGTTTGCTTTTATAGGGAGTTTCAGAATTTGAGGCTCCGCGACTCGCGGCCCTTTTTGCCTTCAAACTCCGCGAGTCGCGGAGTTTGTGAATACAGCTCACTCCATTTTGGAGTCTTTCTTGCCGACGGATTTTTATTATTTATATAATATATAAATAATTATAAGAATTATTTAAATATTATATTATATTTATGTGCATAGTTGACTTGTAATTTTTAGTCCGTTGCGTCGAGCGTTGAGAGTTGACTCTGGTCCCGGTTCCGGATTTTCGAACGTCCTTGCGTACAATTTAATATCTTGTACTTTGCGTTTTGAATCTTGTACTCTTGTAATTTCGAGACGTTTCTTATCAATAATTGGAACCTCTTTGATTGTGTTTTGTACTTTTGAGCTTTTTGGTCGTTTGCGTCTTCAATTCGTCGAATCTGTCTTTTGTCTTCACTTTTTATTATTTAAACGAATATAACTTGTAAATAGAACAATTGCAACTAAAAGCTTGTCTTTCTTGAGGAATAATGCTATGAAATATATGTTCGTTTTTAGCATTATCAGTCACATTTGCTGGCGGTAAAGAGGATATTTAGGTATCTGAAAGGTACTGCCAAACGTGGTCTTTGGTATCCCAAAGACAAGTATTTTGAACTAATCGGGTATTCAGATGCTAATTTTACAGGATGTAAAATAGACAGAAAAAGTACTACTGGTGGTTGCCAGTTATTGGGTGGTAGGCTAGTCAGCTGGACCAACAAAAAGCAAAATATTGTGTCCACATCTACTGCTAAAGCAGAATATGTTCATGCTGGTAGTTGTACTGCTCAAGTACTATGGATGCAAAGTCAGCTGAAGGACTATGGTGTTCATGTTACAAAAACTCCAATCTACTGTGACAACACCAGTGCAATTGCCATTACTAATAATCCTGTGATGCACTTAAGGACAAAGCACATTGATGTTCGATATCATTTTATAAGGGACCATGTTCAAAAAGGAGATGTGGAGCTTCACTTCATTTCAACAGATCAACAGTTAAGCAGATCTTTTCACAAAGCCCTTAGATGAGAAACGTTTTAACTACCTCATCTCTGAGATGGGTATGCTTGAACTTTAAAATAAAATACAACTTTGTTGGTGTGATGGTTCAACAGCATATAGGGCAAACCAGTAAGTCACAAACTTTTTACTTACTGCTTATATGCAAAATATTCAGCATAACAAGGTCATTTATAAAATGGTTATATTATGTGTAAAATGAAGTAATAAATAGCTCACAACATTTATTTGATAACTTAAAATTGAACCTCATTTAACTCTAATGATTTAAATTAAATACACGACATGTTAAATGTAGCAAAGGAATTTTTATATTTAATACAAACTTTATTTTGTGGTCTTTAACTCCAATTTTGAATTAAAACCTACTGCATTTAATGCCTAATGAGAGTGTTGAGTGTCCAAGCCGATTAAACGTCATGTCAACAGTCTGAGGTCCCTCGAAAATGTGCCAGTCTGTCAAATCTGTCCACGCGCCTGTAGATGACCGTTGCCATTTTCTCTCTCCTTCAATTTTTCCACCAATCCGAAAGGTTAAATAGGGTGATCCATTTTCCATAATAACCTTCAGTTATTAAACTTTCGAAATTCCCCTTTCTCTCAAAATCTTCAAATCTTCAAACATTCATCTTCAATCTTCAATAATGGCATAACAACAACCACAACCAGTTGTCAACCAATGAGAGGAACAACCACAATAGTAACCTGAACAACCACAACAGCAACCTGAACAACCTTAGCAGTAACAACCTGAACAACAACCACAACCCCAACCTGAAGAGCACAATGGACCAGAATCATTATTTGTCCTGCACCCATGCTTGATAAAGCCTGATACTGCACCAGATCATGATTAAGTCTGCCTATCTAAAGGCAACGCTGCTCACTCTCTTTCTATTCCAAAATCGAAAGCTAACATGGGTTATGAAACTATGACTGATTATGTAAGGCAATCACCACTTGCCAGATCTATCACCGGCGTTTCTTCACGATTATATCCGGCATGTTTAGGCAGATTCTGGTATACGACAATAATGGCCAATACTCAACAGGGTACTCCATGTGTTCGTGGCATGGTTACTGAAACCATAACCTGCTCTATAACCATTGATGCTATTCAACGAGCTCTATAACTGTCAGGTGGACCATTTGTTGATTCACTACCCAGTGATGATTTTAGGAGAGAAATACTGGAGGCTATTAGATATGCTGGTCCAGTGGCCCACAGCCCATTAAGAAAGAACATGCCACCCTTGTGGTATTACTTTTTTGGTCTGCTGACACAGTGCATGAGCCAAAAGTCTAGAAGTTTTGACCAGTGCTCTGATTTTGAGCTCAAACTTGGTCATGGGCTGATCTTTAATCGCAATATCGATTATGATGCTAAGATATTTTTAAGGTTAAGGCAAATGTTTTCTTTTTTAGATAAAGGGTCACCCCGATAAATTTTTTATTAACAAATAGAGCATATTATAGTACAAGAATGGACCACAAGCAAAGTGAACTAACAACTACTACACAACCAAAAAACAAAAGACTAAAACAGACTCTTCCATCAACACTCGACCAACAGCTCTTACAGAACCTTCCAAACATCTTTCATATGTCTCAATTGTTGTGAGTCCTTAAACTTTATGGACATGATCTTTAGCCTGGTCTTCGCATAAATGAGCTCAAAAAGTTGATCTTCCCTTCTTGGTTTCTTTCCAAACACCCGTTTATTTCTCTCCTGCCATATGTAATAGACCATAGCTGCAAAACTAAGTTTACTAACTACAATACTACTAACATGTCTATGAGCAACCGGGGAAATACCCGTGACTATCATTTGCCAATGATATCCGAATTGAGTACCGATTAAAGTGCATATCCTCCTCCACACCTGCTTCGAGTAATTACCCTCAAAGAATAAATGATCATGAGTATCCTGTTGGGTTTTACAAAATGGACATAAAAGAGGTCTTAATCGGTGAATTTCCCAGTGTTTTAACTTATCTTGCATCTTCAACCTTTCTCCCATAAGTAACCACATTAGGAAAGCGTGCCTAGGCACACATTAAGAGAACCAAACAACACGGAACCATGAAACTATCGCTGACCTTGGCCGAATGGTATGCCACACACCGCTGACCGAAAAGTTTATGTTGTTGCCATCATACATTCTCCACACAATTTGGTCATCTGCCTGTGACAATATAGGAGGCACTAAAGTGTACACATGATTATATTTATTCTCCCATGTAATAGGCCATTTCCAAGCCTGATTACAAATAATGTCTGATACGCAGGAGTTTGTTGTGAATCCAGCATTATAAATATCTCTAATGGAAATAATTTTGATCAAAGGACCAACAGAGGACCACGTATCATACCAAGCTGATGTGTCCAAACCATTGCCAATAATGTGAATGACATTGTCACGAACCACATCACGTATGCGCAAAAATTTTCTCCATGCCCAGCTCGCGTCACTCGTAACATCAACATCCCAAAAGTTACGATTGCGAAGGCGGTATATATGTATCCATTTCACCCATAAAGATTACCAATGATTAATAATATGCCAAATATGAGTAGTGATGAGAGCAACATTCCAAAGTTTAAGCCTTTTAATTCCTAACCACCTTCATCTTTTGGTTTACAAACGTCATTCCATTTCACTTTGGCTTTTCCTCTTTTCATTTCACCTTGACACCATAAAAATCCATGCATAGTCTTCTCCGTTTCCTTAATTATAGAATCGGGGAGAATAAAGACAGACGCCCAGTACACTTGCATGGTTGATAGGACGGAAATAATTAACTGAACCCGAACCGCAAATGAAAGATATTTATTACGCCAATCTTCCACTTTCTGCCGAACTCGATCAACCAGGACTTTACAATCTCTGTATAAGAGTCTTGATGAAACCAAAGGGACACCAAGGTATCGAACAGGAAGTAGCCTTTCATCAAATGCCAAGAATCTGCGCTTTCATATATTGGGATACATTACAAAAAAAGGCAGTGCACTTTGGAAGATTCGGTTGTAAACCTGAGCAACTTTTGAATTCCGCAAGCGCATTGCTAATAACCTGAACAGAATAATATCAGCACTAGAGAATATGAACAAATCATCAGCAAAACACAAATTAATAATACGTTGCTCTTCGCATTTGGGAAGAAACTTGAAAGTATCAGCATTCTGAATGTTTCTATTAAGCATAAGTGATAGAACCTCCATCACAAGGGTAAAGAGATATGGTGACATAGGGTCACCTTGATGAAGACCTCTCTTACCCTTAAAGAAGCCATGAATCTCACCATTGATAGAAATAGAAAACGATGTGGTTGTCACACATTTCATAATCCACTTCACTATATTCTTGTGAAAACCGAAACCATAAAGGATTTCCTCAAGAAATTTCCAATCAACCTTGTCATACGCCTTTTGAATATTGATTATACGCATAATGATCCGTCTCCACAAGACACACTATTAGTAACACCCCGGCTACAATGTACCCGGCGTACATCACCACGAGTAGAGAATGTCTTCCCGACCTCTTCTTAGTAGCCAGATCAAAAGGTCACTTATGAACACATCCGGGAAGGATTACATCAGACAGGGCTCAGCCAGGACATCACAAGAAGTTTCAACTTGGACAAGAATGCAAGTCACCAGCACCAAGTAGTCAGATGAATGGGCATTAAGAAGCCAGAACCATGTCATCATGTAAAAAAGGCCTGCTAGACCATGAATACCAGACACCCGATAACCTCTACAAGGTTACCAGCAAATCGGCTACGTCTATTCCGGTCATAACACTACCCGTCAAGGCCTGGACGGACCTATCACACTCTCGGGATTATCACGACTCCCTGTTTTGGGTATCCCGGCACTAGGATACCATCCCAGAACGAGTACGCCATCCCGGAACAAGCACGCTATCTCGAAATAAACACATTGTCCCGGGATGGGCACTCCATCCTGGAATAAGTATACCGTCCCAGAACGAGTACTTGATCCCGGTACGAACATACAAACAAGCTACATGCCACGCCAGCCCACGAATCTAGGAAAGTTAGTTAGGATCTTCTCGTTATTCCCATGAAAGGGACAGGTGCCACGTCAGTCCTTGGGATTAGCAAAGTTCGTTATAACCATGAAAGGGACATGTGCCTCACCACCATTCCCTCATAACACCTATAAATAGACGATCAGGATCATTCAACCACCAACACTGAATGCATTAATGTTACTCTGCCCAAATTAATTACAGTAACGTTTCTCCAGCTGATAACACAACTCCGATCAAGATTTCGGTCGCCATCGGAGTTAATCTTAATTAAGATATTAACTTACTCGATTCCAATCGAGTAAGGTTAATCCCATTGATTGTTTTACGCCATTGAAATCCAAATTTCAAATCGCGGTTCGCACAATTATTGAAGTTAAAACATTCGATCCACTCTTTTTCCCAAATCAAGCAATCAAACCCGAAATCTATTTAACCATTACGATTTTGGTTTGATCAAATGGCGCCACCTAAAGGTACGAACAACACAGTGAAATCAAGTAGCGAAACGACAAGCAAGAAAGGAACGACCGATGACATCCAACCACCTTTGAACAAAGGAAGCTCGCCATCGGTAGAACCACCTCAACCCCAAAAGCAATAAATCGCTCACATTCACTCCGGCGAAGCATCAGAAGATAAGATGAATGTTTTCGACGAAAATGTGGACACACAAGAGGACACACCACCTGGCGGGGGAAGATTGAAACTTGGCACCCCCGGTCTCAAAACCGGCGGTTCGAGTAGCATCGGATTATATCACAATGACATCGACATGATCACCAAGATGATATCAGCTGACGTCGAAAAGAAAGTAATTGAAAAGCTAAAAGCCATGTTGAACGACTGCAACAATCTAGCTAAAAGGCAGCAATTGTAAACTCTTGACATCCTGAAGACCAGCCCACTGCCAAACATCGGCACAGGAAGTGAGGATGTCACTAAGGTTGCCGCAAACGCATGGTTAACTAAGCTCCTCATGCAGGCTGCACCGCCGGCGTATAAACACTCTCTGTCACAATCTGTTCGCCCCGATCACTGGTAATAAAGCAAAGTGACCGGTTGAGATGTCGCCTACCAGCCAAAAGCTCTGCGAGCGGATTGCTGTTGTATCCTTCCTACTAACATCGTCATACCAGTCACTTTGGGGGTATACAATGGAACTACTGACCCAGATGATTTCCTGCAAATCTTTGAGGGTGCCATGAAAACCCAACATTGGAGTGATGAGGTGGCGTATCATCTCTTTCCGACTATCCTACAGTCTGCCGCCAGGAAATGGTTTGCCAAATTACCACCAAATGGCATCACATGCTTCGCATACTTACGAGAGATGTTTCTCATGCAATATCAAAATCTTCGCCGGCTCACGTTTACACACCTGTACGCTCATGAAATACCAGTGTATTGGGGGGAGAAAATTGAAAGCTTCATCACAAGGTACATGCTGGAATGCCAAAAAATCTCAGGGCTCCCGAAAACACTGCAGATTTCCGGGTTCATAACATGCATAGACAAAGATGCACACCCATCGCTTGTCGCTGAACTTCGATGGAATATCCCAAGTACATTTGTGGATGCTCTGACGATAGCAAGGCAATACTAACACTGTGGGCGAGAAAGGCAAGCCGGGTATCACCGAGACGAGAAGAAAAGAGATGATGAGAGGAAAAGCGATAGCACACACCGTCATAACAGTAGCCGACGCAGTGAAAACCACCACAGAAGTTATAACAGCCACGGAAAGAGCCATGACAACCATAGGCATGATAAAAGTAGCCGAAGACCATACGATAAGGGATATTTAATCGATAGCCTGTCCAAAATTCCAAGAGAGATACTGTTAACAGAACCGGTAAAGGCAAAGTTCACCCCTCTGGCACCATTGGAAAAGCGGGATGGTCAAAAGTCAGACAAGTACTGTGAATTCCACGAAGACAATGGTCACAACACTGACGAATGCAAAGCATCAATACGTGAAATTATTGCCAAAATCAAGGCGGGTGAATTAAATCACTTGTTGTCGGGTCGAAAGTTGAAAAAAGCTGATCCCAATAAAACATTCAGCTTTCAAAAGGAAGACGAAAAGAAGCGCGAGAAAGCGAATTACAAAGTTGTCATTAACATGATAAGCATTGAGAAAGATGAGTTCGTTCCGTGTCGCTTCTGGAAGGATGCCACAATCACATTCCCAGGGTTACCGGTACGATACTCTAGGGAAGAACTGGTAGTGATTGTCGGACTGATAGATGATTTTCAGGTCAGTGAAATGTATACCGACACGAGAAGTGAGGTTGATGTCCTGTATGCCCATTGCCAATCCCAGCTCCCAAAATGTGTCGGAAGAAAAATGAGGCAGTCTAACGCCGTCACCTCAGGGTTCACGGGTTCCTTTGAGGAGCCTATGGGCAAACTCAAGGCAACAGTCACGGTGGGTACTCAGCCCTACCTCCGTAGTGAAGTCATCGACTTTTATATCATTAAATCTGTTACTGCTACGACTGTGATATTGGGAAAAAATTCTTCAGGAAGTTTGGCGCAATATCTTTCACCGCTCACGGTGTGCTCAAATTTCTGACCCGGCGAGGCGTGCCAACAGTCCAATCCACCCGACATCCTTTCCCCGTAAATGATGACACTCAAGCTAGGCAATGTGCCAAATCATGGAAGACACCATACGTCCTGGAGGAAAAATGTGTGTCTGTTCTTAAAAGGCTAACTTACTTCTCTCCACCGACACACTACACACTACACTAGCAAAAATCCACTCAATAACTACGAAGCAGAGAAGATGGCAATCGCCTGGCATCACCAGCCAGGACGTGAGAGATCGTTTAATGATGTATACCAAAAGACTGAATCCCTCAACCCGGCACTTAAACGTTCCACATCTAAAAGCTGCGAGAGCTCTAACCGGGAGAAGACAACGGTTGAAGGAAACAAAAGTGGCTAGGCAAAACGACTGAAGTTTAGATAGATATTGTGATTGAAACTGATCACTTCAATCATAACTTATCTTGATGTTCATGTTTTTCTTTCACAAATAAAGAATATATGTATGACTTCCTTTCTTCAATGAATAAAGTTTTTACCATTTACAATAACTTAGTCATTATGTTATTTACAACGTTGTTTACATAAAAATAACCGGCTAGCGGCAGACGGATTCTGGCATCCACGTAAGTCCCATGCAAGTTATTCTATACCCCCTTAAGAGGTGATTGTCTAGCCCTCTTCGGTACAAGTTTATACTGATAAACGGCCAATGAGTAGATGGCATAAACACGTGTGACTGCACGGTGTACACGCCAAAACTAATACAAATGTAGTCTAGACCTATATAACAAACACACGAACTAGTTCGACTGAAGAAAATTCATCACAAAATACTTAAAATTAAATTTCCATTAATTACATATGATTTCATTACAAGTTACTTCAAAAAATGTGCAACAGCGTGCAGTACAATGAACTAAAATTCAAAGTCTAATAGCTGATGCACGGTTGTCACTTCATCAGAGCAGGGATCCTTAAAACTGCCAAACAGGATCTCTTTCAACGCCTGTTGAGCGGCCTGAAGCTCCTGCACGGCACCCGTGTTCACCTTCTCGGCGATGTCCGGGTGCTAGGGGACGGCCCCACTAGTGTGATGCTTTTGCATCAACCTCACAGCCTGAGTAAAGTTGGCTGCCCCAAAACTATTCAAATAAGCCTCGAAAGGAGCGTTCACAGTGCCAGAGTTGATTGCCTTCTTCAACAATGAAGGTAGACCACCCTGCAACCGCTTACACTCCGCCAAGGCAGCCTCCTTCATAGAAACAGCAGAAGAAATCTCCTTATCCTTCTCCACCACCACCCGGACAAGCTCTTCCTTGGCGGCCCTCAATTGGCTCTCCAAACTGTCAATAGCTTCCCGGGCCATGGAAGTCCGGGACAACTCATCCTAGGCACCCTTTAGCTGACACTCCAGATCCATCACCATCTGCTCGTCATAGTTAAAGTTGTCATGCAGGCAAGTATTTAGTGCCACGATTGTCTAGGCATGGACAACCTTGGCGTCACCCACATGAAGGGAAGAAAATGCCTGACACAGGACTGAGGAGGACCCCTTCTCCATGGCACTCATGCAAGCAAGATAATCGATATCCAGTTGAGAGAAAGCACGGATGAGGTCATCACCCGCAGGAACATTAAAGTGAATGTCATCAAAACTCTCCAGGCAAAAATGCTCTCCCTCACGGCCACACAGTTCTAAGGACTCCATCCCGGTCTCCCAATCCCCGACAGAAGACTCGCCAACAACTACAAGCATTAAAACAAGTCAAACACAAAACAAATATCATAGCAAGAATAAGAATAGCCTGTCGGAATAAGAAGATTACCTTTGGCCTTCTTTGATCAGAGCTGAGGGAGTTCAAGGATCCTCCTCTTCACAACCGCTCGCTCCTCTGTCACAACCAGAGCAGGAAGGACCAAGCCGGCACCATCACCGGCACTCTGTTCCAGATTTTACAGAACAACATCTGGCTCACCTCCCGGAACCACCGGGACAACTTTGAGCTGGATCTTTTCAAGATCGCCAAACGCCATCGCAGTTGCGAAATCCATATCTGATGCATAAAAACGAAACAAGGTTAGCATGCAAAAACCTAACTAAAATGACAAAACAGTTGGCAAGGATTAGTCTCCACCTGCTCCATTATAACGGATGACAGGTTTGGTGGTCGGATCCGGCCATTGGTGGCTAAACCCTCCCAACACAAGCATGGCCTCCGGGTACGGCCGTTGGGGAAACTTGAACCCTTAAATAGCTGCAATGCATGCCTTCTCGGCAGCATTCAGTCTCGGAACCTTGTTGGCTCCTTTATTCACCTCGCTCGCCCACTCACAAAGGCGAACAAACCTATTTGGTAATCCCCTGGTACTGACAAAAAGAATGATTTCCTCCATTCCTTTAGGGAGGAATCCAACCTCGGATCTCGAAACGGTAAAACAATATCGAAACATACGAACACTCAGAAAAATGTGGTAATAATTCAAATATATCTCCCACACCACCAGATTTTGGTACGCATGAGGATGTATTTGGGCAGGATCTACCCCATAGTGTGTAAAAAATTGGTACATGAACTCAGAATAGGGTAATCAAAAGTTACCCACTGTAATGGCTGCACCATATATGGTGACCATTGATGTTATGCGAGGTGTATATAAAATAGTTTATATTTTACTAGGAAAAACTATTAAATACGATACAATTTTACACAAGATATTTATTTATTTATAGAATGGATATACTTAAACCTTGCTACAACACTTATAGGCAGTGTACCTAATCGTACAGTAGTGTAGTTTTTAGTAAGTCCGGTTCGTTCCACAGGGAAATCTTTAAACAAAGCTCAACGCTATATTAGTTTACTTTTATAAAAATACAAATATATATATAAGTAATATTATTATTATAAAGGGGGGTTTTTACCGTTTAATGACCGGTTTGTCGATTTTAAGACTTTAGTCGCAGTTAAAACCTAATGTAAAATATAAAATAAATACAAGACTTAAATTAAAGCGTAAAGTAAATAACGATAATGAAATTGCGAATAATAAAAAGTACGATAATTAAAAGTGCGATAAAATAAAATAAATAAAAGTGCGATAATTAGAAGTGCAATTAAATATAAAATAAAGGAAATTAAATATGATATAAAAGAATTATGCTTATTTAAACTTCCGTAATCATGATGTTTGACGTGTTGATTTTAGTTTTATGCCCATGGGTTAATTGTCCTTTGTCCTGGATTATTTAATATGTCCGTTTGGTTTTTGTCCATAACAGTCCATCAGTCATAAATATAAATTGCAAGTGTCCTTGTCAAATTATTATTATACCCGAAGATAAATATTCCAACTAATTGGGGATTCGAATTGTAACAAGGTTTTAATACTTTGTTTAATGAATACACCAGGTTATCGACTGCGTGTAAACCAAGGTTTTACCACTTTGTTAACAATTACACCAATTACCCTTGAATGTAATTTCACCCCTGTTTTAATTATTCTAGTGGCTATTAATCCATTCCCGTGTCCGGTTAAATGAACGATTATTCGTACAAATAAATACCCCGCCCATCGTGTCCGATCGAGTGTATATGGTAATTTATAGGGACGCCCAATTGTAAATCTTTATATTAACATTAACAAACTTTCATTTAGTTAAACAAATATAAAGCCCATTAATAGCCCATAGTCTAGTTTCCACAAGTGTCGTTCTTTTGTCCAAACCCCAATTATGGTACAAAGCCCAATTACCCAATTTTAGTAATTAGCCCAACATCATGATTACTTCGTTTTAAATAAGCATAATAATAACTTAGCTACGAGACATTAATATAAAAAGGTTGAACATAACTTACAATGATTAAAAATAGCGTAGCGTTACACGGACAGAATTTCGACTTACACCCTTACAACATTCGCTAACATACCCTTATTATTAGAATTATAATTAAAATTAAAATATAAATTATAAATATAAATATATTTACGTATGAAGAGGAAGAAAAAAAAGATATATAATTTGATCAGAATTCGGTTGGCTTTATAGCCAGAGTTGAAAATTGGGGCTCCGCGACTCGCGGCAAAATGCCCTTAAAACTCCGCGAGTCGCGGAGAGGTATTTACAGCTCACACCCTTGGAGTTTCTTGCTGCCGACGGTTTTTATTATATATATATAATATATATATAATTAATATAATTAATTATATATTATATTATATTTATATACATAGTTAACTTGTAATTTTTAGTCCGTTGCGTCGAGCGTTAAGAGTTGACTCTAGTCCCGGTTCCGGATTTTCGAACGTCCTCGCGTACAATTTAATATCTTGTACTTTGCGTTTTGAATCTTGTACTCTTGTGATTTCGAGACGTTTCTTATCAATAATTGGAACCTTTTTGATTGTCTTTTGTACTTTTGAGCTTTTTGGTCGTTTGCGTCTTCAATTCGTCGAATCTGTCTTTTGTCTTCACCTTTTATTATTTAAACGAATATCTCTTGTAAATAGAACAATTGCAACTAAAAGCTTGTCTTTCTTGAGGAATAATGCTATGAAATATATGTTCGTTTTTAGCATTATCAAATATTCCCACACTTGAGCGTTGCTTGTCCTCAAGCAATATCGTCTTGAAATACTAGAATCACTTCTTTATTCTTCACACTTTGTACATCAGTGATTTCTATACGGCGGTATAAACAATGGTAGTAACGATATGGTTTACAGTCCCACATGACTATAAAAATTTAGATCCATTAAGGAAATTGGATCTTTATGAAAACATTTGATCTTTTGAAAATTAAATCTAGTTTTTACCCTAGATAAGTTTTCCGGAATAACCCTTTACCGGTGTTTGCAAAATATTTTTGTGGGTTTGGTGGGTTTCAGATTTAAAAATTTTAGCTCAAAACTTGCGGTTTTGTGTCACCCACTTGCTAACCTTGTATTTGGAAAGCAACACGTCCAGTTTACTTGTCCCGTATATTACCTTTCGGTAAACTACCGTCCGGTTGTAAAGGAAAGCGTTGAACAAGCAACTGTTAAGGCAATGTCCCGTGACATGCTTTTGATTATGGTTTATAACGTGTCGGACGCAATTACTATCCTTGGTAGGAGCAATAGTAAAGCTCACCCTTATAATTTTTCGGTCTGGCACAAGGTCCTGTCTTTGACCATGCTATGCAACCACCGTTCTTACGGTTGACACCCGATTTGGTTCAGGTGACCTAATGAATTCCAGGTGAATTCCTAGGATTTTACGTTCAATGGTAATGAACGCATTGAAAATAGGGTTTTCAGAAAACAAATCGGTTTATAATTTTGATCAAAATATTTTCTCGTTTAAGCTCGAGTTTAGATATCATTGAATTCCATGAGTTTGAATTCTCAATCTTTAAGGTCAATCTCTAGGATTGAGTAATATCAGTCTTAAAAGCTGATTTTTAATCTTTAAGGAGATTATCCTTTCTGGGGATCTGATTCATTAGTCTTATCCAGCTAATTTGCATGGTGCCTCCCCATTGTACGAGATAAATCCTTCTCATGGTTAGGATAAATCTGACCACTTGGCGACCCTGTTTAATGCTGAGGTCCGTGGATTTCCTGCTGATTTTAGTGATGACTTTTCTAGATTTTTCGTCAACCTACAGCTGGTCTGGACGACAACTTCATGACCTAAATCAAGAAGCGCGTTTCTTTTTCGGAAGACTTTACTTCCTTTTAATGATGGAATTGATTCATCGTGTAGATCCATCTCTTCTTTTCTTTCATCGGGTAAAACAGTTTAGTTTAGTTCAAAGCAAAAGTATTTTCAGTGGATTTGTTACAAATATATGTGGCATATGTTTAAAATAACTTGGTAAATTTTCCCACACTTGGCTTTTTATTTTTTTCTTTTTATCGTCCTCTATTCCATTTTAAATGAATTTTAACATTTTAGTTTGTTTCTCAATTTATGTCCTTTCCGAGGTAACAATAATTTCGGTGTTAAAACCTAGTTTTATCGTTCATAAATATGTATAAACATGATTTTGAATTCATTTAATTGAAAATTTTGAAAAATTTTACTAGAATTGGGTAGTCAGTATATAAGACCAGGGCTGTTCTTTATTATCAGAGAGCACTAGATTCTAATACAACTACTGCTTTACTAGTATTTTTAATGGTAACCAAGTGTTTAATATAAAAATTTTAAAATCCGAAAGAATTTAATCCCTTCCCACACTTAAGATCTTGCAATGCCCTCATTTGCAAGAAATCAGTAACAATTTAAATTATTGAGGGTGATTTGTGTGAAAATGATTAAATTTTTACCAAAGTTTCCAAATATATTGGCGTTTGTTTGCTGAATGATAAATGGTGCACATCATTTGTTCATTCCGTCTTGTTGTTATTTCACATGTATTTTGCATCTTGTCGTCAAAATTAGTTGCTTTTGCTGAACTTAATGCCAGTCTTTGAAAATGCGTTGTTTTACCCTGTTGTGTACATAAGATAAACTGCAAACATATATACATATTTTTGAAGTTTGGTTTATTACCCCACATTCAAAAATTATTAAAATCTAAGAATAAAAGTTAGATAATTATAAAAATGATTACAATATTAATAAAAATATTAAATGTATCAATAATTACAAATTACAAAATAATAAAAAAATAATAAGTAAACTAAGGATGATATTGGTACCAATAGGGGTTCCACGCATAACCATAAGTGCTATAGAATGCTTCGGCAGGGTCATACGTAGGATATGGTGGCTGCATCTCTATCGACCAAGGAGGGAAGACGGGTTTCGGTGTAGGAATATAGTTTCTACCTATATGTTGGCAATGCGCTATGATCTAGTTCTGATGAACTTGCCAATCTTCAAATGCTCTCTGTCTAGCATTTTCGTATTCTTGAGAAGCTATAAACCTATGCATTTCTTGCATCTCATTCCCCCCTCCTACATTACCTTGTTCCTGGTTTCTCTCTACCTGTGGATGTCTACCATTGTATCGTACTGCGGCGTTATTTCGCCGCTTCAAAACTTTCGCACCATGGTATACATTTAAACCTATAGTGTCGCGGGGTTCCGGCTCTTCTACTAATAATCCCCCCCGACTTATATCCACACCGAGATATTCACCAATCAAAGTAATAAAAATACCACCTCCTATTATGCTATGTGGACGCATCCCCCGAACCATAGCTGATAAATAATAACCCACACAATATGGTATACTTACAACGCTCTGTGGGTCTCGAATACACATATGGTAAAACAAATCTTGTTCATTTACCTTTTCTTTGTTTTTACCCCTTTGTGTAATCGAATTAGCTAAAAACCTATGTATTACTCTTAATTCGGCTCTATCTATATCCAAATAAGAGTAGTTTCCCCCTTTGAAACGGTGATGGCTTGTCATTTGACTCCACACACCGTGTGTATCAAAATTCTCATCTATCCTTCTACCGTTTAGTATCAATCCTCTACAATCGGCAGACGCTAATTCCTCAGGCGTATATATACGTAAAGCCTGAGCCATGTCCAGTAAAGACATGTAGCGCATCGAACCGCCTAACAAAAATCTAATAAAAGAACGATCGGTTAAACTAGCTACCCGATCATTCAACTCTATACTACATAACAACTCTTCACACCATACTTTATATACAGGTCTACGTATGGTGAATAAACATATCCAGTCATTAAAAGAAGAATTACCATACCTCTGTACCAGTAATTCCCTAATTGGCCCGGCCAATTCTACAGCTTCTAAGGGTCCCCATTCTATGACCCTCGGTACCTCAACAACCTTGGAATGAAAAGTATGCAAACCCCGTTGATATTTTGGATAATCTATCCAAAGTCTGTCAAATCGCAGGTTCGGGTGCAACTGTTCCAAGTGCATATCTGAAAAGGTCATGACTGGATGAGGTACATCCTGCTTGTAGTAGTTATCTACCTCCTGTTGTTCCAAGTTCTCAGCAGGAGCATGGCGGGCTTGGGATGAAGATTCACCCCTTTCATTCTGCAAAACACATCAAACACAAATTTTGTGCATCCAAATATGCATTAGTTTCAGCAAAGTCATCAATCAAAATAATTACAATGACATTATCAATTTATATCAAACTTAAGCTTATTTTCACATTTTTATCAAATCTACACTTTTTCAAATAAGCATATACGAAAATTTTCGCCAAGTTCATAAGCATTCAACTCAAATAACATGTCAAAATAATCATTACTAGCAAATAAACAAGTCTCAAATGGCATTATCTTTCAAAAATCAAGTTCATGAATTTTGGACTTGAAAAAGTCCACTTTAATTCTCAAAATCATGTTTAGGCTCAAAGTTTGGATCATTTAACTACCTAGACATGTTATACTACTCAATTTAGCAACAATTCATGACAAAAATCGGCCATAACCTGTTTATATCAAAAAGCCCCAAATTGCTCAAGAACACAAACCCTAGATTATTCAAAATTTGAAGTTTAAGGCTTCTAATCATGTTAAACAGCATCAATCTAGGTTATACAAGCATAATACATAAACAATTTAAGTCTAATTACACTAAAAAGCATCAAAATCAAATTGGGGAAAAATAGCTCAAGAACACTAAAATTCGAATTAAATGGTGTTTAGGTGTAGAAATTTACCGTTTTTCTTGAGTAGTTCTTAGATATCATCCTTCTCAACATGATTTTAGCAAAAAATTTGGTGATTAACGGTTAAAAATTGAGATTTTTGGGGGTGATTTTCGGTGGTTTTCGGGTTCTTTTTTCGCAGTATTTGGGTGTTTATGTGTGTGGGAGAGTGAACTGATCGTTCAGCTCTTTTATTTTTTTTTCTGATTTTTGATCCCTCCGCGAGTCGCGGAGATTTTGTACTTCAAACTCCGCGAGCCGCGGAGTTTACTCTTTTTTTTTTTTTTTTTTTTTTTTTTTTTAATCTTTAACTTATAAAACAATTAAGAAATTAATTTTAAAATTTTGTTTCCCTTGTTATTTAGGACGAGGTCGTTTCGGATCGATGTCCTAGTCCGTCCTTCGACAAAATTTTAAAATTTGTCTTTTTGTAGCGATTGTTTTAAAAGCTAAGATTTTTGGGTTTTTTAATGTTTTTGGCATACTTTAAATCAATAAGATTAAAAATAATGATAATAAAAGTTCTCGTCCCTCCCTCGGGTAAAGCAATTTCGGTTCAAAGACCTAGTCTTCAACTTACGACGAATTTTTAAAAATCATATTTTTAACTTAATGAGATAAAGTAAATTTTTGTTTTTAAATTCACACAACATAAATATAAAATTCAAAATTAATATTAAAAATTCACACCAAGCTCAAAATTTAAAATGCATAAAATTAAAAATTAATATTTTAAAAATTCACACCAAACTTAATTTAAAAATTTATAAATTCATACCAAACTTATATTAATTTTTCAAATATTTACAATTTTAAATATATTGTTTTTACAAAGTTTACAATATTAATTTAAGATTTAAATATTAAGATTAAAAACATAATAAAATTAAAAATCTTTTTGTCTTTTTATCCCACTTTAATCAATCAAATATTATCAAAAATATGCGCCCCTCTTTTCGGTAAAGTAATTTCGGTTCCAAGACCTAATTTAACTCATGACGAATTTTTGAAATATTTTGGGTTGATTGATTAAAGATATTTATACCTTAAGAATAAACGTTAAATTTCGCAGTGATGTAATAAATTGTTGAATGATATCAATAATTTCGGTCGCCAAACCTAATTTTATTTAATATCAATTTAATACTTTTTAGCGAACAAATTAGCGTTTATTATCAAAAGGTTAAAAATAAAAACTAAAAACTGTACAGACATACCTGTGAAATAGATTTCTTAGTTATATGATCTATTATATTCATAAGATAGTCGGTTTAATTGGTTTTCCATGGCTGCATAGGCGTAACCTCGAGCATTCATTGTCTTTTCTTCTAAACATATGAACGGTCCGTCTCTGCATAAAGTAACAAATTCGGTATTTGAATAGGTTTGATTATTTGAACATTTACCTCCATGTGACCATTTTCCGCATTTGTGACATCGTTCTAGGTGTCGTGCTCTTCTTTTCGCTGCGGATTTTGATTTTCCTTTACCAAATTGTAACTTATTATCTTCGCATCTGGATCCTTTTCTAACTCCGTCCATTCTTTCTCTGATTACTGATACTAATTCACTCGGTAGTATGTCATTATTTCTTTTAGTGATCAAAGCGTGTAGCATTAGACCATGGTTTAGTTCACAGGCAGTCTTCATTTCGTAAAAACCTAAAAAAAATAAAAATTCAGAATGGGGGGAGAAGACTAGTTCTTTAGGGTCTGCTAGGGAAAGACCATACGTGTTCCATTTTCGAGAACTACACGAAAACAGACAATCTAACTCTAACAGAAATACATATTATCCTTTAAAGACTTGATTCTCCCCACACTTAGTTAGCTGTGGTGTCGAAATTGTGATTAACTTCGTTGTCGACTTCCATCGGACCATGTATGTAATGTTTAACTCTGTGACCATTAACTTTAAATTCAATCCCATTTGAATTTATCAATTCTATCGTTCCGTATGGGAAAACTCTTTTGACTATGAATGGTCCAGACCATCTTGATTTCAATTTTCCAGGAAATAGCTTGAATCGTGAATTGAAAAGAAGAACTCTGTCTCCTTCTTTAAATTCTTTTGAACTTCTGATTCTTTTATCATGCCATTTCTTCGTTCTTTCTTTATAGATTAACGAATTTTCGTATGCTTCATGTCTTAATTCTTCTAATTCGTTTAGTTGACTTAATCGTAGACGTCCGGCTTCATGTAAATCAAGATTACATGTCTTCAAAGCCCAAAATGCTTTGTGTTCAATTTCTACTGGAAGATGACATGCTTTTCCATACACAAGTCTAAAAGGTGTGGTTCCAATTGGAGTTTTGTAGGCTGTTCTAAAAGCCCAGAGTGCATCCTCCAATTTAATGGACCATTCCTTCGAATTTGATCCTACGGTTTTCTCTAGAATACGTTTTAAAGCTCGGTTGGTATTTTCAACTTGTCCACTTGTTTGTGGATGATATGCGGTGGAGATTTTATGAGTTACTCCATATCTTTTAAGAACTTTCTCAAGTTGATTATTACAGAAATGAGTACCCCGATCACTTATTAAAGCTTTCGGTGTTCCAAACCTTGCAAAAAGACGTTTTAAAAAGTTGACTACAACTCGTGCATCGTTAGTTGGGAGAGCTTGTGCTTCCGCCCATTTAGATACATAATCAATGGCTACGAGTATATATAGATTATTATGAGATTTTGGAAATGGACCCATAAAGTCAATACCCCAAATGTCAAATACTTCACATACTTGGATGACATTTTGTGGCATTTCATCACGTTGACTTATTTTTCCGGTCCTTTGACATGCATCACAGGATTTGCAAAGAAGGTGTGCGTCTTTGTAAATTGTAGGCCAATAGAATCCAGCTTCATAAACTTTTCTTGCTGTTAGTTGAGGCCCATAATGCCCTCCTGTTGGTCCTGTGTGACAATGGTTTAAAATTTTACTAGCTTCATCTCCAAATACGCATCGGCGTATTATTCCATCGGGACAACTTTTAAACAGATGTGGATCTTCCCAGAAATAGTGTTTTATATCACTGAAGAATTTCTTTCGTCTTTGGTACGATAATCCTTTTTCAAGGAATCCACAAACTAAGTAGTTTGCATAGTCTGCAAACCATGGGATTTCTTTATAATCTATCTTCAATAGATATTCATCAGGAAAGTTGTCTTGTATGGCCGATTCATTCAGAACTTCTAATTCGGGATTTTCAAGAAGAGAAAGATGATCAGCGGCGAGATTTTCTGCTCCCTTTTTATCTCGGATTTCAATATCAAACTCTTGTAAGAGTAAGATCCAACGGATTAATCTTGGTTTAGCATCTTGTTTTGAAAATAGGTATCTAAGAGCAGAATGGTCGGTATAGACCACCGTTTTTGCTAGAACGAGATATGATCGAAATTTGTCAAAAGCAAAGACAATAGCAAGGAGTTCTTTTTCAGTAGTTGTATAGTTTGTTTGTGCTCCTTGTAATGTCTTACTAGCATAATATATAGGTTGAAATCGTTTTTCAATCCTTTGTCCTAAAACGGCTCCCATTGCAAAATCACTTGCATCGCACATTAGTTCAAATGGTAGATTCCAATTTGGTGTTATCATGATCGGCGCATTAGTGAGTTTTTCTTTAAGAATATTAAAAGATTTGATACATTCATCTGAAAAGATGAATGGCGCATCCTTTTCTAGGAGTTTATTCATAGGAGTGGCAATTTTAGAAAAATCTTTTATGAAACGTCGGTAAAAACCGGCATGCCCTAGAAAACTCCTAACTCCTCTAACATTGGTGGGATGTGGAAGTTTAGCAATTACATCTACTTTGGCTCTATCCACTTCAATTCCTTCTTTTGAAATTTTATGTCCAAGAACGATGCCTTCTTTAACCATGAAATGGCATTTCTCCCAATTAAGTACTAGATTTGATTTTTCGCATCTAATTAGCATTCGTTCCAGATTAACTAGACATGATTTAAATGTATCACCGAAGACTGAAAAGTCATCCATGAATACTTCCATGCATTCTTCTATCATGTCATGAAAAATCGCCATCATACACCTTTGAAAGGTTGCAGGGGCGTTACAAAGTCCAAATGGCATGCGTTTGTAAGCAAAAGTACCATAAGGGCACGTGAATGTGGTTTTCTCTTGGTCTTCGGGTGCTATTGGAATTTGAAAATATCCGGAAAATCCATCTAGGAAACAATAGTAACTATTTCCGGCTAATCTTTCCAACATTTGATCTATGAAAGGTAAGGGAAAGTGATCTTTTCTGGTGGCGTCATTTAATTTTCTATAATCAATACATACACGCCATCCTGTTACAGTCCTAGTAGGAATAAGCTCATTTTTCTCATTTGTGATGACAGTCATGCCACCCTTCTTAGGCACGCATTGAACTGGGCTTACCCATGGACTATCAGAGATTGGATAAATTAAACCTGCATCTAGCAGTTTAATAATCTCTTTCTTAACTACATCTTGCATATTAGGATTTAGTCTTCGTTGGCGTTGCACATACGTTTTATGACCTTCTTCCATAAGGATTTTATGTGTGCAATACGAAGGACTTATTCCTTTAATATCATGAATCTTCCATGCAATGGCTGGTTTATGAGCTTTCAACACAGAAATGAGTTGTGATTTCTCATTTTCAGTAAGAGAAGACGATATTATTACAGGTAATTCAGATTCACCATGTAAATAAGCGTATTCCAAATGGTTTGGAAGTGGCTTTAACTCTAATTTCGGAGGTTCTTCTATCGATGATTTATATCGATATCTGTCTTCTTCTTTTAGCATTTGAATTTCTTCTGTTGTTGGTTCATATCCATTAGCTATAAGTGTAGCTAACATTTCAGCTTCATCAATTGGTTCATTTCCTTCTCCTAAAGAACATTCTCCTGTTCCTTGTAATTCTGGAAATTCTTCTAATAATTCTGCATGTGCATCTATAGTTTGAATATAATAACATGTATCATCTGCAGATTGTGGTTGTTGCATGGCTCTATCCACTGAAAAGTTAACACTCTCATCCTCTATACTTAGGGTCAGTTTCTTACCGAACACGTCTATCATTGCTTTAGCCGTGTTTAAGAATGGTCTTCCTAATATGAGAGGAACTTGAGAATCTTCTTCCATGTCCAAAACAACAAAATCTACTGGAAATACTAAAGTACCAACTTTAACTAGCATGTTTTCCATTATCCCTCTAGGATATTTTATTGATCTACCGGCTAGTTGTATGCTTATTCTGGTTGGTTTCAATTCTCCAAGGTCTAGTTTAGCGTATAGTGAATACGGCATTAGATTTATACTAGCACCTAAGTCTGCCAATGCTTCTATTGAACTAAGACTACCCAGAAAACATGGAATTGTGAAACTTCCTGGATCAGATAATTTTTCTGGTATCTTATTCAACAGCACTGCTGAACAATTAGCATTCATAGTAACAGCCGAGAGTTCTTCCATTTTCTTTCTATTCGTGATTAGATCTTTCAAGAATTTAGCATATCTTGGCATTCCTGAAATCACATCAATGAAAGGAAGATTTACATTTATCTGTTTAAACATATCCAAGAATTTGGATTGCTCGGCTTCAAGTTTTTCCTTCTTCATTTTACTCGGATAAGGAAGTGGTGGTTGGTATGGTTTAACATAAGGTTTATCCTTAACTGTGTTATCTTCATTAACCTTTTCAACTACCGGTTCTTTTTCCTTATCTTGATCAGGTTGTGGTTCTTGTGGAGTAGGAATAGTTTCATCAGAAGTTACAGGTATTTCAGGTGGTTTAAGTGTTGTACCACTTCTTGTGGTAATGGCTTTAGCTGTTTCATTCCGGGGGTTAGCATTTGTATCACTAGGTAAACTTCCCGGTTTTCTTTCACCTATTAACCTTGCTAGGTTACTTACTTCTTGTTCCAGATTTTGAATAGAAGCTTGTTGATTTCTAAATGCTTGAGCATTTTGTTCATTGGTTTGTTTTTGAGATGTGAAAAACTGCGTTTGAGTTTCAACTAGCTTCGTCATCATATCTTCTAAATTCGGCTTTTTATCATCGGTTTGTTGTGGTGGTTTGTTTTGAAAATTTGGTCTTTGCTGATTATAAGTATTATTGGATACTTGTTGATTGCTAGGACCTTGTTGGTTGTTGTATGGAATATTTCGGTTATAATTCTGGTTTTGATTGTAAATCGGTCTTGGCGGTTGATAATTATTCTGATAATTATTTCCAGGCCTTTGGTTTATGTATGAAATATTCTCTCTTTGTTCCATTGTTAATTCAATACTGAGACAATCTTTTGTCAAATGTGGTCCTCCACACTGCTCACAACTAATTCGTATTGAGTGAATATCCTTAGTCATCTTTTCCATTCGTCTCTCGAAAGCATCTATCTTTGCCGAAATGGAATCTAAGTCATGGCTAGAATCGGCTCTAGCTGCTTTAGATGATCTAATGATGTCTTTTTCTTGGTGCCACTCATGTGAGTGGGAAGCAGTATTATCAATAATTTTGTACGCATCAGTTTCGGTTTTTTTCATAATAGAACCACCAGCTGCTATATCTATGTCTTTTCTTGTAGTGATGTCGCATCCTTGGTAGAATATTTGTACTATTTGACAGGTGTCTAAACCATGTTGCGGACATCCTCTTAACAACTTTCCATATCTTGTCCACGCCTCATATAGAGTTTCATTTGGCTTTTGTGTGAACGTAACAATTTCTGCTTGAAGTCTTACGGCTTTAGATGCAGGAAAGAATTGTTTAAGAAATTTGTCAATTAAAACGTCCCATGTATCAATCGCCCCTTCAGGTAACGATTCCAACCAATCTTTGGCTTCTCCCTTTAAAGTCCAGGGAAATAACATGAGATATATCTGTTCATCCCCTACTTCTCGTATTTTAAATAGTGTGCAGATCCTATTAAAGGTACGTAGATGTTCATTTGGATCTTCCTTCGGCGCACCACTAAATTGGCATTGATTAGTCACCATGTGTAGAATTTGTCCTTTGATTTCATAATCTGGCGCATTAATGTCTGGATGAGTAATTGCGTCACCTTGGCCAGTGCGTTTAGCTCTCATTCGATCTTCCATACTTAGAGGTTCCGTTACTTCCATAATTGAATTTGTTGAATACGAATCACTAGAGGATTCTGATTTAATGGTTTGTTCCTCAACAATCTCTGTTTGAATGATTGGTGGTTCCGGAGGAAAGTTTAATGGTTCAGGATCTATGAACCGTTCCTGAATATTTTCTGGATTCTCAATTGTGAGGTTGGGTTCAAAAAATGGATTATCGGAAATTTGAACTGAAGTACTTGGTTGACTGGATGACGATTCTAAAGAAAAATCAACGGCGGTTATATTTGTTAAACGATGTCTTGATCGAGTTACAGGTGGTGAACGTACAAAAGGTGATGAACGTCTTGCTCGGTGCATTCACAGAATATCCTATTAGTTTTAAAAAGGAAAGAAAAATTATAATAAGTTATCCAATCAATAGACTTTTCTGATTTTGCCCACGTTTCGAATAGCCAAAAGATGCAGCAGAGGGGCAGGATTCGTTTGGTCTCAATATAATTGAGGACTGTTTGGCTCCAATAACCCGGTCCACGTACAAATCCAACTATTACTACGAACCAGAAAATTTTGATGTCTATCAATTTAACCACTCAAAATAAATTTTCGTAATTTTAAGAAATTTAGATAAGAAGTAGAATAAAATTCTAAGTCCTAAAAACTAGAATGGCGAGAAATAAGAGAGAAAAAGAGTTCGTCGAAAAAGGTCGAAAAAGAAAAAAAAATGATTGAAAAATAAAAGGTGACGGAAAAATAAAAGAAACTTATAAAAACTTAAAAATACTTAACTAATTTAACCTTATTACTACAACTAACTTAAAATTATAATCGCAAATTGAAATTACTAATTGAAATGATAATTGATACATAGTAAAAGGTCTAAAAATATTAAAGCTTACAGGAAAAACTAAATCCCAAATGGAAATAACTTAAAAAGAAACTAAAGCTTAAAAAGGGCGTCGCAAAATTCTAAAGCACCTAAATCTTAGTCTAAAGAAAAAGCACTTAGGAATTCTACGGCAAAGCCTAAAAATATAGGAGTAAAAATAACTATAGCAAAAACTAAGTTTAAAATTAAATATGAGCTAAAAAATACAAATATTACGCTACAACGATTACAAAGGGACAAAATATAAAAATATACAAAAAGTTGTAAAAAGTACAATTTTTATAAAAATATTATTTTTATATTATTTATTTTATAAAACTATTAATTTTACAATTTAATAAAACTAATTTAACTAAAATATATAAATAAAAAGTAAAAGTAAAATTAAAACTAATAATAATAATAATAATAATAAGGGTTAATTAATAATTAATATTAATAATATCCCGTAATTAATGCTCGATTAGGGCTTCCTTGTCGCCTGTCAGAAACCCTCCGCGAGTCGCGGCAATTAAAGAAGAAAACCCCGCGAGTCGCGGGGATCCAGAATTCAGTTGACAGGTTTTACTTTTTACGCGTTTTTCTTTATATTTTTTTTTATTTTTTTTTATTTTATGTTTTCTGTTTTTAATTTAAATAAACGATTTTAAAATAAAACTTATATTTTTATAAACTAAAATAGAAATAAAGAAACTTATAAAACTTAAATATTTAACAAAATCTTAAAAATACTAATATTTTTGTTTTTTGTTTTTATATTTTTGAATAATTAAAACGTATTTTTTTCAAAAGCGAATTTTTAATAAAAGTAACTAAAATTTTTTTTTTTTTTTTTTATTAGCGTTGCGCTTCCGGCGTTTAAGAGTTTTTCCCCGGCAGCGGCGCCAAAAATATACTTGATGTTATGCGAGGTGTATATAAAATAGTTTATATTTTACTAGGAAAAACTATTAAATACGATACAATTTTACACAAGATATTTATTTATTTATAGAATGGATATACTTAAACCTTGCTACAACACTTATAGGCAGTGTACCTAATCGTACAGTAGTGTAGTTTTTAGTAAGTCCGGTTCGTTCCACAGGGAAATCTTTAAACAAAGCTCAACGCTATATTAGTTTACTTTTATAAAAATACAAATATATATATAAGTAATATTATTATTATAAAGGGGGGTTTTTACCGTTTAATGACCGGTTTGTCGATTTTAAGACTTTAGTCGCAGTTAAAACCTAATGTAAAATATAAAATAAATACAAGACTTAAATTAAAGCGTAAAGTAAATAACGATAATGAAATTGCGAATAATAAAAAGTACGATAATTAAAAGTGCGATAAAATAAAATAAATAAAAGTGCGATAATTAGAAGTGCAATTAAATATAAAATAAAGGAAATTAAATATGATATAAAAGAATTATGCTTATTTAAACTTCCGTAATCATGATGTTTGACGTGTTGATTTTAGTTTTATGCCCATGGGTTAATTGTCCTTTGTCCTGGATTATTTAATATGTCCGTTTGGTTTTTGTCCATAACAGTCCATCAGTCATAAATATAAATTGCAAGTGTCCTTGTCAAATTATTATTATACCCGAAGATAAATATTCCAACTAATTGGGGATTCGAATTGTAACAAGGTTTTAATACTTTGTTTAATGAATACACCAGGTTATCGACTGCGTGTAAACCAAGGTTTTACCACTTTGTTAACAATTACACCAATTACCCTTGAATGTAATTTCACCCCTGTTTTAATTATTCTAGTGGCTATTAATCCATTCCCGTGTCCGGTTAAATGAACGATTATTCGTACAAATAAATACCCCGCCCATCGTGTCCGATCGAGTGTATATGGTAATTTATAGGGACGCCCAATTGTAAATCTTTATATTAACATTAACAAACTTTCATTTAGTTAAACAAATATAAAGCCCATTAATAGCCCATAGTCTAGTTTCCACAAGTGTCGTTCTTTTGTCCAAACCCCAATTATGGTACAAAGCCCAATTACCCAATTTTAGTAATTAGCCCAACATCATGATTACTTCGTTTTAAATAAGCATAATAATAACTTAGCTACGAGACATTAATATAAAAAGGTTGAACATAACTTACAATGATTAAAAATAGCGTAGCGTTACACGGACAGAATTTCGACTTACACCCTTACAACATTCGCTAACATACCCTTATTATTAGAATTATAATTAAAATTAAAATATAAATTATAAATATAAATATATTTACGTATGAAGAGGAAGAAAAAAAAGATATATAATTTGATCAGAATTCGGTTGGCTTTATAGCCAGAGTTGAAAATTGGGGCTCCGCGACTCGCGGCAAAATGCCCTTAAAACTCCGCGAGTCGCGGAGAGGTATTTACAGCTCACACCCTTGGAGTTTCTTGCTGCCGACGGTTTTTATTATATATATATAATATATATATAATTAATATAATTAATTATATATTATATTATATTTATATACATAGTTAACTTGTAATTTTTAGTCCGTTGCGTCGAGCGTTAAGAGTTGACTCTAGTCCCGGTTCCGGATTTTCGAACGTCCTCGCGTACAATTTAATATCTTGTACTTTGCGTTTTGAATCTTGTACTCTTGTGATTTCGAGACGTTTCTTATCAATAATTGGAATCTTTTTGATTGTCTTTTGTACTTTTGAGCTTTTTGGTCGTTTGCGTCTTCAATTCGTCGAATCTGTCTTTTGTCTTCACCTTTTATTATTTAAACGAATATCTCTTGTAAATAGAACAATTGCAACTAAAAGCTTGTCTTTCTTGAGGAATAATGCTATGAAATATATGTTCGTTTTTAGCATTATCAACCATCCCGGCTGGTGGTTTGTTTGCTCGGTGAGTGGCATCAGGAACTGATGGAAACATGACTAGGAACTTCGAAATCAACAGGTTTAATTCACACAAAGGTGGAATTAGTGAATCAAACCATAACTAGTGAATATTTGGAGCTTTTTTGGATTAAATTAGTCAAACCACTACAAGGATTGTGTGATTAGATTAATGCCTAGAGCTATTATTCACTACAGCAGTGATTTGGGTTGAGAGAGAAACGGATTAGGGATACCAGATCTGAGTGATGTGTGTGTGTAAGAGGCTTAACCGAAAATGAGGAACATACCACTTATATACCCCTACTGTTGACTCACCTGTGCGAGTCATCCATCACTCGTACGAGTTGGCTTCCTCAGCCGTACGGGTGATCACTCACTCGTGTTGTGAAGACCTGTCCTAATCCATCCAGATGAATACATTACATTTGGTTACATCACGAGGTACTTGACCTCTATATGATACATTTTACAAACATTACATTTGTTTTGAAAGGACAAACTTTCCTTACATCGAAAGTTGACGATATGCATACCATTTCATAATACATTCAACTATAATTGACTTAATAATAATCTTGATGAACTCAACGACTCGAATGCAACGTCTTTTGAAATATGTCATGAATGACTCCAAATAATATCTCTAAAATGAGCAAATGCACAGCGGAAGATTTCTTTCGTACCTGAGAATAAACATGCTTTAAAGTGTCAACCAAAAGGTTGGTGAGTTCATTAGTTTAACATAAATAATCATTTCATAATTTTTAATAGACCACAAGATTTCATATTTCCATTTCTCATAAACATACGTCCCGTGCATAGAGACAAAAGTATCATTCATATGGATTGAACACCTGGTAACCGACATTTACAATATGTATATAAGAATATCCTCATCATTCCGGGATCCTCCATCGGACATGATATAAATTTCGAAGTACTAAAGCATCCGGTACTTTGGATGGGGCTTGTTGGGCCCGATAGATCTATCTTTAGAGTTTGCGTCAATTAGGGTGTATGTTCCCTAATTCTTAGATTACCAGACTTAATAAAAAGGGGCATATTCGATTTCAATCATTCAACCATATAATGTAGTTTTGATTACTTGTGTCTATTTCGTAAAAACATTTATAAAAATTGCGCATGTATTCTTAGCCCAAAAATGTAATGAGTAAAAAGGGAAATGAAACTCACACATATAAATATTGTAAAACAGTTAATAAAGCATTTGTATGTATTCTCAACCCAAAAACGTAAAGAGTAAAAAGGGAAAATGAAACTCACCATACTGTATTTTGTAGTAAAAATACATATGACTATATTGAACAACAGAACAATGCAGGGTTGGCCTCGGAATCACGAACCTATATCATTTGCATAGTTATTAATACACATAATCATAACCGAACAAATTTATTTATTGTATCTTAATTTATTCATTATATATTTAATTTTGTATATATATTCAAAATGATTATTAAATACATATATGTATTATTACTAAAAGTACATTTTATGTACAAAATGTCTATTTGGTAAAATAATATCAATAATAGTAATGAAAGTTGTTTTTGATTATAATAATAATATATTACCAATAATAATAACTATAAAAATAGTTATTTTATAAATAATAATATTATTACTAATTCTTATTTTTATAACTACAATGATAGTAATACTAATAATAATAATAATTAATAATAATTAATATAAAAACTAATAATAAAGCGAATTATATCATAGTCATTATCATGGTTATGTTTATATCTTACCCCTTTTCCAATTTCAAAATTTCATCTTTTATCAATACTTGTAATTATACTTACTTTTATATCATACTATAAACTAATTCATACTTAAACATATTTGTAATCATATCCATATTCATTTTTCATTTTCGTACATATTTATACATATAAATATATTTGTATGTAATCAAAATTTAAGTTATATTAATAACAATTGTCTTCATAGTGCTTAATAATAATTATATATCAATAAAGATAATAATAATAATTATATCAATAATTCAATTAAGTCACAAAGTATTTATAATCCTAACAAAGTTTTAATCTAATAATAGTAATAGTAATAATAATAATAATAATAATAATAATAATAATAATAATAATAATAATAATAATAATAATAATAATAATAATAATAATAATAATAATAATAATAATAATAATAATAATAATAATAATAATGGAAATGAGGATAAAGTGTATACCCTTTAAAAAGAAAACTGCACCAAACGAGACTCGAACCCACGACCCTTCGCTAACCCGAACACTCCTCTAACCACCCATCCATTTTTGTTTCTCGGTAATTATTCTCACAGACTTAAATATATAACGAGTATTATCTGTTTCCTCATAATCTTCTTCAAATTAATCGATTGACCCAATCTCACAAACATAACAGTTAAATAAACGATTTGATTAGGATTTGAAATTTGAAAGATAAATAAATAGTAATAGGGTTGATATGAATTAATCAAAATAGCGAACAAAAAAAAAAATTAAAAAAAAATGCAGCAGTCGCTGATGAAGAAAAAAAAAATGAAGAACAAGAAATTTCGGTTTTTGATATAGGGTGGTTTTAGGACTTAGACATCTTCAACAAAGTTGTTTAAATTCTTCTATGTAATACTCGTGGATCATTAATTACAGCAGAAACAACCTCCAAAGCTTTAATTTGATCTTAGAAAAATTGTTTGACTTTTTGATTTTAATCTTGACTTTGAAAATTCGAAATCTATTGAATGAATTAGGGTTTGAAGTTTTGTAGATAGTTTGATTAAATGATTTCTAACACACTTGCATTCTTGAATTTTTGATTATGGGTTCGAAATTTGGGCTTTTGGCTAGAACAAGCTGCGAGAGACAAAGAAGGAAAAAAAATGAATTGGTTTTCTTAACTTTTGAGTTCTCTTTCAAATAGCAGTAGTGAAACAGTGTATATAAATGATAATATAGATTAATAATCGATGCTACAAACATGATATGATGGATTTGTTATGTAGTGATGGTGGGTATTCAATGGCATCTTTGAGCAGACCAGAACAAGGAAAAAATATATCTGATTGAGATATATAACAGCTCCACCGACTTCTGCTTTTATATAACATAATTAACATATCAATAATAGATATAAATATATTAATAATAATATTTATATTAATAATGCTAAATAATAATAATACAGATAATATTAATTAATAATAATAACATGATAATTCTATTAATAATTATTTTCATAATAATAATAGTATTTAGAATGCTGATACAATTAGTTATAATAATGTTTATAATGGTATTATTAATGTTAATATTAATAAATTGTTTTATTTATTTATTTATTTATTATGTTTTTTATAATAATAATAATAATGATGATCTATAATAATAAGAATGATAACAATTAATAATAATAACCATAATACTTATAATTCTTAATAATAGTTATACTAACAATACTTATAGTACAAATACCTAATAATAACAATTATATTAACTGATAATATTTAGATTAGAATTTTTAATATATACATAAAACTGATGTTGATATTGATATTAGTACTAATAATAAAAGTAATAATATGGTTATTATAACGACTATATTCTTAACCTGTATTTACACTTTATATATATGCTTTATTAAATTTATGTAATATTTAATAATTACATAATATATTATATGATAACATTCATTGAATATTTAATGTTTATACGTTTTATATATATTACAATATAATCTTGATTAGAAATCATATATAGATTTATATTTATATATATGTATACTACTATATATATATAATTATGTTTTAAACGTTAAGTAGATAATTAATTATGTATATTAAACAATTAATCACAAAGTATAACATTATACATTTAATATTTTGATAACGTTGGCAAAAATGTTTGAATCATTTATATACAATATACTATATATATTCAAAATAATAATCTTTAGTTATTTAAAGTTATCTTTCACAATAACTAAATTACTTAATAGTTCATAAATACTAATATAATTATTTACATATATAATTATTTTTATTTACATTCCGTTATATACAATATACTATATATATTCAAAATAATAATCTTTAGTTATTTAAAGTTATCTTTCACAATAACTAAATTACTTAATAGTTCATAAATACTAATATAATTATTTACATATATAATTATTTTTATTTACATTCCTAGTTACAATTAAAGGTTCGTGAATCGTCAGGATTAGTCAAAGGTCAAATGTATACATTAACATAGTTCAAAGGTTTTCGAGACTCAACATTACAGACTTTGCTTTTCGTTTCGATTTCATATTAAGATTAAGTATAAATTTGGTCGGAAATTCCCGGTTCGTCACACGTGTCATCTCATTTAGGTTATATTTGTGACTTAGCTCAGCATCAACCGTGCGTATGAGCCTGTCAGTCGTACGAGTGAGGCTTCACTGGTACATCTGACTAAGTCTAACATAGTCAAACATCCTTATCGCGTTCCTGCAGTACCTGTAATCACATACAAACACAGATAGGATAATAACGAGCGATCATGGTAGCCTGTAAACTGTTGTACCTGCAATGGACGTGGGTTAGATGTCTAGGGACTTACATAAAATGCATCAACAACTCCCCCTAGGACCTAGACCATCGATTACAATAAAGTAAATGTCCATGAAATACATATAAGTCCAAAAGTAACATCAGTTTAAGATCAAGTACATATCCAGATTCTCTCTCTCGCATAAATACATCATCAAAACAAAAATTTCAAAATAGCAACACAGTATCCGACATAGATCAGCTGGCTTGAACTTGGTTTGAGCTTTGAGCATCACTGTTTCTGTTGAGGTATGCATAGTAGACATCGATCACACGTTGATATCTCATAGCTTCCTCTTTTCGATCAACTTTAAACGTAATGTGATGGCGGTGAAGTGTCTCTACATCAAATCTCGATAAGTTCCTTAGCCACATAGGATCTAAAATCCTCACATTGTCGAACTGTATGCTTCCATCTTCCTTTTCAATTGCAGTTAAGATCACTGCTTCTTCCAACAACTCATCATAGAACCACCATCTGAAGTTCTTACAGATATCCTTGGGTAATGGTATCAAGGGAGATTGTTTCATATACTTAGCTGGACGGAACTTAACAACACGTACAGGTCCACCTTTAGAATTTCTCTTTGTTGGGTGCATGGAAAACCTGGCGGCTGTTGACTTAAAGATGTCCCATTTCCCTGTCTTATACTCATATCTGAGTTTTCTCTGAAACCACCTAGAAAGGTCACAATCTTCAGCGTTCAACATTTTCAGCTTAGCAAGTTGCATGATCTCAAAGTACGGTAGAGTTTTGAAGTGACTAGGACATGCCATGTAATCAACTTCTCCTTGAAGTAACCCCAGCTTAAAATTTTACCCTTGGAATACTTCTTGGTTCTCTTTCCCCTTTCGTACAAACTAGCAAACTTTGGCTCGAGTTCTGGCTTATTCATCTGATTAGGGTTAACGACATTCTGTTTCCACCAACTCTGACGGATCTCGTCTTCTTCAACATTTCTGTTAACTTTAATCCTATCACGTTTGAACCATTCATTAATCTCATTCCATGCCTCGGCTTTAGCTTGCTCAGCTCGGAGTTTCTTCTTCTTCAGCTCAATCTCTTTTCTTTCTTTCTCAACGAGCAGTTTCTCATGTCGAATTTTCTTGTTCTTTTCAATTAAAACATCCACTTCTTTCACTTTTTCTTTGTATACCTTCCTCGCCTGTTCTAAATCATCTGATTTCTTTCTTTTCACATCACTACTCAAATTGAAAAAGTCACTTAATGTGTTGAGTGACGTATTTGAGTATGGCTCAAGTGAAAGCATAACAATCTCAACTTCTTCTTCTTCATCATCATCATCAGATTCTGTTACCAATTTATCCTCGGATTCAACAATCACATCCTCTTTTACATTATCCTTACCAACAGAATCTTCACTCTTCTCATCAGCAAAAAAAATTATCGAAATCACTCAAGTTGATATTTTGGATTGATTTGGGAGGGATACTGGCAAATGACTCTTCTTGTGGAGCCTTGTTCTCAGCTTCAACTGTCTCTGCATCCTCTGTATTATTTTCACTATCGTATGCCAGAGCAGCAAGCTGTTCCATCAAAAAATCACTTGGTGGAACGTCCCCCTTTTCTGCATTATTAAAAACATTTGAATAATTCATATAATATTTAGTAGTAAAGACCTCACTATATTCATTAAAGCTTCGAATAGGTTTCACTAACGGTATCTCAAAAGAGGGTCCTCCAGTTCCAGAATCTTCTTCATCGTCTTTCTCATCATCACCACCCAAATCAGAAGAAAATTCTTCTCCTCTCTCCTTAATCAACTTAGTTTTACCAGAGGTAATCAATTCGATCTTATTGTTTAAATCTTTCAACTTCTCCTTATTCTCACTCTTAATCGCCAACACTTTCTTCTTCAACTTCTCCGTCCTTCCCTTCTGACGGTCCAATCTATCAGATAACCTTTTGTTTTCTTCTACCAACGTTTCAATCTTAGCTTCACTGATCTTCTTGTCCTCAATGGATTGATTCTCCAAGTTGGATATTTTCGTGATCAAGGACAACAGTAGATTATGCTGTGTCTTGAATTCAGCTGGCGTGACCTGATTTGTTGTGGTGGTAGGTTTTGGTGATGTAACAGCTGCTCTTGCATCCTTCATGAAACCGGATGGTTATCTCTGAGCCTGTTGTTTCGAACCTCCTTGTGATGACCTTTGAGATGAATCATAATGATGTTTCGTTCTTTTCTCCTTTTTCTTGGGCTGTTCTGAAGTCATCACTTCCTTCCCTTTCCTCTTCCTCTGAATCAAGCTGACATCATCCTCTGTCGCTTCATCATCACCTTCTATAATCTCATCATCAACATTACCTACTCCTTGAACTTCACCTGTAGCTCGCTAATTATCACCCTCGCCTTCCTTATCAGAAACTTCGTAGTCAGAGTCTTAATCTTCATTCATCCAAGCATTACCTGCTGGACATCGATAATTCTCCTTGGCAAGATGAAAAATAAGCTTTCTGCTAAAGTCAGGTTTCAAACCCTCATTTATTGTCTCCTCCATTCTTTGGAAAGTTATCGGATTCATTGGCTTAAAATGAATAATATCCTCTTCAAGCTTAGGTAGATCAGGTGCAACGTCATTAATGATCAACTGAAGAAAACGGGCATAAATGAGATATCTCTGAGTAGAACTGAAAAGATTCGATTTGAAGTAATGTAAGATAAATCCTGAAAAATCGTATGGAGCCTTTAAGACAAGTGCCACAAACATACTCTGCACTTTTCCATTCAACTTATCAAAACCCGATTTGCGTCGACTCAAGCAGTGCATAATCACATGAGCAAGATATCTAAACTGTGGAGGCAGAAGCATCTTCATCGGTTCAGATTTTCCAGCAATATACCCAGAATAAGCACATCTCCTAAAGCAACCATGAATTCTTTCTCGACTGATTGTCACGTGAGAGCAGTTCCCGTCATTAAAACCCAAAATCCTTCTTATCACTGTCTTAGAAACAATGATCTCATGTCCTTGAACCTCACTGACAATCTTATCATCATCTTCTGATACATCCAGTACAGCATTTCTCTAGAATTCTCTCTGATGGCTGTAGTATGGCGTGCATGGAGTAGAAATAGCAGTGTGTATCCTTGATCTCTAAAGGAAAGCTATAATTTCTTTAAAATGATCACCTCTCTCTAAAGTAGTGTCATAGAGAGCGACTTAATTGTTTAGTTCACCTTTCTCTAGAGGAATCTCTTGCTGAGCAGGTGGGTTAACTGGATTCACTTGATTATTAGCTTGTTGCTCCCCCGTCCTTCTACGTTAACAATTGGAACATTGACTTGTTGATTAGCCATTGATGATATCTTAATAAACTGAAACATTAACAGAAATGTTAGAAATAGGACCCACATATCATAAAATATCAAAGCATTCGCGTCAAAGTGTCATAAACATATTAACATGATAAACCGTGCGAGTGATAATGTCACACGTGCGGCTGAGTCATCAACCGTGCAAGTGATATAGTCAATTGTGCCACTATTGACACGTGTGAGCAGTAATATGGTTTCAGACAAGGTGCACGGTTGAGGTACTGTTCATAAGCGAGTGAGTCAACCGTGTGGTGACTGGTGCGTGTAATCACACGTGTCAGCTCTGTCGAGCGAGTGAGCAACCAAATCAATTTTAACAAGTGAGTTCAAAGGTTCACACGGTTGATCATCAACAGTGTACTGACTCGTGCGAGTCATGTCTCACACGTGCGAGTGATGTCACTCGTGCATGTCTGATGAAACCCATATTAAATGCCTTTTCAAATTACATAGATTACATGTTTGATTGTTTTAGGGACCGATTTACATCACAATAGCAAGTGTAGGTTCCATTTAACTCAGAATAATAACAGATACACATCAAAACATACTTCAATTGCACAAAATTTGAGTTAAGAACCCTTAGGGTTTCGATGCATTCAAACAACAAATTAACACACTTAAATTTGATGAAATCATACCTAGATGATGGCGCTGGAGTCGGCTTATTGATCTTAATAAACGATGTGGTTGAAAACAGGATTGGTGATGATCGGATTTTGAGAGAGAAAATAGGTGGAGGGTGCAAGTGTGAGCAACTGTGCTCAGCACCCTCTATTTATACTCTCGTGATCAACCGTACGGTTGATCACATGATCCACCATCAATCGCGCGTCTCACCTTAATCACTCGTGCGTGTGACCCGAATGTCTTAGGACACTATTGAACAGGGTCATCCGTACGGTTAACCTCACACGTGTGGTTACCCGTACGGTTCACACATCAAACGAGCGAGTGAGCCACTTAGGCAATTTCAAGTTTTCACAAACTTAGGATTTCGACTCGTTTGGCAATCTTAAAGCTAACTAGCACTTTCAATTTGAGTCATAAATCACTAATCCTTTAAGAAATGATCATCAACACTTAGGTAGATAAAAAAATCCTAACCCAAACAAGGTTATTACTCTGAACATTTGGTTTCTCATGAGTAACTCCTACATTGTATTGTCATCTTGAGTTCACTAACAACCTTAAATCATTAAAGTCCTTCAAATAATCACAAGCTCTACAAACTTCTAACTTATGGATTTGGTGGCCAAAAATATCTTGATCTCGACAAGGTTCTTTCAGATGTTATTGTACATTTAGAGGATAATCAGAAAACAAAAGAACGTAAGAAATCTTTATAAGTTTTCCGATATATAATGTCATGCAACTAAAAAATATGCAAAGAAAAGACATTCTACCATGAAATGCAATAACATGCAAAACCAAAATCTTTTTGTTGTTTTACAGTTTTCAATGCAAACTATTTAATAAACAAATAAGCAAACATATAAATCCACATTCTTTTTGTGAGCAAAATGATTAACAATTTAAAAATGGATCAGAACTGACATATTGAATCAACTTCTGTTGTTCATTCCTAATTATCCAGTCTATGTCTATTATCATACAATTACTGATATCAATCCTCAGTAAACATGAACATATTCATTCCGGACACTTCGAAAATCATGTTGGCATTAATTACTTGAACACTATAAAGCAATGATTTTGAGATCATGCTAAGTTCATTAATCCTTGATTCTTTCATCATTTATGATTGTGCGTTTTTATTAGGTTGTCAATTCATTACGCATAACTTTCCGTTATCTCTTTCCATGTATTTCATTCAAATTGAACAGGATGGTTCTCACGGCATTTTGAATAACCCTGTCAGCCTTTGGCTTCCATCAGTGTATTGATAATCTTCAATCTAGTAGGAGCGGTAGATTTTAGAATATACTGGATTATCTGAATAGACGCATTATTTACCACGGGGATTGGACTACAGTTAAAGCAGACTTGCCTGATGACCCGTCATCACATGAAATAAATCTCAAGGCCCTTAACTTCTTTATGTTCAAGTTGACATAGAAAACGGAATCGAAAGTTAAACTTTCATATATATATTTATTTAGAGTATATCTAGATAAGTATCTTTCAAACTCACAGTCTTAATAGGTATAACTCTATATTGCAGACGACAAGAATCTTGATAGTTCAGTGTGAACGTCATGATTAAACAATTCAAGCTGTGCGGGGGTGTCACACAAAGAATGATCTGAGTTCTTTATGAGCACATCATGAATCAGCATTCTTCATACTTTCAGGACTTTTCCATCTTGATACGCCAATTATTTTGGACTTTGATTTTCTTTTGATATTTCTTTTTCAGCATATCACAGTCTTTTGATATATTGATTTTGAACGCCATTATGAATGGATTTTCCATTGTTATGCATGAACTCGTGTTTCTTTGTTGTGTGCTCAGATCACTCGAAGGTGTTCTACCTTAAATGCTTGAACGGTCCGCAATAAGGAATTATACTTTTCAACCTTAAGCGAGAAGGGACACTTACTTTCGACATAAACTAATTTTCTCTGATATTTTCGGGGTTTAGTTTCGATTATAAAGTCTTAGGCCCGTGACAACGTGGTATGCACCAGCCAAACAGATAATCCTCAACTTAAAATCCACCCCCAACCTTTTCTAGTGATTATCAATTATGATAGGGGATACCCTCAACCGACTGTTGAGTTCCTCAACAATTATCATTAGATACAGTTTCAGAGATAATTAGGTGACTACCTTCAAACGCAACAGATCGTTCATGACTTCTGAATCTTAGATGATCGTTATTCTTATTATGATTGTCTAATGCCAAGAATTCATAAGTCACATCTATCAGTACATCACACAACAGATAAACATAGACGTTCAAATCAGTCCTTACTAATCAAATATATCAATTCTCAGTACAGTAATTTCTTCATCTCCAACATATTAATCAAAACAAGCTCATTTTCGGAATTTTTCAACTTTTTAGGGTTTTCTGGTGAGACATTTTACACCTTTTAGGTATTTTCTGTTGATAACAAATACTCCCCCTAAAATACTAAAACATAAAATCTTTTTGTCTTTTAGCATTTTAACAAAAGAGACAGAAAATAACTACAGACTAGCATGCGATCATGAGATAAATCATGCAAAGAAATGCAGACAGAAAGCAAAAAATATGTAATACAGATAATAAGAAACTAAAATCTATATGTCATGCTCCTACATGCAAAGTCTAAAAGTTTGATTAACCCTCACAAAAAACATCCGAAATTACTTTGTCTCGATCAACAATGTCATTCATCTCTAAAAGTAGCAAGAACCTAGGTTTATCAAAAGCCTTAGTGAAAATATCAGCCCTCTGGTCCTTAGTACCTATTCTCTTAACCTCAATTATCTTTTTCTCATGGCAATCCCTAAGAAAATGATATTTAACACCTATGTGTTTGGTCTTTTAATGTTGCATAGGATTCTTAGTAATTGCAATAGCAGCAGTATTATCAATATAAAGAGGAGAGAAAGAGATTCTTAGTCCGTAACCGCGAAGTTGTTGTTGGATCCAAACAACTTGCGAACATCAACTAGCAGCAGCGATATATTCAGCTTCACACGTGGAAAGCGCAACTGCAGTTTCTTTCTTGCACTGCCAGGTCACCGGTCTTTCACATAAAAATTGACATTCTCCTGATGTAGATTTGTTGTTGATTTTGCAACCTGCATAGTCTGAATCACTATATGCTACAAGATCAAACTTGTCTTCGTTCGAATACCAGATGCCGAGATTTGGAGAATGTAACAGATAATGAAGAATTCTTTTGGCAGCTGTAAGATGAACAGTATTCGGTTTAACTTAATAATGAGCACACATAAATATTGCGAACATAATATCCGGTCTAGATGCAGTGAGATACATGAGCGATCTGAGGATTGCACGATAGTATGTAGGATCAACAGGCTCCCCTTCACAGTTTAACGAAATACCATGATTTACAGCTAGCGGGGTCGACACAGGATGTTCTTGAGTCATACCAAAACATTTGAGTATATCATTTGAAATGTCCCGTTCTTATTGATTAAAAACATTCCATATTAATTGATTTCGTTGCGAGGTTTTGACCTCTATATGAGACGTTTTTCAAAGACTGCATTCATTTTTAAACAAACCATAACCTTTATTTCATCAATAAAGGTTTAAAAAGCTTTACGTAGATTATCAAATAATGATAATCTAAAATATCCTGTTTACACACGACCATTACATAATGGTTTACAATACAAATATGTTACAACAAACTAAGTTTCTTGAATGCAGTTTTTACACAATATCATACAAGCATGGACTCCAAATCTTGTCCTTATTTAAGTATGCGACAGCGGAAGCTCTTAATAATCACCTGAGAATAAACATGCTTAAAACGTCAACAAAAATGTTGGTGAGTTATAGGTTTAACCTATATATATCAAATCGTAACAATAGACCACAAGATTTCATATTTCAATACACATCCCATACATAGAGATAAAAATCATTCATATGGTGAACACCTGGTAACCGACAATAACAAGATGCATATATAAGAATATCCCCATCATTCCGGGACACCCTTCGGATATGATATAAATTTCGAAGTACTAAAGCATCCGGTACTTTGGATGGGGTTTGTTAGGCCCAATAGATCTATCTTTAGGATTCGCGTCAATTAGGGTGTCTGTTCCCTAATTCTTAGATTACCAGACTTAATAAAAAGGGGCATATTCGATTTCGATAATTCAACCATAGAATGTAGTTTCACGTACTTGTGTCTATTTTGTAAATCATTTATAAAACCTGCATGTATTCTCATCCCAAAAATATTAGATTTTAAAAGTGGGACTATAACTCACTTTCACAGATTTTTACTTCGTCGGGAAGTAAGACTTGGCCACTGGTTGATTCACGAACCTATAACAATATATACATATATATCAAAGTATGTTCAAAATATATTTACAACACTTTTAATATATTTTGATGTTTTAAGTTTATTAAGTCAGCTGTCCTCTTTAGTAACCTACAACTAGTTGTCCACAGTTAGATGTACAGAAATAAATCGATAAATATTATCTTGAATCAATCCACGACCCAGTGTATACGTATCTCAGTATTGATCACAACTCAAACTATATATATTTTGGAATCAACCTCAACCCTGTATAGCTAACTCCAACATTCACATATAGAGTGTCTATGGTTGTTCCGAAATATATATAGATGTGTCGACATGATAGGTCGAAACATTGTATACGTGTCTATGGTATCTCAAGATTACATAATATATAATACAAGTTGATTAAGTTATGGTTGGAATAGATTTGTTACCAATTTTCACGTAGCTAAAATAAGAAAAATTATCCAATCTTGTTTTACCCATAACTTCTTCATTTTAAATCCGTTTTAAGTGAATCAAATTGCTATGGTTTCATATTGAACTCTATTTTATGAATCTAAACCAAAAAAGTATAGGTTTCTAGTCGGAAAAATAAGTTACAAGTCGTTTTTGTAAAGGTAGTCATTTCAGTCGAAAGAACGACGTCTAGATGACCATTTTAGAAAACATACTTCCACTTTGAGTTTAACCATAATTTTTGGATATAGTTTCATGTTCATAATAAAAATCATTTTCTCAGAATAACAACTTTTAAATCAAAGTTTATCATAGTTTTTAATTAACTAACCCAAAACAGCCCGCGGTGTTACTACGACGGCGTAAATCCGGTTTTACGGTGTTTTTCGTGTTTCCAGGTTTTAAATCATTAAGTTAGCATATCATATAGATATAGAACATGTGCTTAGTTGATTTTAAAAGTCAAGTTAGAAGGATTAAATTTTGTTTGCGAACAAGTTTAGAATTAACTAAACTATGTTCTAGTGATTACAAGTTTAAACCTTCGAATAAGATAGCTTTATATGTATGAATCGAATGATGTTATGAACATCATTACTACCTTAAGTTCCTTGGATAAACCTACTGGAAAAGAGAAAAATGGATCTAGCTTCAATGGATCCTTGGATGGCTCGAAGTTCTTGAAGTAGAATCATGACACGAAAACAAGTTCAAGTAAGATCATCACTTGAAATAAGATTGTTATAGTTATAGAAATTGAACCAAAGTTTGAATATGATTATTACCTTGTATTAGAATGATAACCTACTGTAAGAAACAAAGATTTCTTGAGGTTGGATTATCACCTTACAAGATTGGAAGTGAGCTAGCAAACTTGAAAGTATTCTTGATTTTATGAAACTAGAACTTTTGGAATTTATGAAGAACACTTAGAACTTGAAGATAGAACTTGAGAGAGTTCAATTAGATGAAGAAAATTGAAGAATGAAAGTGTTTGTAGGTGTTTTTGGTCGTTGGTGTATGGATTAGATATAAAGGATATGTAATTTTGTTTTCATGTAAATAAGTCATGAATGATTACTCATATTTTTGTAATCTTATGAGATATTTCATGCTAGTTGCCAAATGATGGTTCCCACATGTGTTAGGTGACTCACATGGGCTGCTAAGAGCTGATCATTGGAATGTATATACCAATAGTACATACATCTAAAAGCTGTGTATTGTACGAGTACGAATACGGGTGCATACGAGTACAATTGTTGATGAAATTGAACGAGGATGTAATTGTAAGCATTTTTGTTAAGTAGAAGTATTTTGATAAGTGTATTGAAGTCTTTCAAAAGTGTATAAATACATATTAAAACACTACATGTATATACATTTTAACTGAGTCGTTAAGTCATCGTTAGTCGTTACATGTAAGTGTTGTTTTGAAACCTTTAGGTTAACGATCTTGTTAAATGTTGTTAACCCAATGTTTATAATATCAAAAGAGATTTTAAATTATTATATTATCATGATATTATGATGTACGAATATCTCTTAATATGATATATATACATTAAATGTCGTTACAACGATAAACGTTACATATATGTCTCGTTTCAAAATCATTAAGTTAGTAGTCTTGTTTTTACATATGTAGTTCATTGTTAATATAATTAATGATATGTTTACTTATCATAATATCATGTTAACTATATATATAACCATATATATGTCATCATATAGTTTTTTTTTTTTACAAGTTTTAACGTTCGTGAATCACCGGTCAACTTGGGTGGTCAATTGTTTATATGAAACCTATTTCAATTAATCAAGTCTTAACAAGTTTGATTGCTTAACATGTTGGAAACATTTAATCATGTAAACATCAATCTCAATTAATATATATAAACATGGAAAAGTTCGGGTCACTACAGTACCTACCCGTTAAATAAATTTCGTCCCGAAATTTTAAGCTGTTGAAGGTGTTGACGAATCTTCTGGAAATAGATGCGGGTATTTCTTCTTCATCTGATCTTCACGCTCCCAGGTGAACTCGGGTCCTCTACGAGCATTCCATCGAACCTTAACAATTGGTATCTTGTTTTGCTTAAGTCTTTTAACCTCACGATCCATTATTTCGACGGGTTCTTCGATGAATTGGAGTTTTTCGTTGATTTGGATTTCATCTAACGGAATAGTGAGATCTTCTTTAGCAAAACATTTCTTCAAATTCGAGATGTGGAAAGTGTTATGTACAGCCGCGAGTTGTTGAGGTAACTCAAGTCGGTAAGCTACTGGTCCGACACGATCAATAATCTTGAATGGTCCAATATACCTTGGATTTAATTTCCCTCGTTTACCAAATCGAACAACGCCTTTCCAAGGTGAAACTTTAAGCATGACCATCTCTCCAATTTCAAATTCTATATCTTTTCTTTTAATGTCAGCGTAGCTCTTTTGTCGACTTTGGGCGGTTTTCAACCGTTGTTGAATTTGGATGATCTTCTCGGTAGTTTCTTGTATAATCTCCGGACCCGTAATCTGTCTATCCCCCACCTCACTCCAACAAATCGGAGACCTGCACTTTCTACCATAAAGTGCTTCAAACGGCGCCATCTCAATGCTTGAATGGTAGCTGTTGTTGTAGGAAAATTCTGCTAACGGTAGATGTCGATCCCAACTGTTTCCGAAATCTATAACACATGCTCGTAGCATGTCTTCAAGCGTTTGTATCGTCCTTTCGCTCTGCCCATCAGTTTGTGGATGATAGGCAGTACTCATGTCTAGACGAGTTCCTAATGCTTGCTGTAATGTCTGCCAGAATCTTGAAATAAATCTGCCATTCCTATCAGAGATAATAGAGATTGGTATTCCATGTCTGGAGACTACTTCCTTCAAATACAGTCGTGCTAACTTCTCCATCTTGTCATCTTCTCTTATTGGTAGGAAGTGTGCTGATTTGGTGAGACGATCAACTATTACCCAAATAGTATCAAAACCACTTGCAGTCCTTGGCAATTTAGTGATGAAATCCATGGTAATGTTTTCCCATTTCCATTCCGGGATTTCGGGTTGTTGAAGTAGACCTGATGGTTTCTGATGCTCAGCTTTGACCTTAGAACACGTCAAACATTCTCCTACGTATTTAGCAACATCGGCTTTCATACCCGGCCACCAAAAATGTTTCTTGAGATCCTTGTACATCTTCCCCGTTCCAGGATGTATTGAGTATCTGGTTTTATGAGCTTCTCTAAGTACCATTTCTCTCATATCTCCAAATTTTGGTACCCAAATCCTTTCAGCCCTATACCGGGTTCCGTCTTCCCGAATATTAAGATGCTTCTCCGATCCTTTGGGTATTTCATCCTTTAAATTTCCCTCTTTTAAAACTCCTTGTTGCGCCTCCTTTATTTGAGTAGTAATGTTATTATGAATCATTATATTCATAGATTTTACTCGAATGGGTTCTCTATCCTTCCTGCTCAAGGCATCGGCTACCACATTTGCCTTCCCCGGGTGGTAACGAATCTCAAACTCGTAATCATTCAATAATTCAATCCACCTACGCTGCCTCATATTCAGTTGTTTCTGATTAAATATGTGTTGAAGACTTTTGTGGTCGGTATATATAATACTTTTGACCCCATATAAGTAGTGCCTCCAAGTCTTTAATGCAAAAACAACCGCGCCTAATTCCAAATCATGCGTCGTATAATTTTGTTCGTGAATCTTCAATTGTCTAGACGCATAAGCAATCACCTTCGTTCGTTGCATTAATACACAACCGAGACCTTGCTTTGATGCGTCACAATAAATCACAAAATCATCATTCCCTTCAGGTAATGACAATATAGGTGCCGTAGTTAGCTTTTTCTTCAATAACTGAAACGCTTTCTCTTGTTCATCATTCCATTCAAATTTCTTCCCTTTATGCGTTAATGCAGTCAAGGGTTTTGCTATTCTGGAAAAGTCTTGGATGAACCTTCTGTAGTAACCAGCTAGTCCTAAAAACTGGCGTATGTGTTTCGGAGTTTTCGGGGTTTCCCACTTTTCAACAGTTTCTATCTTTGCCGGATCCACCTTAATACCTTCTTTGTTCACTATGTGACCGAGGAATTGAACTTCTTCCAACCAAAATGCACACTTTGAAAACTTAGCGTACAATTCTTCCTTCCTCAATACTTCTAACACCTTTCTCAAATGTTCACCGTGTTCTTGGTCATTCTTTGAGTAAATAAGTATGTCATCAATGAAAACAATGACAAACTTGTCAAGGTATGGTCCACACACTCGGTTCATAAGGTCCATGAACACAGCTGGTGCATTAGTTAAACCAAACGGCATGACCATAAACTCGTAATGACCGTAACGTGTTCTGAAAGCAGTCTTTGGAATATCATCTTCTTTCACCCGCATTTGATGATACCCAGAACGTAAGTCAATTTTTGAATAAACAGACGAGCCTTGTAGTTGATCAAATAAGTCATCGATTCTCGGTAGTGGGTAGCGGTTCTTGATGGTAAGTTTGTTCAACTCTCGGTAGTCGATACACAACCTGAATGTACCATCTTTCTTCTTGACAAACAAAACAGGAGCTCCCCACGGTGATGTGCTTGGTCGAATGAAACCACGCTCTAAAAGTTCTTGTAATTGGCTTTGTAGTTCTTTCATCTCGCTGGGTGCGAGTCTGTAAGGAGCACGAGCTATTGGTGCAGCTCCTGGTACAAGATCTATTTGAAATTCAACGGATCGATGTGGGGGTAATCCCGGTAATTCTTTCGGAAATACATCAGGAAATTCTTTTGCGACGGGAACATCATTGATGCTCTTTTCTTCAGTTTGTACTTTCTCGACGTGTGCTAGAACAGCATAGCAACCTTTTCTTATTAGTTTTTGTGCCTTCAAATTACTAATAAGATGTAGCTTCGTGTTGCCCTTTTCTCCGTACACCATTAAGGGTTTTCCTTTTTCTCGTATAATGCGAATTGCATTTTTTGTAACAAACGATCTCCGCTTTTACTTCTTTCAACCAGTCCATACCGATTATCACATCAAAACTCCCTAACTCTACTGGTATCAAATCAATCTTAAATGTTTCGCTAACCAGTTTGACATATATTATCTGCTGAAATTAATTTACCATTTGCTAATTCGAGTAAAAATTTACTATCCAAAGGCGTCAATGGACAACTTAATTTAGCACAAAAATCTCTACTCATATAGCTTCTATCCGCACCCGAATCAAATAAAACGTAAGCAGATTTATTGTCAATAAGAAACGTACCCGTAACAAGCTCCGGGTCTTCCTGTGCCTCTACCGCATTAATATTGAAAACTCTTCCACGGCCTTGTCCATTCGTGTTCTCCTGGTTCGGGCAATTTCTAATAATGTGGCCTGGTTTTCCACATTTATAACAAACTACATTGGCATAACTTGCTCCGACACTACTTGCTCCGCCATTACTCGTTCCGACACCATTTGTTCCTTTCGTTCTATTAACCCCTGGTCCGTAGAACTCACACTTCGCCGCGCTATGACCATTTCTTTTACACTTGTTGCAAAATTTGGTGCAGAACCCCGAGTGATTCTTTTCACACCTTTGGCATAGTTGCTTCTGATTGTTGTTGTTGTTGCGGTTATTATTGTTGTTGGGATGATTGTTGTAGTTGCTGTTGTTGTTGTTGTTGTTGTTGTTGGGCCGTTTGTTGTAGTTGCGATTGATGTTGCGATTGTTGGGATAATTGTTGCGATTATTGTTGTAATTGCTGTTGTTGTTGTATTGGTGATTCTTATCACCGTTTTCCTCCCACTTTCTTTTGACTTGCTTCACATTGGCCTCTTCAGCAGTCTGTTCTTTAATTCTTTCTTCAATCTGGTTCACTAGTTTGTGAGCCATTCTACATGCCTGTTGTATGGAGGCGGGCTCGTGTGAACTTATATCTTCTTGGATTCTTTCCGGTAATCCTTTCACAAACGCGTCGATCTTCTCTTCCTCATCTTCGAATGCTCCCGGACACAATAGGCACAATTCTGTGAATCGTCTTTCGTACGTGGTAATATCAAATCCTTGGGTTCGTAACCCTCTAAGTTCTGTCTTGAGCTTATTGACCTCGGTTCTGGGACGGTACTTCTCGTTCATCAAGTGTTTGAATGCTGACCACGGTAGTGCGTACGCATCATCTTGTCCCACTTGCTCTAGATAGGTATTCCACCATGTTAACGCAGAACCTGTGAAGGTATGCGTAGCGTACTTTACTTTGTCCTCTTCAGTACACTTACTTATGGCAAACACCGATTCGACCTTCTCGGTCCACCGTTTCAATCCGATCGGTCCTTCGGTTCCATCAAATTCCAAAGGTTTGCAGGTAGTGAATTCTTTGTAGGTGCATCCTACACGATTTCCTGTACTGCTAGATCCAAGGTTATTGTTGGTATGTAGCGCAGCCTGTACTGCAGCTATGTTTGAAGCTAGAAAAGTACGGAATTCCTCTTCATTCATATTCACGGTGTGTCGAGTAGTCGGTGCCATTTCCTTCAAAATAGTTAAATGGAACAAGTTAATCATACAGAATATTAAGAGTAGTTAATAGTATTTCGTAGCATAATATGAACTCATTTATAAAAGCTTTTTCTTCATATTAGCGTTTTATAAGTTTAAATTCGGGTAGTACCTACCCGTTAAGTTCATACTTAGTAGCTAATATACAATTCAACTACTACAATTCTATATGAAAAACTGATTATAATAATATTTCGCGTTCAAACTTTTATACAATATTTTACAAACTTACAATACCGCTTATTTTACATAAAGCATGAAATATAGCACACAATAACTTTGATACAAGATAGTTGTGAAGACAATTCTAGCTAGTACACAAGTCGTTCAGCAAAGGCAATAAAGACACGTAATTCATACGTCCAGAAACAAGTCATGCATTCTGGTTTTACTAGGACTACTTCCCATCCTTGGCCTTGTGCAACATAACCGTTATGGCCGTTGATAAGACAGCGTGTTGTAACGTCATCAAAGGGACGAGGGTTACGTAATGTCCAACAGTCCCGTAATAATCTAAAAACCTCATTTCTTACCCCAATTACCGACTCCGTCACTTGTGGAAACGTTTTGTTTAATAGTTGTAGCCCGATGTTCTTGTTCTCACTTTGGTGAGAAGCGAACATTACTAATCCGTAAGCATAACATGCTTCTTTATGTTGCATGTTAGCCGCTTTTTCTAAATCACGAAGTCCAATATTCGGATATATTGAGTCAAAATAATTTCTTAACCCGTTGCGTAAAATAGCATTTGGGTTCCCCGCAATATATGCGTCAAAGTAAACACATCGTAACTTATGGGTTTCCCAATGTGATATCCCCCATCTTTCAAACGAAAGTCTCTTATAAACCAAGACATTCTTGGAACGTTCTTCGAATGTCTTACAAACTGATCTCGCCTTAAATAGTTGTGCCGAAGAATTCTGGCCGACTCTAGACAAGATTTCATCAATCATGTCTCCGGGTAGGTCTCTTAAAATATTGGGTTGTCTATCCATTTTGTGTTTTTAAACTGTAAAATAGACAAGAGTTAGATTCATAAAAAAAATACTTATTAATACAAGCAATTTTTACATATATCATAAAGCATAAGAACACTATATTCCATATATTACACCACACGAATACAACTATCTTATTCCGACTCGCTCATTTCTTCTTCTTCGGTTTTGGTTCGTTTTGCCAAGTTTCTAGGGATATATGATGTTCCCCTAATACGAGCCGTCGTTGTCCACATTGGTTTAGAAAAACCTGGTGGTTTAGAGGTTCCTGGGTCATTGTTACAACTTAAGGACTTCGGGGGTTGACGATACATATAAAGTTCATCGGGGTTGGAATTAGATTTCTCTATTTTTATGCCCTTTCCCTTATTATTTTCTTTTGCCTTTTTAAATTCAGTTGGGGTAATTTCTATAACATCATCGGAATTCTCGTCGGAATCCGATTCATCGGAGAATTGGTAATCCTCCCAATATTTTGCTTCCTTGGCGGAAACACCATTGACCATAATTAACTTTGGTCGGTTGGTTGAGGATTTTCTTTTACTTAACCGTTTTATTATTTCCTCCACCGGTTCTATTTCTTCATCCGGTTCCGATTCTTCTTCCGGTTCCGATTCTTCTTCCGGTTCCGACTCTTCTTCCGGTTCCTCTTCGGGAACTTGTGAATCAGTCCACAAATCATTCCAATTTACATTTGACTCTTCATTATTATTAGGTGAGTCAATGGAACTTGTTCTAGAGGTAGACATCTATCACATAATATCAAACACGTTAAGAGATTAATATATCACATAATATTCATATGTTAAAAATATATAGTTTCCAACAAAAATGTTAAGCAATCATTTTTAAAGAAAACACGGTCGAAGTCCAGACTCACTAATGCATCCTAACAAACTCGATAAGACACACTAATGCAAATTTTCTGGTTCTCTAAGACCAACGCTCGGATACCAACTGAAATGTCCCGTTCTTATTGATTAAAAACGTTCCATATTAATTGATTTCGTTGCGAGGTTTTGACCTCTATATGAGACGTTTTTCAAAGACTGCATTCATTTTTAAACAAACCATAACCTTTATTTCATCAATAAAGGTTTAAAAAGCTTTACGTAGATTATCAAATAATGATAATCTAAAATATCCTGTTTACACACGACCATTACATAATGGTTTACAATACAAATATGTTATAACAAACTAAGTTTCTTGAATGCAGTTTTTACACAATATCATACAAGCATGGACTCCAAATCTTGTCCTTATTTAAGTATGCGACAGCGGAAGCTCTTAATAATCACCTGAGAATAAACATGCTTAAAACGTCAACAAAAATGTTGGTGAGTTATAGGTTTAACCTATATATATCAAATCGTAACAATAGACCACAAGATTTCATATTTCAATACACATCCCATACATAGAGATAAAAATCATTCATATGGTGAACACCTGGTAACCGACAATAACAAGATGCATATATAAGAATATCCCCATCATTCCGGGACACCCTTCGGATATGATATAAATTTCGAAGTACTAAAGCATCCGGTACTTTGGATGGGGTTTGTTAGGCCCAATAGATCTATCTTTAGGATTCGTGTCAATTAGGGTGTCTGTTCCCTAATTCTTAGATTACCAGACTTAATAAAAAGGGGCATATTCGATTTCGATAATTCAACCATAGAATGTAGTTTCACGTACTTGTGTCTATTTTGTAAATCATTTATAAAACCTGCATGTATTCTCATCCCAAAAATATTAGATTTTAAAAGTGGGACTATAACTCACTTTCACAGATTTTTACTTCGTCGGGAAGTAAGACTTGGCCACTGGTTGATTCACGAACCTATAACAATATATACATATATATCAAAGTATGTTCAAAATATATTTACAACACTTTTAATATATTTTGATGTTTTAAGTTTATTAAGTCAGCTGTCCTCGTTAGTAACCTACAACTAGTTGTCCACAGTTAGATGTACAGAAATAAATCGATAAATATTATCTTGAATCAATCCACGACCCAGTGTATACGTATCTCAGTATTGATCACAACTCAAACTATATATATTTTGGAATCAACCTCAACCCTGTATAGCTAACTCCAACATTCACATATAGAGTGTCTATGGTTGTTCCGAAATATATATAGATGTGTCGACATGATAGGTCGAAACATTGTATACGTGTCTATGGTATCTCAAGATTACATAATATATAATACAAGTTGATTAAGTTATGGTTGGAATAGATTTGTTACCAATTTTCACGTAGCTAAAATGAGAAAAATTATCCAATCTTGTTTTACCCATAACTTCTTCATTTTAAATCCGTTTTAAGTGAATCAAATTGCTATGGTTTCATATTGAACTCTATTTTATGAATCTAAACCAAAAAAGTATAGGTTTCTAGTCGGAAAAATAAGTTACAAGTCGTTTTTGTAAAGGTAGTCATTTCAGTCGAAAGAACGACGTCTAGATGACCATTTTAGAAAACATACTTCCACTTTGAGTTTAACCATAATTTTTGGATATAGTTTCATGTTCATAATAAAAATCATTTTCTCAGAATAACAACTTTTAAATCAAAGTTTATCATAGTTTTTAATTAACTAACCCAAAACAGCCCGCGGTGTTACTACGACGGCGTAAATCCGGTTTTACGGTGTTTTTCGTGTTTCCAGGTTTTAAATCATTAAGTTAGCATATCATATAGATATAGAACATGTGCTTAGTTGATTTTAAAAGTCAAGTTAGAAGGATTAAATTTTGTTTGCGAACAAGTTTAGAATTAACTAAACTATGTTCTAGTGATTACAAGTTTAAACCTTCGAATAAGATAGCTTTATATGTATGAATCGAATGATGTTATGAACATCATTACTACCTTAAGTTCCTTGGATAAACCTACTGGAAAAGAGAAAAATGGATCTAGCTTCAATGGATCCTTGGATGGCTCGAAGTTCTTGAAGTAGAATCATGACACGAAAACAAGTTCAAGTAAGATCATCACTTGAAATAAGATTGTTATAGTTATAGAAATTGAACCAAAGTTTGAATATGATTATTACCTTGTATTAGAATGATAACCTACTGTAAGAAACAAAGATTTCTTGAGGTTGGATTATCACCTTACAAGATTGGAAGTGAGCTAGCAAACTTGAAAGTATTCTTGATTTTATGAAACTAGAACTTTTGGAATTTATGAAGAACACTTAGAACTTGAAGATAGAACTTGAGAGAGTTCAATTAGATGAAGAAAATTGAAGAATGAAAGTGTTTGTAGGTGTTTTTGGTCGTTGGTGTATGGATTAGATATAAAGGATATGTAATTTTGTTTTCATGTAAATAAGTCATGAATGATTACTCATATTTTTGTAATCTTATGAGATATTTCATGCTAGTTGCCAAATGATGGTTCCCACATGTGTTAGGTGACTCACATGGGCTGCTAAGAGCTGATCATTGGAATGTATATACCAATAGTACATACATCTAAAAGCTGTGTATTGTACGAGTACGAATACGGGTGCATACGAGTAGAATTGTTGATGAAATTGAACGAGGATGTAATTGTAAGCATTTTTGTTAAGTAGAAGTATTTTGATAAGTGTATTGAAGTCTTTCAAAAGTGTATAAATACATATTAAAACACTACATGTATATACATTTTAACTGAGTCGTTAAGTCATCGTTAGTCGTTACATGTAAGTGTTGTTTTGAAACCTTTAGGTTAACGATCTTGTTAAATGTTGTTAACCCAATGTTTATAATATCAAAAGAGATTTTAAATTATTATATTATCATGATATTATGATGTACGAATATCTCTTAATATGATATATATACATTAAATGTCGTTACAACGATAAACGTTACATATATGTCTCGTTTCAAAATCATTAAGTTAGTAGTCTTGTTTTTACATATGTAGTTCATTGTTAATATAATTAATGATATGTTTACTTATCATAATATCATGTTAACTATATATATAACCATATATATGTCATCATATAGTTTTTTTTTTTTACAAGTTTTAACGTTCGTGAATCACCGGTCAACTTGGGTGGTCAATTGTTTATATGAAACCTATTTCAATTAATCAAGTCTTAACAAGTTTGATTGCTTAACATGTTGGAAACATTTAATCATGTAAACATCAATCTCAATTAATATATATAAACATGGAAAAGTTCGGGTCACTACATCATTTACATACTTTGCTTGATGAAGAAAAATTCCATTATCAGTCTGTTCGACTTGCAAACCAAGAAAGTGGTGTAAGAGACCCAATTTGCTCATTTCGAATTCGTCCTTCATAACCTGCTCGAACTCATCGACGAGTTCCTGCTTAGTAGCACCGAAAATAATGTCATCTACATAGATCTGGACCAAAATAATATCATCATCTTTAATCTTAGTAAACAGAGTACAATCTACCGTGCCCATTTGATAACCTTTTTCAATCAGATAACTTGACAAACGTCCATACCAAGCTCTTGGGGCTTGATGTAAACCATATAGGGCTCTTCGTAACCGGTAAACTTTGTCAGGATGAAGATGATCTTCAAAACCCGGTGGTTGATTGACATATACTCTTTCATTTAGCTTGCCATAAAGAAATGCACTCTTAACATCCATTTGAAACACTTTGAACTTCATAAATGAAGCAACAAGAGCAAAAACTTCAGCAACTAATCTTGCTGATAACCTTTAGCAAATAATCTTGCTTTGTTACGGATAACATTGCCATCTTCGTCAAACTTGCACGTCCAAACCCATTTGAGATCAATTACTTTAGCACCATGCGACTTAGTAACTAGCTTCCAAATATCTAAACAATGGAATTGCTGAATTTCTTCTTGCATAGCCATGACCCAGTCAACATGCTTCAAAACTTCCTTTGTTGTCTTTGGCTCTATTCTAGAAATATGACATGAGTACTCGTAGTATGCAGCAGTAACTGTCATATGAGTATCAACTTGACCATCAAACTGAATTTTCCTTCTTGTTCTAACACCTGCATTTGGATCTCCAATAATATTCTCTCTTGGATGAGCGGCTGTAGTTCTGGGAACAGGTTGTGCAGGAATAGGTATCTCATGATGTAGATTCGTAGTATCACCAATATCTTCATGATTATCAGAACACTCACTTGAAATATCAGATCCACAGGTATCGTACACTGGATCAATGTCTTGATCTAAATCTTGAACTGGTTCAATGACATTGGGTAACGGAGTTAGAGTTGGTGTAGGTGCAGAAACTTCTGGTTCATTTTGTAAATCGAACAGCATTTGTAACTCAACTTCATTCTCCGTCTGATCTTGAGCAAGATTGAATGAATCAATCAGCTCATCATAGTTATAAATCCAGGGATGACTCTTTCGAGCATTCTTCATATAATTCCTCTGGACATCAACTTCAGACCATTCTTCAACACATCTTGTCTCATTGTTGAACACTCGCTTGTTAGGAGAACTATACCCAAGAAATACTCCAGTAACCACTTTTGAATCAAACTTACTTCCTGGTTTTCTTTTCAAGATGGTACACGGTGCACCAAATGGTTCTAGATGCTTTAAAGATGGATTTTTCCCATGCAATAGCTCATAGCAAGTTTTACCCAGTCGTTTAACAGTCAGAATTCGATTCATAGTGTAACATGCATTTGCAACAGCTTCACTTCAAAAATGAACAGGTAACGATGAATTTGCTAGCATTGTTCTAGCTGTCTCTATCAATACTCTATTCTTTCTTTCAGCAATATCATTCATCTGAGGAGCGTATGCAGAACTGAACTGCATATTGATACCTTTTTCAATACAGAAACCTGCAAGATACTGATTCTTGAATTATGTACCGTTGTCGCAACATATCTTTCTTACCTTCAAATTGAAAGCTGTCTCTAATCGATTGATTAGCACTTTCAAGTTTTCAAACGTATCGGACTTCTCTTTCAAAAACATTACCCAAGAGAATCTTGAATAATAATCAGTTACAACCAGATAATACTTACTTCCATCAATGCTTTCAAAACGAATTAGACCGAAAAGATCCATATGTAACAATTCAAGTGGAGCAGAGATTGGATTATACTTCACCAGCTTATGAGCTTTCTTGCTCTGCTTACCCTTCTTACATGGAACATATGTTCCTGGAATATGAAAAGATCGAAGATCAACAGCTTCTACAAGATTGTTGTGAACCAGATGGTTCATCTTCCGAAAACTTAAATGACCCATGCGTTTGTGCAAAGTAATAGAATCTTGTACAGTCGCTTCAGAAACAAAAGATTGATGATGTTCAGCAGTTGAAGTAGCAACATTCATATCTAGCATATATAAATCAGCTTGTCTAGGAGCCTTTATCAAGATCATTTCAGGAGGAATCACAAATTCGGGCTTCAAAGTGTAGCAGAATTCATCATCAAATGCTACCTTGAAAGTTTTTTCACAGATTTGTGAAACCGACAACAAATTATTTGCAAGCTCTTGATAATAGTTCACTTTATCGAAACTAACTTTTTTATTCTTCAATAAACCTTGAGCTGAAATGTGACCTCCTTTATCTCCGGCAAAAGCTACATAACCTCCCTTAATTGGGTGTACATCTAAAAGAAGAGATAGATGTCCAGTCATATGTCTCGAAGCGCCGCTATCCACTATCCAGGTGTTGTTTGTAGGTACCCTGGTTCCCTGCATATCACATTAAAAAAATTAATTGATAATGAGAACCCACGCCCGGACGATAGTAGGTTGTCCATTAGCACCCATAGCTTGAACTTCCATCCATTTCTCATTTGAGTCCAGTGGAATCTCATCATTAGAAACCGTAAACTTAGACAGTTTAAAAGTAGCAATATTGCTCTTCTGGTTTTTCACATTTTGCTCATTTTCGGAGCGATTCGCTCGTGGTCTGGTACGAGAAAAGTATTTTCGACGACTAGCTTTTTACGAAGGCGATCGTGCCTTTGGTTCAAAAGCTCTACTATGATCACTTGATTTGGCAACTCTTGCCTCAGTATCCTGTTTAGGAACCTTAATCTTCACAGGAGAAATTGACCTATTGAAGTTCTTTCTCTTATACTCTCCATAGACAACCTTTGTCGTATGATTTTTAACACGAACTTCATCATTAACAGGTGAACTTGTTTTATGAGCATAAGATGATATGCGATCATCATATGTGAGTTCAATCTTATGTCTTGGTGATCTATATCTTCTAGGACAATTAGCAGCAATGTGCCCAAAAATAGCACAACTAAAACATTGACGAAACTCCCTATGTCCTCTAAATTCATACAAGTTATTAGAAGTTGAAGATGATGGATCTTGTGTTCTTACAAACACAGGAGAATCATTTGTTTTATTTTTTGGAACAGGTGTAGGTGTAACAGGAGGAACTGGTCTATTTGCAAATCTAGGATTTCTCAAAATTTTCACAGGACCTTTCGGTGTTCTAACTCTACTTGTCTTAGAGTTATCTCCTAACCCATTTTTCCTATCTTCCTCATGATCTAGAGCACCTTCAGCAGTATCATCAGAAGTTGTATTCTTAGTTGAACTACATTTTTTATTCTTTTCAACATAATCTTCATAACTAGGAGGGATACAATCTTCTAGTCGACCGTCAACTACGTTTGCATTAACAAATGTGTTCTGAAAAGGAGGAGATGCAGAACTATATCCTATATCCTTACCCTTGGTGTCATTAAGATCCACCATTAATGCATTCCATTGTGACGCACTTGCCCAACATTTCATTTTGATTGAAATTGCCTCTAAATCAGCTTTAACGCATTCATTTTCTTTCTTTAGTTCATTAATTGTGTCAACACATTTAATTAAATCTTGATTTATGTCAAAGTTATAACATTTAAGATCGTGAAGTTGTTTTTTATAAACTTTGATCCGCTCTTTCAATTCATTTTCAACCTTAGTGGTCACATGGTCAGCATGCCATTTTTCTTTCATCTCCGCATATGCCTTTGTTAAATTATCTATTGTTATCTTAGATTCAGCGCATTTAACACATTCAATAATAGTAGATGGATCAGAAGATACCTGTTGAGTGTTATTTGATGAGGAAGTCTCAGCCATAAATGCAAAGTAATCTGTCTTCTTCCCATTATCGAGCTCATCTTCTGATTCTGACGAGTCTGTAAGGAACACTGATGTATCAGCATCTTTACCCAAATGAATCTGCTCAAGTCTGTCCCAAATATACTTAGATCTTGTCAAACCAAAAACCTTTTCAAGATTACTTTCTGATAAGCACATCTTCAGTAAATCTACTGCTTGCTTGTTCAATGCTTCAAAATCAGATTGATCTACTCCAGTATGATCAGCTTTATCTTTAACCTCTGATTCTGACTTCTTGTTCGAATCATCAACATCTGAACTTACACTCTCAAGATCTGAATCTTCACCCATAAGAACTAACATTTCCAATTCAGCAGCAAACATTTTACCCCATTTGTCTAGTTCCTTTTCAGCATCAACCAATGTCTCTTCACTCTGATTAGCCTCTAGACTTTCTTCAAACACTGAGGTATCACCATAGTTATCCTTCCAATTGTTGAAGTAGTAGTCCTCTGACGATGTTGGTGAAATACTTCCAGATTCAGGTGTACGAGGAACTGAATCACGTTCCTTCTCGAATTTATCTTTAACCATCTTCTGAATCTTCTCTCTCCGAATGATTCATGACAATTCTTCAGCTCTTTCAGCACAAGCAGTCAGCTTCTCAATTATACTTTGACCAATGACACAGTCTTCTTTTACTTCAGTATTCTTGGCCATGTTAGCTTTAGGTTGTTGATCATCAACATTCAATTTGATAGACCAATCATCATCATCTCCATGAATGATAACTAAAGCTTTGTTCAGACTTTTAGCTGTTTCAACTTCATTTACTTTATCAGTAATGTAAATCTCAAACTTTGTAGTTTAACTCTGAGAACTGTAGTTCTGATTCTTGAACGGATTACGATTACCCTGCTTCTTCTGTTTTGTGCACTGTCTTGAAAAATGACCTAATTCTCCACAGTTGTAACAAGTAACAGTATTCATATCAAAACCCAGTTTGGCGTCTTTGGTCAGACTGATTGGTTTTCCAGTTCGCTCTTCGTAATCTCTAGCTTGTCTCACAAGATTTGCCATACCCCACATAATATCCATCTTTTCTGCTTCATCTTTATCAAGTTGATGATAATCTTCTGTTGTTAGTTGAATGTTACCCACACAACCATCAAGATAACTATCATAAGAATTAACAAGGCTTGACAACAAAGCTATATCTTCACTAATCTTTTCTTTCCCAGCTTTTCTCAAGTTTTCAATCTTAAGTACAGAAAGAACATCTGATGCAGTCGATGTAGATGACTATGTAGTATTGGAAGTTGGTTGTGATTGAGTATTGAGAGAACATGGTGAAACTTGTGGTGGATACGAAGGTTATTGAATAGGTGCACTGCTAACATTCAAACCATACATATTCTAATTGTTTGTAGCAAAAGCTGTTTGAAATGGTGCATGAGCTGACTTAGGCGGTGTGTAACCATTTGGACAATACATTTTCGTGTCTTGAACTTGTTTAGACCTCTTGACTTTGTTTAACAACTCTAGTTCTTCTTCCTGAAGTCTTTTAATAAACGAGTTCACTGTAGCAGTAGCTAGTTCTCCACTGGTTTTCATAGTTAATACGAAACCATTCCATTCTAAAGGTAATGCTCCAGCTAGACATGTTACTTTGTCTTTTTCAGCAATGGTCACATCATGCTTGTGTAGTTCAGCTAGCAAATGACGATATCTTTCAACCAATTCTGTAATAGACTCTCCAACTTGCCAGTGAAAACGATCAAACTCAGCTTTCAATTCTAAACCTTTTCTAGTTCTGTAAGATGTATTTCCTTCTTTAAAAGTACGAAGTGCTTTCCATATCTTGAATGAGTTATCATGACACAGAAATTGATGGAAAATCGGACCATCAAGAGCACTTGTCAAGTTACAGTACATCTTCTTTTCCAAGTTATACTCTTCACGTTCTTCCGAAGACATGTTATGTAACGTATGCAATTCATTTGTAACAGAGAACGTGGCCATTGAAATTCGGTTTCAATGTACTTCCAAAGCTTCGTGTCCTGACCATCAGACCAAATCTTAAATCTCGACTTCCAAGTAGTATAGTTATCTATATTCATTAACCTCGGACATTTCGTACCACTTCCTAATTCACTCTCAGCAAGGAGTAATCGTTGAGTCATATTTGTAATGCTCTGAACTAATGGTGCAGCCAACGCGTAATCGTTTGAATTAAACATTGTGAAAATTTTACCAAAGGTAAACCGTGCGGTTCAGGATATCAACCGTACGAGTGATAGCATCAACCGTACGTGTCACAACCTTAAGTGTACGTGTCACTACTTAAGTGTACGTGTGATAAATCAAGCAAAAGAACCAAACAATAAGTCTCAGACGTGCGAGTGATGATCACCCGTGTGATTACTCGTACGTGTCACAGTCAACCGCTTGATCACTCGTGTGATCAGACTAGTCACTTAACCTCAAAAGGTTATGCTCACCCGTGCGTGTGAGTTCACGAGTGACAGTCAACCGTCTGGTCAACCGTGCGTGTGATCAAAATTTTTGACCTACTCGTGTGAGCTGCTGTTCAGGTGAAATCACCCAAAAACCCTAGAAATTGATGCTAAACCTCAATTTCTTGGTCCAAAAGCTGGATTAGCACTAAACTAACATAAACACACTCTCTAAAAACAATTACACACGTAAAAATGATTCATTTTTGATCAAAATCACTTTTAACTCAAAACCCAAAATAATAAACTCATTAATCACAAAAAATCACTAGATGATGTTGAAATCAAAACCAACGCTCTGATACCAATGATGAAACATGGCTAGGAACTTCGAAATCAACAGGTTTAATTCACACAAAGGCGGAATTAGTGAATCAAACCATAACTAGTGAATATTAGGAGCCTTTTGGGATTAAATTAGTCAAACCACAACAAGGATTGTGTGATTAGATTAATGCCTAGAGCTATTATTCACTACAGGAGTGATTTGGGTTGAGAGAGAAATGGATTAGGGTTACCAGATTTGAGTGATGTGTGTGTGTGAGAGGCTTAACCTAAAATGAAGAACATAACACTCATATACCCCTGCTGTTGACTCACCCGTGTGAGTCATCCATCACTCGTACGAGTTGGCTTCCTCAGTCGTACTGGTGATCACTCACTCGTGTCATCTCATTTAGGTTATATTTGTGACTTAGCTCAGCATCAACCGTGCGTATAAGCCTGTCAGCCGTACGAGTGAGGCTTCACTCGTACGTCTGACTAAGTCTAACATAGTCAAACATCCTTATCGCGTTCCTGCAGTACCTGTAACCACATACAAACACAGATAGGATAATAACGAGCGATCATGGTAGCCTGTAAACTGTTGTACCTACAATGGACGTGGGTTAGATGTCTAGGGACTTACATAAAATGCATCAACAGGAACTCTCAGAATATAGTTGGTCAAAAAGGTGTATTTATCTACTAGTTCGTTGAGGTAAGCGTTGCACACACGACTCATTATCCTATCAATATTTAAAGCTGTAACATCAGTGTTACATCCATCCCACATCGGTTGGAGAGGGGAACGAATCATGCCTTATAAGGGTGTGGTGACCTTTCCTAGCATGACGCGTTTTGGGACCACAAATGCAGCAGATCTCATGAGAACTCTACTGTTAAGCGTGCTCAGGCAAGAGCACTAACAGGATGAGTGACCTCCTAGGAAAGTGCTCGTCGTGTGTAGTTGCCAAGAAAAATTCGTGCGCCTACGGGCAAAGCGGACAATATCATGCAACGGGGAACGTTTACCTGGTATGTTACAGATGGTATCAAAGCCAGGCCCCAGACCAAACGTGCAAAGCGAGGACGCTGTGTCCCATTAGGGAGAGGATTGTAACATCCGTTTTACATCCATCGCACATCGGTTGGAGAGGGGAACGAAGCATGCCTTATAAGGGTGTGGAGACCTTTCCTAGCGTGACGCGTTTTGGGACCACAAGCGCGGCAGATCTCATGAGAACTCTGCAGTTAAGCTTGCTCAGGCGAGAGCACTACCAGGATGGGTGACCTCCTGGGAAAGTACTCGTCGTGTGTGGTTGCCAAGAAAAATCCGTGTGCCTACGGGTAAAGCGGACAATATCATGCTACGGAGAACGTTTACCTCAGATGTTAATAAAAAGCATGAATAAATAATGAAATATTAATTATAACATAAGTATTTGATAATTAAAAATAAAAATTAATATATAACATAAGTATTTATTAAAATTTAAAATAATTAAATTATATTATAAGTATTTATTGATTAAATATTAGTTAATTCATAACATAAGTAATTATTTATTTATGAATTAATAAACATAATGGATTTTAATAGTCATTTGGTAACATAAGTAATTAATAAATAAATATATCCTAAGTTTTAAATAATTATTTTATTTAAAATATTATTAAATAATAATCCAATTTACTATAAGTTTTAATTATTCACATTTTTTTTATAAGTTTAATTTGTACGATTTATAATGATTCGTAACGGGCAAACTACACGTCGGTTTTTAATGATCCATATATGCAAATTGAATAACTCAACAATCCCGTTACATCGGTTAAGTTATTTTTTCCCAGATCTGGAACGCGAACCAAGGCGGACGTGATCAGTTTCGTATTTATATGAATATATATTCCAAAACTTGTTTTAATCCTAACTTTCTAACCGTTCGTCAGATTTTAACGTTCTTTATATATTTTTGAGTCGCAAACACAATCCCGACACGATGGTGATGTTCAATCAGCCCAGATCAGGATCATTTATCGAGGCACATACAACTGCCATTAATTATTATATACATATAATTTATACAAACTTCAATCGCGTATAACTTTTGATCCGTACGTCCGTTTTTAACGTATCTTATATATTTTTAATGGTATCGACGAACCCGACATGATGGTGTCATCCAATCAGTTCAGGTCAGACACGTTTTTCGAGACACTAGCTGCTGAATATTATTTTTTTATAAAATCTTATGTAAACTTTAAAGATTCGTATATTGAGTTCTATACGTCCGTTTAAGACGAATCCTAAACGAAAATCGCACTACTCATCGAGAGGAACACGATGAGCTACAAATTTTCATCAAGAAAACATGACACGGTTCCCAAAAATGTATATTACAGATCTGACCCAATTTAATAATTATTAAAAATTAACTTTTTAACATGTTTTAATTATCCAAACACCATAAAAATTATCCACAATCACTACAACTAATCATACAACTAAAATAACATAATAATAAGTAATAACTAAAAAAGATGGAGTTTATAGAAATTACCCAACAAGAAAAAGAGAGATATAGAAACGTAGAGTGGATCGCGAGGAACACAAATATGCAATTTGTTTTGAAAGAGGGTGAAGAAGTATGATGATGGTAAAAGTCGATTGATTTGGGGTTTGGGGATTTTTTTTTCTGGTCGATGAAAAAAAAATCACAGAGAGAATACGTATAATTTTTTTTTTTTTGTAGATTAAATTATTTAAATGATAAGGTTTAAGGATAATCTTAACTATTTAGGAAACAAAATACTTGGCCTAATTTTGTGGGAAGTAATTTCCTCCTTATTTTTTTGGCCGACTAAATCATATGGAGCAATATATTCTATATTTTTTTTATATAAAAAAACTTTATATTATCCTGATGTTTGTGTAATTGGGATAGAACTAAATGCCTTGAATAATTCGGCCGAGGAGTATTATTATTTATTTATTTTTTTTCCTTTATTAATCTTATTCATAATTATCTAACTTATATATAATGGCTAAATACAATTTAAAAGGAAGATGGACTAGTCCATTGGGCTATCAAAATAAAGAAACTATATTGGGCTAAAATGGCAAAATTCATTAATTTTGGCTCTTTGACCTTGACCCGAATGATAAAAAAAGGACTCAATCCGAATATTAGAACATTACGCGATTTATGATACGCGAGAAGAATGTTAATTCATGAAATAAAATATAGGAATATGCTATTATTTCGAATAACATAGGAATGTCACATAAAAGAATTCGGATTTAAATATCACGAATATATATATAACCGTTGGTTTGAAAACCGAGACGATTCTTCGAATAACAACGTCATACGTAGGAACGTACTATCACGTAAACACACCTTTTCATTTAATAAATAATATAGAAATATTATTTAATTTATATAGAATATAATCTAGTCAAATAAAATGACATGGCAAGGATACCAGTTAACGAAAGTTAAATACTTAATAGAAAAAGATAACAGAAAAAGTAGGGTCGTGACAGTACCTACCCGTTATAGAAATTTCGTCCCGAAATTTAAGCAGTAGTAGATGTTGACGCATCATTTGGAAATAAATGCGGATATTTCTGCTTCATTTGATCTTCATGCTCCCAAGTAAACTCGGGCCCGCGTCTAGCATTCCATGTAACTCGGATGATAGGAATCTTACTTTGCTTGAGTGTCTTAACCTCTCGATCCATAATCTCAATAGGTTCCTCAATAAAATGGAGTTGTTTATCAACATGGAGTTCATCAAGAGGGATGGTTTCATCGGCCTCGGCCAAACACTTCTTCTAATTCGATACATGAAAAACGTCATGAACAGCACTGAGCTCTTGTGGCAATTTCAAACGATAAGCCACGGGTCCAATTCTTTCGATAATCTCAAATGGTCCAACAAATCGAGGATTCAACTTTCCCCTTTTACCAAAACGTATCACACCTTTCCATGGTGATACCTTCAACATGACACGATCACCATCTTGAAATTCTAAAGCTTTCCTTTTAACATCGGCATAACTCTTTTGCCGACTCCTGGCGGTTCTCAACCTTTCTTTAATCTTTACGATATTCTCGGTAGTCTCATGAATAATTTCTGAGCCAGTGAGTTGAGCATCCCCAACCTCATTCCAACAGATAAGAGACCTACACTTCCTACCATACAATGTTAACTATTGTTGTACGAAAACTCGGCTAATGGCAAATATCTATCCCAGCCATTTCCAAAATCAATAACACATGTGCGAAGCATGTCTTCCAAAGTTTGAATGGTCCTCTCACCCTGACCATCTGTTTGTGGATGATAATCAGTACTCATATCCTATTTAGTTCCCAAAGCTTCTTGCAAAGATTGCCAAAACCTCGATGTAAATCAACTGTCTCGGTCTGAAATGATAGATATAGGAACACCATGTCTAGAGACAATTTTCTTCAAATATAAACGAGTCAGCTTCTCCATTTTATCGGTTTCCTTCATAGGTAGGAAATGTGTCGCTTTTGTGAGCCTGCCAACAATAACCCAAATAGTACCATAACCGCTCACGGACTTTGGTAACTTCGTGATAAAATCCATAGCAATACATTCCCACTTCCACTCAGGAATTTCAGGTTGTACCAAAAGTCCAGATGGCTTCTGATGTTCTGCTTTGACTTTTGCACATGTCAAACACTTAGCCACATAACTAGCCACATCAGCCTTCAAATTTGATCACCAATATTGTTCCTTGAGATCGTGGTACATCCTCCCTGAACTAGGATGAATCGAGTATCTAGATTTATGAGCTTCGTCTAAAACAAGCTTTCTCAATTCACCAAACTTCGGAACCCAAATACGTCCCGCAAAATAACGAGTTCCATCTTCTCGTACCCCGAATTGTTTATCCAAACCTTTAATCTTCTCATTCTTGATATTTTCCTCCTTTAAAGCTTCTTGCTGAGCTTCAAGAATTTGCTTTGTGAGGTTTGTGCGGATAGTCAAATTTAGAGCTCGGACTCTTAGAGGTTTCTCTCTTTCTTTCCGACTCAATGCATCGGCTACTACATTAGCCTTCCCGGGATGATACAGATTTCTACATTATAGTCATTTATCAATTCAACCCACCATCGTTGTCTCATATTCAGCTGTTTTTGCTCGAAAATGTGTTGGAGACTTTTGTGATCGGTGAATATAGTACACTTAGTTCTGTAGAGATAATGTCTCCACATCTTAAGTGCAAAAACTACTGCACCCAACTCTAAATCATGAGTTGTATAATTTTGCTCATGTATCTTCAGTTAACGTGATGCGTAAGCAATAACTTTATTCCGTTGCATCAACACACAACCAAACCCTTGACGCGAAGCATCACAATAGATAACAAAATCATCGTTCCCCTCGGGTAGTGATAATATAGGTGCTAAAGTTAACTTCTTTTTCAACAATTAGAACGCATTTTCTTGTTCAACAGACCAAACATACTTCCATCCCTTATGCGTCAATGCAGTAAGAGGTTTCGCTATCCTAGAAAAATCTTGGATAAACCTTTGGTAATAACCAGCGAGACATAAGAATTGACGTATTTGTCTCGGAGTCTTTGGAGTTTCCCATTTTTCAATGGCTTCAATTTTTGCAGAATCTACTTGAATTCCCTGTCGACTAACAATGTGACCGAGGAATTGCACCTCTTGCAACCAAAACTCACACTTTGAAAACTTAGCGTATAGCTCTTCATGCTCTTAGTCGTTCTTCGAGTAGATAAGGATATCATCAATGAAGACAATGACAAACTTGTCCAGATACGGACTACACACATGGTTCATGAGGTCCATGAACACAGCATGTGGGTAAGTCAGTCCGAATGGCATAACCAAAAATTCATAATGGCCGTAACGAGTTCGGAATGCGGTTTTTGGAATATCGGCTTCTTTAACACGGAGTTGATGATAACCGGAGCGAAGATCAATCTTTGAATAAACGGATGAACCTTGTAGCTAATCGAACAGATCATCGATTCTCGAGAGTAGATAACGATTCTTGATGGTAAGTTTGTTCAATTCTCGGTAGTCAATACACAGTCTGAACGAACCATCTTTCTTCTTAACGAAAAGAACAGGAGCTCCCCACGGGGAAGAGCTGGGACGAATGAAACCCTTCTCTAATAATTCTTGAAGTTGACTTGCGAGTTCTTGGAGTTCGGATGGAGCAATCTGTAGGGCGCACGGGCTACAGGAGCAGCACCCGGTGCTAGATCAATTTGAAACTCTACCACTTGGTGCGGTGGAAGTCCGGGTAAATCCTCCAGAAATACTTCGAGAAAGTCGCGGACGATTGCTACATCACTCAACTGTCTCTCTTTCGGATCAGGTTTACTCACGTGAGCAAGAATAGCATGACACCCCTTCCTGAGATACTTCTGAACTTTCAAACAACTGATGAGGTTCAACTGCTTACACTTCTTATCACCATAGATCATTAACGGTTCTGCATCTACTTGAGGAATACGAATAGCCTTATCATAGCAAACAATCTCAGCTCGATTCTTGGATAGCCAATCCATAACAATTATTACATCAAAACTTCCTAACTCAATAGGTATTAAGTCCACTTCAAAACTTCTATCACCCAAAGTTATACTACAGTTACGATACACTTTTTCAGCCTTAAGTAAATTACCACTAGCTACTTCTACAGTATACTTTCAGTCTAAGGTCGACAATGGAGTAATGATTTTAGGACTTAGTTTGCTAGACACAAAACATAAATCCGCACCAGGATAAAATAGAACATGAACTAGTAAATTGTTGACTGAAAACGTACCAGTAACCAACTCAGGATCCTCTTTCGCATCTCTGACATTAATGTTGAACGCCCTACCACGTGCGTTCCCACCATTTTTATTCTTATCCGGGCACGAATCAATAAAATGCCCTGGTTTCCCGCACCCATAACAAACCTTCGATGCAACAACTTTATCCTTCCTTTTAGTAGGTTCCTTTGCAGCAGTATTAGAAACAGGGCTCTTACAATCAATGGCAATGTGTCCCTATTTGTTGCAATTGGAATACACAACTGTACAGTACCCAGTATGGGGCTTGTAGCACCTTGGGCACGTCTGACGCTAATTACCCTGCTTAGAACCCGAGTTATTGTGCCTCTTATGTTGATTGTGATTTGAGTTGCGGTTACCTTCCCATTTTCGCTTCCCACTCTCATCTCTTTTAGCAACCTCATTGCTAGTCTCCCCAGACGGGGTCTTCTTTGCCTTACGCAGAATCTTATCATTTAACTTGTGTGCCATAGATATGGCAACTTCAATAGTTTGAGGTTCACTTGATTCAACCCCAACTTCAATCAACTCAGAAAATCCCTCAATATAAGCCTCGATCTTGAGATCTTCGGTAGGAAAAGCATTGGGACACATAAGAGTCAATTCAAAGAATCGCTGATCATACACATCAATGTCGTTTCCCTTCATTTTCAGATTTTTAAGCACAGTCTCTAGTTTCTTAAGTTCACCCCTCGGACAGTAGCGGGTGATCATTCTTTGCTTAAAAGCTTCCCAAGTAAGGCCATATGCCACCTCATCCCCAACAGCACTAAAATGATTGTTCCACCAGGTCAATGCACTATCTTTTAAAGTGCAGCTGGCGAAGTTCACCTTATCCTCTTCTCGGACCCTGCTAGCTCGGAATATAGATTCCAGCTTCTCAAACCAATGTGAAAGACCGACGGGTCCTTCTGTACCACAAAACTCCTAGGCTTACTTCCCATAAAGGTCTTATGAGAACAACCAGATTGGTTCCCATTTCCATTCCCATTATTGCCATTGTTGTTATTATTGATATTATTCTGAAGAGTTGTGGCCATAGCAGCAGTGGCAGCAGCGATACCTTCTGCCAACAATCGCTGAAAGCGAGCTTCATTAGATTCACGAAGAGGCATGATCTTCAACACAGAATAACACTACCGTTAGTATTAAGGATAATACTAGTGTTATGATTAGAACATATGATGGGTATAGAAATAGTGGTTATAACTATGATAATAGTTAAAGAATAATAACATAATAGTTGTGATAGTTATCAAATAATAAACTTATAATGCATACGTAATATGATGAGAACCATATTCCACATATAGCATGTAGCATGTCAAGAATCACATCTCACATTTATTATACCACGATAATAATCACAATTATATAGAAGAGAGAGAATAATAAAGATGTATCCTATATTTATTCCATTAATAAACATATAACGCATAATTATGCTATTACAATAAAAGGTCAGGCTGTAGACTAGACTCTAATGCACCCTATAGACTCGGGGTTAACCACATTAAGACCGCCTAGTTCCCTACAACCAAGGCTCTGATACCAACTGAAACGTCCCATCAAATTAACCTTGACGACCAACGTTTACTTGGTCCCATAACCTTGATCGAAAACTCTATATGAACATTTTTAAACAACCATTGCATTCATTTATTGAAAGGGATTACCCAAAAAGGAAATCCAAATATTTTAAAAGTTTTAAAGACAACCAATGTTGACACAAAACGTTAACCAATAACCATAATAATAAAATGTATGAAAAGTGAATGCAACAGTAATAGTGTTTAAATGAAATCTGCGACACAATATGCAGATTCTCTAGCCAGCGGAAGCAAATAATCAATCATCACCTGAGAATAAAACATGCGAGTAAACTGTCAACATAAGAATGTTGGTGAGATATATGTTTAATAAAACAACTTGAATTAAATTATACCACAAGATTTAATGTTGAGAAACGAACTTAAAAATATTATTACATTTATCCCGTGAGCACCTGGTAACCCAACTTAACTCGGTTTATCTACCCTTTTATGGATCATACACCTAACACGTGTATCTTCTAACGAAGGACTAAACATTCCCTTGAAAACTAGCACGACTAGGAAGGAATGGGGCAGTCAGGCCCGACAGATCTATTAATAGGATTCGCGCTTATGGTACAGAGCCCGTAGCTACAAGTTACCAAGCTAAGGTATATTTTTGTTCAACTCACAAATGAATAATTTACCATTTTTAATTACTTGTGTCTAATATGTAAAACAAAAAGCATGTATTCTCATCCCAAAAAGATTTAAAACATTATAGAAAAGGTTGGACTATAACACACCTTAGAATGCACTAAAGAGTTAACAAGTACCCGAATAAAGTAGATCAAGAGTGATCTAAACTCCAACCTAAATAATAAAGTTGGTCAGAATATATCTAACTTAGGTTGGGTCATAGTATGATAGTCCTGGTGCTTGAAGTGGTTTTGGAGTTAAGTGACAAAAGATTTGAATAAGTTTTTATGTGTGCTTTCTATTTTTAGTAGGTTTCCATTTTTAGAAAGTTTTTCACTTTTAGTAAGTTTCTATCTTAAGAAAAATTTCTATTTTAGGAAAGTTACCTTATTTAGAAGGTTTCTTTATTTAGAAAGTCAACTTAAGTCAAACGAAAGTTAAATGAGAAAGTCAACTGAAAAGTTAACTAAAAGTCAACTCCAGTTAACCCAAGTCAACCTTGATATTTAATGTCATATATTACAACATTGTTTAATATAATATAAGTATTTTAATTAATAACTAGTGAAATGACCTGTGGAAACACGTGTTTGTTTAAACGAAACAGTTTAATGATATGGTATGTATTAAGTGAATATAAATGTTAAAGTCATTTAGTTTATTGTCCCGTGAAACCACGGATTCCGACTAAGAAACTTGTCGTTGATTTTACAAATATAAAGTTCGCTCAAAGTTAATTATTTATATTATTATTTATAATAATAATAAAAATAATTATTATTAATAATAATAAATGTCTTTTAAATTTTTTTAGAAAAATAAATTTACAATTTATGAGAGATTAATATTTCCTTTTATAAAAGATTTTATATTATTTTTTTATTTATATTAATATATAATTATGACATCATAATCATGAAAAGTAAAAAGGTAATTTAGCTTAATGATGATGTCATCATTTTAGAGGTTTATTAGACTATATAGATTAGATATTATTTATTCTACAAGTATATGAATAAATAATGAAATATTAATTATAACATAAGTATTTGATAATTAAATAATAATTAATATATAACATAAGTATTTATTAAATTTTAAAATAATTAAATTATATTATAAGTATTGATTGATTAAATATTAGTTAATTCATAACATAAGTAATTATTTATTTATGAATTAATAAACATAATGAATTTTAATAGTCATTTGGTAGCATAAGTAATTAATAAATAATTATATCCTAAGTTTTAAATAATTTTTTTATTTAAAATATTATTAAATAATAATTCAATTTACCATAAGTTTTAATTAATCACATTTTTTTATATGTTTAATTTGTACGATTTTTAATGATTCGTAACGGGCAAACGACACGTCGGTTTTTAACGATCTATATATGCAAATTGAATAACTCAACAATCCCGTTACATCGGTTAAGTTAGTTTTCCCCAGATCTGGCACGCGAACCGAGGCGGACCTGATCAGTTTCGTATTTATATGAATATATATTCCAAAACTTGTTTTAATCCTAACTTTCTAACCGTTCGTCAGATTTTAATGTTCTTTATATATTTTTGAGTCGCAAACACAATCCCGACACGATGGTGACATTCAATCTGCTCAGATCAGGCTCATTTTTCGAGGCACATACAACTGCCATTAATTATTATATACATATAATTTATACAAACTTCAATCGCGTATAACTTTTGATCCGCACGTCCGTTTTTAACGTATATTATACACTTTTAATCGTATCGATGAACCCGACATGATGGTGTCATCCAATCAGTTCAGGTCAGACACATTTTTCGATACAAAAGCTGCTGAATATTTTTTTTTTTAAATCTTATGTAAACTTTAAAGATTCGTATATTGAGTTCTATACGTTCGTTTAAGACGAATCCTAAACGAAAATCGTACTACTCATCGAGAGGAACACGATGAGCTACAAATTTTCATCAAGAAAACATGACACGGTTCCAAAAAATGCAGATTACAGATCTGACCCAATTTAATAATTATTAAAAATTAACTTTTTAACATGTTTTAATTATCCAAACACCATAAAAATTATCCACAAGCACTACAACTAATCATACAACTAAAATAACATAATAATAAGTAATAACTAAAAAAGATGGAGTTTATAGAAATTACCCAACAAGAAAAAGAGAGATATAGAAACGTAGAGCGGCTCGAAAGGAACACAAAGAGAATACGTATAATTTTTTATTTTGTAGATTAAATTATTTAAATGATAAGGTTTAGGGATAATCTTAACTATTTACGAAATAAAATACTTGGCCTAATTTTGTGGGATGTAATTTCCTCCTTATTTTTTTGGCGTCCTAAATCATATGGAGCAATATATTCTATAAGTTTTTTTTTTTTTTTTTAACTTGATATTATCCTGATGATGTGTTTGTGTAATTGTGATAGAACTAAATGCCTTGAATAATTCGGTCGAGTTTTTTTTTTCGAAGTATTATTTTTATTATTTTTTTTTTACACTTATCCACTACAACACAAATAAAAATAAAAATAAAAGAAATCAACATGGATACACCCTACATGGGTCGTTTGAGGAGTATTATTATTTATTTTATTTTTTTCCTTTAATTAATCTTATTCATAATTATCTAACTTATATATAATGGCTAAATACAATTTAAAAGGAAGATGGACTAGTCCATTGGGCTGTCAAAATAAAGAAACTATATTGGGCTAAAATGGTAAAATTCATTAATTTTGGCTCTTTGACCTTGACCCGAATGATAAAAAAAGGACCCGATCCGAATATTAGAACATTACGCGATTTATGATACGCGAGAAGAATATTAATTCATGAAATAAAATATAGGAATATTCTATTATTTCGAATGACATAGGAATGTCACATAAAAGAATTCGGATTTAGAAATCACGAATATATATATAATCGTTGGTTTGAAAACCGAGACGATTCTTCGAATAACAACATCATACGTAGGAATGTACTATCATGTAAACACACCTTTTCATTTAATAAATAATATAGAAATATTATTTAATTTATATAGAAAATAATCTAATCAAATAAAATGACATGGCAAGGATACTAGTTAACGAAAGTTAAATACTTAATAGAAAAAGATAACGGAAAAAAGTAGGGTCGTGACAACAACCGCCCTAGCAGAGGACTCAACGATGTCTACGCTAGTCAACGTGGAAGACTGATCCGCCATATGTATAAATACGTAAAGGTAAAAAAACTACAAATTGATAGAAAAAGTAATGACCAGAGAGAAGAAGAAAGGGTACCTCTTTTTGTGAAAAAACTGTTGGTTTTTGAAGAAGAAAACGATGGAAGATATGAAGGTTGTAAAAAGTGAAAATATTGAAGAGATGTGGCTATTTATAGGTTTCAAAGAAATTGATCCAACAGTCCAGATGTAACGACCCAACCCGTTAAACTCCGCAAATTTTTTTTTTTAAAAGGGGGACAGGCCAAGCCTGTCAAGAAAATACCGCAGCGCGGTACATCTGGCCGCGGCGCGGCCTACAACGGGGACTGAAGGTCAGAACCCATCTCAAAGCTGATACCAAAATGCGCTTAATGTCACGGCGCGCCCCAAAGAGGTCGCGACTCTAACAACCCGTCCGAATCCATCAGGACGAATACATTATATTTGGTTACATCGTGAGGTACTTGACCTCTATATGATACAATTTTACAAATATTGCATTCGTTTTTAAAAGACAAACTTTCATTACATCGAAAGTTGACGATATGCATACCATTTCATAATATATCCAACTATAATTGACTTAATAATATTCTTGATGAACTCAACGACTCGAATGCAACGTCTTTTGAAATATGTCATGAATGACTCCAAGTAATATCTCTAAAATGAGCAAATGCACAGTGGAAGATTCTTTCATACCTGAGAATAAACATGCTTTCAAGTGTCAACCAAAAGGTTGGTGAGTTCATTAGTTTAACATAAATAATCATTTCCCTCATTTTAATAGACCACAAGATTTTCATTTTTCATTTCTCATAAATATACGTCCCGTGCATAGAGACAAAAATCATTCATATGGATTGAACACCTGGTAACCGACATTAAAAAGATGCATATAAGAATATCCCCTATCATTCCGAGAAATCCTTCGAACATGATAAAACAATATCGAAGTACTAAAGCATCCGCTACAACGGATGGAGTTTGTTGGGCCCAATAGATCTATCTTTAGGATTCGCTTCAATTAGTAGACTGGTTTACTAATTCTTAGGTTACCAAGTAAAACGGGCATATTCGGCTTCGATCATTCAACCATATAATGAAGTTTCAATTACTTGTGTCTATTTCGTAAAACATTTATAAAAGCAGCGCATGTATTCTCAGTCCCAAAAATATATATTGCAAAAGCATTTAAAAAGAGAGCAAATGAAACTCACCTAATATATTTTGTAGTAAAAATACATATGACTATATTGAACAACTGAACAATGCAGGGTTGGCCTCGGATTCACGAACCTATATCATTCGTATATATACATTAAAATATATACTTGTAATCGAACAATTTCATATCTTAAAACCCTATGTATTATATATTTTGTTTATATATATATTTGAAAATGATTATTATTTATATAGTTATATTAATATGTCTATATCTTGAAAATACCTAATTTGTAGTATATAAGTTTTTATAAGGTTAATATGCTTTATATATAGTTATATGGCTTATTAATATAATTGTAGTATATGTAATAAATATGTTTTATATTCAAAATATTTATTTGTTTAGAAATGATGGTTTTGATATTAATGTTTTATTACTAAGAATAATAATAATACTAATAATAACTTCATTAAAAATGATAATTTTAATAATAGTAATGATATTGTTAATAATGATACTTTTATCTAGTTATAAGATTAATAATACTAATAGTTACAAAAGTGATACTAATATTAATATTAATCATACTCGTATTAATAATAATAACACCAAAATGACAAGATTTATAATAACCTTACTTATAAGAGTATTAATGAAAATTTATGTTTCTAATACTTATAAAGAAAATTATAATATTTGTAACGATAATATTTGTAATACTAATAATGTCAATAATAATCATAATAATAACAATAATCCTAATTGTAATTATGATACTTATACTAAGGTTAACGAATTTGATAATACTCTTTATTTGATTAAAACAATGATATTTCTAAATATTAGGAGTAATAATAATTATCATAATTTAATAATTTTAACAATAATATCATAATAATAATAATGTTAATAATAATAACACCTATCATGGCAAATATAATAATAATAATAATAATAATAATAATAATAAAAATAATAATAATAATAATAATAATAATAATAATAATAATAATAATAATAATAATAATAATAATAATAATAATAATAATAATAATAATAATAATAATAATAATAATAATAATAATAATAATGAATACAACCTTTGAAGACTTGTTTAAAAAGATTACTCCACCGCCAGGACTCAAACCCGTGACCTCTCGAATACCCGTCAAATGCCTAACCATTCCTCTGCTTAACACTTTCCTGAATTAATCTGTTTCCTAATATACTTATTTCATATTAATTACTCGCCCCTATCTTCTTCATCTTTATCGCTTACACTGACCAGGAACCCAACTCCAAATCAATTAACTAAATAATGTTTGAACTAGAATTTTAATTGAAATAGTCGGTAATTACTGCTGGTTCAATAAAAAAAACGAAAAAAATAACCTGATGTGGACGTGATGAAGATAGTTTCAACTCAAATCCAAATTTCAAAATCCAAAACGTTTTTGACGAAACTTACAACATGAAATAGATATTAAAACATTCCTAAAAACTTTCTGGATCACTACTTTAGCTTGAAACATCAATACGATCTCCAATTTTGCTAAGAATAAAACCTTTTGACTTTTAAATTTTAAACTTTGACTTCAAAATTAAGACTCAATTTGATAAATTGGATTACTAAATTTTCCAGAAAGATCGTTTAAAATATTCCAAACAAAACTACATTAACACATTTTGAAATTGGTTTCGAATTCAAGGTTTTGATAAAAATAACCCAAATACAGAGCCGTCGACTGTTCTTTATATTTTTTCTGATTTTATTTCTCAGTGTAGTGATAAATGAATTTTTTTGAATAACGAAATGGGGTCTTAATGCTTATAATCGATTCATAATTGTTGTGTAGTGAATTGTGACGTCGACCCTTAACAATACCCGACATGAATTTGACAGATATAAAAATTAAGAAAAAAAATATCGATGGTTAGCTGGATTTCAATCTACCTGTACGATTGATTACGATGTGTAATGATTTAGAAGACAAAAACAAATTTTTAATACAGTTTGATTGTAACTTGTAACCAATTTGTACGATTTTCTTGATTTTATATCATATATAATTAATATTAATAACTAATAAATATAATAATAATAATTATATTAATAATAATAATAATAATACTAATAATAATTATATTAAAAATAATAATAATATTTTGTTAATGATTGTAGAAATAATAATAATTCCAATAATACTAATAATATAATAATTTTATTAATAATAATAATAATAATAATAACATTAATAATAATAATAATAATTATAAAAATGATAATGATAATATTATTAATGATAATAATAAAATATTGATTTTTAATGATAATAATATCTAATGATAATACAAGTAATAATTATAATAAGTTATATGTTTTCAATTTCATATCTATATATTTTATATTATAAATAATAATATTAATATTACATATATCAATATTTAACATTAACATTAAAGATTAATAATAATAATCATAATACTAACAATAATAATTTTTAATCATGATAACTTATACATATCAAATTCTACATATATTATATAATAATATTAATAATATAAATATTAGCATTTATAATGAAAGTAAGGTTGGTAATATAACTTTAATATTTTAAATTGTACTTAGTCTTTATTATTAATATGATATAATAACATATATGGAATATTTAATATTTATACATTTTATATATATATTATAATATACATACAACATTAATTATGTATAGATTCATATATATATATATATATATATATATATATATATATATATATATATATATATATATATATATATATATATTTATTAGCAACTTCATTATTTTATATACTACTTTACATATTCAACTCAATTAATTAAATTGTATTTTATTTTACATATTTAATTTAAGTTATGCTTCATTACTTCTAACTATTATACATCCTTATATTTACATATATATACATATTTATTTACAAACAATTGTTCGTGAATCGTCGAGAGCAGTCGAAGGTCAATTGAATATATGAACATCGTTTCCATAATTTTCTAAATTCAACATTACATACATTGCTTATCGTATCGAAGTCATATAAAGATTAAGTTTAAATTTGGTCGGAAATCTCCGGGTCATCACAGCGGTGCGACAACACTCTGGAGCTGATTCTAGCTTAATAAAATTTACACAAGTGCCAATTTCCGCGAATACGAAAACAACATTTCAAAAGGGCTTCACGTCACGTAAATAAGCGAAGTTTATGAGTTTAAGACTCCCGTTCAAGTAATTGACCACCGGGCATCATTCGCCCATTTACACACCAAAATATAAGTTTCGACGGACAAATTTAATTACCAAACAAAACCCGAGCATGGTTTTTGGGATTAAACTACCCAATTCTAGGTCGAACTTCAAAAGCTATTCTCTAGCATAATCAATAAGGGAGATCGCTACTCCAAACGTATACCCTTTCCTTTGTCCACGCCGGAGCCTAAAAAAAGTAAACAACGAGAGGGTAAGCAAACGCTTAGTGAATGCAATAATTATACACATACATATATAATATACCTACTTGCAAACACTTACAAATATACCGCATATACGCTAGCAATATAATTAGCATACCATCTCAAGTACAAAGCTAATAACCTCCAATACCGCAACTAGCATAATCAATAGCATATAATCGAAACAATATAATATGCTACACTACAACACATAACCATGGTTAACCAATCGTACAAGGGATGGTACTCAAATTTTCCATCGGTGTTCATAACAACCATTAGAGTACTTAACACGTCGTACACTAATCCCACGGGTGGCATCTTAACACGTTGATGCTTCACCCCGGGTGGCGTCTTAACACGTCGACATTTCACCTGTGATAGTTCTTGGAGTGGCATCTTAACACGTCGATACTTCACTCTGAGTGGTGTCTTAACACGTCGACACTTCACTCTTCATCTTATTTAGGGTGGCATCTTAACACGTCGATACTTCACCCCGAGTGGTGTCTTAACACATCGACACTTCACTCATCACGTGAAATGTGGTGTCTTAGCACATCGACACTTCACATCTCACGCTACCACAAATAAATACATTATATACCTACGCATATAATTATTCCACTCACCTTAAAGTCTTTTGTGAAAGATAATCGAGCTTGCAACCTTCAATGTAACGTACCTATTACATTATGCATATAATCATCACACAATCAAGTTGGTCAACCAACTCACTCACCATCCTAGCGTCATTTTGACCCATAGTGCAATTTCGACCCATTTGCACTCTTAACCCCAATATTAGGTCAACTTCACCAAAACCCTAGCACTAGCCAAATATGGTCTTAATACACTTATTAACTCAAGGTTGGTGTGTGTTTTCATACTTATTTAACAACTTAGGTCATCAAAGACTCATTTGACCCATTTCAAGGTTAACACACCAATTTGGGTCATCAACATACCCAAATAACACCCACTTACTAAATATCAAAGTGTGTTAGTGATTAACTAACCATTTAAGACTCATAAACACCAATTATCACTTTGAAACCCTAGGTTAGTCATTCTTGAGTCCTCACCCAAAAACCCCCAAAATCACCAACAATGGGTTTTGTGTTCATCACTAACCTAAAACCCCAACCATTAATCAATTAAAATAAGGAAATCAAGATTACGACCTACCACCACAATCACAACGTAGCTATTGACTAGATGAATAACTTTAATACACGCGCTTTGGCCCGAAATTAACTTCTTCCTCCTTGATTTGAGCTTTCTCTCTCTCAAAGTGTTTCTCACTCTAAAATTGAATGGGAGAAATGATAAGGTTGGTGGATGTGAACTAAGGACTCCAACTAGGCTTTTAGTGGCTTTTAATCCAGCCTCAAGTGAAAAGACCAAAATGCCCCACGTTTAATTAAATTAAAACAAAGAATTAGTGTCTGACGATGGTCGCGCCGCGGACCTAATGGTCGTGCCGCGGCCCCCTGCTGGAACTGATTCTGGCAGCTTTATAATATATTCACCTTTATGTACCAATCGAACTTGGGTCTTACACCAGATCAAAGAACTACTTTGAATGCACATCAAGGTTTACCATGGTTTGTGTGATAATTATTCATTAGCTCTTTCGTAATCATAATGTTATCCGAGATTCACCTCCCTAGAATGAATGCCGATTGGTTTGGACTAACAAGTTAATCCAAACATGTTCTGATCCGATTTGTAATGACCTTACTGATACATTTATAAATGGTGTTACAACACGAAATGGGCCTGAAGTCATTTACTACATTCGGCGTTTGAGTCTTAGGAAGAAGGGATAACAATGTGTGATTTATCTCCGTAAGAATCTGACCATTCTGAAAAAATTGTTGAACAGCAGCAGTAACGTCACCACCGACGACCTCCCATGCCTTTTTAAAAAAGCTGAGGAATATCCATCAGGCCCCGGAGATTTATTCCACCCGATATCAAACATTGCGTCCTTAACCTCATTAGGTGTCACAACACGAATCATAAAATTCGTCTCCTCTTCGGATAGTTTGTTGACAAATAGATCAGAAGGATTAGACAAGCTTTGACAAAGCTCAGCTTGGCCCAAAAACTGCTTATAGTGATCAATAAAGACATTAGGGACTGCACTACCTTCAACAATCTCACCTCTATTATTTGCAACCTCCTGAATACGGTTTTTATTAATGCGCCCTTTCACAACATGATGAAAATAGCTAGAGTTACTGTCACCTACACGAAGCCATTCAATCTTGGATTTTTGTTTTAAAAGTCTCTCCTCTTCAATGACAGCCTCATTGAATTCTTTCATGACCTTACTAGCTAGATCTCTTACCAAAGTATCATGAGGATTAAAATCAGCTCGCGATTAAGCCTTGTCAAGATCCAACTGCAGCTGAACCAGCTGTTTATGAATATCCCCTTTCTCCCAAGTTAATTTCCTTAGAATCTTCTTTAGATCCTTAAGACGCGTGATCACAGAAAACATAAGATGTCCCTCTATGTTCTTTGTCCAAGCAGCTGCAACAATCGGCTTAAAATTATCTTTATGAACGATAAAGTTATAAAACTTAAACGGTATCGTCTTTTTAGTCAAATTCATCGGAATCTTTAAGATAGCTGGACAGTGATCAGATATCCTATAAGGCAGGAATTGAGCATACGAGTTAGTAAATGCTTCCAAGAACCCATCATTCACCAATACTATATCTATTTTCTTCAAAGTCCCCGAGTTAGAGTTAGGTTTTTGATTCCATGTATAGTGAAATCCGGTATAGTTATTATCCGAAACTTGTATTTCCTTCCTCAACACATTCCAGGAATTCGTGCATATCAATAGTTGATCTTGAAGTTCCAGCTTGAGAGTTTTCTATACTAAGCGATGCATTAAAATCGCCCATTAAAACCCATGATTTTTGCACCACAAAACCTTTGTGCATTTTGTTTATACAGCCAATCAGTATTCTGACATGACAATGAACTACTTGATCAGACGCTGCCACCACCAAAAGATGTACAATATTTGGGTTCCAACCAAATATAATACCAGTACCTCGATTACAAAAATTGCTATTCAAAGTCCACTGCCATGTAGTGAAAACCGTACTACATACCTTTGATAAACAATCTATAGAAACATGAGACTCAAAGATTGCACATATACTAAGTTTGTTACCCGTAACAACCTCCACGACTTCGTTTTGTTTGGGGAGATGATTCAAACCCCGTATATTCCATGCCGCAAAACTAATCATTGCAAACCATCGAGACCGGGAGTGCTTGTTCCCTCACTTAGCTTGGATGCAATAAATTTTTCTGTTTCCTCATTATCCGTTTCTGCATCGCTAGCCTCGTCCATGAGTTTAAAAGTATCACCATCATCAATATTTAAACCCGTAAACATATTCTAAGTCGCGATTGAATCTACCTCATGATCCTTCTTTGTGAAGCTTGGTCCAGCCATTGAATTCACTGGTTGTTCCCCCTTGTTGTTAATTTGTTTACGACGATACAAAAATTTTGGCTTTGGTTTAGCCACGTTATATCCCTCCTTCCCAAGGTTCTTAAGCTTTGATCCCCTTCCTAAGGTTCTTAAGCCTTGTTTTTGAAAATGAGCTGGGTGATGCTTACATGCAAATTACTGATCTTACCATCGACCTGCCATTAAAACAAGGGGGAATGACAAAGAAGCACCAGCTGCTCATATACTGGTCTGACGCCAGGGATGCTTGAGTATCTTGCTACTCGGGGTGGAGCTACCTAAGTGACTGCCTCTGGTACTACACCAGCTGAGGGGGAGGGAGCTCAGCGAAAGCCAGCCTAGAAATACAAGCAGCCAGCTACCATAACTTGAACAACCACCATCGCAGAAACTGGTAAAGCAGTAGTTGTATTAGAATCTAGTGCTCTCTAATCATAAAGAACAGCCCTAGTCTTATATACTGACTACCCACCTCTAGTTTTGGAATCCGTTGCTCATCCATTTCTTGGGAACAGGCAAAGCTAAATGATTGAAAGCTGGCTCCAAGCAGGACAAAGGGGCGAAAGCACTAGTCTCAACTGCTGCTCTTGACAAGGATGCTGCTATGGAACCTGGTGCGTCTCTAGACCAAACAGCAGAAATTACTAACATAATTGAAAATCTTTTATCTGTTGACTTAACTATTGATAGTAGAGTTAAAGGTTTGTCCTTTGCTCCCAAGCTGACTGGTTTTAAAACTAGTGTTAAGAGGAGTAGCAACCCATACTCTTCTAACAAGGCACTTCCACATTTTTCAAAATTATACTTCAAGAAATATCCTCTACTGACATTACAACCAGCAGAGAACATACTTGACCCCCAAAACAGACTTGAGCTGGGTCCTCATCATGTTGAACCAGCTCAGGAAACTACTTAGTCCACTTATAACTTGGATCATGATAAGATTCACACTAATATATCTAAAGAAGCTAAAACTCTTACATTATCTGAGTCATCATGTGTTGCCAATGAGTCAGCAGAGTCACAACTGAACTTACAGACACCATACTCTGTCTCAATCGAAGGGCTAACTAAAACACATGTTTGTCCCCAGAGACCAACATTAGATGCAATTGTTGAGTCAAATTTATTTGATTCTACTATTGCTAACATAACTTGTTCCATTGTTTAAGATCTTAGCAGGACAGCTGATATTGTGTCTACTGGTTCTGTGGCTACTACGTGCGAGTCTTCTATTGCTGCTGGTATTGGACCTGATATATCTATTGATAAAGCTGATGTTGCTAGTGATACTGGGGATATAGTTGATGCTGGTTCAACTGTTCCTACTGTTACTGAGGAGATGGTTATTGATGATGATGATTCTGTGATTCCTCCTCCTATTCCCATTATTACTACTACAACTACTGTTTCTAAAGTGTTTGGTGATGAAGTTAATCAACCCACTTCTGCTAGTGATGAGTTTGTGGATGCAACCAAGGGTGAAATTGTATCCACTGATGAACTTATTTCTGCAAATGCTGCTTATTCTGAAAAGGTCCTCCCTGGTACAGATGCTGGTTCCCCGATAACACAAGTGAATGCTTGTACCGATACTACTACCACCACTGAATCTGCTAAGGCTGCTGTGTCTCCTGAAAAGCCTAAGTATGGTTTCCAGGTACTAGATCCAGAGGAGGTTGTACCTAAATTTGTCTATAAGGGAGTCTCCATTGCTCCTAAAGTTTCCCTCCTGGTGGACCAGCTGACTATTGATCCACAAAGTGCTTTAGTTGCAGCCAGCAAACTGCCTGATGAGGAGCTGACTCAGCTACTTGCATAGTTGGACCAACCAATAAGAGAGGAGGTTTATGAGAGGCTAGCTACACTTGATAACTTTAATGAGCAGCCATACTACCACTTCTTTGGTATGGCTCATGCTGCCTCCCCATGGCCTGGTACATGGAGGCCTCTTGAAATGTCCCGTTCATATCGATTATAAATGTTTCATATTAATTGATCTCTTTGCGAGGTTTTGACCTCTACATGAGACGTTTTTCAAAGACTGCATTCATTTTTAAAACAAACCATAACCTTTATTTTATCGACAAGGTTAAAAAGACACCACCTAGATTATCAAGAAATGATATATTCTAAAAATATCACACTTACACACTACCAATACATATTGGTTTACAATATTAATATGTTACAACAAAGTAAATATGGAATGCAGTTTTAAACAATATTATACAATCATGCTGACACCGAATCTTGTCCATATTTTAGCATGCAACAGCGGAAGCTCTTAATAATCACCTGAGAATAAACATGCTTTAAACGTCAACAAAAATGTTGGTGAGTCATAGGTTTAACCTATATATTTATCAAATCGTAATAATAGACCACAAGATTTCATATTTCAATATACATCCCATACATAGAGATAAAAATCATTCATATGGTGAACACCTGGTAACTGACATTAACAAGATGCATATAAGAATATCCCCTATCATTCCGGGAAATCCATCGGACATGATAAAAAATGAATTCGAAGTACTAAAGCATCCGGTACTTTAGATGGGGTTTGTTAGGCCCAATAGATCTATCTTTAGGATTCACATCAATTAGTAGATCGGTTTACTAATTCTTAGGGTACCAAACAAAAGAGGCATATTCGACTTCGATCATTCACCCGTATAATGTAGTTTCAATTACTTGTGTCTATTTCGTAAAACATTTATAAAACTGCATGTATTCTCATCCCAAAAATTTTAGATTTTAAAAGTGGGACTATAACTCACTTTCACAGATTTTTACTTCGTCGGGAAATAAGACTTAGCCACTGGTCGATTCACGAACGTATAACAAATATGTACATATATATCAAAGTATGTTCAAAATATATTTACAACATTTTTTATTACGTTTTAATGATTTGAGTTTATTAAGTCAGCTGTTCTCGTTAGTAACCTACAACTAGTTGTCTACAGTTAGATGTACAGAAATAAATTGATATATATTATCTTGAATCAATCCACGACCCAGTGTATACACGTCTCAGGCTAGATCACAACTCAAAGTATATATATTTTTGGAATCAACCTCAACCCTGTATAGCTAACTCAAACATTACTGCATATAGAGTGTCTATGGTTGTTCCAAATAATATATATACATGGGTCGATATGATATGTCAAATATTTGTATACGTGTCTATGGTATCCCAAGATTACATAATATTTTAGAATATATGTATTATACAATATAAGTTAGCTAGGATATGATTAATATAGATTTGTTACTAATTTTCACGTAGCTACAACAAGTAAAAACATCCAATCTTGTTTTACCCATAACTTCTTCGTTTTAAATCCGTTTTGAGTGATTCAAATTGCTATGGTTTCATATTGAACTTAAGTTTATGAATCTAAATATAAAAATTATAAGTTTATAGTCAAAAATACAGGTTACAATTCAATATTATAAGAGGTAGTCATTTCCATCGAAAGAACGACGTCTTGATGACCACTTTGAAAAACATACTTCCACTTTGAGTTTAACCATGATTTTTGGATATAGTTTCATGTTCATAATAAAAATAATATTGCCAGAAGAATAACTTTTAAATCAAAGTTTATCATAGTTTTTAATTAACTAACCCAAAACAGCCCGCGGTGTCACTACGACGGCGTATATCCGGTTTTACGGTGTTTTTCGTGTTTTCAAATTTAAATCATTAAGTTAGCATATCATATAGATATAGAACATGTGTCTAGTTGATTTTAAAAGTCAAGTTATAAGGATTAACTTTTATTTGCGAACAAGTTTAGAATTAACTAAACTATGTTCTAGTGATTACAAGTTTAAACCTTCGAATAAGATAGTTTTATATATATGACTCAAATGATGTTATGAACATCATTACTACCTCAAGTTTTGTGGATAAACCTACTGGAAATGAGAAAATATATCTAGCTTCAAAGGATCCTTGGATGGCTTGAAAGTTCTTGAAGCAAAATCATGACACGAAAACAAGTTCAAGTAAGATTTCCACTCGAAATAAGATTGTTATAGTTATAGAAATTGAATCAAAGTTTGAGTATGAGTATTACCTTGGATTAGAAAGATATCTTACTGTAAATAAGAAAGATTTCTTGAGATTAGATGATCACTTGAAATGGATTTGCAAGATTGAAAGTAAGCTAGCAAACTTGGAAGTGTTGTTGGTGTGTTCTTGAGTAGTTGTTTTGTAACTTGGTTTATGTATGGATTTATGAACTAGATTGAGCTAGATTTTGATGAAGATGATGAAGAACACTTAGAACAATGGAAGAAAACTTGAGAGAGTTTAGTTTGATGCATAAAAATTGAAAAATGAAAATGTTTATGGTGATGATTGAAAAAGTGATGTAGGTACTCCATATAAGGTCACATTAGTTTGTAATTTTGTGTAATCATTTATGCTAGCTGCCAAATGATGGTTCCCACATGGTTAGGTGACTCACATAGGCTACTAAGAGCTGATCATTGGAGTGTATATACCAATATTACATACATTTAGAAGCTGGGTATTGTACGAGTACGAATACGGGTGCATACGAGTAGAATTGTTGATGAAAATGAACGAGGATGTAATTGTAAGCATTTTTGTTAATTAGAAGTATTTTGATAAGTGTCTTGAATTCTTTTAAAAGTGTATGAATACATATTAAAACACTACATGTATATACATTTTAACTGAGTCGTTAAGTCATCGTTAGTCGTTACATGTAAGTGTTGTTTTGAAACATTTAAGTTAACGATCTTGTTGAATTTGTTAACCCATTGTTTATTATATCTAATGAGATGTTAAATTATTACATTATCATGATATTATGATGTATTAATATATCTTAATATGATATATATACATTTAAATGTCGTTACAACGATAATCGTTACATATATGTCTCGTTTCGAAATCCTTAAGTTAGTAGTCTTGTTTTTACATATGTAGTTCATTGTTAATACACTTAATGATATGTTTACTTATCATTTATCATGTTTAAATATAGTGTATCAATATCCTAATATGATTCATATGTATTTAATAAGACGTTGTTATAACGATAATCGTTATATATATCGTTTTCGAGTTTCTTAATTCAATAGCCTCATTTTTATGTATATAACTCATTGTTAAAATACCTAATGAGATACATAATTATCATAATATCATGTTAACTATATATATATATATATATATATATATATATATATATATATATATATATATATATATATATATATATATATATATATATATATATATATATATATATATATATATATATATATATATATCATCATATAGTTTTTACAAGTTTTAACGTTCGTGAATCGCTGGTCAACTTGGGTGGTAAATTGTCTATATGAAACCTATTTCAATTAATCAAGTCTTAACAAGTTTGATTGCTTAACATGTTGGAAACACTTAATCATGTAAATATCAAATTCATTTAATATATATAAACATGGAAAAGTTCGGGTCACTACACCTCTTAAGTTCATTTTAATCCAGATACTGTAGGGTTGTCATGCAAGATATTCCTGATTCGACAGTACCTTCTAATTCATCAAATTCTTCCTCATCATCTTCTTCATCAGATGGTGATGCTAATAAAGGTACTGGTAAGGAAGAGCCAGTAGTTCCAGATCATACTGCTGGATTTAAAGATAAACCAGTGGATCTTAATACTTATGCAGATGATTCTACTACCAAGGATACTAGTGGTTCTTAGCCTTCGGGTGAAGGTAAAAATGATGGTGATCATGGTGATGATTCAGATTCTGACCTTCCACCTCCACCACCCCACAATGGTACTCCTATTATTGCTGCTACTGCACAACCATCAACCAATGCAGTTGATGTGTCTGAGATGGAAGCGTTGTCTACCTTTTCTATCAACAGGACCGTTACCAGAATCACCCCTGATATTACAAGAACCATCAGGGACACCATCATTGATAATGTTGCTAAAGAAATTCGATGTGATGGCTGTATTACTACATCAGTTATTGAAACCCAGCTACGTCAGACCAATGCCTTTGCTAACTTGACAGTTGATGCTATCAGGCTGCATTATGAAGAAGAAGAAGAACTAAAGTAGAGGATCATCTCTCATAATGAGTACACTGATCATATAACATGCCTTCAAGCAGAATTAGATCTTGAGAGATCAAGGAATAGATTCCTAAATGATGAGAACAGAATGTTGGAAGAAATAGTAGAGTCATATGAATAGCAAATGGCTACAATGATTCCTGTTACTGCTTATCTTTGAATGTTTGAGACGATGCAATGAATGGCTGATCTTCAAGCTGATGTTAGAGACAGTGTCAATCAATTGGCCATGGGTTTTGCTAGAAACGAAGTTAGAACGTCCAACCTATGTCTTCAACAATATGGTGTGGACCCTGGTGCTAATCTATCTCCTGCTGATGCTGACTGGAACAAATTTGCATTTTCTATGCCTGAATCAGAAAGTGATCTTGATGTCTCTGTTCCCCCAGGCTCTACTTCTGCCTCTGCTGACGACAAAAAGGGGGAGAAGAAATCTACACGTCAAAAGAAGAGAAAACAATCTGGGAGGAGCATGAGCATGAAAAGGCTCCAAAGCAGCAGAGGAAAGATGATGGTGGTGGTGATGGTGATGATGGTGATGTTCAAGGAAGAACTGGCCCTAAGCCCAGTAATGCTCATACTGAAGCAGGTGTTAAGGGTGCTGGTGGATCTCAACCCAGCATTCGTGCCACACCTGTGGATGATATTGGTTCTGGCAGTAAGCCCAGTGATAATGTGTCTGAACTGGTTTTGGCTGAATCTTTTGTTGCCTCTCAATCCATTAAAAAGAAATTAAAACAAAAAATGGAGAGACACCAGAAGAAATAGCAGGATTTAAATGATGTATTTAATGTCAAGTTTGAGGCCTATGCTGAAAAGAAAAAGCACAGAATTGAGCATAGAAGAGGTCTCTCTCGTGATCAGCTTGAAATTCACAATGAGCTACTCAGCATTAGTCAACATAAGAAAGATGCACGAAAAAGAAATGCTAAGTTCATAGTGAAGTATGACAAGAAGAAGGCAAAAATGTATACAGAGCGAGCAGAAAGAACAAAGAACATGACACCTGAAGGGATTCACAAGTACTTGCATTCTGATAGGTCAGGGGGAGAGAGGGCAAATGTATTTCTTCAATGGCTAGCTGGTATGATGAAATCCAGCCAACCCTCTCAACCAGCAACTCCTGCTCAGCCAGTTACACAATCAAAGCCAGTAGAAGTTGTTAATCTCGATGGTGATGATGAGAAGCCAGTAGAGATAGATCTGTCTACTACTGAGGGGGAGTATCTTGATATAACTCTTCTACTACCCACACAAGAACCATTATTTGAAACTAAGCTAATTGATAAACAAAGGGTAAATTATGCCCTCAAGGACAACCAGCCCCTAAGGAAAGAGCCCTTATTTGAGGCAGCTAATGAAGATACTGTGGTAGTTATACCAGCTGATACTAATCAGTCAGCTGGTAATGAAGACACGGCATAGAGTACTGTGACAGAAGACCCAGCTAGTAGTGTGATGCTGGGAGATAGAAGTGTAGAAGACCTAGCAAAGGAGGATGAGCTGGGAGGTATAACTGATAATGACTCTGCTGTTGCTGCTGATTATAATGTCTAGGGGTAGTGGCAACTCAATGTTTGTGCTATCACCACTACCAGCATGCATTCACACTCACTTTGATAGGACACTGGGTGATCTCCATTTCTATGAACTAGTGGGTCCTTCTGGAACAGCAGAGCTACCGTATCAATATCCTCCATCTTCCCTAAAGAAAAATGATAAACATACTACATGGGAAGATGAACCAGTTGCACGCAAGAAGCCTGATCCTAGAAAAATAAATCCAGATGAAAGGGAGGCTATAGGCTTGAGATTTCTGTTGATGAGCTGCTTAGCATACATGCAGCAGGGAGAACAGAGAGAATTTGCCATATTAGAATGTTGTATCATCCTCTTGATCAACAATTCTATATTAATGCTATGGATTGCAACATTGCTATTGGTGTGTTCTTAGAGAATAGTGGCTAAAGACTCCACACTGATAAGGAGAAGGCACTCTTTTATGAGGCTGTGCAACTGGGTATGGACTTACAACAATATTTCAATTCCATGACTACTGATGAAGGAAGGCAATTGATAGCAGCTGCAAAATCACTGAACATCACAATTAATGATTATATTACAAGTGTTCAACTGGAACAACAAACAAGGGATGATGTTGAATATGCTGAAAGATTGAGGCTTAGGTAACAAGAAGCTAAACTGGTTGCTGATAGAAAACAAGAAGCTGAATCACTCAAATTACCAAAAGACATAGTTAAAGCTCAGGACAAAGTTTTAATAAGCTTGAGGCTGCTGAGAATGTACCCATGGAAACTCTACAAGAAACTGAAAGAATAAGAGAATTATCTGATAATTTCTTCAGGAGCAGGTACGTTGATGTAATGACCAGAAGAGCCAACCCTGGTAAGATTATCAAGATTCATAAAGGAACAAAAAGGGCCTTCAGTATCAGCAGGGATAATAATGTCTATGAGAAGGTAGATTACACAAATCTGAGAACTTTTGGATTTAGTGAATGGATGGAGATGCTGCAGTAGTTCATTGGTAAAGTCAAAGTAATCTCAAAAATACACTGAAACTTGAGTTACAAGACCTATTCAATAAAGTAGTCAAGTATGGAAATGCACCAGTGATAAATGTAGAAGAAGTATTAGCTCAAAAGCCAAGAAGAAATAAATCCATTGATGCTGGCCCACATAGAAGAGATCCAATCATTCTACCTCCTTAAAATTCCTGTATTCGATATGTAAGACTTGCCTGAACTGTTCCCTGAAGCATGGGCAGCTGCTAAAGTAAAAGAAGAAGAGCTATCTGATGAAGAAAAGTAAAAGGAAAAAGATAATGATAGATAGCCTTCTGTTGTTCAACTTGTATCTTTTGTTATTTCACATTTCATTGTACTGCACTGTAATTATTGTATATATCTCATATAATGAATGTGAAATGAGTTAATCTACAAAAATCATATCAATTTATAAGATATAGATAACTCAACAAAAGATCCCAAAACAAACCTAAAGGGGACAAATTTTACAGCCTATTTCCTTTAGGTCCCTTAGTGCTGGCTTTAGTGTTTTCTTTATATATCATAGGTTTTGTCATCATCAAATAAGGGGAGATTGTTGAGTCCCCAAAATAATTAAGGATTTAATTATGACAAAACAATAATTATGTACACTAAAATGTTATGTGCAGCCAGCATAGGTTTAGTTATGTATAGACAGCAATTGTCGTTGTGTCAAGTGTTTTAGTATGCTGCCTATTCTACCAGCACAAGGTAGATAGTATTCTTCAATTAGCATAGGATGAGTGCCCAGTAAATCATGAAGATCAAGTGACTCAGCATAGAAGAACCAGCATAGCTGGTAAGCAGCATGCTACAAGAAGACATCTATGCTTACAAGTGACCTTACAAGACCACGTGGGAATGCATAAGTTTAACGCATGTGCAAACATGTGTAATACTTTTTCAACATCTAGGGAACCCAACATTCTATTTTTTTTATTCAAATAGTGGTGCCAAACTGAATTGGGATGTTCCTGCAAATAGCTACCAAAGGGGAAAGAGGAGAGCACGCTCTCTCATGTAGTTGTCCCCACAAGTACATACATCCTATGTACCAATGGACAATGAAACAATTACATGAATAATAGGACTACTATAAAGAGAAGTATTCACTATTGTAACAATTAGTGGTGTAGGTTTATTTAAATAGAGTCCAAAACGTGTAATAGCTTAAGATATCCTCTGTAGCTATAATCTAGGTGTAATCTGTATTCAACAAACTGTTATTCCCTAAGAATAGTTGTGATTCTTTGTGATTCATATCAATACAGAATAACCGTTGAAAATTACCTTTGACTCTTATTTAAAGTGCATGCTTGAATACTAAACTGTGATAACACTTAAGTTAATTTAAAGAATTGTATTCACCCCCCCCCCCCCTTTTACAATACTCATGTTGTTAATTATGGGACCAACAGTAAATACATAACAATTACATTAATAAAACCACACGCCACTAATTAAACAATTACATTGTCAACAATCTCCCCCTTAACGTGGGGTTTTCAAAAAATCACCCTTCTTCAATCACACTTGTCTTGCACCCTCAGCGGCCATTCTGTTGGCTTTTTCCTTAGCTTGTTGCGCACGAATCACATCACTCCCTTGTGGGTAGTTTTTTCATAGTGCTTTGGGATGATGAATCGCTTGATGCTGTTAAACCTGTATTTGAACCTTGGCACAAACTGAGAACCTGTGAAGTAATTCTTCTTCCTGTTGATTTCGAGTGAGGTATCAAATTGCCTCATATACAACCTGAACTTGAGAACCTCGTAGATGAGGTTTGCCATCTCATTTGTTAATAGCTTCTGGTAATTCTCGATGTTCTCCGTCCTCTTACATATGTCAAAGAATTTCAGAGCTTGTTTCAGGGTTCCATCTGAGTACTTTGAATATTTGGATTTGCGGATGAATATTGGCTTTTTGATTTTGTTGCGAAAGTTGTAGCCTTCTTCCGGAGCATCCAGGCAATAGCATATCCTAAAAGCTGACAAGTCCAAATTCTCGATTGTTTGATTTGATGTGAAAAGCAGGATCTTTTTTTGAATAGACTCAAGTCCTAATTGAAGATCATGTTAAGAGGCGAGCTTAATTATGTCCGTCATGAACCTTTTAACCCTTTCAATCACCGTATCGATCACCCAAGTCCTTAAAATCTTGTTCCTTAACCAGTTATATATAAATAACACGTCCATTGGATTGAGTTTGATCAGGTCATATTCGGAGAATGTGAACTCTTCATTGTTTGATCGTATAATATGAAAGAATGGGATGTATATTTTCCTTGCCATTCCGCGGCAGGATACCCGATTAATTATTAGAATCGGATATTGTTTTTGCTCCTCCAATTCAAACTCATCTTTGATCTTATACAGTTGCTTCATGTTTTGTACCTGTAAAGCTTGTTCCTATCACCAAAGTAGTCATAACATTTAATCGGATTGAACCTTTCAACCACCGGTAGATTGTTGAGTTTCTCTTCACTGGCGAAGATTCTATAAGCTTGTTCTTCCAACCAACAACCTTGGAGCACCTTTTCTTCCTGAGGTTCATTGAGATTGATCGAAATCTCTTTATGCTTGTTGCATTCACCATGTTGTGGTTCGGTTGATGTGGATTGGTAGGGAGTTGGTTGTACGGTGCCTTTGGGAAATCTAGGAGCTGGTTCACTGGTATATTCTTGAGTTATGAAGCGATCAAATTCATCCAATTCATTCTCATCAGGAGCCTCCAAGTTCACATAATTTTCTCTGGTGAATGCTCCTTCAATGATAACAGTTGGTTTAATTTTGGGTTTCACGATTTTGAAGTATTCTTCTTCTTCTTCAGTTTTGGGAATAAGTAGCTGAGGTGCAGATGCGGTGATTGTTTCAGTGGGTGTAGTGATTGTTTCAATAGAGGTAACCACAGCTTCATGACTTGCATGAGCAGAGAAAACAATTGTTTCCGTCATTTCAAATTCTTCTTCCTCTTTGACTTTTATGTACATTATTTCATCAAAGTTGTCAACATCGTCATTACAGTTAATTGTGATTACATTCAGTCCTTCGGGAGCTACATCATCTTCTTCTACAATGTGTTCTACCCCTTCAAATCATCCCTTCCGACAAACCAGAGTGATCAACAACTTCTTTTCCTTTTTGAGAAGAGTCGGGTTGGCTTTGTGATTGGCTCGTACTTTGAATAGCTCCCACTGTTGAGCTTCCTCCGATATTCTCCCCCTCATGTTGACCGCCGGCATCGGGGTCATCATGTCGCCTGGAGGAGGATGGTAAATCAGTGTGACAAGGAATCGGTTCAAGGACTGGTGGATAATGTAGTGACCCGAATTTTTCCATGTTTATATATATTAATTGAGATTGATATTTACATGATTAAATGTTTCCAACATGTTAAGAAATCAAACTTGTTAAGACTTGATTAATTGAAATATGTTTCATATAAACAATTGACCACCCAAGTTGACCGGTGACTCACGAACGTTAAAACTTGTAAAAACTATATGATGACATATATATGGATATATATATAGTTAACATGATACTATGATAAGTAAACATATCATTAAGTATATTAACAATGAACTACATATGTAAAAATAAGACTACTAACTTAATAATTTTTAAACGAGACATATATGTAACGATTATCGTTGTAAAGATATTTAATGTATATATATAATATTAAGGGATATTCATACATGATAATATCATGATAATATAATAATTTAAAATCTCATTTGATATTATAAACATTGGGTTAACAACATTTAACCAGATCGTTAACCTAAAGGTTTCAAAACAACACTTACATGTAACGACTAACGATGACTTAGCGACTCAGTTAAAATGTATATACATGTAGTGTTTTAATATGTATTTATACACTTTTGAAAGACTTCAATACACTTATCAAAATACTTCTACTTAACAAAAATTCTTACAATTACATCCTCGTTCAGTTTCATAAACAATTCTATTCGTATGCACCCGTATTCGTACTCGTACAATACACAGCTTTTAGATGTATGTACTATTGGTATATACACTCCAATGATCAGCTCTTAGCAGCCCATGTGAGTCACCTAACATATGTGGGAACCATCATTTGGCAACTAGCATGAAATATCTCATAAAATTACAAAAATATGAGTAATCATTCATGACTTATTTACCTGAAAACAAAATTACATATCCTTTATATCTAATCCATACACCAACGACCAAAAACACCTACAAACACTTTCATTCTTCAATTTTATTCATCTAATTGATCTCTCTCAAGTTCTATCTTCAAGTTCTAAGTGTTCTTCATATATTCTACAAGTTCTAGTTACATAAAATGAAGAATACTTTCAAGTTTGCTAGCTCACTTCCAATCTTGTAAGGTGATCATCCAACCTCAAGAATTCTTTGTTTCCTACAGTAGGTTATCATTCTAATACAAGGTAATAATCATATTCAAACTTTGGTTCAATTTCTATAACTATAACAATCTTATTTCAAGTGATGATCTTACTTGAACTTGTTTTCGTGTCATGATTCTGCTTCAAGAACTTCGAGCCATCCAAGGATCCGTTGAAGCTAGATCCATTTTTCTCTTTTCCAGTAGGTTTATCCAAGGAACTTAAGGTAGTAATGATGTTCATAACATCATTCGATTCATACATATAAAGCTATCTTATTCGAAGGTTTAAACTTGTAATCACTAGAACATAGTTTAGTAAATTCTAAACTTGTTCGCAAACAAAAGTTAATCCTTCTAACTTGACTTTTAAAATCAACTAAACACATGTTCTATATCTATATGATATTCTAACTTAATGATTTAAAACCTGGAAACACGAAAAACACCGTAAAACCGGATTTACGCCGTCGTAGTAACACCGCGGGCTGTTTTGGGTTAGTTAATTAAAAACTATGATAAACTTTGATTTAAGAGTTGTTATTCTGAGAAAATGATTTTTATTATGAACATGAAACTATATCCAAAAATTATGGTTAAACTCAAAGTGGAAGTATGTTTTCTAAAATGGTCATCTAGACGTCGTTCTTTCGACTGAAATGACTACCTTTACAAAAACGACTTGTAACTTATTTTTCTGACTATAAACCTATACTTTTTCTATTTAGATTCATAAAATAGAGTTCAATATGAAACCATATCAATTTGATTCACTCAAAACGGATTTAAAATGAAGAAGTTATGGGTAAAACAAGATTGGATAATTTTTCTCATTTTCGCTACGTGAAAATTGGTAACAAATCTATTCCAACCATAACTTAATCAACTTGTATTGTATATTATGTAATCTTGAGATACCATAGACACGTATACAATGTTTCGACATATCATGTCGACACATCTATATATATTTCGGAACAACCATAGACACTCTATATGTGAATGTTGGAGTTAGCTATACAGGGTTGAGGTTGATTCCAAAATATATATAGTTTGAGTTGTGATCAATACTGAGATACGTATACACTGGGTCGTGGATTGATTCAAGATAATATTTATTGATTTATTTCTGTACATCTAACTGTGGACAACTAGGTGTAGGTTACTAACGAGGACAGCTGACTTAATAAACTTAAAACATAAAAATATATTAAAAGTGTTGTAAATATATTTTGAACATACTTTGATATATATATGTATATATTGTTATAGGTTCGTGAATCAACCAGTGGCCAAGTCTTACTTCCCGACGAAGTAAAAATCTGTGAAAGTGAGTTATAGTCCCACTTTTAAAATCTAATATTTTTGGGATGAGAATACATGCAGGTTTTATAAATGATTTACAAAATAGACACAAGTACGTGAAACTACATTCTATGGTTGAATTATCGAAATCGAATATGCCTCTTTTTATTAAGTCTGGTAATCTAAGAATTAGGGAACAGACACCCTAATTGACGCGAACTCTAAAGATAGATCTATCGGGCCCAACAAGCCCCATCCAAAGTACCGGATGCTTTAGTACTTCGAAATTTATATCATATCCGAAGGGTGTCCCGGAATGATGGGGATATTCTTATATATGCATCTTGTTAATGTTGGTTACCAGGTGTTCACCATATGAATGATTTTTATCTCTATGTATGGGATCTGTATTGAAATATGAAATCTTGTGGTCTATTGTTACGATTTGATATATATAGGTTAAACCTATAACTCACCAACATTTTTGTTGAAGTTTAAAGCATGTTTATTCTCAGGTGAATACTAAGAGCTTCCGCTGTTGCATACTAAAATAAGGACAAGATTTGGAGTCCATGTTTGTATGATATTGTGTAAAAACTGCATTCAAGAAACTGATTTCGATGTAACATATTTGTATTGTAAACCATTATGTAATGGTCGTGTGTAAACAGGATATTTTAGATTATCATTATTTGATAATCTACGTAAAGCTTTTTAAACCTTTATTTATGAAATAAAGGTTATGGTTTGTTTTAAAAATGAATGCAGTCTTTGAAAAACGTCTCATATAGAGGTCAAAACCTCGCAATGAAATCAATTAATATGGAACGTTTTTAATCAATAAGAACGGGACATTTCAGTTGGTATCCGAGTGTTGGTCTTAGAGAACCAGAAATTTGCATTAGTGTGTCTTATCGAGTTTGTTAAGATGCATTAGTGAGTCTGGACTTCGACCGTGTTTTCTTTAAAAATGATTGCTTAACATTTTTGTTGGAAACTATATATTATTAACATGTATATATTATGTGATATATTAATCTCTTAACATGTTTGATATTGTGTGATAGATGTCTACCTCTAGCACAAATCCCATTGACTCACCTAATAATAACGAAGAGTCGAATATATATTGGACTGATTCACAAGTTCCCGAAGAAGAACCGGAAGAAGAATCAGAACCGGAAGAAGAATCAGAACCGGAAGAGCAGGAACCGGAGGAGGAAATAGAACCAGTGGGGGAAATAATAAAACGGTTAAGTAAAAGAAAATCCTCAACCAATCAACCAAGGTTAATTATGGTCAATGGTGTTTCCGCCAAGGAAGCAAAATATTGGGAGGATTACCAATTCTCCGATGAATCGGATTTCGACGAGAATTCCGATGATGTTATAGAAATTACCCCAACTGAATTTAAAAAGGTAAAAGAAAATAATAAGGTAAAGGGCATAAAAATAGAGAAATCTAATTCCAACCCCGATGAACTTTATATGTATCGTCAACCCCCGAAGCCCGTAAGTTGTAACAATGACCCGGGAACCTCTAAACCACCAGGTTTTTCTAAACCGTTTTGGAAAACGACAGCTCGTATTAGGGGAACATCATATATCCCTAGAAACTTGGCAAAATGAACCAAAACTAAAGAAGAAGAAACGAGCGAGTCGGAATAAGATAGTTGTATTCGTGTGGTGTAATATATGTAATATAGTGTGCTTATGCTTTATGATATATGTAAAAATTGCTTGTATTAATAAGTATTTTTTTTATGAATCTAACTCTTGTCTATTTTACAGTATAAAAACACAAAATGGATAGACAACCCAATATTTTAAGAGACCTACCCGGAGACATGATTGATGAAATCTTGTCTAGAGTCGGTCAGAATTCTTCGGCACAACTATTTACGGCGAAATCAGTTTGTAAGACATTCGAAGAACGTTCCAAGAATGTCTTGGTTTATAAGAGACTTTCGTTTGAAAGATGGGGGATATCACATTGGGAAACCCATAAGTTACGATGTGTTTACTTTGACGCATATATTGCAGGGAACCCAAATGCTATTTTACGCAACGGGTTAAGAAATTATTTTGACTCAATGTATCCGAATATAGGACTTCATGATTTAGAAAAAGCGACTAACATGCAACATAAAGAAGCATGCTATGCTTATGGGTTAGTAATGTTCGCTTCTCACCAAAGTGAGAAAAAGAACATTGGGCTACAACTATTAAACAAAACATTCCCACAAGTGACGGAGTCGGTAATTAGGGTAAGAAATGAGGTTTTTAGGTTATTACGAGACTGTTGGTCATTACGTAACCCTCGTCCCTTTGACGACGTTACAACACGCTGTCTTATCAACGGCCATAACGGTTATGTTCCACAAGACCAAGGATGGGAAGTAGTCCTAGTAAAACCAGAATGCATGACTTGTTTCTGGATGTATGAATTACGTGTCTTTATTGCCTTTGCTGAACGACTTGTGTACTAGCTAGAATTATCTTCATAACTATCTTGTATCAAAGTTATTGTGTGCTATATTTCATGCTTTATGTAAAATAAGCGGTATTGTAAGTTTGTAAAATATTGTATAAAGAAATATTATTATAATCAGTTTTTCATATAGAATTGTAGTAGTTGAATTGTATATTAGCTACTAAGTATGAACTTAACGGGTAGGTACTACCCGAATTTAAACTTATAAAACGCTAATATGAAGAAAAAGCTTTTATAAATGAGTTCATATTATGCTACGAAATACTATTAACTACTCTTAATATTCTGTATGATTAACTTGTTCCATTTGACTATTTTGAAGGAAATGGCACCGACTACTCGACACACCATGAATATGAATGAAGAGGAATTCCGTACTTTTCTAGCTTCAAACATAGCCGCAGTATAGGCTGCGCTACATACCAACAATAACCTTGGATCTAGCAGTACAGGAAATCGTGTAGGATGCACCTACAAAGAATTCACTGCCTGCAAACCTTTGGAATTTGATGGAACCGAAGGACCGATCGGATTGAAACGGTGGACCGAGAAGGTCGAATCGGTGTTTTCCATAAGTAAGTGTACTGAAGAGGACAAAGTGAAGTACGCTACGCATACCTTCACAGGTTCTGCGTTAACATGGTGGAATACCTATCTAGAGCAAGTGGGACAAGATGATGCGTATGCACTACCGTGGTCAGCATTCAAGCACTTGATGAACGAGAAGTACCGTCCCAGAACCGAGGTCAATAAGCTCAAGACAGAACTTAGAGGGTTACGAACCCAAGGATTTGATATTACCACGTACGAAAGACGATTCACAGAATTGTTCCTATTGTGTCCGGGAGCGTTCGAAGATGAGGAAGAGAAAATCGACGCGTTTGTGAAAGGATTACCGGAAAGAATCCAAGAAGATATAAGTTCACACGAGCCCGCCTCCATACAACAGGCATGTAGAATGGCTCACAAACTAGTGAACCAAATTGAGGAAAGAATTAAAGAACAGACGGCTGAAGAGGCCAATGTGAAGCAAGTCAAAAGAAAGTGGGAGGAAAACGGTGATAAGAATCACCAATACAACAACAACAGCAATTACAATAATAATCGCAACAATTATCCCAATAATTGCAACATCAATCGCAACTACAACAAACGGCCCAACAACAATAACAATAACAACAACAACAACAACAACAACAACAACAACAACAACAACAACAACAACAACAACAACAACAACAACAACAACAACAACAACAACAAAAACAACAACAGCAACTACAACAATCATCCTAACAACAATAACAACCGCAACAACAACAACAATCAGAAGCAGCTATGCCAAAGGTGTGAAAAGTATCACTCGGGGTTCTGCACCAAATTTTGCAACAAGTGTAAAAGAAATGGTCATAGCGCGGCAAAGTGTGAGGTCTACGGACCAGGGGTTAATAGAACGAAAGGAACAAATGGTGTCAGAACTAGTAATGGCGGAGCAAGTAGTGTCGGAGCAAGTTATGCCAATGTAGTTTGTTATAAATGTGGAAAATCGGGCCACATTATTAGAAATTGCCCGAACCAGGAGAACACGAATGGACAAGGCCGCGGAAGAGTTTTCAATATTAATGCGGCAGAGGCACAGGAAGACCCGGAGCTTGTTACGGGTACGTTTCTTATTGACAATAAATTTGCTTACGTTTTATTTGATTCAGGTGCTGATAGAAGCTATATGAGTAGAGATTTTTGTGCTAAATTAAGTTGTCCATTGACGCCGTTGGATAGTAAATTTTTACTCGAATTAGCAAACGGTAAATTAATTTCAGCAGATAATATATGCCGGAATCGAGAAATTAAACTGGGTAGCGAAATATTTAAGATTGATTTGATACCAGCAGAGTTAGGGAGTTTTGATGTAATAGTTGGCATGGACTGGCTGAAGAAGGTGAAAGCAGAGATCGTATGTTATAAAAATGCAATTCGCATTGTTCGAGAAGAAGGAGAACCCTTAATGGTGTACGGAGAAAAGGGCAACATGAAGCTATATCTTATTAGTAATTTTAAGGCACAAAAACTAATAAGAAAAGGTTGCTATGCTGTTCTAGCACACGTCGAGAAAGTACAAACTGAAGAAAAGAGCATCAATGATGTTCCCATTGCAAAAGAATTTCCCGATGTATTTCTGAAAGAATTACCGGGACTACCTCCACATCGATCTGTTGAATTTCAAATAGATCTTGTACCAGGAGCTGCACCAATAGCTCGTGCTCCTTATAGACTCGTACCCAGTGAGATGAAAGAACTGCAAAGCCAACTGTAAGAACTATTAGAACGTGGTTTCATTCGACCAAGCACATCACCATGGGGAGCTCCTGTTTTGTTTGTCAAGAAGATGGATGGTACATTTAGGTTGTGTATTGACTACAGAGAGTTGAACAAACTTACCATCAAAAACCGTTATCCACTGCCGAGAATTGATGACTTATTTGATCAACTACAAGGCTCGTCGATTTATTCGAAGATCGATTTATGTTCTGGATATCATCAAATGCGAGTAAAGGAGGATGATATTCCAAAAACTGCTTTTAGGACGCGTTATGGTCATTACGAGTTTATGGTTATGCCGTTTGGATTGACTAACGCACCAGCTGTGTTCATGGACCTTATGAACCGAGTGTGTGGGCCATATCTTGACAAGTTTGTCATTGTTTTCATCGATGACATACTTATTTACTCAAAGAATGACCAAGAACACGGTGAACATTAGAGAAAGGTGTTAGAAGTATTGAGGAAGGAAGAATTGTACGCTAAGTTTTCAAAGTGTGCATTTTGGTTGGAAGAAGTTCAATTCCTCGGTCACATAGTGAACAAAGAAGGTATTAAGGTGGATCCGGCAAAGATAGAAACTGTTGAAAAAGTGGGAAACCCCGAAAACTCCGAAACACATACGCCAGTTTTTAGGACTAGCTGGTTACTACAGAAGGTTCATCCAAGACTTTTCCAGAATAGCAAAACTCTTGAATGCATTAACGCATAAAGGGAAGAAATTTGAATGGAATGATGAACAAGAGAAGGCGTTTCAATTATTGAAGAAAAAGCTAACTACGGCACCTATATTGTCATTGCCTGAAGGGAATGATGATTTTGTGATTTATTGTGACGCATCAAAGCAAGGTCTCGGTTGTGTATTAATGCAACGGACGAAGGTGATTGCTTATGCGTCTAGACAATTGAAGATTCACGAGCAAAATTATACGACGCATGATTTGGAATTAGGCGCGGTTGTTTTTGCATTAAAGACTTGGAGGCACTACTTATATGGGGTCAAAAGTATTATATATACCGACCACAAAAGTCTTCAACACATATTTAATCAGAAACAACTGAATATGAGGCAGCGTAGGTGGATTGAATTGTTGAATGATTACGACTTTGAGATTCGTTACCACCCGGGGAAGGCAAATGTGGTAGCCGACGCCTTGAGCAGAAAGGACAGAGAACCCATTCGAGTAAAATCTATGAATATAATGATTCACAATAACCTTACTACTCAAATAAAGGAGGCGCAACAAGGAGTTTTAAAAGAGAGAAATTTAAAGGATGAAATACCCAAAGGATCGGAGAAGCATCTTAATATTCGGGAAGACGGAACCCTGTATAGGGCTGAAAGGATTTGGGTACCAAAATTTGGAGATATGAGAGAAATGGTACTTAGAGAAGCTCATAAAACCAGATACTCAATACATCCTGGAACGGGGAAGATGTACAAGGATCTCAAGAAACATTTTTGGTGGCCGGGTATGAAAGCCGATGTTGCTAAATATGTAGGAGAATGTTTGACGTGTTCTAAGGTCAAAGCTGAGCATCAGAAACCATCAGGTCTACTTCAACAACCCAAAATCCCAGAATGGAAATGGGAAAACATTACCATGGATTTCATCACTAAATTGCCAAGGACTGCAAGTGGTTTTGATACTATTTGGGTAATAGTTGATCGTCTCACCAAATCAGCACACTTCCTGCCAATAAGAGAAGATGACAAGATGGAGAAGTTAGCACGCCTGTATTTGAAGGAAGTTGTCTCCAGACATGGAATACCAATCTCTATTATCTCTGATAGGGATGGTAGATTTATTTCAAGATTCTGGCAGACATTACAGCATGCATTAGGAACTCGTCTAGACATGAGTACTGCCTATCATCCACAAACTGATGGGCAGAGCGAAAGGACGATACAAACGCTTGAAGACATGCTACGAGCATGTGTTATTGATTTCGGAAACAGTTGGGATCGACATCTACCGTTAGCAGAATTTTCCTACAACAACAGCTACCATTCAAGCATTGAGATGGCGCTGTTTGAAGCACTTTATGGTAGAAAGTGCAGGTCTCCAATTTGTTGGAGTGAAGTGGGGGATAGACAGATTACGGGTCCGAAGATCATACAAGAAACTACCGAGAAGATCATCCAAATTCAACAACGGTTGAAAACCGCCCAAAGTCGACAAAAGAGCTACGCTGACATTAAAAGAAAAGATATAGAATTTGAAATTGGAGAGATGGTCATGCTTAAAGTTGCACCTTGGAAAGGCGTTGTTCGATTTGGTAAACGAAGGAAATTAAATCCAAGGTATATTGGACCATTCAAGATTATTGATCGTCTCGGACCAGTAGCTTACCGACTTGAGTTACCTCAACAACTCGCGGCTGTACATAACACTTTCCACGTCTCGAATTTGAAGAAATGTTTTGCTAAAGAAGATCTCACTATTCCGTTAGAAGAAATCCAAATCAACAAAAAACTTCAATTCATCGAAGAACCCGTCGAAATAATGGATCGTGAGGTTAAAAGACTTAAGCAAAACAAGATACCAATTGTTAAGGTTCGATGGAATGCTCGTAGAGGACCCGAGTTCACCTGGGAGCGTGATGATCAGATGAAGAAGAAATACCCGCATCTATTTCCAGAAGATTCGTCAACACCTTCAACAACTTAAAATTTCGGGACGAAATTTATTTAACGGGTAGGTACTGTAGTGACCCGAATTTTTCCATATTTATATATATTAATTGAGATTGATATTTACATGATTAAATGTTTCCAATATGTTAAGCAATCAAACTTGTTAAGACTTGATTAATTGAAATATGTTTCATATAGACAATTGACCACCCAAGTTGACCGGTGATTCACGAACGTTAAAACTTGTAAAAACTATATGATGACATATATATGGATATATATATAGTTAACATGATACTATGATAAGTAAATATATCATTAAGTATATTAACAATGAACTACATATGTAAAAACAAGACTACTAACTTAATGATTTTTAAACGAGACATATATGTAACGATTATCGTTGTAAAGACATTTAATGTATATATATCATATTAAGGGATATTCATACATGATAATATCATGATAATATAATAATTTAAAATCTCATTTGATATTATAAACATTGGGTTAACAACATTTAACAATATCGTTAACCTAAAGGTTTCAAAACAACACTTACATGTAACGACTAACGATCACTTAACGACTCAGTTAAAATGTATATACATGTAGTGTTTTAATATGTATTTATACACTTTTGAAAGACTTCAATACACTTATTAAAATACTTCTACTTAACAAAAATTCTTACAATTACATCCTCGTTCAGTTTCATCAACAATTCTACTCGTATGCACCCGTATTCGTACTCGTACAATACACAGCTTTTAGATGTATGTACTACTGGTATATTGATGATGTAGCGTGAGGGTACAAAATAGTATTATTTTTAATACAAAATACTACAAAATATGACACAAGTTTTATTAATTTACGGATGGGATATACCTAAACCTTGCTACAACACTATAGGCAGTGTACCTAATCGTAGAGTAGTGTAGTTTTTAGTAAGTCCGGTTCGTTCCACAGGGAGCTAGTGATTACGTACTATATTTTTATAAAACTATATTTATATAAATATATATATATATAAGTAGTAATATTATTATAAAAGGGGGGTTTTTACCGTTTAATGACTGGTTTGTCGATTCTATATTTTAAGCGTAAAGATAAATGACGATAATTAAAGTGCGTAAAATAATGACAATAAATAAAATGACAGTAAATAAAATTGCGAGTAATAAAATGACAGTAAATAAAGATACGATGAGAAATATAATAAAAGAATTATGCTTATTTAAACTTCCGTAATCATGATGTTTGACGTGTTGATTTTAATTTATTACCATGGGTTAATTGTCCTTTGTCCTGGTTTATTTGATACGTCTATCTGGTTTTTGTCCATAATAGTCCATCGGTCATAAAAATAAAGTGCGAGTATCCTCGTCAAATTACCCTTATACCCGAAGTCAAATATTCCAACTGATTAAGGATTTAAACTGTGACGCAGTTATCACTTCTGTCAACAATTACACCAGTTATCACTGTATGTAATCCACCCCTGTTTTAATTAGTTTATGAATATTAATTCATCCACTTGATCATAATGAATAATCAATTACCCAACCCAATTGATTAATTAAATGATTATAACAGATTCCATATGAACATCACTAAATAGGACAACCATAATCATTATTAATTATTAGGTTAATTAATTTGAAGATAGGTTCGACAGACTCCAATGAGTTGTCACTCAATTAGACAATACCCCCCATCTATTAATAGTCAATAGTCCAATTTTCACAAGTGTCGGTCTTTTGCCCAAACCTTAATTATGGTACAAAGCCCAATTACCCAATTTTAGTAATTAGCCCAACATCATGATTACTTCGTTTTAAATAAGCATAATAATAACTTAGTTACGAGACATTAATATAAAAAGGTTGAACATAACTTACAATGATTAAAAATAGCGTAGCGTTACACGGACAGAATTTCGACTTACACACTCAAACGATCTCTATCATAAATCTTATTATTATCATAATTTAAAATTAAAATTAAGATTATTGTTATATCTTATTAAGTTAACATTATGATAGAGATATAGAATATAGATATTGATAATTGATATTGATAAATTAGAAAAAGATAGAAAAAGGTGTGTTTTTACATTACGATTACAAAGCCATTTATAGGCGAATTTAGAAATTGAATTTTCACTTATGACCCCTGAACTATGCTCAATTAACAACTTTTTATTATTTAATATTATTCTTATTATGAATTATTTAAATATTATATTTTATTCTTGTGCATAGTTGACTCGTAATTTTTACACCGTTGCGTCGAGCGTTGAGAGTTGACTCTGGTCCCGGTTCCGGATTTTTGAACGTCCTTGCGTACTATTTTATATCGTGTACTTTGCGTTTTGTAACTTGTACTCTTGTCATTTTTAGATGTTCTTCATCAATAATTTGAACCTTTTTAATTGTATCTTGTACTTTTGAGCTTTTTGGACCTTTTTGTCTTCAATTTGTCGAATCTGCCTTTTGTCTTCGCACTTATTTAATATAAACGAATATCACTTGAAAATGGAACAATTGCAACTAAAATCTTGTCTTTCTTGGGGGATAATGCTATGAAATATATGTTCCTTTTTAGCCTTATCAATATCCCCAAACTTGAGCGTTGCTTGTCCTCAAGCAATATAGTCTTGAAATACTAGAATCACTTCTTTATTCTTCACACTTTGTACATCAGTGATTTTGATATGGCGGTATAAACAATGGTAGTAACGATATGGTTTACAGTCCCACATGACTATAAAAATTTAGATCCATTAAGGAAATTGGATCTTTATGAAAACATTTGATCTTTTGAAAATTCATTCTAGCTTTTACCCTAGATAAGTTTTCTGATTTGATCCATCATCGGTGTAGCAAAATATATTTGTGGATCAATATTTTGGCTAAAACTTTTAGGTTTGTGTAATCCACTGCTATCCCGGTATCGGAAAGCACACATCCAGTTTACTTGTTCCGTATATTACCTTTCGGTAAACTACCGTCCGGTTGTAAAGGAAAGCGATGAACAAGAAACTGTTAAGGCAATGTCCCGTGACATGCAGATGATTATGGTCTTATTAACGTGTCGGATGCTAGAACTATCCTTGGTAGGAGCGATAGTAAAGATCATCCTATAATTTTTCGGTCTGGCACAAGGTCCTGTCTCCGACCATGCTATGCAACCACCGTTCTTACGGTTGACACCCGATTTGGTTCAGGTGACCTAATGAATTCCAGGTGAATTCCTAGGATTTTACGTTCAATGGTGATGAACGCATTGAAAATGGGTTTTCAGAAAACAAATCGGTTTGTATTTTTGATCAAAATATTTTCTCGTTCAAGCTCGAGTTTAGATATCATCGAATTCCATGAGTTTGAATTCTCAATCTTTAAGGTCAATCTCTAGGATTGAGTATTATCAGTCTTAAAAGCTGATTTTTAATCTTTAAGGAGATTATCCTTTTCTGGGGATCTGATTCATTAGTCTTATCAAGCTAATTTGCACGGTGCCTCCCCATTGTACGAGATAAATCCTTCTCATGATTAGGATAAATCTGACCACTTGGCGACCCTGTTTGATGCTGAGGTCCGTGGATTTCCTGCCGATTTTAGTGATGACTTTTCTAGATTTTTCGTCAACCTACAGCTGGTCTGGACGACAACTTCATGACCTAAATCAAGAAGCGCGTGTCTTTTTCGGAAGACTTTACTTCCTTTTAATGATGGAATTGATTCATCGTGTAGATCCATCTTTCTTTAAAATATATTACAGTAAACCGGGTAAAACTGATTAGTATCGTCCAAAGCAAAAGTACCTGCAATAATCTTGTACAAAAATATGTGATATATGTTTTAAATTGAATAACTTGGTACATTCTTCCCACATTTAGTTTCTTTCTTTGCCTTTTTATTTTCTTCTATTTCATTTTAAATGAATTCAAGCGTTTTAGGGTGTTTCTCAATTTATGTCCTTTTCGAGGTAACGATAATTTCAGTATTATCACCTAGTTTTCATCGTTCATAAATATGTATAAACATGATTTTGAGTTCATTTAATTGAAAATTTTTCAAATTTTCACAAAATTTGGCAAATAAACTAAGTGTAAACCCGAGAGAATTTATAACCCTTCCCCACACTTGAGATCATGCAATGCCCTCATTTGCATGAAATCAGACTATAATTATAAATTCATGAGGGTGATTAGTGTAGAAAAGTTATTGGAAATACCGAGTTTGCAAACATGTTGTTTTATATCACATTTGATATTTTGCGTCTTGTCGTCAAAATTAGAAGCTTTTGCTGAACTTAATGACATTCTTTGAAAGTGCGCTGTTTTACCCTGTTTTGTACATAACATAAAATACAAACATATATACATATTTTTAAAGTTGGGTATATTACCCCACGTTCAAAAATTTATAAAATCAAATATATTTTTCTTGGCATACTTTAAATCAATAAAATTAAAAATAATGATGAAAAAATTTTTCGCCCCGCCCTCGGGTAAAGTAATTTCGGCTCAACGGCCTAGTCTTCAACTTACGACGAATTTTAGAAATCATTTTTTTTTTAAACTTAATGAAATAAAGTAAATTTTTGTTTTTAAATACACACAAAAATTAAATTTAAAAAGCATATTAATTTCATATAAAACCTAAAAAAAAAAATTCAGAATGGAGGGAGAAAACTAGTTCTTTAGTGTCTGCTAGCGGAAAAGACCAATCGGATTCCATTCTCGGAACTACACGAGAACAGAACAACTAATTCTAGATAACATCGTCTTCTTTTTAGAACATTTGAATCTCCCCACACTTAGGTAGCTGTGGTGTTGAAATTGTGATTAACTTCATCGTCAATTTCTCTTGGACCATAATCAACTTGCATATCTGTGACTTTTTCTTTAAGCCATTGGTCGGATTCATGTGTTATATCCACAATTTTAACTAGCTTTGCCTTTTCTTTAGGCGACAGATTGGATACTAACCGGTTACATAACTTAAAGTTCCCCTTGGTTCTAGCATCGCAAATCCGTTTAATAAGTTTCTTCATTGAACTATTAATAACGGGGTCATTTAATTTCGTATCAACAACGGGGTTCTTTATTATCAGGTCATCATTAGGTGTTACTTCATTTTCCCCACACTTAGGCGTTCTATTATTGTTAAGCATTACCGTTGGAGTTGGTAAAACAACATGGTTCTTACCAATCGTTTTTGTCGGTTCAACGGTTTTGGTTGGTGGAGATTTAGTCTTTCGAATCATAAAGGTGATTGATTTGTCATCACTACTAAGTGTCATTCTACCCTTTCTTACATCAAATAACGCCCCGGTGGACGCTAAGAATGGTCGACCTAAAATTAGAGGAACGTTTGAGTCCTCTTCTATGTCAATGACAATGAATTCGACTAGAAAGGTTAAATTACCTACTTGAACGGGTAGGTTGTCAGCAATTCCAACTGGGTGCTTAATGGTTTGATCAAGGAGTCGAACACTCATATCCGTTGGAGTTAACTCACCTACACCTAATCTCTTATATAATGAAAGAGGCATAACACTCACACTTGAACCTAAATCTGCTAGTGCATCATACATGACACAGTCACTAAGTAGACAAGGAACAATAAATTCACCCGGATCACCTACCCTAGGTGGAGGATTTGGTGGAACTGTCTTCACCGGGTTTATATTTACGGCTTTTGTTTCTTGCACTTTCTTATTCTTTTTCTTCTTCTTCTTTCCAGAGGTATCACAATCTTTATTACCTATCACTTGCTCATACTCAACTCCTTTTCTTGGAAACGGGATGGGTGGTTTGTATGGTGCCACCACTGGCTTTACATACTCGGGTGGTGGTGGTGTAACTTCTTCATTGTTACTCTCATCTAAAACCTTCCCATCTTCTGGTGCTGGTTTTTCAGAATTCGTTGAAACCATATTAACATTCTCATTCCGAGGATTTACTTCAGTATTACTCGGTAGCTTTCCTTGTTCCCTCTCACTCATCATGCTAGCAAGAGTACCTACGTGTTTTTCTAGATTCAAAATGGAAGCTTGTTGAGTTCTTAATGACTGATCAAATCTCTCGTTCGTTTGGGTTTGAGTTTCAATAAATTGTGTTTGAGATTCAACTAGCTTGAATACCACGTCTTCCATATTTGACTTTTTCTCTTCGGTTTGTTGTTGTGGTTTATATAAGCCAGGTCTTTGTTGATTGAAAGTGTTGTTTTGAGTTGGTTGGTTATTCGGACCTTGTTGGTTATACCAGTTATTTTCGGGTCCTTTTGGATTGTAAAGAATGTTTTGATTTCGATTGAAGTTTGGCCTTGGCGGTTGATAATTATTTTGATAATTATTTCCCGGCCTTTGGTTCATGTAGGAAACATTCTCTCGTTGTTCCATGGTTGGTTCAAAGTGACAATCTTTCAATAAGTGTGGTCCACCGCATTGCTCACAACTGATTCGTATTGCGTGAATATCTTTATTCATCTTTTCCATTCGTCTTTCGAAAGCATCTATTTTTGCGGAAACGGAATCAAAGTCATGGCTAGAATCGGCTCTAGCCGCTTTAGATGATCTAACGATATCTTTTTCTTGGTGCCACTCATGAGAGTGGGAGGCTGTATTATCAATAATTTTGTAAGCTTCAGTTGCGGTTTTCTTCATAATGGAACCACCAGCTGTTATGTCGATGTCTTTTCGTGTAGCAACGTTGACACCTTGGTAGAATATTTGTACTATTTGGTAAGTGTCTAAACCGTGTTGAGGACATCCTCTCAACATCCTTCCGAATCTTGTCCACGCCTCATATAATGTTTCATTTGGATTTTGCGCGAACGTAACAATTTCTCCCTGAAGTCTCACGACTTTGGATGCCGGAAAGAATTGTTTAAGAAATTTTTCAACTAAAACATCCCATGTGTCAATCGCCCCTTCAGGTAACGATTCTAACCAATCTTTGGCTTCTCCCTTTAAAGTCCAGGGAAATAACATGAGATAGATTTGTTCGTCTTCAACTTCTCGGATTTTAAATAGTGTGCAGATCCTATTAAAGGTACGTAGATGTTCATTAGGATCTTCCTTCGGCGCACCACTAAATTGGCATTGATTAGTCACCATGTGTAGAATTTGTCCTTTGATTTCATAATCTGGTGCATTAATGTCTGGATGAGTAATTGCGTGACCTTGGCCGGTGCGTTTGGCTCTCATTCGGTCTTCCATACTTAGAGGTTCTAGATTTTCCATGATTGGAAGTGTTGTATCCGAATCACTAGAGGTTTCTGATTTAATGGTTTCTTCCTCAGCAATCTCCGGATTCTCAATTGTGAGTTTGGTTTCAAAAACTGGATTATCGGAAATTTGAGTATTTGGTCGACTAGATGACGATTCTAAAGAAAAATCAACGGCGGCGATATTTGCTAAATGTCTTGATCGAGTTACAGGTGGTGAACGTACGAACGGCGGTGAACGTCTTGCTCGGTGCATTCACTGAATATCCTATTAGTTTTTAAAAAGGAAAGAAAAATTATATAAGTTATCCAATCAATAGACTTTTCTGATTTTGCCCACGTTTCGAATAGCCAAAAGATGCAGCAGAGGGGCAGGATTCGTTTGGTCTCAATATAATTGAGTACTGTTTGGCTCCAATAACCCGGTCCACGTACAAATCCAACTATTACTACGAACCAGAAAATTTTGATGTCTATCAATTTAACCACTTAAAATAAATTTTCGTAATTTTAAGAAATTTAGAGAAGAAGTAGAAAAAAATCTAAGTCCTAAAAACTAGAATGGCGAGAAATAAGAGAGAAAAAGAGTGCGCGTCGAAAAAGGTCGAAAAATAAAAAGGTCGAAAAATAGGCGTCGAAAAATAAAAATAAGAAAGTAGTGCGAAATACGGCGTCGTAAAATTCTAAAGCACCTAAAACTTAATCTAAGGAATAAGCACTTAAGGGATTTTACGGCAAACCTAAAAATTCTAGAAATAAAAATAACTATGGCAAAACTAAACTTAATACTAAAAGTTGCGACTATAGTCTAAAAATCTAAAGGTAATAAAACTAAAAAAAACAATTTTTTTTTATAGACAAAATCTTAAAAAATATATATATTTTTTTTAATAATTTTTTTTTTTTTTTTACGTTTTTTTTTTTTTACGTTTTTTTTTTTTTTTTTTTTAAGTTTTTATTTTTTTTTTTTTTACGTTTTTTTTTTTAAAAACGAATTTTTTTTTTCTAAAAAAAAACGTTTTTTTTTTACAATTTTTTTTTTTTTTTTTTAAAAATGATTTTTTTTTACAAATTAATACTTTTTTTTATAATTATTATTTTTTTTCAAAACTTTTTTTTTAATTCATTTACTATTCATGAATAGTAAATGAAAAGAAATTAATTAATTTACTATTCACATGAAAGCGACATGATAGAAATTATTAATTACAATTTACATAATATACCCCTGAAGTATTTAATAAATACGACTTTTTAAAACTTTTACGATTCAAAATATATTCTAAAATATTATTACATTATTATATTCTATTTCAATATTATTATATTATTATATTCTATTTCAATATTATTATATTATTATATATTATTTCAATATTATTATAATTAAAAATATAGCGTTTTAGCGCTCCCCGGCAGCGGCGCCAAAAACTTGATGATGTAGCGTGAGGGTACGAAATAGTATTATTTTTAATACAAAATACTACAAAATATGACACAAGTTTTATTAATTTACGGATGGGATATACCTAAACCTTGCTACAACACTATAGGCAGTGTACCTAATCGTAGAGTAGTGTAGTTTTTAGTAAGTCCGGTTCGTTCCACAGGGAGCTAGTGATTACGTACTATATTTTTATAAAACTATATTTATATAAATATATATATATATATATATATAAGTAGTAATATTATTATAAAAGGGGGGGTTTTTACCGTTTAATGACCGGTTTGTCGATTCTATATTTTAAGCGTAAAGATAAATGACGATAATTAAAGTGCGTAAAATAATGACAATAAATAAAATGACAGTAAATAAAATTGCGAGTAATAAAATGACAGTAAATAAAGATACGATGAGAAATATAATAAAAGAATTATGCTTATTTAAACTTCCGTAATCATGATGTTTGACGTGTTGATTTTAATTTATTACCATGGGTTAATTGTCCTTTATCCTGGTTTATTTGATACGTCTATCTGGTTTTTGTCCATAATAGTCCATCGGTCATAAAAATAAAGTGCGAGTATCCTCGTCAAATTACCCTTATACCCGAAGTCAAATATTCCAACTGATTAAGGATTTAAACTGTGACGCAGTTATCACTTCTGTCAACAATTACACCAGTTATCACTGTATGTAATCCACCCCTGTTTTAATTAGTTTATGAATATTAATTCATCCACTTGATCATAATGAATAATCAATTACCCAACCCAATTGATTAATTAAATGATTATAACAGATTCCATATGAACATCACTAAATAGGACAACCATAATCATTATTAATTATTAGGTTAATTAATTTGAAGATAGGTTCGACAGACTCCAATGAGTTGTCACTCAATTAGACAATACCCCCCATCTATTAATAGTCAATAGTCCAATTTTCACAAGTGTCGGTCTTTTGCCCAAACCTTAATTATGGTACAAAGCCCAATTACCCAATTTTAGTAATTAGCCCAACATCATGATTACTTCGTTTTAAATAAGCATAATAATAACTTAGTTACGAGACATTAATATAAAAAGGTTGAACATAACTTACAATGATTAAAAATAGCGTAGCGTTAAACTTGATGATGTAGCGTGAGGGTACGAAATAGTATTATTTTTAATACAAAATACTACAAAATATGATACAAGTTTTATTAATTTACGGATGGGATATACCTAAACCTTGCTACAACACTATAGGCAGTGTACCTAATCGTAGAGTAGTGTAGTTTTTAGTAAGTCCGGTTCGTTCCACAGGGAGCTAGTGATTACGTACTATATTTTTATAAAACTATATTTATATAAATATATATATATATATATAAGTAGTAATATTATTATAAAAGGGGGGTTTTTACCGTTTAATGACCGGTTTGTCGATTCTATATTTTAAGCGTAAAGATAAATGACGATAATTAAAGTGCGTAAAATAATGACAATAAATAAAATGACAGTAAATAAAATTGCGAGTAATAAAATGACAGTAAATAAAGATACGATGAGAAATATAATAAAAGAATTATGCTTATTTAAACTTCCGTAATCATGATGTTTGACGTGTTGATTTTAATTTATTACCATGGGTTAATTGTCCTTTGTCCTGGTTTATTTGATACGTCTATCTGGTTTTTGTCCATAATAGTCCATCGGTCATAAAAATAAAGTGCGAGTATCCTCGTCAAATTACCCTTATACCCGAAGTCAAATATTCCAACTGATTAAGGATTTAAACTGTGACGCAGTTATCACTTCTGTCAACAATTACACCAGTTATCACTGTATGTAATCCACCCCTGTTTTAATTAGTTTATGAATATTAATTCATCCACTTGATCAGAATGAATAATCAATTACCCAACCCAATTGATTAATTAAATGATTATAACAGATTCCATATGAACATCACTAAATAGGACAACCATAATCATTATTAATTATTAGGTTAATTAATTTGAAGATAGGTTCGACAGACTCCAATGAGTTGTCACTCAATTAGACAATACCCCCCATCTATTAATAGTCAATAGTCCAATTTTCACAAGTGTCGGTCTTTTGCCCAAACCTTAATTATGGTACAAAGCCCAATTACCCAATTTTAGTAATTAGCCCAACATCATGATTACTTCGTTTTAAATAAGCATAATAATAACTTAGTTACGAGACATTAATATAAAAAGGTTGAACATAACTTACAATGATTAAAAATAGCGTAGCGTTACACGGACAGAATTTCGACTTACACACTCAAACGATCTCTATCATAAATCTTATTATTATCATAATTTAAAATTAAAATTAAGATTATTGTTATATCTTATTAAGTTAACATTATGATAGAGATATAGAATATAGATATTGATAATTGATATTGATAAATTAGAAAAAGATAGAAAAAGGTGTGTTTTTACATTACGATTACAAAGCCTTTTATAGGCGAATTTAGAAATTGAATTTTCACTTATGACCCCTGAACTATGCTCAATTAACAACTTTTTATTATTTAATATTATTCTTATTATGAATTATTTAAATATTATATTTTATTCTTGTGCATAGTTGACTCGTAATTTTTACACCGTTGCGTCGAGCGTTGAGAGTTGACTCTGGTCTCGGTTCCGGATTTTCGAACGTCCTTGCGTACTATTTTATATCGTGTACTTTGCGTTTTGTAACTTGTACTCTTGTCATTTTTAGACGTTCTTCATCAATAATTTGAACCTTTTTAATTGTATCTTGTACTTTTGAGCTTTTTGGACCTTTTTGTCTTCAATTTGTCGAATCTGCCTTTTGTCTTCGCACTTATTTAATATAAACGAATATCACTTGAAAATGGAACAATTGCAACTAAAATCTTGTCTTTCTTGGGGGATAATGCTATGAAATATATGTTCCTTTTTAGCCTTATCATATATACACTCCAATGATCAGCTCTTAGCAGCCCATGTGAGTCACCTAACACATGTGGGAACCATCATTTGGCAACTAGCATGAAATATCTCATAAAATTACAAAAATATGAGTAATCATTCATGACTTATTTACATGAAAACAAAATTACATATCCTTTATATCTAATCCATACACCAACGACCAAAAACACCTACAAACACTTTCATTCTTCAATTTTCTTCATCTAATTGATCTCTCTCAAGTTCTATCTTCAAGTTCTAAGTGTTCTTCATATATTCTACAAGTTCTAGTTACATAAAATCAAGAATACTTTCAAGTTTGCTAGCTCACTTCCAATCTTGTAAGGTGATCATCAAACCTCAAGAATTCTTTGTTTCTTACAGTAGGTTATCATTCTAATACAAGGTAATAATCATATTCAAACTTTGGTTCAATTTCTATAACTATAACAATCTTATTTCAAGTGATGATCTTACTTGAACTTGTTTTCGTGTCATGATTCTGCTTCAAGAACTTCGAGCCATCCAAGGATCCGTTGAAGCTAGATCCATTTTTCTCTTTTCCAGTAGGTTTAGCCAAGGAACTTAAGGTAGTAATGATGTTCATAACATCATTCGATTCATACATATAAAGCTATCTTATTCGAAGGTTTAAACTTGTAATCACTAGAACATAGTTTAGTTAATTCTAAACTTGTTCGCAAACAAAAGTTAATCCTTCTAACTTGACTTTTAAAATCAACTAAACACATGTTCTATATCTATATGATATGCTAACTTAATGATTTAAAACCTGGAAACACGAAAAACACCGTAAAACCGGATTTACGTCGTCGTAGTAACACCGCGGGCTGTTTTGGGTTAGTTAATTATAAACTATGATAAACTTTGATTTAAAAGTTGTTATTCTGAGAAAATGATTTTTATTATGAACATGAAACTATATCCAAAAATTATGGTTAAACTCTAAGTGAAAGTATATTTTCTAAAATGGTCATCTAGACGTCGTTCTTTCGACTGAAATGACTACCTTTACAAAAACGACTTGTAACTTATTTTTCCGACTATAAACCTATACTTTTTCTGTTTATATTCATAAAATAGAGTTCAATATGAAACCATAGCAATTTGATTTACTCAAAACGGATTTAAAATGAAGAAGTTATGGGTAAAACAAGATTGGATAATTTTTCTCATTTTCGCTACGTGAAAATTGGTAACAAATCTATTCCAACCATAACTTAATCAACTTGTATTGTATATTATGTAATCTTGAGATACCATAGACACGTATACAATGTTTTGACCTATCATGTCGACACATCTATATATATTTCGGAACAACCATAGACACTCTATATGTGAATGTTGGAGTTAGCTATACAGGGTTGAGGTTGATTCCAAAATATATATAGTTTGAGTTGTGATCAATACTGAGATACGTATACACTGGGTCGTGGATTGATTCAAGATAATATTTATTGATTTATTTCTGTACATCTAACTGTGGACAACTAGGTGTAGGTTACTAACGAGGACAGCTGACTTAATAAACTTAAAACATCAAAATATATTAAAAGTGTTGTAAATATATTTTGAACATACTTTGATATATATGTATATATTATTATAGGTTCGTGAATCAACTAGTGGCCAAGTCTTACTTCCCGACGAAGTAAAAATCTGTGAAAGTGAGTTATAGTCCCACTTTTAAAATCTAATATTTTTGTGATGAGAATACATGCAGGTTTTATAAATGATTTACAAAATAGACACAAGTACGTGAAACTACATTCTATGGTTGAATTATCGAAATCGAATATGCCTCTTTTTATTAAGTCTGGTAATCTAAGAATTAGGGAACAGACACCCTAATTGACGCGAACTCTAAAGATAGATCTATCGGGCCCAACAAGCCCCATCCAAAGTACCGGATGCTTTAGTACTTCGAAATTTATATCATATTCGAAGGGTGTCCCAGAATGATGGGGATATTCTTATATATGCATCTTGTTAATATCGGTTACCAGGTGTTCACCATATGAATGATTTTTATCTCTATGTATGGGATGTGTATTGAAATATGAAATCTTGTGGTCTATTGTTACGATTTGATATATATAGGTTAAACCTATAACTCACCAACATTTTTGTTGACGTTTAAAGCATGTTTATTCTCAGGTGAATACTAAGAGCTTCCGCTGTTGCATACTAAAATAAGGATAAGATTTGGAGTCCATGTTTGTATGATATTGTGTAAAAACTGCATTCAAGAAACTGATTTTGATGTAACATATTTGTATTGTAAACCATTATGTAATGGTCGTGTGTAAACAGGATATTTTAGATTATCATTATTTGATAATCTACGTAAAGCTTTTTAAACCTTTATTTATGAAATAAAGGTTATGGTTTGTTTTAAAAATGAATGCAGTCTTTGAAAAACGTCTCATATAGAGGTCAAAACCTCGCAATGAAATCAATTAATATGGAACGTTTTTAATCAATAAGAACGGGACATTTCAGATAATTCGGTATTAGTTGCAAGGATTTGAGTAAGCCAAGCATGGCATTTTCGATTTAGTTATCTAGTGACAAAGTAACAGAGAGAAGATGAGAATGAAATTCGTTCTCTCATTGATGGTAAGCAAGATTTGGTTGATGTGTTGCAGTCTGAGTAATTGTTGGTGATGGTATGATTGGTGGTGAGAGTGGTGGTGGTGATACATTAAGATCTGGGGGCGATGATGTGAATCATGGTGGTGAGTGGGAAATGTTTAACATTTGAGTTGATGGTGGAGCTAATTTTATTGGTGGAGAGATATTAAGACCCTGCGAAGAAACATTAGTAAAAAATCCCTGAGTTTCTTGAAGAAACTCAGTTGTCACCACCGTTGAGCTTGAAGGCTCAACAATGAGGCTCGAGGTCACAGGACTTCCAAGCAATATTAGAGTGACGATTTCCTGTGTTGTACTCGCCTAGACGCTTGTTGTTGCAGTCTGAACTATAGACACTGTTCGTTCGGTATATAACTGAACCAAATTCCTACGTGCACTAGACTCATTTTCAAATTGTTTTTGGCGGTTCTCTTCTAAGGTCGTCGACTCTAACTCATATGAAACAGATGTGTGAGCATGTGAGTGGCTTCCTAGAGTTTGTGGAGGGCTAATGTTTTCTTTTTGCCTTGTCTCACTCCCCGTCCGCTCAGCCACTCTTGATTTTTCAACCCCTCCCTCATTACCATCCTTATCACTCCTTTCAATATCATGAAGAACCTTTTGTAGTTGCTCAGTGGTTACTTTCTTTAGTTTAGTTTTCTTTTTAGCCCTGGTATCACCCTCAATTCTTTTCCCCTCACAATTCCTTTTCTTTGACCCTTTCTGACTAGACCCCTCACCAGGTGTCCTATCAGCTTCTAGGGCAGGATTTCAGGTGGTAGGGGATCCATATGAGCTCTTATTTCTCTCATGTAACTTATTATTCGTGGATCATCGCATGGTGCGAGATTCAGTAAGTGCGCATGAATAAGTTGAGCTGCCACATTCTTTAATCTGATTCTCTTTGGACAAAGGTGATACTCTCTTGCTCTGCATGTGGATCAGTGCGATCCCTTGGAAATGGATTTGGGGTCATTTCACTCTCACAGGTAAGGGTTGAAACGATAATGGCATAGAATCTCCGGAATTGTATGTATGACAAGAGTGGAGTCGAGTGAATTTCTCTCATACGCTCCCAGATGGCTCGACTAAAGTCAGCAGTGGGCAGGAACACGATCCCATAAAAGATCTTTAGTAGGATTATGGTGATGTGGTCGATTACAGTTTTCATTGGATTGAAACACCGGTTCACAAAGGTATACAGCACGGACCATCGTTGTGCCATGCGTTATTTCTTGAAGTCCCTTATGGCCTCAACTTCTCCTTCGTATCCAAGTTGACGGACAGCGGCTAATGTGACAACCCGGAAAAATTTCAATCAAATGTAAACTTAATCTAAATAAATAAATAAATAAATAAATAAATATATATATATATATATATATATATATATATATATATATATATATATATATATATATATATATATATATATATATATATATATATATATATATATAGGAGCTGGATCAATGGGGAAGTAACCAATCGGGGGGAAGCGGGGGGAAGCAAATTTTTATTTTTTGATTTTTTGAAAAAAAATTTCCCGGCATCAAGATCACAAGAAAATATGAACATTTAGAAGAGACACTTTGTGATGAATGTTATTATTTAGGTGGGAAAACGATCGACAAAAATAACATTCAAGATAATATTGTTCGTGAAGAATATATGAACGTTTTTTTTCATGTTTTGTGAAGTAAAATTTAGCCCGATTTAGAGTTTAGGGTTTAAGGTTTAGGGGTTGGTGTTTTGGGTTTATTCCATAAACCCAAAACACCAAACCCTAAACCCTAAGCCCTAAACCCTAAACTCTAAACCGTTTGTGTTAAATCCTAAATCTAAACCCTAAATCTAAACTCTGAACCCTAAATTTCTAAACCCTAATATCTAAACCCTAATATCTAAACCCTAATATCTAAATCCCAATAGCTAAAACCTCAAAATACGCTCGAAAAACACGATAATTGTTATATATTACTTATTCGAGCGTTTTCCCGCCAAAATAAAAACATTTATCACACAGTGTCTCTACTAAATGTTCATATTTTCATTTCATCTATAATGTTCGTGAACAAAGTTTTTTCAAAAAATGAAAAAAAAAGTTTCTGCTTCCCCCGTTTCCCCCCGAATGGTTACTTCCCTCTTGATCCTACCACTCTGTGTGTGTGTGTGTGTGTGTGTGTGTGTGTATATATATATATATATATATATACTTGAAATATAATACGACTCAATTGTTATAACTAAAAATGTAAAACTTTATACAAAATAATAATGTTGTTATATTATTACTTTTATTATTATTACTAGTATTATTGTTATCATTATTTATTATAATTTATAATAAAATTATGATTACTATTATTTATTCATTATCATTATTAAAATAAGTATTATTATAAAAATATCATTTATTATTAACATAATTATTAATAAATATCATTATTCTTGTTATTTATATTAGTATTCTTATATTAAAAGCATTATTATTATTATTATTATTATTATTATTATTATTATTATTATTATTAATATAATTATTATTAATTTGTATTATTATTAATATAATTATAAATTATTAAACTTAATAAAATCAAATACCTAAATTAGGTAAGATCACTATATATTTCTTTAAATAATCATGAATCAGCATTTTCTTATTTTCTTTTTTCCCACTATCTGCTTTTTATATATTTTATAAAAAAATTTAGGTATTCAGCTTTCTTTTTATTTTTTTTATTTATTTCTGTTCTTGATCGTGATTTACAGTCGACATACACCCAATGTACATCAATCGATGGCATCATCTTGGATTATAAAACCAGTCGACTCTACCCCATTATTATCAACCACATTAATAGCTTTTGCTGATAAATTAAACAGAAAAATAAAAAAAATAATAAACGTTCTTCTCTGTTCTTATTCATTTTTTTAAAATCACGAATTTTAATCCATTTCAATATCCTTAAATGTAGAGTTGTTAGGAATGTTTTATTTAATCTTTCTGTAAAAGATGAGCTTTCAAATCTTTATAACAAATTCTAATTCTCGAGTCAAAATTTTAAAGTCAAAAGTCAAAATTTGTGTTCATCATAAAATTCGTAATCGTTTCGATGTTTCCTTTATAATTGATGATTGAGAAAGATTATAGGAGTGATTTGAAACATATTTGGTGTTGTAATCTTTGGTTAAAAACTTCTTAATCTCAAGATCATTAATTTTTTTTTAACCGTGAGCTGCAGCAGCAGTATTTTTATTTATTTATTTTTTTTCTTATTTTCTGTTTTAATTGATTTAATCAATCACAATTATAAGTTGTATATATTTCTGTATCAAATCCTAAATCAAAACATCTTGATAGTTATTAATTGTGGTTTTGTTCTTTGGTCGATTAACTGAAGAAGAAAAAGAAGAGACAAGAAATATAAGTTAAATAAATATAACGAGGTAAATAATCAGATAAACAAGGATAGATGGATGGTTAAGGGGTGCTGCGGGTGAGCGAGAGCTCTCGGGTTCGAGCCCGGTCGTGGGCATTTTTTTTGGAAAAAGCTTTATAAGGTAGTTTTCATTTTTATTATTATTATCATTATATTATTATTATTATTATTATTATTATTATTATTATTATTATTATTATTATTATTATTATTATTATTATTATTATTATTATTATTATTATTATTATTATTATTATTATTATTATTATTGCTATCATTAAGTATTAGAATTATAATTATTATTAGTATTATAATTATTATTATAAGTATCATAATTGTTATTATTATTATTATCATTATAAGTAATATTATTAGTATCATTAAGATTATTAGTATTATTATCATAATTATAGTTATTATTATTAATTAGTATTATTAACATAATTATTACAATTAATAATATCATTGTTATTAATAAGATTATAATTATTAGTATTAAAATTACTATCATTATCACCATTATTACTAAAAGTAACCGTACTTTAAGTCTATCAAATTTTTTTAGTAAAATTAGTATTATTATTGAAATTAATATTTTTAATAAAATTATCATTTTTATAATTATCTTTATTAAAAACTGTCATTATTAAAATTAACATTATTAATAATACTATTATTACTATTACTACTATTATTATTATTATTATTATTATTATTATTATTATTATTATTATTATTATTATTATTATTATTATCATCCTTAACTAAGTATTATTACAAATAGATATTTTTAATATTAATATTACATATCACTATATTCTTATTATTAAAAGGATATTAATTAAAATATATATAAAAGATATCAATTAATATTTTTTTATATATTCTTTATCATAAATAAATTTTAATATATATAAAATGTCATAACGAATGATAAATATTAGTATATATAAAATATATAAATTAAATATATTAAATTTATCTAATATAAAACATAATTTAAAAATAACAAATAAAGTCATTAATAATATATAAACTTGTTCAATTACCATTATATGTGTTAATATACATACTTGATATAGGTTCGTGAATTCGTGGTCAACTCTACATTTGTTCAGTGCCATCATACTCATATTTACTACAAACTATCGTATCGTATCGTGAGTTTCATTTGCTCCCTTTTTATCTATATTTTTGGGCTGAGAATACATGTACTGTTTTTATATTTGATAGACACAAGTACAAACTATTATGCGACCAACATGAGTACTTTTATTATGTTCATTTGAAACATGCAAAACCCTGCTTTGTAATATCATTAGTTGCTAGATAATGAAGAGGCAAACGGAATTATTATAAATAGCGCTATTGGGAGTAACGTCCCGCACTGTTGACCTCAGGTCAATTGGTGGTATAATAATGATCTCGACAATTACATATGTATTGTCTCGGGGTAAAATCATTTAGTTTTGATATTATACGCTCATGGCATACTTTTGATATACATGATATATCGTCTTTTATTAAATCTTGTGATCTATTACTGAAATCATTATTTATGACAAACATATGAACTCACTCAACCTCGTGTTGACTTTTTAAAGCATGTTTATTCTCAGGTACTTAAATATTGCTTCCATTGTATATCTGCTGCTTTGATGATGATTGCTTGCTATGCTTGGAGTCTTCATTACATATCATATCAATTAAAGACATTTAACGCTGTAAAAACAATGTAATCTATTTATTTTCCGCTGCAAAACTCAATAAAATGTCTCATATAGAGTCATTCTCGTTTACACAACTGTGATTTGATATAATTAGTCACAAATACCCCAGGCCCTATTTGGGGGTGTGACAGATTGGTATCAGAGCAGTATTGTTGTAGAGAACCAGGATTGCATTTTATGTGTGCCTTATACAATTAGGTACCTTAGCAATGTAGAACTACAACTTTCTTTGACTATAGTGCCTTTAATTGTTGCCTTTAAATGTTAAATGCTACACCTTACTTTAGAAACTAGGCTTATTAAATTCTTTAATCTCCCTTAGAATGCCAAGCCAATCTAAGAACTCTGCTCACTCTCCTAAGTACTATCCAATTCCTCCACCACATTTAAATGCGACACCATGATTTCTGAAATTCTTGACATTCCTTTGTCATCTATCATAGTTTTGTGTATTACATATGTATTACATGAAATGTTATCCATGAAATCTCTACTATTCATATTCATTACTTTCAAAATCTTTACTTTCTCGTTATTTTTGATCATTGAACATTCTTGACGAATGGCGTCTACGAAACTCTAGAATGGAAGGGTTTGGATTACTTATTTAAAGGATCCTATAGCTCAAGCCCCAAGACCTGAATAGGCCATTACGAATTCAAAGTCTTTAATCAAAAGTTTATCTGATTACATACTTATCAATTCTTATCTCGATACGTCATACTGCAATTATTGCATAAATGGAGTATAGACAAATCGTATCTTATCATATCTATCCCAATGGACTTTTTCTAACACTTTTCCTAAATTTCCTCCGTAAATTATGGAAATCTTTTTTCTATATATATACGTATTCGAGGAGACGAATATATCATTCAGTATTCAATACTCATTTCATATCAAACCCTAATTCCAAACACATAATATGGATTTCTCACCTGATTCCTCAAGTTCTTTTAGCTCCGAAGATAGCGTGACGGGAGCACACTCACTGATCAATTACCGTGATTTCTTCAGAAAATGGGGATGGGTTCGCGAAATACTCACCCTATGGAGAAATGAAGAAGGTACTCCTTATCACGTGCCAAACTTACCACCAAACGTTGGAGTACTAGCTCCGCTTACCAGCGAACCTGTTCGCAATACCGTTTTCACTCTTTTCACAAGGATTTTCCACCTCGAAGGTCGACTTGATGAAGCCCAAGCCAATATTCGTCCTCACTCCCGAATTCTAACCAGATAGGGTTATTAGAAGAAGTTAGAAGATTTCGAACTAAATATCAAGAATTGACAAACCTTACGGAGGAATGGATAGAACAATTCAATAGACTCGAGCGTAAAGTAGAAACCCTGGAGGAAACAGTGCACAATTTAGAAGCTAGGCTCACACCTATTACCCAAGTACCACAAGCAGCACCAGCAACATAACCAGTACCATCAGTACCACCAACATCACCAACACCACAAGCAATACCAACAGCAACCGCAACACCACCAGCAGTATCGTCAACATCACCAACACCGACGGCACTACCAGAATCAGCAACAGCCTCAACAGTACCGCCAACATCATCAACACAGCAAGCATTATAAGCACTATCAGTTGCATCAGTATCAATAACAGCATCAACACCATCAGCTTCATCAACAACAACATCCGCATCACAAGCCTCAACATCACAATCTGTGCCATGAGCATTAACATCATACGCACCATAGATACCAAGAAATACCAGTAACAACAAATGATGAAGTATTAATTCATAATTACATTGAAGAAATACTCTGCAGAGAATATGTAGTTTCTAAAAGTTTTTGGAGATTATTTATTCTTGTTCCAACCTCAAATCAGATGAGACTAATATGATATTAACTCATTAAATCCATGATTTACATCCGAAGAAAATATATATGTGGGTATATATTCAAATTCTTTTGTACAAACTGTTGATGTTAAAAATATTTGAACGGGTAGGTAATACCCAAGAAATATTTAGAATTCACATTAATATGTTACACTATACAATCTTCAATTCTGATTCAGCAGACATTAACTATCCTACTCACATCCACAGATATATGTATCTGTTCACCGAAGATCAACCATTTTCATTCAAATTCAATTGGACATCCAAAGCTTTAGCAGGGGTTATCTTCCTAAGATCACTACATTCGTAAATTATATTCTTATCACATCAAACCGCCGAAACCATCATTCATTACTTTTGAGATTTACAACATTTCTAGTTACATCCTACGCTTAAACACTTCAACTCCAAATTCTTGAAAACACCTTAGAACTATAACCAACGATTCAGATTCATTAACCCTAATAATGCTGATGAAGCAGCAAAGGCCGTAGATGGTCTTAATGACCAGAAACTTGATAATAAAGAATTGTGCGTTAGAAAAGCTCAAAAGAAAATCTGGTATTGAAAGACGGATTGAGCAAAACATGAAGGAAGCTGTGAACAAATTGTAGCGACCCGACAAAATTGTCGTTGACGGCGCCGTCTACTTAGGTCCCATTACGTGGTCATAAGTCTTTAAAACAACATTTGACCGAAAATATGTCGCATTCATTTCAAATGTAAGGATGTTTCAAGTTTACAAAAGTAGTTTGATGACTAGTTACATTACAACGTTAAAGTACAATTGAAACCCATGCAACACAATTTAATGTAAAGCCAAAAGACGCTTCATGTATGAAAGTATACTCGACATCCAAGCAAGTATCAAAAATAGTGAGCGGAAGCATGTATCACATAACATTCAAGCACCTGAGAAAAACATAGAAATCTATCAACGAAAACGTTGGTGAAATCATAGGTTTAAGTGAGTAAGTAAATACAAATGAACCACAAGATTTATAACATTGTAATAATAGTAAACCATTCTACAAGTTGTTATCACGAGCATCCAATTATCAAGGCTTAACGTACCAAGAACCCCATCACAATAGTGTTAGAACATACACTGTTTCTCGAAAATATATTTCATCCGAATAACGGTAGCGAACCGTCCGAATGAGGGTTTGTCAAACCCATATGGCCATACAACATAAATTCTCACTTACACCCGGCAAGTGTAACTAATGATAATCGAATTGAGGATTTTATTCTAACTCGTATGTAGAATGTTTGTTTTCATACTTGTGTTCACTTTGTAAAATGAAACGTTTATGTTTACTCATCCCAAATGTAAGTTTAAAAGAGTAAAAGTGGGACTATGATCTCACCTTGAGTGCACGAGAAATAAAGTACTTCACAAGTAAACGTGTGCAAGGAAAATTGCTAGTCTTGACCTAAACAAGTAGGTTGTATCATTAACGGTAAACACGGTTGGTCAAAGTTGTTCAATTAGTCATATGGCTCATTACGACTCGATTATATAGCATGTGAATCAAATTATCAAGTTTCATGCACGATACAAGTAGTTAAGCATGTTAGAATATTCGTATAAACATTTGGTTAAGTTTGACTAAAAGTCAAAATTGGTCAAAGTCAAAGTCAACGGGGTCAGGTCGAGTATCCGACAATTTTCCCATGATGAGGAATCATATATGAGCACATTAGCAAATTATCATGTTAATCGGAGTTACGGTTAAGCGGGAAAGATTTTGTGAACATTTAAAAAACAAGAAGTTGGCCTGGGGATTTGCGCGGTGCGCGCAACTATGCATGGAACCAGGTCAGGAAATTGTCCAAAGGGGAAAACATCTGGGTTTTCTCATTTTCGCGGCGTGCTAAGGTTTGCGCGGCGCGCATACCTGGAAAAATGCTGGTTGCAGAAAAATGGCTAAGTCTCGAACCAAAACTCAATATAACATAACACATGAACCGAAAACATTCAAAACGCATGCCATATATCGTTGGAAAGGTAATTTGACGAGGAACACAACTAAAAATATTTCATCAATCAAAATCATTTACAATAAACAATACCAAGTGGAAAACTCATTAAATATCCACCATTAATGCTTTCAAGTTCATAATTGCACATTTATGATTCGGGAACTAAGTGCATACATATAATACGCTGTTTCGTAGGTAATCATGCATACAATACTAATAAACACTTACAATTAATCTTGCAAAGCATTCAATGCATTTAAATTCCATTTTACTTCTATCAAACCCTAACCCAAAATCACAAAATCAATAATCATGTTAATGAAGTGTTCTCACTCAACCTACACATCAAATTGAAGCTAGTGATGCTAGTAACACATTTAATACATGCACTTTTAACATCTAACAACATTTAAGCACCCAAATCTCAAAATCAAACATACCCATTTCAAGTTTAAGCTAGTTACAACAAAATGACAAGAACAAGCATATAAATCATATATTCATGTTAGACTTGAGCCATAGACACTAACTAACACTTTTGTAAGTTAAAAACATTAAGAACAAGAAATCTAGTGATTTTAGAAAGTTACCCAAACTTGATGAAATCGGTATGGAATTGAAGAGGAAGATGCAAGGGTTCCAAATATGTAATTTGTTTGAGTTGATGCTTGCTAGATTTGAAATAGATGATGATTCTTTGCTTGAGGTGTTGAGAGAAAAATGGAGGAAGTATCAAAAAGAAGAAGATTAAATGAATGGATGAGAGGAGGTTGACCACTTTGACCTAATCACCACTTTGGTCCATTGGCAAGTTTAGTCCCTCAACTTTAAAAGCGGGTGCGTGAATTATCTAAACGAATTATTTTTAAAACGCGTATTAACGAAAGATGTTATAATTATATAACGGATTTTAAAATAGTAAATGAAAAAGGCGGGATGTTACATTACCTATTCCTTAAAAGAAATTTCGTCCCGAAATTTAAGTAGGCGTAGTAGTCGTTGTTTCTTCCTCGAGATCTTGCGTTTCCAAATCAGCGAATAAATGAGGGTATTTCTTTCCCAAGTAAACTCGGGTCCCCTTTTGGCATTCCAACAGACCTTAACGATCGGAATTCTACTTTGTTTTAGCGTCTTGACGGAGGTGTCTGCAATTTCCACCGGTTCCTCCACAAAATGAAGTTTGTCATCAATAGTAAGCTCCTCGAGAGGGATGACGACATCGGGTTCGGCAAGGCACTTTTTCAAGTTGGATACATGGAATGTAGGATGAACGGAGCTCAATTGAGGCAGAAGATTTAAACGATAAGCAACGGTTCCAACACGCTCCAAGATTTCGAAAGGACCAATATACCGCGGATTTAGCTTCCCACGTTTCTCGAAACAGATTACACCTTTCCAAGGTGCGACTTTTAACATTACGCGGTCACCGACTTGGAATTTGAGGTCGTTGCGTCTTTTGTCGGAATAGCTCTTTTGACGACTACGGGCCGTCCGGAGCCTATCTCGGATTTGAACGATCTTCTATGTAGTTTCATGAATGAATTCAGGTCCGGTGATTTGTGTGTCGCCTACTTTGGCCCAACAAAGAGGAGAACGACATTTTTGGCCATATAACGCTTCAAAATGTGCGTCTTTAATACTCGTGTGATAACTATTGTTGTAAGAGAACTCGGCTAATGGAAAATGCTTGTCCCACGCTTTTCCAAAATCGACAACGCAAGCTCGTAGCATGTCTTCCAAAGTTTGAATTGTGCGTTCGCTTTGTCCGTCAGTTTGTGGATGATATGCGGTGCTCATGTCTAAACGCGTTCCCAACGCTTCTTATAAGGTACGCTAAAATCTAGAAATAAAATGGCCATCTCAGTCCGAAATAATCGATAAAGGTACACCGTGACGGGCTACGATCTCTTTAATGTAAAGTTGTGCAAGTTTTTCCATTATGTCGGTTTCCTTCATGGCTAGATAGTGGGCGGATTTATTGAGACGATCAACAATAACCCAAATGGTATCATAACCGTCCGTCATTTTTGGTAGCTTGGTGATAAAGTCCATCGTTATTCTTTCCCACTTCCATTGCGGTTTCTCGGGTTGTTGTAGTAACCCGGACGGCCTTTGGTGTTCGGCCTTGACTTTGGAACAAGTTAAACACTTAGCAACATAAGTAGCAACGTCCCTTTTAATATTCGGCCGCCAATATTGTTCTTTAAGGTCATGCTACATCTTATTGGTACCGGGATGAATCGAGTATCTTGACTTGTGAGCTTCGTCTAGAATAAGGCTTCGTAACTCCCCATATTTAGGCACCCAAATTCTTCCGGCGAAATATCAGAGCCCGGTCTCTTTAACTTCGAAACGAGAGACAAGGATGTTCAAATGTTCAAGAGAGATGTTTTCATCCTTGAGAGCCTCATCTTGGGCTACCCGAATTTAACTATTGAGGTTGGTGTGAATGGTGATGTTTAAAGCTCGGACACGGAGAGGCACCACTCTTTCTTTTCGACTTAAGGCGTCGGCTACTACATTTGCCTTCCCGGGATGGTAACGAAGTTCGCAATCGTAATCGTTCAAAGTTTCAATCCACCTTCGTTGTCTCATGTTTAGTTGCTTTTGGTCGAAGATGTGTTGGAGGCTTTTGTGATCGGTGAAGATGGTACTCTTGGTTCCATAAAGATAGTGTCTCCACATTTTAAGTGCAAAGACAACGGCTCCGAGTTCGAGATCATGTGTCGTGTAGTTTCGTTCATGAATTTTTAGTTGTCGAGTGGCATAAGCAATGACCTTCTTTTGTTGCATTAATACACACCCAAAACCATGTTTCGAGGCATCGCAATACACAACAAAATCATCATTGCCTTCGGGAAGTGACAATATAGGAGCGGTGGTTAGCTTTGTCTTCAAGATTTGAAATGCGGATTCTTGTTCGGTTACCCAAATGTGAAATGCCCCGTTCATATACAATATAAACGATTCACAATAGTTGATTACATCGCGAGGTACTTGACCTCTATATGATACATTTTACAAACATTGCATTCGTTTTTAAAAGACAAACTTTCATTACATCAAAAGTTGACGGCATGTATACCATTTCCTAATATATCCAACTATAAATGACTTGATAATAATCTTGACGAACTCAATGACTCAAATGCAACGCCTTTTGAAATATGTCATGAATGACTCCAAGTAATATCTCTAAAATGTGCAAATGCACAGCGGAAGATTTCTTTCATACCTGAGAATAAACATGCTTTCAAGTGTCAACCAAAAGGTTGGTGAGTTCATAAGTTTATCATAAAACAATAAAATTCTGTAATTTTGATAGACCACAAGATTTAAATGCTGCATGGTACAAATGGGCCCGAATCCTATACCCACCTGTAATGTACATGCGATATCTTTTAAATACGGTACACCTTTCTTGTGTACGAAACCATTTTTCATAAATCTTGGTAACCATACACATATCTTGTGCACAAAAATAACATACACATAACCTGTGTATAAAATCATTCTCTCGATACATAACATTCACTTTTCATTGCTTTCATAGCTTGGCTTGGTAACCGATCTTAACATATAATGCGCATAATAATATCCCCAAAACAGAACATCTCATCTGTATAATAATCATATAAACTTCGAAGTACTAAACACCACACCCACTAGCCCTTCCGTCTAGTAAACATTATGGGTGAGGGTGTTAAACCCAGTAGCTACCTTTAGGATTCACGTCAATTAGGCGTGCACTAATTCTCAAAATTAGTGATGTTTCCTAATTCTTAGGTTACCAAGCAATAATAATCAGGGGAAAAATATTCATATCAATTGTGGCAATTATCACGTCCACATAATTCAATGGTGGCAATTATCACGTCCACATAATTAATTCGAGGAATATTTTGTTGTGTGTATCTCTTCAAACATTTATAAAAGCATTTCATGTATTCACAGTTCAAAATGTATTTCGAAAGCATTTCATAAAGCAGTTGTAAAAACAGCGCATGTATTCCCAGTCCCAAAAATGTAAAGAGTAAAAGGGAATCAAATGAACTCACCTAATGTATTTTGTAGTAAAAATACTTATTACGATATTGAACAAATGCGGGGTTGGCCTCGGATTCACGAACCTATATCAAGTATATATATTAACACGTATAATGGTAATCGAACAAATTTAGGTATTATTATTAATTGTTATTTTAGTAAATTCTACGTTTCATTAATAACTAACTTAACTTATTTATTTTATATACATTAAATAGATAATTAATATTTATTACAAAAATATTAATATAGTTATGCTTTATGTTAATAATATATTTTTATATAGAAAATCTTTATTTGATATATTAATACTACTAATTATAATAATGATAAAAATAATAATAATTCTAATAATAATAATAATGATAGTTTTAATAATAAAAGTGATAATTTTGGTAAAAATGTTAGTTTCAATAATAATACTACTTGCATTAATAATGATAATAATAATAATAATAAACATGATAAAATTACTAATATACAATGATAATAATAATAATAATAATAATAATAATAATAATAATAATAATAATAATAATAATAATAATAATAATAATAATAATAAAAATAATAACAACAACAATAATAATTGTTGTTAATAATCTAAAAGGAGACTACCTTCAAAGAGATTAAATAAGCTTCCAAAAAAAATTGTCAGAGCCCGGGCTCGAACCCGCGACCTCTCGTTCCTCTAACAAACATCCAACCATCTACTCTACTTCTCATTTCTGTTTTTAATTCATACCCATGTCTATATATGTGTATTCGGCACAACAACATTAAGTAGCCTAGTAACAATTTGATAAGTCCAATAAGGAAATTGATTCATAGGCCCAACACAAATACGTGGATCACGGCCCAACCATTTTATTAAGCCCAATTTCGATTTAATGCAACACAATAGGTGAGGTCTTTGTTTGGTTTCATTCGGCTGTAACAACATTAAAAAAAAAATATACGCAGGCCTCTTCTTCTTCTAATCTTCATCTTCTTTATACTCCTAATCGTCACATTCACTATTTATCTCCTGAAGATCACCACGGTATCATCATCTTGAACATCATCATAACAAATTCATTATCATCATATTAAATTCATTATTATCATAACACCCATCGTGAATCCTCATTATCCATCCCGTAACCATCATCATCACATCATTATGTAACGTCATCATCATACTCGTTACATTTATCACCATCATTTTTCATCAACTTATCACTATCATCATCTTACCGTCACCATCATTATCATCATCATAACACGTTCCAAAATAGTAGAAGCTGCAGGTGATTTGCGAGGGCAGCAATAGTAGTATTGCAGTAGCATTAAGTGATGATCGAAGGTGGTGTTGGGTGACGGTTTAAACAGACGCATCAGCAGAACAGAAAAGAATATATGGTAGTTTTAGGTTGGTCTTCATCTTCATCGGTGGTGAAGCAACCCAAAACAGTAAACAGAAAAACACGCAGCAGCAGGTCTTCAATGGTGGTTCGTGGTGGTTCCTAGCGGTTTATGGTGGAAATGGTGGCGGAGGTGATCGAAGTTTAATCAACAAACAGAAAAGATGTTGTTTAGTCTTCTTATATAGTTGTTAAAAGAAAGTATAAATGGCTGCGATTTTGATTACGATTGTGGTTCTTGATACTACAAAAAGAAAACTATAAGAAATCAAATATTAGCAGTAAGGTAAATGGGTTTGAGGTTCATGGTGATCTAATAGGGATTGAATGCTGGTGGTGATTCTACGTACAACACATATCATTATATAGATAAAGATATTATTATTATGATATCAAATTAATATTAATGTGTCCACTTTTCTTGATTTCAAGTGTACCAGTAAGAAAGAAAATAATAGATGGGGTAATAGTCGATGATGACAAAAGTAATAATAAAGGTGGGGTTGTGAGATATTGTGGTTCTTGGTACGTACATGTATGTAAATATATATATATATATATATATATATATATATATATATATATATATATATATATATATATATATATGATAAAAGTGATTGCTTTCTTTGACCCCATAAGAGAAATAAAAGAAAAGAAGAAGTATTATATATAATTTGTAATTAGTGTAATCATAAAATGTGTGTCTACATAAAGTTTAAAGTGGATGTTTTGGTTGAATCAAGATCGAGTAGCAGACAAAAGTGAACAGAGGTTTGATAGTGGGGTTTGATTGATCAAGAAATAGTAATTTAGTCATTAATTATGAATACATATATTACTCCGTGATTAATAATAATAATTTAATACTTTTAATAATTTAAGTGGTTGATTAAACGTGTACTATAAAGCCGCCTCTCTATCATCTTGTGCCGGCAGTGATACAGTTATATCACGGGCGATGATTCGTAGTCCGTTGCTAAACAGTGGCGAATAAAAGAATTTCAGAAAAATTCCAAATTTTTAGATTAACTATATTTATTTATTTTGGTCATCATGGTATAAAATTCAGTCATTAACTATTAAATAAAAATTACATTAATTATCCACTCCCAATCCCAAGTAAAGTATAAAAAGTTTTAAAATTTAACTACTAGGTCCTAAATACATTTTTAGTAAGCCTAAAGTTTATAAAACTCATTTTCGAATCACCATTTATTTTAAAATTATATAAGTTTGAAGTTAACTTACTTAATATCAATCGGAATATCAAATGAGTATTACAATCATTTAATATTTATTTTTAATATACTTTATTTATATATATAGATATATTTTAAATAATAATTATTATAATATCCTATTTTTATTTTTATTTTACATAATTACATTTAATGACAACAACATATAATATTTCAAATTATATTTCCAATTATTATTTGTATATATATACACACATATCTATTTACAAATAGTTGTTCGTGAATCGTCGAGAATAGTCAAAGGTCAATTGAATATATGAACATAGTTTCAATTTTTTTTTTTGAGACTCAACATTACAGACTTTGCTTATCGTGTCGAAATAATATAAGGATTAAGTTTAAATTTGGTCAAAAATTTTCGGATCGTCACAGTACCTACCCGTTAAAAAAATTTCGTCCCGAAATTTGATTGGGATGGACATGGCTGACAATAAAAATTATTTTCATGACGAATATGAGTTTAAAAATAGAGTTTTATTAATATTGATTAATATAGATAAAACGATTCGATTATGTGAAGCATACGAATGAAGCTATCACAAAAGAGTGAAATGAGAAATTAAAGATTCGTCTTAGCTTTTGACGCAGTCACGTTTGAATTTAGAAATTAAGGTGCGTCGTAACTTTTGACATAGTCATTGTTGAATTTCAGAATTCAAGGGATTTAAAAGAAAATCTTGGAAATCTATAAGATCTGATTCTTCGAGATTTAAAGTAATTAGGATCTCTTTAATTAAATGCGATGATCTGTCCCGATTACTACGTCTGATATTTCCATTATAAATTTACCTTTTCCATTCCATTAGTTTTCACCACTTCTATACTCCATTCCTAGATTCAAAAGATTGTGAAAATGCTTAATCCAGTCCTGATTCTTATTCTTATCTTCACTATCGCAACAATCATTCTCCTTTTCCAATTACCACCGGAGGAATATGTTTTCTTCTACTCCGCCCTTGGGGTTATAATATTTTTAATTCTCCCGTGTCTTTATGTTGCGATAAACATTGATATACACGGTTTGTAATTTCTATGTTGTTGTCGGGTTTTATATATTCCCTTATGTTTCGGAGCTCTTTGCCTTTTTATTATCTTCTCGACCTCTAGTAAAGCGAGTAATGGTTCAAAATTCGTAAGTATGGAGTTTCGAATGATTATATTATTCTAAGCAGAAAGGAATGTATTAGCACGATTTGATTTGTCAAATTACCAGAATCCCTGAGGATCGAATTATCAATAATACATTTTGTTGATATGTTCGGAGGTGAAACGGAATGAACGAGTCATGTAACATGACACATGATAATGGTATGATCTACTATGAACCATCATCATGTTTCATTAGAAACTCAGCATGACTTACTATAATATAATCACGTTGGACGGGCGTCATTATATTATACAAACCCATGCTTCAATTCCCAACACTTCTTCACAATTCATTCATAATTTATACTTAGATTTTACAGAAGTTTCCAATATAATGCAATACAGAAAACACGAAGATGTAGATAATTTCAGACCAGAATATTTATGAAAATATCCTCAGAAATATCGAAGATATTTATGATGATATTTTGGAAATTTCTAGGTTCGAAGGTTGATGAAGAAAATTTTTTCGCAAGATTTTAACATGACTTCGGAGCAAGATATTCTTTAAAGATTTTGTCGGATCCAGAATTACCTGGATTCTTTGAATATAGGGTTTGGTCCTTGTATTTGTCCTTGGTCTCCTTCATGGTTAGTTCAATCCGTTTTTCAGTACCAAATTTTCTATCGAGCGTTCCCAACACTCCATTCTTTATCATCAAAATCTTGGCCATTTAGGCCATCTACAATTTTACTATTTCCTCTGCATTTAATGCAGCCATATCCGAATCGTCGATTATCAATCCGAGGTGGTTTCAGGATAATTGTGTTTTTAGATGATTAAACGATGATGGTAATATGGTGGAATATAAAAGGTTCTCTAGTAACAATAAATGAGTACGCATATATATCAAGGTTATAATAAGGTTGTTTTGAATGAAAAGTCAAAGTTGTCTTGCTGGAGCTGTAACAAAATTGACTGATTTTGAGAGGGATTGTAAAGTTATTTTTGGTAATAACAACGCCAGGAGAGCTAACACAGATACGTGTTAAACGTTTACTCAGGTTCCAAGTGTTTTCAGGTGCTTAACTATATGCATCATTCTCTTCTTTCGTAGATGAAGTGCGGTTGGTTCATCCTTTCGATTGAGGTGTTTTCAAGAATCATGAAAGATTTGAACGCATATTATAATCGTCAAGATACAAATGAGGTTTAAGATGAAGTCAAGTGGCAAACTTGAAGAATTGTTTAGTTTCATATGTTATAGTCAATATTTTAATTCATTTTAATTGTCCAATGTTGGTAGTCCACAGTTGATAGTCCACAGTTAACAATTCAATAATTCATATATAGTTTAATATATAATATTCGAATTAATTAATACGTATCGTGACCTGTATTCGTCTCAGACTCGATCACAACTCAAACTATATATATTATTATAGAATCAACCTCAACCCTGTATAGCTAACTCCAGCATTACTGCATATAGAGTTTCTATGGTTATTCCAAATAATATATATAGATGCGTCGATATGATATGTCAAAACCTTGTATACGTGTCCCGATATTTAAAGTGCGTAAAATAAATAACAGAAATTAAATGACGATAAATAAAATTGTGAGAATTAAAATTGCGATAAATAAATTGCGATTAATAAATGTACAATAAGGAATTAATAGTTAGCTAGGAACAGTTAGCTAGGATTCTGTTTGCGTGGATTCTTAACAAAATTTCTCATAGTTAATTTTTTTGTTTCTAGCAAATTTTATTTTGTCCAATGTTTTCTTCATTATGTCACTTGTCGGATTCTGATAGGTTAAAATCCAAATATGAAATTGAATGAAAATGGTTATTCTGTATTGAACGGATACGTGCATTGATGGATGTAAGTAGGATAGTAAATGACTGTTGAATCAGATTTGAAAGAATGTATAGTGTAACTTATTAATGTGAAATCTAAATATTCCTCGGATATTACCTACCCGTTAAAATATTTTCACCATTAACAGTTTGTACAAAAGAATTTTTGATTACAATCTTTATGAAAACATATATACATATATATTTTCTTCAGATATAATCGTGGATTTAATGAGTTAATATGATATTAATCTCATTTGATTTATTGTTAGAATAAGAATATATAATCTCTAAAACATTAGAGATTACATAATCGCCATGAAGAATGAAGATAATTGATGTAGAATGATACGTAGAACGATAATTGTACTCGAGGTACTGAATGGGATGTTGAGGCATGGATTGTTGATGGTACTGGTGCTGTTACTGATGGTACTGTTGGTGACGGTGATGTTGTTGAAGCTGGTAAATTTTGCACCATATTCTCCAGATTGATTACTCGAGCGCGAAGTTCGTTGACTTCTTCTATTATTCCGAGATGATTGTCGGTCGGTACGAGCGGATGAATAAGGTTTAGAATTTTAGATAGAATATAATCGTGGTGAGAAACTCTGGAAATGAGTGTGAAAATGGTGTTTCGGACATGTTCGCCGGTAAGTGCTTCAGGTTCTTCACCAAGAGGTGAATTTGGTTGATATAAAGGATCGCCTTCTTCGCGTCTCCATGGATTAAGTCGAATACAAACCCATCATATGAATTGGGAATAGCTGTCGAAATAACTATGGGAATAGCTATCGAAATCTGAGGGACTCGAACTGGTTGAGGGATTCATCTCGTACGATCAGATGAAGGATTTTCGATAAGAAATAGATTATAGGATGTAGATTAGTACCCTGCAATACATAATTTACATATGCATATATAATACTAAAATTTCATAAGTTACGGAGAAATCTACGAAAGCTGTCAGGCAAAGGTAACAATAACAGATATGCTAAGATATGAATTTATCTATACACTGTCTATGCAATAGAGGTAGTAAGACGTGTCTAGACTAAAAATGATAAGCAAGTGATTCCCTAAGAATGATAAGCCAGAAATTTTCGACACGAAATGATAAGCAAAACTTTTGACATGCAGACACGGTCGAAGTCCAGACTCACTAATGCATCTAAACAACTATCAGTTAGACACACTAATGCAAGACCTGGTTCGCTAAGACCACCGCTCTGATACCAACTGAAATGCCCCGTTCATATACAATATAAACGATTCACAATAGTTGATTACATCGCGAGGTACTTGACCTCTATATGATACATTTTACAAACATTGCATTCGTTTTTAAAAGACAAACTTTCATTACATCAAAAGTTGACGGCATGCATACCATTTCCTAATATATCCAACTATAAATGACTTGATAATAATCTTGACGAACTCAATGACTCGAATGCAACGTCCTTTGAAATATGTCATGAATGACTCCAAGTAATATCTCTAAAATGAGCAAATGCACAGCGGAAGATTTCTTTCATACCTGAGAATAAACATGCTTTCAAGTGTCAACCAAAAGGTTGGTGAGTTCATAAGTTTATCATAAAACAATAAAATTCTGTAATTTTGATAGACCACAAGATTTAAATGCTGCATTGTACAAATGGGCCCGAATCCTATACCCACCTGTAATGTACATGCGATATCTTTTAAATACAGTACACCTTTCTTGTGTACGAAAACATTTTTCATAAATCTTAGTAACCATACACATATCTTGTGCACAAAAATAACATACACATAACCTGTGTATAAAATCATTCTCTCGATACATAACATTCACTTTTCATTGCTTTCATAGCTTGGCTTGGTAACCGACCTTAACATATAATGCGCATAATAATATCCCCAAAACAGAACATCTCATCTGTATAATAATCATATAAACTTCGAAGTACTAAACACCACGCCCACTAGCCCTTCCGTCTAGTGAACATTCTGGGTGGAGGTGTTAAACCCGGTAACTACCTTTAGGATTCGCGTCAATTAGGCGTGCACTAATTCTCAAAATTAGTGATGTTCCCTAATTCTTAGGTTACCAAGCAATAATAATCAGGGGAAAAATATTCATATCAATTGTGGCAATTATCACGTCCACATAATTCAATGGTGGCAATTATCACGTCCACATAATTCATTCGAGGAATGTTTTGCTTGTGTCTATCTCGTCAAACATTTATAAAAGCATTTCATGTATTCGCAGTTCAAAATGTATTTTGAAAGCATTTCATAAAGCAGTTGTAAAAACAGCTCATGTATTCTTAGTCCCAAAAATGTAAAGAGTAAAAGGGAATCAAATGAACTCACCTAATGTATTTTGTAGTAAAAATACTTATTACGATATTGAACAAATGCAGGGTTGGCCTCGGATTCACGAACCTATATCAAGTATATATATTAACACGTATAATGGTAATCGAACAAATTTAGGTATTATTATTAATTGTTATTTTAGTAACTTCTACGTTTCATTAATAACTAACTTAACTTATTTATTTTATATACATTAAATAGATAATTAATATTTATTACAAAAATATTAATATAGTTATGCGTTATGTTAATAATATATTGTTACATAGAAAATCTTTATTTGATATATTAATACTACTAATTATAATAATGATAAAAATAATAATAATTCTAATAATAATAATAATGATAGTTTTAATAATAAAAGTGATAATTTTGGTAAAAATGTTAGTTTCAATAATAATACTACTTGCATTAATAATGATAATAATAATAATAATAAACATGATAAAATTACTAATATACAATAATAATAATAATAATAATAATAATAATAATAATAATAATAATAATAATAATAATAATAATAATAATAATAATAATAATAATAATAATAACAACAACAATAATAATTGTTGTTAATAATCTAAAAGGAGACTACCTTCAAAGAGATTAAATAAGCTTCCAAAAAAAATTGTCAGAGCCCGGGCTCGAACCCGCGACCTCTCGTTCCTCTAACAAACGTCTAACCATCTACTCTACTTCTCATTTCTATTTTTAATTCATACCCATGTCTATATATGTGTATTCGGCTCAACAACATTAAGTAGCCTAGTAACAATTTGATAAGTCCAATAAGGAAATTGATTCATAGGCCCAATACAAATACGTGGATCACGGCCCAACCATTTTACTAAGCCCAATTTCGATTTAATGCAACACAATAGGTGAGGTCTTTGTTTGGTTTCATTCGGCTGTAACATCATCAAAAAAAAATATACGCCGGCCTCTTCTTCTTCTTCTAATCTTCATCTTCTTTATACTCCTAATCATCACATTCACTATTTATCTCTGAAGATCACCACGGTATCATCATCTTGAACTTCATCATAACAAATTCATTATCATCATAACAAATTCATTATTATCGTAACACCCATCGTGAATCCTCATTATCCATCCCGTAACCATCATCATCACATCATTGTGTAACATCATCATCATACTCGTTACATTTATCACCATCATTTTTCATCAACTTATCACTATCATCATCTTACCTTCACCATCATTATCATCATCATAACACGCTCCAAAATAGTAGAAGCTGCAGGTGATTTGCGACGGCAGCAACAGCAGTATTGCAGTAGCATTAAGTGATGATCGAAGGTGGTGTTGGGTGATGGTTTAAACAGACGCATCAGCAAAACAGAAAAGAATATATGGCAGTTTTAGGTTGGTCTTCATCTTCATCGGTGGTGAAGCAACCCGTAACAGTAAACAGAAAAACACGCAGCAGCAGGTCTTCAATGGTGGTTCATGGTGGTTCCTAGCGGTTTATGGTGGAAATGGTGGCGGAGGTGATCGAAGTTTAATCAACAAACAGAAAAGATGTTGTGTAGTCTTCTTATATAGTTGTTAAAAGAAAGTATAAATGGCTGTGATTTTGATTACGGTTGTGGTTCTTGATACTACAGAAAGAAAACTATAAGAAATCAAATATTAGTAGTAAGGTAAATGGGTTTGAGGTTCATGTTGATCTAATAGGGATTGAATGGTGGTGGTGATTCTACGTACAACACATATCATTATATAGATATAGATATTATTATTATGATATCAAATTAATATTAATGTGTCCACTTTTCTTGATTGCAAGTGTACCAGTAAGAAAGAAAATAATAGATGGGGTAATAGTCGATGATGACAAAAGTAATAATAAAGGTGGGGTTGAGAGATATTATGGTTCTTGGTACGTATATGTAAATATATATATATATATATATATATATATATATATATATATATATATATATATATATATATATATATATATATATATATATATATATATATGATAAAAGTGATTGCTTTCTTTGACCCCATAAGAGAAATAAAAGAAAAGAAGAAGTATTATATATAATTTGTAATTAGTGTAATCATAAAATGTGTGTCTACATAAAGTTTAAAGTGGATGTTTTGGTTGAATCAAGATCGAGTAGCAGACAAAAGTGAACAGAGGTTTGATAGTGGGGTTTGATTGATCAAGAAACAGTAATTTAGTCATTAATTATGAATACATATATTACTCCGTGATTAATAATAATAATTTAATACTTTTAATAATTTAAGTGGTTGATTAAACGTGTACTATAAAGCTGCCTCTCTATCATCTTGTGCCGGCAGTGATACAGTTATATCACGGGCGATGATTCGTAGTCCGTTGCTAAACAGTGGCGAATAAAAGTGTTTCAGAAAAACTCCAAATTTTTAGATTAACTATATTTATTTATTTTGGTCATCTTGGTATAAAATTCAGTCATTAACTATTAAATAAAAATTACATTAATTATCCACTCCCAATCCCAAGTAAAGTATAAAAAGTTTTAAAATTTAACAACTAGGTCCTAAATACATTTTTAGTAAGCCTAAAGTTTATAAAACTCATTTTCGAATCACCGTTTATTTTAAAATTATATAAGTTTGAAGTTAACTTACTTAATATCAATCGGAATATCAAATGAGTATTACAATCATTTAATATTTATTTTTAATATACTTTATTTATATATATAGATATATTTTAAATAATAATTATTATAATATCCTATTTTTATTTTTATTTTACATAATTACATTTAATGACAACAACATATAATATTTCAAATTATATTTCCAGTTATTATTTGTATATATATATACACACATATCTATTTACAAATAGTTGTTCGTGAATCGTCGAGAATGGTTTAAGGTTAATTGAATATATGAACATAGTTTCAAATTTTTTTTTTTTGAGACTCAACATTACAGACTTTGCTTATCGTGTCGAAATAATATAAGGATTAAGTTTAAATTTGGTCGATAATTTCCGGGTCGTCACAAAATGAATTTCTTTCCCTTGTGAGTTAGCGCGGTTAGAGGACGAGCAACCAAAGAGAAATCTTTGATGAATCTACGATAGTATCTGGCGAGACCCAAGAATTGACGAATGTGAGTAGGAGTAGTAGGAGTCTCCCATTTACTAATGGCTTCGATTTTTTATGGATCAACTTTAATACCTTGATCACTTACAACATGACCAAGAAATTGAACTTCCTTCAACCAAAATTCACACTTGGAGAATTTGGCATAGAGTCGTTCTTGTCTTAAAAGTTCAAGCACAAGACGTAGATGTTCCTCGTGTTCTTCTTCGCTCTTAGAATAGACCAAAATATCATCGATGAACATGATAACGAATTTGTCGAGGTATGGTTTGCACACGCGGTTCATGAGGTCCATGAACACCGCCGGTGCGTTAGTGAGACCAAATGGCATTACAAGAAATTCATAACTACCATAACGAGCCCAGAAAGCGGTTTTGGAGACATATTCCCCCTTAACCCTTAGTTGATGATAACCCGAGCGGAGATCGATTTTTGAATATACACAAGACCCTTGTAGTTGATCAAAGAGGTCATCGATGCGAGGAAGAGGATATCGGTTCTCAACCATCAATTTTTTTAGTTCACAATAATCGATGCACATTCGTAGGGATCCATCTTTCTTCTTATTGAACAAAATTGGAGCGCCCCATGGTGAATGGCTAGGTTGGATAAAATCACGGTCAAGTAGTTCTTGGATTTGACTTTGTAATTCTTGCATCTCGGATGGAGCAAGTCTATACGGTGCACGTGCTACAGGTGCGGCTCACGGAATAAGATCGATTTGGAATTCAACCGGTCGATGAGGTGGAAGACCCGACAATTCATCGGGAAATACATCGAAAAAGTCACTAACAATTGGCACATCATCGATATGCTTCTCATCGAACTCGACTTTCTTAACGTGGGCAAGGATCGCAAAACAAACCTTACGGAGTAGTTTTCTAACTTTAAGGCACGAAACTAGGTTGAGTCCGGTGCAACTCTTATCGCCATAAACAATCAAGGGTTCACCATTCTCGATAGGAATTCGGATTGCGTTAAGATCACAAAGGATGTGATATTTCGTTTTGACTAACCAATTCATACCGATTATTACATCGAAGCTCCCTAGTTCCATGGGTATCAAGTCAATTTCAAACTCATTACCCAAAATGTTTAATGTACACCCCTGGTAATATGTGTCGGCACTCAATAGATTCCCGTTGGCCACCTCAATGGCATAAGTAGTATCTAGGGGGAGTGATGGAGTGCAAAGAGTATGAGCTAAGGTCTTGGATACAAAGCATTTATCAGTACCCGAATCGAATAAGCATGTAACATAAGAGTTGTTGAGAAGAAACGTACCCGTGACTAGTTCATTGTCATCCCGGGCCTCTTGGGCGTTAATGTTGAAAGCTCGGCCGCGTGTGTTGGCGTTGGCTTTCTTCTTTTGTTCACTCATTTCTATAATGACCCGTTTGGCCACATTAGTAACAAGTGACCGTCTTTGGTGCATTGGGCCCCTTTTGAGCGACGGGGGCAGTACTTTTACAATCGTTGGCCCTATGGCCACTTCCTTGACACCGGTGACAAATTAGCTTGCCACCTTCACCAAAGTGATGCTTGTTGCATTTGTTACAAAGAGGTAGGTTTCCAGCATAACCTTTCTTGCCGTCGGATGTGAAAGGCTTCTTGGTGAAGTTGTTGTTGCTTGATTGGGGGGCTTCCCATTTTCTTTTGTTGCCGCCCGATTTATCCTCGGCTTTAAGTGCCGGTACTATGATTTCATCCACCGTTTCTATCAATTGGCAGGCCATCTTCAAAGATTCTTGATGATTAGCGGGATTGGATGACATTACCCCGTGCTTGATGCTCTTTGAAAGACCATCCATGTAAAGTTCGACCCTTAGAGACTCGGGGTTTACAAGGTTCGGGCACATCAAGGCTAGTTCAGAAAATCGTTGATTGTAGGCCTTGAGATCGCTTCCGACCGCTTTCAAAGTTCTTAGCTCTTGTTTGAGCCTTCGGGTTTCTTCACGAGGGAAATATTCGGTGATCATCTTTTCCCTTAAATCGGCCCAAGAGAGGGCGTGAGCTTCATCGGTACCCACCGATTATACATAGGTGTTCCACCAAGTGAGGGCGACACCGACGAAAGTGTGAGTGGAGTATTTGACCTTGTCTTGGTCCCTGATGTTATGCGAGGTGTATATAAAATACTATTAAATTTTACAAGGAAATACTATTTAAATACGATACAATTTTACACAAGATATTTATTTATTTAGAGAATGGATATACTTAAACCTTGCTACAACAATTACAGGCAGTGTACCTAATCGTACAGTAGTGTAGTTTTTAGTAAGTCCGGTTCGTTCCATAGGGAAAAATCTTTAAACAAAGCTTAACGCTATATTAGTTTTATTTTATAAAAATACGAATATATATATAAGTAATATTATTATTTTATAAGGGGGTTTTTACTGTTTAATGACCGGTTTGTCGATTTTAAAACTTTAGTTGCAGTTAAAACAAAATGTAAAATATTAAATAAATAAAAGACTTAATTTAAAGCGTAAAGTAAATAACGATAATGAAATTGCGATAAATAAAAGTGCGATAAAATAAACTTGCGATAATTAAAAAGTACGATAATTAAAAGTGCAATTAAATACAATAACAATAAAAGTGCGATAATTAGAAGTGCAATTAAATATAAAATAAAGGAAATTAAATATGAAATAAAAGAATTATACTTATTTAAACTTTCGTAATCATGATGTTTGACGTGTTGATTTTAGTTTTATGCCCATGGGTTCATTGTCCTTTGTCCTGGATTATTTAATATGCCCGTCTGGTTTTTGTCCATAACAGTCCATCAGTCATAAATATAAAGTGCGAGTGTCCTCGTCAAATTATCCTTATACCCGAAGTTAAATATTCCAACTAATTGGGGACTTAAACTGTAACAAGGTTTTATTACTTTGTTTAATAATTACACCAGGATATCGACTGCGTGTAACCCAAGGTTTTAATACTTTGTTATCAATTATGCCAAGTGTCCTTGTACATAATTTCACCCCTGTTTTAATAATTCTAGTTACTATTAATCCATTCCTGTGTCCGGTTAAATGAACGATTATTCGTACATATAAATATCCCGCCCATCGTGTCCGATTGAGTGTATATGGTTATTTATAGGGACGTCCAATTGTAAATCTTTATATTTAAAATTAACAAACTATCATTTAGTTAAACAAATATAAAGCCCATTAATAGCCCATAGTCTAATTTCCACAAGTGTTGTTCTTTTGTCCAAACCCCAATTATGGTACAAAGCCTAATTACCCAATTTTAGTAATTAGCCCAACATCATGATTACTTCGTTTTAAATAAGCATAATAATAACTTAGCTACGAGACATTAATGAAAATAATATAAACATAACTTACAATGATTAAAAATAGCGTAGCGTTACACAGACAGAATTTCGACTTACACCCTTACAACATTCGCTAACATACCCTTATTATTAGGATTTAAAATTAAAATTAAAATTAAAATATAAATTATATATATATATTTACGTATATATTGAGAGAGAGATAGATTATGGATATTTTTACGATCAGAATGCGTTGCCTTTTATAGGAATTTTCGTCCAGGTGAGCTCCGCGAGTCGCGGCCTTTTCCTTCTTTGAACTCCGCAAGTCGTGGAGTTCGATTTTACAGCTCACACCATTTTGGAGCCTTTCTTGCCGACGGATTATTATATAAATATAATATATATATAATTTATATAATTAATTATATATTATATTATATTTATATACATAGTTAACTTGTAATTTTTAGTCCGTTGCGTCGAGCGTTGAGAGTTGACTCTGGTCCCGGTTCCGGATTTTTAAACGTCCTTGCGTACAATTTAATATCTTGTACTTTGCGTTTTGAATCTTGTACTCTTGTAATTTTGAGACGTTTCTTATCAATAATTGGAACCTCTTTGATTGTATTTTGTACTTTTGAGCTTTTTGGTCGTTTGCGTCTTCAATTCGTCGAATCTGTCTTTTGTCTTCACCTTTTATTATTTAAATGAATATTACTTGTAAATAGGACAACTTCAACTAAAAGCTTATCTTTCTTGAGGAATAATGCTATGAAATATATGTTCGTTTTTAGCATTATCAGTCCCGACAACAGCTTATGCTAAAGACGGCTTCCGTTTGCTCAAACCATCGGGTGAACACAACCGGTCCCCCGATTCCATCGAAAGTGTGAGGTTTGCACCCCATGAAGGCTTTGTAGGAGCACCCTTCGCTTGAGTTACCGGCTCCTTGATTGTTGTTGTTGTGGTTATTGTTATTGTTGTTATTGGAGGAGTGGCCAGCCATGGCCGCATCCACGGCGGTGGCTATCATTCGTTGTAGAGCTTGTTCGGGAGTCTCATGGCGTGGTACACGGCGAGGAGGCATTGTTCCTTAAAAACACAAGAATATCATTGATTAGTATTCCTAATAATACTAACTATGATATGGAATAAGGATAGAGAGAAAATTATCCTTGACTCGCCTTAAATTCTTTATGTCATAATGTCGGAACGTTTATATGAGTCACCGTAATATAATCCCGGAAATTATATTACCCTGATTCATAAGTGCATTCGACATTATTTCATATAGTCAAGGTGGCGTGTCAATCAAATTAAACAACGTGAGATTAAGATGGAATAGAAGTTAGATATGAATAGAAGGGTTCGAGTATAAATGCACAAGTAGTCAAATAATTCCTACTTCAAGTCTATATGCCGGTTGTAGTCTCGACTCACTAATGTACCCTATGACTCGGGGTTGACACCAATGAACTCTAAATCCCTACAACCTGGTTGTGATACCATCTGTAGCGACCCGACAAAATCGTCATTGACGGCGTCGTCTACTTAGGTCCCATTACCTGGTCATAAGTCTTTAAAACAACGTTTGACCAAAAATATGTCGCATTCATTTCAAATGTAAGGATGTTTCAAGTTTACAAAAGTAGTTCGATGACTAGTTACATTACAATGTTAAAGTACAATCGAAACCCATGCGAGACAATTTAATGTAAAGCCAAAAGACGCTTCATGTATGCAAGTATACTCGACATCCAAGCAAGTATCAAAAATAGTGAGTGGAAGCATGTATCACATAACATTCAAGGACCTGAGAAAAACATAGAAATCTATCAACGAAAACGTTGGTGAAATCATAGGTTTAAGTGAGTAAGTAAGTACAAATGAACCACAAGATTTATAACATTGTAATAATAGTAAACCATTCTAAAAGTTGTTATCACGAGCACCCAATTATCAAGGCTTAACGTACCAAGAACCCCATCACAATAGTGTTAGAACGTACACTGTTTCTCGAAAATATATTTCATCCGAATAACGGTAGCGAAACGTCCGAATGAGGGTTTGTCAAACCCATATGGCCATACAACATAAGTTCTCGCTTACACCCGGCAAGTGTAACTAATGATAATCGAATTGAGGATTTTGTTCTAACTCGTATGTAGAATGTTTGTTTTCGTACTTGTGTTCACTTTGTAAAATGAAACGTTTATGTTTTCTCATCCCAAATGTAAGTTTAAAAGAGTAAAAGTGGGACTATGATCTCACCTTGAGTGCATGAGAAATAAAGTACTTCATAAGTAAACGTGTGTAAGAAAAATTGCTAGTCTTGACATAAACAAGTAAGTTGTATCAATAACAGTAAACACGATTGGTCAAAGTTGTTCAATTAGTCCTATGGCTCGTTACGACTCGATTATATAGCATGTGAATCAAATTGTCAAGTTTCATGCACGATACAAGTAGTTAAGCATGTTAGAATATTCGTATAAACATTTGGTTAAGTTTGACTAAAAGTCAAACTTGGTCAAAGTCAAAGTCAACGGGGTCGGGTCGGGTATCCGACAATTATCCCATGATGAGGAATCATATATGAGCACATTAGCCAATTATCATGTTAATCGGAGTTACGGTTAAGCGGGAAAGATTTTGTGAACATTTAAAACACAAGAAGTTGGCCTGGGGGATTTGCGCGGTGCGCGCAGGGTTGCGCGGCGCGCAACTATGCATGGAACCAGGTCAGTAAATTGTCCAAAGGGGCAAACATCTGGGTTTTCTCATTTGCGCGACGCACTAAGGTCTGCGCGGCGTGCATACCTGGAAAAATGCTGGTTGCAGAAAAATGGCTAAGTCTCGAACCAAAACTCAATATAACATAACACATGAACCGAAAACATTCAAAACGCATGCCATATATCGTTGGAAAGGTAATTTGACGAGGAACAAAATTAAACACATTTCATCAATATAAATCATTTACAATAAACAAAACCAAGTGGAAAACTCATTAAATATCCACCATTAATGCTTTCAAGTTCATAATTGCACATTTATGATTCGGAAACTAAGTGCATACATATAATATGCCGTTTCGTAGGTAATCATGCATACAATACTAATAAACACTTACAATTAATCTTGCAATGCATTCAACGCATTTAAATTCCATTTTACTTCTATCAAACCCTAACAAAAATCACAAAATCAATAATCATGTTAATGAAGTGTTCTCACTCAACCTACACATCAAATTGAAGCTAGTGATGTTAGTAACACATTTAATACATGCATTTTTAACATCTAACAACATTTAAGCACCCAAATCTCAAAATCAAACACACCCATTTCAAGTTTAAGCTAGTTACAATAAAATGACAAGAACAAGCATACAAATCATATATTCATGTTAGACTTGAGCCATAGACACTAACTAACACTTTTGTAAGTTAAAAACATCAAGAACAAGAAATCTAGTGATTTTAGAAAGTTACCCAAACTTGATGAAATCGGTATGGAATTGAAGAGGAAGATGCAAGGGTTCCAAATATGTAATTTGTTTGAGTTGATGCTTGCTAGATTTGAAATAGATGATGATTCTTTGCCTGAGGTGTTGAGAGAAAAATGGAGGAAGTATAAAAAAGAAGAAGATGAAATGAATGGATGAGAGGAGGTTGACCACTTTGACCTAATCACCACTTTGGTCCATTGGCAAGTTTAGTCCCTCAACTTTAAAAGCGGGTGCGTGAATTACCTACCGAATTATTTTTAAAACGCGTATTAATGGATGAATAACGGATTTTAAAATAGTAAACGGAAAAGTAAACGGAAAAAGGCGGGATGTTACACAAATCCCAAGGACTAAACCTGTATTCAAAGAATCTAGATGATTCGGTATCTGCTGAAATCATTAGCAATTACCCTGCTCCTTACTTATCTTAAATCCTTACAGAAGAACTTTCCTCATTATCATTTGATCTTAGAAAATTCTAAGATATCATCGTATCTTTCGTCATAAATATCCTCGATATTTCTGAAGATATCTTCATAACTATTCTTGTCCGCAATAAATTATTTCTTTGCGATATCTTTGTTACATAATAAAGGAAACTGTTTTAGTTTCTATATTCTGTAAAATTCAAGTTTAAATTATAAATGTTTTGAAGTAGTGTTGGGAATTGAAGCATGAGTTAGTATAATATAATGACGTCAGGCCAACGTGATTATATTACAGTAAGTCATGCTAAATTTTTAATGGAAGATGATGATTCATAGACTTTATAATCATTATTTTCCATGTTACACGACTCTTACATTCTACTTAACCTTTGAACATATTAAGAAACTATATTCTTGATAGTTCTATCTGGTAATTTGACAAATCAAGATCGTGCTATTGCTTTCTTAGAACATTAATTATGTTCATTCGAAACTTCATACCTACCTATTCTGGACCATTACTTGCTTTACAAAAGCATGAAGCTTCGACATATAAGGGAAAATATAAAGCCCGATAACAACTCTGAAATTACAAACCGTGTATATCAATGCGTATAGCAATATAAAGACACGGGAGAATTAAAAACACTATAAAACCAAGAGCATAGTAGAAGTAAACAGACTCTTCCGGCGACAAATGAAAAAGAAGAACGATTGATATAAAAGTCAGGACTATATCCATAATTAAAACTGGATGAAGCATATTGACGAATCTTTTAGAAGTATGAATTGAGGAAGAAAGTATAGCAGTGGTGACAATAATGAAACGGAAGAAGCTAATTTATAGTGAAATTCCAAACACAGCAATCGAGGCAATTCACAGCATTTAATCAAAGAAAATCCCAATTTTTGTAAATACCGGAGAATCAAATCTTATGGATTATGAAGATTTCTTTAAATCTCTTGAATTCTGGAAATCAACTTTAACTATATCAAAAGTTAAGGCGAACATTTAATTTTCTCATTTCAATCTTTTACGATAGCTTCGTTTATACTCTTCCTATAATCGAATCGTTTCATCCATATCATCCAATGTTGATAAAACTCTATTTTTCAACTCATATTCATCATTCTTGTTGTAAACAATGACGATCTCTATCAAATTTAATGATCGTGATTTTCACGAACTCCTCTCTATTTTGTCTACCCTAATATTGTGGCATAAACGCTCAAGGTTTCAATAAGCTCACTATTATTCATAACACATTTCATGTGTATTGAAATGCTTGTATAGCGTCATCATCTCTTTCTGAGAAAATATAATCAATGACACTCTTGTTAAATCCTTTAGATAACCTCCGCATTAATAATAAAGTGCACTTCGTAGAATTTATGGATCGTATGATTTAAAATACTCGAAACAAAACAATATTCTATCTGTTGAAATTCATGCAAGGCCCCGAGCGTACCTGGGAACGTGAAAATCAAATAAAATGAAAATATCCTCACCTGTTTACAAACAACCCTGACTGATGGCAATAACCAAATTTCGGGACGAAATTTCTATTAACAGGGGGATACTGTGACAACCCGGAAAGATTTCAATCAAATTTAAACTTAATCTATATATATATATATATATATATATATATATATATATATATATATATATATATATATATATATATATATATATATAACTTGAATAACTAAAAATGTAAAACTTTATACAAAATAATATTGTTGTTATATTATTACTTTTATTATTATTACTAGTATTATTGTTATCATTATTTATTATAATTTATAATAAAATTATGATTACTATTATTTATTCATTATCATTATTAAAATAATTATTATTATAAAAATATCATTTATTATTAACATAATTATTAATAAATATCATTATTCTTGTTATTTATATTAGTATTCTTATATTAAAATCATTATTATTATTATTATTATTATTGTTATTATTATTATTATTATTATTATTAATAATATAATTATTATTAATTTTTATTATTATTAATATAATTATTAATTATTAAACTTAATAAAATCAAATACCTAAATTAGGTAAGATCACTATATATTTTTTTAAATAATCATGAATCAGCATTTTCTTATTTCTTTCTTTTTATATATTTTATAAAAAAAATTTAGGTATTCAGCTTTCTTTTTATTTTTTTATTTTTTTCTGTTCTTGATCGTGATTTACAGTCGACATACACCCAATGTACATCAATCGATGGCATCATCTTGGATTATAAAACCAGTCGACTCTACACCATTATTATCAATCACATTAACAGCTTTTGCTGATAAATTAAACAGAAAAATAAAAAAAATAATAAACGTTCTTCTCTGTTCTTATTCATTTTTTTAAAATCACGAATTTTAATCTATTTCAAAATCCTTAAATGTAGAGTTGTTAGGAATGTTTTATTTAATCTTTCTGTAAAAGATGAGCTTTCAAATCTTTATAACAAATTCTAATTCTCGAGTCAAAATTTTAAAGTCAAAAGTCAAAATTTGTGTTCATCATAAAATTCGTAATCGTTTCGATGTTTCCTTTAAAATTGATGATGGAGAAAGATTATAGGAGTGATTTGAAACATATTTGGTGTTGTAATCTTTGGTTAAAAACTTCTTAATCTCAAGATCATTAATTTTTTTTAACCGTGAGCTGCAGCAGCAGTATTTTTATTTATTTATTTTTTTCTTATTTTCTATTTTAATTGATTTAATCAATCACAATTATAAGTTGTATATATTTCTGTATCAAATCCTAAATCAAAACATCTTGATAGTTGTTAATTGTGGTTTTGTTCTTTCGTCGATTAACTGAAGAAGAAAAAGAAGAGACACATAAATATAAGTTAAATAAATATAACGAGGTAAATAATCAGATAAACAAGGATAGAGAGGTCTCGGGTTCGATCCCGGTCATGGGCATTTTTTTTTTGGAAAAAGCTTTATAATGTAGTTTTCATTTTTATTATTATTATCATTATTAATATTAATATTATTATTATTATTGCTATCATTAAGTATTAGAATTATAATTATTATTAGTATTATAATTATTATTATAAGTATCATAATTGTTATTATTATTATTATCATTATAAGTGATGAAACATGACTAGGAACTTAGAAATCAACAGATTTAACTCACACAATGGCGAAATAAGTGAATCAAACCCTCTAGTGAATAGGTTAAGCTTTTTGGGATTAATTTAGTCAAACCACAACTAAAACAAGTGTGATTAGATCAACACCTAGAGCTATTATTCGCCACCTGAGTGATTTGGGCTGAGAGAGAATCGGAGGAGCTCACCAGATCTGAGTGTGTGTAACAAATGAGAGGCTTAACCCAATATGAAGAACATAAGACTTTATATACCCCTGCTGTTGACTCACCCGTACGAGTCATCCATCACACGTACGAGTTGGCTTCATCAGCCGTACGGGTGATCACTCACTCGTGTCTTCTCATTTAGGTTGTAATTGTGACTTAGCTCAGCATCAACCGTGCGTATGAGCCTGTCAGCCGTACAAGTGAGGCGTCACTCGTACGTCTAACTAAGTCTAACATAGTCAAACATCCAAATCTCGTTCCTGCAATTCCTGTAACCACATACAAACACGGATAGGATAATAACGAGCGATCATGGTAGCATGTAAACTATTGTACCTGCAATGGACGTGGGTAGATGTCTAGGGACTTGCATAAAATGCATCAACAACTCCCCCTATGACCTAGAACATCTATTACAATTAAGTAAACGTCCATAAACAATGCAAGTTCATAAACACAAACAGTTTAGTAAATTTATTACAGATCCAGATTCTCTCTCTCGCATAAACAAATATCAAAAACTAAAAACAAACGAGCAACACAGTATCCGACATAGATCATCTGGCTTGAACTTGGTTTGAGCTTTGAGCATCACTGTTTCTGTTGAGGTATGCATAGTAGACATCGATCACACGTTGATATCTCATAGCTTCCTCTTTTCGATCATCTCTACAAGTAATGTGATGGCGGTGAAGAGTCTCCACATCAAATCTCGATAAGTTCCTCAGCCACATGGGATCTAGAATCCTCACATTGTCGAACTGTATGCTTCCATCTTCCTTCTCAATCGCAGTCAAGATCACCGCTTCTTCCGACAACTCATCATAGAACCACCATCTGAAGTTCTTACAGATATCCTTGGGTAATGGCATCAAGGGAGATTGTTTCATATACTTAGCTGGACGGAACTTAACAACACAGATAGGCCCTCCCTTAGAATTTTTCTTTGTCAGGTGTATGGAAAACCTAGCGGCCGTTGACTTGAAGATATCCCACTTTCCTGTTCTATACTCAGTTCTTAACTTTCTCTAAAACCATTTGGAAAGGTCACTATCTTCAGCATTCAACATCTTCAGCTTCGCAAGTTGCATGATCTCGAAGTACGGTAGAGTTTTAAAATGACTTGGACGTGCCATATAATCTACTCCGCCTTCCCTCTTGATCGCAAAACAATTGATCTCCTTGAAATAGCCCCAACTCAAAATTTTATCCTTGGAGTACTTCTTGGTTCTTTTACCTTTCTCATAGAAACTGACAAACTTCGGCTCCAGTTCTGGCTTATCTACTTGATCAGGGTTAACTGAAGCGACCCGTCCTAATCCATCTGGACGAAGTCCATATGGATTATAAACAATTCACAACAGTTGATTACATCACGAGGTATTTGACCTCTATATGATACATTTTACAAATATTGCATTCGTTTTTGAAAAGACAATCTTTCATTACATCGAAAGTTGACAACATTCATACCATTCCGTAATATATCTTACTATAATAGACTTAATAATAATCTTGATGAACTCAACGACTCGAATGCAACGTCTTTTGAAATATGTCATGAATGACTCCAAGTAATATCTCTAAGATGAGCAAATGCACAGCGGAAGATTTCTTTCATACCTGAGAATAAACATGCTTTAAAGTGTCAACCAAAAGGTTGGTGAGTTCATTAGTTTAACATAAATAATCATTTCATAATTTTAATAGACCACACGATTTCATATTTCCATTTCTCATAAACATACGTCCCTTGCATAGAGACAAAAATATCATTCATATGGATTGAACACCTGGTAACCGACATTCACAATATGTATATAAGAATATCCCCATCATTCCGGGATCCTCCTTCGGACATGATATAAATTTCGAAGTACTAAAGCATCCGGTACTTTGGATGGGGCTTGTTGGGCCAAATAGATCTATCTTTTGAGTTCGCGTCAATTAGGGTGTCTGTTTCCTAATTCTTAGATTATCAGACTTAATAAAAAGGGGCATATTCGATTTCGATAATTCAACCATATAATGTAGTTTTGATTTACTCTTGTGTCTATTTCGTAAAAACATTTATAAAAATTGAGCATGTATTCTCAGCCCAAAAATAATAAGAGTAAAAGGGATTCAAATGAAACTCACGCATATAAATATTGTAAAATAGTTAATAAAGCATTTGCATGTATTCTCAACCCAAAAATGTAAAGAGTAAAAGGGAGCAAATGAAACTCACGCATATAAATATTGTAAAACAGTTAATAAAGCATTTGCATGTATTCTCAGCCCCAAAAATGTAAAGAGTAAAAGGGGAAAAGGCAAATGAAACTCAGGCATATAAATATTGTAAAATAGTTAATAAGGCATTTGCATGTATTCTCAGTCCAAAAATGTAATGAGTAAAAAGGGAATAATGAAACTCACCTATTGTATTTTGTAGTAAAATACATATGACAGCATTGAACAAAAAGTAGGGCTGGCCTCGGATTCACGAACCTATATTAGTTGTAAATATATTAAAACACATAATTGAATTCGAACATCTATATATATAAGTAAATTCATTAGTTATATCCTATTTATATTAATAATATATACATTTCATATTTTTCATTTTATATAAAATATTAATTTTTGTTAAAAATGATAATAATTATAATACTTGACTTTACTAATAAAGGTAATACTTTATATTAGTGATAATAATAATGATATTTATAATAATAGCTGTAAAATATTAATTTTATTGTTAATGATATTTATGATAATGATAGTAATAATAGTAATAATAAGGATAATTATAATTCTTAATAATCATAACTTTTAATAAGTATAATAATTCTAGTAAAAATGTTAATCTTTAAAGAAGTGATAACTTTGATAGTTTTCATAAAAATAATACCTTTGGTATTAATAATTATAATAGTAATAATACTAATACTAATAATAACTACAATAATACTTTTATTACTAGTGATAATAAGTTTAGTAACAGCAACGCTAATAACTATATTAATAATAATGTTAATAATATTTATCCTAATAATAATAAAGTGGAAAAATCATATTTGTTAATGATGTTAATAATATTAATTATAATTTTAGTTATAATTATTTCATTAATAGTGAATGATTCTTAATATTTATTTTAGCATTCATAATAATAATACTTATAATACTTGTAGTAATAATAATATCTAATAATAACAATACTAAAAACAATCATAATAATAATAAAACTAATAATAATGATAATAATAAGAAGAATAATATTCATAATAATAGAAATAAAGCTACCTTCAATTAAATTCGGCCTAAAAAGAAAACTGTCACTCCAGGGACTCGAACCCACGATCTCCCGTTCCCCGACAACACCCCCTGCCATTCGTCCATGTATAGTTTTCTGATTAATTCTCCAGTGAAAACATTATAACCCGTATATTCTATTCTCCTCTATTTCTTCTTCTTCACTCAGGTTCAATCGACCCAAATAACATCACACCCAATTACTTATATGCTTAAATTATAAATCGGAATTTGGAACATAAATAACCTTTTATAGTTGTTTGTATCAAAAGAACACGAAATAAAAAAATAAATAACCTGTTGTATCGAAAAAAAAATGATGAACTCAACTCTTGATTTTCAAATTGATAACATTTTGGACAAAGTTTACATCACCAATTGTGTTTCAAATCAACTCTATAAAGTTTCTGGATCTTCAATTTGACTCAAAACATCAAATTGAAATCGAATTTCATGATGAACACTCTTGTTGACTTTTTGAAAATAAGCTTTGACTTTCAAAATTCGTACTTGTTAAAACAAATTGGCATATGAAGCTTTGCAGATAGTTAATAGAAAAGATTTATAACACGACTACAATTCTAGATTTTGAAATTGATTACAAAGATCAAGCTTTTAAAAAAATACACCCAAGAACAGAGAACCGTCGGTCTCCTGTTGCTTTTCTGTTTTAAAATCCCAACTGAGCTGTACTGAGTAGTAGTAGTTGGTAATGGAATTGACAAGTTGAACGTTTTTCTCAATAATGTTTAGAAATCATTTGTTTTATAGAGAATAAGGGATCGAGAAGTTAAATTTTCAAGGACAGAATAAATAAAAAAATTAAAGGGTTACTATCTAACAGTAACAAATCTGTACAATCTAGATTCAGTTTGTACTAATTTGGACGAAAAAAATTAAAGAATAAATAAAGCTAGAAGTGAATTATAACAGATTATAATTGATCTGATTCCATATTTATATAAATAACATCAATAATTAGTAATATGAATATATTAATAATACTTTTAATAATAATAATAATAATAATAATAATAATAATAATAATAATAATAATAATAATAATAATAATAATAATAGTCTTCATAATAACTAAGATCGAAATTTACTAATAATAATGTTATTAAGAATGATAACAATAATATTAGTAAATATTTTAACAAATTAAATGCATTAAACTTCATATATATATATATATATATATATATATATATATATATATATATATATTATATGAAAAAATAATAGTACAATATTATATATATATATATATATATATATATATATATATATATATATTTTATATCAAAAAATAATAGTACAATATTAATGTTACTTTTGATAGTCACAATGAAAGTGATAATAACATTAATATAACATTTATGTTTTTTTTTTAAATTGTAATTACATTTGATATTATACTTTATTAATTAAGTAATCATACAATTAATATTTACTAGTTATACATTTCAGTATGGATACTATTTATAATAATAACAATCTATTTAATGTTGTTGATAATATTGCTTAATAAATTTTTTTGATATTGATGATAGTATTAATATAATAATTATATTCAACTTGTAAGTTAGGTTTAATATATTACTAATTATTATATAATATTTACCAATTATATAGTTTATTAAATCTTTAATATTTATTATATATATATATATATATATATATATATATATATATATATATATATATATATATAATTACATATTTATTTATACATCTATGTTCGTGAATCGTCAGGCATAGTCAAAGGTTAAATTTTTCATGTAACAGTTCAAAACTTTCTGAGACTCAAAAGTACAGACTTTGCTTATCGTGTCGAATCATATAGAGATTAGGTTTAAATTTGTTCGGAAATTTTCGGGTCACTACAGTACCTACCCGTTAAAGAAATTTCGTCCTGAAATTTGAGTGAGGTCGTCGTGGCTATCTATAAAAAATATTTTCATGAAAAATATGAGTTGATGAATAGAGTTTTATCATTATTGAGTGGTATGGGGAAAAAAATAAAAAATAATAATAATAATAATAATAATAATAATAATAATAATTCGATTATTCGAAGAGTACTAATGAAGCTATCACCAAAGTGTGAAATAGGAAAGTAAAGATTCATCTTAACTTTTGACAGAGTCAGAGTCGAATTTAGAAAATAAAGTGCATCTTAGCTTTTGACGTTGTATTGGTTGAATTCCGGAATTCTAGGGATTTAAAAGAAAATCTTGAAGATCTATAAGATTTGATTCTTCGGGATTTATGGAAATTAAGATCTCTTTAATTAAATACGGTGATCTGCCCCGATTACTACGTCTGATATTTCCTTTATAAATTTACCTTTTCCGTTCCATTTGTTTTCACCACTTCTATACTCAATTTCCAAATTCAAAAAATTTATGAAAATGCTTAACCCTGTTCTGATCCTTGTTCTTATTCTAACTATCGCAATGATCGTTCTTCTTTTCCAACTTCCACTTGAAGAATTTGTTTATTTCTATTATGCTCTAGGGATTATTATATTTATAATCCTCCCGTGTCTTTATATTGCTATACGTACTAATATCCACGGTTTGTAATTTCTGGGTTGTTGTTGAGTTTTATGTCTTCCCTTTTATTTCAATGTCCATCTCCTATAATCATTGTCATCCACAGTTAATGTCCTCTCTTATTTGCTGCTATTTATACCCCTTTTCTATTTCGGAGCTTCATGCTTTTGTTTACTTTTCGCAAGTAGCGGTCCAGAATTCATAGGTATGGAGTTTCGAATTATCATAATATACAAGGTAGAAAGGAAAGGTAGTAGCACGATTTGTTTTGTCAAATTACCTGAATCACTGAGAATAGAACTATCAAGAATATATTTTCTTGATATGTTCAGAAGTTAAGCACAATGAAAGAGTTATGTAACATGGCACATGATGACGTTATAATCTGTGAATCATCGCGTCCCATTAGAAACTCAGCATGACTTACTGTAATATAATCACATTGAACAAGTGTCATTATATTATACTAACTCATGCATCAGTTCCCAACATTACTTCAATAACATTCATATTTTAAGCTCGAAAGTTTACAGAATATAGAAACTAACAGTTTCTATATGATGTAACACTGATAACATGAAGAGATTAATGATTTCAGATAAGAATAGTTATGAAAATATCTTCAAAAATATGGAGGATATTTAAAATGAAAGATAAGATAATATCTTTGAATATCTAAGATCAGAGGATGTGATGTTATGCGAGGTGTATATAAAATAGCTTTATATTTTAGCAGGAAATATTATTAAATACGATATAATTTTACACAAGATATTTATTTATTTAGAGAATGGATATACTTAAACCTTGCTACAACACTTATAGGCAGTGTACCTAATCGTACAGTAGTGTAGTTTTTAGTAAGTCCGGTTCGTTCCACAGGGAAAATCTTTAAACAAAGCTTAACGCTATATTAGTTTACTTTTATAAAAATACAAATATATATATAAGTAATATTATTATTATAAAGGGAGGTTTTTACCGTTTAATGACCGGTTTGTCGATTTTAAAACTTTAGTCGCAGTTAAAACCAAATGTAAAATAATAAATAAATACAAGACTTAATTTGAAGCGTAAAGTAAATAACGATAATGAAATTGCGATAAATGAAAGTGCGATAAAATAAACTTGCGATAATTAAAAAGTACGATAATTAAAAGTGCAATTAAATACAATAATAAATAAAAATGCGATAATTAGAAGTGCAATTAAATATAAAATAAAGGAAATTAAATATGAAATAAAAGAATTATGCTTATTTAAACTCCCGTAATCATGATGTTTGACGTGTTGATTTTAGTTTTATGCCCATGGGTTAATTGTTCTTTGTCCTGGATTATTTAATATGTCCATACGGATTTGTCCATAATAGTCCATCAGTCATAAATATAAAGAGCGAAAGCCTTCGTCAAATTATTCTTATTCCTGAAGTCAAATATTCCAACTAATTGGGGATTCGAATTGTAACAAGGTTTTAATACTTTGTTTAATGAATACACTAGGTTATCGACTGCGTGTAAACCAAGGTTTTACTACTTTATTAACAATTACACCAATTACCCTTGAATGTAATTCACCCCTGTTTCAACAAGTCTATTAACTATTAATCCAGTTCCGTATCCGGTAAAATGAATAATTATTGGTATTTATAGATATCCCGCCCACCATACCCAGTCAAGCGTATGTGGTTATATATAAATACGTCGAATTATAAGTTTGTATATTAAATTACCAAGGTATTGTTTAGTTAATATAAAACCCATTAATAACCCATAGTCTAATTTCCACAAGTGTCGTTCTTTTATCCAAACCCCAATTATGGTACAAAGCCCAATTACCCAATTTTAGTAATTAGCCCAACATTATAATTACTTCGGATTTAAATAAGCATAATAATAACTTAGCTACGAGACATTAAATTAAAAAGGTTGAACATAACTTACAATGATTAAAAATAGCGTAGCGTTACACGGACAGAATTTCGACTTACACCCTTACAACATTTGCTAACATACCCTTATTATTAGGATTAAAATTAAAATTAAAATTAAAATATAAATTATAAATATAAATATTACGTATATAGATAGAGAGATTGATGGATATTGGATGAAAAAATGATCAGAATTCGTTGGGTTTTATAGGGAGTTTCAGTTTTTAGGGCTCCGCGACTCGCGGCCCATTCCTTCTTCAAACTCCGCGAGTCGCGGAGTTTGTAATTACAGCTCACTCCATTTTGGCTCTTTGTTTACCGACGGTTTATTATATAAATATAATTTATATAATTAATTATATATTATATTATATTTATATACATAGTTAACTTGTAATTTTTAGTCCGTTGCGTCGAGCGTTGAGAGTTGACTCTGGTCCCGGTTCCGAATTTTTGAACGTCCTTGCTTACAATTTAATATCTTGTACTTTGCGTTTTGAATCTTGTACTCTTGTAATTTCGAGACGTTTCTTATCAATAATTGGAACCTCTTTGATTGTCTTTTGTACTTTTGAGCTTTTTGGTCGTTTGCGTCTTCAATTCGTCGAATCTGTCTTTTGTCTTCACCTTTTATTATTTAAACGAATATCACTTGTAAATAGAACAATTGCAACTAAAAGCTTGTCTTTCTTGAGGAATAATGCTATGAAATATATGTTCGTTTTTAGCATTATCAAATATTCCCACATTTGAGCGTTGCTTGTCCTCAAGCAATATCGTCTTGAAATACTAGAATCACTTCTTTATTCTTCACACTTTGTACATTAGTGATTTCTATACGGCGGTATAAACAATGGTAGTAACGATATGGTTTACAGTCCCACATGACTATAAAAATTTAGATCCATTAAGGAAATTGGATCTTTATGAAAACATTTGATCTTTTGAAAATTAAATCTAGTTTTTACCCTAGATAAGTTTTCCGGAATAACCCTTCACCGGTGTTTGCAAAATATTTTTGTGGGTTTGGTGGGTTTCAGATTTGAAAATTTTAGCTCAAAACTTATGGTTTTGTATCACCCACTTGCTAACCTTGTATTTGGAAAGCAACACGTCCAGTTTACTTGTCCCGTATATTACCTTTCGGCAACCTACTGTCCGGTTGTAAAGGAAAGCGTTGAACAAGCAACTGTTAAGGCAATGCCCCCTGACATGCTTTTAATTATGGTCTATAACGTGTCGGACGCAATTACTATCCTTGGTAGGAGCAATAGTAAAGCTTACCCTTATAATTTTCCGGTCTGGCACAAGGTCCTGTCTTTGACCATGCTATGCAACCACCGTTCTTACGGTTGACACCCGATTTAGTTCAGGTGACCTAATGAATTCCAGGTGAATTCCTAGGATTTTACGTTCAATGGTAATGAACGCATTGAAAATGGTTTTTCAGAAAACAAATCGGTTTGTAATTTTGATCAAAATATTTTCTCGTTCAAGCTCGAGTTTAGATATCATTGAATTCCATGAGTTTGAATTCTCAATCTTTAAGGTCAATCTCAAGGATTGAGTAATATCAGTCTTAAAAGCTCATTTTTAATCTTTAAGGAGATTATCCTTTCTGGGGATCTGATTCATTAGTCTTATCAAGCTAATTTGCACGGTGTCCCCCCATTGTACGAGATAAATCCTTCTCATGGTTAGGATAAATCTGACCACTTGGCGACCCTGTTTAATGCTAAGGTCCATGGATTTCCTGCTGATTTTAGTGATGACTTTTCTAGATTTTTCGTCAACCTACAGCTGGTCTGGACGACAACTTCTTGACCTAAATCAAGAAGCGCGTGTCTTTTTTGGAAGACTTTACTTCCTTTTAATGATGGAATTGATTCATCGTGTAGATCCATCTCTTCTTTTCTTTCATCGGGTAAAACAGTTTAGTTTAGTCCAAAGCAAAAGTATTTTCAGTTATTTGTACAAAAATATGTGACATATGTTTTGAATAACTTGGAGAATTTTCCCACACTTGGCTTTTATTTTCCTTTTTATTGTCCTCTATTCTATTTTAAATGAATTTTAACATTTTAGTTTGTTTCTCAATTTATGTCCTTTCCGAGGTAACAATAATTTCGGTGTTAAAACCTAGTTTTATCATTCATAAATATGTATAAACATGATTTTGAGTTCATTTAATTGAAAATTTTGAAAAATTTTACTAGAATTGGGTAGTCAGTATATAAGACTAGGGCTGTTCTTTATTATCAGAGAGCACTAGATTCTAATACAACTACTACTTTACTAGTATATTTTTTTTAATGGTAACCAAGTGTTTAAGATAAAAATTTTAAAAATCCGAAAGAATTTAACCCCTTCCCACACTTAAGATCTTGCAATGCCCTCATTTGCAAGAAATCAGTAACAATTTAAATTATTGAGGGTGATTTGTGTGAAAATGATTAAATTTTACCAAAGTTTCGAAATATATTGGCGTTTGTTTGCTGAATGATAAATGGTGCACATCATTTGTTCATTCCGTCTTGTTGTTATTTCACATATATTTTGCATCTTGTCGTCAAAATTAGTTGCTTTTGCTGAACTTAATGCCAGTCTTTGAAAATGTGTTGTTTTACCCTGTTGTGTACATAAGATAAACTGCAAACATATATACATATTTTTGAAGTTTGGTATATTACCCCACATTCAAAAATTATTAAAATCTAATAATAAAATTTAGAAAATAATAAAACTATTACAAATCCAACATAAGTATTAAATGTATCAACATTACAAATAATAAAATAAAAAAAACTAAGTAGACTAGGGATGATACTGATACCAGTAGGGGTTCCATGCATAACCATAGGTGCTATAAAATGCTTCGGCTGGGTTATACGTAGGATACGGTGGTTGAATCTCTATAGACCAGGGAGGGAATATGGGCGATGGAGTAGGAATATAGTTTCTACCTATATGTTGGCAATAAGCTATGATTTGGTTTTGATGAACTTGCCAATCTTCAAATGCTCTATGTCTAGCATTTTCATACTCTTGTGAAGCTATAAACCTTTGCATTTCTGCCATTTCATTTCCCCCTCCTACATTACCTTGCTGTTGGTTTCTCTCAACCTGTGGATGTCTATCATGGTATTGTACTGCGGCGTTATTTCGCCTCTTCAAAACTTTCGCACCATGGTATACATTTAAACCTATTGTATCGCGGGGTTCTGGTTCTTCGACTAATAATCCCCCCGACTTATATCCACACCGAGATATTCAGCAATCAAAGTAATAAATATACCACCTCCTATTATGCTATGCGGTCTCATCCCCCTAACCATAGCTGATAAATAATAACCCACACAATAAGGTATACTTACAGCGCTTTGTGGGTCTCGAATACACATATGGTAAAACAAATCCTGTTCATTTACCTTTTCCTTGTTCTTACCTCTTTGTGTAATCGAATTAGCTAAAAACCTATGAATTACTCTTAACTCTGCTCTATCTATATCCAAATAAGAGTAATTTCCCCCTTTAAATTGGTGATGGCTAGTCATTTGACTCCATACACCATGTGTATCAAAATTTTCATCTATCTTTCTACCATTTAGTATCAACCCTCTACAATCGGCAGATGCTAACTCCTCAGGCGTATATATACGTAAAGCCTGAGCCATGTCTAGTAAAGACATGTGGCGCATCGAACCTCCTAACAAAAATCTAATAAAAGATCGATCGATTAAACTAGCTACCCGATCATTTAATTCTATACTACACAACAATTCTTCACACCATACTTTATATACAGGTCTACGCATGGTGAATAAACTTACCCAGTCATTAAAAGTAGAATTGCCATACCTCTGTGCAAGTAATTCCCTAATTGGCCCGGCCAATTCTACAGCTTCTAATGGTCCCCATTCTATGACCCTAGGTACCTCAACAGCTTTAGAATGAAGAGTATGCAAACCCCTTTGGTATTTTGGATAATCTATCCAAAGTCTGTCAAATCTCAGGTTCGGGTGCAAATCTTCCAAGTGCATATCAGAAAATGTCATGACTGGATGATGTATATCTTGTTTGTAGTAGTTATCCACCTCCTGTTGTTCCGCATTTTCAGCAGGAGCATTGCGAGCTTGGAATGATGATTCACCCCTTTCAGTCTGCAAAACACATCAAACACAATTTTTGTGCATCCAAATATGCATTAGTGTCAGCAAAATCATCAATCAAAATAATTACAATGACATGATCAATTTATATCAAACTTAAGCTCATTTTCATATTTTCATCAAATCTACACTTTTTCAAATAAGCATATACGAAAATGTTTGCCAAGTTCATAAGCATTCAACCCAAATAACATGTCAAAATAATCATTACTAGCAATTAAACAAGTTTCAAATGGCATTATCTCTCAAAAATCAAGTTCATGAATTTTAGACTTGAAAAAGTCCACTTTAATTCTCAAAATCATGTTTAGGCTCAAAGTTTGGATCATTTAACTACCTAAACATGTTACACTACTTAATTTAGCAACAATTCATGACAAAAATCGGCCATAACCTGTTTATATCAAAAAGCCCCAAATTTGCTCAAGAACACAAACCCTAGATTACTCAAAATTTGAAGTTTAAGGCTTCTAATCATGTTAAATAGCATCAATCTAGGTTATACAAGCATAATACATAAACAATTTAAGCATAATTACACTAAAAAGCATCAAAATCAAATTGGGGAAAAAATTGCTCAAGAACACTAATTTTCGGATTAAATGGTGTTTAGGTGTAGAAATTTACCGTTTTTCTTAAGTAATTCCTTGATAGCATCCTTCTCAACATGATTTTAGTAAAAGATTTGATGATTAACGGTCAAAAATTGTGAATTTGGGGGTGTTTTTTCGGGTTTTTGTGGGTTTTATCGCAGTGTTTTCGTGGGTGTGGGTTGGGGACTGATCAGTTCTGCCCCTTTTATTTTTTTCCGGTATTTTTGGAACTCCGCGAGTCGCGGTGTTTTTCCCTTTCAAACTCCGCGAGTCGCGGAGTTTGTATTTTTTTTTTAAACAAACCTTAACTTGTAAAACAAATATAAAATAAATTTAAAATTTTGTTTTCCTTTGTTTTAGGACGAGGTCGTTTCGGATCGATGTCCTAGTCCATCCCTCGACAAAATTTTAAAATTTGTCTTTTTGTAGCGATTGTTTTAAAAGCTAAGATTTTTGGGTTTTTTAATGTTTTTGGAATACTTTAATTCAATAAGATTAAAAATAATGATAATAAAAGTTCTCGTCCCTCCCTTGGGTAAAGCAATTTCGGTTCAACGACCTAGTCTTCAACTTACAACGAATTTTAAAAATCATATTTTTAACTTAATGAGATAAAGTAAATTTTTATTTTTAAATTCACACAACTTAAATATAAAATTCAAAATTAATATTAAAAATTCACACCAAACTTAAAATTTAAAATGCATAAAAATAAAATTCATATATTTTTTTTAAAAAATTAAAAATTCACACCAAACTTAATTTAAAAATGCATATTATAAATTCACACCCAACTTATATTAATTTTTCAAATATTTACAATTTTAAATATATTGTTTTTACAAAGTTTACAATATTAATTTAAGATTTATATATTAATTTTAAAAATATGGTAAAAAATAAAATTAAAAATCTTTTTGGCTTTTTATCCCACTTTAATCAATCAAATATTATCAAAAATATGCGCCCCTCTTTTCGATAAAGTAATTTCGGTTCCATGACCTAATTTAACTCATGACGAATTTTTGAAATATTTTGGGTTGATTGATTAAAGATATTTATACCTTAAGAATAAATGTTAAATTTTGCAGTGATGTAATAAATTTTTGAATGATATCAATAATTTCGGTCGCCAAACCTAATTTTATTCAATACCAATTTAATACTTTATAGCGAACAAATTAGCGTTTATTATCAAAAGGATAAAAATAAAAATAAAAAAATAAAAACTGTACAGACTTACCTGTGATATAGTATTCTTAGTTATATGATCTATCCCATTCATAAGATAGTCGGTTTAATTGGTTTTCCATAGCTACATAGGCGTAACCTCGAGCATTCAGTGTCTTTTCTTCTAAACATATGAACGGTCCGTCTCTGCATAAAGTAACAAATTCGGTATTTGAATAGGTTTGATTATTTGAACATTTACCTCCATGTGACCATTTTTCACATTTGTGACATCTTTCTAGGTGTCGTGCTTTTCTTTTCGCTGCGGATTTTGATTTTCCATTACCAAATTGTAACTTATTATCTTCGCATCTGGATTCTTTTCTTACTCCGTCCAATCTTTCTCTGATTACTGATACTATTTCACTCGAAAGTGTGTCATTATTACGTTTAGTGATCAAAGCGTGTAGCATTAGACCATGGTTTAGTTCACAGCCAGTCTTCATTTCGTAAAAACCTAAAAAAATAAAAATTCAGAATGGGGGGAGAAGACTAGTTCTTTAGGGTCTGCTAGGGAAAGACCATTCGGGTTCCATTTTCGAGAACTACATGAAAACAGAAAATCTAATCTAACAGAAATACATATTATCCTTAAAAGACTTGATTCTTCCCACACTTAGTTAGCTGTGGTGTCGAAATTGTGATTAACTTCGTTGTCAACTTCCATCGGACCATGTATGTAATGTTTAACTCTGTGACCATTAACTTTAAATTCAATCCCATTTGAATTTATTAATTCTATCGTTCCGTATGGAAAAACTCTTTTGACTATGAATGGTCCAGACCATCTTGATTTCAATTTTCCAGGAAATAGCTTGAATCGTGAATTGAAAAGAAGAACTCTGTCTCCTTCTTTAAATTCTTTTGAACTTCTGATTCTTTTATCATGCCATTTCTTCGTTCTTTCTTTATAGATTAACAAATTTTCGTATGCTTCATGTCTTAATTCTTCTAATTCGTTTAGTTGACTAAATCGTAGACGTCCAGCTTCATGTAAATCAAGATTACATGTCTTCAAAGCCCAAAATGCTTTGTGTTCAATTTCTACTGGAAGATGACATGCTTTTCCATAAACAAGTCTAAAAGGTGTGGTTCCAATTGGAGTTTTGTAGGCTGTTCTAAAAGCCCAGAGTGCATCCTCCAATTTAATGGACCATTCCTTCGGATTTGATCCTACGGTTTTCTCTAGAATACGTTTTAAAGCTCGGTTGGTATTTTCAACTTGTCCACTTGTTTGTGGATGATATGCTGTGGAGATTTTATGAGTTACTCCATATCTTTTAAGAACTTTCTCAAGTTGATTATTACAGAAATGAGTACCCCGATCACTTATTAAAGCTTTCGGTGTTCCAAACCTTGCAAAAAGACGTTTTAAAAAGTTGACTACAACTCGTGCATCGTTAGTTGGGAGAGCTTGTGCTTCCGCCCATTTAGATACATAATCAATGGCTACGAAAATATAGAGATTATTATGAGATTTTGGAAATGGACCCATAAAGTCAATACCCCAAATGTCAAATACTTCACATACTTGTATGACATTTTTTGGCATTTCATCACGTTGACTTATTTTTCCGGCCCTTTGACAAGCATCACAGGATTTGCAAAGAAGGTGTGCGTCTTTGTAAATTGTGGGCCAATAGAATCCAGCTTCATAAACTTTTCTTGCTGTTAGTTGAGGCCCATAATGCCCTCCTGTTGGTCCTGTGTGACAACGGTTTAATATTTTACTGGCTTCATCTCCGAATACACATCGGCGTATTATTCCATCTGGACAACTTTTAAACAAATGTGGATCTTCCCAGAAATAGTGTTTTATATCACTGAAGAATTTCTTTCATTTTTGGTACGATAATCCTTTTTCAAGGAATCCACATACTAAGTAGTTTGCATAGTCTGCAAACCATGGTACTTCATTATAATCTATCTTCAATAGATATTCATCAGGAAAGTTGTCTTGTATGGCCGATTCATTTAGAACTTCTAACTCAGGATTTTCAAGACGAGAAAGATGATCAGCGGCGAGATTTTCTGCTCCTCTTTTATCTCAGATTTCAATATCAAACTCTTGTAAGAGTAAGATCCAACGGATTAATCTTGGTTTGGCATCTTGTTTCGAAAATAGGTATCTAAGAGCAGAATGGTCGGTATAGACCACCGTTTTAGCTAGAACGAGATATGATCGAAATTTGTCAAAAGCAAAGACAATAGCAAGGAGTTCTTTTTCAGTAGTTGTGTAATTCGTTTGTGCTCCTTGTAACGTCTTACTGGCATAATATATAGGTTGAAATCGTTTTTCAATCCTTTGTCCTAAAACGGCTCCCATTGCAAAATCACTTGCATCGCACATTAATTCAAATGGTAGATTCCAATTTAGTGTTATCATGATCGGCGCATTAGTGAGTTTCTCTTTAAGAATATTAAAAGATTTGATACATTCATCTGAAAAGATGAATGGATCATCTTTTTCTAGGAGTTTATTCATAGGAGTGGCAATTTTAGAAAAATCTTTTATGAAACGTCGGTAAAAACCGGCATGCCCTAGAAAACTCCTAACTCCTCTAACATTGGTGGGATGTGGAAGTTTAGCAATTACATCTACTTTAGCTCTATCCACTTCAATTCCTTCTTTTGAAATTTTATGTCCAAGAACGATGCCCTCTTTAACCATGAAATGGCATTTCTGCCAATTAAGTACTAGATTTGATTGTTCGCATCTAATAAGCATTCGTTCAAGATTAGCTAGACATGTTTCAAATGTATCACCGAAGACTGAAAAGTCATCCATGAAAACTTCCATGCATTCTTCTATCATGTCATGAAAAATCGCCATCATACACCTTTGAAAGGTTGCAGGGGCGTTGCAAAGTCCAAATGGCATGCGTTTGTAAGCAAAAGTACCATAAGGGTACGTGAATGTGGTTTTCTCTTGATCTTCGGATGCTATTGGAATTTGAAAATATCCGGAAAATCCATCTAGAAAACAATAGTAACTATTTCCGCATAATCTTTCCAACATTTGATCAATGAAAGGTAAGGGAAAGTGATCTTTTCTGGTGGCGTCATTTAATTTTCTATAATCAATACATACACGCCATCCTGTTACAGTTCTAGTAGGAATAAGCTCATTTTTCTCATTTGTAATGACAGTCATGCCACCCTTCTTAGGTACGCATTGAACTGGGCTTACCCATGGACTATCAGAAATTGAATAAATTAAACCTGCATCTAGCAGTTTAATAATCACTTTCTTAACTACATCTTGCATATTAGGATTTAGTCTTCGTTGGCGTTGCACATACATTTTATGACCTTCTTCCATAAGGATTTTATGTGTGCAATACGAAGGACTTATTCCTTTAATATCATGAATCTTCCATGCAATGGCTGGTTTATGAGCTTTCAACACAGAAATGAGTTGTGATTTCTCATTTTCAGTAAGAGAAGACGATATTATTACAGGTAATTCAGATTCACCATGTAAATAAGCGTATTCCAAATGGTTTGGAAGTGGCTTTAACTCTAATTTCGGTGGTTCTTCTATCGATGATTTATATCGATATCTGTCTTCTTCTTTTAGCATTTGAATTTCTTCTGTTGTTGGTTCATATCCATTAGCTATAAGTGTAGCTAACATTTCAGCTTCATCAATTGGTTCATTACCTTCTCCTAAAGAACATTCTCCTGTTCCTTGTAATTCTGGAAATTCTTCTAACAATTCTGCATGTGCATCTATAGTTTGAATATAATAACATGTATCATCTGCAGATTGTGGTTGTTGTATTGCTCTATCAACTGAAAAGGTAACACTCTCGTCCTCTATACTTAGGGTCAATTTCTTACCGAACACGTCTATCATTGCTTTAGCCGTGTTTAAGAATGGTCTTCCTAATATGAGAGGAACTTGAGAATCTTCTTCCATGTCCAGAACAACAAAATCTACTGGAAATACTAAAGTACCAACTTTAACTAGCATGTTCTCCATTATCCCTCTAGGATATTTTATTGATCTATCGGTTAGTTGTATGCTTATTCTTGTTGGTTTCAATTCTCCAAGGTCTAGTTTAGCGTATAGTGAATACGGCATTAAATTTATACTAGCACCTAAGTCTGCCAATGCTTCTATTGAACTAAGACTACCCAGAAAACATGGAATTGTGAAACTTCCTGGATCAGATAATTTTTCTGGTATCTTATTCAACAGCACTGCTGAACAATTAGCATTCATGGTAACAGCCGAGAGTTCGTCCATTTTCTTTCTATTTGAGATTAGATCTTTCAAGAATTTAGCATATCTAGGCATTCCTGAAATCACATCAATGAAAGGAAGATTTACATTTATCTGTTTAAACATATCCAAGAATTTGGATTGCTCGGCTTCAAGTTTCTCTTTCTTCATTTTACTCGGGTAAGGAAGTGGTAGTTGGTATGGTTTAACATAAGGTTTATCCTTAATTGTGTTATCTTCATTAACCTTTTCAACTACCGGTTCTTTTTCCTTATCTTGATTAGTTTGTGGTTCTTGTGGAGTAGGAATAGCTTCATCAGAAGTTACAGGTATTTCAGGTGGTTTAAGTGTTGTACCACTTCTTGTGGTAATGGCTTTAGCCGTTTCATTCCGGGGGTTAGTATTTGTATCACTAGGTAGACTTCCCGGTTTTCTTTCACCTATTAACCTTGCTAGGTTACTTACTTCTTGTTCCAAGTTTTGAATAGAAGCTTGTTGATTTCTAAATGCTTGAGCATTTTGTTCATTAGTTTGTTTTTGAGATGTGAAAAACTGCGTTTGAGTTTCAACTAGCTTCGTCATCATATCTTCTAAATTCGGCTTTTTATCATCGGTTTGTTGTGGTGGTTTGTTTTGAAAATTAGGTCTTTGCTGATTGTAATTATTATTGGATACTTGTTGATTGCTAGGACCTTGTTGGTTGTTGTATGGAATATTTCTGTTATAGTTCTGGTTTTGATTGTAAATAGGTCTTGGCGGTTGATAATTATTCTGATAATTATTTCCAGGCCTTTGGTTTATGTATGAAATGTTCTCTCTTTGTTCCATTGTTAATTCAATACTGAGACAATCTTTTGTCAAATGTGGTCCTCCACACTGCTCACAACTAATTCGTATTGAGTGAATATCTTTAGTTATCTTTTCCATTCGTCTCTCGACAGCATCTATCTTTGCGGAAATGGAATCTAAGTCATGGCTAGAATCGGCTCTAGCTGCTTTAGATGATCTAACGATATCTTTTTCTTGGTGCCACTCATGTGAGTGGGAAGCAGTGTTATCAATAATTTTGTGAGCATCAGTTTCAGTTTTCTTCATAATGGAACCACCAGCTGCTATATCTATGTCTTTTCTTGTAGTGATGTATCATCCTTGGTAGAATATTTGTACTATTTGATAGGTGTCTAAACCATGTTGCGGACATCCTCTTAATAACTTTCCAAATCTTGTCCACGCCTCATATAGAGTTTCATTCGGTTTCTGTGTAAACGTAACAATTTCTGCTTGAAGTCTTACGGCTTTAGATGCAGGAAAGAAGTGTTTAAGAAATTTTTCAACTAAAACATCCCATGTATCAATCGCCCCTTCAGGTAACGATTCCAACCAATCTTTGGCTTCTCCCTTTAAAGTCCAGGGAAATAACATGAGATATATCTGTTCATCCTCAACTTCTCTTATTTTAAATAGAGTGCAGATCCTATTAAAGGTACGAAGATGTTCATTTGGATCTTCCTTCGGCGCACCACTAAATTGGCATTGATTAGTCACCATGTGTAGAATTTGTCCTTTGATTTCATAATCTGGTGCATTAATGTATGGATGAGTAATTGCATGACCTTGGCCAGTGCGTTTAGCTCTCATTCGGTCTTCCATACTTAAAGGTTCCAGATTCTCCATAATTGAATTTGTTGAATCGGAATCACTAGAGGATTCTGATTTAATGGTTCGCTCCTCAACAATCTCTGTTTGAATGATTGGTGGTTCCGGATGAAAATTTAATGGTTCAGGATCTATGAATCATCCCTGAATATTCTCCGGATTCTCAATTGTGAGGTCGGGTTCAAAAAATGGATTATCGAAAATTTGAACTGGAGTACTTGGTCGACTGGATGACGATTCTAAAGAAAAATCAACGGCGGTAATATTTGCTAAATGTCTTGATCTAGTTACAGGTGGTGAACGTACAAAAGGTGGTGAACGTCTTGCTCGGTGCATTCACTGAATATCCTATTAGTTTTTAAAAGGAAAGAAAAATTATAATAAGTTATCCAATCAATAGACTTTTCTGATTTTGCCCACGTTTCGAATAGCCAAAAGATGCAGCAGAGGGGCAGGATTCGTTTGATCTCAATATAATTGAGGACTGTTTGGCTCCAATAACCCGGTCCACGTACAAATCCAACTATTACTACGAACCAGAAAATTTTGATGTCTATCAATTTAACCACTTAAAATAAATTTTCGTAATTTTAAGAAATTTAGATAAAAAGTAGAAAAAATTCTAAGTCCTAAAAACTAGAATGACGAGAAATAAGAAAGAAAAAGAGCGCGTCGGAAAAAGGTCGAAAAAGAAAAATGGTTGAAAAATAAAAGGTGACGGAAAAATAAAAGAAACTTATAAAACTTAAAAACACTTGACTAACCTAACCTTATTACTACAACTAACTTAAAATTATAATCGCAAATTGAGATTACTAATTGGAATGATAATTGATAAATAGGTAAAAGTCGTCTAAAAATATTAAAGCTTACAGGAAAAACTAAATCCCAAATGGAAATAACTTAAAAAGAAACTAAAACTTAAAAAGGCGTCGCAAAATTCTAAATTACCTAAATCTTAGTCTAACGAAAAAGCACTTAAGGAATTCTACGGCAAAGCCTAAAAATCTAGAAGTAAAAATAACTATGGCAAAAACTAAGTTTAAAACTAAAAACTAGCGAAAAATACAAATATTACGCTAAAACAATTAAAAAGGGACAAAATATAAAAATATACAAAAAGTTGTAAAAATTACAATTTTTATAAAAATATTATTTTTATATTATTTATTTTATAAAACTATTAATTTATTTAAAACTAATTAAAATTTAAAATAAAATTTAATTTAAAAACTTAAACTAATTATAATAATTAAACTAATTAGGGTTTATTAATAATAATAATAATAAAATCCGTAATTAATGCGAAATTAGGGTTCTGTCACGTGTGTCAGAGTGTCTCCGCGAGTTGCGGTATTCGAGGCTGCAAACTCCACGAGTCGCGGGGTTCCAATTTTCAACTCAGGTACAGTTTAAAATTCGACCCGTTTTTTTTTTTATATATTTTTTTTCTGTTTTCTGTTTTAAAATCTAAAATATTTATTTAATAAAAACTTATATTTTTATAAAATAAAAATAAAGAAACTTTATAAAACTTAAATATTTAATAAAATCTTAAAAATATATAAATTTTTGTTTTTCTTTTTATATTTCGAATAATTAAAAACGTATTTTTACAAAAGTGAATTTTAATAAAAGTAAACTAAAAATAAAAATCTTTTTTTTTTTGTAGCGTTGCGCTTCCGGCTTTTTAAGCTAGATTGTTCCCCGGCAGCGGCGCCAAAAATAACTTGATGTTATGCGAGGTGTATATAAAATAGCTTTATATTTTAGCAGGAAATACTATTAAATACGATATAATTTTACACAAGATATTTATTTATTTAGAGAATGGATATACTTAAACCTTGCTACAACACTTATAGGCAGTGTACCTAATCGTACAGTAGTATAGTTTTTAGTAAGTCCGGTTCGTTCCACAGGGAAAATCTTTAAACAAAGCTTAACGCTATATTAGTTTACTTTTATAAAAATACAAATATATATATAAGTAATATTATTATTATAAAGGGGGGTTTTTACCGTTTAATGACCGGTTTGTCGATTTTAAAACTTTAGTCGCAGTTAAAACCAAATGTAAAATAATAAATAAATACAAGACTTAATTTGAAGCGTAAAGTAAATAACGATAATGAAATTGCGATAAATGAAAGTGCGATAAAATAAACTTGCGATAATTAAAAAGTACGATAATTAAAAGTGCAATTAAATACAATAATAAATAAAAATGCGATAATTAGAAGTGCAATTAAAGATAAAATAAAGGAAATTAATTATGAAATAAAAGAATTATGATTATTTAAACTCCCGTAATCATGATGTTTGACGTATTGATTTTAGTTTTATGCCCATGGGTTAATTGTTCTTTGTCCTGGATTATTTAATATGTCCATACGGATTTGTCCATAATAGTCCATCAGTCATAAATATAAAGAGCGAAAGCCTTCGTCAAATTATTCTTATTTCCGAAGTCAAATATTCCAACTAATTAGGGATTCGAATTGTAACAAGGTTTTAATACTTTGTTTAATGAATACACCAGGTTATCGACTGCGTGTAAACCAAGGTTTTACTACTTTGTTAACAATTACACCAATTACCCTTGAATGTAATTCACCCCTGTTTCAACAAGTCTATTAACTATTAATCCAGTTCCGTATCCGGTAAAATAAATAATTATTGGTATTTATAGATATCCCGCCCACCGTACCCAGTCAAGCGTATGTGGTTATATATAAATACGTCGAATTATAAGTTTGTATATTAAATTAACAAGGTATTGTTTAGTTAATATAAAACCCATTAATAACCCATAGTCTAATTTCCACAAGTGTCGTTCTTTTATCCAAACCCCAATTATGGTACAAAGCCCAATTACCCAATTTTAGTAATTAGCCCAACATCATGATTACTTCGAATTTAAATAAGCATAATAATAACTTAGCTACGAGACATTAAATTAAAAAGGTTGAACATAACTTACAATGATTAAAAATAGCGTAGCGTTACACGGACAGAATTTCGACTTACACCCTTACAACATTTGCTAACATACCCTTATTATTAGGATTAAAATTAAAATTAAAATTAAAATATAAATTATAAATATAAATATTACGTATATAGATAGAGAGATTGATGGATATTGGATGAAAAAATGATCAGAATTCGTTGGGTTTTATAGGGAGTTTCAGTTTTTGTTGCTCCGCGACTCGCAGCCCATTCCTTCTTCAAACTCCGCGAGTCGCGGAGTTTGTAATTACAGCTCACTCCATTTTGGCTCTTTGTTTACCGACGGTTTATTATATAAATATAATATATATATAATTTATATAATTAATTATATATTATATTATATTTATATACATAGTTAACTTGTAATTTTTAGTCCGTTGTGTCGAGCGTTGAGAGTTGACTCTGGTCCCGGTTCCGAATTTTCGAACGTCCTTGCGTACAATTTAATATCTTGTACTTTGCGTTTTGAATCTTGTACTCTTGTAATTTCGAGACGTTTCTTATCAATAATTGGAACCTCTTTGATTGTCTTTTGTACTTTTGAGCTTTTTGGTCGTTTGCGTCTTCAATTCGTCGAATCTGTCTTTTGTCTTCACCTTTTATTATTTAAACGAATATCACTTGTAAATAGAACAATTGCAACTAAAAGCTTGTCTTTCTTGAGGAATAATGCTATGAAATATATGTTCGTTTTTAGCATTATCAGGATGATAGAAACTATTGTCTGTAAGGGTTTAGAGTAAGGAGCAAGATATTCACTAAAGACTTCAACGGATCCAGAATTACCTGAATCCTTTGAAAATAGGGTTTGGTCCTTGTATTTGTCCTTGGTCTCCTTCATGGTTAGCTCAATCCGTTTTCCAGTTCCAACATTTCTGAGCTTTTCCAACATACTATTCTTTATCATCAAAATTCCGACGACTAAGGTCGTTTACGGTTGCCTACAGTTTCTGCTGCTTCATTCAGCTTTTTCAACATTCGGAGTATCGATTCGCAAACTGGGTGCCTTTTCAAAATTTTAGAACTGAAGATCGTAATTCTAGGAGATAATTGTTATATGTATACATATAACTATTAATGTAGAAATGCTACGAGATTCGAAATACTGATTGCTGATTCTCGGTAATTGGTATGGCAATTATTGTTACAGGGTATAGATGAATACAAAATGGGGTTCAAATGAATATAATGATTTTTCGGAAAGTCCAAATTCATTGAAGTTACTGGTAATTTTACTGCTAATGTGGTGAAATATAAACGGTTCTCCGGTAACGATGACGACCGGCAAACTTATATGTCGAGGTTATAATAAGGCTAATTCGAACGGAAAGTCGAAGTTGACTTGCTGGAGCTGTGACAAAATTGGCTAATTGGAAAAAGAGTTGAAATGTTATTTTCGGTAATAACAATGTCAAAGGAGCTCGAACAGACACGTGTTAAACGTTTACACAGATTTTGAGTATTTTCAGGTGCATAACTATATGCATCAATCTTTTCTTCCATAGATGAAGTGCGGTTGGTTCATCCTCTCGATTGAGGTGTTTTTAAGAATCATGAAAGGTTTGAACGCAGATTGTAATCGTCAAGATACAATGAGGTTTAAGATGAAATCAAGTGGCAAACTTGAAGAATTGTTTAGTTTCATATGTTATAATCAATATTTTAATTCATTTTAATTTGTCCAATATTATTAGTCCACAGTCGATAGTCCACAGTTAACAGTCCATTAATTCATATATAGTTTAATATATAATATTTGAATTAATTAATTTATATCGTGACCCGTGTACATGTCTCAGACTCGATCACAACTCAAAGTATATATATTATTTGAGAATCAACCTCAACCCTGTATAGAGAACTCGATCATTACTGCATATAGAGTGCCTATGGTGATTCCAAATAATATATATAGATGTGTCGATATGATATGTCAAAACCTTGTATACGTGTCCCGATATTTAAAGTGCGTAAAAATAAATAACAGAAATTAAATGACGATAAATAATGTGTCTAAAGTAGATAACAGAAATTAAATAATAAATAAAATTAAGAGAATGTAAATTGCGATAATTAAATTGCCATAAATAAAATGTAATCAGTTAGCTAGGAATAATTAGCTAGGAACAGTTAGCGTGGATTCTTAACAAAATTACTCATAGTTAATTTGTTTATTTCTAACAAATTTTATTTTGTCAAATGTTTTCTTCATTATGCCACTTGTTGGATTCTGATAAATCAAAATCCAAATATGAAATTGGATGAATATGGTTATTCTGTGGTGAACGGATTTGTATATCGATGGATGTAAGTAGGATAGTATATGACTGTTGAAACAGATTCGAAGAACGTACAATGTAACTTATTAATGTGAAATTTAAATATTCCTCGGGTATTACCTACCCGTTAAAATATTTTCACCAGTAACAGTTTGTACAAGAGAATTTTTAATTACAATCTTTATGAAAACATATATACATATATATTTTCTTCAGATGTATTCATGGATTTAATGAGTTAATATGATATTAATTTCATTTGCTTTTCGGTTGGAACTAGAATAAATAATCTCTAAAACTTTAGAGATTACATATTCGCCATGTCGAACGAAGATAAATGAGGTAGAACGATACGTAGAATGAAGATCATACTCAAAGTACAGATGATGATATTGAAGCATGGATTTTTGATGGTACTGGTGCTGTTATTGATGGTACTGTTTGAAATGTCCCGTTCTTATTGATTAAAAACGTTCCATATTAATTGATTTCGTTGCGAGGTTTTGACCTCTATATGAGACGTTTTTCAAAGACTGCATTCATTTTTAAAACAAACCATAACCTTTATTTCATAGATAATGGTTTTAAAAAGCTTTACGTAGATTATCAAATAATGATAATCTAAAATATCCTGTTTACACACGACCATTACATAATGGTTTACAATACAAATATGTTACAACAAAATAAGTTTCTTGAATGCAGTTTTTACACAATATCATACAAGCATGGACTCCAAATCTCGTCCTTATTTAAGTATGCGACAGCGGAAGCTCTTAATAATCACCTGAGAATAAACATGCTTAAAACGTCAACAAAAAATGTTGGTGAGTTATAGGTTTAACCTATATATATCAAATCATAATAATAGACCACAAGATTTCATATTTCAATACACATCCCATACATAGAGATAAAAATCATTCATATGGTGAACACCTGGTAACCGACATTAATAAGATGCATATATAAGAATATCCCCATCATTCCGGGACACCCTTCGGATATGATATAAATTTCGAAGTACTAAAGCATCCGGTACTTTGGATGGGGTTTGTTAGGCCCAATAGATCTATCTTTAGGATTCGCGTCAATTAGGGTGTCTGTTCCCTAATTCTTAGATTACCAGACTTAATAAAAAGGGGCATATTCGATTTCGATAATTCAACCATAGAATGTAGTTTCACGTACTTGTGTCTATTTTGTAAATCATTTATAAAACCTGCATGTATTCTCATCCCAAAAATATTAGATTTTAAAAGTGGGACTATAACTCACTTTCACAGATTTTTACTTCATCGGGAAGTAAGACTTGGCCACTGGTTGATTCACGAACCTATAACAATATATACATATATATCAAAGTATGTTCAAAATATATTTACAACACTTTTAATATATTTTGATGTTTTAAGTTTATTAAGTCAGCTGTTCTCGTTAGTAACCTACAACTAGTTGTCCACAGTTAGATGTACAGAAATAAATCGATAAATATTATCTTGAATCAATCCACGACCCAGTGTATACGTATCTCAGTATTGATCACAACTCAAACTATATATATTTTGGAATCAACCTCAACCCTGTATAGCTAACTCCAACATTCACATATAGAGTGTCTATGGTTGTTCCGAAATATATATAGATGTGTCGACATGATAGGTCGAAACCTTGTATACGTGTCTATGGTATCTCAAGATTACATAATATACAATACAAGTTGATTAAGTTATGGTTGGAATAGATTTGTTACCAATTTTCACGTAGCTAAAATGAGAAAAATTATCCAATCTTGTTTTACCCATAACTTCTTCATTTTAAATCCGTTTTGAGTGAATCAAATTGCTATGGTTTCATATTGAACTCTATTTTATGAATCTAAACAGAAAAAGTATAGCTTTATAGTCGGAAAAATAAGTTACAAGTCGTTTTTGTAAAGGTAGTCATTTCAGTCGAAAGAACGACGTCTAGATGACCATTTTAGAAAACATACTTCCACTTTGAGTTAAACCATAATTTTTGGATATAGTTTCATGTTCATAATAAAAATCATTTTCTCAGAATAACAACTTTTAAATCAAAGTTTATCATAGTTTTTAATTAACTAACCCAAAACAGCCCGCGGTGTTACTACGACGGCGTAAATCCGGTTTTACGGTGTTTTTCGTGTTTCCAGGTTTTAAATCATTAAGTTAGCATATCATATAGATATAGAACATGTGTTTAGTTGATTTTAAAAGTCAAGTTAGAAGGATTAACTTTTGTTTGCGAACAAGTTTAGAATTAACTAAACTATGTTCTAGTGATTACAAGTTTAAACCTTCGAATAAGATAGCTTTATATGTATGAATCGATTGATATTATGAACATCATTACTACCTTAAGTTCCTTGGATAAACCTACTGGAAAAGAGAAAAATGGATCTAGCTTCAACGGATCCTTGGATGGCTCGAAGTTCTTGAAGCAGAATCATGACACGAAAACAAGTTCAAGTAAGATCATCACTTGAAATAAGATTGTTATAGTTATATAAATTGAACCAAAGTTTGAATATGATTATTACCTTGTATTAGAATGATAACCTACTGTAAGAAACAAAGATTTCTTGAGGTTGGATGATCACCTTACAAGATTGGAAGTGAGCTAGCAAACTTGAAAGTATTCTTGATTTTATGTAACTAGAACTTGTAGAATTTATGAAGAACACTTAGAACTTGAAGATAGAACTTGAGAGAGATCAATTAGATAAAGAAAATTGAAGAATTAAAGTGTTTGTAGGTGTTTTTTGGTCGTTGGTGTATGGATTAGATATAAAGGATATGTAATTTTATTTTCATGTAAATAAGTCATGAATGATTACTCATATTTTTGTAATTTTATGAGATATTTCATGCTAGTTGCCAAATGATGGTTCCCACATGTGTTAGGTGACTCACATGGGCTGCTAATAGCTGATTATTGTAGTGTATATACCAATAGTACATACATCTAAAAGCTGTGTATTGTACGAGTACGAATACAGGTGCATACGAGTAGAATTGTTGATGAAACTGAACGAGGATGTAATTGTAAGCATTTTTGTTAAGTAGAAGTATTTTGATAAGTGTATTGAAGTCTTTCTAAAGTGTATAAATACATATTAAAACACTACATGTATATACATTTTAACTGAGTCGTTAAGTCATCGTTAGTCGTTACATGTAAGTGTTGTTTTGAAACCTTTAGGTTAACGATCTTGTTAAATGTTGTTAAACCAATGTTTATAATATCAAATGAGATTTTAAATTATTATATTATCATGATATTATCATGTATGAATATCTCTTAATATGATATATATACATTAAATGTCTTTACAACGATAATCGTTACATATATGTCTCGTTTAAAAATCATTAAGTTAGTAGTCTTGTTTTTACATATGTAGTTCATTGTTAATATACTTAATGATATGTTTACTTATCATAGTATCATGTTAACTATATGTATATCCATATATATGTCATCATATAGTTTTTACAAGTTTTAACGTTCGTGAATCACCGGTCAACTTGGGTGGTCAATTGTCTATATGAAACATATTTCAATTAATCAAGTCTTAACAAGTTTGATTGCTTAACATGTTGGAAACATTTAATCATGTAAATATCAATCTCAATTAATATATATAAACATGGAAAAGTTCGGGTCACTACACTGTTGGTGCCGGTGATGTTGCTGAAGCTGGTATATTTTGCACCATATTCTCCGAATTGATTATTCGAGCGCGAAGTTCGTTGACTGATTACTCCAGGATGATTGTCGGTCGGAATGAGCGGATGAATAAGGTTCAGAATTGTGGATAGAATATAATCTTGTCGAGTTACCCTGGAAATGAGATTGAAAATGGTGTCTCGAACAGGTTCGCCGGTAAACGCTTCAGGTTCATTGTCAAGAGGTGAATTCGGTTGGTGGAAGGGATTGCCTTCTGCGCGTTTCCATTAATTAAGTCAACTACGAATCCATAAGATGAATTGATAATGGCTGATTGGTTGATTCATGCCGATGACGCTGTTTTCGGAGCTTAGGTGAACATCTATGTCGAAATAGCTGTCGGAATAACTATCGGAATAGTTATCGAAATCTGAGGGACTCGAACTGGTTGCAGGATCCATCTCGTACAATCAGATGAAGGATTTTCGATAAGAAATAGATTATAGGATGTAGATTAGTACCCTGCAATACATAACTTACATATGCATATATAATACTAAAATCCCATAAGTTACGGAGGAATCTACGGAAGTTGTTAGACAAAGTCTACAGTACAAGATATGCTAAGATATGAATTAGCAGATACGCTAAGATACGAATTTTGTCTATACACTATTCATGCAATCATTGCAGTAAGATGTGTCTAGACTAAGAATGATAAGCAGGTAATTTCCTAAGGATGATAAATAGATGTTTTCCGACAAAAAATGATAAGCAAAACTTTTGACATGCAGACACGGTCGAAGTCCAGACTCACTAATGCATCCTAACAACTATCAGTTAGACTCACTAATGCAAGACCTGGTTCGCTAAAACCACAGCTCTGATACCAACTGAAGCAACCCGTCCTAATCCATCCGGACGAAGTCCATATCGATTATAAACGATTCACAACAGTTAATTACATCGCGAGGTATTTGACCTCTATATGATACATTTTATAAACATTGCATTCGTTTTTGAAAAGACAATCTTTCATTACATCGAAAGTTTACAACATTCATACCATTCCGTAATATATCTTACTATAATAGACTTAATAATAATCTTGATGAACTCAACGACTCGAATGCAACGTCTTTTGAAATATGTCATGAATGACTCCAAGTAATATCTCTAAGATGAGCAAATGTACAGCGGAAGATTTCTTTCGTACCTGAGAATAAACATGCTTTAAAGTGTCAACCATAAGGTTGGTGAGTTCATTAGTTTAACATAAATAATCATTTCATAATTTTAATAGACCACGCGATTTCATATTTTCATTTCTCATAAACATACGTCCCATGCATAAAGACAAAAATATCATTCATATGGATTGAACACCTGGTAACCGACATTCACAATATGTATATAAGAATATCCCCATCATTCCGGGATCCTCCTTCGGACATGATATAAATTTCGAAGTACTAAAGCATCCGGTAATTTGGATGGGGCTTGTTGGGCCCGATAGATCTATCTTTAGAGTTCGCGTCAATTAGGGTGTCTGTTCTCTAATTCTTAGATTACAAGACTTAATAAAAAGGGGCATATTCGATTTCGATAATTCAACCATATAATGTAGTTTTGATTTACTCTTGTGTCTATTTCGTAAAAACATTTATAAAAATTGCGCAGGTATTCTCAGCCCAAAGATAATAAGAGTAAAAGGGATTCAAATGAAACTCACACATATAAATATTGTAAAACAGTTAATAAAGCATTTACATGTATTCTCAGCCCAAAAATGTAAAGAGTAAAAGGGAGCAAATGAAACTCACGCATATAAATATTGTAAAACAGTTAATAAAGCATTTGCATGTATTCTCAGCCCCAAAAATGTAAAAGTAAAAGGGGAAAAGGCAAATGAAACTCAAGCATATAAATATTGTAAAACAGTTAATAAAGCATTTGCATGTATTCTCAGCCCAAAAATCTAATGAGTAAAAAGGGAATAATGAAACTCACCTATTGTATTTTGTAGTAAAAATACATATGACAGCATTGAACAAAAAGTAGGGTTGGCCTCGAATTCACGAACCTATATTAGTTGTAAATATATTAAAACACATAATTGAATTAGAACATCTTTATATATATAAGTAAATTCATTAGTTATATCCTTTTTATATTAATAATATATACATTTCATATTTTTCATTTTATATAAAATATTAATTTTTGTTAAAAATGATAATAATTATAATACTTGACTTTACTAATAAAGGTAATACTTTATATTAGTGATAATAATAATGATATTTATAATAATAGCTGTAAAATATTAATTTTATTGTTAATGATATTTATGATAATGATAGTAATAATAGTAATAATAAGGATAATTATAATTCTTAATAATGATAACTTTTAATAAGTATAATAATTCTAGTAAAAATGTTAATCTTTAAAGAAGTGATAACTTTGATAGTTTTCATAAAAATAATACCTTTGGTATTAATAATTATAATAGTAATAATACTGATACTAATAATAACTACAATAATACTTTTATTACTAGTGATAATAAGTTTAGTAACAGCAATGCTAATAACTATATTAATAATAATGTTAATAATATTTATCCTAATAATAATAAAGTGGTAAAATCGTATTTGTTAATGATGTTAATAATATTAATTATAATTTTAGTTATAATTATTTCATTAATAATGAATGATTCTTAATATTTATTTTAGCATTCATAATAATAATACTTATAATACTTGTAGTAATAATAATATCTAATAATAACAATACTAATAACAATCATACTAATAATAAAACTAATAATAATGATAATAATAATAAGAATAATATTCATAATAATAGAAATAAAGCTACCTTCAATTAAATTCGGCCTAAAAAGAAAACTGTCACTCCAGGGACTCGAACCCACGATCTCCCATTCCTCGACAACACCCCCTGCCATTCGTCCATGTATATTTTTCTGATTAATTCTCCAGTGAAAACATTATAACCCATATATTCTATTCTCCTCTATTTCTTCTTCTTCACTCAGGTTCAGTCGACCCAAATAACATCACACCCAATTACTTATATGCTTAAATTATAAATCGGAATTTGGAACATAAATAACCTTTTATAGTTGTTTGTATCAAAAGAACACGAAATAAAATTAAAAAAAAAAAACCTGTTGTATCGGAAAAAAAAAAATGATGAACTCAACTCTTGATTTTCAAATTGATAACGTTTTGGACAAAGTTTACATCACCAATTGTGTTTCAAATCAACTCTATAAAGTTTCTGGATCTTCAATTTGACTCAAAACATCAAATTGAAATCGAATTTCATGATGAACACTCTTGTTGACTTTTTGAAAATAAGCTTTGACTTTCAAAATTTGTACTTGTTAAAACAAATTGGCATATAAAGCTTTGCAGATAGTTAATAGAAAAGATTTATAACACGACTACAATTCTAGATTTTGAAATTGATTACAAAGATCAAGCTTTTGGAAAAATACACCCAAGAACAGAGAACCGTCGGTCTCCTGTTGCTTTTCTGTTTTAAAATCCCAACTGAGCTGTACTGAGTAGTAGTAGTTGGTAATGGAATTGACAAGTTGAACGTTTTTCTCAATAATGTTTAGAAATCGTTTGTTTTATAGAGAATAAGGGATCGAGAAGTTAAATTTTCAAGGACAGAATAAATAAAAAAATTAAAGGGTTGCTATCTAATAGTAACAAATCTGTACAATCTAGATTCAGTTTGTAATGATTTGGACGAAAAAAATTAAAGAATAATTAAAGCTAGAAGTGAATTATAACAGATTATAATTGATCTGATTCCATATTTATATAAATAACATCAATAATTAGTAATATGAATATATTAATAATACTTTTAATAATAATAATAATAATAATAATAATAATAATAATAATAATAATAATAATAATAATAATATTAATAATAATAATAATAATAATAATAATAATAATAATAATAATAATAATAATAATAATAATAATAATAATAATAATAATAATAATAATAATAATAATAATAATAGTCTTCATAATAACTAAGATCGAAATTTACTAATAATAATGTTATTAAGAATGATAACAATAATATTAGTAAATATTTTAACAAATTAAATGCATTAAACTTCATATATATATATATATATATATATATATATATATATATATATATATATATATATATATATATATATATATATATATATATATATATATATATATATATATATATATATTATATCAAAAAAAAATAGTACAATATTAATGTTACTTTTGATAGTCACAATGAAAGTGATAATAACATTAATATAACATTTATGTTTTTTTTTAACTTGTAATTACATTTGATATTATACTTTATTAATTAAGTAATCATACAATTAATATTTACCAGTTATACATTTCAGTATGGATACTATTTATAATAATAACAATCTATTTAAAATATAATAATTATATTCAACTTGTAATTTAGGTTTAATATATTACTAATTATTATATAATATTTACCAATTATATAGTTTATTAAATCTTTAATATTTATTATATATATATATATATATATATATATATATATATATATATATATATATATATATATATATATATATATATATATATATATATATATATATATATATATATATATATATATATATATATATAATTACATATTTATTTATACATCTATGTTCGTGAATCGTCAGGCATAGTCAAAGGTTAAATGTTTTCATGTAACAGTTCAAAACTTTCTGAGACTCAAAAGTACAGACTTTGCTTATCGTGTCGAATCATATAGAGATTAGGTTTAAATTTATTCGGAAATTTTCGGGTCACTACATTAACAACATTCTGTCTCCACCAACTTTGATGATCTTCGTCTTCCTTAATGTTTCTATTCACTTTAACCCTATCACGTACAAACCAATTCTTAATTTCATTCCATCCCTCGGCCTTGGCTTGTTCAGCTCGGAGTCTCTTCTTCTTCAACTCAGATTCATTTCTTTCCTTTTCAGCGAGCAGTTTCTCATGTCGGATCTTCTTGTTCCTTTCTATCATAACATCCACTTCTTTCACTTGTTCTTTGTATACCTTCCTCGCCTTTTCTAACTCAATTAAGTTCTTTCTTTTCTCCTCACAACTCAGATTGAAGAAGTCACTTAAGGTGTTGAGTAACGGATGCGAGTATGGCTCAAGCAAAGGCATAACAATCTCAACTTCTTCTTCTTCTTCTTCATCAGATTCTGTCACAAATTCGTCCTCGGACTCAATAATCACATCCTCTTTCAAACTATCTTTACCAATAGAATCTTCACTCTTCTCATCAGTAAATAAATTATCAAAATCACTTAAGTTGATATTTTGGATTGATTCGGGAGGGATACATGACAATGACTCTTCTTGTGGAGCCTTGTTTTCAGCTTCAGCTGTCTCTGCATCCTCTGTATCCTTTTCGCTATCGTATGCCAGAGCAGCAAGCTGTTCCATCGGAAACTCACTTGGTGGAACGTCCCCCTTTTCTGCATCATTAAAAACATTTGAATAATTCATATAATATTCAGCAGTAAAGACCTCACCATATTCATTAAAGCTTCGAATAGGTATCACTAACGGTATATCAAAAGAAGGTCCTCCAGTTCCAGGGTCGTCTTCATCGTCTTTCTCATCGTCATTTCCCAAATCGGAAGAAAATTCTTCTCCTTTCTCCTTAATCAACTTTGTTTTACCAGAGGTAAGCTGTTCGATTCTTTTATTCAACTTCTTCAATTTCTCCTAGTGTTCACTCTTAATCGCCAAAAACTTCTTCTTCAACTTATATGTCCTACTCTTCTGTTAGTCCAACCTATCAGATAACCTCTTGTTCTCTTCCACCAATGATTCAATCTTAGCATTACTGATCTTCTTCTCCTCAGTAGCTTGATTTTCCAGATTCGTTATCTTCGTGATCAAAGACATCAACAGATTTTGCTGAGTCTTATATTCATCTGACGTGACCTGAGATGTTGTGGTGGCAGGTTTTAGTGATGTAACAGCAGCCCTTGCATCCTTCATAAACCCGGATGGTTTCCTCTGAGCTTGTTGTTTTGAACCTCCCTGTGATGACTTCTGAGGTGACTCATAAGAATACTTCGTTCTTTTCTCCTTCTTCTTGAGTTGTTATATATATATATATATATATATATATATATATATATATATATATATATATATATATATATATATATATATATATATATATATATATATAGGATCCTTTCCTTTTCTTTTCCTCTGAATCAAGCTGACATCCTCTTCTGTTGCTTCATCATCACCCTCGATAATCTCATCATCAACATTACCTCCTCCTTGAACATTACCAGTAGTTTTCTGATTATCACCCTCACCTTCCTCATTGGTAACTTCGTAGTTAGAGTCTGAATCCTCATTCCTCCAAGCATTACCTGTTAGGCATCGATAGTTCTCCTTGATTAGATGACAAATGAGCTTTTTATTAAAGTCAGGCTTTAAATCCTCATTCCTTGTCTCTTCCATTCTGCGAAAAGTAATCGGATTCATCGGCTTAAGGTGGATAATATCCTCTTCAAGCTTAGGTAGATCAGGTGCAGCGTCATTAATGATTAATTGAAGAAAACGGGCATATATCAGGTATGATATTATGCGAGGTGTATACGAAATAGTTATATTTTTTTTACTACAAAATACGACGAAATACGATACAATTTTACACAAGTTATTTATTTATTTATTTATAGAGTGGATATACCTAAACCTTGCTACAACACTTATAGGCAGTGTACCTAATCGTACAGTAGTGTAGTTTTTAGTAAGTCCGGTTCGTTCTACAGAGATTTAGCCAAGTTTAACGCTATATTTTTAAAAACTACATTTTTATAAATATATATATATATATATATATATATATATATATATATATATATATATATTTATAAAAATGTAGTTTTTAAAAATATAGCGTTAAACTTGGCTAAATCTCTGTGGAACGAACCGGACTTATATATATATATATATATATATATATATATATATATATATATATATATATATATATATATATATATATATATATATATATATATATATATATATATATATATAAGTAGTATTATTATTATTAAAAAAAGGGGTTTTTACCGTTTAATGACCGGTTTGTCGATTTTAAAACTTTAGTCGCAGTTAAAACCTAATGTAAAATATTAAAAATAAATATAACTTAATTTAAAGCGTAAAGTAAATGACAATAATTAAAGTGCGATAAATTAAAGTGCGATAAATAAAATTTGCGATAATTAAAAAGTACGATACTAAAAAGTGCGATAAATAAAATGACAGTAAATAAAAGTTGCGATAATATATGAAATAAAGAAATTATGCTTATTTAAACTTCCGTAATCATGATGTTTGACGTGTTGATTTTAGTTTATTATCATGGGTTAATTGTCCTTTGTCCTGGATTATTCAATATGTCCATCTGGTTTTTGTCCATAACAGTCCATCAGTCATAAATATAAAGTGCGAGTGTCCTCGTCAATTTATCCTTATATCCGAAGTCAAATATTCCAACTAATTGGGGACTTAAACTATAATTATGCCAAGTGTCCTTGTACATAATTCACTTCTGTTTTAATGAGTCCATTGACTATTAATCCATTCCCGTGTCCAGTTAAATGAACAATTATTAGTACTTATAAATATCTCGCCCATCGTGTCCAATCGAGTGTATGTGGTTATTTATAGGTACGTCCAATTGTAATTTTTATATTAAATTAACGAATTATCATTCAATTAAACAAATATAAAGATCATTAATAGCCCAAAGTCTAATTTCCACAAGTGTCGTTCTTTTGTCCAAACCCCAATTATGGTACAAAGTCCAATAAACCCGTCTTTAATATTTTAGCCCAACATCACGATTACTTCAATTTAAATAAGCATAATAATAACTTAGCTACGAGACATTAATTTAAAAAGGTTGAACATAACTTACAATGATTAATAATAGCGTAGCGTTACACTGACAGAATTTCGACTTACACACTTACAACATTCGCTAACATACCCTTATTATTATTAAATTAAAATTAAAATTAAAATTAAAATTAAAATTAAAATTAAAATTAAAATTAAAATTTTATATATATATATATATATATATATATATATATATATATATATATATATATATATATATATATATATATATATATCGTGAGAGATAGAGAGAAAAAGGTGTGCAACATTCGACCAAAAACTGCAAAATTTATAGATGTTGCCAGCCTTTCACTACCATGCGATCGCATGGAAATTGTGCCTTCTAGCCATGCGATCGCATGGCCACTTTTTACAGCTCAGGATCTTTTGTTTTTTATTTGCCGACGGTTTTATTAAATAATATAATATATATATATATATATATATATATATATATATATATATATATATATATAATTTTAAGAATTAATTATATATTATATTATATTCTTGTGCATAGTTGACTTGTAATTTTTAGTCCGTTGCATCGAGCGTTGAGAGTTGACTCTGGTCCCGGTTCCAGATTTTCGAACGTCCTTTCGTACTATTTAATATCTTGTACTTTGCATTTTGCGGCTCGTACTCTTATAATTTTTAGAGGTTTCTCATCAATATTTCGAACCACTTGGATTGCACTTTGTACTTTTTAGCTTTTTGATCATTTGAGTCTTCAAATCATCGTTTTCTTCTTTTTTCTTCGCACTTATTTATTTAAACGAATATTACATAAAAATAGAACAATTACAACTAAAAGCTTTACATATTGGAAGGATATTGTGCCTAAATATATGTTCATTTGGAGCAGTATCAAATATCCCCACACTTGAGCGTTGCTTGTCCTCAAGCAATACATAACTTGAAATAAAATCACACTTCACTCGAATTACTTTTTTTTATTATCACACTTTATACATCAGTGATTTTGATACAGCGGTATAAACAATGATAGTAACGATGTGGTTTACAGTCCCACATGACTATAAAAATTTAGATCCTTAAGGAAATTGGATCTTTATGAAAACATTTGATCTTTTGAAAATTCAATCTAACTTTTACCCTAGATAAGTTTTCAGGAATAACCCTTCACCGGTGTTTGCGAAATTGTTTTTGTAGGTTTTATGGGTTTCAGATTTTAAAATTTTAACTCAAAACTTGTGGTTTTGTGTCACCCACTTGCTAATCCTTGTATTAGGAAAGCACACATCCAGTATACTTGCTCCGTGTATTACCTTTAAATAAACTACCGTCCGGTTGTAAAGGAAAGCGTTGAACAAGCAACTGTTAAGGCAATGTCCGGTGACATGCTTTTGATTATGGTCTAAAACGTATCGGATGCAATTACTATCCTTTGTAGGAGCAATAGTAAAGATCACCCTATAATTTTTTGGTCTAGCACAAGGTTCCGTCTTTGACCATGCTATGCAACCACCGTTCTTACGGTTGACACCCGATTTGGTTCAGGTGACCTAATGAATTCCGATAAATTCTTATTATTTTACGTTCAATTGTAATGAACGCAATGAAAATAGGTTTTCAGAAAACAAATCGGTTTTAATTTGATCAAAATATTTTCTCGTTCAAGCTCGAGTTTAGATATCATTGAATTCCATGATTTTGTAATTCTCAATATTTAAGGTCAAGCTCAAGAATTGAGTAATATCAGGCTTAAAAGCTGATTTTTAATCTTTAAGGAGATTATCCTTTCTGGGGGTCTGATTCATTAGTCTTATCAAGCTAATTTGCACGACGCCCTCCCTATTTTACGAGACAGATCCTCTCATGGTTAGGATAAGTTTGACCACTTGGCGACCCTGTTTGATGCTGAGGTCCGTGGATTTCCTGCTGATTTTAGAGATGACTTTTCTAGATTTTTCGTCAACCTACAGCTGGTCTGGACGACAACTTCTTGACCTAAATCAAGAAGCGCGTGTCTTTTTCGGAAGACTTTACTTCATTTTAATGATGGAATTGATTCATCATGTAGATCCATCTTTTCTTCCATTTATATTACAATTTACCGGGTAAAATAGTTAATTTTGTCCAAAACAAAAGCACCTGCAATAACTTTACAGAAACATGTGATAGATAGTTTTTAATTTAATAACTTGGTATATTCTCCCCACACTTAGGTTTTATTTATTTTTTTCTTTGCCTTTTTATTCTCCTCTATTCCATTTTAAATGAATTCTAACGTTTTGGGTTGTTTATCCATTTATGTTCTCTCCGAGGTAACAATAATTTCTGCATTAACACCTAGTTTTATCGCTCATAAATATGTATAAACATGATTTTGAATTCATTTAGTTGAAAATTTTTCAAATTTTCACAAAATTTGGTAAATAAACCAAGTGTAAACCCGAGAGAATTTATAACCCTTCCCCACACTTGAGATCATGCAATGCCCTCATTTGCATGAAATCAGACTATAATTATAAATTCATGAGGGTGATTAGTGTAGAAAAGTGATTAAAAATACCGAGTTTGCAAACATATTATTTTATATCACATTTGATATTTTGCGTCTTGTCGTCAAAATTAGTAGCTTTTGCTGAACTTAATGTCAGTCTTTGAAAGTGCGCTATTTTACCCTGTTTTGTACATAAGATAAACTACAAACATGCATAATATTTTTATTATTATTTTTTTAAATCTTTATTTATTAAAACAATTTAAATGAATAATTTTTTAAAATTTTATTTCCTTTTACTTTAGGTAGTTTCGGTATGTTTACCTAGTCCGTCCCTTGACAAAATTTAAAATTTGTCATTAAAGCAATTGTTTTAAAAGCAAAGATTTTTTTGGGTTTTTTAATTTTATTTTTTTTGGTATACTTTAGATCAATAAAATTAAAAATAATGATAACAAAATTTTTCGCCCCGCCCTCGGGTAAAGCAATTTCGGTTCCATGACCTAGTCTTCAACTTACGATGAATTTTAGAAATCATTTTTTAAAACTTAATGAAATAAAGTAATTTTTGTTTTTAAATTCACACAAAACTTAAATTTAAAAATGCAAATAAAAATTTCATATAAAACCTATAAAACAAAAAATTTAGAATGGGGGGAGAAAACTAGTTCTTTAGTGTCTGCTAGTGGAAAAGACCAATCGAATTCCATTCTCGGAATTACACGAGAACAGAACAACTAACCCTAGACAGCATTATTTCTTAGAACATTTGAATCTCCCCACACTTAGGTATCTGTGGTGTCGAAATTGTGATTAACTTCATTGTCAATTTCTCTTGGACCATAATCAACTTGCATTTCTGTGACTTTTGCTTTTAGCCATTGGTCGGATTCCTGTGTAATTTCCACAAATTCAACTAGTTTTTCCTTTTCTTTAGGCGATAGATTGGATACTAACCGGTTACATAACTTAAAGTTCCCCTTGGTTCTAGCATCGCGAATCCGTTTAATAAGTTTCTTCATTGAACTGTTAATAACGGGGTCATTTAATTTCGTATCAACAACGGGGTTCTTTGTTATCAGGTCATCATTAGGTGTTACTTCATCTTCCCCACACTTAGGCGTTTTATTATTGTTAAGCACTACCGTTGGAGTTGGTAAAACCATATGGTTCTTACCAATCATTTTTGTTGGTTCAACAATTTTGGTTGGTGGAGATTTAGACTTTCGACTCACAAAGGTGATCGATTTTTTCATCATTACTAAGTGTCATTCTACCATCTCTTACATCAAATAACGCCCCGGTGGATGCTAAGAATAGTCAACCTAAAATTAGAGGAATGTTTGGGTCCTCTTCTATGTCAATGACAATAAATTCAACTAAAAAGGTTAAATTACCCACTTGAACGGGTAGGTTGTCAACAATTCCAACTGGGTGCCTAATGGTTTGATCAAACATTCGAACACTCATTTCCGTTAGACTTAACTCACCTACTCCTAGTCTCTTATATAATGAAAGAGGCATAACACTCACACTTGCACCTAAATCTGCTAGTGCATCATACATGACACAATCACTAAGTAGACAAGGAACAATAAATTCACTCGGATCACCCACCCTGGGTGGAGGTTTTGGTGGAACTGTCTTCACCGGGTTTATCTTTACGGTTTTTGTTTCTTGTACTTTCTTATTCTTCTTCTTATTTCCAGAGGTATCACAAACTTTATTACCTATTACCTTCTCACACTCAACTCCTTTTCTTGGAAACGGGATGGGTGGTCTGTATGGTGCCACCACTGGCTTTACATACTTGGGTGGTGGTGGTTTTGTAACTTCATCATTGTTACTCACATCTAAAACATTCCCATCTTCTGATGATGGTTTTTCAAAATTTGTTGACACCATATTAACATTCTCATTCCGAGGATTTACTTCAGTATCACTCGGTAGCTTTCCTTGTTCCCTCTCACTCATCATACTAGCAAGAGTACCTACGTGTTTTTCTAGATTCAAAATGAAAGCTTGTTGAGTTTTTAATGACTGATCAAACCTCTCATTCGTTTGGGTTTGAGATATAATAAATTGTGTTTGAGATTCCATTGGCTTTGCCATCATTTCTTCTAGATTTGGCTTTTTCTCTTCGGTTTGTTGTGATGGTTTATACAACATAGGTTTTTCTTGATTGAAAGTGTTATTTTGAGTTGGTTGGTTATTCGGACCTTGTTGGTTGTACGAGTTATTGTTAGGTCCATTTGGATTGTAAAGAATGTTTTGATTTCGATTGAAGTTTGGCCTTGGCGGTTGATAATTATTTTGATAATTATTTCTCGGCCTTTGGTTCATGTAGGAAACATTCTCACGTTGTTCCATAGTTTGCTCAATGTGACAATCTTTCGTTAAGTGTGGTCCACCGCATTGCTCACATCTGATTCGTATTGCGTGAATATCTTTATTCATCTTTTCCATTCGTCTCTCGAAAGCATCTATTTTTGCGGAAACGGAATCAAAGTCATGGATAGAATCGGCTCTAGCCACTTTAGATGAACGAAAAATATCTTTTTCTTGGTGCCACTCATGTGAGTGGGATGCTGTGTTATCAATAATTTTGTAAGCTTCAGTTGCGGTTTTCTTCATAATGGAACCACCAGCTGTTATGTCGATGTCTTTTCGTGTAGCAACGTTGACACCTTGGTAGAATATTTGTACTATTTGATAAGTGTCTAAACCATGTTGAGGACATCCTCTCAACAACTTTCCGAATCTTGTCCACACCTCATATAATGTTTCATTTAGATTTTGCGCGAACGTAACAATTTCTCCTTGAAGTCTCATGGCTTTAGATGCCGGAAAGAATTGTTTAAGAAATTTTTCAACTAAAACGTCCCATGTATCAATCGCCCCTTCAGGTAACGATTCTAACCAATCTTTAGCTTCTCCCTTTAAAGTCCAGGGAAATAACATGAGATAGATATGTTCATCCTCAACTTCTCTGATTTTGAATAGAGTACAGATCCTATTAAAGGTTCGAAGATGTTCATTTGGAACTTCTTTTGGCGTACCACTATATTGGCATTGATTAGTTACCATGTGTAGGATTTGTCCTTTGATTTCATAATCTGGCACATTAATGTCTGGCTTAATAATGGCGTGACCTTGGCCAGTGCGTGTGGCTCTCATTCGGTCTTCCATACTTAGAGGTTCCATTACTTCCATAATTGAATTTGTTGAATCTGAATCACTAGAGGATTCTGATTTAACGGTTTGTGGTTCAGGAGGAATGATTAGTGGTTCAGGATATTGTCCTTGAATATCCTCTGGGTTTTCAATTTTGAATTCGGGTTCAAAAATTGGATTATCGAAAATTTGAATTGGAGTACTTGGTCGACTAGATGACGATTCTAAAGAAAAATCAACGGCGACAATGTTGGCTAGATGTCTTGATCGAGTTACAGGTGGTGAACGTATAAAAGGTGGTGAACGTTTTGCTCAGTGTATTCACTGAATATCCTATTAGTTATAAAAATAAAAATTATATAAGTTATCAAATTAATAGACTTTTCTGATTTTGCCCATGTTTCGAATAGCCAATAGATGCAGCAGGTAGCCAGGACCCTTTAAATCGAAAGCCCACAACTCGCCACTAACAAATCCAACTATTACTGCGAATCAGAAAATTTTGGATGTCTATCAATTTAACCGCTTAAAATAATTTTTCGTCGAAATTTAAAGAAATTTTAGAGAAGAAATAGAAAATTCTATGTCCTAAAAACTAGATCGTCGAGAAATAAGAAAGAAAAAGAGTACGTCGAAAAACGTCGAAAAATAAAAGGTCGAAAAATAATAAAAATAACGTAGCGCGTCGAAACTTAAGAGTCTAAAAGCTAAGAATTAAAAGTTGCGTCTAAAGGTATTAAAGCTTAAAGAAATTCAATATCCAAAACGGCAATAACTTAAAAAGGTACTAAAATATATTAAAATATTAAGGCGATAAGCGACGTCGTAAAATTTTAAAGCGCCTAAATCTTAGTCTAAAGAAAAAGCACTTAAGGGATTTTACGGCAAAGCCTAAATAGAAATAAAAATAAACTACGGCAAAATACTAAGTCTTAAAACTAGTTAAGAACGATAAATATACAAATTATGATTAAATGACTAAAAAGATACGAAAATATAAAAATAAAAATATAATTTTTATAAAAATATAATTTTTATAAAAAGTATTAGGTTTATAATTAATAAAACTAATTATAACTAAAAAAAATACAAAATTTAATTAAAACTTAACTAATTAATATTTAAGTAAACCTTAAACTAATTAATTAATAATAATAATAATTATTAAACTAACCCTAATTCTGGTCGTACCAGGTACCTGGGCTGTCAAATCCAGTCATGTGATCGCATGAGTTTGGAGTTATAATTCCATGCGGTCGCATGGGTTAGGGTTCCAGGCCAGATTATGGGCTGCTACAGTGTCGGGCCGAGTACATTATATATTTATATATATTTTTTTAATTTTCTGTTTTATATTTATATAAAGTATTTATATAAAATAAATAAAAACTTAATTTTTTTTTAAAAAAAACTACCTATTAGTTTTTGTAACTAAAAGAAAATACAAACTTTTTTAATTTTTTATATTTTGAACAAATCTTAAAAATTTATATATTTTGTTTTTATTTTTTTATTTTTGTATTTTTAATATTTAAAACGTATTTTTACAGAAAGAAATTAAAACTTATTAAAAATCTTTTTTATAGCGTTTCGCTTCCGGCGTTTAAGCAGTCCCCGGCAGCGGCGCTAAAAACTTAATGTTATACGGGGTGTATACGAAATAGTTATATTTTTTTTACTACAAAATACGACGAAACACAATACAATTTTACACAAGTTATTTATTTATTTATAGAGTGGATATACCTAAACGTTGCTACAACACTTATAGGCAGTGTACCTAATCGTACAGTAGTGTAGTTTTTAATAAATCCGGTTCGTTTCACAGGGATCTAGCCAAGTTTAACGCTATATTTTTAAAAACTATATTTGTATAAATATAAATATATATAAACATATATATATATATATATATATATATATATATATATATATATATATATATATATATATATATATATATATATATATATATATATATATATATATATATATATATATATATATATATATATATATATATAAGTAGTATTATTATTATTAAAAAATGGGGTTTTTACCGTTTAATGACCGGTTTGTCGATTTTAAAACTTTAGTCGCAGTTAAAACCTAATGTAAAATATTAAAAATAAATATAACTTAATTTAAAGCGTAAAGTAAATGACAATAATTAAAGTGCGATAAATTAAAGTGCGATAAATAAATTGACGATAAATAAATTTTTCGATAATTAAAAAGTACGATAATAAAAAGTGCGATAAATAAAATTACAGTAAATAAAAGTTGCGATAATATATGAAATAAAGAAATTATGCTTATTTAAACTTCTGTAATCATGATGTTTGACGTGTTGATTTTAGTTTATTATCATGGGTTAATTGTCCTTTGTCCCTGGATTATTTAATATGTCCATCTGGTTTTGTCCATAACAGTCCATCAGTCATAAATATAAAGTGCGAGTGTCCTCGTCAATTTATCCTTATATCCGAAGTCAAATATTCCAACTAATTGGGGACTTAAACTATAATTACACCAAGTGTCCTTGTACATAAATCACCCCTGTTTTAATGAGTCTATTGACTATTAATCCATTCCCGTGTCCGGTTAAATGAACAATTATTAGTACTTATAAATATCCCATCCATTGTGTCTGATCGAGTGTAAGTGGTTATTTATAGGTACGTCTAATTGTAATTTTTATATTAAATTAACGAACTATCATTCAATTAAACAAATATAAAGATCATTAATAGCCCATAGTCTAATTTCCACAAGTGTCGTTCTTTTGTCCAAACCCCAATTATGGTACAAAGCACAATAACCTCGTCTTTAATATATTAGCCCAACATCACGATTACTTCAATTTAAATAAGCATAATAATAACTTAGCTACGAGGCATTAATTTAAAAAGGTTGAACATAACTTACAATGATTAATAATAGCGTAGCGTTACACGGACAGAATTTCGACTTACACACTTACAACATTCGCTAACATACCCTTATTATTATTAAATTAAAATTAAAATTAAAATTATAAATTATATATATATATATATATATATATATATATATATATATATATATATATCGTGAGAGATAGAGAGAAAAAGGTGTGCAACATTCAACCAAAAACTGCGAAATTTATAGATGTGGCCAGCCTTTCACTACCATGCGATCGCATGGAAATTGTGCCTTCTGGCCATGCGATCGCATGACCACTTTTTACAGCTCAGGATCTTTTGTTTTTTATTTGCCGACGGTTTTATTAAATAATATAATATTTATATAATTTTAAGAATTAATTATATATTATATTATATTCATGTGCATAGTTGACTTGTAATTTTTAGTCTGTTGCGTCTAGCGTTGAGAGTTGACTCTGGTCCCGGTTCCGGATTTTTGAACGTCCTTTCGTACTATTTAATATCTTGTACTTTGCGTTTTGCGGCTCGTACTCTTGTAATTTTTAGACGTTTCTCATCAATATTTCAAACCACTTGGATTATACTTTGTACTTTTTAGCTTTTTGGTCATTTGCATCTTCAAATCGTCGTTTTCTTCTTTTGTCTTCACACTTATTTATTTAAACGAATATTACATAAAAATAGAACAATTACAACTAAAATCTTTACATATTGGAAGGATATTGTGCCTAAATATATGTTCATTTGGAGCACTATCAAGGTATCTCTGAGTAGTACTGAAAAGATTCGCTTTAAAGTAGTGTAGAACAAACCCTGAGAAATCGTATGGTGTCTTTAAGACAAGTGCCACAAACATACTCTGTACTTTCTCGTTCAACTTATCATAACCAGACTTGCATCCACTCAAACAATGCATGATCACGTGAGCAAGATATCTAAACTGTGGAGGCAGTAGTGTCTTCATCAGTTCAGATTTGCCACTTAAGTAACCAGAATAAGCACATCTCTTAAAACAACCATGAATTCTTTCTCGACTGATCGTCATGTGAGAACAGTTTTCGTCATTGAAACCTAAAATCCTTCTTATCACTTCCTTAGAAACAGAGATCTCATGTCCTTGAACGTTACTAATAATCTTAGCATTATCTTCAGATACATCCAGTACAACGTTTCTCCAGAATTCTCTCTGATGGCTGTAGTATGGAGTGCATGGAGTGGAAATAGCAGTGTGTATCCTTGATCTCTGAAGGAAAGTTATAATCTCTGTAAAATGATCTCCTCTCTCTAAAGTAGTGTCACAGAGAGCGACTTGATTGTTCAGTTCACCCTTCTCTAGAGGAATCTCTTGCTGAGCAGGTGGGTTAATAGGATTAGCTTGAGGATTAGCTTGTTGCTCCCCCTGTCCTTCAATATTAACAACCGGAATATTGACTTGTTGTTCAGCCATTTGATGATAGCTAAACAAAAACTGAAACATTTACAGAACAGTTAGATATATAAATCAATCACCATAAAACATCATAGCATTTGCATCAAAGTGTCATAAACTTGTTAAACATGATGAACTGTGCGAGTGATCATGTCACACGTGCGACTGAGAGATCAACCGTGTGAGTGATATAGTCACTCGTGTCGTTGTTGACACGTTTGAGCAGTAATATGGTTTCAGACAATGTACACAGTTGAGGCAAAATTCTAAGCGAGTGAGTCAACCGTGTGGTGACTCGTGCGGTTAATCACACGTGCCAGCTCTTGTAGACGAGTGATTAATAAAATCAAGACAAACGAGTGAGCTCAAAGGTCCACACGGTTGATCATCAACCGTGCACTGACTCGTGCGAGTCATGTCTTATGCGTGCGAGTGACGTCACTCATGTATGTCTGATGAAACCTGTATTAAATGCCTTTTTAAATTCAACAAATTACATATTTGATTGTTTTAGGGGCCGATTTACATCTCAATAGCATGTATAGGTTCCGTTTAACTTAAAACACTAGCAAACACAGATCAAAACAAGCTCTAATTACACAAAATTCGAGTTATATACCCTTAGGGTTTCGAATCATTCAAACAACAAATTAGTGGACTAAAACTCGATGAAATTGTTCCTATTAGGTGGAGCTGAGATCGAAATCAAGTAATGAATGAACGTTGTGGTGGAAATCTTGATTGGTTAAGATCGAAAATTGAGAGAGAAAATGAAATGGGTGCACAAGTGTGAGCTTCTGAGCTCGTCACCCCTATTTATACTCTCGTGATCAACTGTACGGTTGATCACAAGATCCACAATCAACCGCACGTCTCACCTTTATCACACGTGCATGTGACCCAATAGTCTTAGACCAATTTTGATCAGGGTCATCCGTACGGTTAACCTCAAACGTGTGGTTACTCATACGGTTCACACATCAAGCGTGCGTGTGAGCCACTTAGGCAATTTCAAAATTTCACAAACTTAGGATTTCGACTCGTTTAGCAATCTTAGGGCTAACTAACACTTACATTTTGAGTCATAAATCACTAAAGCCTTCAAGAAATGACCATTAACACTTAGGTAATCCAAACAACTTAACCTAATTGAGGTTATTACTCCAAACATTTTGTTTATCCTAAGTAAGTCCTACAGTGTAATGTCATCTTAAATTCACTAACAACCTTAAATCATTAAAGTCCTTCAAGTAATCACTAGCTCTAAAAACTTCAAACTTATGGATTTGGTGGCCAGAAATATCTTGATCTCAACAAGGTTCTTTCAGATATCGTTATCCATTCCGAGGATAATCAGAAAACAATGAAATGATAAAATCTTTACGGATTTTCTGATGTAAAATGTCATGCAACTAAAATTATGCAAATGAAAGACATTCTATCATGAAATGAAATAACATGTAAACCAAAATCTTTTTGTTATTTTTCAGTAATCAGAAAAAGCTATTTAACATATAAATGAAATATATAAATCCACATTCTTTTTGTGAGCAATATGATTAATTAATATAAAAATGGATCAGAACTGACATATTGAATCAACTTCTGTTGTTCATTCCCAATTATCCAGTCTATGTCTATTATCATGCAATTACTGATATCAATCCTCATTAAACATGAACATATTCATTCCGGACACTTCAAAAATCATGTTGGCATTAAGTAGTTTGAACATTATAGAGCAGTGATTTTTGAGATCACACTAAGTTCATTAATCCTTGATTCTTTCATCACTTATGATTGTACGTTGTTGCTGGGTTGCCAATTCATTACATGTAACTTTTCGTTATCTCTTTCCATGTATTTCATTCAAATTGAACAGGATGGTTCTCACGGCATTTTGAATAACCCTGTCAGCCTTTGGCTTCTGTCAGTGTATTGATAATCTTCAATCTAGTTGAAACAGCAAATTTTAGAATATATTGGATTATCCGAATAGGCGCATTATTTACCGCTGGGATTGGTCTACAGTTAAAGTAGACTTTCCTGATGACCAGTCGTCACACGAAATAAATCTCAAGGCCCTTAACTTCATTATGTTCAAGTTGTCATGGAAAACGGAATCGAAACTTAAACTTTCATATATATATTTAATTAGAGTATATCTAGATAAGTATCTTTCCAACTTACGGTCTTAATAGGTATAACTCTATATTACAGATGACAAGAATCTTGATAGTTCAGTGTGAACGTCGTGATTAAACAATTCAAGCTGCGCAGTGGCGTCACACTAAGAATGATCTGAGTTCTTTATGAGCACATCATGAATCAGCATTCTTCATACTTCCAGGACTTTGCCATCTTGATAAGCCAATTATTTTTGACTTTAATTTTCTTTTGATATTTCTTTTTCAGCATATCACTGTCTTTTGATATATTGATTTTGAACGCCATCATGAATGGAGTTTCCATTTTTATGCATGAACTCATGTTTCTTTGTTGTATGCTCAGATCACTCGAAGGTGTTCTCCCTTAAATGCTTGAACGGTCCGCAATAAGAAATTTTACTTTTCAACCTTAAGCGAGAAGGGACACTTACTTTCGACATAAACTAATTTTCTCTAATATTTTCGGGGTTTAGTTTCGATTATAAAGTCTTAGGCCCGTGACAACGTGGTATGCACCAGCCAAATAGATAATCCTCAACTTAAAATTCACCCCCAACTTTCTCTAACGATTATCAATTATGATAGGGGATACCCTCAACCGACTGTTGAGTTCCTCAACAATTATCATTAGATACGATTTCGGAGATAATTAGGTGACTACCTTCAAACGCAACAGATCGTTCATGACTTCTGAATCTCAGATGATCGTTATTCTTATTATGATTATTTAATGCCAAGAATTCATAAGTCACATCTATCAGTACATCACACAACAGATAGACATAAACGTTCAAATCAGTCATTACTAATCAAATATATCAATTCTCAGTACAGTAATTTCTTCACGTCTAACAGATTAATCAAAACAAGCTCATTTTTAGATTTTTCAACTTTTTATGATTTTATGGTGAGGCATTTTTCAATTTTTAGGTATTTTTTGCTGATTTCATATATACTCCCCCTAAAATACTAAAATATAAAATCTTTTTGTGTTTTAGCATTTTAACCAAATAGAGAATATCTACAGACTAGCATGCAATCATGAATGAAATCATGTAAAGAAATGCAGACAGGAAGCAAAAATATGCAATACAGATAATCAGAAACTAAAAATCTATATGTCATGCATCCTACATGCAAAGTCTAAAAGCTTTGAATAAGCCTCGCACACAACATCCGAAATCACTTTGTCTCGATCAACAATGCCATTCATCTCTAGTAGGAATAAGAACCTAGGTCTATCAAAAGCCTTAGTAAATAAGTCAGCCCTCTGGTCCTTAGTACATATTCTCTTAACCTCAATAACCTTTTTCTCATGGCAATCCCTAAGAAAATGATATTTAACACCTATGTGTTTTGTTTTCGAATGTTGAACAGGATTCTTAGTGATCGCTATAGCAGCAGTATTATCAATATAAAGAGGAGAGAAAGAGATTCTTAGCCCGTAATCGCGAAGTTGTTGTTGGATCCAAACAACTTGCGAACAACAACTAGAAGCAGCTATATATTCAGCTTCACACGTGGAAAGAGCAACTGCAGTTTGTTTCTTTCACTACCAGGTTACCAGCCTTTCACCTAAAAATTGACATCCTCCTGATGTAGATTTGTTGTTGATTTTGCAAACTGTATAATCTGAATCGCTGTAAGCTACAAGATCAAACTTCTCATCGTTCGAATACCAGATGCCGAGATTTGGCGAATGCAACAAATAACGTAGGATTCTCTTGGCAGCTGTAAGATGGACTGTATTCGGATTAACTTGATAACGAGCACACAAACATGTTGCGAACATAATATCCAGCCTAGACGCAGTGAGATACATAAGTGACCCGATGATTGCTCGATAATATGTAGGATCAACATGTTCTCCTTCGTACTCTAGTAAAATACCATGATTCACAGCTAATGGAGTTGACACAGGACGTTTTTGAGTCATACCGAAACGTTCCAGTATATCATTCACATACTTTGCCTGATGAAGAAAAATTCCATTTTCTGTCTGTTTGACTTGTAACCCAAGAAAGTAGTGTAGAAGACCCAATTTACTCATTTCGAACCCGTCCTTCATCACCTGTTCGAACTCATCAACGAGTTCCTGCTTAGTAGCACCGAAGATAATATCGTCAACATAAATCTGGACTAAAATAATGTCGTCATCTTGAACTTTTGTGAATAGAGTACAGTCTACCGTGCCCATTTGATATCCTTTTTTGATAAGATAACTCGATAATCGTCCGTACCAAGCTCTAGGAGCTTGATGTAAACCATAAAGGGCTCGTCGTAATCGGTAAACTTTGTCAGGATGAAGATGATCTTCAAAACCAGGAGGTTGACTGACATATACTCGTTCGTTTAGCTTTCCCTAAAGAAATGAACTCTTAACATCCATTTGATAAACTTTGAACTTCATGAAAGAAGCGAAAGTCAAGAAAATGCGAATCGCTTCCAATCTGGCAACAGGAGCAAAAACTTCATCGTAATCAAAATCAGGATCTTGCTGATAACCTTTAGCAACTAATCTTACTTTGTTACGGGTAACATTGCCATCTTCGTCGAATTTTCACTTCCAAACCCATTTGAGGTCGATTATTTTCGCACCATTTGGCTTAGTAACTAGCTTCCAAATATCTAGACGATTGAATTACTGAATTTCTTCTTGCATAGCCATGACCCAATCTACATGCTTCAATGCTTCTTTTGTAGTCTTTGGCTCAATTCTTGAGATATGACATGAGTACTCGTAATATGCAGCAGCAGCTATCATATGAGCATCAACTTGACCATCAAACTGAATTTGTCTTCTTGTTCTAATGCAGGCATTTAGATCTCCAATTATATTTTCTCTAAGATGAGCAGCTGTAGTTCTGGGAACTGGGTGTGTGGGAACAGGTATCTCGTGGTGTAGATTCGTGGTATCTCCATCTTCAGGATTATTAGAATTCTCACTTGAAATATCAGATCCGCATGTATCGTACACTGGATCAACATCTTGATCTGAATCTTGTGCTGGTTCCACGACTGTAGGTAATGGAGTTGGAGTAGGTGCAGACACTTCTGGCTCGTTCTGTAAATCAAACAGCATTTGTAACTCTACTTCATTCTCCGTCTGATCTGGAGCAAGATTAAATGAATCAATCAGCTCATCATAGTTGTAGATCCAAGGATGACTTTTGGTAGCAGTCTTTGTGTAATTCCGTTGGACGTCAACTTCAGACCATTCTTCAACACATCTCGTCTCATTGTTGAAAACTCTCTTGTTAGGAGAACTATACCCTAGAAACACTCCAGTAACCACTTTCGAATCAAACTTACTTGCTGGTTTTCTCTTCAAAATGGTACACGGGGCACCACATGGTTCTAGATGCTTCAAAGAAGGTTTTCTCCCATGCAATAACTCATAGCATGTTTTACCTAGTCGTTTAACAGTTAAAACTCGATTCATAGTGTAACAAGCATTTACAACAGCTTCACCCCAAAAATGAACAGGTAGAGATGAATCAGCTAGCATAGTTCTAGCAGTCTCAGTGAAAACTCTATTCTTTCTTTCAGCAACACTATTCATCTGTGGAGCGTATGCAGAACTGAATTGCATATTGATACCTTTTTCAATACATAAACCTGCGAGATACAGATTCTTAAATTTTGTACCATTATCGCATCGAATCTTTCTAACTTTCAAATTAAAACCTGTCTCTAATCGATTGATTAGCACTTTCAAATTCTCAAACGTATCAGACTTCTCTTTCAAAAACATAACCCATGAGAATCTTGAATAATCATCAGTTACCACCAGAAAATACTTACTACCATCAATACTTTCAAACCGAATTGGACTAAAGAGATCCACGTGTAACAACTCAAGTGGAGCAGAGATTGGATTATACTTCACCAACTTGTGTGCTTTCTTGCTCTGCTTACCCTTCTTACAAGGAACACATGTGCCCGGAATCTGAAATGAACGAAGATCAACACCTTCTACGAGATTGTTATGAACCAAATGGTTCATCTTCCGAAAACTTAAATGACCCATGCGTTTGTGCCATGTAATAGAATCTTGTTCAGTCGCTTTAGAAACAAAAGCTTGATGATGTTCAGTAGTTGAAGTAGCAACATTCATATCTAGCATGTATAAATCAGCTTGTCGAGGAGCCTTCATCAAAATCATTTCAGGAGAAATCACAAACTCTGGTTTCAAGATGTAGCTGAATTCGTCATCAAATGCTACTTTGAAGGATTTTTCAGAGATTTGTGAAACTGAAAACAAATTATTTGCAAGCTCTTGACAATAGTTCACTTTATCAAAACTGACTTTATCATTTTTCAATAAACCCTGAGCTGAAATATGACCACCCTTATCTCCAGCAAATGAAACATAACCTCCCTTAATTGGGTGTACATCTAAAAGAAGAGATAGATGTCCAGTCATATGTCTCGAAGCACCGCTATCCACAATCCAGGTGTTGTTTGCAGGTATCCTGGTTCCCTGCATAACATATTAAGAAAATTAATTGATAATGGGAACCCACGCCCGGACGGCAGTAGGTTTCCATTAACACCCATAGCTTGAACTTCCATCCATTTCCCATTTGAGTCCGGAGGAATCTCATCATTAGAAACCTTAAACTTAGAAAATTTGGAAGGAGAGGTGTAACGCTCTTAGCGTTTGACATTCATCTCTGAATCGGAATGATTCATCCATGGTCTAGTTCTTGAAAAATACTTTCTGCGACTAGCTCTTTGAGATGGAGACCTCAACTTTGGTTCAAAAGGTCTACCTTGCTCACTAGCATTGGCAACATTTGCCTCAAAATTTCTTTTAGGAATTTTTCCCTTCACAGGAGAAACAGATCTATTGAAGTACTTCCTTTTGGAGTCTCCAAAGACAACATTTGTCTTAGATCTTTTATCACAAAGTTCATCATTTACAGGGAAACCTGTTCGATGAACATGAGATGATCTAGAATCATCATGTGATAAGTCAACTTTATGTCTCTGGGATTGAAATCTTCTAGGACAATAAGCAGCAATATGTCCAAAAACAGCACAATTAAAACATTGTCTAAACTCCCTATGTCCTCTGAATTGATACATATTATTAGAGTTTGAAGATGAGGGGTCTTGTGCTCTTACTAACACAGGAGAATCATTTGATCTCTCTTTCTGAACAGGCTTAGGGGTAACAGGAAGAACAGGTCTGTTAGCAAATCTAGGTTTTTTCAAAATCTTTACAGGACCTTTTAGTGTTCTAACTCTACTTGTCTTAGAGTTATCTCCTAACCCAATTTTCCTATCTTCCTCATGATCTAGAGCACCTTCAGCAGTATCATCAAAAGTTGTATTCTTAGTTGAACTACATTTTTTATTCTTTTCAACATAATCTTCATAACTAGGAAGGATACAATCTTCTGGTCGACCGTCAAATACATTAGCATTAATAAATGTGTTCTGAAAAGGAGGAGATGCAGAACTATATCCAATACCCTTTCCCTTGGTGTCATTAAGTTCCACCATTAATGCATTCCATTGTGACGCACTTGCCCAACATTTCATTTTGATTGAAATTGCCTCTAAATCAGCTTTAACGCATTCATTTTCTTTCTTTAGTTCATTAATTGTGTCAACACATTTAATTAAAGCTTGATTTATGTCAAAGTTATAACATTTAAGATCGTGAAGTTGTTTTTTATAAACTTTGATTTGCTCTTTCAATTCATATTCAACCTTAGTGGTCACATGATCAGCATGCCATTTTTCTTTCATCTCCGCATATGCCTTTGTTAAATTATCTATTGTTACCTTAGATTCATCACATTTAACACATTCAATAACAGTAGATGGATCAGAAGATACCTGTTGAGCGTTATTTGATGAGGAAGTCTCAGCCATAAATGCAAAGAAATCTGTCTTCTTCCCATCATCGAGCTCATCTTCTGATTCTGACGAGTCTGTAAGAAACTCTGATGTATCAGCATCTTTACCCAAATGAATCTGCTCAAGTCTGTTCCATATATCCTTAGCTCTTATCAAACCGGAAACCTTTTCAAGATCACTTTCTGATAGGCACATCTTCAGTAAATCTACTTCTTGCTTGTTCAATGCTTCAAACTCAGATTGATCTACTCCAATATGATCAGCTTTATCTTCAGCCTCTGATTCTGACGTATTGTCTGAATCATCAACATCTGAACTTACACTCTCACGATCTGAACCTTCACCCATAAGAACTAACATTTCCAATTCAGCAGCAAACATTTTACCCCATTTGTCTAGTTTCGTATCAGAATCAACCAATGTCCCTTCACTCTGATTAGCCTCTAGACTTTCTTCAAACACAGATGTATCACCATAGTTAACTTCCAACTGTTGAAGTAGTAGTCCTCTAACGATGTTGGTGAAATACTTCCAGATTCAGGTGTATGAGGAACTGAATCACGTGCCTTCTTGAATTTATCTTTAACCATCTTTTGAATCTTCTCTTTCTGAATGATTCGCGATAACTTTTTAGCTCTTTCAGCAAGAGCAGTCATCTTCTCAATTATACTTTGACCGATAACACAGTTTTCTTTTTCTTCAGAAATCTTGGCCATGTTAGCTTTAGGTTGTTGATCATCAACATTCAATTTGATAGACCAATCATCATCGTCTCCATGAATGACAACTAAAGCTTTGTTCGGACCCTCGGCTGTATCAGCTTCATTTACTTTATCAGTAATGTAAATCTCACGCTTTGTAGATTGACTCTGAGAACTGTAGTTCTGATTCTTGAACGGATTACGATTACCCTGCTTCTTCTGTTATGTGCACTGTCTTGAAAAATGACCTAATTCTCCACAGTTGTAACAAGTAACATAATTCATATCAAAACCCAGTTTTGTATCTTTGGTCAGACTGATTGGTTTTCCAGTTCACTCTTCGTAATCTCTAGCTCGTCTCACAAGATTTGCCATACCCCACATAATATCCATCTTTTCTGCTTCATATTTATCAAGCTGATGATAATCTTCTGTTGTTAGATGAATGTTACCCACACGACCATCAAGATAACTGTCATAAGAATTAACAAGGCTTGACAACAAAGCTATATCTTCACTAATCTTTTATTTTCTAGCTTTCCTCAAGTTCTCAATCTTAAGAGCAGAAAGAACATCTGATGCAGTCGGTGTAGATGACTCTGTAGTATTGGTAGTAGGCTGTGATTGAGTATTGAGAGAACTTGGTGAAACTTGTGGTGGATACGAAGTTTGTTGAATAGGTGCACTACTTACATTCAAACCATACATATTCTGATTGTTCGTAGCAAAAGCTGTTTGAAATGGTGCATGAGCCGACTTAGGCGGTGTATAACCATTTGGACAATACATTTTCCTGTCTTGAACTTGTTTAGACCTCTTGACTTTGTTTAACAACTCTAGTTTTTCTTCCTGAAGTCTTGCAATAAATGAGTTCACTGTAGCAGTAGCTAATTCTCCACTGGTCTTCATAGTTAATACGAAACCATTCCATTCTAACGGTAATGCTCCAGCTAGACATATTACTTTGTCTTTCTCTTCAATGGTTACATCATGCTTGTGTATTTCAGCTAGCAAATGACGATATCTTTCAACCAATTCTGTAATAGACTCTCCAACTTGCCAGTGAAAATGATCAAACTCAGCTTTCAGTTCTAACCCTTTTCTTGTTCTGTAAGATGAATTCCCTTCATTGAAGGTACGAAGTGCTTCCCATATCTTGAATGAGTTATCATGACACAGAAATTGATGAAAAATCGGACCATCAAGAGCACTTGTCAAGTTACAGTACATCTTCTTTTCCAAGTTAAACTCATCATGTTCTTCCCAAGGCATATTATGTAACGTATACAGTTCATTTGTCACAGATGAACGTGGCCATTGAAATTCGGTTTCAATATACTTCCAAAGTTTCGTGTCCTGACCATCAGACCAAATCTTAAATCTCGATTTCCAAGTAGAATAATTATCCATATTCATTAATCTTAGAAATTTCGTTTCACTTTCGGATTCACTTTCAGCAAGAAGTAATCGTTGAGTCATACTCGTAATGCTTCGAACTAACGGTGCAGCTAACGCATAATCATTTGAATTAAACATCTTGAGAAATTACCAAAACTGGTAAACCGTGCGGTTCAAGTTATCAACCGTGCGGTTCAGGATGTCAAGCGTACGTGTGACAGTCTCACTCGTACGTGTCATAACTCAAACCATAGTACCAAACACTAAGTATCAAACGTGCGAGTCAGGATCACTCGTGTGATTACTCGTACGTGTCACAGTCAACCGCTTGATCACTCGTGTGATCAGACTTGTAGTTTCTTAACCTAAAAGGTTATGTTTACCCGTGCGTGTGAGTTCACGAGTGATGTCAACCGTCTGGTCAACCGTGCGTGTGATCAAAATTCTTGACCCACTCGTGTGAGCTGCTGTTCACACACAAATCACTCAAAAACCCTAGAAATTAAAGCTAAACCTCAATTTCTTCGTTCACAAGCTGGATTAGCACTAAACTAACATAAACACACTCTCAAATAACAATTACACACTTAAAAATGATTCCTTTTTGCTAAAAATTACTATAAACTCAAAAACTCAAACAAATAAACTCTTTAATCACCAAAAATCACTAGGATGATATTGAAATCACAACCAACGCTCTGATACCAATGATGAAACATGACTAGGAACTTAGAAATCAACAGATTTAACTCACACAATGGCGAAATAAATGAATCAAACCCTCTAGTTAGGTTAAGCTTTTTGGGATTAATTTAGTCAAACCACAACTAAAACAAGTGTGATTAGATCAACACTTAGAGCTATTATTCACCACCTGGGTGATTTAGGCTGAGAGAGAATCGGAGGAGCTCACCAGATCTGAGTGTGTGTAACAAATGAGAGGCTTAACCTAAAATGAAGAACATAAGACTTTATATACCCATGCTGTTGACTCACCCATACGAGTCATCCATCACACGTACAAGTTGGTTTCATCAGCCGTACGGGTGATCACTCACTCGTGTCTTCTCATTTAGGTTATAATTATGACTTAGCTCAGCATCAACCGTGCGTATGGGCCTGTCAGCCGTACGAGTGAGGCGTCACTCGTACGTCTGACTAAGTCTAACATAGTCAAACATTCAAATCTCGTTCCTGCAGTTCCTGTAACCACATACAAACATGAATAGGATAATAACGAGCGATCATGGTGGCCTGTAAACTATTGTACCTGCAATGGACATGGGTAGATGTCTAGGGACTTGCATAAAATGCATCAACAATAAGTATTATTATTAGTATCATTAAGATTATTAGTATTATTATCATAATTGTAGTTATTATTATTAATTAGTATTATTAACATAATTATTACTATTAATAATATCATTGTTATTAATAAGATTATAATTATTAGTATTAAAATTACTATCATTATCACCATTATTACTAAAAGTAACCGTACTTTAAGTCTATCAAATTTTTTTAGTAAAATTAGTATTATTATTGAAATTAATATTTTTAATAAAATTATCATTTTTATAATTATCTTTATTAAAAACTGTCATTATTAAAATTAACATTATTAACAATACTATTATTACTATTATTATTATTATTATTATTATCATCCTTAACTAAGTATTATTACAAATAGATATTTTTAATATTAATATTGCATATCACTATATTCTTATTATTAAAAGGATATTAATTAAACTATATATAAAAGATATCAATTAATATATTTTTATATATTCTTTATCATAAATAAATTTTAATATATATAAAATGTCATAACGAATGATAAATATTAGTATATATAAAATATATAAATTAAATATATTAAATTTATCTAATATAAAACATAATTTAAAAATAACAAATAAAGTCATTAATAATATATAAACTTGTTCAATTACCATTATATGTGTTAATATATATACTTGATATAGGTTCTTGAATTCGAGGTCAACTCTACATTTGTTCAGTGCCATCGTACGCACATTTACTACAAACTATCGTATCGTATCGTGAGTTTCATTTGCTCCCTTTTTATCTATATTTTTGGACTGAGAATACATGTACTGTTTTTATAATTGATGGACACAAGTACAAACTATTATGCGACCAACATGAGTACTTTTATTGTGTTCATTTGAAACATGCAAAACCCTGCTTTGTAATATAATTAATTGCTAGATAATGAAGAGGCAAACGGAATTATTATAAATAGCGCTATTGGGAGTAACGTCCTACACTGTTGACCTCGGGTCAATTGGTGGTATAATAATGATCTCGACAATTACATATGTATTGTCTCGGGGTAAAATCATTTAGTTTTGATATTATACGCTCATGGCATACTTTTGATATACATGATATATCGCCTTTTATTAAATCTTGTGATTTATTACTGAAATCATTATTTATGACAAACCTATGAACTCACTCCACCTCGTGTTGACTTTTTAAAGCATGTTTATTCTCAGGTACTTAAATATTGCTTCTGCTGTATATCTGCTGCTTTGATGATGATTGCTTGCTATGCTTGGAGTCTTCATTACATATCATATCAATTAAAGACATTTAATGCTCTAAATACAATATAATCTATTTATCTTCCGCTGCAAAACTCAATAAAACATCTCATATAGAGTCATTCTCGTTTATACAACTGTGATTTGATATAATTAATCACAAATACCCCAGGCCCTATTTGGGGGTGTGACAGCTAACATGTCATCCTCATAGGGGAATTCATCGTATTGTGCTCTGCGAGGGATACCCAAAGCTCGTCTCATGTCATTAAGAGTGAAAGAGACCGTCTGATCCGGATTCTGAGCAACTATGAACGTGAAGTGATCTGGTTCATCTCCAACAGGTGGGTGGTATGTCATGGTATCATGCATCAATTGAAGATGTCGCTCTGAGACATTTTCTATTTCAGTGAACACGTACATGGGATGATTGAGTAAAATAGGTACAGTAGTCACACGGGGTTCCTACACCTGAAGTGAAATATGCATTGTTTGCCATTGCTGTTGTATCATGAACATGGTTATTTCAAAACACAGTTCATATGGTGTTGTTGTGAAAATGGTGGCAAAATCCTTTAATTATTTTAATTAAGAAAGATTTGTCAAAAGCTTATGAATCAACACTTAGCAAAAATTTGAACAGAAAAGTTTTTCAAGCAAAACATGGTTTTCGAGCACTTAAACTTTTTGAGCAGATAGGTTATTGATCAAATGGGATTTTCGAGCATTCAGACTTTTGAGGCAATGTTTTAGAGCACACTGTTTCCAGGCAATTAACAGTTTTCACACAAATTGGATTTTTTAGACAGATTACAAGCATTCTCGAAAACATGAAGTTTTCGAGCACTCTGTCTGTGTTTTGCAAATATGAAGGATCGATGAACAAATCATCAAGACTTGTTTTAATTAGCACAGGGATATTAAATTAACATCAAATCTAACCTATTAAACATAGAGACAAGTTCTAAATCCTGTTTCATGCAAAATTAATCAAGAACCCTAAGTTGTATCCCCTTTTTGTCATCGAATTGAATTAATTATTAAGGGATGATTAAGAGTTAAATCAGTGATCAAATCATCATCTAGCATGTAACCTAAGTCAATTAGTGTAACAATTTCATAGATTTAGTCACGATATAGGTGATTAGCTATTCTAGGGTTCGATTGTTTTGAGTGAAAAACAACAGAGATCAAGTATTCAGAGGTTTAAATGTTACATTTAAGTTTCTGTTTCTTGATTAGAGGTTTACATGTTACATTACAGCACACTCATGCAATCTAATGAAAGTACACACAAAATTGAGAAACAATACCAAAGAAGTTGAGGATGAAGATGATGAACAGTGGCAGAGGAGGTTCTCTTGGGTGCAAATTGTTTGATTTTTGAATTTGAGTAGTTTCGAATGTAATGGGAGTAAAAGGTAAACATTGAACCTTTTATAACCCCTTTTGACTGAAAACATGGGTTTTCAGTCACATGCTCGAAAACTTTTGAGTTTTCAAGAAGTTTGTTTGGATGTTTAAGGGTATGCTTGAAAATGTAGTTTTAGAGCAGATTTGGATTTTTAGGGTTTTGGGACAGCTCAAAAACCTTAAGCATTTTAAGAAATTATGTGAAATAACTAAGTTAAAATTTAAACTTCAATTATTTTTCAAAATTTAATTTTCTCAGGTTTACTCATTTTGAGTCTGGAAACATGAGGCAGTCATTTAGACATATCCTCTTGAGGCAGTCACTGAGACACATCCTCCGTCATTTATTGAGTGTTTTGTTTGAGGCAGTCATTTAGACACATCCTCCTGAGGCACTCGCTGGGACATATCCTCCGTCATTTGTTGACTGTTTTGTTTAAGACAGTCATTTAGACACATCCTCTTGAGGCAGTCACTAAGACACATCATCCGTCATTGCTGACATTTGAAACTTAAACTTCCCCTTGATAGTTGCAATTTTTAGGAGATTTATGTGTCAAAATACGAGTTTTACACTGTTATTTGTGCAAAAGTCATTTTAGATTTTAAAAAATGTATTAGAACACTGGGTCTCACACTGTAATTTATGTGAGAGCCATCTTATCTCCCCCTCAAAATGTGATGCATCAGATATTGAAAAACACAATGCTCCCCCTAGGCAAGTGCATCACTCTCCATAGGCACTTGCCATGTTTCTAAATGTCAGAGAAATCAAGCATGCCAATTTCACCAACCAGGTATTTGAATGTGGGTTCATATAAGGCCTTGGTAAGTAGGTCAGCTAGTTGATTTTTAGTTGGGACAAAGTAGAGTTCAACATTTCCTTTCTCAACATGATCTTTTATGAAGTGGTAGCGAATGTCATTGTGTTTGGTTCGAGAGTGTTGAACCGGATTGCTGGTGATAGCAATGGCACTCTGAGAGTCATAGTAGATCGGGATTTTGTGGATTTTGAATCCATAGTCAAGAAGTTGGGTTTGCATCCACAAGACTTGTGAACAGCATCTCACAACTGCAATATATTCAGATTTAACTGTAGAAAGTGATATGCATTTTTGTTTGCGAGATGACCAACTGACTAATTTACAACCCAGAGAATTTAAGTCCTCTGGAGGTGCTTTTCCAGTTTACTTGGTCACCTCTATGATCAGCATCCGTAAATGCCATGAGATTGAATCTAATCCCGAAAGGATACCAGAGTCCAAGGTGAGTGGTGCCCTTAAGGTAGCTGAATATTCACATTACAGCCTTGTAGTGAGAATATCTAGGGTTGTCTTGAAATCGAGCACACAGGCATACATCAAACATGATGTCGAGTTTACTATCAGTAAGATACATTAAGGAACCTATCAAACTTCGGTAGAGGGTTTGGTCATACGGTTGTTCGTCCAGATCAACATGCAAGGAGATGTCAATTGACATCGGGGTAAAGCTTATTTTCATCTCTGGGAAAGTTAAACTTTTTGAACATATCTTGTGATGACCCGGAAATTTCCGACCAAATTTAAACTTTAATCTCTATATAGTTCCGACACAATAAGCAAATTCCGTAATGTTGAGTCTCAAAAATTTTGAAGTGTTTATATATTCAATTGACCATCGACTGCTCTTGGCGATTCACGAACAATTAGTTGTAAATTTATATGTATATGAATATGTATGTTCATTTAATAACTTGAAAGGTTATTAGACTAATGTATGAAATTAGTGTTATAAATATAAATATTGGAAATTCAAATAAAAGTAATGACGCTAAAAATAAAGATTCTAGATATAAATATTATAAGAAGGATGATTAAAATTTACATTTAAATAAATTATTAGCTATTATTACTTTAAAAAAAATTATCATTTTTACTAAATATCATTATTATTAATATCATTCTTATTATTAGTAATAATTTGATATTATTAGTATTATTATTTCTATTATTATTATTATTTGTATCTTTATTATTATTAATAATATTATCAATATTATTGTTATTAATCATAAAGTTATTAATATTAATTACATATGAATATATACAAATAAAGAATCAAATTTGGTTACATATCTCTATCTCCTTTATTAATTTTTTTTTATTCAATTTCTTCTCTGCTTGGGATTTATTGTCTACTCAATCTTCACTACAAAACAATTCCCTATCAAATCTTACTACAGCTTTAATCATTCAATAATACTGTATAAATTGCCTGCTGTGGTTCGTAAAAGGAAAAACAAAATTTGAGAAACCAAACCATTAATAAAACCCACCACTTCACCATTTTGTGTTCCTTTTCTTTTATGTCCCGATTGCAACACCACCACCACCATATGATTTTCTGTTTTCGTACAACAAACCAAGACCCACAAAACCTATCATCATCTTTTCCTTCTTCTCCATTAAACCACCTTAGATCACCATATGTTCTATTTATAGTTTGATGATCAACGTCTATTGCAATAACTTTTGCTACTGCCCTACGGTCCAAGAAGCAACCCAACAACACCTTCAATCTTTAACATACACCTGCAACTACTCGAACAATAGTTTTGTTGTAGCCTCTGTCGTTGTTCGATCAGACCCAACCAAATTAACACCATAACAACCAAAGGACTGCTACACGCTATTCGTTTCTGTTTTACTTCGATGGGAACCTGCAAACTGTTTATTATAATTTCTGTCCGGTCACAACAAGCACCACCTTCAAAGTGGTGCCTGTTCTTTTTGGTTGGAACGCAAACCGAATTTCACACTAAATCATCACCATGTTCCTATAATTTTTCTACTCATTCTTTGATCAAACCCACTATCGAAACTAACTATTTCTATTTTTCCTTTTCCTGTTCCTAGTTGTTTCGGTAAACACCACTTTCAAATCACCTTCACTTTATTCTAACAAAACCACAACCATAAATTGATACCGTTGAAAAACAATGAAAGAAAACTACTACTGCTAGTAATCGATTACTATTGTTGTTCAAATAAACCAACCTTTTAACAATTCCTGTTTACCATCGAAATCCCTCTCATGAACTAACCTGCTATTTCTCCTGTTGCTGCTACAACTGTTCTGCTGCAGGGTTTTTGCCAAACAAACAGACCCAAACTGCTGTGTTGTAGTTACCTAAACCACTGCTATTGTATGTGTTCTTGTTCCCATCGATAACCACCATCAAGCCATCCAAAATCATCACCATCTGCGAATAACTCTAAAATGCCACTGTTCCGATCACAATCATCTATTATCTACTGCTAATTTTCTGTTGAATCAGGCTGATGTGTGCTATTGTGACTACAGCACTTCCGATCTATTTTATTACTTTAATGATCAAGATGAGGGGCGTAATTTTTCATCTGTTTCTGTCGGTTTATAAAAAAAAATAAAGGAACCGAATACCTAGAGATAATGATTCAGGAACTGAATAAAGTTTAATATGGATCGGGCTTGTGGATTATTCCTTGGGCCGATTACTTATTTTTTTATGGACTGAATTAGCCTTTGGTAGACTTCTTGATTAATTGGATCATTTAGTCTTTAGATGGACTTAATTCAATTGGGTTTAGGAGTTTTGTTATTTTGGGCTTGCATAGTGATTTAGAAATGATGATGACGACCATAACAAGTATTCATGATGATCGTGTTTCGATAATGATGAAATAATGATCATGGTTCCATGACGTTTATGAACGAACGATTATCGTGATGATAATGATTAAGGCGATGATGATGTTTACGATAACGAAATGGTGACGAAGTCGTGATGTTCGATGAAGATAATGATGACGATTAGGAGGGTATAACTCTTATTCGTATTATTATTATTATTATTATTATTATTATTATTATTATTATTATTATTATTATTATTATTATTATTATTATTATTATTATTATTATTATTACTAATATATGTATGATAATTATAATTATCAATATTGTTATTATTATTATAATTATGATTAAATATTATCAAAACATTAAGATTACGTGGATTATTATTAAGCATATGATGTAAAAGATGTTAAGGACATGAAAATAATATAGATTATGATTAAGATAATATAAGGTTTGGTTATCACTATTATTATAATTAAGACATAATTAAATGAATTATCATTATTATTAGAATTATCATTAAAAGTATCATTTTCAATATTATCATTATTATTATTAGCTTTATCATTATTAATATTAATATCATTATTATTATTATTATTATTATTATTATTATTATTATTATTATTATTATTATTATTATTATTATTATTATTATTATTATTATTATTATTATTATTATTATTATTAGAAAATTATCATTTTATTAACATTATTACTAAATTTATCATTTTTATCATTACTAATATTATTATTATGATATTTATTGTTGTATTACTATAATTATTATTTTTAACGAAGAAATACTATTTTTATAAAAAAAACATAGTTAAGACCCATGACCTAACTAGATTGATATTTTATATTAAGTATTTATAAAATAAATATAATTAACTAATTTATGAAAGATATAATTCATTAAAATAACAAATAAGTCATTAATAATAATAGTATATATAAATATGTTCGATTACAATGTGTTAATATATATAATTGATATAGGTTCGTGAATCCGAGGTCAACCCTACATTTGTTCGATGTCGTAATATGTATTTTTACAACAAAATACAATATGGTGAGTTCATTTGATTCCCTTTTACTCTTTATATTTTTGGGACTGAGAATACATGCGCTGTTTTTACAACTGCTTTATTAAATACTTTTGAAATATGTTTTGAACTGCGGATACATGAATGCTTTTATAAATGTTTGACGAGATAGACACAAGCAAAACATTCCTCGAATGAATTATTATGCAGACAGAAGTTCTGCGAATTATTATTGAATTATGTGGACATGATAATTGCCACCATTGAATTATGTGGACATGATAATTGCCACCATTGAATTATGTGGACATGATAATTGCCACCATTGAATTATGTGGACATGATAATTGCCACCAATTGAAGTGAATGTTATATATCGAGAGAATGATTTTATACACAGGTTATGTGTATGATATTTTGTACATGAGATATGTGTATGGTTACAAAGATTTATTAAAATGGTTTCGTACACGAAAAAGGTGTACTGTATTTAAAAGATATCGCATGTACATTACAGGTGGGTATAGGATTCGGGCCCATTTGTGCCATGCAGCATTTAAATTTTGTGGTCTATCAAAATGATGAATTTTACTGTTTTATGATAAACCTATGAACTCACCAACCTTTTGGTTGACACTTTAAAGCATGTTTATTCTCAGGTACGTAAGAAATCTTCCGCTGTGCATTTGCTCATATTACATGGAGTCGTTTATGGCATATAGAGGTCAGAACCTCGCAATGGGACCAACTGTTGAAGACATAGTCCAGATGGATTAGGACGGGGCGTTTCAGTTGGTATCAGAGCGGTGGTCTTAGCGAACCCGGTCTGCATTAGTGTGTCTAACTAATAAGTCATTAGGATGCATTAGTGAGTCTGGACTTCGACCGTGTCTGCATGTCAAAAGTTTTGCTTATCATTTTGTGTCGAAAATTACCTGGTTATCATTCTTAGTGAATCACTTGCTTATCACTCTTAGTCTAGACATGTCTTACTGCCTCTATTGCATAGACAGTGTATAGATAAATTCATATCTTAGCGTATCTGTTATTGTTACCTTTGCCTGACAGCTTCCGTAGATTCCTCCGTAATTTATGGGATTTTAGTATTATATATGCATATGTAAATTATGTATTGCAGGGTACTAATCTACATCCTATAATCTATTTCTTATTGAAAAGTCCTTCATCTGATCGTACGAGATGAATCCCTCAACCAGTTCGAATTCCTCTGATCCCGATCTATTCCGATATGGAGTTTCACCTATCAGCGTCACCGGAATGAATCAACCAATCAGTCATCCCCAACTCAGCTGATGGGTTCGTAGTCGACTTAATCAATGGAGACACGAAGAAGGCGATCCTTTTCACCAACCGAATTTACCTCTTGACGAAGAACCCGAAGCACTTACCAGTGAACTAGTCTGAAACACCATTTTCACCCTCATTTCCCGAATATCTCGCCACGATTATATTCTATCCAAAATTCTAAAACTTATTCATCCGCTTGTTCTGACCGACAATCATCCCGTAATAATAGAAGAAGTTAGCGAACTTCGCGCTCGAGTAATCAATTTGGAGAATATGGTGCAAAATCTACCAGCTTCAGCAACATCACCGGCACCAACAGTACCATCAGCAACAGCACCAGTACTATCAACAATCCATGCCTTAACAGCTCATTCTGTACCTCGAGTATAATTTTCGTTCCACGAATCGTTCTACATCATTTATCTTCGTTCGACATGGCGATTATATAATCTCTAATGTTTTAGAGATTATATATTCTTAATCTATCGGTAAATCAAATGAGTCTAATATCATATTGACTCATTAAATCCATGATTACATCTGAAGGAAATATATATGTATATATATTTTCATAAAGATTGTAATTAAAAATTCTTTCGTACAAAATGTTAATGGTGAAAATATTTTAACGGGTAGGTAATACCCGAGGAATATTTAGATTTCACATTAATAAGTTACACTGTACATTCTTCGAAGCTGATTCAACAGTTATTTACTATCCTACTTACATCCACCAATATATAAATCCGTTCACCACAGAATAACCATTTTTATCCAATTTCATATTTGGATTTTGATTTATCAGAATCCAACAAGTGGCATAATGAAGAAAACATTTGACAAAATAAAATTTGTTAGAAACAAACAAATTAACTATGAGAAATTTTGTTAAGAATCCACGCTAACTGTTCCTAGCTAATGTTCCTAGCTAACTGTTAATTCTGCATTACATTTATTTATCGCAGTTTATTTATCGCAATTTAATTATCGCAATTTTATTTATCGTCATTTAATTTCTGTTATTTACTTTATGCATTTAATTTATCGTCATTAAATTTCTGTTATTTATTTTACGCACTTTAAATATCGAGACACGTATACAAGGTTTTGACATATCATATCGACGCATCTATATATATTATTTGGAATCACCATAGACACTCTATATACAGTAATGATCGAGTTCTCTATACAGGGTTGAGGTTGATTCTACAATAATATATATACTTTGAGTTGTGATCGAGTCTGAGATGTATACGGGTCACGACACGTATTAATTAATTCGAATATTATATATTAAACTATATATGAATTATTAGACTGTTAACTGTGGACTATCGACTGTGGACTAATAATATTGGACAAATTAAAATGAATTAAAATATTGATTATAAAATATGAAACTAAACATTTCTTCAAGTTTGCCACTTGATTTCATCCTAAACTTCATTTGTATCCTGACGACTACAATCTGCGTTCAAACCTTTCATGATTCTTGAAAACACCTCAATCGAGAGGATGAACCAACCGCACTTCATCTACAGAAGGAAAGATTTATGCATATAGTTATGTATCTGAAAACACTCGAAACCTGAGTAAACGTTCAAAACGTACCTGTGATAGCTCCTTTGGTGTTATTATTACCCAAAATAACTTTGCAATCCCTTTCCAAAGTAATCAAGTTTGTCACAGCTTCAGCAAATCAATTTCGACTTTTCATTCGAATAAACTCTATTATAAGTTGTCTTTCATCATCGTTACCAGAGAATCTTTTATATCCCACCGCATTAGCAGTAAACTTACCAGCAACTTCATAGACCTTTGACTTTCCAAAAAATCATGATATTTGTTCATTAAAAACCCTATCACAGATTCATCTGCATCTTGTAACCAGAACTACCATACCAATTAACGGGAAACAGTAATCAGTACTTTGAAAAATCGCAGCATGCCTACATCAACATTTATATGTATACATATAACGTCTATCTCCTAGAATTACGTACTTAAATTGTGAACTTATGAAAAGCACTCCAGCTTACGAATCAATACTCCAAATTCTGACAAAGCTAAATGAAGCAGCAGAAACTATAGACAACTGTAACCAACCTTAATCGTCCGAAGTTGATGATAAAGAATAGTATGTTGGTAAATCTCAGAAAAGTTGGAATTGGAAACACAGATTAAGGAAACCAAGAAGGAGGCTATAGAAAAATCACAAAGAATAAGTTTGACTTCAAAGAATCTAAATGATTCTGTTTCTGATGAAATCTTTAGCGAATACCTTGCTTCCGAATCTAAACCCTTACGGATAAATCTTCTTCATCACCCATCGATATTAGAAATTCCAAGATATCATCGTATCTTTCATTATAAATATCCTCCATATTTCTGAAGATATTTTCATAACTAATCATATATAAAATCATTAATCTCTTCGTGCTATCAGTGTTACATCATATAGAAACTGTTAGTTTCTATATTCTGTAAACTTTAGAGTTTAAAATACGAATGTTTTGAAGTAGTGTTGGGAACTGATGCATGAGTTAGTATAATATAATGACACTTGATCAACGTGATTATATTACAGTAAGTCATGCTGAGTTTCTAAATGGGACATGATGATTCACATATTATAACGTCATCATGTGCCATGTTACACGACTCTTACATCTTATCTGATATATAAACATATCAAGAAAATATTTTTCTTGATAGCTCTATCTTTTCCGTGATATTCTGGTAACTTGACAAGTCAAGATCGTACCATTACAGTTTCCTTCTTAAAACATTAACTATGATCATTCCGAAATTCATATCTATGAATTCTGGACCGTTGCTCGCTTTACTAGAGGTCGAGAGGTAATAAAAAGGCAAGGAGATCCAAAATATAAGAGAAAATATAAAGCCCAATAACAACACAGAGGTTACAAATCATGGATATTAATACGAATAGCAATATAAAGACACGGTAGAATTAAGAATAGTATCACCCCAAGGTAATAGTAAAAGTAAACAGATTTTTCTGGGGGAAGATTGAAAAGAAGGGTGACACAAATAATAATTAGGAAAATATCAAGGATTAGAACTGGATTAAGCATTTTCACAATCTTTTGGATGTATGAACTAAGAAAGCAAGTATAGGAATGGTGAAAATTATGGAACGGGAAGAGTTTAATTTATAGTGGAAATATCAGACAGAGTAATTGTCATAACCCGTCCTTAACCATAAGAACGTGTTAGATAACGTATGATTTCATTGCGAGGTATTGACCTCTATATGCGACATTTTTAAAAGAGAAACTGCATATATTATACATTACAAACCATAACCATTATTTTTGTTACAAGCTTTAGACAATAAAAAGATGATTATCGTTTAGCGATAATCTTCGACTTACAAACTTTACATATAATGATAACAACACGATTTCGAGCATATTTTACAACACAAATCCTTGGGTATGCAGTTTTATTTTTGACACAAATATGCGTACGCAAGATCCTGCTCAAATTCAACATAATGCAGCGGAAGCTTTAGTAATCACCTGAGAATAGACATGTTTTAAAAGGTCAACATAAAGTTGGTGAGATATAGGTTTAATGCCGGCAGCAATATATATATATAGACCACAAGATTTCGTATATAAACAGTTTAATAAAAATATTCTAAGTGGTTGAGCACTTGGTAACCATACTTAACATTTAATCACGTCGCATATTCCCTTTATTATGAAATCTTACTACACCGTACCAAGTGTAGTCACGAAACGAAGTACTGTGCAACCGTTGAATACTGGTCGTCCAGTCCGGTTGGGGTTGTCAGGCCCGATAGATCTATCAACAGGATTCGCATTTACAATACCGCTGTAAATAACAGTTACCAAGCTACAGGGAAGTATGCCAGTGGTACAACTCAACGTAGAATATATTTTTCAGTTACTTGTGTCCATAACGTAAAACATAAAATACATGTATTCTCATCCCGAAATATTTAGAGTTTAAAAGTGGGACTATATACTCACTTTCGTCTTGAAGATATATATATAATTTGACTTGGTCTCCGGTTGATATCACGAACCTATCCATATATAATATATCAATACCTTTTCTTTTTAAACAAACGTCACATATATATACTTGTTATACTTTTAATACTTTGAATAATTCCTTAGTCCGTAGTTAGCAGTTCGTTGTTAGTAATTCAATTTTAATGGTTCATTTTTAGATGTTTAGTATACCCGCAATGAAATAAATAAAACCCCCAACGAAATAAATAAAACCCCATCGTATATGTATTGGTCGAGATTAATCTTGACCCACGGTACCGGTGTTGTCAAATGACGTGTTGCGTACATAAAGTACCGGTGTTGTCAAATGACGTGTTGCGTACAATCATGGGATCTTATGATTAATCTTCTCGTGTTGTTTACGGGTGATCCTGAACCATATAAAATTGAATTATAAGTACATATATATAAAATATCATGTTAACTTAAAAAGATGTGATTTATTTAATTTTTCCCAATTATTTTCGTGGCTAAACTAGTCTTGGATATCCGATTTTGTTTCGGTCATAGTTTCTTCGTTACAACTCCGTTTTTGTTGATTCAACTTGTCATCTCCTTGGATTGAGTCCCTCTTTAAGACTATGAACTGTTAATACCTTAGTTTGTATTCAAAATCACACGGCATAGGTCAAACTTTAGTGAAACTTATGAAGTTAATCATTTTCCATCATGTAAACAACCTTAAATGATTATTTTTCTAAAAATACTTATACTTTGAGTTAAATCATGAAATTTTTATGTGTTATCATATTCATAGTAAAAATCATTTTTTCCAGAAAATAAACCTCCAATTCAAAGTTTAAGATGGTTTTTAATTATCCAACCCAAAACAGCCCCCGGTGGCACTCCGACGTCGTAAAAACAGTTTTTAAGATAATCTTTGAAAAACCAAGTTATACCTTGTTAAATTAGCATATATTTAAGTTATATTACAGGTCTTGGAGTATTTTAAAAGTTAAGTTAGAAGGATCTATTTAGTTTGCAAACAAGTTTGAAAACATTCAAACTATGTTCTTGTTGTTAAAATTTTATACCACAAAATAAGATAGCTATATATATATGAATCGAATAAGGTTATGAACATAGATTCTACCTCAAGTTCCTTGGACAAGGTTGTTGTAAAAGAGGAGTAAGAACTTAGAACCAAAAGGGTGATGGAAGTGGATGAAAGATTGGAAGTAAGTTGGTGTTCTTGGAAGGATTTCTTGAAGTGTTTTTGTAAGGTTTTCTTATGAGGTTTAAGTGTTGTTTTTGAAGCTAAATGATGGGGAAAATGCTTGGAGATGATCAAGTATGAAGTTAATAGTATTTTGAGAGAGAAATGGAAGTGTAAGTATGAGAAAATGGGGTGAAGAAATGGTGTGCATGCATAAAAACGTTTTTAGGTTATAAAGGAAAAAAAAAGATACCTAACTTTGTTTTCTTGCTAAATAATTCATGCTACTTGACAAATGGTTGGTTCCACATGTTTCTTAATCATTTAAGGCTGCTAAGGAGCAGATTTTTATTGGTATATACCAATAGTAAATACATCTAGAAGCTGCATATGATACGGGTACATATACCCTAGGTATACGTATAGAAATCTTTGAGAAAACGGAACGAGGATTCAAATATAGCTATCTTTTGTAAATATACTTATATTGTTTTATGTATTTAAGTCTTTAAAAGTGATTAAATACATTACTTATACGATATTTGTATAAACATTATAGGTCATAAGTATTTAAGTCAAATAACGTTACGTATGGTTATCGTTTTGAAAACTTAAGTTAGTAGTTTCAAAATATACTTATAACTTATTGTTATTAATACAAAATGAGATATTAAAACATTCTTAGGTCATGTTAAATATGTATATATACATATATATACACAAACATATAATTATCATATATTGTATAGTTCGTGATATCATCGGTCAAACTAGACGGTCAAACGTTGTGTAAAACTCTTTTCGAAAAACATAAGTCTCGACAATTTGGATTGCTTATCATGTTGGTAAGGTTTAATTTATGTAAATATTAATCTTATAAGTATAGAACGATCGAAAAAGTGCGGGTCGTTACATTACCTCCCCGTTAAATAAATTTCGTCCCGAAATTTTAAAATTGTACCTATTTTGCGTCATCGAGAAACAAGTGTGGATACTTTTGTTTCATCTGATCCTCCCGTTCCCACATAAACTCGGGACCTCTTCGAGCATTCCAACGAACCTTAACGATCGGTATGTTGCTCTGCTTGAGCTGTTTAACTTCACGGTCCATGATTTCGATTGGTTCTTCGACGAATTGTAGTTTCTCGTCGACATGGATTTCTTCAAGAGGAATGGTGAGGTCTTCCTTTGCAAGACACTTCTTAAGGTTCGAGACGTGAAAGGTATTATGTACTCCGGCGAGTTGTTGCGGTAACTCGAGTCGATAAGCTACCGGTCCAATGCGTTCGATGATCTTGAACGGGCCTATATATCTTGGGTTCAGTTTACCCCTTTTTCCAAAACGTATCACACCTTTCCAAGGTGACACCTTTAGCATAACCATGTCACCGATCTGAAACTCTAATGGTTTCCTTCGGACATCGGCGTAGCTCTTTTGGCGACTACGGGCTGTTTTCAATCTCTCCTTGATTTGTACTATCTTCTCAGTCGTTTCGTGTATGATCTCGGGACCAGTTAAATGTCGATCTCCTACTTCATTCCAACAGATAGGAGATCTACACTTCCTTCCATACAATGCTTCGAATGGTGCAGCTTTAATGCTCGCATGATAACTATTATTATACGAGAATTCTGCTAACGGTAAATACTTATCCCATCCGTTTCCAAAATCGATCACACATGCCCTGAGCATGTCTTCAAGAGTCTGAATTGTTCTTTCACTCTGCCCGTCGGTTTGCGGATGATATGCGGTACTCATATCCAGACGAGTTCCTAGTGCCTCCTGTAGTGATTGCCAGAACTTTGAGGTAAATCTACTATCACGATCAGATATAATGGAAATAGGTATTCCATGCCTTGAAACAACTTCCTTTATATACAATCGTAATAGTTTCTCCATTCTATCCGTTTCCTTTATAGGCAAGAAATGTGTAGACTTGGTGAGACGATCAACAATCACCCAAATGGTGTCGTAACCCCAGGCAGTCTTTGGTAACTTCGTGATGAAATCCATGGTAATACCATCCCATTTCCATTCTGGGATTTCTGGTTGTTGAAGTAACCCTGACGGCTTCTGGTGTTCTGCTTTGACCTTGGAACAAGTTAAACACTCCCCAACATATGTTGCTACGTCTGTCTTTAAATTAGGCCACCAATAACGTGTCTTAAGATCTTGATACATCTTTCCAACTCCAGGATGTATCGAGTATCTTATCTTATATGCCTCATTCAATATTAACTTCCTTAATCCACCCAACTTTGGTACCCAAATACGATTTGCAAAATATCAAATTCCATCTTCCCGCATAACGAGTTGCTTCTCATACTTCTTCATTATTTCATTTCCTATATTTTCTTTAGTAAGTGCTTCTCGTTGAACTTCTTTGATTTGTGAGTTGAGATTCATGCGAATTTTTATGTTCATCGCTCGTACTCGAATTGGTTCTCGTTCCTTTCTGCTTAGAGCGTCGGCCACCACGTTCGCTTTCCCGGGATGATAACGAATTTCACAATCATAGTCATTTATTAACTCAACCCACCTACGTTGCCTCATGTTCAGCTGTTTTTGATCGAAAATATGTTGAAGGCTTTTATGATCAGTAAACACAGTGCATTTAACTCCATACAAGTAGTGTCTCCACATCTTCAATGCAAACACGACTGCTCCCAATTCTAGATCATGCGTCGTATAATTCCGCTCGTGAATCTTTAATTGTCGGGATGCGTATGCAATAACTTTCTTCCGTTGCATAAGAACGCAACCAAAACCATGTCGCGAAGCGTCACAATATATTTCAAAATCATCGTTCCCTTCTGGTAACGATAAAATAGGCGTCGTAGTCAACTTCTTTTTCAGTAATTGAAATGCACTCTCCTGCTCAGAAGTCCATTCATATTTCTTCCCTTTTTGCGTTAACGCTGTCAACGGCTTAGCTATTCGGGAAAAATCTTGAATAAACCTTCTATAATAACCGGCTAAACCCAAAAATTGGCGTATCTGCATTGGTGTCTTAGGAGTCTCCCATTTTTCAATGGCTTCAATTTTTGCTGGATCAACCTGAATTCCTTTGCTACTAACAACGTGGCCAAGAAATTGCACTTCTTTCAACCAGAAAGCACATTTAGAAAATTTAACATATAGCTGTTCTTTTCTTAACAACTCTAATATCAACCTTAAATGCTGCTCATGCTCTTGCTCACTCTTGGAATAAATAAGAATATCATCAATGAAAACGATAACAAACTTATCTAAATATGGACTACAAACTCGATTCATGAGGTCCATGAATACAGCTGGCGCATTCGTCAATCCAAACGGCATGACCAAAAATTCGTAATGACCATAACGTGTCCGAAAAGCAGTTTTCGGAATGTCCTCTTCTTTGACACGTAGTTGATGATAGCCCGAACTTAGGTCGATTTTCGAATAAACACATGATCCTTGTAATTGATCAAATAAGTCATCAATTCTTGGTAGTGGATACCGATTCTTGATAGTTAACTTATTTAATTCACGATAATCTATACACATCCTAAAAGATCCATCTTTCTTCTTAACAAACAAAATTGGAGCTCCCCACGGTGAAGTGCTTGGTCGTATGAATCCACGGTCTAGTAATTCTTTTAACTAACTTTGAAGTTCTTTTAATTCGGACGGTGTAAGTCTATATGGAGCACGAGCCACTGGTGCAGCTCCTGGTACTAAATCTATTTGAAATTCTACAGATCTAAATGGAGGTAATCCCGGCAACTCTTCCGGAAAAACTTCAGGAAAATCTCTTGCCACAGGCACATCGTTGATGCACTTCTCTTTTTCTTTCTTTTCAACTTTATTAACATGTGCTAGAATAGCATAACATCCCTTTTCTAAACACTTCTTGGCTTTCAAACAGCTAATGAGTTTTAGCTTTGAGTTACCCTTCTCTCCATAAATCATCACCGGCATTTTATCCTTACAAGGAATGCGAATTGCCTTCTTGGCACACACAACTTCAACTCCTACTTTGGACATCCAGTCCATGCCGACTATTACATCAAAACTTCCTAGTTCTACGGGTATCAAGTCAATTTTAAACGTTTCTCCGGCTAAATTTATTTTACAATCACGACAAATTTTATCGGCTTTAATTAGTTTACCATTAGCTAACTCAATCATGTACTTAGCATCTAGAGGTAATGATGAACAATTCAATTTAGCGTGAAAGTCTCTACACACGTAACTTCTATCAGCACCAGTATCAAATATAATAGATGCGGATAAGTTATTAATGGTAAACGTACCCGTAACAAGCTCCGGGTCTTCACATGCCTCTCTAGCATTAATAACAAATGCTCTCCCACGTGCAGGTCCGATATTCTTCTCTGGATTCGGGCACTGGCTCTTATAGTGACCTTGTTTTCCACACCCAAAACAAGTAATGGTAGCCAAAGCAGTTCTATTTGCATTGGTGGCAAGAGTCTTGGTACCATTTGTATTTGTAACGAGAGCCCTACAATCTTCAGCAAGATGACCCTTTCGATTACATTTGTTGCATACCACATTACAGTAACCAGAGTGATGTTTGTGGCATCGGTTGCATAAAGGATTTTGTCCTTTATAACCAAAGCTTAAACCACTACCCGCACCTTGCGTGTTTTCTTGTTTCTTAAAAGATTGTTGTTGGTTACCTCGATCATAATTTCCATTCCACTTTCTTTTGTTACCTGATACCTTCACATCAGTATTGGATACTTTCTTATCCATGATGACCTGATCCATTAGCTCGTTTGCCATGGTTATAGCTTCATGAATTGTCTTAGGTTTCGATGCTGTAACATTTGCCTTGACCTTTTTGGGCAAACCATCTTTGTACATTTCAATCTTCCGTTCTTCGGTTGGAACCAATTCAGGACATAGCAAAACTAATTCCATGAATCGCTGATTGTAGTTGGTGATTTCAGTACCAATAACCTTCAGACTTCGTAACTCATCTTCCAACTTCCTAACCTCGTTCCTTGGACAATATTCGTTGATTAACATTGTTTTGAATTCTTCCCACGGAGTATCATAAGCTACATCTCCTCCTACAGCCTTCACATAATTTTTCCACCACGTGAGTGCACTATCTTGTAAAGTGCACGATGCATACTTAGTCATGTCCTTTTCAACACAACCACTGATTTTAAACACAGTCTCCATCTTTTCTATCCACCGGGTTAAACCGATTGGTCCTTCTGTTCCACTGAATGATGAGGGCTTGCAAGCTTGAAAAGTTTTGTAAGTGCACCCCACACGAGGATTTGGGTTAACTGCAGCACCTCTTGCAGCCTCGACCCATAACATTCTGTCGTTCACTCGCTGATTGATGAGTTCCTGGATTTCTTGTTCCGTCATTCGATTCAATCGCGCCATTTCCTAATGAAAGAAAATAATTATTCACATGGATTATTATAGATGTAGTGTGTATTTATAGTACATTATAGCTTGTTAATAATATGAACCAGGTATTATTATAAAAGCCTTTTCTTCTTATTAGCATTTTATAATTATATCTAGGGTAGTACCTACCCGTTAATGTCCATACTTAATAGCTTAGTACAGAATCAATTACTACCATCTAAATAATACTTAACCATGGAAAATTATTGCATTTCACACTTCACTATTTTACATATGCTTATCTTACATCGAACATTAAGCAAACCACACTAATAATATTATACAAAACATTATATGATCCCATGGTTTAATACGGCAGCGCATCGTTTGGTCTATTTTCTAGGACGTTTAGGTTCAAAGAATCGCTTAACGCTTATCCTGGCTGTCTGCCTATATTTTGGCTGTGGGACTGAAGAACTGGATGCCGGGATAGAACGAATAGGAATAGCGGGAATAGGGGTGGTAGTGTCTAGTGGAGTTGGTGCCACATCATCCTTACTAAACTCGGGATTTGAATTTTCTAATTCATTAGCCTTTCGTTTCTTTCCTAGTTCGAACTCGTCTTTTGTAATTTCCTGTATTTCTTCCTCGGGTTCACTTTCCTCCTCGGGTTCACTTTCCTCCTCGGGTTCACTTTCCTCCTCGGGTTCACTTTCCTCCTCGGGTTCACTTTCCGGGTTCTCTATAGTCGGTTCATCCGGAATTTGTGAGTCTTCCCCAAAGATATTATTTTCGTCATCGGATAGGTTAATGACTGGAACACCATCTGAAGATTCTGGTTCGGAGTCGCTGAACGTGATGACAAGTTTTGAGCCCGACATCTATCACACAACAACTAACCCATTAGTACTACATAATATTTACATATAAATTTTAACCAACAATGATAAGCAATGGTTTTTAAATCAGACCCGGTCAAAGTCCAGACTTACTAATGTATCCTAACGACTTATCAGTTAGACACACTAATGCAAACCTGGTTCGCTAAGACCACCGCTCTGATACCACATGTCATAACCCGTCCTTAACCATAAGAACGTGTTAGATAACGTATGATTTCATTGCGAGGTATTGACCTCTATATGCGACATTTTTAAAAGAGAAACTGCATATATTATACATTACAAACCATAACCATTATTTTTGTTACAAGCTTTAGACAATAAAAAGATGATTATCGTTTAGTGATAATCTTCGACTTACAAACTTTACATATAATGATAACAACACGATTTCGAGCATATTTTACAACACAAATCCTTGGGTATGCAGTTTTATTTTTGACACAAATATGCGTACGCAAGATCCTGCTCAAATTCAACATAATGCAGCGGAAGCTTTAGTAATCACCTGAGAATAGACATGTTTTAAAAGGTCAACATAAAGTTGGTGAGATATAGGTTTAATGCCGGCAGCAATATATATATATAGACCACAAGATTTCGTATATAAACAGTTTAATAAAAATATTCTAAGTGGTTGAGCACTTGGTAACCATACTTAACATTTAATCACGTCACATATTCCCTTTATTATGAAATCTTACTACACCGTACCAAGTGTAGTCACGAAACGAAGTACTGTGCAACCGTTGAATACTGGTCGTCCAGTCCGGTTGGGGTTGTCAGGCCCGATAGATCTATCAACAGGATTCGCGTTTACAATACCGCTGTAAATAACAGTTACCAAGCTACAGGGAAGTATGCCAGTGGTACAACTCAACGTAGAATATATTTTTCAGTTACTTGTGTCCATAACGTAAAACATAAAATACATGTATTCTCATCCCGAAATATTTAGAGTTTAAAAGTGGGACTATATACTCACTTTCGTCTTGAAGATATATATATAATTTGACTTGGTCTCCGGTTGATATCACGAACCTATCCATATATAATATATCAATACCTTTTCTTTTTAAACAAACGTCACATATATATACTTGTTATACTTTTAATACTTTGAATAATTCCTTAGTCCGTAGTTAGCAGTTCGTTGTTAGTAATTCAATTTTAATGGTTCATTTTTAGATGTTTAGTATACCCGCAATGAAATAAATAAAACCCCCAACGAAATAAATAAAACCCCATCGTATATGTATTGGTCGAGATTAATCTTGACCCACGGTACCGGTGTTGTCAAATGACGTGTTGCGTACATAAAGTACCGGTGTTGTCAAATGACGTGTTGCGTACAATCATGGGATCTTATGATTAATCTTCTCGTGTTGTTTACGGGTGATCCTGAACCATATAAAATTGAATTATAAGTACATATATATAAAATATCATGTTAACTTAAAAAGATGTGATTTATTTAATTTTTCCCAATTATTTTCGTGGCTAAACTAGTCTTGGATATCTGATTTTGTTTCGGTCATAGTTTCTTCGTTACAACTCCGTTTTTGTTGATTCAACTTGTCATCTCCTTGGATCGAGTCCCTCTTTAAGACTATGAACTGTTAATACCTTAGTTTGTATTCAAAATCACACGGCATAGGTCAAACTTTAGTGAAACTTATGAAGTTAATCATTTTCCATCATGTAAACAACCTTAAATGATTATTTTTCTAAAAATACTTATACTTCGAGTTAAATCATGAAATTTTTATGTGTTATCATATTCATAGTAAAAATCATTTTTTCCAGAAAATAAACCTCCAATTCAAAGTTTAAGATGGTTTTTAATTATCCAACCCAAAACAGCCCCCGGTGGCACTCCGACGTCGTAAAAACAGTTTTTAAGATAATCTTTGAAAAACCAAGTTATACCTTGTTAAATTAGCATATATTTAAGTTATATTACAGGTCTTGGAGTATTTTAAAAGTTAAGTTAGAAGGATCTATTTAGTTTGCAAACAAGTTTGAAAACATTCAAACTATGTTCTTGTTGTTAAAATTTTATACCACAAAATAAGATAGCTATATATATATGAATCGAATAAGGTTATGAACATAGATTCTACCTCAAGTTCCTTGGACAAGGTTGTTGTAAAAGAGGAGTAAGAACCTAGAACCAAAAGGGTGATGGAAGTGGATGAAAGATTGGAAGTAAGTTGGTGTTCTTGGAAGGATTTCTTGAAGTGTTTTTGTAAGGTTTTCTTATGAGGTTTAAGTGTTGTTTTTGAAGCTAAATGATGGGGAAAATGCTTGGAGATGATCAAGTATGAAGTTAAGAGTATTTTGAGAGAGAAATGGAAGTGTAAGTATGAGAAAATGGGGTGAAGAAATGGTGTGCATGCATAAAAACGTTTTTAGGTTATAAAGGAAAAAAAAAGATACCTAACTTTGTTTTCTTGCTAAATAATTCATGCTACTTGACAAATGGTTGGTTCCACATGTTTCTTAATCATTTAAGGCTGCTAAGGAGCAGATTTTTATTGGTATATACCAATAGTAAATACATCTAGAAGCTGCGTATGATACGGGTACATATACCCTAGGTATACGTATAGAAATCTTTGAGAAAACGGAACGAGGATTCAAATATAGCTATCTTTTGTAAATATACTTATATTGTTTTATGTATTTAAGTCTTTAAAAGTGATTAAATACATTACTTATACGATATTTGTATAAACATTATAGGTCATAAGTATTTAAGTCAAATAACGTTACGTATGGTTATCGTTTTGAAAACTTAAGTTAGTAGTTTCAAAATATACTTATAACTTATTGTTATTAATACAAAATGAGATATTAAAACATTCTTAGGTCATGTTAAATATGTATATATACATATATATACACAAACGTATAATTATCATATATTGTATAGTTCGTGATATCATCGGTCAAACTAGACGGTCAAACGTTGTGTAAAACTCTTTTCGAAAAACATAAGTCTCGACAATTTGGATTGCTTATCATGTTGGTAAGGTTTAATTTATGTAAATATTAATCTTATAAGTATAGAACGATCGAAAAAGTGCGGGTCGTTACAGTAATCGAGGCAGATCATCGTATTTAATCATAGAGATCTTAATTTCCTTACTCACCGAAGAATCAAATCTTTTAGATTTCAAAGATTTTCTTTAAATTCCTTGAATTCCGAAATTCGACCCTGACTCTGTCAAAAGTTAAGACGCACCTTATTTTCTAAACTCAATCACGTCTACGTCGAAAGTTATGACAAACTTTATTTCCTTATTTTCACTCTTTTGTGATAGTTTCATCCATACGCTTCATGTAACCGAATTGTTTAATCTATATTACTTGGTAATGATAAAAATCTATTTATCACTCATATTCGTCAGCAAAACATTCTTATTGTTAGCCATGACGATCTCGATCAAATTTCGAGACGAAATTTCTTTAACGGGTAGGTACTGTGATGACCCGGAAATTTCCGACCAAATTTAAACTTTAATCTCTATATGGTTCCGACACAATAAGCAAATTCCGTAATGTTGAGTCTCAAAAATTTTGAAGTGTTTATATATTCAATTGACCATCGACTGCTCTTGGCGATTCACGAACAATTAGTTGTAAATTTATATGTATATGAATATGTATGTTCATTTAATAACTTGAAAGGTTATTAGACTAATGTATGAAATTAGTGTTATAAATATAAATATTGGAAATTCTAATAAAAGTAATGACGATAAAAATAAAGATTCTAGATATAAATATTATAAGAAGGATGATTAAAATTTACGTTTAAATAAATTATTAGCTATTATTACTTTAAAAAAATTATCATTTTTACTAAATATCATTATTATTAATATCATTCTTATTATTAGTAATAATTTGATATTATTAGTATTATTATTTCTATTATTATTATTATTTGTATCTTTATTATTATTAATAATATTATCAATATTATTGTTATTAATCATAAAGTTATTAATATTAATTACATATGAATATATACAAATAAAGAATCAAATTTGGTTACATATCTCTATCTCCTTTATTAATTTTTTTTTTATTCAATTTCTTCTCTGCTTGGGATTTATTGTCTACTCAATCTTCACTACAAAACAATTCCCTATCAAATCTTACTACAGCTTTAATCATTCAATAATACTGTATAAATTGCCTGCTGTGGTTCGTAAAAGGAAAAACAAAATTTGAGAAACCAAACCATTAATAAAACCCACCACTTCACCATTTTGTGTTCCTTTTCTTTTATGTCCCGATTGCAACACCACCACCACCATATGATTTTCTGTTTTCGTACAACAAACCAAGACCCACAAAACCTATCATCATCTTTTCCTTCTTCTCCATTAAACCACCTTAGATCACTATATGTTCTATTTATAGTTTGATGATCAACGTCTATTGCAATAACTTTTGCTACTGCCATACGGTCCAAGAAGCAACCCAACAACACCTTCAATCTTTAACATACACCTGCAACTACTCGACCAATAGTTTTGTTGTAGCCTCTGTCGTTGTTCGATCAGACCCAACCAAATTAACACCATAACAACCAAAGGACTGCTACACGCTATTCGTTTCTGTTTTACTTCGATGGGAACCTGCAAACTGTTTATTATAATTTCTGTCCGGTCACAACAAGCACCACCTTCAAAGTGGTGCCTGTTCTTTTTGGTTGGAACGCAAACCGAATTTCACACTAAATCATCACCATCTTCCTATAATTTTTCTACTCATTGTTTGATCAAACCCACTATCGAAACTAACTATTTCTATTTTTCCTTTTCCTGTTCCTATTTGTTTCGGTAAACACCACTTTCAAATCACCTTCACTTTATTCTAACAAAACCACAACCATAAATTGATACCGTTGAAAAACAATGAAAGAAAACTACTACTGCTAGTAATCGATTACTATTGTTGTTCAAATAAACCAACCTTTTAACAATTCCTGTTTACCATCGAAATCCCTCTTATGAACTAACCTGCTATTTCTCCTGTTGCTGCTACAACTGTTCTGCTGCAGGGTTTTCGCCAAACAAACAGACCCAAACTGCTGTGTTGTAGTTACCTATACTACTGCTATTGTATGTGTTCTTGTTCCCATCGATAACCACCATCAAGCCATCCAAAATCATCAGCATCTGCGAATAACTCTAAAATGCCACTGTTCCGATCACAATCATCTATTATCTACTGCTAATTTTTTGTTGAATCAGGCTGATGTGTGCTATTGTGACTGCAGCACTTCCGATCTATTTTATTACTTTAATGATCAAGATGAGGGGCGTAATTTTTCATCTGTTTCTGTCGGTTTATAAAAAAAAAATAAAGGAACCGAATACCTAGAGATAATGATTCAGGAACCGAATAAAGTTTAATACGGATCGGGCTTGTGGATTATTCCTTGGGCCGATTACTTATTTTTTTATGGACTGAATTAGCGTTAGGTGGACTTCTTGATTAATAGGATCATTTAGTCTTTAGATGGACTTAATTCAATTGGGTTTAGGAGTTTTGTTATTTTGGGCTTGCATAGTGATTAAGAAATGATGATGACGACCATAACAAGTATTCATGATGATCGTGTTTCGATAATGATGAAATAATGATCATGGTTCCATGACGTTTATGAACGAACGATTATCGTGACGATAATGATTAAGGCGATGATGATGTTTACGATAACGAAATGGTGACGAAGTCGTGATGTTCGATGAAGATAATGATGACGATTAGGAGGGTATAACTCTTATTCGTATTATTATTATTATTATTATTATTATTATTATTATTATTATTATTATTATTATTATTATTATTATTATTATTATTACTAATATATGTATGATAATTATAATTATCAATATTGTTATTATTATTATAATTATGATTAAATATTATCAAAACGTTAAGATTACGTGGATTATTATTAAGCATATGATGTAAAAGATGTTAAGGACATGAAAATAATATAGATTATGATTAAGATAATATAAGGTTTGGTTATCACTATTATTATAATTAAGACATAATTAAATGAATTATCATTATTATTAGAATTATCATTAAAAGTATCATTTTCAATATTATCATTATTATTATTAGCTTTATCATTATTAATATTAATATCATTATTATTATTATTATTATTATTATTATTATTATTATTATTATTATTATTATTATTATTATTATTATTATTATTATTATTAGAAAATTATCATTTTATTAACATTACTACTAAATTTATCATTTTTATCATTACTGATATTATTATTATGATATTTATTGTTGTATTACTATAATTATTATTTTTAACGAAGAAATACTATTTTTATAAAAAAAAAACATAGTTAAAACCCATGACCTAACTAGATTGATATTTTATATTAAGTATTTATAAAATAAATATAATTAACTAATTTATGAAAGATATAATTCATTAAAATAACAAATAAGTCATTAATAATAATAGTATATATAAATATGTTCGATTACAATGTGTTAATATATATAATTGATATAGGTTCGTGAATCCGAGGTCAACCCTACATTTGTTCGATGTCGTAATATGTATTTTTACAACAAAATACAATATGGTGAGTTCATTTGATTCCCTTTTACTCTTTATATTTTTGGGACTGAGAATACATGCGCTGTTTTTACAACTGCTTTATTAAATACTTTTGAAATATGTTTTGAACTGCGGATACATGAATGCTTTTATAAATGTTTGACGAGATAGACACAAGCAAAACATTTCTCGAATGAATTATTATGCAGACAGAAGTTCTGCGGATTATTATTGAATTATGTGGACATGATAATTGCCACCATTGAATTATGTGGACATGATAATTGCTACCATTGAATTATGTGGACATGATAATTGCCACCAATTGAAGTGAATGTTATATATCGAGAGAATGATTTTATACACAGGTTATGTGTATGATATTTTGTACATGAGATATGTGTATGGTTACAAAGATTTGTTAAAATGGTTTCGTACACGAAAAAGGTGTACTGTATTTAAAAGATATCTCATGTACATTACAGGTGGGTATAGGATTCGGGCCCATTTGTACCATGCAGCATTTAAATTTTGTGGTCTATCAAAATGATGAATTTTACTGTTTTATGATAAACCTATGAACTCACCAACCTTTTGGTTGACACTTTAAAGCATGTTTATTCTCAGGTACGTAAGAAATCTTTCGCTGTGCATTTTCTCATATTACATGGAGTCGTTTATGGCATATAGAGGTCAGAACCTCGCAATGGGACCAACTGTTGAAGACTTCATCCAGATGGATTAGGACGGGGCGTTTCATATCTGAGATGTACTTAGATTGTCCGATAAAAATCCCAGTTGGAAGTTGTTTAACCTCCAATCCCAGAAAGAAGTGAAGTTCTTCAAGCATGCTCATTTCGAATTTGTTTTTCATTTGTTCAGAATACTCATAGCACAGGGTGGGGAATGTAGAACCAAATATGATGTCATCGACATAGACTTGTATTAATAAGATGTGTTCATGTTGCCTTCTGATGAACAGAGTCGTGTCAATGGTTCCACAGGGGAAGCTGTATTTGAGAAAGAAGGCATTCAAGGTTTCATACCAAGCCCTGGATGCCTGTTTAAGACCGTATAGGGCTTTGGATAGGAGAGACACATGGTGGTGTCATTTATGATCTACAAAACCTTCACGTTGACTGACATAGACTTCTTATAGAAGCACGCTGTTCAGAAAAATATTTTTGACATCCATTTAATAGACGGTAAACTGCTTGTGTGCAGCATAGGACAGGAACAGTTAGATGGCTTCTAAGCATGCTACTAGATCAAACGTTTCGTCGTAGTCAATCCCTACTTGTTTTCGATAACCTTTGGCAACAAGACGTGCTTTGTTGCGAATGACAATGCCGTGAGTATCCTTTTTGTTTTTGAAGATCCACTTGGTGTCAATGATGGTTTTACCAGGTGGTCGTGGTACAAGTTCCAATACTTCAAGGCGGTCAAATTGATGAATTTCTTCTTGCATGATGATTGACCAGTCAGGATCTTGTAGAGCCTCATGAGCTGAGTGAGGTTCCACATTGCTTATAAAGGCTGCAAAAAGAATTCATTCTTGGAGGCACCTCGAGTTCAAACTGGAGCATCTGGATCATCTAAAATTTGATGAATTGGGTGATCTATAGTCCATTTGGTAGTGTGCGAAAGTGGAGGATTGGTTTCATTATCAAGAGATGTATCAACATATGAAGAGGATGATGATCATGTTGGTTCTGTATTGACAGTAAGATATGTGGCATTTTCTTTCCACGGAGGTACGAGTATTTCGACATTTTGATCAATGGGAAGCACGGGAGGAGATTTCATCAGAAACAAGGGCATTTGTTTCACTGGAAGGTGAGTTTTCACCAATTTCGAGGGGAGAAGTCTCTATTATTGGAATAGGAGAGGTGAAAGCAGGAACATTAGTAGTAGAAGACACTCCTGTGTCAAGTTCATCTAGAAGAAGAAATTTAGATGAATGATTTTCAGCGGATGGTGATTCACCCACCACAGCAGGGGTAGAAGAACCAATAGTGATGGATTCAAGGGGAGTAGGTTCAGGAGCTACCGTGGGAGTAGGTATAGTTTGTGGAATGATGGGTTTAAATAATACATCGAGGTCATCCGAGGTTGCAAGGGGAACATGTCAAAATAGAGAGTCGGGTGTAGAAGGATTAAGACCGGGTCTAGAACCATTATATCCAAAAAGCATTCCGGACATCTCGTCAAACTTAGCATTTGTGCTTTCCTTAATGATGTGAGTTCGACGGTTATAGACACAGTAGGACACACGATCCTGCGAATAGCCAATGAAAATGGCTTCATCACCATGAACATCAAACTTACCAAGGTTGTCTTCATCGTTCAGAACATAAAAAACACACCTAAAATGCGAAAGTACTTTACATTGGGTCGCTAATCAAATAGAAGTTCGTATGGGGTTTTATCAAATCGAGATTAATGATAGAGAGATTTTGGTTGAAGCACGCAGTGTTGACAGCCTCAGCTTAGAGGGATAGAGGCAGCTTGGAGTAGATAAGCATTGTCCTTGCTGCTTTAATGAGAGTACAATTTCATCGTTCAACAACATGGTTCTGTTGTGGTGTACGGGCAGTGGAGGTTTAATGAGTGATACTGACATGGTCAAGATACGAGTTAAGAATTGAGTTTTGAAATTTAGTTTCGTTATCAGTTCTGAGAATACGTACAATCTTATTGGTGGATAGTTAGGTTCTTTTCAAGAAATCAATGATTACTTTGGGATTCTCATATTTACTTTTCAAAAATCTGACCTAAGTGTACCGTGAGTAATCATCAACTATCACCAGAATGTACTTTCGACCATCAAGATTGGAAATTCGCATTGGTCCACAGAGATCCATGTGTAGCATTTGCATTATACTGGTGGTGGTATGTTCAGTTTTTGATTTGTGGGAGGATTTATGCAACTTTCCCATGACGCAGGCAGGACAAACATGGGTGGAATCGAATGAGATGAGTGGAACACCGTTAACAAGATTAATGGAAACTAATCTATTCAGGTTTTGAGTATGCAAGTGAGACATCCGGTGATGCCATAACCAAGAGGTTTCAGAAGAAGCTTTCGAAACCAGGCAAAGTTGTTGTGTATTTGATGACATATTTTTCATAGCCAAGGTATAAAGAGTGGATGCACATTTTCCTACAAGGAGACCGTCGCCCTCCATGGTTAGTACACAACACTTAGACCTTTCAATGATCACGCAGAGATCACTGTCACAGAATTGACTAATGCTGAAGAGACAGCACCCAAGAAACCTCTCACATAGGATACGCGCTTGATGGTTACACCTTTTAACACATAATCTCCATATCCTTCGATTGTCACTATTTCATCATTTCTAAAGCGAATAGTACCTAAGAACTTGTCGACATTGACTTATCACCAGTCATGTGTCTGAAGCAACCTGAATCCAAATACCAAACACATGCCGGGATAACCTGTAAAACAGAGTTAAGCACAGGTTTTAGGTACCCTCGTTATCTCGGGTTCCTTGTTTGCACACAGTTTCACAGGATTTAAAACATTAAGTTCATCAAATGGTTCATTCAACAAAGTCTGAACATTCATTACAACACATGAATCATGGTTTTGGTGACCAAAATACAGACGTCTAGTACATCTAACACATTTTAATGACCCTAACTAAGAAGCAAGACTTGATGATGCTTGAACTGTTTTAGTCTTAGGTTTCCACTCTTTCAAATTTCTTTGTTTTGGTTTAGCTTCTGTGGAATTTAAAACACCAAATTTAGACTCTGTTTGAAAATAATTCATGTTGTAATGCAATGATTGTCTAGCCTTTCATGCTCGTTTGTGATGATTTCACTTTTGAGTCTTTGTTAAACCACCAGATACCCTTCGAGCAACATTATTGAGGGAAAAATTCTCCTTATAGTTAAAATTCCCATGTTGCAGGTGTCTGATGGTTTTGGGGTTTTGTTTCAATGACCTACCACTTTTGCTTTGAGCATAGTTAGAGTGGTTGGTGGTTCTTTTAACAAGAGTTTTCCTTGAACCACCCCTCCTGTCTTGATTAGACGGTGTGGGGTAATTTTGAGCCTTTATTGCTGAGTAGTCATACCTACCCCATTCTTGGATTATTCTTTGTACGGGGTTGTTTAGCTTTCTCAGCAAGGTCGCGGAAGATGGTGGTTTAGGATCGGCACCCCTTTTGGTAACAATCATTTCTATTTGGGAGCCAACATTTGGGTTCTTTAGGTTGTGACAGATGGGATCACATGTTTCCTTGAGTCACTATTCTTGTGTAAGGGAATCCTTGGTGGTGTGGAGGAAGAACTCGTTCAAAATAAGTTGGTACCCAAGGTACACATTTTTCTTTCATTGGTTAAATGTTCTTTTTGCGTAAAGATAATTGTTTAGGACCGGGTGGTACCGATGGACCAAAAGCTTTTTCAACGATTTTAGTGTCTCTTTTCACTAAAACTTTCATTTGTAAACCAATGTTGTCCTTTTCAATAAGTTCAACATGTTTTCTAGAGCCTTTTAGTTCAAGTTTTAATTCAATGATTTCTTCCCTTAGTGCATCAATGATGACATTTGATGATCCTTCAGCGAAGGAGTCATTCACAGGACTTGGTTGTGAGTCCTGTGAGTGTGTGTGTTCTTTGAGATCATTTCACACAAACTAGTCACTTGACTGGTGATCTGCTTTTCAAGTTTATGCTCGTCGCATACAAGTCTGTCAAGTTCCTTTTCTAAACTGATGATGTATTTTTCTAAAACCATAGTTGGTAAATAGACTATACGCTTTTGACCTTCTGAACATTCACACTCATTAAACATATCCAGTATACTCTCATGTGAAAATGAATTTTTCTTTTCAAATAAAGAGCATTGATTTTATCATAGATTAGAGCAATTTCTCATTTCATTTTGGTTGATCTTTTAGCCAATGCCTCCTCAATCTCACTGTTAGATGCAAATGTGAGTCGTGCGGGTAAGCCTATCTTGAAGTACCTACTATCATACAGATTGGGTTCAGATCTGGACACACTAGTCAGAGTAAGGGGATTTTCAAATCCTAATCCTTTGGTCTCATAGAAGGAATCTTTTGGTCGATTCATGAGCAGAGTTTGATTAGAGATGTGACAAGCTAGTACAACCTTATCATGTTTAGTTTTATACAGTTTTTCTTCACATTGACCTAGACGAGTTTGAAGCTCTAGGTTATCTGTAGCTAGTTTAGAACATTCAGAAGTTTCCTAGCAAGGTCACACAAAGGTTCTCTTATCTTTTGCTCTAAGGTTTCTAGAAGAAGTTTCTTAGAGTCAGTAAGTTTCTTAATTTATTTCTCTGCATTACCAATCTTTTCACTAAGGACTTCATTCCTTAACTTAAAGTCTGTTATTTCTATGCGTAGAGGTTTTACTCTACTTTCTAGCTCTTTTTCTGCTATGTTTCAGCTAGATCCTTTTGAAGGTTCAGGTATGCATTGTTTGACACTTTGATTTTTAAATCAGCTTTTAACCTATGATTCTCATTTTGTAGTCCACTAATTTGGCTAGAAAAAGATCTAAGGTCTGTACTAATTTTGGCAAAGTTATCAATATACATGTCGGGCAGTTCATGAAACTCTCTATCTTCATTACTAGGGACAGGTTCAGTTCTAATGGGCACATTTAGTTGGATGGATGGGTCAGTGTGTTAAGCACTAGGTGTTTCAAAAGTTGCATGCAATACATCAGATATAGATTCAGAATCGTTATGTATAGAGTTATAATATTCATGAGTTAAATCAGTGTAAAATTGTACCTCTTCCTCAACATCGGAAGAAATGTGCTCAGGTGCACGAGACATGTTGGTTAGCTTGACCACATTGGCACGTTCTTGCTCCTGTTCACTGTCTGGCCAGTTTAGCCAAACATCATCGGAAGCTTTAAGAACCTTTCCCTTTTCAGCATCTTGTGCTAGTGACCTGGTTTACTACAGTTGAAACACACATTATTGGAGTCCTTATTATTAGGGACTCGATACTAGGTTGTTAAGGTTTCATGTTTTTTGTAGTACGAGGAGCTGGATGAGGTTCTGTTGTTGTTTTTGCTTAAACTGCCAGATGATCTTCCGAGACTTAGCTACTAGCTAAACATTGCGACAACTTTGACAAGATCTCGATGTTCTCCATCAACATCTGAGTATGTATCTTCATTGGATGACATGGTCTGCTTTGTTTAAATGGATTGGAGAGGCTGGGAACAGATTTACTAGAGCTTTTGTTCACATACAAAGCCATTGGGTCATTGGTTCTAGCAAGGTTGGATTTGGATTCATGGACAGCTTGCACATCAGGTTGGTGGTTCATTAGTTCGCCAAAAACTTCATGAATGTTGTATTTCTTGGTGTTCTTAGCAGCACGGAAGTTGTTTTCGTAGGGTGTCCATGTCGCATTCAGCTTTTTCAGAAACTTCATGTTTAGTTCCTAATTTTCCTTCTTCACTCCTACTTTCCTCAGTTCATTGATTACTTCACAGAAGCGTTTGTAGCAGTCTTTCAGTGGCTCATCAGGTTTCTGGGATTAGTCCTCATACAGGGCAAGAGCAATGTCGAGCTTAGTTTGGTCGGATTGACTGTATCTTTCATGCTGACGGGTGATTTCATCCAGAACTTCTTTTCTGGATTTCAGAGAACTGATGGATTTGAACATGTCATGGGGAAGAGCTTGCATTATGAAAGTTCTTGAGTCAATTTCAGCTTGAGCTCTCTTGGCATTTTCACCCTGGAGTTCATAGGGTTTCAAGGGGACACCAGTTTCGGGGTGAGGAAAGACCTTTGGGCCGTTAAGATAAGAATCCCAAAGATCCTTGGTTTGTTCTTCCTTCCCATCAATGAAGTTGTCAAATCTTCCTTTCTATTCGGCTAACAGACCATCGAACAACATGGGTGGACGAGTATCCGACCCGTCCACCAAAGCATCACGGTTTGCAGTTGCCATCTTAACTAAGAGTGGAAAGAGGGTGATGTAAAAGAGTAGAGAAGAAAGTGAGATTGACAAGTTAAGTTTTCAAACAGTAAGGTTTAAGGTTTTCGATTAGTGAAATTAAGGTTTTGGTTTAAAACCACCTTTATGAAACAAAGTGGTTTTCGAGCAAAGCCAAATTTTAAGTCAACCAGAGTTTTAGAGCATTAGCTAGTTTTTGAGCAGGAAGGCTATTGAGTATGAACAAGGAATGTTATCGAGCAGTCAATATATTCGAGCAATGGCCTAGTTTTCGAGCAGGCAAAGTATTCAAGTACTAGAGAAAGTATTCGAGCAATGATCTAGTTTTCGAGAAGGAAAAATATTCTAGCAGAATCTTAGTTCTAGAGCAGACAAAGTATTCGAGCACTATCTTGGTTTTAAAGCAGACTAACTAGGGTTTCAAGAAAAACCAAGCCTTTAAAAACAAGGTGGTTTTCGAGCAAAACCAAGTTTTCTGGTCACCAGGGTTTTCGATCACTAACAGATAAAGGTCAAAGTTTTCGAGCAGGTTCTCGGGCACTATTCAAGTTTTCGAGCAGCCTTGGGCTTTTCGTGCAAGGTTTTCGTGCAAGGTTTTCGTGCAAAGTAAAAGACAAGTTTTCAAACACTTTTTAAGATTTAGATACTGTTTTCTAGCAAATGTCCAAAATTACACACTGTTTTTTAGCACTGTTCACATTTTTCACAAGATTTTCGAGCTTTTAAATGATGAAGTAAAGTTTTAAAGGTTAAGTTTTAATTCAACAGTTTAAATTTTGACTTCTTCGATAGAAAACAAATCATGCACGTAAATACTTACACAACAAGTACTAGGCTTATGCACAAAAGGACAAGTACTTTGTCCTTTATGACATAGATCAAGGGATTATGTCAAGGACATGTCCTTTTCCAACAATAATCTAACGCTCAATGGGGTTTTCGGTGGGTATTGTCCACGAGATAAAAGTTTGGAGCCAAATCTCAGTCAAATAGTCAAAACAATGAGTCAATAATATCTGGTTTTCGAGTATAACACTTAGGGTTTTACTATTATCAGTGAAACCTAAGTGGTTTTCGAGCAAGTTTTAACCCAGATGAAGGGTTTTTGAGGAGTCTGTGTTTGACACGAAACTGAAAGTTTTCCAATTTTAGAACTAAATTACACAAGATATAGCAGAAAAATCTTTATGAATCAAGCAGATTTAACAATTTTAAGCACCCTTAACACATATAGAACAGAGATTTGACAAACATAAATCGATTAAACCAAGTTTAAACACCAAAATCTCAAACAAACTAAGCATAGCAGCAGAAGCACGATCTAGAGCATGTGAACTTTGAGTTTAATAAAGATTTAATGTATTTTGTCATATTTCTAAGCAAGTTTTAACATATACATTGTACAAAGAACAGTAGCATGTCAAATATCTCTACCATCTAATATCATAGCTACAATTTATCATAGTTTCAAGGTTTTCGTGCATAAATTTCTTAAATGCTTAAAAAACTACAATTTTAGATCTTAGATTCAGTATTGGTTAAGCAAGATTAACAGGTTTCAAGCATATAAAATCGATGAAATTGTTGAAACCAAGCAGAAATTTAAGGAAACAAGTTGAGTTATCGTGATACCTAAACGAAGAACACACAACACTTTAAAACACGAACGGAGAGGCTTCAATCCTTGGATCTACAAGCAAGATAGCAAGTCCTGCTCTGATACCAATTGTTGGTCCCTATTTGATGTATACCGATCGGTTTATGTGTGATTGTGTGGGTTTAGATAGTTTGAGTTAACAAGAACACCAGAGAGAAAATGGTAGAAAGATAATAGTGAAAATGGATAACTAGATACAAAAGTGGTGGGGAGGTTGTTTATATATGACAACCTCCCAAGTTACAAAGTTACTAGACATTAACCATAGTAAAAGGTAAATACATAACAATTACATTACTAAAATCACACACCACTAATTAAACAATTACATTGTCAACACGCTGTATAATAATGTATAGATTGAGTAATTGAGTAATTATTATTAATATATAAGTAAATTAAGCATGTTCTAAACTCTTAATGATATTTCTTAGACCAACAACTATCTATAATGGGTAGCTATTACTCTACGAGTACCACATATATATAGTATGAGAGATAATGTATGTACATATACTAGTATTATAGTATATGCGTCACCCGTATATGCGTTTCCTTTTATGTTTTAGCTTGTTTTTAAGCTAGAGTTATAGTATTTATATTGCGTTATCTTGTTTCCTAGAACTCAGTTTTTTGATATTTCGTATTATTAATAAAAGAGCCTCTAGCTTTTGTGAGTTTCACCCTACTATTAATTAGTTGTTGGTTAGTTATCCATTATTTGGTAATCAGAGTAAATGTTATAGCTACAGGAATTCGTCGTGGAGGTTACCGACATGTACCACTTCTCAAAAATGTCGACCGAGGAAGAGAAGTTGATCCAAGGGATGCTAGAATTGAAAGGCTGAATCGTTGAACTAGAGTTTATTCAATTTTGTTGTTACGAAGAAACTTATTCGGAGCACGCCAAAAATCAGTGGGAATACCAGAAGGTGTTCAGTGATGCACCGAGGGCATTTAACAGGGATCATCTTCATGATCCTTTATGCAATCTGGATTCGAAGACCGAAATTTTTGAGTTTACGAGGGTTCTTCAACCAGATAACTTTATTGATCAGATAAGAAAGATTGATCAAATTTTTAATATGGAGTACGTTCCTGAACTTATGTTGATTGAAGATCCCGAACCCATCTGTGATACAGATGGTGAGGAGGAAGAATCACAATTGGACGGTGTTAACCTAACTTTCGTGATTTTGGATACCCGACAAAAACAGGAGCATGAGTCCGCCTTTTAAGGAAGTCCAAATTTAATTCTCCATAGTGATGAAAATGACGTTGATTTGGAAGTGGAAACAGAATACAAAGGTTTCTTGGTTAGTCCATATGTTCGTAGCGAAATGGCAATTGAAACGGATACAAGTTTTCTTAATTTTGATGATGTAATTGGGATGGTGATTGTACAAGTTTTCTTATTTTACGCATGTCACGTAAAATAGAAGTTAGTATCAATACTTTAGTTCTTAGTATAAATACATATGTAATCTTTTGAATTAAAGGAGGAAAGAAAAACTTTGGTTTAGCTCAAAGGATTTCTTCTTAATTTATTGTTCTTGGAAGATTAGTCATCTCGAATTGGCTTCTATCATTAGAGTTCGCGGTTGACTCGAATAAACTGTATCAATGGTGCTTTCATTGAGCCAACATCAGCGACTTTCATTGAAAAAATGAGTACTCTTATCGACGATCACCTTGCGATTGTCGCTAAACAACACGTCAATATCGACCGTAATCTTGAATTCATCTATAAACTACAAGCCGCCATCAACTAACCTTGCAGAATCCGTTGCCGCCCTTTAGATCGTCTCAAAATACACCTTATTTCCACCACTTCAACCCTCACCAGAACCTATGACTAAGAACTGCCAAAAAAACGAATCCGGCGTCACCACCCTCGATATCGACATCCTAGTCGACCATTCACCTATCCCTAACCTTGAAATCACAGCCAAAAAACCACCACAACTTTTACAGCTAGAAATAACCATTCTTATACAAACCATTCCCACTTCCATAAACATCCCATTTCTCGTTGAAACCACCCTTCCAAAACTCGAAATACCAACGACCCATGACACCTCCACCAAACCACTAGTTACTCATTTCCTTGCCTTATCATCCGTGGCACTACCCAATATTGTATCCCAATGCTCTCTACGTGTTACGGGTTACATCGTAGTTCACCCTGTTATTACTCTCACCAACTTTGGTCATAACTACAAACCACCAAAATTTGTGGTTCTTAAAATGGAACCCCGTGGCGGAAAAGTTTTATATTAGACTCGGGAATTGAAAATCTAAAACGGTCTCTTTTGGTGGAAGGTTAACGTTACTTAAATGGTCCTTAGTAGTTTACCGGTATATTATTTCTCCCTCTTCCGAGCTCCATTATGTGTGATTAAATGTCTTGAGAGTATTCGTAGAAATTTCTTTTGGGGCGAGTTGGGTGAGAGTAAAAAATTAAATTAGGTCAAATGGGCAGATTCTCTTTTACCTTATGGTAAAGGAGGTCTAAACATTGGTTTCCATTGAGCTAAAAATCATGCATTTTTGGGGAAGTGGATTTGGCGAGTGAAAATGGAAACTCACTTTGGGTAAAAGTTTTAAAAAGTATTCATAGTTATAACCGGCTACTTCCTCATTTACTCTGTAATTTTTGCATATGATGAATCATTCCAGTTCATGTTCCAACAACTTTCATCAATCCATCCCATCTACCTTATTTATAATCGAATCAATAGAACCATGGTTGAAAGGTGGGTGTGCCATCTACAGTTGCCTCGGGTTCAGGACAACGGCACTGCAAACAATCCGACAATTTACTCTCGGCTTCAGAGCAAAGTTCACATATTGTAAGGAGGTTTAAAGTCCCATGTGACTTAGTAAAATTTGGATCCTTAGAGAAATTAGGACCTTATAAAAACATTTGATCATTTTGAAAAAGGCATGCTAGTTTTTACACTAGACAAGTTTTCCGGATTAACCCATTACCGGTGTATTTTTTCATAAAAGCTCTTGTGGGTTTCTCTTTTGGCTAAAACTTTAAGTTTGTGTCACCCATAGCTAGCCCGGCATAGGAAAGCGATACATCCAGTTTATTTGCTTCGTATATCACCTTTCGGTAAACGCCGTCCGGTTGTAAAGGAAAGTGATGAAAAAGAAACAGTTAAGGCAATGCCTAATGACATGCATATAATCATGGTCAAAAATGGGTCGGGTGCACTTACTATCCTTGGTAGGATAAACAATAAGATCGCCCTAGAAGTTTTTGGTCTAGCACAATGTCCTGTCTTCGACCATGCTATGCAACCACCATTCTTACAGTTGACACTCGATTTGGTTTTGGTGACCTACAAATGAATTTCAGTGAATTCGTAGGGGTTTTACGTTCAACAGTAATGAACGAATGAAAATAGGGTTTTTACAGAAAACATATCGTTTTTATGATCAATATATTTTCTCGGTCAGGCCAGGTCTTCCCACAAAAGTTGAATGTAGGTTAGGACAATACTACATCCTGGATATCATCGAATTCCATGAGGTGGTAATTCTCCATCTATAAATCAATCTCAAGGATTGGGTATTATCGGGCTTAAAAGTTGATTGATCTTTTAGGAGATTATCCTTCTAGGGATCTGAGAAATCACTGACATTTTGTGTATCATGGTACCCCCTCCCCCCATTTTAAGCGACAGATCATCCTCATCGTTAGGATAAGTCTGACCACTAAGACTCTGTATGATGTTGAGGTCCGTGGATTTCCAGCTAATTTTCGAGAAAACTTTAAAAGGTTTTTCGTAGACTCTACAACCGGTCTGGATGACAACTTCCTGACCTAAATCAGAGAAGTGTGTTTCTTTTTTGGACCATTATACTTCCTATAAGGATGGATGAAATGTCCCATTCATATTGATTATAAACGTTCCATATTAATTGATTTCATTGCGAGGTTTTGACCTCTATATGAGACGTTTTTCAAAGACTGCATTCATTTTTAAAACAACCATAACCTTTATTTTATCAATAAAGGTTTTAAAAACATTACGTAGATTAACAAATAATGATAATCTAAAATATACTGTTTACACACGACCATTACATAATGGTTTACAATAGAAATATATTACATCGACATATGTTTCTTGAATGCAGTTTTTACACAATATCATACAAACATGGACTCCAAATCTTGTCCTTATTTTAGTATGCAACAGCGGAAGCTCTTAGTATTCACCTGAGAATAAACATGCTTTAAACGTCAACAAAAATGTTGGTGAGTTATAGGTTTAACCTATATATATCAAATCGTAACAATAGACCACAAGATTTCATATTTTGGTACACATCCCATACATAGAGATAAAAATCATTCATATGGTGAACACCTGGTAACCGACATTAACAAGATGCATATATATAAGAATATCCCCATCATTCAGGGACACCCTTCGAATATGATATAAATTTCAAAGTACTAAACCATCCGGTACTTTGGATGGGGTTTGTTAGGCCCAATAGATCTATCTTTAGGATTCGCGTCAATTAGGGTGTTTGTTCCCTAATTCTTAGATTACCAGACTTAATAAAAATTGGCATATTCGATTTCAATAATTTAACCATAGAATGTAGTTTCACTTACTTGTGTCTATTTTGTAATTCATTTATAAAACCTGCATGTATTCTCATCCCAAAAATATTAGATTTTAAAAGTGGGACTATAACTCACTTTCACAGATATTTTCTTCCTCGGAAATAAGACTTGGCCACGGATCGATTCACAAACCTATACAAATATGTACATATATATCAAAGTATGATCAAAATATAATTACAACTATTTTTATTATGTTTTAAAGATTTGAGTGTATTAAGTCAGCTGTCCTCGTTAGTAACCTACAACTAGTTGTTCACAGTTAGATGTACAGAAATAAATTGATATATATATTATCTTAAATCAATCTACGACCCAGTGTATACACGTCTCAGGCTAGATCACAACTCAAAGTATATATATTTTTGGAATCAACTTCAACCCTGTATAGCTAACTTCAATATTACTGCATATAGAGTGTCTATGGTTGTTCCAAATAATATATATACATGGGTCGATATGATATGTCAAAACATTTGCATATGTGTCTATGGTATCCCAAGATTACATAATATATTACAATACATGTATAATACAATATAAGTTAGCTAGGATATGATTTGTATAGATTTGTTAAACATTTCTCGTAGCTAAAAAGATCAAAAATATCCAATCTTGTTTTACCCATAACTTCTTCATTTTAAATCCGTTTAGAGTGAATCAAATTGCTATGGTTTCATATTGAACTCTAATTTAAGAATCCAAACAGAAAAAGTATAGGTTTATAGTCGGAAATTTAAGTTACAAGTCAATTACTAAAGAGGTAGTCATTTCCGTCGAAAGAACGACATCTTGATGACCATTTTGAAAAACATACTTTCACTTTTAGTTTAACCAAGATTTTTGGATATAGTTTCATGTTCATACGAAAAATCATTTTCCCAGAAGAACAACTTTTAAATCAAAGTTTATCATAGTTTTTAATTATCCAAACCAAAACAGCCCCCGGTTTCACTACGACGGCGTTAAGTCATCGTTAGTCGTTACATGTAAATGTTGATTTGAAACCTTTAAGTTAACGATCATGTTAAATGTTGTTAACCCAATGTTTATTATATCTAAAGAGATGTTAAATTGTTACATTATCATGATATTATGATATATAATATATCTTAGTATGATATATATACAGTTAAATGTCGTTACAACGATAATCGTTACATATAAGTCTCGTTTCGTAATTCTTGAGTTAGTAGTCTTGTTTTTACATATGTAGTTCATTGTTAACACACCTAATGATATATTTAAATATCATTTTATCATGTTAAATATAGTGTATCAATATCTTAATATGATACATATGTATTTAGTAGACGTTATCATAACGATAATCGTTATATATATCATTTCGAGTTTCTTAACTTAGTAATCTCATTTCTTATGTATATCACACATTGTTAATATACTTAGTGAGATACTTACTCATCATAATCTCATGTCAACCATATATATACCACAACATGTAGTTTTTACAAATTTGTAACGTTCGTGAATCGCCGGTCAACTTGGGTGATCAATTATCTGTATGAAACCTATTTCAATTAATCAAGTCTTAACAAGTTTGATTTCTTAACACGTTGGAAACATTTAGTCATGTAAATATCAATCTCAATTAATATATATAAACATGGAAAAGTTCGGGTCACTACAGTACCTACCCGTTAAATAAATTTCGTCCCGATATTTTAAGCTGTTGAAGGTGTTGACGAATCTTCTGGAAATAGATGCGGGTATTTCTTCTTCATCTGATCTTCACACTCCCAGGTGAACTCTGGTCCTCTACAAGCATTCCATCAAACCTTAACAATCGGTATCTTTTTTTGCTTAAGTCTCTTAACCTCACGATCCATTATTTCGAAGGGTTCTTCAATGAATTGAAGTTTTTCATTGATTTGGATTTCGTCCAACGGAATAGTTAGATCTTCTTTAGCAAAACATTTCTTCAAATTCGATACATGGAAAGTGTTATGTATAGCCGCGAGTTGTTGAGGTAGCTCCAGTTGGTAAGCTACTGGTCCGACACGATCTATAATCTTGAATGGTCCAATGTACCTTGGATTTAGTTTCCCTCGTTTACCAAATCGAACAACTCCTTTCCAAGGTGAAACCTTAAGCATGACCATTTCTCCAATTTCAAACTCTATATCTTTTCTTTTACTGTCCGCGTAGCTCTTTTGTCGACTCTGTGTGGTTTTCAATCGTTGTTGAATTTGGATGATTTTCTCGGTAGTTTCTTGTATTATCTCCGGACCCGTAATCTGTCTATCCCCCACTTCATTCCAACAAATCAGAGACCTGCACTTTCTACCATAAAGTGCCTCAAACGGCGCCATCTCAATGCTAGAATGATAACTATTGTTGTAGGAAAATTCTGCTAACGGTAGGTGTCGATCCCAACTGTTTCTGAAATCAATAACACATGCTCGTAGCATGTATTCAAGTGTTTGTATCGTCCTTTCGCTCTGCCCATCAGTTTGTGGATGATAGGCAGTACTCATGTCTAGACGAGTCCCCAATGCTTGTTGCAATGTCTGCCAGAACTTTGAAACAAATCTACCATCCCTATCAGAGATAATAGAGACGGGTATTCCATGTTTGGAGACAACCTCCTTCAAATCAATCGCGCCAACTTCTCCATTTTGTCATCTTCTCTCATTGGCAGGAAGTGTGCTGACTTGGTAAGATGATCAACTATTACCCAAATAGTATCATAACCACTTGTAGTCCTTGGCAATTTAGTAACGAAATCCATGGTAATGTTTTCCCATTTCCATTCTAGGATTTCAGGTTATTGTAGTAGACCTGATGGTTTCTGATGTTCAGCTTTGACCTTAGAACACGTCAAACATTCTCCTACATATTTAGCAATATCGGCTTTCATACCCGACCACCAAAAGTGTTTCTTGAGATCTTTATACATCTTCCCCACTCTGGGATGTATTGAATATCTGGTTTTATTTGCTTCCTTAAGTACCATTTCTCTCACATCTCCAAACCTTGGTACCCAAATTCTATCAGCCCTATATCGGGTTCCGTCTTCTCGAATATTAAGATGTTTCTCTAATCCTTTGGGTATCTCATTCTTCAACTTTCCTTCTTTTATAACCCCCTGTTGCGCCTCCTTTATTTGAGTAGTAAGGTTAGTACGAATAATTATATTCATAGCTTTTACCCGTATAGGTTCTCTGTCCTTTCTACTCAAAGCGTCAGCTACCACATTCGCCTTCCCCGGGTGGTATCGAATCTCAAAATCATAATCATTCAACAGTTCAATCCACCTGCATTATCTCACATTCAGTTGCTTCTGATTAAATATATGTTGGAGACTTTTGTGATCGGTATATATAATACTTTTGACCCCATATAAATAATGCCTCCAAGTCTTTAATGCAAAAACAACAGCACCCAATTCCAAATCGTGAGTCGTATAATTTTGCTCGTGAATCCTCAATTGTCTAGAAGCATAAGCAATCACCTTCGTTCGTTGCATTAATACACAACCGAGACCTTGCTTTGATGCGTTACAATAAATCACAAAATCATCATTCCCTTCAGGCAATGACAATATAGGTGCCGTAGTTAGCTTTTTCTTCAATAACTGAAATGCCTTCTCTTGTTCATCCTTCCATTCAAATTTCTTCCCTTTATGCGTTAATGCAGTCAAGGGTTTTGCTATTTTGGAGAAATCTTGGATGAATCTTCTGTAGTAACCAGCCAATCCTAAAAATTGACGTATATGCTTCGGAGTTTTTGGGGTTTCCCACTTTTTAACGGTTTCGATCTTTGCCGGGTCCACCTGGATACCTTCTTTTTTCACTATGTGACCGAGGAATTGAACTTCTTCCAACCAAAATGCACACTTTGAAAACTTAGCGTACAGTTTTTCTTTCCTCAATACTTCTAGCACTTTTCTCAAATGTTCTTCATGCTCTTGATAATTCTTTGAGTAAATAAGTATATCATCGATGAAAACAATGACAAACTTGTCAAGATATGGCCCATACACTCGGTTCATAAGGTCCATGAACACAGCTGGTGCATTAGTCAATCCAAACAGCATAACCATAAACTCGTAATGACCATAACGCGTCTTAAAAGCAGTTTTTGGAATATCATCCTCCTTTACTAGCATTTGATGATATCCAGAACGTAAATCGATTTTTGAATAAACTGACGAGCCTTGTAGTTGATCAAATAAGTCGTCAATTCTCGGCAGTGGATAACGGTTTTTGATGGTAAGTTTATTCAACTCTCTGTAGTCAATACACAACCTAAATGTACCATCCTTCTTCTTGACAAACAAAACAGGAGCTCCCCATGGTGATGTGCTTGGTCGAATGAAACCACGTTTTAATAGTTCTTGCAGTTGGCTTTGCAGTTCTTTCATCTCGCTGGGTGCGAGTCTGTAAGGAGCACGAGCTATTGGTGCAGCTCCTGGTACAAGATCTATTTGAAATTCAACAGATCGATGTGGAGGTAGTCCCGGTAATTCTTTCGGAAATACATCGGGAAATTCTTTTGCAACGGGAACATCATTGATGCTCTTTTCTTCAGTTTGTACTTTCTCGACGTGTGCTAGAACAGCATAGTAGCCTTTTCTTATTAGTTTTTGTGCCTTCAAATTACTAATAAGATGTAGCTTCGTGTTTCCCTTTTCTTCGTACACCATTAAGGGTTCTCCTTCTTCTCGTACAATGCGAATTGCATTTTTGTAACATACGATCTCTGCTTTCATCTCCTTCAGCCAGTCCATACCAACTATTACATTAAAACACCCTAACTCTACTGGTATCAAATCAATCTTAAATATTTCGCTACCCAGTTTAATTTCTCGATTCCGGCATATATAATCTGCTGAAATTAATTTACCGTTTGCTAATTCGAGTAAAAATTTACTATCCAACGGCGTCAATGGACAACTTAATTTAGCACAAAAATCTCTATTCATATAGCTTCTATCCGCACTCGAATCAAATAAAACGTAAGCAGATTTATTGTCAATAAGAAACGTACCCGTAACAAGCTCCGGGTCTTCCTGTGCCTCTGCCGCATTAATATTGAAAACTCTTCCGCAGCCTTGTCCATTCGTGTTCTCCTGGTTCGGGCAATTTCTAATAATGTGGCCCGGTTTTCCACATTTATAACAAACTACATTGGCATAACTTGCTCCGACACTACTTGTTCCGCCATTACTCGTTCCGACACCATGTGTTCCTTTCGTTCTGTTAACCCCTGGTCCGTAGACCTCACACTTCACTGCGCTATGACCATTTCTTTTACACTTGTTGCAAAATTTGGTGCAGAACCCCGAGTGATACTTTTCACACCTTTGGCATAGCTGCTTCTGATTTTTGTTGTTTTTGCGGTTGTTATTGTTGTTGGGATGATTGTTGTAGTTGTTGTTGTTGTTGTTGTGCCGTTTGTTGTAGTTGCGATTGATGTTGCGATTGTTGGGATAGTTGTTGTTATTTTGGTGACTCTTATCACCGTTTTTCTCTCACTTTCTTTTGACTAACTTCACGTTGGCCTCTTCGGCCGCCTGTTCTTTAATTCTTCCCTCAATCTGGTTCACTAGTTTGTGAGCCATTTTACATGCCTTTTGTATGGAGGCAGGCTCGTGTGAACTTATATCTTCTTGGATTCTCTCCGGTAACCCTTTCGCAAACGCGTCGATCTTCTCTTCCTCATCTTCGAACGCTCTCGGACACAATAGGCACAATTCTGTGAATCGTCTTTCGTACTAAGTAATATCGAATCCCTGTGTTCGTAACCCTCTAAGTTCTGACTTGAGCTTATTGACCTCGGTTCTGGGACGGTACTTCTCGTTCATCAAGTGCTTGAATGCTGACCACGGTAGCGTATAAGCAGCATCTTGTCCCACTTGCTCTAGATAGGTATTCCACCATGTTAACGCAATACCTGTGAAGGTATGCGTAGCGTACTTCACTTTGTCTCCTTCAGCACACTTATTTATGGCAAACACCGATTCAACTTTCTCGGTCCACCATTTCAATCCTATTGGTCCTTCGGTCCCATCAAATTCTGAAGGTTTGCAGGCAGTGAATTCCTTGTAGGAGCATCCTACACGATTTCTTGCGCCATTAGTTGTATTGATAGATTCAGAGTTATTGTTGGTATGTAGCACGGCCTGTACTGCGGCTATGTTTGAAGCAAGAAAGGCACGAAATTCCTCTTCGCTCATATTCAAGGTGTGTCGAGTAGTCGGTGCCATTTCCTTCAAAATAGTCAAATGAAACAATTTAATCATACAGAATATTAAGAGTAGTCAATAGTATCTCGTAGCATAATATGAACTCATTTATAAAAGCTTTTTCTTCATATTAACGTTTTATAAGTTTAAATTCGGGTACTACCTACCCGTTAAGTTCATACTTAGTAGCTAATATACAATTCAACTACTACAATTCCATATGAAAAAACTGACTATAATAATATATCACATACAAATATTCTTCAAACTTACAACTTCGCTATATTACATATAACATGAAATATAGTACACTATGATACAGGACAGTTTTGAAGATAAATCTAGTTAATACGCAAGTTGTTCAGCAAAGGAAATAAAGACACGTAATTCATAAGTCCAGAAACAAGTCATGCATTCTGGTTTTACTAAGACGACTTCCCATCCTTGGTCTTGTGGAAAATAACCGTTATGACCATTGGCTAGGCAGCATGTTGTAATATCGTCAAAAGGACGAGGGTTTCGTAATGTTCAACAGCCCCGTAATAATCTAAAAACCTTGTTTCTCACCCCAAATACTGAATCCGTCACTTGTTGGAAGGTTTTATTTAAAAGTTGCAATCCAATGTTCTTTTTCTCACTTTGGTAAGAAGCAAACATCACTAACCCGTAAGCATAACATGCTTCTTTATGTTGCATGTTAGAAGCTCTTTCTAATTCACGAAATCCTATGTTGGGATATGTTGAGTCAAAATAGGTTCTTAACCCGTAGCGTAAAATTGCATTTGGTTTCCCCGCATTTAACGCTTTAAAGAAAACACGGCATAACTTAAAGTCTCCCCAATGTGATATACCCCACCTATCAAAGGAAAGCTTTTTATAAACTAAGGTGATAATGCTAAAAACGAACATATATTTCATAGCATTATTCCTCAAGAAAGACAAGCTTTTAGTTGCAATTGTTCTATTTACAAGTGATATTCGTTTAAATAATAAAAGGTAAAGACAAAAGACAGATTCGACGAATTGAAGACGCAAACGACCAAAAAGCTCAAAAATATAAAATACAATCAAAGAGGTTCCAATTATTGATAAGAAACGTCTCGAAATTACAAGAGTACAAGATTCAAAACGCAAAGTACAAGATATTAAATTATACGCAAGGACGTTCGAAAATCCGGAACCGGGACCAGAGTCAACTCTCAACGCTCGACGCAACGGACTAAAAATTACAAGTCAACGGAGTACAAGAATATAATATAATATATATATAATTAAATTTAATTATATATATATATTATATTATATAATAAATAAATAAGCAGCCCACGTTTTTGTAGACTTTTGAGCCTCCTCAGCTGGCCATGCGATCGCATGAGCCTGAAGGGTAAAGCTCATGCGATCGCATGAGCACCTTTTCCAGCCCACATGCCCTATAAAAACGAGTGTTGGGTTCATCAATATCCATCTTTCTTTCTCTCTATCAAACGTATTATATATATATATATATATATATATATATATATATATATATATATATATATATATATATATATATATATATATATATATATATATATATATATATTATAATTTTAATTTTAATTTTAATTTTAATTTCTAATAATAAGGGTATGTTAGCGAATGTTGTAAGGGTGTAAGTCGAAATTCTGTCCTTGTAACGCTACGCTATTTTTAATCATTGTAAGTTATGTTCAACCTTTTTAATTTAATGTCTCGTAGCTAAGTTATTATTATGCTTATTTAATCCGAAGTAATCATGATGTTGGGCTAATTACTAAAATTGGGTAATTGGGCTTTGTACCATAATTGGGGTTTGGACAAAAGAACGACACTTGTGGAAATTAGACTATGGGCTATTAATGGGCTTTATATTTGTTTAACTAAATGATAGTTTGTTAATTTTAATATAAAGATTTACAATTGGACGTCCCTATAAATAACCATATACACTCGATCGGACACGATGGGCGGGATATTTATATGTACGAATAATCGTTCATTTAACCGGATACGGAAATGGATTAATAGTCTATGGAATTATTAAAACATGGGTAAAATTATGTACAAGGACACTTGGCATAATTGATAACAAAGTATTAAAACCTTGGGTTACACACAGTCGATATTCTGGTGTAATTATTAAACAAAGTATTAAAACCTTGTTACAGTTTAAGTCCCCATTTAGTTGGAATATTTGACTTCGGGTATAAGGATAATTTGACGAGGATACTCGCACTTTATATTTATGACTGATGGACTGTTATGGACAAAAACCAGACGGACATATTAAATAATCCAGGACAAAGGACAATTAACCCATGGGCATAAAACTAAAATCAACACGTCAAACATCATGATTACGGAAGTTTAAATAAGCATAATTCTTTTATTTCATATTTAATTTCCTTTATTTTATATTTAATTGCACTTTTAATTATTGCACTTTTAGTTATTGTTTTTTATTTAATTGCACTTTTAATTATCGTACTTTTTAATTATCGCAATTTTATTTTATCGCACTTTTATTTATCTCAATTTCCTTATCGTTATTTACTTTACGCTTTAAATTAAGTCTTGTATTTATTTTTAATATTTTACATTAGGTTTTAACTGCGACTAAGTTTTAAAATCGACAAACCGGTCATTAAACGGTAAAAACCCCCCTTTTATAATAATAATATTACTTATATATATATATATTTGTATTTTTATAAATTAAACTAATATAGCGTTAAGCTTTGTTTAAAAGATTCCCTGTGGAACGAACCGGACTTACTAAAAACTACACTACTGTACGATTAGGTACACTGCCTATAAGTGTTGTAGCAAGGTTTAAGTATATCCATTCTATAAATAAATATCTTGTGTAAAATTGTATCGTATTTAATAGTATTTAGTTGTAAAAATAAAGCTATTTCATATACGCCTTTTACAACATCAAGAATTTTTGGCGCCGCTGCCAGGGAATCCAATTTCTTGCTTAAACGCCGGAAGCGCAACGCTAATATAAAAAAAATACGCTTTTGTAAAAATACGTTTTAAATATTCGAAAATATAAAAAAAATGAAAATATAAATATTTTTAAGAGTTTGTTAAATATTTAAGTTTTATAAAATTTCTTTATTTCTATTTTTAGTTTGTAAAAATATAATTTTTATTTAATTTATATAAATATATTATAAATATATAATACGCTAAAACAGAAAAAAAAATATATTAAAACTCGAGTCTAGTACTGTAGCAGCCCAGTGTCTGGCCCGAAACCCTAGCCCATGCGATCGCATGGCTGGGTAACTTAGGACTCATGCGATCGCATGAGCCCTTCTGACACGCCACATTTGATTATCGTACAGCATTAAATACGGAGTAATTATTATTATTATTAATTAAACCCTAATTAGGGTTGTATTATTATAATATTTAAGTTTTAATTTTATTATTTTGTATTATTTAGTTTTAATTAGGTTATTTAATTTATATAAACTTAATACTTTTATAAAATAAATAGTATAAAAATAATATTTTTATAAAAATTGTACTTTTTACAACTTTTAGTATATTTTTATATTTTGTCCCTTTTTAATTATTTTAGCGTAATATTTGTATTTTATCACTCGTACGTAGTTTTAAACTTAGTTTTTGCCATAGTTATTTTTATTTCTAGATTTTTAGGCTTTGGTGTAAAATCCTTAAGTGCTTTCTCTTTAGATTAAGATTTAGGTGCTTTAGAATTTTGCGACGCCTTTTTAAGTTTTAGTACCTTTTTAAGATATTGCCATTTGGGATATAGTTTTTCTTGTAAGCTTTAATATTTTTAGACACAACTTTTAATTTTTAGTTTTTAATTCCTTTTTAAGTTTTGACGCACTAGTTTCTTATTTTTATTTTTCGACGCCTTTTACCTATGTATCAATTATCACTCCAATTAGAAATCTCAATTTGTAATTTTAATTTTATGTTAGTGATAGTAATAAGGTTAGGTTAGTCGAGTGTTTTTAAGTTTTATAAGTCACTCTTTTTCTTTCTTATTTTTCGACGCCTTTTATTTTTCAACCCTTTTCTTTTTCGACCTATTTCGACGCGCTCTTTCTTTTTTCTTTCTTATTTCTCGCCATTCTAGTTTTTATGACTTAGAATTTATTCTATTTCTTCTCTAAATTTCTTTAAATTACGAAAATTTATTTTAAGTGGTTAAATTGATAGACATCAAAATTTTCTGGTTCGTAGTAATAGTTGGATTTGTACGTGGACTGGATTATTGGAGCCAAACAGTACTCAATTATATTGAGACCAAACGAATCCAGCCCCTCTGCTGCATCTTTTGGCTATTTGAAAAGTGGGCAAAATCAGAAAAGTTTATTAATTGGATAACTTATATAATTTTTCTTTCCTTTTAAAAACTAATAGGATATTCAGTGAATGCACCGAGCAAGACGTTCACCACCTTTTGTACGTTCACCACCTGTAACCAGATCAAGACATCAAGCAAATATTGTCGCCGTTGATTTTTCTTTAGAATCGTCATCTAGTCGACCAAGTACTCCAATTCAAATTTCCTATAATCCATTTTTTGAACCCGACCTCACAATTGAGAATCCGGAGAATATTCAGGGACGATTCATAGATCCTAAACCATTAATTTTTCCTCCGGAAGCACCAATCATTCAAATAGAGATTGTTGAGGAACGAACCATTAAATCAGAATCCTCTAGTGATTCAGATTCAACAAATTCAATTATGGAGAATCTGGAACCTCTAAGTATGGAAGACCGAATGCGAGCTAAACGCACTGGCCAAGGTCACGCAATTACTCATCCAGACATTAATGCGCCAGATTATGAAATCAAAGGACAAATTCTACATATTGTGACTAATCAATGCCAATTTAGTGGTGCGCCGAAGGAAGATCCAAATGAACATCTTCGTACCTTTAATAGGATCTGCACACTATTTAAAATCCGAGAAGTTGAGGATGAACAGATATATCTCATGTTATTTCCCTGGACTTTAAAGGGAGAAGCCAAAGATTGGTTGGAATCGTTACCTGAAGGGGCAATTGATACATGGGATGTTTTAGTTGAAAATTTTCTTAAACAATTCTTTCCGGCATCTAAAGCCGTAAGACTTCAAGGAGAAATTGTTACGTTCACACAGAAACCAAATGAAACTCTATATGAGGCGTGGACTAGATTTGGAAAGTTATTAAGAGGATGTCCGCAACATGGTTTAGACACTTGTCAAATAGTACAAATATTCTACCAAGGATGCGACATCACTACAAGAAAAGACATAGATATAGCGGCTAGTGGTTCTATTATGAAGAAAACTGAAACTGATGCTTACAAAATTATTGATAACATTGCTTCCCACTCACATGAGTGGCACCAAGAAAAAGATATCGTTAGATCATCTAAAGCAGCTAGAGCCGATTCTAGCCATGACTTAGATTCCATTTCCGCAAAGATAGACGCTGTCGAGAGACGAATGGAAAAGATGACTAAAGATATTCACTCAATACGAATTAGTTATGAGCAGTGTGGAGGACCACATTTGACAAAAGATTGTCTCAGTATTGAACTAACAATGGAACAAAGAGAGAATATTTCATACATAAACCAAAGGCCTGGAAATAATTATCAGAATAATTATCAACCGCCAAGACCGATTTACAATCAAAACCAGAATTATAACCGAAATGTTCTATACAACAACCGACAAGGTCCTAGCAATCAACAAGTATCCAATAATACTTACAATCAGTAAAAACCTAATTTTCAAAACAAACCACAAACTGATGATAAAAAGCCGAATTTAGAAGATATGATGACGAAGCTAGTTGAAACTCAAACACAGTTTTTCACATCTCAAAAACAAACCAATGAACAAAATGCTCAAGCATTTAGAAATCAACAAGCTTATATTCAAAATTTGGAACAAGAAGTAAGTAACCTAGCAAGGTTAATAGGTGAAAGAAAAACGGGAAGTCTACCTAGTGATACAAATGCTAACCCCCGAAATGAAACAGCTAAAGCCATTACCACAAGAAGTGGTACAACACTTAAACCACCTGAAATACCTGTAACTTCTTATGTTAAACCATACCAACCACCACTTCCTTACCCGAGTAAAATGAAGAAAGAGAAACTTGAAGCCGAGCAATCCAAATTCTTGGATATGTTTAAACAGATAAATGTAAATCTTCCTTTCATTGATGTGATTTCAGGAATGCCTAGATATGCTAAATTTCTGAAAGATCTAATCACGAATAGAAAGAAAATGGAAGAACTCTAGGCCGTTACTATGAATGCTAATTGTTCAGCCGTGCTATTGAATAAGATACCAGAAAAACTATCAGATCCAGGAAGTTTCACAATTCCATGTTTTCTGGGTAGTCTTAGTTCAATAGAAGCATTGGCAGACTTAGGTGCTAGTATAAATTTAATGCCGTATTCACTATACACTAAACTAGACCTTGGAGAATTGAAACCAACACGAATAAGTATACAACTAGCCGATCGATCAATAAAATATCCTAGAGGGATAATGGAGAACATGCTAGTTAAAGTTGGTACTTTAGTATTTTCAGTAGATTTTGTTGTTCTGGACATGGAAGAAGATTCTCAAGTTCCTCTCATATTAGGAAGACCATTCTTAAACACGGCTAAAGCAATGATAGACATGTTTGGTAAGAAACTGACCCTAAGTATAGAGGACGAGAGTGTTACCTTTTCAGTTAGCAATGCAACAACCACAATCTGCAGATGATACATGTTATTATATTCAAACTATAGAATCACATGCAGAATGAAATGTCCCGTTCTTATTGATTAAAAACGTTCCATATTAATTGATTTCGTTGCGAGGTTTTGACCTCTATATGAGACGTTTTTCAAAGACTGCATTCATTTTTAAAACAAACCATAACCTTTATTTAATAGATAAAGGTTTTAAAAAGATTTACGTAGATTATCAAATAATAATAATCTAAAATATCCTGTTTACACACGACCATTACATAATGGTTTACAATACAAATATGTTACAACAAAATAAGTTTCTTGAATGTAGTTTTTACACAATATCATACAAGCATGGACTCCAAATCTCGTCCTTATTTAAGTATGCGACAGCAGAAGCTCTTAATAATCACCTGAGAATAAACATGCTTAAAACGTCAGCAAAAATGTTGGTGAGTTATAGGTCTAACCTATATATATCAAATCATAATAATAGACCACAAGATTTCATATTTCAATACACATCCCATACATAGAGATAAAAATCATTCACATGGTGAACACCTGGTAACCGACATTAACAAGATGCATATATAAGATTATCCCCATCATTCCGGGACACCCTTCGGATATGATATAAATTTTGAAGTACTAAAGCATCCGGTACTTTGGATGGGGTTTGTTAGGCCCAATAGATCTATCTTTAGGATTCACGTCAATTAGGGTGTCTGTTCCCTAATTCTTAGATTACCAGACTTAATAAAAAGGGGCATATTCGATTTCAATAATTCAACCATAGAATGTAGTTTCACGTACTTGTGTCTATTTTGTAAATCATTTATAAAACCTGCATGTATTCTCATCCCAAAAATATTAGATTTTAAAAGTGGGACTATAACTCACTTTCACAGATTTTTACTTCGTCGGGAAGTAAGACTTGGCCACTGGTTAATTCACGAACCTATAACAATATATACATATATATCAAAGTATGTTCAAAATATATTTACAACACTTTTAATATATTTTGATGTTTTAAGTTTATTAAGTCAGCTGTCCTCGTTAGTAACCTATAACTAGTTGTCCACAGTTAGATGTACAGAAATAAATCGATAAATATTATCTTGAATCAATCCACGACCCAGTGTATACGTATCTCAGTATTGATCATAACTCAAACTATATATATTTTGGAATCAACCTCAACCCTGTATAGCTAACTCCAACATTCACATATAGAGTGTCTATGGTTGTTCCGAAATATATATAGATGTGTCGACATGATAGGTCGAAACATTGTATACGTGTCTATGGTATCTCAAGATTACATAATATACAATACAAGTTGATTAAGTTATGGTTGGAATAGATTTGTTACCAATTTTCACGTAGCTAAAATGAGAAAAATTATCCAATCTTGTTTTACCCATAACTTCTTCATTTTAAATCCGTTTTGAGTGAATCAAATTGCTATGGTTTCATATTGAACTCTATTTTATGAATCTAAACAGAAAAAGTATAGGTTTATAGTCAGAAAAATAAGTTACAAGTCGTTTTTGTAAAGGTAGTCATTTCAGTCGAAAGAACGATGTCTAGATGACCATTTTAGAAAACATACTTCCACTTTGAGTTTAACCATAATTTTTGGATATAGTTTCATGTTCATAATAAAAATCATTTTCTCAGAATAAAAACTTTTAAATCAAAGTTTATCATAGTTTTTAATTAACTAACCCAAAACAGCCCGCGGTGTTACTACGACGGCGTAAATCCGGTTTTACGGTGTTTTTCGTGTTTCCAGGTTTTAAATCATTAAGTTAGCATATAATATAGATATAGAACATGTGTTTAGTTGATTTTAAAAGTCAAGTTAGAAGGATTAACTTTTGTTTGCGAACAAGTTTAGAATTAACTAAACTATGTTTTAGTGATTACAAGTTTAAACATTCGAATAAGATAGCTTTATATGTATGAATCGAATGATGTTATGAACATCATTACTACCTTAAGTTCCTTGGATAAACCTACTGGAAAAGAGAAAAATGGATCTAGCTTCAACGGATCCTTGGATGGCTCGAAGTTCTTGAAGCAGAATCATGACACGAAAACAAGTTCAAGTAAGATCATCACTTGAAATAAGATTGTTATAGTTATAGAAATTGAACCAAAGTTTGAATATGATTATTACCTTGTATTAGAATGATAACCTACTGTAAGAAACAAAGATTTCTTGAGGTTGGATGATCACCTTACAAGATTGGAAGTGAGCTAGCAAACTTGAAAGTATTCTTGATTTTATGTAACTAGAACTTGTAGAATATATGAAGAACACTTAGAACTTGAAGATAGAACTTGAGAGAGATCAATTAGATGAATAAAATTGAAGAATGAAAGTGTTTGTAGGTGTTTTTGGTTGTTGGTGTATGGATTAGATATAAAGGATATGTAATTTTGTTTTCATGTAAATAAGTCATGAATGATTACTCATATTTTTGTAATTTTATGAGATATTTCATGCTAGTTGCCAAATGATGGTTCCCACATGTGTTAGGTGACTCACATGGTCTGCTAAGAGCTGATCATTGGAGTGTATATACCAATAGTACGTACATCTAAAAGCTGTGTATTGTACGAGTACGAATACGGGTGCATACGAGTAGAATTGTTGATGAAACTGAACGAGGATGTAATTGTAAGAATTTTTGTTAAGTAGAAGTATTTTGATAAGTGTATTGAAGTCTTTCAAAAGTGTATAAATACATATTAAAACACTACATGTATATACATTTTAACTGAGTCGTTAAGTCATCGTTAGTCATTACATGTAAGTGTTGTTTTGAAACCTTTAGGTTAACGATCTTGTTAAATGTTGTTAACCCAATGTTTATAATATCAAATGAGATTTTAAGTTAGTATATTATCATGATATTATCATGTATGAATATCTCTTAATATGATATATATACATTAAATGTCTTTACAACGATAATCGTTACATATATGTCTCGTTTAAAAATCATTAAGTTAGTAGTCTTGTTTTTACATATGTAGTTCATTGTTAATATACTTAATGATATGTTTACTTATCATAGTATCATGTTAACTATATATATATCCATATATATGTCATCATATAGTTTTTACAAGTTTTAACGTTCGTGAATCACCGGTCAACTTGGGTGGTCAATTGTCTATATGAAACATATTTCAATTAATCAAGTCTTAACAAGTTTGATTGCTTAACATGTTGGAAACATTTAATCATGTAAATATCAATCTCAATTAATATATATAAACATGGAAAAGTTCGGGTCACTACAGTACCTACCCGTTAAATAAATTTCGTCCCGAAATTTTAAGCTGTTGAAGGTGTTGACGAATCTTCTGGAAATAGATGCGGGTATTTCTTCTTCATCTGATCTTCACGCTCCCAGGTGAACTCGGGTCCTCTACGAGCATTCCATCGAACCTTAACAATTGGTATCTTGTTTTGCTTAAGTCTTTTAACCTCACGATCCATTATTTTGACGGGTTCTTCGATGAATTGAAGTTTTTTATTGATTTGGATTTCATCTAACGGAATAGTGAGATCTTATTTAGCAAAACATTTCTTCAAATTCGAGATGTGGAAAGTGTTATGTACAGCTGCGAGTTGTTGAGGTAACTCAAATCGGTAAGCTACTGGTCCGACACGATCAATAATCTTGAATGGTCCAATATACCTTGGATTTAATTTCCCTCATTTACCAAATCGAACAACGCCTTTCCAAGGTGCAACTTTAAGCATGACCATCTCTCCAATTTCAAATTCTATATCTTTTCTTTTAATGTCAGCGTAGCTCTTTTGTCGACTTTGGGCGGTTTTTAACCGTTGTTGAATTTGGATGATCTTCTCGGTAGTTTCTTGTATAATCTCCGGACCCGTAATCTGTCTATCCCCCACTTCACTCCAACAAATCGGAGACCTGCACTTTCTACCATAAAGTGCTTCAAACGGTGCCATCTCAATGCTTGAATGGTAGCTGTTGTTGTAGGAAAATTCTGCTAACGGTAGATGTCGATCCCAACTGTTTTCGAAATCAATAACACATGCCCGTAGCATGTCTTCAAGCGTTTGTATCGTCCTTTCGCTCTACCCATCAGTTTGTGGATGATAGGTAGTACTCATGTCTAGACGAGTTCCTAATGCTTGTTGCAATGTCTGCCAGAATCTTGAAATAAATCTGCCATCCCTATCAGAGATAATAAAGATTGGTATTCCATGCCTGGAGACGACTTCCTTCAAATACAGTCGTGCTAACTTCTCCATCTTGTCATCTTCTCTTATTGGCAGGAAGTGTGCTGATTTGGTGAGACGATCAACTATTACCCAAATAGTATCAAAACCACTTGCAGTCCTTGGCAATTTAGTGATGAAATCCATGGTAATGTTTTCCCATTTCCATTCCGGGATTTCGGGTTGTTGAAGTAGACCTGATGGTTTCTGATGCTCAACTTTGACCTTAGAACACGTCAAACATTCTCCTACGTATTTAGCAACATCGGCTTTCATACCCGGCCACCAAAAATGTTTCTTGAGATCCTTGTACATCTTCCCCGTTCCAGGATGTATTGAGTATCTGGTTTTATGAGCTTCTCTAAGTACCATTTCTCTCATATCTCCAAATTTTGGTACCCAAATCCTTTCAGCCCTATACCGGGTTCCGTCTTCCCGAATATTAAGATGCTTCTCCGATCCTTTGGGTATTTCATCCTTTAAATTTCCCTTTTTTAAAACTCCTTGTTGCGCCTCCTTTATTTGAGTAGTAAGGTTATTATGAATCATTATATTCATAGATTTTACTCGAATGGGTTCTCTGTCCTTCCTGCTCAAGGCATCGGCTACCACATTTGCCTTCCCCGGGTGGTAACGAATCTCAAAGTCGTAATCATTCAATAATTCAATCCACCTACGCTGCCTCATATTTAGTTGTTTCTGATTAAATATGTGTTGAAGACTTTTGTGGTCGGTATATATAATACTTTTGACCCCATATAAGTAGTGCCTCCAAGTCTTTAATGCAAAAACAACCGCGCCTAATTCCAAATCATGCGTCGTATAATTTTGTTCGTGAGTCTTCAATTGTCTAGACGCATAAGCAATCACCTTCGTTCGTTGCATTAATACACAACTGAGACCTTGCTTTGATGCATCACAATAAATCACAAAATCATCATTCCCTTCAGGCAATGACAATATAGGTGCCGTAGTTAGCTTTTTCTTCAATAACTGAAACGCTTTCTCTTGTTCATCATTCCATTCAAATTTCTTCCCTTTATGCGTTAATGCAGTCAAGGGTTTTGCTATTCTGGAAAAGTCTTGGATGAACCTTCTGTAGTAACCAGCTAGTCCTAAAAACTGGCGTATGTGTTTCGGAGTTTTCGGGGTTACCCACTTTTCAACAGTTTCTATCTTTGCCGGATCCACCTTAATACCTTCTTTGTTCACTATGTGACCGAGGAATTGAACTTCTTCCAACCAAAATGCACTCTTTGAAAACTTAGCGTACAATTCTTCCTTCCTCAATACTTCTAACACCTTTCTCAAATGTTCACCGTGTTCTTGGTCATTCTTTGAGTAAATAAGTATGTCATCAATGAAAACAATGACAAACTTGTCAAGGTATGGTCCACACACTCGGTTCATAAGGTCCATGAACACAGCTGGTGCATTAGTTAAACCAAACGGCATTACCATAAACTCGTAATGACCGTAACGTGTTCTGAAAGCAGTCTTTGGAATATCATCTTCTTTCACCCGCATTTGATGATACCCGGAACGTAAGTCAATCTTTGAATAAACAGACGAGCCTTGTAGTTGATCAAATAAGTCGTCGATTCTCGGTAGTGGGTAGCGGTTCTTGATGGTAAGTTTGTTCAACTCTCGGTAGTCGATACACAACCTGAATGTACCATCTTTCTTCTTGACAAACAAAACAAGAGCTCCCCATGGTGATGTGCTTGGTCGAATGAAACCACGCTCTAAAAGTTCTTGTAATTGGCTTTGCAGTTCTTTCATCTCGCTGGGTGCGAGTCTGTAAGGAGCACGAGCTATTGGTGCAGCTCCTGGTACAAGATCTATTTGAAATTCAACGGATCGATGTGGGGGTAATCCCGGTAATTCTTTCATAAATACATCGGGAAATTCTTTTGCAATGGGAACATCATTGATGCTCTTTTCTTCAGTTTGTACTTTCTCGACGTGTCCTTAAACAGCATAGCAACCTTTTCTTATTAGTTTTTGTGCCTTCAAATTACTAATAAGTTGTAGCTTCGTGTTGCCCTTTTCTCCGTACACCATTAAGGGTTTTCCTTTTTCTCGTATAATGCGAATTGCATTTTTGTAACAAACGATCTCTGCTTTCACTTCTTTCAACCAGTCCATACCGATTATCACATCAAAACTCCCTAACTCTACTGGTATCAAATCAATCTTAAATGTTTCGCTAACCAGTTTAATTTCTCGATTCCGACATATATTATCTGCTGAAATTAATTTACCATTTGCTAATTCAAGTAAAAATTTACTATCCAAAGGCGTCAATGGACAACTTAATTTAGCACAAAAATCTCTACTCATATAGCTTCTATCCGCACCCGAATCAAATAAAACGTAAGAAGATTTATTGTCAATAAGAAACGTACTCGTAACAAGCTCCGGGTCTTCCTGTGCCTCTGCCGCATTAATATTGAAAACTCTTCCGCGGCCTTGTCCATTCGTGTTCTCCTGGTTCGGGCAATTTCTAATAATGTGGCCTGGTTTTTCACATTTATAACAAACTACATTGGCATAACTTGCTCCGACACTACTTGCTCCGCCATTACTCGTTCCGACACCATTTGTTCCTTTCGTTCTATTAACCCCTGGTCCGTAGACCTCACACTTCGCCGCGCTATGACCATTTCTTTTACACTTGTTGCAAAATTTGGTGCAGAACCCCGAGTGATACTTTTCACGCCTTTGGCATAGCTGCTTCTGATTGTTGTTGTTGTTGCGGTTATTATTGTTGTTGGGATGATTGTTGTAGTTGCTATTGTTGTTGTTGTTGTTGTTGTTGTTGTTGGGCCGTTTGTTGTAGTTGCGATTGATGTTGCGATTGTTGGGATAATTGTTGCGATTATTGTTGTAATTGTTGTTGTTGTTGTTGTATTGGTGATTCTTATCACCGATTTCCTCTCACTTTCTTTTGACTTGCTTCACATTGGCCTCTTCAGCAGTCTGTTCTTTAATTCTTTCTTCAATCTGGTTCACTAGTTTGTGAGCCATTCTACATGCCTGTTGTATGGAGGCGGGCTCGTGTGAACTTATATCTTCTTGGATTCTTTCCGGTAATCCTTTCACAAACGCGTCGATCTTCTCTTCCTCATCTTCGAATGCTCCCGGACACAATAGGCACAATTCTGTGAATCGTCTTTCGTACGTGGTAATATCAAATCCTTGGGTTCGTAACCCTCTAAGTTCTGTCTTGAGCTTATTGACCTCGGTTCTGGGACGGTACTTCTCGTTCATCAAGTGCTTGAATGCTGACCATGGTAGTGCGTACGCATCGTCTTGTCCCACTTGCTCTAGATAGGTATTCCACCATGTTGACGCAGAACCTGTGAAGGTATGCGTAGCATGCTTCACTTTGTCCTCTTCAGTACACTTACTTATGGCAAACACCGATTCGACCTTCTCGGTCCACCGTTTCAATCCGATCGGTCCTTCGGTTCCATCAAATTCCAAAGGTTTGCAGGCAGTGAATTCTTTGTAGGTGCATCCTACAAGATTTTCTGTACTGCTAGATCCAAGGTTATTGTTGGTATGTAGCGCAGCCTGTACTGCGGCTATGTTTGAAGCTAGAAAAGTACGGAATTCCTCTTCATTCATATTCACGGTGTGTCGAGTAGTCGTTGCCATTTCCTTCAAAATAGTCAAATGGAACAAGTTAATCATACAGAATATTAAGAGTAGTTAATTGTATTTCGTAGCATAATATGAACTCATTTATAAAAGCTTTTTCTTCATATTAGTGTTTTATAAGTTTAAATTCGTGTAGTACCTACCCGTTAAGTTCATACTTAGTAGCTAATATACAATTCAACTACTACAATTCTATATGAAAAACTGATTATAATAATATTTCGCGTTCAAACTTTTACACAATATTTTACAAACTTACAATACCGCTTATTTTACATATAGCATGAAATATAGCACACAATAAATTTGATACAAGATGGTTGTAAAGATAATTCTAGCTAGTACACAAGTCGTTCAGCAAAGGCAATAAAGACACGTAATTCACACGTCCAGAAACAAGTCATGCATTCTGGTTTTACTAGGATTACTTCCCATCCTTGGTCTTGTGGAACATAACCGTTATGGCCGTTGATAAGACAGCGTGTTGTAACGTCATCAAAGGGATGAGGGTTACGTAATGTCCAACAGTCCCGTAACAATCTAAAAACCTCATTTCTTACCCCAATTACCGACTCCGTCACTTGTGGAAACGTTTTGTTTAATAGTTGTAGCCCGATATTCTTGTTCTCACTTTGGTGAGAAGCGAACATTACTAATCCGTAAGCATAACATGCTTCTTTATGTTGCATGTTAGCCGCTTTTTCTAAATCACGAAGTCCAATATTCAGATATATTGAGTCAAAATAATTTCTTAACCCATTGCGTAAAATAGCATTTGGGTTCCCCGCAATATATGCGTCAAAGTAAACACATCGTAACTTATGGATTTCCCAATGTGATATCCCCCATCTTTCGAACGAAAACCTTTTATAAACCAAGGCATTCTTGGAACGTTCTTCGAATGTCTTACAAACTGATCTCGCCTTAAATAGTTGTGCCGAAGAATTCTGACCGACTCTAGACAAGATTTCATCAATCATGTCTCCGGGTAGGTCTCTTAAAATATTGGGTTGTCTATCCATTTTGTGTTTTTATACTGTAAAATAGACAAGAGTTAGATTCATAAAAAAAATACTTATTAATACAAGCAATTTTTACATATATCATAAAGCATAAGCACACTATATTACATATATTACACCACACGAATACAACTATCTTATTCCGACTCGCTTGTTTCTTCTTCTTCGGTTTTGGTTCGTTTTGCCAAGTTTCTACGGATATATGATGTTCCCCTAATACGAGCCGTCGTTTTCCACATTGGTTTAGAAAAACCTGGTGGTTTAGAGGTTCCCGGGTCATTGTTACAACTTAAGGACTTCGGGGGTTGACGATACATATAAAGTTCATCGGGGTTGGAATTAGATTTCACTATTTTTATGCCCTTTCCCTTATTATTTTCTTTTGCCTTTTTAAATTCAGTTGGGGTAATTTCTATAACATCATCGGAATTCTCGTCGGAATCCGATTCATCGGAGAATTGGTAATCCTCCCAAAATTTTGCTTTCTTGGCGGAAACACCATTGACCATAATTAACCTTGGTCGGTTGGTTGAGGATTTTCTTTTACTTAACCATTTTATTACTTCCCCCACCGGTTCTATTTCTTCATCCGGTTCCGATTCTTCTTCCGGTTCCGATTCTTCTTCCGGTTCCGACTCTTCTTCCGGTTCCTCTTCGGGAACTTGTGAATCAGTCCACGAATCATTCCAATTTCATTATTATTTGGTGAGTCAATGGGACTTGTTCTAGAGGTAGACATCTATCACATAATATCAAACGCGTTAAGAGATTAATATATCACATAATATTCACATGTTAAAAATATATAGTTTCCAACAAAATTTGTTAAGCAATCATTTTTCAAGTAAACACGGTCGAAGTCCAGACTCACTAATGCATCCTAACAAACTCGATAAGACACACTAATGCAAAATTCTGGTTCTCTAAGACCAACGCTCGGATACCAACTGAAATGTCCCGTTCTTATTGATTAAAAACGTTCCATATTAATTGATTTCGTTGCGAGGTTTTGACCTCTATATGAGACGTTTTTCAAAGACTGCATTCATTTTTAAAACAAACCATAACCTTTATTTCATAGATAAAGGTTTTAAAAAGATTTACGTAGATTATCAAATAATGATAATCTAAAATATCCTGTTTACACACGACCATTACATAATGGTTTACAATACAAATATGTTACAACAAAATAAGTTTCTTGAATGCAGTTTTTACACAATATCATACAAGCATGGACTCCAAATCTCGTCCTTATTTAAGTATGCGACAGCGGAAGCTCTTAATAATCACCTGAGAATAAACATGCTTAAAACGTCAGCAAAAATGTTGGTGAGTTATAGGTTTAACCTATATATATCAAATCATAATAATAGACCACAAGATTTCATATTTCAATACACATCCCATACATAGAGATAAAAATCATTCACATGGTGAACACCTGGTAACCGACATTAACAAGATGCATATATAAGAATATCCCCATCATTCCGGGACACCCTTCGGATATGATATAAATTTTGAAGTACTAAAGCATCCTGTACTTTGGATGAGGTTTGTTAGGCCCAATAGATCTATCTTTAGGATTCGCGTCAATTAGGGTGTCTGTTCCCTAATTCTTAGATTACCAGACTTAATAAAAAGGGACATATTCGATTTCGATAATTCAACCATAGAATGTAGTTTTACGTACTTGTGTCTATTTTGTAAATCATTTATAAAACCTGAATGTATTCTCATCCTAAAAATATTAGATTTTAAAAGTGGGACTATAACTCACTTTCACAGATTTTTACTTCGTCGGGAAGTAAGACTTGGCCACTGGTTGATTCACGAACCTATAACAATATATACATATATATCAAAGTATGTTCAAAATATATTTACAACACTTTTAATATATTTTGATGTTTTAAGTTTATTAAGTCAGCTGTCCTCGTTAGTAACCTACAACTAGTTGTCCACAGTTAGATGTACAGAAATAAATCGATAAATATTATCTTGAATCAATCCACGACCCAGTGTATACGTATCTCAGTATTGATCACAACTCAAACTATATGTATTTTGGAATCAACCTCAACCCTGTATAGCTAACTCCAACATTCACATATAGAGTGTCTATGGTTGTTCCGAAATATATATAGATGTGTCGACATGATAGGTCGAAACATTGTATACGTGTCTATGGTATCTCAAGATTACATAATATACAATACAAGTTGATTAAGTTATGGTTGGAATAGATTTGTTACCAATTTTCACGTAGCTAAAATGAGAAAAATTATCCAATCTTGTTTTACCCATAACTTCTTCATTTTAAATCCGTTTTGAGTGAATCAAATTGCTATGGTTTCATATTGAACTATATTTTATGAATCTAAACAGAAAAAGTATAGGTTTATAGTCAGAAAAATAAGTTACAAGTCATTTTTGTAAAGGTAGTCATTTCAGTCGAAAGAACGACGTCTAGATGACCATTTTAGAAAACATACTTCCACTTTGAGTTTAACCATAATTTTTGGATATAGTTTCATGTTCATAATAAAAATCATTTTCTCATAATAACAACTTTTAAATCAAAGTTTATCATAGTTTTTAATTAACTAACCCAAAACAGCCCGCGGTGTTACTACGACGGCGTAAATCCGGTTTTACGATGTTTTTCGTGTTTCCAGGTTTTAAATCATTAAGTTAGCATATCATATAGATATAGAACATGTGTTTAGTTGATTTTAAAAGTCAAGTTAGAAGGATTAACTTTTGTTTGCGAACAAGTTTAGAATTAACTAAACTATGTTCTAGTGATTACAAGTTTAAACCTTCGAATAAGATAGCTTTATATGTATGAATCGAATGATGTTATGAACATCATTACTACCTTAAGTTCCTTGGATAAACCTACTGGAAAATAGAAAAATGGATCTAGCTTCAACGGATCCTTGGATGGCTCAAAGTTCTTGAAGCAGAATCATGACACGAAAACAAGTTCAAGTAAGATCATCACTTGAAATAAGATTGTTATAGTTATAGAAATTGAACCAAAGTTTGAATATGATTATTACCTTGTATTAGAATGATAACCTACTGTAAGAAACAAAGATTTCTTGAGGTTGGATGATCACCCTACAAGATTGGAAGTGAGCTAGCAAACTTGAAAGTATTCTTGATTTTATGTAACTAGAATTTGTAGAATATATGAAGAACACTTAGAACTTGAAGATAGAACTTGAGAGAGATCAATTAGATGAAGAAAATTGAAGAATAAAAGTGTTGGTAGGTGTTTTTGGTTGTTGGTGTATGGAATAGATATAAAGGATATGTAATTTTGTTTTCATGTAAATAAGTCATGAATGATTACTCATATTTTTGTAATTTTATGAGATATTTCATGCTAGTTGCCAAATGATGGTTCCCACATGTGTTAGGTGACTCACATGGTCTGCTAAGAACTAATCATTGGAGTGTATATACCAATAGTACATACATCTAAAAGCTGTGTATTGTACGAGTACGAATACGGGTGCATACGAGTAGAATTGTTGATGAAACTGAACGAGGATGTAATTGTAAGCATTTTTGTTAAGTAGAAGTATTTTGATAAGTGTATTGAAGTCTTTCAAAAGTGTATAAATACATATTAAAACACTACATGTATATACATTTTAACTGAGTCGTTAAGTCATCGTTAGTCGTTACATGTAAGTGTTGTTTTGAAACCTTTAGGTTAACGATCTTGTTAAATGTTGTTAACCCAATGTTTATAATATCAAATGAGATTTTAAATTATTATATTATCATGATATTATCATGTATGAATATCTCTTAATATGATATATATACATTAAATGTCTTTACAACGATAATCGTTACATATATGTCTCGTTTAAAAATCATTAAGTTAGTAGTCTTGTTTTTACATATGTAGTTCATTGTTAATATACTTAATGATATGTTTACTTATCATAGTATCATGTTAACTATATATATATCCATATATATGTCATCATATAGTTTTTACAAGTTTTAACGTTCGTGAATCACCGGTCAACTTGGGTGGTCAATTGTCTATATGAAACATATTTCAATTAATCAAGTCTTAACAAGTTTGATTGCTTAACATGTTGGAAACATTTAATCATGTAAATATCAATCTCAATTAATATATATAAACATGGAAAAGTTCGGGTCACTACACAGAATTGTTAAAAGAATTTCCAGAATTACAAGGAATAGGAGAATGTTCTTTAGGAGAAGGAACTGAACCAATTGATGAAACCGAAATGTTAGCTACACTAATGGCTAATGGATATGAACCAACAACAGAAGAAATTCAAATGCTAAAAGAGGAAGACAGATATAGATATAAATCATCGATAGAAGAACCACCGACACTAGAGTTAAAGCCACTTCCAAACCATTTGGAATACGCTTATTTTACATGGTGAATCTGAATTACCTGTAATAATATCGTCTTCTCTTACTGAAAATGAGAAATCGCAACTCATTTCTGTGTTGAAAGCTCATAAACCAGCTATTGCATGGAAGATTCATGATATTAAAGGAATAAGTCCTTCATATTGCACACATAAAATCCTTATGGAAGAAGGTCATAAAACGTATGTGCAATGCCAACGAAGACTAAATCCTAATATGCAAGTTGTTGTTAAGAAAGAAATTATTAAACTGCTAGATGCAGGTTTAATTTATCCAATTTCTGATAGTCCATGGGTAAGCCCAGTTCAATGCGTACCTAAGAAAGGTGGCATGACTGTCATCACAAATGAGAAGAATGAGCTTATTTCTACAAGGACTGTAACAGGATGGCATGTATGTATTGATTATAGAAAATTAAATGACGCCACCAGAAAAGATCACTTTCCCTTACCTTTCATTGATCAAATGTTGGAAAGATTAGCCGGAAATAGTTACTATTGTTTTCTTGATGGTTTTTCCGGATATTTTCAAATTCCAATAGCACCCGAAGACCAAGAGAAAACCACGTTCACGTGCCCTTATGGTACTTTTTCTTACAAACGCATGCCATTTGGACTTTGTAACGCCCCTGCAACCTTTCAAAGGTGCATGATGGCAATTTTTCACGACATGATAGAAGAATGCATGGAAGTTTTCATGGATGACTTTTCAGTCTTCGGTGATACTTTTGAAACATGTCTAGCTAATCTTGAACGAATGCTTATTAGATGCGAACAATCAAATCTAGTACTTAATTGGGAGAAATGTCATTTCATGGTTAAAGAAGGCATCGTTCTTGGTCATAAAATTTCAAAGGAAGGAATTGAAGTGGATAGAGCTAAAGTAGATGTAATTGCTAAACTTCCACATCCCACCAATGTTAGAGGAGTTAGGAGTTTTCTAGGGCATGCCGGTTTTTACCGACGTTTCATAAAAGATTTTTCTAAAATTGCCACTCCTATGAATAAACTCCTAGAAAAGGATGCTCCATTCATCTTTTCAGATGAATGTATCAAATCTTTTAATATTCTTAAAGAGAAACTCACTAATGCGCCGATCATGATAACACCAAATTGGAATCTACCGTTTGAACTAATGTGCGATGCAAGTGATTTTGCAATGGGAGCCGTTTTAGGACAAAGGATTGAAAAAAGATTTCAACCTATATATTATGCTAGTAAGACGTTACAAGGAGCACAAACGAACTATACAACTACTGAAAAAGAACTCCTTGCTATTGTCTTTGCTTTTGACAAATTTCGTTCATATCTCGTTCTAGCAAAAACGATGGTCTATACCGACCATTCTGCTCTTAGATACTTATTTTCGAAACAAGATGCCAAACCAAGATTAATCCGTTGGATCTTACTCTTACAAGAGTTCGATATTGAAATCCGAGATAAAAGAGGAACAGAAAATCTCGCTGCTGATCATCTTTCTCGTCTTGAAAATCCCGAATTAGAAGTTCTAAATGAATCGGCCATACAAGACAACTTTCCTGATGAATATCTATTGAAGATAGATTATAATGAAATTCCATGGTTTGCAGACTATGCAAACTACTTAGTATGTGGATTCCTTGAAAAAGGATTATCGTACCAAAAACGAAAGAAATTCTTCAGTGATATAAAACACTATTTCTGGGAAGATCCACATTTGTTTAAAAGTTGTCCAGATGGAATAATACGCCGATGTGTATTCGAAGATGAAGCTAGTAAAATCTTAAACCATTGTCACACAGGACCAACAGGAGGGCATTATGGGCCTCAACTAACCGCAAGAAAAGTTTATGATGCTGGATTCTATTGGCCTACAATTTACAAAGACGCACACCTTCTTTGTAAATCCTGTGATGCTTGTCAAAGGGCCAGAAAAATAAGTCAACGTGATGAAATGCCACAAAATATCATTCAAGTATGTGAAGTATTTGATATTTGGGGTATTGACTTTATGGGTCCATTTCTAAAATCTCATAATAATCTCTATATTCTCGTAGCCATTGATTATGTATCTAAATGGGAGGAAGCATAAGCTCTCCCAACTAACGATGCACGAGTTGTAGTCAACTTTTTAAAACGTCTTTTTGCAAGGTTTGGAACACCGAAAGCTTTAATAAGTGATCGGGGTACTCATTTCTGTAATAATCAACTTGAGAAAGTTCTTAAAAGATATAGAGTAACTCATAAAATCTCCACTGCATATCATCCACAAACAAGTGGACAAGTTGAAAATACCAACCGAGCTTTAAAACGTATTCTAGAGAAAACCGTAGGATCAAATCTGAAGGAATGGTCCATAAAATTGGAGGATGCACTCTGGGCTTTTAGAACAGCCTACAAAACTCCAATTGGAACCACATCTTTTAGACTCGTTTACGGAAAAGCATGTCATCTTCCAGTAGAAATTGAACACAAAGCATTTTGGGCTTTGAAGACATGTAATCTTGATTTACATGAAGCTGGACGTCTACGGTTAAGTCAATTAAACGAATTAGAAGAATTAAGACATAAAGCATACGAAAATTCGTTAATCTATAAAGAAAGAACGAAGAAATGGCATGATAAAAGAATCAGAAGTTGAAAAGAATTTAAAGAAGGAGACAGAGTTCTTCTTTTCAATTCACGTTTCAAGCTATTTCCTGGAAAATTGAAATCAAGATGGTCTGGACCATTCATAGTCAAAAGAGTTTTCCCGTACGGAACAGTAGAATTAATAAATTCAAATGGGATTGAATTTAAAGTTATGGTCACAGAGTTAAACATTACATAGATAGTCCGATGGAAGTTGACAACGATGTTAATCACATTTTCAATACCACGGCTAACTAAGTGTGGGGAGAATCAAGTCTTTAAAGGATAATATGTATTTCTGTTAGAGTTAGATTTTCTGTTTTCGTGTAGTTCTCGAAAATGGAACCCGAATGGTCTTTCCCTAGCAGACCCTAAAGAACTAGTCTTCTCCCCCCATTCTAAATTTTTATTTTTCTTAGGTTTTTATGAAATGAAAACTTCCTGTGAACTAAACCATGGTCTAATGCTACACGCTTTGATCACTAAACGTAATAATGACACACTACCGAGTGAACTGGTATCAGTAATCAGAGAAAAATTGGACGGAGTAAGAAAAGAATCCAGATGCGAAGATAATAAGTTACAATTTGGTAAAGGAAAATCAAAATCCGCAGCGAAAAGAAGAGCACGACACCTTGAAAGATGTCACAAATGTGGAAAATGGTCACACGAAGGTAAATGTTCAAATAATCAAACCTATTCAAACACCGAATTTGTTACCTTATGTAGAGATGGACCGTTCATATGTTTAGAAGAAAAAACATTAAATGCTCGAGGTTACGCCTATGTAGCCATGGAAAATCAATTAGTCCGACTATCTTATGAGTGGGCTAGAGCATATCACTAAGAATACTATCTCACAGGTAAGTCTGTACAGTTTTTTTTATTTTTATTTTTATTTTTAACCTTTTGATAATAAACGCTAATTTGTTCGCTATAAAGTATTAAATTGGTATTCGATGAAATTAGGTCTTGCGACCGAAATTGTTGATATCATACAAAAAAAAAATTTACATCACTGCGAAATTTAACGTTTATTCTTAAGGTATAAATATCTTTAATCAATTAACCCAAAATATTTCAAAAATTCGTCATGAGTTAAATTAGGTCATGGAACCGAAATTACTTTACCGAAAAGAGGGGCGTATATTTTTGATAATATTTGATTGATTAAAGTGGGATAAAAGCCAAAAAGATTTTTAATTTTATTTTTACCATGTTTTTAAAATTAATATATAAATCTTAAATTGATATTGTAAACTTTTTAAATCAATATATTTAAGTTTGTAAATATTTGAGAAATTAATATTTTTAATATAAGTTTGTATGTATAAAAACAAAAATATACTTTAAGTTTGTTGTGAATTTTTAAAATATGAATTTTTAATTTTATGCATTTTAAATTTAAGTTTGGTGTGAATTTAAAAAACAAAAATTTACTTTATCTCATTAAGTTAAAAATATGATTTTTAAAATTCGTCGTGAGTTGAAGATTAGGTCGTTGAACCGAAATTGCTTTACCCGAGGGCGGGACGAGAACTTTTATTATCATTATTTTTAATCTTATTGAATTAAAGTATGCAAAAAACATTAAAAAAACCCAAAAATCTTTACTTTTAAAAACCGCGCTTTGAATTGACAAATTTTAAAATTTTGTAGAGGGATGGACTAGGACATCGATCCGAAACGCCCTCATTCTAAAAAGAAACAAATTTTTAAAATTTTATTAATTTTATGTTTTATAAAGTATAAGGTTTTATAAAAAAAAAAAAAAAAAAAAAAAAAAAAAAAAAAAAACTGAAAATCACTGTAGCCGGCACCCCATGCGATCGCATGGGGTTTATACTTCAACCTCATGCAATCGCATGAGGCTGAAAATTTGGACAGAAACAAAAGCAGTCGACTGTCTGCTCTTTACACCAACACACACACAACATATACGAAAATACTCCCAAATCACCTCTAAAATTCTCAATTTTTCACCGTAATTCGTCATTTTTTTGCTCTAATCATGCCTAGATTCTCATTCTTCAGCAAAAAGGTAAAAATTACACTCCTAAACTCATAAATTTGCTAGTTTTTGTGATAATTACCAATATTTTACCTAATGCAATTTTGTTAATTTCTAGTGTAATTAGTGAAAAATTGTTAGTATTTTATGCATGTATAACCTAGATTGATGCTATTTAACATGATTTGAAGCCAAAAACTTCAAAATTTTTAGAAATCTAGGGTTTATGTGCTTGAGCAATTTGGGGCTTTTTGATATAAACAGGTTATGGCCGATTTTTGTCATGAATTATTGCTTAATTGAGTAATGTAACATGTTTAGGTAGTTAAATGATCCAAACATTGATCCTAAACATGATTTTTAAAGATTAAAGTGGACTTTTTAGGTGCAAAATTCATGAACTTGATTAATTTGATATATTTATCATTTGAGACTTGTTTAATTATTAGTAATGACTATTTTGACATGTTATTTGAGTTAAATGCATATGAACTTTGTATACATTTTCATATGTGCTCAATTGAAAAAGTATAGAATTGTAAAAAATGTGAAAATGTGTATAAGTTTAATTTTGATTTAACATGTTATTGTGATTGTTTTAAGTTGTTATTTTGCTAACACTAATGCATATTTGGATGCACAAATTTTGTGTTTAATGTGTTTTGCAGAAAGCCGATACTGGAGGTTCAGGAGCATCATCATCTAGACAGCCTGCTCCAGCTCCAGAACCAGAACCAGAAATGCAATATGAACCTGAACAACAACCACAATAGGAACCACAACATCAGCCTGAACAGCACGTACCCTATTATGATCCGCTACAGTTACCTAATGAATTAACAGTATTTCCGCCACATCCACCTGTAGAATACCCAACGATATCGGAACACACATTGCATCCTAATTTGAGATTCGATAGACGATGGAGAGATTATCCATCATACCAAAGTAATAAGTTCAAATTAGTAACAAAAGAGGTAGAGGTGCCAAGGGTAATTGATTGGAATCTTTTGGAAACGGTCCATCTAGCTGACCGTGTTAGACAGCTTTTGGTACAAAGGTATGGCAGTTCTTCTTTTACAGATTGGATACGTTTTTTCACCATTCGTAGACCTGTATATAAGGAATGGTGTGTTGAGCTGATGAGTACTATAGCGTTAAATGTAGATGTAGATAGGTTAGATGATAGAAGTTTTCTTAGATTTATCCTTGGCGGTAGGATGTACAGATTGTCCATGTTGGACATGGCCAGGGCATTACAGATTTACACTCCTAGTGAATTGCTACTACCCGATTGTATGAGTTTGATTTATCGTGGGGAAAGGGTAGATAGGAACTTTGACGCTCACGCCGTTTGGAGGCGTATGTCAAACTATAATGTTTTTACACTAGGAGGTGAACACTCCTACTTACATATTAACAAAGCCGAGCTTCGTGTGATTCATAGATTTTTAGCTAACTCGATTACACAAAGAGGTCACAATAAGGAGAAACTGACCTTACATGATTTATTTTACCTAAAGTGTATTCGGGACCCGAGAAGCTTTGTTAATATCCCTTACTGTGTTGGGTTTTATTTATCTAAAATGGTAGAAGGAATGCAGGAAGGGAGTATAATAGGAGGAGGTATTTTTGTTACTCTCATTGGAGAGTATTTAGGTGTTGATAGGAACCGAGGTGGTCCATTACAACTTTGTAGAGAACAGGATGAGACCATAGGATTGCGGGTTTATGTAGGTGCTAAGGTATTGAAAAGTAGACGTAACCAGGCACTTCCCTATGAAGGTAATCATCCACGGGTAGAAAGGGGTTCAGACGAAGAAATGGAGGAAGCGGAAGACATCAGGGATGTCATTCGAGATGCTATTCTTGACGTCCACGTTCGTATAGATGATGAATCAATGACGAGCGCGGCCAGACATAGTATGTACGAGAAGTGGAAATCCGAGAGAGTATACGAGGATTATAGGCGACGCCAACACGATAGCTGGTTAGTTCATCAGCACCAAATCATGAGCCAGCTATCATATCAGGTACCAAATAATTACGTGCCTACTCGACCTGCTTATTTTCCGCCACACAGCCCCGAGATCCGACCACCCTTTAACCGGTATGACTATAACCAAGCCTATCAGGACACCTATAACCAACAATGGAACCCACCTGACGAGATGAACTGGAACCCCTATCCAGACTGATTTGGTTCCATTTGGTTATTTTTATGATTTTTATGTTTTTATCTTTTTACTTTTTCATGTTTAAACTTATGTTATTGGATATATTTGTGTAATTTTTATCATTTTTATTATTATTATGTACTAATATTTCACATTTAGGATTTGAAAGTGGGATATTAAGTCTCATTTCAAATTGCCATGCATGTTTATATTTGTATGTATGTATATTGTCGATTGTACAAAACAGGGTAAAACAGCGCATTTTCAAAGACTGGCATTAAGTTCAGCAAAAGCAACTAATTTTGACGACAAGATGAAAAATAAATGTGATGTAATAACAAGACGGAATGAACAAATGATATGCTCCATTTATCATTCAGCAAACAAACGCCAATATGTTTGGAAACTTTGGTAAAATTTAATCATTTTTCTGCGCTAATCACCCTCAATAATTTAAATTGTTACTGATTTCTTGCAAATGAGGGCATTGCAAGATCTTAAGTGTGGGAAGGGGTTAAATTCTTTCGGAATTTTAAAATTTTTACTTTATACACTTGGTTACCATTAAAAATACTAGTAACGCAGTAGTTGTATTAGAATCTGGTGCTCTCTGATAATAAAGAACAGCTCTAGTCTTATATACTGACTACCCAATTCTAGTAAAATTTTTCAAAATTTTCAATTAAATGAACTCAAAATCATGTTTATACATATTTATGAACGATAAAACTAGGTGTTAACACCGAAATTATTGTTACCTCGGAAAGGACATAAATTGAGAAATAAACCAAAATGTTAGAATTCACTTAAAATGGAATAGAGGACAATAAAAAGGAAAATAAAAGCCAAGTGTGGGAAAATTACCAAGTTATTCAAAACATATATCACATATTTTTGTACAAATAATTGAAAATACTTTTGTTTTGAACGAAAATAATCAGTTTTACCCGGTTTATGGTAATACTTTTGAAAGAATGATGGATCTACACGATGAATCAATTCCATCATTTAAAGGAAGTAAAGTCTTTCTTGATTTAGGTCAAGAAGTTGTCGTTCAGACCAGCTATAGGTTGACGAAAAATCTAGAAAAGTCAACACTAAAATCAGCAGGAAATCCACAGACCTCAGCATCAAACAGGGTCGCCAAGTGGTCAGACTTATCCTAACGATGAGAGGATCTGTCTTGTAAAATGGGGAGGACGCCGTGCAAATTAGCTGGATAAGACTAATGAATCAGACCTCCCAGAAAGGATAATCTCCTTAAAGATCAAAAATCAGCTTTTAAGACTGATATTACTCAATCCTAGAGATTGACCTTAAAGATTGAGAATTACAAACTCATGGAATTCAATGATATCTAAACTCGAGCTTGAACGAGAAAATATTTTGATCAAAATTTCAAACCAATTTATTTTCTGAAAACCTATTTTCAATGCATTCATTACCATTGAACGTAAAATCCTAGGAATTTACCTGGAATTCATTAGGTCACCTGAACAAAATCGGGTGTCAACCGTAAGAACGGTGGTTGCATAGCATGGTCAAAGACAGGACCTTGTGCCAGACCGAAAAATTATAAGGGTGAGCTTTACTATTGCTCCTACCAAGGATAGTAATTGCGTCCGACACGTTATAAGACAATAATTAAAAGCATGTCAGGGGACATTGCTTTAACAGTTGCTTGTTCAACGCTTTCCTTTACAACTGGACGGTAGTTTACCAAAAGGTAATATTCGAAACAAGTAAACTGGACGTGTTGCTTTCCCAATACAAGGTTAGCAAGTAGGTGACACAAAACCACAAGTTTTGAGCTAAAGTTTTCAAATCTAAAACCCACCAAACCCACAAAAAGAATTTGCAAACACCGGTGAAGGGTTATTCCGTAAAACTTATCTAGGGTAAAAGCTAGAATGAAATTTTCAAAAGATCAAATGTTTTCATAAAAATCCTATTTCTTTAAGGATCTAAATTTTTATAAGTCATGTGGGACTGTAAACCACATCGTTACTACCATTGTTTATACCACCGTAAAGAAATCACTGATGTACAAAGTGTGAAGAATAAAGAAGTGATTCTAGTATTTCAAGACTATATTGCTTGAGGACAAGCAACGCTCAAGTGTGGGAATATTTGATAATGCTAAAAACGAACATATATTTCATAGCATTATTCCTCAAGAAAGACAAGCTTTTAGTTGCAATTGTTCTATTTACAAGTGATATTCGTTTAAATAATAAAAGGTAAAGACAAAAGACAGATTCGACGAATTGAAGATGCAAACGACCAAAAAGCTCAAAAATACAAAATACAATCAAAGAGTTTCCAATTATTGATAAGAAACGTCTCGAAATTACAAGAGTACAAGATTCAAAACACAAAGTACAAGATATTAAATTATACGCAAGGACGTTCGAAAATCCGGAACCGGGACCAGAGTCAACTCTCAACGCTCGACGCAACGGACTAAAAATTACAAGTCAACGGAGTACAAGAATATAATATAATATATATAATTAAATTAAATTATATATATTATATTATATAATAAATAAATAAGCAGCCCACGTTTTTGTAGACTTTTGAGCCTCCCCAGCTGGCCATGCGATCGCATGAGCCTGAAGGGTAAAGCTCATGCGATCGCATGAGCACCTTTTCCAGCCCACATGCCCTATAAAAACGAGTGTTTGGTTCATCAATATCCATCTTTCTTTCTCTCTATCAAACGTATTATATATATATATATATATATATATATATATATATATATATATATATATATATATATATATATATATATATATATATATATATATATATTATAATTTTAATTTTAATTTTAATTTTAATTTCTAATAATAAGGGTATGTTAGCGAATGTTGTAAGGGTGTAAGTCGAAATTCTGTCCGTGTAACGCTACGCTATTTTTAATCATTGTAAGTTATGTTCAACCTTTTTAATTTAATGTCTCGTAGCTAAGTTATTATTATGCTTATTTAATCCGAAGTAATCATGATGTTGGGCTAATTACTAAAATTGGGTAATTGGGCTTTGTACCATAATTGGGGTTTGGAAAAAAGAACGACACTTGTAAAAATTAGACTATGGGCTATTAATGGGCTTTATATTTGTTTAACTAAATGATAGTTTATTAATTTTAATATAAAGATTTACAATTGGACGTCCCTATAAATAACCATATACACTCGATCGGACACGATGGGCGGGATATTTATATGTACGAATAATCGTTCATTTAACCGGATACGGAAATGGATTAATTGTCTATGGAATTATTAAAACAGGGGTAAAATTATGTACAAGGACACTTGGCATAATTGATAACAAAGTATTAAAACCTTGGGTTACACACAGTCGATATCCTGCTGTAATTATTAAACAAAGTATTAAAACCTTGTTACAGTTTAAGTCCCCAATTAGTTGGAATATTTGACTTCGGGTATAAGGATAATTTGACGAGGATACTCGCACTTTATATTTATGACTGATGGACTGTTATGGACAAAAACCAGACGGACATATTAAATAATCCAGGACAAAGGACAATTAACCCATGGGCATAAAACTAAAATCAACAAGTCAAACATCATGATTACGAAAGTTTAAAATAGCATAATTCTTTTATTTCATATTTAATTTCCTTTATTTTATATTTAATTGCACTTTTAATTATTGCACTTTTATTTATTGTTTTTGTATTTAATTGCACTTTTAATTATCGTACTTTTTAATTATCACAATTTTATTTTATCGCACTTTTATTTATCGCAATTTCCTTATCGTTATTTACTTTACGCTTTAAATTAAGTCTTGTATTTATTTTTAATATTTTACATTAGGTTTTAACTGCGACTAAGTTTTAAAATCGATAAACTGGTCATTAAACGGTAAAAACCCCCCTTTTATAATAATAATATTACTTACATATATATATTTGTATTTTTATAAATTAAACTAATATAGCGTTAAGCTTTGTTTAAAAAATTCCCTGTGGAACGAACCGGACTTACTAAAAACTACACTACTGTACGATTAGGTACACTACCTATAAGTGTTGTAGCAAGGTTTAAGTATATCCATTCTATAAATAAATATCTTGTGTAAAATTGTATCGTATTTAATAGTATTTAGTTGTAAAAATAAAGCTATTTCATATACGCCTTTTACAACATCATAAGGCATTTCTGGAAAATCTTTCAAATGTTTGACAAGTTAATTTCGCCATAACTAAATGTGCTGATGAATTCTGACCGACTCTAGACAAGATTTCCTCAATCATATCCTCTGGTAGGTCTTCTAAAATATTCGGTTGTCTACCCTTAACGTCCATTTCGTTTTTATACTGTAAAATAGACAAGGATTAGATTCGTAATAACAAACAATACAAGCAATTTTTACATAGAACATAAAAGTACAAGCACACTACAATACATTTATTACACAACATGCTCACACCCCTTTAATCTGAATCACTGGTTTCTTCTTCTTCGGAATTGGTTCTTTTTCCTAATCTTCTAAGGATATATGATGTTCCTCTAATACGAGTCATTGTTTTCCACATTGGTTTAGAAAAACCTAGTGGTTTAGAGGTTCCCGGGTTATTGTCACGATATTGCAAATACGGGTGTTGACGGTACATATAAAGTTCATCGGGGTCGGAATCAGATTTCTCAATTTTGATGCCTTTTGAAATGTCCCGTTCTTATTGATTAAAAACGTTCCATATTAATTGATTTCGTTGCGAGGTTTTGACCTCTATATGAGACATTTTTCAAAGACTGCATTCATTTTTAAAACAAACCATAACCTTTATTTCATAGATAAAGGTTTTAAAAAGCTTTACGTAGATTATCAAATAATGATAATCTAAAATATCCTGTTTACACACGACCATTACATAATGGTTTACAATACAAATATGTTACAACAAAATAAGTTTCTTGAATGCAGTTTTTACACAATATCATACAAGCATGGACTCCAAATCTCGTCCTTATTTAAGTATGCGATAGCGGAAGCTCTTAATAATCACCTGAGAATAAACATGCTTAAAACGTCAAAAAAAATGTTGGTAAGTTATAGGTTTAACCTATATATATCAAATCATAATAATAGACCACAAGATTTCATATTTCAATACACATCCCATACATAGAGATAAAAATCATTCATATGGTGAACACCTGGTAACCGACATTAACAAGATGCATATATAAGAATATCCCCATCATTCCGGGACACCCTTCGGACATGATATAAATTTCGAAGTACTAAAGCATCCGGTACTTTGGATGGGGTTTGTTAGGCCCAATAGATCTATCTTTAGGATTTGCGTCAATTAGGGTGTCTGTTCCCTAATTCTTAGATTACCAGACTTAATAAAAAGGGGCATATTCGATTTCGATAATTCAACCATATAATGTAGTTTCACGTACTTGTGTCTATTTTGTAAATCATTTATAAAACCTGCATGTATTCTCATCCCAAAAATATTAGATTTTAAAAGTGGGACTATAACTCACTTTCACATATTTTTACTTCGTCGGGAAGTAAGACTTGGCCACTGGTTGATTCACGAACCTATAACAATATATACATATATATCAAAGTATGTTCAAAATATATTTACAACACTTTTAATATATTTTGATGTTTTAAGTTTATTAAGTCAGCTATCCTCGTTAGTAACCTACAACTAGTTGTCCACAGTTAGATGTACAGAAATAAATCGATAAATATTATCTTGAATCAATCCACGACCCAGTGTATACATATCTCAGTATTGATCACAACTCAAACTATATATATTTTGGAATCAACATCAACCCTGTATAGCTAACTCCAACATTCACATATAGAGTGTCTATGGTTGTTCCGAAATATATATAGATGTATCGACATGATAGGTCGAAACATTGTATACGTGTCTATGGTATCTCAAGATTACATAATATACAATACAAGTTGATTAAGTTTTGGTTGGAATAGATTTGTTACCAATTTTCACGTAGCTAAAATGAGAAAAATTATCCAATCTTGTTTTACCCATAACTTCTTCATTTTAAATCCGTTTTGAGTGAATCAAATTGCTATGGTTTCATATTGAACTCTATTTTATGAATCTAAATAGAAAAAGTATAGGTTTATAGTCGGAAAAATAAGTTACAAGTCGTTTTTGTAAAGGTAGTCATTTCAGTCGAAAGAACGACGTCTAGATGACCATTTTAGAAAACATACTTCCACTTTGAGTTTAACCATAATTTTTGGATATAGTTTCATGTTCATAATAAAAATCATTTTCTAAGAATAACAACTTTTAAATCAAAGTTTATCATAGTTTTTAATTAACTAACCCAAAACAGCCCGCGGTGTTACTACGACGGCGTAAATCCGGTTTTACGGTGTTTTTCGTGTTTCCAGGTTTTAAATCATTAAGTTAGCATATCATATAGATATAGAACATGTGTTTAGTTGATTTTAAAAGTCAAGTTAGAAGGATTAACTTTTGTTTGCGAACAAGTTTAGAATTAACTAAACTATGTTCTAGTGATTACAAGTTTAAACCTTCGAATAAGATAGCTTTATATGTATGAATCGAATGATGTTATGAACATCATTACTACCTTAAGTTCCTTGGATAAACCTACTGGAAAAGAGAAAAATGGATCTAGCTTCAACGGATCCTTGGGTGGCTCGAAGTTCTTGAAGCAGAATCATGACACGAAAACAAGTTCAAGTAAGATCATCACTTGAAATAAGATTGTTATAGTTATAGAAATTGAACCAAAGTTTGAATATGATTATTACCTTGTATTAGAATGATAACCTACTGTAAGAAACAAAGATTTCTTGAGGTTGGATGATCACCTTACAAGATTGGAAGTGAGCTAGCAAACTTGAAAGTATTCTTGATTTTATGAAACTAGAACTTTTGAAATTTATGAAGAACACTTAGAACTTGAAGATAGAACTTGAGAGAGATCAATTAGATGAAGAAAATTGAAGAATGAAAGTGTTTGTAGGTGTTTTTGGTCGTTGGTGTATGGATTAGATATAAAGGATATGTAATTTTGTTTTCATGTAAATAAGTCATGAATGATTACTCATATTTTTGTAATTTTATGAGATATTTCATGCTAGTTGCCAAATGATGGTTCCCACATGTGTTAGGTGACTCACATGGGCTGCTAAGAGCTGATCATTGGAGTGTATATACCAATAGTACATACATCTAAAAGCTGTGTATTGTACGAGTACGAATACGGGTGCATACGAGTAGAATTGTTGATGAAACTGAACGAGGATGTAATTGTAAGTATTTTTGTTAAGTAGAAGTATTTTGATAAGTGTCTTGAAGTCTTTCAAAAGTGTATGAATACATATTAAAACACTACATGTATATACATTTTAACTGAGTCGTTAAGTCATCGTTAGTCGTTACATGTAAATGTTGTTTTGAAACCTTTAGGTTAACGATCTTGTTGAATGTTGTTAACCCATTGTTTATTATAACAAATGAGATGTTAAATTATTATATTATCATGATATTATGATATATAATATATCTTAGTATGATGTATATACAGTTAAATGTCGTTACAACGATAATCGTTACATATATGTCTCGTTTCGAAATCATTAACTTAGTAACCTTATTTTTACATATGTATTTCATTGTTAATACACTTAATAATATATTTACTTATCATTTAACATAATTAACCAAGTGTATCAATATCTTAATATGATTCATATGTACCTAGTAAGACGTTGTTATAACGATAATCGTTATATATATCGTTTTCGAGTTTCTTAAATTAATAGTCTCATTTTTATGTATATAACTCATTGTTAAAATACCTAATGAGATACATACTTATAATAAAAACATGTTAACTATATATATAACCATATATATGTCATCGTATAGTTTTTATAAGTTTTAACGTTCGTGAATCACCGGTCAACTTGGGTGGTCAATTGTCTATATGAAACATATTTCAATTAATCAAGTCTTAACAAGTTTGATTGCTTAACATGTTGGAAACATTTAATCATGTAAATATCAATCTTAATTAATTTATATAAACATGGAAAAGTTCGGGTCACTACAGTACCTACCCGTTAATTAAATTTCATCCCGAAATTTTAAGCTGTTGAAGGTGTTGACGAATCTTCTGGAAATAGATGCGGGTATTTCTTCTTCATCTGATCTTCATGCTCCCAGGTGAACTCGGGTCCTCTACGAGCATTCCATCGAACCTTAACAATTGGTATCTTGTTTTGCTTAAGTCTTTTAACCTCACGATCCATTATTTCTACGGGTTCTTCGATGAATTGAAGTTTTTCGTTGATTTGGATTTCATCTAACGGAATAGTGAGATCTTCTTTAGCAAAACATTTCTTCAAATTCGAGACGTGGAAAGTGTTATGTACAGCCGCGAGTTATTGAGGTAACTCAAGTCGGTAAGCTACTGGTCCGACACGATCAATAATCTTGAATTTAATTTCCCTCGTTTACCAAATCGAACAACGCCTTTCCAAGGTGCAACTTTAAGCATGACCATCTCTCCAATTTCAAATTCTATATCTTTTCTTTTAATGTCAGCGTAGCTCTTTTGTCGACTTTGGGCGGTTTTCAACCGTTGTTGAATTTGGATGATCTTCTCGGTAGTTTCTTGTATAATCTCCGGACCCGTAATCTGTCTATCCCCCAATTCACTCCAACAAATCGGAGACCTGCACTTTCTACCATAAAGTGCTTCAAACGGCGCCATCTCAATGCTTGAATGGTAGCTGTTGTTGTAGGAAAATTCTGCTAACGGTAGATGTCGATCCCAACTGTTTCCGAAATCAATAACACATGCTCGTAGCATGTCTTCAAGCGTTTGTATCGTCCTTTCGCGCTGCCCATCAGTTTGTGGATGATAGGCAGTACTCATGTCTAGACGAGTTCCTAATGCTTGCTGTAATGTCTGCCAGAATCTTGAAATAAATCTGCCATCCCTATCAGAGATAATAGAGATTGGTATTCCATGTCTGGAGACGACTTCCTTCAAATACAGTCGTGCTAACTTCTCCATCTTGTCATCTTCTCTTATTGGTAGGAAGTGTGCTGATTTGGTGAGACGATCAACTATTACCCAAATAGTATCAAAACCACTTGCAGTCCTTGGCAATTTAGTGATGAAATCCATTGTAATGTTTTCCCATTTCCATTCCGGGATTTCGGGTTGTTGAAGTAGACCTGATGGTTTCTGATGCTCAGCTTTGACCTTAGAACACGTCAAACATTCTCCTACGTATTTAGCAACATCGGCTTTCATACCCGGCCACCAAAAATGTTTCTTGAGATCCTTGTACATCTTCCCCGTTCCAGGATGTATTGAGTATCTGGTTTTATGAGCTTCTCTAAGTACCATTTCTCTCATATCTCCAAATTTTGGTACCCAAATCCTTTCAGCCCTATACCGAGTTCCGTCTTCCCGAATATTAAGATGCTTCTCCGATCCTTTGGGTATTTCATCCTTTAAATTTCCCTCTTTTAAAACTCCTTGTTGCGCCTCCTTTATTTGAGTAGTAAGGTTATTATGAATCATTATATTCATAGATTTTACTCGAATGGGTTCTCTGTCCTTCCTGCTCAAGGCATCGGCTACCACATTTGCCTTCCCCGGGTGGTAACGAATCTCAAAGTTGTAATCATTCAACAATTCAATCCACCTACGCTGCCTCATATTCAGTTGTTTCTGATTAAATATGTGTTGAAGACTTTTGTGGTCAGTATATATAATACTTTTGACCCCATATAAGTAGTGCCTCCAAGTCTTTAATGCAAAAACAACCGCGCCTAATTCCAAATCATGCGTCGTATAATTTTGCTCGTGAATCTTCAATTGTCTAGATGCATAAGCAATCACCTTCGTTCGTTGCATTAATACACAACCGAGACCTTGCTTTGATGCGTCACAATAAATCACAAAATCATCATTCCCTTCAGGCAATGACAATATAGGTGCCGTAGTTAGCTTTTTCTTCAATAACTGAAACGCTTTCTCTTGTTCATCCTTCCATTCAAATTTCTTCCCTTTATGCGTTAATGCAGTCAAGGGTTTTGCTATTCTGGAAAAGTCTTGGATGAACCTTCTGTAGTAACCAGCTAGTCCTAAAAACTGGCGTATGTGTTTCGGAGTTTTCGGGGTTTCCCACTTTTCAACAGTTTCTATCTTTGTCGGATCCACCTTAATACCTTCTTTGTTCACTATGTGACCAAGGAATTGAACTTCTTCTAACCAAAATGCACACTTTGAAAACTTAGCATACAATTCTTCCTTCCTCAATACTTCTAACACCTTTCTCAAATGTTCACCGTGTTCTTGGTCATTCTTTGAGTAAATAAGTATGTCATCAATGAAAACAATGACAAACTTGTCAAGGTATGGTCCACACACTCGGTTCATAAGGTCCATGAACACAGCTGGTGCATTAGTTAAACCAAACGGCATGACCATAAACTCGTAATGACCGTAACGTATTCTGAAAGCAGTCTTTGGAATATCATCTTCTTTCACCCGCATTTGATGATACCCGGAACGTAAGTCAATCTTTGAATAAACAGACGAGCCTTGTAGTTGATCAAATAAGTCATCGATTCTCGGTAGTGGGTAGCGGTTCTTGATGGTAAGTTTGTTCAACTCTCGGTAGTCGATACACAACCTGAATGTACCATCTTTCTTCTTGACAAACAAAACAGGAGCTCCCCACGGTGATGTGCTTGGTCGAATGAAACCACGCTCTAAAAGTTCTTGTAATTGGCTTTGCAGTTCTTTCATCTCGCTGGGTGCGAGTCTGTAAGGAGCACGAGCTATTGGTGCAGCTCCTGGTACAAGATCTATTTGAAATTCAACGGATCGATGTGGGGGTAATCCCGGTAATTCTTTCGGAAATACATCGGGAAATTCTTTTGCAATGGGAACATCATTGATGCTCTTTTCTTCAGTTTGTACTTTCTCGACGTGTGCTAGAACAGCATAGAAACCTTTTCTTATTAGTTTTTGTGCCTTCAAATTACTAATAAGATGTAGCTTCGTGTTTCCCTTTTCTCCGTACACCATTAAGGGTTTTCCTTTTTCTCGTATAATGCGAATTGCATTTTTGTAACAAACGATCTCTGCTTTCACTTCTTTCAACCAGTCCATACCGATTATCACATCAAAACTCCCTAACTCTACTGGTATCAAATCAATCTTAAATGTTTCGCTAACCAGTTTAATTTCTCGATTCCGACATATATTATCTGCTGAAATTAATTTACCATTTGCTAATTCGAGTAAAAATTTACTATCCAAAGGCGTCAATGGACAACTTAATTTAGCACAAAAATCTCTACTCATATAGCTTCTATCCGCACCCGAATCAAATAAAACGTAAGCAGATTTATTGTCAATAAGAAACGTACCCGTAACAAGCTCCGGGTCTTCCTGTGCCTCTGCCGCATTAATATTGAAAACTCTTCCGCGGCCTTGTCCATTCGTGTTCTCCTGGTTCGGGCAATTTCTAATAATGTGGCCCGGTTTTCCACATTTATAACAAACTACATTGGCATAACTTGCTCCGACACTACTTGCTCCGCCATTACTCGTTATGACACCATTTGTTCCTTTCGTTCTGTTAACCCCTGGTCCGTAGACATCACACTTCGCCGCGCTATGACCATTTCTTTTATACTTGTTGCAAAATTTGGTGCAGAACCCCGAGTGATACTTTTCACACCTTTGGCATAGCTGCTTCTGATTGTTGTTGTTGTTGCGGTTATTATTGTTGTTGGGATGATTGTTGTAGCTGTTGTTGTTGTTGTTGTTGTTGTTGTTGTTGGGCAGTTTGTTGTAGTTGCGATTGATGTTGCGATTGTTGGGATAATTGTTGCGATTATTGTTGTAATTACTGTTGTTGTTGTATTGGTGATTCTTATCACCGTTTTCCTCCCACTTTCTTTTGACTTGCTTCACATTGGCCTCTTCAGCAGTCTGTTCTTTAATTCTTTCTTCAATCTGGTTCACTAGTTTGTGAGCCATTCTACATGCCTGTTGTATGGAGGCGGGCTCGTGTGAACTTATATCTTCTTGGATTCTTTCCGGTAATCCTTTCACAAACGCGTCGATCTTCTCTTCCTCATCTTCGAATGCTCCCGGACACAATAGGCACAATTCTGTGAATCGTCTTTCGTACGTGGTAATATCAAATCCTTGGGTTCGTAACCCTCTAAGTTTTGTCTTGAGCTTATTGACCTCGGTTCTGGGACGGTACTTCTCGTTCATCAAGTGCTTGAATGCTGACCACGGTAGTGCGTACGTATCGTCTTGTCCCACTTGCTCTAGATAGGTATTCCACCATGTTAACGCAGAACCTGTGAAGGTATGTGTAGCGTACTTCACTTTGTCCTCTTCAGTACACTTACTTATGGCAAACACCGATTCAACCTTCTCGGTCCACCGTTTCAATCCGATCGGTCCTTCGGTTCCATCAAATTCCAAAGGTTTGCAGGCAGTGAATTCTTTGTAGGTGCATCCTACACGATTTCCTGTACTGCTAGATCCAAGGTTATTGTTGGTATGTAGCGCAGCCTGTACTGCGGCTATGTTTGAAGCTAGAAAAGTACGGAATTCCTCTTCATTCATATTCACGGTGTGTCGAGTAGTCGGTGCCATTTCCTTCAAAATAGTTAAATGGAATAAGTTAATCATACAGAATATTAAGAGTAGTTAATAGTATTTCGTAGCATAATATGAACTCATTTATAAAAGCTTTTTCTTCATATTAGCGTTTTATAAGTTTAAATTCGGGTAGTACCTACCCGTTAAGTTCATACTTAGTAGCTAATATACAATTCAACTACTACAATTCTATATGAAAAACTGATTATAATAATATTTCGCGTTCAAACTTTTATACAATATTTTACAAACTTACAATACCGCTTATTTTACATAAAGCATGAAATATAGCACACAATAACTTTGATACAAGATAGTTGTGAAGATAATTCTAGCTAGTACACAAGTCGTTCAGCAAAGGCAATAAAGACACGTACTTCATACGTCCAGAAACAAGTCATGCATTCTGGTTTTACTAGGACTACTTCCCATCCTTGGTCTTGTGGAACATAACCGTTATGGCCGTTGATAAGACAGCGTGTTGTAACGTCGTCAAAGGGACGAGGGTTACGTAATGTCCAACAGTCCCGTAACAGTCTAAAAACCTCATTTCTTACCCCAATTACCGACTCCGTCACTTGTGGAAATGTTTTGTTTAATAGTTGTAGTCCGATGTTCTTGTTCTCACTTTGGTGAGAAGCGAACATTACTAATCCGTAAGCATAACATGCTTCTTTATGTTGCATGTTAGCCGCTTTTTCTAAATCACGAAGTCCAATATTCGGATATATTGAGTCAAAATAATTTCTTAACCCGTTGCGTAAAATAGCATTTGGGTTCCCCGCAATATATGCGTCAAAGTAAACACATCATAACTTATGGGTTTCCCAATGTGATATCCCCCATCTTTCAAATGAAAGTCTCTTATAAACCAAGACATTCTTGGAACGTTCTTCGAATGTCTTACAAACTGATCTCGCCTTAAATAGTTGTGCCGAAGAATTCTGACCGACTTTAGACAAGATTTCATCAATCATGTCTCCGGGTAGGTCTCTTAAAATATTGGGTTGTCTATCCATTTTGTGTTTTTATACTATAAAATAGACAAGAGTTAGATTCATAAAAAAAAATACTTATTAATACAAGCAATTTTTACATATATCATAAAGCATAAGCACACTATATTACATATATTACACCACACGAATACAACTATCTTATTCCGACTTGCTTGTTTCTTCTTCTTCGGTTTTGGTTCGTTTTGCCAAGTTTCTAAGGATATATGATGTTCCCCTAATACGAGCCGTCGTTATCCACATTGGTTTAGAAAAACCTGGTGGTTTAGAGGTTCCCGGGTCATTGTTACAACTTAAGGACTTCGGGGGTTGACGATACATATAAAGTTCATCGGGGTTGGAATTAGATTTCTCTATTTTTATGCCCTTTCCCTTATTATTTTCTTTTGCCTTTTTAAATTCAGTTGGGGTAATTTCTATAACATCATCGGAATTCTCGTCAGAATCCGATTCATCGGAGAATTGGTAATCCTCCCAATATTTTGCTTCCTTGGCGGAAACACCATTGACCATAATTAACCTTGGTCGATGGTTGAGTATTTTCTTTTACTTAACCGTTTTATTATTTCCCCCACCGGTTCTACTTCTTCATCCGGTTCCGATTCTTCTTCTGGTTCCGATTCTTCTTCCGGTTCCGACTCTTCTTCCGGTTCCTCTTCGGGAACTTGTGAATCAGTCCACGAATCATTTCAATTTACATTTGACTCTTCATTATTATTAGGTGAGTCAATGGGACTTGTTCTAGAGGTAGACATCTATCACATAATATCAAACGCGTTAAGAGATTAATATATCACATAATATTCACATGTTAAAAATATATAGTTTCCAACAAAATTTGTTAAGCAATCATTTTTCAAGTAAACACGGTCGAAGTCCAGACTTACTAATGCATCCTAACAAACTCGATAAGACACACTAATGCAAAATTCTGGTTCTCTAAGACCAACGCTCGGATACCAACTGAAATGTCCCGTTCTTATTGATTAAAAACGTTCCATATTAATTGATTTCGTTGCGAGGTTTTGACCTCTATATGAGACATTTTTCAAAGACTGCATTCATTTTTAAAACAAACCATAACCTTTATTTCATAGATAAAGGTTTTAAAAAGCTTTACGTAGATTATCAAATAATGATAATCTAAAATATCCTGTTTACACACGACCATTACATAATGGTTTACAATACAAATATGTTACAACAAAATAAGTTTCTTGAATGCAGTTTTTACACAATATCATACAAGCATGGACTCCAAATCTCGTCCTTATTTAAGTATGCGACAGCAGAAGCTCTTAATAATCACCTGAGAATAAACATGCTTAAAACGTCAAAAAAAATGTTGGTGAGTTATAGGTTTAACCTATATATATCAAATCATAATAATAGACCACAAGATTTCATATTTCAATACACATCCCATACATAGAGATAAAAATCATTCATATGGTGAACACCTGGTAACCGACATTAACAAGATGCATATATAAGAATATCCCCATCATTCCGGGACACCCTTCGGACATGATATAAATTTCGAAGTACTAAAGCATCCGGTACTTTGGATGGGGTTTGTTAGGCCCAATAGATCTATCTTTAGGATTCGCGTCAATTAGGGTGTCTGTTCCCTAATTCTTAGATTACCAGACTTAATAAAAAGGGGCATATTCGATTTCGATAATTCAACCATAGAATGTAGTTTCACGTACTTGTGTCTATTTTGTAAATCATTTATAAAACCTGCATGTATTCTCATCCCAAAAATATTAGATTTTAAAAGTGGGACTATAACTCACTTTCACAGATTTTCACTTCGTCGGGAAGTAAGACTTGGCCACTGGTTGATTCACGAACCTATAACAATATATACATATATATCAAAGTATGTTCAAAATATATTTACAACACTTTTAATATATTTTGATGTTTTAAGTTTATTAAGTCAGCTGTCCTCGTTAGTAACCTACAACTAGTTGTCCACAGTTAGATGTACAGAAATAAATCGATAAATATTATCTTGAATCAATCCACGACCCAGTGTATACATATCTCAGTATTGATCACAACTCAAACTATATATATTTTGGAATCAACCTCAACCCTGTATAGCTAACTCCAACATTCACATATAGAGTGTCTATGGTTGTTCCGAAATATATATAGATGTGTCGACATGATAGGTCGAAACATTGTATACGTGTCTATGGTATCTCAAGATTACATAATATACAATACAAGTTGATTAAGTTTTGGTTGGAATAGATTTGTTACCAATTTTCACGTAGCTAAAATGAGAAAAATTATCCAATCTTGTTTTACCCATAACTTCTTCATTTTAAATCCGTTTTGAGTGAATTAAATTGCTATGGTTTCATATTGAACTCTATTTTATGAATATAAATAGAAAAAGTATAGGTTTATAGTCAGAAAAATAAGTTACAAGTCGTTTTTGTAAAGGTATTCATTTCAGTCGAAAGAACGACGTCTAGATGACCATTTTAGAAAACATACTTCCACTTTGAGTTTAACCATAATTTTTGGATATAGTTTCATGTTCATAATAAAAATCATTTTTTCAGAATAACAACTTTTAAATCAAAGTTTATCATAGTTTTTAATTAACTAACCCAAAACAGCCCGCGGTGTTACTACGACGGCGTAAATCCGGTTTTACGGTGTTTTTCGTGTTTCCAGGTTTTAAATCATTAAGTTAGCATATCATATAGATATAGAACATGTGTTTAGTTGATTTTAAAAGTCAAGTTAGAAGGATTAACTTTTGTTTGCGAACAAGTTTAGAATTAACCAAACTATGTTCTAGTGATTACAAGTTTAAACCTTCGAATAAGATAGCTTTATATGTATGAATCGAATGATGTTATGAACATCATTACTACCTTAAGTTCCTTGGATAAACCTACTGGAAAAGAGAAAAATGGAACTAGCTTCAACGGATCCTTGGGTGGCTCGAAGTTCTTGAAGCAGAATCATGACACGAAAACAAGTTCAAGTAAGATCATCACTTGAAATAAGATTGTTATAGTTATAGAAATTGAACCAAAGTTTGAATATGATTATTACCTTGTATTAGAATGATAACCTACTGTAAGAAACAAAGATTTCTTGAGGTTGGATGATCACCTTACAAGATTGGAAGTGAGCTAGCAAACTTGAAAGTATTCTTGATTTTATGAAACTGGAACTTTTGAAATTTATGAAGAACACTTAGAACTTGAAGATATAACTTGAGAGAGATCAATTAGATGAAGAAAATTGAAGAATGGAAGTGTTTGTAGGTGTTTTTGGTCGTTGGTGTATGGATTAGATATAAAGGATATGTAATTTTGTTTTCATGTAAATAAGTCATGAATGATTACTCATATTTTTGTAATTTTATGAGATATTTCATGCTAGTTACCAAATGATGGTTCCCACATGTGTTAGGTGACTCACATGGGCTGCTAAGAGCTGATCATTGGAGTGTATATACCAATAGTACATACATCTAAAAGCTGTGTATTGTACGAGTACGAATACGGGTGCATACGAGTAGAATTGTTGATGAAACTGAACGAGGATGTAATTGTAAGTATTTTTGTTAAGTAGAAGTATTTTGATAAGTGTCTTGAAGTCTTTCAAAAGTGTATGAATACATATTAAAACACTACATGTATATACATTTTAACTGAGTCGTTAAGTCATCGTTAGTCGTTACATGTAAATGTTGTTTTGAAACCTTTAGGTTAACGATCTTGTTGAATGTTGTTAACCCATTGTTTATTATAACAAATAAGATGTTAAATTATTATATTATCATGATATTATGATATATAATATATCTTAGTATGATGTATATACAGTTAAATGTCGTTACAACGATAATCGTTACATATATGTCTCGTTTCGAAATCATTAAGTTAGTAGCCTTATTTTTACATATGTATTTCATTGTTAATACACTTAATAATATATTTACTTATCATTTAACATAATTAACCAAGTGTATCAATATCTTAATATGATTCATATGTACCTAGTAAGACGTTGTTATAACGATAATCGTTATATATATCGTTTTCGAGTTTCTTAAATTAATAGTCTCATTTTTATGTATATAACTCATTGTTAAAATACCTAATGAGATACATACTTATAATAAAAACATGTTAACTATATATATAACCATATATATGTCATCGTATAGTTTTTATAAGTTTTAACGTTCGTGAATCACCGGTCAACTTGGGTGGTCAATTGTCTATATGAAACATATTTCAATTAATCAAGTCTTAACAAGTTTGATTGCTTAACATGTTGGAAACATTTAATCATGTAAATATCAATCTTAATTAATTTATATAAACATGGAAAAGTTCGGGTCACTACACCTTTTCCCTTATTATTTTCTTTTGCCTCATTAAATTGGGTCGGGTAATTTCTATAACATCATCAGAATCCTTATCAGGATCTGATTCATCGAAAAATTGGTAATTTTCTCAATATTTTGCTTCCTTAGCGGAAACACCATTGACCATTATTAACTTTGGTCCATTGGTTGAGGATTTTCTTTTATTTGACCGGTTTTCTGTGGTTCCTACTATTCCCCCCTCCGAAACCTCCTCTTCTTCTGGTTCCTCTTCTTCCGGTTCCTCTTCTTCCGGTTCCGTTTCCTCTTCTTCCGGTTCTTCGGGAACTTGTGAATCTTGCCAATATATATTCAACTCTTCGTTATTATTAGGTGAGTCAATGGGATTTGTGCTAGAGGTAGACATCTATCACACAATATCAAACATGTTAAGAGATTAATATATCACATAATATTTACATGTTAATAATATATAGTTTCCAACAAAAATGTTAAGCAATCTTTTTTAAAGAAAACACGGTCGAAGTCCAGACTCACTAATGCACCCTAACAAACTCGATAAGACACACTAATGCAAATTTTCTGGTTCTCTAAGACCAACGCTCGGATACCAACTGAAATGTCCCGTTCATATTGATTATAAACGTTCCATATTAATTGATTTTGTTGCGAGGTTTTGACCTCTATATGAGACGTTTTTCAAAGACTGCATTCATTTTTAAAACAACCATAACCTTTATTTTATCAATAAAGGTTTTAAAAACATTACGTAGATTATCAAATAATGATAATCTAAAATATACTGTTTACACACGACCATTACATAATGGTTTACAATAGAAATATATTACATCGACATATGTTTCTTGAATGCAGTTTTTACACAATATCATACAAACATGGACTCCAAATCTTGTCCTTATTTTAGTATGCAACAGCGGAAGCTCTTAGTATTCACCTGAGAATAAACATGCTTTAAACATCAACAAAAATGTTGGTGAGTTATAGGTTTAACCTATATATATCAAATCGTAACAATAGACCACAAGATTTCATATTTCAGTACACATCCCATACATAGAGATAAAAATCATTCATATGGTGAACACCTGGTAACCGACATTAACAAGATGCATATATATAAGAATATCCCCATCATTCCGGGATACCCTTCGGATATGATATAAATTTGGAAGTACTAAAGCATCCGGTACTTTGGATGGGGTTTGTTAGGCCCAATAGATCTATCTTTAGGATTCGCGTCAATTAGGGTGTCTGTTCCCTAATTCTTACTTTACAAGACTTAATAAAAAGGGGCATATTCGATTTCGATAATTCAACCATAGAATGTAGTTTCACATACTTGTGTCTATTTTATAAATCATTTATAAAACCTGCATGTATTCTCATCCTAAAAATATTAGATTTTAAAAGTGGGACTATAACTCACTTTCACATATATTTCCTTCCTCGGAAATAAGACTTAGCCAAGGATCGATTTACAAACCTATACAAATATGTACATATATATCAAAGTATGATCAAAATATAATTACAACCATTTTTATTATGTTTTAAAGATTTGAGTGTATTAAGTCAGCTGTCCTCATTAGTAACCTACAACTAGTTGTCCACAGTTAGATGTACAGAAATAAATCGATATATATTATCTTGAATTAATCCACGACCCATTGTATACACGTCTCAGGCTAGATCACAACTCAATGTATATATATTTTTAGAATCAACATCAACCCTGTATAGCTAACTCCAATATTACTGCATATAGAGTGTCTATGGTTGTTTCAAATAATATATATACATGGGTCGATATGATATGTCAAAATATTTGCATACGTGTCTATGGTATCCCAAGATTACATAATATATTAGAATACATGTATAATACAATTTAAGTTAGCTAGGATATGATTTGTATAGATTTGTTAAACATTTCATGTAGCTAAAAAGATCAAAAATATCCAATCTTGTTTTACCCATAACTTCTTCATTTTAAATCCGTTTTGAGTGAATCAAATTGCTATGATTTCATATTGAACTCTAATTTAAGAATCCAAACATAAAAAGGTTAATAGTTAGAAATGTAAGTTACATGTCAATTACTAAAGAGGTAGTCATTTCCGTCGAAAGAACGACATCTTGATGACCATTTTGAAAAACATACTTTCACTTTGAGTTTAACCAAGATTTTTGGATATAGTTTCATGTTCATATGAAAAATCATTTTCCCAGAAGAACAACTTTTAAATCAAAGTTTATCATAGTTTTTAATTATCCAAACCAAAACAGCCCCCGGTTTCACTACGACGGCGTATATCCGATTTTATGGTGTTCATCGTGTTTCCAGGTTTTAAATCATTAAGTTAGCATATCATATAGATATAGAACATGTGTTTAGTTGATTTTAAAAGTCAAATTAAAAGGATTAACTTTTGTTTGCGAACAAGTTTAGAATTAACTAAACTATGTTCTAGTGATTACAAGTTTAAACCTTCTAATAAGATAGCTTTATATGTATGAATCGAATGATGTTATGAACATCATTACTACCTCAAGTTTTCTGGATAAAACTACTGGAAATAAGAAAAATGGATCTAGCTTCAAAGGATCCTTGGATGGCTTGAAAGTTCTTGAAGCAGAATCATGACACGAAAACAGTTCAAGTAAGATTTTCACTCGAAATAAGATTGTTATAGTTGTAGAAATTGAATCAAAGTTTGAATATGAATATTACCTTGAATTATAAAGATAACCTACTGTAAATAACAAAGGTTCCTTGATCTTAGATGATTACTTGGAATGGATTAGAAAGCCTGGAAGTAAACTTGCAAACTTGGTAGTATTCTTGATTTTTATGAAACTATACTTATGGAATATATGAAGAACACTTAGAACTTGAAGATAGAACTTGAGAGAAATCACTTAGATGAAGAAAATTGAAGAATGAAAGTGTTTGTAGGTATTTTTGATCGTTGGTATATGAATTAGATATAAAGGATGTGTAATTTTGTTTTTATGTAAATAAGTCATGAATGATTACTCATATTTTTGTAATTTTATGAGATATTTCAAGCTAGTTGCCAAATGATGGTTCCCACATGTGTTAGGTGACTCACATGGGCTACTAAAAGCTGATCATTAGAGTGTATATACCAATAGTACATACGTCTAAAAGCTGTGTATTGTACGAGTACAAATACGGGTGCATACCAGTAGAATTGTTGATGAAACTGAATGAGGATGTAATTGTAAGCATTTTTGTTAAGTAAAAGTATTTTGATAAGTGTCTTGAAGTCTTTCAAAAGTGTATGAATACATATTAAAACACTACATGTATATACATTTTAACTGAGTCGTTAAGTCATCGTTAGTCGTTACATGTAAATGTTGATTTGAAACCTTTAAGTTAACGATCATGTTAAATGTTGTTAACCCAATGTTTATTATATCTAAAGAGATGTTAAATTGTTACATTATCATGATATTATGATATATAATATATCTTAGTATGATATATATACAGTTAAATGTCGTTACAACGATAATCGTTACATATAAGTCTCGTTTCGTAATTCTTGAGTTAGTAGTCTTGTTTTTACATATGTAGTTCATTGTTAACACACTTAATAATATATTTTAATATCATTTTATCATGTTAAATATAGTGTATCAATATCTTAATATGATACATATGTATTTAGTAGGCGTTATCATAACGATAATCGTTATATATATCATTTCGAGTTTCTTAACTTAGTAATCTCATTTCTTATGTATATCACACATTGTTAATATACTTAGTGAGATACTTACTCATCATAATCTCATGTCAACCATATATATATATATATATATATATATATATATATATATATATATATATATATATATATATATATATATATGTCTATATATACCACAACATGTAGTTTTTACAAATTTGTAACGTTCGTGAATCGTCGGTCAACTTGGGTGATCAATTGTCTATATGAAACCTATTTCAATTAATCAAGTCTTAACAAGTTTGATTGCTTAATACGTTGGAAACATTTAGTCATGTAAATATCAATCTCAATTAATATATATAAATATGGAAAAGTTCGGGTCACTACAATGGAGTCAAGCCATCCTTAAAATCCAATTTTTTTTATTTTTTTATTGGTAAAATAAGTTATATATAGTTCAAAGCAAAGTACCTGCGATAATCTTTGCACAAACATGTGATAACAGTTCGTATATATTGACGAATCTCCCCACACTTTTTTTCTTCCTTTTTTTCTTTTTTCCTCTATTTCATTTAAATAAATTCTAGTGTTTTGTTGTTTCTCAACTTATATCCTTTTTGAAGTAACGATAATTTTGACTTTGGACACCTAGTTTCACCGTTCATGAACATATTAAACAAGATTTGAATTCATTTAGATTAAAGTTTTTAAATTTTCGCAAAATGTAGAAAATAAACCAAGTGTATAAACCCGAGAGAATTTATAACCTCTCTCCACACTTGAGATCATGCAATGCCCTCATTTGCAATGAAATCAGAAAAATTAAATTTGCGAGGGTAATTAGTATAGAAAGGGAGTCTAAACCTCTTTAGCTAAAAAGCTGTAACTTGAGGGATTTGTTTAATCTGTTGATGTTGATTTGTCCGTCATCCCAATATTACCGTCTCTTTTTTACATGTTCCGTCAAAAATTGATTGTTTTTGCTGAACTTACTGCCAGTCTTTAAAATGCTTTACCCTAATTTGCACATAATACACACTAGAAAAAAATTATTACAAACATGTTTCAAATGGGGCATTGTTACCCCACTCCAAAAATTTATTACAAATAAACTTAAAAATACGAATTTAAAATACATTACACCACACAAATAGAAATAGAAATTGTTTACACATCACACATATAAAAATACTAAAAATGATCACCAACCCTGAAAAGGGTTCCTCGCTCGGGTTCAAGTCCTCCTCGTAGGTTTCCCTGTACGCTCAGTTCGGGTCATAACGTGGATATGGTGGTCTCATCTATTGGTTTCACTCCTGGAACTCGGTGGTTCTGGTGTTTGCAGCGCTGGCGGTGGTGCTTGCGGAGCCGGCGTAAGCCTAACCTCTAAATCGTTCATCATACCCTCCAGGGCTATTATCTAACACGAAGTTTTCTCACTTCTTCTACTAATCCCACTTGATTAGTAGTTGCGATTTGGGGCCGAATGATATCCGAAATTATTTTGATAGAACCCTCGAGGTGAAAAATCCTTGCAAAAAGTGTGTAAACAGTGTTTCGAGTAGGTTCGTCGGTAAGTGGATCAAGTACTCCGACGTTAGGAGGAAAATTTGGTGCATTATAGGGAGAACCTTCTTCATTCCTCCATCGAGTGAGTACAAATCGAACCCACCCCCATGTATTCCAGAAGGACTGGTAGTTAATCATTGGGGCATTCCTGTCACGCTGTATTCGGAGCTAGCTTCGATCTCCATTTCAGGATCGGTGTCAGAACAAGAAGAACTTAAACTATGTGAAGCATTCATATTGAGCGGACAACAATCCAAATCAATATTACAGAAGTAGCAATCAAAGTCCGAAGCAATTATCCTTCGAAGTAAGTAACGAGTAAGCATAAACAATATATATATATATATATATATATATATATATATATATATATATATATATATATATATATATTTACATACTTTAAATCAATAATCTTAAAATAATAAAAACAAAATTTTCGCCCCATTCTCGGGTAGAGTAATTTCGGCTTATACACCTAGTTTTACCCGCGACAAATTTTCAGAATTTATTATTTCAAGTCATCGACAAAAAGTAAATTTTGGTTCTACTAATATAAATTATATTCTTGAATCCAACAGTTAAATTTTTGAGTTGGCAAACAAGAAGTACAGCTGTAACACTTAGCGATATTGTTCACCAATTTAACGAATTAAATTGTCTCGATTTATCACTTAAAAAGTAGAATGTTTTAAAAACATAAATTTTAAATCACACAACTGTACAAAAAACCTAACTTATGAGAAAGGAATTTCAGAATCTCAGAGACCTAACTTAATCACCTCTAGAGAGTTAACCAAATTGATTTTCTATGGCTTCATAGGCGTACCCTCGAAGGTTTAACAACTTTTCCATATAACATTTAACCGGCCCTTCTTTGCATAAAGTTACGAACTCGTAATCAGAATCCATTTGATTCTTTGGGCATTTTCCCTCGTGGAACCACTTTCCACACTTGTAATATTTTTCAAGATGTCGCGCTCTTCATTTTGCAGCAGATTTAGACGTTCCTTGTGCGAAATATTTTCGATTATGTTCTTGCCTTAATTCTCTCCTCACTTTATTACATCTATCCCTAATTTCTAAAACTAATTCGCTCGGAAAATAGGTTTTATTATATTTAAAAATTAATGCGTACATTACTAGAAAATGATTGTATTCAAATCGATTGCGCATTTTGAAAATTTTGGAAATAAGAATGGGGAAAAGACTAGTTATTTAGGGTCTGCTCGGGAAAGACCATCTGAACATATATACATTATAACTTGGTGCATGTTTAATTCTGACTTGTTGCACTCGACTCTTTGCACACTTAGTTATTTTTGGGGTCGAAGTTATAATTAACCTCATCATCAAATTCAAGCGGTCCGTCTATATAGTGTTTAACTCTGTAACCATTAACTTTGAATTCATTTTTGTTCGATTTTATTAGTTCAGTTGTTCCATATGGGAATACTCTTTTGACCACAAATGGTTTAGACCATCTAGATTTCAACTTTCCAGGAAATAACTTGAAATTTGAATTGAAAAGAAGGACGCGATCTCTTCATTATACACCTTTGAGATTTTAAATCGTTTGTCATGCCATTTCTTCGTTTTCTCCTTGTAGATGAGCAAACTTTTATATGCATCATGTCTTAGCTCCTCTAATTCGTTCAGCTGACTTAACCGTAGGCGAACTGCTTCATGCAAATCAAGATTGCATGTCTTAAGAGCCCAAAATGCTTTGTGCTCAATCTCATCCAGGAGATACCATGCTTTTCAGTAAACAAGACGAAAAGGGGTGGTTCCAATTGCAGTTTTATAGGTCGTTCGAAAGGCTCAAAGAGAATCCTCCAGTTTCATTGACCCCTCATTCGAATTTGCACCTACAGTTTTCTCTAGAATGCGTTTTAATGATTGGTTAGTGTTCTCAACTTGTCCACTTGTTTGTGGATGATAAGATGTCGATATTTTATGAGTTACCCCATATCTTTTTAGAACTTTCTCAAGTTGAGCGTTACAAAAATGTGTACCATGATCACTTATCAACGCTTTCGGTGTTCCAAACCGTGCGAAAAGACATTTCAAAAAGTTGACTACAACTCGTTCATCATTTTTTGGTAGAGCTTACGCTCCTGTCCATTTAGATACATAATCAATGGAAACGAGAATGTAGACGTCATTATGTGACTTTGGAAACGGGCCCATAAAATCAATGCCCTAAATGTCGAAAACTTTGCAAACTTGAATGATATTTTGTGGTATATCATCGCGTTGACTTATTTTTCCGGCCATTTGACATGCATCACAGGATTTACATAGAAGATAGGCATCTTTGAAAATAGAAGGCAATAGAATCCAGCCTCATAGACCTTTCTTCCTGTAAGTTGAGGTGCGTAATGCCCTCCTGTAGGTCTTGTGTGACAATGGAGTAACATTTTTCTAGCTTCATTCCCGAATACGCACCGGCGTATTACTCCATCGGGACAACTTTTAAATAGATGTGGATCTTCCCAAAAAAAGTAGTATTTAATGTCACTAAAGAATTTCCTTCATTTTTTATACGACAATCCTTTTTCAAAAAATTCACATGCTAAGTAGTTAGTGAAGTCTGCGAACCATGGTATTTCATTAATATCGATCTTCATGAGATATTCATCTGAAACGACCCAACCCGTATTAAAACAGGCCCATAAATTTTTTTTCCTTTTACTACGCTTTAAATAACACTTTAGGTCCCAATTGTGTTTCCATAAACATCTTTAATACAATAGAAGGTTTAATAAACCTTAAAACATTTAATACATTGATTAATTGTCCAAACGGACATACACGACCCGACTAGTTTAGTTTCCAACCAAAACCGAGCATGGTGATTTGGGAATACGCTACCCAAATCCTAATCGAATACAAAAGCAAGATCTTCTTAGCAACCTAGCCAAGATCTCTAATCCCCAAGCTTACCCGAGCCGCCAAGCATGCGATCCTATAAAAATAGCAACAACGAGAGGGTAAGCTAACGCTTAGTGAATGATAATATACTACATACATATATATGTATAAAATGGACACGCCACACAAATATCAAATACCGCATACCGAAGCATCCATGTATAAGGCAACTACACTAAGCATACCGTACTATCTCTAAGCAACAAGCTAAAGATATCAACAAAGCGTAAGTTCACCAACGACGATGTGAACAACGCCAATAAGCTACACCCGGAGGGTTAGCTACAACACAACATTACATTAATATATATAACAATATAAAACGAATAAGGTTAACCCATTAACCCATTACCGAATACCAAACACCACAATGAAGATTGGCCGAGCTATACGAGCCTTAGTAATCCGAACCCACACGAGATTACTATCTTCGCAACATCGAGGTTGGCCGAACTACACGAGCCTTAGTAATCCGAAACTACACGAGATTACTACCTCAATAAGATGACCGAACTACACGAGTCATCGTGAATCCGAACTACACGCGATTCACTTCTCAACATCAAGACCCACGGTCACGGGATTATAAAATCTACCACATCGGGGTCATCCACTTCACAACAATATCAACCCTTCGCCATTGGGGTTATAACATCCAAATCACCACCACGTGTGATAACGTACACACAAGCGTGTACCTCGCCAAACGTGGTCAACCAAAACGCACAAACGTGCCAATTGGACCTATATACAAGTCCATCAATCCACCTATATGTGAAGTGAGCTCTATGACCGAGAACCACTTTACCCGACCCGCACCCATCCTACACATACACATGCATATAGGATATTAACACTCACCTTGTCGCCTTGAAGAAAATGCTTCCAAGTAATCCGCAACTCGTCAATGGAAAGTACCAAATCCATTATCACAAATTCAACAACACCCTTAGATTGTATCTACAAACCAACCCAATTCGACACTTAGTGCAATTTCGACCCAAATGCACTTCCAAGGACAAACCGCGCCCAAACTAACCAATAATCACTAACACAAGTGATAATGGTCCTAATATGCCAATTAAACCCAAACACAAGTGTTAATACTTATCGTTCTCAAAATCGCCCATAAACCCTAATTTTGACCCATAAGGTCAAAATCTCACCATTTACAAGTTTTGACACCAAAACATGTTTAACTCGGTTTTATACTTCAACTTAATCCATTTTAAGTTTACAAACCTCATCGAATCGACATTCGGGTCATAATCCTCAACAAACCCTAATTTTGACTCTAGTCAAAATTAGTCAACCACGAAAACCCTAAAAGTCTCCAAAACACCAATAATCACTAATGCTAGTTATTGTACGCCATTTAAAAGTCTTAAACATGGTTAAATCATTAACCAACCCAAAACCCGCCTTTAACAACAATAAACCCGAATATTGGTGTTAATCTCCAATTAACAACTAAATGGGTTTCACCTATGAATCATACAATCAAAAGCCCCAAATTTGAATGATGAACACGAAAATGAAATTCGGAGTTAGAGCTTACCACTAGTATCACCGTGTAGCCAAGAACGAGTAGAAAAAACTTGTCAACTACGCCAAAGATCAAAACCCGCTTCTTCCTTTCCAAAATCCCACTTGAATCACTTGAGGATTTTAAGTTTTGAGAGGAAAATAGGAAAGAAAAGGAAAAAGAAAATAAATAAAATGAATGAGTGGATGAGGTTAAAGCCTCAAATCTGGCTCAAACGTGAAAAGACCAAAATGCCCTTGAACTTCATTTAAAATTACAAGAATCCTGTGCCAGTTCGCACTGTATGCCGCGCCGCGGCCTAATTTGTCGCGCCGCGACCTATAACTAGGTCTGGGATCATTTTATATCAAGCTTCTGATCTGGATTCTTTCGAAACGCCGCGCCGCGGCTCCATTTGTCACGTCGCGACACTCTGCTTTCCCTTATTCATTTTTCTCGCGTACTAACTTCAACATGCGAGTACGCCTTGAACCATCCGTAAACTAGTCGTACGCACACTTTACACCTATAAGTCATGTACGGGGAAAACGGGGTGTTACAACTCTCCCCCACTTAGATTCGATCACGTCCTCGTGATCCTAGTCACGAACCCAAACGGACCCACACTCAATGGTCGTCGAACATGCATTTCAAACCGACTTCTACCACAATTTCGCTAACCTGATGGTTAATCCAATGACAAATTACACACTTGATCGCATCCCGAGATGTACAATACACGCAACAACCGAAGTCTACAACGATCCCTTAGACAATTCTTCTCAAAGAGTTACCCTTAACAGCTAAATCGTCACCGGCGATTTATCAAATTCCATAATTCCAAGCACTAGCACTAACTCAATCCCTCACATCGGGAAAACTCAACCAATCTCGTATCGAGATATCAATTCTTTAGCATACCCTTACCGAGTACGACGCTAAAAACAACCAAGTCTCAACCTAAGGTCAACAACCCGAAGCGATGAAGACCGAACCAAACGAATCCTTACGGATAACACCAATCACTATACATCCCTTGTAGTGCGCAATACGACCAATACGCAACTACCGTAACATCATAACAAACGGTTAAGACCGATAACGCCCAAAACGACTATGGTAACGTTAATCCCAAGGTGTACAAAATCGACTATCGTCACACCCGTAGCAACATGTGAGCGAAACACGGCTATCGCATCACTAATCATACAACATGGTCCTCACGACCCCACCATCGGCGTATAAACAACCGATAGTTCCCACAACATGGTCCTTACGACCCTACCATTGGTGTATAAAACAACCAATAGATCAAACATCATGGTCCTTACGACCCCACCATCGGTGTATAAAACAACTGACAGATCACACAACCCGAAGGCTGGCAGAAAACACAAGCGCCTTAGTGAATCCGAACTACACGCGACTCACTACCTTCACCACAACAACACTCGGGATTGGCCAAACTACACGCGCCTTAGTGAATCCGAAATACACGAGAGTCACTATCCCGGAGGAATGACCGAACTACACGAGTCATTTATGAATCCGAACTACACGAGACTCACTCCTCAATACAATGACCGAAACTACACGAGTCATTTGTGAATCCGAACTACACGCGAGTCACTTCCACAATAAGATGACCGAAACCACACGCGTCATCGTGAATCCGAAACCACACGCGATCCACTACCATGATGAAGTCAGTGGACCCGAAGATCATGCTTCACCAATCTCAACACCGTATGAAGTCAGCGAACCCCGTCAACGGTCATGCTTCACTGATATAACACCTTGCTCATGATGAAGTCAGCGGACCCCGAAGGTCATGCTCCACCAATCGCATACTCCCATGATGAAGTCAGCGGACCCTAAAGGTCATGCTTCATCAATCATCAATACCATGATGAAGTCAGCGGACTCCGAAAGTCATGCTTCATCAATCAACGCCCTTTTGGCCTCGAACAACGAGTAGCGTAACATCGTGCTCTGCTACGCCATAGTGAATCCTAACGGATACCACTAACCATTCACACACTCGAGCAAGAACCACCTATATCAAACATAGGTACAAAACAATAATTCTCTAGAAGAGAATCCGACACACACCTCCCTTAACCGAAGGATTTCACCTTGATCACCAAACACGTCCATTATCTCTCAACGAGATTTACCACATTACCACCTCGATGATAATTCAAATCCAAACCATAAGTACAATTTATCCGAAATTGTAATCTACCACAAATTGACCAAAACCAGGTCTCGACAACATTTTCCGGATCTACCAAAAGCATCATCCGAAATCTCACACTAAAACTTCCTCGTGCGGGAGTGTAACTCCCCCACTTGGAACTACGTCCCATATCCACAACTCGTACAACCGTACAATGCTACCAAAGGTAGACTTTACAAACGATTGGGCTCACACAACCCATCACCATATCTTGCTCCAGCCTTGAGCACACGAAGGATTTCAATCAATCCTTAAACACTTCGAACAAAAAGTGTACCACAATTACACAAACCACACCCTTGCAATCATCCAATTGCTCTAGTTTGTCAATTTCTACCTAGTCACTCATGTACCTAAGGGTTTCACTCCGGTACCCTAAGTACAATGTAACCACAACACAATCGGAGTCGAACACCACACTAGTAGGTATAAAAGAGGCACCTAATGTCGCATCTTATATACTCCATTACCAACATACATCAAGATTTAAAACACTCGATCTCAAGGTTTTCAGCCACTTGTCGAACCACACGGTTCATCGACCTCCACACAAAAGCGAACACGCGCTTAACAACCGAACACCAAAACCTATTTCCATGGCTTAGTAGAAACATTTTCCAGATACTAAGGAATGCTTGGTGGCACCAAGTCTTACGCCCTTCGCCCGACAATCAACGTCACCATTGGGTACTTCCATTAGGAATGTCACCCATAACAACAATATGAACAACACAAGGCATTTAATCAACTCAAATTCAAACGGCACTTAATAAATAATCAAAGGGCATATTTATTAAAACAAAACGTACCTTAACGTCTCCTTGCCGCACCCGTCCCCGCTAACTTGGGACATTCCGACTTACGATGTCCTTCTTCTTGACAATTGAAACACACCATACCATCACCCTTTGGTACCAAACATTCCCAAGACTTGTGACCCCTCATGCCACAATTGTAACATCTAGATGCACTAGAATCCGGTATACCCATCCACGTACCACCCGTGCTCACACTCGGACCCTTAGTCCTCTTACTCGGAGCACCATACGAAACAACCCTTCTCTCACTTGAAGGTTCACCAATCTTTGATTGCGTATACGACTCGAAACCTCTAGCCACTGCGAATAATTCCGCAAACGATTTCGCGTGACCCCGGCTAATCGTATTCTTTAAGTCATCATTCAAGGTTCGATAGAAATCTTGCATCAACAAATTATCATTCCCCAAATAATCCGGGCAAAAACGAGCCTTCGCCATAAAGGTCATCTTGAGAGTATTCAAATCCATAAAACCCTGTTGCAAATTTCGCAACTCATTACGCATTTTCGACAAATCGGCTGAAGTTCGAAACTCCTCGAAGAATTATTTCTTAAACCCATCCCACGATAACGCCATAAACGGTTCACCACCGACAAGATCAATCTTACCATCCAACCAATCCTTTGCCCTACCCCACAACAAACTAGTAGCGAGTCTCGTCTTCTTCTCAGGAGGGCATTCAATAGTACGAAAATACCCTTCGACATCTGAGATCCAAGTTGTGCTTACCAAAGGATCCGGTTTCCCGTCATACATCGGGGGTTTAGTCCTCATGAAGCTCTTAAGACAACGCTCCATTTCACTACTACCTCGAAATTCGGAATACTTCCTATCCATTTCTTCTCGAAACGCACTCATTTGCTCCGCAATGGCGGCCGCAACTCTAGTGTTAAACTCAGCATTGTTCGTCTCGATCCCACTTCCCGTCGCCATTCTAAGGAATGTAAAGCGATTAGATCATGAACGTATAAAATAACACGCATAACACCGCTCCATCTTGCTCAACACTCGTCGTACATCACTTATTAGACACGATTTGCGCCCATAATAAGGTTTGCAAGTCCTTATTACGCACACACGTCATCTCAACTCATTAGTACATTGACCGCCTTGCTCAATGATATAACCAACACAACGACAATTCCACGCGATATAAACACACGCAAGGGAATAGCATCACAACACAAGCCAAAAATCCTAGTTAGTCCACCTACAAGCAAGGCACTAACTATAACTCGTTCCGACCCGTTCACCTACAAGTCCCGCAACAAATAAGCACACACAAAAGTCTAAGTCTAGGCACCTATCTCAAGTCGCCTAAATCCCTTAGACCATGCTCTGATACCACTTGAAACGACCCAACCCGTATTAAAACCGGCCCATAAATTTTTTTTTCCTTTTAATACGCTTTAAATAACACTTTAGGTCCCAATTGTGTTTCTATAAACATCTTTAATGCAATAGAAGGTTTAATAAACCTTAAAACATTTAATACAATGATTAATTGTCCAAACAGACATACACGACCCGACTAGTTTAGTTTCCAACCAAAACCGAGCATGGTGATTTGGGACTACGCTACCCAAATCCTAATCGAATACAAAAGCAAGATCTTCTTAGCAACCTAGCCAAGATCTCTAATCCCCAAGCTTACCCGATCCGCCAAGCATTCGATCCTATAAAAATAGCAACAACGAGAGGGTAAGCTAACGCTTAGTGAATGATAATATACTACATACATATATATGTATAAAATGGACATGCCACACAAATATCAAATACCGCATACCGAAGCATCCATGTATAAGGCAACTACACTAAGCATACCGTACTATCTCTAAGCAACAAGCTAAAGATATCAACAAAGCGTAAGTTCACCAACGACGATGTGAACAACGCCAATAAGCTACACCCGGAGGGTTAGCTACAACACAACATTACATTAATATATATAACAATATAAAATGAATAAGGTTAACCCCTTAACCCATTACCGAATACCAAACACCACAATGAAGATTGGCCGAGCTATACGAGCCTTAGTAATCTGAACCCACACGAGATTACTATCTTCGCAACATCGAGGTTGGCCGAACTACACGAGCCTTAGTAATCCGAAACTACACGAGATTACTACCTCAATAAGATGACCGAACTACACGAGTCATTGTGAATCCGAACTACACGCGATTCACTTCTCAACATCAATACCCACGGTCACGGGATTATAAAATCCACCACATCGGGGTCATCCACTTCACAACAATATCAACCCTTCTCCATTGGGGTTATAACATCCAAATCACCACCACGTGTGATAACGTACACACAAGCGTGTACCTCGCCAAAGGTGGTCAACCAAAATGCACAAACGTGCCAATTGAACCTATACACAAGTCCATCAATCCACCTATATGTGAAGTGAGCTCTATGACCGAGAACCACTTCACCCGACCCGCACCCATCCTATACATACACATGCATATAGGATATTAACACTCACCTTGTCGCCTTGAAGAAAATGCTTCCAAGTAATCTGCAACTCGTCAATGGAAAGTACCTAATCCATTATCATAAATTCAACAACACCCTTAGATTGTATCTACAAACCAACCCAATTCGACACTTAGTGCAATTTCGACCCAAATGCACTTCCAAGGACAAACCACGCCCAAACTAACCAATAATCACTAACACAAGTGATAATGGTCCTAATATGCCAATTAAACCCGAACACAAGTGTTAACACTTATCGTTCTCAAAATCGCCCATAAACCCTAATTTTGACCCATAAGGTCAAAGTCTCACCATTTACAAGTTTTGACACCAAAACATGTTTAACTCGGTTTTATACTTCAATTTAATCCATTTTAAGTTTACTAACCTCATCGAATAGACATTCGGGTCATAATCCTCAACAAACCCTAATTTTGACTCTAGTCAAAATTAGTCAACCACGAAAACCCTAAAAGTCTCCAAAACACCAATAATCACTAATGCTAGTGATTGTACACCATTTACAAGTCTTAAACATGGTTAAATCATTAACCAACCCAAAACCCGCCTTTAACAACAATAAACCCGAATATTGGTGTTAATCTCCAATTAACAACTAAATGGGTTTCACCTATGAATCATACAATCAAAAGCCCTAAATTTGAATGATGAACACAAATATGAAATTCGGAGTTAGAGCTTACCACTAGTATCACCGTGTAGCCAAGAACGGGGAGAAAAAACTTGTCAACTACGCCAAAGATCAAAACCCGCTTCTTCCTTTCCAAAATCCCACTTGAATCACTTGATGATTTTAAGTTTTGAGAGGAAAATAGGAAAGAAAAGGAAAAAGAAAATAAAGAAAATGAATGAGTGGATGAGGTTAAAGCCTCAAATCTGGCTCAAACGTGAAAAGACCAAAATACCCTTGAACTTCATTTAAAATTACAAGAATCCGGTGCCAGTTCGCACTGTATGCCACGCCGCGGCCTAATTCGTCGCACCGCGACCTATAACTAGGTCTGGGATCATTTTATATCAAGCTTCTGATCTGGATTCTTTCGAAACGCCGCGCCGCGGCTCCATTTATCGCGCCGCAACACTCTGCTTTCCCTGATTCATTTATCTCGCGTACTAACTTCAACATGTGAGTACGCCTTGAACCATCCGTAAACTAGTCGTATGCACACTTTACACCTATAAGTCATGTACGGGGAAAACAGGGTGTTACATCATCAGAAAAGTTATCTTGTATTACAGACTCATAGAGAACCTCTAATTCAGGGTTCTCAAGATGATAGAGATGATCGACAGCGAGATTTTCTACTCCCTTTTTATCTCGGATTTCAATGTCAAATTCTTGCAGGAGCAAGATCCATAAAATTAAGCGAGGTTTAGCATCTTTTTAAAAAACAAGTACTTAAGAGCAGGATGATCGGTATACACAACTGTTTTTACTAGTACAAGATATGACCGAAAATTATCTAAAGCAAAGACTATAGCAAGTAGTTCCTTTCCAGTGGTTGTGTAGTTTTTTCGTGCTCCTTATAAAGTCTTAATAGCATAATAAATGGGTTGGAATCGTTTTTCAATTCTTTGACCCAAAATGGCTCCTATTACGAAATTAATTGCATCGCACAGGTTTCAATTTGGAGTTATCATGATTGGCACATTTGTGATTTTTTTCTTTAAGAAGGTTAAAAGATATAATATATTCATCATTCATCTTAGATGATGAATGGATTGTCTTTTTCAAGGAGTTTGTTCATTGGAATGGCGATTTTAGAAAAATCTTTTATGAAACGTCGGTAAAAATTGGTGTGCCCTAAAAAACTCCTAACTCCTTTAACATTGGTAGGATGTTGAAGTTCAGCAATTACATCAATTTTAGCTTTATCCACTTCAATTCCTTAACTTGAGATTTTATGACCTAGAATGATGCCTTCTTTAACCATGAAATGACATTTCTCCCAGTTAAGTATTAAAAGTGCCACCGAACATTGAAAAGTCATCCATGAATACTTCCATACATTCTTCTATCTTGTGGTGGAAAATCACCATCATGCACCTTTGAAAGGTCGCAAGGGCGTTGCAAAGTCCGAATGGCATGGGTTTATACGCGAAAGTGCCATAGGGGCACATGAAGGTGGTTTTCTCTTGTCCTCGGGTGTGATTGGGATTTGAAAATATCCGGAGAAACTATAAAGAACAAAATAGTAACTATTTCTAGCTAACATTTCCAACATTTGATCGATGAAAGGTAAGGGAAAATGATCTTTTCTGGTGGCGTCATTCAATTTCTATAATCAATACAAACAAGCCACCCTGTTACTGTCTGAGTAGGAATAAGCTCATATTTTTCATTTGTGATTACAGTGATGCTACCCTTTTTAGCACGCATTGCACCGAACTTACCCGTGGACTATCAGAGATGGGATAAAATAAACCTGCATCAAGCAGTTTAATTATCTTTTTCTTAAAAACATCTTGCACGTTAGGGTTTAGTCTTCATTGACATTGCACACATGGTTTAAAATCATCTTCCATGAGAATTTTGTGTGTCCAATACAAAGGACTTATACCTTTTATACCGTGGATCTTCCATGCAATAGCCAGTTCATGGGCTTTTAGCAAGGATAAGTTGAGATTTTTCATTTTACATGAGAGAAGACGAGATGATTACAGGTAATTGAGATTCACCATGTAAATATGCGTATTCCAAATGGGTTAGAAGTGGCTTTAACTCCAATGATGGTGGTTCTTCAATTGATGATTTATATCTGTATCTGTCTTCCTCTTTCAGCACTTGAAGTTCTTCTATTGTTGGTTTGAATCCATTAGCCATGAGAGTGGCTAACATTTCAGCTTCATCAATTGGTTCAGTTCCTTCTCCTAAAGAACATTCTCCCGTTCCCTATAATTCTGGAAATTCTTGCAACCATTCTAGATGCATATATATGTTTGAACATAATAGCACGTATCATTCGCAGATTGCAGTTGTTGCATAGCCTTATCAAAAAAAAGTCACACTTTCGTCCTCTATACTTAGGGTCAGTTTCTTACCAAACGCGTCTATTATTACCTTAGCCGTATTTAAGAATGGTCTTCCTAAGATAAGAGGAACTCGGGAATCTTCTTTCATGTCCAGATTAGCAAAATCTACAGGGAACACTAAATTACCAACTTTAACTAGCATGTTCTCCATTATCCCTCTAGGATACAATTGATCGTCTAGTTGTATGCTCATCCGTGTTAGTTTTAATTCTTTAAGGTCTAGTTTAACATATAATGAATAAGGCATTAAGCTAATACTGGCACCTAAGTCTGCCAATGCTCGCATTGAACTAAGACTACCCAGAAAATATGGAATTGTAAAACTTCCAGGATCAGAAAGTTTTTCTGGTATCTTGTTCAATAATATTGCTGAACATGTATCGTTCATAGTTACTGCTGAGAGTTCTTTAATTTTTCTTCTATTTGTGATTAGGTCTTTCAAAAATTTTGCATACCATGGCATCCATGAAATCACATCAATGAAAGGAAGATTAACGTTTATTTGTTTAACCATGTCCAAAAATTTAGATTGCTCAACTTCAAGTCTTTCTTTCCTCATCTTACTTGGGTATGGAAGCGGTGGTTCATATGGTTTAACATAAGGTTTTGCTCTAACTGTATTATCTTGACTTTCAGTGTTCTGTTGGTCAACCTTTTCTGTAACATCCCGCGTTTTTCCGTTAAATTTATTTTTAACACCGTCTTTTTCTTTTAAATAATAGCTTTCGTTATTTAAATTCGTAGTTTCCGTTGACTAACGTTCATAATAATTCCGTCATTTAATTATAACATCTCTCGTTAACTTGCGTTTTAAAAATATTCGATCGGTTAAATCCCGCACCCGCTTTGAAACTCGAGGGACCGGAGTTGCCAAATGGGCAAACTAGTTGACTAGGTCAACTAGTCAACCCATTTCATCCATTCCATCATCCCCCTCATCCCTTTTCTCTCCATCTCAAGAACACACACACAAACCCATTCCATTCATTCATCATCTAAATTCAATCTTGGAAGCTCACAACAAATCCGATTACATATTTGGAATCCTCTCTTCATCCTCTACAATTTGATACCAACTTCATCTCGTTTGGGTAACATTTCTAAAACTCTAGATTTCTCTAAATTCGTGTTTTTGATTTGAAATGGTGTTAGTTAGTGTCTATGGCTCGAGTCTAACATGAATATATGTTTGGTTTACTCGATTTGTTGTTTTTGGAGTAACTAGCATGAACTTGAAATGGGTGTGCTTAATCCTTGATTTTGGATGAGTTAATGTTGTTAGATTGTTAAAGTGCATGTTTTAATTGTGTTACTAGTATCACTAGCTTCGTTTTGATGCGTAGGTTGATTAAGAAAACTTCAAAAACATGAATATTGATTTTGTGATGTTTGACTAGGGTTTGATAGTTCTTGACATGAACTTTTGATGCTTGAATGCCATGGAATGTTAATTGTTAGTGATTAGTTGTAATGTATGCTTAATTACCTTTGAAACGGCATATCGTATGTGTAAATTGGATTCCCGAATCATAAAATACGTTTTACGAACTTGAAACTTTGAAAATAAACCTTTCTTGATCAATTGACGAGTTTTTGGTTATTGCAAATGAGGTTTTTGATTGATGAATTGTGTTTAGTTGCATTCTACGTCAAAAGAGCTTTCCAACGATATAAGGTGCGAGTCCTAAGTGTTTGCGGTTTGTGTTTTATGCATAAAAAGGTTTTGGGTTGAGACTTAGAAAACTGAAACTGGCCAGGTATCAGCTCGCGTGTAATGCCGCGGCGCGGCCAGCCTTTGTCGCGGCGCGACATAAGGCGTGTCCAGGTTCTGACCTACTTTGTCAAATTTCGAAAAATGTTTGCTATGCTACGCACCTCCGATTAACATGTAACTTGGCCAACATGCTCATATATGACTTCTAAGCTTAGAAAAATAGTTCGGGACCCGACCCGAACGTGTTGACTTTCGTTGACTTTGACCGACCAAAGTTTGACTTTTTGTCAAACTTAACCAATTACTTATGCAATCTTTCTAACATGATTCTATACTTGTATCTTGCATGAAACTTGACAATTTGACTCACATGCTTCATAATCGAGTCGTAACGAGCCATAGGACTAATTGAACATCTTTGACCGTTTGTGTTTACCGTTATTGATACAACCTATATGTTTAGGTCAAGACTAGCTTTGTCTTTGCACTCGTCTACTTGTTGAAGTACTTTATTAACTCTTGCACTCAAGGTGAGATCATAGTCCCACTTTTACTCTTTTTGAACTTATATTGGGATGAGAAAACATAAACGATTCTTTTGAACTAAGTGAACACAAGAACGGGAAAACAAACATTCTACATACGAGTTTAGAACAAAATCCTCAATTCGATTATCATTAGTTACACTTGCCGGGTGTAAGCGAGAACTTATGTTATATGGCCATATGGGTTTGACAGCCCTCATCCTTGACGGTTCGCTACCGTCTACGGATGAAATATATTTTCGAGAATCAGTGTTTGTTCTAGCACTAAGTGATGGGGTATACAATGGAAGGAATGTTAAGCTTTGATAATTGGGTGCTCGTGAAACAAACTTTTGGAATGTTGTCATAACCCGTCCTTAACCATAAGAACGCGTTAGATAACGTATGATTTCATTGCGAGGTATTGACCTCTATATGAGACATTTTTGAAAGAAAACTGCATATATTATACATTACAAACCATAACCATTATTTTTGTTACAAGCTTAAGACAATAAAAAGAAGATTAACGTTTAGCGATAATCTTCGACTTACAAACTTTACAAATGATGACAACAACACGGTTTCTAGCATATTTTACAATACAACATCTCGGATATGCAGTTTTATTTTTGACACAAACATGCGTACGCAAGATCCTGGTTAGATCCAACATGATGCAGCGGAAGCTTTAGAAATCACCTGAGAATAGACATGTTTTAAAAAGGTCAACATAAAGTTGGTGAGATATAGGTTTAATGCCGGCAGCAATATATATATATAGACCACAAGATTTCGTATATAAACAGTTTAATAAAAGTATTCTAAGTGGTTGAGCACTTGGTAACCATACTTAACATTTTCACGTCGCATATTCCCTTTAATATGAAATCTTACTACACCGTACCAAGTGTAGTCACAAAACGAAGTACTGTGCAACCGTTGAATACTGGTCGTCCAGTCCGGTTGGGGTTGTCAGGCCCGATAGATCTATCAACAGGATTCGCGTTTACAATACCGCTGTAAATATTAGTTACCAAGCTACAGGGAAGTATGCCAGTGGTACAACTCAACGTAGAATATATTTTTCAGTTACTTGTGTCCATAACGTAAAACATAAAATACATGTATTCTCATCCCGAAATATTTAGAGTTTAAAAGTGGGACTATATACTCACTTTCGTCTTGAAGATATGTAATTTCGACTTGGTCTCCGATTGATATCACGAACCTATCCATATATAGTTTATCAATATATTTCTATTTTAAACAATCGTCACATATATATACTTTTTATACTTTTAATAGTTTTAATAATTTCTTAGTCCGTAGTTAGCAGTCTGATGTTAGTAATTCAATTTTAATGGTTCATTTTTAGGTGTTTAATAAACCCCCAATGAAATAAATAAAAACCCCCATCGTATATGTATTGGTCGAGATTAATCTTGACCCATGGTACCGGTGTTGTCAAATGACGTGTTGCGTACAATCATGGGATCTTATGATTAATCTTCTCGTATTGTTTACGGGTGATCCTGAACCATATAAAATTGAATTATGAGTACATATATATAAAATATCATGTTATCTTAGAAGTATGTGATTTTATGTAAATTTTTCCAATGAATCCCGAAGTTGAAAATGTCTAGGATAGCCAATTTTGTTTCGGTCATAGTTTCTTCGTTACAAGTCCGTTTTCGTTGATTCAAATTGCCATCTTCTTGGATCGAGTTCTTCTTTAAGACTATGAACTGTAAATACCTTGGTTTGTATTCAAAATCATACGGCATAAGTGAAAGTTTAGTGAAACATATGAAGTTAAACATTTTGTTACAACAAAATCATTTAATGACCATTTTTCCAAAAATACTTATACTTTGAAAAACCAAGTTTTACCTTGTTAAATTAACATATAAATAAGTTATGTTACATGTCTTGAAGTATTTTAAAAGTTAAGTTAGAAGGATCTATTTAGTTTGCAAACAAGTTTGAAAACATTCAAACTATGTTCTTGTTGTTAAACTTTTGTACCACAAAATAAGATAGCTATATATATATGAATCGAATAAGGTTATGAACATAGATTCTACCTCAAGTTCCTTGGATAAGTTTGCTGTAAAAGAGGAGTAAGAAGCTAGAATCAAAAGGGTGATAGAAGTGGATGAAAGATTGGAAGTAAGTTGGTGTTCTTGGAGGGTTTTCTTGAAGTGTTTTTGTATGGTTTTCTTTATGGTGTTTAAGTAAGGTTTTTATGGCTAGATCTTCTTGGTAAGTTACTGAATTGTTATGGAGTTCAAAGGGTAAGAGAGAATGTGTGTTTAGCTTAAGAAATTTGAAGTTAAAATGAATGAAAATGATGATACATATAAGCTAAAAAAAAACGTGGCCTTTAGTATACATGGACAAAATTTCAAGTGATAATTTTATGTATCTAGTCCTAATTGCTTCCAAGTTCAATTACCTAGCCCTCATGGCATGAATAATGGCTGGTTAGGTGGTGACTTTGATGTGTATTTACTATTAGTAAATACGTATAGGAGCTTGGTATGATACGAGTACAAATACTCTAGGTATACGTATAGAAATTTTGTGAAAAATGGAATGAGGATTCAAATATAGCTATCTTTTGTGAATACACTTATATGGTTTTATGTATTTAAGTCTTTAAAAGTGATTAAATACATTACTTATACAATATATGTATAAACATTATATGTCTTAAGTATTTATGTCAAATAACGTTACGTATAGTTATCATTTTGAAAACTTAAGTTAGTAGTTTCAAAATACACATATAACTTGTTGTTATTAATACAAAATGAGATATTAAAACATTTATTAATCATGTTAAATATGTATATATACATTTATATACACAAACGTATAATTATCATATATTGTATAGTTCGTGATATCATCGGTCAAACTAGACGGTCAAACGTTGTGTAAAACTCTTTTCGGAAATATAAGTCTCGACAAATTGGATTGCTTATCATGTTGGCAAGGTTTAATTTATGTAAATATTAATCTTATAAGTATAGTATGATCGAAAAAATGCGGGTCGTTACATTACCTCCCCGTTAAATAAATTTCGTCCCGAAATTTTAAAATTGTACCTATTTTGCGTTATCGAGAAACAAATGCGGATACTTTCGTTTCATCTGATCCTCTCGTTCCCAAGTAAACTCGGGACCTCTTCTAGCATTCCAACGAACCTTAACAATCGGTATATTGCTCTGTTTGAGCTGTTTAACTTCACGGTCCATGATTTCAATTGGTTCTTCGACGAATTGTAGTTTCTCGTCGACATGGATTTCTTCAAGAGGAATGGTGAGGTCTTCCTTTGCAAGACACTTCTTGAGGTTTGAGACGTGAAAGGTATTATGTACTCCGGTGAGTTGTTGCGGTAACTCGAGTCGATAAGCTACCGGTCCAATGCGTTCGATGATCTTGAACGGGCCTACATATCTTGGGTTCAGTTTACCTCTTTTACCGAAACGTATTACACCTTTCCAAGGTGACACCTTTAGCATAACCATGTCCCCGACCTGAAACTCTAATGGTTTCCTTCGAACATCGGCGTAGCTCTTTTGGCGACTACGAGCTGTTTTCAATCTCTCCTTGATTTGTACTATCTTCTCGGTCGTTTCATGTATGATCTCGGGACCAGTTAATTGTCGATCTCCTACTTCATTCCAACAGATAGGAGATCTACACTTCCTTCCATACAATGCTTCGAATGGCGCAGCTCCAATGCTCGCATGATAACTATTATTATACGAGAATTCTGCTAACGGTAGATATTTATCCCATCCGTTTCCAAAATCGATCACACATGCCCTGAGCATGTCTTCAAGAGTCTGAATTGTTCTTTCACTCTGCCCGTCGGTCTGCGGATGATATGCGGTACTCATATCCAAACGAGTTCCTAGTGCTTCCTGTAGTGATTGCCAAAACTTTGAGGTAAATCTACTATCACGATCGGATATAATGGAAATAGGTATTCCATGCCTTGAAACAACTTCCTTTATATACAATCGTAATAGTTTCTCCATTCTATCCGTTTCCTTTATAGGCAAGAAATGTGCAGACTTGGTGAGACGATCAACAATCACCCAAATGGTGTCGTATCCCCAGGCAGTCTTTGGTAACTTCGTGATGAAATCCATGGTAATACCATCCCATTTCCATTCTGGGATTTCTGGTTGTTGAAGTAACCCTGACGGCTTTTGATGTTCTGCTTTGACTTTGGAACAAGTCAAACATTCCCCAACATATGGTGCAACGTCGGTCTTTAAGTTAGGCCACCAATAACGTGTCTTAAGATCTTGATACATCTTTCCAACTCCAGGATGTATCGAGTATCTTGTCTTATGTGCCTCGTTCAATATCAACTTCCTTAATCCACCCAACTTCGGTACCCAAATACGGTTTGCAAAATATCGAATTCCATCTTCCCGTATAACGAGTTGCTTCTCATACTTCTTCATTATTTCATTTCCTATATTTTCTTTAGTAAGTGCTTCTCGTTGAACTTCTTTGATTTGTGAGTTGAGATTCATGCGAATTTTTATGTTCATCGCTCGTACTCGAATTGGTTCTCGTTCCTTTCTGCTTAGTGCGTCAGCCACCACATTCGCTTTCCCGGGATGATAACGAATTTCACAATCATAGTCGTTTATTAACTCGACCCACCTACGTTGTCTCATGTTCAGCTGTTTCTGATCAAAAATATGTTGAAGGCTTTTATGATCAGTAAACACAGTGCATTTAACCCCATACAAGTAGTGTCTCCATATCTTCAATGCAAACACGACTGCTCCCAGTTCTAGATCATGCGTCGTATAATTCCGCTCGTGAATCTTCAATTGTCGGGATGCGTATGCAATAACTTTCTTTCGTTGCATAAGAACGCAACCAAAACCTTGTCGCGAAGCGTCACAATATATTTCAAAATCATCGTTCCCTTCTGGTAACGATAAAATAGGCGCCGTAGTCAACTTCTTTTTCAGTAACTGAAATGCACTCTCCTGCTCAGAAGTCCATTCATATTTCTTCCCTTTTTGCGTTAACGCTGTCAACGGCTTAGCTATTCGGGAAAAATCTTGAATAAACCTTCTATAATAACCGGCTAAACCCAAAAATTGGCGTATCTGCGTTGGTGTCTTAGGAGTCTCCCATTTTTCAATGGCTTCAATTTTTGCTGGATCAACCTGAATTCCTTTGCTACTAACAACGTGGCCAAGAAATTGAACTTCTTTCAACCAAAAAGCACACTTAGAAAATTTAGCATATAGTTGTTCTTTTCTCAACAACTCTAATATCAACCTTAAATGCTCTTCATGCTCTTGCTCACTCTTGGAATAGATAAGAATATCATCAATGAAAACGATAACAAACTTATCTAAATATGGACTACAAACTCGATTCATGAGGTCCATGAATACAGCTGGCGCATTTGTCAACCCAAACGGCATGACCAAAAATTCGTAATGACCATAACGTGTCAGAAAAGCAGTTTTCGGTATATCTTCTTCTTTGACACGTAATTGATGATAGCCCGATCTTAAGTCAATTTTCGAGTACACACATGATCCTTGGAGTTGATCAAATAAGTCGTCAATTCTCGTTAGTGGATACCGATTCTTGATAGTTAACTTATTTAATTCACGATAATCTATACACATCCTAAAAGATCCATCTTTCTTTTTAACAAATAGAATCGGAGCTCCCCACGGTGAAGTACTTGGTCGTATGAATCCATGATCCAGTAATTCTTTTAACTGACTCTGAAGTTCTTTTAACTCGGACGGTGCAAGTCTATATGGAGCACGAGCCACTGGTGCAGCTCCTGGTACTAAATCTATTTGAAATTCTACAGATCTAAATGGAGGTAATCCCGGCAACTTTTCCGGAAAGACTTCAGGAAAATCTCTTGCCACAGGCACGTCATTGATGCTCTTCACTTTTTCCTTTGTTTCGACTTTATTAACATGTGCTAAGATAGCATAGCACCCTTTCTTCAAGCACTTTTGAGCTTTCAAATAACTAATGAGTTTTAGCTTTGAGTTACCCTTCTCTCCATAAATCATTACTGGCGTTTTATCCTTACGAGGAATGCGAATTGCCTTCTTGGCGCACACAACTTCAGCTCCTATTTTGGACATCCAGTCCATGCCGACTATTACATCAAAACTTCCTAATTCTACGGGTATCAAGTCAATTTTAAATGTTTCTCCGGCTAAATTTATTTTACAATCACGGCAAATTTTATCGGCTTTAATTAGTTTACCATTAGCTAACTCAATCATGTACTTAGCATCTAGAGGTAATGATGAACAATTCAATTTGGTGTAAAAATTTCTACACACATAACTTCTATCGGCGCCAGTATCAAATAAAATAGATGCTGATAAGTTATTAATGGTAAACGTACCCGTAACAAGCTCCGGGTCTTCTCGTGCCTCTCTAGCATTAATAACAAACGCTCTTCCACGTGCAGGTCCGCCATTCTGATTCGGGCACTGGCTCTTATAATGACCTTGTTTTCCACACCCAAAACAAGTAATGTTAGCCAAAGCAGTTCTATTTGCATTGGTGGCAGGAGTCTTGTTACCATTTGCATTTGTAACGAGAGCCTTACAATCTTCAGCAAGATGACCCTTTCGATTACATTTGTTGCATACCACATTACAGTAGCCAGAGTGATGTTTGTGGCATCGGTTGCATAAAGGATTTTGTCCTTTGTAACCAAAGCTTGAACCACCACCTGCACCTTGTATGGTTTCTTGTTTCTTAAAAGATTGTTGTTGGTTACCTCGATCATAATTTCCATTCCACTTTCTTTTGTTGCCTGATACCTTCACATCAGTATTGGATGCTTTCTTATCCATGATGACCTGATCCATTAGCTCATTTGCCATGGTTATAGCTTCATGAATTGTCTTAGGTTTCGATGCTGTAACGTTTGCCTTGACCTTTTTGGGCAAACCATCTTTGTACATTTCAATCTTCCGTTCTTCGGTTGGAACCAATTCAGGACATAGCAAAACTAATTCCATGAATCGCTGATTGTAGTTGGTGATTTCAGTACCAATAACCTTCAGACTTCGTAACTCATCTTCCAACTTCCTAACCTCGTTCCTTGGACAATATTCGTTGATTAACATTGTTTTGAATTCTTCCCACGGAGTATCATAAGCTACATCTCCTCCTACAGCCTTCACATAATTTTTCCACCACGTGAGTGCACTATCTTGTAAAGTGCACGATGCATACTTGGTCATGTCCTTTTCAACACAACCACTGATTTTAAACACAGTCTCCATCTTTTCTATCCACCGGGTTAAACCGATTGGTCCTTCTGTTCCACTGAATGATGAGGGCTTGCAAGCTTGAAAAGTTTTGTAAGTGCACCCCACACGAGGATTTGGGTTAACTGCAGCACCTCTTGCAGCCTCGACCCATAACATTCTGTCGTTCACTCGTTGATTGATGAGTTCCTGGATTTCTTGTTCCGTCATTCGGTTCAATCGCGCCATATTCTTCTATAAGAATGAAAAGAAAATAATTATTCACATGGAATATTATAGATGTAGTGTATATTTACAGTACATTATAGCTTATTAATAATATGAACCAGGTATTATTATAAAAGCCTTTTCTTCTTATTAGCGTTTTATAATTATATCTAGGGTAGTACCTACCCGTTAATGTTCATACTTAATAGCTTAGTACCGAACCAATTACTACAATCTAAATAATACTTAACCATGGAAAATTATTGCATTTCATACTTCGCTATTTTACATATGCTTACATCAAACTTTAAACAAACCACACTAATAATATTATACAAAACATTATGTGATTCCATGGTTTAATACGGCAGCGCATCATTTGGTCTATTTCCCAAAACATTTATGTCCAGGGAATCCCCCAACGCGAATCCTAGCTGTCTCCCTACGTTTTGGCTGAGGTGCCGAAGAACTAGATGCGGGGATAGCACTAATAGGAATAGCGGGGATAGGGGTGGTAGTGTTGAGTGGAATTGGTGCCACTTCATTCTCATTAAACTCGGGATTTGGATTTTCTAATTCACTAGCTTTTCGTTTCTTTCCTAGTTCGAACTCTTCTTTTGTAATTTCCTGTATTTCTTCCTCGGGTTCACTTTCCTCCTCGGGTTCACTTTCCTCCTCGGGTTCACTTTCCTCCTCGGGTTCACTTTCCGATATTTCTATAGTTGGTTCATCCGGAAATTGTGAGTCTTCCCCAAAAATACCACTTTCGTCATCGGATATGTTAATGACTGAAACACAATCTGAAGGTTCTGATTCGGAGTCGCTGAATGTGATAATAAGTTTCGAGCCCGACATCTATCACACAACAACTAACCCATTAGTACTTACATAATATTTACACATAAATTTTAACCAACAGTGATAAGCAATGGTTTTTTTTTTTTTTAAAATCAGACCCGGTCAAAGTCCAGACTTTACTAATGTATCCTAACGACTTATCAGTTAGACACACTAATGCAAACCTGGTTCGCTAAGACCACCGCTCTGATACCACATGTCATAACCCGTCCTTAACCATAAGAACGCGTTAGATAACGTATGATTTCATTGCGAGGTATTGACCTCTATATGAGACATTTTTGAAAGAAAACTGCATATATTATACATTACAAACCATAACCATTATTTTTGTTACAAGCTTAAGACAATAAAAAGAAGATTAACGTTTAGCGATAATCTTCGACTTACAAACTTTACAAATGATGACAACAACACGGTTTCTAGCATATTTTACAATACAACATCTCGGATATGCAGTTTTATTTTTGACACAAACATGCGTACGCAAGATCCTGGTTAGATCCAACATGATGCAGCGGAAGCTTTAGAAATCACCTGAGAATAGACATGTTTTAAAAAGGTCAACATAAAGTTGGTGAGATATAGGTTTAATGCCGGCAGCAATATATATATATAGACCACAAGATTTCGTATATAAACAGTTTAATAAAAGTATTCTAAGTGGTTGAGCACTTGGTAACCATACTTAACATTTTCACGTCGCATATTCCCTTTAATATGAAATCTTACTACACCGTACCAAGTGTAGTCACAAAACGAAGTACTGTGCAACCGTTGAATACTGGTCGTCCAGTCCGGTTGGGGTTGTCAGGCCCGATAGATCTATCAACAGGATTCGCGTTTACAATACCGCTGTAAATATTAGTTACCAAGCTACAGGGAAGTATGCCAGTGGTACAACTCAACGTAGAATATATTTTTCAGTTACTTGTGTCCATAACGTAAAACATAAAATACATGTATTCTCATCCCGAAATATTTAGAGTTTAAAAGTGGGTCTATATACTCACTTTCGTCTTGAAGATATGTAATTTCGACTTGGTCTCCGATTGATATCACGAACCTATCCATATATAGTTTATCAATATATTTCTATTTTAAACAATCGTCACATATATATACTTTTTATACTTTTAATAGTTTTAATAATTTCTTAGTCCGTAGTTAGCAGTCTGATGTTAGTAATTCAATTTTAATGGTTCATTTTTAGGTGTTTAATAAACCCCCAATGAAATAAATAAAAACCCCCATCGTATATGTATTGGTCGAGATTAATCTTGACCCATGGTACCGGTGTTGTCAAATGACGTGTTGCGTACAATCATGGGATCTTATGATTAATCTTCTCGTATTGTTTACGGGTGATCCTGAACCATATAAAATTGAATTATGAGTACATATATATAAAATATCATGTTATCTTAGAAGTATGTGATTTTATGTAAATTTTTCCAATGAATCCCGAAGTTGAAAATGTCTAGGATAGCCAATTTTGTTTCGGTCATAGTTTCTTCGTTACAAGTCCGTTTTCGTTGATTCAAATTGCCATCTTCTTGGATCGAGTTCTTCTTTAAGACTATGAACTGTAAATACCTTGGTTTGTATTCAAAATCATACGGCATAAGTGAAATTTTAGTGAAACATATGAAGTTAAACATTTTGTTACAACAAAATCATTTAATGACCATTTTTCCAAAAATACTTATACTTTGAAAAACCAAGTTTTACCTTGTTAAATTAACATATAAATAAGTTATGTTACATGTCTTGAAGTATTTTAAAAGTTAAGTTAGAAGGATCTATTTAGTTTGCAAACAAGTTTGAAAACATTCAAACTATGTTCTTGTTGTTAAACTTTTGTACCACAAAATAAGATAGCTATATATATATGAATCGAATAAGGTTATGAACATAGATTCTACCTCAAGTTCCTTGGATAAGTTTGCTGTAAAAGAGGAGTAAGAAGCTAGAATCAAAAGGGTGATAGAAGTGGATGAAAGATTGGAAGTAAGTTGGTGTTCTTGGAGGGTTTTCTTGAAGTGTTTTTGTATGGTTTTCTTTATGGTGTTTAAGTAAGGTTTTTATGGCTAGATCTTCTTGGTAAGTTACTGAATTGTTATGGAGTTCAAAGGGTAAGAGAGAATGTGTGTTTAGCTTAAGAAATTTGAAGTTAAAATGAATGAAAATGATGATACATATAAGCTAAAAAAAAACGTGGCCTTTAGTATACATGGACAAAATTTCAAGTGATAATTTTATGTATCTAGTCCTAATTGCTTCCAAGTTCAATTACCTAGCCCTCATGGCATGAATAATGGCTGGTTAGGTGGTGACTTTGATGTGTATTTACTATTAGTAAATACGTATAGGAGCTTGGTATGATACGAGTACAAATACTCTAGGTATACGTATAGAAATTTTGTGAAAAATGGAATGAGGATTCAAATATAGCTATCTTTTGTGAATACACTTATATGGTTTTATGTATTTAAGTCTTTAAAAGTGATTAGATACATTACTTATACAATATATGTATAAACATTATATGTCTTAAGTATTTATGTCAAATAACGTTACGTATAGTTATCATTTTGAAAACTTAAGTTAGTAGTTTCAAAATACACATATAACTTGTTGTTATTAATACAAAATGAGATATTAAAACATTTATTAATCATGTTAAATATGTATATATACATTTATATACACAAACGTATAATTATCATATATTGTATAGTTCGTGATATCATCGGTCAAACTAGACGGTCAAACGTTGTGTAAAACTCTTTTCGGAAATATAAGTCTCGACAAATTGGATTGCTTATCATGTTGGCAAGGTTTAATTTATGTAAATATTAATCTTATAAGTATAGTATGATCGAAAAAATGCGGGTCGTTACAAATGTATTACTATTATTTCATTGATGCAAATCTTGTGGTTCACTTGTACTTACTTACTTAAACCTATGATTTCACCAACGTTTTCGTTGACAGATTTCTATGTTTTTCTCAGGTCTTGCACGATATGTGAAACATGCTTCCGCTTACTATTTGATACTTGCATCCGATGTCGAGTATACATGCATTTCATGGAGCGTCTTTTGACTTTACTTTAAACCGTGTCGCCTAGATTTCAATCGTATCTATAACGTTGTAACTTAACTTTTGGTTGAACAATTCTTGTAAACTTTGAAACAATCTTTATTTTGAAATGAAGGCGACATATTTTGGTCAAACGTTATCTTAAAGACTTATAATCAGGTAATGGGACCCACGTAGCCGACGCCGTCACTTGACGATTTGTCGGGGTCGCTACAGTTGGTATCAGAGCCTTGGTTGTAGGGATTTAGAGTTCATTTGTGTCAACCCCGAGTCATAGGGTACATAGGTGAATCTAGACTACAACCGGCATATAGACTGAAGTAGGAATTACTTGACTATTTGTGCATTTATACTCGAACTCTTCTATCATATCTGACTTGTATTCGATCTTGATCTTACGTTGATAAATTTTGTTGATGCGCCACCTTGACTTTATGAAGTAATGTTAAATGCACATGAGAATCAGGGTAATATAATTTCCGGGATTATATTACGGTGATTCACATGAACGTTCCGACATTATGACATAAAGAATTTAAGGCGAGTCAAGGAAAATTTTTTTCTCTCTATCCTTATTCCATACTCCGGTTAGTATTGTTGAAAATACTAACCAACGATATTCTTGTGTCATGAAGGAACAATGGCTTACCAAGGTCAACACAATACTCCTCTCGAAACTCTGGAACAAACTCTTCAACGAATGATAACCACCGCCGTGGGTACGGCCGTGGCCGATCACTTTTCTAACAACAACAATCATGGATCCGGTAATTCAAGCGAAGGTTGCTCCTACAAGAACTTCATGAAATACAACCCTCCCACTTTCGATGGAACCGGAGGACCGGTTACTCTCACTCGATGGTTCGAACAAATGGAGACCGTTTTTAACACAAGCGGTTGTCGAGACCAAGATAAGGTCAAGTTTTCCACCCTCACTTTCACCGGCATTGCTCTCTCGTGGTGGAACAAGTACGTACAATCAGTGGGTATCGATGAAGCCCTTACACTCTCTTGGGCCGAATTAAGAGAAAGAATGATCACCGAATACTTCCCGCGCGACGAGACTCGAAGGCTCGAGCAAGGGCTAAGGAATTTGAAAACGGTCGGGAATGACCTCGGAGCTTATAATCAACGGTTTACCGAACTAGTCTCAATGTGTCCGAATCTCATGACTCCCGAATCCCTAAGAGTCGAACTTTACATGGATGGCCTCCCTAAGAGCATTCAACACTGGGTAATGGCATCCCAACCCACTAACCTACAAGAGGCTTTAACAAAGGCCCACCAAACTTTAGAAACGGTGAATGAAATGGAAGCACCGGTACGAATGGTCGAGAACCACCCGGGTAACAACAAAAGAAAATGGGAAGCCTCGCAACCAAGCAACCACAACAATAGCAACATCTCCAAGAAGCCTTTCACCCCCGGCGGCAAGAAGGGGTATGCCGGAACCCTACCTCACTGTAACAAGTGTCGCAAACATCATTTTGGTGAATGTGGCAAACCATTTTGCGTCAAGTGTCAAAGAAGTGGCCATGTAGCCCACGATTGTAGGAATACCGCTCCCGTCGCCCAAAAGGAGCACAATGCACCCAAGACGGGTGTTTGTTTTGAATGTGGCCAACCGGGTCATTTTAGGAGTGCGTGCCCAAATAAGAAAATCAACCCCAACGCACGCCGTTAAACTTTCAACATCAACGCCTAGGATGCCCGAGACGACGATGGACTAGTCACGGGTATGTTTCTTCTCGAAATTCTCACGTTTCATGTTTATTCGATTCGGTTACCGTTAGACATTTTATAAACAAGTCTTTGACTCGTGCTCTTTACATTCCACTTTTTTCCCTAGATACTACTTAGACGATTTAAGTGACCAACGGAAGATATTGTGTGCCTATAAATTTTATTGGAGGATAAACGTTAAGACTTTTGACTTGACACCTATAGAACTATGGAGCTCGAAACCTATTCGTTAAAAAAAAAAAAAAAAAAAAAAAAAAAAAAAAAAAAAAAAAAATTTTTCCCCATCATCTCGTATAGATTATTGTGAACTGAGTAATTTCCGGTTGGAAACCGATACCCTCTCCCTCGCATCCATGACCTCATGATTATTTGCACGAATCCCGTATGTTCCAAATCGACCTCCGTTCCGGTTATCATCAATTGGGGGTTAAGTGAGACGATGTCTCCTAAGCCACTTTCCGAACTCGCAACGTTAGTTGTAAATCTCTCTTAGTACCGCTTGATTTATTTAGGGCTCGCCCGTATCCATAAACCTCTTGAACCGCGTATGCAAATTCATATAGACTAATCTGTTATCGTATTTATAGATGACATCTTAACTTATTTAAGTAAAGAAGGAAAACGAACAACATCACCATTTACGCTCGAACTTTTGAGAAAAGAGCAACTTTATACCAAATTCTCCGAGTGAGAATTTCTGTTGAACGAAGTCCAATTTTCTAGACCATGAAGTTAATGGTCAAGGCATTACAATCAATCTCGAAATCAAGCCACATGTAATCAGGAAACTCTCCCAACTCAGACTTGTATTCGTAAAAAAAAAAAAAAAAAATCTTAGATCTCACCGGTTGTTACCGAAGATTCATTTCTGACTTTTCTCGTATTACACGACTTTAATCTCTCCGCGATCGAACCTTGAGCGTGATTCTTCACACCAACATTTCTAGCTAAATTCGTACAACACCAGATGAGACACAAATATGGAAATATTTCTACTTGGACGCCGAAAGGCATACTCCCTCGACTCGAAATCGACGGGACGGAAATTCGTTATTTTGCACGAAGAATTCGAATACTAAATTGTGGATCCGATCAATATTCTTGTCATCACGTACCACACTACATACCTCTGTTATTTCACCGTTACCGTCTGATATTACTGGAAATTAAGATAACACACAATCCAACGATACTTCACTCTTTTGACTTAACGCCCTTGTGTTTCTGATAATCGGCCAACTACTATTCAACCCCGAACTATACAATTACGTGTACTATCTTGTTTCTCTTCCAGACTTCAATTTTCGACAACTAGAGGCGCGTTATGGCAACCTCGAGATGCAAGCTCATCCTATTCTAAGTCCTCATTTCACTCCTATCTTTATCGCTCGCATTTCCGTTTAAAGAAACTCCTTGTAACATTTCTCCATGGATAGAGAAACTCCTCATATTACATAAGTATTCGCCACGAGGGTGAATAGTTCTAACGAACATTTTTTCGAACCCTAACTAACTTGTTCAAACGTATCTTAAGAGATTCTATTCCAACACGGTGTATCTTTGTCAATTATTCTGTATCGAAATACTCGTTTCACTTCTAGTTTTACAAGAAACCTTGGGAACCTGCTTAGACATGAGTACCGCGTACCACCCACAAACTGACGAACCGAGCAAACGAACGATTTACGTCTTGGAAAGACATCTCACAAACTCGTATTGTCACCTTTAGTAGATCACTCTTACAACAGTAGTTACCACTCGTGTGTTCACGCGCACTTATCGAAACCTTATATGACCGCTAATGTCATACCCCTGTTCATTTAACCAAAGCATCAACCACCGAAATCTGAACTCCATCAAGAAACAACAATTGAGGTCGTCCAAGTCCGAGAAGGGCTCGAGACAACCCATTGTCGCCAGAAGAGTTATACCAAACTTAGAGGAGAATCTCACAAATCCCAGTGTGTAACCGCGTAATATTGAGAACCCGCACCTTGGAAGGGTGTAATCCGTTTCGGGAATCAGGGAAAGTTAAACCCGCGACATGTTAACCCTTTTGAAACCTTGGGGCGTATTGGAACCGCTCCCTACCGTTTAGAACTTCCGACTCAATTAAGTTTCCGTTTACCCTACATTTCGTGTAACAAACTTAGAAACGTGTCCTGCGGAACAGGAACGTGCAATCCTGCTGGATACATCAACTATCGATGACAAACTTCTCTTCATAGGAAAACCAGTTGAAATCGGGGATCGTAAAACCAAACCTTAATACAACGTAAAACCCTGACTATCCAGATTCATGAGAACACTCAAGGACGTACCTACACTTATTCATATTATGAACAACGTAAAGTCTCGAGTAAGAGATATCGACTACTACTTCCAACTAAATTTCGGGACGAAATTTCTTTTGAGTTGTGGATAATGTAACATCCCGCGTTTTTCCGTTAAATTTATTTTTAACACCGTCTTTTTCTTTTAAATAATAGCTTTCGTTATTTAAATTCGTAGTTTCCGTTGACTAACGTTCATAATAATTCCGTCATTTAATTATAACATCTCTCGTTAACTTGCGTTTTAAAAATATTCGATCGGTTAAATCCCGCACCCGCTTTGAAACTCGAGGGACCGGAGTTGCCAAATGGGCAAACTAGTTGACTAGGTCAACTAGTCAACCCATTTCATCCATTCCATCATCCCCCTCATCCCTTTTCTCTCCATCTCAAGAACACACACACAAACCCATTCCATTCATTCATCATCTAAATTCAATCTTGGAAGCTCACAACAAATCCGATTACATATTTGGAATCCTCTCTTCATCCTCTACAATTTGATACCAACTTCATCTCGTTTGGGTAACATTTCTAAAACTCTAGATTTCTCTAAATTCGTGTTTTTGATTTGAAATGGTGTTAGTTAGTGTCTATGGCTCGAGTCTAACATGAATATATGTTTGGTTTACTCGATTTGTTGTTTTTGGAGTAACTAGCATGAACTTGAAATGGGTGTGCTTAATCCTTGATTTTGGATGAGTTAATGTTGTTAGATTGTTAAAGTGCATGTTTTAATTGTGTTACTAGTATCACTAGCTTCGTTTTGATGCGTAGGTTGATTAAGAAAACTTCAAAAACATGAATATTGATTTTGTGATGTTTGACTAGGGTTTGATAGTTCTTGACATGAACTTTTGATGCTTGAATGCCATGGAATGTTAATTGTTAGTGATTAGTTGTAATGTATGCTTAATTACCTTTGAAACGGCATATCGTATGTGTAAATTGGATTCCCGAATCATAAAATACGTTTTACGAACTTGAAACTTTGAAAATAAACCTTTCTTGATCAATTGACGAGTTTTCGGTTATTGCAAATGAGGTTTTTGATTGATGAATTGTGTTTAGTTGCATTCTACGTCAAAAGAGCTTTCCAACGATATAAGGTGCGAGTCCTAAGTGTTTGCGGTTTGTGTTTTATGCATAAAAAGGTTTTGGGTTGAGACTTAGAAAACTGAAACTGGCCAGGTATCAGCTCGCGTGTAATGCCGCGGCGCGGCCAGCCTTTGTCGCGGCGCGACATAAGGCGTGTCCAGGTTCTGACCTACTTTGTCAAATTTCGAAAAATGTTTGCTATGCTACGCACCTCCGATTAACATGTAACTTGGCCAACATGCTCATATATGACTTCTAAGCTTAGAAAAATAGTTCGGGACCCGACCCGAACGTGTTGACTTTCGTTGACTTTGACCGACCAAAGTTTGACTTTTTGTCAAACTTAACCAATTACTTATGCAATCTTTCTAACATGATTCTATACTTGTATCTTGCATGAAACTTGACAATTTGACTCACATGCTTCATAATCGAGTCGTAACGAGCCATAGGACTAATTGAACATCTTTGACCGTTTGTGTTTACCGTTATTGATACAACCTATATGTTTAGGTCAAGACTAGCTTTGTCTTTGCACTCGTCTACTTGTTGAAGTACTTTATTAACTCTTGCACTCAAGGTGAGATCATAGTCCCACTTTTACTCTTTTTGAACTTATATTGGGATGAGAAAACATAAACGATTCTTTTGAACTAAGTGAACACAAGAACGGGAAAACAAACATTCTACATACGAGTTTAGAACAAAATCCTCAATTCGATTATCATTAGTTACACTTGCCGGGTGTAAGCGAGAACTTATGTTATATGGCCATATGGGTTTGACAGCCCTCATCCTTGACGGTTCGCTACCGTCTACGGATGAAATATATTTTCGAGAATCAGTGTTTGTTCTAGCACTAAGTGATGGGGTATACAATGGAAGGAATGTTAAGCTTTGATAATTGGGTGCTCGTGAAACAAACTTTTGGAATGTATTACTATTATTTCATTGATGCAAATCTTGTGGTTTACTTGTACTTACTTACTTAAACCTATGATTTCACCAACGTTTTCGTTGACAGATTTCTATGTTTTTCTCAGGTCTTGCACGATATGTGAAACATGCTTCCGCTTACTATTTGATACTTGCATCCGATGTCGAGTATACATGCATTTCATGGAGCGTCTTTTGACTTTACTTTAAACCTTGTCGCCTAGATTTCAATCGTATCTATAACGTTGTAACTTAACTTTTGGTTGAACAATTCTTGTAAACTTTGAAACAATCTTTATTTTGAAATGAAGGCGACATATTTTGGTCAAACGTTATCTTAAAGACTTATAATCAGGTAATGGGACCCACGTAGCCGACGCCGTCACTTGACGATTTGTCGGGGTCGCTACATTTTCAACTACCGATTCATTTTCTTTTTCTTGCTTAGGCATTGGTGCCTGTGAAATAGGAATAGAGTAATCGAAAATGAAAGACACATCAGATGGCTTAAGTGTCATACCACTTGTTGTGGTGATTGCTTTAGCTACTTCATTTCGGGGGTTAGCATTTGTATCGCTAGGTAAACTCCCCGGTTTACTTTCACCAATCAACCTTGCTAGGTTACTCACTTCTTGTTCCAAATTTTAGATAGAAGTTTGTTGATTTCTAAATGCTTGAGCATTTTGTTCATTAGTTTGTTTCTGAGATGTAGCAAACTGCGTTTGAGATTCAACTAGCTTTGACATCATTTCTTCCAAATTTAGCTTTTTCTCATTGGTTTGTGGTGGCTTATTAAAATAACAGGTCTTTGTTGATTGTAAGTATTTTTAGATACTTTTTGATTGCTAAGACCTTGTTGGTTGTTGTGATCAGCATTTGGATTATAAGGAATGTTTAGATTTCGATTGAAGTTTAGCCTTGGCGGTTGAAAATTATTTTGATAATTATTTTCTGGCCTTTGGTTCATGTATGATACATTCTCTGTTTTGTTCCATTGATTGTTCAACACCGAAACAATCTATCGTCAAATGTAGTCCTCCACACTGCTCACAACTGATTCGTATATCTTTAGTCATCTTTTCCATTTGTCTACCGAAAGCATCTATTTTTTCGGGAATGGAATCAAAGGCATGGCTAGATTCGGCTCTAGCTACTTTAGATGAACGAAAAATATATTTTTCCTGATGCCACTCATGCGAGTGGGAGGCTGTGTTATCAATAATCTCGTGAGCTTCGGTAGCGGTTTTCTTCATAATAGAACCACTAGCTGCTGTGTCGATATCCTTTCGTGTAGCGACATCGACGTCTTTGTAAATATTTTCACTTTTTGAAAAGTGTCCAAACCGTGTTGAGGACATCCTCTCAACATCTGTGACAACCCGGAAATTTTCAACCAAATTTAAACTTTATCTTTATATTATTCTGACACGATAAGCAAAGTTTGTTAAGTTGAATCTCAAGAATTTTAAACTGTGTCCATACATTCATTTAAACCTCGACTAAGTTCCAACGATTCACGAACCATTAAATTGAATGAACATGATTATATATGTATATGTGTATATATTATAACTTGAAAACATTAACAAAGTATTAGGCATATAATACTTTATATAAACGTATTTGTTTCAAAATATATTCTAATAGTTATCAACGGAATTAGAAGATAATATCAAATGACTGATTTATCAGATACATTGTGATATGATTACGGGTCTATGTTATGAGGTCCACTGTGATTTAAGAAATCTATTCTTTTTGACAACATTCAGAAAATGGTAAAGTGATTTATAAGTAAGAACGTGGAGTGTAAATAACTTAGATGTTGGATATCGACAAGTTAAGTAACTCAACATTTTTCATTAAGATGATTTCATACGTTTATTTAACCTTTGGACTTTATCTCATGCTTCACCAACAGACTGTAATTTAAAAACTTGAAACCTATTATGAATATATATGATTCTACTTTTCTAAAATGTTTTATGATATAACGATTTCCATTATTTTAACCTTTAAACAAAATAATTCTTAAATATATTTAGTTTTGGAAAACAAAATTATCATATTTATTTGATTTAGTTTCAAACGTACAAAAACGTTTTCAGTTTAAATAGAACTTTATTACTAAAACGTATATAACTTTTATAAATATCTAGAACCACTTTTGACAACTGATTACTTAACCAGTATGATAAAGATAACGATATTTATATTTTATTTTATTAAGTATATATAACGATTTAAATTAATATTATATATATCTATACGCGTATTATACGTACATAGTTTTATACTTTTACTATACTTAAACTTTACCTTTACTTTATTTTAACTTTAATAATTCACTTTAATAATTCATACTTTAATAATTCACTTTAATAATTCATACTTTAATAATTCACTTTAATAATTCATACTTTAATAATTCACTTTAATAATTCATACTTTAATAATTCACTTTAATAATTCAAAAATCTATTATAAATATAATTCAATATGTTTCATTATTTCATAGAAACTTGAAAATATTTTCTCTAAACTCTCTCAATTGATTTACATATATATATTTACTTCGTATTATTTCAAGATATTATTAGTATACATAAAATATTACGACGGAGTGCTGTCCGAGTGATTTCGAAATTGTTTTTCGAGCGGGATAGAGCTAAAAAAATATGGGTTATAGCTATGGAGGTTATGGGTATGATTCGGGAGTATTTCTCGTAAGTCAAACTAGTGTTTATCATCTCCGTTGCGTCTACGTACTTTTCCTGCAATATTGAATCTCAATATTGATACGTGAGTACTCATAATTTAATTTTTATATATTAATAGTGTATTCCTGACTAGTGCTCGAGAATATAGGATTATGCATGCTTGTACTTTTGATATTGCCATTAGATAGGATATGTTGAATCATGAATTAGTTACGTATGCGGTTGAGATAACGTATAAGATATGCATGTCGTTGGAAAGCTAGCGAAAAATTAAGAACTTTTCATTTAGATATCGAATGGTTTCGATGAACGGATTTTAAGTTATAGTCAATTAAATTTTTGTATTATTATTAAAAATGATCATTATTATCGTCGTTCTAGTTTTATATTATTATTACTATTATCATTATCAATAAAAGGAATTATTATTAAAAATTGTTATTTTTATTATTATTACTATCGTTATTATCGTTAAAGTTATAATTAGTATTATTATTATTATTATTATTATTATTATTATTATTATTATTATTATCAACATTATTATCATTATTAATATATATATCATTATTTAAAAATGGTTATTGTTATTGTTATTATTATTATTATTAATTATTATCATTAAAATAGTTATTAGTATTATCGTTAATAATATCATAGTAATTATCATTATTAGTATTATTGTAATTAAAACTAATATTAGTAACACCTGATTATTTTGATTACTATTATTATCATTATTATGAACACGATATAAAAGACGATTAAAAGCTATTAAACAAAACGATTAGGAAATAATGAGTATGGGTATCATGATGAAATTAAAATATTATAAGATATTGATTTAGATAAAATTATCATTCTTATTATTTTTATCATTACTATTATTATTAAAAGTATCGTTAGTATTAAAAACTATCATTTTAACAAAAATTATCATTTTAATATAAATGTCATTGTTATTATAAAATATCATTATTATTATCATTTTAAATAGAATTATTATTTTAAAGTTAATATTAAAAAGTATCGTAAATATTAAAGTTATCATAATTAGAATTATCATTTTATCATAATGTCATTTTTAGTAATTATAAATATTGATATTTTTATTAATAGAATAATAATAATTATTATTACAAAATAATATAACTTTTACTTACTATTATTATAGATATTATTTTATCAAATAAATATGTGATACAAACATATTTTACTACGTGTAATAAAATTACTTTAATAATACCTATCATATTATCTTTATGATATTAAATGAACTCTATAAATTTTATTACTTAATATATAAAAAAGTATATTTTATTATATAAATTTTAATATAAAATTTTATTTATTAATAAATGAATTATATTATTTACTCTAATAAATCTTTTAAAAATATTTAAAAATATAAAACGACGATATTTAAACTATATACTAATCATGTATAGATTTTGGAAATTATTTTGAATCTAATTGACTTTTGTTGACCTTTACATATTATTCTCGAGCCTTAGGATTGTGATACACTATGACTTGACCTAATTTGCTAGACAAATATTGACCAACACATAAATATATATAATTAATTTAGGTTCGTGAATCCGAGGCCAACCTTGCACTTGTTCAATGACGTTATATGTATTTTTACTACGAAATACAGTATGGTGAGTTTCATTTGCCTTTTTACCCTTTATATTTTTGGGCTGAGAATACATGTGCAATTTTTATAAATGTTTTACGAAATAGACACAAGTAATTGAAACTACATTATATGGGTAAATGATCGAAGCCGAATATGCCCCTTTTTTTTTGGTAACCTAAGAATTAATAAACCGATCTACTAATTGACGCGAATCCTAAAGATAGATATATTGGGCCTAACGAACCCCATCCAAAGTACCGGATGCTTTAGTACTTCGAATTCGTTTTTATCATGTCCGAAGGATTTCCCGGAATGATAGGGGATATTCTTATATGCATCTTGTTAATGTCGGTTACCAGGTGTTCACCATATGAATGATTTTTGTCTCTATGCATGGGACGTATATTTATGAGAACTGGAAATGAAATTCTTGTGCTCTACTAAAATAATGGAAATGAATGATTATGATAAACTAATGAACTCACCAACCTTTTGGTTGACACTTTAAAGCATGTTTATTTTCAGGTGTTAAAGAAATCTTCCGCTGTGCATTTGCTCATTTTAGAGATATTACTTGGAGTCATTCATGGCATATTTGAAAGACGTTGCGTTCGAGTCATTGAAATTCATCAAGATTATTATTAAGTCAATTATAGTTGGATGTATTATGAAATGGTATGCATGTTGTCAACTTTCGTTGTAAAGAAAGTTTGTCTTTTAGAAACGAATACAATGTTTGTAAAATGTATCATATAGAGGTCAAATACCTCGCGATGAAATCAACTATTGTGAATCGTTTATAATGTATATGAACGAGTCCTTTCAGTTGGTATCAGAATGGTGGTCTTAGCGAACTAGGTCTGCATTAGTGTGTCTAACTGATAAGTCATTAGGATGCATTAGTGAGTCTGGACTTCGACCGTGTCTGCATGTTAAAAGTTTTTCTTATCATTTTTAGTCGGAAATCATCTGCTTATCATTCTTATGAAATTACCTGCTTATCATTACTAGTCTAGACACGTCTTGCTACATTAATTGCGTGAGTAGTGTATAGACAAAATTCATATCTTAGCGTATCTGCTAAATCATATCTTATCGTATCTGTTACTTTAAACTTTACCTGACATATCCCGCAAATTCCTCCGTAATCTACGAAATCTTTTTTTCTATATCTATGGATATTCTATGTAATTAGAATACCATCCGATAACCGAAAATCATTTCATATCGAAAAATCCTTATTCAATCGTACGAAATGGAATTCATCATTAATTCAAGTTCCTCGAATTTCGAAATGGAATCCCACTCCAGCTCTAAAAGCAGTGTGACCGGAATGGATCAACCAATCAGCCATCATCTATTCTGGATGAATTGGGGATGGGTTCGTAGCCTCCTTAATCATTGGAGACAAAAAGAAGGTGATCCCTTCCATCCACCCCATTGCCCTCTTGACGAAGAACCTGAAGCACTTACCGGCGAACCAATCCGAAACACCATTTTCTCTCTCATTTCCAGAGTAACTCGTCACGATTATATACTACATCAAATTCTAGATTTTATTTATCTGCTCGTCTGAACCGACAATCACCCTGGTGTAATAGAAGAAGTCAACGAGCTTCGCGCTCGGGTAGTGGCTTTGGAGAATATGGTGTAAAGATTACAAACACCAGCAGCAGCACCAGCAGCATAACCAGTACCACCATCATCAACCCCAACAGTACCATTACCACCTCCAACCACAACCGCGTCGTAAACCTCAACTTCACAATCTGTCCCACGAGCATCAACGTCATACGCACCATAGATACTAAGGAGTACCAATAACAATAACTGACGAAGTATTAATTCATAACTTCATTGGAGAAACATTCCGCGGTGATTATGTAATCTCTAAAGTCTTAGAGATTATCTAATCTAGCCCTAATCATAAATCAGTTAAGCGAATCAAAATGATAGAAGGAAGAGTAGAAACCCTGATAAAAATGGTGTGTGGTTAACAAGCTAAACTTGTTTTACCAACAACATCAACAGTACCGTCAGCGTCACCAGCATCGTCATGCAGTCAGCATCAGAATCAGCAACACCTATAACATCACAAACTCCGTCAGTTCAAGAATCACTGTGGACATCATTACGAATCAATAACGCGTATATTTTATCAACGAGTTATGAAGAATTAACTCATTCCCTCTGAAGAAATTATATGTATATTATATATATATATATATATATATATATATATATATATATATATATATATATATATATATATATATATATATATATATATATATATATATTTTTGAAATAAAAAAATAAATCTTTCCGTGCTAAGCTATTGTGTGTGAATCTTAACTACTCGGTTAATTCATATTATAAATATGCAATAATTTACGTCCTTCGCCGCAACTTAACCATCGTTAACTACAATCTCTGTCTCAATTCAACAAATTCCAATTCTTAATAAATCAAGTATATATTTAATTTTACACTTTCATCATCGATGTACCCGAAACTTTTCAGATAACATCATTCGTACTTTGCGAAGTTCACAAGAATTTAACGAAAACCAACATCACGCCTCAACAAATAACGAAGTATTGATTCATAATTTCAATATAATTGAAGAAATACTTATGTAATCTCTAAATCCTTTAAGGGATTATTCAATTCTAGTTCCAACCGTATATCGAATGAGTTTAATTTAGTATTAACTCATTAAAATCTATGTTACATCTGAAGAGAATATATACATATATATTTTCATAAAGACTGTAATAAAAATTCTTTTGTACAAAATATTAATTGTGAAATTTTTTTTTAACGGGTAGGTAATACCCGATAGATATATAAATTCACAATTATTATGTTACATTCTTCGAATATGATTAAGCAAATTATCAACTATACTTCCTACTTTCACAATAATATACATTCTTTCATAGAAATCAAAACAACCATACTCATTCAAACTCAATTACATATTCTGATTTGGAAACCTCAGAATTCAATTCGAGATATAACCGGTACCATCACTTTTAGATTCCTACATCTTTCAGAGCTATACTTTGACTTTAAAACTGTGTTATAACATCAAATGTATATTAACAATTATAATCTGTGTTCAAGCCCTTCGAAAAATTTCTGAAGACATTTCAAATAATGAGCAATCGAGATGATGATCCAACCACATATTACCCACAGTTATGTACTTAAAAAGCTCTCGAAACCAAAGTCATAATTTAACACATATCTGTGTAAGATCCTTTGGCATTTATTAGCAAAAATAACTTTGCAATTCCTTTTCAAAGTAGCAAATTCTATCACAGCCCCAGCAAGACAACTTCGATTTTTTATTAGGAGTAGTCTTATCATAATCTTGATATATATGATTACCCTTTTGTTACCAGAGAACCTTTCATGTTCCACCACATTAGCAATAAACTTATTCACAACTTCACTGATCTTTGACCTTCCGAAGAATCATTATATTTACCGAAACCCCATCATTTAATCATTCGCATCTTGTAACGAGAATTGCCATACAAATCATCGGGAATTAGCAATCAGTATTTTGAAATCTCGCAGTATGTCTACACCAACAGTTATATGTGTATATATAACGTCTATCTTCTGGACTTAATTTGAATGTGAAGTTTCTGAAAAACACTCCGAACTACGAATTGGTTCTCCAAAAATGGAAAAATGCTGATGAAGCAGCAAAAATTATAAATGACTTTAACAATAAAAGTTTGATGATAATAAATAAGTGTGCTGGCAAAGCGCAGAAAAAGAGAAGTCTTGGAAATGGAAACCGGATTGAGCAAAGTATGAAGGAGGCTGTGAACAAATCACAAAGACTGAACCTGACTTCAAAGAATTCAAATGATTCAGTACCTGCTGAAGTCATTAACGAATACCTTGCTCCTGACTCTAAACCCCTGCGGACAATATTCTTCATCATCCTCTGATATTAGAAATTCTAATATATCATCGTATCTTTCATTATAAATATCCTCCATATTTCTGAAGATATTTTCATAATTATTATTATCTGAAATCGTTTACCTCTTCGCGCTATCTGTATTACATCATAAAAGAAACTATTTTTGTTTCTAAATTTTGAAACATTCGAGTTTAAAATAGGAATACTTTTGAAGTAGTGTTGGGAGCTGAAGCATGAGTTAGTATAATATAATGACACTTGATCAACGTGATTATATTACATTAAGTCATGCTGAGTTTTTAAATGGAACATGATGATTCACAGATCATAACATCATCATGTGCCATGTTATACGACTCATGTATTCTACTTAATCTCTAAAAATATCAAGAAAATATTTTCTTGATGATTCGATCTTTTCTGAGGTATTCTGATAATTTGACAAATCAAGATCGTGCCATTACGATTTCCTTCTTAGAACATTAACAATGTTTATTCCGAAATTTTTATCTGCGAATTATGGACCATTATAAGCGGTACTTACTCGCAAGAAGAAGAAACGAAAGGACAAAACTCCGAAATAGAAATTGAGATATAAATCGCAGAAAATAAAAGAGAGCATTAATTGGAGATGAAAATGATTATAGAAGATAGAAGCAAGGACATCGAAATATAAGGGAAGATATAAACCCCAACAACAACCCAGGAATTACAAACCATATATATCGATGCATATAGCAATATAAAGACACGAGAGAACTAAAAACACTATAAAACCAGGAGTATAGTAGAAGTAAATAGATTCTTCCGGCGGCAGATGAAAAAGAAGAATGACAGATATGAAAGTTAGGAGTATATCAAGAATCAGAACTGGATGGAGCATATTAGCGAATGCTATAAAGTATGAATTGAGGGAGAAAGAATAAAAGATGTGAGTTGTGGAAATAAGGAAACGAAGGGGGTGGATATATAGTAAAATATCCGACAGAGCAATCAAAACAGATTATCGCATTTAATCAAGCGGATCCTAACTTCCTTAATTACCAAAGAACCAAATCTTATTTCGAAGATTTTCTCTAAATTCCTTGAATTCCGGAAATCAACCGTAACTATGTCATTAGTTAAAAAGAACGCGCATTTACTCATTTCATTCTTTTGTGATAACTTCACTCATACTCTTCACAAAAATCAAATTGCTTTATCTATATTACTTGATGATAATAAAACTCTAATTTTCAACTCGTGTACGTCATGAAAACATACTTATTGTCAGCCATGACCATCCCATTCAAATTTCGAGACGAAATTTCTTTAATGGGTAGGTACTGTGACAACCCGGAAGTTTTCAACCAAATTTAAACTTTATCTTTATATTATTCTGACACGATAAGCAAAGTTTGTTAAGTTGAATCTCAAGAATTTTAAACTGTGTCCATACATTCATTTAAACCTTGACCAAGTTCCAACGATTCACGAACCATTAAATTGAACGAACATGATTATATATGTATATGTGTATATATTATAACTTGAAAACATTAACAAAGTATTAGGCGTATAATACTTTATATAAACGTATTTGTTTCAAAATATATTCTAATAGTTATCAACGGAATTAGAAGATAATATCAAATGACTGATTTATCAGATACATTGTGATATGATTACGGGTCTATGTTATGAGGTCCACTGTGATTTAAGAAATCTATTCTTTTTGACAACATTCGGAAAATGGTAAAGTGATTTATAAGTAAGAACGTGGAGTGTAAATAACTTAGATGTTGGATATCGACAAGTTAAGTAACTCAACATTTTTCATTAAGATGATTTCATACGTTTATTTAACCTTTGGACTTTATCCCATGCTTCACCAACAGACTGTAATTTAAAAACTTGAAACCTATTATGAATATATATGATTCTACTTTTCTAAAATATTTTATGATATAACGATTTTCATTATTTTAACCTTTAAACAAAATAATTCTTAAATATATTTAGTTTTGGAAAACAAAATTATCATATTTATTTGATTTAGTTTCAAACGTACAAAAACGTTTTCAGTTTAAATAGAACTTTATTATTAAAACGTATATAACTTTTATAAATATCTAGAACCACTTTTGACAACTCATTACTTAACCAGTATGATAAAGATAATGATATTTATATTTTATTTTATAAAGTATATATAACGATTTAAATTAATATTATATATATCTATATGCGTATTATACGTACATAGTTTTATACTTTTACTATACTTAAACTTTACCTTTACTTTATTTTTACTTTATTTTAACTTTAATAATTCACTTTAATAATTCATACTTTAATAATTCACTTTAATAATTCATACTTTAATAATTCACTTTAATAATTCAAAAATCTATTATAAATAGAATTCAATATGTTTCATTATTTCATAGAAACTTGAAAATATTTTCTCTAAACTCTCTCAATCGATTTACATATATATATATTTACTCCGTATTATTTCAAGATATTATTAGTATACATAAAATATTACGACGGAGTGCTGTCCTAGTGATTTCGAAATTGTTTTTCGAGCAGGATAGAGCTAAGGAAATTATGGGTTATAGCTATGGAGGTTATGGGTATGATTCGGGAGTATTGCTCGTAAGTTAAACTATTGTTTATCATCTCCGTTGCGTCTACGTACTTTTCCTGCAATATTGAATCTCAATATTGATACGTGAGTACTCATAATTTAATTTTTATATATTAATAGTGTATCCCTGACTAGTGCTCGAGAATATAGGATTATGCATGCTTGTACTTTTGATATTGCCATTAGATAGGATATGTTGAATCATGAATTAGTTACATATGCGGTTGAGATAAGGTATAAGATATGCATGTCGTTAGAAAGCTAGCGAAAAATTAAGAACTTTTCATTTAGATATCGAATGGTTTCGATGAACGGATTTGAAGTTATAGTCAATTGAATTTTTGTATTATTATTAAAAATGATTATTATTATCGTCGTTATTATCGTCGTTCTAGTTTTATATTATTACTACTATTATCATTATCAATAAAAAGAATTATCATTAAAAATTGTTATTTTTATTATTATTACTATCGTTATTATCGTTAAAGTTATAATTAGTATTATTATTATTATTATCTAATTATTATTATTATTATTATTATTATTATTATTATTATTATTATTATTATTATTATTATTATATTATTATTATTATTATTATTATCATTATTAATATATATATATATATATATATATATATATATATATATATATATATATATATATATATCATTATTTAAAAATGGTTATTGTTATTGTTATTGTTATTGTTATTGTTATTATTATTATTATTAATTATTATCATTAAAATAGTTATTAGTATTATCGTTAATAATATCATAGTAATTATCATTATTAGTATTATTGTAATTAAAACTAATATTAGTAACACCTGATTATTTTGATTACTATTATTATCATTATTATGAACACGATATAAAAGTCGATTAAAAGCTATTAAACGAAACGATTAGGAAATAATGAGTATGAGTATCATGATGAAATTAAAATATTATAAGATATTGATTTAGATAAAATTATCATTCTTATTATTTTTATCATTACTATTATTATTAAAAGTATCGTTAGTATTAAAAACTATCATTTTAACAAAAATTATCATTTTAATAGAAATGTCATTGTTATTATAAAATATCATTATTATTATCATTTTAAATAGAATTATTATTTTAAAGTTAATATTAAAAAGTATCGTAAATATTAAAGTTATCATAATTAGAATTATCATTTTATCATAATGTCATTTTTAGTAATTATAAATATTGATATTTTTATTAATAGAATAATAATAATTATTATTACAAAATAATATAACTTTTACTTACTATTATTATAGATATTATTTTATCAAATAAATATGTGATACAAACATATTTTACTACGTGTAATAAAATTACTTTAATAATACATATCATATTATTTTTATGATATTAAATGAACTCTATAAATTTTATTACTTAATATATATAAAAGTATATTTTATTATATAAATTTTAATATAAAATTTTATTTATTAATAAATGAATTATATTATTTACTCTAATAAATCTTTTAAAAATATTTAAAAATATAAAACGACGATATTTAAACTATATATTAATCATGTATAGATTTTGGAAATTATTTTGAATCTAATTGACTTTTGTTGACCTTTACATATTATTCTCGAGCCTTAGGATTGTGATACACTATGACTTGACCTAATTTGTTAGACAAATATTGACCAACACATAAATATATATAATTAATTTAGGTTCGTGAATCCGAGGCCAACCTTGCACTTGTTCAATGACGTTATATGTATTTTTACTACGAAATACAGTATGGTGAGTTTCATTTGCCTTTTTACCCTTTATATTTTTGGGCTGAGAATACATGCGCAATTTTTATAAATGTTTTACGAAATAGACACAAGTAATTGAAACTACATTATATGGGTGAATGATCGAAGCTGAATATGCCCCTTTTTGCTTGGTAACCTAAGAATTAGTAAACCGATCTACTAATTGACGCGAATCCTAAAGATAGATCTATTGGGCCTAACGAACCCCATCCAAAGTACCGGATGCTTTAGTACTTCGAATTCGTTTTTATCATGTCCGAAGGATTTCCCGGAATGATAGGGGATATTCTTATATGCATCTTGTTAATGTCGGTTACCAGGTGTTCACCATATGAATGATTTTTGTCTCTATGCATGGGACGTATATTTATGAGAACTGGAAATGAAATTCTTGTGGTCTATTAAAATAATAGAAATGAATGATTATGATAAACAAATGAACTCACCAACCTTTTGGTTGATACTTTAAAGCATCTTTATTCTCAGGTGTTAAAGAAATCTTCCGCTGTGCATTTGCTCATTTTAGAGATATTACTTGGAGTCATTCATGGCATATTTGAAAGACGTTGCATTCGAGTCGTTGAAATTCATCAAGATTATTATTAAGTCAATTATAGTTGGATGTATTATAAAATGGTATGCATGCCGTCAACTTTCGTTGTAAAGAAAGATTGTCTTTTAGAAACGAATGCAATGTTTTTAAAATGTATCATATAGAGGTCAAATACCTCGCGATGAAATCAACTATTGTGAATCGTTTATAATGTATATGAACGGGTCCTTTCAACATCTTTCCAAATCTCTTCCATGCCTCATATAACGTCTCCATTGGTTTCTGTGCGAACGTAGAGATTTCTCCTTAAAGTATCACAACTTTAGATGCCAGAAAGAATCTTTGAAGAAATCTTTCAACTAAACCATTCCAAGAAGTGATGGTTCCTTCTGATAACGATTCTAACCATTCTTTGGCTTCTCCCGTTAAAGTCCAAGGGAAAAACCTAAGAAAAATCGTTTGATCCTCAACTTCTCGGATTTTAAATAGATTACAAATCCTATTAAATGTTCAAAGTGTTCGTATGGATCTTCTTTGGTCGTAGCACTGAATTGGCACTGATTTGTGATCATATGTAGGACTTGTCCTATTATTTCGAATTTCTCCGCATTAACTTCTGACAGAGTGATGGTGTGTCCTTGACCCGTGCGTGTGGCCTTCATTCGTTCTTCCATGCTCACCGGTTCCATGTCAGAAATGGATGATTTCGGTGAAAGGGGTGAATCTGGATATTCGGGTGATCCCGGAATAACCGCTGGATTCTCAATGATGAATTTTGGTTCAAAAACTTGGTTTTTGGAAATTCGAATATGAGTGGTTATGATGCTTCTAACATGTAATTTACTTTTGTTTGTCTAGCTCGTAATAATCTATGAAGTTGTTTTTCATGACTCTTAAATGGATTTACGGGTGGTGATCTTCTCAAATGGTGCATTCATTACTAAACCTATGAGTTATTAGTATCTATTATTATGTAACTTAAAAATATAAGTCTTTAAATAAATAGACTTTTTCGATTTTACCCACGTTTTAACTGGTCGACAGATGTATTGGAGAGGCATGATCCGTTTGGTACCAATACATCTGGTGACTGTTTGTGATCCAACAACCAAGTCCACATACAAATTCTAGACACCACTTACTCCGAATCAGAAAAATATTGTCTATTTATTTAACTACTGATATACACACAATTTATTAAATTATGAACTGTGAATATGAAATATGAATTATTGTCTCACCCACATGTGACTAGTCTTCCAACTACCCCTTTGTTTACTTGATAATTCCAATGACATGCTACCCATCTTTTATATATATATATATATATATATATAAATATATATACACACACATATATATACTAGGTTTTTGAGTCTGTGCGTTGCACGGATGTGTAAAAACCGTGCAAAAAATGTAATTTGCAGTTCTTATTGGTATGTAATAGCGATACTAAAAAAATATAAGAATTCATTAAGAGCCCTTCGTGTTGAAAATTTTAAAAAAAAATTTGAGTTTAAGAGCCCGTAGTGTTGACAAATTGTAAAAATTCCTTTTGAGTTTAAGAGTATGTGGTGTGGATGAATTTTAAAAGTTCTATAGAGTTTAAAGATTCCAATAAAATGTGGTTAGATATGTTTATGTTATATCATTACACGAACAGTCCAACTAATTTCAAACAAATCCAACAAAGACAACAGTATAATTCAATCAAAAGCAATAACGATACTTTTCAAGAGAAAAGGGACTAACTCCGAGTCGTGGACGAAGATCAAAAACTAATGATGCCCTATGCGAAGTATAGATTCACAAAATATTAAAATATGATATCAAGAGAAGAGAATGCAATGATTAATTGATTACCAAAACTAATAGCAAAGTATTTGTTAGCCTCCACTATTTGCTTCGAAAGAGCCAAGGAACATGTCACGAATGACGAAACGCGCAACCAAGTCTGCTCTCTTAGCCTGCAAAGAAACGCATAACTGGGTGTTGATCTTGATCCCAATTAAGATTAACATATATGAACAACAAATAATGACCATCCTATTTATAAAAAGTAATTATCTATGCAATCTAAGCTTTGATCTACGAAGTATTTTTAATAGATATATGACGATGTTTATTGATACATGGTTATTACAAAAATCAGTTTGGTAATGCATATTATCAAATTCAAAGACTCATATTATCAGTTGCCTACATTTGTTTTACCCACTTTTAAGCATATTCGAGTATCTAAATAAACCCATCAAAGTGTCATAGAATATTCCTACTTCTAGTAATTATAAACACATGAATCCTTAAACAACAATATATAACTACTGATGTTACTAGGTACTGCAAAAAAAAAAATTTAAACTAAGGTACATAATAGCAGAAGTGAGAATGTAAAAGGGTTAAAGTCAAAAATAGGCTACAAACTTACACAAATGTACCGATTGTCGCCCACAAACTCATTTCCGTCCTACTGTCGCCTACAAACTTATAAAAAATGTGCTAATATAAACAAAATACTTTTTTTAACCGTCAACCGAAATGGTTGATTACGTGGCTTATAAGTAGTCATGACACGTCGGTGATACATCGAAACAGAACTGAAAGTATATGAGCGACATCGGGACATAACTGAAAGTATATGGGCGACATCGGGACACAATTGAAAGTATATGGGCGACATCGGAACATATATAAAATGAATAACAAAAGTTAAATAATTAACTTTACCGGTTCAGCAGGTAACCGGTAACGAAATGTTAACATCAGCACATTTTTTATAAGTTTGTAGGCGACATTAGGATGGAAATGGGTTTGTGGACGACATTGGTACATTTGTGTAAGTTTGTAGCCTATTTTTGGCTTTAACCCAATGTAAAATAGCACCAACAGTAACAATACAGAATAGCAGCAACAATAATATAAATGAACCAAAATCTTATGAAGTGAGCAATGAAAAGGTACTAACCATTCGTTTAATTTGGCATCATGTTCACATATAAGGAAATGGATATACATTTTAATATAAAACGCGCCTACATATAGATAAACTGTATTATATTTGATGATCAAAATGTACCTCCTCGTCAAGTAAGATGAATGCACTCACCCTTTCCCCTAATTAATGTGATTTTTCGTCTTGTTCTCGATGCGAAGGACTTTTATCCTGAGCCCAAACTTGACAATTGTATATATTAAATAGATTCATGACTAACAAATGTACATGGTTGAATACCATGCCAAGATTAATCATACCTTATCTAACAGTGAGTGGATGATCTATTCTTAATTATTCCATGTTACCCTCCCACATCCAAGATCAACATCCAAAATTTAATTATTCAATGTTACATATCCCAAAGTGAAAGTAGAAAATTATTAAAACATCCTATAAAAGCAAGTTAATGAGACCGATACACTAATAACTAATACTACCAATTTTCCACAGCCCAAATCAGACCTTCACCACCAGATAGTAGGAACAGTTTACTACAATATGAAAACCAAGATACATGTGTTAAAACATTAACAAAATACATAAAAGCAGTACATCTATGCTCTATCGAATCAACCATCTGTTGATGCACCTCTTGGCATTTTAAGGACTTTATTTTGTGTGATTACTTCCATCTGCTTCGTTGTATGTATCAACTGGTGCCCTCCTCCCTTATTGCATTCACAACATATAAAATATATACAATCCATACTTAAACCATAAATACATAACTACAAAAGTAATTTGATACAGAGCATTTAGATTATTTGAAATATGATACAGTGATGATTTTCAATATAATCTGTAAACCTATCATTATATCCAAGTACGAAGATATTTTTCTATTAATATTAAGCACAGTATTCAGCCCAAGTAGTTTTTGTTACTTTATTTGATTGTAAAACATGTTTGTCTGATAATTAAAATAATTTGAATGATCCGGTGGATGAATTATGCTACGACTTATATAGCACTAACGATTGAAAATCATACATGTGGGTTAACATAATAGAACCACACACGAGTTGCGATTAATGATTACGTTTTAGAATCGTGAAGATTTGGCGGCACGTCATTATTGTATAAGATGATCTTGGGAGAGAGGCTATCTGGTTTGTTGTTTTTTGTAACCCTAAAATGCCAATTTCATTGTACGACTTATTTGGTATATAATTCATATGAATTGAAGAATCAATAATTTTAAGATCTATGCAACCCTAATTTTTTAGAGAGAGGTGTCGATACATATATGTAATAGATATGTATATACGGAGTATTATATTATAATGAATAATTAAAATAATTAATTCACTTTAATCATAAAATTACACATAAGTAAATACCCTTTTGTTTTATATATATATATATATATATATATATATATATATATATATATATATATATATATATATATATATATATATATATATATATATATTAGAGAGATTAAATAAGAACTTTTTTTGTGTGAGAACCCTGAGAACTCAAAAATACACTGAAATTCGAGCAATAAAGGAAAATTCGAGTAAAAAAAAGGGAAATTCGAGCAAAAATGGGACACGGGCGGAAAAAAAACAATTCGAGCAAAAAATGGGACAAGGGTGAACAAAAAAAGTGATATTTGAACCAAAAAAAAAAAAGTGGGCGAACAATTTTGTGTTCTACATTTTTGATAGTCGAGCAAAAAAATGTAGAACACACGGGTAGTCGAACAAGAATGATGATATTCGAACAAAAATGTGTTCTACATTTTAAAATTCGAACAAAAAAAAATTTGCTCACCCATTCACCTTTTTGCTCGAATTTCAGTGTATTTGGAGTGCTTTTGAAGTTCCTAGAGTTCTTACACTAAAAAAGTTCTCACTAGATTCTCTTTCTCATATATCTATATATATATATATATATATATATATATATATATATATATATATATATATATATATATATATATATATATATATATATATATATATATATATATATATATAGTGGTAGGATCAAGAGGGAAGTAACCATTCGGGGGGAAGCGGGGGGAAGCAAAAACTTTTTTTTTTTCGTTTTTTGAAAAAACTTTGTTCACGAACATTATACATGAGATGAAAATATGAACATTTAGTAGAGACACTTTGTGTTAAATGTTTTTATTTTGGCGGAAATACGCTCGAAGAAGTAATATATAACAATTATCGTGTTTTTTGAGCGTATTTTGAAGTTTTAGCTATTGGGGTTTAGATATTAGGGTTTATATATTAGGGTTTATAGGGTTTAGATATTAGGGTTTAGAAATTTAGGGTTTAGATTTAGGGTTTAGATTTAGGACTTAGATTGAGTTTTTAACACGAACGGTTTAGAGTTTAGGGTTTAGGGTTTGGTGTTTTGGGTTTATGGAATATACCCAAAACACCAAACCCTAAACCCTAAACTCTAAATCGGGCTAAATTTTACTTCACAAAACATAAAAAAAAACGTTCATATTCTTCACGAACAATATTATCTTGAATGGTATTTTTGTCGATCGTTTTCCCGCCTAAATAATAACATTAATCACGAAGTGTCTCTTCTAAATGTTCATATTTTGTGTGATCTTGATGTCGGAAAAAAAAAAAATATATATATATATATATATATATATATATATATATATATATATATATATATATATATATATATATATATATATATATATATATATATATATATATATATATATATATATATATGTATATGTATATATATGTATATATATATATAGTGGTAGGATCAAGAGGGAAGTAACCATTCGGGGGGAAGCGGTGGGAAGCAAAAACTTTTTTTTTCGTTTTTTTGAAAAAACTTTATTCGCGAACATTATAGATGAGATGAAAATATGAACATTTAGTAGAGACACTTTGTGATAAATGTTTTTATTTTGGCGGGAAAACGCTCGAAGAAGTAATATATAACAATTATCGTGTTTTTCGAGCGTATTTTGAGGTTTTAGCTATTGGGGTTTAGATATCAGGGTTTAGATATTAGGGTTTATAGGGTTTAGATATTAGGGTTTTGAAATTTAGGGTTTAGGGTTTAGATTTAGGATTTAGATTGAGTTTTTAACACGAACGATTTAGAGTTTAGGGTTTAGGGTTTGGTGTTTTGGGTTTATGGAATAAACCCAAAACACTAAACCCTAAACCCTAAACCCTAAACTCTAAATCGGGCTAAATTTTACTTCACAAAACATGAAAAAAAAACCTTCATATTCTTCACGAACAATATTATCTTGAATGTTATTTTTGTCGATCATTTTTCCGCCTAAATAATAACATTCATCACGAAGTGTCTCTTCTAAATGTTCATATTTTCGTGTGATCTTGATGCCGGAAAAAAAAATTCAAAAAAAACGAATTTTTTTTTTTTGCTTCCCCCGTTTCCCCCGATTGGTTACTTCCCCATTGATCCTGCCTATATATATATATATATATATATATATATATATATATATATATATATATATATATATATATATATATATATATATATATATATATTTATTTCATACCTTTTTTAAAAAAAAAATGGTCGATCATGCAATCCCACTTTTACATTATAAATTCCAATAGTGGAAAGTATGGAAACCACTAAAGATTAGTCTGCCTACAATCGTTTGTTTTGTTTTTTGTTTTTGTTTTATTTTTCCATGTTTTTGGTTGTTTTTCAAATTTTATAAAATGATATAATTCCTAAAAAAATTAAAATCTTAAATATCTCTTTATATTATAATAACAACTAATCTTAACCACTCATTAAATTAATTATCAATGATGTACGCCCTTAATTTTTTCGTAATCTTCTTAATAATGACCTCATAAATATAAGCTTGAATTGTTTGATACAAAAAAGTGACGTTCTTTTTAAAAAATTTTAGGGGTTTCAATTGAGTCGCTACATGAGTTTCAACACACAGAATTAGGGCAAAAACTCTGCAACCTTTATTCTAATTCCATCTTTTTTCAATAATCTAACCCAAAAAAACGTGTATCATTCAAGGATAGCGGGTTGATTTCTGCTGAACAATCCATTGTTAATCATCAGCGGCTTATGTACCATCGATCTATATGATGAATCTTAATCGGATTTATACCCTCAATTAGTAAGTTTATTACGAATCCGCGTTTTCTCAATTCTAATCGACGATTGGGGTTTGAAACGGGTACTATCAATTCTGTCAGTTTTGCAAAATTAAGGTGCACAATCACGTCTGATGAATCCTATTTTGCCAAGCGATCTTCAATTCATAATCGTTTTGTGAACAATCGATTTAAATAATCAATGGTTCTATCTTAAGACGGTACATTAATAACCATCTTTTGTATCAATTTAGGGTTTTTGCTGTATTGTTTCTTAATTATTGATTTATGAATTCGATTGATTTAGCTCAAGTTATAATGGTTGACCGAAAGCTTAAATACGTTGCTGTTATATCTTATATTCACCATTATCTTTGGATCTTCAATGTCGCAAAAAGTTGTTGCGTTTTTATGTGTTGATATACTTTTTGATGGTCTAGGCTCTACTGGTTTTGCTCTCAGCTCTGTAGAATTCCATTGTTGATGACTTGATGTCGTTGTGTTTTCTGGAGATATGCCTTCAGGTGCCACCAAAAAAAGAAGCTGAAATGCATCTAAATGTAATCGAAGGTATTTAACTAATTATTATATTATTAAATTTATTAATTTAGAAGCTTTACAAGACGTGAAGATAGAAATTCATATAATGTGTACACCCAAATTTTGATGATAGTTGGATGTTATTGTTCTATATATGCTTCTAATGATTTTATGCTTGTAACTCAAACTTAAAGAGTAGTCATTTTTGCTTTGGAACTTTAAGCCCTTGTGTAGCTCTTTTTCAGAAAATGATTACAATGGTGGCATCTCTCTTGGAAATTGGATGGAAGGAAGTTTAGTTGTACAATTTGTACACGGTTTTGTATGCCCCTTTTCGATATCAATTGTAACTTTGTAGACGTTGTGTTAAGTTCACATGACTTGCTATTATATTTTAGCCACCCTCACACATGGTGCCCGGTAGCTCGACAATAGAAGGGGAATGTAATTCTTTATGTGCATTTAACAAACAGTGGGAGGACATATATTGCACTAATGTAATTAGCGCTCAGCTCTTCTGTATCCACGCCTTATAAGGAGTTAACTGAATATTTCTAAAATTTGTGTATTTTTCCTATGTATTTTAAGCGTTATTATGGTAACGTGAGATTACTTTGTATGAATACATTTTTTTGAAGTATGCCATTTAAATGTGATGATTTATTTATTTATTTACATATCGTTTGATGTTGCAGTTTATGACGGATAATATGAATTTAACATTGTTTTTTGGAGTTATTGGTCCACCAGGTGCTGGAAAAAATCTACTATTATGAATACATGGTAACATTTTGATTCCTGACTATAATACAGTGTAAATGATTAGGTTTTATGCAAAGTTTCATTGTTTGGAGCAGATAACACTTAAACACATGATATCAATTGAACATGATATCTTCATCTAGACGAATTATAATGGGATAATTAAGATTCGATTGATTGAACAATTGTCGATCCACCAAATATATCTGTTCAATCTCTAGCATACGACTATTCTGTTTGTACAATCGTAATACTCTACAACGTTAGGTTTAAATACTAAGGTAATCATATATTTACTTCAATTTCAACGTTTATAGTGTTTAGATCGGAAACCATATGGTTTCGATTGTATGGTAACCCTAAATCTATTGATAAAATAGTCATGTATTACTCATCTTTAATGTTTTGATTATGTTTTAAATCATCATAGAATTACTCTATACTCTATAATTTGTTAAACTGATAGATTAAGGCGTGATAAATACGTATTGATGAAGTAAATGACTTCATTGGTTTTACAAAGTATCATATATCTTACCTACAGTCATGAAGTTATTGTGTATCTAACGCTAGAAATCGGGTATATTGCGTTCATGTACTATTATTCATCGATGTTCGTGTACTGTAATTCATCGGCTATCACTGGACCGATAAAAAATATTGAAATCAAACCTATATTTCTTGATTATGAATTATGAATGATATTTCAGGAAGTGACTGTTATGCAAGATGATCTTGAGCAGACAATACCGCAAAGTGAAATATGGTCATGTCGAAAAACGCTCAATTAGGGAAATCATACGATTTCGATTGTAAGGTAACCCTAAATCTATTGATAAAATAGTCATGTATTAATCATCTTTAGTGTTTTGATTATGTTTAAAATCATACGGTTTCGAAACTAACCGAGGAAAAGAAAGTGATGGTAAGCAAAAACATATGTTAGAATGTTGCAACACTTTGCCTTTGGTATTGCTTATGCAAGGTAACCTTTTAAACTGCTAAATGTAAGAGTGACAAGTTGGATAATGGGTTCAGTTGTTCAGATAATGGGTTCAAAGCTTAAAAGTGTTATATTATTAGTAGCTCAGTTTAGCAAGCATTATCATATGGACATTTTTTTCCCTTTTATTTGTTGAATTAAATTTTTTGTTTAATAGATTTGCAAAGGGATACACAATACTCCAGATGGGACTAGCATTTTGGATCGTATCTTTAAAGGAATAAGTGTGTATTACAATTACACCGGAAAAGCTGAATGCTTTGAATTGGATGATGACCCGTATGGCACAATGGGTTGGAATTGGCAGGTATGCAAGTCGTTCCGTACGACTAAAACTTATCAAATACTGTATATGATTTCACTAGATACCCTATGTTCTGGATTAACTACTAACGTATGTTTCGGATCACGTGTAAAAAAGTTTTTATTCGGTGTATTACATATATTTTTTTGTAGTATATTGCAGGCATGCACTGAAATGGTTATGCCAATGTCAAGTAACGGAAACTCGATCATGTTTCGAGAATGGGAATATAATTTTAGATAGTAAAACCTTTTTGTACATACAATGACAATAGAGTGCAAGTATGATGCACTTTGGTGTAGTAAATCCAATATTTTTACCCATTTTCACCATTACAGATTTAACATGGCTGATAATTTTCAATTACCACTTCTATAAACAAGTCTTGGACTTGCCTTAACTTTTATTTTTATTTTTTATATAATCAGGCTAAAGAATCGCATGCCAGTTATCTCTACCTCATCCTTTTAAGCAAGTGAGTAACTTTCTTCTTTTGTGTTTTGGAAAACTAATTATATTACTTTCCTACTACCGAAGGGAGTATAAAAAAACAAATGGTACATCTATGCACAATAGAACTTATATATTTTCTTTAAATTGTCAATTATTTATGTTATATGGGCTGAAAGTTGTGTTATTTGTAATACACATAAATGAAGGTTTCTTACTATATAAATTAGGGTCATAGCAAATTTTTAGGTGGTAAGCTTCTCCTCATGATTATGTTTTATTGGTCACCATTGTTTTAAGGTTTTTAAGTTAAATAACAGTTCATTGTTATGTTATTTGTACAAGTCCTTAGTTTTGTAAAATTGCTCATCATTTGGTATTCTCTTGTCTAATTTTCATTGTCTTCTCGATAGTATACACTTGAGGTGATTCCAACAACAATAGGAATATACATGGTCGACCAGCTTCTCAAAATGGCATAACTCAAGTACTGAAATACATGAGACAATTCATATGTGGGCAGGATTGGGATATAATCTAGAAGGGACTATACCTATTAGAAGAACTACTGAAAAAGATATTTTAAGAGCGAGTTCGTTACGAAGATGATGAAGAAAGATAAGAAGAGGTGTAAGGCATGACTCCATTATTGGTGGTCATGAGGTTAGTTTAGTATTTTACGATTATTAATTTGCATTTTGAAAGTGATTACTTATTAACTAATCATTCTACTTTGTTAGAAACAAATGACATTTTTGTCATCTTATTTGTTAATTTCGTAAATAACTGTAATCTCCTGAGCCTGTATTTGATATCCGTTTTTATTACCAATGAACATACAAAAAGTGTCTAAATTAATTCAAGTGATGGAGAATGATGTTAATATTATGTTTTTATTGCAATAATAACTATAATAAGATGCATTCTTTGAATTGTAGCATGCAGTTGCTTATGTAAATGGAGATGAGTATTATGGAGCTAATGCCAACATAAACTTATGGACGCCTGCAGTTATAGATCCGTATGAGTTTAGTCTTACACAATTATGGGTCATACCCGGTTCATTTGGCAATGATCTCAATGCCATACAAGACGGTTGGCAGGTAACTTTTATATAGTATTTTTGTAGAAGTATAGTACTGTATGTATTTTATGGAGTCACAACTAAATAAGTAAATTAAGAAAATGTCGTAAGCGTAATATAGTCAAAATGGTCGAAAGTCCCTGAGTCCAGAGATTGTATACAATAACAATAAGTTTATTGGTTATTAAAATAACGTTACTGTAATCGTATTTGTCAAGTGATTATTATTTTTCTAAATAAATGTTTTGGTTAAACCCATCCGAACGAGACCCATGCAAAAGAAGATAAAGACCTCTATTTTTGAAAAAAAGTGTTCTGGGTCTGAGTGTTTGACCCGCCCCATTTTGCCACCTTTACTAAAATATATGATATGATGTAATCGCACTGTATGTAGAAGATGGATTTGGATGCTACTAAAATATCATTTGCATTGTTTGCTGATATTAAACTGCTTATAATGTTTTATGATGGTGAAAAGTAACCAAAAAAAAGTGACTCAAATTCAATCTTGATAAGGAAAGGTTTGGATGAAAAATTATTCGTCAAGTTGACCATACATACTATGTATATGTTCATAAATAATACTATACACGGTTCTTTAAATCCATTGCAATAATTTTTCTTGCAAAATCTCACGAATTCGCGCATTATACCAAAATTTGTTTGCGAGAAACAGACTAATCAGATTTCTAATGGCTCAAAATTGTCACTTAAACTAATATTGGTTTATGTGTGATTAATGTATGTGGTTTAGATGAAGATTTATCTAAGTTGGAACGAACAAAGGAAAAAAAAAAAAAAAAATAGGTTGTATAGCACAATTTTTGTTGATTACATTGATGTGCTCATACATAATATGTCACACAATGCATTCGTAAGTAGTTAAAACTATGTTCCTTCTTATATGTTCAGTCATAGAAGACAATAAGGTGAATTCAGTTATTTACTGTACTTTTTGCTTTAATCTATTACCAGGAACATAAATTTTATCTGAAGCTACACTAGAGTCACTAAACCCGTATGTTCTCGAAGATGAAGACGAAAGCCTCCATTTGTGTGTTTCACAAACACATTGCTACATTAAGTACTTTGTAATTAATACCTGCTTACTCCCATAAAGTAGCCCCGCGAATTCGCGGGCATTAAGCTAGTAATTATAAAAAAAATAAATAAAAACTGAAGTTAACTAAAATTACAGATGGATGATCGGCGACTAGATTGACAATTAAATTAATTACAGTTATTAACTTGTACCAAATCTCATTTCGTTCTTTTGAGGTAACGATAGATTCACTCGGACCAATTGAACATGACTAGATAATTACAGTTGTGATTTATTTATTATTTTATTATTATTTTTTTTTATTTTTGTTTACCTAACCACTTTATTTATTTAAAGATCCTAATAAAATCTAGTGAAAACCTATAAAAACTAGCTAAAAAAAATCTATTAGACACAACGTGTTCGTTTCAGCGACGCCAAAAACTTGATGTGTTCTAGAGGGTATATGAAATGGTTATTATTTTTATACTAATTACTACGGTAAATTAATTAAACTGCTTAATGCCCGCGAATTCGCGGGACTTTTTTATAGGACTAACCAAGAATAAATTTAAAACTCCATAAACTAATATTTTATAATATTTGAAGGATTGCCAGTAATGGCGCCAAATCATAAAATAATGTTGTATAGTTGTTAACAAAATCAAAACAAATAAAACCATAAACGCAAATAACATCATGCTTTATACTTTCTTCTTAAACTTTATATATATATATATATATATATATATATATATATATATATATATATATATATATATATATATATATATATATATATATATATATATATATATATATATATATATATATATATATATCACGTAGGAGAGTTTTAGTGAACCTTTCAAACTCAATGCAAAAAACTAAACTTGTTACATCCCTACCTTGAGCTAAAAATACTTACATTTTGAATATAAAACAATATCCATATACATATCATCACTACAATTAAAATAATAATAATATTTGCAAACTTTATCCTCTATTCTCTTCAGATTGTTGTATTTCTCTAAGCCCAATAACAAATGTTTCAAATCAGCCCATTTGGTGTCCTTTAACACATCATTCGGCCCAATGTTCACAACCATTACAACCTGATTACCCATAGTAAATAAGATATGAACAAAATATAATACATACGACATCCAATAACTATGATAACATTTAGTTTTTAGTTCGCAAATCAAAATATTCAATGTAACATTCCATCGCAAAACAAACATACAAAAACACCAATAGTTAGTAGTGATATTTCATTTTTCCATATCACCAAAGTTGACCCAAAAAAAGATGAGCAAATGCAATAATAACTCAATTCTGAATATTAAAAACAATGTTGATTTAAATCCCAACAACTACAACAATTAGACCCATATCCATGTAGTTTTGACAGAGTTGACTCCAAACATAGCAACAGTAGCAATACGATCCAAATCAAGAATATAGGTGCAAAAATGATCCTTAATTAAGAAACAAGAATAACTATGATCCATAACAGCTACGCAGATATAAACATGGTCCACATCCAAATAACAACAACAATTATTTTGACCCATTCCGGCATATCAGTAGTAAAAACAACCCACAATCTCGAATTATATATTTTTTTATTATCATAAACAGAATCAATATAGTGCTTCTATAGTTGCATATGATACAATCTTCTGCAACATATTAAAATCGGAAACATGATAAAGTAATTTAGCAATTTTTCGATATTAGTATAGTGTTTACCTTGTAAATGATCACGAATAACGATCTTAATAGCACAAACATATGAACTCGTCATTGTTGATGTTTATATAGCGTGATATTTAACAAAATACAGAAAATTTATTATGGTGTTGATATTAAGTATGGAATATGATTAATACTTCAAACAAACTTTGAACTAATATAGGGTTGATTATTTTATATATGGATACCTAGAAAATTATTATCCGATTTATTAGCATGTAATCATAATTTTATTTGACTTTATAAAACAGGTAACATTTACACATTTATTGGTTTTTTAATTTAATGTTGATAGCGGTTTTTATGGAGTTAAAAATGGAATAGATCTGAGAATATGTATTTTAAGCAAATTTATTGGCGTATTTTAAGCAAATTTGAAGTGTATTGAGTACATGACTTTGCAGTTTATTATTGAATTACTTTTGAATTTCAATTATACTAACTCTATCCCAATATTTTTCAATTTTATCTTATTAAATCATAAAATCAATCATATATATGTACATTTTGGTCAAGCATCTATTTAAGGAAATGCGATCATTTCATAAGTATATTATTTATGGTTAGTTGACTTTCATACAATATGTAAATAAATGTAAGTTGGTAATCAAACAAATCATGTACTTGATTATGAGGTCATAATGAAGATTAGTGAAAATGGATGGTTTAGATTAGTGATCATTAATTTATTGGATTTCTAGCATGATTTGATTTGCATTTGTCTTTATTAAGTGTATAAAGAGGAGTTTTTAAATGCAGTTATTATATGGATATATTTAAAGTTGTGTTTAGGGATATATTTGAAATTCGAATCACTAATTGAATCCCTTATATTTATAATCATTTATTTACCTAATATCTTCCATAATTAGTTATTTTTCTTTCACTAACTATGTATATCAATCACCAACCAATCATCAATCATTAATCGAATAAATTATTATTATTATTATAGGCAAGTAAATTAAAATCAATTCATCCATTTATATGATATTGATTATTGACTATTATGACTAATAAGATTATTCAAGAATAAGTAAAAAACTTATAACATGATTTTACTTGCATTTATTTTTATTAAGTGTATATTGATGAGTTTATAAATGTAGTGATTATATGGATGTATTTAAAGCTGTGTTTAGGGATATATTTGAAATTCAAATCACTAATTGAATCCCTTATATCAAATATGAACAGATTCACAATTATAATAAAAACACAAGCATGCACAAGATCGCTACTTTGAATTTGCTACTATGATACAGAAGGAGAGGGAATTTCAGAACACCATATTCAAGTGTATAATTCGTAGCAGAATATAGCAATGATAATCATATTTAATGATGGTCACGTTCATCCAACATTCTTATAATACAAAATGTCAATATCCTCTGATCAACCATTAAAAGTCAACAATTTAATAAGCTTTGCAGCTCTAATCTTGTTACCCTACGTTGAAAATTAACAATGCAATAAGCATATCAGTACAGAGATGATATCTATTTTGCATAAATACATAAATACAAAACGTCAATACATGTTGATCGACTAATACCATTTCAAGGATGATGGTTTGGATGTACTGTACTTAAAGAACTTTTTCCACATGATGTGTACCTTCAGTTTAACCTTATAGTCTTCCTTTTTCTTGATCACTTGATTAAGTGGAGTGATTCCTTCTACATTAGCCATTGATTAAAGAATTGTAGTTATTGATGTATGTAAATAATTGTGAATGATAAAGTAAAGAATATTGAGTCATGTAAATACTGTGAAAAGCCATTATCACAGTTTATTTTAGGATGATTGATTTGAATTTATCAATAATATAAATGTTATGCATGTAATTAGCTAATTTCTTGGAACCGTATTGAATTGTTGATACTATCCAGTGCTTTATTTTTGATTTCAAATTTGAATTTGAAAGGGAAGTGTATCATTTTGTATCTCTAAGTCCAGCATGTCATAATATTATCCATTTAAATCATTTTTTGGTCAAACTTTTAATTAAGGAAATAGTATAATTAGCTAATTATATAAATGTATTGATTATAATTAGCTCAGTAATGAAAATTAAAATCAATGTGAGAAGGGTATTTTAGTAATTAAACAAATCAACTCCTTGAAAAATTGATGGTCTAAATTATTGATCACTAATTGAATGGATGGCTATGATTAGTTGTAGCTAATTAAAATGACCTATTTTCGACTTTGTTATTATATATAACAGGGATTTACACTAAAATACAATAGGCAAGTATACCTATCGAATAGTAATATAGCGAGGGTAAATTCCGGGATATCGTTCTAAGGACTCGTTAGGTGTGAAATTGGATTTTTATAGTTAATCTTAATAGTTAATTACTAAGTTACTGATTAGTTTAGGGGGTTTTACCGTTTAATGACCGGTTTGTCGATTTGGTTTTCGGATATGAAACTAGTAAATAAAAATGATATTAATATTAAAGAGATACAAATATAATAAAAAGGCTATGTTTATCTAGTCATTATAATACGTAATGTTTAATATTTTTCTTTTTAAATAATGGGCTAATTTCCTTTATACCAAAAATGTTTAGTGACTCCACTTAGAGTTCTCTAGCGCGAATATATAGTTAAACTACCCAACGCAAGTGTCCTTGACGTCGGGGTCCTAATGACTATAATTAAATATTTCTATAAATAATGATTTACACTGTGACGTGGTTTTCACTCCTGTTAACAATTACACCAGTTGCCACTGTATATATAATTCACCCCTGTATCAACTTAGTTTATTTAAAATTAATTAGCTCCTGTATCCGGATAAGTGCACAATTATTAATATATATAAACAATCCGTTCACCGTGTCTGATCAAACGTATATGGCTATATATATATATATATATATATATATATATATATATATATATATATATATATATATATATATATATATATATATATATATATATATATATATATATATATATATATATATATATATATATATATATATATATATATATACATATATATATATCTCCAATTGTAAATATATGTATTAAATTAATGAATTTCCATTCTATTAAACAAATACATACTCCATTAATAATTAATATTCTAGTTTTACAAGAATTGTTCTTTTATGTAAACATTAAATAGAAGTATAAATTTAATTAACCCAAACCTTTATTTTTAATCAAACATCAGATAATTTAGACTAGATAAACATAGTATAAATTTAGCTACGAGACAAAGAAATAATAAAATAGATACAACTTACAAACATCTTCACTTACGTTATCTTCAAATGTTAGAAACTTTAAATAAAATACACGTATAATACTAGAATTACATTACAATCTACTACTTGAAACTTAGAATTGAAAGAGAAATATAGAAAGTAAAACCATGCTGTGAATTGAATGGTTACCCGACTCTCCCTTATGTGAAAATTACAGAGTATTTATTCTTTTGTTTCTTAGAATTAAATTAAATACATCCTCAATTTACTCAGTAATTTTTGCATATGATGAATCATTCCAGTTCTAATTCCAACTTCTTCCATCAATGCATCCCATCTACCTTATTTATGTGTAATTCCAACTTGTTCTCAATCCCATCTTCCTGATTATAGATAATTGAGTCTCCTCATTTTGATGAACAGTTTAAATTTCAGCTAAACTTTCTTGTACACTTCACTTTTTTACTTGTACATCTTTATTTATGGATTAAGAACAAGTACCTTTTGGAGTACAATTTGTACATTAATTGTTTTGGCATTTTCTTGATCAAATCTACTTTTTGGCACTCCGTATTCCCTTTTATTTATATATACGATTACAAGTAGATGAAGCGACCCGTCCTAATCCATAAGGACGAATACAATAACATATGATTACATCGCGAGGTACTTGACCTCTATATGATACATTTTACAAACATTGCATTCGTTTTTGAAAGACAAACTTTCATTACATCGAAAGTTGACAGGCATGCATACCATTTTATAATATATTCAAACTATCAATGACTTAATAATAATCTTGTTGAACTCAACGACTCGAATGCAACGTCTTTTGAAATATGTCATGAATGACTCCAAGTAATATCTCTAAAATGAGCAAATGCACAGCGGAAGATTTCTTTCATACTTGAGAATAAACATGCTTTCAAGTGTCAACTAAAAGGTTGGTGAGTTCATTAGTTTATCATAATCATTCATTTCCATCATTTTAATAGACCACAAGATTCTCATTTTTCATAAATATCATTACACTCGCAAGTGTATAAAATCCATTCGTATGATGAACATCTGGTAATCGACATTAACAAAATGCATATAGAATATCCCCGCATACTCGCAAGTATGAATTAAATATTGGCAATCGCAATCACCATTTAACTCGAAGTACTAAAGCATTCCAAATTCCAGAATGGGGTTTGTTAGGCCCATAGATCTATCTTTAGGATTCGCTTCAATTAGGGGCCATTTCCCTAATTCTTAGGTTACCAAACTTGAAGGGGCAATATTCGGTATAGTAATCCAACCATACAATGTAGTTTCAAGTACTTGTGTCTATTTCATTAAACATTTATAAAAGCAGCGCATGTATTCTCAGTCCCAAAAATATATATTGCAAAAGCACTTAAAAAGGGAGCAAATGAAACTCACTATACTGTATTTTATAGTAAAAATACATATGACGGAAACGAACAATGCAGGGTTGGCCTCGGATTCACGAACCTATATCATTTGTATATTTATTAACACACAAATCATAATCGAATAAAAATATATATTATTATTAGTAATATATTTTTTATATTATTAACTTATATATTTTTCATTATTTTATTAAATGTATTTATTTCGTATGAAAAAGTGTTAATATAGTTAAGTTATGTATATTAAATATATTTATACATATATATCATTTGTTTGTTAAAACTAGTAATTGTAGTAATACTAAAATAATATTTGTAATGGTAAAAATGATAATATTGATGATACCTAATATTACTAATAAAAATAATAGTGTTAATAATCTTAGTGATAAATATAATGGTATAATAATAACTATAAAATATTAATCTTTACCGTTAATGATGGTTTTGATAATAAATTTTATAATAATGATAATTATAGTAGTTTTTAATAAAATAAAAAATTTAATAATGATAGTAATAATTATTTTGATAATAATACTTAATATTTAATAATAATAATAATTTTAACTATTTTAATACTAATATTAATAATAATAATAATAATAATAATAATAATAATAATAATAATAATAATTATGCTCATAATAATAATTCTAATATTTATAATGATACCAGTACTAATATTAATGAATATGATAATAAATTCTATTATGTTCATAATAATAATAATCGTAATCATAATAATGATATTAATACTAGAATTATAAAAATAATGATACTAACATTAGTGATTAGTAATACTTATAGTAATAATAATAATAATAATAATAATAATAATAACTTTAATACTTATAACTATGATAATTACAACTATACTACTTAATAATATCAATCATAATATTAATCATACATCTAGATTTTAGGAGTAATAACTATCATAATAATAAAAATAAATAATAATAATAATAATAATAATAATAATAATAATAATAATAATAATAATAATAATAATAATAATAATAATAATAATAATAATAATAAATTTAAAAAAAAATAAAGACTACCTTTAAAAGAGCCATTTTAAAAAGAAATGCACCAAGTCGGGATTGAACCCGAGACCTCTCGCTAAACCGTAACACCTCAAACCATTCGTCCGTCAGTTTCATTCTGATTAATACCATACTTAAATCTATTTAACACTTTATCTATTTACTTCCTTTTCTCCAATAATACGTCGACCAGAATACACCATTAACACAATCAGAGGTTTAATTCGATTATTTTAGGATATGAAATTAATTCCTAAACGTTTTATAAGTGAAGTAATAAATTAATAAACGCGAAATAAAATAAAAAAATATAAAAACAACAGCGACTGCTGTTCGACTTTTGAAAGAAAAAAAATACTTGATTTTGAGATTTACAAAGTTATAGACAGAAGTTATAAAACGAAATAGGTTTTAATTCACCTTTTGAAACTATTGGACTCATTAATTTAACTTAATTCGTCACAGAAAATTCGAATTTAAATGATGAACACAGGTTTGACTTTTAGAAACTAATACTTTGACTCTGAAATTTACAATCGATAGCATGAATTGGACTATGAAATCTTGCAGATAGTTTAAATGAAACATTTATAATAGAACTGCATTTAAGGATTTTTAAATGTATTTCAAAATCAAGGTTTTCAAAAATGAATCAAAAACAGAGCCGATACCTGTTACAGTTCTTCAATATTTCTGTTTTATTTTCAAATTTAAAGCAGATAACAGTATTTGTGATTAATTATAATAGTGTAAGTTCAAATGGTTGTCACTTATCAACTGGTATCATTTGATTTATAATGGATTACAGGCTCGACAGAGTATCAAATCAGAATCAGAAAAATAAAATAAAAATTAAAAAAGGAAAAGGGATTACTAACAGCATTTGGCTGTTAATGTAGCTTGATTTTGATTGATAGCAAGGGTAGAGACAGAAACAAAGTTTGGATAGGGATGTTAAACAGATTTCATCGAATTCATCTAGCTTTAAGATATGTATATATAATTAGTATTGATAATAATTAAATATAATTATATAAATAATAATACTTTGGATATTAATAATAAAAATAATTATTATAATAATTTAATGATTTTTGTAATACTGATTATACTAATAATGTTAACAATAATATTAATACTGATAATAATAATAGTTTTTAAGATTAATAATAAAAATAATAATATGATGACACGAATAATAACAATAATGTTATCTTTAGTAAAAGTAATAAGTTTCATAATAATTAATGCTAATGATAATTATAAAAATAATGGTTTTTAATGATAACGGTATTAGTAATAACAATAAAGATAAAAATCATAATTTTCCTACTAATTATAATAATAATGATATTGATAACATTTATAATAATAATAACAATAATTCATAGTGATAATGGTAATAATATTTGATAATAATACTAATATTATTCATAATAACTAATATTATAACTTTACTAATATTTATAATAATGTAGTTAACAATGATAATAATAATAACTATAATAGATTAAATGTATCACATTTCATGGTATGTTTTAATTAATAATACTGATATCAATATAATAATATTAAGATAATAATATTAGTAATTATAACACCTTACATGTATTAACCTTCATATCTATATAATATATATATTGAAAATAATAATTTAACAAGTAGTGATATTAATATTAATGTTAATAATAATAATGGAAGTAATAATAACATTAGTATAACAATTATATTTCAAACTTGTAATACATTTGATATAATATTTAATAGATATGTAATATATATATTACATAATATCTTTTATCAATTATTAAATATTTATAAATTATATATATTAATATATATATATATATATATATATATATATACCATTACTTATAGATTTCATAAATATATATTTTCATATCAACTTAATTATTCTGTTCATTAGTTTACACTTTTAATTTCAATTGATTAAATTGTATTTTATTATTTCAAATTGTTATATATATACCTTTGTTTATATTTATATATAAATATAGATATATATATATATACTTATATATATACACACTTATTTATGTATCTCTATATATTTATTTGTAACTAATTGTTTGTGAATCGTCGGAAATGGTCAAAGGTCAAAAGCATTCATGAAAAATAGTTCAAACATTTTGGGACTTGTTTTAATAGACTTTGCTTATAGTGTCAGAATCTTATAAAGATCAAGTTTAAATTTAGTCGGAAATTTCCGGGTCGTCACAGTACCTACCCGTTAAAGAAATTTCGTCCCGAAATTTGATCGAGATTGTCATGGCTAACAATAAAAATGTTTTCATGACGAATATGAGTTGAGAAGTAGAGTTTTATTACTATAGAGTAATATGGATAAATCGATTCGATTACTCGAAGCGTGTGAGTGAAGCTATCACAAAAGAGTGAATTGAGAAAGACAAGTTTCAGCATAACTTTTGACTAGTCATGGTTGAATTCCGGAATTCAAGGGTTTTAAAGAAAATCTTCGAAATCTAAAAGATTTGATTCTTCGACGAATAAGGAAATTAATATCTCCATAATTAAATACGGTGATCTGCCTCGATTACTCTGTCTGATATTTCCATTATAAATTAAACTTTTCTGTTCCATTATTCTCACCATTCTTATACTTTCTTTCTTAGTTTTTACATCCAAAAGTTTGCGAAAATGCTTAATCCCGTTCTAATCCTTGATATTTTCCTAATTATCATTTCTGTCATCCTTCTTTTCAACCTTCCACCAGAAAAATCTGTTTACTTCTACTATTACCTTGGGGTGATACTATTTCTAATTCTACCATGTCTTTTTATTGCGATAAACATGTATACACGGTTTGTAATTTATGTGTTGTTATCGGGCTTTATATTCTCCCTTATGTTTCGGAGCTCCATGCTTTTGTTTTCTTTTCGCAAATAATGGTTCAGAATTGGTAGGTATGGAGTTTCGAATGAACATGACTAATGTTCTAAGAAAGAAATTGTAATAGCACAATCTTGATTGGTTAAATTACCATAATTCAAGAGAAAAGATAGAACTATCAAGAAATTATGTTCTTGATGTGTTTATATATTAGATATAATGTAAGAGTCGTGTAACATAGCACATGATGACGTTATGATCTTTGAATCATCACATTCCATTAGAAACTCAACATGACTTACTGTAATATAATCACGTTGATCAAGTGTCATTATATTATACTAACTCATGCATCAATTTCCAATACTACTTCAAAAATATTTCTATTTTAAACTCGAAAGTTTACAGAATATAGAAACTAAAATAGTTTCTTTTATGATATAACACAGATGGCGCGAAGAGATAAATAATTTCGGACGAGAATATTTATGAAAATATCCTCAGAAATATCGAAGATATTTATGATGATATTTTGGAATTTTCAAGTTCGAAGGTTGATTAAGAAAAATTTTTCGCAAGATTTTAACATGACTTCAGAGCAAGATATTCTCTAAAGATTTCAACGGATCTAGAATTACCTAGATTCTTTGAATATAGGGTATGGTCCTTGTATTTGTCCTTGGTCTCTTTCGTGATTAGCTCAATCCGTTTTTCAGTTCCAACTTTTCTGAGCTTTTTCAACATACTATTCTTTATCATCAAACTTTCGACGATTAAGGTCGTTTACGGTTGCCTACAGTTTCTGCTGCTTCATTCAGCTTTTTCAAAGTTCAATGTATTGATTCGTAGGCTGGGTGCTTTTCAAAATTTCAGAATTGAAGATCGTAATTCTAGGAGATAATTGTTATATGTATACATATAACTATTGATGTAGAAATGCTACGAGATTCAAAATACTGATTGCTGATTCTCGGTAATTGGTATGGCAATTCTCATTACAAGGTGTAGATGAGTATATGATAGGGTTCTTAATGAGCAATATAATGATTTTTTGGAAAGTCAAAGATTAATGAAGTTGCTGGTAAGTTTACTGTTAATGTGGTGGAATATAATTGGTTCTCCGGTAACAATGACGAAAGGTAAACTTATATATATCAAGGTTATAACAAGGTTTATTCGGTTGAAAGTCGAAGTTGATTTGTTGGAGCTGTGACAAAATTAGCTAATTTGGAAAGAGATTGAAAAGTTATTTTCGGTAATAATAACGCTAAAGGAGTTAGCACAACTACGTGTTAAACGCTTACTCAGTTTCAGAGAGTTTTCAGGAATCATGAAAGGTTTGAACGCAGATTGTAATCGTCAAGATACAAATGAGGTTTAAGATGAAATCAAGTGGCAAACTTGAAGAAATGTTTAGTTTCATATGTTATAATCAATATTTTAATTCATTTTAATTGTCCAATGTTATTAGTCCACAGTTAACAGTCCAATAATTCATATATGATTTAATATATAATATTCGAATTAATTTATACGTATCGTGACCCGTGTACATGTCTCAGACTAGATCACAACTCAAAGTATATATATTATTTTAGAATCAACCTCAACCATGTATAGCTAACTCCAGCATTACTACATATAGAGTGTCTATGGTTATTCCAAATAATATATATAGATGCGTCGATATGATATGTCAAAACCTTGTATACGTGTCCCGATATTTAAAGTGCGTAAAATAAATAACAGAAATTAAATGACGATAAATAAAATTGCGAGAATTAAAATTGCGATAATTAAATTGCGATAAATAAAATGTAATAAGGAATTAACAGTTAGCTAGGATTTTGTTAGCGTGGATTCTTAACAAAATTTCTCATAGTTAATTTGTTTGTTTCTAACAAATTTTATTTTTATCCAATGTTTTCTTCATTATGCCACTTGTTTGATTCTGATAAGTCAAAATCCAAATATGAAATTGAATGAAAATGGTTATTCTGTGGTGAACGAATACGTATATCGGTGGATGTAAGTAGGATAGTAAATGACTGTTGAATCAGATTCGAAGAATGTACAGTGTAACTTATTAATGTGAAATCTAAATATTCCTCGGGTATTACCTACCCGTTAAAATATTTTCACCATTAACAGTTTGTACAATAAAATTTTTAATTACAATCTTTATGAAAACATATATACATATATATTTTCTTCAGACGTAATCATGGATTTAATGAGTCAATGTGATATTAAACTCATCAAATTTACGGCTAGAACTAGAGTACATAATCTCTAAAACATTAGAGATTACATAATCGCCATGAAGGACAAAGATAGTTTATGTAGAATGATTCGTAGAACGATGATTATGCTTGAGGTATAGATTGCGAGGTTGAGATGTGTGATGATGTTGTTGTTGTTGGTACTGGTTATGCTGCTGGTGCTGCTGATGGTGGTACTGTTGCTGTCGGTGCTACAAGTGTTGTTGGTGCTGAGGTTGGTGATGATGTTGGTGTAGTAAGTATAGTTGTAAATCACGCACCATTCTTGTCAGGGTTTCTATCCTACCCTCTATCATTTCTATCCATCCACTCATCTGATTCGATAGATCTTGATTATCAATTCAAAGTTCCCTAACTTCTTCTAATATTCCCCTTCGATTGGTATTCGGAAGTAGAGGTTGAATATTTTCTGAGATTGCAGTAATGCGACATTCGAGGTGGAAAACTTTAGCAAGAAGGGTGAATATAGTGTTGCGCATAGGTTCACCGATGAGTACATCATTTTCTTCGATGTTAGGAGGTAAGTTTGGTTCGCGGTAGGGCTCGCCTTCTTCATTTCTCCATCAAGTGAGTAGGTCTCGGACCCACCCCCATCTCCTCCAGAAAAAAATAGCTAAACGGTGGAGACACTTCGGGTTCATTGACTTCGGAGTCTACTTCAATACGCATCTCGAAATTGCTTCCGGAATTAATGGAATCCAAGCTAGGTGTAGGATCCATCTCTTATGATCAGTTAGAGGATTTTCGATATGAAATGATTTTCGGTTATCGGATAATATTCTAATTATATAGAATATCTAATATAGTACAGAAGATCCCGAAGATTACAGAGGAAATAAGGAAACGTGTCAGATAAAGTCTACAGTAACAGATACGCTAAGATATGGATTTGTCTATACACTGTCTATGCAATAGAGGTAGTAAGACGTGTCTAGACTTTAAGGATGATAAGAAAATAATTTTCGAAACTAAATGATAAGCAAAACTTTTGACATGCAAACACAGTCGAAGTCTAGACCCACTAATGCATCTAAACAACTATCAGTTAGACACACTAATGTAAGACCTGGTTCGTTAAGACCACCGCTCTGATACCACATGAAGCGACCCGTCCTAATCCATAAGGATGAATACAATAACATATGATTACATCGCGAGGTACTTGACCTCTATATGATACATTTTACAAACATTGCATTCGTTTTTGAAAGACAAACTTTCATTACATCAAAAGTTGACAGGCATGCATACCATTTCATAATATATCCAAACTATCAATGACTTAATAATAATCTTGTTGAACTCAACGACTCAAATGCAACGTCTTTTGAAATATGTCATGAATGACTCCAAGTAATATCTCTAAAATGAGCAAATGCACAGCTGAAGATTTCTTTCATACCTGAGAATAAACATGCTTTCAAGTGTCAACCAAAAGGTTGGTGAGTTCATTAGTTTATCATAATCATTCATTTCCATCATTTTAATAGACCACAAGATTCTCATTTTTCATAAATATCATTACACTCGCAAGTGTATTAAATCCATTCGTATGATGAACACTTGGTAACCGACATTAATATAATGCATATAGAATATCCCCGCATACTCGCAAGTATGCCATAAATATTGGCAATCGCAATCACCATTTAAATCGAAGTACTAAAGCATTCCAAATTCCAGAATGGGGTTTGTTAGGCCGATAGATATATCTTTAGGATTCGCTTCAATTAGGCACCATTTCCCTAATTCTTAGGTTACCAAACTTGAAGGGGCGATATTCGGTATAGTAATCCAACCATACAATGTAGTTTCAAGTACTTGTGTCTATTTCGTAAAACATTTATAAAAGCAGCGCATGTATTCTCAGTCCCAACAATATATATTGCAAAAGCATTTAAAAAGGGAGCAAATGAAACTCACTATACTGTATTTTGTAGTAAAAATACATATGACGGAATCGAACAATGCAGGGTTGGCCTCGGATTCACGAACCTATATCATTTGTATACTTACTAACACACAAATCATAATCGAATAAATATATATATTATTATTAGTAATATATTTTTTATATTATTAACTTATATATTTTTCATTATTTTATTAAATGTATTTATTTTGTATGAAAAAGTATTAATATAGTTAAGTTATGTATGTTAAATATATTTATACATATATATCATTTGTTTGTTAAAACTAGTAATTGTAGTAATACTAAAGTAATATTTGTAATGGTAAAAATGATAATATTGATGATACCTAATATTACAAATAAAAATAATAGTGTTAATAATCTTAGTGATAAATATAATGGTATAATAATAACTATAAAAATATTAATCTTTACCGTTAATGATGGTTTTGATAATAAATCTTATAATAATGATAATTATAGTAGTTTTTAATAAAATAAAAAATTTAGTAATGATAGTAATAATTATTTTGATAATAATACTTAATATTTAATAATAATAATAATTTTAACTATTTTAATACTAATATTAATAATAATAATAATAATAATAATAATAATAATAATAATAATAATAATAATAATAATAATAATAATAATAATAATAATAATAATACTTATGTTCATAATAATAATTCTAATATTTATAATGATACCAGTACTAATATTAATGAATATGATAATAAATATTATTATGTTCATAATAATAATAATCGTAATCATAATAATGATATTAATACTAGAATTATAAACATAATGATACTAACATTAGTGATTAGTAATACTTATAGTAATAATAATAATAATAAATTTAATACTTATAACTATGATAATTATAACTATACTACTAAATAATATCAATCATAATATTAATCATACATCTAGATTTTAGGAGTAATAACTATAATAATAAGAATAACAATAAATAATAATAATAACAATAAAAATAATAATAATAATAAATTTAAAAAAAATAAAGACTACCTTTAAAAGAGCCATTTTAAATAGAAATGCACCAAGTTGGGATTGAACCCGAGACCTCTCACTAAACCATAACACCTCAAACCATTCGTTCATCAGTTTCATTCTGATTAATACCATACTTAAATCTATTTAACACTTTATCTGTTTACTTCCTTTTCTCCAATAATACGTCGACCTGAATACACCATTAACACAATCAGAGGTTTAATTCGATTATTTTAGGATATGAAATTAATTCCTAAACATTTTATAAGTGAAGTAATAAATTAATAAATGCGAAATAAAATAAAAAAAATAAAAACAACAGCGACTGCTGTTCGACTTTTGAAAGAAAAAAATACTTGATTTTGAGATTTACAAAGTTTTAGACAGAAGTTATAAAACGAAATAGGTTTTAATTCACCTTTTGAAACTATTGGACTCATTAATTTAACTTAATTCGTCACAGAAAATTGGAGTTTAAATGATGAACACATGTTTGACTTTTAGAAACTAATACTTTGACTCTGAAATTTATAATCGATAGCTTGAATTGGACTATGAAATCTTGCAGATAGTTTAAATGAAACATTTATAATAGAACTGCATTTAAGGATTTTTAAATGTATTTCAAAATCAAGGTTTTCAAAAATGAATCAAGAACAAAGCCGATACCTGTTACAGTTCTACAATTTTTCGATTTTATTTTGAAATTTAAAGCAGATAACAGTATTTGTGATTAATTATAATAGTGTAAGTTCAAATGGTTGTTACTTATCAACTGGTATCGTTTGATTTATAATGGATTACAGGCTCGACAGAGTATCAAATCAGAATCAAAAAAATAAAATAAAAATTAAAAAAGGGAAAGGGATTGCTAACGGCATTTGGCTGTTAATGTAGCTTGATTTCGATTGATAGCAAGGTTAGAGACAGAAACAAAGTTTGGATAGGGATGTTAAACAGATTCCATCGAATTCATCTAGCTTTAAGATATGTATATATAATTAGTATTGATAATAATTAAATATAATTATATAAATAATAATACTTTTGATATTAATAATAAAAATAATTATTATAATAATTTAATGATTTTTGTAATACTGATTATACTAATAATGTTAACAATAATATTAATACTGATAATAATAATAGTTTTTAAGATTAATAATAAAAATAATAGTATGATGACATGAATAATAACAATAATGTTATCTTTAGTAAAAGTAATAAGTTTCATAATAATTAATTCTAATGATAATTATAAAAATAATGGTTTTTAATGATAACGGTATTAGTAATAACAATAAAGATAAAAATCATAATTTTCCTACTAATTATAATAATAATGATATTGATAACATTTATAATAATAATAACAATAATTCATAGTGATAATGGTAATAATATTTGATAATAATACTAATATTATTCATAATAACTAATATTATAACTTTACTAATATTTATAATAATGTAGTTAACAATGATAATAATAATAACTATAATAGATTAAATGTATCACATTTCATGGTATGTTTTAATTAATAATACTGATATCAATATAATAATAATAAGATAATAATATTAGTAATTATAACACCTTACATGTATTAACCTTCATATCTATTTAATATATATATTGAAAATAATAATTTAACAAGTAGTGATATTAATATTAATGTTAATAATAATAATGGAAGTAATAATAACATTAGTATAATAATTATATTTCAAACTTGTAATACATTTGATATAATATTTAATAGGTATGTAATATATATATTACATAATATCTTTTATCAATTATTAAATATTTATAAATTATATATATTACTGTATATATATACCATTACTTATAGATTTCATAAATATATATTTTCATATCAACTTAATTATTCTGTTCATTAGTTTACACTTTTAATTTCAATTGATTAAATTGTATTTTATTATTTCAAATTGTTATATATATATATATATATATATATATATATATATATATATATATATATATATATACTTATATATATACACACTTATTTATGTATCTCTATATATTTATTTGTAACTAATTGTTCGTGAATCGTCGGAAATGGTCAAAGGTCAAAAGCATTCATGAAAAATAGTTCAAACATTTTGGGACTCGGTTTAATAGACTTTGCTTATAGTGTCAGAATCTTATAAAGATCAAGTTTAAATTTGGTCAAAAATTTCCGGGTCGTCACAGTAGAAAATATAACAATTACATTTAAAAACCTATTATTTCGGATAGATATTGCTTCTAAATATGTGTTCATTTTTAGCAATATCACGTGTGGTGCAATATCTTACGCGTAGGTCACGACATAGAGAAGCTGGGGACAAATTTCAGTAGGTCTTTTTACAAACAAATAGGGAATGGCGTTGATACATCCTTCTGGAATGACCCATGGCTTGGAGCATTATTCTAAAGGAAGAGTTCGGGCGATTATTTCGGTTGGATGCAGATCAGAATGCTTCGATGAACGACGAAATAATTTGGACAGGTGATAGTTGGCACACAAATTGGAGTTGGACCACGGACCCATTCAGTCGAGCAAGCGGAGAACTACATGGACTCATTTCTTTATTAAACTCGTACTCGAAACAAGACAAGTCAGTGGATTCAATGGAAGGTAGCAACAAACGTTATCTTCACTACAAATAAATTATCGAGAATTATTGATGATATTTTGTTACAAGATGGTAGAACTCGACAAGAAACAATGTGTGATAACCTTATTCCTTTAAAAGTTGAAATCTTCATGTGGAGGGTGTTAAATAGACGGATTTTGGTTCTTACAGAACTCGACAAACGAGATATCGTTCTTGACTCCTCTAGATATCCTATATGTGATGATGACATTGAATCAATAGATCACTCATTGATCTTTTGCCGGTTATCGATGGATATTTGGGAGAGGGTGTATAAATGGTGAAATTTAGGTTCGGTTTCTAATCTAAGTTTAAACGAGGCTTTTTATGGTAAATGTAATCTCAACTTATCTCCTTTGGGCTCGCATATTTGGCAAGCTTTGAATTGGACATGTGCATATTTAATTTGGAGGAATCGCAATCAGAAAGTTTTCACAAACAAGTGTTGAATTGGATCGACGACACTCATGGAAATCTAGCTAAAGTTCTTCGAGTGGATTACATCTCGCTTCAAAAAGGAGAAAATAGAATAGCTAGAATGGTTATCTAATCTACTAAAGTATTGTGTTTAGTTTTGTGTTTATGAACTGATGTAATGTACCGCTATAGTTGTGATCTCAGCAACATTCGTGTCTTTGCATAACTCCAGAATCATATTGTAATTGGACTATGTTTGTGTTGTATGGGCTGGGCTCTTAGCTTGGCCCTTTTCATGTTTTTTAATATATCACTTGCTTTTTGAAAAAAATGGAGCCTGGCCCACCATGTAAGATTTTGATGCTTTGCATTTGTATCCTACTATTTCAAGAAAATTATGGACGACCACCCTAGAAACCACCATGGACGATACCTCAAGTCTCAACCTCAAGGACAAGGTTAAATTTCAACCACAAGGCATTTATACGAGCATGGGCTATAACATTAAAAGATCAGTGGTACCTGTTAAGCGGTTTGAGTTTGTCCCACATCCACAAGTCATGAGCAAATATATCCATGATCTATCATGAGTGATTCCCGACGTTCAATATATGTTGAAGCAGATGCCTACTTACATGATTTCCAAGTTTCCTATTTTATTGCATGTTACAATTTAATGTTGTTATTAGTTACACATGTCACGTAATATAGAAGTTAGTATCAGTTAATTTATTTATTATCATATTAACTATTAGACAAAACTTATGAATAGTACCAGGGGCATTTTCGTCCTTTCACTTTTTCCCTCTTTTCCCACCTTTTTAAAATTTTCCAAAAAAAACCTCACTATTTCCAAAAATTAAAATCGACCCCCCCACACAGGGGGGGTAAAGTGTCAAACACCTATTTTCATAAAAAAATCTTAAATTAACTCCACCCAAATATTTAACGTGTCATATCTTCTCGCTCGCAACGAGTTAAATTTTTCCGGCACCATCGTTAAACTCGAAATAATTTTAGGAACACAATATCACTAGCTATACGCAAAACGAACGCTTTTTAAAAAAATGCTAAATATTTGAGGTACTTTTCATACACGTTGATTTTGCGTTAAATTTTTAAAAGCCGACAATTCCATAGCGAAATACGGAGATGCATATATATTGTTAATTTAAAATAACATTTAAATCTTTCACGGATTATACCTTTTAGTTCGACTCGAGTTGCGCTTCAACGACATCATCGTTAGCCATGAAATAATTTTAAAAACTAAACGCAATAAAATAAACTGAAAACCGAACCCCCGCCGCGAAGCGAGGGTTCGTAAGCTAGTTAGTATCATTACATATGTAAGCTTTTGAATTGAAGGAGGGAATAAAAAGTTTGGTTTAGTCTAATGACTCTTTTCTTAATCTATTGTTCTTGGGAGATTAGCCATCTCGAATCAGCTTATATCATTGGAGTTCACGGTTGACTCGAATAAACCGTATCAAGTTGCATGTAGTGTGATATTTGGTAATAATTAGTATCGTGTTTGCAGGGTAAATAATATCACATCAAGGGGATCAAAATGACACGCCAAAAATATAGTTGGATTTTGGTAACGACAGCACTAAAGACTGTCGTTAACACGCTTAAAATACTTATGCAATTAGGTAACCGCCATCTAAAAGTTATAACCAACTAATATATACAAGTGTATCCCTAAAAGTTGTTATTAATAAAGTCTAATACACTTTCATAAAAATAGTTCAAGTGGTTCCTTCTCAAACCGTAGAAGCTTCAAATGTTTCTGTTATCGTCATGTTGGGTGTTAACTCTAGCTTAAAAGATGCGAACGAGGATGTTATTCTGCCGGTTCAAGATTCTGTTGACATGGATGCACTTATTCAAAGTACCCTTCTTATACTGTTGAGATAAAGTTATAGATTTCATTGAAGAGGTTGGTGTACCCTCTAACATGATAATATGTGTCCTATGTGATTCTTTATGCAATGGTTTTGGTTTGAAAAATTAGGGTGTCGAGCTACATAAAGTTAATAGTGTGGTTAATTTTTAGCCGCCATAATCTATTGTCGATGGTGTCGAGCTACATACTATTAAAAGTGTGGTTAATATTGAGCTTGAGCCAGAATCTGCGGTTAAATTGTCGCTAGATTCATTGATGGTTCATGCATTGTCTGGACTCCTCTATATGGATATTTTAGTTGGGATCGAACCCGTTTCTTTACCGGTGTTTAAATCGATAAATTTTTTAGAAGACGAGCTTGGTGATTATTGTTGGTGATTTTAGCATGATCCAACGTCATTTTAGTTGATTGAATTACTATGTTGAAAGTGTTTTCGAACCATTGATACGTTACACGAATTCGGAGAGTGTGGAGTACACGTTCGTAAAGCGTGAGGTGGTTTGAGGTATTCTTTTGGACTTGGATATGATGTTTGGAACTTAAGAAATGCGAATTGGATTTGAAAGAATGCGAAAACGAGACTTGAAAAGGCCATACGAGTGAAAAACCTTGAGTTTGGAAAATTGAAGTGCTGGCCAGGCTTAGCCCGCGGCGCGGCTCAGCCACCCGCGGCGCGGCTTAAAGCACAAAATCAGGGTCGAGACTTTTGGCTAAATTCAAGTTTGTTCCAGGGTATTTTAAATACTTTTTTTTTTCATGTTTCTAGACTATTTTTAAGTCTAAATACATGAATGAGAACTTCCAAGCAACTAGTGGGTATGAATCAAAGGTTGTGACTCTTAATCAAACCTTTTGACCCATTATAAATACACTCTTGGTGTATTTGAAAAAGGCTCCAGATTTTTGTTCTTTTTACACACTTTCAACTTCAAGCAATTAGAAGATACATCTCTGCAATTGTGTGATTGTTATCTTTTAGCCAAGACGACAATCTTGTCTTTGTCTTATCCCAATCGAAACTTCGTGTAACCCGTGGCTAATAGGGTCAAAATATTCGATTAGGAAAGTGTTCACACGATTCAAAGATCAATCCGGAGTCATTACCGTTTCAGGCACGAAGGTTCTACAACCCCGATATCTAACAATCTAATCGAATATTTTGCATTCTATGCCCGGAGAAACGGTGGGAGAAAAGTCTTTCAATTGGTGTGAAGTTTGAATGAAAGGTTTCATGTATATGGATGGAAAAGTTAATAATGGGATTCCATGAAACAAGAATAGATTGGAAAAGTACAGAAAGAAAAGGTTGTTAATATCCATCTTGGATATTTAATGATGGCATGGGAAAAACATCATGGTTCTTACGGTACACATTTTATGACTTTATTTTAAGCCATTTATTTTGATTGTGTGATTTTGAACCGTCATTTAAATCCTCCATCTCCATGTTTTAATTGGTAAAAGTTGAAATATCATATTAACGGTTGGAGATGATGGGTAAAATCATACGAGTAATAATTGAAAAGTTTTGAAAGTCACTACGGTTGTGTGAATGATGGCTTATTTAATGTTTGAATGCACATTAACTGATCATACGGTGTTTCATGGCCATAATTTGTGAATTAATTGTTGCATCATATTCTGATAATAAGAATATACATGCATGCATGATGGTCAATGTATGAGGAGATTAATGGATGACGATCATTGGAATAAGATCACAATTATGATCTCGCAATGAAAAAAAACATTAAATAATATCATGTTTGGTCATCACACATGTGTGTGAACTTTGATACATATTTGAATGATTTGTTTTGATCATAATTTTATCTAGATTACTCTAGTTTGGACAGAAAATAAGATTGATATTAATTATCAATCTTGTCACACTGAATGTCCATGGTCGGTTGATCAAACTTATCCGGTATGACAGTTGAGTAAATATATCTATTGTGAATGTTGGTTTCAATGGGTAAATTAAAGAATAGTACTTTCTTAATTAAAAGAATGGCATCTTTCTTCTATAAAACCATGGATTTGTAGGGGGTTTAAATCGAAAAGTAAGGTTGATGATTATTTATTCTAAGATTTATCAACCCAGTTTCGTTTCATGTTTTGTTGAGATTTCAATAAATAGGAATGAAAAATGGAAGTATTATGGTGTCAATAAAAGAATAACTTATTTTTTTTTTTTTGGATATTGACATGGAAACCCCCATGGTTGTTAATAATTGTGATCATTGGAGTCACAATGGATTAAGTGGTAACAACTTTTAGATTATTTGACGGGTGGTAACAACTCGTTGGATATGTCACAAAACAATCTATATAATTGTAAAGTGACTGTCTTGGTTACTAAATAAATGTCCATGAATTCTTTATTCATTGGTGAGATTTGTCCATAAATCTTTGAGGTTTATAAAGATGGTACAAGTTAGTGAAACGAATATATTTTAATATGGGATAAGGATTAGATGTTGCTTATTTGTTTTTAAATACCGGTATGCTATGGAAATTGGTGGTAAGATGTATGTGATTACATCTAGTGACCAATCTAGCATGGTATTAGATTAAGCATGGTCTAATGAAATTTATTGTGATGGGGCTTTAGTACTAACATACTTGTAAAAGCCAACCATGGACTATGGTTTAATTCACAATGTGAATCCTTAAAGCATATTAAATTATTTTGAGTTAAGATGATACATCTACAAGTTATTGGATTTACACTTGGTATAGATGAGGTATCTTGAATCAAAGTGTTGATGTTGAGATTATGGATATCATAAACTTGTTGTCATTACTTCTTAGTTTTAGAAGTATATTGACTAGGGTATGTTTATAATTATAATCTCACTTCTAATGTAATGGTAATAATTGTGTACACAAGGATAATGGGGATACATTATCAAGGGTGTATGAATTATAAGGATTACATTGATGACTTGTGAAAAATGGACATATGCAAGAACTAATCAATCAATTGATTTGAGTACTCTTAAGGTTCTTATGGTATAGTAAGAATTTAGTAAATCCTTAGTTTAAAGGATTGTAAAAGGGAAATTGATTGAGATCATAATGAATGAGATTAAAGTTCGTGGTGATCCCGAGTAATGGGATGTCTTTGACTAAGACATGTATTTAAAACAAGTAAAAGTCTAGACACTTATGCCTTAGACAAATAGTGTTTCGTGAGGTTTAACACGAATGAAGTGATGTATGTGAATTTTGTTGTGTTACAACAAAGTTTGACTAAATCACTTGATTAAAGCATTAGCCTGAAGCGCGCAAAAGTTGGCTAATGTTGTGGGATTGAAGTCCATTTAGATCTTCCATAGTGGGATACCCAATTCCCTTCTAGTACAACGCTAGGAGCTGAATTCAATGAGGAAAGCCTACTATCTGAAGATTGGAACACATTTAATATATGATCCCAAGGTATGTGTTTGGACCCGTGAGAGAAAGTAGGTTGAAGTTTGAAACTTTTTAATAGTTGTCTTGAAAATTTGCATCGCGGGAGCAAGATTAAAAGAAACTACCTACGTGAACATGAGGTTAAGCAGACTCAAGAATGCTTGGGACTTAGCTTTTGATATGTTCATGAGAGGATTGGGACACATGGCTTATAATAGTGTCGGGGTTAATTGTTAGAGAGTATGGAACTAATGTGTATATTATCGACAGGTTTTCAAATGAATTGATGGGTTCAAACTATTAGAGCACCATGATTTTCGAATTCTTGCACGTGTAATATACTATGTGTAAATTCAATCCATGTGACATTTACACTTATGCATTAGTTTCTAATTGTTGGTATTTTAGTAATCAATGATCATACTAAAATGGGGGGGAATTGTTGGTGATTTTAGCATGATCCAACGTCATTTTAGTTGATTGGATTACTATGTTGAAAGTGTTTTCGAACCATTGATACGTTACAAGAATTCGGAGAGTGTGGAGTACACGTTCGTAAAGCGTGAGGTGGTTTGAGGTATTCTTTTGGACTTGGATATGATGTTTGGAACTTAAGAAATGCGAATTGGACTTGAAAGAATGCGAAAACGAGACTTGAAAAGGCCATACGAGTGAAAAACCTTGAGTTTGGAAAATTGAAGTGCTGGCCAGGCTTAGCCCGCGGCGCGGCTCAGCCACCCACGGCGCGGCTTAAAGCACAAAACCAGGGTCGAGAATTTTGGCTAAATTCAAGTTTGTTCCTTTGTTAGCCCGCGGTGGACGCTGAAAAGGTGTCATTTTGACCCGAAAAGGTGTGTTTGATCCCCAAACGTTTTGGGGTTGTTCCAGGGTATTTTAAATACGTTTTTTTTTCATGTTTCTAGACTATTTTTAAGTCTAAATACATGAATGAGAACTTCCAAGCAACTAGTGGGTATGAATCAAAGGTTGTGACTCTTAATCAAACCTTTTGACCCATTATAAATACACTCTTGGTGTATTTGAAAAAGGCTCCAGATTTTTGTTCTTTTTACACACTTTCAACTTCAAGCAATTAGAAGATACATCTCTGCAATTGTGTGATTGTTATCTTTTAGCCAAGATGACAATCTTTTCTTTGTCTTATCCCAATCGAAACTTCGTGTAACCCGTGGCTAATAGGGTCGAAATATTCGATTAGGAAAGAGTTCACACGATTCAAAGATCAATCCGGAGTCATTACCGTTTCAGGTACGAAGGTTCTACAACCCCGATATCTAACAATTATGGTCCAAACAAAATGGTTTTGGTGGGCTCTTCCTCTGACCCATGTTTTAAAAGGGTAACTTTGGTGCTGATGAAACGACGAATATTAGTTCTGTTATTGCGAACGAGGTAGTGGATCACGACTTTGCTTCAGTTTCACTAATGTTTGATAAATGTGTATGACGAGGCGTTTGGTGATTGGCGTTTGGCATTTGACGTTTGGCGTTTGACGAGAAAATGTGCAAGATGGCCGCCGAACCGGTTCATGCAATTTTTATGAACTCAAGTGATCCGATTGATAACTCCTAAATTATAAAGTTTTTTGGTAACATTTTGAGGAGTTATCTTAGTATTTTTGGGTCATTTTGATGCTAAAACACACTAAAATGGGTAAAAATGGGAAAAAGATATTTCTAATGATTATGTCCAAGTTATGTATTAAACAAGATCAAAAATAGAGAAAATTGCAAAGTGGCTAGATGAAGCCGCCGGCGTGGTGATGATGAAGCCGCCGGCTTGGAGCTGATAGTACCAGAATGTTCCAGAATCGATGTAAAATTGAAAGAACTTGTTGATCAAGAAAAAGGCAAGGAAGCCGTCGGCTTCCCTATGAAGCCGCCGGCCTGGTTGACACGGTTTCTCAACTTATTTACCAAGTTCAAGTAAAAATGGAAACAAAATCAAGATAAAATTAGAAAGATTTGGCGAATCAAGTAAAACCGCCGGCCTGGACTGAAGCCGTCGGCTTGGATAAGACGGTTACAAAGATTTAGCTTGTGGATAAAGTTTAACTTGCACGAGGAGTCACCAACTCAAGGCAAGCCGCCGACTTCCCACTGAAGCCGCCGGCTTGGCCATCGCCCCAGAATTCTATAAATTAAGGCCTTTGGTCTCAGTTTTCATATGTTCAGAAGTAGATAGTTTTTCCAGATTTTGTTAGGTCGTTTTCTAGGGGTTTTCTCTAAACCCTTAGGTTAGATTTACTTTTTGTAATCAAGATTCAAGATTTAATTCAAGTCTTTTTACATCTACCTTCTTTTCAAGGTATGATTCTATCCTTATTTTATTGGTTTATCTATTTTATTTACTGTATTTGTTTCTGTTCATCTTTTATTATGAACTAAACGTTTATAGTGATTACGTGGACAAAAAAAAAACTTCATCTGGGAGTTAGATGAAGCCGCCGACTTCACCCTCAAGCCGCCAGCTTGGAGTGAAGGAAGCCGCCGGCTTCGTGCTTTATTCTGTGCAATTTCTGGTTCTCTCTCAGATCTGTATGGTTGAGTTTCTGTAATGATATTTGAATTGTTTTGAGTCTATTTTATTTGACTATACTTATTTTCCATGCTTAATGATTAAATAACATGATTTTAGGGTTGATTAGTCCTTGATCCGATAATCTATTATTTGATTCTTGCTACTTGTTTAGATCTAGTCCATCAAACTTGTTAAATTGAATTGCATGCAACTAAATTAAAGAACTTAATAGTGATAAACTTATTTGATTTAAGTTAAGCTTATATAATAGAAGTTAATATTGTTAGGCTTAATTGAAGATCCTTCGTTTGGATTTATTTAATTAATGATTGCATGAAAACTTAGTAGTAATTGACTTTCAGCTAGTAACTTGAGTTGATCTACTTGGTGTTTAATAGCTTATATAATTTGTCAGTCGATTTGCATATTGATCCTCATCACAAGATTGGTATGTATCATGTAATTGAATTAAACATGAAGAATTAAGATGATAGTTATGCACATCACATATCTAGCATATGCTTTAAGTCCTGCTTATTAATTAATATGCAACACTTGTCTTAACCTTCTTAGGGATAATAATTGGTCTATGATTATTATCTTGATTTGTGTTAATATAAGTTATGAAACTTATCTAATATGATTCCCGTATGAATTAATTGTCCATGTAATCACTTGTATCTTTACTTGTATCTTTATTTGTATTTTATTTTATTTTGAATCTTTAATTCCTTATCTTACTTTGTTTATCTTTAAAAGCAAACTCTTTCCTAAGAGATAAATCTATCCCATAAAAGACATAAAAATATATCTTTAATTCTTTAATAAGAATTAAATAATAAAACAACTCTTATCCATACCTAGCACTTCCTTGGGACGATGACCTAAAATACTACCTCTAATCAGGTTTTGTTGCTCGTTAGGGTGTAAAAAGTGTAATAATAAAGGTTATATAAATTTAAAAGTTTGAAAGGCAAATTAAGCACTGCACACTTTTGCACATCAACTTTTTGGCGCCTGCTGCCGGGGAAGTGTAGTGCGGTAAATATGGAAGTTGGATATACTTTGGTTGTTGATATTTCTTGTAAACGGGTGATGACTGTATTCCTTTAGGGGAGGGTTGCTGGGGTTCCGATTTAAAGGCTCCTGCTAGAACCTAGACGTTGACGAGTCACTTAAGTATTGAAAGATTCAATAGGCCGTGTATGTTTGATCATTCGTTGTTATGCGATAAAAGTTGTTATTTAATATTTATATTATTAATTATGTTATTAATATTTATTATATTTATTTATTTAAAATTCAATAATATACTAAGATATTTCTTAAATATTAATATAAACATAAAACTTAAATATATATATCCTTTAAGGCTTAAAAGATTTTCTCCTAAAACATTTCTTTTCATGATTTTAGATCACATGATTACTCGGTCCAAGAAACCGGTCTTACAAAGAACGTTGTCAAATCCTGATATATTATTTAAACTTTCTAAGAATTCAAAAATTGTTAAGAAATTAGATTTCCAAGAGGGAACTACTTTTAATGATGATTCATTATCTAGCCCCCCATCTAGTCCTGATTCTAATTTGGGATCTCTTTTTGGTTCAGAAATTAAAATGACTGATTCAATGGAAGCGTTAATGAAAGCTGGTCGGGAAGGATTAGGTCATGCTATTACTCAGCCCGAAAAAAAAGAAAATTTTGATATTAAGGGTCCTATTTTTCATTTGCTTAAAGATAATCAAGTTAGGGGTACGGAGAAGGAATATGCTAATGCCCACATTCAGAATTTTAAAGATATTTGTAATCTGTTTAACATTAATAATGTGGAAAGTAATACTATTTATCTTCGTCTCTTCCCTTGGTCATTAAAAGATGAAGCTAGGGAATGGTTGAACTCGTTACCTGAAGGAGATATTACTAGTTGGGATACGATGGTTGAAAAGTTTCTCACTCGATTCTTTCTTGCGTCTAAAACTGTCACCCTTCAAACTGAAATTGCTAATTTTCGTCAGAAAAATAATGAGTCTCTTTATTCTGCTTGGGTTCGATTTGGTCAAATGCTTAGAGGTTGTCCACAACATGGTTTGGATAAATTTAAAAAGGTAACTACTTTCTACAAGGGTTGTGATATTGCTACGAGAAGAGAGATTGATACATCTGCTGGAGGGAACATTATGAGTAAAATTGCTGAAGAAGCTGAAACCTTGATTAATAAGTTGGCTGCGCATTCCCATGAATGGCACCAAGACTTAGATATTTCTCGTTCGGTAATGTAAGACCCGAATATTTTATTGTACATTTGTGTGTATATAAGTTATTCAAGTTGTGGGGTTTAGGTTGTATTTAATTAAAAGGCAAAAGAAGCTGAACTGGGCATTTGGCGCGTCGCGCGGCCTTATGGCGCGCCTCGCCATTACGGGCTGACAGCTCACTTTGTTTTTAATCAAGATATTTTGAGGGCATTTTGGTAAAACCACTTAAGGTCCGACTTTAAGGCTTGGGATCAGTTTTGGTGAGCCCCATTACTCCATTTTCACCCACTTTATCATCATCCATTAATTCTAGTGAGAGAGAGTGATTCAAGAGTGAGAAAGCTCCATTTAAGGAAGAAGAAGCCCATTTCGGGTTAGAGCTCGGGTATTAAAGTTGTTCATCTCCTCTTTTGCTACGTTTTGATAGTTGTGGTAAGCCCTAAACCTAACTTCCTTATTTTAATTGTATAAGAGTTAGGGTTTGTGTAAGTGATGAACATTAAAACCCATTTGCTAGTAATTTGGGGGTTTTGGGTGAATTTGGGTCATGTAGACCCAAAGATGACCAATTAGGGTTTTCAAAGTATCAAATTATGTTTATGAGCTTAAATTAGTTAGTAAAATTGCTAGCACACCTATATATATGTAAATGAGTGTTGTGTGGGTTAGTGGATGACCCGAAATGGGTGTGTTGACCTTAAAATTGGTCAAATGGGTCAAGGTGGACCTAAGTTAGTTAATGTTTGTGATTAAGGCCTAAACCTTGTTTTGAAATGTGTTTTAAACCCATCTTGGTTAATGATTAGGGTTTTGGTGTGTGTTGACCCGAAATTAGGGTTAAGGGTGCCAATGGGTCGAAAATTGCACCTTGGGTCAAAATGACTTTAGAATGCAAAGAATTGGTTGACCGACTTGAGTTTGCAATTGATAATATGTATAATGTGATAGGTACGTTACTTTGAGGTTTCGCAAGCTCGGGTACCTTTTCACAAGAGATTTTGAGGTGAGTGGAATAATTATATGCGTAGGTATATAATGTATCTAATTGTTGTAGCGTGAAATGTGAAGTGTCGAGGTGCTAAGACACGATGTTTCACGTGATGAGTGAGGCATCGAGGTGTTAAGATGCCACTCAGGGTGAAGCATCGAGGTGTTAAGATGCCACCTAGGAGTGTAGTGTCGAGGTGTTAAGACACCACTCCGTAAAATAATGAGTGAAGCATCGAGGTGTTAAGATGCCACTAGGGGTGAAGTGTCGAGGTGTTAAGGTGCCACCCTAGGGGTTAGTGGTACGAGGTGTTAAGTACCCTAACGGATGTTGTGAACACCGATGGCGTTTTCGCGAGCGCCGTTCCCTTGTACGATTGGTTAACCATGGTCGTTTGTGTTGTAAGCATTTTATATTATTCAAGTTATATTTATATGCGATTGCTATGCTAGCTCGTGGTATGGGAAGTTACTAGCTTGGTATTTGAGACGTTAAGCTAATTGTGTTTGCTAGCATGATTGCGGTATATGTGTAAGTGTATGCAAGTAGGTATAATTATATATGTATTCGTATAATTATTGCATTCACTAAGTTTTGCTTACCCTCTCGTTGTTTACCATTTTTATAGGTTCGGTTGTGGACAAGGGTAAGGGCATTGTCTTGGATTAGAGTTTTCGTCGTTGATTAGGGGACGCTTTTTGGATGCGTTGGCTTTTTTTGGAGTTTGACCAAGACTTGGGTAGTTTAATCCCAAACGCCATGCTGATAGTGTTGTTTGGAACTTAAACTTTTTGGTGGTCGAAACTCAGGATTTGTATTAAACGAGTAACTCGGGTCGATGTGGGCCCCGCTTTGTAAAATTCATTTTTATGTTTGAATTGTGTTAGTTTTACATATTTGAATATGTTGTTAAAAGTGTTTTGTCTAATTATGTCGGGAAGTGGCCAATCTTTTTAGCATTTCAAGACTTTTTGGACAGACCAGAATGGCGCGCCGCGCGACCATCTGGCGCGCCGCGCCATATGCTGTTCCAGCAATTTTTTTTTTATTTTCTATTTTCACAAGGGTTGTTCGTGGTTTGGTTTGGGTTGTTACAAGTGGTATCAGAGCATGGTCTAAGGGATTTAGGTGACTTGAGATAGGCGCCTAGACTTAGACTTTTGTGTGCGCGTTATGCGGGACTTGTAGGACTTTGGGTCGGATCGGGTTTTGGTTAGTGCATAGGTTTATGTGAACTAATCATGCGCTATTGTTTTGTGTGGTATTTGAAATCGTCAAGCGAGATAGATGTGGTACTAGTAAGTTAATGCGATGTGCTAGCGTAACAATGATTAGCTACCATTGTTACGGGTTCAAATCGTGTCAAACAAGCGATGTACGACGATTGTTGAGTAAGACGGGGTAGAGTGGTGTATATGTGTATACATATGGGTTAAGTCCTTTCGTTTTGTTGCTTAATTTACTTCGATTTATAGAATGAAGATGAGAAATGGACATGACACCAATGACGGAGGTACGAGTGAGGACGTTGAACTCACGGCCAAGGTTGAGGCCATCTTTAAAAGGCTAAAGAGGGATTTTCTTGACGATGTTTTAAAGGTCTTTCAAGAGTCGGTCGATGGACAAGTGACCGAAATGATCAATGATCGAATGAAAGCCGCAATAGAGGAGGCTTTAGAGGCTAGAAACATTTATCCTCGAGGCGAAGGGGGTGAAGGTAATGGTGGGGGTGGAAGGCGAGACTTCCACTACAAAAATTTCAAGGATACTCAACCTCCGATGTTTAATGGGGTGCGAGATCCGTTGAAAAGAACGTGTTGGATTTCCGATATCGAGGGGGCTTTCCGTACCGCGGAGTGTCCTCCTGAAAGGAAGGTGAGGTATGGTTCTAGTATGTTGAAGGAAGAAGCCAAGTTGTGGTGGGACGACAAAATCAACTTATATGGTGAAGAGCAATGCATGAACTTGACATGGGAGGAGTTTAAGAAGGAATTCTTCAAAGAATACCGAACTTCTTCCGATCTTGATAGAATCCGGGACGAGTTGCACCATTTGCAACAAGGTTCAATGGACTTGGTCACACTCAAGTCTACCTTTTTGGCAAAAACTCGTTTTTGTCCGGAATATGTGGGTGACGATCACAAGCTAATGAAATATTTCTACCGTACTTTGAATGATGAGTTCAAGGGCAAGATTAGTCGGGGTATGGCTAAGTCTTTTGATGAGTTATTTGAATTGGCCCGGGGTTTTGAGCCGGATGTTCCAAGAAAAAGCGATTTCACGTTTTTCAAAAGAAAGTTTGAAGGTTCTAGTCATTCTAACTTTTCAAACAAGAAGAACAAGAACAAGAAGGGTTCCGAGAGTGTTAATAGCGTAAAGAAGGGCGCTTCCGGGGTTTTTCTTATACGTGCTACAATTGTGGGCAACCGGGTTATATGGCTCGTGAATGTCCTAAACCATCTTTCGGAAACAAGGTCACTTGTTTTAATTGCGGAAAAGAAGGGCATAAGAAGCCGGAGTGTCCCGATTTGCTAAGCGATAATGTGAAGCGATTAGAGAAGGCGACGGGTACGGATAGGGTTCGCAACTATTTAATGAGCAATGATGAAGCCAAACAATCGAACGAAGTTGTCTCAGGTACTTTCATGGTTAATTCTAATCCGACAAGGATTCTTTTCGATAGCGGTGCAAATCTGTCGTTTTTGTCTCCTAAATTTGTGCCTAAACTTAATAGACCGTTAGCTAAGTTAAGTCGTCTGGTAGAAGTCGAAATAGCGGACGGCAAGACGGTGCTAATGGTCGATGTGTGTAAAAATTGTGATGTGGTGTTTGGTGCCGAAAACTTTAAGATAGATTTCATTCCGATGACTTTGGGCGACTTTGATATTGTTGTGGGTATGGATTGGCTCGATCGTAATAGTGCCGATATTGCATGTCATGAAGAATTTATTCGTGTGAAGACCCCAAGTGGGGGAGAGTTAATTATTCACGGTGATAAGCGTAGAAGACTTGTGCCGATATGCACTTTTGCACGGGCACGTCGTCTCCTCGATAGTAGTGGCATGGCCTTTCTTGCCCATGTTGTTGATACTCGTGACGAGCCACCACCCATTCGTGAAATTTCGGTGGTTAGTGAATTCGAAGACGTTTTTCCGGACGAGTTACCGGGTGTTCCGGCGGAAAGACAAGTTGAGTTTCGCATTGAGTTGGTTCCGGGGGCTACCCCCATTGCTAAAACTCCTTATCGTTTAGCGCCGACGGAAATGCAAGAGTTGTTAAATCAAACCCAAGAATTGCTCGAGAAGGGTTTTATTCGACCAAGTGCTTCTCCATGGGGTGCTCCGGTTTTATTTATGAAAAAGAAGGATGGTAGTATGCGGATGTGCATCGATTATCGGGAGTTAAATAAAATGACGATCAAGAATCGTTATCCATTACCTCGGATTGACGATTTGTTTGACCAACTCCAAGGTGCAACGTATTTCTCTAAAATCGACCTACAATCCGGCTATCACCAAATGCGGGTCCGTGAGGAAGATATCGAGAAAACGGCTTTTCGAATGCGTTATGGGCATTTTGAGTTTGTGGTAATGCCTTTTGGTGTTACGAATGCACCGGCGGCATTCATGGATCTTATGAACCGAGTGTGCCAACCTATGTTGGACAAGTCAGTAATTGTGTTCATTGACGACATACTAGTCTACTCGAAAAGTATGAACGAACATGAACGTCATTTTGCGTGGAGTATTGAAGACGTTACGAAAGGAGAAGTTGTATGCTAAGTTCTCCAAATGCGAATTTTGGCTAAGGGAGGTTCAATTCCTCGGCCACATTGTGAACAAAGACGGCATTCAAGTAGATCCGGGGAAGATAGAGACGGTGAAGAGTTGGAGACAACCGACTATGCCTACGGAAGTCCGAAGTTTTCTCGGATTGGCCGGTTATTATCGACGGTTTATCCAAGACTTTTCTAAGATCGCTTCTTCACTGACGAAATTGACGAGGAAAAATGCGAGATTTACTTGGGAGAATGAGCAAGAAATTGCTTTTCAATTGTTAAAAGAGAAGTTGTGTCAAGCTCCGGTGTTAGTGTTGCCGGAAGGAGTGGAAGACATGACGGTTTATTGTGATGCTTCGTTAAATGGGCTCAGGTGTGTTCTTATGCAAAGGGGTAAAGTCATCGCTTATGCCTCTCGATAATTAAAGGAACACGAGACGAGATATCCGACTCATGATCTTGAGTTGGCGGCGGTTGTGCATGCATTGAAAATTTGGCGCCATTACTTGTATGGTGTTAAGAGTACGATTTATTCGGATCATAAGAGCTTGAAATATCTCTTTAACCAACGAGATTTGAATTATCGTCAATGTAGGTGGATGGATGTGGTAAAAGATTATGATTGTGAAATACTTTATCATCCGGGCAAGGCGAATGTGGTCGCGGATGCGTTAAGTCGAAAGAGTCATCACCCGACGTTACGATTGGGATTGTTACGTATGATTATTACTATCGATTTTCTTGAAAAACTTGGTGTGATTCAAATAGAGGCTTACGTTCACAACAAGCATGCGGAGCGAATTGTGGGGAAATCGGAATTCATTACTATGGGTTCGCGTGGTTTGTTGTCCTTTCAAGGAAGAGTGTGGGTGCCTAAGATGGGTGAGTATCGACAAGTGCTACTTGATGAAGCACATAAGTCAAAGTATTCCATTCATCCGGGCACAACGAAGATGTATCTTGATTTAAGGAAGAATTATTGGTGGCCGGGCATGAAACATGATGTTGTGAAGTATGTTGAACAATGCGTCACGTGTTTGCAAGTTAAGGCCGAGCACCAAAATCCGTATGGTAAGTTACAACCATTGGAAATCTCTAAATGGAAATGGGAGCACATTACCATGGATTTCATCACAAAGTTACCTAAAACGGCGAGAACCCAATTTGATTCGATTTGGGTTATAGTTGATCGATTGACGAAAAGTGCTTTGTTTCTTCCCATTCGGGAAGCGATATCGTCGGTGACATTGGCTAAGTTGTTTATCAAGGAAGTCATCTCGCGACACGGAGTTCCTATATCGATTATTTCGGATCGAGATACTCGCTTTACATCTCGGTTTTGGGAAAAGTTTCATGAAGATATGGGTACACAATTGAAATTGAGCACGGCGTATCATCCTCAAACGGACGGTCAAACCGAACGTACGAATCAAACTTTGGAGGATCTGTTACGGGCGTGTATTATTGATTTTGGTGGTAGTTGGGACGAGCACTTACCTTTGGTGGAATTCTCGTACAATAATAGTTATCATACTAGTATCGGGATGCCACCTTATGAGATGCTATATGGACGAAGGTGTCGAACTCCAATTTGTTGGGGTGAAGTGGGTCAAAGGGAAATCGGGAGTACCGATTTGGTTTTGGAGACGAATAACAAGATTGATATTATTAGGGATCATTTGAAGAAGGCTCAAGATAGACAAAAGTCGTATGCCGATAAACGTAGACGAACGATCGAATTTCAAGAAGGCGACATGGTAATGCTTAAGGTTTCGCCATGGAAGGGTATTATTCGATTTCGAAAACGGGGAAAGTTAGCTCCTCGGTTTATTGGGCCATTCAAAGTTTTAGCTCGTGTTGGTGAAGTTGCATATCGATTGGAATTACCCGAAGAACTTGCGGGGATCCATAACACATTTCATGTTTCCCACCTTCGTAAGTGTCTTACGGATGATTCTTCATGGATGCCTTTAGACGAAATTGAGCTAAACAATAAGTTGGAATATGTTGAAGAGCCTATTGCTATACTTGATGAGAAGGTGAAAATGTTGCGTAACAAGGAGGTGAGAAATTTTAAGGTTCAATGGCGTCGGAGTAAAGGTTCCTAGTTTACATGGGAACCCGAAGAATTCGTGTTGGTTTATCTTCCTTCTTGTCATGCGGCTTGGATCGCGAGGACGCGCTCCGAATTAAGTGGGGGAGAGTTGTAAGACCCAAATATTTTATTGTACATTTGTGTGTATAAGTTATTCAAGTTGTGGGGTTTAGGTTGTATTTAATTAAAAGGCAAAAGAAGCTGAACTGGGCATTTGGCGCGCCGTGCGGCCTTATGGCGCGCCGGGCCATTACGGGCTGACAACTCACTTTGTTTTTAATCAAGATATTTTGAGGGCATTTTGGTAAAACCACTTAAGGTCCGACTTTAAGGCTTGGGATCAGTTTTGGTGAGCCCCATTACTCCATTTTCACCCACTTTATCATCATCCATTAATTCTAGTGAGAGAGAGTGATTCAAGAGTGAGAAAGCTCCATTTAAGGAAGAAGAAGCCCATTTCGGGTTAGAGCTCGGGTATTAAAGTTGTTCATCTCCTATTTGTCTACGTTTTGATAGTTGTGGTAAGCCCTAAACCTAACTTCCTTATTTTAATTGTATAAGAGTTAGGGTTTGTGTAAGTGATGAACATTAAAACCCATTTGCTAGTAATTTGGGGGTTTTGGGTGAATTTGGGTCATGTAGACCCAATGATGACCAATTAGGGTTTTCAAAGTATCAAATTATGTTTATGAGCCTAAATTAGTTAGTAAAATTGCTAGCACACCTATATATATGTAAATGAGTGTTGTGTGGGTTAGTGAATGACCCGAAATGGGTGTGTTGACCTTAAAATTGGTCAAATGGGTCAAGGTGGACCTAAGTTAGTTAATGTTTGTGATTAAGGCCTAAACCTTGTTTTGAAATGTGTTTTAAACCCATCTTGGTTAATGATTAGGGTTTTGGTGTGTGTTGACCCGAAATTAGGGTTAAGGGTGCCAATGGGTCGAAAATTGCACCTTGGGTCAAAATGACTTTAGAATGGAAAGAATTGGTTGACCGACTTGAGTTTGCAATTGATAATATGTATAATGTGATAGGTACGTTACTTTGAGGTTTCGCAAGCTCGGGTACCTTTTCACAAGAGATTTTGAGGTGAGTGGAATAATTATATGCGTAGGTATATAATGTATCTAATTGTTGTAGCGTGAAATATGAAGTGTCGAGGTGCTAAGACACCACGTTTCACGTGATGAGTGAAGCATCGAGGTGTTAAGATGCCACTCGGGGTGAAACATCGAGGTGTTAAGATGCCACCTAGGAGTGTAGTGTCGAGGTGTTAAGACACCACTCCGTAAAATAATGAGTGAAGCATCGAGGTGTTAAGATGCCACTCGGGGTGAAGTGCCGAGGTGTTAAGGTGCCACCCTAGGGGTTAGTGGTACGAGGTGTTAAGTACCCTAATGGATGTTGTGAACACCGATGGCATTTTCGCGAGCGCCGTTCCCTTGTACGATTGGTTAACCATGGTCGTTTGTGTTGTAAGCATTTTATATTATTCGAGTTATATTTATATGCGATTGCTATGCTAGCTCGTGGTATGGGAAGTTACTAGCTTGGTATTTGAGACGTTAAGCTAATTGTGTTTGCTAGCATGATTGCGGTATATGTGTAAGTGTATGCAAGTAGGTATAATTATATATGTATTCGTATAATTATTGCATTCACTAAGCTTTGCTTACCCTCTCGTTGTTTACCATTTTTATAGGTTCGGTTGTGGACAAGGGTAAGGGCATTGTCTTGGATTAGAGTTTTCGTCGTTGATTAGGGGACGCTTTTTGGATGCGTTGGCTTTTTTTGGAGTTTGACCAAGACTTGGGTAGTTTAATCCCAAACGCCATGCTCATAGTGTAGTTTGGAACTTAAACTTTTTGGTGGTCGAAACTCAGGATTTGTATTAAATGCGTAACTCGGGTCGATGTGGGCCCCGCTTTGTAAAACTCATTTTTATGTTTGAATTGTGTTAGTTTTACATATTTGAATATGTTGTTAAAAGCGTTTTGTCTAATTATGTCAGGAAGTGGCCAATCTTTTTAGCATTTCAAGACTTTTTGGACAGACCAGAATAGCGCGTCGCGCGGCCATCTGGCGCGCCGCGCCATTTGCTGTTCCAGCAAAAAAAAAATTTATTTTGCTATTTTCATGCGGGTTGTTCGTGGTTTGGTTTGGGTTGTTACAGGTAAAATCTGTTAGTTATGATTCTGAAGATATGATTAAGGCTATGAATGTGCAATTGGGTAATTTAGGAAGGCAAATTGAAAAGCTTACTAAGGAGATGCATATGATTAAGGTAAGTTGTGAAAAATGCCAAGGTCCTCATGTTACTAAGGATTGTGTTGCTAGTCTTACTATGGAGCAAGTTGAGAATGTTTCGTATGTGAATCAATTCCAAGGAAACCCAAACTACCGTAATAATTATAATGCACCTTATCCTACTAATAATAAAAACCCACCTGGTATCTTTCCTGTTAGAGCACCTTTTATTCCAAATTCTTCTAATGATAAGAAGTCTAATCTTGAAGAAAGCATCCTCACTTTTATCAAAAATCAAAATGAAGCTAATGATAACATAAAAGCTCAACTTTCCCAAGTACAAAATAATCATCAAGCGTCCATTCAAAACTTAGAGCGCAATGTTACTAAGTTATTCAAACTTGTCGAGGGTAAAGTTCCTGTTGAATCTGAAGTTTCTAAGGAAGTTCGTTTTGAAAAGGTGAATGTTATTAGAGAAGTGTATAGGGTTGATGTTCTTGAACCTGGTTTGAAGTATTTATGGGAATTTGATATGGCAGAAGAAGAATATGATCAAGAAATAAAGAAGTTAACTGCTAATGAGGAAGATAAGTCAAAAGATGCTAAGGTTCGAGGTCTTGATCGTGATGAGGTAATTTTCATGCATGAGTTGTTTGATGAGAAGGAAGAAGAAGTTAATGAAGAGGTGGATGAAAATAATGAAGTTAATAGTGAAAAATCTGAAAAATCAGAATGTGAAGATAAAGATGATTGGTTAGCTGATACTATGAAACAATTGGAAGAAATGAGAAAAGAAGGTTTCCGCCCTCTTTATTCCTTCACAATTGATCCGGTAGATCCTTATACGTCACCTGAAGTTCCTGTTGCTATGTGCACTGATCCAGGAGAATTTCAAATCCCTTGCTTAATTCGTGGTCCAATTCCAGTTATGGAATTAGCTGATACTGGTTCTAGCATTAATGTTATGCTGTTTTCCATTTATAATCGTTTAGGATTGCCATCGTTGGAACCAATAAGAGGAAATGTGTGTTTTGCTGATAGTCGTTTACATGAACCGTTGGGGATGGTTAGACAAGTTGAAGTCATTGTTGGTTATGCTTTCTATAAAATTGATTTTGTTGTTATGGACATGAAAGAAGATCCAATAACTCCTTTAATTCTAGGATCTCCGTTTCTAGCTACCGCTCGTGCTACCATTAACTATGCTGATAATTAATTAAATATTCGTTATGGTGCTATATTTGAATCTATTCCGTTAGTTCCAAGATCCAAAGTTCCTCGCTCTAATGTGAAAATGGTTAAAGTTGATAAAGAAGATGATGATGACTTTACCGTGGATAGAATTGTAACTGAATTTATAAAAGAGCAATATAAGCTTAGCACCGAAGTGAGAAAACATATCCATGAGTTGAGTGTTTCATTTGAAATGTCTTTTCATAGGGGTCTTGACATCACATTGAATTTCTTGCAACAAATTAAAGCATTGAATGAGTATGAAAGAAGTAAGTGTGAAGATAATAAGCCTAAGGAGTAATTCCGTAAGAAGAAAAGAGACGTGCAAACGACTGATAATGCTAAAAACGAACATATATTTCATAGCATTATTCCTCAAGAAAGACAAGATTTTAGTTGCAATTATTCTATTTAAAAGTGATATTCGTTTAAATAATAAAAGGTGAAGACAAAAGAAAGATTCGACGAATTGAAGACGCAAACGACCAAAAAGATCAAAAGTACAAAATACAATCAAAGAGGTTCCAATTATTGATAAGAAACGTCTCGAAATTACAAGAGTACAAGATTCAAAACGCAAAGTACAAGATATTAAATTGTACGCAAGGACGTTCGAAAAACCGGAACCGGGACATGAGTCAACTCTCAACGCTCGACGCAACGGACTAAAAATTACAAGTCAACTATGCACATAAATATAATATAATATTTAAATAATTCTTATAATTATTTATATATTATATAATATATTATAAACCGTCAGCAAGAAAGGCTCCAAACTTGTGTGAGCTGTAAAAGCAAACTCCGCGAGTTGCGGAGTTTGCAGTGCAAAAATTACGCGAGTCGCGGAGCCCCAAATTTAGAAACTGCCTATAAAGCTCGCGCATTCTGATCGTAAAAAAACATAATATATATCCATCTCTCTATCTATATATGTAATATTTATATTTATAATTTATATTTTAATTTTAATTTTAATTTTAATCCTAATAATAAGGGTATGTTAGCGAATGTTGTAAGGGTGTAAGTCGAAATTCTGTCCGTGTAACGCTACGCTATTTTTAATCATTGTAAGTTATGTTCAACCTTTTTAATTTAATGTCTCGTAGCTAAGTTATTATTATGCTTATTTAATTCCAAGTAATCATGATGTTGGGCTAATTACTAAAATTGGGTAATTGGGCTTTGTACCATAATTGGGGTTTGGACAAAAGAACGACACTTGTGGAAATTAGACTACGGGCTATTAATGGGCTTTATATTTGTTTAACTAAATGATAGTTTTTTAATGTTAATATAAAGATTTACAATTGGGCGTCCCTATAAATTACCATATACACTCGATCGGACACGATGGGCAGGGTATTTATATGTACGAATAATCGTTCATTTAACCGGACACGGGAATGGATTAATAGCCACTAGACTTGTTAAAACAGGGGTGAAATTATGTACAAGGACACTTGGTATAATTGATAACAAAATATTAAAACCTTGGGTTACACTCAGTCGACATCCTGATGTAATTATTAAACAAAGTATTAAAATCTTGTTATAGTTTAAGTCCCCAATTAGCTGGAATATTTAACTTCGGGTATAAGGATAATTTGACGAGGACACTCGCACTTTATATTTATGACTGATGGACTGTTATGGACAAAAACCAGACGGACATATTAAATAATCCAGGACAAAGGACAATTAACCCATGGGCATAAAACTAAAATCAACACGTCAAACATCATGATTACGGAAGTTTAAATAAGCATAATTCTTTTATTTCATATTTAATTTTCTTTATTTTATATTTAATTGCACTTCTAATTATCGCATTTTTATTGTTATTGTATTTAATTGCACTTTTAATTATCGTACTTTTTAATTATCGCAAGTTTATTTTATCGCACTTTTATTATTCGCAATTTCATTATCGTTATTTACTTTACGCTTTAAATTAAGTCTTGTATTTATTTATTATTTTACATTTGGTTTTAACTGCGACTAAAGTTTTAAAATCGACAAACCGGTCATTAAACGGTAAAAACCCCCCTTTATAATAATAATATTATTTATATATATATTTGTATTTTTATAAAAGTAAACTAATATAGCGTTAAGCTTTGTTTAAAGATTTTCCCTGTGGAACGAACCGGACTTACTAAAAACTACACTACTGTACGATTAGGTACACTGCCTATAAGTGTTGTAGCAAGGTTTAAGTATATCCATTCTCTAAATAAATAAATATCTTGTGTAAAATTGTATCGTATTTAATAGTATTTTCTTGTAAAATTTAAGTATATACTTTAGGCTTTGCCGTAGAATTCCTTAAGTGCTTTCTCTTTAGACTAAGATTTAGGTACTTTAGAATTTTGCGACGCCTTTTTAAGTTTTAGTTTCTTTTTAAGATATTGCCATTTGGGATATAGTTTTTCCTGTAAGCTTTAATATTTTTAGACGACTTTTACCTATGTATCAATTATTATTCCAATTAGTAATCTCAATTTGTGATTATAATTTTAAGTTGGTTGTAGTAATAAGGTTAGGTTAGTCAAGTGTTTTTAAGTGTTATAAGTTTCTTTTATTTTTCCGTCACCTTTTATTTTTCAACCATTTTTCTTTTTCGACCTTTTTCGACACGCTCTTTTTCTTTCTTATTTCTCGCTATTCTAGTTTTTAGGACATAGATTTTTATTCTACTTCTTATCTAAATTTCTTAAAATTACGAAAATTTATTTTAAGTGGTTAAATTGATAGACATCAAAATTTTCTGGTTCGTAGTAATAGTTGAATTTGTACGTGGACCGGGTTATTGGAGCCAAACAGTCCTCAATTATATTGAGACCAAACGAATCCTGCCCCTCTGCTGCATCTTTTGGCTATTCGAAACGTGGGCAAAATCAGAAAAGTCTATTGATTGGATAACTTATTATAATTTTTCTTTCTTTTTAAAAACTAATAGGATATTCAGTGAATGCACCGAGCAAGACGTTCATCACCTTTTGTACGTTCACCACCTGTAACTAGATCAAGACATTTAGCAAATATTACCGCCATTGATTTTTCTTTAGAATCGTCATCCAGTCGACCAAGTACTCCAGTTCAAATTTCCGATAATCCATTTTTTGAACCCGACCTCACAATTGAGAATCCGAAGAATATTCAGGGACGATTCATAGATCCTGAACCACCAAACTTTCCTCCGGAACCACCAATCATTCAAACAGAGATTGTTGAGGAACGAACCATTAAATCAGAATCCTCTAGTGATTCCGATTCAACAAATTCAATTATGGAGAATCTGGAACCTTTAAGTATGGAAGACCGAATGAGAGCTAAACGCACTGGCCAAGGTCACGCAATTACTCAACCAGACATTAATGCGCCAGATTATGAAATCAAAGGACAAATTCTACACATGGTGACTAATCAATGCCAATTTAGTGGTGCGCCGAAGGAAGATCCAAATGAACATCTACGTACCTTTAATAGGATCTGCACACTATTTAAAATCCGAGAAGTGGAGGATGAACAGATATATCTCATGTTATTTCCCTGGACTTTAAAGGGAGAAGCCAAAGATTGGTTGGAATCATTACCTGAAGGGGCGATTGATACATGGGATGTTTTAGTTGAAAAATTTCTTAAACAATTCTTTCCGGCATCTAAAGCCGTAAGACTTCAAGCAGAAATTGTTACGTTTACACAAAAGCCAAATGAAACTCTATATGAGGCGTGGACAAGATTTGGAAAGTTATTAAGAGGATGTCCGCAACATGGTTTAGACACCTGTCAAATAGTACAAATATTCTACCAAGGATGCGACATCACTACAAGAAAAGACATAGATATAGCAGCTGGTGGTTCTATTATGAAGAAAACCAAAACTGATGCTTACAAAATTATTGATAACACTGCTTCCCACTCACACGAGTGGCACCAAGAAAAAGATATCGTTAGATCATCTAAAGCAGCTAGAGCCGATTCTAGCCATGACTTAGATTCCATTTCCGCAAAGATAGATGTTGTCGAGAGACGAATGGAAAAGATGACTAAGGATATTCACTCAATACGAATTAGTTGTGAGCAGTGTGGAGGACCACATTTGACAAAAGATTGTCTCAGTATTGAATTAACAATGGAACAAAGAGAGAACATTTCATACATAAACCAAAGGCCTGGAAATAATTATCAGAATAATTATCAACCGCCAAGACCGATTTACAATCAAAACCAGAATTATAACAGAAATATTCCATACAACAACCAACAAGGTCCTAGCAATCAACAAGTATCCAATAATAATTACAATCAGCAAAGACCTAATTTTCAAAACAAACCACCACAACAAACCGTTGATAAAAAGCTGAATTTAGAAGATATGATGACGAAGCTAGTTGAAACTCAAACGCAGTTTTTCACATCTCAAAAACAAACTAATGAACAAAATGCTCAAGCATTTAGAAATCAACAAGCTTCTATTCAAAATCTGGAACAAGAAGTAAGTAACCTAGCAAGGTTAATAGGTGAAAGAAAACCGGGAAATCTACCTAGTGATACAAATGCTAACCCCCAGAATGAAACAGCTAAAGCCATTACCACAAGAAGTGGTACAACACTTAAACCACCTGAAATACCTGTAACTTCTGATGAAGCTATTCCTACTCCACAAGAACCACAACCTGATTAAGATAAGGAAAAAGAACCGGTAGTTAAAAAGGTTAATGAAGATAATACAGTTAAGGCTAAACCTTATGTTAAATCATACCAACCACCACTTCCTTACCCGAGTAAAATGAAGAAAGAGAAACTTGAAGCCGAGCAATCCAAATTCTTGGATATGTTTAAACAGATAAATGTAAATCTTCCTTTCATTGATGTGATTTCAGGAATGCCTAGATATGCTAAATTCTTGAAAGATCTAATCTCAAATAGAAAGAAAATGGAAGAACTCTCGGCTGTTACCATGAATGATAATTGTTCAGCAGTGCTGTTGAATAAGATACCAGAAAAATTATCTGATCCAGGAAGTTTCACAATTCCATGTTTTCTGGGTAGTCTTAGTTCAATAGAAGCATTGGCAGACTTATGTGCTAGTATAAATCTAATGCCGTATTCACTATACGCTAAACTAGACCTTGGAGAATTGAAACCAACCAGAATAAGCATACAACTAGCCGATAGATCAATAGAATATCCTAGAGGGATAATGGAGAATATGCTAGTTAAAGTTGGTACTTTAGTATTTCCAGTAGATTTTGTTGTTCTGGACATGGAAGAAGATTCTCAAGTTCCTCTCATATTAGGAAGACCATTCTTAAATACGGCTAAAGCAATGATAGACGTGTTCGGTAAGAAATTGACCCTAAGTATAGAGGATGAGAGTGTTACCTTTTCAGTTGATAGAGCAATGCAACAACCACAATCTGCAGATGATACATGTTATTATATTCAAACTATAGATGCACATGCAGAATTATTAGAAGAATTTCCAGAATTACAAGGAACAGGAGAATGTTCTTTAGGAGAAGGTAATGAACCAATTGATGAAGCTGAAATGTTAGCTACACTTATAGCTAATGGATATGAACCAACAACAGAAGAAATTCAAATGCTAAAAGAAGAAGACAGATATCGATACAAATCATTGATAGAAGAACCTCCGAAATTAGAGTTAAAGCCACTTCCAAACCATTTGGAATACGCTTATTTACATGGTGAATCTGAATTACCTGTAATAATATCGTCTTCTCTTACTGAAAATGAGAAATCACAACTCATTTCTGTGTTGAAAGCTCATAAACCAGCCATTGCATGGAAGATTCATGATATTAAAGGAATAAGTCCTTCGTATTGCACACATAAAATCCTTATGGAAGAAGGTCATAAAATGTATGTGCAATGCCAACGAAGACTAAATCCTAATATGCAAGATGTAGTTAAGAAAGAGATTATTAAACTGCTAGATGCAGGTCTAATTTATCCAATCTCTGATAGTCCATGGGTAAGCCCAGTTCAATGCGTGCCTAAGAAGGGTGGCATGACTGTCATTACAAATGAGAAAAATGAGCTTATTCCTACTAGGACTGTAACAGGATGGCGTGTGTGTATTGATTATAGAAAATTAAATGACGCCACCAGAAAAGATCACTTTCCCTTACCTTTCATAGATAAAATGTTGGAAAGATTAGCCGGAAATAGTTACTATTGTTTTCTAGATGGATTTTCCGGATATTTTCAAATTCCAATAGCACCCGAAGATCAAGAGAAAACCACATTCACGTGCCCTTATGGTACTTTTGCTTACAAACGCATGCCATTTGGACTTTGCAACGCCCCTGCAACCTTTCAAAGGTGTATGATGGCGATTTTTCACGACATGATAGAAGAATGCATGGAAGTTTTCATGGATGACTTTTCAGTCTTCGGTGATACATTTGAATCATGTCTAGTTAATCTGGAAAGAATGCTTATTAGATGCGAACAATCAAATCTAGTTCTTACTTGGGAGAAATGCCATTTTATGGTTAAAGAAGGCATCGTTCTTGGTCATAAAATTTCAAAAGAAGGAATTGAAGTGGATAGAGCTAAAGTAGATGTAATTGCTAAACTTCCACATCCCACCAATGTTAGAGGAGTTAGGAGTTTTCTAGGGCATGCCGGTTTTTACTGACGTTTCATAAAAGATTTTTCTAAAATTGCCACTCCTATGAATAAACTCCTAGAAAAGGATGCTCCATTCATCTTTTCAGATGAATGTATCAAATCTTTTAATATTCTTAAAGAGAAACTCACTAATGCGCCAATCATGATAACACCAAATTGGAATCTACCGTTTGAATTAATGTGCGATGCAAGTGATTTTGCAATGGGAGCCGTTTTAGGACAAAGGATTGAAAAACGATTTCAACCTATATATTATGCTAGTAAGACGTTACAAGGAGCACAAACGAACTATACAACTACTGAAAAAGAACTCCTTGCTATTGTCTTTGCTTTTAACAAATTTTGATCATATCTCGTTCTAGCAAAAACGGTGGTCTATACCGACCATTCTGCTCTTAGATACCTATTTTCGAAACAAGATGCTAAACCAAGATTAATCCGTTGGATCTTACTCTTACAAGAGTTTGATATTGAAATCCGAGATAAAAGAGGAGCAGAAAATCTCGCCGCTGATCAACTTTCTCGTCTTGAAAATCCCGAATTAGAAGTTCTAAATGAATCAGCCATACAAGACAACTTTCCTGATGAATATCTATTGAAGATAGATTATAATGAAATCCCATGGTTTGCAGACTATGCAAACTATTTAGTATGTGGATTCCTTGAAAAAGGATTATCGTACCAAAAACGAAAGAAATTCTTCAGTGATATAAAACACTATTTTTGGGAAGATCCACATCTGTTTAAAAGTTGTCCCGATGGAATAATACGTCGATGTGTATTTGGAGATGAAGCTAGTAAAATTTTAAACCATTGTCACACAGGACCAACAGGAGGGCATTATGGGCCTCAACTAACAACAAGAAAAGTTTATGATGCTGGATTCTATTGGCCTACAATTTACAAAGACTCACACCTTCCTTGCAAATCCTGTGATGCTTGTCAAAGGGCCGGAAAAATAAGTCAACGTGATGAAATGCCACAAAATGTCATACAAGTATGTGAAGTATTTGACATTTGGGGTATTGACTTTATGGGTCCATTTCCAAAATCTCATAATAATCTATATATACTCGTAGCCATTGATTATGTATCTAAATGGGCGGAAGCACAAGCTCTCCCAACTAACAATGCACGAGTTGTAGTCAACTTTTTAAAACGTCTTTTTGCAAGGTTTGGAACACCGAAAGCTTTAATAAGTGATCGGGGTACTCATTTCTGTAATAATCAACTTGAGAAAGTTCTTAAAAGATATGGAGTAACTCATAAAATCTCCACCGCATATCATCCACAAACAAGTGGACAAGTTGAAAATACCAACCGAGCTTTAAAACGTATTCTAGAGAAAACCGTAGGATCAAATCCAAAGGAATGGTCCATTAAATTGGAGGATGCACTCTGGGCTTTTAGAACAGCCTACAAAACTCCAATTGGAACCACACCTTTTAGACTTGTTTATGGAAAAGCATGTCATCTTCCAGTAGAAATTGAACACAAAGCATTTTGGGCTTTGAAGACATGTAATCTTGATTTACATGAAGCCGGACGTCTACGGTTAAGTCAACTAAACGAATTAGAAGAATTAAGACATGAAGCATACGATAATTCGTTAATCTATAAGGAAAGAACGAAGAAATGGCATGATAAAAGAATCAGAAGTTCAAAAGAATTTAAAGAAGGCGACAGAGTTCTTCTTTTCAATTCAAGATTCAAGCTATTTCCTGGAAAATTGAAATCAAGATGGTCTGGACCATTCATAGTCAAAAGAGTTTTCCCATACGGAACGATAGAATTAATAAATTCAAATGAGATTGAATTTAAAGTTAATGGTCATAGAGTTAAACATTACATACATGGTCCGATGGAAGTTGACAACGAAGTTAATCACAATTTCGATACCACAGCTAACTAAGTGTGGGGAGAATCAAGTCTTTAAAGGATAATATGTATTTCTGTTAGAATTAGATTGTCTGTTTTCGTGTAGTTCCCGAAAATGGAACCCGAATGGTCTTTTTCTAGCAGACCCTAAAGAACTAGTCTTCTCCCCCCATTCTGAATTTTTATTTTTTTTAGGTAATGAAGACTGCCTGTGAACTAAACCATGGTCTAATGCTACACGCTTTGATCACTAAACATAATAATGACACACTACCGAGTGAAATAGTATCAGTAATCAGAGAAAGATTGGACGGAGTTAGAAAAGAATCCAGATGCGAAGATAATAAGTTACAATTTGGTAAAGGAAAATCAAAATCAGCAGCGAAAAGAAGAGCACGACACCTAGAAAGATGTCACAAATGCAGAAAATGGTCACATGGAGGTAAATGTTCAAATAATCAAACCTATTCAAACACCGAATTTGTTACTTTATGCAGAGACAGACCGTTCATATGTTTAGAAGAAAAGACACTGAATGCTCGAGGTTACGCCTATGTAGCCATGGAAAACCAATTAAACCGACTATCTTATGAATGGGATAGATCATATAACTAAGAAATCTATTTCACAGGTATGTTTGTACAGTTTTTATTATTTTTTATTTTTATTTTTAACCTTTTGATAATAAACGCTAATTTGTTCGCTATAAAGTATTAAATTGGTATTGAATAAAATTAGGTTTGGCGACCGAAATTATTGATATCATTCAAAAATTTATTACATCACTGCAAAATTTAACGTTTATTCTTAAGGTATAAATATCTTTAATCAATCAACCCAAAATATTTCAAAAATTCGTCATGAGTTAAATTAGGTCTTGGAACCGAAATTACTTTACCGAAAAGAGGGGCGCATATTTTTGATAATATTTGATTGATTAAAGTGGGATAAAAAGCCAAAAAGATTTTTAATTTTATTTTTACCATGTTTTTAAAATTAATATATAAATCTTAAATTAATATTGTAAACTTTGTAAAATCAATATATTTAAAATTGTAAGTATTTGGAAAATTAATATAAGTTTGATGTGAATTTATAATATGAATTTTTAAATTAAGTTTGGTGTGAATTTTTAATTTTTAAATATGAATTTTTAATTTTATGCATTTCAAATTTTAAGTTTGGTGTAAATTTTTAATATTAATTTTGAATTTTATATTTAAGTTGTGTGAATTTAAAAATAAAAATTTACTTTATATCATTAAGTTAAAAATATGATTTTTAAAATTCGTCGTAAGTTGAAGACTAGGTCTTTGAACCGAAATTGCTTTACCCGAGAGAGGGACGAGAACTTTTATTATCATTATTTTTAATCTTATTGAATTAAAGTATGCCAAAAACATTAAAAAAAAAAACTAAAAAAATCTAAGCTTTTAAAACAATCGCTTGAAAAAGACAAATTTTAAAATTTTGTCGAAGGACGGACTAGGACATCGATCCGAAACGACCTCGTCCTAAATAACAAGGGAAACAAAATTTTAAAATTAATTACTTAATTGTTTTAATTAGTATAAGATATAAAAAAAAAACAAACTCCGCGACTCGCGGAGTTTGAAGGTTCAAACACCGTGACTCGCGGAGCTTGCAAAATCCAGAAAAAAAATAAAAGCTGGACGAACTGATCAGTATCCTCAGTCCACACACCACAAAAACAAATACTGCGAAAATAAAACCCGAAAGTACACGAGAAAACACCCCCAAAATCACAATTTTTAACCGTTAATCATCAAATATTTTACTAAAATCATGTTGAGAAGGATGCTATCAAGGAATTACTCAAGAAAAACGGTAAATTCCTACACCTAAACACCATTTAATCCAAAAATTAGTGTTCTTGAGCAATTTTTTCCCCAATTTGATTTTGATGCTTTTTAGTGTAATTATGCTTAAATTGTTTATGTATTATGCTTGTATAACCTAGATTGATGCTATTTAACATGCTATTTAATTGATGCTATTGATGATTTTGCTGACACTAATGCATATTTGGATGCACAAAAATTGTGTTTGATGTGATTTGCAGACTGAAAGGGGTGAATCTTCATCCCAAGCTCGCAATGCTCCTGCTGAGAATGCGGAACAACAGGAGGTGGATAACTACTACAAGCAAGATATACCTCATCCAGTCATGACATTTTCTGATATGCACTTGGAAGATTTGCACCCGAACCTGAGATTTGACAGACTTTGGATAGATTATCCAAAATACCAAAGGGGTTTGCATACTCTTCATTCTAAAGTTGTTGAGGTACCTAGGGTCATAGAATGGGGACCATTAGAAGCTGTAGAATTGGCCGGGCCAATTAGGGAATTACTTGCACAGAGGTATGGTAATTCTACTTTTAACGACTGGGTACGTTTATTCACCATGCGTAGACCTGTATATAAAGTATGGTGTGAAGAATTGTTGTGTAGTATAGAATTAAATGATCGGGTAGCTAGTTTAACCAATCGATCTTTTATTAGATTTTTGTTAGGAGGTTCGATGCGCCACATGTCTTTATTAGACATGGCTCAGGCTTTACGTATATATACGCCTGAGGAGTTAGCATCTGCCGATTGTAGAGGGTTGATACTAAATGGTAGAAAGATATATGAAAATTTTGATAGACATGGTGTATGGAGTCAAATGACAAGCCATCACCGATTCAAAGGGGGAAATTACTCTTATTTGGATATAGATAGAGCTGAATTAAGAGTTATTCATAGGTTTTTAGCTAATTCGATTACACAAAGAGGTAAGAACAAGGAAAAGGTAAATGAACAGGATTTGTTTTACCATATGTGTATTCGAGACCCACAAAGCGCTGTAAGTATACCTTATTGTGTGGGTTATTATTTATCAGCTATGGTTAGGGGGATGAGACCGCATAGCATAATAGGAGGTGGTATATTTATTACTTTGATTGCTGAATATCTCGGTGTGGATATAAGTCGGGGGGGATTATTAGTCGAAGAACTAGAACCCCGCGATACAATAGGTTTAAATGTATACTGATAATGCTAAAAACGAACATATATTTCATAGCATTATTCCTCAAGAAAGACAAGCTTTTAGTTGCAATTGTTCTATTTACAAGTGATATTCGTTTAAATAATAAAAGGTGAAGACAAAAGACAGATTCGACGAATTGAAGACGCAAACGACCAAAAAGCTCAAAAGAACAAAAGACAATCAAAAAGGTTCCAATTATTGATAAGAAACGTCTCGAAATCACAAGAGTACAAGATTCAAAACGCAAAGTACAAGATATTAAATTGTACGCGAGGACGTTCGAAAATCCGGAACCGGGACTAGAGTCAACTCTTAACGCTCGACGCAACGGACTAAAAATTACAAGTTAACTATATATATAAATATAATATAATATATAATTAATTATATTAATTATATATATATTATATATATATATTTAAAACCGTCGGCAGCAGGAAACTCCAAGGGTGTAAACTGAAAATACCTCTCCGCGACTCGCGGAGTTTGAAGGCCATTTTGCCGCGAGTCGCGGAGCCCCAAAATTCACTTCTGGCTATAAAGCCAACCGAATTCTGATCGAATTTTACATCATATTTTCATCTCTCTCTCAATATATACGAGTAATATATATTTATATTTATATTTTAATTTTAATTATAATTCTAATAATAAGGGTATGTTAGCGAATGTTGTAAGGGTGTAAGTCGAAATTCTGTCCGTGTAACGCTACGCTATTTTTAATCATTGTAAGTTATGTTCAACCTTTTTACATTAATGTCTCGTAGCTAAGTTATTATTATGCTTATTTAAAACGAAGTAATCATGATGTTGGGCTAATTACTAAAATTGGGTAATTGGGCTTTGTACCATAATTGGGGTTTGGACAAAAGAACGACACTTGTGGAAACTAGACTATGGGCTATTAATGGGCTTTATATTTGTTTAACTAAATGAAAGTTTGTTAATGTTAATATAAAGATTTACAATTGGGCGTCCCTATAAATTACCATATACACTCGATCGGACACGATGGGCGGGGTATTTATATGTACGAATAATCGTTCATTTAACCGGACACGGGAATGGATTAATAGCCACTAGAATAATTAAAACAGGGGTGAAATTACATTCAAGGGTAATTGGTGTAATTGTTAACAAAGTAGTAAAACCTTGGTTTACACGCAGTCGATAACCTGGTGTATTCATTAAACAAAGTATTAAAACCTTGTTACAATTCGAATCCCCAATTAGTTGGAATATTTATCTTCGGGTATAATAATAATTTGACAAGGACACTTGCAATTTATATTTATGACTGATGGACTGTTATGGACAAAAACCAGACGGACATATTGAATAATCCAGGACAAAGGACAATTAACCCATGGGCATAAAACTAAAATCAACACGTCAAACATCATGATTACGGAAGTTTAAATAAGCATAATTCTTTTATTTCATAGTTAATTTTCTTTATTTTATATTTAATTGCACTTCTAATTATCGCACTTTTATTTATTGTTATTTTATTTAATCGCACTTTTAATTATCGTACTTTTAATTATCGCAATTTAATTTTATCGCATTTTTATTATTCGCAATTTCATTATCGTTATTTACTTTACGCTTTAATTTAAAGTCTTGTATTTATTTTATATTTTACATTAGGTTTTAACTGCGACTAAAGTTTTAAAATCGACAAACCGGTCATTAAACGGTAAAAACCCCCCTTTATAATAATAATATCACTTATATATATATTTGTATTTTTATAAAAGTAAACTAATATAGCGTTGAGCTTTGTTTAAAGATTTCCCTGTGGAACGAACCGGACTTACTAAAAACTACACTACTGTACGATTAGGTACACTGCCTATAAGTGTTGTAGCAAGGTTTAAGTATATCCATTCTATAAATAAATAAATATCTTGTGTAAAATTGTATCGTATTTAATAGTATTTTCTGCTAAAATTTAATAGTATTTTATACCCCTCTGCTTTGACATCAAGTATTTTTGGCGCCGAAATAGTATTATTTTTAATAGTTAAATAAATAAGTGCGAAGACGAAAGACGCAAATCGCTCGAAAATGAAGATTTAAAGACAAAAACGAAGATTTGAAAGACCAAAACGTCCAAAAAGCTCAAATGTTCAAGATACAATTAAAAAGGTTCAAATTATTGATGAAGAACGTCTAAAAATGACAAGAGTACAAGTTACAAAACGCAAAGTACAAGATATTAAATTATACGAAAGGACGTTCGAAAATCCGAAACCAGGACATGAACCAACTCTCAACGCTCGACGCAACGGTGTAAAAATTACGAGTCAACTATGCACAAGAATAAAATATAATATTTAAATAAATCATAATAAGAATAATATTAAATAATAAAAAGTTGTTAATTGAGCATAGTTCAGGGGTCGTAAATGAAAATTCAATTTATAATTTGGCCTATAAAAGGAACGATCTATGTTCGATGAATGGGAGGAAGAATTTTTTTTCCGATTTTTTTTTCTTCGATCAATTATCAATATCAATTATCAATATCTATATTCTATATCTCTATCATAATGTTAATGTAATAAGATATAACAATAATCTTAATTTTAAGTTTAAATTATGATAATAATAAGATTTATGATAGAGATCGTTTGAGTGTGTAAGTCGAAATTCTGTCCGTGTAACGCTACGCTATTTTTAATCATTGTAAGTTATGTTCAACCTTTTTACATTAATGTCTCGTAGCTAAGTTATTATTATGCTTATTTAAAACGAAGTAATCATGATGTTGGGCTAATTACTAAAATTGGGTAATTGGGCTTTGTACCATAATTAAGGTTTGGGCAAAAGACCGACACTTGTGGAAATTGAACTATTGACTATTAATAGATGGGGGGTATTGTCTAATTGAGTGACAACTCATTGGAGTCTGTCGAACCTATCTTCAAATTAATTAACCTAATAATTAATAATGATTATGGTTGTCCTATTTAGTGATGTTCATATGGAATCTGTTATAATCATTTAATTAATCAATTGGGTTGGGTAATTGATTATTCATTCTGATCAAGTGGATGAATTAATATTCATAAACTAATTAAAACAGGGGTGGATTACATACAGTGATAACTGGTGTAATTGTTGACAGAAGTGATAACTGCGTCACAGTTTAAATCCTTAATCAGTTGGAATATTTGACTTCGGGTATAAGGGTAATTTGACGAGGATACTCGCACTTTATATTTATGACCGATGGACTATTATGGACAAAAACCAGATAGATGTATCAAATAAACCAGGACAAAGGACAATTAACCCATGGTAATAAATTAAAATCAACACGTCAAACATCATGATTACGGAAGTTTAAATAAGCATAATTCTTTTATTATATTTCTCATCGTATCTTTATTTACTGTCATTTTATTACTCGCAATTTTATTTTCTGTCATTTTATTTATCGCAATTTATTTTACGCACTTTAATTTTTGTCATTTATTTTTACGCTTAAAATCGACAAACCGGTCATTAAACGGTAAAACCCCCATTTTATAATAATAATACTACTTATTTATATATATATTTTTACAAATAAACTTAATAATATAGCGTTAACTTCACCAGCTCCCTGTGGAACGAACCGGACTTACTAAAAACTACACTACTCTACGATTAGGTACACTGCCTATAGTGTTGTAGCAAGGTTTAGGTATATCCCATCCGTAAATTAATAAAACTTGTGTCATATTTTGTAGTATTTTGTATTAAAAATAATACTATTTCGTACCCTCACGCTACACCATCAAGTTTTTGGCGCCGCTGCCGGGGAGCGCTAAAACGCTATATTTTTAATTATAATAATATTGAAATAAAATATAATAATATAATAATATTGAAATAGAATATAATAATATAATAATATTGAAATAGAATATAATAATATAATAATATTTAAGAATCAAAAATTTATACGTAAATTTTAAAAAAGTAGTATTTATTAAATACTTCAGGGGTATATTATGTAACTTATAATTAATAATTGCTATCATGTCGCTTTCATGTGAATAGTAAATTAATTAATTTATTTTCATTTACTATTCATGAATAGTAAATGAATTAAAAAAAAAAAAAAAAGTTTTGAAAAAAAAAATTTATAATTATAAAAAAATTATTAATTTGTAAAAAAAAAAATCGTTTTTTTAAAAAAAAAAAAAAAATCGTTTTTAAAAAAAAAAAAAAAAAAAAAAAAATTCGTTTTTAAAAAAAAAAAAAAAAAAAATTTTGTGTAAAAAAAAATCGTTTTTTTTTAAAAGAAAAAAATTCGTTTTAAAAAAAAAAAATTTGTAAAAAAAAAAAATCGTTTTTTTTTAAAAAATTTAAAAAAAAAAAAAAAAAAAACGTAAAAAAAAAAAAAAAACAAAAACGTAAAAAAAAAAAAAAAAAAAAAAACGTAAAAAAAAAAAAAAAACAAAAACGTAAAAAAAAAAAAAAAAAAAAAAAAAAAAAAAACGTAAAAAAAAAATATATATATTTTTAAAATTTTGTCTCTAAAAAAAAAAAAAAAAAATGTTTTTTTTAGTTTTATTACCTTTAGATTTTTAGACTATAGTCGCAACTTTTAGTATTAAGTTTAGTTTTGCCATAGTTATTTTTACTTCTAGAATTTTTAGGCTTTGCCGTAAAATCCCTTAAGTGCTTATTCCTTAGACTAAGTTTTAGGTGCTTTAGAATTTTACGACGCCGTATTTCGCACTACTTTCTTATTTTTATTTTTCGACGCCTATTTTTCGATCTTTTTCGACGAACTCTTTTTCTTTCTTATTTCTCGCTATTCTAGTTTTAGGACATAGATTTTTATTCTACTTCTTATCTAAATTTCTTAAAATTACGAAAATTTATTTTAAGTGGTTAAATTAATAGACATCAAAATTTTCTGGTTCGTAGTAATAGTTGGATTTGTACGTGGACCGGGTTATTGGAGCCAAACAGTACTCAATTATATTGAGACCAAACGAATCCTGCCCCTCTGCTGCATCTTTTGGCTATTCGAAACGTGGGCAAAATCAGAAAAGTCTATTAATTGGATAACTTATATAATTTTTCTTTCCTTTTAAAAACTAATAGGATATTCAGTGAATGCACCGAGTAAAACGTTCACCACCTTTCATACGTTCACCACCTGTAACTCGATCAAGACATTTAGCAAATATTGTCGCCGTTGATTTTTCTTTAGAATCGTCATCTAGTCGAACAAGAACTCCAACTCAAATTTCCGATAATCCATCTTTTGAACCCGGCTTCACAATTAAGAACCCGGAGCATATTCAAGGACAATTCCAAGATCCTGAACCACAAACCGTTAAATCAGAGTCCTCTAGTGATTCGTATTCAACGAATTCAATTATGGAAGTAACGGAACCTCTAAGTATGGAAGATCGAATGAGAGCCACACGCACGGGCCAAGGTCACGCCATTATTAAACCAGAAGTTAATGCTCCAGATTATGAAATTAAAGGACAAATTCTACACATGGTAACTAACCAATGCCAATTCAGTGGTGCACCGAATGAAGATCCTAACGAACACCTTCGTACGTTTAAAAGAATTTGTACACTATTCAAAATCCGAGAAGTGGAAGATGAGCAGATCTATCTCATGTTGTTTCCCTGGACTTTAAAGGGAGAAGCCAAAGATTGGTTAGAATCGTTACCTGAAGGGGCGATTGACACATGGGATGTTTTAGTTGAAAAATTTCTTAAACAATTCTTTCCGGCATCTAAAGCCGTGAGACTTCAAGGAGAAATTTTTACGTTCGCGCAAAAGCCAAATGAAACATTATATGAGGCGTGGACAAGATTCGGAAGGATGTTGAGAGGATGTCCTCAACACGGATTAGATACTTTTCAAATAGTACAAATCTTCTATAAAGGCGTAGACATCGCCACACGAAAAGACATCGACATAACCGCTGGTGGATCCATTATGAAGAAAACCGCAACTGAAGCTTACAAAATTATTGATAATACAGCCTCCCACTCGCATGAGTGGCACCAAGAAAAAGATATTTTTCGTTCATCTAAAGTGGCTAGAGCCGATTCTAGCCATGACTTTGATTCCGTTTCCGCAAAAATAGATGCTTTCGAAAGACGAATGGAAAAGATGAATAAAGATATTCACGCAATACGAATCAGTTGTGAGCAATGCGGTGGACCACACTTATTGAAAGATTGTCACATTGAACCAACATTGGAACAACGAGAGAATGTTTCCTATATGAACCAAAGGCCTGGAAATAATTATCAAAATAATTATCAACCGCCAAAGCTAAACTTCAATCGAAATCAAAACATTCTTTACAATCCAAAAGGACCCGAAAATAACTGGTATAACCAACAAGGTCCGAATAACCAACCAACTCAAAACAACACTTTCAATCAACAAAGACCTGACTTATATAAACCACAACAACAAACCGAAGAGAAAAAGTCAAATATGGAAGACGTGGTATTCAAGCTAGTTGAATCTCAAACACAATTTATTGAAACTCAAACCCAAACGAACGAGAGGTTTGATCAGTCATTAAGAACTCAACAAGCTTCCATTTTGAATCTAGAAAAACACGTAGGTACTCTTGCTAGCATGATGAGTGAGATGGAACAAGGAAAGCTACCGAGTAATACTGAAGTAAATCCTCGGAATGAGAATGTTAATATGGTGTCAACAATTTCTGAAAAACCAGCTCCAGAAGATGGGAAGGTTTTAGATGTGAGTAACAATGAAGAAGTTACAACACCACCACCACCCGAGTATGTAAAGCCAGTGGTGGCACCATACAAACCACCCATCCCGTTTCCAAGAAAAGGAGTTGAGTATGAGCAAGTGATAGGTAATAAAGATTGTGATACCTCTGGAAAGAAGAAGAAGAAAAAGAATAAGAAAGTGCAAGAAACAAAAGCCGTAAATATAAACCCGGTGAAGACAGTTCCACCAAAACCTCCACCTAGGGTAGGTGATCCGGGTGAATTTATTGTTCCTTGTCTACTTAGTGATTGTGTCATGTATGATGCACTAGCAGATTTAGGTGCAAGTGTAAGTGTTATGCCTCTTTCCTTATATAAGAGATTAGGTGTAGGTAAGTTAAGTCCAACAGACATGAGTGTTCGACTCTTTGATCAAACCATTAAGCACCCAGTTGGAATTGCTGACAACCTACCCGTTCAAGTAGGCAATTTAACCTTTCTAGTCGAATTTATTGTCATTGACATAGAAGAGGACCCAAACATTCCTCTAATTTTAGGTCGACCATTCTTAGCGTCCACCAAGGCGTTATTTGATGTAGAAAATGGAAGAATGACACTTAAAAGTGGTGACAAATCGATCACCTTTATGATTCGAAAATCTAAACCTCCACCAACCAAAACCGTTGAACCAATAAAAACGATTGGTAAGAACCATGTTGTTTTACCAACTCCAACGGTAGTGCTTAATAATAATAAAACGCCTAAGTGTGGGGAAAATGAAGTAACACCTAATGACGACCCAATAACAAATAACCCCGTTGTTGATACGAAATTAAATGATCCCGTTATTAACAGTTCAATGAAGAAACTTTATAAACGGGCTATTGATGCTAGAAGTAAGGGGAACTTTAAGTTATGTAACCGGTTAGTATCCAATCTGTCGCCTAAAGAAAAGGCGAAGCTAGTTGAATTATGGGATATTACGGAAGAAGCCGGGCACTGGCTTAAAGAAAAAGTCACAGATATGCAAGTTGATTATGGACCAAGAGAAATTGACGATGAAGTTAATCACAATTTTAACACCACAGCTACCTAAGTGTGGGGAGATTCAAGTGTTCTAAAAAGAAAATGATGTCTAGAGTTAGTTGTTCTGTTCTCGTGTAGTTCCGAGAATGGAATCCGATTGGTCTTTTCCGCTAGCAGACACTAAAGAACTAGTTTTCTCCCTCCATTCTGATTTTTTTTGTTTTATAGGTTTTATATGAAATTAATATGCTTTTCAAATTTAAGTTTTTGTGTGATTTTAAAAAAAAAATTACTTTATTTCATTAAGTTTAAAAAAAATTGATTTCTAAAATTCGTCGTGAGTTGAAGACTAGGTCGTTGAGCCGAAATTGCTTTACCCGAGGGCGGGACGACAAATTTTGTTATCATTATTTTTAATTTTATTGATTTAAAGTATGCAAAAAAAAAAATATTAAATATTATAAATTTTTGAAAGTAGGGTAATATACCAAACTTCAAAAATATGTATATGTATGTTTGTATTTTATGTTATGTACAAAATAGGGTAAAACAGCGCACTTTCAAATAATGTCATTAAGTTCAGCAAAAGCTTCTAATTTTGACGACAAGACGCAAAATATCAAATGTGATATAAAACAACATGTTTGCAAACTCGGTATTTCCAATAACTTTTCTACACTAATCACCCTCATGAATTTATAATTAGAGTCTGATTTCATACAAATGAGGGCATTGCATGATCTTAAGTGTGGGGAAGGGTTATAAATTCTCTCGGGTTTATACTTGGTTTATTTGCCAAATTTTGTGAAAATTTGAAAAATTTTCAATTAAATGAACTCAAAATCATGTTTATACATATTTATGAACGATGAAAACTAGGTGTTAATACCGAAATTATCGTTACCTCGAAAAGGACATAAATTGAGAAACACCCTAAAACGCTTGAATTCATTTAAAATGAAATAAAAGAAAATAAAAAGGCAAAGAAAGAAACTAAGTGTGGGGAGAATGTACCAAGTTATTCAATTAAAAACTATCTATCACATATTTTTGTACAAACAATTGAAAATACTTTTGTTTTGAACGATAATCAACTGTTTTATCCGATGAAAGAAAAGAAGAGATGGATCTACACGATGAATCAATTCCATCATTAAAAGGAAGTAAAGTCTTCCGAAAAAGACACGCGCTTCTTGATTTAGGTCATGAAGTTGTCGTCCAGACCAGCTGTAGGTTGACGAAAAACCTAGAAAAGTCATCACTAAAATCAGCAGGAAATCCACGGACCTCAGCATCAAACAGGGTCGCCAAGTGGTCAGACTTATCCTAACCATGAGAGGGTCTGTCTTGTAAAATGGGGAGGGCACCGTGCAAATTAGCTTGATAAGACTAATGAATCAGATCCCCAGAAAGGATAATCTCCTTAAAGATTAAAAATCAGCTTTTAAGACTGATATTACTCAATCCTAGAGATTGACCTTAAAGATTGAGAATTCAAACTCATGGAATTCAATGATATCTAAACTCGAGCTTGAACGAGAAAATATTTTGATCAAAAATACAAACCGATTTGTTTTCTGAAAACCCATTTTCAATGCGTTCATTACCATTGAACGTAAAATCCTAGGAATTCACCTGGAATTCATTAGGTCACCTGAACCAAATCGGGTGTCAACCGTAAGAACGGTGGTTGCATAGCATGGTCGGAGACAGGACCTTGTGCCAGACCGAAAAATCATAGGATGATCTTTACTATCGCTCCTACCAAGGATAGTTCTAGCATCCGACACGTTAAAAGACCATAATCATCTGCATGTCACGGGACATTGCCTTAACAGTTTCTTGTTCATCGCTTTCCTTTACAACCGGACGGTAGTTTACCGAAAGGTAATATACGGAACAAGTAAACTGGATGTGTGCTTTCCGATACCGGGATAGCAGTGGATTACACGAACCTAAATGTTTTTAGCCAAAATATTGATCCACAAATATATTTTGCAACACCAATGGTGGATCAAATCAGAAAACTTATCTAGGGTAAAAGCTAGATTGAATTTTCAAAAGATCAAATGTTTTCATAAAGATCCTATTTCCTAAAGGATCTAAATTTTTATAGTCATGTGGGACTGTAAACCGCCTTTCAAATGTGCACTTTGCTTTGGAAACCGAAAGTAAATCGGCTATTTGATTGCAAGTGTCGTTGACCTAAACCCAAGGCAACTGTGGATGACACACCCACCTTTAACCATCATTACTGTCATTGTTTATACCGCTATATCAAAATCACTGATGTACAAAATGTGATGAATAAAAAAGTGATTCATGTATGTTTTTATTTCAAGTTCTGTATTGCTTGAGGACAAGCAACGCTCAAGTGTGGGGATATTTGATAGTGTTCCAAATGAACATATATTTAGTAGCAATATCGTTCCAATATGTAAAGTTTTTAAATGTAATTTCCTTATTTTTAGTTGTAATAGTTAAATAAATAAGTGCGAAGACGAAAGACGCAAATCGCTCGAAAATGAAGATTTAAAGACAAAAACGAAGATTTGAAAGACCAAAACGTCCAAAAAGCTCAAATGTTCAAGATACAATTAAAAAGGTTCAAATTATTGATGAAGAACGTCTAAAAATGACAAGAGTACAAGTTACAAAACGCAAAGTACACGATATTAAATTATACGAAAGGACGTTCGAAAATCCGGAACCAGGACATGAACCAACTCTCAACGCTCGACGCAACGGTGTAAAAATTACGAGTCAACTATGCACAAGAATAAAATATAATATTTAAATAATTCATAATAAGAATAATATTAAATAATAAAAAGTTGTTAATTGAGCATAGTTCAGGGGTCGTAAATGAAAATTCAATTTCTAATTTTGCCTATAAAAGGCTATATTACGTTCGATGAATGGAAGAAGAATTTTTCTACCTTTTTCTATTCGATCTTTTTTTCTATCCTTAATATCAAATATCAATATCTATATTCTATATCTCTATCATAATGTTAACTTAATAAGATATAATAATAATCTTAATTTTAATTTTAAATTATGATAATAATAAGATTTATGATAGAGATCGTTTGAGTGTGTAAGTCGAAATTCTGTCCGTGTAACGCTACGCTATTTTTAATCATTGTAAGTTATGTTCAATTTTTTTTAATTAATGTCTCGTAGCTAAGTTATTATTATGCTTATTTAAAACGAAGTAATCATGATGTTGGGCTAATTACTAAAATTGGGTAATTGGGCTTTGTACCATAATTGGGGTTTGGACAAAAGACCGACACTTGTGAAAATTGAACTATTGACTATTAATAGATGGGGGGTATTGTCTAATTGAGTGATAACTCATTGGAGTCTGTCGAACCTATCTTCAAATTAATTAACCTAATAATTAATAATGATTATGGTTGTCCTATTTAGTGATGTTCATATGGAATCTGTTATAATCATTTAATTAATCAATTGGGTTGGGTAATTGATTATTCATTCTGATCAAGTGGATGAATTAATATTCATAAACTAATTAAAACAGGGGTGGATTACATACAGTGATAACTGGTGTAATTGTTGACAGAAGTGATAACTGCGTCACAGTTTAAATCCTTAATCAGTTGGAATATTTGACTTCGGGTATAAGGGTAATTTGACGAGGATACTCGCACTTTATATTTATGACCGATGGAGTATTATGGACAAAAACCAGATAGATGTATCAAATAAACCAGGACAAAGGACAATTAACCCATGGTAATAAATTAAAATCAACACGTCAAACATCATGATTACGGAAGTTTAAATAAGCATAATTCTTTTATTATATTTCTCATCGTATCTTTATTTACTGTCATTTTATTACTCGCAATTTTATTTTCTGTCATTTTATTTATCGCAATTTATTTTACGCACTTTAATTTTTGTCATTTATTTTTACGCTTAAAATCGACAAACCGGTCATTAAACGGTAAAACCCCCATTTTATAATAATACTACTACTTATTTATATATATATTTTTACAAATAAACTTAATAATATAGCGTTAACTTCACCAGCTCCCTGTGGAACGAACCGGACTTACTAAAAACTACACTACTCTACGATTAGGTACACTGCCTATAGTGTTGTAGCAAGGTTTAGGTATATCCCATCCGTAAATTAATAAAACTTGTGTCATATTTTGTAGTATTTTGTATTAAAAATAATACTATTTCGTACCCTCACGCTACATCATCAAGTTTTTGGCGCCGCTGCCGGGGAGCGCTAAAACGCTATATTTTTAATTATAATAATATTGAAATAAAATATAATAATATAATAATATTGAAATAGAATATAATAATATAATAATATTGAAATAGAATATAATAATATAATAATATTTAAGAATCAAAAATTTATACGTAAATTTTAAAAAAGTAGTATTTATTAAATACTTCAGGGGTATATTATGTAACTTATAATTAATAATTGCTATCATGTCGCTTTCATGTGAATAGTAAATTAATTAATTTATTTTCATTTACTATTCATGAATAGTAAATGAATTAAAAAAAAAAAAAAAAAAAAGTTTTGAAAAAAAAAATTTATAATTATAAAAAAATTATTAATTTGTAAAAAAAAAAATCGTTTTTTTTAAAAAAAAAAAAAAAAAAATCATTTTTTTTTAAAAAAAAAAAAAAAAATTTCGTTTTTAAAAAAAAAAAAAAAAAAAAAAAAATTTGTGTAAAAAAAAAAATCGTTTTTTTTAAAAAAAAAAAAAAAAAAAAAAAAAATTCGTTTTAAAAAAAAAATTTGTAAAAAAAAAAAAAAAATCGTTTTTTTTTAAAAATTAAAAAAAAAAAAACGTAAAAAAAAAAAAAAAAAAAAAAAAACATTCGTTTTAAAAAAAAAAAATTTGTAAAAAAAAATCGTTTTTTTTTTTTTTTTTTAAAAAATTTAAAAAAAAAAAACGTAAAAAAAAAAAAAAAAAAATTATTAAAAAAAAAATATATATATTTTTAAAATTTTGTCTATAAAAAAAAATGTTTTTTTTAGTTTTATTACCTTTAGATTTTTAGACTATAGTCGCAACTTTTAGTATTAAGTTTAGTTTTGCCATAGTTATTTTTACTTCTAGAATTTTTAGGCTTTGCCGTAAAATCCCTTAAGTGATTATTCCTTAGACTAAGTTTTAGGTGCTTTAGAATTTTACGACGCCGTATTTCGCACTACTTTCTTATTTTTATTTTTCGACGCCTATTTTTCGACCTTTTATTTTTCGACATTTTTCGGCGCGCAATCTATTTCTCTCTTATTTCTCGCCATTCTAGTTTTTAGGACTTAGAATTTTTTCTACTTCTTCTCTAAATTTCTTAAAATTACGAAAATTTATTTTAAGTGGTTAAATTGATAGACATCAAAATTTTCTGGTTCGTAGTAATAGTTGGATTTGTACGTGGACCGGGTTATTGGAGCCAAACAGTCCTCAATTATATTGAGACCAAACGAATCCTGCCCCTCTGCTGCATCTTTTGGCTATTCGAAACGTGGGCAAAATCAGAAAAGTCTATTAATTGGATAACTTATTATAATTTTTCTTTCCTTTTTAAAAACTAATAGGATATTCAGTGAATGCACCGAGCAAAACGTTCACCACCTTTCATACGTTCACCACCTGTAACTCGATCAAGACATCTAGCAAATATTGTCGCCGTTGATTTTTCTTTAGAATCGTCATCTAGTCGAACAAGAACTCCAACTCAAATTTCCGATAATCCATCTTTTGAACCCGACTTCACAATTAAGAACCCGGAGCATATTCAAGGACAATTCCAAGATCCTGAACCACTAATTATTCCTCCTGAACCACAAACCGTTAAATCAGAATCCTCTAGTGATTCGTATTCAACAAATTCAATTATGGAAGTAACGGAACCTCTAAGTATGGAAGATCGAATGAGAGCCACACGCACGGGCCAAGGTCACGCCATTATTAAGGCAGAAGTTAATGCGTCAGATTATGAAATCAAAGGACAAATTCTACACATGGTAACTAACCAATGCCAATTCAGTGGTGCACCGAATGAAGATCCTAACGAACACCTTCGTACGTTTAAAAGAATTTGTACACTATTCAAAATCCGAGAAGTGGAAGATGAGCAGATCTATCTCATGTTGTTTCCCTGGACTTTAAAGGGAGAAGCCAAAGATTGGTTAGAATCGTTACCTGAAGGGGCGATTGACACATGGGATGTTTTAGTTGAAAAATTTCTTAAACAATTCTTTCCGGCATCTAAAGCCGTGAGACTTCAAGGAGAAATTTTTACGTTCGCGCAAAAGCCAAATGAAACATTATATGAGGCGTGGACAAGATTCGGAAGGATGTTGAGAGGATGTCCTCAACACGGATTAGATACTTTTCAAATAGTACAAATCTTCTATAAAGGCGTAGACATCGCCACACGAAAAGACATCGACATAACCGCTGGTGGATCCATTATGAAGAAAACCGCAACTGAAGCTTACAAAATTATTGATAATACAGCCTCCCACTCGCATGAGTGGCACCAAGAAAAAGATATTTTTCGTTCATCTAAAGTGGCTAGAGCCGATTCTAGCCATGACTTTGATTCCGTTTCCGCAAAAATAGATGCTTTCGAAAGACGAATGGAAAAGATGAATAAAGATATTCACGCAATACGAATCAGTTGTGAGCTATGCGGTGGACCACACTTATTGAAAGATTGTCACATTGAACCAACATTGGAACAACGAGAGAATGTTTCCTATATGAACCAAAGGCCTGGAAATAATTATCAAAATAATTATCAACCGCCAAAACTAAACTTCAATCGAAATCAAAACATTCTTTACAATCCAAAAGGACCCGAAAATAACTGGTATAACCAACAAGGTCCGAATAACCAACCAACTCAAAATAACACTTTCAATCAACAAAGACCTGGCTTATATAAACCACAACAACAAACCGAAGAGAAAAAGTCAAATATGGAAGACGTGGTATTCAAGCTAGTTGAATCTCAAACACAATTTATTGAAACTCAAACCCAAACGAACGAGAGATTTGATCAGTCATTAAGAACTCAACAAGCTTCCATTTTGAATCTAGAAAAACACGTAGGTACTCTTGCTAGCATGATGAGTGAGAGGGAACAAGGAAAGCTACCGAGTAATACTGAAGTAAATCCTCGGAATGAGAATGTTAATATGGTGTCAACAATTTCTGAAAAACCAGCTCCAGAAGATGGGAAGGTTTTAGATGTGAGTAACAATGAAGAAGTTACAACACCACCACCACCCGAGTATGTAAAGCCAGTGGTGGCACCATACAAACCACCCATCCCGTTTCCAAGAAAAGGAGTTGAGTATGAGCAAGTGATAGGTAATAAAGATTGTGATACCTCTGGAAAGAAGAAGAAGAAAAAGAATAAGAAAGTGCAAGAAACAAAAGCCGTAAATATAAACCCGGTGAAGACAGTTCCACCAAAACCTCCACCTAGGGTAGGTGATCCGGGTGAATTTATTGTTCCTTGTCTACTTAGTGATTGTGTCATGTATGATGCACTAGCAGATTTAGGTGCAAGTGTAAGTGTTATGCCTCTTTCATTATATAAGAGATTAGGAGTAGGTAAGTTAAGTCCAACGGATATGAGTGTTCGACTCTTTGATCAAACCATTAAACACCCAGTTGGAATTGTTGACAACCTACCCGTTCAAGTAGGCAATTTAACCTTTCTAGTCGAATTCATTGTCATTAACATAGAAGAGGACCCAAACATTCCTCTAATTTTAGGTCGACCATTCTTAGCGTCCACCAAGGCGTTATTTGATGTAGAAAATGGAAGAATGACACTTAAAAGTGGTGACAAATCGATCACCTTTATGATTCGAAAATCTAAACCTCCACCAACCAAAACCGTTGAACCAATAAAAACGATTGGTAAGAACCATGTTGTTTTACCAACTCCAACGGTAGTGCTTAATAATAATAAAACGCCTAAGTGTGGGGAAAATGAAGTAACACCTAATGACGACCCAATAACAAATAACCCCGTTGTTGATACGAAATTAAATGATCCCGTTATTAACAGTTCAATGAAGAAACTTTATAAACGGGCTATTGATGCTAGAAGTAAGGGGAACTTTAAGTTATGTAACCGGTTAGTATCCAATCTGTCGCCTAAAGAAAAGGCGAAGCTAGTTGAATTATGGGATATTACGGAAGAAGCCGGGCACTGGCTTAAAGAAAAAGTCACAGATATGCAAGTTGATTATGGACCAAGAGAAATTGACGATGAAGTTAATCACAATTTTAACACCACAGCTACCTAAGTGTGGGGAGATTCAAGTGTTCTAAAAAGAAAATGATGTCTAGAGTTAGTTGTTCTGTTCTCGTGTAGTTCCGAGAATGGAATCCGATTGGTCTTTTCCGCTAGCAGACACTAAAGAACTAGTTTTCTCCCTCCATTCTGATTTTTTTTGTTTTATAGGTTTTATATGAAATTAATATGCTTTTCAAATTTAAGTTTTTGTGTGATTTTAAAAAAAAAATTACTTTATTTCATTAAGTTTAAAAAAAATTGATTTCTAAAATTCGTCGTGAGTTGAAGACTAGGTCGTTGAGCCGAAATTGCTTTACCCGAGGGCGGGACGACAAATTTTGTTATCATTATTTTTAATTTTATTGATTTAAAGTATGCAAAAAAAAAAATATTAAATATTATAAATTTTTGAAAGTAGGGTAATATACCAAACTTCAAAAATATGTATATGTATGTTTGTATTTTATGTTATGTACAAAATAGGGTAAAACAGCGCACTTTCAAATAATGTCATTAAGTTCAGCAAAAGCTTCTAATTTTGACGACAAGACGCAAAATATCAAATGTGATATAAAACAACATGTTTGCAAACTCGGTATTTCCAATAACTTTTCTACACTAATCACCCTCATGAATTTATAATTAGAGTCTGATTTCATACAAATGAGGGCATTGCATGATCTTAAGTGTGGGGAAGGGTTATAAATTCTCTCGGGTTTATACTTGGTTTATTTGCCAAATTTTGTGAAAATTTGAAAAATTTTCAATTAAATGAACTCAAAATCATGTTTATACATATTTATGAACGATGAAAACTAGGTGTTAATACCGAAATTATCGTTACCTCGAAAAGGACATAAATTGAGAAACAACTTAAAACGCTTGAATTCATTTAAATTAGAATAAAGGAGAATAAAAAGGCAAAGAAAGAAACTAAGTGTGGGGAGAATGTACCAAGTTATTCAATTAAAAACTATCTATCACATATTTTTGTACAAACAATTGAAAATACTTTTGTTTTGAACGATAATCAACTGTTTTATCCGATGAAAGAAAAGAAGAGATGGATCTACACGATGAATCAATTCCATCATTAAAAGGAAGTAAAGTCTTCCGAAAAAGACACGCGCTTCTTGATTTAGGTCATGAAGTTGTCGTCCAGACCAGCTGTAGGTTGACGAAAAACCTAGAAAAGTCATCACTAAAATCAGCAGGAAATCCACGGACCTCAGCATCAAACAGGGTCGCCAAGTGGTCAGACTTATCCTAACCATGAGAGGGTCTGTCTTGTAAAATGGGGAGGGCACCGTGCAAATTAGCTTGATAAGACTAATGAATCAGATCCCCAGAAAGGATAATCTCCTTAAAGATTAAAAATCAGCTTTTAAGACTGATATTACTCAATCCTAGAGATTGACCTTAAAGATTGAGAATTCAAACTCATGGAATTCAATGATATCTAAACTCGAGCTTGAACGAGAAAATATTTTGATCAAAAATACAAACCGATTTGTTTTCTGAAAACCCATTTTCAATGCGTTCATTACCATTGAACGTAAAATCCTAGGAATTCACCTGGAATTCATTAGGTCACCTGAACCAAATCGGGTGTCAACCGTAAGAACGGTGGTTGCATAGCATGGTCAGAGACAGGACCTTGTGCCAGACCGAAAAATCATAGGATGATCTTTACTATCGCTCCTACCAAGGATAGTTCTAGCATCCGACACGTTAAAAGACCATAATCATCTGCATGTCACGGGACATTGCCTTAACAGTTTCTTGTTCATCGCTTTCCTTTACAACCGGACGGTAGTTTACCGAAAGGTAATATACGGAACAAGTAAACTGGATGTGTGCTTTCCGATACCGGGATAGCAGTGGATTACACGAACCTAAATGTTTTTAGCTAAAATATTGATCCACAAATATATTTTGCAACACCAATGGTGGATCAAATCAGAAAACTTATCTAGGGTAAAAGCTAGATTGAATTTTCAAAAGATCAAATGTTTTCATAAAGATCCTATTTCCTAAAGGATCTAAATTTTTATAGTCATGTGGGACTGTAAACCGCCTTTCAAATGTGCACTTTGCTTTGGAAACCGAAAGTAAATCGGCTATTTGATTGCAAGTGTCGTTGACCTAAACCCGAGGCAACTGTGGATGACACACCCACCTTTAACCATCATTACTGTCATTGTTTATACCGCTATATCAAAATCACTGATGTACAAAGTGTGATGAATAAAAAAGTGATTCATGTATGTTTTTATTTCAAGTTCTGTATTGCTTGAGGACAAGCAACGCTCAAGTGTGGGGATATTTGATAGTGCTCCAAATGAACATATATTTAGTAGCAATATCGTTCCAATATGTAAAGTTTTTAAATGTAATTTCCTTATTTTTAGTTGTAATAGTTAAATAAATAAGTGCGAAGACGAAAGACGCAAATCGCTCGAAAATGAAGATTTAAAGACAAAAACAAAGATTTGAAAGACCAAAACGTCCAAAAAGCTCAAATGTACAAGATACAATTAAAAAGGTTCAAATTATTGATGAAGAACGTCTAAAAATGACAAGAGTACAAGTTACAAAACGCAAAGTACACGATATAAAATAGTACGAAAGGACGTTCGAAAATCCGGAACCAGGACATGAACCAACTCTCAACGCTCGACGCAACGGTGTAAAAATTACGAGTCAACTATGCACAAGAATAAAATATAATATTTAAATAATTCATAATAAGAATAATATTAAATAATAAAAAGTTGTTAATTGAGCATAGTTCAGGGGTCGTAAATGAAAATTCAATTTCTAATTTTGCCTATAAAAGGCTATATTACGTTCGATGAATGGAAGAAGAATTTTTCTACCTTTTTCTATTCGATCTTTTTTTCTATCCTTAATATCAAATATCAATATCTATATTCTATATCTCTATCATAATGTTAACTTAATAAGATATAATAATAATCTTAATTTTAATTTTAAATTATGATAATAATAAGATTTATGATAGAGATCGTTTGAGTGTGTAAGTCGAAATTCTGTCCGTGTAACGCTACGCTATTTTTAATCATTGTAAGTTATGTTCAATTTTTTTTAATTAATGTCTCGTAGCTAAGTTATTATTATGCTTATTTAAAACGAAGTAATCATGATGTTGGGCTAATTACTAAAATTGGGTAATTGGGCTTTGTACCATAATTGGGGTTTGGACAAAAGACCGACACTTGTGAAAATTGAACTATTGACTATTAATAGATGGGGGGTATTGTCTAATTGAGTGATAACTCATTGGAGTCTGTCGAACCTATCTTCAAATTAATTAACCTAATAATTAATAATGATTATGGTTGTCCTATTTAGTGATGTTCATATGGAATCTGTTATAATCATTTAATTAATCAATTGGGTTGGGTAATTGATTATTCATTCTGATCAAGTGGATGAATTAATATTCATAAACTAATTAAAACAGGGGTGGATTACATACAGTGATAACTGGTGTAATTGTTGACAGAAGTGATAACTGCGTCACAGTTTAAATCCTTAATCAGTTGGAATATTTGACTTCGGGTATAAGGGTAATTTGACGAGGATACTCGCACTTTATATTTATGACCGATGGAGTATTATGGACAAAAACCAGATAGATGTATCAAATAAACCAGGACAAAGGACAATTAACCCATGGTAATAAATTAAAATCAACACGTCAAACATCATGATTACGGAAGTTTAAATAAGCATAATTCTTTTATTATATTTCTCATCGTATCTTTATTTACTGTCATTTTATTACTCGCAATTTTATTTTCTGTCATTTTATTTATCGCAATTTATTTTACGCACTTTAATTTTTGTCATTTATTTTTACGCTTAAAATCGACAAACCGGTCATTAAACGGTAAAACCCCCATTTTATAATAATACTACTACTTATTTATATATATATTTTTACAAATAAACTTAATAATATAGCGTTAACTTCACCAGCTCCCTGTGGAACGAACCGGACTTACTAAAAACTACACTACTCTACGATTAGGTACACTGCCTATAGTGTTGTAGCAAGGTTTAGGTATATCCCATCCGTAAATTAATAAAACTTGTGTCATATTTTGTAGTATTTTGTATTAAAAATAATACTATTTCGTACCCTCACGCTACATCATCAAGTTTTTGGCGAGCAAGACGTTCACCACCTTTTGTACGTTCACCACCTGTAACTCGATCAAGACATCGTTTAACAAATATAGCTGCCGTTGATTTTTCTTTAGAATCATCATCTAGTCGACCAAGAACTCTAACTCAAATTTCCGATAATCCATCTTTTGAACCCGACTTCACAATTAAGAACCCGGAGCATATTCAAGGACAATTCCAAGATCCTGAACCACTAATTATTCCTCCTGAACCACAAACCGTTAAATCAGAGTCCTCTAGTGATTCGTATTCAACAAATTCAATTATGGAAGTAACGGAACCTCTAAGTATGGAAGATCGAATGAGAGCCACACGCACGGGCCAAGGTCATGCCATTATTAAACCAGAAGTTAATGCGCCAGATTATGAAATCAAAGGACAAATTCTACACATGGTAACTAACCAATGCCAATTCAGTGGTGCACCGAATGAAGATCCTAACGAACACCTTCGTACGTTTAAAAGAATTTGTACACTATTCAAAATCCGAGAAGTGGAAGATGAGCAGATCTATCTCATGTTATTTCCCTGGACTTTAAAGGGAGAAGCCAAAGATTGGTTAGAATCGTTACCTGAAGGGGCGATTGACACATGGGATGTTTTAGTTGAAAAATTTCTTAAACGATTCTTTCCGGCATCCAAAGCCGTGAGACTTCAAGGAGAAATTGTTACGTTCGCGCAAAATCCAAATGAAACATTATATGAGGCGTGGACAAGATTCGGAAGGATGTTGAGAGGATGTCCTCAACACGGATTAGATACTTTTCAAATAGTACAAATCTTCTATAAAGGCGTAGACATCGCCACACGAAAAGACATCGACATAACAGCTGGTGGTTCCATTATGAAGAAAACCGCAACTGAAGCTTACAAAATTATTGATAACACAGCCTCCCACTCGCATGAGTGGCACCAAGAAAAAGATATTTTTCGTTCATCTAAAGTGGCTAGAGCCGATTCTAGCCATGACTTTGATTCCGTTTCCGCAAAAATAGATGCTTTCGAAAGACGAATGGAAAAGATGAATAAAGATATTCACGCAATACGAATCAGTTGTGAGCTATGCGGTGGACCACACTTATTGAAAGATTGTCACATTGAACCAACATTGGAACAACGAGAGAATGTTTCCTATATGAACCAAAGGCCTGGAAATAATTATCAAAATAATTATCAACCGCCAAAGCTAAACTTCAATCGAAATCAAAACATTCTTTACAATCCAAAAGGACCCGAAAATAACTGGTATAACCAACAAGGTCCGAATAACCAACCAACTCAAAATAACACTTTCAATCAACAAAGACCTGGCTTATATAAACCACAACAACAAACCGAAGAGAAAAAGTCAAATATGGAAGACGTGGTATTCAAGCTAGTTGAATCTCAAACACAATTTATTGAAACTCAAACCCAAACGAACGAGAGATTTGATCAGTCATTAAGAACTCAACAAGCTTCCATTTTGAATCTAGAAAAACACGTAGGTACTCTTGCTAGCATGATGAGTGAGAGGGAACAAGGAAAGCTACCGAGTAATACTGAAGTAAATCCTCGGAATGAGAATGTTAATATGGTTTCAACGAATTCTGAAAAACCAGCACCAGAAGATGGGAAGGTTTTAGATGAGAGTAACAATGAAGAAGTTACACCACCACCACCCGAGTATGTAAAGCCAGTGGTGGCACCATACAAACCACCCATCTCGTTTCCAAGAAAAGGAGTTGAGTATGAGCAAGTGATAGGTAATAAAGATTGTGATACCTCTGGAAAGAAGAAGAAGAAAAAGAATAAGAAAGTGCAAGAAACAAAAGCCGTAAATATAAACCCGGTGAAGACAGTTCCACCAAAACCTCCACCTAGGGTAGGTGATCCGGGTGAATTTATTGTTCCTTGTCTACTTAGTGATTGTGTCATGTATGATGCACTAGCAGATTTAGGTGCAAGTGTAAGTGTTATGCCTCTTTCCTTATATAAGAGATTAGGTGTAGGTAAGTTAAGTCCAACGGATATGAGTGTTCGACTCTTTGATCAAACCATTAAGCACCCAGTTGGAATTGCTGACAACCTACCCGTTCAAGTAGGCAATTTAACCTTTCTAGTCGAATTTATTGTCATTGACATAGAAGAGGACCCAAACGTTCCTCTAATTTTAGGTCGACCATTCTTTGCGTCCACGGGGGCGTTATTTGATGTAGGAAATGGAAGAATGACACTTAAAACTAATAAAACTTTGTGTCATATTTTGTAGTATTTTGTATTAAAAATAATACTATTTTGTCATATAGTGTTGTAGCAAGGTTTAGGTATATCCCATCCGTAAATTAATAAAACTTGTGTCATATTTTGTAGTATTTTGTATTAAAAATAATACTATTTTGTCATATGTTTATACATATTTATGAACGATAAAACTAGGTTTTAACACCGAAATTATTGTTACCTCGGAAAGGACATAAATTGAGAAACAAACTAAAATGTTAAAATTCATTTAAAATGGAATAGAGGACGATAAAAAGAAAAATAAAAAGCCAAGTGTGGGAAAATTTACCAAGTTATTTTAAACATATGTCACATATATCTGTAACAAATAACTGAAAATACTTTTGCTTTGAACTAAACTAAACTGTTTTACCCGATGAAAGAAAAGAAGAGATGGATCTACACGATGAATCAATTCCATCATTAAAAGGAAGTAAAGTCTTCCGAAAAAGACACGCGCTTCTTGATTTAGGTCATGAAGTTGTCGTTCAGACCAGCTGTAGGTTGACGAAAAATCTAGAAAAGTCATCACTAAAATCAGCAGGAAATCCACGGACCTCAGCATTAAACAGGGTCGTCAAGTGGTCAGATTTATCCTAACCATGAGAAGGATTTATCTCGTACAATGGGGAGGCACCGTGCAATTTAGCTGGATAAGACTAATGAATCAGATCCCCAGAAAGGATAATCTCCTTAAAGATTAAAAATCAGCTTTTAAGACTGATATTACTCAATCCTAGAGATTGACCTTAAAGATTGAGAATTCAAACTCATGGAATTCAATGATATCTAAACTCGAGCTTAAACGAAAAAATATTTTGATCAAAATTATAAACCGATTTGTTTTCTGAAAACCCTATTTTCAATGCGTTCATTACCATTGAACGTAAAATCCTAGGAATTCACCTGGAATTCATTAGGTCACCTGAATCAAATCGGGTGTCAACCGTAAGAACGGTGGTTGCATAGCATGGTCAAAGACAGGACCTTGTGCCAGACCGACAAATTATAAGGGTGAGCTTTACTATTGCTCCTACCAAGGATAGTAATTGCGTCCGACACGTTATAGACCATAATCAAAAGCATGTCACGGGACATTGCCTTAAACAGTTGCTTGTTCAACGCTTTCCTTTACAACCGGACGGTAGTTTGCCGAAAGGTAATATACGGAACAAGTAAACTGGACGTGTTGCTTTCCAAATACAAGGTTAGCAAGTGGGTGACACAAAACCGCAAGTTTTGAGCTAAAATTTTCAAATCTGAAACCCACCAAACCCACAAAAATATTTTGCAAACACCGGTAAAGGGTTATTCCGGAAAACTTATCTAGGGTAAAAACTAGATTTAATTTTCAAAAGATCAAATGTTTTCATAAAGATCCAATTTCCTTAATGGATCTAAATTTTTATAGTCATGTGGGACTGTAAACCATATCGTTACTACCATTGTTTATACCGCCGTATAGAAATCACTGATGTACAAAGTGTGAAGAATAAAGAAGTGATTCTAGTATTTCAAGACAATATTGCTTGAGGACAAGCAACGCTCAAGTGTGGGAATATTTGATAATGCTAAAAACGAACATATATTTCATAGCATTATTCCTCAAGAAAGACAAGCTTTTAGTTGCAATTGTTCTATTTACAAGTGATATTCGTTTAAATAATAAAAGGTGAAGACAAAAGACAGATTCGACGAATTGAAGACGCAAATGACCAAAAAGCTCAAAAGAACAAAAGACAATCAAAAAGGTTCCAATTATTGATAAGAAACGTCTCGAAATCACAAGAGTACAAGATTCAAAACGCAAAGTACAAGATATTAAATTGTACGCGAGGACGTTCGAAAAACCGGAACAGGGACCAGAGTCAACTCTTAACGCTCGACGCAACGGACTAAAAATTACAAGTTAACTATATATATAAATATAATATAATATATAATTAATTATATTAATTATATATATATTATATATATATATTTAAAACCGTCGGCAGCAGGAAACTCCAAGGGTGTAAACTGAAAATACCTCTCCGCGACTCGCGGAGTTTGAAGGCCATTTTGCCGCGAGTCGCGGAGCCCCAAAATTCACTTCTGGCTATAAAGCCAACCGAATTCTGATCGAATTTTACATCATATTTTCATCTCTCTCTCAATATATACGAGTAATATATATTTATATTTATATTTTAATTTTAATTATAATTCTAATAATAAGGGTATGTTAGCGAATGTTGTAAGGGTGTAAGTCGAAATTCTGTCCGTGTAACGCTACGCTATTTTTAATCATTGTAAGTTATGTTCAACCTTTTTACATTAATGTCTCGTAGCTAAGTTATTATTATGCTTATTTAAAACGAAGTAATCATGATGTTGGGCTAATTACTAAAATTGGGTAATTGGGCTTTGTACCATAATTGGGGTTTGGATAAAAGAACGACACTTGTGGAAACTAGGCTATGGGCTATTAATGGGCTTTATATTTGTTTAACTAAATGAAAGTTTGTTAATGTTAATATAAAGATTTACAATTGGGCGTCCCTATAAATTACCATATACACTCGATCGGACACGATGGGCGGGGTATTTATATGTACGAATAATCGTTCATTTAACCGGACACGGGAATGGATTAATAGCCACTAGAATAATTAAAACAGGGGTGAAATTACATTCAAGGGTAATTGGTGTAATTGTTAACAAAGTAGTAAAACCTTGGTTTACACGCAGTCGATAACCTGGTGTATTCATTAAACAAAGTATTAAAACCTTGTTACAATTCGAATCCCCAATTAGTTGGAATATTTATCTTCGGGTATAATAATAATTTGACAAGGACACTTGCAATTTATATTTATGACTGATGGACTGTTATGGACAAAAACCAGACGGACATATTGAATAATCCAGGACAAAGGACAATTAACCCATGGGCATAAAACTAAAATCAACACGTCAAACATCATGATTACGGAAGTTTAAATAAGCATAATTCTTTTATTTCATAGTTAATTTTCTTTATTTTATATTTAATTGCACTTCTAATTATCGCACTTTTATTTATTGTTATTTTATTTAATCGCACTTTTAATTATCGTACTTTTAATTATCGCAATTTAATTTTATCGCATTTTTATTATTCGCAATTTCATTATCGTTATTTACTTTACGCTTTAATTTAAAGTCTTGTATTTATTTTATATTTTACATTAGGTTTTAACTGCGACTAAAGTTTTAAAATCGACAAACCGGTCATTAAACGGTAAAAACCCCCCTTTATAATAATAATATCACTTATATATATATTTGTATTTTTATAAAAGTAAACTAATATAGCGTTGAGCTTTGTTTAAAGATTTCCCTGTGGAACGAACCGGACTTACTAAAAACTACACTACTGTACGATTAGGTACACTGCCTATAAGTGTTGTAGCAAGGTTTAAGTATATCCATTCTATAAATAAATAAATATCTTGTGTAAAATTGTATCGTATTTAATAGTATTTTCTGCGTAAAATAATAACTATTTTATATACACCTCGTTCGACATCAAGTATTTTTGGCGCCGCTGCCGGGGAAATAATATCTTAAAAGCCGGAAGCGCAACGCTAATATAAAAAAAAAATAAATTTTTAGTTACTTTTATTAAAAATTCGCTCTTGTAAAAATACGTTTTAATTATTCAAAAATATAAAAAGAAAAACAAAAATATTAGTATTTTTAAGATTTTGTAAATATTTAAGTTTTATAAGTTTCTTTATTTTTATTTTAGTTTATAAAAATATAAGTTTTAATTTTAATATCTTTTAATTATTTTAAAAAAACAGAAAACAGAAAAAAAAAAAAAAAAAAAAAATAAAGAAAAACGCGTAAAAACAAAAGCTGTCAACTGAATTCCTGAACCCCGCGACTCGCGGGGTTTTCCTCTTTATTTGCCGCGACTCGCGGAGACCCTCTGACACACGGACAAAACCCTAATCACGGGTTATTTTTAATTATTATTATTATTAAAACCTAAATATTATTATTATTATTATTAATTTTAGTTTTATTTTTACTTTTTACTTTATATTTATGTATTTAGTTTTAATAAGTTTTTATTAAATTGTAAAATTAATAGTTTAGTAAAATAAATAATATAAAAATAATATTTTTATAAAAATTGTACTTTTTACAACTTTTTGTATATTTTTATAATTTGTACCTTTTTAATCGTTGTAGCGTAACTTTTGTATTTTTAGCTCATAATTAATTTTAAACTTAGTTTTTGCTATAGTTATTTTTACTCCTATATTTTTAGGCTTTGCCGTAGAATTCCTTAAGTGCCTTTTCTTTAGACTAAGATTTAGGTGCTTTAGAATTTTGCGACGCCTTTTTAAGTTTTAGTTTCTTTTTAAGTTATTTCCATTTGGGATTTAGTTTTTCCTGTAAGCTTTAATATTTTTAGACCTTTTACTATGTATCAATTATCATTCCAATTAGTAATTTCAATTTGCGATTATAATTTTAAGTTAGTTGTAGTAATAAGGTTAAATTAGTTAAGTATTTTTAAGTTTTGATAAGTTTCTTTTATTTTTCCGTCACCTTTTATTTTTCAACCATTTTTTTTTTTTTTCTTTTTCGACATTTTTCGACGCGCAATCTTTTTCTCTCTTATTTCTCGCTATTCTAGTTTTAGGACATAGAATTTTTATTCTACTTCTTATCTAAATTTCTAAAAATTACGAAAATTTATTTTGAGTGGTTAAATTGATAGACATCAAAATTTTCTGGTTCGTAGTAATAGTTGGATTTGTACGTGGACCGGGTTATTGGAGCCAAACAGTCCTCAATTATATTGAGACCAAACGAATCCTGCCCCTCTGCTGCATCTTTTGGCTATTCGAAACGTGGGCAAAATCAGAAAAGTCTATTGATTGGATAACTTATTATAATTTTTCTTTCCTTTTAAAAACTAATAGGATATTCAGTGAATGCACCGAGCAAGACGTTCATCACCTTTTGTACGTTCACCACCTGTAACTCGATCAAGACATCGTTTAACAAATATAACCGCCGTTGATTTTTCTTTAGAATCGTCATCCAGTCGACCAAGTACTTCAGTTCAAATTTCCAATAATCCAGTTTTTGAAACAAACCTCACAATTGAGAATCCAGAAAATATTCAGGAACGGTTCGTAGATCCTGAACCATTAAACTTTCCTCCGGAACCACCAATCATTCAAACAGAGATTGTTGAGGAACGAACTATTAAATCAGAATCATCTATTGATACCGATTCAACAAATTCAATTATGGAGAATCTGGAACCTTTAAGTATGGAAGACCGAATGAGAGCTAAACACACTGGCCAAGGTCACGCAATTACTCATCCAGACATTAATGCGCCAGATTATGAAATCAAAGGACAAATTCTACACATGGTGACTAATCAATGCCAATTTAGTGGTGCGCCGAAGGAAGATCCAAATGAACATCTACGTACCTTTAATAGGATCTGCACACTATTTAAAATCCGAGAAGTGGAGGATGAACAGATATATCTCATGTTATTTCCCTGGACTTTAAAGGGAGAAGCCAAAGATTGGTTGGAATCGTTACCCGAAGGGGCGATTGATACATGGGACGTTTTAATTGACAAATTTCTTAAACAATTCTTTCCTGCATCTAAAGCAGTAAGACTTCAAGCAGAAATTGTTACGTTCACACAGAAGCCAAATGAAACTCTATATGAGGCGTGGACAAGATATGGAAAGTTATTAAGAGGATGTCCGCAACATGGTTTAGACACTTGTCAAATAGTACAAATATTCTACCAAGGATGCGACATCACTACAAGAAAAGACATAGATATAGCAGCTGGTGGTTCGATTATGAAGAAAACCGAAACTGATGCTTACAAAATTATTGATAATACTGCTTCCCACTCACATGAGTGGCACCAAGAAAAAGATATCATTAGATCATCTAAAGCAGCTAGAGCCGATTCTAGCCATGACTTAGATTCCATTTCCGCAAAGATAGATGCTGTGGAGAGACGAATGGAAAAGATGACTAAGGATATTCACTCAATACGAATTAGTTGTGAGCAGTGTGGAGGACCACATTTGACAAAAGATTGTCTAAGTATTGAATTAACAATGGAACAAAGAGAGAATATTTCATACATAAACCAAAGGCCTGGAAATAATTATCAGAATAATTATCAACCGCCAAGACCGATTTACAATCAAAACCAGAATTATAACCGAAATATTCCATACAACAACCAACAAGGTCCTAGCAATCAACAAGTATCCAATAATACTTACAATCAGCAAAGACCAAATTTTCAAAACAAACCACCACAACAAACCGATGATAAAAAGCCGAATTTAGAAGATATGATGACGAAGCTAGTTGAAACTCAAACGCAGTTTTTCACATCTCAAAAACAAACAAATGAACAAAATGCTCAAGCATTTAGAAATCAACAAGCTTCTATTCAAAATCTGGAACAAGAAGTAAGTAACCTAGCAAGGTTAATAGGTGAAAGAAAACCGGGAAGTCTACCAAGTGATACAAATGCTAACCCCCGGAATGAAACAGCTAAAGCTATTACCACAAGAAGTGGTACAACACTTAAACCACCTGAAATACCTGTAACTTCTGATGAAACTATTCCTACTCCACAAGAACCACAACCTGATCAGGATAAGGAAAAAGAACCGGTAGTTGAAAAGGTTAATAAAGATAACACAGTTAAGGATAAACCTTATGTTAAACCATACCAACCACCACTTCCTTACCCGAGTAAAATGAAGAAAGAAAAACTTGAAGCCGAGCAATCCAAATTCTTGGATATGTTTAAACAGATAAATGTAAATCTTCCTTTCATTGATGTGATTTCAGGAATGCCAAGGTATGCTAAATTCTTGAAAGATCTAATCACGAATAGAAAGAAAATGGAAGAACTCTCGGCTGTTACTATGAATGCTAATTGTTCAGCAGTGCTGTTGAATAAGATACCAGAAAAACTATCTGATCCAGGAAGTTTCACAATTCCATGTTTTCTGGGTAGCCTTAGTTCAATAGAAGCATTGGCAGATTTAGGTGCTAGTATAAATCTAATGCCGTATTCACTATACGCTAAACTAGACCTTGGAAAATTGAAACCAACAAGAATAAGCATACAACTAGCCGATAGATCAATAAAATATCCTAGAGGGATAATGGAGAACATGCTAGTTAAAGTTGGTACTTTAGTATTTCCAGTAGATTTTGTTGTTTTAGACATGGAAGAAGATTCTCAAGTTCCTCTCATATTAGGAAGACCATTCTTAAACACGGCTAAAGCAATGATAGACGTGTTCGGTAAGAAACTGACCCTAAGTATAGAGGATGAGAGTGTTACCTTTTCAGTTGATAGAGCAATGCAACAACCACAATCTGCAGATGATACATGTTATTATATTAAAACTATAGATGCACATGCAGAATTATTAGAAGAATTTCCAGAATTACAAGGAACAGGAGAATGTTCTTTAGGAGAAGGAAATGAACCAATTGATGAATCTGAAATGTTAGCTACACTTATAGCTAATGGATATGAACCAACAACAGAAGAAATTCAAATGCTAAAAGAAGAAGACAGATATCGATATAAATCATCGATAGAAGAACCTCCGAAATTAGAGTTAAAGCCACTTCCAAACCATTTGGAATACGCTTATTTACATGGTGAATCTGAATTACCTGTAATAATATCGTCTTCTCTTACTGAAAATGAGAAATCACAACTCATTTCTGTGTTGAAAGCTCATAAACCAGCCATTGCATGGAAGATTCATGATATTAAAGGAATAAGTCCTTCGTATTGTACACATAAAATTCTTATGGAAGAAGGTCATAAAACGTATGTGCAACGTCAACGAAGACTAAATCCTAATATGCAAGATGTAGTTAAGAAAGAGATTATTAAACTGCTAGATGCAGGTTTGATATATCCAATTTCTGATAGTCCATGGGTAAGCCCAGTTCAATGCGTGCCTAAGAAGGGTGGCATGACTGTCATCACAAATGAGAAAAATGAGCTTATTCCTACTAGGACTGTAACAGGATGGCGTGTGTGTATTGATTATAGAAAATTAAATGACGCCACCAGAAAAGATCACTTTCCCTTACCTTTCATAGATCAAATGTTGGAAAGATTAGCCGGAAATAGTTACTATTGTTTTCTAGATGGATTTTCCGGATATTTTCAAATTCCAATAGCACCCGAAGACCAAGAGAAAACCACATTCACGTGCCCTTATGGTACTTTTGCTTACAAACGCATGCCATTTGGACTTTGTAACGCCCCTGCAACCTTTCAAAGGTGTATGATGGCGATTTTTCATGACATGATAGAAGAATGCATGGAAGTATTCATGGATGACTTTTCAGTCTTCGGTGATACATTTAAATCATGTCTAGTTAATCTGGAACGAATGCTAATTAGATGCGAAAAATCAAATCTAGTACTTAATTGGGAGAAATGCCATTTTATGGTTAAAGAAGGCATCGTTCTTGGACATAAAATTTCAAAAGAAGGAATTGAAGTGGATAGAGCTAAAGTAGATGTAATTGCTAAACTTCCACATCCCACCAATGTTAGAGGAGTTAGGAGTTTTCTAGGGCATGCCGGTTTTTACCGACGTTTCATAAAAGATTTTTCTAAAATTGCCACTCCTATGAATAAACTCCTAGAAAAGGATGCGCCATTCATCTTTTCAGATGAATGTATCAAATCTTTTAATATTCTTAAAGAAAAACTCACTAATGCGCCGATCATGATAACACCAAATTGGAATCTACCATTTGAACTAATGTGCGATGCAAGTGATTTTGCAATGGGAGCCGTTTTAGGACAAAGGATTGAAAAACGATTTCAACCTATATATTATGCTAGTAAGACATTACAAGGAGCACAAACAAACTATACAACTACTGAAAAAGAACTCCTTGCTATTGTCTTTGCTTTTGACAAATTTCGATCATATCTCGTTCTAGCAAAAACGGTGGTCTATACCGACCATTCTGCTCTTAGATACCTATTTTCAAAACAAGATGCTAAACCAAGATTAATCCGTTGGATCTTACTCTTACAAGAGTTTGATATTGAAATCCGAGATAAAAGAGGAGCAGAAAATCTCGCCGCTGATCATCTTTCTCGTCTTGAAAATCCCGAATTAGAAGTTCTGAATGAATCGGCCATACAAGACAACTTTCCTGATGAATATCTATTGAAGATAGATTATAAAGAAATCCCATGGTTTGCAGACTATGCAAACTACTTAGTTTGTGGATTCCTTGAAAAAGGATTATCGTACCAAAGACGAAAGAAATTCTTCAGTGATATAAAACACTATTTCTGGGAAGATCCACATCTGTTTAAAAGTTGTCCCGATGGAATAATACGCCGATGTGTATTTGGAGATGAAGCTAGTAAAATTTTAAACCATTGTCACACAGGACCAACAGGAGGGCATTATGGGCCTCAACTAACAGCAAGAAAAGTTTATGAGGCTGGATTCTATTGGCCTACAATTTACAAAGACGCACACCTTCTTTGCAAATCCTGTGATGCATGTCAAAGGGCCGGAAAAATAAGTCAACGTGATGAAATGCCACAAAATGTCATCCAAGTATGTGAAGTATTTGACATTTGGGGTATTGACTTTATGGGTCCATTTCCAAAATCTCATAATAATCTATATATACTCGTAGCCATTGATTATGTATCTAAATGGGCGGAAGCACAAGCTCTTCCAACTAACGATGCACGAGTTGTAGTCAACTTTTTAAAACGTCTTTTTGCAAGGTTTGGAACACCGAAAGCTTTAATAAGTGATCGGGGTACTCATTTCTGTAATAATCAACTTGAGAAAGTTCTTAAAAGATATGGAGTAACTCATAAAATCTCCACCGCATATCATCCACAAACAAGTGGACAAGTTGAAAATACCAACCGAACTTTAAAACGTATTCTAGAGAAAACCGTAGGATCAAATCCGAAGGAATGGTCCATTAAATTGGAGGATGCACTCTGGGCTTTTAGAACAGCCTACAAAACTCCAATTGGAACCACACCTTTTAGACTTGTGTATGGAAAAGCATGTCATCTTCCAGTAGAAATTGAACACAAAGCATTTTGGGCTTTGAAGACATGTAATCTTGATTTACATGAAGCCGGACGTCTACGATTAAGTCAACTAAACGAATTAGAAGAATTAAGACATGAAGCATACGAGAATTCGTTAATCTATAAAGAAAGAACGAAGAAATGGCATGATAAAAGAATCAGAAGTTCAAAAGAATTTAAAGAAGGAGACAGAGTTCTTCTTTTCAATTCACGATTCAAGCTATTTCCTGGAAAATTGAAATCAAGATGGTCTGGACCATTCATAGTCAAAAGAGTTTTCCCATACGGAACGATAGAATTAATAAATTCAAATGGGATTGAATTTAAAGTTAATGGTCACAGAGTTAAACATTACATACATGGTCCGATGGAAGTCGACAACGAAGTTAATCACAATTTCAATACCACAGCTAACTAAGTATGGGGAGAATCAAGTCTTTAAAGGATAATATATATTTCTGTTAGAGTTAGATTGTCTGTTTTCGTGTAGTTCTCGAAAATGGAACACGTATGGTCTTTCCCTAGCAGACCCTAAAGAACTAGTCTTCTCCCCCCATTCTGAATTTTTATTTTTTTTAGGTTTTTACGAAATGAAGACTGCCTGTGAACTAAACCATGGTCTAATGCTACACGCTTTGATCACTAAACGTAATAATGACATACTCCCGAGTGAAATAGTATCAGTAATCAGAGAAAGAATGGACGGAGTTAGAAAAGGATCCAGATGCGAAGATAATAAGTTACAATTTGGTAAAGGAAAATCAAAATCCGCAGCGAAAAGAAGAGCACGACACCTAGAAAAATGTCACAAATGCGGAAAATGGTCACATGGAGGTAAATGTTCAAATAATCAAACCTATTCAAATACCGAATTTGTTACTTTATGCAGAGACGGACCGTTCATATGTTTAGAAGAAAAGACAATGAATGCTCGAGGTTACGCCTATGCAGCCATGGAAGACCAATTAAACCGACTATCTTATGAATATAATAGATCATATAACTAAGAAATCTATTTCACAGGTATGTCTGTATAGTTTTTATTTTTATTTTTATTTTTAACCTTTTGATAATAAACGCTAATTTGTTCGCTAAAAAGTATTAAATTGGTATTAAATAAAATTAGGTTTGGCGACCGAAATTATTGATATCCTTAAAAAAATTTATTACATCACTGCGAAATTTAACGTTTATTCTTAAGGTATAAATATCTTTAATCAATCAACCCAAAATATTTCAAAAATTCGTCATGAGTTAAATTAGGTCTTGGAACCGAAATTACTTTACCGAAAAGAGGGGCGCATATTTTTGATAATATTTGATTGATTAAAGTGGGATAAAAAGACAAAAAGATTTTTAAATTTATTTTTACCATGTTTTTAAAATTAATATTTAAATCTTAAATTAATATTGTAAACTTTGTAAAAACAATATTTTTAAAATTGTAAATATTTGAAAAATTAATATAAGTTTGGTATGAATTTATGAATTTTTAAATTAAGTTTGGTGTGAATTTTTAATTTTTAAAATATGAAATTTTAATTTTATGCATTTCAAATTTTAAGTTTGGTGTGAATTTTTAATATTAATTTTGAATTTTATATTTATGTTGTGTGAATTTAAAAACAAAAATTTACTTTATCTCATTAAGTTAAAAATATGATTTTAAAATTCGTCGTAAGTTGAAGACTAGGTCTTTGAACCGAAATTGCTTTACCCGAGGGAGGGACGAGAACTTTTATTATCATTATTTTTAATCTTATTGATTTAAAGTATGCCAAAAACATTAAAAAACCCAAAAATCTTAGCTTTTAAAACAATCGCTACAAAAAGACAAATTTTAAAATTTTGTCGAGGGACGGACTAGGACATCGATCCGAAACGACCTCGTCCTAAATAACAAGGGAAACAAAATTTTAAAATTAAATACTTGATTGTTTTATAAGTTAAAGATTATAAAAAAAAAAAAAAAAAAGTAACTCCGCGACTCGCGGAGTTTTAAGTGAAAACCTCCGCGACTCGCGGAGGGACCAAATTACAGAAAAAAAATAAAACAGCTGAAACGATCAGTCACTCCCACACACACAAAACACAGAAAAATACTGCGAAGAAGAGCTCGAAAAAACCCGAAAATCACCCCCAAAAATCTCAATTTTTAACCGTTAATCACCAAATTTTTTGCTAAAATCATGTTGAGAAGGATGATATCTAAGAACTACTCAAGAAAAACGGTAAATTTCTACACCTAAACACCATTTAATTCGAATTTTAGTGTTCTTGAGCTATTTTTCCCCAATTTGATTTTGATGCTTTTTAGTGTAATTAGACTTAAATTGTTAGTATATTATGCATGTATAACCTAGATTGATGCTTGTTAACATGATTTGAAGCCAAAAACTTCAAAATCTTTAGAATCTAGGGTTTGTGTTCTTGAGCAATTTGGGGCTTTTTGATATAAACAGGTTATGGCCGATTTTTGTCATGAATTGTTGCTAAATTGAGTAGTGTAACATGTCTAGGTAGTTAAATGATCCAAACTTTGGGCCTAAACATGATTTTGAGAATTAAAGTGGACTTTTTCAAGTCCAAAATTCATGAACTTGATTTTTGAAAGATAATGCCATTTGAGACTTGTTTGATTGCTAGTAATGATTATTTTGACATATTATTTGAGTTGAATGCTTATGAACTTGGCGAAAATTTTCGTATATGCTTATTTGAAAAAGTGTAGATTTGATAAAAATGTGGAAATAAGCTTAAGTTTGATATAAATTGATAATGTCATTGTAATTATTTTGATTGATGATTTTGCTGACACTAATGCATATTTGGATGCACAAAATTTGTGTTTGATGTGTTTTGCAGAATGAAAGGGGTGAATCTTCATCCCAAGCCCGTCATGCTCCTGCTGAGAACTTGGAACAACAGGAGGTAGATAACTACTACAAGCAGGATGTACCTCATCCAGTCATGACCTTTTCAGATATGCACTTGGAACAGTTGCACCCGAACCTGCGATTTGACAGACTTTGGATAGATTATCCAAAATATCAACGGGGTTTGCATACTCTTCATTCCAAGGTTGTTGAGGTACCGAGGGTCATAGAATGGGGACCCTTGGAAGCTGTAGAATTGGCCGGGCCAATTAGGGAATTACTGGTACAGAGGTATGGTAATTCTTCTTTTAATGACTGGATATGTTTATTCACCATACGCAGACCTGTATATAAAGTATGGTGTGAAGAGTTGTTATGTAGTATAGAGTTGAATGATCGGGTATCTAGTTTAACCGATCGTTCTTTTATTAGATTTTTGTTAGGCGGTTCGATGCGCCACATGTCTTTACTGGACATGGCTCAGGCTTTACGTATATATACGCCTGAGGAATTAGCGTCTGCCGATTGTAGAGGATTGATACTAAACGGTAGGAAAATAGATGAGAATTTTGATACACACGGTGTGTGGAGTCAAATGACAAGCCATCACCGTTTCAAAGGGGGAAACTACTCTTATTTGGATATAGATAGAGCCGAATTAAGAGTAATACATAGGTTTTTAGCTAATTCGATTACACAAAGGGGTAAAAACAAAGAAAAGGTAAATGAACAAGATTTGTTTTACCATATGTGTATTCGAGACCCACACAGCGCTGTAAGTATACCATATTGTGTGGGTTATTATTTATCAGCTATGGTTCGAGGGATGCGTCCACATAGCATAATAGGAGGTGGTATTTTTATTACTTTGATTGGTGAATATCTCGGTGTGGATATAAGTCGGGGGGGATTATTAGTAGAAGAGCCGGAACCCCGCGACACTATAGGTTTAAATGTATACCATGGTGCGAAAGTGTTGAAGCGGCGAAATAACGCCGCAGTACGATACAATGGTAGACATCCACAGGTAGAGAGAAACCAGGAACAAGGTAATGTAGGAGGGGGGAATGAGATGCATAGGTTTATAGCTTCTCAGGAATACGAAAATGCTAGACAGAGAGCATTTGAAGATTGGCAAGTTCATCAGAACCAGATCATAGCGCATTGCCAACATATAGGTAGAAACTATATTCCTACACCGAAGCCCGTCTTCCCTCCTTGGTCGATAGAGATGCAGCCACCATATCCTACGTATGACCCTGCCGAAGCATTCTATAGCACTTATGGTTATGCGTGGAACCCCTATTGGTACCAATATCATCCTTAGTTTACTTATTTTTTTTTATTATTATGTAATTTGTAATTATTGATGTATTTAATATTTTTGTTAATATTGTAATCATTTTTATAATCATCTAACTTTTATTCTTAGATTTTAATAATTTTTGAATGTGGGGTAATAAACCAAACTTCAAAAATATGTATATATGTTTGCAGTTTATCTTATGTAAACAACAGGGTAAAACAACGCATTTTCAAAGACTGGCATTAAGTTCAGCAAAAGCAAGTAATTTTGACGACAATGATGCAAAATATATGTGAAATAACAACAAGACGGAATGAACAAATGATGTGCACCATTTATCATTCAGCAAACAAACGCCAATATATTTGGAAACTTTGGTAAAAATTTACTCATTTTCACACTAATCACCCTCAATAATTTAAATTGTTACTGATTTCTTGCAAATGAGGGCATTGCAAGATCTTAAGTGTGGGAAGGGATTAAATTCTTTCGGATTTTAAAATTTTTTTACTTTATACACTTGGTTACCATTAAGAAAAAAATACTAGTAAAGCAGTAGTTGTATTAGAATCTAGTGCTCTCTGATAAAAAAAGAACAGCCCTAGTCTTATATACTGACTATCCAATTCTAGTAAAATTTTTCAAAATTTTCAATTAAATGAATTCAAATCATGTTTATACATATTTATGAACGATAAAACTAGGTTTTAACACCGAAATTATTGTTACCTCGGAAAGGACATAAATTGAGAAACAAACTAAAATGTTAAAATTCATTTAAAATGGAATAGAGGACGATAAAAAGAAAAATAAAAAGCCAAGTGTGGGAAAATTTACCAAGTTATTTTAAACATATGTCACATATATCTGTAACAAATAACTGAAAATACTTTTGCTTTGAACTAAACTAAACTGTTTTACCCGATGAAAGAAAAGAAGAGATGGATCTACACGATGAATCAATTCCATCATTAAAAGGAAGTAAAGTCTTCCGAAAAAGACACGCGCTTCTTGATTTAGGTCATGAAGTTGTCGTTCAGACCAGCTGTAGGTTGACGAAAAATCTAGAAAAGTCATCACTAAAATCAGCAGGAAATCCACGGACCTCAGCATTAAACAGGGTCGTCAAGTGGTCAGATTTATCCTAACCATGAGAAGGATTTATCTCGTACAATGGGGAGGCACCGTGCAATTTAGCTGGATAAGACTAATGAATCAGATCCCCAGAAAGGATAATCTCCTTAAAGATTAAAAATCAGCTTTTAAGACTGATATTACTCAATCCTAGAGATTGACCTTAAAGATTGAGAATTCAAACTCATGGAATTCAATGATATCTAAACTCGAGCTTAAACGAAAAAATATTTTGATCAAAATTATAAACCGATTTGTTTTCTGAAAACCCTATTTTCAATGCGTTCATTACCATTGAACGTAAAATCCTAGGAATTCACCTGGAATTCATTAGGTCACCTGAATCAAATCGGGTGTCAACCGTAAGAACGGTGGTTGCATAGCATGGTCAAAGACAGGACCTTGTGCCAGACCGACAAATTATAAGGGTGAGCTTTACTATTGCTCCTACCAAGGATAGTAATTGCGTCCGACACGTTATAGACCATAATCAAAAGCATGTCACGGGACATTGCCTTAAACAGTTGCTTGTTCAACACTTTCCTTTACAACCGGACGGTAGTTTGCCGAAAGGTAATATACGGAACAAGTAAACTGGACGTGTTGCTTTCCAAATACAAGGTTAGCAAGTGGGTGACACAAAACCGCAAGTTTTGAGCTAAAATTTTCAAATCTGAAACCCACCAAACCCACAAAAATATTTTGCAAACACCGGTAAAGGGTTATTCCGGAAAACTTATCTAGGGTAAAAACTAGATTTAATTTTCAAAAGATCAAATGTTTTCATAAAGATCCAATTTCCTTAATGGATCTAAATTTTTATAGTCATGTGGGACTGTAAACCATATCGTTACTACCATTGTTTATACCGCCGTATAGAAATCACTGATGTACAAAGTGTGAAGAATAAAGAAGTGATTCTAGTATTTCAAGACAATATTGCTTGAGGACAAGCAACGCTCAAGTGTGGGAATATTTGATAATGCTAAAAACGAACATATATTTCATAGCATTATTCCTCAAGAAAGACAAGCTTTTAGTTGCAATTGTTCTATTTACAAGTGATATTCGTTTAAATAATAAAAGGTGAAGACAAAAGACAGATTCGACGAATTGAAGACGCAAACGACCAAAAAGCTCAAAAGAACAAAAGACAATCAAAAAGGTTCCAATTATTGATAAGAAACGTCTCGAAATCACAAGAGTACAAGATTCAAAACGCAAAGTACAAGATATTAAATTGTACGCGAGGACGTTCGAAAATCCGGAACCGGGACTAGAGTCAACTCTTAACGCTCGACGCAACGGACTAAAAATTACAAGTTAACTATATATATAAATATAATATAATATATAATTAATTATATTAATTATATATATATTATATATATATATTTAAAACCGTCGGCAGCAGGAAACTCCAAGGGTGTAAACTGAAAATACCTCTCCGCGACTCGCGGAGTTTGAAGGCCATTTTGCCGCGAGTCGCGGAGCCCCAAAATTCACTTCTGGCTATAAAGCCAACCGAATTCTGATCGAATTTTACATCATATTTTCATCTCTCTCTCAATATATACGAGTAATATATATTTATATTTATATTTTAATTTTAATTATAATTCTAATAATAAGGGTATGTTAGCGAATGTTGTAAGGGTGTAAGTCGAAATTCTGTCCGTGTAACGCTACGCTATTTTTAATCATTGTAAGTTATGTTCAACCTTTTTACATTAATGTCTCGTAGCTAAGTTATTATTATGCTTATTTAAAACGAAGTAATCATGATGTTGGGCTAATTACTAAAATTGGGTAATTGGGCTTTGTACCATAATTGGGGTTTGGACAAAAGAACGACACTTGTGGAAACTAGACTATGGGCTATTAATGGGCTTTATATTTGTTTAACTAAATGAAAGTTTGTTAATGTTAATATAAAGATTTACAATTGGGCGTCCCTATAAATTACCATATACACTCGATCGGACACGATGGGCGGGGTATTTATATGTACGAATAATCGTTCATTTAACCGGACACGGGAATGGATTAATAGCCACTAGAATAATTAAAACAGGGGTGAAATTACATTCAAGGGTAATTGGTGTAATTGTTAACAAAGTAGTAAAACCTTGGTTTACACGCAGTCGATAACCTGGTGTATTCATTAAACAAAGTATTAAAACCTTGTTACAATTCGAATCCCCAATTAGTTGGAATATTTATCTTCGGGTATAATAATAATTTGACAAGGACACTTGCAATTTATATTTATGACTGATGGACTGTTATGGACAAAAACCAGACGGACATATTGAATAATCCAGGACAAAGGACAATTAACCCATGGGCATAAAACTAAAATCAACACGTCAAACATCATGATTACGGAAGTTTAAATAAGCATAATTCTTTTATTTCATAGTTAATTTTCTTTATTTTATATTTAATTGCACTTCTAATTATCGCACTTTTATTTATTGTTATTTTATTTAATCGCACTTTTAATTATCGTACTTTTAATTATCGCAATTTAATTTTATCGCATTTTTATTATTCGCAATTTCATTATCGTTATTTACTTTACGCTTTAATTTAAAGTCTTGTATTTATTTTATATTTTACATTAGGTTTTAACTGCGACTAAAGTTTTAAAATCGACAAACCGGTCATTAAACGGTAAAAACCCCCCTTTATAATAATAATATCACTTATATATATATTTGTATTTTTATAAAAGTAAACTAATATAGCGTTGAGCTTTGTTTAAAGATTTCCCTGTGGAACGAACCGGACTTACTAAAAACTACACTACTGTACGATTAGGTACACTGCCTATAAGTGTTGTAGCAAGGTTTAAGTATATCCATTCTATAAATAAATAAATATCTTGTGTAAAATTGTATCGTATTTAATAGTATTTTCTGCTAAAATTTAATAGTATTTTATACCCCTCTGCTTTGACATCATATACCATGGTGTGAAAGTTTTGAAGAGGCGAAATAACGCCGCAGTACAATACCATGGTAGACATCCACAGGTTGAGAGAAACCAACAGCAAGGTAATGTAGGAGGGGGAAATGAAATGCAAGAAATGCAAAGGTTTATAGCTTCACAGGAGTACGAAAATGCTAGACAGAGAGCATTTGAAGATTGGCAAGTTCATCAAAACCAAATCATAGCTTATTGCCAACATATAGGTAGAAACTATATTCCTACTCCAAAGCCCATATTCCCTCCCTGGTCTATAGAGATTCAACCACCGTATCCTACGTATAACCCAGCCGAAGCATTTTATAGCACCTATGGTTATGCATGGAACCCCTACTGGTATCAGTATCATCCCTAGTCTACTTAATTTTATTTATTTTGTAATTTGTAATGTTGATACATTTAATACTTATGTTAATATTGTAATAGTTTTTATAATTTCTAACTTTTATTCTTAGATTTTAATAATTTTTGAATGTGGGGAAATATACCGAACTTCAAAAATATGTATATATGTTTACAGTTTATCTTATGTACACAACAGGGTAAAACAACGCATTTTCAAAGACTGGCATTAAGTTCAGCAAAAGCAACTAATTTTGACGACAAGATGCAAAATATATGTGAAATAACAACAAGACGGAATGAACAAATGATGTGCACCAATTATCATTCAGCAAACAAACACAAATATGTTTGGAAACTTTGGTAAAATTTAATCATTTTCACACAAATTACCCTCAATAATTTAAATTGTTACTGATTTCTTGCAAATGAGGGCATTGCAAGATCTTAAGTGTGGGAAGGGGTTAAATTCTTTCAGATTTTAAATTTTTTTTTTTTTTTTATCATAAACACTTGGTTACCATTAAAAATACCAGTAAAGCAGTAGTTGTATTAGAATCTAGTGCTCTCTGATAATAAAGAACAGCCCTAGTCTTATATACTGACTACCCAATTCTAGTAAAATTTTTCAAAATTTTCAATTAAATGAACTCAAAATCATGTTTATACATATTTAGGAACGATAAAACTAGGTTTTAACACCGAAATTATTGTAACCTCGGAAAGGACATAAATTGAGAAACAAACCAAAATGTTAAAATTCATTTAAAATGGAATAGAGGACAATAAAAAGGAAAATAAAAACCAAGTGTGGGAAAATTTACCAAGATATTTTAAACATATGTCACATATTTCTGTACAAATAACTGAAAATACTTTTGCTTTGGACCAAACTAAAAAGTTTTACCTGATTTACTGTAAGAAAGATGGATCTACACGATGAATCAATTCCATCATTAAAAGGAAGTAAAGTCTTCCGAAAAAGAAACGCGCTTCTTGATTTAAGTCAGGAAGTTGTCGTCCAGACTAGCTGTAGGTTGACGAAAAATCTAGAAAAGTCATCTCTAAAATCAGCAGGAAATCCACGGACCTCAGCATTAAACAGGGTCACCAAGTGGTCAGATTTATCCTAACCATGAGAAGGATTTATCTCGTACAATGGGGGGGCACCGTGAAAATTAGCTTGATAAGACTAATGAATCAGATCCCCAGAAAGGATAATCTCCTTAAAGATTAAAAATCAGCTTTTAAGACTGATATTACTCAATCCTTGAGATTGACCTTAAAGATTGAGAATTCAAACTCATGGAATTCAATGATATCTAAACTTGAGCTTGAACGAGAAAATATTTTGATCAAAATTATAAACCGATTTGTTTTCTGAAAACCCATTTTCAATGCGTTCATTACCATTGAACGTAAAATCCTAGGAATTCACCTGAAATTCATTAGGTCACCTGAACTAAATCGGGTGTCAACCGTAAGAACGGTGGTTGCATAGCATGATCAAAGACAGGACCTTGTGCCAGACCGACAAATTATAAGGGTGAGCTTTACTATTGCTCCTACCAAGGATAGTAATTGCGTCCGACACGTTATAGACCATAATTAAAAGCATGTCAGGGGACATTGCCTTAACAAGTTGCTTGTTCAACGCTTTCCTTTACAACCGGACGGTAGTTTACCGAAAGGTAATATACGGGACAAGTAAACTGAACGTGTTGCTTTCCAAATACAAGGTTAGCAAGTGGGTGACACAAAACCGCAAGTTTTGAGCTAAAATTTTCAAATCTGAAACCCACCAAACCCACAAAAATAATTTGCAAACACCGGTGAAGGGTTATTCCGGAAAACTTATCTAGGGTAAAAACTAGATTTAATTTTCAAAAGATCAAATGTTTTCATAAAGATCCAATTTCCTTAATGGATCTAAATTTTATAGTCATGTGGGACTGTAAACCATATCGTTACTACCATTGTTTATACCGCCGTATAGAAATCACTGATGTACAAAGTGTGAAGAATAAAGAAGTGATTCTAGTATTTCAAGACGATATTGCTTGAGGACAAGCAACGCTCAAGTGTGGGAATATTTGATAATGCTAAAAACGAACATATATTTCATAGCATTATTCCTCAAGAAAGACAAGCTTTTAGTTGCAATTGTTCTATTTAAAAGTGATATTCGTTTAAATAATAAAAGGTGAAGACAAAAGATAGATTCGACGAATTGAAGACGCAAACGACCAAAAAGCTCAAAAGTACAAAATACAATCAAAGAGGTTCCAATTATTGATAAGAAACGTCTCGAAATTACAAGAGTACAAGATTCAAAACGCAAAGTACAAGATATTAAATTGTACGCAAGGACGTTCAAAAAACCGGAACCGGGACATGAGTCAACTCTCAACGCTCGACGCAACGGACTAAAAATTACAAGTCAACTATGCACATAAATATAATATAATATTTAAATAATTCTTATAATTATTTATATATTATATAATATATTATAAACCGTCGGCAAGAAAGGCTCCAAACTTGTGTGAGCTGTAAAAGCAAACTCCGCGAGTTGCGGAGTTTGCAGTGCAAAAATTACGCGAGTCGCGGAGCCCCAAATTTAGAAACTGCCTATAAAGCTCGCGCATTCTGATCATAAAAAAACATAATATATATCCATCTCTCTATCTATATACGTAATATTTATATTTATAATTTATATTTTAATTTTAATTTTAATTTTAATCCTAATAATAAGGGTATGTTAGCGAATGTTGTAAGGGTGTAAGTCGAAATTCTGTCCGTGTAATGCTACGCTATTTTTAATCATTGTAAGTTATGTTCAACCTTTTTAATTTAATGTCTCGTAGCTAAGTTATTATTATGCTTATTTAATTCCAAGTAATCATGATGTTGGGCTAATTACTAAAATTGGGTAATTGGGCTTTGTACCATAATTGGGGTTTGGACAAAAGAACGACACTTGTGGAAATTAGACTACGGGCTATTAATGGGCTTTATATTTGTTTAACTAAATGATAGTTTGTTAATGTTAATATAAAGATTTACAATTGGGCGTCCCTATAAATTACCATATACACTCGATCGGACACGATGGGCAGGGTATTTATATGTACGAATAATCGTTCATTTAACCGGACACGGGAATGGATTAATAGCCACTAGACTTGTTAAAACAGGGGTGAAATTATGTACAAGGACACTTGGTATAATTGATAACAAAATATTAAAACCTTGGGTTACACTCAGTCGACATCCTGGTGTAATTATTAAACAAAGTATTAAAATCTTGTTATAGTTTAAGTCCCCAATTAGCTGGAATATTTAACTTCGGGTATAAGGATAATTTGACGAGGACACTCGCACTTTATATTTATGACTGATGGACTGTTATGGACAAAAACCAGACGGACATATTAAATAATCCAGGACAAAGGACAATTAACCCATGGGCATAAAACTAAAATCAACACGTCAAACATCATGATTACGGAAGTTTAAATAAGCATAATTCTTTTATTTCATATTTAATTTTCTTTATTTTATATTTAATTGCACTTCTAATTATCGCATTTTTATTGTTATTGTATTTATTGCACTTTTAATTATCGTACTTTTTAATTATCGCAAGTTTATTTTATCGCACTTTTATTATTCGCAATTTCATTATCGTTATTTACTTTACGCTTTAAATTAAGTCTTGTATTTATTTATTATTTTACATTTGGTTTTAACTGCGACTAAAGTTTTAAAATCGACAAACCGGTCATTAAACGGTAAAAACCCCCCTTTATAATAATAATATTATTTATATATATATTTGTATTTTTATAAAAGTAAACTAATATAGCGTTAAGCTTTGTTTAAAGATTTTCCCTGTGGAACGAACCGGACTTACTAAAATCTACACTACTGTACGATTAGGTACACTGCCTATAAGTGTTGTAGCAAGGTTTAAGTATATCCATTCTCTAAATAAATAAATATCTTGTGTAAAATTGTATCGTATTTAATAGTATTTTCTTGTAAAATTTAATAGTATTTTATACCCCTTAGCTTTAAACATCAACGACTCTATAATCAAAACTACCTATCCCTTTATATATGTTTATTAGGACTATATTATGTCTAAGTGTTTTATTGTTTAATTGCTTTAAATATGATTGTAAGAGCAATATAGCTCCTAAGTGTATAAATGATTAATTGATGAAGAGTTATTAATAAAATATTATGTTCGTATTTTTTTTTGTTATTTAATATTTTGTCAAGTTACTTATTCAATTCAAAGGAAGTCCGCAAAAGTGCTCACAAATCGTTCTATGATCCTACAAATTGAGTAACATCACTCTTTCCCTTATTTTTAATTATGTCCTTTATTTATTTATTTCATTCTTTATTATAATTGCAATGAGGACATTGCATAATCTAAGTGTGGGGAGGGAATTGATTAATCACTTAAAAGATTATAAAAGATACTATCAAAATTTTCCCGAAAAGGTTGAAAAATGGGTACAATTTTAAATTTTTCAAAAATATAAATTCTTAGTCAAACTTATGTCTTTTTACTAACTTAATCTTAATGATAATAATAGAACTACTCTCAATTTTGAGATCGGATTACTTGTTTAAGATAAGAAGTTAAAAGCCAAAAATTGCGAAACGAGTGCAAACTTATAGCCACTACCATATGGCATAAGAAGCATGGACCACTGAGGCAGCAAAAGAGTCCCAAACAAGGGCCAATTTAAATTTATTTGCCAAATGTAAAGCTAAAAGCTACGCATGAAAGCAAAAGAAATGAAAAGGAAAAAGAGCCCAATGAAGGCCAACAAAAGAAAAGAGTTCCAATGAGAACCATACACTTCTTAAAGTTAGAAAACAAAAGAGTTCAATGATGACCAAACTGTATAAATTTGACTTAATAACCATTAGGACTACTTGTAATTCTTGGTCTGGTTCAGATTAGTTCTTGAGAATAATAAATAATAATTTCGAATTAAGACATACTTTTGACTTTGCAATTTTACTTTAAATACCCATGATATAATTTATAAGGTTTACTTGAGGACAAGTAAAGGTTTAAGTGTGGGGATTGTATTTTTGAGTCATTTTAATGCTAAAACACACTAAAATGGGTAAAAACGGGAAAAAGATATTTCTAATGATTATGTCCAAGTTATGTATTAAACAGGATCAAAAATAGAGAAAATTTCAAAGTGGCTAGATGAAGCCCTCGGCGTGGTGATGATGAAGCCGCCGGCTTGGAGCTGAAAGTACCAGAATGTTCCAGAATTGATGTAAAATTGAAAGAACTTGTTGATCAAGAAAAAGGCAAGGAAGCCGCCGGCTTCCCTATGAAGCCGCCGGCCTGGTTGACACGGTTTCTCAAATTATCGACCAAGTTCAAGTAAAAATAGAAACAAAATCAAGATAAAATCAGAAAGATTTGGCGAATCAAGTGAAGCCGCCGGCCTGGACTGAAGCCGTCGGCTTGGATAAGACGGTTATATAGATTTAGCTTGCGGATAAAGTTTAACTTGCACGAGGAGTTACCGACTCAAGGTAAGCCGTCGGCTTCTCACTGAAGCCGCCGGCTTGGCCACCGCCCCAGAATTCTATAATTAAGGTCGCTGGTCTCAGTTTTCATATGTTCAGAAGTAGATAGTTTTTCCAGATTTTGTTAGGTCGTTTTCTAGGGGTTTTCTCTAAACCCTTAGGTTAGATTTACTTTTTGTAATAAAGATTCAAGATTTAATTCAAGTCTTTTTACATCTACCTTCTTTTCAAGGTATGATTCTCTCCTTTTTTTTTGTTTTATCTATTTTAGTTACTGTATTCGTTTCTGTTCGTCTTTTATTATGAACTAAACGTTCATAGTGATTACGTGGACGAAAACTAAACTTCATCTGGGAGTCAGATGAAGCCGCCGGCTTCACCCTCAAGCCGCCAACTTGGAGTGAAGGAAGCCGCCGGCTTCGTGCTTTATTCTGTGCAATTTCTGTATGGTTGAGTTTCTGTAATGATATTTGAATTGTTTTGAGTCTGTTTTGTTTGACTATACTTGTTTGCCATGCTTAGTGATTAAATAACATAATTTTAGGATTGATTAGTCCTTGATCCGATAATCTATTATTCGATTCTTGCTACTTGTTTAGATCTAGTCCATCAAACTTGTTAAATTGAATTGTATGCAACTAAGTTAAAGAACTTAATAGTGTTAAACTTATTTGATTTAAGTTACTCTTATATAATAGAAGTTAATATTGTTATGCTTAATCGAAGATCCTTCGTTTGGATTTGTTTAATTAATGATTGCATGAAAAATTAGTAGTAATTGACTTTCAGCTAGTAAGGTGAGTTGATCTACTTGGTGTTTAATAGCTTGTATAATTTGTCAGTCTATTTCATATTGATCCTCATCACAAGATTGATATGTATCATGTAATTGAATTAAACATGAAGAATTAACATGTTAGTTATGCACATCACATATCTAGCATATGCTTTAAGTCCTGCTTATTAATTAATACGCAACACTTGTCTTAACCTTCTTAGGGATAATAATTGGTCTATGATTATTATCTTGATTTGTGTTAATATAAGTTATGAAACTTATCTAATATGATTCCCGTATGAATTAATTGTCCATGTAATCACGTGTATCTTTACTTGTATCTTTATTTGTATTTTATTTTATTTTGAATCTTTAATTCCTTATTTTACTTTGTTTATCTTTAAAAGCAAACTCTTTCCTAAGAGATAAATCTATCCCATAAAAGACATAAAAATATATCTTTAATTCTTTAATAAGAATTAAATAATAAAACAACTCTTATCCATACCTAGCACTTCCTTGGGACAATAACCTAAAATACTACCTCTGATCGGGTTAGTTGCTCGTTAGGGTGTTAAAAGTGTAATAATAAAGGTTATATAGATTTAAAAGTTTAAAAGGCAAATTAAGCACTGCACACTTTTGCACATCACCGACTATAACTAGAAAGCAAAAGAAAACGAATAAACCGGTTCAAGGCGCCGAGAGATAAAGATTCGGAGAATTCATTAATAAAATTTGACGTTCAGGTTCGTTGGTTCGTGCTCGTACGCTTTTGGTGTGATCTAAATGGTATTTAATCTTGTGTGTATCTCGTACATTGGTTACCATCTCTATTTATTTCCTTTTGTTTATGTTTATTTTAAGTATTTGTCGTATGCTAGATTTCTTAGGGGGTGATTGGGTTTGCATTTTAAAAATTGATTATGCGTTTTAGATAATTAGATATAAATAATCACTTGTATCAAAACGTATTATAAATTAGTAGTGTTTGGATTTGATTATACTGTTTGATAGCACAATAATCAAATAATCAGTCTTTTGATTAGTGATCCAATGATAATATTCAAATTGTAACCACTTTGTTTTGATGATGACACCAAGTCTTAAGTTCTTAAAAGCGTATAGAATAACACAAGTTCACAAGTCTACATGATCTCTAGAAAATGACCAATACACATAATAAACAAGTCAAAATAGTCATTTGAAAAACTCAGGAAATACATAGTTTGGTCCACGGTCGACTGCATGTCTGTCCGTGGGTGTCCTGTACCTTGGTTTCTAAAGAACAAGGTACACAGTCCACTCCATGGCTGAACGTAGGTCAACCGCAGTTCTATCTATCCAAAGTTTTGACCAAATAAAGTTTGACCATTTCGGGGCATCAATAATCCACGAAACCTGTTTCAGCATGGTTAGAATAGTTGCCTTCTTCATATCCAAAAGTTTTTTGGTCTCTAGGATGTTAATCTCGCTTAATCTCACCAAATGATGTCTTAATTACACTTTAGCTTGTGATTAATGTTAACACATAAGTGTTGCTAAAATTTCCTTTTGCAAGTCATCTTTTTTAAATCTAAAATAATTGTAGACATGATTAGGATAGTCATTAAAGTCCCAACTAAAGAGATGCTCTCCACTTGATTAATCACTAAGCATTAGTTACATGCTTAAATATGTGATTAGTGTAACTTCCTAGAATTCTTCATGCAAAACAAATGGGTCTTATTTAGAAAGTTTCAAATGACCAAAGAATGCATATACTTGCAATTAAATGTTGACAAAAGCCTTGAAGACTTGTGATATGAACTTTAGAAGCTTGTGTTTTGTCAAATGATCAAAATTCTGCATTTTCCATAAAGAGAAATCAATGACACACTAGAAGTACAATGGGGCTTTCCTCTTTTAAGCCAATGTCAACTTCCAAGAATACATCCAAGATAAAAGGGGTTATGCAGGTCATTCTAGAGGTTTTTGGCTTCTAATTGCAACCATCCAATAAGGGAAAGTGACAATTTTAAAGGTCTCAAAGGGCTACAAATTCAGAGGTCAGAAACCTGCATGGTCGACCCACGATCGACCGTGAGGTGAGCCGTACATGGCCGGGTTTGAATTTCTCTTACCTATAAAAGCCAAGCCTTGGAGCATTTGAAGACTCACATCTTGGATTTACATTTTCATATATTTACTGATATCATTCAAATATTATTGTAAATTATTTAGAGTGATTCTAGCAAGAGTGATTGTAAATTTAGTTGCGAGTTTACTTGTATACTATCTTCTTAAAGTGATCTAGAAGATAGTTAAGGTTTCACTAAGTTGGAGAATTAAGATCTTGTAGTAAGAGCATTTGGTGATTTTGAATTCTTCAAAGGGACGTAAGGCTTCATAAGTTGCGTCTTATCGAAGAGCTACTGTTGTATCCGTATACTCCACCGAGTTTGGAGTATCGTAGTTAAACAAACTCCCAATTCGTTAGAATTGAGGAGTGGATTATGGAAGACTAGTTAACATCTACTTGTGAACAAACAAATCAAATCACACTATAGTCATTTCAAGTTCTAAATCGAAAAACTTTGTAAAAATCAACTAAGAAACTATTTACCTCCCCCCTCTAGTTACTTACAATTGGTATTAGAGCGGTTGCTCTAAACGTTTTGCTAAAATTATCATGTAAAGCTAAGAAAATAATTTTTGCAAACTTTTGAGTTAAAGATCATGGAACAAAAAAATTTGAGATCTTGAGTTACAGTGAAGGTTCCTCCATGCAAAGACTTCCACTACTTGAGAGTGAAGGATTTTGCTATTGAAAGCAATGATTTAAAACCTATGTCCATGCAAAGGACATAGACGTTTGGAACATCATTGCTAATTGTGATTATCTTCCATTCCAACTTAGTGAAGATAGGAAAACTTAAATAATCATACCTGAAGCTAGTTGGTCCAAAGAAAATAAAGCGGATGTAGGGAAAAAATACCAAGCTAAACTAGTCCTATTTAATGCTTTTCCTAGAAAAGAATATGAAAGAGTTTTTATGTTTAAAAGTGCAAAAGAAATATGGGATAGTTTAATCATTACTCATCAAGGGAATTGCAAGTTATTGAAAATAAAATTGAACTACTTGTAGCTCAATATGAACAATTTGTTATCTTAGATAATGAGAAATTTAATGTTGCCTATTCTAGATTTAACAATATTTGTTCATGTTTAAAAGCTCTAGGTCTATCTACACGAACAAGCAATATGTTCGGAAGTTCTTAAGAGTGTTGCCCTCAAAATGGAGACCTAAAGTGACGGCAATAGATGAGTCAAAGAATTTAGAAAAATTGTCTCTTGATGAGCTCATTGGAAACGTTAAAGTTCATGAGGTCATATTAGATAAAGATGAGGAAGCGGAAAAAGTCAAGAAAAAAGAACAAGTCAATTGCTTTAAAAGCCAAAGCAATTGAAGAATGTGAATACGTAGAGGATGAAGATGATATCCTATATGATGACGAACAACTTGCATTCATTATTCAATCATTCAAAAAATTCTAGCGAAGGCCCGGGAATAATGTTCGACCTCCAATGGATTCAAAAAAGGCACCTTTTGATTCCAAGAAGAAGTTTGTAAGGAAATGTTTCAGATGCGGTGACCCATATCACTTGATAAGTGAATGTCCCAAAAGGAAGAATGAGAAAGCATTTCATGGAGGTGCATGAGATGATGAAGAAAACGAAACTCAAGAAGAAGGAAAGGAAACATGCCTTATGGCCATTAAAGCACCAAGCTCGGAAGATGATAATGAAGCATGCCTTGTCGGACAAATCAACAATGATGTTTGCCTACATGGCGTTGTACAAGAAGAAGATTGGATAATAGATAGTGGATGTACAACGCACATGACGGGGAACAAATATTTCTTCACCAAGTACAAAGACGGTAAAAATGTCATAAATAGAATTAGGAAAAAGGGGCTTTACACATGCAAACTAAATGATTTCAAACACTTAGATATTTGTCTCACTTCCATTCATGACACTAACACTTTGTGGCAATGGAGACTTGGACAAGCAAATATGAAATTAATTCATAATATATCTTCCAAAGTAATGGTTAAAGACTTGCCTAAACTAAAAGATGAGTCATTTTTGTGATGCTTTTAAATTAGGAAAACAAGTCCATGCTAGTCATAAGCCTAAGAATTTCATTTCAACTAAAAGATACCTAGAACTTCTACATATAGATTTGTTTGGGTCATCATTCGTTTAAAGTTATGGGGGGGATTTTTACACTTTGGTGATCGTGGATGATTTTTCTAGATATACATGGACATTATTTATAAAACACATGTAACAACCCGTCTTTTTCCGTTTACTTTCCGTTTATTTATTTTAAAGTCCGTTATTAATTATAACATCTCTCCTTTACTCTACGTATTTAAGGTAATTCGTTTGATTAATTCACGCACCCGCTTTTAAACTCGAGGGACTAAACTTGCCAAGGGACCAAAGATTTGACTAGGTCAACTAGTCAAACTCTTCTCCTCCACTCACACATTCACCTCCCCATCTTCTTTTTACTTCTACTTTTTGCTCTCAAACACCCAAATCAAAGATTCATCATCTAAATTCGATCTAGCAATCCAACATCAAAACAAATTACATATTTGAAATCCTTGCATCTTCCTCTTCAATTCCATACCAATTTCATCTCTTTTGGGTAACTTACTGAAAACTCTAGAATTCATGTTCTTAGTGTGTTTAACTTAAAAGGGTGTTAATTAGTGTCTATGGCTCAAGTCTAACATGAATATGTAATTTATTTGCTTGTTCTTGTCATTTTAGTGTAACTAGCTTAAACTTGAAAAATGACTAGTTTGATCTTGAGATTTGGTTGTTTAAATGTTGTTAGATGTTAAAACTGCATGTATTAAATGTGTTACTAGCATCACTAGCTTCAATTTGGTATGTAGGTTGACTTGGAAAGACTCTATTAACATGATTGTTGAGTTTATGATTTTTGGTTAGGGTTTGGTAGCCTTAAATGTGAATTTTGATGCATTAAATGCTTTGCAATGTTGTTTGTAAGTGTTTAGTAGTATTGTATGCATAATTACCTACGAAACGGCGTATTATATGTGTGTGTTAAGTTTCTGAATCATTAATTACATTTATGAGCTTGAAACATTAAATGGCGAGCATTAAATGATCATTCGACGAGTTTTCTATTATCGTAAATGTTGGTTTTGGTTGATGAAATGTGTTTACTTGTATTCCTCGTTAAATTTACCTTTCCAATGATGTATGGCATACGTTTTAAGTGTTTACGGTTCATTAGTTATGTTTAAATGAAGTTTGGTTCGAGAATTGAACATTTGAAACAGCCAGGAACCAGCTCACGCCTATTGGAACGGCGCGGCCCTCATTCGGCGCGGCGCGGCATTTGCCGCGTTTGGGGGCTGTTCAATTGTCCTTTTTCACGTTAAATTCTAACTATGCTACGCACCTTCGATTAACATGTAACTTGTTCTAACATGCTCATATATGATTAATTAGCTCAGAAAAATTGTTCGAGACCCGACCCGAATGTGTTGACTTTTTCGTTGACTTTGACTTGACCAAAGTTGACTTTTATTCAAACTTAACCAATACTTTGTTTAATCGTTCTAACATGCTTTTATACTTATATCTTGCATGAAACTTGACAACTTGACTCACATGCTATATATAATCGAGTCATAACGAGCCATAGGATTAATTGAACAACTTTGACCGACTTCATACTTTACCAATATTAATACGACCTATTGTTTAGGTCAAGACTAGCATACATTCTTGCAGACGTTTACTTTGTGAAATACCTATATACTCGTGCACTCGAGGTGAGATCATAGTCCCATCTTTTCAAAACTTTTATTCTTTAAATCATGGGATGAGAAACATATACGTTTTATACTTTTATACTTTGAACACAAGTACAGAAACAAACATTCCGCATACGAGTTAGAACAAAAGGTCCCAATTCAATTATCATTAGTTACACTTGTAGGGTGTAAACGTGAACTTATGTTGTGTGGATCCATACGGGCTTGACGCGCCCTCATTTGGACGGTTCGCTACCGTTAGCGGATGAAATATATTTTCGGGTATAGTGTAGGTTTTAACACTATGATAACGGGGTTTGTAAAATAGTTAAGTCTTGATAATTGGGTGCTTGTGATCGTACAATAACTTTGGAATGTAAACGATTTGGATAATCAACTTTATATTAAATCTTGTGGTTCAATAAAATATACTTACTAAACCTATGATTTCACCAACGTTTTTCGTTGACAGTTTCTATATGTTTTCTCAGGTCCTTGAACTCTAAGTGATACATGCTTTCGTACTTTATTTTGATACTTGCTTGGATGTCGAGTATACATACATACATGAAGCGTCTTTTGACTTTACTTTAAATTGTGCCGCATAGGTTTCATTTGTACTTTAAACGTTGTGTTGTAACTAGTTGTTAAACTACTTTGTAAACTTTAAAACATCTTTACATTTGAAATGAATGCGACATATTTTGGTCAAACTTGGTTTTAAAGACTTATGACCACGTTACGGGACCCAAGTTGACGGCGCCGTCAATGACGATGTTGTCGGGTCGTCACATGTGGTATCAGAGCGTTGGTTGTAGGGATTTAGAGTTCATTGGTGTCAACCCCGAGTCATAAGGTGCATTAGTGAGTCTAGAATACAACCGACATATAGACTTGAAGTAGGACTTGCTTGACTACTTGTACATTTATACTTGAACTCTTCTATTCGTATCTAACTCTTATTTCATCTTAATCTCATGTTGTTTAAATTGATAGACAAGCCATCTTGACCTTATGAGGTAATGTCGAATGCACATATGAATTAGGGTAATATAATTGCTGGGATTATATTACGGTGACTCATATAGATGTTCCGATATTATAACATAAAGAATTAAGGGCGGGTCAAGGAAAATTTTTTCTCTATCTTTATTCCATATCACAATTAGTATTATTGAGAATACTAATCAACGATATTCTTGTGTCTTGAAGGATCAATGGCTCGCCGAGGTCAACGCAATACTCCTCCCGAAACTCCCGAACAAGCTCTTCAACGAATGATAGCCACCGCCGTAGATGCGGCCATGGCCGGTCACTCCTCTAACAACAATAACAACAATCACAACAACAACAACAACCATGGAGCCGGTAATTCAAACGAGCGATGCTCCTACAAGAATTTCATGGGGTGCGAACCTCACACTTTCGATGGAACCGGGAGACCGGTTGCTCTCACCCAATGGTTAGAGCAAACAGAAGCCGTTTTTAGCATAAGCGATTGTAGGGACCAAGACAAGGTCAAGTATTCCACTCACACTTTCGCCGGTATCGCTCTCACATGGTGGAATACATATGTACAATCGGTGTGTACCGATGAAGCCCACGCACTCTCTTGGGCCGAATTAAGAGAAAAGATGATCACCGAATACTTCCCACGTGAAGAGACTCGAAAGCTCGAAAACAATCTAAGAAGTTTAAAAGCAGTCTGAAATGTCCTCAAAGCTTATAATCAACGGTTTGCCGAGCTTGCCTTAATGTGTCCGGCCCTCGTGACTCCCGAGTCCCTAAGGGTTAAACTCTACATGGATGGCCTCCCTAAGAGCATTAAACACGGTGTAATGTCATCCAAACCCGCTAACCTACAAGAAACTTTAAAGATGGCTCGCCAATTGATAGAAACGGTGGATGAAATTGAAGTACCGGTACCAAAGGCTGACGATAAATCGAGTGGCAACAAAAGAAAGTGGGAAGCCCCTCAATCAAGCAACTACAACAACAACAACAACTTCACCAAGAAGCCCTTCCCTTCCGACGGCAAGAAAAGTTATGCCGAAAATCAACCATTTTGCAACAAGTGCCACAAACATCATTATGGTGAATGTGGCAAGCCATTTTGTAACAAGTGTCAAAGAAGTGGCCATGTGGCCAATGAGTGTAGAAATACCACCCCCGTCGCTCAAAAGGGGCCCAATGCACCAAAAACAGGTGTTTGTTATGAATGTGGCCAACCGGGTCATTATAAGAATGCATGCCCAAAGAAGAAAGCTAACCTCAATGCACGCAGTTGAGCTTTCAACATTAACACCGAGGAGGCCCGAGATGACAATGAACTAGTCACGGGTACATTTCTTCTTAACAACTCTTATGTTTCTTGCTTATTCGATTCAGGTGCCTATAAGAGCTTTGTATCCAAGACCTTGACTCATTCTTTTTGCACTCCACCACTCCCATTAGATACTACTTATACCATTGAAGTGGCCAATGGGAAACTATTGTGTGCTGACAAATTTTATCAGGGGTGTACGTTAAACTTATTGGGTAAAGAGTTTGAAATTGACTTGATACCTATAGAACTAGGGAGCTTCGATGTAATAATTGGTATGGATTGGTTAGCCAAAATGAAATCTCACATCCTTTGTGATCTTAAAGCAATCCAAATTCCCATCGAGAATGGTGAAACCTTGATTGTCTATGGCGATAAGAGTTGCACCGGATTCAACCTTGTTTCGTGCCTTAAAGTTGAAAAATATCTTCGTAAAGGTTTTTTTGTGATCCTAGCCCACGTTAAGAAAGTCGAGGCCGATGAGAAGCATATCGATGATGTGCCAATTTTTAGTGACTTTTTCGATGTCTTTCTCGAAGAATTTTCGGGTCTTCCACCTCATCGACCGGTTGAATTCCAAATCGATCTTATTCTGGGAGCCGCACCCGTAGCACGTGCACTGTATAGACTTGCTCCATCTGAAATGCAAGAATTACAAAGTCAAATTCAAGAACTACTTGACTGTGGTTTTATCCGACCTAGCCATTCACCATGGGGTGCTCCAATTTTATCCGTTGAGAAGAAAGATGGATCCCTACGAATGTGCATCGATTATCGTGAACTAAATAAATTGACGGTTAAGAACTGATATCCTCTTCCATATATTGATGACCTCTTTGATCAACTACAAGGGTCTTGTGTATATTCAAAAATCGATCTCCGCTCAGGTTATCATCAACTAAGGGTTAAGGGGGAAGATGTCTCCAAAACCGTTTTTCGGACTCGTTATGGTAGTTATGAGTTTCTTGTAATGCCATTCGGACTCGTGCTTGAACTCTTGAGACAAGAACGACTCTATGCCAAATTCTCCAAGTGCGAATTTTGGTTAAGGGAAGTTCAATTTCTTGGTCATATTGTAAGTTATCAAGGTATTAAAGTTGATCCCGCAAAAAATCGAAGCCATTAGTAAATGGGAAACCCCTACTACTCATACTCATATTCATCAATTCTTAGGCCTCGCCGGGTATTATCGTAGATTCATCGAAAATTTCTCTTTGGTTGCACGTCCTCTAACCGCGTTAACTCACAAAGGAAGGAAATTTGTTTGGGCAACTGAACAAGAGTCCGCATTTCAAATCTTGAAGAAAAAGTTAACCACCACTCCTATCTTGTCTCTTCCTGAGGGCAATGATGATTTTGTTGTATATTGTGATGCCTCAAAACATGGTTTTGGGTGTGTATTGATGCAACGAAAGAAAGTTATTGCTTATGCCTCTCGACAATTAAAAATTCATGAACGGAACTACACGATACATGATCTCGAACTTGGAGCCGTTGTCTTAGCACTCAAAATGTGGAGACACTATCTTTATGGAACCAAAAGTACCATCTTCACCGACCACAAAAGCTTCCAACACATCTTCGATCAAAAACACCTAAACATGAGACAACGACGGTGGATTGAAACTTTAAACGATTACGATTGTGAACTTCGTTACCATCCTGGGAAGGCAAACGTAGTAGTCGATGCCTTGAGCCGAAAAGAAAGAATGGTGCCTCTTCGCGTCCGAGCCTTAAACATCACCATCCACACCAATCTCAATAGCCAAATCCGAGTAGCCCAAGATGAGGCTCTCAAAGATGAAAATATTTCACACGAACACTTGAACGTTCTCGTCTCTCGATTCGAAGTTAAGGAGACCGGACTCCGATATTTCGCCGGAAGAATTTGGGTGCCTAGTTATGGGGATTTACGAAGCCTTATTCTGGACGAAGCCCATAAGTCAAGGTATTCGATTCATCCCGGTGCCGGTAAGATGTAACACGATCTCAAAGAACAATATTGGTGGTCGAACATTAAAAGGGACGTTGCTACTTATACGAAAAAGTGTTTAACATGCTCCAAAGTTAAAGCCGAACATCAAAGGCCGTCCGGGTTACTTCAACAACCCGAAATTCTGCAATGGAAGTGGGAAAGAATAACGATGGACTTTATCACAAAACTACCAAAAACGGTGGGCGGTTATGATACCATTTGGGTTATTATTGACCGTCTCACCAAATCCGCCCACTTCCTAGCCATGAAAGAAACCGACAAAATAGACAAACTTGCACAACTTTACATAAAAAAGATTGTATCCCGTCACGGTGTACCCTTATTGATCATTTCTGACCGAGATGCCCGTTTCGCTTCTAGATTTTGGGGTGCCTTACAAGAGGCTTTGGGGACACGTTTAGACATGAGCACCGCATACCATCCGCAAACCGACGGACAAAGCGAATGCACGATTCAAACTTTGAAGGATATGTTACGAGCTTGCGTTATCGATTTCAAAAAAGCTTGGGAAAAGCATTTGCCTCTAGCCGAATTCTCTTACAACAATAGTTATCACGCGAGTATTAACGTCGCTCCTTTCGAAGCATTATATGGCAGCAAATGCCGCTCTCCTATTTGTTGGGCCAAAGTAGGTGACAAGCAAATCACCGGACCCGAACTCATTCATGAAACAACCGAGAAGATAGTTCAAATCCAAGATAGGCTCAGGATGGCCCGTAGTCATCAAAAGAGCTATGCCGACGTTAGACGAAAAGATCTCGAGTTCCAAGTGGGTGATCTTGTAATGCTAAAAGTCGCACCTTGGAAAGGTGTAATCCGTTTCAGGAAACATGGAAAGCTAAATCCGCGATATATTGGTCCTTTTGAAATCTTGGAGCGTATTGGACCCGTTGCTTATCGTTTAGATCTTTCGATTCAATTGAGCTCCGTTCATCCTACTTTTCATGTATCAAACTTGAAGAAGTACCTTGCCGAACCCGAACTCGTCATCCCTCTCGAGGAGCTTACTATCGATGACAAACTACATTTCGTGGAAGAACCGGTTAAAATTGTGGACCACTCCGTTAAGACGCTAAAACAAAGTAAAATCCTAATTGTCAAAGTTCGTAGGAATGCCAAAAGGGGACCCGAGTTTACTTGGGAAAGACAAGATCAAATGCAAAGAAAGTATCCTCACTTATTCGTTGAGTTGGCAACGCAAGATCCCGAGGAGGAAGCAACGCCTACTACATCTACCTAAATTTCGGGACGAAATTTCTTTTAAGGAGTAGGTAATGTAACAACCCGTATTTTTCCATTTACCTTCCGTTTATTTATTTTAAAGTCCGTTATTAATTATAACATCTCTCGTTTACTCTACGTATTTAAGGTAATTCGTTTGATTAATTCACGCACCCGCTTTTAAATTCGAGGGATTAAACTTGCCAAGGGACCAAAGATTTGACTAGGTCAACTAGTCAAACTCTTCTCCTCCACTCACTCATTCACCTCCCCATCTTTTTTTTACTTCTACTTTTTGCTCTCAAACACCTAAATCAAAGATTCATCAACTAAATTCGATCTAGCAATCCAACATCAAAACAAATTACATATTTGGAATCCTTGCATCTTCCATATAAATTCCATACTAATTTCATCTCTTTTGGGTAACTTTATAAAAACTCTAGATTTCATGTACTTAGTGTTTTTAACTTAAAAGTGTGTTAATTAGTGTCTATGGCTCAAGTCTAACATGAATATGTGATTTATTTGCTTGTTCTTGTCATTTTGGTGTAACTAGCTTAAACTTGAAAAATGACTAGTTTGATTTTGAGATTTGGTTGTTTAAATGTTGTTAGATGTTAAAAGTGCATGTATTAAATGTGTTACTAGCATCACTAGCTTCAATTTGGTATGTAGGTTGACTTGGAAAGACTCCATTAACATGATTGTTGAGTTTATGATTTTTGGTTAGGGTTTGGTAGCCTTAAATGTGAATTTTGATGCATTAAATGCTTTGCAATGTTGTTTGTAAGTGTTTAGTAGTATTGTAAGCATAATTACCTACGAAACGACGTATTATATGTGTGTTTTAAGTTTCCGAATCATTAATTGCATTTATGAGCTTGAAACATTAAATGGTGAGCATTAAATGATCATTCGACGAGTTTTCGATTATTGTAAATGTTGGTTTTGGTTGATGAAATGTGTTTATTTGTATTCCTCATTAAATTACCTTTCCAACGATGTATGGCATGTGTTTTAAGTGTTTACGATTCATTAGTTATGTTTAAATGAAGTTTGGTTCGAGACTTGAACATTTGAAATAGCCAGGAACCAGCTCACGCCTATTGGCGCGGCGCAGCCCTCATTCGGTGCGGCGCGATATTTGCCGCGTTTGGGGGCTGTTCAATTGTCCTTTTTCACGTTAAATTCTAACTCTGCTACGCACCTTCGATTAACATGTAACTTGTTCTAACATGCTCATATATGATTAATTAGCTCAGAAAAATTGTCCGAGACCCGACCCGAACGTGTTGACTTTTTCATTGACTTTGACTTTACCAAAGTTGACTTTTATTCAAACTTAACCAATACTTTGTTTAATCGTTCTAACATGCTTTTATACTTATATCTTGCATGAAACTTGACAACTTGACTCACATGCTGTATATAATCGAGTCATAACGAGCCATAGGACTAATTGAACAACTTTGACCGACTTCATACTTTACCGATATTGATACGAAATATTGTTTAGGTAAAGACTAGCATACGTTCTTGCACAAGTTTACTTTGTGAAGTACCGATATCGGCTAAAAAGTCATGTTTTTACCCCCGATATTGAGTCCCAAAAGCATAAAGTTCAAAGCTTTGTCGGCAAAATAATCATTTTTTGATTAAATATGTAGGTAAAGTAATTACAAAGACTATGCAAAAAGAATCAAGAGAAATAGAGCTAAAACGAAGATTCTAGAGTGAAAACGGTGAAAGACAAGAAATCAAGTTACGATCCAGTGAATCAAAGCCTGACCAGCACCAGATACGGGCCACCATACGGCCTGCCATACGGCCCAGCAAACGCCTCCAAAAAACGGGCTGCCAGCCATACGGCCGGCCAAATACAGGCCACCATACGGCCTGCCATACGGCCTGTAGGCCGTATTTTGGAAATTTCCTAGTCTATTTAAAGGGTTTTTTGTCATCCAATTTCCACACACCTCTCTTCACTCTCTCACTACAATACACTTTCTCCCACTAGAGCTTTCAAGGCCTTCTCACCTCCGAGCGACAAATTAAGTACCCGGAGGCGAACGCCGAAGGTTGTAATAGGAGCGTGCTAGAGGTTGTCAGCACTTGTAATGGTTCAGATCTCGTCTGTAAACGGTGAACGCTTTCCTTAATTTAATAAAGTTATTATCTTGAGTTGCTTTCACTTTGCATGATTATCTATCTGTTACAATTATTTATCATGTGTTGAATATTTTATCTGAAACTGATCATGTTGTTATGCTGAAACCTTGACGGTTTAGAAGTTTAATTTACGGATCACCCTTTCCGCATATTCACGTGGCTATAACCTAGTATTAGGACTTGATCAACCCTAGGATACAAGGTAAGTAGTTATGTGTGCTTAACGTCACAATAGGGATATGTAACACCCTGTTTCTGTTTCTGCCTTTTCAGTGTTTGGGACGCCGTCCAGAATGGGGGACGCCGTCCAGCAGTGAAGGACTGGACGCCGTCCAGAATGTTGGATGCCGTCCAACTTGTCTGTCGGGCCAGCTGTTTTACTTTGAGATATTTAGAGGGGCAAAATGGTATTTTCACATGTGGAACGAGTTAAGGCCACAAGATCAGTTCTTGGAGCCTCATTTGCTCCACTAACACCCACACAAGCCCTCTCATCTTGTTCTAGTGAAAGAGTAAGAGTTTAGAGAGAGAGAGAGAGAGGTTGATTTGGAGAAGAAGGAGTCGGATTCTCACCAAAGCTCGGGTTCTAAAGTTGTTCATCTCGCTCCTAGCTACGTTGCGGTAGTTATGGTAAGCTCAAACTCCGAATTTCATTTGTTAGATTTGATATTCAAGTTAGGGTTTTGAGCTAGTTTGTTGTGAAACCCTCTTAGATGATGAAATGAGTTTATGGTGACTAGTTATTCTTGTCACTTGGCGGGTTTTGGGTTGGATGACGTTTTGTCCTTGATTAGGCTTTGATCTTGAGTTTAATCACTAGGTTTAGTGATTATGGAAGTGTTGGAACACTTTTTGGTGTGTTGTAACAACCCAAATCCGTTTAACCAAAAACGGAGTACATTTATTTTTTTTATTAGTTAGGTCCCATTAATATAATACATTTTCAACTTTGTTTTAATCGAAACATAACATCATAATGATACGTTTAACAATCTATCATGACCCTTGGCACACAAATTACACTTTACAAAATCATTTGTAATAATGACCCGATCACAAGAAATACGGGTTAAGACTCAATAACCCAACCCAATACCAAGAGCATAATCCCGGGGACTACCAAATCCCCCATCCGCGTTCCAAAAGCTACCCCGTCGAGCCCAAGCGCTCCTAAGCATCTAGTCTACAACTAGCTAGCTTCATAATCACAATACCTGTAAAAAGGTAAACAACGAAAGGGGTAAGCATAAAGCTTAGTGAATGCAATAATTATACATATACATATATAATATACCTACTTGCAAACACTTACACAAATACCTCATACACGCTAGCAATTTACATGGCATACCATCGCAAAGTATATCGCTAAATCTCCAAGACCACAAGCTAGCATAAACAATAGCATATATAACTCGAACAATATAATATGCTACACTACAACACATAACCATGGTTAACCAATCGTACAAGGGAATGGTACTTCGAATTTCCCATCGGTGTTCCCAACAACCGTTAGTGTACAACGAAATATATCACTAACCCCTGAGTGGTATCGAACGCCCGAACTTTAAACCCACCCGTCACGTGTAATGTGGTATCGAACGCCCGAACTTTAAACCCACACTTCACGCCCACACACATATATGACATGGTATCGAACGCCCGAACTTTAAACCCATATCATATAATGACTCGATGTGGTATCGATCGCCCGAACTTAAAACCCACATCGAATCTCGTACAAGTAAATACATTATATACACACATGTATAATCATTCCACTCACCTCGTGAACTCGATCATTACAAACCATGCGCGAAATCCCCACCACACGCGACCGAGCAAGATTTTACCTATAATACGCATATAGGTATACACATAATCAATATACAACCTCATTTGGACTCTCGACCCCCCCAAATGAACAACAAGTGCAAAATATACCCTTTTGCACTTTTAACGCTACCCGAAGGTCCAAAACTAACGAGACTAGTTCTCGCGTTCTCGAAATACCCAATTATGTCAACTTTAACCTTTAAACGCATACTAGCTCGTATTTTACACAAAACCCATTCCATGGTTGACCAAGTTTGACTTTATTGCTAAAACACCAAATTTTAACCTAAAATCACTTCTCGCGAGTAATTACATCAAAAGCATCATTTAACACTTAACAAAAGTGTTTAACATCCAATTAATCCAAATTAGTGTCATCCTCAATTTTGACCCAATTCAAATTGCTCATTTTGACCAAAGACATAAAACGCCCCAAAATCACTAACGACTAGTGATTATATTTCCAAGACAACCACTAACACTTAAATCAAGTATTTACCTACTTGATTTACCAAAACTTGACTTAAAACTTAATTTGACAACGAATCGAGCTTACTTGTTCCGAAATACCCATTTGACCCGTTTTGACCTAAATTAGGGTTTACACCCAAAAACCAAGTCAACACAAATGTTCTAACGTTTAACCAACACACGCAAGACCCAAACTCATAATTTCATCACTCGAAACCCACTTTGACACATAAACCCTAATTTTGACCCATTTCAAAATTAGTCAACTCAAATACACCCAAAAGGGTTCCAACGCGTCCAAAATCACTAAACTAAGTGATTACACCCAAAACCAAAGCCTAATCATGGTCAAAACGTCAATCAACCCAAAACCCGCCATGTGTCAAAAATAACTAGTTTCCATAAACCCACTTCATCATTTAAATGGGTTTTACAACTAAAAAGCTAAAAACCCTAACTTGAATACCAAATCATAAAGATGAATTTCGGAGTTAGAACTTACCATCACTATCACAACGTAGCCGTGAACGAGGAGAACAACTTTAACTCTTGAGACCCGACCCGAATCACTCTTCTTCATCCCCGATTCGAGCTTTCTCTCTCTAAACCCTTTACTCTCTCTAGGGTTTGGGGTGTGAGTGGGAGGGAAGAAATGAGAAGGAAATGAGGTTTAGATGAGATTGGGATCAGTTTTATGGCCAAAGACCCGTCCATATATGAAATACCAACTTTGCCCCTCATTTAACTCATTAAAAGGCTGAAAAGTACCAGAACGTGCCTATTGTCGCGCCGCGGAGCAGATTTGTCGAGCCGTGGCCCAAAGGGTGATTTTAGATCACTTTTTTTAAGATTTATGACCTTCAAAATAGGCATTTGTCGTGCCGTGGCCATTTTGGTCGTGCCGCGGCATTTGCCTGTTTCATCCGGACTTCAGCAAACTTGTTTTGGCCATAACTTTTTAACCATAACTCCGTTTTCGATGAATCAAATATTGTTGGAAACGTAATGAGATTTACTATCCAATGGTAAGGTTTTAGAACCTTAACTCCAAATTTATTTGGAACTCAAATATACGCTTACAAGCCTCGTAATTCGAATGACGTCCAAAATAACGTATAACTGAAAAACGGGTGTTACAACTCTCCCCCACTTATTTCGATCACGTCCTCATGATCCTCGTCACTTAAATAATCCGGGCCTACACCCAACGGTCCTCCGACACCCTCTAAACTCGTTGTCCATAACAAATCCCAATAACCCTTACATACAACAGGGACCACGCCCTACGATCCTACGAAACATAACCACACTCGTCATCTATAATATCTTCCGTAATCTGAAAATTTCCCCACACGCTAATAATCACTAGCGTGCATTACCGCAACCAGCGGTATCTCATACACTCAACGTCAAAATACGGGAAACACCATTATATTCCATCAAATTCTCCCGGTTACAACTCGCAACAAGCTACATCCATAACCATATCACCCAACGCGATCTACTAAATTCACTACGCCGTGAACTAAGTCTTGCATTAATCCAATCGAGAAGGATCCCGGCCTCATTAAAACTCCGTACTTCGTTGGTTCATAAACACATCACTCAACCGGTCAATCACGAATGTTCTCCGAATCAAGAACCAACTTCCCCTGTCTGTACCACCAGGTCATTCCTTCAATGAAGAAATCTCGGTATCACCAACTAATCACACTAGGGATACAAACTTTCCCATGAATTAATCCGCACACGATCATCAGTCTCTGGATTAATCCAGGACAACAATAATACACCACGTTCTAAACAAAACATCAACACTCGACACAGGGTTTCTCCCCTAAACCCAACAACACATCCATACAAAACGGCTTCCTAGCACTAGCATGGAAACTATTTGTGTACTAGAATCCTGTCAATAGCGAATTATCATCCCAACAATTCGCAATTCGTCACGCGACCTTCAAAAGTATTCACCAACACTCGGTAAATCCTCTTACCTAGACCGTCCGTTAAGGATAGCCTTGACATTTCAATGCAACCAACACGTCACATCACTAGGGAACACACCCCCGCAAAGAAACAATATCCGCGTGTCTCTATGTGAGACAATCGGAACCGGCACTCCGCACCTCACAATAGTCCATAAAATGGAATAATCCACTGACAATTTCCACGATCACGTTTCCCGAAAGGGAATATATAGTATCCATACCGAAATCGAACTCGTACCTACTCAACAGTACTATCCGGGTTTCGCACCAACCCAAATTTTTTTTTTCCATCAAGAGAACACCTGCAACGACAGTTACATTCTCTCACGTCCGTGATCTCAAACTTCACACTTGGTCTCATACTTCACTTGGTACTGCACGACCACCTTATACAAGAAGACTTACGCTTCACTTGATCTAACACCACTGGAGATTCCTCGGACGGTAGTAAAAACTCCCCCATTTAGGATTTATCTCTCCATTCTCACCGCCAAGATGATAACATCCAGCGGAATTGTAATTTCACATCACACCTGACCATTCTCACCGTTGGTCATAAACATTAAATCACCGCAAATTCACTTTAGGCTCTTAGAGCCGACATGTACTATCACTTGAGACGTCGTACACGCGACGACATCGCACCGTCATACCACAAATCATAATTTAAAGCTCTTCATCGTTCGCAAAGCCAACTCCACTAAAGTCCCACACACGCCTCTATGACTAGGCATATGCCACTCCGCTTAATCAGTCGTGCATCACAGTCGAGATCACCCGACCTTCTATGCAACGAACCATTATCAACAATTGCTCACTCTCATGGGGAAGAGTGACCAATCCGACACAATAATTGCATTGACCGCAATATCAATGCTTCATCATAACCTTCGACCTAATCGACCATTAAGCCCATCACCGGCTCACCGGTCATCCTTAATCGTCCATCACATAAGAGCAACAAGATTCGCTCATCTGCCACTTCATAAGAAGTATTTACTGCAATGCTCCTAAACTTCGACTTTTGCAACCGTTGAATTACTATCACCCGTCGATCACTATTTAAAATCTTCGATGCTTCCAAAGGGTATCTCACAGGCACCCTAAGCACAAAGTGATCACACCATCACCGGAGTTGAACATTACACTAGCAGGTATAAGAAGGCACCTGACGCCGTGTCATGCAGACTCCCACCACAATCAACCGAATTTTTTTTAAAACTCGATCTTTAGGTTTCATACACCCGATGTCACCCAGCTCTCAATAATAATGACCCGCAGTCATACCTACCCGGAAAACCTTACGGTTTATCGTCTTATCGAAATTTCCTAGCGATCACACGCTACCCGCAATTTCTGCAAGGCCAAATGATATAGCCACACGAAACCTTTCATCTAACGCTAAAGAGATGCTTGGAAACACCAAGTCTTACACTCTTCCGCACATCTCAATAAAAACCACTACTACAAGGGATATTCCATTAGGAATGTTACCTTATAAGCCACAACACACTAACACAATCATCGTCATGCGGGTCCCATTCCCATGAGTTTAACGACCCGAAGACTCCTCGATTCGCCAATTCCAAGGCGACTCACAACTAGAATCCTAACACGATTCTCTAACCACACACTCTTCCGAGTGTAACTCAAAACTACAATCATTAGACTTGTCGCATTCCATTACGGAATTTAAATCCTCGACGCACACACACGCATACAATAAAACGGTCATTCTAGTTACGATGGGTAACTAAAACCAATAAGAATCTTAACAGTGCACCCACTACTTAGGGTGACTAAGCACGCACCAAACTCGTGAGTTGCTCACTCACCTTAGCTAACCAGATCCACCGTAACACTTCCCGACTCGCAATGAACTCGACGTGACAACAATCACATCACCCGAGACAACTATAACTGATAAGGCTAAAAAGGAACATATATTTCATAGCAATATCGCTCCTAAATAATAGATTTTTGTATGTAATTGTATTATATTTTCATTGTAATTGTTTAAATAAATAAATGTGAAGACGAAGCACGAAGATTAAAGAATTGAAGAAAAAGTGCCACTAAAGCCATAGTACACTTAAAAGTGCCACTAAAAAGTGAGTAAAAGACTCGCACGGATTTTGAAATTTAAGGAGAACAATTTTTGTGCAAATTACAAACCGCGAAACGTAAAGTGCACGATATAAAATAGTACGAAAGGACGTTTGAAAATTCGGAACCAGGACATGAGTCAACTCTCAACGCTCGACGCAACGGACTAAAAATTACGAGTCAACTATGCACGAGAATATAATATAATATTTAAATAATTATATTAATTATTTAAATATTATAATTATATAAATAATATGTCGGAAAAGCAAAGTTCCAAACTTGGATGAGCTGTATTCACGATCTCCGCGACTCGCGGAGATCCCAGCCTTTTTCTATCGCTACTCGCGGAGCACAAGATTTCAGAAATGCCTATAAAAGGCTCGAGCATTTGGCCGAGTAAAATAACATAATAATAATAATACTCCGTAGTATAATATAAATAAATATAATATATATATATATATATATATATATATATATATATATATATATATATATATATATATATATATATATATATATATATATAGTATAGATTAGTGTTATATTAGATTAGTTTGGGTTATGTAAAAGTTATTTTTACGGGTTTTTAAAGTCGAAATTCTGTCCGTGTAACACTACGCGATAAATACTCAATGTAAGTTATGTTCTCCTTTTTAAATTAATGTCTCGTACTTAAGTTATTATTATGCTTATTTGAGCCAAAGTAATCATGATGTTGGACTAAATATTAAAGACGGGGTAATTGGGCTTTGTACCATAATTGGGGTTTGTACAAAAGAACGACACTTGTGGAAATTTGACTATGGGCTATTAATGGGCTTTATATTAAATTAACGATACCTCATTAATTTAATATAAAGGTTATGATTTTACATATCTATATATAACCACATACGCTTAATCGGACACGATGGGCGGGATATTTATAAGTACGAATTATTGTTCATTTGACCGGACACGGGGATGGATTAATAGTCAATGGACTCATTAAAACAGGGGTGTATTACATTCAAGGGTAATTGGTGTAATTGTTAACAAAGTATTATAACCTTGGGTTACACGCAGTCGATATCCTGGTATAATTATTAAACAAAGTATTAAAACCTTGTTACAGTTTAAGTCCCCAATTAGTTGGAATATTTGACTTCGGGTATAAGAATAATTTGACGAGGACACTCGCACTTTAAATTTATGACCGATGGACTGTTATGGACAAAAACCAGACGGACATATTAAATAATCCAGGACAAAGGACAATTTACCCATGGGCATAAAACTAAAATCAACACGTCAACCATCATGGTTACGGAAGTTTAAATAAGCATAATATATTTTATTTCATATTTCCTCGTACTTTTATTTATTGTCATTTTAATTATTGTTATTTATTTTATATTGTTATTTAAATATCGTCATTTACTATACGCTTCGCTTAAAATATAAATCGACAAACCGGTCATTAAACGGTAAACCCCCTTTTATATATTATTATATATAATTATATATATTTTGTACAAATATAGTTGTTTAAAAATATAGTGTGCAATAAGCCCACTCCATGTGGAACGAACCGGACTTCCTAAAAACTATACTACTCTACGATTAAGTACACTGCCTATAGTGTTGTAGTAAGGTTTAGGTATATCCCATTTGTAAATAAATAATTAAAACTTGTGTAAAATTGTAGCATATTTAATAGTATTTCCTAGTAAAAATATAAACTATTTCGTACCCCTTAGCTATAACATCAAGTTTTTGGCGCCACTGCCGAGGAATCGGCGAAACGCTATATTTTTAATATATATTTGTATAAATATATTTTTAGAAAAACAATATAAAATTAAAAAAAAAAAAAAACGTTTTACATCCTCCGCGACTTGCGGAGTTGTAAGGCAAGTGGAACCGCGACTCGCGGAGCCGCCCTGTCTGACGCGCCTGAAACCCTAAACCAGCATTTATTACGGTATATTATTATTTATTATTATTAATAAAACCTAAATTAGTTAATTAATTTATTAATTAGTTTTAGTTTTATTATTATTTTGTTTATTTAGTTTAATTAGTTTTATTAAATTATAAAATTAATAGTTTTATTAAATAAATAATATAAAAATAATATTTTATAAAAATTGTACTTTTTACGGATTTTAGTATATTTTTATATTTTGTCCCTTTTTATTTGTTTTTAGCGTAATATTTGTATGTTTTTCGCTCGTATTTAGTTTTAATCCATAGTTTTTGCCATAGTTATTTTTACTTCTAGATTTTTAGGCTTTGCCGTAAAATCCCTTAAGTGCTATTTCTTTAGACTAAGATTTAGGTGCTTTAGAATTTTGCGACGATTTTAAAATTTTAGTGCCTTTTAAGTCACGACGCGCTATTTTCTTATTTTTATTTTTCGACGTTTTTTTTTTACGCGCATTCTTTTTCTTTCTTATTTCTCGACGCTTTAGTTTTTAGGACTTAGAAATTTTCTCTATTTCTTATCTAATATCTCAAACGGAAAGAAAAATTATTTGAGTGGTTAAATTAATGGACGTTGACAATTTTCTGCTTCGTAGTAATAGTTGGATTTGTTAGTGGCTGAGTTGTGAGCTTTCGATTTAAAGGGTTCTGGCTCCCTGCTGCATCTTTTGGCTATTCGAAACGTGGACAAAAACAAAAAAGTCTATTAATTGGACAACTTATATAAGTTTTTCTATTTTTATAACTAATAGGATAATTAGTAAATGCACCACATTGTAGCTAAAATTTGGCCATCGCAATAAAATGGAAAATTTTGAAAACAAGGCTATGGAAACTCTTTTTGATATCCAAAATCAATTAAATCAACACTCTCAAACGGGTGTTGATGACAATTCGTTCGGTCAATCTTGGATCACGAATGACGAAGCAATAACTGGTTGTGAAATCTGTGGAGATTATCACTCAACATGGGAATGTTATTATTATGTTCCTATGGAAAATTACGCACCCATGGAACCTGAATGGAATGATTATGAGGAATGCAATTCTAATTGGGATTATTCTCAAGAATATATCCAAACTCAACAACCAGTAGACGAGGAAAATTATGTGTCTGAAAATTTATTAGCCAATATGAAAATCAAACTCGAAGAACTTGATGCTCAAAATGAACAAATGAGAGAGTTTGTAAATAGGCAAGCTGAAACTCTATCAGATTACACACCTATTGATCTGAGGAGTCATGTGCAAGAAAATCTCATATCATCGAATTTTGATGAATTCGAGAGCTCCGAAATCACCAATTATCCCGATGATACTTTTTATTCAGCTTTAGCAATTTCACAACATATCGACACATTAGCCTCAACCGACGAAATCATCGATCCATCTATGGATGAAGAAGAAGTAAGGATGACAAATTGGTACTCTTGGGAAAATGATAACATTGAAAATTTTACCCCCGAGACAAAAATGGTGGGACCGATAAGTACCGTTAATGAAGAAGAATTTGCTTCAATCCAGCCACAACCTTCCAACCCAATATTCTCAATAGACGAGTCATCTACCAAAGATGAACTACAAGCTGTAATAGATATTGACACCTCGAATTTCACCCAATTGGGTAATAGAGGTGAAAACTTTGATTCCGAGAATGAACGAAAGGAAGTGTTAGGAATTGTCCACCCTATAGAAATATGTATGTCGGTGTATATCGATCCATTTGACCAAGAACCAGAAAAGAGACATATCCATTTACTAAAAGCTACACTTAAAAAAGAATTAAGTAGTGATATTCGGGTGGGTCTAAACTTTAAACCCATTGATATATTTTATACCACCCAAGATGTAAATAACTGGCTCACTATTTTAATTCGTGAAACTTATTCTACCGACTTCACATGTCGTCAGCTAAGTGTAGGGAAGTCTAACCCCACTTAACGTTAAATTAGGGGTTCGGGTTAGTGCATAACTCGTTAATAAAAATGCATGATGAGTTAGGGTAAAAGACATATTTTCAAAACTTAGATAACAGTTCAGAAAAGCAACCATTTTTGAAGAAAAACATGTGTGATAAAACAAGAAGGAATGAACGATGAGGTGCGCCATCTATCATCCTGCAATTTTATGGTATCTTTAACTACTTTCTACACTAATCACCCTCATAAATTTATAATTATAGTCTGATTTCATGCAAATGAGGGCATTGCATGATCTTAAGTGTGGGGAAAGGTTATAAATTCTCTCGGGTTTACACTTGGTTTTATTTGCCAAATTTTGTGAAAATTTTAAAAAATTTTCAACTAAATGAATTTAAAATCATGTTTATATATATTTATGAACGGTGAAAACTAGGTGTTAATACCGAAATTATCGCTACCTCGGAAAGGACATAAATTGAGAAACACCCTAAAATGATTGAATTCATTTAAAATGGAATAAAGGAGAATAAAAAGGCAAAGAAAGAAACTAAGTGTGGGGAGAATGTACCAAGTTATTCAATTAAAAACTATATATCACATGTTTCTGTAAAGTTATTGCAGGTGCTTTTGTTTTGGACTAAATTAACTGTTTTACCCGATTTACTGTAATATATTTGAAAGAAAAGATGGATCTACACGATGAATCAATTCCATCATTAAAAGGAAGTAAAGTCTTCCGAAAAAGACACGCGCTTCTTGATTTAGGTCATGAAGTTGTCGTCCAGACCAGCTGTAGGTTGACGAAAAATCTAGAAAAGTCATCTCTAAAATCAGCAGGAAATCCACGGACCTCAGCATTAAACAGGGTCGCCAAGTGGTCAAATTTATCCTAACCATGAGAAGGATTTATCTCGTACAATGGGGGGGCACCGTGCAAATTAGCTTGATAAGACTAATGAATCAGATCCCAGAAAGGATAATCTCCTTAAAGATCAAAAATCAGCTTTTAAGCCTGATATTACTCAATCCTTGAGATTGACCTTAAAGATTGAGAATTACAAACTCATGGAATTCAATGATATCTAAACTCGAGCTTGAACGAGAAAATATTTTGATCAAAAATAAAACCGATTTGTTTTCTGAAAACCCATTTTCAATGCGTTCATTACCTTTGAACGTAAAATCCTAGGAATTCACCTGGAATTCATTAGGTCACCTGAACCAAATCGGGTGTCAACCGTAAGAACGGTGGTTGCATAGCATGGTCGGAGACAGGACCTTGTGCCAGACCAAAAAATCATAGGATGATCTTTACTATTGCTCCTACAAAGGATAGTAATAGCATCCGACACGTTTATAGACCATAATCAAAAGCAAGTCATGGGACATTGCCTTAACAGTTTCTTGTTCATCGCTTTCCTTTACAACCGGACGGTAGTTTACCGAAAGGTAATATACGGAGCAAGTATACTGGACGTGTTGCTTTCCCAATACAAGGTTAGCAAGTGGGTAACACAAAACCACAAGTGTTGAGCTAAAATTTTCAAATCTGAAACCCACACAACCCACAAAAATAATTTGCAAACACCGGTGAAGGGTTATTCCAGAAAACTTATCTAGGGTAAAAACTAGATTGAATTTTCAAAAGATCAAATGTTTTCATAAAGATCCAATTTCCTTACGGATCTAAATTTTCATAGTCATGTGGGACTGTAAACCGCCTTTCAAATGTGCACTTTACTTTGGAAACCGAAAGTAAATCGGCTATTTGATTTCAAGTGTCATTGACCTAAACCCGAGGCAACTGTGGATGACACACCCACCTTTAACCATGGTTCTATCGTTACTATCATTGTTTATACCACCATATCAAAATCACTAATGTACAAAGTGTGATGAATAAAAAAGTGATTCATGTATGTTTTTATTTCAAGTTCTGTATTGCTTGAGGATAAGCAACGCTCAAGTGTGGGGATATTTGATAAGGCTAAAAAGGAACATATATTTCATAGCAATATCCCTCCTAAATAATAGATTTTTATATGTAATTGTATTATATTTTCATTGTAATTGTTTAAATAAATAAATGTGAAGACGAAGCACGAAGATTAAAGAATTGAAGAAAAAGTGCCACTAAAGCCATAGTACACTTAAAAGTGCCACTAAAAAGTGAGTAAAAGACTCGCACGGATTTTGAAATTTAAGGAGAACAATTTTTGTGCAAATTACAAATCGCGAAACGTAAAGTGCACGATATAAAATAGTACGAAAGGACGTTTGAAAATCCGGAACCAGGACATGAGTCAACTCTCAACGCTCGACGCAACGGACTAAAAATTACGAGTCAACTATGCACGAGAATATAATATAATATTTAAATAATTATATTAATTATTTAAATATTATAATTATATAAATAATATGTCGGCAAAGCAAAGTTCCAAACTTGGATGAGCTGTATTCACGATCTCCACGACTCGCGGAGATCCCAGCCTTTTTCTATCGCGACTCGCGGAGCACAAGATTTCAGAAATGCCTATAAAAGGCTCGAGCATTTGGTCGAGTGGCCGAGTAAAATAACATAATAATAATAATACTTCGTAGTATAATATAAATAAATAAAATATATATATATATATATATATATATATAGTATAGATTAGTGTTATATTAGATTAGTTTGGGTTATGTAAAAGTTATTTTTACGGGTTTTTAAATTCGAAATTCTGTCCGTGTAACACTACGCGATAAATACTCAATGTAAGTTATGTTCTCCTTTTTAAATTAATGTCTCGTACTTAAGTTATTATTATGCTTATTTGAGCCAAAGTAATCATGATGTTGGACTAAATATTAAAGACGGGGTAATTGGGCTTTGTACCATAATTGGGGTTTGGACAAAAGAACGACACTTGTGGAAATTTGACTATGGGCTTTTAATGGGCTTTATATTAAATTAACGATACCTCATTAATTTAATATAAAGGTTATGATTTTACATATCTACATATAACCACATACGCTTAATCGGACACGATGGGCAGGATATTTATAAGTACGAATTATTGTTCATTTGACCGGACACGGGGATGGATTAATAGTCAATGGACTCATCAAAACAGGGGTGGATTACATTCAAGGGTAATTGGTGTAATTGTTAACAAAGTATTAAAACCTTGGGTTACACGCAGTCGATATCCTGGTGTAATTATTAAACAAAGTATTAAAACCTTGTTACAGTTTAAGTCCCCAATTAGTTGGAATATTTGACTTCGGGTATAAGAATAATTTGACGAGGACACTCGCACTTTAAATTTATGACCGATGGACTGTTATGGATAAAAACCAGACGGACATATTAAATAATCCAGGACAAAGGACAATTAACCCATGGGCATAAAACTAAAATCAACACGTCAACCATCATGGTTACGGAAGTTTAAATAAGCATAATATATTTTATTTCATATTTCCTCGTACTTTTATTTATTGTCATTTTAATTATTGTTATTTATTTTATATTGTTATTTAAATATCGTCATTTACTATACGCTTCGCTTAAAATATAAATCGACAAATAGGTCATTAAACGGTAAACCCCCTTTTATATATTTTTATATATAATTATATATATTTTGTACAAATATAGTTGTTTAAAAATATAGTGTGCAATAAGCCCACTCCCTATGGAACGAACCAGACTTCCTAAAAACTATACTACTCTATGATTAGGTACACTGCCTATAGTGTTGTAGCAAGGTTTAGGTATATCCCATTTGTAAATAAATAATTAAAACTTGCGTAAAATTGTAGCATATTTAATAGTATTTCCTAGTAAAAATATAAACTATTTCGTACCCCTTAGCTATAACATCAATAACCTAGGAACCATTAAAAGATTCCTCATTCATCTCGAATCTACCCCAACCATGCCACGTTTCCTCCGCTCGATACCCGTCATGTCATGCTCGATGTCAAGATACACTTTCGTAATAATGGTGATCAATCACTACTACAAATGCGTACCTTACCATTTCTGCCTGGTCATGCAAAGTACTTTACCCGGACTGACGCAACATTCACACAAAATAACACGCGATAACTCCTAGTACCCGAATGACCCAAGTCCTTACCGTGAACTTGATCACTCAAACCGCCAAACATGCGAATCTCTCCAATAAATTCATCCCTAGGACACCGCACCAAAAGATACCTGTATATATATACACCAATATACAATAATAATAAGCATACACAAGTACACCACAACAACAAGTCAACCTACAACCTAGGTGACTATCACTAAAACAACGTCCAAGTTCGCCTACTTACATTAGGCACTAGCAATCTAAGGCACTAATTTACACATGAAATAAGGCCCCCACATAATCACGTTTTGGACAATCACAAGTCCTAGTTAGTCACCTACTCTAAGGCACTAACAAATCTCAAACCGACCCGTATTCCTACAAGTCCCGCAAATAACGCACAACCGTCAATAAGTCTAAGACTAGGCACCTATTCCAAGGTCACCTAAATCCCTTAGACTATGCTCTGATACCACTTGTAACAACCCAAATCCGTTTAACCAAAAACAGAGTACATTTTTTTTTATTAGTTAGGTCCCATTAATATAATACATTTTCAACTTTGTTTTAATCGAAACATAACATCATAATGATACGTTTAACAATCTATCATGACCCTTGGCATACAAATTACACTTTACAAAATCATTTGTAATAATGACCCGATCACAAGAAATACGGGTTAAGACTCAATAACCCAACCCAATACCAAGAGCATAATCCCGGGGACTACCAAATCCCCCATCCGCGTCCAAATATCCAAAAGCTACCCCGTCGAGCCCAAGCGCTCCTAAGCATCTAGTCTACAACTAGCTAGCTTCATAATCACAATACCTGTAAAAAGCTAAACAACGAGAGGGGTAAGCATAAAGCTTAGTGAATGCAATAATTATACATATACATATATAATATACCTACTTGCAAACACTTACACAAATACCTCATACACACTAGCAATTTACATGGCATACCATCGCAAAGTATATCGCTAAATCTCCAAGACCACAAGCTAGCACAAACAATAGCATATATAACTCGAACAATATAATATGCTACACTACAACACATAACCATGGTTAACCAATTGTACAAGGGAATGGTACTTCGAATTTCCATCGGTGTTCCCAACAACCGTTAGTTTACAATGAAATATATCACTAACCCCTAAGTGGTATCGAACGCCTGAACTTTAAACCCACCCGTAACGTGTAATGTGGTATCGAACGCCCGAACTTTAAACCCACACGTCACGCCCACACACATATATGACATGGTATCGAACGCCCGAACTTTAAACCCATATCATATAATGACTCGATGTGGTATCGATCGCCCGAACTTAAAACCCACATCGAATCTCGTACAAGTAAATACATTATATACACACATGTATAATCATTCCACTCACCTCGTGAACTCGAGCATTACAAACCATGCGCGAAATCCCCACCACACGCGACCGAGCAAGATTTTACCTATAATACGCATATAGGTATACACATAATCAACATACAACCTCATTTGGACTCTCGACCCGCCCAAATGAACAACAAGTGCAAAATATACCCTTTTGCACTTTTAACGCTACCCGAAGGTCCAAAACTAACTAGATTAGTTCTCGCGTTCTCGAAATACCCAATTATGTCAACTTTAACCTTTAAACACATACTAGCTCGTATTTTACACAAAACCCATTCCATGGTTGACCAAGTTTGACTTTATTGCTAAAACACCAAATTTTAACCTAAAATCACTTCTCGCGAGTAACTACATCAAAAGCATCATTTAACACTTAACAAAAGTGTTTAACATCCAATTAATCCAAATTAGTGACATCCTCAATTTTGACCCAATTCAAATTGCTCATTTTGACCAAAGTCATAAAACGCCCCAAAATCACTAACGACTAGTGATTATATTTCCAAGACAACCACTAACACTTAAATCAAGTATTTACCTACTTGATTTACCAAAACTTGAATTAAAACTTAATTTGACAACGAATCGAGCTTACTTGTCCCGAAATACCCATTTGACCCGTTTTGACCTAAATTAGGGTTTACACCCAAAAACCAAGTCAACACAAATGTTCTAACGTTTAACCAACACACGCAAGACCCAAACTCATAATGTCATCACTCGAAACCCACTTTGACACATAAACCCTAATTTTGACCCATTTCAAAATTAGTTAACTCAAATACACCCAAAAGGGTTCCAACGCGTCCAAAATCACTAAACTAAGTGATTACACCCAAAACCAAAGCCTAATCATGGTCAAAACGTCAATCAACCTAAAACCCGTCATGTATCAAAAATAACTAGTTTCCATAAACCCACTTCATCATCTAAATGGGTTTTACAACTAAAAAGCTAAAAACCCTAACTTGAATACCAAATCATAAAGATGAATTTCGGAGTTAGAACTTACCATCACTATCACAACGTAGCTGTGAATGAGGAGAACAACTTTAACTCTTGAGACCTGACCCGAATCACTCTTCTTCATCCCCGATTCGAGCTTTCTCTCTCTAAACCCTTTACTCTCTCTCTAGGGTTTGGGGTGTGAGTGGGAGGGAAGAAATGAGAAGTAAATGAGGTTTAGATAAGACTGGGATCAGTTTTATGGCCAAAGACCCGTCCATATGTGAAATACCAACTTTGCCCCTCATTTAACTCATTAAAAGGCTGAAAAGTACCAGAACGTGCCTATTGTCGCGCCGCGGAGCAGATTTGTCGCGCCGTGGCCCAAAGGGTGATTTTAGATCACTTTTTTTAAGATTTCTGACCTTCAAAATAGGCATTTGTCGTGCCGTGGCCATTCTGGTCGCGCCGCGACATTTGCCTGTTTCATCCGAAGTTTAGCAAACTTGTTTTGGCCATAACTTTTTGACCGTAACTCCGTTTTTGATGAATCAAATATCGTTGGAAACGTAATAAGATTTACTATCCAATGGTAAGGTTTTAGAACCTTAACTCCAAATTTATTTAGAACTCAAATATACGCTTACAAGCCTCGTAATTCGAATGACGTCTAAAATAACGTATAACTGAAAAACGGGTGTTACATGTGTTTGGTTAACTAATTTTGAAATGGGTCGAATTAGGATTTTGGTGTCAAAATGGGTAATACACGTGTTTAACACTTGTGTTTGGGTTTGTTTGGCGTATTAAGACCATTTTCACTCGTGTTAGTGATTATAGGTTAGTTTGGGCGCGTTTTGTGCTTAGAAGTGCATTTGGGTCGAATTTGCACTAAGTGTCATATGGGTTGGTTTGTAAGTCAACCCTAATTGTGTTGTGTGTTTTGTGATAATGGAATAGGTACTTTCCATTGACGAGTTGCGGATTATTCGGTGGCATTCATCAAGGTGACAAGGTGAGTGTTAATATCCTATATGCATATGTATGTGTAGGATGGGTGCGGGTCGGGTGAAGTGGTTCTCGGTTATAGAGCTCACTTCACATATAGGTGGATTTTGATGGACTTGCGTTTAGGTCCAATTGGCACGGTTGTGCGTTTTGGTTGACCACCTTTGGCGAGGTACACGTTTTGTGTGTACGTTATCACACGTGTTTGTGATGTGGAGTATATAACCCCAATGGTGAAGGGTTGATATTGTTGTGATGTGGATAACCCCGATGTGGTGGATTTTATAATCCCGTGACCGTGGGTTTTGAGTTGGAGAAGTGGATCTCGTGTAGTTCGAATTCACGATGACGCGTGTAGTTCGGTCATCTTATCAGAAGTGAATCTCGTTTAGTTTGGATTCACGGTGACGCGTGTAGTTCGGTCATCTTATTGAGGTAGTGATCTCGTGTAGTTCGGATTACTAAGGCTCGTGTAGTTCGGCCAACCTCGATGTTGTCTTGTTGAATATAGTAATCTCATGTGGTTTCGGATTACTAAGGCTCGTGTAGTTCGGCCAATCTTCATTGTGGTGTTTGGTATTCGGTAATGGGTTAAGGGGTTAACCTTGTTCGTTTATATATTGTTATGTATATATTAACGTATTGTTGTGATGTAGTTAACCCTCCGGGTGTAGCTATTAGGCATTGTTCACATCGTCGTTGGTGAACTTATGTTTGTTGTTATATCTTTAGCTCGTTGCTTAGTGATCTTACGGTATGCTTAGATTAGCTAGCCTTTATGCTTGGATGCTCCGGTATGCGGTATTTGATATTTTTGTGGCGTGTCCATTTTATGCATATATATATATGTATGTAGTATATTTTCACTCACTAAGCGTTAGCTTACCCTCTCGTTGTTTACATTTTTATAGGTTGCATGCTTGGCGGCTCGGGTAAGCTTGGGGTTTAGAGATCTTGGCTAGGTTGCTAAGAAGATCTTGCTTTTGTATTCGATTAGGATTTGGGTAGTGTAGTCCCAAATCACCATGCTCGGTCTTGGTTGGAAACTAAACTAGTCGGGTCGTGTATGTCCGTTTGGACAATTAATCAATGTATTAAATGTTTTAAGGTTTATTAAACTTATTATTGTATTAAAGATGTTTATGGAAACACAATTGGGACCTAAGGTGTTATTTAACGCGTATTGAAAGGAAAAATTTTTATGGGCCGGTTTTAATACGGGTTGGGTCGTTACAAGTGGTATCAGAGCATGGTCTAAGGGATTTAGGTGACTTGAGATAGGTGCCTAGACTTAGACTTTTGTGTGTGCTTAATTTGTTGCGGGACTTGTAGGAGTACGGGTCGGAATAGGTTATAGTTAGTACCTTGTTTGTAGGTGGACTAACGTTTATATTAGTAATGCGAATATTATTAATATACTTTTGTGCTGTGATAATAATTCTCGCGCGTGTTTATATCGCGTAGAATTTTGTTTGTGATTGTTTATATTATCGAGCGAGGCGGTTGTTGTACTAATGAGTTGAGACGACGTGTGTGCGTAATAAGGACTTTCAAACCTTATTACGGGTGCAAATCGTGTCTAGCAAGTGATGTACGACGAGTGTTTAGTAAGATGGAGTGGTATTGTGTGTGTTCTTTATACTTTCGTGATCTAATCGCTTTTGCATTCCTTAGAATGGCGACGGGAAACGGGATCAAGACGAACGATTTGGAGTTTAACGCTAGAGTTGCGGCCACAGTTGCAGAGCAAATGAGTGCTTTCGAGAAGAAATGGATAGGAAGTATTCCGAATCCCGGAGTAGTGGTGAAATGGAGCATTGTCTTAAGAGCTTCATGAGGACTAAACCCCCGATGTACGATGGAAAACCGGATCCTTTGATAAGCACAACTTAGATCTTGGATGTCGAAGGGTGTTTTCGTACTATTGAATGCCCTCCTGAGAAGAGGACAAGACTCGCTACTAGTTTATTGCGGGGTAGGGCAAAGGATTGGTTGGATGGTAAGATTGATCTTGTCGGTAGTGAACCGTTTATAGCGTTATCGTGGGACGGGTTTAAGAAGGAATTCTTCGAGGAGTTCCGGACTTCAGCCGATTTGTCGAAAATGCGTAATGAGTTGCGAAATTTGCAACAGGGTTCTATGGATTTGAATACTCTCAAGACAACTTTTATGGCGAAGGCTCGTTTTTGCCCGGAGTATTTGGGGAATGACCATTTGTTGATGCAAGATTTCTATCGAACTTTGAATGATGACTTGAAGAGTAAAATTAGCCGAGGTCAAGCGAAATCGTTTGCGGAATTATTCAACTTGGCTAGAGGTTTCGAGTCGTATTCGCGATCGAAGATGGGTGAACCTTCAAGTGAGAGAAGGGCTATTTCGTATGGTGCTCCAAGTAAGAGGACTAAGGGTCCGAGCGTGAGCACGGGTGGTACACGGACGGGTATATCGGATTCTAGTGCGTCTAGGTGTTACAACTGTGGCGTGAAGGGTCACAAGTCTTGGGAATGTTCGATACCAAAGGTTGATGGCATGGTATGCTTCCATTGCCAAGAAGAAGGACATCGTAAGTCAAAATGTCCCGAGTTAGCGGGGACGGGTGCGGCAAGGAGACGTTAAGGTACGTTTTGTTTTAAATAAATATGTCCTTTGATTATTTATTAAGTTCATTTGTGTTTGAGTTGTAAAATGCCTTGTGTTGTGCATATTGTTGTTATGGGTGACGTTCCTAATGGAAGTACCCTATGGTGACGTTGATTAACGGGCGAAGGGCGTAAGACTTGGTGCAACCAAGCATTCCTTAGTATTTGGGAAATGTTTCTACCAAGCCATGGAAAATGGGTTTTGGTGTTCGGTTGTTAAGCGCGTGTTCGCTTTTGTGTTGGAGTTGATGAACCATGAGGTTCGACGGGTGGGATGAAACCTTTGAAATCGAGTGTTTGATCTCGATGTATGATTGATAAAGGAGTCTACGTGACGCGACATTAGGTGCCTCTTTTATACCTACTAGCGTGGTGTTCGACTCCGATTATGTTGTGGTTACATTGTACTTAGGGTACCGAAGTGAAACCCTTAGGTACATGAGTGACAAGGTGGAAGTTGACAAACTAAAGCAATTGGATGATTGCGAGGGTGTGGTTTGTGTAATCATGGTACACTTTTCGTTTGAAGTGTTTAAGGATAGGTTAAGATCCTTGGTATGCTCAAGGTTGGAGCAAGAGATGGTGATGAGTCGTGTGAACTCAATTGTTGGTAAAGTCTACCTTTGGTAGCATTGTACGGTTGTACGAGATGCGGTTACGGAACGTAGTTCCAAGTGGGGGAGTTACACTCCCGCACGAGGAGGTTTTAGTGTGAGATTTCGGATGATGTTTTGTTAGATCCGAAAATCGTGTCGGGACCTAGTTTTGGTCGATTTGTGGTAGAGTACAATTTCGGTTAAATTGTACTTATGATTTTGGATTTGAATTATCACCGAGGTGGTAAGGTGGTGACCTCGTTGAGAGATAATGGACGTGTTTGGCGAGCAAGGTGAAATCCCTCGGTTAAGGGATGTGCGTGTCAGGTTCTCTTTTGGGGAAGTGTTGTTTTGTGCCTATGTTCGATATAGGCGGTTCTTACTCGTTTGTGGGAATGGTTAGTGGTATCCGTTAGGATTCACTATGGCGTAGCAGAGCGCGATGTTACGCTACTCGTTGTTCGAGGCCAAAAGGGCGTTGATTGATGAAGCATGACCTTCGGGGTCCGCTGACTTCATCATGGGATTATTGATTGGTGAAGCATGACCTTCGGGGTCCGCTGACTTCATCATGGGATTATTGATTGGTGAAGCATGACCTTCGGGGTCCGCTGACTTCATCATGAGATTGTTGATTGGTGAAGCATGACCTTCAGGGTCCGCTGACTTCATCATGGGAATATGTGATTGGTGAAGCATAACCTTCGGGGTCCGCTGACTTCATCATGGGCGTATGTGTTATATCGGTGAAGCATGACTTTTGGGGTCCGCTGACTTCATCCGGTGTTGAGTTGTGAATCTCGTGTAGTTTGGATTCACGATGACGCGTGTAGTTCGGTCATCTTATTGTGGAAGTGAATCGCGTGTAGTTCAGATTCACTAATGATGCATGTGGTTTCGGTCATTATATTGAGGAGTGAGTCTCGTGTAGTTCGGATTAACAAATGACTCGTGTAGTTCGGTCATTCCTTTGGGATAGTGACTCTCGTGTAGTTCGGATTCACTATGGCGCGTGTAGTTCGGCCAATCCCGATTGTTGTTGCGAGGAAGGTAGTGAGTCATGTGTAGTTCGGATTCACTAAGGCGCGTGTGTTTTCGGCCAGCCTTCATGTTGTTTGATCTATTGGTTGTTTATACACCAATGGTGGGGTCGTAAGGACCGTGATGTTTGATCTATTGGTTGTTTTATACACCAATGGTGGGGTCGTAAGGACCGTGTTGTGTGATCTATCAGTTGTTTTATACACCGATGGTGGGGTCGTAAGGACCATGTTGTGTGAACTATCGGTTGATTTATACACCGATGGTGGGGTCGTGAGAACCATGTTGTAGGATTAGTGATGCGATAGCCGTGCTTCGCTCACATGTTGTTACGAGTGTAACGATTGTCGATTTTAGTACACCTTTGGATTAGCGTTGCCATAGTCGTTTTGGGCGCTATCGGTTTTAACCGTTTGTTATGATGTTACGGTAGTTGCGTATGGGTCGTATTGAGCACTACAAGGGATGTTTTGTGATTGGTGTTATCCGTAAGGATTCGTTTGGTTCGGTCTCCATCGTTTCGTGTTGGTGACCTTAGGTTGACTTGGTTGCTTTTAGCATTGTACTCGGTAAGGGTACGCTAGGGGATTGATATCTCGGTTCGGGATTTGTTGAGTTCTTCCCGATGTGAGAGATTGATTAAGGTTTTAGCGCTCGGATTGTGATTTGATAAATCGCGGGTGATGATTTAATTATTAAACGATGATTCATTAGGAAGAATTGTCTAGGAAAGTCGGATAGGGACTTATGTTCGAGGACCGTTGGGTGTGGTCCGTTCGGTTAAATGACGAAGATCACGAGGACGTGATCGATTCTAAATGGGGGAGAGTTGTAACACCCTGTTTCTGTTTCTGCCTTTTCAGTGTTTGGGATGCCGTCCAGAATGGGGGACGTCGTCCAGCAGTGAAGGACTGGACGCCATCCAGAATGTTGGACGCCGTCCAACTTGTCTGTCGGGCCAGCTGTTTTACTTTGAGATATTTAGAGGGGCAAAATGGTATTTTCACATGTGGAACGAGTTAAGGCCACAAGATCAGTTCTAGGAGCCTCATTTGCTCCATTAACACCCACACAAACCCTCTCATCTTGTTCTAGTGAGAGAGTAAGAGTTTAGAGAGAGAGAGGTTGATTTGGAGAAGAAGGAGTCGGATTCTCACCAAAGCTCGGGTTCTAAAGTTGTTCATCTCGCTCCTAGCTAAGTTGCGGTAGTATTGGTAAGCTCAAACTCCGAATTTCATTTGTTAGATTTCATATTCAAGTTAGGGTTTTGAGCTAGTTTGTTGTGAAACCCTCTTAGATGATGAAATGAGTTTATGGCAACTAGTTATTCTTGTCACTTGGCGGGTTTTGGGTTGGATGACGTTTTGTCCTTGATTAGGCTTTGATCTTGAGTTTAATCACTAGGTTTAGTGATTATGGAAGTGTTGGAACACTTTTTGGTGTGTTTGGTTAACTAATTTTGAAATGGGTCGAATTAGGGTTTTGGTTTCAAAATGGGTAAGACACGTGTTTAACACTTGTGTTTATGTTTGTTTGGCGTATTAGGACCATTTTCCCTCGTGTTAGTGATTATAGGTTAGTTTGGGCGCATTTTGTGCTTGAAAGTGCATTTGGGTCGAATTTGCACTAAGTGTCATATGGGGTAGTTTGTAAGTCAACCCTAATTGTGTTGTGTGTTTTGTGATAATGGAATAGGTACTTTCCATTGACGAGTTGCAGATTATTCGGTGGCATTCATCAAGGCGACAAGGTGAGTGTTAATATCCTATGTGCATATGTATGTGTAGGATGGGTGCGGGTCGGGTGAAGTGGTTCTCGGTTATAGAGCTCACTTCACATATAGGTGGATTTTGATGGACTTGCGTTTAGGTCCAATTGGCACGGTTGTGCGTTTTGGTTGACCACCTTTGGCGAGGTACACATTTTGTGTGTACGTTATCACACGTGTTTGTGATGTGGAGTATATAACCCCAATGGCGAAGGGTTGATATTGTTGTGATGTGGATAACCCCGATGTGGTGGATTTTATAATCCCGTGACCGTGGGTTTTGAGTTGGAGAAGTGGATCTCGTGTAGTTCGAATTCACGATGACGCGTGTAGTTCGGTCATCTTATCGGAAGTGAATCTCGTTTAGTTCGGATTTACGGTGACGCGTGTAGTTCGGTCATCTTGTTGAGGTAGTGATCTCGTGTAGTTCGGATTACTAAGGCTCGTGTAGTTCAGCCAACCTCGATGTTGTCTTGTTGAATATAGTAATCCCGTGTGGTTTCGGATTACTAAGGCTCGTGTAGTTCGGCCAATCTTCATTGTGGTGTTTGGTATTCAGTAATGGGTTAAGGGGTTAACCTTGTTCGTTTATATATTGTTATGTATATATTAACGTATTGTTGTGATGTGGCTAACCCTCCGGGTGTAGCTATTAGGCGTTGTTCACATCGTCGTTGGTGAACTTATGTGTGTTATTGTATCTTTAGCTCGTTGCTTAGTGATCGTACGGTATGCTTAGATTAGCTAGCCTTTATGCTTGGATGCTCCGGTATGCGGTATTTGATATTTTTGTGGCGTGTCCATTTTATGCATATATATATATGTATGTAGTATATTTTCACTCACTAAGCGTTAGCTTACCCTCTCGTTGTTTACATTTTTATAGGTTGCATGCTTGGCGGCTCGGGTAAGCTTGGGGTTTAGAGATCTTGGCTAGGTTGCTAAGAAGATCTTGCTTTTGTATTCGATTAGGATTTGGGTAGCGTAGTCCCAAATCACCATGCTCGGTCTTGGTTGGAAACTAAACTAGTCGGGTCGTGTATGTCCGTTTGGACAATTAATCAATGTATTAAATGTTTAAAGGTTTATTAAACTTATTATTGTATTAAAGATGTTTATGGAAACACAATTGGGACCTAAGGTGTTATTTAACGCGTATTAAAAGGAAAAATTTTTATGGGCCAGTTTTAATACGGGTTGGGTCGTTACAGGATATAGTACCTACGTACGAATAACCATTTGTTCGTCATAGAAGAGCTGCCCATTTAGGTTGTGATTAGAGTTAACAATAGAGAGTTCAGTGAACACTAGCTTACTCAAAAGCATGATTCGCGTCAGAAGCAATGTTCTTGAGATATTGTAAGATGATCCGGGGTTAAATAAGTGATCGCAAAAGGAGAGACTTCTACCCCAATTAGCAGTACCTTAGAATACCTAAGATTGCACATCTGTTAATGTTAATGCATAGTATAGTGATTAAGTGGTAGGATATTGCTTTAGTTAGACCAACTAGGATTAAGAAAAGCTGAGACTTTCCTTTATTGGGTAGACCACTTTGTTCATGTACCTAGGATTCTATCCATAAGGTCGTTTAAACCTTTCAGGTTAACATTGGGAGTAGGGATACCTGTCTTAGCCAGAATCTTCAAGGCCTAAACTCTTAGTGACAAATCAGTTAGGTTCACAGCCCAGTTGATTGAGGTTTAGTGTTTATCCTAGGAAGTTAAACTTTTGCAATAATTCCCCTTCAGGATTCTATTCTTCATACCTATCTATCTTTACTTTTATAGCCAAATCACTATTCTATTTAGTTAATCTTAATCTATCACCTCTTGTCACTAGGGTTAACTATATAGGCACTTTTATCCCACATTACTGAGCAAACATACAAAAATACGTACCTGAGTTATATTTACCACTTACTCGTTAAAAGGAAGACAAGTAGGTGAGTTATAGCTAGGAACCCAGCTTAATATAAATAATAAAACCATTACTCATCCTCGTGGTAGCTGATTCTGACGTGTTACGGCCTAACGACACCGTATAAGTAAAACCATCCGTTTTGGCCATATCACGGGAGGAGTAAGTTTTTTGGCGCCGCTGCCTGGGACTTATTTTCTGTCTGTTAAGGTAATCGTTGATTCTATCAAGATATCTGAGATTCTTAAGTGGTGTTTAAGAAAGACAATTATATACGGACTTGGTTGTTAGATTTTTCGAACAGTCTTCAATTATATTGGAACCAAAAGGATCATGCCTCTCCGTTGTCTGCCTGGCCACTTGTTTCAAAGATAAATTGACAAGAAACACACATGCTTAACAAGCAGAGAGTTTGTCGGTATAGGATTTAAAGTCGCCATTACAGAAAACCTTTTTTAAATTATAAAAGCAAAATATTAATTATGCTTTTAATTTCTGTAGTTACCAGTTCAACCTTAACCGACTACGAAGAAAGTGCAAATGGTAGTTGCTCTCCCACAACTTCGGAAACCGGCGAAGTCTTTCTTTATAAACCTAAAACAAATCTAAACCATGATGAATCTCATCAAGACTTAGTTCTTGATCCTTGTAGTCCAAGAAGCCAGATAACTTCATCTGACTTAGAGATTTCACTACTTTTGGATAAGTTTTACTCAAATGAACCAGTATTAGACCCTCTTCACAATCCAAAAAGGAGGCTCAGTCTTAAAGAACTCCTGATTATGGAAGATGAGATACGGGAAGAATATCCAACTATTTTCAATTATCCGGACTTGTTCGAATTTAATCCCAAAGAGATACGAAACCCTGATAAAACAAAAGCTCCGTTTATTGGAAATCTGTTAAATCCTAGCAGAAGGTTAGACATCTATAGAGAATTCATTAGGCACCTCTATTCCCCAGACTTCCCGTTTTCAACATTTCAAATCAATCTGTTAAAAGAGCTGCGTTCTCAGACTCGTTCTCTTCACAAACTGTTAAAAGAATGTGGGGATGACCTTTTCATCAAGTATCGGGATGCAGAAATTAATTTCAAATTCGATTTAGAGTCATTCGTCAGTTTTCTCCCTCACTTCACCAATAAGGAAATTTCTCCAATTCATATAAACCGTTATGTCTCGGCAATGATCTCTGAATTAGAATTTTAGATTGAAAGCAAGAAACCTAACCCTGTTTCAACTTATGGAAACCGAGATTTCTTCTACTTTGATCCAGCCTCATTTCTCATCAAAAGATTAATTGAAGCTTTTCCGGATTCTACCGAGGAAAGAATACATCAGAATTTCTTCTCAAAAAGAATGGAAGTATATTCGGAACTCGTGCAGATCCTCACTATGTCAAAATTTCCATTTACAACTCCGCAAAGGAAGATCATTCGGGAAATATCTTCAAATTTTAAATTTACTATCGGTGATCCTGACTGCGCGGAAGATCTTTTATTTCAAGACACAGTGTCAAAACTTCTTTTCGAACTTTATTATAGAGATACTGGGCCAAGGGATGGAATTTCAAACACTAAGAAAGTTAAAAGGGCTTTGGTTAAACTTATGGACGATATCGAAGATTTACAGAAGCACGAGTGCAAGATGTTAAGTGATTTCGAAATATTTTCAGTACACTCCGCTTATTTACTCTGGATGGTCAAAGAAGCTTTAAACTTGTCTTTCTTTCTGCGTCATTTCTGGAACTTAGTTGTAGAACCTGTGTAATTTGTGTTTTTAATAAAAATAAAATATTTTAATATTACTCCATTTAGTTGTCTTTTCTCTTCTTATTTTAGTTAGTTATATAAAAATAACCGGATTAAAATCCGAGGTAAAATTTTATTTATCTTTTCTTAAAACCCTTTAAAATTTAAAATCTTAAAAAAGTTAAAAAATTGTGCAAGTCGGGTCGGGGAAATAAGCCCGCGAGCCACACGGGTCGCTTTCTTTTTCCTTTTTCTTTCCTTTCTTCTTCCTTTTCTCTTTTCTTTTTCGTGCCCTTCACCCCTCTGTTCTTCCTTCGACCGACGCACCCAAGCACACACACCAAACTCAAAACTCAACCAAAATCGATGAATCAAAGCTCGAATCTTATTCTCTTTCGCCTTCTAAACTCGATTCCATCGTCAATTTCGCACAAAAGGTACTCTTTCTTGAAGAAAATTCGAATTCTCTATTAGAGTCAAAATTTTGACTTTTTAGAAAAACCTTGTTTTTGACTCAACTTTGGATTCCTTTATGTTTAGATAGATAATGTGATTACTTTGTGTTAGTTTTTAGTCTTGATTGAGGCATTTTGGATAGTTTTTGGCTCTCGATTCTCTAGTTGAGGTTTTAGGGTAGAATTTGGTGAAATCTTTGAAAATTTGATGTTTTGCTAGCTTAGTTAGGTTTAGTGATTCATTAGGAATGTTTAGAAACTGATTTTGGGACAAAGTAGGCTTGTTTGCTCAAATTTGATATTTTGGTCAAACTACACGTAATTAGGACTACAGTTTTTCCTATAGTTAAAACGTTTTTAAAACTTAGGATTTCTTTAAAACTAGTTCAAATGAGGATGTCATTGATTTGCTCGCAAAAATGTAGCTTATTCCTTGATTTTCTTTATTATGTATGTTTTGAACAAATTGATTATTTTTTCGGTCAAACGGCTCTAATCTTTGAATTTAAGATGTTATAGCTCAAGTTTGGTGATTAAAAATATTTAAGGTAATTAAAAATGGTCATTAGAATCATTGTATGCTTAAAAATCATCACGTTTAGTTCAAAATTGCTTATTACGACTAAATTGCTATAATTATTATTTTTAGCAATATTTATTGTAATCACGGGTACACTTTGAATTTTGCTCAAAAGTAAGTTTATAGTTCGTTTAAATGTTGTTTGTGGTAATTTTGGCTATATTTTACTATAACAATATTTTAGAAAATACCATTTTTAAAGCCCTTATTTCAAAAAAAATTCGAAAAATATAGGCATTTTTGGATTCTAAGTCTAAATTTTTGGACCATAACCTATGTTACTTGATTTTTGCAGGTGGCTAATCGTCTACCAAACGAGTATGAGTTGCCCCACTATCTTCGCGGGCAAGACAACCCGGCTGATAATGAGCCGGTTATGAGAGTTTAGATTAATCGGGCTAAAGCGGGTAACAAATATATCAATTGGACGATCTTGGAACAATGTGGATGGGCTGATGAGCTCAGACAAATCTTGACCTTTCAAGCTGAGGGTAGAATACACCGGGCATGGAAACAATTGTTTGAGTTAAATGAAACGACCTACAATGAGCCATATGCAGAATTTATGGCTATCTGGAGTTTTGATTCGGATGTAGATCAGGAAGATTATAGTGAACAGGAGTGTATCCATTTCCGACACCAAAACCACACATATCACCTGAATCTCGCACGATTTGCGAAACACTTGGAGTTGTACAAATCATCGCAGCTCACCCAGCCGATATTCAAGAGAGGATATACCACCTTGAATCACATCGATCATCAAGCTTTCTGGCAAGAGCACACCACTGATAATGGGCCATGGCAATCGGGTAAAAATGCATCCAAATTCGTCAACCCCGTACACCGAATCCTTCACCACCTAATCACCAAAACCCTCCACCCTAAAGCCAAACATGGCGGTGCAGTTACGATTGGTGACATGCGCCTGATGCACGCCATGATGCATAACCAAAATATGCAGTTATCACATCTCCTGGCTCAAGCTTTCACTAATGAGAAGAATTTGGCAAGAACAGTCGTTCCGGTTTTAGGGGGCGTTGTTACTAAGTTGCTTCAGAGCATGCATGTTTTGGGAAGTGTTGAACTGTTTAATTATAGGACTGGGGCCGTATCAGAGGAAATAGGGTATAAACTGTTAAGCTACTGGAATTACATTCGCGTTGAGGGTGAGCAGTTAATCATTCAGGCGAACCCAGAGATACCTGGTTCTGAAGATCAGACAGTGCCAGGGGTGAGAGTACAGGGATTCAGACCTGATACGAGGACACGGGACGGTAGTAGATGGCGAGGTTCTCAGGAACCAAGGGATGAGGATGATCCCACAGCACATGGACGGCCCACTGACACCCGCCGACATTCGTTAGTAGGAGAGGGTGATCGGCCACGGTATCCACCATATCAGTACCACATGGGAGATTTACTCGAGTACGAGAGTTGGTTTGCCCAATATGCGATTCTTCAGAATCTGGATCATTTTGCTCACCACGCAGGCAGACAGCTCCACGTTCCGCCTTACCCTCATGTGTACCCAATCCTAGAATCCCACCATGATCCCAGAGGAGCAGGCCCGAGCCACCAGTTTTCAGGACCCCCACCTCCACCTACACATCACTACACGCAGCGTACCGTTATCACATCTACACCTCCACTGCTATCTCCATAGAACACAGGGGTCGGGAGTTTTGTTGACGAACTGTTCAACACTGACCACATTAACACATCTACTGATGGTCAGGAGTCGAGATGGGATCAGGCATTGCAGCAACATACAACTGCAGGGATTGCACAGGGTATTGATAGTATGGACGTTAACCAGCAGTGGGGTAGGGGTAGAAATTTGCAGGAAGGTATGGGTTGGCAGACAGGTCCTATGGTTTATACGAGCACATCGTCACTTACTGGGTTAGTTGCGCGATCGAACGAAATAGAGTTTAGAATATCCTCGGGCATGAACACAGAGGAGTTGGCAAACCAGTTTGCCACGGACGAGGAAATGACCAGTGAGGGTCAGTCCAGATTAAGGAACCCAGCCAGGCCCCGCACCAACTTTCATGACCCGTCCTAATCCATCTGGACGAATACATTACATTTGGTTACATCGCGAGGTACTTGACCTCTATATGATACATTTTACAAACATTGCATTCATTTTTAAAAGACAAACTTTCATTACATCGAAAGTTGACGGCATGCATACCATTTCATAATATAACCAACTATAATTAACTTAGTAATAATCTTGATGACCTCGACGACTCGAATGCAACGTTTTTTGAAATATGTCATGAATGACAAAAAGTAATATCTCTAGTATGAGCAAATGCACAGCGGAAGATTTCTTTCATACCTGAGAATAAACATGCTTTAAAGTGTTAACCAAAAGGTTGGTGAGTTCATTAGTTTATCATAATAATCATTTCCATAATTTTAATAGACCACAAGATTTCATTTTTTTCATAAATATATATATCTCATATCAGGCATTTCGCAAACTGCATATAGATAAAAATCATTCATATGGTGAACACCTGGTAACCGACATTAACAAGATGCATATAGAATATCCCCATCATTCCGGGACACCCATCGGACATGATAAAATCGAAGTACTGAAGCATTCCAAATTCCAGAATGGGGGTTGTTGGGCCCGATAGATCTATCTTTAGGATTCGCGTCAATTTGGGGGTCTGTTCCCAAATTCTTAGGCTACCAAGATAAAAGGGGGCATATTCGGCTTCGATCATTCACCCATATAATGTAGTTTCATTTACTTGTGTCTATTTCGTAAAACAGTTATAAAAATAGTGCATGTATTCTCAGTCCCAAAAATATATATTGCAAAAGCATTTAAAAAGGGAGAAAATGAAACTCACAATACTGTATTTTATAGTAAAAATACATATGACGACATTGAACACTGCAGGGTTGGCCTTGGATTCACGAACCTATATAATTTGTATATTCATTAATACATATAATCGTAATCGATTAAATATATATTATTATTAGTAATGTAATTTATATATTTAATAGTTTATAAGTTTCATTATTTATATATTTTCATCTTATATACATAATTGTTAATAGAGTTAAGTTAAATATATTTTTATATGGGGATTACTTGTTTGTATTTAATAATTATGATAATACTAATATTAGTAATAATATTGATACTTTATAATAATGATAAAAATGATAATAATATTGTTAATAATGATATTAGTAATGATAATAATATTAATTTGTATTAAAGTAACTATAATAATATTAATTATAATAATTCCTTTAAAACATACTTTAGTTAAGATTTTAATAATTTTCATAATAATATTTATATCTAAAATTTCTATATTATTAATTTTAACAATATTATTAAACTTGTATATTCATAGTTATAATAATAATAATAATCATAACTTTCGTGTTTAATTTATAAACTAATGACTATAGTTTCTTTTAATATTAATTTGTATTCATAATCATAATCTACATGTGTTCATATAATTATAATCAATCTCCTAATCTTTATCATAATACTTTTTATGATAAATTAACATGTTTAGTATTCTTGAAATCCTATTATTATTACTAACAAAAATAACACAATTAATAATACTAATGATAATCATAAATAGAATCTTAATGTTCATCATACATAAATATAATACTACAATAATGATAATACTTACTTACAATAATAATAATAATTATAATTGTGATAATAATAAATAACAATACTAATAATTATAACATTAATAATAATAACAATACTAATAATAAATAAACTTTTTATATAAAGAACTACCTTCTAAGGCTTTTATAAAAAGAATTGCACCGAACCGGAATCGAACCCGAGACCTCTCGTTAACCCAACACTACACCAAACCATCCAAGCTATTCTGTTTTCTTGATTAATACGCATTTCACATTTATTTAAACCCGTTAAAATCTGTTTCCTTCATCTTCTTCACTCGACAGTTCGATCATAGACACCATAATCAAAATTGTGAATTAATTTGTTGGGTGTAGGTATTATAATAGAAACAGATATGTTCGGTTTTTGTGTAATTGAATTAACAAACAACAAAAAATCAAACAGCAGTAGCTGTTGTTCGAAAAAAAAATAATATGAACTCAAGAATCGATTTTGGATTTCCAAACGTTTTTAGATTACGACTCCTACACTAAAAATGTTCTAAATTACTCATACAATCTTTCTACATCATCAATTGAATTCAAAACATCAAAAAAATTCCTAATTTCTTTATGAACATAATCTTTGACTTTTGCAAATATAACTTTGACTTTCAAAATTTGAATTCGATAAGAGAAATTGGTGTTTGAAACTTTACAGTAAATTTAAGTAAGAGATTCCTATCATGACAGCATTTGTGGATTTTGAAATAAAAATCGAATTCGAGTTTTTCATAAATATATCACACGAACAGGGCAGTCGACTAAAAGCTTTTGATTTTTCTGTTTTTAGTTCACAATTGCAGCAATGTTTATATGTAATGTGATAAATAAAAGATTGCAACAGTGTTAAGATTCGATTGTATTGTTTTATAGCTATAATTGGGGTAGACAGGTAAATATTCATCAGAGATTGACGATAAAAAATGGATTTCAATGGCGATGGTTAACAGCTTTTGGATTTATATTGATGTTAGCTTCCTCAATCAAAAACAGTAATTGATAATCTAATACAGTTGGATAATGACTTAAACTGATTTGGATTCTTATATTTAAAAATACGTATATATATTATTAGGTATTATATTCAGTATATATATCGTATACTGTACCTGTATATATAGATATATGTTTTGTATCTGTATAATTTATATATCTGTATATCGTATCAATATATATCTCTGTTATACATATATTGTATGTATATATCTATTTTATGTATTATTATTAATCTTACTATTTAATAGATATAATTATAATAATAATACTCCTAATATTATAAATAATAATAATGATGATATAGTAATAATAATAATATTGATAATGCTAAAAACGAACATATATTTCATAGCATTATTCCTCAAGAAAGACAAGCTTTTAGTTGCAATTGTTCTATTTACAAGTGATATTCGTTTAAATAATAAAAGGTGAAGACAAAAGACAGATTCGACGAATTGAAGACGCAAACGACCAAAAAGCTCAAAAGTACAAAATACAATCAAAGAGGTTCCAATTATTGATAAGAAACGTCTCGAAATTACAAGAGTACAAGATTCAAAACGCAAAATACAAGATATTAAATTGTACGCAAGGACGTTCGAAAATCCGGAACCGGGACCAGAGTCAACTCTCAACGCTCGACGCAACGGACTAAAAATTACAAGTCAACTATGCACATAAATATAATATAATATTTAAATAATTCTTATAATTATTTATATATTATGTAAATAAAATAAACCGTCGGCAAGAAAGACTCCAAACTGGAGTGAGCTGTATTTACAAACTCCGCGACTCGCGGAGTTTGAAGGCAAAAAGGGCCGCGAGTCGCGGAGCCCCAAAGTTTGAAACTCCCTATAAAGCCAACCGAATTCTGATCATTTTTCATAACATATATCCATCCATCTCTCTATCTATATCGTAATATATATATTTATAATTTATATTTTAATTTTAATTTTAATTATAACTCTAATAATAAGGGTATGTTAGCGAATATTGTAAGGGTGTAAGTCGAAATTCTGTCCGTGTAACGCTACGCTATTTTTAATCATTGTAAGTTATGTTCAACCTTTTTAATTTAATGTCTCGTAGCTAAGTTATTATTATGCTTATTTAATCCGAAGTAATCATGATGTTGGGCTAATTACTAAAATTGGGTAATTGGGCTTTGTACCATAATTGGGATTTGGACAAAAGAACGACACTTGTGGAAATTAGACTATGGGCTATTAATGGGCTTTATATTTGTTTAACTAAATGATAGTTTGTTAATGTTAATATAAAGATTTACAATTGGGCGTCCCTATAAATTACCATATACACTCGATCGGACACGATGGGCGGGGTATTTATATGTACGAATAATCGTTCATTTAACCGGACATGGGAATGGATTAATAGCCACTAGAGTAATTAAAACAGGGGTAAAATTATGTACAAGGACACTTGGTATAATTGATAACAAAATATTAAAACCTTGGGTTACACTCAGTCGACATCCTGGTGTAATTATTAAACAAAGTATTAAAATCTTGTTACAGTTTAAGTCCCCAATTAGTTGAAATATTTAACTTCGGGTATAAGGATAATTTAACGAGGACACTCGTACTTTATATTTATGACTGATGGACTGTTATGGACAAAAACCAGACGGACATATTAAATAATCTAGGACAAAGGACAATTAACCCATGGGCATAAAACTAAAATCAACACGTCAAACATCATGATTACGAAAGTTTAAATAAGCATAATTCTTTTATTTCATATTTAATTTCCTTTATTTTATATTTAATTGCACTTCTAATTATCGCATTTTTATTGTTATTGTATTTAATTGCACTTTTAATTATCGTACTTTTTAATTATCGCAAGTTTATTTTATCGCACTTTTATTATTCGCAATTTCATTATCGTTATTTACTTTACGCTTTAAATTAAGTCTTGTATTTATTTATTATTTTACATTTGGTTTTAACTGCGACTAAAGTTTTAAAATCGACAAACCGGTCATTAAACGGTAAAAAACCCCCTTTATAATAATAATATTACTTATATATATATTTGTATTTTTATAAAAGTAAACTAATATAGCGTTAAGCTTTGTTTAAAGATTTCCCTGTAGAACGAACCGGACTTACTAAAAACTACACTACTGTACGATTAGGTACACTGCCTATAAGTGTTGTAGCAAGGTTTAAGTATATCCATTCTCTAAATAAATAAATATCTTGTGTAAAATTGTATCGTATTTAATAGTATTTTTCTGCTAAAATATATAGTATTTTATACCACTCTGCTAAAACATCAAGTATTTTTGGCGCCGCTGCCGGGGAACTCTTAAACGCCGGAAGAGCAACGCTAATAATAAAAAAAAATTTTAGTTTACTTTTATTAAAATTCGTTTTTATAAAAATACGTTTTAATTATTCGAAAATATAAAAAGAAAAACAAAAATATAAGTATTTTTAAGATTTTGTTAAATATTTAAGTTTTATAAAGTTTCTTTATTTTTATATAAGTTTTATTTAAGTATTTTGTTTTTATTTAAAACATATAAAAAATATATATATATATAAATATAGTTTTAAGATTTTTATTTATAAAATTATAAAGTAGTTCTATTTTTATTCTAATTTTTAAAATATAAGTTTTTATTATATAAAAATTTTAGATTATAAAACAGAAAATATAAAAACAGAAAAAAAAATAAAGAAAAACGCTTCGAATAAAAAACTGTACCTGAGTTGAATTTTTAAACCCCGCGACTCGCGGGGTTTGCTGCTTGAAATACCGCAACTCGCGAAGCCGTCTGACACGGGCACACAGCAACCCTAATTTGGCATTTATTACGGAATTTTAATTATTATTATTAATTAATTATTATTTAGGGTTAATTAATTTATTATTTAGTTTAAAGATTTAATTAATTTGTAATAATTATTTTTAATTAGTTTAATTAAATTGTAAAATTAATAGTTTTAATAAATAAATAATATAAAAATAATATTTTTATAAAAATTGTACTTTTTACAACTTTTTGTATATTTTTATATTTTGTCCCTTTTTAATTGTTTCAGCGTAATATTTGTATTTTTAGCTCATATTTAGTTTTAAACTTAGTTTTTGCCATAGTTATTTTTACTTCAAGATTTTTAGGATTTGCCGTAAAATTCCTTAAGTGCTTTTTCTTTAGACTAAGATTTAGGTGCTTTAGAATTTTGCGATGCCTTTTTAAGTTTTAGTTCCTTTTTAAGTTATTTCCATTTGGGATATAGTTTTTCCTGTAAGCTTTAATATTTTTAGACGACTTTTACCTATGTATCAATTATCATTCCAATTAGTAATCTCAATTTGCGATTATAATTTAAGTTAGTTGTAGTAATAAGGTTAGGTTAGTCAAGTGTTTTTAAGTTTTATAAGTTTCTTTTATTTTTCCGTCACCTTTTATTTTTCAACCATTTTTCTTTTTCGACCTTTTTCGACAAACTCTTTTTCTTTCTTATTTCTCGCTATTCTAGTTTTAGGACATAGATTTTTAATCTACTTCTTATCTAAATTTCTTAAAATTACGAAAATTTATTTTAAGTGGTTAAATTGATAGACATCAAAATTTTCTGGTTCGTAGAAATAGTTGGATTTGTACGTGGACCGGGTTATTGGAGCCAAACAGTCCTCAATTATATTGAGACCAAATGAATCCTGCCCCTCTGCTGCATCTTTTGGCTATTCGAAACGTGAGCAAAATCAGAAAAGTCTATTGATTGGATAACTTATTATAATTTTTCTTTCCTTTTAAAAAACTAATAGGATATTCAGTGAATGCACTGAGCAAGACGTTCGCCACCTTTTGTACGTTCACCACCTGTAACTAGATCAAGACATTTAGCAAATATTACCACCGTTGATTTTTCTTTAGAATCGTCATCCACTCGACCAAGTACTCCAGTTCAAATTTCCGATAATCTATTTTTTGAACCCGACCTCACAATTGAGAATCCGGAGAATATTCAGGAACGATTCGTAGATCCTGAACCACTAAACTTTCCTCCGGAACCACCAATCATTCAAACAGAGATTGTTGAGGAACGAACCATTAAATCAGAATCCTCTAGTGATTCCGATTCAACAAATTCAATTATGGAGAATCTGGAACCTTTAAGTATGGAAGACCGAATGAGAGCTAAACGCAATGGCCAAGGTCACGCAATTACTCATCCAGACATTAATGCGCCAGATTATGAAATCAAAGGACAAATTCTACACATGGTGACTAATCAATGCCAATTTAGTGGTGCGCCGAAGGAAGATCCAAATGAACATTTACGTACCTTTAATAGGATCTGCACACTATTTAAAATCCGAGAAGTGGAGGATGAACAGATATATCTCATGTTATTTCCCTGGACTTTAAAGGGAGAAGCCAAAGATTGGTTGGAATCGTTACCTGAAGGGGCGATTGATACATGGGACGTTTTAGTTGAAAAATTTCTTAAACAATTCTTTCCTGCATCTAAAGCCGTAAGACTTCAAGCAGAAATTGTTACGTTTACACAAAAGCCAAATGAAACTCTATATGAGGCGTGGACAAGATTTGGAAAGTTATTAAGAGGATGTCCGCAACATGGTTTAGACACCTGTCAAATAGTACAAATATTCTACCAAGGATGCGACATCACTACAAGGAAAGACATAGATATAGCAGCTTGTGGTTCTATTATGAAGAAAACCGAAACTGATGCTTACAAAATTATTGATAACACTGCTTCCCACTCACACGAGTGGCACCAAGAAAAAGATATCGTTAGATCATCTAAAGCAGCTAGAGCCGATTCTAGCCATGACTTAGATTCCATTTCCGCAAAGATAGATGCTGCTGAGAGACGAATGGAAAAGATGACTAAAGATATTCACTCAATACGAATTAGTTGTGAGCAGTGTGGAGGACCACATTTGACAAAAGATTGTCTCGGTATTGAATTAACAGTGGAACAAATAGAGAATATTTCATACATAAACCAAAGGCCTGGAAATAATTATCAGAATAATTATCAACCGCCAAGACCTATTTACAATCAAAACCAGAACTATAACCGAAATATTCCATACAACAACCAACAAGGTCCTAGCAATCAACAAGTATCCAATAATAATTACAATCAGCGAAGACCTAATTTTCAAAACAAACCACCACAACAAACCGATGATAAAAAATCGAATTTAGAAGATATGATGACGAAGCTAGTTGAAACTCAAACGCAATTTTTCACATCTCAGAAACAAACTAATGAACAAAATGCTCAAGCATTTAGAAATCAACAAGCTTCTATTCAAAATCTGGAACAAGAAGTAAGTAACCTAGCAAGGTTAATAGGTGAAAGAAAACCGGGAAGTCTACCTAGTGATACAAATGCTAACCCCCGGAATGAAACAGCTAAAGCCATTACCACAAGAAGTGGTACAACACTTAAACCACCTGAAATATCTGTAACTTCTGATGAAGCTATTCCTACTCCACAAGAACCCCAACCTAATCAAGATAAGGAAAAAGAACCGGTAGTTGAAAAGGTTAATGAAGATAACACAGTTAAGGCTAAACCTTATGTTAAACCATACCAACCACCATTCCTTACCCGAGTAAAATGAAGAAAGAGAAACTTGAAGCCGAGCAATCCAAATTCTTGGATATGTTTAAACAGATAAATATAAATCTTCCTTTCATTGATGTGATTTCAGGAATGCCTAGATATGCTAAATTCTTGAAAGATCTAATCTCAAATAGAAAGAAAATGGAAGAACTCTCGGCTGTTACTATGAATGCTAATTGTTCAGCAGTGCTGTTGAATAAGATACCAGAAAAATTCTCTGATCCAGGAAGTTTCACAATTCCATGTTTTCTGGGAAGTCTTAGTTCAATAGAAGCATTGGCAGACTTAGGTGCTAGTATAAATCTAATGCCGTATTCACTATACGCTAAACTAGACCTTGGAGAATTGAAACCAACCAGAATAAGCATACAACTAGCCGATAGATCAATAAAATATCCTAGAGGGATAATGGAGAACATGCTAGTTAAAGTTGGTACTTTAGTATTTCCAGTAGATTTTGTTGTTTTGGACATGGAAGAAGATTCTCAAGTTCCTCTCATATTAGGAAGACCATTCTTAAACACGGCTAAAGCAATGATAGACGTGTTCGGTAAGAAATTGACCCTAAGTATAGAGGACGAGAGTGTTACCTTTTCAGTTGATAGAGCAATGCAACAACCACAATCTGCAGATGATACATGTTATTATATTCAAACTATAGATGCACATGCAGAATTATTAGTAGAATTTCCAGAATTACAAGGAACAGGAGAATGTTCTTTAGGAGAAGGTAATGAACCAATTGATGAAGCTGAAATGTTAGCTACACTTATAGCTAATGGATATGAACCAATAACAGAAGAAATTCAAATGCTAAAAGAAGAAGACAGATATCGATACAAATCATCGATAGAAGAATCTCCGAAATTAGAGTTAAAGCCACTTCCAAATCATTTGGAATACGCTTATTTACATGGTGAATCTGAATTACCTGTAATAATATCGTCTTCTCTTACTGAAAATGAGAAATCACAACTCATTTCTGTGTTGAAAGCTCATAAACCAGCCATTGCATGGAAGATTCATGATATTAAAGGAATAAGTCCTTCGTATTGCACACATAAAATCCTTATGGAAGAAGGTCATAAAATGTATGTGCAACGCCAACGAAGACTAAATCCTAATATGCAAGATGTAGTTAAGAAATAGATTATTAAACTGCTAGATGCAGGTTTGATATATCCAATCTCTGATAGTCCATGGGTAAGCCCAGTTCAATGCGTGCCTAAGAAGGGTGGCATGACTGTCATTACAAATGAAAAAAATGAGCTTATTCCTACTAGGACTGTAACAGGATGGCGTGTGTGTATTGATTATAGAAAATTAAATGACGCCACCAGAAAAGATCACTTTCCCTTACCTTTCATTGATCAAATGTTGGAAATATTAGCCGGAAATAGTTACTATTGTTTTCTAGATGGATTTTTCGGATATTTTCAAATTCCAATAGCACCCGAGGACCAAGAGAAAACCACGTTCACGTGCCCTTATGGTACTTTTGCTTACAAACGCATGCCATTTGGACTTTGCAACGCCCCTGCAACCTTTCAAAGGTGTATGATGGCGATTTTTCATGACATAATAGAAGAATGCATGGAAGTTTTCATGGATGACTTTTCAGTCTTCGGTGATACATTTGAATCATGTCTAGTTAATCTGGAACGAATGCTTATTAGATGCGAACAATCAAATCTAGTTCTTAATTGGGAGAAATGCCATTTCATGGTTAAAGAAGGCATCGTTCTTGGTCATAAAATTTCAAAAGAAGGAATTGAAGTGGATAGAGCTAAAGTAGATGTAATTGCTAAACTTCCACATCCCACCAATGTTAGAGGAGTTAGGAGTTTTCTAGGGCATGCCGGTTTTTACCGACGTTTCATAAAAGATTTTTCTAAAATTGCCACTCCTATGAATAAACTCCTAGAAAAGGATGCTCCATTCATCTTTTCAGATGAGTGTATCAAATCTTTTAATATTCTTAAAAAGAAACTCACCAATGCGCCGATCATGATAACACCAAATTGGAATCTACCATTTGAACTAATGTGCGATGCAAGTGATTTTGCAATGGGAGCCGTTTTAGGACAAAGGATTGAAAAACGATTTCAACCTATATATTATGCTAGTAAGACGTTACAAGGAGCACAAACGAACTATACAACTACTGAAAAAGAACTCCTTGCTATTGTCTTTGCTTTTGACAAATTTCGATCATATCTCGTTCTAGCAAAAACAGTGGTCTATACCGACCATTCTGCTCTTAGATACCTATTTTCAAAACAAGATGCTAAACCAAGATTAATCCGTTGGATCTTACTCTTACAAGAGTTTGATATTGAAATCCGAGATAAAAGAGGAGCAGAAAATCTCGCCGCTGATCATCTTTCTCGTCTTGAAAATCCTGAGTTAGAAGTTCTAAATGAATCGGCCATACAAGACAATTTTCCTGATGAATATCTATTGAAGATAGATTATAATGAAATACCATGGTTTGCAGACTATGCAAACTACTTAGTATGTGGATTCCTTGAAAAAGGAGTATCGTACCAAAGACGAAAGAAATTCTTCAGTGATATAAAACACTATTTTTGGGAAGATCCACATCTGTTTAAAAGTTGTCCCGATGGAATAATACACCGATGTGTATTTGGAGATGAAGCTAGTAAAATATTAAACCATTGTCACACAGGACCAACAGGAGGGCATTATGGGCCTCAACTAACATCAAGAAAAGTTTATGATGTTGGATTCTATTGGCCTACAATTTACAAAGACGCACACCTTCTTTGCAAATCCTGTGATGCTTGTCAAAGGGCCGGAAAAATAAGTCAACGTGATGAAATGCCACAAAATGTCATACAAGTATGTGAAGTATTTGACATTTGGGGTATTGACTTTATGGGTCCATTTCCAAAATCTCATAATAATCTATATATTCTCGTAGCCATTGATTATGTATCTAAATGGGCGGAAGCACAAGCTCTCCCAACTAACGATGCACGAGTTGTAGTCAACTTTTTAAAACGTCTTTTTGCAAGGTTTGGAACACTGAAAGCTTTAATAAGTGATCGGGGTACTCATTTCTGTAATAATCAACTTGAGAAAGTTCTTAAAAGATATGGAGTAACTCATAAAATCTCCACCGTATATCATCCACAAACAAGTGGACAAGTTGAAAATACCAACCGAGCTTTAAAACGTATTCTAGAGAAAACCGTAGGATCAAATCCGAAGGAATGGTCTATTAAATTGGAGGATGCACTCTGGGCTTTTAGAACAGCCTACAAAACTCCAATTGGAACCACAACTTTTAGACTTGTTTATGGAAAAGCATGTCATCTTCCAGTAGAAATTGAACACAAAGCATTTTGGGCTTTGAAGACATGTAATCTTGATTTACATGAAGCCGGACGTCTACGATTAAGTCAACTAAACGAATTAGAAGAGTTAAGAAATGAAGCACATGAAAATTCGTTAATCTATAAAGAAAGAATGAAGAAATGGCATGATAAAAGAATCAGAAGTTCAAAAGAATTTAAAGAAGGAGACAGAGTTCTTCTTTTCAATTCACGATTCAAGCTATTTCCTGGAAAATTGAAATCAAGATGGTCTGGACCATTCATAGTCAAAAGAGTTTTCCCATACGGAACGATAGAATTAATAAATTCAAATGGGATTGAATTTAAAGTTAATGGTCACAGAGTTAAACACTACATAGATAGTTCGATGGAAGTCGACAACGAAGTTAATCACAATTTCGACACCACAGCTAACTAAGTGTGGGGAGAATCAAGTCTTTAAAGGATAATATGTATTTCTGTTAGAGTTAGATTGTCTATTTTCGTGTAGTTCTCGAAAATGGAACCCGAATGGTCTTTCCCTAGCAGACCCTAAAGAACTAGTCTTCTCCCCCCATTCTGAATTTTTATTTTTTTTAGGTTTTTACAAAATGAAGACTGCCTGTGAACTAAACCATGGTCTAATGATACACGCTTTGATCACTAAACGTAATAATGACACACTACCGAGTGAAATAGTATCAGTAATCAGAGAAAGAATGGACGGAGTTAGAAAAGAATCCAGATGCGAAGATAATAAGTTACAATTTGGTAAAGGAAAATCAAAATCCGCAGCGAAAAGAAGAGCACGACACCTAGAAAGATGTAACAAATGCGGAAAATGGTCACATGGAGGTAAATGTTCAAATAATCAAACCTATTCAAACACCGAATTTGTTACTTTATGCAGAGACCGACCGTTCATATGTTTAGAAGAAAAGACACTGAATGCTCGAGGTTACGCCTATGTAGCCATGGAAAACCAATTAAACCGACTATCTTATGAAGGGGATAGATCGTATAACTAAGAAATCTATTTCAAAGGTATGTCTGTACAGTTTTTATTTTTTTTTATTTTTATTTTTAACCTTTTGATAATAAACGCTAATTTGTTCACTATAAAGTATTAAATTGGTATTGAATAAAATTAGGTTTGGCGACCGAAATTATTGATATCATACAAAAAATTTATTACGTCACTGCGAAATTTAACGTTTATTCTTAAGGTATAAATATCTTTAATCAATCAACACAAAATATTTCAAAAAATCGTCATGAGTTAAATTAGGTTTTGGAACCGAAATTACTTTACCGAAAAGAGGGCGTATATTTTTGATAATATTTGATTGATTAAAGTGGGATAAAAAGCCAAAAAGATTTTTAATTTTATTTTTACCATGTTTTTAAAATTAATATTTAAATCTTAAATTAATATTGTAAACTTTGTAAAAACAATATTTTTAAAATTGTAAATATTTGAAAAATTAATATAAGTTTGGTGTGAATTTATAATATGAATTTTTAAATTAAGTTTGGTGTGAATTTTGAATTTTTAAAATATGAATTTTATTTTTATGCATTTCAAATTTTAAGTTTGGTGTGAATTTTTAATATTAATTTTGAATTTTATATTTAAGTTGTGCGAATTTAAAAACAAAAATTTACTTTATCTCATTAAGTTAAAAATATGATTTTTAAAATTCGTCGTGAGTTGAAGACTAGGTCTTTGAACCGAAATTGCTTTACCCAAGGGAGGGACGAGAACTTTTATTATCATTATTTTAATCTTATTGAATTAAAGTATGCCAAAAACATTAAAAAAAAAACCTCAAAAATCTTAGCTTTTAAAACAATCGCTACAAAAAGACAAATTTTAAAATTTTGTCGAAGGACGGACTAGGACATCGATCCGAAACGACCTCGTCCTAAATAACAAGGGAAACAAAATTTTAAAATTAATTACTTAATTGTTTTAATTAACATAAGATGTTAAAAAAAAAAAAATACAAACTTCGCGAGTCGCGGAGTTTGAAAGGGAAATCCACCGCGACTCGTGGAGGGATCGAATTACAGAAAAAAAATATAAGAGCTGAAACAGCTCAGTTCACTACCACCCACACATACAGCGAAATACTGCCGAAAAAACACGCAAAAACACCCCAAAATCACAATTGTTAACCGTTAATCATTAAATCTTTTACTAAAATCATGTTGAGAAGGATGCTATCAAGGAATTACTCAAGAAAAAAGGTAAATTTCTACACCTAAACACCATTTAATCCGAAAATTAGTGTTCTTGAGCAATTTTTTTCCCCAATTTGATTTTGATGCTTTTTAGTGTAATTATGCTTAAATTGTTTATGTATTATGCTTGTATAACCTAGATTGATGCTATTTAACATGATTAGAAGCCTTATACTTCAAATTTTGAGTAATCTTGGGTTTGTGTTCTTGAGCAAATTTGGGGCTTTTTGATATAAACAGGTTATGGCCTATTTTTGTCGTGAATTGTTGCTAAATTAAGTAGTGTAACATGTTTAGGTAGTTAAATGATCCAAACTTTGAGCCTAAACATGATTTTGAGAATTAAAGTGGACTTTTTCAAGTCTAAAAATTCATGAACTTGATTTTTGAAAGATAATGCCATTTGAAACTTGTTTAATTGCTAGTGATGATTATTTTGACATGTTATTTGAGTTAAATGCTTATGAACTTGGCGAACATTTTCGTATATGCTTATTTGAAAAAGTGTAGATTTGATGAAAATATGAAAATGAGTTTAAGTTTGATATAAATTGATCATGTCATTGTAATTATTTTGATTGATGATTTTGCTGACACTAATGCATATTTGGATGCACAAAAATTGTGTTTGATGTGTTTTGCAGACTGAAAGGGATGAATCTTCATCCCAAGCTCGCAATGCTCCTGCTGAGAATGCGGAACAACAGGAGGTGGATAACTACTACAAGCAAGATATACCTCATCCAGTCATGACATTTTCTGATATGCACTTGGAAGATTTGCACCCGAACCTGAGATTTGACAGACTTTGGATAGATTATCCAAAATACCAAAGGGGTTTGCATACTCTTCATTCTAAAGTTGTTGAGGTACCGAGGGTCATAGAATGGGGACCATTAGAAGCTGTAGAATTGGCCGGGCCAATTAGGGAATTACTTGCACAGAGGTATGGTAATTCTACTTTTGACGATTGGGTACGTTTATTCACCATGCGTAGACCTGTATATAAAGTATGGTGTGAAGAATTGTTGTGTAGTATAGAATTAAATGATCGGGTAGCTAGTTTAACCGATCGATCTTTTATTAGATTTTTGTTAGGAGGTTCGATGCGCCACATGTCTTTACTAGACATGGCTCAGGCTTTACGTATATATACGCCTGAGGAGTTAGCATCTGCCGATTGTAGAGGGTTGATACTAAATGGTAGAAAGATAGATGAAAATTTTGATACACATGGTGTATGGAGTCAAATGACAAGCCATCACCGTTTCAAAGGGGGAAATTACTCTTATTTGGATATAGATAGAGCTGAATTAAGAGTGATTCATAGGTTTTTAGCTAATTTGATTACACAAAGAGGTAAGAACAAGGAAAAGGTAAATGAACAGGATTTGTTTTACCATATGTGTATTCGAGACCCACAAAGCGTTGTAAGTATACCTTATTGTGTGGGTTATTATTTATCAGCTATGGTTAGGGGGATGAGACCGCATAGCATAATAGAAGGTGGTATTTTTATTACTTTGATTGCTGAATATCTCGGTGTGGATATAAGTCGGGGGGGATTATTAGTAGAAGAACCAGAACCCCGCGATACTATAGGTTTAAATGTATACCATGGTGCGAAAGTTTTGAAGAGGCGAAATAACGCCGCAGTACAATACCATGGTAGACATCCACAGGTTGAGAGAAACCAACAGCAAGGTAATGTAGGAGGGGGAAATGAAATGCAAGAAATGCAAAGGTTTATAGCTTCACAGGAGTACGAAAATGCTAGACAGAGAGCATTAGAAGATTGGAAAGTTCATCAAAACCAAATCATAGCTCATTGCCAACATATAGGTAGAAACTATATTCCTACTCCAAAACCCATATTCCCTCCCTGGTCTATAGAGATGCAGCCACCGTATCCTACGTATAACCCAGCCGAAGCATTATATAGCACCTATGGTTATGCTTGGAACCCCTATTGGTATCAGTATCATCCCTAGTCTACTTAGTTTTATTTATTTTGTAATTTGTAATGTTGATACATTTAATACTTATGTTAATATTGTAATAGTTTTTATAATTTTCTAACTTTTATTCTTAGATTTTAATAATTTTTGAATGTGGGGTAATATACCAAACTTCAAAAATATGTATATATGTTTGCAGTTTATCTTATGTACACAACAGGGTAAAACAACGCATTTTCAAAGACTGGCATTAAGTTCAGCAAAAGCAACTAATTTTGACGACAAGATGCAAAATATATGTGAAATAACAACAAGACGGAATGAACAAATGATGTGCACCATTTATCATTCAGCAAACAAACGCCAAATTATTTGGAAACATTGGTAAAAATTTAATCATTTTCACACAAATCACCCTCAATAATTTAAATTGTTACTGATTTCTTGCAAATGAGGGCATTGCAAGATCTTAAGTGTGGGAAGGGGTTAAATTCTTTCGGATTTTAAAATTTTTATCTTAAACACTTGGTTACCATTAAAAATACTAGTAAAGCATTAGTTGTATTAGAATCTAGTGCTCTCTGATAATAAAGAACAGCCCTAGTCTTATATACTGACTACCCAATTCTAGTAAAAAATTTCAAAATTTTCAATTAAATGAACTCAAAATCATGTTTATACATATTTATGAACGATAAAACTAGGTTTTAACACCGAAATTATTGTTACCTCGGAAAGGACATAAATTGAGAAACAAACCAAAATGTTAAAATTCATTTAAAATGGAATAGAGGACAATAAAAAAGAAAATAAAAGCCAAGTGTGGGAAAATTCTCCAAATTATTCAAAACATATATCACATATTTTTGTACAAATAACTGAAAATACTTTTGCTTTGGACTAAACTAAAAAGTTTTACCTGATTTACTGTAAGAAAGATGGATCTACACGATGAATCAATTCCATCATTAAAAGGAAGTAAAGTCTTCCGAAAAAGACACGCGCTTCTTGATTTAGGTCAGGAAGTTGTCGTCCAGACCAGCTGTAGGTTGACGAAAAATCTAGAAAAGTCATCACTAAAATCAGCAGGAAATCCACGGACCTCAGCATTAAACAGGGTCGCCAAGTGGTCAGATTTATCCTAACCATGAGAAGGATTTATCTCGTACAATGGGGGGCACCATGCAAATTAGCTGTATAAGACTAATGAATCAGATCCCTAGAAAGGATAATCTCCTTAAAGATTAAAAATCAGCTTTTAAGCCTGATATTACTCAATCCTTGAGATTGACCTTAAAGATTGAGAATTACAAACTCATGGAATTCAATGATATCTAAACTCGAGCTTGAACGAGAAAATATTTTGATCAAAATTACAAACTGATTTGTTTTCTGAAAACCCTATTTTCAATGCGTTCATTACCATTGAACGTAAAATCCTAGGAATTCACCTGGAATTCATTAGGTCACCTGAACTAAATCAGGTGTCAACCGTAAGAACGGTGGTTGCATAGCATGGTCAAAGACAGGACCTTGTGCCAGACCGAAAAATTATAAGGATGAGCTTTACTATTGCTCCTACCAAGGATAGTAATTGCGTCCGACACGTTATAGACCATAATTAAAAGCATGTCAGGGGACATTGCCTTAACAGTTGCTTGTTCAACGCTTTCCTTTACAACCGGACGGTAGTTTACCGAAAGGTAATATACGGGACAAGTAAACTGGACGTGTTGCTTTCCAAATACAAGGTTAGCAAGTGGGTGACACAAAACCGCAAGTTTTGAGCTAAAATTTTCAAATCTGAAACCCACCAAACCCACAAAAATATTTTGCAAACACCGGTGAAGGGTGATGGATTTCAATACATAAACAAAGTCACAAACCCATTTTGTTACATATAAATTCGTGTGTATATGTATATATAAAGCGGAAGCAATTTCAAGTTTATGCATGTAAAGTTTAACCCTTTTAAATTTGAAATCCATTAAAGATCTAGTCTTGAAAATACACTTAAATGTAAATAGAGCTAGTTAGATGTTTATACCTACTCCAAAATGGAGGTGAAGAACTAGGATGAAGAAGATGATGTAGATGAAGAAAACTTCTAACTTGAAGCCTCAAATCTTTGATACCCACAAGCAATAATCAACACCCAAGACTTGGTTAGGATTTTAGACACTTAATTACTTGCAAAAATCAACCAAGAAAAGGAGAGGAAATTGCAAGTATTATTTTCAAAATGCTAGAGTCAAAGAGTGTGTTAAAAGTTGCACCAATGCATGTGTATTAGTCATAATTATATGGAGTAATCAAGGAAGGGTGGTTGGCACCTAGGAGCCTTCAAAAAAATGGCCCCCCACCCCTTCCATTTATTTTATATTTTATTACATATTTATAAAACATACATGCATTTAGTTGTAAGTATTTTATTTTATAAGCCTTTTATAAAATAAAATGCAACACACATATGTTACATACACTTTATATTATTTATAACCTATATAAATAATATACAACATGTAGTAACTTATAATTATCCAAATAATTATATCTAGCATTTATTTTAGAAAACCAATTTCTAAAATTCAAGTGTCGTGTATTTGCTTTAATGATCCGATTGTCAAAACAAATACATAAAGTGTTGATAGCTTGTTATTGGGTATGACCCGACTTGGATCACAACATGTAAGCCACATTAATTTATTATGTCTCTCGGGCACAAGAAAATCCTTCAATCTCCCACTTGCACGAGAAACATAAGGAATTAATGCAAGTGACAGATACCACCTAACGACCGTCCATCACCCCCAACATGTTATGACTTAGTGCCATTCAATAACATCATCCCTTTCGAGTTTCCATTTCGAATATGATTTAGGTGAATCTTTCAATATATCCTTTTGCCCTAGATGTCATGTTAAATCCAAGAGACATAGAATGATCACTCTCTTATAGATTTAACTTTGTCAGGCCTTAGACATCTGACTCTCAACGAATAAGAGGGACAAATTCCATCTTGACTACATACGTCCTAGACATTACACTTCGTACCATACCTGAAACCTCCCTTATGTACTACCATGTTTCAGAATAGCGAAGGAAAGAATCAAGGCACAATATTCGGTGAATATCTGAACCCAATATGTGTCTCAGGTCAGAGGATATAATGATATTCTCCTTTACTCAAGATTACATGTGATCAACCACAAAGGTTCCATATAGTAATCTTGAGAGCGGGTCTTCCAATATTTGTGTCCCACAAATATCTATGAACCTTGGTTGCAACCTTGCCCTACATTCACCATTTGAATGTTAACCAATCCAAGTTCATAATAGTCTAGACCTCACACTTGTTCCCACAAATGTGATCAACTACGGAATTTAGAATAATAATTTATTCATGGATAAAATATGCTAAATTGGAACATGACTCATAATTTAAATTAATACCATAATTATATTAATGAGTTTGAACTAATTCGTTCCGTTACAATACATAAAGTAGATCAATTCCAATCACTAGAATGTCGAAGCCCTAATGCACAAACATGTCCCTCATGTTTTGGCCCATGTAAAAGCTTCGTGAGTGGATCCGCAACATTTTGATCTGTGTGAACTTTGTGAATACATATCTTTCCCTTTTCAACCTCATCCCTAATGTAGTTGAATCTCCGCTCAATGTGACGAGTCTTTTGATGAGCACGAGGTTCCTTGATTTGAGCAATCGCACCCTCGTTGTCACAAAAGATCTCAAGAGGGTCCTGAATGGAAGGGACCACTCCTAAGTCGTCGATGAATTTCTTCATCCATGCAGCTTCCTGAGCTGCCAATGAGGCGGCAATGTACTCCGACTCTGTAGTGGATAACGCAACAACTTCCTGTTTCGCACTCTTCCAAGAGACCGCACCACCATTTAACATGAATACATAACCGGATTGTGACCGAGAGTCATCTCGATCAGTTTGGAAACTCGCGTCCACGTAACCTTTTACAACGAGTTCCTCCTCACCAGACCCATATATTAGAAACATATCCTTAGTCCTTCTAAGGTATTTCAATATACATTTAACCGCAGTCCAATGACTATTTCCTGGGTTATTCTGGTATCTACTTGTCAAGCTTAGAGCGCATGACACATCCGGTCTAGTACATATCATTGCATACATGATAGACCCAATAGCAGATGCGTATGGGACTTTCTTCATTCTCTCTTGTTCATCTTTCGTGGTAGGACACTGAGATGAACTGAGAACGGTTCCTCTTTGAATAGGTACCAAACCTTTCTTAGAGTTTTCCATCTTGAACCTTTTCAAGACCTTATCAATGTATGTACTTTGACTTAAGCCTATCAATCTCTTGGATCTATTCCTATAGATTCCAATCCCCAATATATATTGTGCTTCTCCAAGATCCTTAATGGAGAAGCAACTTTTTAACCAAGTTTTGACCTCTTGCATTGTGGTTATATCATTCCCAAATAATAATACGTCATCCACATATAGCACAAGGAACATTATGGAGCTCCCACTAGCCTTCTTGTATACACAAGCTTCATCACCATTTTTAATAAAGCCAAATTTCTTTGCCTCTTCATTAAAACGATGATTCCACATTCTCGATGCTTGTTTCAACCCATAGATTGATTTCTTTAACTTGCATACTTTTTTAGGATTTTTCGGATCGACAAAACCTTCGGGCTGTGCCATATAGACATCTTCCTCAAGATATCCATTTAGGAAAGCGGTTTTGACATCCATTTGCCAAATTTCGTAATCATAATGAGCAGCGATGGCAAATAATATCCTAATAGACTTTAGCATTGCCACAGGCGAGAAGGTCTCATCATAGTCAACCCCTTGAGTTTGAGTGAAACCCTTTGCTACAAGTCTAGCTTTGTATGTATCCAAGTTTCCATGTATGTCGGTTTTCATCTTGAAAATCCACTTGCAATCAACTAGCTTAGAGCTAGGAGGTTGCTCAACAAGTTCCCAAACTTGGTTTTCATACATGGATTGCATCTCGGCGTTCATGGCTTCCTGCCATTTATCTTTATCTATCCTTGATAAAGCATCTTTGTAGTTTGTCGGTTCATCCAAATCAACCGTATAGCAACCATCCACGAGAAACCCATATCTCTCGGGAGGATTACTAATCCTACTAGATCTTCGAACGTCTTGTGTACCTTGATCATCCACTTGATCATTTTCAGCATCCTCATGTTGAGTGCTAGTGTCAACCAATTGTGTATCATCGGCTTGATCTTGTACCTCTACAAGATCTATTTTTCTTTCACCATCACCTTCCATAAGGAACTTGGTTTCAAGGAATTCCGCTTTCCGAGCTACAAATACCGTTTGCTCGGATGGATCATAGAAGTAATATCCCATGTCATCTTTGGGATATCCTATGAAGATACACTTTGTGGATCGAGCATGTAGCTTATTTGCTACATAACGCTTAGGATAAGCTTCACATCCCCATACTTTCAAGTATGAAAGAGAAGGAGGTTTTCCAAACCACATCTCATGAGGAGTTCGTTCCACTTTCTTGGTTGGGGCCATATTTAAAATACGAGCCGCGGAGCTTAGACAATAACCCCAAAATGATAGAGGTAACGAGCTTCTAGCCATCATAGATCGAACCATATCCATTAGGGTTCGGTTCCTCCTTTCGGATACTCCATTAAGTTGGGGTGTTCCGGGTGGAGTAAGTTGTGAGATGATCCCACAACTCCTAAGATGATCTTGGAAGGCATCGCTTAGGTATTCACCTCCTCTATCGGTACGAAGTACCTTGATTGTCCTATTGAGTTGATTTTGTACTTCGTTTTGATATTCTTTGAATGCTTTAAACGTTTCGTCCTTGTGTCTTAGTAAATAGACATATCCGAAATGACTAAAGTCATCAATGAAAGTAACAAAGTATCTTTCACCATTCCTAGTTATGGGTTTAAAGGGTCCACATACATCCGAATGTATTAAACCCAATAAATCTTTAGCCCTTTCATGAGTGCCTTTGAAAGGTGCTTTAGTCATCTTGCCTTGTAAACAAGATTCACATACATCAAACGAATCCATTTCATTTGATTTCAAAAGTCCATTCCTTTGAAGTGTATGCATTCGGTTCTTGTTTATATGTCCAAGGCGACAATGCCATAAATAGGAATCACTCAAATCCCTTTTGAGTTTCTTGGTGCTAGTATGGTATATTGAGCTATTAGATGATGCATCATCATGAACCAATTCATAAATTCCATTTGAAGGCGTAGCCTTGAAATAGAATATATCATCTTTAGAAAAATGGATATCATTATCAATAAAATTAACATTGAAACCACATTGTCTTAAGCGAGAAATAGAAATAATGTTTCGACATAAATCCGGTGCATACAAAACATTTTCTAAAATAAGCTCCAATCCACTTGGAAGCTTCAAAACAAATTCTCCTTGAGCTTTAACATGCACCTTTGCACCATTGCCCATATAGAGACTTGATGTTCCCGCTTTATGATCACTTCTTTTGAACCCCTGCAAAGAATTGCAAATATGAGTTCCACATCCCGTGTCTAATACCCATGTATTAGAAGAAGTAATACTAAGCTCTATATATACCATATATATATTACCTGAGGTTTGCCCTGCATCCCTCTTGTCCTTCAACTCTTTAAGATAGACCGGACAGTTTCGTTTCCAATGACCCATCTCACCGCAACCGAAACATGGGTCTTCCTTGGGGTTTGCCTTCTCGGCTACCTTTTGCTTCTTGGCCTTGTTGATGGTTGGGGTAACCATCTTCCCCTTCCCTTTGCCTTGATGGACGGGTCCTTTTCTCTTAGCCACCTTTGGCTTAGAGGTGTTACCTTTAGACCCACCTTGATCGATTGCTAACACGGGTAAAGCTCTTTTACCCATGCTTGTTTCCGCCGTCCTAAGCATACCATGAAGCTCACCTATGCTCTTATCCATCCCATTCATGTTGTAATTAATTACAAATTGATCAAACCTCTTTGATAGGGAGTTAAGGATAAGATCGGTGGCTAACTCATTAGATATGTTAAGGTTGATACGGTTAGCACGATCGATAAGGCTTTTCATCTTAAGTACATAAGATGAAACCGATTGGGATTTGTCCATACGACAAGCATGAAGCGCCCGAACCGTTTCGAAACGCTCAACACGTGCTTGTTGGAGAAACATCTCCTTCAATTGTGTTATCATGTCGTAAGCGCTATGATGCTCGAAATCCTTTTGGAGTTCGGGTATCATAGTCCCAAGCATTAAGCATGAGACTTGAAGGGAGTCGTGGCAATACTTATCGTAAGAGGCCATTGCCTCCACATCACTCTCATCCGGTTGGTCGGGAATGGGGTCCTCAAGCACATACATTTTATCCTCTTGTTTGAGGACAATCCGAAGATTGCGGAACCAATCCATAAAATTTGTATGGTTGAGTTTGTCTTTCTCGAGGAGAGACCGTAACGATAGGTTGTTAAAGTTAAGTGGTGCGTTGTTCATGTTGTTGTTGTTATTAGCGGCCATCTACAAAATTCAACAAAGTTCTTTTAAGTATCGATTTGGATTTAATAAACAATACCCTTTTAATTTGTTTTATTAAATATTAGAATCCAACGGTAAATCAAATTTCGGTTAGGTGACCTTTATCCCGTCATTTGATTTAGCTAGGTAGTCATAATGACAATTGCAATCCTTTTGCAACTTCTAAGTTATGGGATCATGCAATCCTTTTGCATGGCATATTAATCCCATCAACGCCTATTTGTTCCTCATGCTTTGGTGACCCTAAGTTCATGATTCCCAAATCAAGTCGTCCTACTTGTGTAGACATGTAGACTTAACATACAAGTGGTTAGGTGACCTTTATCCCACAAGCATGCAAAGTGTACTTTATTCATATTAGTTCACTCATGACGGTTAGGTGACCTTTATCCCATCATGAGATTCCTAATATGTCTAAGTGTTTCCACAAAAGGATGGCGTTTAACTTGTTTATCTTGTATTAGTAAAGGGATTTTAGGTTTTCTACATTCTAGTTTAGAAAACAAAGTGCTATACACCAACATGCATTTGGTGTGTAGTATGTTTATGAAAAACCCATTTTCATGTGCCTTTTAGTAACCAATTACTAGTTTTAACCATTTCATTACCTTTTTAAATAAACCATTTTATTCAAGTCTAATAACCAATTATTAGTGTCATTTTGTTATGTTTTATTATAACCATTTTATAATGTATTATGCAAGTGTAATCATGTGATGATCTTGTAGCAACCAAACATACAAACATACACAAACATGCATAGCAAAGTGTTCACAATCAAGAGCCATTTTGGTAGACATTTGTTTAGCCAATAAACAAATGTCACCTAAGGGGTTAAACCAAAGTAAGAGATTTTACCAAAATCTCCCACTTAATCTTGTAATCTTCAAAACTTCATCTTGTAATCTTCTTCATGAATCTTCACTTTCATTTTACAAAATCATATCCTAATACAATTTTTCTAGAAAATGAAATAACAACCTATTCTATTTTACAAACCAAAATAGAACAAATTACATACAAAATACAAGATTAATTACAACTTTTACAAACCAAAATTACAAAATAATTACAAGCCATATGAATGAATATTACACCCATGAATAATCACCAAATCAATCAACCAAACAAACACATGGCCTAGGCTCGATTGTGAACAACAACATAACATCAAACATGGCCAAAACTTGAAATCCCAAACCCATTTTTGGGACCAAATATTTCGGCCATCACCATACACCCACCAAAACTCAATATTTTTACATTCTACTTTCATGCATGTTGGTAGATTGTAAAGAAAGTGAGTTTACTAGCCAAAAACAAGAAGCATATTAACAAGACTTTGGCTCTAGATACCATTGATAGATTTCAATACATAAACAAAGTCACAAACCCATTTTGTTACATATAAATTCGTGTGTATATGTATATATAAAGCGGAAGCAATTTCAAGTTTATGCATGTAAAGTTTAACCCTTTTAAATTTGAAATCCATTAAAGATCTAGTCTTGAAAATACACTTAAATGTAAATAGAGCTAGTTAGATGTTTATACCTACTCCAAAATGGAGGTGAAGAACTAGGATGAAGAAGATGATGTAGATGAAGAAAACTTCTAACTTGAAGCCTCAAATCTTTGATACCCACAAGCAATAATCAACACCCAAGACTTGGTTAGGATTTTAGACACTTAATTACTTGCAAAAATCAACCAAGAAAAGGAGAGGAAATTGCAAGTATTATTTTCAAAATGCTAGAGTCAAAGAGTGTGTTAAAAGTTGCACCAATGCATGTGTATTAGTCATAATTATATGGAGTAATCAAAGAAGGGTGGTTGGCACCTAGGAGCCTTCAAAAAAATGGCCCCCCACCCCTTCCATTTATTTTATATTTTATTACATATTTATAAAACATACATGCATTTAGTTGTAAGTATTTTATTTTATAAGCCTTTTATAAAATAAAATGCAACACACATATGTTACATACACTTTATATTATTTATAACCTATATAAATAATATACAACATGTAGTAACTTATAATTATCCAAATAATTATATCTAGCATTTATTTTAGAAAACCAATTTCTAAAATTCAAGTGTCGTGTATTTGCTTTAATGATCCGATTGTCAAAACAAATACATAAAGTGTTGATAGCTTGTTATTGGGTATGACCCGACTTGGATCACAACATGTAAGCCACATTAATTTATTATGTCTCTCGGGCACAAGAAAATCCTTCAGGGTTATTCTGAAAAACTTATCTAAGGTAAAAGCTAGAGTTAATTTTCAAAAGATCAAATGTTTTCATAAAGATCCAATTTCCTTAATGGATCTAAATTTTTATAGTCATGTGGGACTGTAAACCATATCGTTACTACCATTGTTTATACCGCCGTATAGAAATCACTGATGTACAAAGTGTGAAGAATAAAGAAGTGATTCTAGTATTTCAAGACGATATTGCTTGAGGACAAGCAACGCTCAAGTGTGGGAATATTTGATAATGCTAAAAACGAACATATATTTCATAGCATTATTTCTCAAGAAAGACAAGCTTTTAGTTGCAATTATTCTATTTACAAGTGATATTCGTTTAAATAATAAAATGAGAAGACAAAAGACAGATTCGATGAATTGAAGACGCAAACGACCAAAAAGCTCAAAAGTACAAAATACAATCAAAGAGGTTCCAATTATTGATAAGAAACGTCTCGAAATTACAAGAGTACAAGATTCAAAACGCAAAATACAAGATATTAAATTGTACGCAAGGACGTTCGAAAATCCGGAACCGGGACCAGAGTCAACTCTCAACGCTCGACGCAACGGACTAAAAATTACAAGTCAACTATGCACATAAATATAATATAATATTTAAATAATTCTTATAATTATTTATATATTATATAAATAAAATAAACCGTCGGCAAGAAAGACTCCAAACTGGAGTGAGCTGTATTTACAAACTCCGCGACTCGCGGAGTTTGAAGGCAAAAAGGGCCGCGAGTCGCGGAGCCCCAAAGTTTGAAACTCCCTATAAAGCCAACCGAATTCTGATCATTTTTCATAACATATATCCATCCATCTCTCTATCTATATCGTAATATATATATTTATAATTTATATTTTAATTTTAATTTTAATTATAATTCTAATAATAAGGGTATGTTAGCGAATATTGTAAGGGTGTAAGTCAAAATTCTGTCCGTGTAACGCTACGCTATTTTTAATCATTGTAAGTTATGTTCAACCTTTTTAATTTAATGTCTCGTAACTAAGTTATTATTATGCTTATTTAATCCGAAGTAATCATGATGTTGGGCTAATTACTAAAATTGGGTAATTGGGCTTTGTACCATAATTGGGGTTTGGACAAAAGAACGACACTTGTGGAAATTAGACTATGGGCTATTAATGGGCTTTATATTTGTTTAACTAAATGATAGTTTGTTAATGTTAATATAAAGATTTACAATTGGGCGTCCCTATAAATTACCATATACACTCGATCGGACACGATGGGCGGGGCATTTATATGTACGAATAATTGTTCATTTAACCGGACACGGGAATGGATTAATAGCCACTAGAATAATTAAAATAGGGGTGAAATTATGTACAAGGACACTTGGTATAATTGATAACAAAATATTAAAACCTTGGGTTACACTCAGTCGACATCATGGTGTAATTATTAAACAAAGTATTAAAATCTTGTTACAGTTTAAGTCCCCAATTAGTTGGAATATTTAACTTCGGGTATAAGGATAATTTGACGAGGACACTAGCACTTTATATTTATGACTGATGGACTGTTATGGACAAAAACCAGACGGACATATTAAATAATCCAGGACAAAGGACAATTAATCCATGGGCATAAAACTAAAATCAACACGTCAAACATCATGATTACGGAAGTTTAAATAAGCATAATTCTTTTATTTCATATTTAATTTCCTTTATTTTATATTTAATTGCACTTCTAATTATCGCATTTTTATTGTTATTGTATTTAATTGCACTTTTAATTATCGTACTTTTTAATTATCGCAATTTTATTTTATCGCACTTTTATTATTCGCAATTTCATTATCGTTATTTACTTTACGCTTTAAATTAAGTCTTGTATTTATTTATTATTTTACATTTGGTTTTAACTGCGACTAAAGTTTTAAAATCGACAAACCGGTCATTGAACGGTAAAAACCCCCCTTTATAATAATAATATTACTTATATATATATTTGTATTTTTATAAAAGTAAACTAATATAGCGTTAAGCTTTGTTTAAAGATTTCCCTGTGGAACGAACCGGACTTACTAAAAACTACACTACTGTACGATTAGGTACACTGCCTATAAGTGTTGTAGCAAGGTTTAAGTATATCCATTCTCTAAATAAATAAATATCTTGTGTAAAATTGTATCGTATTTAATAGTATTTTTCTGCTAAAATATATAGTATTTTATACCACTCTGCTAAAACATCAAATATTAATTTTAGTAATGATAATAATAATAAGTATAAATTTATAACTATAATAATAATTACATTAATGTTATTATTATAAATGATAATAACAATGTTAGTAATATATATATATATATATATATATATATATATATATATATATATATATATATATATATATATATATATATATATATATATCACTTCACATCTATATGTTATATCTTGAAAATATTGCTATTAATAATACTGATTATAATAATAAAAGTAACAATAACATTCATAGTATAACAATTATATTTTTAAATTGTAATTACATATATTATTATTACAATTTATTAATTTTGTAATATTTAATAATTTCATGATATATATATATATATATATATATAACAACATATTTTGAATATTTAACATCTACACAACTTATATATATTGTAATGTACAAAATCAATAATTTATATATAGTGATCATGTATATATATATATATATATATATATATATATATATATATATATATATATATATATATATATATATATATATATATATATAATTCCAATGTTACATATTTAATTATATTTTGAATACTAAATAAATAAATATATTAATTATATATATTAAACAATAATCTCAAAGTATAACATTTAATACTTTGTTAATATTGACAAATTATTTTTCGAAATCATTTATGTTCAATATATATTTATGTATTCAAAAGCAACAAGTTTTAGTTATTTTACATTGTCTTAAATCACAATATAGTTCATTTATATATTCAATTTATTATATATAATTATTCACATATATAATCATTTATGTAATCATTTTTACAATTTAAAGGTTCATGAATCATCGGGAGTAGTCAAAAGTTAACTGAACACATGAACATAGTTTTCAAAGTTTTTGAGATTTCAACATTACAGACTTTGCTTATCGTGTTGGAATCATATAAAGATTAAGTTTAAATTTAGTCGGAAATTCCCGGGTCGTCACAGTACCTATCCATTAAAGAAATTTCGTCTCAAAATTTGAGTGGGATAGTCATGGCTAACAATAAAAATATTTTCATGACGAATATGAGTTGATAAATAGAGTTTTATCATCATAGAGTAATATGGATAAAACAATTCGATTATTCGAAGAGCATGAGTGAAGCTATCACAAAAGAGTGAAATGAATAAATAAAATTTCGTCTTAACTTTTGACGTTGTCTTGGTTAAATTCCGGAATTCAAGGTATTTAAAGAAAATCTTCGAAATCTAAAAGATTTGATTCTTCAGCGAATAAGGAAATTAATGAAATAACCCGTCCTAATCCATCCGGACGAAGTCCATATCGATTATAAACGATTCACAACAGTGGATTACATCGCGAGGTACTTGACCTCTATATGATACATTTTACAAACATTGCATTCATTTTGAAAAGACAATCTTTCATTACATCTAAAGTTGACAGACATGCAAATCATTTCATAATATATCCAACTATAATTGACTTAATAATGATCTTGATAAACTCAACGACTCGAATGCAACGTCTTTTGAAATATGTCATGAATGACTCCAAGTAATATCTTTAAAATGATCAAATGCACAGCGGAAGATTTCTTTCGTACCTGAGAATAAACATGCTTTCAAGTGTCAACCAAAAGGTTGGTGAGTTCATTAGTTTAACATAAATAATTATTTCATAATTTTAATAGACCACAAGATTTCATATTTCCATTTCTCATAAATATACGTCCCATGCATAGAGACGAAAATATCATTCATATGGATTGAACACCTGGTAACCGACATTCACAATATACATATAAGAATATCCCCATCATTCCGGGATCCTCCTTCGGACATGATATAAATTTCGAAGTACTAAAGCATCCGGTACTTTGGATGGGGCTTGTTGGGCCCGATAGATCTATCTTTAGAGTTCGCGTCAATTAGGGTATCTGTTCCCTAATTCTTAGATTACCAGACTAAAAGGGGCATATTCGATTTCGATCATTCAACCATATAATGTAGTTTCAATTACTTGTGTCTATTTCATAAAACAGTTATAAAAACAGCGCATGTATTCTCAGTCCCAAAAATATATATTGCAAAAACAATTAAAAAGGGAGTAATGAAACTCACGCATATAATTATTGTAAAACAATTACTAAAGCATTTGCATGTATTCTCAGCCCCAAAAATGTAAAGAGTAAAAGGGGATCAATGAAACTCACACGTATAAATATTATAAAACAGTTAATAAAGTATTTGCATGTATTCTCAGCCCTAAAAATGTAAAGAGTAAAAGGGGAGAAAATGAAACTCACCTAATATATTTTGTAGTAAAAATACATATGACTATACTGAACAATGCAGGGTTGGCCTCGGATTCACGAACCTATATCATTTGTATATATATATATTAAAACTTATAATCATAATCGAACAATTCCATATGTTATGACTTTATATATTATTCATGTAATTTGTATATATATTTGTAAATGATTATTATTTATATAGTTATATGCACATATATATATATATATATATATATATATATATATATATATATATTAAAAATATCTAATTTGTTTTATATGAATATTTATGTAAAAATTGTTAATATACAATATTCATACATATATGTAATATTACTTATAAGTATATTTTTATATATTTAATAATATAGTAATTAAAAGTTGTAATTGACTATAATAATAATATTAATAATAACATTACTTATAATAAAAATTATGACAAGAATCATAGTAATAATAGTAGTGACATTTATAATAATACTTGTAATAATAATAATAGATGTAATACCTATTATTATCAATTCTTATAATAATAATAATAACTACAACAATAGTAGTAGTAGTAATAATAATAATAATAATAATAATAATAATAATAATAATAATAATAATAATAATAATAATAATAATAATAATAATAATAATAATAATAATAATAATAATCAATTTAGAACTTGAAATCTACCTCAAAATTCGGGATAAAAAAAGAAGTGTCTCAACCAGGTCTCGAACCCGAGACCTCTCGTTTCCCGACATTCCCCTCAAACCATTACTCCATATTTGTTTTTCTGATTAACTTCCGACACCAAATTATTATAACTCGTAATATACATTATCCATTTTCTTCTTCATCTTCTCGACATAATTAACCCAGAACATAAAACTCAATCTAGTAAATTAATCATTTTAGGTTTCAAGATTTCAAACGAAACAGATACAATCAATAGTTTAATGAATCGTTTATAACAGAAAAGGAAATAAAAAAATTAAGCAGCAGCAGAATGAAAAACCACGATGAACACCTCATATGGTGATTTTAGAATCTAGATCATATCAGTAAGTACTTACTAAATGAAAAAGATCTTAAATCAATCTTAGAAACTTTCCATACCATCAATTGGGCCTAAAACTCTCATTAGAATTCGAATTTTGCTAAGAATGAAACTGTTTGACTTTTTCTTCTTAATTTTGAGTTCGAAAATTGATACTCGATACTAAAAATTGGACTTTAGAACTTTGCAGATAGTTTGAACATATGATTTCCAACAGAACTGCATTTAACACTTTTTGAATTTGTTTGCAAAAGTCGAGCCTTTAAAAATGGACCAAGAACAGAACAGTTATCTGTCGTTCTTCATTTATTTTCATTAATTTTGTTTAATTAGAAGCTGTTAAAGAATTTTATGAGTTGTGAAAGATATTGTAAAGTTTTTACGATATAAATTATCAACTAAAACAATTATATACAGCCAAATTGATGGATACTTTTGAAATCAGAACAGATAAGAATAAATAAAAAAAATAAAAGTTTGATTTGCTCTTTAACTGATTTTTGTTTGCATCTATTGAAATGGAATCATTTTGTACTGGATTGTAGACATGAAAATCCAATCATTGACTAAGTGTATAAGCAAGTGGGATAAAAACAATCTTGTTTGTTTCCTGACACTTTCCTTAAAATTAATTAATATAAACATTTAATAATAATAATAATAGTAAATAATAATTAATAATAATAATAATATTTATAATAAATGACAATAATAATAATGAAAATGATAATAATATTATTGTTAATGATAATAATAATAGTAATACTAATTATAATATTAACATCAATAATGATAATAATAATATTAGTAATAATAATATGATAAATTAAATGTATCACTTTTCATATAATATATATTGAAATTAATAATATAACTAATACTGATATTAATATTATTATTAATATTAACAAAATAAAGAAAGTAATAATAATATTAGTATAATCAGTTATTTTTGAACTTGTAATTTAATATATTGTTATTATATTTTATTAACCATGTAATATTTAATATTTATATAATAACATATTTTGAACATTTACTACTTATACAATAATATTGTTTGTATAGAACTCTTATATATATACATACATATATATATATATATATATATATATATATATATATATATATATATATATATATATATATATATATATATATATATATATATATATATATATATATATATATATAATCATTTTATTGTTAACCTAATTAATCTATTCATTATTTTACGTTTTTAATTCTAATTGATTAAAGGGTATTTTTATTAATTCAAAATTATATATATACATTTATATTTATTTTTATATCTATATATGTATTTACATATTTATTTACACATAGTTTTTCGTGAATCGTCGGGATTGGTCAAAAGGACAAATGTATTCATGTACTGTTCAAAAGTTTTCGAGACTCAACATTACAGACTTTTGCTTGTCGTGTCGGAAACATATAAAGATCAAGTTTAAATTTGGTCGGAAATTCCCGGGTCATCACAACTAAGATCTCTATAATTAAGTACGGTGATCTGCCTCAATTACTCTGTCTGATATTGCCATTATAAATTAAACTTTTTCCGTTCCATTATTTTCACCATTCCTATACCTTCTTTCTTAGTTCATACATCTAAAAGATTATTAAAATGCTTAATCCCGCTCTAATCCTTGATATTTTCCTAATTATCATTTCTGTCATCCTTCTTTTCAATCTTCCACCAGAAAAATCTGTTTACTTCTACTATTACCTTGGGGTGATACTATTCTTAATTCTACCGTGTCTTTATATTGCTATTCGTATTAATATCCACGGTTTGTAACCTCCGTGTTATTATTGGGCTTTATATTTTCTCTTATATTTTGGAGCTCTTTGCCTTTTTATTCTCTTCTCGACCTCTAGTAAAGCGAGTAACGGTCCAGAATTCGTAAGTATGGAATTTTGAATAAACATCATGTTCTAAATGAGAAAGATTGTATTAGCACGATTTGATTTGTCAAATTACCAGAATCATTGAGAATAGAACTATCAAGAATATATTTTCTTGATATGTTCTGAAGTTAAGCAGAATGAAAGAGTTATGTAACATGGCACATGATGACGTTATGATCTGTGAATCATCACGTTCCATTAGAAATTCAGCATGACTTTCTGTAATATAATCACGTTGATCAAGTGTCATTATATTATACTAACTCATGCATCAGTTCTCAACATTACTTCAATAATATTCGTATTTTAAGCTCGAAAGTTTACATAATATAGAAACTAACAGTTTCTATATGATGTAACACTGATAGCACGAAGAGATTAATGATTTTAGATAAGAAAAGATATGAAAACATCTTTAGAAATATGGAGAATATTTATAATGAAAGATACGATGATATCTTGGAATTTCTAATATCGAAGGATGGTGAAGAAAATTTGTCCGCAAGAGTTTGGAGTCAGAAGCAAGGTATTCGCTAAAGATTTCATCAGAAACAGAATCATCAGGATTCTTAATGTACAAGTTTAGTCCTTGTGATTTGTTCAGAGACTCCTTCGTAGTTTGCTCAATCAGTTTTTTAGTTTCAAACTTTTTCTGAGCTTTGCCAACATACAATTCTTTATCATCAACTTTTAGCTGTTGAGGTTGTTTACAGTTTTTGTTGCTTCATTCAACTTTTCCAAATTCAGAGTATTAATTCGCAGACTGGGTGCTTTTCAGAACTTCAGAATAGAAGATGATAGTTCTAAGAGATAAATGTTATATGGATACATATAACTGTTGATGTGGAAACGTTGCGAGACTCACAATACAAATTTGCTGATTCCCGGTAATTGGTATGGCAATTCTTGTTACAAGATGCGGATGAATACATGATGAGACTTCAATAGATAAATTCAGTGATTTGTCAGAGAGATTTAAACCAAGGAGCGGCGAGGTTGCGGGTACATCTGCTGGTAATATGGTGGAATATAAAAGGTTCCCCGGTAACAATAAAAGAGCACGCATATTTATCAAGGTTATAGTAAGGCTAGTCCGACTAAAAAGTCAAAGTTGGCTTGCTGGAGCTGTGACAAATTTGGCTAATTTGGAAAGAGGTTGCAAAGTTATTTTTGGTAATAACAATGCCAAGGAATTATAAGTTCATTTTAAACTTCTACTTAGCTTCCAAGAGTTTTTCAGGTGCATGCCCATATGCATAAGTTCTTCCTTTTATAGGTATCGTGTGGTTGGATCATCCTCTCGATTGAGGTGTTTTCAAGAATCATGAAAGGTTTGAACGCAAATTGTAATCGTCAAGATACAAATGAGGTTTAAGATGAAATCAAGTGGCAAACTTGAAGAAATATTTAGTTTCATATGTTATAATCAATATTTTAATTTATTTTAATTGTCCAATGTTATTAGTCCACAGTCGATAGTCCACAGTTGACAGTCCAATAATTCATATATAGTTTAATATATAATATTTGAATTAATTAATACGTATCGTGACCCGTGTACATGTCTCAGACTCGATCACAACTCAAATTATATATATTATAGTAGAATCAACCTCAACCCTATATAGCTAACTTGATCATTACTACATATAGAGTGTCTATGGTTATTCCAAATAATATATATAGATGCGTTGATATGATATATCAAAACCTTGTATACGTGTCCCGATATTTAAAGTGCGTAAAATAAATAACAAAAATTAAATGACGATAAATAAAGTGCGTAAAGTAAATAACAGAAATTAAATGACGATAAATAAAATTGCGATAATTAAATTGCGATAAATAAACTGCGATAAATAAAATGTAATCAGTTAGCTAGAAACAGTTAGCTAGGATTTTGTTAGCGTGGATTCTTAACAAAATTTTCTCATGGTTAATTTGTTTGTTTCTAACAAATTTTATTTTTGTCCAATGTTTTCTTCATTATGCCACTTGTTGGATTCTGATAGGTCAAAATTCAAATATGAAATTGAATGAAAATAGTTATTCTGTGGTGAACGGATTCGTATATCTGTGGATGTAAGTAGAATAGTAAATGACTGTTGAATCAGATTGGAAGAATGTACAGTGTAACTTATTAATGTAAAATCTAAATATTCCTCGGGTATTACCTACCCGTTAAAATATTTTCATCATTAACAGTTTGTACGAAAGAATTTTCAATTACAATCTTTATGAAAAAATATATACATATATAGATTTTCTTCAGAGGTAATTATGGATTTAATGAGTCAATATGATATTAAACTCATTTGATTTTTCGGTTTGAGCTAGAATAAATAATCTCTAAAACTTTTAGAAACCACATATTCTTCGCAGAATGATTCTTCAATGAAGTTATGAATTAATACTTCATCGTTCATTGTTGTTGGTACTCCTTGGTATCTATGGTGCGTATGACGTTGATGTTCGTGTGACATATTGTGAAGTTGAGGTTTGCGATGCGGTTGTTGTTGGTGGTGGTAATGGTACTATTGGCGTTGATGATGGTGGTACTGGTTATGCTGCTAGTGCTATTGCTGGTGTTTGTAAGCTTTGCACCATATTCTCCAAAAGCACTACCCGAGCACGAAGCTCGTTGACTTCTTCTATTACACTGGGGTGATTGTCGGTTCGGACGAGCGGATAAATATGATCTAGAATTTGGTATAGTATATAATCGTGACGAGATACTCTGGAAATGAGAGAGAAAATGGTGTTTCAGACAGGTTCACCGGTAAGTGCTTCAGGTTCTTCGCCAAGAGGGCAATGTGGTGGATGAAAAGGATCACCTTCTTATTGTCTCCAATGATTGAGGAGGCTAAAAACCCAGCCCAATTCATCCAGAATAGATGATGGCTAATCCCGGTTACACTGCTTTCGGAGCTCGAGTGAAAATCCATATCGGAATAGTTATCGACATCTGAGGAATTTGAACTAGTCGCGAGTTCCATTTTGTAAGGTTAGATAAGGGATTTTCGATATGAAATTATTTTCGGATATCAGATGATATTCTAGTTACATAGAATACCTAATATAGTACAGAAAATCCCATAGATTACGGAGGAATTCTCGGAAGCTGTCAGGCAAAGTTTAAAGTAACAGATACGCTAAGATACGAATTTATCTATACACTATCTATGCACTAGAGGCAGTAAGAAGTGTCTAGACTAAGAGTGATAAGCAGGTAATTTCCTACGGAGGATAAGTAGATGATTTTCGACACGAAATGATATGCAAAACTTTTGACATGCAGACACGGTCGAAGTCCAGACTCACTAATGCATCTAAACAACTATCAGTTAGATACACTAATGCAAGACCTGGTTCGCTAAGACCACCGCTCTGATACCAACTTTCATGACCCATCCTAATCCATCTGGACGAATACATTACATTTGGTTTTATCGTGAGGTACTTGACCTCTATATGATACATTTTACAAACATTGCATTCGTTTTTAAAAGACAAACTTTCAATACATTGAAAGTTGACGGCATGCATACCATTTCATAATATAACCAACTATAATTGACTTGGTAATAATCTTGATGACCTCGACGACTCGAATGCAACGTCTTTTGAAATATGTCATGAATGACTCCAAGTAATATCCCTAATAAGAGCAAATGCATAGCGGAAGATTTCTTTCATACCTGAGAATAAACATGCTTTAAAGTGTCAACCAAAAGGTTGGTGAGTTCATTAGTTTATCATAATAATCATTTCCATAATTTTAATAGACCACAAGATTTCATTTTTTTTTCATAAATATACATCTCATATCAGGCATTTCGCAAACTGCATAGAGATAAAAATCATTCATATGGTGAACAACTGGTAACCGACATTAACAAGATGCATATAGAATATCCCCATCATTCTGAGACACCCATCGGACATGATAAAATCGAAGTACTAAAGCATTCCAAATTCCAGAATGGGGCTTGTTGGGCCCGATAGATCTATCTTTAGGATTTGCGTCAATTTGGGGGTCTGTTCCCAAATTCTTAGGCTACCAAGCTAAAAAGGGGCATATTCGGCTTCGATCATTCACCCATATAATGTAGTTTCATTTACTTGTGTCTATTTCGTAAAACAGTTATAAAAATAGCGCATTTATTCTCAGTCCCAAAAATATATATTGCAAAAGCATTTGAAAAGGGAGCAAATGAAACTCACAATACTGTATTTTGTAGTAAAAATACATATGACGACATTGAACAATGCAGGGTTGGCCTTGAATTCACGAATCTATATCATTTGTATATTCATTAATACATATAATCGTAATCGATTAAATATATATTATTATTAGTAATGTAATTTATATATTTAATAATTTATAAGTTTCATTATTTATATATTTTCATCTTATATACATAATTGTTAATAGAGTTAAGTTAAATATATTTTTATATGGGGATTACTTGTTTGTATTTAATAATTATGATAACACTAATATTAGTAATAATATTGATACTTTATAATAATGATAAAAATGAATGATAATAATATTGTTAATAATGATATTAGTAATGATAATAATATTAATTTGTATTAAAGTAACTATAATAATATTAATTATAATAATTCTTTTAAAAATTACTTTAGTTAAGATTTTAATAATTTTCATAATAATATTTATATCTAAAATTTCTATATTATTAATTTTAACAATATTATTAAACTTGTATATTCATAGTTATAATAATAATAATCATAACTTTCGTGTTTAATTTATAAACTAATGACTATAGTTTCTTTTAATATTAATTTGTATTCATAATCATAATCTACATGTGTTCATATAATTATAATCAATCTCCTAATCTTTATCATAATACTTTTTATTATAAATTAACATGTTTAGTATTCTTGAAATCCTATTATTATTACTAACAAAAATAACACAATTAATAATACTAATGATAATCATAAATAGAATCTTAATGTTCATCATACATAAATATAATACTACAATAATGATAATACTTACTTACAATAATAATAATAATTATAATTGTGATAATAATAAATAAAAATACTAATAATTATAACATTAATAATAATAACAATACTAATAATAAATAAACTTTTTAAATAAAGAACTACCTTCTATGGCTTTTATAAAAAGAATTTCACCGAACCGGAATCGAACCCGAGACCTCTCGTTAACCCAACACTACACCAAACCATCCAAGCTATTCTGTTTTCTTGATTAATACGCGTTTCACATTTATTTAAACCCGTTAAAATCTGTTTCCTTCATCTTCTTCACTCGACAGTTCGATCACAGACACAATAATCAAAATTGTGAATTAATTTGTTGGGTGTAGGTATTATAATAGAAACAGATATGTTCAGTTTTTGTGTAATTGAATTAACAAACAACAAAAAATCAAACAGCATTAGCTGTTCTTCGAAAAAAAATATGAACTCAAGAATCGATTTTTGATTTCCAAACATTTTTAGATTACGACTCCTACACGAAAAAGGTTCTAAATTACTCATACAATCTTTCTACATCATCAATTGAATTCAAAACATCAAAAAAATTCCTAATTTCTTTATGAACACAATCTTTGACTTTTGCAAATATAACTTTGACTTTCAAAATTTGAATTCGATAAGAGAAATTGGTGTTTGAAACTTTGCAGTAAATTTAAGTAAGAGATTCCTATCATGACAGCATTTATGGATTTTGAAATAAAAATTGAATTCAAGTTTTTCATAAATATATCACACGAACAGGGCAGTCGACTAAATGCTTTTGATTTTTCTGTTTTTAGTTCACAATTGCAGCAATGTTTATATGTAATGTGATAAATAAAAGATTGCAACAGTGTTAAGATTCGATTGTATTGTTTTATAGCTATAATTGGGGTCGACAGGTAAATATTCATCAGAGATTGACGATAAAAAAATGGATTTCAATGGCGATGGTTAACAGCTTTTGGATTTATATTGATGTTAGCTTCCTCAATCAAAAACAGTAATTGCTAATCTAATACAGTTGGATAATGACTGAAAACTAATTTGGATTCTTATATTTAAAAATAGGTATATATATTATTAGGTATTATATTTAGTATATATATCGTATACTGTACCTGTATATATAGATATATGTTTTGTATCTGTATAATTTATATATCTGTATATCATATCAGTATATATCTCTGTTATACATATATTGTATGTATATATCTATTTTATGTATTATTATTATTAATCTTACTATTTAATAGATATAATTATAATAATAATACTCCTAATATTATAAATAATAATAATGATGATATAGTAATAATAATAATATTAATTTTAGTAATGATAATAATAATAAGTATAAATTTATAACTATAATAATAATTACATTAATGTTATTATTATAAATGATAATAACAATGTTAGTAATATATATATATATATATATATATATATATATATATATATATATATATATATATATATATATATATATATATCACTTCACATCTATATGATATATCTTGAAAATATTTCTATTAATAATACTGATTATAATAATAAAAGTAACAATAACATTCATAGTATAACAATTATATTTTTAAATTGTAATTACATATATTATTATTACAATTTATTAATTTTGTAATATTTAATAATTTCATGATATATATATATATAACAACATATTTTGAATATTTAACATCTACACATCTTATATATATTGTAATGTACAAAATCAATAATTTATATATAGTGATCATATATATATATATATATATATATATATATATATATATATATATATATATATATATATATATATATATATATATATATATATATATATATATATATATATATATATATATATATATCATTCCAATGTTACATATTTAATTATATTTTGAATACTAAATAAATAAATATATTAATTATATATATTAAACAATAATCTCAAAGTATAACATTTAATACTTTGTTAATATTGACAAATTATTTTTCGAAATCATTTATGTTCAATATATATTTATGTATTCAAAAGCAACAAGTTTTAGTTATTTTACATTGTCTTAAATCACAAAATAGTTCATTTATATATTCAATTTATTATATATAATTATTCACATATATAATCATTTATGTAATCATTTTTACAATTTAAAGGTTCGTGAATCATCGGGAGTGGTCAAAAGTTAACTGAACACATGAACATAGTTTTCAAAGTTTTTGAGATTTCGACATTACAGACTTTGCTTATCGTGTTGGAATCATATAAAGATTAAGTTTAAATTTAGTCGGAAATTCCCGGGTCGTCATACCAGCGTAATCTATTGTCCTACTTTCCCACCACCTCAGCCGTAACCATGTTTATTTTGGAACCTTTGTATTATTACTATTGATGATACATTATCTTATATTTTATTTCTGTACGCCCGGTTCCGGGCATAACTATCTTTATGTTTTAGTATGGTTTCTTTTAGAATAATAAATATTGCATGAATAAAACGTCACAAACCGAACAACGATCAAGACCGTACGAGATGGAAACGCAACTTGGAGCAAGGACGCTTTGAACGAGGATGACGCCGGTACAAGAATTGAAGAATCCATAATTAGCGCGCCATTCATCTACACGTCCTGAAACCATAGGAGAGTACTACGTCTTCATCACCTTTTCAATAGAATATACGCAAAATACTATACCACTTTAAAATCTAAATGTGGGATTGGCAACCCCACCAACATAAACTTTTAATAACACTACGCCTCTTTTTAAAATCTAAAGTGTGGGGTACTCCATATCCTTAACATTGAGGACAATGTTATTTTAAAGTGTGGGATAGCAAATGTTGCACATAACTATTCTTGTAAAATCCTCAAGTTTTTCACAAAATTTAAACTTTTCGAATTATAAAACACTAAGGATGATAAAATTCTAAAAAAGATCAAAAAGTTTTTGCTACAAAATAGACAAAAAGGGTAAAACAAGGCTGAAAACTTTTTGCGAAAATCAAAATCAATTTTCCAATAGAGCATTGCATAACGAAAGGCGAAATTAGACCTGCTATAATTATTGTGAGGCACCCCCAAATAAGGCTTTATAAGCACTCATTTTTTTTGCTTCACTATATTTCCGTTGAGCACGCCGATGTTAACATCTCGGAATCAGAACTTGCTCTTGATCTACATTTCAGAATCACACATTTTGACGAGGAAGACTAAGTTAAAACCTCAGCTATTCGTAAAAACAACCACCGCTACACACATTCGTTTCCATTTTCACTCCACAAATCCATTCACTTTTTCTTATTCATTTATAAATAAATCCCGACTAAATCATTCTTTTTCGAGAAAACCCTCTACAAAATCGCATGAGAAAAATGCGAGCATCCAAGCTAATTATCAAAGAAAATCGCCAAAAGGAGACCTCGAAGAGAAAAGCAAAAGATGCTTTAAAAAAAATAAAATAAAAAAACCAAGAGCAAAGCCTCTATGAATAAAGGTTCTGAGAAAGGGAGCAGAACCAGAAAAGATTCTAGAAAAGAAACACCTGACAGTCAAAAAGAAGGATGCTCACCAAGAAATTCCTGGCAAAAAGCTGAAAGGATCGTTGAGATCAATCTTTCAAAAAGAAACTCCTATCTATAAAAACCCTTCGCACTCTAGAAACTTCCAAACCCCCATCTTTTCACAATTCAAGCTGAATCGATAACCGAAAATTCTCGCAAATAAGTGATGAAGATTTGAGTCTTGATCAAGCCTATGACGAAGAATGTAAGCATGACTGGCTAAGAGTGACTTCATTTCTTAGAACTATAGGACACCCTAAACACTTTAGTGAAATGAGTGACCCGAGTGAGATAGCCTCAGTTATGTAACCTCCTCTCATGCTTGCGGAAACGATTCGAGAATAGCAAAAAGAATAAAAACTAAGTTTCCACTCTTCCGTCTTGCGAAACAAGAACAACCTGATCACTACGAATTAAAGTCCTAGCTGTTTTAAGTTTAGAAGTTTTCTTGAGGATAAGCAAAGTCTAAGTGTTGGATATTTGATATCGGCTAAAAAGTCATGTTTTTACCCCCGATATTGAGTCCCAAAAGCATAAAGTTCAAATCTTTGTCGACAAAATAATCGTTTTTTAAATTTGTAGGTAAAGTAATTACAAAGACGATGCAAAAAGAATCAAGAGAAATGGAGCTAAAACGAAGATTCTAGAGAGAAAACGGTGAAAGACAAGAAATCAAGTTACGATCTAGTGAATCAAAACCTGACCAGCACCAGATACGAGCCACCATACGGCATGCCATACGGCCTGCCATTATGGGGTACGGCCTGCCATACGGCTCAGCAAACGCCCCCAAGAAACGGGCTGCCAGCCATATGGCCTGCCAAATACGGGCCACCATATGGCCTGCCATATGGCCTGCCGGCCGTATTTTAGAAATTTCCTAGTCAATTTAAAGGGCTTTTTATCATCCAATTTCCACACACCTCTCTTCACTCTCTCACTACAATACACTTTCTCCCACTAGAGCTTTTAAGGCCTTCTCACCTCCGAGCGGGAAATTAAGTACCCGGAGGCGAACACCGAAGATTGTAATAGGAGCGGGCTAGAGGTTGTCAGCACTTGTAATGGTTCAGATCTCATCTGTAAACGGTGAACGCTTTCCTTAATTTAATAAAGTTATTATCTTGAGTTGCTTTCACTTTGCATGATTATCTATCTGTTACAATTGTTTATCATGTGTTGAATATTTTATCTGAAACTTATCATGTTGTTATGTTGAAACCTTGACGGTTTAGAAGTTTAATTTACGGATCACCCTTTTCGCTTATTCACGTGACTATAACCTAGTATTAGGACCTGATCAACCCTAGGATACAAGGTAAGTAGTTATGTGTGCTTAACGTCACAATAGGGATATAGTACCTACGTACGAATAACCATTTGTTCGTCATAGAAGAGGTGCCCATTTAGGTTGTGATTAGAGTTAGCAATAGAGAGTTCATTGAACACTAGCTTACTCAAAAGCATGATTTGCGTCAGAAGCAATGTTCTTGAGATATTGTAAGATGATCCGGGGTTGAATAAGTGATCGTAAAAGGAGAGACTTCTACCCCAATTAGCAGTACCTTAGAATACCTAAGATTGCACATATGTTAATGTTAATGCATAGTATAGTGTTTAAGTGGTAGGATATTGCTTTGGTTAGACCAACTAGGATTAAGAAAAGCTGAGAGTTTCCTTTATTGGGTAGACCACTTTGTTCATGTACCTAGGATTCTATCTATAAGGTCGTTTAAACCTTTCAGGTTAACGTTGGGAGTAGGGATACCTGTCTTAATCAGAATCTTCAAGGCCTAAACTCTTAGTGACAAATCAGTTAGGTTCACAGCCCAGTTGATTGAGGTTTAGTGTTTATCCTAGGAAGTTAAACTTTTGCAATAATTCCCCTTCAGGATTCTATTCTTCATACCTATCTATCTTTACTTTTATAGCCAAATCACTATTCTATTTAGTTAATTTTAATCTATCACCTCTTGTCACTAGGGTTAACTATATAGGCACTTTTATCCCACATTACTGAGCAAACATACAAAAATACGTACCTGAGTTATATTTACCACTTACTCGTTAAAAGGAAGACAAGTAGGTGAGTTATAGCTAGGAACCCCAGCTAAATATAAATAATAAAACCATTACTCATCCTCGTGGTAGCTGATTCTGACGTGTTACGGCCTAACGACACCGCACAAGTAAAACCGTCCGTTTTGGACATATCAAGTACCTATATACTCGTGCACTCGAGGTGAGATCATAGTCCCATCTTTTCAACACTTTTATTCTTTAAATCATGGGATGAGAAACATATACGTTTTATACTTTTATACTTTAAACACAAGTACAGAAACAAACATTCCACATGTGAGTTAGAACAAAAATCCTCAATTCAATTATCATTAGTTACACTTGTAGGGTGTAAACGTGAACTTATGTTGTGTGGATCCATACGGGCTTGACGCGCCCTCATTCGGACGGTTCGCTACCGTTAGCAGATGAAATATATTTTCGAGTATAGTGCAGGTTCTAACAGTATGATAACGGGGTTCGTAAAATAGTTAAGTCTTGATAATTGGGTGCTCGCGAATGTACAACAACTTTGGAATGCAAACGATTTGGATAATCAACTTCATATTAAATCTTATGGTTCAATACAATATACTTCTCAGGTCCTTGAATGCTAAGTGATACATGCTTCCGCACTCTATTTTGATACTTACTTGGATGTCGAGTATACATGCATACATGGAGCGTCTTTTGACTTTACTTTAAATTGTGTCGCATAGGTTTCATTTGTACTTTAAACGTTGTGTTGTAACTAGTTGTTAAACTACTTTGTAAACTTTGAAACATCTTTACATTTGAAATGAATGCGACATATTTTGGTCAAACTTGGTTTTAAAGACTTATGACCATGTTACGGGACCTAAGTTGACGGCGCCATTAATGACAATTTTGTCGGGTCATCACAACACAAAAACGAGGCATTTGAAAGATTTGTAGTTTTTGCTACTAAAATACAAAATTTACTTGGTTGTACAATATTCACCATATGAACCAACCATGGAAGAGAATTTGATAATGATGCCCAATTTGGAGTGTTTTGTGATTTGCATGGAATTTCTCATAATTTCTTGGCTCCTCGCACTCCTCAATCAAATGGGGTTGTTGAAAGGAAAAATGGAATTCTTCAAGAAATGAGTAGAACAATGTTAAATGGACAATCCATACCACAAACGTTTTGGTGTGAAGCCATAGCAACTTCGACTTATATTCAAAATGGAGTTCTAATTAGGCCATCAATGGATAATACACCCTATGAAATTCCAAAATGTGGGAACCCACCGTGAGTCACCTTAGGGTATTTGGGTGCAAATGCTTTATCTTAAACAAAAAGGAATATCTCACGAAATTTGAACCTAAAGCATATGAAGTAGTATTCCTAGGATATTCGTTAGAAAGTAAGGCCTGTAGAGTTCTAAATAAATACACAAATGTCATAGAAGATTCATTGGATTTCACATTTGGTGAAACTCCTCCTCCTAAGGCCAAACCACTAGGAGATGATGATGTGGTTGAGAAAGAAGCCATAGTGATACACACAACCCAAAATAAGTCCAAAGAAGTCGAAGAAACAAATTTGAAAGAATCTTATTTAGAAAACGACCCTAGTAAAGATAACCTAGAACCTTCAACTAACCTTAAACATATTAATGATCATCCAATAGAACAAGTCATAGGAGATATCAACACTAGAACCACACGATCACAGATCTTCAACCTAGTTGCAAACTATGCATTTATTTCTCAAATAGAACCTAAAAATGTTAAAGAAGCCTTATTAGATGAGAGTTGGTGGTAGCCATGAAAGAGGAATTAAATCAATTCCAAAGGAGTGATGTATGGGATTTGATTTCCTTACCAAGTGAGCATAATATCGTAGGAAGCAAATGGGTGTATAGGAATAAACTAGACAAAGATGGAAAGATTGTTAGAAACAAAGCTAGGTTAGTCGTTCAAGGGTATAACAACAAGAAGGAATTGATTATAATGAAATCTTTTCTCGCTTGGCTAGGTTAGAGTCCATTAGAATACTTCATTCATACTCATGTGCCAAAGACTTAAAACTTTATCAAATGGATGTCAAAAGTGCTTTTCTTAATAGTGTTATAAATGAAGAAGTATATGTATCACAACCTCCGGGCTTTGAAGATTTTGAAAAACCATATCATGTGTTTGAACTTAAGAAAGTCCTATATAGACTCAAACAAGCTCCTAGAGCTTGGTATGAGAGACTTAGAACCTTCCTCATTAATCATGGATATGAAATGGGAAAAATTGATACTACATTATTCATCAAGAAACATGAAAATGATTTAGTTATAGTTCAAATATATGTTGATGATATTTTATTTGGTTCTACGAATGAATCTCTTAGCAACGAGTTTTCTAAGTTAATGCATGATGAGTTTGAAATGAGCATGATGGGTGAACTCAAGTTCTTTCTCGAACTCCAAATTAAGCAACTAGAAGATGGAACGTTCATCAATCAACAAAAGTATATTCATGATATGCTCAAAAATTTTGGCATGGAAAACTCAAAGGCAATGGCCACTCCTATGGCCACTAATCCAAAGCTTACTCTCGAATGAGAAGGAGATTCATTCGATAGCACCAAGTATAGAGGGATGATAGGATCTCTATTATACTTAACGACAAGTCACCTGATATCATGTATAGCGTGTGCTTGTGTGCAAGATTCCAAGAGAATCCTAAAATGTCACACGTCGGAGCGGTTAAAAGAATCTTTAGATACTTGAACGGTACCATGCACCATGGGCTATGGTACCCAAAGTTCACCGGCGTTGACATTATGTGCTTTGCAGATTTCAACCATGGAGGGTCATTGATTGATCGAAAGAGCACAAGCAGTGTGTGTGCATTTGTTGGTCTTTTCTTAACATCATAGTTCTCCAAGAAACAAACATCTGTTGCGCTGTAAGATCATGTTTTCTCATATGTATGGGACGCCGTCCAGAAGTGTGGGACGCTGTCCAATTATAAAGGGCTGGACGCCATCCAGAATCCTGGACGTCGTCCAGTTGAACTGGCGAGCCAGCTGTGTTCTTTTAGATATTTTAATGGGGGTAGTTTGGTCTTTTCACTTTGTGGACGAATTTAAGGCTCTAGATCAGTTTTTAGAGCACCATTTACTCCATCTCCAACTACCACATCTCTTCCACATCAATTTAGAGAGAGAAAGGGTTTCTAGAGTGAGAGAGCTCAAATCAAGAGAGAAGAAGGTCGAATCGGGGCTTAGTGCGAGTTCTAAAGTTGTTCATCTAGTCCCTAACTACATTTTGATTGTAGTGGTAAGTCTTAACCTTGATTTCCTTGTTTTAATTGTTTAAGGGTTGGGGTTTGGGTTAGTGATGAACATAAAACCCAAATTGTTAGTGTTTTGGGGGTTTTTGGGTAAGTTTGGGTCATGAGGACTCAAAGATGACTAACCTAGGGTTTTGAAATACTAAATGTGTTTATGAGACTTAGATTGGTTAGTTAACTAATAGCACACCTAGATGTTATGTAAGTGGGTGTTATTTCGGTATGTGGTGACCCGGATGGGTGTGTAAACCTTGAAATGGGTCAAACGTGTCCTTGATGACCTAAGTTGTCTTACGAGTGTGGAAAAATGCGATAACCTTGTGTCAAAATGTGTTTTAAGACCATATTTGGCTAGTGTTAGGGTTTTGGCGATATTGACCCGATGTTAGGGGTAAGTTTGTAAATGGGTAGAAGTTGCACCAAGGGTCAAAATGACATTAGGATGGTTAGCAAGTTGGTTGACCAACTTGAGTTTGTGATTGATTATATACATAATGTGATAGGTACATTACGTTGAAGGTTGCAAGCTCGGTTATTTTTCACAAAAGACTTTAAGGTGAGTGGAATATTTATATACGTAGGTATATAATGTATTTATTTGTTGTAGCGTGAGATGTGAAGTGTCGAAGTGTTAAGACACCACGTTTCACGTGACGAGTGAAGCGTCGAGGTGTTAAGATGCCACTCGGGGTGAAGCATCGAGGTGTTAAGATGCCACCTAGGAGTGAAGTGCCGAGGTGTTAAGACACCACTCCGTAAGATAAAGGGTGAAGCATCGAGGTGTTAAGATGCCACCCGAGGGTTTAGTGATACGAGGTGTTAAGTACACTAACGAATGTTATGAACACCGATGGCCTTTCGCGAGAGCCATTCCCTTATACGATTGGTTAACCATGGTTATTGTGTGGTAGTGTAAGCATACTACATCGTTCGTGTTATATATATGTTATTGTTGTGCTAGCTTGTGGTACCGGAGGTTATTAGCTTTGTATTTGAGATGATAAGCTAATTGTGTTGCTAGCATGTATGCAGTATGTGTGTAAGTGTTTGCAAGTAGGTATATTATATATGTATGTGTATAATTATTGCATTCACTAAGCGTTTTGCTTACTCTCTCATTGTTTACTCTTTTTAGGCTCCGGCGTGGATAAGGGTAAGGGTGTTCGATTGGATTAGAGGCCTCCCGCTCATTTTGGATAAGGGGACGCTTTTGGAAAGTTTAGTTTTTGAAGTTTGGCCAAGATGTGGGTAGTTTAACCCCAAACACCATGCTCTAGGTGTCGTTTGGAATTTAAACTCTTATGGTCGAAACTCGTAATTTTGAACGAAATTCGTAAAATGGTCGATGTGGGCCCGATGTTGTAAAACTTGGTTTTATTGTGGAAATCTTTTAATTTTACTTATATTGACATGTTGTAAATAGGGTTTCGTTTGAAAGTGTCGGGAAGCGGTTTTTCACTCACGTAAATTGAGCATGGGGAGCAGAAACTGGCATTTCATTGGGACGCCATCATGGCCTTCAGAGCTGGACACCGTCCAGATAGCTGGACGCCGTCCAAATGTACTGATCTAAATTTTTTTTTTGGACGTGTTTTTGGTATAACGAGGTTTAGGTCGTTACAAGTGGTATCAGAGCATGGTCTAAGGGATTTAGGCGACTTGAGATAGGTGCTTAGACTTAGATTTTATGGTGTATACGCGTCATGCAGGACTTGTAGGAGACGGGTCGGACCGAGAATTGGTTAGTGCCTAGGATTAGGTTAACTAACTATGCGCTAATTGTTTTGTTTTGTGTTTTGCAATCATCAAGCGAGATAGACGTTGTTGATAATGCTAAAAACGAACATATATTTCATAGCATTATTCCTCAAGAAAGACAAGATTTTAGTTGCAATTGTCCTATTTACAAGTGATATTCGTTTAAATAATAAAAGGTGAAGACAAAAGACAGATTCGATGAATTGAAGACGCAAACGACCAAAAAGCTCAAAAGTACAAAATACAATCAATAAGGTTCCAATTATTGATAAGAAACGTCTCAAAATTACAAGAGTACAAGATTCAAAACGCAAAGTACAAGATATTAAATTATTCGCAAGGACGTTCGAAAATCCGGAACCGGGACCAGAGTCAACTCTCAACGCTCGACGCAACGGACTAAAAATTACAAGTCAACTATGCATATGAATATAATATAATATATAATTAATTCTTAAAATTAATATATATATTATATTATATTTAAATAAACGTCGGCAGAAGAAAACAACCAAATGTGGCTCTCCCCAGCTGGCCATGCGATCGCATGGCCTTGAAGGCATAAATCCATGCGATCGCATGGTGCACAGTTCCAGCCCACATACCTATAAAAATCGAGCTTTGGTGCACCACAAAAACACATCTTTTTCTATCTCAATATATCTATACGTAATATTTATATTTATATTTTAATTTTAATTTTAATTTTAAATCCTAATAATAAGGGTATGTTAGCAAATGTTGTAAGGGTGTAAGTCGCAATTCTGTCCGTGTAACGCTACGCTATTTTTAATCATTGTTAGTTATGTTCAACCTTTTTAATTTAATGTCTCGTAGCTAAGTTATTATTATGCTTATTTAAAACGAAGTAATCATGATGTTGGGCTAATTACTAAAATTGGGTAATTGGGCTTTGTCCCATAATTGGGGTTTGGACAAAAGAACGACACTTGTGGAAATTAGACTATGGGCTATTAATGGGCTTTATATTTGTTTAACTAAATGATAGTTTGTTAATTTTAATATAAAGATTTACAATTGGACGTCCCTATAAATAACCATATACACTCAATCGGACACGATGGGCGGGATATTTATATGTAAAAATAATCGTTCATTTAACCGGACACGGGAATGGATTAATAGCCACTAGAATTATTAAAACAGGGGTGAAATTATGTACAAGGACACTTGGCATAATTGTTAACAAAGTATTAAAACCTTGGGTTACACGCAGTCGATAACCTGGTGTAATTATTAAACAAAGTATTAAAATCTTGTTACAGTTTAAGTCCCCAATTAGTTGGAATATTTAACTTCGGGTATAAGGATAATTTGACGAGGATACTCGCACTTTATATTTATGACTGATGGACTGTTATGGACAAAACCAGACGGACATATTAAATAATCCAGGACAAAGGACAATTAACCCATGGGCATAAAACTAAAATCAACACATCAAACATCATGATTACGGAAGCTTAAATAAGCATAATTCTTTTATTTCATAATTAATTTCCTTTATTTTATATTTAATTGCACTTCTAATTATCGCACTTTTTTGCTATTGTATTTAATTGCACTTTTAATTATCGTACTTTTTAATTATCGCAAGTTTATTTTATCGCACTTTTATTTATTGCACTTTCATTATCTTTATTTACTTTACGCTTTAAATTAAGTCTTTTATTTTACATTTGGTTTTATCTGCGACTAAAGTTTTAAAATCGACAAACCGATCATTAAACGGTAAAAACCCCCCTTTATAATAATAATATTACTTATATATATATTTGTATTTTTATAAATTTAAACTAATATAGCGTTAAGCTTTGTTTAAAGATTTTCCCTGTGGAACGAACCGGACTTACTAAAAACTACACTACTGTACGATTAGGTACACTGCCTATAAGTGTTGTAGCAAGGTTTATGTATATCCATTCTATAAATAAATAAATAACTTGTGTAAAATTGTATCCTATTTAATAGTTTTTCCTGTAAAAATATAAGCTATTTTATAAACACCTCGCATAACATCAAGTATTTTTGGCGCCGCTGCCGGGGACAATCTAGCTTAAAAGCCGGAAGCGCAACGCTAATATATATAAAAAAAAGATTTTCTTTTTAGTTTACTTTTATAAAAAAAATACGCTTTTGTAAAAATACGTTTTAAATATTCAAAAATATAAAAAGAAAAATAAAAATATAAATATTTTTAAGAGTTTGGTAAATATTTAAGTTTTATAAAGTTTCTTTATTTCTATTTTTTAGTTTGTAAAAATATAAGTTTTATTTAATTTATAAATATATTTTATAAATATATTTTACAGCAAAAACAGAAAATAAAAAAAATATATTAAAACTCGAGTCCGGTACTGTAGCAGCCCACTCTGTGGCCCAAAACCCTAGCCCATGCGATCGCATGGCCGGGTAGCTTAGGACTCATGCGATCGCATGAGCCCGTCTGACACGCCACAGTTGACTGCAGCCTGCATTAATTACGGATTATAATTATTATTATTATATTTAAACCCTAATTAGGGTTATATATTATATAATTTAATTTAGTGTTATTTATTTAATTTGTATTTTTAGTTTAATTAGTTTATTTAAATTGTAAAATTAATAGTTTTATTAAATAAATAATATAAAAATAATATTTTTTATAAAAATTGTAATTTTTACAACTTTTAGTATATTTTTATATTTTGTCCCTTTTTAATTGTTTTAGCGTAATATTTGTATTTTTCGCTAGTATTTAGTTATTAATTCATAGTTTTTTCCATAGTTATTTTTTTATTTAGATTTTTAGGCTTTGCCGTAAAATCCCTTAAGTGCTTTTTCTTTAGACTAAGATTTAGGTGCTTTAGAATTTTGCGACGCCTTTTTAAGTTTTAGTACCTTTTTAAGTTATTGCCATTTGGGATATAGTTTTACTTGTAAGCTTTAATATTTTTAGAAGCAACTTTTAATTTTTAGTTTTTAGAGCCTTTTTAAGTTTCAACGCGCTACTTTCTTATTTTTATTTTTCGACGCCTTTTACCTATGTATCAATTATCATTCCAATTAGTAATCTCAATTTGCGATTATAATTTTAAGTTAGTGGTAGTAATAAGGTTGGGTTAGTCGAGTGTTTTAAAGTTTTATAAGTCACTCTTTTTCTTTCTTATTTTTCGACGCCTTTTATTTTTCAACTCTTTTCTTTTTCTTCCTTATTTCTCAACGCGCTCTTTTTCTTTCTTATTTCTCGCCATTCTAGTTTTAGGACATAGATTTTTATTCTACTTCTTATCTAAATTTCTTAAAATTACGAAAATTTATTTTAAGTGGTTAAATTGATAGACATCAAAATTTTCTGGTTCCTAGTAATAGTTGGATTTGTACGTAGACCGGGTTATTGGAGCCAAACAGTACTCAATTATATTGAGACCAAACGAATCCTGCCCCTCTGCTGCATCTTTTGGCTATTCGAAACGTGGGCAAAATCAGAAAAGTCTATTGATTGGATAACTTATATAATTTTTCTTTCCTTTTTAAAAACTAATAGGATATTCAGTTAATGCACCGAGCAAGACGTTCACCACCTTTTGTACGTTCACCACCTGTAACTAGATCAAGACATCTAGCTAATATTGTCGCCGTTGATAATCCATTTTTTGAACCCGACCTCACAATTGAGAATCCGGAGAATATTCAGGGACGATTCATAGATCCTGAACCACTAAACTTTCCTCCGGAAACATCAATCATTCAAACAGAGATTGTTGAGGAACGAACCATTAAATCAGAATCCTCTAGTGATTCCGATTCAACAAATTCAATTATGGAGAATCTGGAACCTTTAAGTATGGAAGACCGAATGAGAGCTAAACGCACTGGCCAAGGTCACGCAATTACTCATCCAGACATTAATGCGCCAGATTATGAAATCAAAGGACAAATTCTACACATGGTGACTAATCAATGCCAATTTAGTGGTGCGCCGAAGGAAGATCCAAATGAACATCTTCGTACCTTTAATAGGATCTGCACACTATTTAAAATCCGAGAAGTGGAAGATGAACAGATATATCTCATGTTATTTCCCTGGACTTTAAAGGGAGATGCCAAAGATTGGTTGGAATCATTACCTGAAGGGGCGATTGATACCTGGGACGTTTTAGTTGAAAATTTTCTTAGACAATTCTTTCCGGCATCTAAAGCCGTAAGACTTCAAGGAGAAATTGTTACGTTCACACAGAAGCCAAATGAAACTCTATATGAGGCGTGGACTAGATTTGGAAAGTTATTAAGAGGATGTCCGCAACATGGTTTAGACACCTGTCAAATAGTACAAATATTGTACCAAGGATGCGACATCACTACAAGGAAAGACATCGACATAGCAGCTGGTGGTTCTATTATGAAGAAAACTATGCTTATAAAATTATTGATAACACTGCTTCCCACTCACATGAGTGGCACCAAGAAAAAGATATCATTAGATCATCTAAAGCAGCTAGAGCCGATTCTAGCCATGACTTAGATTCCATTTCTGCAAAGATAGATGCTGTCGAGAGACGAATGGAAAAGATGACTAAAGATATACACTCAATACGAATTAGTTGTGAGCAGTGTGGAGGACCACATTTGACAAAAGATTGTCTCAGTATTGAACTAACAATGGAACAAAGAGAAAATGTTTCATATCTAAACCAAAGGCCTGGAAATAATTATCAGAATAATTATCAACCACCAAGACCGATTTACAATCGAAACCAGAATTATAACCGAAATATTCCATACAACAACCGACAAGGTCCTAGCAATCAACAAGTATCCAATAATACTTACAACCAGCAAAGACCTAATTTTCAAAACAAACCACCACAACCCGATGATAAAAAGCCGAATTTAGAAGATATGATGACGAAGCTAGTTGAAACTCAAACGCTGTTTTTCACATCTCAGAAACAAACGAATGAACAAAATGCTCAAGCATTTAGAAATCAACAAGCTTCTATTCAAAACTTGGAATAAGAAGTAAGTAACCTAGCAAGGTTAATAGGTGAAAGAAAACCGGGAAGTTTACCTAGTGATACAAATGCTAACCCCCGGAATGAAACAGCTAAAGCTATTACCACAAGAAGTGGTACAACACTTAAACCATCTGAAATACCTGTAACTTCTGATGAAGCTATTCCTACTACAAAAGAACCACAACCTGATCAAGATAAGGAAAAAGAACCGGTAGTTGAAAAGGTTAATGAAGATAACACAGTTAAGGATAAACCTTATGTTAAACCTTACCAACCACCACTTCCTTACCCGAGTAAAATGAAGAAAGAGAAACTTGAAGCCGAGCAATCCAAATTCTTGGATATGTTTAAACAGATAAATGTAAATCTTCCTTTCATTGATGTGATTTCAGGAATGCCTAGATATGCTAAATTCTTGAAAGATCAGATCACAAATAGAAAGAAAATGGAAGAACTCTCGGCCGTTACTATGAATGCTAATTGTTCAGCAGTGCTGTTGAATAAGATACCAGAAAAATTATCTGATCCAGGAAGTTTCATAATTCCATGTTTTCTGAGTAGTCTTAGTTCAATAGAAGCATTGGCAGACTTAGGTGCTAGTATAAATTTAATGTCGTATTCACTATACACTAAACTAGACCTTGGAGAATTGAAACCAACAAGAATAAGCATACAACTAGCCGATCGATCAATAAAATATCCTAGAGGGATAATGGAGAACATGCTAGTTAAAGTTGGTACTTTAGTATTTCCAGTAGATTTTGTTGTTCTGGACATGGAAGAGGATTCTCAAGTTCCTCTCATATTAGGAAGACCATTCTTAAACACGGCTAAAGCAATGATAGACGTGTTTGGTAAGAAACTGACCCTAAGTATAGAGGATGAGAGTGTTACCTTTTCAGTTGATAGAGCAATGCAACAACCGCAATCTGCAGATGATACATGTTATTATATTCAAACTATAGATTCACATGCAGAATTATTAGAAGAATTTCCAGAATTACAAGGAACAGGAGAATGTTCTTTAGGAGAAGGAACCGAACCAATTGATGAAGTTGAAATGTTAGCTACACTAATAGCTAATGGATATGAACCAACAACAGAAGAAATTCAAATGCTAAAAGAAGAAGACAGATATCGATATAAATCATCAATAGAAGAACCTCCAACATTAGAGTTAAAGCCACTTCCAAACCATTTGGAATACGCTTATTTACATGGTGAATCTGAATTACCTGTAATAATATCGTCTTCTCTTACTGAAAATGAAAAATCACAACTCATTTCTGTGTTGAAAGCTCATAAACCAGCTATTGCATGGAAGATTCATGATATTAAAGAAATAAGTCCTTCGTATTGCACACATAAAATCCTTATGGAAGAAGGTCATAAAACGTATGTGCAACGCCAACGAAGACTAAATCCTAATATGCAAGATGTAGTTAAGAAAGAAATTATTAAACTGCTAGATGCAGGTTTAATTTATCCAATTTCTGATAGTCCATGGGTAAGCCCAGTTCAATGCGTGCCTAAGAAGGGTGGCATGACTGTCATCACAAATGAAAAAAATGAGCTTATTCCTACTAGGACTGTAACAGGATGGCGTGTATGTATTGATTATAGAAAATTAAATGACGCCACCAGAAAAGATCACTTTCCCTTACCTTTTATTGATCAAATGTTGGAAAGATTAGCCGGAAACAGTTACTATTGTTTTCTAGATGGTTTTTCCGGATATTTTCAAATTCCAATAGCACCCGAAGATCAAAAGAAAACCACGTTCACGTGCCCTTATGGTACTTTTGCTTATAAACGAATGCCATTTGGACTTTGCAACGCCCCTGCAACCTTTCAAAGGTGCATGATGGCGATTTTTCACGACATGATAGAAGAAGGCATGGAAGTTTTCATGGATGACTTTTCAGTCTTCGGTGATACATTTGAATCATGTCTAGCTAATCTTGAACGATTGCTTATTAGATGCGAACAGTCAAATCTAGTACTTAATTGGGAGAAATGTCATTTCATGGTTAAAGAAGGCATTGTTCTTGGACATAAAATTTCAAAGGAAGGAATTAAAGTGGATAGAGCTAAAGTAGATGTAATTGCTAAACTTCCACATCCCACCAATGTTAGAGGAGTTAGGAGTTTTCTAGGGCATGCTGGTTTTTACCGATGTTTCATAAAAGATTTTTCTAAAATTGCCACTCCTATGAATAAACTCCTAGAAAAGGATGCTCCATTCATCTTTTCAGATGAATGCATCAAATCTTTTAATATTCTTAAAGAGAAACTTACTAATGCGCCGATCATGATAACACCAAATTGGAATTTACCGTTTGAACTTATGTGCGATGCAAGTGATTTTGCAGTGGGAGCCGTTTTAGGACAAATGATTGAAAAACGATTTCAACCTATATATTATGCTAGTAAGACATTACAAGGAGCACAAACAAATTACACAACTACTGAAAAAGAACTCCTTGCTATTGTCTTTGCTTTTGACAAATTTCGATCATATCTCGTTCTAGCAAAAACGGTGGTCTATACCGACCATTCTGATCTTAGATACCTATTTTCGAAACAAGATGCCAAACCAAGATTAATCCGTTGGATCTTACTCTTACAAGAGTTCGATATTGAAATCCGAGATAAAAGAGGAGCAGAAAATCTCGCCGCTGATCATCTTTCTCGTCTTGAAAATCCCGAATTAGAAGTTCTAAATGAATCGGCCATACAAGACAACTTTCCTGATGAATATCTATTGAAGATAGATTATAATGAAATTCCATGGTTTGCAGACTATGCAAACTACTTAGTATGTGGATTCCTTGAAAAAGGATTATCGTACCAAAAATGAAAGAAATTCTTCAGTGATATAAAACACTATTTCTGGGAAGATCCACATCTGTTTAAAAGTTGTCCAGATAGAATAATACGCCGATGTGTATTCGGAGATGAAGCTAGTAAAATTTTAAACCATTGTCACACAGGACCAACAGGAGGGCATTATGGGCCTCAACTAACAGCAAGAAAAGTTTATGATGCTGGATTCTATTGGCCTACAATTTACAAAGACGCACACCTTCTTTGCAAATCCTGTGATGCTTGTCAAAGGGCCGGAAAAATAAGTCAACGTGATGAAATGCCACAAAATGTCATTCAAGTATGTGAAGTATTTGACATTTGGGGTATTGACTTTATGGGTCCATTTCCAAAATCTCATAATAATCTCTATATTCTCGTAGCCATTGATTATGTATCTAAATGGGCGGAAGCACAAGCTCTCCCAACTAACGATGCACGAGTTGTAGTCAACTTTTTAAAACGTCTTTTTGCAAGGTTTGGAACACCGAAAGCTTTAATAAGTGATCGGGGAACTCATTTCTGTAATAATCAACTTGAGAAAGTTCTTAAAAGATATGGAGTAACTCATAAAATCTCCACTGCATATCATCCACAAACAAGTGGACAAGTTGAAAATACCAACCGAGCTTTAAAACGTATTCTAGAAAAAACCGTAGGATCAAATCCGAAGGAATGGTCCATTAAATTGGAGGATGCACTCTGGGCTTTTAGAACAGCCTACAAAACTCCAATTGGAACCACACCTTTTAGACTTGTTTATGGAAAAGCATGTCATCTTCCAGTAGAAATTGAACACAAAGCATTTTGGGCTTTGAAGACATGTAATCTTGATTTACATGAAGCTGGACGTCTACGGTTAAGTCAATTAAACGAATTAGAAGAATTAAGACATGAAGCATACGAAAATTCGTTAATCTATAAAGAAAGAACGAAGAAATGGCATGATAAAAGAATCAGAAGTTTAAAAGAATTTAATGAAGGAGACAGAGTTCTTCTTTTCAATTCACGATTCAAGCTATTTCCTGGAAAATTGAAATCAAGATGGTCTGGACCATTCATAGTCAAAAGAGTTTTCCCATACGGAATGATAGAATTAATAAATTCAAATGGAATTGAATTTAAAGTTAATGGTCACAGAGTTAAACATTACATAGATAGTCCAATGGAAGTTGACAATGAAGTTAATCACAATTTCGATACCACAGCTAACTAAGTGTGGGGAGAATCAAGTCTTTTAAGGATTTTATGTATTTCTGTTAGAGTTAGATTTTCTGTTTTTGTGTGGTTCTCGAAAATGGAACCCGAATGGTCTTTCCCTAGCAGACTCTAAAGAACTAGTCTTCTCCCCCCATTCTGAATTTTTATTTTTTTTGGTTTTTACGAAATGAAGACTTCCTGTGAACTAAACCATGGTCTAATGCTACACGCTTTGATCACTAAACATAATAATGACACACTTCCGAGTGAACTAGTATCAGTAATCAGAGAAAGATTGGACGGAGTAAGAAAAGAATCCAGATGCGAAGATAATAAGTTACAATTTGGTAAAGGAAAATCAAAATCCGCTGCGAAAAGAAGAGCACGACACCTAGAAAGATGTCACAAATGCGGAAAATGGTCACATGGAGGTAAATGTTCAAATAATCAAACCTATTCAAACACCGAATTTGTTACTTTATGCAGAGACGGACCGTTCATATGTTTAGAAGAAAAAACACTGAATGCTCGAGGTTACGCCTATGTAGCCATGGAAAATCAATTAAATCGACTATCTTATGAATGGGATAGATCATATCACTAAGAATACTATCTCACAGGTAAGTCTGTACAGTTTTTATTTTTATTTTTATTTTTAACCTTTTGATAATAAACGCTAATTTGTTCGCTATAAAGTATTAAATTGGTATTGAATAAAATTAGGTTTGGCGACCGAAATTATTGATATCATACAAAAATTTATTACATCACTGCGAAATTTAACGTTTATTCTTAAGGTATAAATATCTTTAATCAATCAACCCAAAATATTTCAAAAATTCGTCATGAGTTAAATTAGGTCATGGAACCGAAATTACTTTACCGAAAAGAGGGGTGTATATTTTTGATAATATTTGATTGATTAAAGTGGGATAAAAGACCAAAAAGATTTTTAATTTTATTTTTACCATGTTTTTAAAATTAATAAATTAGTATTAAAAAAAAATTATTGTAAACTTTTTAAATCAATATATTTAAAATTGTAAATATTTGAAAATTTAATCTTTTTAATATAAGTTTGTATGTATAAAAACAAAAATATAATATCGGTTTGGTGTGAATTTTTAATTTTATGCATTTTAAATTTAAGTTTGGTGTGAATTTAAAAACAAAAATTTACTTTATTTCGTTAAGTTAAAAATATGATTTTTAAAATTCGTCGTGAGTTGAAGACTAGGTCTTTGAAGCGAAATTGCTTTACCCAAGGAAGGTACGAGAACTTTTATTATCATTATTTTTAATCTTATTGAATTAAAGTTTGCCAAAAACATTTAAAAAACCCAAAAATCTTTACTTTTAAAAACCGCGCTTTGATTTGACAAATTTTAAAATTTTGTCGAGGGACAGACTAGGACAATGATCCGAAACGCCCTCGCTCCTAAAGGAAAAAAAAATTTTAAAATTTAATTAATTATAAGTTTTATAAAGCATAAGGTTTTATTAAAAAAAAAAAAAAATCAGAAATCACTGTAGCCGGGTATCCATGCGATCGCATGGAATTTCCACTATCCCTCCATGCGATCGCATGGAGAGTAAAATCAGGCCTGATACATCAGTCGCCTGTTCTGTTCTTCATCCACAAAACACACACACAAACACGAACCAACCCCAAAATCCTCTCTAAAATTCGCCATTTTTCACCGTAATTCGTCATTTTTCTTGCTCTAATCATGCCTAGATTCTCATTCTTCAGCAAAATGGTAAAAATTACATCCCTAAACTCATAAATTTGCTAGTTTTTGTGATAATTACCAATTTTTTACCTAATGCAATTTTGTTAATTTCTAGTGTAATTAGTGTAAAATTGTTTGTATTTTATGTATGTATAGCCTAGATTGATGCTATTTAACATGATTTGAAGCCAAAAACTTCAAAAATTTTAGAAATCTAGGATTTGTGTTCTTGAGCAATTTGGGGCTTTTTGATATAAACAGGTTATGGCCAATTTTCGTCATGAATTATTGCTAAATTGAGTAGTGTAACATGTTTAGGTAGTTAAATGATCCAAACATTGATCCTAAACATGATTTTTAGAGATTAAAGTGGACTTTTTAAGTCCAAAATTCATGAACTTGATTAATTTGATGTAATTGCCATTTGAGACTTGTTTAATTATTAGTAATGACTATTTTGACATGTTATTTGAGTTAAAAGCTTATGAACTTTGTATACATTTTCATATGTGCTTATTTGAAAAGTGTAGAATTGTGAAAAATTGTGAAAATGTGTATAAGTTTAATTTTGATTTAACATGTTATAGTAATTATTTTAAGTTGTTATTTTGCTAACACTAATGCATATTTGGATGCACAAATTTTGTGTTTAATGTGTTTTGCAGAAAGCCGATACTGGAGGTTCAGGAGCATCATCATCTGGACGACCAGCACCAGAACCAGAACCAGAAATGCAACACGAACAAGAACCACAATAAGAACCACAACAACAGCCTGATCAGCACATACCTTATTATGATCTGGTACAGTTTGTTGATGAATTCATAGTATTCCCAATGAGGCCGCCAGTAGAATTCCCAACGATTCCTGAGCACACTCTGCATCCTAATCTGAGATTTGATAGGAGATGGAGAGATTACGAGACATATCAAAGGAACAAATTCAAATTGGTAACAAAAAATGTAGAGGTGCCAAGGGTAATCGATTGGGTTCCTTTGGAAACGGTCCATCTAGCTGACCGTGTTAGACAGCTTTTAGTTCAAAGGTATGGCAGTTCTTCTTTTACAGATTGGGAACGTCTTTTCACCATTCGTAGACCTGTATATAAGAAATGGTGTGTTGAGTTGATGAGTATTGTATCACTTGATACAAATATAGTTAGAATAGATGATAGAAGATTTCTTAGGTTTATCCTTGGTGGTAGGATGTACAGAATGTCCATGCTGGACATGGCCAGGGCTTTACAGATATATACTCCTGGTGAGTTACTACTACCCGATTGTACAAACTTGATTCATTATGGTGAAAGGGTAGATAGAAACTTTGACGCTGACGCCATTTGGAGGCGTATGTCACATTTTGATGTTTTTACACGAGCAGGAGGACACTCCTATACACATATTGACAGAGCCGAGCTTCGTATTATTCATAGATTTTTGGCTAACTCGATTACACAGAGAGGTCACAATAAAGAAAAAATTACCTTACATGATTTATTCTACCTAAAGTGTATTTGGGATCCTAGAAGCTTTGTCAATATCCCTTACTGTGTTGCTTTTTATTTATCTAAAATGGTAGAGGGAATGCAGGATGGGAGTATAATAGGAGGAGGTATTTTTTTTACTCTCATTGGAGAGTATTTAGATGTTGATAGGAACCAAGGAGGTCCATTACAGCTTTGTAGAGAATAGGTTGAGCCCTTAGGATTGAAAGTTTATGTGGGTGCTAAGGTATTGAAAAGTAGACGTAACCACGCAGTACCCTATGAGGGATCTCATCCTCAGGTAGAGAGAGGCTCAGACAAGGAAATGGAGGAGGCGGAAGACATTAGGGATGTCTTTCGAGATGCTATTCTTGATGTCCACGTTCGTATAGATGAGGAAGCAATGACGAACGCGGCCAGACATAGTATGTATGAGCAGTGGAACTCTGAGCGAGTATATGAGGATTATAGGCGACGCCAACACGATAGCTGGTTAGTTAATCAGCACCAAATCATGAGCCAGCTATCATATCAGGTACCAAATAACTATGTACCTACTCGACCTGCTCATTTTCCGCCACACAGCCCCGATATCCGACCACCCTTTAACCGGTATGACTATAACCAAGCCTATCAGAACACCTATAACCAACAATGGAACCCACCTGATGAGATGAACTGGAACCCCTATCCAGACTGATTTGGTTCCATTTGGTTATTTATATGATTTTTATGTTTTTATCTTTTTACTTATTCATGTTTAAACTTATGTTATTAAATATACTTATGTAATCTTTATCATTTTTATTATTATTGTGTACTAATATTTCACATTTAGGATTTGAAAGTGGGATATTAAGTCCCATTTCAAATTGCCATGCATGTTTATATTTGTATGTATGTATATTGTCGATTGTACAAAACAGGGTAAAACAGCACATTTTCAAAGACTGGCATTAAGTTCAGCAAAAGCTAGTTTTGACGACAAAACGAAAAACAAATGTGATGTAATAACAAGAAGGAATGAACAAATGATATGCACCATTTATCATTCAGCAAACAAACGCCAATATGTTTGGAAACTTTGGTAAAATTTAATCATTTTTACGCTAATCACCCTCAATAATTTAAATTGTTACTGATTTCTTGCAAATGAGGGCATTGCAAGATCTTAAGTGTGGGAAGGGGTTAAATTCTTTCGGATTTTAAAATTTTTACTTTATACACTTGGTTATCATTAGAAATACTAGTAAAGTAGTAGTCGTATTAGAATCCTGTGCTATCTGATAATAAAGAACAGCCCTAGTCTTATATACTGACTACCCAATTCTAGTAAAATTTTTCAAAATTTTCAATTAAATGAACTCAAAATCATGTTTATACATATTTATGAACAATAAAACTAGGTGTTAACACCAAAATTATTGTTACCTCCGAAAGGACATAAATTGAGAAACAAACCAAAATGTTAAAATTCATTTAAAATGGAATAGAGGACAATAAAAAGGAAAATAAAAGCCAAGTGTGGGAAAAATTACCAAGTTATCTTAAACATATGTCACATATTTCTGTAACAAATAATTGAAGATGCTTTTGCTTTGGACTAAACTAAACTGTTTTACCCGATGAAAGAAAAGAAGAGATGGATCTACACGATGAATCAATTCCATCGTTAAAAGGAAGTAAAGTCTTTCGAAAAAGAAACGCGCTTCTTGATTTAGGTCATGAATTTGTCGTCCAGACCAGCTGTAGGTTGATGAAAAATCTAGAAAAGTCATCTCTAAAATCAGCAGGAAATCCACGGACCTCAGCATCAAACAGGGTCGCCAAGTGGTCAGACTTATCCTAACCATGAGAAGGATTTATCTCGTACAATGGGGGGGCACCGTGCAAATTAGCTTGATAAGACTAATGAATCAGACCCCCAGAAAGGATAATCTCCTTAAAAGATCAAAAATCAGCTTTTAAGACTGATATTACTCAATCCTAGAGATTGACCCTAAAGATTGAGAATTACAAACTCATGGAGTTCGATGATATCTAAACTCGAGCTTGAATGAGAAAATATTTTGATCAAAATTACAAACCGATTTGTTTTCTGAAAACCTATTTTCAATGCGTTCATTACCATTGAACGTAAAATCCTAGGAATTCACCTGGAATTCATTAGGTCACTTGAACCAAATCGGGTGTCAACCGTAAGAAGGTGGTTGCATAGCATGGTCGAAGACATGACCTTGTGCCAGACAAATTATATGGGTGAGCTTTACTATTACTCCTACAAAGGATAGTAATTGCGTCCGACACGTTATAGACCATAATCAAAAGCATGTCAGGGGACATTGCCTTAACAGTTGCTTGTTCAATGCTTTCCTTTACAACCGGACGGTAGTTTACAGAAAGGTAATATACGGAGCAAGTATACTGGACGTGTTGCTTTCTTAATACAAGGTTAGCAAGTGGGTGACACAAAACCATAAGTTTTGAGCCAAAATTTTCAAATCTAAAACCCACCAAACCCACAAAAAAAGAATTTGCAAACACCGGTGAAGGGTTATTCCGGAAAACTTATCTAGGGTAAAAGCTAGATTTAATTTTCAAAAGATCAAATGTTTTCATAAAGATCCAATTTCCTTAATGGATCTAAATTTTTATAGTCATGTGAGACTGTAAACCATATCGTTACTACCATTGTTTATACCACCGTAAAGAAATCACTGATGTACAAAGTGTGAAGAATAAAGAAGTGATTCTTGTATTTCAAGACTGTATTGCTTAAGGAGAAGCAACGCTCAAGTGTGGGAATATTTGATAATGCTAAAAACGAACATATATTTCATAGCATTATTCCTCAAGAAAGACAAGCTTTTAGTTGCAATTGTCCTATTTACAAGTGATATTCGTTTAAATAATAAAAGGTGAAGACAAAAGACAGATTCGACGAATTGAAGACGCAAACGACCAAAAAGCTCAAAAGTACAAAATACAATCAATAAGGTTCCAATTATTGATAAGAAACGTCTCAAAATTACAAGAGTACAAGATTCAAAACGCAAAGTATAAGATATTAAATTATTCGCAAGGACGTTCAAAAATCCGGAACCGGGACCAGAGTCAACTCTCAACGCTCGACGCAACGGACTAAAAATTACAAGTCAACTATGCATATGAATATAATATAATATATAATTAATTCTTAAAATTAATATATATATATTATATTATATTTAAATAAATGTCGGCAGAAGAAAACAACTAAATGTGGCTCTCCCCAGCTGGCCATGCGATCGCATGGCCTGGAAGGCATAAATCCATGCGATCGCATGGTGCACAGTTCCAGCCCACATGCCTATAAAAATCGAGCTTTGGTGCACCACAAAAACACATCTTTTTCTATCTCAATATATCTATACGTAATATTTATATTTATATTTTAATTTTAATTTTAATTTTAAATCCTAATAATAAGGGTATGTTAGCAAATGTTGTAAGGGTGTAAGTCGCAATTCTGTCCGTGTAACGCTACGCTATTTTTAATCATTTTAAGTTATGTTCAACCTTTTTAATTTAATGTCTCGTAGCTAAGTTATTATTATGCTTATTTAAAACGAAGTAATCATGATGTTGGGCTAATTACTAAAATTGGGTAATTGGGCTTTGTACCATAATTGGGGTTTGGACAAAAGAACGACACTTGTGGAAATTAGACTATGGGCTATTAATGGGCTTTATATTTGTTTAACTAAATGATAGTTTGTTAATTTTAATATAAAGATTTACAATTGGACGTCCCTATAAATAACCATATACACTCAATCGGACACGATGGGCGGGATATTTATATGTACGAATAATCGTTCATTTAACCGGACACGGGAATGGATTAATAGCCACTAGAATTATTAAAACAGGGGTGAAATTATGTACAAGGACACTTGGCATAATTGTTAACAAAGTATTAAAACCTTGGGTTACACGCAGTCGATAACCTGGTGTAATTATTAAACAAAGTATTAAAATCTTGTTACAGTTTAAGTCCCCAATTAGTTGGAATATTTAACTTCGGGTATAAGAATAATTTGACGAGGATACTCGCACTTTATATTTATGACTGATGGACTGTTATGGACAAAAACCAGACGGACATATTAAATAATCCAGGACAAAGGACAATTAACCCATGGGCATAAAACTAAAATCAACACGTCAAACATCATGATTACGGAAGTTTAAATAAGCATAATTCTTTTATTTCATATTTAATTTCCTTTATTTTATATTTAATTGCACTTCTAATTATCGCACTTTTATTGTTATTGTATTTAATTGCACTTTTAATTATCGTACTTTTTAATTATCGTACTTTTTAATTATCGCAAGTTTATTTTATCGCACTTTTATTTATTGCACTTTCATTATCGTTATTTACTTTTCACTTTAAATTAAGTCTTTTATTTTACATTTGGTTTTAACTGCGACTAAAGTTTTAAAATCGACAAACCGATCATTAAACGGTAAAAACCCCCCTTTATAATAATAATATTACTTATATATATATATTTGTATTTTTATAAATTTAAACTAGTATAGCGTTAAGCTTTGTTTAAAGATTTTCCCTGTGGAACGAACCGGACTTACTAAAAACTACACTACTGTACGATTAGGTACACTGCCTATAAGTGTTGTAGCAAGGTTTATGTATATCCATTCTATAAATAAATAAATAACTTGTGTAAAATTGTATCGTATTTAATAGTTTTTCCTGTAAAAATATAAGCTATTTTATATACACCTCGCATAACATCAGTTGTACTAGCAAGTTAATGCGACGTGCTCGCGTAACAATGATTAGCTACCATTGTTACGGGTTCAAATCGTGTCAAACAGGCGATGTTCGACGATTGTTGAGCAAGATGGGGCAGTGTGATATATATATATATATATATATATATATATATATATATATATATATATATATATATATATATATATATATATATATATATATATATATATATATATATATATATATATATATATATATATATATATATATATATATATATATGTGTGTATATATATATATATATACACACACACTTTGTGTTATGTCGTTTCGTTTCATTGTTTAACCAATTTCCGTTTTATAGTATGAAGATGAGAAACGGCCCCGAGAACCATGAAGGAGGTACGAGCAAGGACCTCGAGTTTACGGCCAAAGTTGAGGCCATTATTAAAAGGCAAAGAGCGGAATTTCTTGAGGATGTCCGAAAGGTTTTCAAAGAATTAATTGATGGGCAAGTAACCGAGTTAATAAATGAGCGAATGAATGCTACAATTGAAGAGGCATTAGAAGCTAGAAACATTCATCATCGGGGCGAGGGGGTAATGGTAGTGGTGGGCATGGAAGGCGAGACTTCCATTACAAAAATTTCAAGGATGCTCAACCTCCTATGTTTAATGGAGTAAGGGATCTGTTGAAAAGCACATGTTGGATCTCCTACATCGAGGGGGCTTTCCATACCGCGAAGTGTCCTCCCGAGAAGAAAACGAGATACAGTTCTAGTATGTTGCGTGAAGAGGCAAAGTTGTGGTGGGACGATAAGATTAAGTTGTATGGTGAAGAGCAATGTATGAGCTTGACATGGGATGAGTTTAAAAAGGAGTTCTTTGATGAATATCAGACTCTATCCGATCTTAACAAAATCCGGGACGAGTTGCGCAATTTGCGACAAGGTTCGATGGACTTGGTTACTCTCAAGTCTACCTTCTTGTCAAAGACTCGTTTTTTTCCGGAGTATGTAAGTGATGACCGAATGTTGATGCTAGATTTTTATCGTACACTAAGCGATGAGTTGAAGCGTAAGATTAATCGGGGAATGGCTAAGTCTTTTGATGAATTGTTTGAATTAGCCCGGGGTTTCTTGCCGGAGGTTCCAAAAAGAAGTGATTTCTCTTTTTCTAAGAGAAAATTTGAAGGTTCGAGTCATTCGAGCTTTTCAAGCAAAAAGAGCAAGAGCAAGAAGGGTTCCGAAAGTGTCAATAGCGTGAAGAAGAGTGCTTCCGGGGGTTTTTCTTATGCATGCTACAATTGTGGACAAATGGGCCATATGGCTCGTGATTGTCCGAACCCATCTTCCAGAAACAACCTCACATGTTTCAATTGCCAAAAGCAAGGACACCGAAAGTCGGAGTGTCCCGATTTGAACACCGATCATGTTAAACGGTTAGAGAAGGCGGCGGGTACGGCTCATGGACGAAATTACTTAATGACCCATGATAAGGCCAAGCAATCAAATGAAGTTGCCTCAGGTACTTTCATGGTTAACTCTAATCCGGCAAGGATCCTATTAGATAGAGGTGCTAATTTATCGTTTGTTTCTGCAAGTTTTGTGTCTAAGCTTGATAAATCGCTAGCTAAGTTAAGTCATCCGGTAGAAGTCAAAATAGCGGATGGTAAGATGGTGCTAGGGGTTGATGTGTGTAATGATTGTGATATTGTGTTTGGTTCCGAAACATTTAAAATTGATCTTATCCCGATGACCTTGGGTGAATTTGATATTGTAGTTGGTATGGATTGGCTCGATCATTATAGAGCCGATATTGCATGCCATGAAAAATCTATTCGTGTGAAGACCTCAAGTGGGGGAGAGTTAATTATTCATGGCGAGAGATGGCGAAGACTTGTGCCATTATGCAATTATGCACGGGCACGTCATTTTCTTGTTAGTGGTGGCATGGCTTTTCTTGCTCATGTAGTTGATACTCGTGAAGAGCAACCACCCATTAGTGAAATTCCGGTGGTTAGTGAATTTGAAGACGTTTTTCTTGATGAATTGTCGGGTGTTCCGGCGAAAAGAGAAGTTGAATTTCGCATTGAGTTGGTTCCGGGGGCTACTCCCATTGCTAAAACTCCTTATCGTTTAGCACCAACGGAAATGCAAGAGTTGTTAAATCAAACCCAAAAATTACTTGAAAAGGGTCTTATTTGACCGAGTGCTTAACCATGGGGCGCTCCGGTTTTATTCGTGAAAAAGAAGGATGGTAGTATGCAGATGTGCATTGATTACCGTGAGTTGAACAAGGTGACAATCAAGAATCGTTATCCATTGCCTCGAATTGACGATTTGTTTAATCGACTCCAAGGCGCGACTTACTTTTTTAAAATAGACTTACGGTCCGGCTATCACCAAATGCGGGTCCGTGAGGAAGATATCGAGAAAACGGCCTTTCAAACGCATTATGGGCATTTTGAGTTTGTAGTTATGCCTTTTGGTCTTACGAATGCACCGGCGGCATTCATGGATCTTATGAAACGAGTGTGCCAACCTATGTTGGACAAGTCGGTTGAAAGGACCCGTCCTAATCCATCTGGATGAAGTCACCAACATCTGGTTCCATTGCGATGATCGACTCCAAATAATGTCTTTAAAATGAGCAAATGCACAGCGAAATGTTTCTTTCATACCTGAGAATAAACATGCTTTCAAGTGTCAACCAAAAGGTTGGTGAGTTCATAAGTTTATCATAAAACAATAAAATTTATCATTTTGATAGACCACAAGATTTAAATGCTGCATGGTACAAATGGGCCCGAATCCTATACCCACCTGTAATGTACATGCGATATCTTTTAAATACAATACACCTTTCTCATGTACGAAATCATCTTTCATAAATCTTAGTAATCGTACACATATCTTGTGCACAAAAATAACATACACATAGACTGTGTATAAAATTATTCTCTCGATACATAACATTCACTTTTCATTACTTTCATAGCTTGGCTTGGTAACCGACCTTAACATATAATGCACATCAATAATATCCCCAAAAACAGAACATCTCGTCTGTATAATATATAAACCTCGAAGTACTAAACACCACGCCCACTAGCTCTTCCGTCTAGTGAACATTCTGGGTGGGGGTGTTAAACCCGGTAGCTACCTTTAGGATTCGCGTCAATTAGGCGTGCACTAATTCTCAAAATTAGTGATGTTCCCTAATTCTTAGGTTACCAAGCAATAATAACCAGGGGAAAAATATTCATATCAATTGTGGAAATTATCACGTCCACATAATTCAATGGTGGCAATTATCACGTCCACATAATTCATTCGAGGAATGTTTTGCTTGTGTCTATCTCGTCAAATATTTATAAAAGCATTTCATGTATTCGCAGTTCAAAATGTATTTTAAAAGCATTTAATAAAACAGTTGTAAAAGTAGCGCAAAAATGTAAAGAGTAAAAGGGAGCAAATGAACTCACCATAATGTATTTTGTAGTAAAAATACATATGACGGTATTGAACAAGAGTAGGGTTGGCCTTGGATTCACGAACCTATATCAATTATGTATATTAACACATATAATAACAACTAACAAGTTTATTAGTAATTTACATATCATATTACTAAATAAGTTATATTTATCCTATATACATTAAGTAGTAAATATTTATTTCTATAATACTTTTATTAATATTATTAGAGTAAATACTTATTAAAGTATTTTAATAATATAGTTTTTATCATTTATCATAATATATTAGAATAGAAATTTATTTCAAGATTTATATATGATAAGAATATATATATTTATATTATTAATATATTTTTTATATATAGCTTACATAATATCATTTTAACAATAAAAATTTGGTAGTGTGTAATATTAATATATTTGTAATGTATTATTGTAAAATAAAATTTATTTATAAAAATAACAATAATAATGATAATAATGATGATAGTAATAATAATAGAAATAATAATAAATACTACCTCACAAGAAAAGCTCCAAAAAAAATATAACTACCCTTGCCTAGGCTCGAACCCGCGACCTCCTTCATACCCAACTCCTCCCCAAACCACTAGACCAATTGCGTTTTTCTGATTTTATACACAACACAAAACATATATAACCCGAAGTATTATTGTTTCTATTTCTTCTTCATAATATAAATAAAACCCAACATAATCATACCCGCTAGAAAAATCGGCTACACCAAATAATTCGTGACCCAGCGAAACAACTGCATAAATCCACAATCATAATAGAAATGAAACACGTAGCACTAGCATGATGCATTTATCCATTTAGAAGACAAACTTTCAGTTTCAGGTGGGGGATTAAAATTCCTTTAGATGGCCTACCATATATGCAATAGCTCAACATATCAAACATCAACAATTTAGATGCAATTGTTTAACATATTCTTATTACTAATTTATCTTATGGTGACTCCTTTTGTCGGCCATCAATGCCACTTTTAGTCCCACCATGTCATAATATAATCAAGTTGACACTTATATAATAATGATGAGGGTTTTTCAGCTGATTAACCGAAATAAACGAAAAAGGAAAGGAGAGTGGCGAGTAGGGGCTGTAGCCAGACGGTTATAGCAGCACTTGAAAAAAAAAAATTTAAAGTGGTAAGTGTTTACGGGGTGGTAACATGGGCTTATTTAATCGTGGTTGTTGAGTGGCGTTTTATCAATCGAAAAGAAACAAAAAAAAGATGGTGGATGTTCGTGTGGTTTGGGTTTGGTTCAAGTAAAAAAAAACAAACAACAAAAGTGATGGTCACAGTGAAGAGATTTGTGGGTTATAAACCGGAAAAAAATGGGTGTTTGAGCTGCAAATAGGAAACGAGCAGTAGTTGCTTGAAGCAATAGAAACAGTAAACAAACGAAGATGATGGTATTGGGTTGTAGCAATAGGGACGGTGGTTCAAATGGTGGGTTCGTTTAGTTTTGATGAAGATGGAGTTCAGGTAACAGGTGACTTCGATGATGATCGAATGGTGGTTGTTTGGTTGTCGAACCAAAAGAAACAGGAGAGCATAACAGCAGTCAATGTTGGATGATGATGAATATTGGTGTTTGTTCAATCTTCGTTGAGTATCTCACATAGCAGTAGTAATGAAAGGGTTTGTGGCGTTTGGTGATAATCTTGTTCATGTCATTGGAGTTGAAGTGGTTATCACGAGAAGAAGGGTGGCAGGAGATTTCCATGATGATCGGTGGTTAGTATGCTTCATAATGTTGGGAGTCTTACCATGATTTAATGAATGTGGTTTGATCTTGAAACTAGAATGAAAATGGTATTGTTGTTCGATATGTTTTGTGATCGTGTTAAATTTGTATACTTGCCTCTGTATATATCAAATGGTGAATTGGTGGAGATGAATCAAATAAAAAAAATATACACAGGGTAAGTAGTAGAGGAAATGACAAACGAGTGAGGTGATGTTTGTAGACAAGATATCACAGGAAATCGGGAAATGAGAAAAAAAATTTATAAAAGTTGACGTGCATCTCTAACTGATTTTGTTACTATATGATTAATCCATTGCCTTTGAATTATTCGACTCAAATCACAACAATAGATAGGAGACAACTGATAGTGATGTAAAACAGATTCCCTACTTTAACGCATTTATCAAATTCATATTTAATTAAAACTAATAATTAATAAATATATTAATAATAATAATATTAATAATGTTTTTTAAAAAAAATACTAGTAATAATAATAACAAAAGTATTACTAATATTAATGATAAAAATAACTAATAATATCAAATAATAAAAGTAAAAATAATGATAATAATAATAAAAATGATAAAAAAAAATTATAAGTCTATATAACACATTTTTGAATCACCGTTTAATTTAAGATCACATAAGTCTGAATCACTTATTTAAATACCAATTAATCGATAAATGAGTAATACTTATTACTTAATAATTATATTTAATATACTTTATTTATATATAGTTGTGCTTTAAATAATAATTATTAATTATTATAATACCTTATTTTTTATTTATTTTATATATTTATTTTTAAATACAACCACACATAATGTTTCAAATTATTTTCCAATTTTCATATATATATATATATATATATATATATATATATATATATATATATATATATATATATATATATATATATATTACATATACACATGTAACTATTTACAGGTAATGGTTCGTGAATCGTCGAGAGCAGTCGAAGGTCATTTAATATATGAAACAGTTCAAACTTTTGAGACTCAACCTAACAGCCTTTACTTATCGTGTCGAAATCATATAAGAATTTAAGTTTAAATTTGGTCGGAAATTTCTGGGTCGTCACAGTACCTACCCGTTAAAGAAATTTCGTCCCGAAATTTGAGTGTGGTAGTCATGGCTAACAATAAGAATGTTTTCCTGACGAATAGAGCTAATAAATATAGTTTTATTACTGTTGAGTAATATGGATAGGATAATTCGATTACTCGGAGAGTACGGGTGAAGCTATCACAAAATAGTGAAAAATTCATCTTAACTTTTGACGTAGTCACGGTTAAATTTAGGAAATAAGGTTCGTCTTAACTTTTGACGTCGTCTCGATTGAATTTCGGAATTCAAGGGATTTAAAGAAATCTTTGAAATCTGAGTGAGATCTGATTCTTCGGTGAATAAGGAGATTAAGATCTCTTCAATTAAATGCGATGATCTGCCTCGATTGCTATGTCTGATATTTCCATTATAAATTAAACTCTTCCGTTCCATTATTTTCACCGTTCCTATTTTCTATATTTTAATTCATACTTTCAAATCATCAGTCAATATGCTTCATCCAGTTTTAATTCTGGATATATTCCTGACTTTCATATCGATCATTCTCCTTTTTTATCTATCACCGGAAGAATCTGTTTATTTCTACTATGCTCTAGGGATTATTGTATTTTTAGTTCTCCAGAGTCTTTATATTGCTATACGCATTGATATACACGGTTTGTAATTTCTGTGCTTGTGATCGGATTTATATTTCTTGTTATGTTTCGGAGCTTCCTGCTCTTGTTTTCTCTCCCCGACTTCAAGTCAAGAGAATAATGGTCCAAAACTCGTAGATATAGAGCTTCGAATGATTATAACATTCTAAGCACGAAGGAACGTATTCTCACGATTTGACTGATTAAATTACCAGAATCACTGAGAATGGAACTATCAAGAATATATTTTCTTGATATATTCAGAAGTTAAGTAGAATGAAAGAGTTGTGTAACATGGCACATGATGATGTTATGATCTGTGAATCATCCTGTTTCATTAGAACTTTCAGCATGACTTACTGTAATATAATTAAGTTGGCCGGGCGTCATTATATTATACTAACCCATGCTTCAATTCCCAACACTTCTACACAATTCATTCATAATTTATACTTAGATTTTACAGAAGTTTCCAATATAATGGAATACAGATAGCACGAAGAGGTAGATAATTTCGGACAAGAATATTTATGAAAATATCCTCAGAAATATCGAAGATATTTATGATGATATTTTGGAATTTCTAAGTTCGAAGGTTGATGAAGAAAAATTTTCCGCAAAATTTTAACATGACTTCGGAGCAAGATATTCTCTAAAGATTTCATCAGATCCAGAATTACATGGATTCTTTGAATATAGGGTTTGGTCTTTGTATTTGTCCTTGGTCTCCTTCGTGGTTAGCTCAATCCGTTTTTCAGTACCAAATTTTCTATCGAGCGTTCCCAACACTCCATTCCTTATCATCAACTCTTGGCCATTTAGGCCATCTACAATTTTACTATTTCATCTGCATTTAATGCAGCCATATCTGAATCGTCGGTTATCAATCTGAGATGTTTTCAGGAGAATTGTGTTTTTAGATGATTAAATGTTGATGGTAGTATGGTGGAATATAAAAAGTTCTCTGGTAACAATGAATGAGCACGCACATATATCAAGGTTATAATAAGGTTGTTTCGAACAAAAAATTGAAGTTGATTTGTTAGAGCTGTGACAAAATTTGCTATTCTGAAAGGGATTACCAAATTATTTTAGGTAATAATAACACTAAAGGAATTAGCACAGCTACGTGTTAAACGTTTACTCAGGTTTCGAGAGTTTTTCAGGTGCATAACTATATGCATAAATCTTTCCTTCCATAGATGAAGTGCGGTTGGTTCATCCTCTCGATTGAGGTATTTTCAAGAATCATGAAATATTTGAACGCGGATTGTAATCCTCAAGATACAAATGTGGTTCAAGATGAAATCAAGTGGCAAACTTGAAGAATTGTTTAGTTCATATGTTATAATCAATATTTTAATTCATTTTAATTTGTCCAATGTTGGTAGTCCTCAGTTGATAGTCCACAGTTACAGTCCAATAATTCATATATAGTTTAATATATAATATTTGAATTAATTAATACGTATCGTGACCCGTGTACATGTCTCAGACTCGATCACAACTCAAACTATATATATTATTGTAGAATAAACCTCAACCCTATATAGCTAACTCCAGCATTACTGCATATAGAGTGTCTATGGTTATTCCAAATAATATATATAGATGCGTTGATATGATATGTCAAAACCTTGTATACATGTCCCGATATTTATAATGCGTAAAATAAATAACAGAAATTAAATGACGATAAATAAAATTGCGAGAATATAAATTGCGATAATTAAATTGCGGTAAATAAGATGTAACCAGTTAGCTAGGAACAGTTAGCTAGGAACAGTTAGCGTGGATTCTTAACAAAATTCTTCTCATGGTTAATTTGTTTGTTTCTAACAAATTTTATTTTGTCAAATGTTTTCTTCATTATGCCACTTGTTGGATTCTGATAAGTCAAAATCCAAATATGAAATTGAATGAAAATGGTTATTCTGCAGTGAACGGATACGTATATCGGTGGATGTAGGTAGGATAGTAAATGACTGTTGAATCGGATTGGAAAAATGTACGGTGTAACTTACTAATGTGAAAACTAAATATTTCTTGGGTATTACCTACCCGTTAAAATATTTTCACCATTAACAGTTTGTACAAAAGAATTTTAAATTACAATCTCTATGAAAACATATATACATATATATTTTCTTCAGATGTAATCATGGATTTAATGAGTCAATATAATATTAAACTCATTTAATTTACCGTTAGAACTAGAATACATAATCTCTAAAACATTAGAGATTACATAATCACCATGTAGAACGAAGATTATGCTCGGGGTATAGATTGTGATGTTGAGGTATGTGATGTTGAGGCTACTGGTGCTGGTGGTACTATTGATACTGGTGATGTTGCTGAAGCTGGTACGTTTTGCACCATATTCTCCAAATTGATTACTCGAGCACGAAGCTCGTTGACTTCTTCTATTATTCCGGGTTGATTATTATTCGGAACAAGTGGATGAATAAGGTTTAGAATTGTGGATAGAATATAATCGTATCGAGATACCCTGGAAATGAGGGTGAAAATGGTGTTTCGGATAGGTTCGTCGGTAAGTGCTTCAGGTTTTTCGCCAAGAGGGAAAATCGGTGGATGGAAGGGATCACCTTCTTCTTAACTCAAATGATCTAATAGACTACGAACCCATCAGATGAATTGGGGATGGCTGATTGACTGGTTCATTCTAGTGATGCTGCTTCCGGAGCTTAGGTGAATATCCATGTCGGAATAGTTGTCGGATTAACTATCAGGATAGCTATCGGAAGCTGAGGGACTCGAACTAGTTGAGGGATTCATCTCGTACGATCAGATGAAGGATTTTCGATAAGAAATAGATTATAGGATGTAGATTAGTACCCTGCAATACATAATTTACATATGTATATATATTACTAAAATTTCATAAGCTACGGAGGAATCTACGGAATCTGTCAGGCAAAGGTAACAATAACAGATACGCTAAGATATGAATTAGCAGATACGCTAAGATATGAATTTTTGTCTATACACTATTCATAAAATCATTGCAGTATGATGTGTCTAGACTAAGAATGATAAGCAGGTAATTTCCTAAGGATGATAAGTAGGTAGTTTTCGACATGAATTGATAAGCAAAACTTTTGACATTCAGACTCATTAATGCATCTAAGAAACTATCAGTTAGACACACTAATGCAAGACCTGGTTCGCTAAGACCACCGCTCTGATACCAACTGAAAGGACCCATCCTAATCCATCTAGACGAAGTCACCAACATCTGGTTCCATTGCGATGATCGACTCCAAATAATATCTTTAAAATGAGCAAATGCACAGCGGAATGTTTCTTTCATACCTGAGAATAAACATGATTTCAAGTGTCAACCAAAAGGTTGGTGAGTTCATAAGTTTATCATAAAACAATAAAATTCATCATTTTGATCGACCACAAGATTTAAATGTTGCATGGTACAAATGGGCCCGAATCCTATACCCACCTGTAATGTACATGCGATATCTTTTAAATACAGTACACATTTCTCGTGTACGAAATCATCTTTCATAAATCTTAGTAACCGTACACATATCTTGTGCACTAAAATAACATACACATAACATGTGTATAAAATCATTCTCTCGATACATAACATTCACTTTTCATTAATTTCATAGCTTGGCTTGGTAACCGACCTTAACATATAATGCGCATCAATAATATCCCCAAAAACAGAACATCTCGTCTGTATAATATATAAACCTCGAAGTACTAAACACCACGCCCACTAGCTCTTCCGTCTAGTGAACATTCTGGGTGGGGGTGTTAAACCCGGTAGATACCTTTAGGATTCGCGTCAATTAGGCGTGCACTAATTCTCAAAATTAGTGATGTTCCCTAATTCTTAGGTTACCAAGCAATAATAACCAGGGGAAAAATATTCATATCAATTGTGGCAATTATCACGTCCACATAATTCAATGGTGGCAATTATCACGTCTACATAATTCATTCGAGGAATGTTTTGCTTATGTCTATCTCGTCAAAAATTTATAAAAGCATTTCATGTATTGGCAGTTCAAAATGTATTTTAAAAGTATTTAATAAAACAGTTGTAAAAGTAGCGCATGTATTCTCAGTCCCAAAAATGTAAAGAGTAAAAGGGAGCAAATGAACCCACCATAATGTATTTTGTATTAAAAATACATATGACAATATTGAACAAGAGTAGGGTTGGCCTTGGATTCATGAACCTATATCAATTATGTATATTAACAAATATAATAACAACTAACAAGTTTATTAGTAATTTACATATCATATTACTAAATAAGTTATATTTATCCTATATACTTGAAGTAGTAAATATTTATTTCTATAATACTTTTATTAATATTATTAGAGTAAATACTTATTAAATTAGTTTAATAATATATTTTTTTTTATCATTTATCATAATATATTAGAATAGAAATTTATTTCAAGATTTATATATGATAAGAATATATATATTTATATTATTAATATATTTTTTTATATATAGCTTACATAATATCATTTTAACAATAAAAATTTAGTAGTGTGTAATATTAATATATTTGTAATGTATTTTTGTAAAATAAAATTTATTGATAAAAATAACAATAATAATGATAATAATGATGATAGTAATAATAATAGAAATAATAATAAATACTACCTCACAAGAAAAGCCCCAAAAAAAATATAACTACTCATGCCTAGGCTCGAACCCGCGACCTCCTCCATACCCAACTCCTCCCCAAACCACTAGACCAATTGCGTTTTTCTAATTTTATACACAACACAAAACATATATAACCCGAAGTATTATTGTTTCTATTTCTTCTTCATAATATAAATAAAACCCAACATAATCATACCCGCTAGAAAAATTGGCTACACCAAATAATTTGTGACCCAGCGAAACAACTACATAACTCCACAATCATAATAGAAAGGAAACACGTAGCACTAGCATGATGCATTTATCCATTTAGAAGACAAACTTTCGGTTTTAAGTGGGGGATTAAAATTCCTTTAGATGGCCTACCATATATGCAGTAGCTCAACATATCAAATATCAACAATTTAGATGCAATTGTTTAACATATTCCTATTACTAATTTATCTTATGGTGACTCCTTTTGTCGGCCATCAATGCCAATTTTAGTCCCACCATGTCATAATATAATCAAGTTGACACTTATATAATAATGATGAGGGTTTTTCAGCTGATTTACCGAAATAAACGAAAAAGGAAAGGAGAGTGGCGAGTAGGGGTTGTAGCCAGACGGTTATAGCAGCATTTGAAAAAACAAAATTAAAGTGGTAAGTGTTTACGGAATTGAGATTAGTAAGGGTGGTAACATGGGCTTGTTTAATCGTGGGTGTTGAGTGGTGTTTTATCAATCGAAAAGAAACAGAAAAAGATGGTGGATGTTCGTGTGGTTTGGGTTTGGTTCAAGTAAAAAAAACAAACAACAAAAGTGATGGTCAGAGTGAAGAGATTTGTGGGTTATAAACCGAAAAAAAATGGGTGTTTGAGCTGCAAATTGGAAACGAGCAGTAGTTGCTCGAAGCAATAGCAACAGTAAACAAACGAAGATGATGGTATTGGGTTATAGCAATAGGGACGGTGGTTCAAATGGTGGGTTCGTTTAGTTTTGATGAAGATGGAGTTCAGGTAACAGGTGACTTCGATGATGATCAAATGGTGGTTGTTTGGTTGTCGAACCAAAAGAAACAGGAGAGCATAACAGCAGTCAATGTTGGATGATGATGAATATTGGTGTTTGTTCAATCTTCGTTGAGTATCTCACCTAGCAGTAGTAATGAAAGGGTTTGTGGCATTTGGTGATAATCTTGTTCATGTCATTGGAGTTGAAGTGGTTATCACGAGAAGAAGGGTGGTAGGAGATTTCCATGATGATCGGTGGTTAGTATGCTTCATAATGTTGGGAGTCTTACCATGATTTAATGAATGTGGTTTGATCTTGAAACTAGAATGAAAATGGTATTGTTGTTCGATATGGTTTGTGATCGTGTTAAATTTATATACTTGCCTCTGTATATATCAAATGGTGAATTGGTGGACATGAATCAAATAAAAAAAAATATACACAGGGTAAGTAGTAGAGGAAATGACAAACGAGTGAGGTGATGTTTATAGACAAGATATCACAGGAAATCAGGAAATGAGAAAAAAAATTATAAAAGTTGACGTGCATCTCTAACTGATTTTGTTACTATATGATTGATCCATTGCCTTTGAATTATTCGACTCAAATCACAACAATAGATAGGAGACAACTGATAGTGATGTAAAACAGATTCCCTACTTTAACGCATTTATCAAATTCATATTTAATTAAAACTAATAATTAATAAATATATTAATAATAATAATATTAATAATGTTTTTTTTTTAAATACTAGTAATAATAATAACAGAAGTATTACTAATATTAATGATAAAAATAACTAATAATATCAAATAATAAAAGTAAAAATAATGATAATAATAATAAAAATGATAAAAAAAAATTTATAAGTCTATATAACACATTTTCGAATCACCGTTTAATTTAAGATCACATAAGTCTGAATCACTTATTTAAATACCAATTAATCGATAAACGAGTAATACTTATTACTTAATAATTATATTTAATATACTTTATTTATATATAGTTGTGCTTTAAATAATAATTATTAATTATTATAATATCTTATTTTTTTATTTATTTTATATATTTATTTTTAAATACAACCACATATAATGTTTCAAATTATTTTCCAATTTTCATTTATATATATATATATATATATATATATTATATATATATATATATATATATATATATATATATATATATATATATATATATATATATATATATATATTTACATATACATATATAACTATTTACAGTTAATGGTTCGTGAATCGTCAAGAGCAGTCGAAGGTCAATTAAATATATGAAACAGTTCAAACTTTTGAGACTCAACCTAACAGTCTTTACTTATTGTGTCGAAATCATATAAGAATTTAAGTTTAAATTTGGTCGGAAATTTCCGGGTCGTCACATCGGTGATTGTGTTCATTGACGACATACTTGTCTATTTGAAGAGTATGAAGGAACATGAACATCATTTGCGTGGTGTGTTGAAGATGTTGCAGAAGGAGAAGTTATATGCAAAATTCTCCAAATGTGAATTTTCGCTAAGGGAAGTTCAATTCCTTGGCCATATTGTGAACAAGGATGGTATTCAAGTAGATCCGGGGAAGATTGAGACGGTGAAAAGTTAGGGACGACCGACTACGCCTACGGAAATCCGAAGTTTTCTCGGATTGGTAGGTTATTATCGTCGGTTTATCCAAGACTTTTCTAAAATCGCTTCTCCTCTGACGAAGTTGACAAGAAAGAACGCGAGATTTAATTGGGAGAACGAGCAAGAAATTGCTTTTCAATTGTTAAAAGAGAAGTTATGTCAAGCTTGTGACGACCCGAAGATTTCTGACCAAATTTAAACTTAATCTTTATATGATATCGACACGATAAGCAAAGTCTGTAATGGTGAGTCTCGAAAATTTCTGAACTATGTTCATATGACCAATTACTCTCTGACTGTGCCCGATGATTAAGGAACAGTGGTTTATATATATATATATATATATATATATATATATATATATATATATATATATATATATATATATATATATATATATATATATATATATATATATATATATATATACACACGTATATATATATATATATGTATGTATATATATACATATATATACATATGTATATATACATATAAACATATGTATATATACATATATATTGTAGTGACCCGAACTTTTCCATGTTTACATATATTAAATGAAATTGATATTTACATGATTAAGTGTTTCCAACATGTTAAGCAATTAAACTTATTAAGACTTGATTAATTGGAATAGGTTTCATATAGACAAATGACCACCCAAGTTGACCGGTGATTCACGAACGTTAAAACTTGTAAAAACTATACGATGACATATATATGGTTATATATATATTTAACATGATTTTATTATAAGTATGTATCTCATTAGGTATTTTAACAATGAGTTATATACATAAAAATGAGACTATTAAATTAAGAAACTCGAAAACGATATATATAACGATTATCGTTATAACGTCTTACTAGGTACATATGAATCATATTAAGATATTGATACACTTGGTTAATTATGTTAAATGATAAGTAAATATATCATTAAGTGTATTAACAATGAACTACATATGTAAAAATAAGACTACTAACTTAATGATTTTGAAACGAGACATATATGTAACGATTATCGTTGTAACGACATTTAATGTATATAGATCATATTAAGAGATATGTGTACATCATAATATCATGATAATATAATAATATAAAATCTCATTTGATATTATAAACATTGGGTTAACAACATTTAACAAGATCGTTAACCTAAAGGTTTCAAAACAACATTTACATGTAACGACTAACGATGACTTAACGACTCAGTTAAAATGTATATACATGTAGTGTTTTAATATGTATTCATACACTTTTGAAAGACTTCAATACACTTATCAAAATACTTCTACTTAACAAAAATGCTTAAAATAACATTCTCGTTCAGTTTCATCAACAAATCTACTCGTATGCACCCGTATTCGTACTCGTACAATACACAGCTTTTAGATGTATGTACTATTGGTATATATACACTCCAATGATCAGCTCTTAGCAGCCCATGTGAGTTATCTAACACATGTGGAAACCATCATTTAGCAACTAGCATTAAATATCTCATAAAATTACAAAAATATGAGTAATCATTCATGACTTATTTACATAAAAACAAAATTACATATCCTTTATATCTAATCCATACACCAACGACCAAAAACACCTATAAACACTTTCATTCTTCAATTTTATTCATCTAATTGATCTCTCTCAAGTTCTATCTTCAAGTTCTAAGTGTTCTTCATAAATTTCAAAAGTTCTAGTTTCATAAAATCAAGAATACTTCCAAGATTGCAAGTTTACTTCCAAGTTTTCTAAATCCATTCCAAGTAATCATCCAAGATCAAGAAACCTTTGTTACTTACAGTAGGTTATCTTTCTAATACAAGGTAATAATCATATTTAAACTTTAATTCAATTTCTATAACTATAACAATCTTATTTCGAGTGGAAATCTTACTTGAAATTGTTTTCGTGTCATGATTCTGCTTCAAGAACTTTCAAGCCATCCAAGGATCCTTTGAAGCTAGATCAATTTTTATCATTTCCAGTAGGTTTATCCAAGGAACTTGAGGTAGTAATGATGTTCATAACATCATTCGATTCATACATAAAAAGCTGTCTTATTCAACGTTATAAACTTGTAATTACTAGAACATAGTTTAGTTAATTCTAAACTTGTTCGCAAATAAAGTTAATTCTTCTAACTAGACTTTTAAAATCAACTAAACACATGTTCTATATCTATATGATATGCTAACTTAATGATTTAAAACCCAGAAACACGATAAACACCATAAAACTGGATATACGCCGTCGTAGTAAAACCGGGGGCTGTTTTGGTTGGGATAATTAAAAGCTAAGAAGAACTTTGATTTAAAAGCTATACTTCTGGAAAAATGATTTTTCTTATGAACATGAAACTATATCCAAAAATCATGGTTAAACTCAAAGTAAAAGTATGTTTTTCAAAATGGTCATCAAGATGTCGTTCTTTCAACGGAAATGACTACCTCTTTCAAAAATGACTTGTAACTTGTATTTCTGACTATAAACTTATACTTTTTCTATTTAGATTCATAAATTTAAGTTCAATATGAAACCGTGGCCACTAGAATCACTCAAAACGGATTAGAAACGAAGAAATAGCGAGTAAAACAAGATTGATAAAAACTACTCATTTTACCTACGTGAAAGTTAGTAATAAATCTATTCCACCCATAACTTAATCAACTTATATTGTATATTATGTAATCTTGAGATACCATAGACACGTATACAATGTTTCGACCTATCATGTCAACCCATCTATATATATATATATATATATATATATATATATATATATATATATATATATATATATATATATATATATATATATATTGCGGAACAACCATAGACACTCTATATGTGAATGTTGGAGTTAGCTATACAGGGTTGAGGTTGATTCCAAAATATATATATAGTTTGAGTTGTGATCAATACTGAGATACGTATACACTGGGTCGTGGATTGATTCAAGATAATATTTATCGATTTATTTCTGTACATCTAACTGTGGACAACTAGTTGTAGGTTACTAACGAGGACAGCTGACTTAATAAACTTAAAACATCAAAATGTATTAAAAGTATTGTAAATATATTTTGAACATACTTTGATATATATGTATATATTGTTATAGGTTCGTGAATCAACCAGTGGCCAAGTCTTACTTCCCGACGAAGTAAAAATCTGTGAAAGTGAGTTATAGTCCAACTTTTAAAATCTAATATTTTTGGGATGAGAATACATGCAGGTTTTATAAATGATTTACAAAATAGACACAAGTACGTGAAACTACATTCTATGGTTGAATTATCGAAATCGAATATGCCCCTTTTTATTAAGTCTGGTAATCTAAGAATTAGGGAACAGACACCCTAATTGACACAAATCCTAAAGATAGATCTATTGGGCCTAACAAACCCCTTCCAAAGTACCGGATGCTTTAGTACTTCGAAATTTATATCATATCCGAAGGGTGTCCCGGAATGATGGGGATATTCTTATATATGCATCTTGTTAATGTCGGTTACCAGGTGTTTACCATATGAATGATTTTTATCTCTATGTATGGGATGTGTATTGAAATATGAAATCTTGTGGTCTATTGTTACGATTTGATATATATAGGTTAAACCTATAACTCACCAACATTTTTGTTGACGTTTAAAGAATTTTTATTCTCAGATGAATACTAAGAGCTTCCGCTGTTGCATACTAAAATAAGGACAAGATTTGGAGTCCATGTTTGTATGATATTGTGTAAAAACTGCATTCAAGAAACTGATTTCGATGTAACATATTTGTATTGTAAACCATTATGTAATGGTCGTGTGTAAACAGGATATTTTAGATTATCATTATTTGATAATCTACGTAAAGCTTTTTAAACCTTTATTTATGAAATAAAGGTTATGGTTTGTTTTAAAAATTAATGCATTCTTTGAAGAAAAAAACGTCTCATATAGAGGCCAAAACCTCGCAACGAAATCAATTAATATGGAACGTTTTTAATCAATAAGAATGGGACATTTCAGTTGGTATCCGAGCGTTGGTCTTAGAGAACCAGAATTTTGCATTAGTGTGTCTTATCGAGTTTGTTAGGATGCATTAGTGAGTCTGGACTTCGATCGTGTTTACTTGAAAAAAAAAAAGATTGCTTAACAAATTTTGTTGGAAACTATATATTTTTAACATGTGAATATTATGTGATATATTAATCTCTTAACGTGTTTGATATTATGTGATAGATGTCTACCTCTAGAACAAGTCCCATTGACTCACCTAATAATAATGAAGAGTCGAATGTAAATTGGAATGATTCGTGGACTGATTCACAAGTTCCCGAAGAGGAACCGGAAGAAGAGTCGGAACTGGAAGAAGAATCAGAACCGGAAGAAGAATCGGAACCGGAAGAAGAACCAGTGGGGGAAATAATAAAACGGTTAAGTAGAAGAAAATCCTCAACCAACCAACCAAAGATAATTATGGTCAACGGTGTTTCCGCCAAGGAAGCAAAATATTGGGAGGATTGCCAATTCTCCGATGAATCGGATCCCGACGAGGATTCCGATGATGTTATAGAAATTACCCCAACTGAATTTAAAAAGGCAAAAGAGAACAATAAGAAAAAGGGCATAAAAATAGAGAAATCTGATTCCAACCCCGATGAAATTTATATGTATCGTCAACACCCGTATTTCTTAAGTTGTAACAATAACCCGGGAACCTCTAAACCACCAGGTTTTTCTAGACTAATGTGGAAAACGACGGCTCGTATTAGGGGAACATCATATATCCCTAAAAACTTAGCAAAAAGAACCAAGTTCTAAAAAGAAGAAATGAGTGAGTTGGAATAAGATAGTTGTATTTGTGCGGTGTAATATATGTAATATAGTGTGCTTATGCTTTACGATATATGTAAAAATTGCTTGTATTAATAAGTATCTTTTATGAATCTAACTCTTGTCTATTTTACAGTATAAAAACACAAAATGGATAGGCAACTCAATATTTTAGAAGACTTACCCGGAGACATAATTGATGAAATCTTGTCTAGAGTCGGTCAGAATTACTCGGCACAACTATTTATGGCAAAATCAGTTGTAAGACATTCGAAGAACGTTCCAAGAATGCATTGGTTTATAAAAGGCTTTCGTTTGAAAGATGGGGGATATCACATTGGGAAACCCATAAGTTACGATGTGTTTACTTTGACGCATATATTGCGGGGAACCCAAATGCTATTTTACGCAACGGGTTAAGAAATTATTTTGACTCAATGTATCCGAATATAGGACTTCATGATTTAGAAAAAGCGGCTAACATGCAACATAAAGAAGCATGTTATGCTTATGGGTTAGTAATGTTCGCTTCTCACCAAAGTGAGAAAAAGAACATCGGGCTACAACTATTAAACAAAACGTTTCCACAAGTGACGGAGTTGGTAATTGGGGTAAGAAATGAGGTTTTTAGGTTATTACGAGACTGTTGGTCATTACGTAACCTTCGCCCTTTTGACGACATTACAACAAGTTGTCATACTATCGGTCAAAACAGTTACGTTCCACAAGACCAAGAATGGGAAGTGGTATTAGTAAAAACAGAATGCATGACTTGTTTTTGGACATATGAATTACGTGTCTTTGTTGCCTTTGCTGAACGCCTTATTTATTAACTAGAATTATCTTCGCAACTACTTTGTATCAAAGTTTTATGTGCTATATTTCATGCTATATGTAAAATAGCGGTATTGTAAGTTTGCAAGTTATTGTATAAAGGTTTGAATATGATATTTTTTTTTTTTTTTGTGATTAGTTTTTCATATAGAATTGTAGTAGTTGAAATGGTATGTTAGCTACTAATTAGAACTTAACGGGTAGGTACTACCCGAATTAAAGAGTATAAAACGCTAATATGAAGAAAGAGCTTTTATAAATAAGTTCATATTACACTACGAAATACTATTAACTACTCTTGATATTCTATATGATTAACTCATTTCATTTGACTATTTTGAAGGAAATGGCACCGACTACTCGACACACCTTGAATATGAGTGAAGAGGAATTTCGTGCCTTTCTTGCTTCAAACATAGCCGCAGTACAGGCCGCGCTACATACCAACAATAACCTTGGATCTAGCAGTACAGGAAATCGTGTAGGAGGCACCTACAAAGAATTCACTGCCTGCAAACCTTTGGAATTTGATGGAACCGAAGGACCGATCGGATTGAAACGGTGAACCGAGAAGGTCGAATCGGTGTTTGCCATAAGTAAGTGTACTGAAGAGGACAAAGTGAAGTACGCTACGCATACCTTCACAGCTACTGCGTTAACATGGTGGAATACCTATCTAGAGCAAGTGGGACAAGATGATGCTTACGCACTACCGTGGTCAGCATTCAAGCACTTGATGAACGAGAAGTACCGTCCCAGAACCGAGGTTAATAAGCTCAAGACAGAACTTGGAGGGTTACGAACCCAAGGATTTGATATTACCACGTACGAAAGATGATTCACAGAATTATGCCTATTGTGTCCGGGAGCGTTCGAAGATGAGGAAGAGAAGATCGACGCGTTTGTGAAAGGATTACCGGAAAGAATCCAAGAAGATATAAGTTCACACGAGCCCGCCTCCATACAACAGGCATGTAGAATGGCTCACAAACTAGTGAACCAGATTGAAGAAAGAATTAAAGAACAGACTGCTGAAGAGGCCAATGTGAAGCAAGTTAAAAGAAAGTGGGAGAAAAACGGTGATAAGAATCACCAATACAACAACAACAACAGCAATTACAACAATAATCGCAACAACTATCCCAACAATCACAACATCAATCGCAACTACAACAAATGGCCCAGCAACAACAACAACAACAACAACAACAACAACAACAACAACAACAACAACAACAACAACAACAACAACAACAACAACAACAACAACAACAACAACAACAATAACAACAACAACAACAACAACAACAACAACAACAACAACAACAACAACAACAACAACAACAGCAACTACAACAATCATCCCAACAACAATAATAAGCACAACAACAACAACAACAACAACAACCAGAATCAGCTATGCCAAAGGTGTGAAAAGTATCACTCGGGGTTCTGCACCAAATTTTGCAACAAGTGTAAAAGAAATGGTTATAGCGCGGCAAAGTGTGAGGTCTACGGACCAGGGGTTAATAGAACGAAAGGAACAAATGGTGTCGGAACGAGTAATGGCAGAGCAAGTAGTGTCGGAGCAAGTTATGCCAATGTAGTTTGTTATAAATGTGGAAAACCGGGCCACATTATTAGAAATTGCCCGAACCAGGAGAACACGAATGGACAAGGCCGCGGAAGAGTTTTCAATATTAATGCGGCAGAGGCACAGGAAGACCCGGAGCTTGTTACGGGTACGTTTCTTATTGACAATAAATCCGCTTACGTTTTATTTGATTCGGGTACGGATAGAATCTATATGAGTAGAGATTTTTGTGCTAAATTAAGTTGTCCATTGACGCCTTTGGATAGTAAATTTTTACTCGAATTAGCAAATGGTAAATTAATTTCAGCAGATAATATAGGTCGGAATCGAGAAATTAAACTGGTTAGCGAAACATTTAAGATTGACTTGATACCAGTAGAGTTAGGGAGTTTTGATGTGATAATCGGTATGGACTGGATGAAAGAAGTGAAAGCAGAGATCGTTTGTTACAAAAATGCAATTCGCATTATACGAGAAAAAGGAAAACCCTTAATGGTGTACGGAGAAAAGGGCAACACGAAGCTACATCTTATTAGTAATTTGAAGGCACAAAAACTAATAAGAAAAGGTTGCTATGCTGTTCTAGCACACGTAGAGAAATTACAAACTGAAGAAAAGAGCATCAATGATGTTCCCGTCGCAAAAGAATTTCCCGATGTATTTCCGAAAGAATTACCGGGATTACCCCCACATCGATCCGTTGAATTTCAAATAGATCTTATACCAGGAGCTGCACCAATAGCTCGTGCTCCTTACAGACTCGCACCCAGCGAGATGAAAGAACTGCAAAGCCAATTACAAGAACTTTTAGAGCGTGGTTTCATTCAACCAAGCACATCACCGTGGGGAGCTCCTGTTTTGTTTGTCAAGAAGAAAGATGGTACATTCAGGTTGTGTATCAACTACCGAGAGTTGAACAAACTTACCATCAAGAACCGTTACCCACTACCGAGAATTGACAACTTATTTGATCAACTACAAGGCTCATCTGTTTATCCAAAGATTGACTTACGTTCAGGGTATCATCAAATGCGGGTGAAAGAAGATGATATTCCAAAGAATGCTTTCAGAACACGTTACGGTCATTACGAGTTTATGGTCATTCCGTTTGGTTTAACTAATGCACCAGCTGTGTTCATGGAGCTTATTAACCGAGTGTGTGGACCATACCTTGACAAGTTTGTCATTGTTTTCATTGAGGACATACTTATTTACTCAAAGAATGACCAAGAACACGGTGAACATTTGAGAAAGGTGTTAGAAGTATTGAGGAAGGAAGAATTGTATGCTAAGTTTTCAAAGTGTGCATTTGGGTTGGAAGAAGTTCAATTCCTCGGTCACATAGTGAACAAAGAAGGTATTAAGGTGGATCCGGCAAAGATAGAAACTGTTGAAAAGTAGGAAACCCCGAAAACTCCGAAACACATACGCCAATTTTTAGGACTAGCTGGTTACTACAGAAGGTTCATCCAAGACTTTTCCAGAATAGCAAAACCCTTGACTGCATTAACGCATAAAGGGAAGAAATTTGAATGGAAGGATGAACAAGAGAAAGCGTTTCAGTTATTGAAGAAAAAGCTAACTACGGCACCTATATTGTCATTGCCTGAAGGGAATGATGACTTTGTGATTTATTGTGACGCATCAAAGCAAGGTCTCGGTTGTGTATTAATGCAACGAATGAAGGTGATTGCTTATACGTCTAGACAATTGAAGATTCACGAACAAAATTATATGACGCATGATTTGGAATTAGGCGCGGTTGTTTTTGCATTAAAGACTTGGAGGCACTACTTATATGGGGTCAAAAGTATTATATATACCGACCACAAAAGTCTTCAACACATATTTAATCAGAAACAACTGAATATGAGGCAGCGTAGGTGGATTGAATTATTGAATGATTACGACTTTGAGATTCGTTACCACTCAGGAAAGGCAAATGTGATAGCCGACGCCTTGAGCAGGAAGGACAGAGAACCCATTCGAGTAAAATCTATGAATATAATGATTCACAATAACCTTACTACTCAAATAAAGGAGGCGCAACAAGGATTTTAAAAGAGGGAAATTTAAAGGATGAAATACCCAACGGATCAGAGAAGCATCTTAATATTCGGGAAGACGGAACCCGGTATAGGGCTGAAAGGATTTGGGTACCAAAATTTGGAGATATGAGAGAAATGATACTTAGAGAAGCTCATAAAACCAGATACTCGATACATCCCTGGAGCGGGAAAGATGTACAAGGATCTCAAGAAACATTTTTGGTGGCCGGGTATGAAAGCCGATGTTGCTAAATACGTAGAAGAATGTTTGACGTGTTCTAAGGTCAAAGCTGAGCATCAGAAACCATCAGGTCTACTTCAACAGCCCAAAATCCCGAAATGGAAATGGGAAAACATTACCATGGATTTCATCACTAAATTGCCAAGGACTGCAAGTGGTTTTGATACTATTTGGGTAATAGTTGATCGTCTCACCAAATCAGCACACTTCCTGCCAATAAGAGAAGATGACAAGATGGAGAAGTTAGCACGACTGTATTTGAAGGAAGTCGTCTCCAGCAATGGAATACCAATCTCTATTATCTCTGATAGGGATGGCAGATTTATTTCAAGATTCTGGCAGACATTACAGCAAGCATTAGGAACTCGTCTAGACATGAGTACTGCCTATCATCCACAAACTGATGGGCAGAGCGAAAGGACGATACAAATGCTTAAATACATGCTACGAGCATGTGTTATTGATTTCGGAAATAGTTGGGATCGACATCTACCGTTAGCAGAATTTTCCTACAACAACAGCTACCATTCAAGCATTGAGATGGCGCCGTTTGAAGCACTTTATGGTAGAAAGTGCAGGTCTCCAATTTGTTGGAGTGAAGTGGGGGATAGACAGATTACGGGTCCGGAGATAATACAAGAAACTACCGAGAAGATCATCCAAATTCAACAACGGTTGAAAACCGCCCAAAGTCGACAAAAGAGCTACGCTGAAATTAAAAGAAAAGATATAGAATTTGAAATTGGAGAGATGGTCATGCTTAAAGTTGCACCTTGGAAAGGTGTTGTTCGATTTGGTAAACGAGGGAAATTAAATCCAAGGTATATCAGACCATTCAAGATTATTAATCATGTCGGACCAGTAGCTTACCGACTTGAGTTACCTCAACAACTCGCGGCTGTACATAACACTTTCCACGTCTCGAATTTGAAGAAATGTTTTGCTAAAGAAGATCTCACTATTCCGTTAGATGAAATCCAAATTAACGAAAAACTTCAATTTATCGAAGAACCCGTCGAAATAATGGATCGTGAGGTTAAAAGACTTAAGAAAAACAAGATACCAATTGTTAAGGTTCGATGGAATGCTCGTAGAGGACCAGAGTTCACCTGGGAACGAGAAGATCAGATGAAGAAGAAATATCCGCATTTATTTCCAGAAGATACGTCAACACCTCCAACTGCTTAAAATTTCGGGACGAAATTTATTTAACTGGTAGGTATTGTAGTGACCCGAACTTTTCCATGTTTATATATATTAAATGAAATTGATATTTACATGATTAAGTGTTTCCAACATGTTAAGCAATCAAACCTATTAAGACTTGATTAATTAGAATAGGTTTCATATAGACAAATGACCACCCAAGTTGACCGGTGATTCACGAACGTTAAAACTTGTAAAAACTATACGATGACATATATATGGTTATATATATAGTTAACATGATTTTATTATAAGTATGTATCTCATTAGGTATTTTAACAATGAGTTATATACATAAAAATGAGACTATTAAATTAAGAAACTCGAAAACGATATATATAACGATTATCGTTATAACGTCTTACTAGGTACATATGAATCATATTAAGATATTGATACACTTGGTTAATTATGTTAAATGATAAGTAAATATATCATTAAGTGTATTAACAATGAACTACATATGTAAAAATAAGACTACTAACTTAATGATTTTGAAACGAGACATATATGTAACGATTATCGTTGTAACGACATTTAATGTATATAGATCATATTAAGAGATATTTGTACATCATAATATCATGATAATATAATAATATAAAATCTCATTTGATATTATAAACATTGGGTTAACAACATTTAACAAGATCGTTAACCTAAAGGTTTCAAAACAACATTTACATGTAACGACTAACGATGACTTAACGACTCAGTTAAAATGTATATACATGTAGTGTTTTAATATGTATTCATACACTTTTGAAAGACTTCAAGACACTTATCAAAATACTTCTACTTAACAAAAATGCTTACAATAACATCCTCGTTCAGTTTCATCAACAAATCTACTCGTATGCACCCGTATTCGTACTCGTACAATACACAGCTTTTAGATGTATGTACTATTGGTATATATTGATGTGAAGCGAGGTGTATATAAAATAGTTATTAATTTTAGCGGAAAACACTATTAAATACGATACAATTTTACACAAGATATTTATTTATTTATAGAATGGATATACTTAAACCTTGCTACAACACTTATAGGCAGTGTACCTAATCGTACAGTAGTGTAGTTTTTAGTAAGTCCGGTTCGTTCCACAGGGAAATCTTTAAACAAAGCTCAACGCTATATTAGTTTACTTTTATAAAAATACAAATATATATATAAGTAATATTATTATTATAAAGGGGGGTTTTTACCGTTTAATGACCGGTTTGTCGATTTTAAAACTTTAGTCGCAGTTAAAACCTAATGTAAAATATAAAATAAATACAAGACTTTAAATTAAAGCGTAAAGTAAATAACGATAATGAAATTGCGAATAATAAAAATGCGATAAAATAAATTTGCGATAATTAAAAAGTACGATAATTAAAAGTGCGATAATTAGAAGTGCAATTAAATATAAAATAAAGGAAATTAAATATGAAATAAAAGAATTATGCTTATTTAAACTTCCGTAATCATGATGTTTGACGTGTTGATTTTAGTTTTATGCCCATGGGTTAATTGTCCTTTGTCCTGGATTATTCAATTTGTCCGTCTGGTTTTTGTCCATAACAGTCCATCAGTCATAAATATAAATTGCAAGTGTCCTTGTCAAATTATTATTATACCCGAAGTTAAATATTCCAACTAATTGGGGATTCGAATTGTAACAAGGTTTTAATACTTTGTTTAATGAATACACCAGGTTATCGACTGCGTGTAAACCAAGGTTTTACTACTTTGTTAACAATTACACCAATTACCCTTGAATGTAATTTCACCCCTATTTTAATTATTCTAGTGGCTATTAATCCATTCCCGTGTCCGGTTAAATGAACGATTATTCGTACATATAAATACCCCGCCCATCGTGTCCGATCGAGTGTATATGGTAATTTATAGGGACGCCCAATTGTAAATCTTTATATTAACATTAACAAACTTTCATTTAGTTAAACAAATATAAAGCCCATTAATAGCCCATAGTCTAGTTTCTACAAGTGTCGTTCTTTTGTCCAAACCCCAATTATGGTACAAAGCCCAATTACCCAATTTTAGTAATTAGCCCAACATCATGATTACTTCGTTTTAAATAAGCATAATAATAACTTAGCTACGAGACATTAATATAAAAAGGTTGAACATAACTTACAATGATTTAAAATAGCGTAGCGTTACACGGACAGAATTTCGACTTACACCCTTACAACATTCGCTAACATACCCTTATTATTAGAATTAAAATTAAAATATAAATTATAAATATAAATATAAGTTTTACGTATGAAGAGGAAGAAAAAGATGATCAAATTTGATCAGAATTCGGTTGGCTTTATAGCCAGAGTTGAAAATTGGGGCTCCGCGACTCGCGGCAAAATGCCCTTAAAACTCCGCGAGTCGCGGAGATGTATTTACAGCTCACACCCTTGGAGTTTCTTGCTGCCGACGGTTTTTAATATATATATATATATATATAATATATATATAATTAATATAATTAATTATATATTATATTATATTTATATACATAGTTAACTTGTAATTTTTAGTCCGTTGCGTCGAGCGTTAAGAGTTGACTCTGGTCCCGGTTCCGGATTTTCGAACGTCCTCGCGTACAATTTAATATCTTGTACTTTGCGTTTTGAATCTTGTACTCTTGTGATTTCGAGACGTTTCTTATCAATAATTGGAACCTTTTTGATTGTCTTTTGTTCTTTTGAGCTTTTTGGTCGTTTGCGTCTTCAAATCGTCGAATCTGTCTTCTGTCTTCACCTTTTATTATTTAAACGAATATCACTTGTAAATAGAACAATTGCAACTAAAAGCTTGTCTTTCTTGAGGAATAATGCTATGAAATATATGTTCGTTTTTAGCATTATCAAATATTCCCACACTTGAGCGTTGCTTGTCCTCAAGCAATATTGTCTTGAAATACTAGAATCACTTCTTTATTCTTCACACTTTGTACATCAGTGATTTCTATATGGCGGTATAAACAATGGTAGTAACGATATGGTTTACAGTCCCACATGACTATAAAAATTTAGATCCATTAAGGAAATTGGATCTTTATGAAAACATTTGATCTTTTGAAAATTAAATCTAGTTTTTACCCTAGATAAGTTTTCCGGAATAACCCTTTACCGGTGTTTGCAAAATATTTTTGTGGGTTTGGTGGGTTTCAGATTTGAAAATTTTAGCTCAAAACTTGCGGTTTTGTGTCACCCACTTGCTAACCTTGTATTTGGAAAGCAACACGTCCAGTTTACTTGTTCCGTATATTACCTTTCGGCAAACTACCGTCCGGTTGTAAAGGAAAGCGTTGAACAAGCAACTGTTAAGGCAATGTCCCGTGACATGCTTTTGATTATGGTCTATAACGTGTCGGACGCAATTACTATCCTTGGTAGGAGCAATAGTAAAGCTCACCCTTATAATTTTTCGGTCTGGCACAAGGTCCTGTCTTTGACCACTATGCAACCACCGTTCTTACGGTTGACACCCGATTTAGTTCAGGTGACCTAATGAATTCCAGGTGAATTCCTAGGATTTTACGTTCAATGGTAATGAACGCATTGAAAATAGGGTTTTCAGAAAACAAATCGGTTTGTAATTTTTTGATCAAAATATTTTCTCGTTTAAGCTCGAGTTTAGATATCATCGAATTCCATGAGTTTGAATTCTCAATCTTTAAGGTCAATCTCTAGGATTGAGTAATATCAGTCTTAAAAGCTGATTTTTAATCTTTAAGGAGATTATCCTTTCTGGGGATCTGATTCATTAGTCTTATCCAGCTAATTTGCATGGTGCCCCCCCATTGTACGAGATAAATCCTTCTCATGGTTAGGATAAATCTGACCACTTGGCGACCCTGTTTAATGCTGAGGTCCGTGGATTTCCTGCTGATTTTAGTGATGACTTTTCTAGATTTTTCGTCAACCTACAGCTGGTCTGGACGACAACTTCATGACCTAAATCAAGAAGCGCGTGTCTTTTTCGGAAGACTTTACTTCCTTTTAATGATGGAATTGATTCATCGTGTAGATCCATCTCTTCTTTTCTTTCATTGGGTAAAACAGTTTAGTTTAGTCCAAAGCAAAAGTATTTTCAGTTATTTGTTACAAATATATGTGGCATATGTTTAAAATAACTTGGTAAATTTTCCCACACTTGGCTTTTTATTTTTCTTTTTATCGTCCTCTATTCCATTTTAAATGAATTTTAACATTTTAGTTTGTTTCTCAATTTATGTCCTTTCCGAGGTAACAATAATTTCGGTGTTAAAACCTAGTTTTATCGTTCATAAATATGTATAAACATGATTTGAATTCATTTAATTGAAAAATTTTACTAGAATTGGGTAGTCAGTATATAAGACTAGGGCTGTTCTTTTTTATCAGAGAGCACTAGATTCTAATACAACTACTGCTTTACTAGTATTTTTAATGGTAACCAAGTGTATAAAGTAAAAATTTTTAAAATCCGAAAGAATTTAACCCCTTCCCACACTTAAGATCTTGCAATGCCCTCATTTGCAAGAAATCAGTAACAATTTAAATTATTGAGGGTGATTTGTGTGAAAATGATTAAATTTTTACCAAAGTTTCCAAATATATTGGCATTTGTTTGCTGAATGATAAATGGTGCACATCATTTGTTCATTCCGTCTTGTTGTTATTTCACATGTATTTTGCATCTTGTCGTCAAAATTAGTTGCTTTTGCTGAACTTAATGCCAGTCTTTGAAAATGCGTTGTTTTACCCTGTTGTGTACATAAGATAAACTGCAAACATATATACATATTTTTGAAGTTTGGTATATTACCCCACATTCAAAAATTATTAAAATCTAAGAATAAAAGTTAGATAATTATAAAAATGATTACAATATTAACAAAAATATTAAATGTATCAATAATTACAAATTACAAAATAATAAAAAATAATAAGTAAACTAAGGATGATATTGGTACCAATAGGGGTTCCACGCATAACCATAAGTGCTATAGAATGCTTCGGCAGGGTCATACGTAGGATATGGTGGCTGCATCTCTATCGACCAAGGAGGGAAGACGGGTTTCGATGTAGGAATATAGTTTCTACCTATATGTTGGCAATGCGCTATGATCTGGTTCTGATGAACTTGCCAATCTTCAAATGCTCTCTGTCTAGCATTTTCGTATTCCTGAGAAGCTATAAACCTATGCATTTCTTGCATCTCATTCCCCCCTCCTACATTACCTTGCTGCTGGTTTCTCTCTACCTGTGGATGTCTACCATTGTATCGTACTGCGGCGTTATTTCGCTGCTTCAAAACTTTCGCACCATGGTATACATTTAAACCTATAGTGTCGCGGGGTTCCGGCTCTTCTACTAATAATCCCCCCCGACTTATATCCACACCGAGATATTCACCAATCAAAGTAATAAAAATACCACCTCCTATTATGCTATGTGGAAAATCCCCCGAACCATAGCTGATAAATAATAACCCACACAATATGGTATACTTACAGCGCTGTGTGGGTCTCGAATACACATATGGTAAAACAAATCTTGTTCATTTACCTTTTCTTTGTTCTTACCCCTTTGTGTAATCGAATTGGCTAAAAACCTATGTATCACTCTTAATTCGGCTCTATCTATATCCAAATAAGAGTAGTTTCCCCCTTTGAAACGGTGATGGCTTGTCATTTGACTCCACACACCGTGTGTATCAAAATTCTCATCTATCTTTCTACCGTTTAGTATCAATCCTCTACAATCGGCAGACGCTAACTCCTCAGGCGTATATATACGTAAAGCCTGAGCCATGTCTAGTAAAGACATGTGGCGCATCGAACCGCCTAACAAAAATCTAATAAAAGAACGATCAGTTAAACTAGCTACCCGATCATTCAACTCTATACTACATAACAACTCTTCACACCATACTTTATATACAGGTCTGCGTATGGTGAATAAACATATCCAGTCATTAAAAGAAGAATTACCATACCTCTGTACAAGTAATTCCCTAATTGGCCCGGCCAATTCTACAGCTTCTAAGGGTCCCCATTCTATGACCCTCTGTACCTCAACAACCTTGGAATGAAGAGTATGCAAACCCCGTTGATATTTTGGATAATCTATCCAAAGTCTGTCAAATCTCAGGTTCGGGTGCAACTCTTCCAAATGCATATCGGAAAAGGTCATGACTGGATGAGGTACATCCTGCTTGTAGTAGTTATCTACCTCCTGTTGTTCCAAATTCTCAGCAGGAGCATGGAGGGCTTGGGATGAAGATTCACCCCTTTCATTCTGCAAAACACATCAAACACAAATTTTGTGCATCCAAATATGCATTAGTGTCAGCAAAATCATCAATCAAAATAATTACAATGACATTATCAATTTATATCAAACTTAAGCTTATTTTCACATTTTTATCAAATCTACACTTTTTCAAATAAGCATATACGAAAATTTTCGCCAAGTTCATAAGCATTCAATTCAAATAACATGTCAAAATAATCATTACTAGCAATTAAACAAGTCTCAAATGGCATTATCTTTCAAAAATCAAGTTCATGAATTTTAGACTTGAAAAAGTCCACTTTAATTCTCAAAATCATGTTTAGGCTCAAAGTTTGGATCATTTAACTACCTAGACATGTTACACTACTCAATTTAGCAACAATTCATGACAAAAATCGGCCATAACCTGTTTATATCAAAAAGCCCCAAATTTGCTCAAGAACACAAACCCTAGATTATTCAAAATTTGAAGTTTAAGGCTTCTAATCATGTTAAACAGCATCAATCTAGGTTATACAAGCATAATACATAAACAATTTAAGTCTAATTACACTAAAAAGCATCAAAATCAAATTGGGGAAAAAATAGCTCAAGAACACAAAATTTCGAATTAAATGGTGTTTAGGTGTAGAAATTTACCGTTTTTCTTGAGTAGTTCTTAGATATCATCCTTCTCAACATGATTTTAGCAAAAAAATTTGGTGATTAACGGTTAAAAATTGGGATTTTTGGGGTGTTTTTGGGTGGTTTTTCGGGGTTTTTTTCGCAGCTATTTCGCTGTGTTTTTGTGTGTTTTTGTGTGGGTTGAGTGAACTGATCGTGCAGCTCTTTTATTTTTTTTTCTGTAATTTGGTCCCTCCGCGAGTCGCGGAGGTTTTGCACTGCAAACTCCGCGAGTCGCGGAGTTTGGTATTTTTTTTTTTTTTTTTTTTTTTTTATAATCTTTAACTTATAAATCAATTAAGTATTTAATTTTAAAATTTTGTTTCCCTTGTTATTTAGGACGAGGTCGTTTCGGATCGATGTCCTAGTCCGTCCTTCGACAAAATTTTAAAATTTGTCTTTTTGTAGCGATTGTTTTAAAAGCTAAGATTTTTGGGTTTTTTCAATGTTTTTGGCATACTTTAAATCAATAAGATTAAAAATAATGATAATAAAAGTTCTCGTCCCTCCCTCGGGTAAAGCAATTTCGGTTCAAAGACCTAGTCTTCAACTTACGACGAATTTTTAAAATCATATTCTTAACTTAATGAGATAAAGTAAATATTTGTTTTTAAATTCACACAACTTAAATATAAAATTCAAAATTATTATTAAAAATTCACACCAAACTTAAAATTTGAAATGCATAAAATTAAAAATTCATATTTTAAAAATTAAAAATTCACACCAAACTTAATTTAAAAATTTATAAATTCATATCAAACTTATATTAATTTTTCAAATATTTTAAATATATTGTTTTTACAAAGTTTACAATATTAATTTAAGATTTAAATATTAAGATTAAAAACATGGTAAAAAAAAATAAATTAAAAATCTTTTTGTCTTTTTATCCCACTTTAATCAATCAAATATTATCAAAAATATGCGCCCCTCTTTTCGGTAAAGTAATTTCGGTTCCAAGACCTAATTTAACTCATGACGAATTTTTGAAATATTTTGGTTTGATTGTTTAAAGATATTTATACCTTAAGAATAAATGTTAAATTTCGCAGTGATGTAATAAATTTTTGAATGATATCAATAATTTCGGTCGCCAAACCTAATTTTATTTAATACCAATTTAATACTTTTTAGCGAACAAATTAGCGTTTATTATCAAAAGGTTAAAAATAAAAATAAAAACTATACAGACATACCTGTGAAATAGATTTCTTAGTTATATGATCTATTATATTCATAAGATAGTCGGTTTAATTGGTTTTCCATGGCTGCATAGGCGTAACCTCGAGCATTCATTGTCTTTTCTTCTAAACATATGAATGGTCCGTCTCTGCATAAAGTAACAAATTCGGTATTTGAATAGGTTTGATTATTTGAACATTTACCTCCATGTGACCATTTTCCGCATTTGTGACATCGTTCTAGGTGTCGTGCTCTTCTTTTCGCTGCGGATTTTGATTTTCCTTTACCAAATTGTAACTTATTATCTTCGCATCTGGATCCTTTTCTAACTCCGTCCATTCTTTCTCTGATTACTGATACTAATTCACTTGGTAGTATATCATTATTTCTTTTAGTGATCAAAGCGTGTAGCATTAGACCATGGTTTAGTTCACAGGCAGTCTTCATTTCGTAAAAACCTAAAAAAATAAAAATTCAGAATGGGGGGAGAAGACTAGTTCTTTAGGGTCTGCTAGGGAAAGACCATACGTGTTCCATTTTCGAGAACTACACGAAAACAGACAATCTAACTCTAACAGAAATACATATTATCCTTTAAAGACTTGATTCTCCCCACACTTAGTTAGCTGTGGTGTCGAAATTGTGATTAACTTCGTTGTCGACTTCCATCGGACCATGTATGTAATGTTTAACTCTGTGACCATTAACTTTAAATTCAATCCCATTTGAATTTATTAATTCTATCGTTCCGTATGGGAAAACTCTTTTGACTATGAATGGTCCAGACCATCTTGATTTCAATTTTCCAGGAAATAGCTTGAATCGTGAATTGAAAAGAAGAACTCTGTCTCCTTCTTTAAATTCTTTTGAACTTCTGATTCTTTTATCATGCCATTTCTTCGTTCTTTCTTTATAGATTAACGAATTTTCGTATGCTTCATGTCTTAATTCTTCTAATTCGTTTAGTTGACTTAATCGTAGACGTCCGGCTTCATGTAAATCAAGATTACATGTCTTCAAAGCCCAAAATGCTTTGTGTTCAATTTCTACTGGAAGATGACATGCTTTTCCATAAACAAGTCTAAAAGGTGTGGTTCCAATTGGAGTTTTGTAGGCTGTTCTAAAAGCCCAGAGTGCATCCTCCAATTTAATGGACCATTCCTTCGGATTTGATCCTACGGTTTTCTCTAGAATACGTTTTAAAGCTCGGTTGGTATTTTCAACTTGTCCACTTGTTTGTGGATGATATGCGGTGGAGATTTTATGAGTTACTCCATATCTTTTAAGAACTTTCTCAAGTTGATTATTACAGAAATGAGTACCCCGATCACTTATTAAAGCTTTCGGTGTTCCAAACCTTGCAAAAAGACGTTTTAAAAAGTTGACTACAACTCGTGCATCGTTAGTTGGGAGAGCTTGTGCTTCCGCCCATTTAGATACATAATCAATGGCTACGAGTATATATAAATTATTATGAGATTTTGGAAATGGACCCATAAAGTCAATACCCCAAATGTCAAATACTTCACATACTTGGATGACATTTTGTGGCATTTCATCACGTTGACTTATTTTTCCGGCCCTTTGACATGCATCACAGGATTTGCAAAGAAGGTGTGCGTCTTTGTAAATTGTAGGCCAATAGAATCCAGCTTCATAAACTTTTCTTGCTGTTAGTTGAGGCCCATAATGCCCTCCTGTTGGTCCTGTGTGACAATGGTTTAAAATTTTACTAGCTTCATCTCCAAATACACATCAGCGTATTATTCCATCGGGACAACTTTTAAACAGATGTGGATCTTCCCAAAAATAGTGTTTTATATCACTGAAGAATTTCTTTCGTCTTTGGTACGATAATCCTTTTTCAAGGAATCCACAAACTAAGTAGTTTGCATAGTCTGCAAACCATGGGATTTCTTTATAATCTATCTTCAATAGATATTCATCAGGAAAGTTGTCTTGTATGGCCGATTCATTCAGAACTTCTAATTCGGGATTTTCAAGACGAGAAAGATGATCAGCGGCGAGATTTTCTGCTCCCTTTTTATCTCGGATTTCAATATCAAACTCTTGTAAGAGTAAGATCCAACGGATTAATCTTGGTTTAGCATCTTGTTTTGAAAATAGGTATCTAAGAGCAGAATGGTCGGTATAGACCACCGTTTTTGCTAGAACGAGATATGATCGAAATTTGTCAAAAGCAAAGACAATAGCAAGGAGTTCTTTTTCAGTAGTTGTATAGTTTGTTTGTGCTCCTTGTAATGTCTTGCTAGCATAATATATAGGTTGAAATCGTTTTTCAATCCTTTGTCCTAAAACGGCTCCCATTGCAAAATCACTTGCATCGCACATTAGTTCAAATGGTAGATTCCAAATTGGTGTTATCATGATCGGCGCATTAGTGAGTTTCTCTTTAAGAATATTAAAAGATTTGATACACTCATCTGAAAAGATGAATGGCGCATCCTTTTCTAGGAGTTTATTCATAGGAGTGGCAATTTTAGAAAAATCTTTTATGAAACGTCGGTAAAAACCGGCATGCCCTAGAAAACTCCTAACTCCTCTAACATTGGTGGGATGTGGAAGTTTAGCAATTACATCTACTTTAGCTCTATCCACTTCAATTCCTTCTTTTGAAATTTTATGTCCAAGAACGATGCCTTCTTTAACCATGAAATGGCATTTCTCCCAATTAAGTACTAGATTTGATTTTTCGCATCTAATTAGCATTCGTTCCAGATTAACTAGACATGATTTAAATGTATCACCGAAGACTGAAAAGTCATCCATGAATACTTCCATGCATTCTTCTATCATATCGTGAAAAATCGCCATCATACACCTTTGAAAGGTTGCAGGGGCGTTACAAAGTCCAAATGGCATGCGTTTGTAAGCAAAAGTACCATAAGGGCACGTGAATGTGGTTTTCTCTTGATCTTCGGGTGCTATTGGAATTTGAAAATATCCGGAAAATCCATCTAGAAAACAATAGTAACTATTTCCGGCTAATCTTTCCAACATTTGATCTATGAAAGGTAAGGGAAAGTGATCTTTTCTGGTGGCGTCATTTAATTTTCTATAATCAATACATACACGCCATCCTGTTACAGTCCTAGTAGGAATAAGCTCATTTTTCTCATTTGTAATGACAGTCATGCCACCCTTCTTAGGCACGCATTGAACTGGGCTTACCCATGGACTATCAGAAATTGGATATATCAAACCTGCATCTAGCAGTTTAATAATCTCTTTCTTAACTACATCTTGCATATTAGGATTTAGTCTTCGTTGGCGTTGCACATACGTTTTATGACCTTCTTCCATAAGGATTTTATGTGTGCAATACGAAGGACTTATTCCTTTAATATCATGAATCTTCCATGCAATGGCTGGTTTATGAGCTTTCAACACAGAAATGAGTTGTGATTTTTCATTTTCAGTAAGAGAAGACGATATTATTACAGGTAATTCAGATTCACCATGTAAATAAGCGTATTCCAAATGGTTTGGAAGTGGTTTTAACTCTAATTTCGGAGGTTCTTCTATCGATGATTTATATCGATATCTGTCTTCTTCTTTTAGCATTTGAATTTCTTCTGTTGTTGGTTCATATCCATTAGCTATAAGTGTAGCTAACATTTCAGCTTCATCAATTGGTTCATTACCTTCTCCTAAAGAACATTCTCCTGTTCCTTGTAATTCTGGAAATTCTTCTAATAATTCTGCATGTGCATCTATAGTTTGAATATAATAACATGTATCATCTGCAGATTGTGGTTGTTGCATTGCTCTATCAACTGAAAAGGTAACACTCTCATCCTCTATACTTAGGGTCAGTTTCTTACCGAACACGTCTATCATTGCTTTAGCCGTGTTTAAGAATGGTCTTCCTAATATGAGAGGAACTTGAGAATCTTCTTCCATGTCCAAAACAACAAAATCTACTGGAAATACTAAAGTACCAACTTTAACTAGCATGTTCTCCATTATCCCTCTAGGATATTTTATTGATCTATCGGCTAGTTGTATGCTTATTCTGGTTGGTTTCAATTCTCCAAGGTCTAGTTTAGCGTATAGTGAATATGGCATTAGATTTATACTAGCACCTAAGTCTGCCAATGCTTCTATTGAACTAAGACTACCCAGAAAACATGGAATTGTGAAACTTCCTGGATCAGATAGTTTTTCTGGTATCTTATTCAACAGCACTGCTGAACAATTAGCATTCATAGTAACAGCCGAGAGTTCTTCCATTTTCTTTCTATTCGTGATTAGATCTTTCAAGAATTTAGCATATCTTGGCATTCCTGAAATCACATCAATGAAAGGAAGATTTACATTTATCTGTTTAAACATATCCAAGAATTTGGATTGCTCGGCTTCAAGTTTTTCTTTCTTCATTTTACTCGGGTAAGGAAGTGGTGGTTGGTATGGTTTAACATAAGGTTTATCCTTAACTGTGTTATCTTCATTAACCTTTTCAACTACCGGTTCTTTTTCCTTATCTTGATCAGGTTGTGGTTCTTGTGGAGTAGGAATAGAATCATCTGAAACTACAGGTATTTCAGGTGATTTAAGTGTAATACCACTTCTTGTGGTAATGGCTTTAGCTGTTTCATTCCTGGGGTTAGCATTTGTATCACTCGGTAGACTTCCCGGTTTTCTTTCACCTATTAACCTTGCTAGGTTACTTACTTCTTGTTCCAGATTTTGAATAGAAGCTTGTTGATTTCTAAATGCTTGAGCATTTTGTTCATTTGTTTGTTTTTGAGATGTGAAAAACTGCGTTTGAGTTTCAACTAGCTTCGTCATCATATCTTCTAAATTCGGCTTTTTATCATCGGTTTGTTGTGGTGGTTTGTTTTGAAAATTTGGTCTTTGCTGATTGTAAGTATTATTGGATACTTGTTGATTGCTAGGACCTTGTTGGTTATTGTATGGAATATTTCGGTTATAATTCTGGTTTTGATTGTAAATCGGTCTTGGCGGTTGATAATTATTCTGATAATTATTTCCAGGCCTTTGGTTTATGTATGAAATATTCTCTCTTTGTTCCATTGTTAATTCAATACTGAGACAATCTTTTGTCTAATGTGGTCCTCCACACTGCTCACAACTAATTCGTATAGCATGAATATCCTTAGTCATCTTTTCCATTCGTCTCTCGAAAGCATCTATCTTTGCCGAAATGGAATCTAAGTCATGGCTAGAATCGGCTCTAGCTGCTTTAGATGATCTAATGATATCTTTTTCTTGGTGCCACTCATGTGAGTGGGAAGCAGTGTTATCAATAATTTTGTAAGCATCAGTTTCGGTTTTCTTCATAATAGAACCACCAGCTGCTATATCTATGTCTTTCCTTGTAGTGATGTCGCATCCTCGGTAGAATATTTGTACTATTTGACAGGTGTCTAAACCATGTTGCGGACATCCTCTTAATAACTTTTCATATCTTGTCCACGCCTCATATAGAGTTTCATTTGGCTTCTGTGTGAACGTAACAATTTCTGCTTGAAGTCTTACGGCTTTAGATGCAGGAAAGAATTGTTTAAGAAATTTGTCAATTAAAACATCCCATGTATCGATCGCCCCTTCAGGTAACGATTCCAACCAATCTTTGGCTTCTCCCTTTAAAGTCCAGGGAAATAACATGAGATATATCTGTTCATCCTCCACTTCTCGGATTTTAAATAGTGTGCAGATCCTATTAAAGGTACGTAGATGTTCATTTGGATCTTCCTTCGGCGCACCACTAAATTGGCATTGATTAGTCACCATGTGTAGAATTTGTCCTTTGATTTCATAATCTGGCGCATTAATGTCTGGATGAGTAATTGCGTGACCTTGGCCAGTGCGTTTAGCTCTCATTCGGTCTTCCATACTTAAAGGTTCCAGATTCTCCATAATTGAATTTGTTGAATCGGTATCACTAGATGATTCTGATTTAATGGTTCGTTCCTCAACAATCTCTGTTTGAATGATTGGTGGTTCCGGAGGAAAGTTTAATGGTTCAGGATCTATGAACCGTTCCTGAATATTTTCTGGATTCTCAATTGTGAGGTCGGGTTCAAAAAATGGATTATCGGAAATTTGAACTGAAGTACTTGGTCGACTGGATGACGATTCTAAAGAAAAATCAACGGCGGTTATATTTGTTAAACGATGTCTTGATCGAGTTACAGGTGGTGAACGTACAAAAGGTGATGAACGTCTTGCTCGGTGCATTCACTGAATATCCTATTAGTTTTTAAAAGGAAAGAAAAAATTATAATAAGTTATCCAATCAATAGACTTTTCTGATTTTGCCCACGTTTCGAATAGCCAAAAGATGCAGCAGAGGGGCAGGATTCGTTTGGTCTCAATATAATTGAGGACTGTTTGGCTCCAATAACCCGGTCCACGTACAAATCCAACTATTACTACGAACCAGAAAATTTTGATGTCTATTAATTTAACCACTTAAAATAAATTTTCGTAATTTTAAGAAATTTAGATAAGAAGTAGAAAAAATTCTAAGTCCTAAAAACTAGAATAGCGAGAAATAAGAGAGAAAAAGAGTTCGTCGAAAAAGGTCGAAAAAGAAAAAAATAAAAAATGGTTGAAAAATAAAAGGTGACGGAAAAATAAAAGAAACTTATCAAAACTTAAAAATACTTTACTAACCTAACCTTATTACTACAACTAACTTAAAATTATAATCGCAAATTGAAATTACTAATTGGAATGATAATTGATACATAGTAAAAGGTCTAAAAATATTAAAGCTTACAAGAGAAACTAAATCCCAAATGAAAATAACTTAAAAAGAAACTAAAACTTAAAAAGGCGTCGCAAAATTCTAAAGCACCTAAATCTTAGTCTAAAGAAGAAGCACTTAAGGAATTCTACGGCAAAGCCTAAAAATCTAGGAGTAAAAATAACTATAGCAAAAAACTAAGTTTAAAATTAAATATGAGCTAAAAATACAAATATTACGCTACAACGATTAAAAAGGTACAAAATATAAAAATATACAAAAAGTTGTAAAAAGTACAATTTTTATAAAAATATTATTTTTATATTATTTATTTAATAAAACTACTAATTTTACAATTTTAATAAAACTAATTAAACAAAATACATAAATTAATAAAAAGTAAAAATAAAACTAAAACTAATAATAATAATAATAGTAATTAGGTTTAAAATAATAATAATTAATAATATCCCGTAATTAATGCTCGATTAGGGCTTCCTTGTCGCCTGTCAGATGATCTCCGCGAGTTGCGGTGATTAATGAGGAAAACCCCGCGAGTCGCGGGGTTCAGGAATTCTGTTGACAGGTTTGAAATTTTTACGCGTTTTCTTTATTTTTTTTTTTTTTATTTTATGTTTTCTGTTTTTTTTTTTTTATATAAATAAAAGATGTTTAATAAAATTTATATTTTTATAAACTAAAATAGAAATAAAGAAACTTATAAAACTTAAATATTTAACAAAATCTTAAAAATACTTATATTTTTGTTTTTCTTTTTATATTTTCGAATATTTAAAACGTATTTTTACAAAAACGAATTTTAATAAAAGTTAACTAATTTTTTTTTTCTTATTAGCGTTGCGCTTCCGGCTTTTAAGAGTGCTTCCCCGGCAGCGGCGCCAAAAAATACTTGATGTGAAGCGAGGTGTATATAAAATAGTTATTAATTTTAGCGGAAAACACTATTAAATACGATACAATTTTACACAAGATATTTATTTATTTATAGAATGGATATACATAAACCTTGCTACAACACTTATAGGCAGTGTACCTAATTGTACAGTAGTGTAGTTTTTAGTAAGTCCGGTTCGTTCCACAGGGAAATCTTTAAACAAAGCTCAACGCTATATTAGTTTACTTTTATAAAAATACAAATATATATATAAGTAATATTATTATTATAAAGGGGGGTTTTTACCGTTTAATGACCGGTTTGTCGATTTTAAAACTTTAGTCGCAGTTAAAACCTAATGTAAAATATAAAATAAATACAAGACTTTAAATTAAAGCGTAAAGTAAATAACGATAATGAAATTGCGAATAATAAAAATGCGATAAAATAAAATTGCGATAATTAAAAAGTACGATAATTAAAAGTGCGATAATTAGAAGTGCAATTAAATATAAAATAAAGGAAATTAAATATGAAATAAAAGAATTATGCTTATTTAATCTTCCGTAATCATGATGTTTGACGTGTTGATTTTAGTTTTATGCCCATGGGTTAATTGTCCTTTGTCCTGGATTATTCAATATGTCCGTCTGGTTTTTGTCCATAACAGTCCATCAGTCATAAATATAAATTGCAAGTGTCCTTGTCAAATTATTATTATACCCGAAGTTAAATATTCCAACTAATTGGGGATTCGAATTGTAACAAGGTTTTAATACTTTGTTTAATGAATACACCAGGTTATCGACTGCGTGTAAACCAAGGTTTTACTACTTTGTTAACAATTACACCAATTACCCTTGAATGTAATTTCACCCCTGTTTTAATTATTCTAGTGGCTATTAATCCATTCCCGTGTCCGGTTAAATGAACGATTATTCGTACATATAAATACCCCGCCCATCGTGTCCGATCGAGTGTATATGGTAATTTATAGGGACGCCCAATTGTAAATCTTTATATTAACATTAACAAACTTTCATTTAGTTAAACAAATATAAAGCCCATTAATAGCCCATAGTCTAGTTTCTACAAGTGTCGTTCTTTTGTCCAAACCCCAATTATGGTACAAAGCCCAATTACCCAATTTTAGTAATTAGCCCAACATCATGATTACTTCGTTTTAAATAAGCATAATAATAACTTAGCTACGAGACATTAATATAAAAAGGTTGAACATAACTTACAATGATTTAAAATAGCGTAGCGTTACACGGACAGAATTTCGACTTACACCCTTACAACATTCGCTAACATACCCTTATTATTAGAATTAAAATTAAAATATAAATTATAAATATAAATATAAGTTTTACGTATGAAGAGGAAGAAAAAGATGATCAAATTTGATCAGAATTCGGTTGGCTTTATAGCCAGAGTTGAAAATTGGGGCTCCGCGACTCGCGGCAAAATGCCCTTAAAACTCCGCGAGTCGCGGAGATGTATTTACAGCTCACACCCTTGGAGTTTCTTGCTGCCGACGGTTTTTAATATATATATATAATATATATATAATTAATATAATTAATTATATATTATATTATATTTATATACATAGTTAACTTGTAATTTTTAGTCCGTTGCGTCGAGCGTTAAGAGTTGACTCTGGTCCCGGTTCCGGATTTTCGAACGTCCTCGCGTACAATTTAATATCTTGTACTTTGCGTTTTGAATCTTGTACTCTTGTGATTTCGAGACGTTTCTTATCAATAATTGGAACCTTTTTGATTGTCTTTTGTTCTTTTGAGCTTTTTGGTCGTTTGCGTCTTCAAATCGTCGAATCTGTCTTCTGTCTTCACCTTTTATTATTTAAACGAATATCACTTGTAAATAGAACAATTGCAACTAAAAGCTTGTCTTTCTTGAGGAATAATGCTATGAAATATATGTTTGTTTTTAGCATTATCATATATACACTCCAATGATCAGCTCTTAGCAGCCCATGTGAGTTACCTAACACATGTGGAAACCATCATTTGGCAACTAGCATGAAATATCTCATAAAATTACAAAAATATGAGTAATCATTCATGACTTATTTACATGAAAATAAAATTACATATCCTTTATATCTAATCCATACACCAACGACCAAAAACACCTACAAACACTTTAATTCTTCAATTTTATTCATCTAATTGATCTCTCTCAAGTTCTATCTTCAAGTTCTAAGTGTTCTTCATAAATTCCAAAAGTTCTAGTTTCATAAAATAAAGAATACTTCCAAGATTGCAAGTTTACTTCCAAGTTTTCTAAATCCATTCCAAGTAATCATCCAAGATCAAGAAACCTTTGTTAATTATAGTAGGTTATCTTTCTAATACAAGGTAATAATTATATTTAAACTTTAATTCAATTTCTATAACTATAACAATCTTATTTCGAGTGGAAATCTTACTTGAAATTGTTTTTGTGTCATGATTCTGCTTCAAGAACTTTCAAGCCATCCAAGGATCCTTTGAAGCAAGATCCATTTTTCTCATTTCCAGTAGGTTTATCCAAGGAACTTGAGGTAGTAATGATATTCATAACATCATTCAATTCATACAAAAAAAGCTGTCTTATTCAACGTTATAAACTTGTAATCACTAGAACATAGTTTAGTTAATTCTAAACTTGTTCGCAAATAAAGTTAATCCTTCTAACTAGACTCTTAAAATCAACTAAACACATGTTCTATATCTATATGATATGCTAACTTAATGATTTAAAACCCGGAAACACGATAAACACCATAAAACTGGATATACGCCGTCGTAGTAAAACCGGGGGCTGTTTTGGTTGGGATAATCAAAAGCTAAGAAGAACTTTGATTTAAAAGCTATACTTCTGGAAAAATGATTTTTCTTATGAATATGAAACTATATCCAAAAATCATGGTTAAACTCAAAGTGAAAGTATGTTTTTCAAAATGGTCATCAAGATGTCGTTCTTTCGACGGAAATGACTACCTCTTTCAAAAATGACTTGTAACTTGTATTTCTGACTATAAACTTATACTTTTTCTATGTAGATTCATCAAGTTAAGTTCAATACGAAACCGTGGCCACTGGAATCACTCAAAACGAATTGGAAACGAAGAAATAGCGAGTAAAACAAGATTGATAAAAACTACTCATTTTACCTACGTGAAAGTTAGTAATAAATCTATTCCAACCATAACTTAATCAACTTATATTGTATATTATGTAATCTTGAGATACCATAGACATGTATACAATATTTCGACCTATCATGTCGACCCATATATATATATATATATATTGCGGAACAACCATAGACACTCTATATGTGAATGTTGGAGTTAGCTATACAGGGTTGAGGTTGATTCCAAAATATATATATAGTTTGAGTTGTGATCAATACTAAGATACGTATACACTGGGTCGTGGATTGATTCAAGATAATATTTATCGATTTATTTCTGTACATCTAACTGTGGACAACTAGTTGTAGGTTACTAACGAGGACAGCTGACTTAATAAACTTAAAACATCAAAATGTATTAAAAGTATTGTAAATATATTTTGAACATACTTTGATATATATGTATATATTGTTATAGGATCGTGAATCAACCAGTGGCCAAGTCTTACTTCCCGACGAAGTAAAAATCTGTGAAAGTGAGTTATAGTCCCACTTTTAAAATCTAATATTTTTGGGATGAGAATACATGCAGGTTTTATAAATGATTTACAAAATAGACACAAGTACGTGAAACTACATTCTATGGTTGAATTATCGAAATCGAATATGCCCCTTTTTATTAAGTCTGGTAATCTAAGAATTAGGGAACAGACACCCTAATTTACGCGAATCCTAAAGATAGATCTATTGGGCCTAACAAACCCCATCCAAAGTACCGGATGCTTTAGTACTTCGAAATTTATATCATATCCGAAGGGTGTCCCGAAATGATGGGGATATTCTTATATATGCATCTTGTTAATGTCGGTTACCAGGTGTTCACTATATGAATGATTTTTATCTCTATGTATGGGATGTGTATTGAAATATGAAATCTTGTGGTCTATTGTTACGATTTGATATATATAGGTTAAACCTATAACTCACCAACATTTTTGTTGACGTTTAAAGCATGTTTATTCTCAGGTGAATACTAAGAGCTTCCGCTGTTGCATACTAAAATAAGGACAAGATCTGGAGTTCATGTTTGTATGATATTGGGTAAAAACTGCATTCAAGAAACTGATTTCGATGTAACATATTTGTATTGTAAACCATTATGTAATGGTCGTGTGTAAACAGGATATTTTAGATTATCATTATTTGATAATCTACGTAAAGCTTTTTAAACCTTTATTTATGAAATAAATGTTATGGTTTGTTTTAAAAATGAATGCATTCTTTGAAAAAAAAACATCTCATATAGAGGTCAAAACCTCGCAACGAAATCAATTAATATGGAACATTTTTAATCAATAAGAACAGGACATTTCATGTATACATATGTATATATACATATATAAATATAAATGTAAGTAGTGGAAATAATAGCATTATTAATAAAATTATTGTTATCATATTTATTATGATTATTATCTTTAAATTTATTAAAATTCTCATTTTTTAATTATTAGTATCATTATTAATTATTATTATTATTAATATATTTATTAGAATTATTGATATTATTTTTATTATTATTATTAATTTATTTATTATTATTAGTTCCATTATTATTATTAAAATTAATATTAAACATTAATGATGTATAACTAATATTATCATTTTTACCTAAAATACAAATATAGATACATACTATATACAGTTATACAAATACATATATATAAATAAATACATATACATATACAAAATAAAGTTATATATATATATATATATATATATATATATATATATATATATATATATACATATACATATAAATACGTATACAGATATATATATATATATACATGTAAAAATAGTTAAATACATTTATAACTACAGAGAATATCGTATTCTGTTTCAAATCGTTTTCACGCTGTAACTGAGTTGATTTTCTTATCTCCAATTCTGTTATAAGATTCGAAATCAAAATTAGATGTATCCAAATTACATTACCCATCTCTATCTGCTTTGATTTTTTCTTTATTCCTCTGCTACTAATTGAAGATTTTGTCGTACCAATCAAGCTACAAAACAAAAAGTAACAAATCTTGTAGCTGTATTAAACTCATATGCACTTAATATAGTTTTGTTTGTTCCTTCCTGGATTGATTCTACCTGTCGATCACTTAATCTTTTCCGATTCTTCTGTTTTAGCTTTTAACAATAACACAGAACAATCAAACCACTATTTCTCTATATTTATATATACATATGTATACATTACATGAGTTACACCTACACGCACCCATTTCACCTCTTTGTTTCTGTTTTAGAACCGAGAATATTCTACAACAATCAACCACCATCTTTCACGTTAGATTATCTTTAAACATCACCCTTCTATTCGCTTCTTTGCTTCTCTCTTGTTTTCAAGTACCACAATTTAACCCACACATAAACCATCTCTATCTTTAGTTCTTGTTTATGTAATCTCTTAGATCAAACCAGTGACCACCACTTTCATTAAACCCACTTCAATCTCTCTACAATTTTAACTCGAGAACCATATTAACAACCAACCGCCACTTGTATTCTTTTTGCTTCTTCCTTTGCTTCTATATAAACGAATCACCATAAAAATTATGATTTTTCAGCACCACCGCCACTTTCCATCTTCTCTCTCTCCTCTTCTCTCTCACTCGTTCTAGCAAACCCTCACAAACGAGTGAACCACCTTGGTCTGCAACTACAGCATCTGTGTTTCTGTTTACCTATTCGACAACCCAAACAAACCACGTATAAGCCACTTACTATCGTTTATTACTGCTGCAATCATGTCGTTCAGCTGCTGCTACTCTTTTTGGCCGAGAGATTTTAATCAAATTTTCCACTAGTTTAAACTAAGGTGCATGTTAAGTGATGATGTTGCCATTTTATAAAACAAAACTAATAGTGGCTACAATTAAAGGTAACCAAATGATAACGATATTTGATGATCTGTAAGGTATAAAATAATGAGTGCAAATATCGAATGAACCCCACACTCCACTAAGGGCGTCGGCTCAAAAAGAAAAGAAGGGGAACAACATGTTTTAAAAAGAAAAATTCGATGATATGTGATTAGAGTGCGGCTGCTTTCTTTTTTTTAATTAACATACTTTATAGGTCAAGATAATTTATGTAAACTCCACTTGGGTCGAGACATGTTAATGTCTGTGGATCGTGATTGGTTTTAGTGGGTCACTACCTAAACCAATTTCCCTTTTGAGCTCATGATTTAGCTTATTGACGAGATACGTTGATGTTGATAAGGGTAGGCATGATGGTCACGGTTTGGATTATATTAAGTATTATGATGATGGTTTGATTAAAGATGATGATGATTCTGTTACATTATATGTGATAACGATTGAATGATGAGGAATACGGTTAGTATTAGGATATATGATTATGATTAGGATATATGATTATGATTATGATGATAAATATAGATGATGAGTTAATGATGATTATAGTTAATGTTAGGAAGAAGAAAGTGAATGCAGAAAACTAGTTAATAGGATTTAAAATCCTAGTTAAGACAGATACAAACAGATGGTGCAGTGGTTAAGGAGTTGTGTGTTGAGCTAGAGGTCATTGGTTCGAAACTAGGCTAAAGCAATTATTTTTTTTAATAGAATATGCTGTGAAAAGTGGGCTGAGACATACCATTTCCTGATTGGGCCGAGACATGGCCATTTGCTGTCGGGCCGAAATTGAGTTGGGCCGAAACTAGATATTCGGTTGGGCTTGATCTTATGACGGGTTAAAAGGTTAAATAAGTATGGGTATTGAAATATAACAGAAAAACAGAATTGGTGTAATGGTTAGAGGGTGATGTTGGGAGCGAGAGGTCTCGAGTTCGAGCCGGACAGAGGAACTATATTTTTTTTTAGGCTATTCTTGTGAGGTATAATCTTTTTACTATTATTATTATTATTATTATTATTATTATTATTATTATTATTATTATTATTATTATTATTATTATTATTATTATTATTATTATTATTATTATTATTATTGTTGTTGTTGTTGTTGTTGTTGTTATTATTATTATTATTATCTATTATTGTTGTTATTAAGTAATTATTATTATTACCCATATTAGTAATAAGGTTATTAGTATAATTAATATTATTATCATTTTTGTTATTACTAAGTATTATCAATAAGTATTAGTATTCGTAAAATCATTATTTTTATAGTTATTATTATTAGTAGTATTACTATCATTATAGTTAGTAATATAAATATAAGTATTATTATTGTTAATATTATGATTAGTTAAATAAGTATTATTAAGTACCATTCTTAAAATTATCATTATTATTATTACTATTATGATTAACATTATTATTATCATTAACATTATTATTATCATTAATAACATTATTATTAAAAGTATTGTTACTAATACTAATATTAACATTATTATTTTTACATTATTATTATTATTATTATTATTATTATTATTATTATTATTATTATTATTATTATTATTATTATTATTATTATTATTATTATTATTATTATTATTATTATTACCATTTTTATTATTACTAGTATCATTATTATTTTTATAAAAAACATATTATTATTAATATCAATATTACTACTAATATTATTATCATTATTACAATGGCAATTAGTCATATAAAAATATACTTAACAAAACTATATTAATATCTTTATTTATTTAAAATAAGTACATTTAATTAAATTATTAATGCAACACATGATTTAAAATAACAATTAAAATCACTAATAATATATGAATTTGTTCGATTACCATTACATGTGTTAATATATATAATGGATATAGGTTCGTGAATCCGAGGCCAACCCTGCGTTGTTCAATAACGTCATATGTATTTTTACTACAAAATACAGTATTGTGAGTTTCATTACTCCCTTTTTATATATATTTTTGGGACTGAGAATACATGCACTGATTTTACTAATGTTTTACGAAATAGACATAAGTGATCAAAAACTACATTCTATGGCTGGATTATGAATATTGAATATCACCCCTTTTTAGCTTGGTAACCTAATAATTAGGAAACGGGTATGGCCCCTAATTGACGCGAATCCTAAAGATAGATCTATGGACCTCGACAAGTCTCATCCAGGGTACGGATTGATTTAGTACTTCGAGATTATTATTATTATACAGAAGAGAGGTTCTGTTTGGGAATATTCTATGCATTAACGTTAAGTCAGTTATCAAGCGTTCACCATATGAATGATTTTTAATTCGCGGGTTACGCGTGTTATTATGTACTCGGGTTACGTGTACAATTAAATATCTGAAATCTTGTGGTCTATTAAAATGATGAAAATGAATGATTATGATAAACTAATGAACTCACCAACCTTTTGGTTGACACTTGAAAGCATGTTTATTCTCAGGTATGAAAGAAATCTTCCGCTGTGCATTTGCTCATATTAGAGATATTACTTGGAGTCATTGATGACATATTTCAAAAGACGTTGCATTCGAGTCATTGAGTTCATCAAGATTATTATTAAGTCAATTATAGTTGGATATATTATGAAATGGTATGCATGCCATCAACTTTCGATATAATGAAAGTTTGTCTTTTAAAAATGAATGAAATGTTAGTAAAATGTATCATATAGAGGTCAAGTACCTCGCGATGTAACCAAATGTAATGTATTCGTCCTGATGGATTAGGACGGGTCGTTATAGGTGGTATCAGAGCGGTGGTCTTTGCAAACCAGGTCTTGCATTAGTGTGTCTAACTGATAGTTATTTAGATGCATTAATGGGTCTGGACTTCAACCGTGTCTGCATGTCAAAAGTTTTGCTTATCATTCGTGTCGAAAATTACCTACTTATCATTCTTAGGGAATCACTTGCTTATCATTCTTAGTCTAGACACATCTTACTGCATTGATTACATGAATAGTGTATAGACAAAATTCATATCTTAGCGTATCTGCTAATTCATATCTTAGCGTATCTGTTACTGTAAACTTTGTCTGACATATTCCATAGATTCCTCCGTAACTTATGGGATTTTAGTATTATATATGCATATGTAAATTATGTATTGGAGGATACTAATCTACATCCTATAATCTAATTCATATCGAAAATCCTCCATCTGATCGTACGAGATGGATCCCTCAACCAGTTCGAATTCCTCGGATTCTGACATCTATTCCGATATGGATATCCACCTGAGCTCTGAAAGCAGTGTAACCAGAATGGATCAACCAATTAGTGATCTTCAAATCCGAATGAATTGGGGATGGGCTCGTGATCTACTTAATCATTGGAGATAAGAAGAAGGTGATCCTTTCCACCCACCGAATTTCCCTCTTGGCGAAGAACCTGAAGCACTTACTGGCGAACCTATCCAAAACACCATTTTCAGCCTCATTTCCAGGGTAGCTCATCACGATTATATTCTATCCACTATTCTAAACCTTATTCATCCGCTTGTTCCGACCGACAATCATCCTGGAGTAATGGAAGAAGTCAACGAGCTTCGCGCTCGAGTAATCAATTTGGAAAACATGGTGTAAAACCTACCAGCTTCAGCAACAGCACCGGCAACACCAGTTCCACCAACAACAATATCCGCAGCACAAGCCTCAACACTATACGCCTCAAACTCACAGTCTGTACCTCCAGCATAATCATCATACTACATGACGACCTACATCAATTATCTTCGTTCTACATGACGTTCTACATCATTTATCTTCATTCGACATGACGATTATGTAATCTCTAATGTTTTAGAGATTATATATTCTTGTTCTAATTGAAAATCAAATGAGTTTAATATCATATTAACTCATTAAATCCATGATTACATCAAAAGAAAATATATATGTATATATATTTTCATAAAGATTGTAATTGAAATTTCTTTTGTACAAATTGTTAATGGTGAAAATATTTTAACGGGTAGGTAATACCCGAGGAATATTTGGATTTCACATTAATAAGTTACAATGTATATTCTTCGAATTTGATTCAACGGTCATTTACTATCCTACTTACATCTACAGATATACGAATCCGTTCACCACAGAATAATCATTTTCATTCAATTTCATATTTGGATTTTGACCTATCAGAATCCAACAAGTGGCATAATGAAGAAAAACATTGGACAAAATAAAAATTTGTTAGAAACAAATAAATTAACTATAAGAAATTCTGTTAAGAAACCACGCTAACAAAATCCTAGTTAACTGTTCCTAGCTAACTGTAAATTCCTTATTACATTTATTTATCGCAATTTAATTATCGCAATTTTAATTCTCGCAATTTTATTTATCGTCATTTAATTTCTGTTATTTATTTTACGCACTTTAAATATCGGGACACGTATACAAGGTTTTGACATATCATATCGACGCATCTATATATATTATTTAGAATAACCATAGACACTCTATATGCAGTAATGCTTGAGTTAGGTATACAGGGTTGAGGTTGATTCTAAAATAATATATATATATATATATATATATATATATACTTTGAGTTGTGATCGAGTCTGAGACATGTATATAATGGGTCACGACACGTATTAATTAATTCGAATATTATATATTAAACTATATATGAATTATTGAATTACTAACTTTGGACTGTTAACCGTGGACTACCAACATTGGACAATTAAAATGAATTAAAATATTGATTATAACATATGAAACTAAACATTTCTTCAAGTTTGCCATTTGATTTCATCTTAAACCTCATTGGTATCTTGACAATTACAATCTGCGTTCAAACCATTCATGATTCTTGAAAATACCTCAATCGAGAGGATGAACTAACTACACTTCATCTACGGAAGAAAAGATTGATGCATATAGTTATGCACCTGAAAACACTCGGAACCTGAGTAAACATTTAACACGTATCTGTGCTAGCTCCTTTGGCATTGTTATTACCGAAAATAGCATTGCATTTCTTTTTCAAATTAGCCAATTTTGTCACAGCTCCAGCAAATCAACTTCAATTTTTCATTCGAATAAGCCTTATTATAACTTTGATATATAAGTTTGCTTTCCGTCATCGTTACCGGGAAACCATTTATATCCCACCAAATTAGCAGTAAGCTTACCAGCAATTCATTGATCTTTGACTTTCTAAAAAATCATTAAATTCATTAACACCCTATCATATATTCATCTACATCTTGTAACGAGGACTGCCATACCAACTACCGGGAATCATCAATCATCAATCTCAAATCTCGCAGCATTTTCACTTCAACAATTATATGTATACATATATCGTGTAACTCCTGGAAATTTTGACCTTCAATTCTGAAATTCTGAAAAGCACCCAGTCTACGAATCAATACTTCAAATTTTGAAAAAGCTGAATGAAGCTGCAGAAACTGCAGACAATCGTAAAAAGTTTGATGATAAAGAACAGTATGTTAGTAAAGCTCAGAAAAGTTGAAACTGGAAAACGGATTGAGCAAACCATAAAGGAGGCTGTGGACGAATCACAAAGACTAAGTCTGCCTTTAAAGAATCCAAATGATTCAGTGTCTGCAGAAGTCATTAACAAATACCTTGTTCTATTCGTGCTATCAGTGTTACATCATCAAGGAAACTATTTTAGTTTCTAAAATCTGAAGAATTCGAATTTAAAATATGAAAGTTTTTAAAGTAGTGTTGGGAACTGAAGCATGAGTTAGTATAATATAATGACACTTGATCAACGTGATTATATTACAGTAAGTCATGCTGAGTTTCTAATGAAACATGATGATTCACAGACCCTACCGTCATCATGTGCCATGTCACACGACTCTTACATTCTACCTAATTTTCAAACATATCGAGAACATATCTTCCTGATAGTTCTATCTTTTCTCTTGAATTCTGGTAATTTAACCAATCAAGAACATGTTATTACAATTTCTCTCTTAGAACATTAGTCATGTTCATTCGAAACTTCATATCTATGAATTCTGGACAATTATTCGCTTGACTTAAAGTCGGGAAGAGAAAACAAAAGTGTGGAACTCCAAAATATAAAGGAAACGAAGAGGGTGGATTTATAGTGAAATAGCAGACAGAACAATCGAAACAGATCATCACATTTAACCAAAGAGGATTCTAATTTCCTTAATTACCTGAGAATCAAATCTTATTATGAAGATTTTCTCTAAATCCCTGGAATTTCGGAAATCAATCGTGACTACGTCACCAGTTAAGACAAAACTGCATTTACTCATTTCATTCTTTTGTGATAGCTTCACTCGTACTCTTCGAGTAGTCGAATTATCTTATCCATATTACTCAATAGTAATAAAACTCTATTTATCAGCTAATATTCATCAGGAAAACATTTTTATTGTTAGCCATGATGATCCCACTCAAATTTCGGGATGAAATTTCTTTAACGGGTAGGTACCGTGACGACCCGAAGATTTTCGACAAAATTTAAACTTAATCTTTATATGATATCGACACGATAAGCAAAGTCTGTAATGGTGAGTCTCGAAAATTTTGGAACTATGTTCATATGACTAATTACCCTCTGACTGTGCCCGATGATTCACGAACAGTGGTTTATATATATATATATATATATATATATATATATATATATATATATATATATATATATATATATATATATATATATATATATATATATATACTCCCTCCGTCCCTATATTATTGTCCACTATTCCATTTTGGGATGTCCCAAATTAATTGTCCACTTCCATAAATGGAAAGGAAAGAAGATATTTCATTGGTGGATCTGGAGAGAGAAGATGTTTCATTGGTAGAGAAATGAAGTTAGTGGAATTTTCTTAAACTGTGTGTTTTTTGTCTGGTGACAATATATATGGGACGGAGGGAGTATATATATATATATATATATATATATATATATATATATATATATATATATATATATATATATATATACATATATATATGTAAATGTAAGTAGTGGAAATAATAGCATTATTAATAAAATTATTGTTATCATATTTATTATGATTATTATCTTTAAATTTATTAAAATTCTCATTTTTTGATTATTAGTATCATTATTAATTATTATTATTATTAATATATTTATTAGAATTATTGATATTATTATCATTATTATTAATTTATTTATAATTATTAGTTCCATTATTATTATTAAAATTAATATTAAACATTAATGATGTATAACTAATATTATTATTTTACCTAAAATACAAATATAGATGCAGACTATATACAGCTATACAAATACATATATATAAATAAATACATATACATATACAAAATAAAGTTTTATATATATATATATATATATATATATATATATATACATATATATATATATACAAATACGTATACAGATATATATATATATATATATATATATATATATATATATACATATATATATATATATACAAATACGTATACAGATATATATATATATATATATATATATATATATATATATATATACATGTAAAAACAGTTAAATACATTTATAACTACAGAGAATATCGTATTCTGTTTCAAATCGTTTTCACTCAGTAACTGAGTTGATTTTCTTATCTCCAATTCTGTTATAAGATTTGAAATCAAAATCAGATGTATCCAAATTACGTTAGCCATCTCTATCTGCTTTGATTTTTTCTTTATTCCTCTGCTACTAATTGAAGATTTTGTTGTACTAATCAAGCTACAAAACAAAAAGTAACGAATCATGTAGTTGTATTAAACTCACATGCACTTAATATAGTTTTGTTTGTTCCTTCCTGGATTGATTCTACCTGTCGATCACTTAATCTTTTACGATTCTTATGTTTTGGCTTTTAACAATAACACAGAACAATCAAACCACTCTTTCTCTATATTTATATATACATATGTATACATTACATGAGTTACACCTACACCCCATTTCACCTCTTTGTTTCTATTTTAGAACCGAGAATCAACTACAACAATCAACCACTATCTTTCACGTTAGATTATCTTTAAACATCACCCTTGTATTCGTTTCTTTGCTTCTCTCTTGTTGTCAAGTACCACAATTTAACCCACCCATAAACCATCTCTATCTTTAGTTCTTGTTTATGTAATCTCTTAGATCAAACCAGTGACCACCACTTTCATTAAACCCACTTCAATCTCTCTACCATTTTAACACGAGAACCATATTAACCACCAACCCCCACTTGTATTCTTTTTGCTTCTTCCTTTGTTTCTATATGAACGAATCACCATAACAATTATGATTTTTCAGCACCACCGCCACTTTCCATCTTCTCTCTCTCCTCTTCTCTCTCACTCATTCCAGCAAACCCTCACAAACGAGTGAACTACCTTGGTCTGCAACTACAGCATCCGTGTTTCTGTTTACCTGTTCGACAACCCAAACAAACCACGTATAAGCCACTTACTATCAGTTATTATTGCTGCAATCATGTCGTTTAACTGCTGCTACTCTTTTTGGCCGAGAGATTTTAATCAAATTTTCCACTAGTTTAAACTAAGGTACATGTTAAGTGATGATGTTGCCATTTTATAAAACAAAACTAATAGTGGCTACAATTAAAGGTAACCAAATGATAACGATATTTGATGATCTGTAAGGTATAAAATAATGAGTGCAAATATCGAATGAAGCCCACACTCCACTAAGGGCGTCGGCTCAAAAATAAAAGAAGGGGAATGGCATGTTTTAAAAAGAAAAAGTCGATGATATGTGATTAGAGTGCGGCTGCTTTCTTTTTTTTAATTAACATACTTTATGGGCCAAGATAATTTATGTAAACTCCACTTGGGTCGAGACATGTTAATGTCTATGGGTCGTGATTGGTTTTAGTAGGTCACTACCTAAACCAATTTCCTTTTTGAGCTTGTGATTTAGCTTATTGACGAGATACGTTGATGTTGATAAGGGTAGGCATGATGGTCACGGTTTGGATTATATTAAGTATTATGATGATGGTTTGATTAAAGATGATGATGATTCTGTTACATGATATGTGATAATGATTGAATGATGAGGAATACGGTTAGTATTAGGATATATGATTATGATTACGATACATGATTATGATTATGATGATACATATAGATGATGAGTTAATGATGATTATAGTTAATGTTAGGAAGAAGAAAATGAATACGGGAAACTAGTTAGTAGGATTTAAAATCCTAGTTAAGACAGATACAAACAGATGGTGCAGTGGTTAAGGAGTTGTGTGTTGAGCTAGAGGTCATGGGTTAAAAACTAGGCTAAAGCAATTATTTTTTTTAATAGAAGATGCTGTGAAAAGTGGGCTGAGACATACCATTTCCTGATTCGGCCGAGACATGGCCATTTGCTGTTGGGCCGAAATTGAGTTGGGCCGAAAACTAGATATTCGGTTGGGCTTGATCTTATAACGGGTTAAAAGGTTAAATAAGTATGGGTATTGAAATATAACAGAAAAACAGAATTGGTGTAATGGTTAGAGGGTGATGTTGGGAGCGAGAGGTCTGGAGTTCGAGCCGGACAGAGGAACTATATTTTTTTAGACTATTCTTGTGAGGTATAATCTTATTACTATTATTATTATTATTATTATTATTATTATTATTATTATTATTATTATTATTATTATTATTATTATTATTATTATTATTATTATTATTATTATTATTATTATTATTATTTTTATTTTTATTATTATTATTATTATTATCTATTATTGTTGTTATTAAGTAATTATTATTATTACCCATATTAGTAATAAGATTATTAGTATAATTAATATTATTATCATTTTTGTTATTACTAAGTATTATCAATAAGTATTAGTATTAGTAAAATCATTATCTTTATAGTTATTATTATTAGTAGTATTACTATCATTATAGTTAGTAATATAAATATTAGTATTATTATTGTTAATATTATGATTAGTAAAATAAGTATTATTAAGTACCATTCTTAAAATTATCATTATTATTATTACTATTATGATTAACATTATTATTATCATTAACATTATTATTATCATTAACAACATTATTATTAAAAGTATTGTTACTAATACTAATATTAACATTATTATTTTTACATTATTATTATTATTATTACCATTTTTATTATTACTAGTATCATTATTATTTTTATAAAAACCATATTATTATTAATATCAATATTACTACTAATATTATTATCATTATTACAATGGAAATTAGTCATATAAAAATATACTTAACAAAACTATATTAATATCTTTATTTATTTAAAATAAGTATATTTAATTAAATTATTAATGCAACACATGATTTAAAATAACAATTAAAATCACTAATAATATATGAATTTGTTCGATTACCATTACATGTGTTAATATATATATAATTGATATAGGTTCGTGAATCCGAGGCCAACCCTACGTTGTTCAATAATGTCATATGTATTTTTACTACAAAATACAGTATTGTGAGTTTCATTACTCCCTTTTTATATATATTTTTGGGACTGAAAATACATGCGCTGATTTTGCTAATGTTTTAAGAAATAGACACAAGTAATCAAAAACTACATTCTATGGCTGGATTATGAATATTGAATATCACCCATTTTTAGCTTGGTAACCTAATAATTAGGAAATGGGTATGGCCCCTAATTGACACGAATCCTAAAGATAGATCTATGGACCTCGACAAGTCCCATTCGGGGTACGGATGCTTTAGTACTTCGAGATTATTATTATTATACAGACGAGAGGTTCTGTTTGGGGATATTCTATGCATTAAAGTTAAGTCGGTTATCAAGCGTTCACTATATGAATGATTTTTAATTCGCGGGTTACCCGTGTTATTTTGTACTCGGGTTACGTGTACAATTAAATATCTAAAATCTTGTGTTCTATTAAAATGATGAAAATGAATGATTATGATAAACTAATGAACACACCAACCTTTTGGTTGACACTTGAAAGCATGTTTATTCTCAGGTATGAATGAAATCTTCCATACTGTGCATTTGGTCATATTAGAGATATTACTTGGAGTCATTCATGACATATTTCAAAAGACATTGCATTCGAGTCATTGAGTTCATCAAGATTATTATTAAGTCAATTATAGTTGGATATATTATGAAATGGTATGCATGCCGTCAACTTTCGATGTAATGAAAGCTTGTCTTTTAAAAATGAATGCAATGTTTGTAAAATGTATCATATAGAGGTCAAGTACCTCGTGATGTAACCAAATGTAATGTATTCGTCCAGATGGATTAGGACGGTCGTTATAAAGCTCCGGTGTTGGTATTGCCAGAAGGGGTAGAAGACATGACGGTTTATTGTGATGCGTCTTTAAATGGGCTCGGGTGTGTTCTAATGCAAAGAGGTAAAGTCATCGCTTATGCCTCTTGACAATTAAAGGAACATGAAACGAGATATCCGACTCATGATCTTGAGTTGGCGGCGGTTGCTCATGCGTTGAAAATTTGGCGCCACTATTTGTACGGTGTCAAGTGTACGATATATTCGGATCACAAGAGTTTGAAACATATTTTTGATCAAAGAGATTTGAATTATCGTCAACGTAGATGGATGGATGTGGTGAAAGACTATGATTGTGAAATCTTATATCATCCGGGCAAGGCGAATGTGGTCGCGGATGCCTTAAGTCGAAAGAGTCAACATCCGGCGATACGAGTAGGATCGTTACGCATGATTATTACTAACGATTTTCTTGTAAAGCTCAGTGATATTCAAATTGAAGCTTTTATTAACAATAAGCATGAGGAATGAATCGTGGGACAAACGGAGTCTATTACTTTAGGTCCACATGGTTTGTTATCCTTTCAAGGACGAGTGTGGGTGCCTAGAATGGGAGATTTCTGACGAGTGCTACTTGATGAAGCATGATAATGCTAAAAACAAACATATATTTCATAGTATTATCCCTCAAGAAAGACAAGCTTTTGGTTTCAATTGTTCTATTTACAAGTGATATTCGTTTAAATAATAAAAGGTGAAGACAAAAGACAGATTCGACGAATTGAAGATGCAAACGACCAAAAAGCTCAAAAGTACAAAGTACAATCAAAGTGGTTCAAATTATTGATGAGAAACGTCTAAAAGTTACAAGAGTACGAGCCGCGAAACGCAAAGTACAAGATATTAAATAGTACGAAACGACGTTCAAAAATCCGGAACCGGGACCAGAGTCAACTCTCAATGCTCAACGCAACGGACTAAAAATTACAAGTCAACTATGCACATGAATATAATATAATATATAATTAATTCTTAAAATTATATATATATTATATTATATATTAAAACCGTCAGCAACAAGAAAACAAGCAAATGTGAGCTGTCTCAGGGGGCCATGCGATCGCATGGCCTGGCAGTTATAAACCCATGTGATCGTATGGCAGCAACAACGAGGTCAGGTCCTATAAAGTTCGCGTGTTTTGGCCGAAATTCATACATCTTTTTCTATCCTCTCTATCTCTCACGATATATATATATATATATATATATATATATATATATATATATATAATTTATAATTTTAATTTAAGATTAATAATAATAAGGGTATGTTAGCGAATGTTGTAAGTGTGTAAGTCGAAATTCTGTCCGTGTAACGCTATGCTATTATTAATCATTGTAAATTATGTTCAACCTTTTTAAATTAATGTCTCATAGCTAAGTTATTATTATGTTTATTTAAATCGAAGTAATCATGATGTTGGGCTAAAATATTAAAGACGGGGTAATTGGGCTTTGTACCATAATTGGAGTTTGGACAAAAGAACGACACTTGTGGAAATTAGACTATGGGCTATTAATAGGCTTTATATTTGTTTAATTGAATGATAGTTCGTTAATTTAATATAAAGATTTACAATTAGACGTACCTTGAAATGTCCCGTTCTTATTGATTAAAAACGTTCCATATTAATTGATTTCGTTGCGAGGTTTTGACCTCTATATGAGACATTTTTCAAAGACTGCATTCATTTTTAAAACAAACCATAACCTTTATTTCATAAATAAAGGTTTAAAAAGCTTTACGTAGATTATCAAATAATGATAATCTAAAATATCCTGTTTACACACGACCATTACATAATGGTTTACAATACAAATATGTTACATCGAAATCAGTTTCTTGAATGCAGTTTTTACACAATATCATACAAACATGGACTCCAAATCTTGTCCTTATTTTAGTATGCAACAGCGGAAGCTCTTAGTATTCACCTGAGAATAAACATGCTTTAAACGTCAACAAAAATGTTGGTGAGTTATAGGTTTAACCTATATATATCAAATCGTAACAATAGACCACAAGATTTCATATTTCAATACACATCCCATACATAGAGATAAAAATTATTCATATGGTGAACATCTGGTAACCGACATTAACAAGATGCATATATAAGAATATCCCCATCATTCCGGGACACCCTTCGGATATGATATAAATTTCGAAGTACTAAAGCATCCGGTACTTTGGATGGAGTTTGTTAGGCCCGATAGATCTATCTTTAGGATTCGCGTCAATTAGGGTGTCTGTTCCCTAATTCTTAGATTACCAGACTTAATAAAAAGGGGCATATTCGATTTTGATAATTCAACCATAGAATGTAGTTTCACGTACTTGTGTCTATTTTGTAAATCATTTATAAAACCTGCATGTATTCTCATCCCAAAAATATTAGATTTTAAAAGTGGGACTATAACTCACTTTCACAGATTTTTACTTCGTCGAGAAGTAAGACTTGGTCACTGGTTGATTCACGAACCTATAACAATATATACATATATATCAAAGTATGTTCAAAATATATTTACAACACTTTTAATATATTTTGATGTTTTAAGTTTATTAAGTCAGCTGTCCTCGTTAGTAACCTACAACTAGTTGTCCACAGTTAGATGTACAGAAATAAATCGATAAATATTATCTTGAATAAATCCACGACCCAGTGTATACGTATCTCAGTATTGATCACAACTCAAACTATATATATTTTGGAATCAACCTCAACCCTATATAGCTAACTCCAACATTCACATATAGAGTGTCTATGGTTGTTCCGAAATATATATAGATGTGTCGACATGATAGGTCGAAACATTATATACGTGTCTATGGTATCTCAAGATTACATAATATACAATACAAGTTGATTAAGTTATGGTTGGAATAGATTTGTTACCAATTTTCACGTAGCTAAAATGAGAAAAATTATCCAATCTTGTTTTACCCATAACTTCTTCATTTTAAATCCATTTTGAGTGAATTAAATTGCTATGGTTTCATATTGAACTCTATTTTATGAATCTAAACAGAAAAAGTATAGGTTTATAGTCGGAAAAATAAGTTACAAGTCATTTTTGTAAAGGTAGTCATTTCAGTCGAAAGAACGACGTCTAGATGACCATTTTAGAAAACATACTTCCACTTTGAGTTTAACCATAATTTTGGATATCGTTTCATGTTCATAATAAAAATCATTTTCCCAGAATAACAACTTTTAAATCAAAGTTTATCATAGTTTTTAATTAACTAACCCAAAACATCCAGCGGTGTTACTACGACGGCGTAAATCCGGTTTTACGGTGTTTTTCGTGTTTCCAGGTTTTAAATCATTAAGTTAGCATATCATATAGATATAGAACATGTGTTTAGTTGATTTTAAAAGTCAAGTTAGAATGATTAACTTTTATTTGCGAACAAGTTTAAAATTAACTAAACTATGTTCTAGTGATTACAAGTTTAAACCTTCGAATAAGATAGCTTTATATGTATGAATCGAATGATGTTATGAACATCATTACTACCTCAAGTTCCTTGGATAAACCTACTGGAAATGAGAAAAATAGATCTAGCTTCAAAGGATCCTTGGATGGCTTGAAAGTTCTTGAAGCAGAATCATGACACGAAAACAATTTCAAGTAAGGTTTTCGCTCGAAATAAGATTGTTATAGTTATAGAAATTGAATTAAAGTTTGAATATGATTATTACCTTGTATTAGAAAGATAACCTACTGTAAGTAACAAAGGTTTCTTGATCTTGGATGATTAATTGGAATGGATTTAGAAAACTTGGAAGTAAACTTGCAATCTTGGAAGTATTCTTGATTTTATGAAACTAGAACTTTTGGAATTTATGAAGAACACTTAGAACTTGAAGATAGAACTTGAGAGAGATCAATTAGATGAAGAAAATTGAAGAATGAAAGTGTTTGTAGGTGTTTTTGGTCGTTGGTGTATGGATTAGATATAAAGGATATGTAATTTTGTTTTCATGTAAATAAGTCATGAATGATTACTCATATTTTTGTAATTTTATGAGATATTTCATGCTAGTTTCTAAATGATGGTTCCCACATGTGTTAGGTAACTCACATGGGCTACTAAGATCTGATCATTGGAGTGTATATACCAATAGTACATACATCTAAAAGCTGTGTATTGTACGAGTACGAATATGGGTGCATACGAGTAGAATTGTTGATGAAACTGAACGAGGATGTAATTGTAAGCATTTTTGTTAAGTAGAATTATTTTGATAAGTGTCTTGAAGTCTTTCAAAAGTGTATGAATACACATTAAAACACTACATGTATACAAATTTTAACTGAGTCGTTAAGTCATCGTTAGTCGTTACATGTAAATGTTGTTTTGAAACCTTTAGGTTAATGATCTTGTTGAATGTTGTTAACCCATTATTTATTATAACAAATGAGATGTTAAATTGTTATATTATCATGATATTATGATATATAATATATCTTAGTATGATATATATACAGTTAAATGTAGTTACAACGATAATCGTTACATATATGTCTCGTTTCGAAATCATTAAGTTAGTAGTCTTATTTTTACATATGTATTTCATGTTAATACACTTAATAATATATTTACTTATCATTTAACATAATTAACCAAGTGTATCAATATCTTAATATGATTCATATGTACCTAGTAAGACGTTGTTATAACGATAATCGTTATATATATCGTTTTCGAGTTTCTTAAATTAATAGTCTCATTTTTATGTATATAACTCATTGTTAAAATACCTAATGAGATAAATACTTATAATAAAATCATGTTAACTATATATATAACCATATATATGTCATCGTATAGTTTTTACAAGTTTTAACGTTCGTGAATCACCGGTCAACTTGGGTGGTCAATTGTCTATATGAAACCTATTTCAATTAATCAAGTCTTAACAAGTTTGATTACTTAACATGTTGGAAACACTTAATCATGTAAATAACAATTTCATTTAATATATATAAACATGGAAAAGTTCGGGTCACTACAGTACCTACCCGTTAAATAAATTTCGTCCCGAAATTTTAAGTAGTTGGAGGTGTTGATGTATCTTCTGGAAATAAATGTGGGTATTTCTTCTTCATCTGATCTTCACGCTCCCAGGTGAACTCGGGTCCTCTACGAGCATTTCATCAAACCTTAACAATCGGTATCTTGTTTTGTTTAAGTCTCTTAACCTCACGATCCATTATTTCGACGGGTTCTTCAATGAATTGAAGTTTTTCATTGATTTGGATTTCGTCCAACGGAAGAGTGAGATCTTCTTTAGCAAAACATTTCTTCAAATTTGAGACGTGGAAAGTGTTATGTACAGCCGCGAGTTGTTGAGGTAGCTCCAGTTGGTAAGCTACTAGTTCGACACGATCTATAATCTTGAATGGTCTAATGTACCTTGGATTTAGTTTCCCCCGTTTACCAAATCGAACAACACCTTTCCAAGGTGAAACCTTAAGCATGACCATTTCTCCAATTTCAAACTCTATATCTTTTCTTTTACTGTCCGCGTAGCTCTTTTGTCGACTCTGGGCAGTTTTCAATCTTTGTTGAATTTGGATGATTTTCTCGGGAGTTTCTTGTATTATCACCGGACCCGTAATTTGTCTATCCCCCACTTCATTCCAACAAATCGGAGACCTGCACTTTCTACCATAAAGTGCCTCAAACGGCGTCATCTCAATACTAGAATGATAACTGTTGTTGTAGGAAAATTCTACTAACGGTAGGTGTCGATCCCAACTGTTTTCGAAATCAATAACACTTGCTCGTAGCATGTCTTCAAGCGTTTGTATCGTCCTTTCGCTCTGCCCATCAGTTTTTGGATGATAGGCAGTACTCATGTCTAGACGAGTTCCTAATGCTTGCTGTAATGTCTGCCAGAATCTTGAAATAAATCTGCCATCCCTATCAGAGATAATAGAGATTGGTATTCCATGTCTGGAGACGACTTCCTTCAAATACAGTCGTGCTAACTTATCCATCTTGTCATCTTCTCTTATTGGCAGGAAGTGTGCTGATTTGGTGAGACGATCAACTATTACCCAAATAGTATCAAAACCACTTGCAGTCCTTGGCAATTTAGTGATGAAATCCATGGTAATGTATTCCCATTTCCATTCCGGGATTTTGGGTTGTTGAAGTATACCTGATGGTTTCTGATGCTCATCTTTGACCTTAGAACACGTCAAACATTCTCCTACGTATTTAGCAACATCGGCTTTCATACCCAGCCACCAAAAATGTTTCTTGAGATCCTTGTACATCTTCCCCGTTCCAGGATGTATTGAGTATCTGGTTTTATGAGCTTCTCTAAGTACCATTTCTCTCATATCTCCAAATTTTGGTACCCAAATTCTTTCAGCCCTATACCGGGTTCCGTCTTCCCGAATATTAAGATGCTTCTCCGATCCTTTGGGTATTTCTTCCTTTAAATTTCCCTCTTTTAAAACTCCTTGTTGCGCCTCCTTTATTTGAGTAGTAAGGTTAGTTTGAATCATTATATTCATAGATTTTACTCGAATGGGTTCTCTGTCCTTTCTGCTCAAGGCGTCGGCTACCACATTTGCCTTCCCCGGGTGGTAACGAATCTCAAATTCGTAATCATTCAACAATTCAATCCACCTACGCTGCCTCATATTCAGTTGTTTCTGATTAAATATGTGTTGAAGACTTTTGTGGTCAGTATATATAATACTTTTGACCCCATATAAGTAGTGCCTCCAAGTCTTTAATGCAAAAACAACCGCGCCTAATTCCAAATCATGAGTCGTATAATTTTGTTCGTGAATCTTCAATTGTCTAGACGCATAAGCAATCACCTTCGTTCGTTGCATTAATACACAACCGAGACCTTGCTTTGATGCGTCACAATAAATCACAAAATCATCATTCCCTTCAGGAAATGACAATATAGGTGCCGTAGTTAGCTTTTTCTTCAATAACTGGAACGCTTTCTCTTGTTCATCATTCCATTCAAATTTCTTCCCTTTATGCGTTAATGCAGTTAAGGGTTTTGCTATTCTGGAAAAGTCTTGGATGAACCTTCTGTAGTAACCAGCTAGTCCTAAAAACTGGCGTATGTGTTTCAGAGTTTTCGGGGTTTCCCACTTTTCAACAGTTTCTATCTTTGCCGGATCCACTTTAATACCTTCTTTGTTCACTATGTGACCGAGGAATTGAACTTCTTCCAACCAAAATGCACACTTTGAAAATTTAGCATACAATTCTTTCTTCCTCAATACTTCTAACACCTTTCTCAAATGTTCACCGTGTTCTTGGTCATTCTTTGACTAAATAAGTATGTCATCGATGAAAACAATGACAAACATGTCAAGATATAGCCCACACACTCGGTTCATAAGGTCCATGAACACAGCTGGTGCGTTAGTCAATCCAAACGGCATAACCATAAACTCGTAATGACCATAACGCGTAATAAAAGCAGTTTTTGGAATATCATCCTCCTTTACTTGCATTTGATGATATCCAGAACGTAAATCGATCTTCGAATAAACCGACGAGCCTTGTAGTTGATCAAATAAGTCGTCAATTCTCGGCAGTGGATAACGGTTTTTGATGGTAAGTTTGTTCAACTCTCTGTAGTCAATACACAACCTAAATGTACCATCCTTCTTCTTGATAAACAAAACAGGAGCTCCCCATGGTGATGTGCTTGGTCGAATGAAACCATGTTCTAATAGTTCTTGCAGTTGGCTTTGCATTTCTTTCATCTCACTGGGTGCGAGTCTATAAGGAGCACGAGCTATTGGTGCAGCTCCTGGTACAAGATCTATTTGAAATTCAACAGATCGATGTGGAGGTAGTCCCGGTAATTCTTTCGGAAATACATCGGGAAATTCTTTTGCGACGGGAACATCATTGATGCTCTTTTCTTCAGTTTGTACTTTCTCGACGTGTGCTAGAACAGCATAGCAACCTTTTCTTATTAGTTTTTGTGCCTTCAAATTACTAATAAGATGTAGCTTCATGTTGGCCTTTTCTCCGTACACCATTAAGGGTTTTCCTTTTTCTCGTATAATGCGAATTGCATTTTTGTAACAAACGATCTCTGCTTTCACTTCTTTCAACCAGTCCATACCGATTATCACATCAAAACTCCCTAAATCTACTGGTATCAAGTCAATCTTAAATGTTTCGCTAACCAGTTTAATTTCTCGATTCCGACATATATTATCTGCTGAAATTAATTTACCATTTGCTAATTCGAGTAAAAATTTACTATCCAAAGGCGTCAATGGACAACTTAATTTAGCACAAAAATCTCTACTCATATAGCTTCTATCCGCACCCGAATCAAATAAAACGTAAGCAGATTTATTGTCAATAAGAAACGTACCCGTAATAAGCTCCGGGTCTTCCTGTGCCTCTACCGCATTAATATTGAAAACTCTTCCGCGGTCTTGTCCAATCGTGTTCTCCTAGTTCGGGCAATTTCTAATAATGTGGCCCGGTTTTCCACATTTATAACAAACTACATTGGCATAACTTGCTCCGACACTACTTGCTCTGCCATTACTCGTTCCGACGCCATTTGTTCCTTTCGTTCTATTAACCCCTGGTCCGTAGACCTCACACTTCACCGCGCTATGACCATTTCTTTTACACTTTTTGCAAAATTTGGTGCAGAACCCCGAGTGATACTTTTCACACCTTTGGCATAGCTGTTTCTGATTGTTGTTGTTGTTGCGTTTATTATTGTTGTTGGGATGATTGTTGTAGTTGCTGTTGTTGTTGTTGTTGTTGTTGTTGTTGTTGTTGTTGTTGTTGTTGTTGGGCCGTTTGTTGTAGTTGCGATTGATGTTGCGATTGTTGGGATAGTTGTTGCGATTATTGTTGTAATTGCTGTTGTTGTTGTATTGGTGATTCTTATCACCGTTTTCCTCCCACTTTCTTTTGACTTGCTTCACATTGGCCTCTTCAGCCGTCTGTTCTTTAATTCTTTCCTCAATCTGGTTCACTAGTTTGAGAGTCATTCTACATGCATGTTGTATGGAGGCGGGCTCGTGTGAACTTATATCTTCTTGGATTCTTTCCGGTAATCCTTTCACAAACGCGTCGATTTTCTCTTCCTCATCTTCGAACGCTCCCGGACACAATAGGCACAATTCTGTAAATCATCTTTCGTACGTGGTAATATCAAATCCTTGGGTTCGTAAACCTCTAAGTTCTGTCTTGAGCTTATTGACCTCGGTTCTGGGACGGTACTTCTCGTTCATCAAGTGCTTGAATGCTGACCACGGTAGTGCGTACGCATCATCTTGTCCCACTTGCTCTAGATAGGTATTCCACCATGTTAACGCAGAACCTGTGAAGGTATGCGTAGCGTACTTCACTTTATCCTCTTTAGTACACTTACTTATGGCAAACACCAATTCGACCTTCTCGGTCCACCGTTTCAATCCGATCGGTCCTTCGGTTCCATCAAATTCCAAAGGTTTGCAGGCAGTGAATTCTTTGTAGGTGCATCCTACACGATTTCCTGTACTGCTAGACCCAAGGTTATTGTTGGTATGTAGCGCAGCCTGTACTGTGGCTATGTTTGAAGCTAAAAAAGTACGAAATTCCTCTTCATTCATATTCACGGTGTGTCGAGTAGTCGGTGCCATTTCCTTCAAAATAGTCAAATGGAACAAGTTAATCATACAGAATATTAAGAGTAGTTAATAGTATTTCGTAGCATAATATGAACTCGTTTATAAAAGCTTTTTCTTTATATTAACGTTTTATAAGTTTAAATTCGGGTAGTACCTACCCGTTAAGTTCATACTTAGTAGCTAATATACAATTCAACTACTACAATTCTATATGAAAAACTGATTGTAATAATATTTCGCGTTCAAACTTTTATACAATATTTTACAAACTTACAATACCGCTTATTTTACATAAAGCATGAAATATAGCACACAATAACTTTGATACAAGATAGTTGTGAAGATAATTCTAGCTAGTACACAAGTCGTTTAGCAAAGGCAATAAAGACACGTAATTCATACGTCCAGAAACAAGTCATGCATTCTGGTTTTACTAGGACTACTTCCCATTCTTGGTCTTGTGGAACATAACCGTTATGGCCGTTGATAAGACAGCGTGTTGTAACGTCGTCAAAGGGACGAGGGTTACGTAATGACCAACAGTCTCGTAATAACCTAAAAACCTCATTTCTTACCCCAATTACCGACTCCGTTACTTGTGGGAACATTTTGTTTAATAGTTGTAGCCCGATGTTCTTTTTCTCACTTTGGTGAGAAGCGAACATTACTAACCCGTAAGCATAACATGCTTCTTTATGTTGCATGTTAGCCGCTTTTTCTAAATCATGAAGTCCTATATTCGGATACATTGAGTCAAAATAATTTCTTAACCCATTGCGTAAAATAGCATTTGGGTTCCCCGCAATATATGCGTCAAAGTAAACACATCGTAACTTATGGGTTTCCCAATGTGATATCCCCCATCTTTCAAACGAAAGCCTTTTATAAACCAAGGCATTCTTGGAACGTTCTTCGAATGTCTTACAAACTGATTTTGCCATAAATAGTTGTGCCGAGGAATTCTGACCGACTCTAGACAAGTTTCATCAATCATGTCTCCGGGTAAGTCTTCTAAAATATTGGGTTGTCTATCCATTTTGTGTTTTTATACTGTAAAATAGACAAGAGTTAGATTCATAAAAGATACTTATTAATACAAGAAATTTTTACATATATCGTAAAGCATAAGCACACTATATTACATATATTACACCGCACAAATACAACTATCTTATTCCGACTCACTCGTTTCTTCTTTTTCGAACTTGGTCCTTTTTGCTAAGTTTTTAGGGATATATGATGTTCCCCTAATACGAGCCGTCATTTTCCACATTGGTCTAGAAAAACCTGGTGGTTTAGAGGTTCCCGGGTTATTGTTACAACTTAAGAAATACGGGTGTTGACGATACATATAAAGTTCATCGGGGTTGGAATCAGATTTCTCTATTTTTATGCCCTTTCTCTTATTGTTCTCTTTTGCCTTTTTAAATTCAGTTGGGGTAATTTCTATAACATCATCGGAATTCTCGTCGGAATCCGATTCATCGAAGAATTGGTAATCCTCCCAATATTTTGCTTCCTTGGCGGAAACACCATTGACCATAATTAACTTTGGTCGGTTGGTTGAGGATTTTCTTTTACTTAATCGTTTTATTATTTCCCCCACCGGTTCTATTTCCTCCTCCGGTTCCTCCTCTTCCGGTTCTGATTCTTCTTTCGGTTCTGATTCTTCTTCCGGTTCTTCTTCGGGAACTTGTGAATCAGTCCAATATATATTCGACTCTTCGTTATTATTAGGTGAGTCAATGGGATTTGTGCTAGAGGTAGACATCTATCACACAATATCAAACATGTTAAGAGATTAATATATCACATAATGTATACATGTTAATAATATATAGTTTCCAACAAAAATGTTAAGCAATCATTTTTAAAGAAAACACGGTCGAAGTCCAGACTCACTAATGCATCCTAACAAACTCGATAAGACACACTAATGCAAATTTTCTGGTTCTCTAAGACCAACACTCTGATACCAACTGAAATGTCCCGTTCTTATTGATTAAAAACGTTCCATATTAATTGATTTCGTTGCGAGGTTTTGACCTCTATATGAGACATTTTTCAAAGACTGCATTTGTTTTTAAAACAAACCATAACCTTTATTTCATAAATAAAGGTTTAAAAAGCTTTACGTAGATTATCAAATAATGATAATCTAAAATATCCTGTTTACACACGACCATTACATAATGGTTTACAATACAAATATGTTACATCGAAATCAGTTTCTTGAATGCAGTTTTTACACAATATCATACAAACATGGACTCCAAATCTTGTCCTTATTTTAGTATGCAACAACGAAAGCTCTTAGTATTCACCTGAGAATAAACATGCTTTAAACGTCAACAAAAATGTTGGTGAGTTATAGGTTTAACCTATATATATCAAATCGTAACAATAGACCACAAGATTTCATATTTCAATACACATCCCATACATAGAGATAAAAATTATTCATATGATGAACATCTGGTAACCGACATTAACAAGATGCATATATAAGAATATCCCCATCATTCCGGGACACCCTTCGGATATGATATAAATTTCGAAGTACTAAAGCATCCGGTACTTTGGATGGGATTTGTTAGGCCCGATAGATCTATCTTTAGGATTCGCGTCAATTAGGGTGTCTGTTCCCTAATTCTTAGATTACCAGACTTAATAAAAAGGGGCATATTCGATTTCGATAATTCAACCATAGAATGTAGTTTCACGTACTTGTGTCTATTTTGTAAATCATTTATAAAACCTGCATGTATTCTCATCCCAAAAATATTAGATTTTAAAAGTGGGACTATAACTCACTTTCACAGATTTTTACTTCGTCGGGAAGTAAGACTTGGCCACTGGTTGATTCACGAACCTATAACAATATATACATATATATCAAAGTATGTTCAAAATATATTTACAACACTTTTAATATATTTTGATGTTTTAAGTTTATTAAGTCAGCTGTCCTCGTTAGTAACCTACAACTAGTTGTCCACAGTTAGATATACAGAAATAAATCGATAAATATTATCTTGAATCAATCCACAACCCAGTGTATACGTATCTCAGTATTGATCACAACTCAAACTATATATATTTTGGAATCAACCTCAACCCTGTATAGCTAACTCCAACATTCACATATAGAGTGTCTATGGTTGTTCCGAAATATATATAGATGTGTCGACATGATAGGTCAAAACATTGTATACGTGTCTATGGTATCTCAAGATTACATAATATACGATACAAGTTGATTAAGTTATGGTTGGAATAGATTTGTTACCAATTTTCACGTAGCTAAAATGAGAAAAATTATCCAATCTTGTTTTACCCATAACTTCTTCATTTTAAATCCGTTTTGAGTGAATCAAATTGCTATGGTTTCATATTGAACTCTATTTTATGAATCTAAACAGAAAAAGTATAGGTTTATAGTCGAAAAAATAAGTTACAAGTCATTTTTGTAAAGGTAGTCATTTCAGTCGAAAGAACGACGTCTAGATGACCATTTTAGAAAACATACTTCCACTTTGAGTTTAACCATAATTTTTGGATATAGTTTCATGTTCATAATAAAAATCATTTTCCCAGAATAACAACTTTTAAATCAAAGTTTATCATAGTTTTTAATTAACTAACCCAAAACAGCCCGCGGTGTTACTACGACGGCGTAAATCCGGTTTTACGATGTTTTTCGTGTTTCCAGGTTTTAAATCATTAAGTTAGCATATCATATAGATATAGAACATGCGTTTAGTTGATTTTAAAAGTCAAGTAAGAAGGATTAACTTTTATTTGCGAACAAGTTTAGAATTAACTAAACTATGTTCTAGTGATTACAAGTTTAAACCTTCGAATAAGATAGCTTTATATGTATGAATTGAATGATGTTATGAACATCATTACTACCTCAAGTTCCTTGGATAAACCTACTGGAAATGAGAAAAATAGATCTAGCTTCAAAGGATCCTTGGATGGCTTGAAAGTTCTTGAAGCAGAATCATGACACGAAAACAATTTCAAGTAAGATTTCCACTCGAAATAAGATTGTTATAGTTATAGAAATTGAATTAAAGTTTGAATATGATTATTACCTTGTATTAGAAAGATAACCTACTGTAAGTAACAAAGGTTTCTTGATCTTGGATGATTACTTGGAATGGATTTAGAAAACTTCGAAGTAAACTTGCAATCTTGGAAGTATTCTTGATTTTATGAAACTAGAACTTTTGGAATTTATGAAGAACACTTAGAACTTGAAGATAGAACTTGAGAGAGATCAATTAGATGAATAAAATTGAAGAATGAAAGTGTTTGTAGGTGTTTTTGGTCGTTGGTGTATGGATTAGATATAAAAGATATGTAATTTTGTTTTCATGTAAATAAGTCATGAATGATTACTCATATTTTTGTAATTTTATGAGATATTTCATGCTAGTTTCCAAATGATGGTTCCCACATGTGTTAGGTAACTCACATGGGTTGCTAAGATCTGATCATTGGAGTGTATATACCAATAGTACATACATCTAAAAGCTGTGTATTGTACGAGTACGAATACGGGTGCATACGAGTAGAATTGTTGATGAAACTGAACGAGGATGTAATTGTAAGCATTTTTGTTAAGTAGAAGTATTTTGATAAGTGTCTTGAAGTCTTTCAAAAGTGTATGAATACACATTAAAACACTACATGTATATACATTTTAACTGAGTCGTTAAGTCATCGTTAGTCGTTACATGTAAATGTTGTTTTGAAACCTTTAGGTTAACGATCTTCTTGAATGTTGTTAACCCATTATTTATTATAACAAATGAGATGTTAAATTGTTATATTATCATGATATTATGATATATAATATATCTTAGTATGATATATATACAGTTAAATGTCGTTACAACGATAATCGTTACATATATGTCTCGTTTCGAAATCATTAAGTTAGTAGTCTTATTTTTACATATGTATTTCATTGTTAATACACTTAATAATATATTTAATTATAATTTAACATAATTAACCAAGTGTATCAATATCTTAATATGATTCATATGTACCTAGTAAGACGTTGTTATAACGATAATCGTTACATATATCGTTTTCGAGTTTCTTAAATTAATAGTCTCATTTTTATGTATATAACTCATTGTTAAAATACCTAATGAGATACATACTTATAATAAAATCATGTTAACTATATATATAATCATATATATGTCATCGTATAGTTTTTATAAGTTTTAACGTTCGTGAATCACCGGTCAACTTGGGTGGTCAATTGTCTATATGAAACCTATTTCAATTAATCAAGTCTTAACAAGTTTGATTGCTTAACATGTTGGAAACACTTAATCATGTAAATAACAATTTCATTTAATATATATATAAACATAGAAAAGTTCGGGTCACTACATACCTATAAATAACCATATACACTCGATCGGACACGATGGGCTGGATATTTATAAGTACTAATAATCGTTCATTTAACCGAACATGGGAATGGATTAATAATTAATGGACTCATTAAAATAGGGGTGGATTACATGCAAGGACACTTGGTGTAATTGATAATAAAGTATTAAAACCTTATTACAGTTTAAGTCCCCAATTAGTTGGAATATTTGACTTCGAATATAAGGATAATTTGACGAGGACACTCGCACTTTGTATTTATGACTGATGGACTATTATGGACAAAAACCAAATGGACATATTGAATAATCCAGGACAAAGGACAATTAACCCATGGTAATAAACTAAAATCAACATGTCAAACATCATGATTATGGAAGTTTAAATAAGTATAATTCCTTTATTTCATATTTTATCGCACTTTTATTTACTGTCATTTTATTTATTGCACTTTTAATTATCGTACTTTTTAATTATCGCAATTTTATTTATCGTCATTTTATTTATCGCACTTTAATTTATCGTTATGTACTTTACGCTTTAAATTAAGTTATATTTACTTTTAATATTTTACATTAGGTTTTAACTGAGACTAAAGTTTTAAAATCGGCAAACCGGTCATTAAAAGGTAAAAACCCCCTTTTATAATAATAATACTACTTATATATATATATTTATATATTTACAAATATAGTTTTAAAAGTATAGCGTTAAACTTGGCTAGCTCCCTGTGGAACGAACCGGACTTACTAAAAACTACACTACTGTACGATTGTGTACACTGCCTATAAGTGTTGTACCAAGGTTTAGGTATATCCACTCTTTAAATAAATAAATAACTTGTGTAAAATTGTATCGTATTTAATAGTATTTCGTAGTAATAATATAACTATTTCGTATACACCTCTACGCACATCAAAGCACATAAGTCAAAGTATTCCATTCATCCAGGCGCGACGAAAATGTATCTTGATTTGAAGAAAGAGTATTGGTGGCCGGGCATGAAACGTGATGTCGTAAAGTATGTTGAACAATGTGTCACGTGTTTGCAAGTTAAGGCCGAGCACCAAAAGCCGTATGGTAAGTTACAACCGTTGGAAGTCCTGAAATGGAAATGGGAGCACATTACCATGGACTTCATTACAAAGTTACCAAAGACGACAAGAACCCAATTTGATTCGATTTGGGTGATAGTTGACCGGTTGACGAAAAGTGCTTTGTTTCTTCCCATTCGGGAAACAATATCGTCGGAGACTTTGGCTAAAATATTTATCAAGGAGGTGATATCGAGACATGGGGTTCCTATATCTATTATTTCGGATCAGGATACTCGTTTCACATCTCGGTTTTGGAATAAGTTTCATGAAGATATGGGTACACAATTAAGAATGAGGACGGCTTACCATCCTCAAATGGACAGTCAAACCGAACGTATGAATCAAACATTGAAGGATATGTTACGGGTGTGTATTATTGATTTTGGCGGTAGTTGGGACGAGCATTTGCCTTTGGTGGAATTCTCGTACAATAATAGTTATCATACAAGTATCGGGATGCCACCTTATGAGATGCTTTATGGGCGAAGGTGTCAAACTCCGATTTGTTGGGGTGAAGTGGGCCAAAGAGAAATCGGGAGTACCGATTTGGTTTTAGAGACGAATAGCAAGATTGAGATGATTCGGACTCATTTGAAGGCGGCTCAAGATAGACAAAAGTCGTACGCCGACAAACGTACGTGATTGATTGAGTTCCAAGAAGGTGACATGGTGATGCTTAAGGTTTCGCCATGGAAGGGTATTATTCGTTTTCGAAAACGGGGAAAGTTAGCTCCTCGGTTTATTGGGCCATTTAAGATTTTAGCTCGTGTTGGGGAAGTTGCGTATCGATTGGAATTACCCGAAGAGCTTGCGAGGATCCATAATACATTTCATGTTTCCCATCTCCGCAAGTGTCTTGCGGATGATTCTTCATGGATGTCAATAGACGAGATTCAGCTAAATAATAAGTTAGAGTATGTTGAGGAGCCGATCGCAATACTTGATGAACTTTTAAGAGGTGAAAATGTTGAGAAATAAAGAGGTGAGAACTTTTAAGGTTCAATGGCGTCGTAGTAAGGGTTCCGAGTTTAAATGGAAATCCGAAGAGTTTGTTTTGGTGTATCTTCCTACTTGTCATGCGGCTTGGATTGCGAGAACACAATCCGGTTCAAGTGGGGGAGAGTTGTAAGAGCCGGTTTTCTCAGATGTATGGGAAGCCGTCCAGAAGTATGGGACGTCGTCCAATTATAAAGGGCTGGACGCCGTCCATAATCCTGGACGCCGTCCAGTTGAACTGGCGGGCCAGCTGTGTTCTTTTAGATATTTTAATGTGGGTAGTTTGGTCTTTTCACTTTGTGGACGAAAGGGTTTCTAGAGTGACAGAGCTCACCTTTCTTATATTTTATTAAGCTTTTGATCACCATTACTCGTATCATATTTCCAGCTTAGTATTATCGAACGATTCATGCACGGAAAATAAATGATATGAAAGCTGATCGGAACGAATAATGACCGACACCAAAACTGATCGGCACCAAACCTGGTCGGAATGAGCCTTGACCTTTACCAAGGTTGACCTGGTTGACGTGACCGGAAAATGAATTGTTTAAATGTATACTAACTGATTAGGTACCGCGAATGTATACACATAAATATTTGCCGTGAACCGAATGCCGGATTATGATATCCGGTAGTAGGACTACTACTGGAGTTGGCGCCCGTTTCAATTCGTATCATGTATCATTTGTTTATTGTTATTGATGTTCTTCTTATCATCATCGTATATATCATTCTTTTATGGCCTTCTGTTAGTGGCTACTTGTGCGCAGCAGGCACTTTGATCTACATAAAGCATGGCTATTATAATGTTATCTTTCAAGCATTTTGGATGTCATTGTAGGATATATCCAAAGTTTTGATCACTTTGAAGCTTGTATCCAGAAGACTTAATCTCAGCATGTGTGCTTGTATCAGTTTTTTGACATGTCGGGACAATCGTGACCATCTTTCAAATCCCACGTCATTTGTTTGTGACACCTAAATTATTTGAATCTTGAGATGCATTCACAACGTACGGAAACGTTGTTATGGAGTTCGGTTTCACCGAGTACGGAGCTCGGGAGTAACCATCATAAAGTTTTATCCAGAGGCACATTAGACCGTGATTTACTAAACATATACGGGAATAATTGATGCAACAAATACTTCTGAACTTGAAAAGTTGGAGGTACTGTTGAGAGATGTGTTTTTTTTTTTTTTTTAGGTCCAATCAAAGTGTTGATTTCAAGAATTTAGCTTGCATATCTCGGGCTAAACCATTTTTGTATAAAAAAATATTTCGTAGTGTTCGAAACATCATCATAGCGAAACATCGTCACGGGGTGTTGGCTAATGAATTCAAGAACTTTGTTCTTTTTGTGAGCACCGTTAAATATGCCATACCGAACCATGACACATTTGATCTCGGAGCTATATGTATCCTGGTTAGAGTCCGGATGCATCATGCGATGTTTGTGTTTGCTAATCGGAGGCGTGTTCCCGGTGGTTTGTCTTCCAACCGGGAGCGTTTTCCCGGCGGTTTGTCTTCAAACCGGGAGCGTTTTCCCGGCGGTTTGTCTTCAAACCGGGAGCATTTTCCCAGCGGTTTGTCTTCAAAACGGGAGCGTTTTCCCGGTGGTTTGTCCATTGTATCAAATATTGAGTTGGTTGAATTTGACTTGTCGCATCGAGGCTCAGAACCATGAGTTATCTGGTTCACGGGAGCTATCCGGTTGATGGGTGCCGGATGTATATGTAGCTGTTTTGTATACCGACTGGCGGTATGCTGCCTGTTGCGTCTGTATTCGGTTATTTGGACATGGGACCCGGATGCTTGGTGACAGCATCCGGATGCTAGTTATGGAGACGATAGTTATGCTACATCGTTAACAGTAGCCGTTACCGGTTCGGACCTACTTGTAACCTTTGAAGGTTACAGGTAATGGATCTATCATGATAGCCGTAATGATCATATTTGAAGCATTATGATAAACGGGTCATTATATGAATAAATTCGCCACGCTTCTCCGCTTTTTATGATGTGATCATCAAACAAGGCTTGTAAGGGTTGTATGCTATCAACACTTTGTTTTTGTTGATGAACATGTATGAGTGGTAGCCCTTGTCATTTATATTTGTCGAATGTTGTTGACATTTTACAGCCACGAAATAATACTTTATATGAAATGGTTACTCTTTCATACACATGAATAGCTGACTCATCAAGCAAGCGATATTTCATGCTTTAATGGGTTATACCTATGGTAATGCTAGGTGTGCTTTTGTTTTTAGTATAAACAAAAATAGCGATATTAGTACACCATTGACACCTTTTGGTGGAGGACATGTATTCTTATCGAACTGGTTTCAATCTTCTAAATATATTTACTGGCATTATTCTTTCTTCAACAATCGTATTCAAAGATCGATAATAGTGTTTTTACTTCCTGCAGCTTTTCTAAACTAGCCATGAAGCAATATCAAATATACACGGAATGCTTCATCCCGGCTTGTTTCATCTTGGTACCCAGAGTGCGAATTCGGGAGACGGATATCGTCATAATCGTCAGTTTTCAACCTGGATTTGCGACGTACTCTGAATACATAACTGGTAATTGGCGTCCAGTAATGGATGTGTAGTTTAACGTGGTATTCGAGCCGAAATCTGCCGTTCGTATGTATCATGTAGCTGGATACCCAGGTTTTTCCTGTAACCAAGTCGTAACAGTGGCCGCCGACATTCGGGAGATGAAGACTGTGCTTTCTTATGAAATATCATGCTTTCTCTTGTTAATGGTTCTAGAGAATCCGGAGCCGTGACTGTTTGCGAGTGCATTTGCATCCGGCATCATGTCTGATTGATATCCGGTTGTCTGGTGTTTAGAAATCGGAGATAATAGTTTCCTCGCGGTGAACTGATTATGCCGAAGATAGCGTGTTTGTGTAAATCTATCTTTTTCAGTATAAAATACTTGTTGTCTCTCCGAAAATCATGACTGATTGCGGCTCGTATTATTAGAACTTTGGGAATAGTTTGTTGCTATGAACAATCAAGCTTTGGTCACGGAGCCCAAAATCTGGTGATGGGGTCTGAAACTTGGTGACGGGACCAAGATTTCATGTTGGAGCCTAAAACTTTGGTGACGGAGATCAAAATTTCGTAACGGAGCCTAAAATTTTGGTGACGGAGACCAAAATTTCATAACGGAGCCTGAATTTTCGGTGACGGAGACCAAAACTTCGTAACTGAGCCTGAAATCCGGAGACGGATTTGTTGCAGAAAAAATTCTTCAAATAGTGTCTTACTCCGTATTAAGGCTTCTGTTAGTTATATTTAGAGCAATATTAATTGTATGTAGTTGATATGAAGAATTGGTGGCAATAAGTCCACGTTTCCTCATCTTCGCCACAAGATGACAAGTGTAAATTTAATTTTATTTGGTGATTTAAAATTTGACCCTAGAGTAGGGTGACAAAGAGTTAAAACTCAATTGGTTTATCACCGTACCGATTACACAAAACATGTCCAGTAATGAAGATACTGAAGATACTGACCACTTTTTCCTTTGAACCTTACCATTTTGAAGATTAAAGATATAAAATGTAGATTTTATCTTAATCGTTATCATCGATTTAACATCGTTCAAGGGTTTTAGTGACAAACCATTAAACATTTTGAGTTTTGTCATAACACTAACATTTCGATTTTAAATCACAATTCATGCAATTATGAAGTTAAAATGAATCAAAATATCTCAGTATCATATGAGATCAGTATCATATGGGATAACATATCCACGCTATTGATTGTAACATCCCGCCTTTTTCCGTTTACCTTCCGTTATACTATTTTAAAATCCGTTATATAATTATAACATCTTCCGTTAATACGCGTTTTAAAATATTTTGTTTAGGTAATTCACGCACCCGCTTCAAACTTGAGGGACTAAACTTGCTAAGAGGCCATAGTCTTGACTAGGTCAACTAGTCAACCATGACCTCTTATCCATTCATTTCACCTCCTCTTTTCTCTAATACTTCAACTTTTCTCTCAAACTCCAATTCAAAAAATCATCATCTATTTCCAATCTAGCAAGTGTTTCACAAAACAAATTACATATTTGGAATCCTTACATCTTCCTCTTCAATTCCATACCGATTTCATCAAGTTTGGGTAACCTTATAAAATCACTAGATTCTTTGTTCTTGATGTTTTTAACTTATAAAGGTGTTAATTAGTGTCTATGGCTCAAGTCTAACATGAATATATGATTTATATGCTTGTTTTTGTCATTTTGATGTAACTAACTTAAACTTGAAATGGGTGTGTTTGATCTTGAGATGTGGATGCTTAAGTGTTATTAGATGTTAAAATTGCATGTATCAAATGTGTTACTAGCATCACTAGCTTCAATTTGATGTGTAGGTTGATTAAGAAAACTTCACTAACATGATTATTGATTTTGTGATTTTGAGTTAGGGTTTGATAAGAGTAGAGTGAACTTTTGATGCATTAAATGCTTTGTAATGTTGTTTGTAAGTGTTTAGTTGTATTGTATGAGTAATTACCTATAAAACGGTGTATCATATGTGTAGTGACCCGAAATTTTCCATGTTTATATATATTAATTGAGATTGATATTTACATGATTAAATGTTTCCAACATGTTAAGCAATCAAACTTGTTAAGACTTGATTAATTGAAATATGTTTCATATAGACAATTGACCACCCAAGTTGACCGGTGATTCACGAACGTTAAAACTTGTAAAAACTATATGATGACATATATATGGATATATATATATATAGTTAACATGATACTATGATAAGTAAACATATCATTAAGTATATTAACAATGAACTACATATGTAAAAACAAGACTACTAACTTAATGATTTTTAAACGAGACATATATGTAACGATTATCGTTGTAAAGAAATTTAATGTATATATATCATATTAAGAGATATTCATACATGATAATATCATGATAATATAATAATTTAAAATCTCATTTGATATTATAAACATTGGGTTAACAACATTCAACAAGATCATTAACCTAAAGGTTTCAAAACAACATTTACATGTAACGACTAACGATGACTTAACGACTCAGTTAAAATGTATATACATGTAGTGTTTTAATATGTATTCATACACTTTTGAAAGACTTCAAGACACTTATCAAAATACTTCTACTTAACAAAAATGCTTACAATTACATCCTCGTTCAGTTTCATCAACAATTCTACTCGTATGCACCCGTATTCGTACTCGTACAATACACAGCTTTTAGATGTATGTACTATTGGTATATACACTCCAATGATCAGCTCTTAGCAGCCCATGTGAGTCACCTAACACATGTGGGAACCATCATTTGGCAACTAGCATGAAATATCTCATAAAATTACAAAAATATGAGTAATCATTCATGACTTATTTACATGAAAACAAAATTACATATCCTTTATATCTAATCCATACACCAACGACCAAAAATACCTACAAACACTTTCATTCTTCAATTTTCTTCATCTAATTGATCTCTCTCAAGTTCTATCTTCAAGTTCTAAGTGTTCTTCATATATTTTACAAGTTCTAGTTACATAAAATCAAGAATACTTTCAAGTTTGCTAGCTCACTTCCAATCTTGTAAGGTGATCATCCAACCTCAAGAAATCTTTGTTTCTTACAGTAGGTTATCATTCTAATACAAGGTAATAATCATATTCAAACTTTGGTTCAATTTCTATAACTATAACAATCTTATTTCAAGTGATGATCTTACTTGAACTTGTTTTCGTGTCATGATTCTGCTTCAAGAACTTCGAGCCATCCAAGGATCCGTTGAAGCTAGATCCATTTTTCTCTTTTCCAGTAGGTTTATCCAAGGAACTTAAGGTAGTAATGATGTTCATAACATCATTCGATTCATACATATAAAGCTATCTTATTCGAAGGTTTAAACTCGTAATCACTAGAACATAGTTTAGTTAATTCTAAACTTGTTCGCAAACAAAAGTTAATCCTTCTAACTTGACTTTTAAAATTAACTACACACATGTTCTATATCTATATGATATGCTAACTTAATGATTTAAAACCTGAAAACACAAAAAACACCGTAAAACCGGATTTACGCCGTCGTAGTAACACCGCGGGCTGTTTTGGGTTAGTTAATTAAAACTATGATAAACTTTGATTTTAAAGTTGTTATTCTGAGAAAATGATTTTTATTATGAACATGAAACTATATCCAAAAATTATGATTAAACTCAAAGTGGAAGTATGTTTTCTAAAATGGTCATCTAGACGTCGTTCTTTCGACTGAAATGACTACCTTTACAAAAACGACTTGTAACTTATTTTTCCGACTATAAACCTATACTTTTCTGTTTAGATTCATAAAATAGAGTTCAATATGAAACCATAGCAATTTGATTCACTCAAAACGGATTTAAAATGAAGAAGTTATGGGTAAAACAAGATTGGATAATTTTTCTCATTTTAGCTACGTGAAAATTGGTAACAAATCTATTCCAACCATAACTTAATCAACTTGTATTGTATATTATGTAATCTTGAGATACCATAGACACATATACAATGTTTCGACCTATCATGTCGACACATCTATATATATTTTGGAACAACCATAGACACTCTATATGTGAATGTTGGAGTTAGCTATACAGGGTTGAGGTTGATTTCAAAATATATATAGTTTGAGTTGTGATCAATACTGAGATACGTATACACTGGGTCGTGGATTGAATCAAGATAATATTTATCGATTTATTTTTGTACATCTAACTGTGGATAACTAGTTGTAGGTTACTAACGAGGACAGCTGACTTAATAAACTTAAAACATCAAAATATATTAAAAGTGTTGTAAATATATTTTGAACATACTTTGATATATATGTATATATTGTTATAGGTTCGTGAATCAACCAGTGGCCAAGTCTTACTTCCCGACGAAGTAAAAATCTTTGAAAGTGAGTTATAGTCCCACTTTTAAAATCTAATATTTTTGGGATGAGAATACATGCAGGTTTTATAAATGATTTACAAAATAGACACAAGTACGTGAAACTACATTCTATGGTTGAATTATCAAAATCGAATATGCCCCTTTTTATTAAGTCTGGTAATCTAAGAATTAGGGAACAGACACCCTAATTGACGCGAATCCTAAAGATAGATCTATTGGGCCTAACAAACCCCATCCAAAGTACCGGATGCTTTAGTACTTCGAAATTTATATCATATCCGAAGGGTGTCCCGGAATGATGGGGATATTCTTATATATGCATCTTGTTAATGTCGGTTACCAGGTGTTCACCATATGAATGACTTTTATCTCTATGTATGGAATGTGTATTGAAATATGAAATCTTGTGGTCTATTGTTACGATTTGATATATATAGGTTAAACCTATAACTCACCAACATTTTTGTTGACGTTTTAAGCATGTTTATTCTCAGGTGATTATTAAGAGCTTCCGCTGTCGCATACTTAAATAAGGACAAGATTTGGAGTCCATGCTTGTATGATATTGTGTAAAAACTGCATTCAAGAAACTTATTTTGTTGTAACATATTTGTATTGTAAACCATTATGTAATGGTCGTGTGTAAACAGGATATTTTAGATTATCATTATTTGATAATCTACGTAAAGCTTTTTAAACCTTTATTGATGAAATAAAGGTTATGGTTTGTTTTAAAATGAATGCAGTCTTTGAAAAACGTCTCATATAGAGGTCAAAACCTCGCAACGAAATCAATTAATATGGAACGTTTTTAATCAATAAGAACGGGACATTTCAGTTGGTATCCGAGCGTTGGTCTTAGAGAACCAGAAAATTTGCATTAGTGTGTCTTATCGAGTTTGTTAGGATACATTAGTGATTCTGGACTTCGACCGTGTTTTCTTTAAAAATGATTGCTTAACATTTTTGTTGGAAACTATATATTTTTAACATATGAATATTATGTGATATATTAATCTCTTAACGTGTTTGATATTATGTGATAGATGTCTACCTCTAGAACAAGTCCCATTGACTCACCTAATAATAATGAAGAGTCAAATGTAAATTGGAATGATTCGTGGACTAATTCACAAGTTCCCGAAGAGGAACCGGAAGAAGAGTCGGAACCGGAAGAAGAATCGGAACCGGAAGAAGAATCGGAACCGGAAGAAGAATCGGAACCGGTGGGGGAAATAATAAAACGGTTAAGTAAAAGAGAATCCTCAACCAACCGACCAAGGTTAATTATGGTCAATGGTGTTTCCGCCAAGGAAGCAAAATATTGGGAGGATTACCAATTCTCCGATGAATCGGATTCCGACGAGAATTCCAATGATGTTATAGAAATTACCCCAACTGAATTTAAAAAGGCAAAAGAAAATAATAAGGGAAAGGGCATAAAAATAGAGAAATCTAATTCCAACATCGATGAACTTTATATGTATCGTCAACCCCCGAAGTCCTTAAGTTGTAACAATGACCCGGGAACCTCTAAACCACCAGGTTTTTCTAAACCAATGTGGACAACGACGGCTCGTATTAGGGGAACATCATATATCCCTAGAAACTTGGCAAAACGAACCAAAACCGAAGAAGAAGAAGAAACGAGCGAGTCGGAATAAGATAGTTGTATTCGTGTGGTGTAATATATGTAATATAGTGTGCTTATGCTTTATGATATATGTAAAAATTGCTTGTATTAATAAGTATTTTTTTTTTATGAATCTAACTCTTGTCTATTTTACAGTACAAAAAATACAAAATGGATAGACAACCCAATATTTTAAGAGACCTACCCGGAGACATGATTGATGAAATCTTGTCTAGAGTCGGTCAGAATTCCTCGGCACAACTATTTAAGGCCAGATCAGTTTGTAAGACATTCGAAGAACGTTCCAAGAATGCCTTGGTTTATAAAAGGCTTTCGTTCGGAAGATGGGGAATATCACATTGGGAAATCCATAAGTTACGATGTGTTTACTTTGACGCATATATTGCGGGGAACCCAAATGCTATTTTACGCAACGGGTTAAGAAATTATTTTGACTCAGTATATCCGAATATAGGACTTCGTGATTTAGAAAAAGCGGCTAACATGCAACATAAAGAAGCATGTTATGCTTACGGGTTAGTAATGTTCGCTTCTCACCAAAGTGAGAACAAGAACATCGGGCTACAACTATTAAACAAAACGTTTCCACAAGTGATGGAGTCGGTAATTGGGGTAAGAAATGAGGTTTTTAGATTATTACGGGACTGTTGGACATTACGTAACCCTCGTCCCTTTGACGACGTTACAACACGCTGTCTTATCAACGGCCATAACGGTTATGTTGCACAAGACCAAGGATGGGAAGTAGTCCTAGTAAAACCAGAATGCATGACTTGTTTCTGGACGTATGAATTACGTGTCTTTATTGCCTTTGCTGAACGACTTGTGTACTAGCTAGAATTATCTTCACAACTATCTTGTATCAAAGTTATTGTGTGCTATATTTCATGCTTTATGTAAAATAAGCGGTATTGTAAGTTTGTAAAATATTGTATAAAAGTTTGAACGCGAAATATTATTATAATCAGTTTTTCATATAGAATTGTAGTAGTTGAATTGTATATTAGCTACTAAGTATGAACTTAACGGGTAGGTACTACCCGAATTTAAACTTATAAAACGCTAATATGAAGAAAAAGCTTTTATAAATGAGTTCATATTATGCTACGAAATACTATTAACTACTCTTAATATTCTGTATGATTAACTTGTTCCATTTGACTATTTTGAAGGAAATGGCACCGACTACTCGACACACAGTGAATATGAATGAAGAGGAATTCCGTACTTTTCTAGCTTCAAACATAGCCGTAGTACAGGCTGCGCTACATACCAACAATAACCTTGGATCTAGCAGTACAGGAAATCGTGTAGGATGCACCTACAAAGAATTCACTGCCTGCAAACCTTTGGAATTTGATGGAACCGAAGGACCGATCGGATTGAAACGGTGGACCGAGAAGGTCGAATCGGTGTTTGCCATAAGTAAGTGTACTGAAGAGGACAAAGTGAAGTACGCTACGCATACCTTCACAGGTTCTGCGTTAACATGGTGGAATACCTATCTAGAGCAAGTGGGACAAGACGATGCGTACGCACTACCGTGGTCAGCATTCAAGCACTTGATGAACGAGAAGTACCGTCCCAGAACCGAGGTCAATAAGCTCAAGACAGAACTTAGAGGGTTACGAACCCAAGGATTTGATATTACCACGTACGAAAGACGATTCACAGAATTGTGCCTATTGTGTCCGGGAGCATTCGAAGATGAGGAAGAGAAGATCGACGCGTTTGTGAAAGGATTACCGGAAAGAATCCAAGAAGATATAAGTTCAAACGAGCCCGCCTCCATACAACAGGCATGTAGAATGGCTCACAAACTAGTGAACCAGATTGAAGAAAGAATTAAAGAACAGACTGCTGAAGAGGCCAATGTGAAGCAAGTCAAAAGAAAGTGGGAGGAAAATGGTGATAAGAATCACCAATACAACAACAACAGCAATCGCAACAATTATCCCAACAATCGCAACATCAATCGCAACTACAACAAACGGCCCAACAACAACAACAACAACAACAGCAACTACAACAATCATCCCAACAACAATAATAACCGCAACAACAACAACAATCAGAAGCAGCTATGCCAAAGGTGTGAAAAGTATCACTCGGGGTTCTGCACTAAATTTTGCAACAAGTGTAAAAGAAATGGTCATAGCGCGGCGAAGTGTGAGGTCTACGGACCAGGGGTTAATAGAACGAAAGGAACAAATGGTGTCGGAACGAGTAATGGCGGAGCAAGTAGTGTCGGAGCAAGCTATGCCAATGTAGTTTGTTATAAATGTGGAAAACCGGGCCACATTATTAGAAATTACCCGAACCAGGAGAACACGAATGGACAAGGCCGCGGAAGAGTTTTCAATATTAATGCGGCAGAGGCACAGGAAGACCCGGAGCTTGTTACGGGTACGTTTCTTATTGACAATAAATCTGCTTACGTTTTATTTGATTCGGGTGCGGATAGAAGCTATATGAGTAGAGATTTTTGTGCTAAATTAAGTTGCCCATTGACGCCTTTGGATAGTAAATTTTTACTCGAATTAGCAAATGGTAAATTAATTTCAGCAGATAATATATGTCGGAATCGAGAAATTAAACTGGTTAGCGAAACATTTAAGATTGATTTGATACCAGTAGAGTTAGGGAGTTTTGATGTGATAATCGGTATGGACTGGTTGAAAGAAGTGAAAGCAGAGATCGTTTGTTACAAAAATGCAATTCGCATTATACGAGAAAAAGGAAAACCCTTAATGGTGTACGGAGAAAAGGGCAACACGAAGCTACATCTTATTAGTAATTTGAAGGCACAAAAACTAATAAGAAAAGGTTGCTATGCTGTTCTAGCACACGTCGAGAAAGTACAAACTGAAGAAAAGAGCATCAATGATGTTCCCGTCGCAAAAGAATTTCCCGATGTATTTCCGAAAGAATTACCGGGATTACCCCCACATCGATCCGTTGAATTTCAAATAGATCTTGTACCAGGAGCTGCACCAATAGCTCGTGCTCCTTACAGACTCGCACCCAACGAGATGAAAGAACTGCAAAGCCAATTACAAGAACTTTTAGAGCGTGGTTTCATTCGACCAAGCACATCACCGTGGGGAGCTCCTGTTTTGTTTGTCAAGAAGAAAGATGGTACATTCAGGTTGTGTATCGACTACCGAGAGTTGAACAAACTTACCATCAAGAACCGCTACCCACTACCGAGAATCGACGACTTATTTGATCAACTACAAGGCTCGTCTGTTTATTCAAAGATTGACTTACGTTCCGGGTATCATCAAATGCGGGTGAAAGAAGATGATATTCCAAAGACTGCTTTTAGAACACGTTACGGTCATTACGAGTTTATGGTCATGCCGTTTGGTTTAACTAATGCACCAGCTGTGTTCATGGATCTTATGAACCGAGTGTGTGGACCATACCTTGACAAGTTTGTCATTGTTTTCATTGATGACATACTTATTTACTCAAAGAATGACCAAGAACACGGTGAACATTTGAGAAAGGTGTTAGAAGTATTGAGGAAGGAAGAATTGTACGCTAAGTTTTTAAAGTGTGCATTTTGGTTGGAAGAAGTTCAATTCCTCGGTCACATAGTGAACAAAGAAGGTATTAAGGTGGATCCGGCAAAGATAGAAACTGTTGAAAAGTGGGAAACCCCGAAAACTCCGAAACACATACGCCAGTTTTTAAGACTAGCTGGTTACTACAGAAGGTTCATCCAAGACTTTTCCAGAATAGCAAAACCCTTGACTGCATTAACGCATAAAGGGAAGAAATTTGAATGGAATGATGAACAAGAGAAAGCGTTTCAGTTATTGAAGAAAAAGCTAACTACGGCACCTATATTGTCATTGCCTGAAGGGAATGATGATTTTGTGATTTATTGTGACGCATCAAAGCAAGGTCTCGGTTGTGTATTAATGCAACGAACGAAGGTGATTGCTTATGCGTCTAGACAATTGATGATTCACGAACAAAATTATACGACGCATGATTTGGAATTAGGAGCGGTTGTTTTTGCATTAAATACTTGGAGGCACTACTTATATGGGGTCAAAAGTATTATATATACCGACCACAAAAGTCTTCAACACATATTTAATCAGAAACAACTGAATATGAGGCAGCGTAGGTGGATTGAATTATTGAATGATTACGACTTTGAGATTCGTTACCACCCGGGGAAGGCAAATGTGGTAGCCGATTCCTTGAGCAGGAAGGACAGAGAACCCATTCGAGTAAAATCTATGAATATAATGATTCATAATAACCTTACTACTCAAATAAAGGAGGCGCAACAAGGAGTTTTAAAAGAGGGAAATTTAAAGAATGAAATACCCAAAGGATCGGAGAAGCATCTTAATATTCGGGAAGACGGAACCCGGTATAGGGCTGAAAGGATTTGGGTACCAAAATTTGGAGATATGAGAGAAATGGTACTTAGAGAAGCTCATAAAACCAGATACTCAATACATCCTGGAACGGGGAAGATGTACAAGGATCTCAAGAAACATTTTTGGTGGCCGGGTATGAAAGCCGATGTTGCTAAATACGTGGGAGAATGTTTGACGTGTTCTAAGGTCAAAGCTGAGCATCAGAAACCATCAGGTCTACTTCAACAACCCGAAATCCTGGAATGGAAATGGGAAAACATTACCATGGATTTCATCACTAAATTGCCAAGGACTGCAAGTGGTTTTGATACTATTTGGGTAATAGTTGATCGTCTCACCAAATCAGCACACTTCCTGCCAATAAGAGAAGATGACAAGATGGAGAAGTTAGCACGACTGTATTTGAAGGAAGTCGTCTCCAGACATGGAATACCAATCTCTATTATCTCTGATAGGGATGGCAGATTTATTTCAAGATTCTGGCAAACATTACAGCAAGCATTAGGAACTCGTCTAGACATGAGTACTACCTATCATCCACAAACTGATGGGCAGAGTGAAAGGACGATACAAACGCTTGAAGACATGCTACGAGCATGTGTTATTGATTTCGGAAACAGTTGGGATCGACATCTACCATTAGCAGAATTTTCCTACAACAACAGCTACCATTCAAGCATTGAGATGGCGCCGTTTGAAGCACTTTATGGTAGAAAGTGCAGGTCTCCGATTTGTTGGAGTGAAGTGGGGGATAGACAGATTACGGGTTCGGAGATTATACAAGAAACTACCGAGAAGATCATCCAAATTCAACAACGGTTGAAAACCGCCCAAAGTCGACAAAAGAGCTACGCTGACATTAAAAGAAAAGATATAGAATTTGAAATTGGAGAGATGGTCATGCTTAAAGTTGCACCTTGGAAAGGCGTTGTTCGATTTGGTAAACGAGGGAAATTAAATCCAAGGTATATTGGACCATTCAAGATTATTGATCGTGTCGGACCAGTAGCTTACCGACTTGAGTTACCTCAACAACTCGCGGCTGTACATAACACTTTCCACGTCTCGAATTTGAAGAAATGTTTTGCTAAAGAAGATCTCACTATTCCGTTAGATGAAATCCAAATCAATGAAAAACTTCAATTCATCGAAGAACCTGTCGAAATAATGGATCGTGAGGTTAAAAGACTTAAGCAAAACAAGATACCAATTGTTAAGGTTCGATGGAATGCTCGTAGAGGACCCGAGTTCACCTGGGAGCGTGAAGATCAGATGAAGAAGAAATACCCGCATCTATTTCCAGAAGATTCATCAACACCTTCAACAGCTTAAAATTTCGGGACGAAATTTATTTAACGGGTAGGTACTGTAGTGACCCGAACTTTTCCATGTTTATATATATTAATTGAGATTGATATTTACATGATTAAATGTTTCCAACATGTTAAGCAATCAAACTTGTTAAGACTTGATTAATTGAAATATGTTTCATATAGACAATTGACCACCCAAGTTGACCGGTGATTCACGAACGTTAAAACTTGTAAAAACTATATGATGACATATATATGGATATATATATATAGTTAACATGATACTATGATAAGTAAACATATCATTAAGTATATTAACAATGAACTACATATGTAAAAACAAGACTACTAACTTAATGATTTTTAAACGAGACATATATGTAACGATTATCGTTGTAAAGACATTTAATGTATATATATCATATTAAGAGATATTCATACATGATAATATCATGATAATATAATAATTTAAAATCTCATTTGATATTATAAACATTGGGTTAACAACATTCAACAAGATCATTAACCTAAAGGTTTCAAAACAACATTTACATGTAACGACTAACGATGACTTAACGACTCAGTTAAAATGTATATACATGTAGTGTTTTAATATGTATTCATAAACTTTTGAAAGACTTCAAGACACTTATCAAAATACTTCTACTTAACAAAAATGCTTACAATTACATCCTCGTTCAGTTTCATCAACAATTCTACTCGTATGCACCCGTATTCGTACTCGTACAATACACAGCTTTTAGATGTATGTACTATTGGTATATACACTCCAATGATCAGCTCTTAGCAGCCCATGTGAGTCACCTAACACATGTGGGAACCATCATTTGGCAACTAGCATGAAATATCTCATAAAATTACAAAAATATGAGTAATCATTCATGACTTATTTACATGAAAACAAAATTACATATCCTTTATATCTAATCCATACACCAACGACCAAAAACACCTACAAACACTTTCATTCTTCAATTTTCTTCATCTAATTGATCTCTCTCAAGTTCTATCTTCAAGTTCTAAGTGTTCTTCATATATTTTACAAGTTCTAGTTACATAAAATCAAGAATACTTTCAAGTTTGCTAGCTCACTTCCAATCTTGTAAGGTGATCATCCAACCTCAAGAAATCTTTGTTTCTTACAGTAGGTTATCATTCTAATACAAGGTAATAATCATATTCAAACTTTGGTTCAATTTCTATAACTATAACAATCTTATTTCAAGTGATGATCTTACTTGAACTTGTTTTCGTGTCATGATTCTGCTTCAAGAACTTCGAGCCATCCAAGGATCCGTTGAAGCTAGATCCATTTTTCTCTTTTCCAGTAGGTTTATCCAAGGAACTTAAGGTAGTAATGATGTTCATAACATCATTCGATTCATACATATAAAGCTATCTTATTCGAAGGTTTAAACTCGTAATCACTAGAACATAGTTTAGTTAATTCTAAACTTGTTCGCAAACAAAAGTTAATCCTTCTAACTTGACTTTTAAAATTAACTACACACATGTTCTATATCTATATGATATGCTAACTTAATGATTTAAAACCTGAAAACACAAAAAACACCGTAAAACCGGATTTACGCCGTCGTAGTAACACCGCGGGCTGTTTTGGGTTAGTTAATTAAAAACTATGATAAACTTTGATTTTAAAGTTGTTATTCTGAGAAAATGATTTTTATTATGAACATGAAACTATATCCAAAAATTATGATTAAACTCAAAGTGGAAGTATGTTTTCTAAAATGGTCATCTAGACGTCGTTCTTTCGACTGAAATGACTACCTTTACAAAAACAACTTGTAACTTATTTTTCCGACTATAAACCTATACTTTTCTGTTTAGATTCATAAAATAGAGTTCAATATGAAACCATAGCAATTTGATTCACTCAAAACGGATTTAAAATGAAGAAGTTATGGGTAAAACAAGATTGGATAATTTTTCTCATTTTAGCTACGTGAAAATTGGTAACAAATCTATTCCAACCATAACTTAATCAACTTGTATTGTATATTATGTAATCTTGAGATACCATAGACATGTATACAATGTTTCGACCTATCATGTCGACACATCTATATATATTTCGGAACAACCATAGACACTCTATATGTGAATGTTGGAGTTAGCTATACAGGGTTGAGGTTGATTCCAAAATATATATAGTTTGAGTTGTGATCAATACTGAGATACGTATACACTGGGTCGTGGATTGATTCAAGATAATATTTATCGATTTATTTTTGTACATCTAACTGTGGATAACTAGTTGTAGGTCACTAACGAGGACAGCTGACTTAATAAACTTAAAACATCAAAATATATTAAAAGTGTTGTAAATATATTTTGAACATACTTTGATATATATGTATATATTGTTATAGGTTCGTGAATCAACCAGTGGCCAAGTCTTACTTCCCGACGAAGTAAAAATCTTTGAAAGTGAGTTATAGTCCCACTTTTAAAATCTAATATTTTTGGGATGAGAATACATGCAGGTTTTATAAATGATTTACAAAATAGACACAAGTACGTGAAACTACATTCTATGGTTGAATTATCGAAATCGAATATGCCCCTTTTTATTAAGTCTGGTAATCTAAGAATTAGGGAACAGACACCCTAATTGACGCGAATCCTAAAGATAGATCTATTGGGCCTAACAAACCCCATCCAAAGTACCGGATGCTTTAGTACTTCGAAATTTATATCATATCCGAAGGGTGTCCCGGAATGATGGGGATATTCTTATATATGCATCTTGTTAATGTCGGTTACCAGGTGTTCACCATATGAATGACTTTTATCTCTATGTATGGGATGTGTATTGAAATATGAAATCTTGTGGTCTATTGTTACGATTTGATATATATAGGTTAAACCTATAACTCACCAACATTTTTGTTGACGTTTTAAGCATGTTTATTCTCAGGTGATTATTAAGAGCTTCCGCTGTCGCATACTTAAATAAGGACAAGATTTGGAGTCCATGCTTGTATGATATTGTGTAAAAACTGCATTCAAGAAACTTATTTTGTTGTAACATATTTGTATTGTAAACCATTATGTAATGGTCGTGTGTAAACAGGATATTTTAGATTATCATTATTTGATAATCTACGTAAAGCTTTTTAAACCTTTATTGATGAAATAAAGGTTATGGTTTGTTTTAAAATGAATGCAGTCTTTGAAAAACGTCTCATATAGAGGTCAAAACCTCGCAACGAAATCAATTAATATGGAACGTTTTTAATCAATAAGAACGGGACATTTCAATATGTGTGCCTTAATTTCCCGAATCATCTAAGTGCATTTATGAACTTGAAAACTTTTATGGTGAGCATTTAATGAGCTTTCAATTTGGTTTTGGTTATTGTAAGTGATCATTTTGGTTGAGGAAATGTGTTTAGTTGTATTCCTCGTTAAATTACCTTTCCAACGATGTATGGTATGCGTTTTAAATGTTTACGGATCATTTGTTATGATAAAAAGAAGTTTGGTTCGAGACTTGTCAAGTTTTTTTAAGCAGTTTCACTGAATCAGATAGGGATGCGGCACATCTGCCTTGGATGCGGTGCATCTACTACTGATGCGGCGCATCACTTGCAGATGCGGCACATCTGAAGGCTGCTGTCCAAAAAAATTTATTTTTTTCGTTTAATTCCCGCTATGCTATACATGTCCGATTAACATGAAACTTGGCCAACATACTTATATATGCTTATCTTTCATAGAAAAATTGTCGGATACCCGACCCGACCCCGTTGACTTTGACTTTGACCAAGTTTGACCAAGTTTGACTTTTAGTCAAACTTAACCAAATGTTTAAGAAATCGTTCTAACATGCTTTTATACGTATACCTTACATGAAACTTGATAATTTAACTCACATGCTATATAATCGAGTCGTAATGAGCCATAGGACTAATTGAACATCTTTGACCAACCGTGTTTACCGTTATTGATACAACCTACTTGTTTAGGTCAAGACTAGCAATTGTCCTTGCACACGTTTACTTGTGAAGTACTTTATTACTCGTGCACTCAAGGTGAGATCATAGTCCCACTTTACTCTTTTAAACTTACATTGGGATGAGAAAACATAAACGTTTCATTTTACAAAGTGAGCACAAGTATGAAAACTGTAACAACCCAACCCGTTAACCAACCAAAAACGCGGAATAAAAAAAAAAAATTTGAACAGGGCTATCCAGATGGGGTGCGCGGCGCGCAGCCCCACCTGTCCACTTTTTTCATTTTCCGTAAAATGATCACCCACTTCCTGACATTTTTAGACGGAACGCTTTTCACAACATGTTCTAATATGAAAAACTCATACGATTCAATCTTAAAATGAGTTTTACTAAACGGGGCCCACATCGACTGTTTTACGAGTTTCGTTCAAAACATATAAGTTCGACCATAAGAGTTTAAATTCCAAACGACACTATGAGCATTGTGTTTAGGGGTTAAACTACCCAAATCTCGGTCAAACTCCAAAAGCTATAACATCCAAAAACGTCCCCTACAAATAAAGCGGGATCTCTAATCCATACGAATGCCCTTACCCTTGTCTCCGCCGGAGCCTATAAAAAGATAAACAATGAGAGGGTAAGCAAAGCTTAGTGAATGCAATAATTATACCCATATATATATATATATATATATATATATATATATATATATATATATATATATATATATATATATATATATATATATATATATATATATATATATATATAAATAATATACCTACTTGTAATCACTTACACATATACCGCATAATATACCTACTTGTAATCACTTACACATATACCGCATACACGCTAGCAATACAATTAGCATACCATCTCATGTACAAAGCTAATAATCTCCAACAAACCGCAACTACCGTAATCAATAACATATAATCGACATAATACAATATGCTACAAAACAATACACAACCATGGTTAACCATCCTCGCTTCATTGTGCTACCGGCTCTTTGGTTCACACCATACACATCGGTTATGATGCTACCGGCTCTTTGGTTCACATCAAAACCCTAGTCATACTCGCGTTAAAGTGCTAGTGGCTCTTTGGTTCACACTCTAACAACTCATGCCGTAGTGCTACCGGCTCTTTGGTTCACACTACAACACACGTACTATGACGCTACCGGCTCTTTAGTTCACATCATAGCACATTCCCACATACTATGGCACTACCGGCTCTTTGGTTCATACCATAACATAAAAATAAATACATTATATATATACGCATATAATCATTCCACTCACCTTAACACCTTCGGTGAATGTTTTATACTTCCGCAAGCTTCACGGCAAAGTACCTAATACAATAAGTACTCGATCAACAAACAAACTAGTTGGACTAAAAGCCAACAACTTACACATGTGCATTTAATGACTTAATGCATTAAATGCCCCATTTTCGCCAAGACCAACCATTAAGGACAAAACCACCACATATCACTAAAAACTATTAGGTCTAACAACATTAACTAATACATAATTTGGGTGTTTCATACTCATTTACCAAACATCTAGGTCTGCTAGTAATTTACTAACCAATTTACGCTCATAAACCCCAATTAACACTTTGAAACCCTAGGTTAGTTACTATTGAGTCTTCATGACCCAATCTTTCCCAAGAACACCCAAAATCACCAAATATGGGTTTTATGTTCATCACTAACCCAAACCCTAACCCTTATACAAATTAAAATAGGGAAAACAAAGTTAGAACATACCACTACAACCAAAACGTAGCTAGAGAGGAGATGAACAACTTTAGAACTCGAACTAAGACCCAAAACTAGCTCCTCCTTCCTTTGCTTGAGCTTTCTCACACAAGAATCTCACTATCTCTCTAAAATTGAAGTGGAAAGGATAAGGTTGTTGGAATTGGAGTGAATGATACCCCAAGATCTGACCTACTGGTCCTAAACTCGTCCACAAGTGAAATTACGAAAAAGCCCATCAAAATATCTGATTAAAATTAGCAGAACCCGGCTACAGTAAATAGTGCGCCACGCGCACCCTTAGGTGTGCGCTGAGCGCACCAAGCTCAGAACAGGCTCTGGCCTCTATTAAATACACAAGGTTACCCACACTTTATGTACCCTATTTACACTGTTGTACAATAATTATTCGGGTCTTACAACTCTCCCCCACTAGAATCGAAACGTGTCCTCGCGATCCAAGCCGCATGACAAGAGGGAAGATATACTAACACGAATTCTTTGGGCTCCCAAGTAAACTCGTAACCTTTACTCCGACGCCATTGAACTTTAAAAGTTCTCACCTCTTTATTTCTCAACCTTTTGACCTTCTCATCGAGTATAGCAATCGGCTCCTCAATATACTCTAACTTATTGTTTAGCTCGATCTCGTCTAATGGCACCCAAGACGAATCATCTGCAAGACACTTACGGAGATGGAAAACATGAAATGTATTATGGATCCCCGCAAACTCTTCGGGTAATTCCAAGCGATACGCAACTTCACCAACACGAGCTAAAATTTTAAAAGGACCAATAAACCGAGGAGCTACTTTCCCAGTTTTCGAAACCGAATAACACCCTTCCATGGTGAAACTTTAAGCATCACCATGTCACCTTCTTGGAACTCAATTTGTCGTCTTCGCTTATCGGCATAAGATTTTTGTCTATCTTGGGCCTTTTTCAAATGAGTCCGAATCATATCAATCTTGCTATTTGTCTCTAAAACCAAATCGGTACTCCCGATTTCTTTTTGGCCCACTTCACCCCAACGAATCGGAGTTCGACATCTACGCCCATAGAGCATCTCGTAAGGTGGCATCCTGATACTAGTATGATAACTATTATTGTACGAGAATTCCACCAAAGGTAAGTGCTCATCCCAACTACCACCAAAATCAATAATACACGCCCGTAACATATCCTCCAAAGTTTGATTCGTACGTTCAGTTTGACCGTCAGTTTGAGGATGATATGCCGTGCTTAATTTCAATTGTGTACCCATATCTTCATGAAACCTTTCCCAAAACCGAGATGTAAACGGGTATCTCGATCCGAAATAATAGATATAGGAACCCGTGTCTCGATATCACTTCCTTGATGAACAACTTTGCCAAGGTCTCCAACGATATCGCTTCCCGAATGGGAAGAAACAAGGCACTTTTCGTCAATCAATCAACTATCACCCAAATCGAATCAAATTGGGTTCTTGCCACATCCAGATGATAAAGTATTTCACAATCATAATCTTTTACCACATCCATCCACCTACGTTGGCGATAATTCAAATCTCGTTGGTTAAAGAGATGTTTCAAACTCTTATGATCCGAATAAATCGTACACTTGACACCATACAAGTAATGGCGCCAAATTTTCAACGCATGAACCACCGCCGCCAATTCATGATCATGAGTCGGGTATCTCTTTTCGTGTTCCTTTAATTGTCGAGAGGCGTAAGCGATGACTTTACCCTTTTGCATTAGAGCACACCCAAGCCCATTTAGAGAAGCATCACAATAAATCGTCATGTCTTCCACACCTTCCGACCACACTAACACCGGAGCTTGACACAATTTCTCTTTTAACAATTGAAAAGTAATTTCTTGCTCGTTTTCCCAATTAAATCTCGCGTTCTTCCTCGTTAATTTCGTCAATGAAGAAGCGATCTTAGAAAAGTCTTGGATAAACCGACAATAATAACTGGCCAATCCGAGAAAACTTCGGATTTCCGTAGGCGTAGTCGGTCGTCCCCAACTCTTCACCGTCTCTATCTTCCCCGGATCTACTTGAATACCATCTTTGTTCACAATGTCGCCAAGGAATTGAACTTCCCTTAGCCAAAATTCACATTTGGAGAATTTAGCATACAACTTCTCCTTCCTCAACGTCTTTAACACACACCGCAAATGATGTTCATGTTCCTTCATACTCTTCGAATAGACAAGTATGTCGTCAATGAACACAATTACCGACTTGTCCAACATAGGTTGGCACACTCAGTTCATAAGATCCATGAATGCCGCCGGTGCATTCGTAAGACCAAAAGGCATAATTACGAATTCAAAATGCCCATAACGCGTTCGAAAAGCCGTTTTCTCGATTTCTTCCTCACGGACCCGCATTTGGTGATAGCCGGACCGTAGGTCGATTTTAGAAAAATATGTTGCACCTTGGAGTTGGTCAAATAAATCCTCAATCCTAGGCAATGGATAACGATTCTTGATCGTTACTTTGTTCAACTCCCGATAATCGATGCACAACCGCATACTACCATCCTTCTTCTTCACGAATAAAACCTGAGAGCCCCATGGCGAAGCACTCGGTCGAATAAAACCCTTTTCAAGTAACTCTTGGGTTTGATTTAACAACTCTTGCATTTCCATCGGCGCTAAACGATAAGGAGTTTTAGCAATGGGGGTAGCCCCCGGAACCAACTCAATGCGAAATTCAACTTGTCTTTCCGCTGGAACACCCGGTAACTCATCCGGAAAAACGTCTTCAAATTCATTAACCACCGAAATTTCATGAATGGGTGGTGGCTCATCACGAGTATCAACAACATGGGCAAGAAAAGCCATGCCACCACTAACAAGGAAACGAGGTGTCCGTGCAAAAGTGCATATCGGCACAAGTCTCCTTCGCTTATCGCCATGAATAATTAACTCTCCCCCACTTGGGATTTTCACACGAATAGATTTTTCATGGCATGCATTATCGGCTCTATTATGATCGAGCCAATCCATACCAACCACGATATCAAAATCACCCAAAGTCATCGGAACGAGATCAATTTTAAAGTTTTCGGCACCAAACACAACATCACAATTTTTACACACATCAACCACTAGCACCGTCTTTCCATCCGCTATTTCAACTTCTATCGGATGACTTAACTTAGCTAATGGTTTATTAAGTTTAGGCACATAATTTTGGTGACACAAACGACAAGTTTGCACAACTATCAAAGAGTATCCTTGCCGGATTAGAATTAACCATGAAAGTACCTGAGACAACTTCGTTAGATTGCTTGGCTTCCTCATTGGTCATCAAATAATTGTGACCCCTAGCCGTACCCGCCGCCTTCTCTAGCCGCTTAACATTATCGTTGCGCAAATCGGGACACTCCGGCCTCTTGTGCCCTTCTTTATTACAATTAAAACAAACGATTTTGTTGGAAGATGAGTTCATACAATCACGGGCCAAGTGCCCTTGTCGACCACAATTGTAGCACGTGGGCCCAAAACTCTTAGAAGCCCCCTTTCTCACACTACCGACGTACTCGGTTACACTCTTGCTCTTCTTATTCGAGTGGCTAGTAGCTTCAAATTTTCGTTTGCCAAAGGTGAAGTCACTCTTTCTTGGAGCAAGCGACTCAAAACCCTTAGCGATATCAAATAATTCATCAAAAGTCTTCTCCGAATTCCTACTAATCCTTTCTTGATAGTTATCATTCAAGGTTCGGTAGAAATCTTCTTTCAACATATAATCGTTCCCATCATACTCCGGGAAAAATAGGGTCTTTGATAAGAAAATAGACTTGAGAGTGTTCAAATCCATTGACCCTTGCCTTAAAGTACGTAACTCGTCCTTAAGCTTTGAAAGATCGGCCGAAGTTCGGTACTCCTTGAAAAATTCTTCTTTAAACTCGTCCCACGTCAAACTTATACTTTGTTCTTCGCCATAAAGTCGGATTTTCGCGTCCCACCACAACTTGGCATCACCTCTCATCATGCTACTACCAAACCTCGTCTTTTTATCGAGAGAGCACTCACTAGTACGAAAGGCCCCCTCCATATCGGAGATCCATCGAGCACTCTTGAGTGGGTCTCGCTCACCTTCAAAAGTGGGAGTTTGAGCATCTTTGAAGTTTTTATAGTGGAAGTCTCGCCTTCCAGCGTTATCCTCTTTAAGAATAATCTTGACTTGTTCCTTGACTAGATTAACTACTTATTCGTCAATCGAATCCAAGAACATCTTCTTAACATCCTCTAGGAAGGCCGCATGATGCCTTTACATAATGGCCTCAACCTTGGCCGTAAACTCGACATCCTCGCTCGTACCCCCTTCATTGTTCTCGGGTCCGTTTCTCGTCTTCACACTATAAAACGGAAAAGATTAAGCAACGAAACGAAAGGAATTAACAAATATGTATATACATATATACCACACTACCCCATCTTGCTCAACAATCATCGTACATCGTTTGTTTTACATGATTTGAACCCGTAACAATGGTAGCTAATCATTGTTACGCGGGCACGTCGCATTAACTTGCTAGTACAACGTCTATCTCGCTTGATGATTGCTAACACAACACAAAACAATTAGCGCAAGGTTAGTTCACATAAACCTAAGCACTAATCAACTCCCGGTTCGACCCGTATCCTACAAGTCCCGCATTAAACGCATACTATGACAACCCGAAAATTTCCGACTAAATTTAAACCTAACTTTTATATGATTCCGACGATTCACGAACAATTTTATGTATATATATATATATATATTAATTAAAAACGTTACGTGTTATAATAATTTCTATTATTTAAACGATTTTAAAATAAACTTTGAAATATAATTGATTTTGAAAAACTAAATATTAAATAAATATTTCAAATATATATTTCGAAATGAATATATATATATATATATATATATATATATATATATATATATATATATATATATATATATATATATATATATTTTCAATGTAATGAATTAGTAAAAAGAAAATAATACTTGTCATGTAGTAAATGTAGTAGTAATAATAATAATAATAATAATAATAATAATAATAATAATAATAATAATAATAATAATAATAATAATAATAATAATAATAATAATAATAATAATAATAATAATAATAATAATAATAATAATAATAATAATAATAATAATAATAATGAGACTAAAAATAATCCTAAACAAATACATCTTTATGTTGACTAAAAATAAATAAAAATTAAAAAAAATGAAAGTATAAACTAGTACATCCTTATGTTGACTAAAAATAAAATTATAAACTAGTATACATATAGTCAATTTTAGTACATAAAGTATGTATTTTTATATTGAAATTTTAGCTATAAATACTCATGAATGCAAGCATTAAACTTGCACCATTTCTCACACTTACAAAGTGTTTCTTTCTTTCTCTCCATTATCATCTTTGTTCTTACACTTCATTATTAGTATTCTTAATCAAGAGTCAAACCACTAAAGGTAGTTATAAGCCTACTGAATTATAACATAATCAAACCACTAAAGGTAGTAATAAGCCTACTGAATTATAACATAATCAAACTACTAAAGGTAGTTATAAGCCTACTGAATTATAACATATTATTATTTATACATAAAATACTACGACGAAGTCATGAGCGGGTCATTTCAAAATGGGTTTTATGAGCGGGATCGAGCTAAGGAAAGTATGGGTTATAGCTATGGAGGTTATGGGTATTGTTCGTGAGGTCAACCTAGCATTTGTAATGTCCGTTACATCTGCATACTTTTTCCTGCAATATTGAGTCACAATATTGATACGTGAGTGATGTTTCCATTTTCAATTATTATTATTATTACTATCGTTATTATCACCAAGGTTATAATCAAGATAACGTGCACTATATATGAACCTCAATGCTACTTAAGGCCTAGGGTGATCGTTGGTACCACTATGGGACGCTTGTGGATTTCGAATGCCAAACTTAGATTTTGATCGAGAAATCCTGGGCCAACCGGTAAAAATAGATCATTCAAGTGACTCGGCGGTGGCATAGATGTTTGGGTATGGTGCACAATATCAAAACTGACTATAGTAATCATACACTCACTAAGTGAACAACACTTAGTCACTTACACACTTAATAAGTAGTGGACTTATTAAGAACAACTCACTAGTATTCAACACTAACTTACTAAACATGGAAACTTACTAAAAGTGGAAACTTTCCATAGATAGTAACCTTTTCGAAAATGGAATTTCTTTTAGAAAACCATTATCATTGGTATAGTTACCATACTTATGTCTATTAGACAACATCTGATCGTACATTCTATCTCTAGGTTGAGATCCCGGTCACTTATTTCCATTCATTTCATTCCTTTCAAGGATTACTTCAAACTGCTATTTAAGGTGAGTTTTCATAGTCCCCCTTTTTTAAACTGTTTAGTGAGTTTTCATAGTTCCCTTTTTATCTATATTTTTGGGCTGAGAATACATGCGCTACTTTTATAACTGTTTTTATGAAATGAATACAAATACTAAAACTGATTTTTCGTGAGTTTTCATAGTTCCCTTTTTATCTATATTTTTGGGCTGAGAATACATGCGCTACTTTTATAACTGTTTTTATGAAATGAATACAAATACTAAAACTGATTTTTCGTGAGTTTATTTGATTCCCTTTTACTCTTTACATTTTTGGGCTGAGAATACATGTACAACTTTTATAACTGTTTTACACGCTAGACACAAGTGCCAACTTTAAACTATGCTATACCCGGCTATGTCCGACTAAGTTCCTAACCGACAAGTATAAACACAACTTGTCTTTGGGGCAAACTATGAACAACTTTTGGATCTACGTGATCTACTAATTGGTCCATGTGAGACCAAGCTTATGAACAACTTTTGGATCTACGAGATCTACTAATTAGTCCCTGCGAGACCAAGCTTATGAACAACTTTTGGATCTGCGTGATCTACTAGTTGGTCCTTGTGAGACCAAGCTTATGAATAACTTTTGGATCTGCGTGATCTATTTTTGGTCCCTGCGAGACCAAGCTTATGAACAACTTTTGGATCTGCATGATCTACTAATTGGTCCTTGTGAGGCCAAGCTTATGAATAACTTTTGGATCTGCGTGATCTACTTTTTGGTCCCTACGAGACCAACTTTATGAATAACTTTTGGATCTGTGAGATCTACTAATTGGTCCCTGCGAGACCAAGCTTATGAACAAAAATCTTGTGGTCTAACACTATTACTGAAATCATTATTATGATAAACCTATGAACTTACTCAACCTAGTGTTCACTTCTTAAGCATGTTTATGCTCAGGTACTTAAGTATTGCTTCCGCTGTATATCTGCTGCTTCGATGATGATTGCTTGCTATACTTGGAGTCTTCATTACATATCATATCAATTAAAGATATTTAATGTTCTAAATACAATGTAACCTATTTATCTTCCACTGCAAAACTCAATATAACGTCTCATATAGAGTCGTTCTCGTTTATATAACTGTGATTTGATATATTTAGTAACGTTATTCGTCCAAGCCTTATCTGGAGGACGTCACACATATACATTAAAGTCTAAGTCTAGGCACCTATCTCAAGTCGCCTAAATCCCTTAGACCATGCTCTGATACCACTTGTAACAACCCAACCCGTTAACAAACCAAAAACGCAGAATAAAAAAAAAAATTGAACAGGGCTGTCCAGATGGGGTGCGCGGCGCGCAGCCCCACCTATGCGTGGTGCGCACAGGGCCTGGCAGCCCGATGTCTACTTTTTCCATTTTCCGTAAAAAGATCACCCACTTCCCGACATTTTTAGATGGAACGCTTTTCACAACATGTTCTAATGTGAAAAAAATCATACGATTCAATCATAAAATGAGTTTTACTAAACGGGGCCCACATCAGCCGTTTTACGAGTTTCGTTCAAAACATATAAGTTCGACCATAAGAGTTTAAATTCCAAATGACACTATGAGTATTGTGTTTGGTGGTTAAACTACATAAATCTCGGTCAAACTCCAAAAGCTATAACATCCAAAAACGTCCCCTACAAACAAAGCGGGATCTCTAATCCATACGAATGCCCTTACCCTTGTCTCCGCCGGAGCCTATAAAAAGATAAACAACGAGAGGGTAAGCAAAGCTTAGTGAATGCAATAATTATACCCATATATATATATATATATATATATATATATATATATATATATATATATATATATATATATATATATATATATATATATATATATATATATAATATACCTACTTGCAATCACTTACACATATACCGCATACACGCTAGCAATACAATTAGCATACCATCTCATGTACAAAGATAATAATCTCCAACAAACCGCAACTAGCGTAATCAATAACATATAATCGACATAATACAATATGCTACAAAACAATACACAACCATGGTTAACCATCCTCGCGTCATGGTGCTACCGGCTCTTTGGTTTACACCATACGCATCGGTTATGATGCTATCGGCTCTTTGGTTCACATCATAACCCGAGTCATACTCGCGTTAAAGTACTACCAGCTCTTTGGTTCACACTCTAACAACTCGTGCCGTAGTGCTACCATCTCTTTGGTTCACACTACAACACACATACTATGACGCTACCGGCTCTTTGGTTCACATAATAGCACAATCGCACATACTATGGCACTACCGGCTCTTTGGTTCATACCATAGCATACAAATAAATACATTATATATACGCATATAATCATTCCACTCACCTTAACGCCTTCAGTGAATGTTTTATACTTCCGCAAGCTTCACGGCAAAGTACCTAATACAATAAGTACTCGATCAACACACAAACTAGTTGGACTAAAAGCCAACAACTTACACATGTGCATTTAATGACTTAATGCATTAAATGTCCCATTTTCGCCAAGACCGACCATTAAGGACAAAACCACCACATATCACTAAAAGCTAGTGAGCTAGGTCTAACAACACTAACTAATACATAATTTGGGTGTTTCATACCCATTTACCAAACATCTAGGCGTGCTAGTAATTTACTAACCAATTTAGGCTCATAAACCCTAATTAACACTTTGAAACCCTAGGTTAGTTACTATTGAGTCTTCATGACCCAATATTTCCCAAGAACACCCAAAATCACCAAATATGGGTTTTCTGTTCATCACTAACCCAAACCCTAACCCTTATACAAATTAAAATAGGGAAAACAAAGTTAAAACATACCACTACAACCAAAACATAGCTAGAGAGGAGATGAACAACTTTAGAACTCGAACTAAGACCCAAAAATAGCTCCTCCTTCCTTTGCTTGAGCTTTCTCACACAAGAATCTCACTCTCTCTCTCTAAAATTGAAGTGGATAGGATAAGGTTGTTGGAATTGGAGTGAATGATACCCCAAGATCTGACCTACTGGTCCTAAACTCGTCCACAAGTGAAATTACCAAAAAGCCCATCAAAATATCTTATTAAAATAAGCAGAACCCGACTACAGTAAATAGTGCGCCACGCGCACCCCTAGGTGTGCGCTGAGTGCACCAAGCTCAGAACAAGCTCTGACCTCTGTTTAAATACACAAGGTCACCCACACTTTATGTTCCCTATTTACACTGCTGTACAATAATTATTCGGGTCTTACAAAAACAAACATTCTGCATACGAGTTAGAACAAAAATCCTCAATTTGATTATCATTAGTTACACTTGTCAGGTGTAAGCGAGAACTTATTTTGTATGGCCATATGGGTTTGACTAACCCTCATTTGGACGGTTCGCTACCGTTACTTCGGATGAAATATATTTTTGAGAAATAATGTATATTCTAACACTATTCTGATGGGGTTCTATGGAAGGAAAGTTAAGCCTTGATAATTGGGTGCTCGTGATAACAATTTTTGGAATGGTTAACTATTATTGAAATGTTATAAATCTTGTGGTTCATTTGTACTTACTTACTTACTTAAACCAATGATTTCACCAACATTTTCGTTGACAGATTTCTATGTTTTTCTCAGGTCCTTGAACGTTTTGTGATACATGCTTCCGCTCATTATTTTGATACTTGCATTGGATGTCGAGTATATATGCATACATGGAGTGTCTTTTGGCTACTTTTAAATTGTGTCGCATAGGTTTCATTTGTACTTATAACGTAACTTGTGGTTGAACTATTCTTGTAAACTTTGAAACAATCTTTACATTTGAAATGAATGCAGCATACTTTTGGTCAAACGTTGTTTTAAAGACTTATGACCACGTAACGGGACCTAAGTAGACGGCGCCGTCAATGACGATTTTGTCGGGTCGCTAAAAATGGTATCAGAGCTTCGGTTGTAGGGATTTAGAGTTCATTGGTGTCAACCCCGAGTCATAGGGTACATTAGTGAGTCTAGACTACAACCGGCATATAGACTTGAAGTAGGAATTACTTGACTACTTGTGCATTTATACTCGAACTCTTTTATTCATATCTAACTCTTATTTCATCTTAATCTCACGTTATTTAATTTGATTATCACGCCACCTTGACTATATGAAATAATGTCGAATGCACATATGAAACAGGGTAATATAATTTCTGGGTTTATATTACGGTGACTCATATGAACGTTCCGACATTATGACATAAAGAATTTAAGGCGAGTCAAGGAAAATTTTCTCTTTATCCTCATTCCATATCACGGTTAGTATTATTTAGAATACTAATCAACGATATTCTTGTGTTTTGAAGGAACAATGCCTCCTCGTCGTGTGCCACACAACGAAACTCCCGAACAAGCTCTTCAACGCATGATAGCCACCGCCGTGGATGCGGCCATGGCCGGTCACTCATCCAACAACAATAACAATAACAACAACCACAACAACAACAACAACAATGGAGCCGGTAATTCAAACGAGGGATGCTCCTATAAAGCTTTTATGGGGTGCAAACCTCACATCTTCGATGGAACCGGGGGACCGGTTGTGCTCACCCGATGGTTTGAGCAAACGGAAGCCGTATTTAGCATAAGCGGTTGTCGGGACCAAGACAAGGTCAAGTACTCCACTCACACTTTCGCTGGTGTCGCGCTCACTTGGTGGAACACCTATGTGCAATCGGTGGGTACCGATGAAGCCCACACCCTCGCTTGGGCCGATTTAAGGGCAAAGATGATCATCGAATATTTCCCTCGTGAAGAAATCCGAAGGCTCGAACAAGAGCTAAGAACTTTAAAAGCGGTCGGAAACGATCTCAAGGCCTATAATCAACGATTTTCCGAACTAGCCTTGATGTGCCCAAACCTTGTGAACCCCGAGTCTCTAAGGGTTGAACTTTACATGGATGGTCTTCCAAAGAGCATCAAACATGGGGTAATGTCATCCAAACCCACTAATCATCAAGAAGCTTTGAATATGGCCCGTAAATTGATTGAAACGGTGGACGAAATCGTACTACCGGCACCTAAAGCCGAGGATAAGTCGGTAAAAACAAAAGAAAATGGGAAGCCCCACAATCAAGCAACAACAACTTCGCCAAGAAATCTTTCACCTCCGACGGCAAGAAGGGTTATGCCGAAAACCTACCTCTTTACAACAAATGCAACAAGCATCACTTTAGTGAATGTGGCAAGCTAATTTTCCATCGGTGCCAAGGAATTGGTCATAAGGCCAACGATTGTAAAAGTGCCGCCCCCGTCGCTCGAAAGGGGCCCAATGCACCAAAGACGGTCACTTGTTACGAATGTGGACAAAAGGGTCATTATAGAAATGCATGCCCAAAGAAGAAAGATAACCCCAATACGCGCGACCGAGCTTTCAACATTAACACCGAGGAAGCCCGAGATGACAATGAACTAGTCACGGGTACGTTTCTTCTCAACAATACTTATGTCTCTTGCTTATTCGATTCGGGTACCGATAAGAGTTTTGTATCCAAGACTTTGACTCATTCTTTTAGCACTCCACCACTCCCACTAGATACTACTTATACCATTGAAGTGGCCAACGGGAAACTATTGAGTGCCGACAAATTTTATCGGGGGTGTACGTTAAACTTAATGGGTAAAGAGTTTGAAATTGACTTGATACCTATAGAACTAGGGAGCTTTGATGTAATCATTGGTATGGATTGGCTAGTCAAAACGAAATCCCACATTCTTTGTGATCTTAAAGCGATTCAAATTCCTATCGAGAATGGTGAACCCTTGATTGTCTATGGTGATAAGAGTTGCACCGGACTCAACCTCGTCTCGTGCCTTAAAGTTAAAAAATACCTTCGTAAAGGTTGTTTCTCAATTCTAGCCCATGTTAAGAAAGTCGAGATCGACGAGAAGCATATCGATGATGTGCCAATTATTAGTGACTTTTTCGATGTATTTTCCGAAGAATTGCCGGGTCTTCCACCTCATCGACCGGTAGAATTCCAAATCGATCTTATTCCGGGAGCCGCACCCGTAGCACGTACACCGTATAGACTTGCTCCATCCGAAATGCAAGAATTGCAAAGTCAAATCCAAGAACTACTTGACCGTGGTTTTATCCAACCTAGCCATTCACCATGGGGCGCTCCGATTTTGTTCGTTAAGAAGAAAGATGGATCCCTACGAATGTGCATTGATTATCTTGAACTAAACAAATTGACGGTTAAGAACCGATATCCTCTTCCGCACATCGACGACCTCTTTAATCAACTACAAGGGTCTTGTGTATATTTAAAAATCGATCTCCGCTCGGGTTATCATCAATTAAGGGTTAAGGGGGAAGATGTCTCCAAAACCGCTTTCCGAACGCGTTATGGTAGTTATGAATTTCTTGTAATTCCATTTGGTCTCACTAACGCACCGGCGGTGTTCATGGATCTTATGAACCTCGTGTGCAAACCATACCTCGACAAATTCGTTATCATGTTCATCGATGATATTTTGGTCTATTCTAAAAGCGAAGAAGAGCACGAACAACATCTCCGACTTGTGCTTGTGATAGTGCTCCAAATGAACATATATTTAGTATCAATATCCTTCCGATATGTAAAGTTTTCAGTTGCAATTGTTCTATTTCCAAGTGATATTCGTTTATAATAAATAAGTGCAAAGACAAAAGGCGAAAACGAAGATTCGAAGACAAAAACATCCAAAAAGCTCAAATGTACAAGATACAATTCAAGTGGTTCAATTTAATGATGAGAAACGTCTAAAATTGACAAGAGTACAAGTTACGAAACGAAAAGCACGAAGATTAAAGAATTGAAGAAAAAGTGCCACTAAAGCTGAAAAAGTGCCACTAAAGCCATAATGCACTCAAAAGTGCCACTAAAAGTGAGTTAAAGACTTGCGCGGATTTTGGGAGTTAAGGAAAATAATTTTTTGTGCAAATTACATATTGCAAAACGCAAAGTACAAGATATTAAAGAGTACGAAAGGACATTCGAAAATCTGGAACCGAGACCTGAGCCAACTATCAACGCGCGACGCAACGGACCTAAAATTACAAGTCTACTATGCAAAAGAATATAATATAATATTTAAATATATATATATATAATATTTAACTCGACGCATCTGAGGCAGACTATCAATGCGGCGCATCTGAGGCAGACTACCCATTTTGGTCAATTTTCGTTCAATTCTAAGCATGCTACGCACCCCCGATCAACATGAAACTTGGACAACATGCTCATATATGATTTCTAAGCTTAGGAAAATAGTTCGGGACCCGAACCGACCCCGTTGACTTTTTTGTTGACTTTGACCAAGTTTGACTTTTAGTCAAACTTAACAAAACACTTATGCAATCGTTTTAACATGCTTTCATACTTGATTCTTGCATGAAACTTGATAACGTGACTCACATGCTACATATTCGAGTCGTAACGAGCCATAGGACTAATTGAACACATTTCGCCCGACCTTGTGTCGTAACTGGTTAATTGATACAACTTACTTGTTTAGGTCAAGGCTAAGCAACTTTCATGCACACGTTTACTTTGTGAAGTACATTTATACTCGTGCACTCGAGGTGAGATCATAGTCCCATCTTTCAACAATTTTTATACTTTTAAACTATGGGATGAGAAACATATACGTATCATACTTTTATACTTTGAACACAAGTACGGAAACGAACATTCCACGTGCTAGTTTGAACAAAAAGCCTCAATTCAATTATCATTAGTTACACTTGCAGGGTGTAAACGTGAACTTATATTATGTGATCACATGGGCTTGACGAGCCTCATTCGGACGGTTCGCTACCGTTAGCGGATGAAATATATTTTCGGGTCTAGTGTATGTTCTAACACTACGCAAAGGGTGCAAAACAGTTAAGTCTTGATAATTGGGTGCTCGCGATACAAACAACAACTTTTGGAATGCAAACGATTTATATAATCAACGTTATGGAAATACAAAATCTTGTGGTTCAAAAACAACGTTTACAAACACCTATGATTTCACCAACGTTTTTCGTTGACAGTTTTCTATATGTTTCTCAGGTTCATACATGGCTATTTGATACATGCTTCCGCGTACACTTATACTTGCTTGGAGTCAAGCATACATGCATGCACTTTGATTACTTACTTGGAGTCAAGCATACGTACATACATACGCTAGTGATAGCACCTTTGGTTTCAAACATTTTGTTTACATACTTACGCTATTTATAGCAACCGTGATTTTAAACTACTTATGTGCAAGTTATTTCATTTATACTTTATACCTTTTTAAACTTAAACTTGTTGTCGAGCAGTTTTGTAAACTAAACTTTGCAAGTCTTATACGTTTCAAATGAATGCGACATAATTTCGGTCAAACGAGTCTCAAATAGGGACTGCGACCACGTAACGTGTAACGACCCGCACTTTTTCGATCATTCTATACTTATAAGATTAATATTTACATAAATTAAACCTTACCAACATGATAAGCAATCCAAATTGTCGAGACTTATGTTTTTCGAAAAGAGATTTACACAACGTTTGACCGTCTAGTTTGACCGATGATATCACGAACTATACAATATATGATAATTATACGTTTGTATATATATATGTATATATACATGTTTAACATGATTTAAGGATGTTTTAATACCTCATTTTGTATTAATAACAATAAGTTATAAGTATATTTTGAAACTACTAACTTAAGTTTTCAAAACGATAACCATACGTAACGTTATTTGACATAAATACTTATAACATATAATGTTTATACATATATCGTATAAGTAATGTATTTAATCACTTTTAAAGACTTAAATACATAAAATCATATAAGTGTATTCACAAAAGATAGCTATATTTGAATCCTCATTCCATTTTTCACAAAATTTCTATACGTATACCTAGAGTATTTATACTCGTATCATACCTAGCTTCTATACATATTTACTATTGGTATATACACATCAAATCACCACCTAACCAGCCCTTGTTACTACCCTAGGTATAAGGTAATTGCTTTTGAATGATTGTAAGACTAATTACAAAAATACAAACTAAAATTTTGTCCATGTATCCTTATGAAACACGTTTTTATGTAGTATATATGTATCATCATTTTCATTCATTTTAACTTCAAATTTCTTAAGCTAAACACACACTCTTTCTTAACCTTTGAACTCCATAACAATCCAGCAAGAAACCTTAAAAATCTAGCCATAAAAACCTTACTTAAACACCATAAGAAAACCATACAAAAACACTTCAAGAAATCCTTCCAAGAACACAAACTTACTTCCAATCTTTCATCCACTTCCATCACCCTTTTGATTCTAGCTTCTTACTCCTCTTTTACAGCAATCTTGTCCAAGGAACTTGAGGTAGTAACTATGTTCATAACCTTATTCGATTCATATATATATATAGCTATCTTATTTTGTGGTATAAAAATTTAACAACAAGAACATAGTTTGAATGTTTTCGAACTTGTTTGCAAACTAAATAGATCCTTCTAACTTAACTTTTAAAATACTTCAAGACCTGTAATATAACTTAAGTATATGCTAATTTAACAAGGTATAACTTGGTTTTTCAAAGAATACCTTAAAAACTGTTTTTACGACGTCAGAGTGTAACCGGGGACTGTTTTGGGTTGGATAATTAAAAACCATCTTAAATTTTGAATTGGAGGTTTATTTTCTGGAAAAATGATTTTTACTATGAATATGATAACACATAAAAATTTCATGATTTAATTCAAAGTATAAGTATTTTTAGAAAAATAATCATTTAAGGTTGTTTAAATAAAGGAAAATGTTTAACTTCATAGGTTTCACTAAACTTTCACCTATGCCGTGTGATTTTGAATACAAACTAAGATATTTACAGTTCATAGTCTTAAAGAGGAACTCGATCCAAGGAGATGGCAAGTTGAATCAACGAAAACGGATTTGTATCGAAGAAACTATGACCGAAACAAAATTGGTTATCCAAGACTTGTTTAACTTCGGGATTAATTGGGAAAAATTAAATAAAATCACATATTTCTAAGATAACATGATATTTTATATATATGTACTTATAATTCAATTTTATATGGTTCAGGATCACCCGTAAACATTAAGAGAAGATTAATCATAAGATCCCATGTTTGTACGCAACACGTCATTTGACAACACCGGTACTTTATGTACGCAACACGTCATTTGACAACACCGGTACCGTGGGTCAAGATTAATCTCGACCAATACATATACGATGGGGTTTTATTTATTTCGTTGGGGGTTTTATTTATTTCATTGCGGGTATATTAAACATCTAAAAATGAACCATTAAAATTGAATTACTAACAACGAACTGCTAACTACGGACTAAGGAATTATTCAAAGTATTAAAAGTATAACAAGTATATATATGTGACGTTTGTTTAAAAAGAAAAGGTATTGATATATTATATATGGATAGGTTCGTGATATCAACCGGAGACCAAGTCAAATTATATATATATATCTTCAAGACGAAAGTGAGTATATAGTCCCACTTTTAAACTCTAAATATTTCGGGATGAGAATACATGTATTTTATGTTTTACAATATGGACACAAGTAACTAAAAAATTTATTCTACGTTGAGTTGTACCACTGGCATACTTTCCTGTAGCTTGGTAACTAATATTTACAGCGGTATTGTAAACGCGAATCCTGTTGATAGATCTATCGGGCCTGACAACCCCAACCGGACTGGACGACCAGTATTCAACGGTTGCACAGTACTTCGTTTCGTGACTACACTTGGTACAGTGTAGTAAGATTTCATATTAAAGGGAATATGCGACGTGATTAATTGTTAAGTATGGTTATCAAGTGCTCAACCACTTAGAATATTTTTATTAAACTGTTTATATACGAAATCTTGTGGTCTATATATATATTTCTGCCGGCACTAAACCTATATCTCACCAACTTTATGTTGACCTTTTAAAACATGTCTATTCTCAGGTGATTTCTAAAAGCTTCCGCTGCATTATGTTGAATTTGAGCAGGATCTTGCGTACGCATATTTGTGTCAAAAATAAGACTGCATATCCAAGAACTTGTGTTGTAAAATATGCTAGAAATCGTGTTGTTATCATCATTTGTAAAGTTTGTAAGTCGAAGATTATCGCTAAACGATAATCATCTTTATTTCGTCCAAAGCTTGTATCAAAAATAAGAATCATGGTTTGTAATGTATAATATATGCAGTTTTTCTTTTAAAAATGTCGCATATAGAGGTCAATACCTCGCAATGAAATCATACGTTATCTAACACGTTCTTACGGTTAAGGACGGGTTATGACATGTGGTATCAGAGCGGTGGTCTTAGCGAACCAGGTTTGCATTAGTGTGTCTAACTGATAAGTCGTTAGGATACATTAGTAAGTCTGGACTTTGACCGGGTCTGATTTAAAAACCATTGCTTATCATTGTTGGTTAAAATTTATATGTAAATATTATGTAGTACTAATGGGTTAGTTGTTGTGTGATAGATGTCGGGCTCAAAACTTGTTATCACATTCAGCGACTCCGAACCAGAATCTTCAGATGGTGTTCCAGTCATTAACCTATCCGATGACGAAAATAATATCTTTGGGGAAGACTCACAAATTCCGGATGAACCGACTATAGAGAACCCGGAAAGTGAACCCGAGGAGGAAAGTGAACCCGAGGAAGAAATACAGGAAATTACAAAAGAAGAGTTCGAACTAGGAAAGAAACGAAAGGCTAATGAATTAGAAAATTCAAATCCTGAGTTTAATAAGGATGATGTGGCACCAACTTCACTAGACACTACCACCCCTATTCCCGCTATTCCTATTCGTTCTATCCCGGCATCCAGTTCTTCAGTCCCACAGCCAAAATATAGGCAGACAGCCAGGATAAGCGTTAAGCGATTCTTTGAACCTAAACGTCCTAGAAAATAGACCAAATGATGCGCTGCCGTATTAAACCATGAGATCATATAATGTTTTGTATAATATTATTAGCGTGGTTTGTTTAATGTTCGATGTAAGATAAGCATATGTAAAATAGTGAAGTGTGAAATGCAATAATTTTCCATGGTTAAGTATTATTTAGATGGTAGTAATTGATTCTGTACTAAGCTATTAAGTATGGACATTAACGGGTAGGTACTACCCTAGATATAATTATAAAATGCTAATAAGAAGAAAAGGCTTTTATAATAATACCTGGTTCATATTATTAATAAGCTATAATGTACTGTAAATATACACTACATCTATAATATTCCATGTGAATAATTATTTTCTTTTCATTCTTATAGAAGAATATGGCGCGATTGAACCAAATGACGGAACAAGAAATCCAGGAACTCATAAATCAGCGAGTGAACGACAGAATGTTATGGGTCGAGGCTGCAAGAGGTGCTGCAGTTAACCCAAATCCTCATGTAGGATGCACCTACAAGACGTTTCAAGCTTGCAAGCCCTCATCATTCTGTGGAACGAAAGGACCGATTGGTTTAACCCGGTGGATAGAAAAGATGGAGACTGTGTTTAAAATAAGTGGTTGTGTTGAAAAGGACATGACCAAGCATGCATCGTGCACTTTACAAGATAGTGCACTCACGTGGTGGAAAAATTATGTGAAGGCTGTAGGAGGAGATGTAGCTTATGATACTCCTTGGGAAGAATTCAAAACAATGTTAATCAACGAGTATTGTCCAAGGAACGAGGTTAGGAAGTTGGAAGATGAATTACGAAGCCTGAAGGTTGTTGGTACTGAAATCACCAACTACAATCAGCGATTCATGGAATTAGTTTTGCTATGTCCTGAATTGGTTCCAACCGAAGAACGGAAGATTGAAATGTACAAAGATGGTTTGCCCAAAAAGGTCAAGGCAAATGTTACAGCATCGAAACCTAAGACAATTCATGAAGCTATAACTATGGCAAACGAGCTAATGGATCAGGTCATCATGGATAAGAAAGTATCCAATACTGATGTGAAGGTATCAGGTAACAAAAGAAAGTGGAATGGAAATTATGATCGAGGTAACCAACAACAATCTTTTAAGAAACAAGAAAACACGCAAAGTGCGGGTAGTGGTTTAAGCTTTGGTTATAAAGGATAAAATCCTTTATGCAACCGATGCCACAAACATCACTCTGGTTACTGTAATGTGGTATGCAACAAATGTAATCGAAAGGGTCATCTTGCTGAAGATTGTAGGGCTCTCGTTACAAATACAAATGGTACCAAGACTCCTGCCACCAATGCAAATAGAACTGCTTTGGCTACCATTACTTGTTATGGGTGTGGAAAACAAGGTCACTATAAGAGCCAGTGTCCGAATCCAGAGAAGAATAATGGATCTGCACGTGGAAGAGCATTTGTTATTAATGCTAGAGAGGCGTGTGAAGACCCGGAGCTTGTTACGGGTACGTTTACCATTAATAACTTATCCGCATCTATTATATTTGATACTGGTGCCGATAGAAGTTACGTGAGTAGAGGCTTTTACGCTAAATTGAATTGTTCATCATTACCTCTAGATGCTAAGTACATGATTGAGTTAGCTAATGGTAAACTAATTAAAGCCGATAAAATTTGCCGTGATTGTAAAATAAATTTAGCCGGAGAAACATTTAAAATTGACTTAATACCCGTAGAATTAGGAAGTTTTGATGTAATAATCGGCATGGACTGGATGTCCAAAGTAGGAGCTGAAGTTGTGTGTGCCAAGAAGGCAATTCGCATTCCTTGTAAGGATAAAATGCCGGTGATGATTTATGGAGAGAAGGGTAACTCAAAGCTAAAACTCATTAGTTATTTGAAAGCTCAAAAGTGCTTGAAGAAAGGGTGCTATGCTATCTTAGCACATGTTAATAAAGTCGAAAAGAAAGAAAAAGATAAGTGCATCAACGACGTGCCTGTGGCAAGAGATTTTCCTGAAGTTTTTCCGGAAGAGTTGCCGGGATTACCTCCATTTAGATCTGTAGAATTTCAAATAGATTTAGTACCAGGAGCTGCACCAGTTGCCCGTGCTCCATATAGACTTGCACCGTCCAAGTTAAAAGAACTTTAGAGTCAGTTAAAAGAATTACTGGATCGTGGATTCATACGACCAAGTACTTCACCGTGGGGAGCTCCAATTTTATTTGTTAAAAAGAAAGATGGATCTTTTAGGATGTGTATAGATTATCGTGAATTAAATAAGTTAACTATCAAGAATCGGTATCCACTACCGAGAATTGATGACTTATTTGATCAACTCCAAGGATCATGTGTGTACTCGAAAATTGACCTAAGATCGGGCTATCATCAATTACGCGTCAAAGAAGAAGATATACCAAAAACTGCTTTTCGGACACGTTATGGTCATTATGAATTTTTGGTCATGCCGTTTGGGTTGACAAATGCGCCAGCTGTATTCATGGACCTCATGAATCGAGTTTGTAGTTCGTATTTAGATAAGTTTGTTATTGTTTTCATTGATGATATTCTTATCTATTCCAAGAGTGAGCAAGAGCATGAGCAGCATTTAAGGTTGATATTAGAGTTGTTGAGAAAAGAACAGCTATATGCTAAATTTTCTAAGTGTGCTTTTTGGTTGAAAGAAGTGCAATTTCTTGGCCACGTTGTTAGTAGCAAAGGAATTCAGGTTGATCCAGCAAAAATTGAAGCCATTGAAAAATGGGAGACTCCTAAGACACCAATGCAGATACGCCAATTTTTGGGTTTAGCCGGTTATTATAGAAGGTTTATTTAAGATTTTTCCCGAATAGCTAAGCCGTTGACAGCGTTAACACAAAAAGGGAAGAAATATGAATGGACTTCTGAGCAGGAGAGTGCATTTCAATTACTAAAGAAGAAGTTAACTATGGCGCCTATTTTATCGTTACCAGAAGGGAACGATGATTTTGAAATATATTGTGACGCTTCGCGACAAGGTTTTGGTTGCGTTCTTATGCAACGGAAGAAAGTTATTGCATACGCATCCCGACAATTAAAGATTCACGAGCGGAATTATACGACGCATGATCTAGAACTGGGAGCAGTCGTGTTTGCATTGAAGATATGGAGACACTACTTGTATGGGGTTAAATGCACTGTGTTTACTGATCATAAAAGCCTTCAACATATTTTTGATCAGAAACAGTTGAACATGAGGCAACGTAGGTGGGTCGAGTTAATAAATGACTGTGATTGTGAAATTCGTTATCATCCCGGGAAAGCGAACGTAGTGGCCGATGCTCTAAGCAGAAAGGAACGAGAACCAATCCGAGTTCGAGCAATGAACATAAAAATTCGCATGAATCTCAACTCACAAATCAAAGAAGTTCAACAAGAAGCACTCAATAAAGAAAACATAAGAAATGAAATAATGAAGAAGTATGAGAAGCAACTCGTTATACGGGAAGACGGAATTCGATATTTTGCAAATCGTATTTGGGTACCGAAGTTGGGTGGATTAAGGAAGTTGATATTGAATGAGGCACATAAGACAAGATACTCGATACATCCTGGAGTTGGAAAGATGTATCAAGATCTTAAGACACGTTATTGGTGGCCTAATTTAAAGACAGACGTAGCAACATATGTTGGGGAGTGTTTAACTTGTTCCAAGGTCAAAGCAGAACACCAAAAGCCATCAGGGTTACTTCAACAACCAGAAATCCCAGAATGGAAATGGGATGGTATTACCATGGATTTCATCACGAAGTTACCAAAGACTGCCTGGGGTTACGACACCATTTGGGTGATTGTTGATCGTCTCACCAAGTCTGCACATTTCTTGCCTATAAAGGAAACGGATAGAATGGAGAAACTATTACGATTGTATATAAAGGAAGTTGTTTCAAGGCATGGAATACCTATTTCCATTATATCTGATCGTGATAGTAGATTTACCTCACAGTTCTGGCAAGCACTACAGGAGGCACTAGGAACTCGTTTAGATATGAGTACCGCATATCATCCGCAAACAGACGGGCAGAGTGAAAGAACAATTCAGACTCTTGAAGATATGCTCAGGGCATGTGTGATCGATTTTGGAAACGGATGGGATAAGTATTTACCGTTAGCAGAATTCTCGTATAATAATAGTTATCATGCGAGCATTGGAGCTGCGCCATTCGAAGCATTGTATGGAAGGAAGTGTAGATCTCCTATCTGTTGGAATGAAGTAGGAGATCGACAATTAACTGGTCCCGAGATCATACACGAAACGACTGAGAAGATAGTACAAATCAAGGAGAGATTGAAAACAGCCCGTAGTCGCCAAAAGAGCTACGCCGATGTCCGAAGGAAACCATTAGAGTTTCAGGTCGGGGACATGGTTATGCTAAAGGTGTCACCTTGGAAAGGTGTAATACGTTTCGGCAAAAGGGGTAAACTGAACCCAAGGTACGTAGGCCCGTTCAAGATCATCGAACGCATTGGACCGGTAGCTTATCGACTCGAGTTACCGCAACAACTCGCCGGAGTACATAATACCTTTCACGTCTCAAACCTTAAGAAGTGTCTTGCAAAGGAAGATCTCACTATTCCTCTTGAAGAAATCCATATCGACGAGAAACTACAATTCGTCGAAGAACCAATCGAAATCAAGGACCGTGAAGTTAAACAGCTCAAACAGAGCAACATACCGATTGTTAAGGTTCGTTGGAATGCTAGAAGAGGTCCCGAGTTTACTTGGGAACGAGAGGATCAGATGAAACAAAAGTATCCACACTTGTTTCTCGATGACGCAAAATAGGTACAATTTTAAAATTTCGGGACGAAATTTATTTAACGGGGAGGTAATGTAACGACCCGCACTTTTTCAATCATTCTATACTTATAAGATTAATATTTACATAAATTAAACCTTACCAACATGATAAGCAATCCAAATTGTCGAGACTTATGTTTTTCGAAAAGAGATTTACACAACGTTTGACCGTCTAGTTTGACCGATGATATCACGAACTATACAATATATGATAATTATACGTTTGTATATATATATGTATATATACATGTTTAACATGATTTAAGGATGTTTTAATACCTCATTTTGTATTAATAACAATAAGTTATAAGTATATTTTGAAACTACTAACTTAAGTTTTCAAAACGATAACCATACGTAACGTTATTTGACATAAATACTTATAACATATAATGTTTATACATATATCGTATAAGTAATGTATTTAATCACTTTTAAAGACTTAAATACATAAAATCATATAAGTGTATTCACAAAAGATAGCTATATTTGAATCCTCATCCCATTTTTCACAAAATTTCTATACGTATACCTAGAGTATTTGTACTCGTATCATACCTAGCTTCTATACGTATTTACTATTGGTATATACACATCAAATCACCACCTAACCAGCCCTTGTTACTACCCTAGGTATAAGGTAATTGCTTTTGAATGATTGTAAGACTAATTACAAAAATACAAACTAAAATTTTGTCCATGTATCCTTATGAAACACGTTTTTATGTAGTATATATGTATCATCATTTTCATTCATTTTATCTTCAAATTTCTTAAGCTAAACACACACTCTTTCTTAACCTTTGAACTCCATAACAATCCAGCAAGAAACCTTAAAGATCTAGCCATAAAAACCTTACTTAAACACCATAAGAAAACCATACAAAAACACTTCAAGAAATCCTTCCAAGAACACAAACTTACTTCCAATCTTTCATCCACTTTCATCACCCTTTTGATTCTAGCTTCTTACTCCTATTTTACAACAATCTTGTCCAAGGAACTTGAGGTAGTAACTATGTTCATAACCTTATTCGATTCATATATATATAGCTATCTTATTTTGTGGTATAAAAATTTAACAACAAGAACATAGTTTGAATGTTTTCAAACTTGTTTGCAAACTAAATAGATCCTTCTAACTTAACTTTTAAAATACTTCAAGACCTGTAATATAACTTAAGTATATGCTAATTTAACAAGGTATAACTTGGTTTTTCAAAGAATACCTTAAAAACTGTTTTTACGACGTCGGAGTGTAACCGGGGACTGTTTTGGGTTGGATAATTAAAAACCATCTTAAACTTTGAATTGGAGGTTTATTTTCTGGAAAAATGATTTTTACTATGAATATGATAACACATAAAAATTTCATGATTTAATTCAAAGTATAAGTAATTTTAGAAAAATAATCATTTAAGGTTGTTTAAATAAAGGAAAATGTTTAACTTCATAGGTTTCACTAAAGTTTCACCTATGCCGTGTGATTTTGAATAAAAACTAAGATATTTACAGTTCATAGTCTTAAAGAGGAACTCGATCCAAGGAGATGGCAAGTTGAATCAACGAAAACGGATTTGTAACGAAGAAACTATGACCGAAACAAAATTGGTTATCCAAGACTTGTTTAACTTCGGGATTAATTGGGAAAAATTAAATAAAATCACATATTTCTAAGATAACATGATATTTTATATATATGTACTTATAATTCAATTTTATATGGTTCAGGATCACCCGTAAACATTACGAGAAGATTAATCATAAGATCCCATGTTTGTACGCAACACGTCATTTGACAACACCGGTACTTTATGTACGCAACACGTCATTTGACAACACCGGTACCGTGGGTCAAGATTAATCTCGACCAATACATATACGATGGGGTTTTATTTATTTCGTTGGGGGTTTTATTTATTTCATTGCGGGTATATTAAACATCTAAAAATGAACCATTAAAATTGAATTACTAACAACGAACTGCTAACTACGGACTAAGGAATTATTCAAAGTATTAAAAGTATAACAAGTATATATATGTGACGTTTGTTTAAAAAGAAAAGGTATTGATATATTATATATGGATAGGTTCGTGATATCAACCGGAGACCAAGTCAAATTATATATATATATCTTCAAGACGAAAGTGAGTATATAGTCCCACTTTTAAACTCTAAATATTTCGGGATGAGAATACATGTATTTTATGTTTTACAATATGGACACAAGTAACTGAAAAATATATTCTACGTTGAGTTGTACCACTGGCATACTTCCCTGTAGCTTGGTAACTAATATTTACAGCGGTATTGTAAACGCGAATCCTGTTGATAGATCTATCGGGCCTGACAACCCCAACCGGACTGGACGACCAGTATTCAACGGTTGCACAGTACTTCATTTCGTGACTACACTTGGTACAGTGTAGTAAGATTTCATATTAAAGGGAATATGCGACGTGATTAATTGTTAAGTATGGTTACCAAGTGCTCAACCACTTAGAATATTTTTATTAAACTGTTTATATACGAAATCTTGTGGTCTATATATATATTGCTGCCGGCACTAAACCTATATCTCACCAACTTTATGTTGACCTTTTAAAACATGTCTATTCTCAGGTGATTTCTAAAAGCTTCCGCTGCATTATGTTGAATTTGAGCAGGATCTTGCGTACGCATATTTGTGTCAAAAATAAGACTGCATATCCAAGAACTTGTGTTGTAAAATATGCTAGAAATCGTGTTGTTATCATCATTTGTAAAGTTTGTAAGTCGAAGATTATCGCTAAACGATAATCATCTTTATTTCGTCCAAAGCTTGTATCAAAAATAAGAATCATGGTTTGTAATGTATAATATATGCAGTTTTTCTTTTAAAAATGTCGCATATAGAGGTCAGTACCTCGCAATGAAATCATACGTTATCTAACACGTTCTTACGGTTAAGGACGGGTTATGACATAACGGGACCTAAGTTAGCGGCGCCGTCAATGATGATTTTGTCGGGTCGCTACAGATGGTATCAGAGCGTTGGTTGTAGGGATCTAGGATGTGCATTAGTGTGTCTGACAGAGTCGTTAGGACGCATTAGTGAATCTAGACTACAACCAGATAGTTAGTCATTGCATTCTGACATACATTTGCTATAGATAGCATTATTTGACTACTTGTGTATTATACTTGAATCATTCTTAGGCAAACTTCTTAATGGTACCAAGCTTTCATCATACGAACTCGTATTCTGCAACTTTCTGGTAGCACACATAAATTCATGATTCACACGCGTAAGGATGACGACGACTTCATTAGTCACACTTGTTCGGGAACTCTGTCTCCCAAATTGTTATTCGCCACCGTTTCAACTTACTATCGGTGTCACACCGGTGTTCCTCACTATCTATCGTTTCTTGTTACTACCATCACTACTCTAGGTGAGTATCGTCATCACTATTTATCACTACGGTTGCGTACTACTCGTTATCATGATTCGTTACTCTTTTCATACCTAAATACATTATTATTTGACTTGAACCGCATGGACGTGAACAATCATTTATACACTTCCCTCGGGGAACGCTTCTATAGAGTTGCACTAATTCTTACGATTAATACGAGTCACGTTTGAGACGTCGTTACACTTTGTTCATTTTAAATCTTCACGATTACAAGAACTTGATTTTATGGAGTGATGTGAGAATGGAGGTATGAGTTAGCATAATATAATGACACTCGATCAATGTGGTTATATTATGGTAAGCCATACCAAAGTTCTAATGACTCGTGATGGTGATTGGACTCGATCAACCTAATCACCACCATGTGCCATGTACATGACTTCATTTTTATTTTTTCTTGTTTGGATATCCGAAAACTCCGAGAATATTGATAACAACCATACCTGGGAACATCGTCGATTATTTTCGAACCATATTTATGCTTCCGAATGAATGACAAATTCTTCCGACTTCAAACATACATTACACATGTATACTATCTCATCTTCGCGCAGTTTTATCGACGAACTACAAAATGTTTGGTATGCTCATATCGAGGCGGAAACTTCTCTCGCCTTATACTCGTACTTCCGTTTAAGGAAATCTTTATTCTAAATTCTCAATGGAGAGAGAGACTTTTCACGTTATACTAGTATTCGCCACGAGGGTGAATAGTCCTAAGGAACGTTTTTCAGAACCCGATAAGAAACATGCTCTAACGAACATTTTCGGAAACCGATAAATCTTCCGCGGCGCGAAATTCTTGAGAAACAGAAACTTGTTCCAACAAACATTTTCAAGTCCTAACAAACTCTTTCAAACATACCTTAATGAAATGTACCTCGTTTCGGATCGAGATCCTCATTTCACTTCTAAATTTCGGGGTGCCTTACAAAAAGTCTCGGGACCACATTTAGACATAAGTACCGCGTGTCATCCATGAACCGACGAACAAAGCAAATGTACGATTCGAACCTCGGGAACCATAATACGAATTTGTGTTATCAACCTCAAATTTACTTTAGAAAAGTCTTTGCCCTTAACTAAATTCTCTTACGACAAGGGTTATCATTCAAGTCTTAACGTCACACCTTTTGAAATCTTATGTGACCGGAAACATCATTCTCCTTTTGTAGAACCAAGTAAATGATAATCGAAACACCGGACCTGCACTCATTCATGAAATAACCGTTAAAATCGTTCAAATCTAAGAAAGGCTCGAGACGACTCGTAATCGCCACTATGCCGATGTTAGACGTAAACCTCCCATATTCCATTTGGGTAACCGCGTAACGTTAAAAGTCGCACCTTGAAAAGATGCAATCCGTTTCAGAAAACGTAGAAAGCTAAATCCGCGATATTTTGATCCTTTAAAAATCTTGGGGCGTTTTGGACCCGTTGCTAGCCGTTTAGACTTTTCCGACTCATTTGAGCTACGTTCATCCTACTTTCCATGTGTCGAACTTGAAAAAGTATCTTACCAAACAAGAACTTGTTATTCCTTTTGATGAGCTTACTATCGATGACAAACTCCACTTCATGAGAAAAACCGATTGAAATTTTGAATCGTGAAATCAAACTTTAAAACAACGTAAACTCCCGACCGTCAAAGTTCATTGGAATGTCTAAGAAAGTACCTTCACTCATTCGTGGAATCGGAAACGCTAGGTTTCGGAGAAGAAACAACAACTACTACTTCCAACTAAATTTCGAGACGAAATTTCTTTTAAGGTGTAGGTAATGTAACATCCCGCGTTTTTCCATTAAATTTATTTTAACACCGTCTTTTTTTTTTTGATAATATCTTCCATTATCTAAATTAAAACTTTCGTTAACTAATGTTCTTAATATTTCCGTTATTGGATTATAACACATTCCGTTTACTCTCGCGTGTTTAAAATATCCGTTCGGTTAAATCCCGCACCCGCTTTTAAACTCAAGGGACTATTGGCGTCAAGTGGGCAAACTAGTTGACTAGGTCAACTAGTCAACCCACCACTACCACCACTCATTCACTTCCTCTTCCATTTCTCTCTTTTCTCTCTAGTTACCAAGAAACCATTTTAAACATCTTCAAAGATTCATCATCTAAATCAATTCAAGCAAACAAATATCAAAACAAATTACATATTCGTGATCCTCTCTTCATCCTCTTCGAATTGGTACCAATTTCACTACTTGGGGTAAGGTTTCTAAAAACTCTAGATTTCTCTAAATTCATTTTATATACTTGAAATGGTGTTAGTTAGTGTCTATGGCTCAAGTCTAATATGAATATATGTTTGGTTTGCTCGATTTGTTATTTTTGGAGTAACTAGCATGAACTTGAAATGAGTGTGCTTAATCTTTGATTTTGGATGAGTTAATATTGTTTAAATGTTAAAGTTCATGTATTAAAAGTGTTACTAGCATCATTAGCTTCAAATTGATGTGTAGGTTGATTTAGAAAAGCTTCCTTTACAAAATTGTTGAATTCATGATTTTGGTTAGGGTTTGATGAACTTAAAAACGAGATTTTGATGCATTGAATGCTTGTTAATGTTGTTAGTAAGTATTTAATTGTATTGTATGTTTCATTACCTTCAAAATAATGTATCGTATGTGTAAATTGGATTCCCGAGTTAAGAAATGCGTTTTATGAACTTGAAACTTTAATTTTAAATGTTTAATGATCATTTGATGAGGTTTTCATTGTTGTTAATGATGAATTTGATTCATTAAATGTGTTTAGTTGTGTTCCTCTTTAAATTACCTTTCCAACGATATAAGATACGTGTTTTGAATGTTAACGAGTTAAAAGTTATGATCGTTTGAAGTTGAAATCGCCTAAGTGCTAAACTGCCCAGAAATGGCTGATACGGGTGCAGATGCGGTGCAGATGCGGTGCATCTGCGGTGGTCAATTTTTGTTCAATTCTAAGCATGCTACGCACCCCCGATCAACATGAAACTTGGACAACATGCTCATTTATGATTTCTAAGCTTAGGAAAATAGTTCGGGACCCGACCCGACCCCGTTGACTTTTTCATTGACTTTGACCAAGTTTGACTTTTAGTCAAACTTAACAAAACACTTATGCAATCGTTTTAACATGCTTTCATACTTGATTCTTGCATGAAACTTGATAACGTGACTCACATGCTACATATTCGAGTCGTAACGAGCCATAGGACTAATTGAACACATTTCGCCCGACCTTGTGTCGTAACCAGTTAATTGATACAACTTACTTATTTAGGTCAAGGCTAAGCAACTTTCATGCACACGTTTACTTTGTGAAGTACATTTATACTCGTGCACTCGAGGTGAGATCATAGTCCCATCTTTCAACAACTTTTATACTTTTAAACTATGAGATGAGAAACATATACGTATCATACTTTTATACTTTGAACACAAGTACGGAAACGAACATTCCACGTGCGAGTTTGAACAAAAAGCCTCAATTCAATTATCATTAGTTACACTTGCAGGGTGTAAACGTCAACTTATATTATGTGATCACATGGGCTTGACGAGCCTCATTCGGACGGTTCGCTACCGTTAGCGGATGAAATATATTTTCGGGTCTAGTGTATGTTCTAACACTACGCAAAGGGTGCAAAACAGTTAAGTCTTGATAATTGGGTGCTCGCGATACAAACAACAACTTTTGGAATGCAAACGATTTAGATAATCAACGTTATGGAAATACAAAATCTTGTGGTTCAAATACAATGTTTACAAACACCTATGATTTCACCAACGTTTTTCGTTGACAGTTTTCTATATGTTTCTCAGGTTCATACATGGCTATTTGATACATGCTTCCGCGTACACTTATACTTGCTTGGAGTCAAGCATACATGCATGCACTTTGATTACTTGCTTGAAGTCAAGCATACGTACATACATACGCTAGTGATAGCACCTTTGGTTTCAAACATTTTGTTTACATACTTACGCTATTTATAGCAACTGTGATTTTAAACTACTTATGTCGTAAGTTATTTCATTTATACTTTATACCTTTGTAAACTTAAACTTGTTGTCGAGCAGTTTTGTAAACTAAACTTTGCAAGTCTTATACGTTTCAAATGAATGCGACATAATTTCGGTCAAACGAGTCTCAAATAGGGACTGCGACCACGTAACGGGACCTAAGTTAGCGGCGCCGTCAATGACGATTTTGTCGGGTCGCTACACTTTCCATGTATCGAATTTGAAGAAGTGTTTTGCCGAACCCGAACTCGTCATCCCTCTCGAGGTGCTTACTATTGATGACAAACTTCATTTTGTGGAGGAACCGATTGAAATTGTGGACACCTCCGTCAAGATGCTAAAACAAAGCCGAATTTCGATTGTCAAAGTCTGTTAGAACGCCAAAAGAGGACCCGAGTTTACTTGGGAAAGACAAGATCAAATGCAAAGGAAATACCCTCATCTATTCGCGGATTTAGAAACGCAAGATCTCGAGGAAGAAACAACGACTACTACGCCTACTTAAATTTCGAGACAGAATTTCTTTTAAGGAGTAGGTAATGTAACATCCCGCATTTTTCCGTTTACCTTCCGTTATACTATTTTAAAATCCGTTATATAATTATAACATCTTCCGTTAATACGCGTTTTAAAATATTCCGTTTAGGTAATTCACGCACCCGCTTCAAACTTGAGGGACTAAACTTGCCAAGAGGCCATAGTCTTGACTAGGTCAACTAGTCAACCATGACCTCTCATCCATTCATTTCACCTCATTTTTTCTCTAATACTTCAACTTTTCTCTCAAACTCCAATTCAAAGAATCATCATCTATTTCCAATCTAGCAAGTGTTTCACAAAACAAATTACATATTTGGAATCCTTGCATCTTCCTCTTCAATTCCATATCGATTTCATCAAGTTTGGGTAACTTTCTAAAATCACTAGATTCTTTGTTCTTGATGTTTATAACTTATAAAGGTGTTAATTAGTGTCTATGGCTCAAGTCTAACATGAATATATGATTTATATGCTTGTTCTTGTCATTTTGATGTAACTAGCTTAAACTTGAAATGGGTGTGTTTGATCTTGAGATGTGGATGCTTAAGTGTTGTTAGATGTTAAAATTGCATGTATTAAATGTGTTACTAGCATCACTAGATTCAATTTGATGTGTAGGTTGATTAAGAAAACTTCACTAACATGATTATTGATTTTGTGATTTTGAGTTAGGGTTTGATACGAGTAGAGTGAACTTTTGATGCATTAAATGCTTTGCAATATTGTTTGTAAGTGTTTAGTTGTATTGTATGAGTAAATACCTACAAAATGGCGTATCATATGTGTGCATTAATTTCCCGAATCATCTAAGTGCATTTATGAACTTGAAAACGTTTATGGTGAGCATTTAATGAGCTTTCAATTTGGTTTTGGTTATTGTAAGTGATAATTTTGGTTGAGGAAATGTGTTTAGTTGTATTCCTCATTAAATTACCTTTCCAACGATGTATGGTATGCGTTTTAAGTGTTTACGGATCATTTGTTATGATAAAAAGAAGTTTGGTTCGAGACTTGTCAAGTTTTTTTTAAGCAGTTTCACTGAATCAGATAGGGATGCGGCGCATCTACCTTGGATGCGGCGCATCTACCTTGGATGCGGCGCATCTGCTACTGATGTGGCGCATCACTTGCTGATGCGACGCATCTGAAGGCTGCTGTCCAAAATTTTTTATTTTTTTTTCGTTTAATTCCCGCTATGATATACATGTCCGATTAACATGAAACTTGGCCAACATACTTATATATGCTTATCTTTCATAGAAAAATTGTCGGATACCCGACCAGACCCCGTTGACTTTGACTTTGACCAAGTTTGACTTTTAGTCAAACTTAACCAAATGTTTAAGAAATCGTTCTAACATGCTTTTATACTTATACCTTACATGAAACTTGACAATTTGACTCATATGATATATAATCGAGTCGTAATGAGCCATAGGACTAATTGAACATCTTTGACCAACCGTGTTTACCGTTATTGATACAACCTACTTGTTTAGGTCAAGACTAGCAATTGTCCTTGCACACGTTTACTTGTGAAGTACTTTATTACTCGTGCACTCAAGGTGAGATCATAGTCACACTTTACTCTTTTAAACTTACATTGGGATGAGAAAACATAAACGTTTTATTTTACAAAGTGAACACAAGTATGAAAACAAACATTCTACATACGAGTTAGAACAAAAATCCTCAATTCAATTATCATTAGTTACACTTGCCGGGTGTAAGCGAGAACTTATGTTGTATGGCCATATGGGTTTGACAAACCCTCATTCGGACGGTTCGCTACCGTTACTTCGGATGAAATATATTTTCGAGAAACAGTGTATGTTCTAACACTATTGTGATGAGGTTCTATGGAAGGAAAGTTAAGCCTTGATAATTGGGTGCTCATGATAACAATTTTTGGAATGGTTAACTATTATTGAAATGTTATAAATCTTGTGGTTCATTTGTACTTACTTACTTAAACCTATGATTTCACCAACGTTTTCGTTGACAGATTTCTATGTTTTTCTCAGGTCCTTGAACGTTTTGTGATACATGCTTCCGCTCATTATTTTGATACTTGCATTGGATGTCGAGTATATATGCATACATGGAGCGTCTTTTGGCTACTTTTAAATTGTGTCGCATAGGTTTCATTTGTACTTATAACGTAACTTGTGGTTGAACTATTCTTGTAAACTTTGAAACAATCTTTACATTTGAAATGAATGCGACATACTTTTGGTCAAACGTTGTTTTAAAGACTTATGACCACGTAACGGGACCTAAGTAGACGGCGCCGTCAATGACGATTTTGTCGAGTCGCTACATTGATGAACTATAAAACTTAACGAATGTAAAATTATATAGATCTGACCAGAATTTTGATAAGAAAACCGATCTGAATGAAACATGGCGTATTCGTTAGCGTGGTCCCACGGATGGCGCCATTTGATCGAACCTAAATATGCAAGTAATAGATTCGAGTGCTTGATTTTAGGAAAAAGGATTGATCCATTGTTTAATCTCCAATAATTGTGCAAACCCGATTGAAATCTAGATTTCAAGGGCGTTAAACAATGAATGGACTAATCTACTCAATTTTTTTTTTTTGAACGGCACTAATCTACTCAATTAGATTGAGTAATTAGTATCTAGGAATGTAGAGAGATAAAATGGATCTCTTCTTCGATGAAGATGATGATGAAGAGAGAGAAAGTAGATCTCTCCATGCTTCATGTAAAGTGTGTGTGAATGAAAGGATCCAGAGCCCTTTTGATGGATAGTGGATGGTCTTTATTTATAGGCCAATGTGGTAGTACAAAGTGTAGTACATGTGTACATTTGTAGCGCACATGTAACCTTGTCTGCTGGATCTTTGACGGTTCCAACCTACTCATTACGTGCCTACTTATTTCGTGTCGGATCACTTCGTGTCAGCACGGCTTGTTTCGTGTCGGATCACTTCGTGTCGGCACGACTTGTTTCGTGTCGGATTACTTCGTGTCGGCACGACTTGTTTCATGTCGGATCACTTCGTGTCGGCACGACTTGTTTCGTGTCGGATCACTTCGTCCCAGCCATTTGGTCCCGTTCGGATTTTGGTCCCTGCCAGGTTTGCTCAAGTATCGCTTAAAATATATAATTCTTATCAGAATAAGAGTTATTTGATACGAATCCAATATGCGTATCATCAGGCGGGGCTCGAAAACAAATAATAAACCTAACGACGTAACTGGAATAAAAGCTAACCAAACTCGAGCAGCTAACTAAAAATCCTTTTTAGTTACTCCGTATAAAAGTTCTTTACTTTTTTGTTCAAGTACAACAAAGGCAAAGGGTTGTTCATAAAAATTGATCTAATCGTATTGCTTACACGGTTGCTTGTAGCCTTGGATCCCTAAAGTGTCGTTCGTCACGATTATCCAAATTCCCCCAAATCAACACATCTCCCCAAACCCTAGCATCCCCAAATATTAACAAAATCAATTACTGTAATTCACTGTTATTTAAATTTCAGAAAATTCACAAATCATGGGGCATATATCAATAGAATCTGCGAAAACAGTGTTAGAGGTAGCGGAAGTCGCATTTAAAGCCGTTGATTTATCTCATCACCATCAATATAAAAACGGATATGAACCTAAATCAGGCGATAAAAAGCAAGAATTGGATAGTAAAGATAAGGAATTAGAGGGTTTAAGATTAGAGAATCAACGTCTTAGAGATTTACTCGAACCGAATCTTAAAACTTCTTCAGAATATATCCGAATCACCTTGCTTATTAGAGGATTGTCCTCCTGATGTATGTGCTATAATAATAATAATAATAATAATAATAATAATAATAATAATAATAATAATAATAATAATAATAATAATAAGTTATTATTATATACTTACATACATGCTGTTTATATATACATATGTAGATACAGATGATTTGTTGATGTGTTTGGATTGGAATAAATAAGGCTGTTAGGTTTATTAGGAGAATTGTGAATCTAAATTCTTAACTGCTATTGCTCAATTTATGTCAAATTTTTCAAAAAGGTAGTATGAGTAGAGGGTGCGCATAATGCACAATTCACTCCCGGTACCAGGTCTCGCGATCGTGGGCTTGATTGCCCGAGGTTTTACCTTTTCGGGGACTTGATTACCCGAGGTTTTACCTTCTATGGGGAGTCAATGTGCTCGTTTACATGAGAGTTTCCTCGCTTACCAAAAAAAAAAAACCGCTATTGCTCCATAGAAACTACATCAAAATATTAGATGAGCCCTACACATTGGATAATCGAATACTAGCTTCTTTAAAGTCTGAGAGTCTATTATATACTCTCTCCGTCCCAAATCTATTGTCCATAGACAAAAAACACACAGTTTTTCGTGAATGTTTTTTCCTTAACATATAGTCACATTAATTTTCTACACATGGTTATTTTGCATACACTAATGAGTAATCTCACTGCAGCTGCATACTCGTATAATGGATACAGTAGAATCTCCAAATTTTCTGAGTCATTTGAAGACTCTACGTGACGAATCAGTTAATGAAATACCTGGTACCATTTTTTCATGATGCCTCAGTTTATTTGTTTCTTTTAGGTCATAAGAGTTTAATGTTGTTTAATTCATTTTGGCTGCAGAAATTAATTACATTGTGTTGATTTGATTTTCCCTTGTTAGGATTGGATCTTCGTGTAGATGAAATTATGATTAATGTGGGGTGTGAAGAACCAAGTTTATGGATTTGGGTGTCTGATGAAATGGTGCATGGTAATGCGGAAGAGAAAAGTGGGATTGATAACGAGAATTATGTAGTTATTACCCAGGAACAGGTTGTGGATGGTATTGCCAACTTTATGGCTAGATGTGTTCTGTTAAACCCAAAAGCTAAGGTACAATCACTTAACTGTTTGTTCATGTTTCTGAATTTACTTACTAATAAGTTGCTTAGACCATTTGCAGTGGTGGCTAGTTGTGGGTGCTACCTTAGCACTGGCGTACTGCAAATTGTTATCCCACTACTATGTAGTGATTTCTACGACTCTGTGTCGTGGCCTGCTAATTAATTTAATCTATATAGCTAAAAGTCTAAAACAACTACATTTAGTAAATTAAAACAAAATATAAGTTAAGAATTATGGGAACAATATATAAAATTTACGTATATCTTCAAGTATGTGAACTTAAATTTGAAATGATTTAAGAAAATTTATTTGGTTTCACTGTTCAAATAATTTGGTTTAACTTAACATCAGAAAATATGTAAAACAAAGCCCAAAAGACTGTCCCAATGTAGCCTACCTACAAACCCTAAAATTCGTTTCAGTTAAATTCATGGTTGGTTTTGTTTTCACGTCCATTTTTAAACGTGAAATTTTTTAACTTTCATCAGTGGTGAATATTTGATCAAATGGTTATTGGTAAATCATTTATCAAACAATGGAAAATGGAGTACAAAAAAAACAAAGCTCGTGGGGGCCATGATTTTGCTCGTTTTGCACGTGGTACCCACCACGACGAATGGTGACGACGAGCCGCACACCGGCCGTCGTCACTTGTCCACTAGAACCACAACGACCTCATTGCAACTTGTCTTTAGTCATCAACTTCACAATGTTTAACGCCATTCTTCTTTTAAATGCAGAATTTGACACCTGAGGAGATGCAGAGGAGTAAGTTTGCTGTTTTCGTTTAATCCTTGAAATGATGTCTACTCGTGACTTTCACTACTTTTCTTTGTATCTTCTCGAGATTGAATTTTTGATAATACCCATGTGTATATATATATATATATATATATATATATATATATATATATATATATATATATATAGGGGCAGGATCAATGGGGAAGTAACCAATCGGGGGAAGCAGGGGGAAGCAAAAAATTTTTTTTTTTTTCGTTTTTTTAAAATTTTTTTTTTTTCCGGCATCAAGATCACACGAAAATATGAACATTTAGAAGAGACACTTCGTGATGAATGTTATTATTTAGGCGGGAAAACGATCGACATAAATAACATTCAAGATAATATTGTTCGTGAAGAATATGAACGTTTTTTTTCTTCATGTTTTGTGAAGTAAAATTTAGCCCGATTTAGAGTTTAGGGTTTAGGGTTTAGGGTTTGGTGTTTTGGGTTTATTCCATAAACATAAACCCAAAACACCAAACCCTAAACCCTAAACCCTAAACTCTAAACCGTTCGTGTTAAAAACTCGATCTAAATCCTAAATCTAAACCCTAAATCTAAACCCTAAACCCTAAATTTCTAAACCCTAATATCTAAACCCTAATATCTAAACCCTAATATCTAAACCCCAATAGCTAAAACCTAAAAATACGCTCGAAAAACACGATAATTGTTATATATTACTTCTTCGAGCATTTTCCCGCCAAAATAAAAACATTTATCACAAAGTGTCTCTACTAAATGTTCATATTTTCATTTCATCTATAATGTTCGTGAACAAAGTTTTTTCAAAAAACGAAAAAAAAAAAAAAGTTTTTGCTTCCCCCCGCTTCCCCCCGAATGGTTACTTCCCTCTTGATCCTACCCCTATATATATATATATATATATATATATATATGTTACTCTAAGATTGAATTTTTGAGAATTTATAATGAAAATGATATTTATAATGGTAGATAATAAGATCAGATCACGTGGAGTTTGAATTTGAAGAAGATGAGAACCTATAGATTGCTGTTCTGACTAACAGTCTAATCGTAGGATGTACATTATATCTTTTCTACTTCTCCATATTCAGTTTGTTTATATATGACTTAAGTTCCAAACAATTTATGGTATAAGAAATAGCACGTCAATGAAGATGAACACGAATATCCACGGATTAAAACATTTCTTCTTGTTCTTGATCTTCAACTTCATGCTCAGTTTAACTTATGCACTTGCTGGGGCTTCTTATATTTTGAAAACTTGACATGATTAACAAATTTGTGTTGTCAAATGTTCGTCTGTGCTTTAAATTATGATCTACATGTTCTAATACTTTGAATCCGCAGAGCTGACTAAGGCGTTGGGTGGCATGAGCAAGTTTGAGAAGTTGCTAGAAATATGGCATGCTGGCCAACTTTTCTATTTGATGGCAACCTGGGGTCTTGCTATAGCAGGGTGAGTGCTTACTCTTTTTTACACTTTCCTTTCTGTTAGATTTGAAATTCAAATAAATAACATGGTGACTTGACAACATTCTATATATACACTCATAAAAATACCCAAGTCAATAAATGCATTACAAGTCTTTTTTGAAAGTCAAACTCACACACCCACCTAATACTAACAGGAATATATACACCACGAAATGTCCTAAACAGGACTCGAACCCTTTGAAAATTTCATTTTTCTTTATATGGATCAAGTCTGTCAGAATATTTTAAACGATATGAAACTATTTCTCGGTTTGAACTTCAAGTTCTTCATGAATCATGATTTTGATTAAAATCAAACATACGATGAATACATTTATTAACCAACAAGTTTGTTCCATGATGACGTGTAATATGTTGAGCTTTACTTTCTCAGATTGTACCAGAGTAGAGCAGTGTTGAGAGTTGCTGCTAGGGGAGTCCATGCAACAAGCAAAGTTGCTATGAGGGTTCTTTAAGTTGTAAATTCTTGATGCCTCTTTGACATTAAAAATGTAAATATTTGAAAGTAACGTCATTGCATCTTCCCTTTAACAATGTGGTTTTCGCTTGTATTCTCCTTGTAGATTTGATTGCTTAACATTTGAAATGACATTGTAAATATATGATTCGCTTGTTGTGTAATACCTTTTTATTCGCCTTTTGAATGCTTTTTGTTCACATAATCAATTTTTAGAGGATTAATTAAGGTTGGTTTTGGTCTATAAGCTTATATATGCCTATGAGTTGGCAGTGTCCTGAAGTTGGAGATTAATCTGCTAGAACTACCGCAATGAAGAATGATAGATTAAAGATTGTTTAATAAAATATTTTAGATGGGAGGTGATACTCACACACCAGTTTTTGATCCATATACACTTTTTACCATAAAACTTACAATTATATCCTTAAATTTATCTTGGGACTTGAACATCTATTATTGTAAGTAATGACATAATAGTTAATTAGGTGTGTATGGATCAATATTGAGTGTGTGAGTATCATCTCCCATTTTAGAGTAATTGTCTTCATGAATTTACTGACAAAGATATGTAAATTTTTACATAAAAATGTGAAGGAACCTTCTGCAATCTGAGCACGTTACCTACATAATTTTGAAATAATTTTTTCTTGTCTACACTTTACGAATAGGCTTGAATTGAGTATACACGTTTTCTTACTTTCTTTAGTAGGTCTGGTTAGCTTTAGTGGTTCACATTCTTATATCTTCGTAAGGGAGTACTTTCTCTCCTTAATAGTCGAGCTATTTTGTTCCATTCAAAAAGCCCATTGACTAGAGTGGCAACATAAGATGATCTAACCTCAACTAACGAGAGTGTAGATGCTCGACCTGAGACATAGGGATTCTTAGACCGGAACGGAACAAAGGGAAAGCCTAACTCCCAAAATGATTATCAAAGTATCCAACCTCTCGGTCCGGTTAGCATAAATAGACCATATTAGCATAAATAGACCACAAGAGAAGAGATTTCAAATTCAAAAACATATTCGAGTGGACATAAAAAATGATCGTAGATTGTTGCATCGTGTTAGATTGCATAAATCTAGTAAAAATATTTGACGTATATAATAATTTTATTAAAATACTTTATCCATCTAGAGCTTTTGGCCCATCATAAACAATCTTTATTGTTTTTCTCTTGATTTTAACGTATATGCAACAATAAAATACAAATACAAATATACGTATATTTATAACTTCTTAAAAAAAAAAAAAAAAAAAAAAACTATAAACCATCTTATCGCAAAAATATTTTATCTTTTAATTCTAGAAGTCATCTACGCATGACGGTCCCTTACAATTTAGAGATCACGGGTTCAAATTCATAACTCCATGTAGCCACAGAGACCTAGTCGCTTTAGGATTAGTCGGTTAATAAAGCGGGTCAGAAATCAGATATAACAAAAGAAAAAGATTTTAGAAGTCATCTATGTTTATTACCATTACCATACTATCTATTAGACAAAACGTTACGAATAGTACCGAAGGCATTTTCGGCCTTTCACCCTTTTCCCATTTTTTCCCAAAAAAAGCCTCACACTTTGTTCAAAAATTAAAATCGACCCCCCAACCAGGGGGTAAAGTGTCAAATCAAACCAACGAGCTTCTAGCTCAGTGGTACCCGATGCCTTTGATCACTGGGCCCACAGTGGAGGAAGCTTTGACACAAGAAAGGCGCAAGTTCGATTCTCAGTCTGGGCGCTCCGCATGGAATTATTTCTCCTCCGGGGGGAATTTGTGAAGTGTTTTCGGGGGTCTAGCTAGCTGGGGTAAAAATTGCTCTTGCCGCCACTGTGGGTACTGGGAGGAGGTACTTTTCCGACACAGGTCTTTTTCGGAGTGAGATTGGTGGGTGCTACGGCACACAGGGTTAGCGTGTCCCTGCCATATATACACGTTTTGACACAAGTGTCAAATCAACATTTTCGTAAAAAATCTTAAATAAACTCCGCTAAAATATTCAACGGGTCATATCTTCTCGCCCGCAACGAGTAAATTTTTGACGACACCATCGTTAAACTCGAAATAACTTTACGAACACAATGTCACTAACTATACGCAAAACAGACGCTTTTTAAAAAAGCGCTAAATATTTGAGTCCACCTTTCATACACGTTGATTTTTTCCTCACGGACTCCGTAAATATTTTCATCTGTTAACAACATATACATATGAGTTTTATTATTTTTTTAAAAAATTATTTAGTAATTTTTTGATATTACTCAGTAAATGTTCTATTCTTAAATCATACGGAGTGTTAATATAAGTCACGAAATAATTTTAAAACAAACGAATAAAATACATTGGAAATCGAACCTGGCGCGAAGCGAGGGTTAAAAAACTAGTTTTATCTCATTTAGTTTAATTAATTATATATGTTTAATTTAAATATTAAAAAATGGACGTTAAAGCTTACCTTTGACTAGTTTTATTCTCGGATTTTCGGAATATATCTAATCTAAGTTTATGATAACGCGTGACCGAATATAACAAGTGTCGATGCATGGATCTATGAGCCACACACGTACCTACCAGGTACACGTACTATAAACACCGACACTGAAATTACACATTTGGTAAAAACGTATATACGTACATTACTTTTAATTAGATTTTTTACGGAATAATACTTGAACAACGAAAGTTCGTTTGTCATGTATTATAATATATAATATTATAATATAATATAAATATAAATATAGCAACTTAACACGCTTTATTTTGTTGTACATATTGATAACCGCTATTAAGAAAGGACCAGTAACCGTCTTGTACAACATTATAAAGCGTCTTAACAACGGTTGTTGTTAGCATTTTCTTAATAATAAATACATGTATGTTGCATTAAAAAATCAGCCTTTGGCCTTTTCTATGCACATGTCATCAACGCTAGAGACATAAATGTTTTACAGTACAAACTATTTTTTTTTTTTTTTTTAATAATTGACATAATAACATGGTACCAATAACGTTGGTAGAAGTAAGCAAGAGAAAGAAAAGTTACATAATTATTGTTGAAACAACTTAAAGTGAGTTTGATTCCGTAAGTTTTGAGTGAGCCTAACATTTCTTTATAGATAATATACTACTGTAACTAACTAATAACCATAAGTTATTGTATAATGTTCATTGTTTGAATGGAACGAGAACAACTCCGATGTCGTATCAACTTCACTAAGATCCAACACTTTCATTAATAACCCAAAAAGGGATCTTTCTCAAATCGGAAGAAATAATATATCGTTAGTTATCCAATCTTCAACTATCAAAATGGTGTCATATTAAGCTCACGAGTTTCCACTTCCATTTCGAATATTCATCGCAGTCGTAACTTCCATATAGTTTTTACTCCCAATTAAGTGACAAATTAGTGTAGGATCTAATGGCTTAATTTGAATATATTGAGAATGTCAGACTAAGTAGAATGAAGCTCACGGTAGAATAAAAACTCACGCATGAGTGGATAAAAAGGCTACGGCCTAAATTCTTATTATTGTTATAATTCAGTAGGCTTATAACTACCTTTAGTGGTTTGATTCTTGATGTTATAATTCAGTAGGCTTATAACTACCTTTAGTGGTTTGATTCTTGATGTTATAATTCAGTAGGCTTATAACTACCTTTAGTGATTTGATTCTTGATTTAGAATACTAATAATGAAGTGTAAGAACAATGATGATAATGGAGAGAAAGAAAGAAACACTTTGTAAGTGTGAGAAATGGTGCAAGTTTAATGCTTGCATTCATGAGTATTTATTGCCTAAAATCTCAATATAAAAATACATACTTTGTGTACCAAAATTGACTATATGTATACACCAAAATTGACTATCCATATCTATATTATTATTATTATTATAACACTCCCCCTTGGATAGCAATTTTATTTTGTTGAAGATCAACTATAAATTACTGCCTCGTTAAAAACCTTGCTAAAGAAAACCCAGTGGGAAAAAACTTTAGCTAAGGGAAAAAGAGTGCAGCATGGAGTTGACTCCCCCTCAAGTAGACATCGCTTCAGCTGTTACATCTTTTGAACATGTCTCATGCCAATGTTATGAACGTGTGTTCTGAAAATAGCAGTTGGAAGTGCTTTCGTGAAAAGATCAGCAGAGTTTTTGCTAGATTGCACATATCTCATTTCAATCTGGTTGTCCTTAATGAGATTTTGAGTGTATGAGAAGAATCTAGGTGGTATGTGTTTTGTTCGGTCACTTTTGATATACCCTTCTTTCATCTGTGCTATGCAAGCTGCATTATCTTCATAGATAGTTGTTGGACTTTTATCGCGTTCTAGTCCACAAGAATCAGTAATGAGTTGTGTCATTGATCTCAACCAAAAACATTCTCGAGTAGCTTCATGTAATGCAATCACTTCGGCATGATTTGACGATGTAGCAACAAGTGTTTGTTTTTGAGAACGCCATGATATTGCAGTACCTCCATTTAGGAATACATATCCAGTTTGAGATTTAGCTTTATGTGGATCAGATAAATAACCTGCATCTGCATAACCAACCAAATCTTGTTTTGATTCGTTAGAATAAAATAATCCTAAATCAGTAGTTCCTCGAAGGTATCGAAATATGTGTTTGATCCCATTCCAGTGTCTTTTGGTAGGAGCAGAGCTGAACCTTGCCAACAAATTAACTGCAAAAGAAATGTCAGGTCTTGTACAATTTGTAAGATACATAAGAGCTCCAATTGCACTAAGATATGGTACTTCTGGTCCAAGAATGTCTTCTTGATCTTCACATGGACGAAATGGATCAGCTTCAACATTGAGTGATCTAACAACCATAGGAGTACTTAATGGTTTTGCCTTGTCCATATTGAAACGTTTCAAAATCTTTTCAGTATATGTTGTTTGATGTACAAGTAAATCATTAGGCATATGCTCAATTTGTAAACCAATGCAATACTTGGTTTTTCCGAGATCTTTCATTTCAAATTCTTTCTTTAGAAGTTGAATGGCTTCATGGATCTCTTTATTTGTACCTATGATGTTAAGATCATCAACATAAACAGCTATGATCACATATCCGGATGTTGTTTTCTTAATGAAAACACAAGGGCAAGTAAGATTATTTGTATACCCTTTGCTTATCAAGTAATCACTCAATCGGTTATACCACATACGTCCCGATTGTTTTAACCCATATAAAGATCTTTGTAATTTAATCGAATACATTTCTTTGGGTTTTGCATTTGATGCTTCTGGTACCTTAAATCCTTCAGGTATCTTCATATATATATCACTATCAAGTGATCCATATAGATAAGCAGTCACAACATCCATGAGATGCATTTCTAAATTTTTAGAAACTGCCAGACTGATTAAGTACCTAAAAGTAATTGCATCCATAACAGGAGAATAAGTTTCTTCATAATCAATTCCCGGTCTTTGAGAAAAACCTTGAGCTACAAGTCTAGCTTTATACCTTGTAACTTCATTTTTCTCATTTCTTTTTCGGACAAAAATCCATCTGTATCCTACAGGTTTCACATCTTTAGGAGTGAGAATGATGGACCCGAAAACTTTTCTTTTATTGAGTAATTCTAATTCAGCTCGTATTGCTTCTTTCCATTGAGCCCAATCATGTCTATTTTGACATTCAACCATAGATGTTGGTTCTGGATCATCATCATTATTCATGATGTCATATGCAACATTAAATGAAAATTTCTCATCAAGATTTTTCATTTCATTTCGGTTCCATAATATTTTTGAATATGCATAATTGATTGCAATTTCTGTATTGACATCATCAATCTCCTCTGCAGTAGGAGTACTGATTTGTGGTTCTTCTTGAACACTTTCTTTTACTTCATTATCAGCTGATTTTCTTTTTCGAGGATTTTTATCCTTTGAACCGATTGGTCTTCCACGTTTCTGACGTGGCAAAGATTCATGAGTGACGTTATTGCCAGCTTTTGGAATTTCAATTCGAGCTGGAGTATTTACTGCTGGTATATATGATTTTGTCACCGTTTTTGTATCTGTAAATGCATCAGGCAATTGATTTGCAAGTTCTTGTATATGCATTATCTTTTGAACTTCTGTCTCGCATTCTTTTGTGCGAGGATCAAGATACTTTAATTGAGGTTCACACCATGAAACATCATTTTCTTTATTTTTCATTTCTCCCCCTAATCTAGGGAACAATGTTTCATTAAAATGACAATCAGCAAAACGTGCTGTAAAAACGTCACCTGTCATAGGTTCAATATACCTTAATATTGAAGATGTTTCATATCCAACATATATTCCCAACCTCCTTTGAGGACCCATTTTTGTACGTTGTGGTGTCGCAATTGGAACATACACTGCACAACCAAATGTTCTAAGATGGGAAATATTTGGCTCTTGACCAAAAGCAAGTTGTAGGGGGGAATATTTATGACTTGCACTTGGTCTGATGCGAATCAATGCAGCAGCATGTAAAATTGCATGACCCCATATAGATACAGGGAGTTTTGTTCTCATTATCAGTGGTCTAGCGATTAACTGTAAACGTTTAATCAATGACTCGGCTAAACCATTTTGTGTATGCACATGAGCAACAGAATGTTCAACAACAATTCCTATAGACATGCAATAGTCATTAAATGCTTGAGATGTAAATTCACCAGCATTATCAAGTCTCACCCTTTTAATGGTGTAATCAGGAAAATGAGCTCTCAATTTAATAATTTGGGCAAGAAATTTTGCAAATGCCACATTACGGCTTGATAACAGACAAACATGAGACCATCTGCTAGATGCGTCTATTAGAACCATGAAATATCTAAATGGTCCACATGGTGGATGAATTGGTCCACATATATCACCTTGAATTCTTTCAAGAAACATTGGTGATTCTTTCTCAACCTTAAGTGGTGAGGGTCTAGTTATCAATTTTCCAAGAGAGCAAGATGTACATGGAACCATTGTATCATGATGGATTTTTCTATCCTTTAGTGGATGTCCATGAGTACATTCAATAATCCTTTTCATCATTGTTGATCCTGGATGGCCTAATCTGTTATGCCATAAACTGAATACACCAGGATCAATATATTTTTCGTTAACTACCATATGTATTTCTGGTACATTTATATGTGTATAATGTAATCCAGAACTAAGTCTTGGCAGTTTTTCAACCACATGACTCTTGTCAGTGATACTTAAATATTTCTCATTTTCTGTTGTCACTGACTGATAATCATACCCGTTAAGGTATATGTCGGAGAAACTCAATAAATTTCTGCTTGACTTGGGAGAAAATAAGGCATCATTTATTAAAAATTTTGTACCATTTGGTAGTATGAAATTTGCCTTTCCTATCCCTTTTATCAAGTTAGCAGGTCCTGATATTGTATGTATAGTTCCTTCCGTTGGTTTTAGATCAATAAAATATTTCTCGGATTTAAGTATAGTGTGTGTAGTTCCACTGTCTGCTATACAGAGATCTCCACCACTTGATTGATGTTGTATTCCAGCAAAATTCATATTGAACTTCATATATAAGAAATAAATAGTGAGTACATTAATATTACACAATATTTTAAACGCAAATAGATAGTACTGAAACATTTAGCAAACATAATGACAAAGACAGACGATATTAAATCGTTTATTTTTCAAAAGACACACAACTTAAACATTCAAGAAATCTTCATATAAATCAGATGGTTTCTCAGTGACTGTTGGATCAATATTATCCACAAAATTTACTTCCTTTTCTTTACCTTTCAGCGAATCCTGATACATCTTAACAAGATGTTTAGATGTTCGGCAAGTATTAGCCCAGTGGCCCATTCTACCACATCTGTAGCAAGATTCTTCAGAATTTTTAGAAGAATTTTCTTCAACATCTTGTTTAATGGGCTTGTTTTGTGGTTGATATTTATATTTTCGTGGATTACTATTTCTTTGACCACCACGGCCACGACCACGACCACGTCCACGCCCATTACCATTACCATAAGGATGGTTTCTACCATAGTTATGGCTTTTGGCATGATGATGGTGATGGTTATTATAACCACGACCTTGCCCGCGTCCTTGTCCCTGTTTATAATTATTTGCAGTATTTGCTTCAGGGATTGCAAGTGTACCAGTAGGACGGGATTGCTGATTTTTCATTAATAGCTCATCATTTTGCTCTGCAACTAAGAGATATGAATTAAGTTCAGGATATGTTTTGAACTTTAGCATTCTCAAATTTCTTTGCACTGTGATGTTTGCAGCATTCATTGTGGAGAAAGTTTTCTCCATCATGTCTGCATCACTAATTTCATGTCCACAGAATTTAAGTTGTGAACATGTATTATACAGAGCTGAGCTGTATTCATTTACTTTCTTAAAGTCTTGGAACCTTAATGTTCTCCATTGTTCCATTGCAGCTGGAAGTAAAATTTCTCTTTGATTATTGAATCTGCTTTTGAGACCTTCCCATAAAACATGGGGATCTTCTACAGTCACATAATTATTTTGTAAGCATTCATCAATATGTTGATGAATAAAGCAACATGCCGTAGCTTGTTCTTTTTCAGAACAAGTGTTGTTTTCATTTATGGTTTCAAGAATGCCCATTGATTTAAGATGCATTTTTACTTTTATAACCCATGGCATGTAGTTGTTTCCAGTTGATTCTAAAGGAGTAAATTTAAGCTTTTCCAGATTCGACATTTTCTATTATCAAAAATTAAAACAAACATCATGATAAATTAGAGTCAATTTATATTCATAAGTATATAAACATTAAACATAAATTTAATATAACATAAATGATAAGTAGGTGACAGTGTCGACCATGTGTAAGTAATCATAAATAAATGTTATATAACAAAAATATAAATATTAGTAAACATAAATGAAAATTTGGCGACAGTGTCGACCATATATTTTTTCAGGTGGTATAACCGACCAATATCATTCTGGTGGTATAACCGACCATATATCATTTTGGTGGTATAACCGACCATATATCATTTTGGTGGTATAACCGACCATATATCATTTTGGTGGTATAACCGACCATATATCATTTTGGTGGCAGAGCCAACCATATTTAGTATTAAGATTATCGTGCTGATAACGTGTTATAATTCAGTAGGCTTATAACTACCTTTAGTGGTTTGATTCTTGATGTTATAATTCAGTAGGCTTATAACTACCTTTAGTGGTTTGATTCTTGATGTTATAATTCAGTAGGCTTATAACTACCTTTAGTGATTTGATTCTTGATTTAGAATACTAATAATGAAGTGTAAGAACAATGATGATAATGGAGAGAAAGAAAGAAACACTTTGTAAGTGTGAGAAATGGTGCAAGTTTAATGCTTGCATTCATGAGTATTTATTGCCTAAAATCTCAATATAAAAATACATACTTTGTGTACCAAAATTGACTATATGTATACACCAAAATTGACTATCCATATCTATATTATTATTATTATTATAACAATTATTATTAATCTGCAAAACTCTGAGCAAAACAATAACATACGTCCCTTTTTATACCTAAACAAATAGATAAGGATAGACTTAAAATAAATAACTAATAATAGGATAAACACAAAATATATTCAAATTCCCATCTTGACTTTTTATCCTTGACCACGTTTTAATTTCTTGTTTCCTGCCACCATCACATAACACCCTTTCCAATCAGTTAGCCCAATAAAAACTTGGCCCAACTTAGTCTTTTCAGAAGCCCAACAATAATTTGCAAGTCCAACTTTAGCAAGCTCATTCACTATTCCTGCATCATCCTCCCTTTCTTCGGAAAGACTCGTCCTCGAGTCTACAAGTTTAAGGATCGAAACATCTAAATGATCATCAAAGACTACTGTTAAATTGTTTTTCATATCAACGTCAACATCTTCACAAGAGGGAATGTTAACAACTTCATTGGACATGTTTGTGTATTCATTAGTAACCGGAGTGCCGAATTCAACAATTTCAGTACTCTCTTCAGCCTTACACTCATATTCTTCATCTTCTCCACCATCAGTATCATAAACAGGTTCGGTATATTCCTCCACAAAAGGTTCGGGAATATACTCCATATTAAAAATGTGATCAACAGTACACAAGTCCTGGACAGTTTCCTGTATGACTTCGTGAGTATCAATCACATAAAGAACTTGCTCAAACTCATGTATGACTTCTTCAACACTCGTTGAACGTGGCTGAAAATTCTGGTATTCAACGAAAGCTTCCTGCCGAAAATTTGCAGGCAAGAATTTTCGCTTTAATAATTTTTTCATCTTATCCCATGTTTTCACTTTAGATTTTCGAGCATACGCCCTAGATTTCCGAACATGTTCCCACCATAAAGAAGCGCGTTTACGCAACTTTATGGCCACCAATTTAACTTTGAGATTCTCCGGGATATCTTTGATATCAAAGATACGCTCAACCGTGCTTAACCAATCTAGAAAATCTTGCGGATGCATAGATCCGTTAAACTCAGGTATCTCTACTTTCATTCCTAGATGACGCAACGGACCTTCTCTATATTCCCGATGAGGACTCATGGTTGCAAAGGAGTTTGTGTTTGCCCACTGATCGTGAGTTAGGTCCAAATCACTCCCTTCGTAATCAAACGCGCGGTTTAATTCCAACTCAGCGATTCTCCTATTCAAACGTGCGATCTCCGCATCTCGTGGATCATAATCAGCATGACGATCATATCTGTTATGATCACCATGAACATGCCCTCCACGATATCGATGTCGATTAGCCATCCCTGACTACTGATACCAAATCGTGTAGGATCTAATGGCTTAATTTGAATATATTGAGAATGTCAGACTAAGTAGAATGAAGCTCATGGTAGAATAAAAACTCACGCATGAGTGGATAAAAAGGCTACGGCCTAAATTCTTATTATTATTAATCTGCAAAACTCTGAGCAAAACAATAACATACGTCCCTTTTTATACCTAAACAAATAGATAAGGATAGACTTAAAATAAATAACTAATAATAGGATAAACACAAAATATATTCAAATTCCCATCTTGACTTTTTATCCTTAACCACGTTTTAATTTCTTGTTTCCTGCCACCATCACATAACACCCTTTCCAATCAGTTAGCCCAATAAAAACTTGGCCCAACTTAGTCTTTTCAGAAGCCCAACAATAATTTGCAAGTCCAACTTTAGCAAGCTCATTCACTATTCCTGCATCACAAATGGTACACCATACTTCTCGATATCTCTCTTCATTTTCGACCATCAATAATTATGCCTAAAATAAATTGGGACATTACAAGAAGTTAACTTAGTAGATAGTTTGAGTCAGGGGCAAAGAAAAAAATATGTAGGGACAGGAGGCACATGTTCTCGGTAGATTTGTAATTTTTAGTGCAAAAATTTTAATTTTTTCGATTTTGCTCAAAGTGAATTTTTTTGCCTTCAAAGCTTCCATACAACAACAACAACAACAAAACCCAATACCACATGAGTGGTGTATGGGGGAGGTGAGATATAGATAATCCTTCCTCTATCCGAGAATAAAGACAAGTCATTTCTCCACCCAAAGTGAACACTCTCAAGAGTAGAGAAAGTCATCCCTCTCTTTATTCAATAGATAAAGAGACTGCTTCCGAGAGGACCTCCGGCCTTTAAGTAGGAAAAAGTTTTTAAAAAAATAAAATAAAATAATAATATACGTCATGAAAATTGTAGAATCAAATTTTCATGGGGTTTTAAATCCTGCATGAATTTTAATTTAGGCTCTAAGAGTCAGTCAAGTCGCCAATAAATCGACGATTGTTGTCGACTCATAGAGGCACGTAAAAGCTTCCATATTTTGCTCAAAAATTTTCAGATTTTATTCAAAAACCTTCATATTTTTTCAAAGAAAAGTTGTTACGCTTATCAAATTGTTTTCGCCCCAGTGAAAAAAATTCCTATTTTCGCCACTGATTTGAGTTGAGTATATTTTGCTCAAAAATTTTTTAGATTTTGCTCAAAACCCTCTATATTTTGCCAAAATGAGTTGCTACGCTTATAAAAAATTTTCCGCCTCAGTGAAAAAATTCCCGTTTCTACCACTGATTTGAGTTTAGTATTGTCTGTGCGTAACAACATAACATTCTTTGTAAATTTTGGAGTTGATAGTTACTATTCATCATTTTTAACTTCTGAATAAAGGGATAATAATAGTTACTATTCATTATGTTTACCGTTTAGATAAGGTATATAATATAATATAATATAATATAATATAATATAATATAATATAATATAATAATAATAATAATAATAATAATAATAATAATAATAATAATAATAATAATAATAATAATAATAATAATAATAGTTACTATTTATTATTTTTACCTTTCAGATAAAAGGGTAATAACTAGAGGAAATGTAAACATGGAATTAATTGAAACTTAACTTCAAAACCCTCTTTATTCTACGTAATTTTGTTTGATTTTTATTATTAGCAACTATTCCATCCGTTTCAAAATACTCGATGAAAGTTATATCAATAGAAACACAATTAAAAATCAAATCCATTCATATAAATTTCATCAATTGTTATATAACAGATAGCAAAATAGTTACAGTCAAAATTGTAAACAGAACAATTATTGTGAGACGAAGAAATAACTAATTTTTAATAAAATCTTTATCGTTCAAAAAGAAAATGGTATTTTATTATAATGTAACAAAATTATTCATAAATACTACTATTAAGAATTTTACCTACTAAGAGCATCACAGTATGGTCTAATAATTGAAATTTTGATATTTTTATAAGAGTTATGAGGTTCATGTCTAACATCACATATATTTTCTTTTAACAACAAACACGCACGTATTAAATTGTCAATGACGGAAGTTGAACTCATAATCTCAATGTTAATGAGTTATCTTGATAACGCTAACATCACATATTGACATAGGTGGAGCTATGATTTACCGTGATGGGTGACTTACACGATAATCAGATGATGTAAGATCGTGTAAACAGAATTAAACGATCTAATCTTCAATATCGAGTGCGGAATAACTCGATATTGGGTTTTATATCAAAAGCAATCAAACAAACAATGATCTTATGTTATTAATCGACTTTAGGAAGATTAAGATCAACCCACAAGAATGCTAGACGACCAGGGATTCGTTTATGACACTTGGAGAGGTTTAGGATACGTAACCCTAACAATGAACCCGAATTGGCCTCTATATACATTCAGCACGTGCAACCGTGCGGTTGCAAGTTGCAACCGTGCGGTTGCCCAATGGACCCGTACGGATGCATTCTACATCCGTGCGGTTGCACTCCAGGTGTGTAAACTAAACTTTAACACATATTAACTCATAGACTATTACACACCATCTATAATGAACTTGGGGACTAACGTCATGCACCAACAAACTCCACCTTGGACCCAGTTCATTATCTTAAACAATAAAATCGACATTTACCTGCAATAGACAAACAAACTAGCATTCTATCGAATCAAATAACAAATAGTGCATACATTCACGTCACGTTATTACAACCAAATCGAAATTTTAACCAAAATAAACGTTCAAGTTCAGAGTTCCAAAGTTTATGATCTAAAGAAAGACATTAAGTGCAAAGATCATATATATATATATATATATATATATATATATATATATATATATATATATATATATATATATATATATATATATATATATATATATATATATAACAAGTTTGAACAGCCATGTTGAACTGAATGGCCTGTTCCATGTTGTGCAATTCGTGAAAAATCGGGTGTCGTCGCAACATCTTGATGTCCGCTTTGCAAAGATTCCTGATCCACCTCGGATTAATAATCCTAATCTGGTCCAAGTACCACCAGACTCAAGTAAATCATAGCTTTGATGAAACATGACTAGGAACTTCGAAATCAACAGGTTTAACTCACACAAAGGCAGAATTAGTGAATCAAACCATTCTAGTGAATATTGTACTTTTTTGGGATTAATTAAGTCAAATCACAACAATGGATGTGTGATTAGATTAACATCTAGAGCTATTATTCACCTCTTGAGTGATTTGGGTTGAGAGAGAATCGGACAGGCTACCAGATCTGAATGATGTGTGTGTAAAAATGAGAGGCTTGACCTAAAATGAAGAACATAACACTTATATACCCCTGCTGTTGACTCAACCGTGCGAGTCAGCCCTCACTCGTACGAGTGGGCTGTCTCAGCCGTACGGGTGATCACTCACTCGTGTATGTTTACATAGATTAGGTTTGTGACTCAGTGTAACGACCCTACTTTTTCCGTTATCTTTTGCCGTTAATTATTTAACGGCCGTTAATTGTTATTCGTGACACGTCATTTCTGTGACCTATATTATTATTTTTGTAATAATATATTAATTATTATGTGCTATGTGAATATTTGTATTCATATTTTAAGTTATACGTTTTTACGTGTCGCGGATTTCTATCCGACGAATCTTTTCGGTTTTCGAACCAACGGTCAAGCTTTTCGGATTTTTAAATCCAAATTATCTTAAATATGATATTTTGATGTCATATGATTATATATAGTGTTTATATATTTTATTCGTCGCGTATTTGTTATCTCTCCGAAAAATCAATCGCGTAGCGGTGTTTTCGCGTTTCGGGCTTCGTTCGGGCATTCGAGCCACAAGACTTCTTCCATTTATCAAGTTGGCCCACAAGTGGGGTCCACCCTTCATAATTCAGCCGAAAATACCATAGGGTAGGGGGTATTGTGCCATTTTTCCAAACTTGAAGTTTTATTGATCAAAACCTAATCACTACTCTTCATTCTACCCTAAACACATTTTTTTTCTCAATTATCCTCTCCTCCTCTCCCATGGCCGTCACCTATCACCTCTAACATCATCACCATCATTTGATTTCTAGCTTGGATCATCAAGTCATTCACATAACCGGATTCTACACAACGATCTCTACGCGTTCATACCATTCAATTCTTGAATAGGGTATAAACCCTAACCCTAGAACTTTTGATTTTTCATTATATTTCTGTATTTTGATTATAAATTAATAGTATGATGATGATTACTTGTTGTTGTAATGGTGTTTGTATGCATAGAATTACTCGTAAACATATGTTTTCGGTTTGATATAATTTGGACAGCAGCTTTTTCGTGTGTTTCTGACTTTGTAACTGATATAAAAGTTAAAATAAAGTATATAAATGAGTTACTCTCATCAATACATTAATTTTAGACACCGGATTCATGTCGTTTCGATTCCCGGAACCCTAGTTATGATCAAAGTGGTATTTTATTAAGATTGAATGTGATTTTGGTATGAACCAGGTTTGGTCAGACCTTGTGACCATATTTGGTGACTTTAGGGTGTGTTAGTGTGTTAGGACTTATGGTGGGGCGAACTTTCATGTTCGGGTCATCTCAATCCGAGCCACGAATCACCCGTTACGTCTAAAACACGTTTTTGATTAAATTGAAGTTCCAAGTAATGTATTGGCTGTATATAACGACTTGTGGCCTGTTCTTGGTGTGTTCCTGAGTGTACCAAAGTGTCAGGTGGTTTGATTAGGCAGAGATTGATGTGCAGCGGGGTATATATAAAATACTATTAATTTTACAAGAAATACTATTAAAAATTACACAAGTTTTAATTATTTATTTACAAATGGGATATACCTAAACCTTGCTACAACACTATAGGCAGTGTACCTAATCGTAGAGTAGTATAGTTTTTAGTAAGTCCGGTTCGTTCCACAGGGAGCGGGCTTATTGCACACTATATTTTTAAACAACTATATTTGTACAAAATATATATAATTATATATAATAATATATAAAAGGGGGTTTACCGTTTAATGACCGGTTTGTCGATTTATATTTTAAGCGAAGCGTATAGTAAATGACGATATTTAAATAACAATATAAAATAAATAACAATAATTGAAATGACAATAAATAAAAGTACGAGGAAAAATGAAATAAAATATATTATGCTTATTTAAACTTCCGTAACCATGATGTTTGACGTGTTGATTTTAGTTTTATGCCCATGGGTTAATTGTCCTTTGTCCTGGATTATTTAATATGTCCGTCTGGTTTTTGTCCATAACAGTCCATCAGTCATAAATATAAAGTGCAAGTGTCCTCGTCAAATTATTATTATACCCGATGTTAAATATTCCAACTAATTGGGGATTCGAATTGTAACAAGGTTTTAATACTTTGTTTAATGAATACACCAGGTTATCGACTGCGTGTAAACCAAGGTTTTACTACTTTGTTAACAATTACACCAATTACCCTTGAATGTAATTTCACCCCTGTTTTAATTATTCTAGTGGCTATTAATCCATTCCCGTGTCCGGTTAAATGAACGATTATTCGTACATATAAATACCCCGCCCATCGTGTCCGATTGAGTGTATATGGTAATTTATAGGGACGCCCAATTGTAGATCTTTATATTAACATTAACAAACTATCATTTAGTTAAACAAATATAAAGCCCATTAATAGCCCATAGTCTAATTTCCACAAGTGTCGTTCTTTTGTCCAAACCCCAATTATGGTACAAAGCCCAATTGCCCAATTTTAGTAATTAGCCCAACATCATGATTACTTCGTTTTAAATAAGCATAATAATAACTTAAGTACGAGACATTAATTTAAAAAGGAGAACATAGCTTACATTGATTATTTATCGCGTAGTGTTACACGGACAGAGCTTCGACTTTAAAAACCCGTAAAAATAACTTTTACATAACCCAAACTAATCTAATATAACACTAATCTATACTATATATATATATTTATTTATTTATTATCTTATGGAGTATTATTATTATTATTATTATTTTTTTTATATATTTTACATGCAGAACTCGAGAGCTTTTATAGCCAGAACTGAAATTCACTGCTCCGCGAGTCGCGGCCATTTTGGCCTTCCAGCTCCGCAAGTCGCGGAGGTTCCAAAACCAGCCCACAAGTTCAAGATCCAAGGCTGCCGACGGTTTTTATTTAAATATATATAATATATAAATAATTTTTATAATTATTTATATATTATATTATATTTATATACATAGTAGACTCGTAATTTTTTTTTCCGTTGCGTCGAGCGTTGAGAGTTGGTTCATGTACCGGTTCCGGATTTTCGAACGTCCTTGCGTACGCTGAGATATTTTGTACTTTGCGTTTCGTAACTTGTACTCTTGTCATTTTTAGACGTTCCTTATCAATAAATTGAACCTTTTTAATTGTATCTTGTACTTTTGAGCTTTTTGGACCTTTGCGTCTTCAATTCGTTGTTTTCGCCTTTTGTCTTCGCACTTATTTAATATAAATGAATATTACATGAAAATGGAATAATTGCAACTGAAATCTTTACATATCGGAGGGATATTGATACTAAATATATGTTCATTTGGAGCACTATCAAATATCCCCACACTTGAACGTTGCTTGTCCTCAAGCAATACAGTCTTGAAATAAAACACACTAGAATCACTTCTTTATTCTTCACACTTTATACATCAGTGATTTTGATACGGCGGTATAAACAATGATAGTAATGATAGAACCATGGTTAAAGGTGGGTGTGTCATCCACAGTTGCCTTGGGTTTAGGTCAACGACACTTGCAATCAAATAGCCGATTTACTTTCGGTTTTCAAAGCAAAGTGCACATTTGAAAGGTGGTTTACAGTCCCACATGACTATAAAAATGTAGATCTTTAAGGAAATTGGATCTTTATGAAAACATTTGATCTTTTAAAAATTCAAGCTAGATTTTACCTTAGACAAGTTTTCTGATTTGATCCATCATCGGTGTTGCAAAATATATTTGTGGATCAATATTTTGGCTTAAAACTTTTAGGTTCGTGTAATCCACTGCTATCCCGGTATCGGAAGCACACATCCAGTTTACTTGTTCCGTATATTACCTTTCGGTAAACTACCGTCCGGTTGTAAAGGAAAGCGATGAACAAGAAACTGTTAAGGCAATGTCTAATGACATGCATTTGTTCATGGTCTAAAAACGTGTCGGATGCTAGAACTATCCTTGGTAGGAGCAATAGTAAAGATCATCCTATGATTTTTCGGTCTGGCACAAGGTCCTGTCTCTGACCATGCTATGCAACCACCGTTCTTACGGTTGACACCCGATTTGGTTCAGGTGACCTAATGAATTCAAGGTGAATTTCTTAGGATTTTACGTTCAATGGTAATGAACGCATTGAAAATGGTTTTTCAGAAAACAAATCGGTTTGTATTTTTGATCAAAATATTTTCTCGTTCAAGCTCGAGTTTAGATATCATTGAATTCCATGAGTTTGTAATTCTCAATCTTTAAAGTCAATCTCAAGGATTGAGTAATATCAATCTTAAAAGCTGATTTTTAATCTTTAAGGAGATTATCCTTTCTGGGGATCTGATTCATTAGTCTTATCAAGCTAATTTGCACGGTGCCCCCCCATTGTACGAGATAAATCCTTCTCATGGTTAGGATAAATCTGACCACCTGGCAACCCTGTTTGATGCTGAGGTTCGTGGATTTCCTGCTGATTTTAGAGATGACTTTTCTAGATTTTTCGTCAACCTACAGCTGGTCTGGACGACAACTTCCTGACCTAAATCAAGAAGCGCGTGTCTTTTTCGGAAGACTTTACTTCTTTTTAATGATGGAATTGATTCATCGTGTAGATCCATCTTTCATTACAGTAAATCGGGTAAAACAGTTAATTTAGTCCAAAACAAAAGCACTTGCAATAAACTTTACAGAAACATGTGATAGATAGTTTTTAATTGAGTAACTTGGTACATTCTCCCCACACTTAGTTTCTTTCTTTGCCTTTTTATTTTCCTTTATTCTATTTTAAATGAATTCAATCGTTTTAGGGTGTTTCTCAATTTATGTCCTTTCCGAGGTAACGATAATTTCGGTATTAACACCTAGTTTTCACCGTTCATAAATATATATAAACATGATTTTAAATTCATTTAGTTGAAAATTTTTCAAATTTTCATAAAATTTGGCAAATAAACCAAGTATAAACCCGAGAGAATTTATAACCCTTCCCCACACTTGAGATCATGCAATGCCCTCATTTGCATAAAATCAGACTATAATTATAAATTCATGAGGGTGATTAGTGTAGAAAAGTGATTGAAAATACCCAGTTTGTAATTACAAAGCTTGTCGAATGATAGATGGCGCGCCTCATCGTTCATTCCTTCTTTTGTTATTTCACACATGTTTTTCTTCAAAAATGGTTGCTTTTCTGAACTGTTTGCTAATATTTGAAAATGCGTCTTTTACCCTAATTTATTATTCATGTTTATTTAACGAGTTATGCACTAACCCGAACCCCTAATTTAACGTTAAATGGGGTTAGACTTCCCCACACTTAGCTGACGACATGTGAAGTCGGTAGAATAAGTTCCACGAATTAGAATAGTGAGCCAGTTATTTACATCTCGGGTGGTATATATTATATCAATGGGTTTAAAGTTTAGACTCGCCCGATTGTCACTACTTAATTCTTTTTTAAGTGTAGCTTTTAGTAAATGGATATATCTCTTTTCTGGTTCTTGGTCAAATGGATCGATATACACCGACATACATATTTCTATAGGGTGGACAATTCCTAATATTTCCTTCCTTTTATTCTCGTGATCAAAGTTTTCACCTCTATTACCCAATTGGGTGAAATTTGAGGTGTCATTATCTATTACAACTTGTAGTTCATTTCCGGTGGATGACTCGTCTATTGAGAATATTGGGTTGGAAGGTTGTGGAATGGTGAAGTTCGGTTTGGCCTTGGGGTTAAAATTTTCAACGTTATCGTATTCCCAAGAGTACCAATTTGTCACCCTTATTTCTTCTTCATCATTCATTGATGGATTGATGATTTTGTCTGTAGAGGCTAATGTGTCGATATGTTGTGAATTTGGTAAGACTGAATAAAAAGTATCATCGGGGTAGTTGGTGATTTCGGAGCTCTCGAATTCATCAAAATTCGATGATATGGGATTTTTTTGAACATGTCTCCTCAGATCAACAGGTGTGTAATTTGATAGAGTTTCAGCTTGCCGGTTTACAAACTCTCTCATTTGTTCATTTTGAGCATCGAGTTCTTCGAGTTTGATTTTTATAATGTTTAAAGAATTTTCGGACACGTAATTTTCCTCGTCTTCTGGTTGTTGACTTTGGATATATTCTTGGGAATAATCCCAATTTGAATTGTGTTCTTCGTAATCGTTCCATTCAGGTTCCGTGGGTGCGTAATTTTCCATAGGAACGTAATAGTAACATTCCCATGTTGAGTGATAATCTCCACATATTTCACAACCAGTTATTGTTTCGTCGTTCGCGATCCAAGATTGACCGAATGAATTGTTATCAACACTCGTTTGAGGGTATTGATTTAATTGATTTTGGAGTTCAAAAAGAGTTTCCAAGGCCTTGTTTTCAAAATTTTCCATTTTATTGCGATGGCCAAATTTTAGCTACAATGTGGTGCATTTACTAATTATCCTATTAGTTATAAAAATAGAAAAACTTATATAAGTTGTCCAATTAATAGACTTTTCTGCTTTTGCCCACGTTTCGAATAGCCAAAAGATGTAGCAGGGAGCCAGAACCCTTTAAATCGGAAGTTCACAACTCAGCCACTAACAAATCCAACTATTACTACGAAGCAGAAAATTGTCAACGTCCATTAATTTAACCACTTAAATAATTTTTCTTTCCGTTTGAGATATTAGATAAGAAATAGAGAAAATTTCTAAGTCCTAAAAACTAAAGCGTCGAGAAATAAGAAAGAAAAAGAATGCGCGTCGAAAAACGTTGAAAAATAAAAATAAGAAAATAGCGCGTCGTAACTTAAAAAAGAATTAAAAACTAAGAATTAAAAGTTGCGTCTAAAAATATTAAAGCTTAAAAGAAAAACTATATCACAAATGGTAATAACTTAAAAAGGTACTAAAATATAAAAACGGCGTCGCAAAATTCTAAAGCACCTAAATCTTAGTCTAAAGAAAAAGCACTTAAGGGATTTTACGGCAAAGCCTAAAAATCTAGAAATAAAAATAACTATGGCAAAAACTAAGTTTAAAACTAAATATGAGCTAAAAATACAAATATTACGCTAAAACGATTAAAAAGGGACAAAATATAAAAATATACAAAAAGTTGTAAAAAGTACAATTTTTATAAAAATATTATTTTTATATTATTTATTTTATAATAGTATTAATTTTTATATATAAATAAAACTAATTAAAATTTAATATTACAAATTAATTAAAAACTTAAACTAAATAATATTACATATAAAACCTAATTAGGTTTAATAATAATAATAAATAATTTAAACCTAAATCGTATTAATTGCTGGACCAGGTTCGTGTCAGACGGCTCCGCGAGTCGCGGTTCCCGAAGCTGCAAACCCCGCGAGTCGCGGGGTTCCAGAATTCAACTCTGGTACAGTTTGAAATTCGAAGTTTTTTTTTTTTTTTTTTTTTTTTTAGGATTTTATATTGTTTTTCTAAAAATAATATATATTTATACAAAAATGAATTAAAAATATAGAGTTTTGCCAACTCCCCGGCAGCGGCGCCAAAAACTTGATGTGCAGCGGGGTATATATAAAATACTATTAATTTTACAAGAAATACTATTAAAAATTACACAAGTTTTAATTATTTATTTACAAATGGGATATACCTAAACCTTGCTACAACACTATAGGCAGTGTACCTAATCGTAGAGTAGTATAGTTTTTAGTAAGTCCGGTTCGTTCCACAGGGAGCGGGCTTATTGCACACTATATTTTTAAACAACTATATTTGTACAAAATATATATAATTATATATAATAATATATAAAAGGGGGTTTACCGTTTAATGACCGGTTTGTCGATTTATATTTTAAGCGAAGCGTATAGTAAATGACGATATTTAAATAACAATATAAAATAAATAACAATAATTGAAATGACAATAAATAAAAGTACGAGGAAAAATGAAATAAAATATATTATGCTTATTTAAACTTCCGTAACCATGATGTTTGACGTGTTGATTTTAGTTTTATGCCCATGGGTTAATTGTCCTTTGTCCTGGATTATTTAATATGTCCGTCTGGTTTTTGTCCATAACAGTCCATCAGTCATAAATATAAAGTGCAAGTGTCCTCGTCAAATTATTATTATACCCGATGTTAAATATTCCAACTAATTGGGGATTCGAATTGTAACAAGGTTTTAATACTTTGTTTAATGAATACACCAGGTTATCGACTGCGTGTAAACCAAGGTTTTACTACTTTGTTAACAATTACACCAATTACCCTTGAATGTAATTTCACCCCTGTTTTAATTATTCTAGTGGCTATTAATCCATTCCCGTGTCCGGTTAAATGAACGATTATTCGTACATATAAATACCCCGCCCATCGTGTCCGATTGAGTGTATATGGTAATTTATAGGGACGCCCAATTGTAGATCTTTATATTAACATTAACAAACTATCATTTAGTTAAACAAATATAAAGCCCATTAATAGCCCATAGTCTAATTTCCACAAGTGTCGTTCTTTTGTCCAAACCCCAATTATGGTACAAAGCCCAATTGCCCAATTTTAGTAATTAGCCCAACATCATGATTACTTCGTTTTAAATAAGCATAATAATAACTTAAGTACGAGACATTAATTTAAAAAGGAGAACATAGCTTACATTGATTATTTATCGCGTAGTGTTACACGGACAGAGCTTCGACTTTAAAAACCCGTAAAAATAACTTTTACATAACCCAAACTAATCTAATATAACACTAATCTATACTATATATATATATTTATTTATTTATTATCTTATGGAGTATTATTATTATTATTATTATTATTTTTATATATTTTACATGCAGAACTCGAGAGCTTTTATAGCCAGAACTGAAATTCACTGCTCCGCGAGTCGCGGCCATTTTGGCCTTCCAGCTCCGCAAGTCGCGGAGGTTCCAAAACCAGCCCACAAGTTCAAGATCCAAGGCTGCCGACGGTTTTTATTTAAATATATATAATATATAAATAATTTTTATAATTATTTATATATTATATTATATTTATATACATAGTAGACTCGTAATTTTTTTTTCCGTTGCGTCGAGCGTTGAGAGTTGGTTCATGTACCGGTTCCGGATTTTCGAACGTCCTTGCGTACGCTGAGATATTTTGTACTTTGCGTTTCGTAACTTGTACTCTTGTCATTTTTAGACGTTCCTTATCAATAAATTGAACCTTTTTAATTGTATCTTGTACTTTTGAGCTTTTTGGACCTTTGCGTCTTCAATTCGTTGTTTTCGCCTTTTGTCTTCGCACTTATTTAATATAAATGAATATTACATGAAAATGGAACAATTGCAACTGAAATCTTTACATATCGGAGGGATATTGATACTAAATATATGTTCATTTGGAGCACTATCAGAGATATATGTAAGGCTCGCCGAAAACCGACACCCGGGGCTCAAGATACGACCCGATGAACTTTTGATTTAAAATTTATGATTAACTATTGAACTTATGATAAAAATAATGGATTTCATTATCATTTAATTACTTATGATAAAAAAAGTAATTATTATTATTTAAGACTTATGATATATATTTATTATATCATTTAATTATTACTTATGATTTAATTAAAATTTTAATTAAACTTTTAATTAATAATACTTTTATTATTAATGGAAAATACTTATGGTAAGTATTAAACTTGTATTATGAGATTATTATAATGAGACTTATAATAAGGATTAAATAATTAATTAATTATTATAAGGCTTAGTTATTATTTAATTATAATTTAATTATTAAATACTTATGATTTAATAATTATAATTAGAAACTTATGATATGATTAATAATTCAATATTAATTAATAATACTTATGATATGATTTAAAATTTATTATTAATTAATAATACTTATATTATGAATAATATTTAATTAATTTATTTAAATACTTATGTTATATTAATTATATCATTTAAACTTATATTAACTTTAATAATTCATTTTAATTTCATTAAACCTATGTTACGACATAATTAGACATATTTAACTTTAATAAACATTATAACTTACATTATTATTATAACTTACACTTTTCAAATTAATGTTGACTATGTTGACCAAGTTTGACTTTTGAGTTGACTTTCGGTTGACTTTGACTTTCAGTTGACTTCTGTTGACTTTCTAAATAAGGAAACTTTCATAACTTCAAAACTTTCTAAAAATAGAAGTTTCTAAATTTGGAAACTTTCCAAAAATAGAAACTTTCCTAAAATAGAAACTTTCCTAAAATAGAAACTTTCCTAAAATAGAAACCTGCTAAAAATAGAAACTTTCTAAAAATAGAAAATGTGTGTCCTTATGCTGTTCCAATCAAACCGATGCTTGCTGAGTAATGTTCTATGTCTACTTGCAACATGTACAATAGCTATCATACTAAGACTTGACCTAAGTTAGTTATTTATTTCGACCTGCTTTATTTATAGGTCGGCGTTGTGATCTTTCTTGGTCACTTTACTTTACTTGCTGTTCGCTTGTTTGTGAGATTTCTTCAGTTGCTATTTAAGGTGAGTTATAGTCCCATTTTTCTATTTAAATCTTTTGGGATGAGAATACATGCAATTTATTTTATATTTTGGACAAGTGGAAGTTGGTTTAAATTATTCATTGTGAGTTGAACAAAAATATTCCCTAGTCTGGTAACTGTAATCACTGGTTTCTACTGGTGAACGCGAATCCTATGGATAGATCTATCGGGTTTGACAACCCCATTTCGAGCTAGTCGCGCTAGCAATTTGTTATCGGAATGTTTAGTACTTCGTATTTAGTTGTAGATACACTTGTTCGGTGTATATTTTTTATTGTGTTTGGCAAGGGTAAATAAAGGGTTAAGTGGTTACCAGGTGGCTCACGGAAAATGGAATAATGTTTTATTATATGTTTTCTAGCATATAATTTTGAGGTTCAAAAAGGAATTTTTATGTTTTCAAACATAAATTTTTATTGTTTAAATTAAATATTGTTTGCAATATTAAACCTATAATTCACTCAACATTTTTGTTGACAGTTACTCGCATGTTTTATTCTCAGGTTCATGATTGAATGCTTCCGCTGTGCTTAGAGAGTCTGCATATTTATGATGGCAGCTTTTGTTAAATATTAACTTGCATTCTATTTTTGTTACATTAAATAGTGGTTGTTTGTTGACTTTATTTTGGGTCAACTTTTGGTTAAAGTATTATTGTATGGTTTTTCTAAACTTATACATTTTAGTAGATCTCCTTTATAGGAAATCATTTTTAAATAAAGAATGCAAGGTTGTTTTATTAAATTCATATAGAGTTTCGATCAAGCTGTGGGACCAATTGACGGAGCCGTTAAGTGTTTTGACGGAGTCGTCACAGTTGGTATCAGAGCCTTGGTTGTAGGGAATTAGGCTGCATTGATGTCGTTACCCGAGTCAATAGGGTGCATTAGTGAGTCTAGTCTACAGCCCGGCCTATAATATATTATTATATGTGATTATTTGTATCGTATTGGTATGTATATTGTGATCATACATACATTCCAATTATGTTCTGAATCCGGGAGGAACTCCCATTCCGACTTAAACGAATTCTCAGACTCATGCGAACTTATCCTTATAAGAACACCTCGGGTAGTGAAACCGAGGGATGTCATTCTTGACTTTTGAAATTCTCGACATTTCTATGTCATCTGTTATGGTTAAGTATATATAATGTTTGAGTTATATTACGCGAGATGTCATTCTTGACTTCTAAATGCTCGACATTTCAATTTCAGCTATTATGTTTAGGTATATAACATTCTTGTTATATTACGTGCCTTTGTGCCGTTATGCCTATGTGCTTTGGTTTTTGAACCGAAAAACGTCATTCTTGACTTTTAGAGATTCTTGGTACTTTGAAGATATTTTTATGTCATCGTTACTCCTATTCATTACTTTCGATGTCTTTGTCTCTTGTGCTATCCTTAGCACGTTGTTAAGAAATTATTTTAGGGAAATTGTGTTGAAATTCGAGGTTGACCACGTGTCCTGACCTTATGTAGTGATATTGGAATGGAACTATGAGTTAGTGAAATATAATGGCGTCAGGCCAACGTGATTATATTATGTTAATTCATAAAAAGTCCCAATATTGTGACATGAGGAATAGAAAGCGAGTCAGAGAAAATTTATACACCACTCATTCGGAAATTCTAACGTTGTTACATGAGTAAGGAAGATACTCATTATCTTATTTGTTGATATACGAGAGACTCGTCTTAACCGAACTACTTACCCTATGTTTTATCATTCATAACTCGCTTGTTAGTGACAGCTTCGCACGTGAAGAGTTTTGGCCCAAGGACTTATGTCCTGATAATAGTCAAAACAATATTTAACTCATTGGTTTTCATGACCTCGTAGCATTTATTGATTAGATGTCGCAAGACGATTCAAGTCCATCACCCGAGCTTTAACGATCTTACTTCAACTCGTAACCTCTGTAATGCGGATACCCTGCTTTTCATTAAAAATTTTACACATTTGTGCAATTGGGCGGTTCTCACGAGATTTATGGGCGAATAGAAGTAATGAAATATTTTGTCATGTATACTATTTATAAAATCATATATGTACGTATGAATTCAAATGGACTAATTTACCCTTACCTATTTTGGCTATTATACACTAAATTATACCTTCAAAATTATTTTAAAAACCACTCTTGTTGAGTTGTTTAGTTAACTCAAATTGATTTACGTAAAATGGTACACGTTGTACATACTTCTAAATTTACTAAGAGCTTCGTTCCGTTTATGGGGTTACATCAGACGTTTCAAGCTTTTTCAAAACTCCTTTGATTGATTACATTAGAATTTTCGCATTTCTCTACCGAGTGTTTGGATCACAGTTCTCCTCATCCTCCGTTTAAGGATGAAACTTACCATTAAGTTCATTGATAGAAACTCATACACCACTTTGGGGGCCGGCTTTGTAAATTTGTTGGAGAGTCTTTGCGCTCATTAGATTTTATCTCTTATGGTTGGACATGGCCGAAACGCGGACCGATAAATCAATTTTCTGGGGTACCCTCGATGGTCACCTTATTGTAGAAAAGGCGCTAGGTGGATTTCTACCCCAACTGTTTTATAGTGGGTATCATGGATATATATTACACTAGACTTTTTGAGGAGTTCCTACTCTCAATTTTCGCTGTCAACCGCAACACCCTCGTAAACATCAATCATAGTATTCAATACTTTGAGGTACATGAAATTATTTTTGGAGATTCATCCCACCTGGAGTCGGCCATTCTTTATAACCCATGATTCGCGTTCTTTTCATCCGCACATAAATTTAAGAATATGGATGAATCCTAGATTTCCTCGCTCATTGAGCAAGGGAGTTCACTCTCGTTGAAACATCACACCTTTCGTACGTCTTCCTTTCAGAAATGTAATGAAAATTTACTTTGAAATCCATGATCCTCGTTATCTCCTTTGAGAGAATTGCCTTAAATATCTATGCCACTTATGTGACTACTCCATATATTTCTTCCTTCATTGTTGCAACTATATTTCATTCATCAAAGTTCGTCCCCTTGGGGAGCTTCTGTTTTGTTTGTTAAGAAGAAGAGTGGATCGTTCCGATGGTGTATTGATTATCGTGAATTGAACAAGCTTACTGTTAAAAAAAAAACTGTTACCCTCTTCCGAGAATCGATGATCTATTCGATCAGCTTCAAGGTTCGTCTGTTTATTCTATGATCGATCTTCATTCTGGCTATCATCAGTTGCGTGTTAAAGAATCTGATGTTCCGAAAACTGCTTTTCGCACCCGTTATGGTCACTTTGAATTCCTTGTTATGCCGTTCAGATTGACAAATGCACCTGCTGTGTTCATAGACCTCATGAACCGTGTGTGTAGACCCTATCTGGACAAATTCGTTATTGTTTTCATCGACGACATCCTTATTTATTCTAAGAATGATGAAGAGCACGAAGAACACTTGAAGTTAGTGCTTGATCTATTGAGAAAAGAAGAGTTGTACGCTAAGTTCTCTAAGTGTGCTTTCTGGTTAAGAGAAGTTCAATTCTTTGGTCACATTGTTAGTAAACAGGGAATACAAGTTGATCCTGCTAAGATTGAGGCGATCGAAAAGTGGGAAACTCCGAAAACTCCTACTCAGATCCGTCAGTTTCTAGGATTGGTAGGATATTATAGAAGATTCATTCAAGATTTCTCTCGTATAGTGACACCTCTGACTGCTTTAACGCATAAGGGGGAGAAGTATGAGTGGAAGGATGAACAAGAGACTGCTTCTCAAATTTTGAAGAAGAAGTTGACTACCGCTCCGATATTGTCACTACCTAAGGGTAATTATGATTTTGTTGTTTATTGTGATACTTCGCGTCAAGGCTTTGGGTGTGTTTTGATGCAATGAAAGAAGGTTATTGCATATGCGTCATGTCAGTTGAAGATCCACGAGCAGAATTATACAACCCATGATTTAGAATTGGGAGTTGTTATATTCGCACTCAAGATTTGGAGACATTATTTATATGGGGTCAAAAGTACAGTGTACACTGATCACAAGAGGCGTCAACATATTCTTGATCAAAAATAGCTATACGTAAAGCAGCGATGACGGGTTGAGACGTTGAATGATTATGATTTTGAACTTTTATATCATCCTGGAAAGGCCAATGTTGTGGCTGATGCTTTGAGTCGAAAGGAGAGAGTTGAACCTCGTAGGTTTAGGGCCTTGAATATGACCATTCGAACAAACCTCGCAAGGCAGATTCTTGCAGCTCAACAAGAAGCCTTGAGAGAGGAAAATTTTGTAACGGGAAGGTCCGAGGCTTAAGTAAACAGTTTGAGGTACGAACCGATGGCACTCGGTATTTTTGCGGGACGCCTTTGGGTTCCGAAGTTTGGTGATCTACGACAACTTGTTTTAGATAAGGCTCATAAGTCTAGGTACTCTATTCATCCTGGTTCAGGAAAGATGTATCATGATCTTAAGGAGCTGTATTGGTGGCCTAATTTGAAAGCTGATGTGGCTACGTATGTGGCTAAGTATTTGACCAGTGCTAAGGTCAAAATTGAACATCAGAAACCGCCTGGACTTTTGGTGCAACCTGAGATTCCCGAGTGGAAGTAGGAAGGTATTACGATGGATTTTATTACGAAGTTACCAAGAGTTGTGGGTGGTTATGATACCATTTGGGTGATTGTTGACCGACTCGCTAAGTCAACTCATTCCTTGCCAATTAAGGAAACATATTCGATAGAGAAGCTTACCCGTTTGCATTTGAAGGAGATTGTTTCTAGACATGGTGTTCCCGTATCTATTATTTCGGACCGAGACAGTCGATTTACATCGAGGTTTTGGAAGGTCATAGTGAAAGGACCATTCAAACGTTGGAAGACATGTTACGAGCATGAATCATTGATTTTGGTAATGGTTGGGATAAGTACTTGCCACTGGCCGAATTTTCTTATAATAATAGTTATCATGGAAGTATTAAAGCCGCACCGTTTGAAACTCTGTATGGTAGAAAGTGTAGGTCTCCTGTCTGCTAGAATGAGGTTGGGGATGCTCAACTCACAGGTCCAGAAATTATTCATGAGACTACCGAGAAGATCGTACAGATTAAGGAAAGATTGAGAACCGCCAGAAGTCGGCAAAAGAGTTATGCCAATAAGGGAAGGAACGATATTGAATTTCAGGTCGGTGACCGTGTTATGTTAAAGGTTTCACCTTGGAAGGGTGTGATACGTTTTGGTAAAAGGGGAAGGTTGAGTCCTCGTTTTGTTGGACCTTTTGAGATTATTGAGAGAGTTGGACCGGCGGCTTATCGTTTGAAGTTGCCACGAGAACTCAGTGCTGTTCACGATGTTTTTCATGTATCGAATTTGAAGAAGTGTTTGGCCTAGGCCGGTGAAACTATTCCTTTGGAGGAACTTCATGTTGATAAACAACTCCATTTTATTGAGGAACCTGTCAAAATTATGAACCGAGAGGTTAAGACTCTCAAGCAGAGCAAAATTCCTATTGTTCGAGTTCGATGGAACGCCAGACGCCGTCCCGAGTTCACTTGGGAGCATGAAGACTAGATGAGGCAGAAGTACCCGCATTTGTTCTCAGATGCTGAGTCAACCCCTGCACCTGCTTAAATTTCGGGACGAAATTTCCGTAACGGGAAGGTACTGTAACGACCCTACTTTTTCCGTTATCTTTTGCCGTTAATTATTTAACGGCCGTTAATTGTTATTCGTGACACGTCATTTCTGTGACCTATATTATTATTTTTGTAATAATATATTAATTATTATGTGCTATGTGAATATTTGTATTCATATTTTAAGTTATACGTTTTTACGTGTCGCGGATTTCTATCCGACGAATCTTTTCGGTTTTCGAACCAACGGTCAAGCTTTTCGGATTTTTAAATCCAAATTATCTTAAATATGATATTTTGATGTCATATGATTATATATAGTGTTTATATATTTTATTCGTCGCGTATTTGTTATCTCTCCGAAAAATCAATCGCGTAGCGGTGTTTTCGCGTTTCGGGCTTCGTTCGGGCATTCGAGCCACAAGACTTCTTCCATTTATCAAGTTGGCCCACAAGTGGGGTCCACCCTTCATAATTCAGCCGAAAATACCATAGGGTAGGGGGTATTGTGCCATTTTTCCAAACTTGAAGTTTTATTGATCAAAACCTAATCACTACTCTTCATTCTACCCTAAACACATTTTTTTTCTCAATTATCCTCTCCTCCTCTCCCATGGCCGTCACCTATCACCTCTAACATCATCACCATCATTTGATTTCTAGCTTGGATCATCAAGTCATTCACATAACCGGATTCTACACAACGATCTCTACGCGTTCATACCATTCAATTCTTGAATAGGGTATAAACCCTAACCCTAGAACTTTTGATTTTTCATTATATTTCTGTATTTTGATTATAAATTAATAGTATGATGATTACTTGTTGTTGTAATGGTGTTTGTATGCATAGAATTACTCGTAAACATATGTTTTCGGTTTGATATAATTTGGACAGCAGCTTTTTCGTGTGTTTCTGACTTTGTAACTGATATAAAAGTTAAAATAAAGTATATAAATGAGTTACTCTCATCAATACATTAATTTTAGACACCGGATTCATGTCGTTTCGATTCCCGGAACCCTAGTTATGATCAAAGTGGTATTTTATTAAGATTGAATGTGATTTTGGTATGAACCAGGTTTGGTCAGACCTTGTGACCATATTTGGTGACTTTAGGGTGTGTTAGTGTGTTAGGACTTATGGTGGGGCGAACTTTCATGTTCGGGTCATCTCAATCCGAGCCACGAATCACCCGTTACGTCTAAAACACGTTTTTGATTAAATTGAAGTTCCAAGTAATGTATTGGCTGTATATCACGACTTGTGGCCTGTTCTTGGTGTGTTCTTGAGTGTACCAAAGTGTCAGGTAGTTTGATTAGGCAGAGATATATGTAAGGCTCGCCGAAAACCGACACCCGGGGCTCAAGATACGACCCGATGAACTTTTGATTTAAAATTTATGATTAACTATTGAACTTATGATAAAAATAATGGATTTCATTATCATTTAATTACTTATGATAAAAAAAGTAATTATTATTATTTAAGACTTATGATATATATTTATTATATCATTTAATTATTACTTATGATTTAATTAAAATTTTAATTAAACTTTTAATTAATAATACTTTTATTATTAATGGAAAATACTTATGGTAAGTATTAAACTTGTATTATGAGATTATTATAAGGAGACTTATAATAAGGATTAAATAATTAATTAATTATTATAAGGCTTAGTTATTATTTAATTATAATTTAATTATTAAATACTTATGATTTAATAATTATAATTAGAAACTTATGATATGATTAATAATTCAATATTAATTAATAATACTTATGATATGATTTAAAATTTATTATTAATTAATAATACTTATATTATGAATAATATTTAATTAATTTATTTAAATACTTATGTTATATTAATTATATCATTTAAACTTATATTAACTTTAATAATTCATTTTAATTTCATTAAACCTATGTTACGACATAATTAGACATATTTAACTTTAATAAACATTATAACTTACATTATTATTATAACTTACACTTTTCAAATTAATGTTGACTATGTTGACCAAGTTTGACTTTTGAGTTGACTTTCGGTTGACTTTGACTTTCAGTTGACTTCTGTTGACTTTCTAAATAAGGAAACTTTCATAACTTCAAAACTTTCTAAAAATAGAAGTTTCTAAATTTGGAAACTTTCCAAAAATAGAAACTTTCCTAAAATAGAAACTTTCCTAAAATAGAAACTTTCCTAAAATAGAAACCTGCTAAAAATAGAAACTTTCTAAAAATAGAAAATGTGTGTCCTTATGCTGTTCCAATCAAACCGATGCTTGCTGAGTAATGTTCTATGTCTACTTGCAACATGTACAATAGCTATCATACTAAGACTTGACCTAAGTTAGTTATTTATTTCGACCTGCTTTATTTATAGGTCGGCGTTGTGATCTTTCTTGGTCACTTTACTTTACTTGCTGTTCGCTTGTTTGTGAGATTTCTTCAGTTGCTATTTAAGGTGAGTTATAGTCCCATTTTTCTATTTAAATCTTTTGGGATGAGAATACATGCAATTTATTTTATATTTTGGACAAGTGGAAGTTGGTTTAAATTATTCATTGTGAGTTGAACAAAAATATTCCCTAGTCTGGTAACTGTAATCACTGGTTTCTACTGGTGAACGCGAATCCTATGGATAGATCTATCGGGTTTGACAACCCCATTTCGAGCTAGTCGCGCTAGCAATTTGTTATCGGAATGTTTAGTACTTCGTATTTAGTTGTAGATACACTTGTTCGGTGTATATTATTTATTGTGTTTGGCAAGGGTAAATAAAGGGTTAAGTGGTTACCAGGTGGCTCACGGAAAATGGAATAATGTTTTATTATATGTTTTCTAGCATATAATTTTGAGGTTCAAAAAGGAATTTTTATGTTTTCAAACATAAATTTTTATTGTTTAAATTAAATATTGTTTGCAATATTAAACCTATAATTCACTCAACATTTTTGTTGACAGTTACTCGCATGTTTTATTCTCAGGTTCATGATTGAATGCTTCCGCTATGCTTAGAGAGTCTGCATATTTATGATGGCAGCTTTTGTTAAACATTAACTTGCATTCTATTTTTGTTACATTAAATAGTGGTTGTTTGTTGACTTTATTTTGGGTCAACTTTTGGTTAAAGTATTATTGTATGGTTTTTCTAAACTTATACATTTTAGTAGATCTCCTTTATAGGAAATCATTTTTAAATAAAGAATGCAAGGTTGTTTTATTAAATTCATATAGAGTTTCGATCAAGCTGTGGGACCAATTGACGGAGCCGTTAAGTGTTTTGACGGAGTCGTCACACTCAGCTCATCACACTCGTGCGTATGAGCTTGTCAGCTGTACGAGTGAGGCTTCACTCGTACGTCTGACTGAGTCTAAGATTGTCAAACATCCATATCGCGTTCCTGCAGTACCTGTAACAACATATAAACACAGATAGGATAATAACGAGCGATCATGGTAGCCCATAAACTGAAGTACTAATCACAAACGTAGGATAGATGTCTAGGGACTTACAGAAAATGCATCAACAACTCCCCCTAGGACCTAGAACATCAATTACAATAAAGTAAACGTTCGTGAAATACATATAAATCCAAAAGTAACATCAGTTTAACATCAAATACATATCCAGATTCTCTCTCACACATAAATACATCATCAAAAACAAAATATAAACTAGCAACACAGTATCTGACAGGATTCAGTTGGCCTGAGATTGGTTCGAGCTTTGAGCATCACTTTCTCTGTTGAGATAGGCATGGTAGAAATCGATCACACGTTGATATCTCATAGCTTCCTCTTTTTTATCATATCTGAATGTAATGTGATGGCGGTGAAGTGTCTCCACATCAAATCTCGACAAGTTTCTCATCCACATAGGATCCAGAATCCTCACATTGTCAAACTGTATGCTTCCATCTTCTTTCTCAATTGCAGTCAATATCACTGCTTCCTCCGACAATTTATCATAGAACCACCATCTGAAGTTTTTACATATATCCTTGGGTAAGGGCATCAAAGGAGATTGTTTCATATACTTGGCTGGACGGAACTTAACAACTCGAACAGGTCCACCTTTCGAATTCAACTTTGTTGGGTGCATGGAGAACCTGGCGACTGTTGACTTAAAGATATCCCATTTTCCTGTTTTTTGTACTCATATCTGAGTTTTCTCTGAATTAATCTGGAAAGGTCACTATCCTCAGCGTTCAACATCTTCAGCTTCGCAAGTTGCATGATCTCAAAGTAAGGTAGAGTTTTGAAGTGACTCGGTCTTGCCATATAATCAACTCCTCATTCCCTCTTGATCGCAAAACAATTTATCTCCTTGAAGTATCCCCAGCTCAGAATTTTACCCTTGGCATACTTCTTGGTTCTCTTTCCCTTTTTATAGAAACTGACAAACTTTGGCTCGAGTTCTGGCTTATTCATCTGATCAGGGTTAACAACGTTCTGTTTCCACCAACTCTGACGGATCTTGTGTTCTTCAACATTTATATTCACTTTAACCCTATCACATTTGAACCACTTCTTAATCTCATTCCATCCCTCGGGCTTGCTCGGCTTGGAGTTTCTTCTTCTTTAACTCAATTTCATATCTTTCTTTCTCAACGAGCAGTTTCTCATGTCGGATTCTCTTATTCCTTTCCATTAACACATCAAATTCTTTGATTTGCTCATTGTATACCTTCCTCGCCTTTTCTAATTCAATCAACCTCTTCGTTTTCACCTCACTACTCAAATTGAAAAAGTCACTTAAAGTATTGAGTGACGGATTCGAGTAGGGCTCGAGCGAAGGTATTACAATGTCAACTTCTTCTTCTTCATTCTCAGATTCTGTCACCAATTCATCTTCGGATTCAATAATCACATCCTCTTTCACATTAAGTGCTGCATTTCTCCAGAATTCCCTTTGGTGGCTGTAGTATGCCGTGCATGGAGTAGAAATAGCAATATGGATCCTTGATCGCTTTAGAAAAACTACAATCTCTTTAAAGTGTTCACCCTTCTTGAGAGTAGTGTCATAGAGGGCGACTTGATTGTTGAGCTCACCCTTTTCTAGAATAATCTCTTGTTGGGCAGGTGGATTAACTGGATTGACTTGAGGATTCTGTCCTTGCTCCCCCTGAGCTTTTTAGTTTACAACCGAAACATTAACTTGTTGTTCAGCCATTGGTAAAATCTTAACAAACTGAAACATCAACAGAAATGTCAGAAAAAGTAATCATAAATCATAAAACATTAAAGCATTTGCAATAAAGTGTCATAAACTCATTAAACAGGACAAACCGTGTGAGTGAGACTGTCACACATGCGGCTAAGAGCTCAGTTGTAACGTCCTCCCAATAGGGTCTGGAAGAAACGTTACTAATATCAAATAAACCAACATATTATAATACGAGAACAATACTAAATGAGAAAATTTAACTTTATTGAGTACGCAGCGGAAAATGAAATGTCGTTACAATAATGGAAATAACGATAAAGTAATTGTTCATATGCAGAAGTAATAAATGCGATATCTCTTGATCCTAAGTCCAAGTAGCATCACATAAGTAGTAGATAAGAAAGCTTGAATCAAACAGCACCTGAGACAAAACATGCTAAAGTGTCAACCAAAAAGGTTGAGTGAAGTTCATAGGTTTAACAAAAGTAGTTATCGTTGTTTTTAGACCACAAGATTTAGTTGTAAAGTTGATCTCCCGCAGGATCAAAAAGTAGATCTCGCAGATCCAAAAGTTATGCCAGTGCATGATATTTAGACTAAACGTTCAAGTTTGCCCCATGACAAGTTGTGTCTGTCCTTGTCGGTTTAAATTTCATTATCAAGTAATACAAAGACTGAGTCAAATGTATCGGGGACGTTACTCCCGATAGGCCTACCCCGAATAAATAAGCATGCCGCAGCACTTAAAAATATCACTGTAGGGACTTAGTCGGACGTAGCCGGGTATAGCATAGTTTTAGCAGTTGGTACTTGTGTCTAAATTGTAAATAGTAAAAGCAGCATGTGTCTCACCCCAAATAAGTTAAATAAGTTTGCTAGCAATAAAGAGTGGGGCTATGAATTCACCTTAGTAAGTAGAGAGAGTTATTCCTCGGAATAGAGAGTTGAACGAGTGAGCAGGAAAGTCAACCTATTGACATTTAAGAGTAGTTAAGTGTTTTGCCCATGTTTAAGTTTAAGTATGTGTTTAAGTATAGTTTGTTTTACTAAGTTTCTATTCCTAGTAAGTTACTATTTTTATAAAGTTTCTATTTTTAGAAAGTTTCTTATTTTACTAAGTTTCTATGACTAGAGAGTTTCTACTTTTATGAGTGTTTCCATTTTAGGATACTTGCCGTATTAGATAAGCTTCCAATCACCCCTTTCCCTTCGAATGGCTAATTTAGATCTAGGGGCTTGAGCCATAGGACCCTTTAAATCGGAAATCCAAACCCTCTGCCTAGAATCTCGTAGAAACCATTCGTCAAGAAAGTTCGAAGATCTATACATCTCTAATACATATCCCAAAATGTTTTTGTGCTACAATATAATTAGTAGGTTATAGGTGCTAGTAATAGTAATAGTGTATACATGTTAAGTACTAGTATAAGTAGTATTAGGGTTTCATTAATTAGGGTTAGTTAATTAAAGTAGTAATTAATAACTAGAGTTTAGTAATTAATGTCCTAGGGTTTCATAAATGTTTAGAGTTTAATTAATTAGGGTTTAAGAATTATAGTTTAGGTGTAATTAGGGTTTAAGGTTTTAATATGTATATGTATATATAATTCGTATATATATGTATATATATATATATAAAAATATTTTTTTTACATGTATATATGTATATATAAATCTAGGTGTGTTTATGTATATACTTATGAATAACAAGTTTATAATATGAATATGAATTATCAAAGATCAAAGTTTATGTAAATAGTTTAGGGTTTATGTTATACCTTTAAAGATTCAAGATAATTAACAAAGAAAAGATGAACACGATGAAGATGGAAGATCAAAGCCTTGAAAATCTTGAAGAACTCCTTGAAGATTCTTGAAGAACACGAAGAACAAGCTTGAAGATCCGAATACCACAAGAGAGGGAGAGGGAGAGATTGTTTTTGAGAGAGGATTTTGGTGTGATTTGTGAATGAGAAACTAGGTGTTTATATAGTGCAAGTATTAGAGTGTTAGTCAACATAAGGATGTTCTAATTAATGATTTTTATTTTGTTTTATAATTTTTAGTCAACAATAGGTGGTACTAGTTTATAATTAGTTAACATAAGGATGTACTAGTTTACACTTTATTTTTAGTCAACATAAGGATGTAAGATTTTTTAGTCTCATTATTATTACTATTATTATTATTATTATTATTTTTACATTTACTACATGATAAGTATTATTTTCTTTTTACTAATTCATGACTTGTATATATTTAGTTCCCAATTGTTTTATTATTTATATAAATGTCACTTTTTATTTATTACTTATAGGTTATTAGTTATAATATTACATAAATGCATAAATTTTAATTAGCAGTGAGTGTCGACTAACAGTTTATTATTTTCATCTTTTATTAACTTGTCAATTTTTGTACAAAGTTAATTAATATGTTTTCTAACTCTTAACACTTAATAATTGTTGATTAAAGTTAAATCATTAAGTTTTAATTATATTGTTTGGGCTTTTAATATTGGAAAAATATAGAATGGAAAAAATGAGGGTCGTTATAGTACCTCCCCGTTATTGAAAACTTCGTCCCGAAGTTTTTAGGTAGTTTCCTCGTTTGCATCAGCAGTTGAGAAGAGATGGGGATATTTCCGTTTCATATGGTCTTTGCGTTCCCAGGTATATTCGGGGCCTCTACGCGAATTCCAACGGACTTTAACGATAGGTATATTGCTTTTACGCGTTTGTTTGACCTCTCCTTCCATGATTTCTATAGGTTATTCAACGAAGTGCATTTTATCATTAATGCGAATATCATTCAAAATGATGATGTTATACAAGTCATTTCAGTAAATTGGATACATGAAATGTGTTATGAATAGTACTGAGCTCATTTAAAACCTTGAGCATTTTATGCCACAATATTAGGGCAGACAAACAAAGAGGAGTTCGTGAAAATCACAGTCATGAAATTTGATAGAGATCTTCATTGTTTACAACAAGAATATTTTAATGATGAATATAAGTTGAAAAATAAAGTTTTATCACTATTGAATAATATGGATAAAACGATTCGTTTATAGGAAGAGTATAAATGAAGCTATCATAAAAGAGTGAAATGAGAAAATTAAATGTTCGCCTTAACTTTTGACGTAGTCACGATTGATTTCCGGAATTCAAGGAATTAAAGGAAATCTTCGTAATCTATAAGATTTGATTCTCCGGTATTTACGAAATTTTGAGATTTGTTTGATTAAATGCGGTGATTTGCCTCGATTGATGTGTTTGGAATTTTTCTATAAATTAGCTTCCTTCGTTTCATTATCTTCACCACTTCTATACTTTCTTTCTCAATTCAAACTTCCAAAAGATTAAGAAAATGCTTAATCCAGTTCTGATCCTGGTTATTATATTGACCATCTATGCAGTCATTCTTCTTTTTCTTTTACCGCCAGAGGAATCTGTTTACTTCTACTATGCTCTTGGGGTTATAGTGTTTTTAATTATCCCGTGTCTTTATATTGCTATACGCATTGATATACACGGTTTGTAATTTCGGAGTCGTTATCGGGCTTTATATTTTCCCTTATATGTCGGAGCTTTATGCTTTTGTTTCTTCTTCCCGACTTCAAGTCAAGCGAGTAATGGTCCAGAATTCATAGGTATGAAGTTTCGAATGATCATAATATATTATGTAGAAAGGAAATGTAATAGCACGATTTGATTTGTCATATTACCAGAATATCCGGAAAAGACCGAATCATCAAGAAAAATATGTTCTTGATATATTTAGAGGTTAAATAGAATGTAAGAGTCGTGTAACATGGAAAATGATGATTATAAAATCTATGAATCATCATCTTCCATTAAAAACTTAGCATGACTTACTGTAATATAATCACGTTGGCCTGACGTCATTATATTATACTAACTCATGCTTCAATTCCCAACACTTCTTCAAAGCATTTATAATTTAAACTCGAATTTTACAGAATATAGAAACTAAAACAGTTTCCTTTATAAAGATATCGCAAAGAGATACTTAATTGCGGACATGAATCGTTATGAAGATATCTTTCGAAATATAGAGGATATTTATGATGATATTTTGGAATTTCTAAGTTCGAAAGTTGATGAAGAAAAATTTTCCGCAAGCTTTTAACATGACTTCGGAGCAAGATATTCTCTAAAGATTTCACCGGATCCAAAATTACCTGGATTCTTTGAATATAGGTTTGACCCTTGTGTTTGTCCTTGGTCTCCTCCATGGTTAGCTCAATCCGTTTTTCAGTTCCAAATTTTCTTTTGAGCTTTTCCAACGTACCATTCTTTATTATCAAACTATTGGCCCTTAAGACCATCTACAATTTTTCTGTTTCCTCTGCATTTAATGCAGCCATATTTGAATCATCGGTTATCAATTAGAAATGGTTTCAAGAAATTTCATTTTTAGATGATTAAACGCTGATTGCGATCGTCAAGATTCAAAGGATGTTTTCAAGAATTTTAAATTTGAAGTGTTTAAGCGTAAGATGCATCCATCAATGGATCTAACGGTTGACGAAGAAATGTTGTGATTTTCAAAAGTAAGGAATGGTAAGTTCGGTGGTTTGATTTGATAATTCATCATAGAATACGAATGAATATAATTCATGAATGTAGTGATCTTTAGGAAGATAACACTTGTTAAAGCTTTACTTAAGTTCCGATATGTCAAAATCAGAGTATGTAACTGAATTTGTATGAAAATGGTTTTTCTTTGGTGAACATATACATATATCATGTGAATGTAAGTAGTATAGTTAACAACTGCTGAATCAGAATGGAAGAATGTACAATGTAACATATTTATATGAGATATGAATATCTCTCGGGTTTTACCTACCCGTTAAAATATTTTTTACAATTAACAGTTTGTACAAAAGAGAAGATATACGTTCATATATGTATTCTTCAGATGTAATCATGGTTTTAATGAGCTAATATAATATTAAACTCATTTGATTTGCTGTTGAAACGAGAATAAATAATCTCCAAAACCTTAGAGATTTCATAATTGTCGTGAAATATTTCGCTAATGAAGTTATGAATTAATACTTCATCGTTCATTGTTATTGATATACTTCGGTATATGATGTTGGTGCTCTTGGAATTCTTGTGAAATTCATAAGGCACTAATGATATTTTCTAGAAAGTTTCGAGTACATCGAAAATTAAAGTATACAATCAATCATATATTTGAGTAATACACTTGGTTTATTATGAAATGGAGTTTATTGTATTGAAGCAATGATTAACGATTGTTAAGTTATTAACAAAAGATGTACATCATAGCATATTGTGATATGAATTAACCATGTAGTACATACTAGTTAAGATTCACACGTAATAGCTTAGTACGAAAAGATTTATTATTGTTCCAATCCATATATATAAAGTATACATATGTAATTCTTCAGGAAGAATGAGTCAATACATCTTAACTCATTATTAATAATATTCCTTGGTATCTATGGGGCGTATGATGTTGATGTTTGAGGTACTGAGTGCGATGTTGAGGCGTGGAATGCGGATGTTGTCGTTGGTGAAGCTGGTGATGTTGGTGGTGATGTTGGTGGTGATGCCGATGGTACTGGTGGTACTGGTTATGCTGCTGGTGTTCGTAGGTTTCGCACCATATTCTCCAGAGCCACTACTCGAGAGCGAAGCTCGTTGACTTCTTCTATTATTCCGGGATGATTGGCGGTTCGGACAAGTGGATGAATAAGATCTAAAATTTTAGATATTATATATTCGTGACTGGATATCCTGGAAATGAGGGTGAAAATAGTGTTCCGAACGGGTTCGCCAGTAAGTGCTTCAGGTTCTTCACCAAGAGGTGAATTCGGTTGGTGGAAGGGATCACCTTCTTCTTGTCTCCATTGATTAAGTTTACTACGAACCCATCCCCAATTCATCCAAAATAGATGATGGCTGATTGGTTGGTTCATTCCGGTTACGCTGCCATTGGAGCTCGAAGAGTTCGAGGAATCCATATTATGTGTTTGGAATTAGGGTTTTTGATATGAGATTAGTGTTGAATACTGGATGATATATTCGTCTCCTCGAATACGTGTATATAGCAAAAAGATTTTCATAATTTACGGAGGGAATTTAGGAAAAGTGTTAGACAAAATCTATTGGGATAGATACGATAAGATATAATAAGATATGATGTGTCTATACTTTAATAATGGCAGTATGACGTGTCGAGATCATAAAGTGATAAGTATGTAATCTAATAATCTTTTGATTAAAGACTTTCAATTCGTATACTGTGATAACCCAATGACATTTTTCGATTCATAAACCGATGCATAAAGGCATAAGGCATATAGGTACGTGATATAACAGGGAGTTATATACGTTTGTGTGTGAGTAGTAACAATTATAAGAGTTTCAAAATCATGGATAATATTTCATGTAATACATATGTAATACACATAACCATGATAGATGACTTATGAATGTCAAGAATTTCTGAAATCATTGTGTCGCATTTAGATGCGGTGGTGTAATTGGATAGTACTCAGGAAAGTGAGCAGAGTTCTTAGATTAGCTCGTCATTCTAAGATAAGTAAAGTTTTTAAAGTATAGTGTAGCATTTAACAGTTAAAGGCAACAATTAAAGGCACTATGGTCAAGAAAAGTTGTAGTCCTACATTAGGAAAGAGACTTTGATTAGAATCTTTAAGTCAAGTTTGGTAAAGCATGATTGTTAAGATTATAAGGCAATCCTAAGTGCTTTAAGTGTAAGGCAGGAAAGGTTATAGTTTCCTAGATTGCTAAGGCACCCTAGCTAGCAAGTAAGGCACACATAAAATTGCAATCCTGGTTCTCTATAACAGCCTGGTTATGCTCTGATACCAATCTGTAACGTCCTCCCAATAGGGTCTGGAAGAAACGTTACTAATATCAAATAAACCAACATATTATAATACGAGAACAATACTAAATGAGAAAATTTAACTTTATTGAGTACGCAGCGGAAAATGAAATGTCGTTACAATAATGGAAATAACGATAAAGTAATTGTTCATATGCAGAAGTAATAAATGCGATATCTCTTGATCCTAAGTCCAAGTAGCATCACATAAGTAGTAGATAAGAAAGCTTGAATCAAACAGCACCTGAGACAAAACATGCTAAAGTGTCAACCAAAAAGGTTGAGTGAAGTTCATAGGTTTAACAAAAGTAGTTATCGTTGTTTTTAGACCATAAGATTTAGTTGTAAAGTTGATCTCCCGCAGGATCAAAAAGTAGATCTCGCAGATCCAAAAGTTATGCCAGTGCGTGATATTTAGACTAAACGTTCAAGTTTGCCCCATGACAAGTTGTGTCTGTCCTTGTCGGTTTAAATTTCATTATCAAGTAATACAAAGACTGAGTCAAATGTATCGGGGACGTTACTCCCGATAGGCCTACCCCCAATAAATAAGCATGCCGCAGCACTTAAAAATATCACTGTAGGGACTTAGTCGGACGTAGCCGGGTATAGCATAGTTTTAGCAGTTGGTACTTGTGTCTAAATTGTAAATAGTAAAAGCAGCATGTGTCTCACCCCAAATAAGTTAAATAAGTTTGCTAGCAATAAAGAGTGGGGCTATGAATTCACCTTAGTAAGTAGAGAGAGTTATTCCTCGGAATAGAGAGTTGAACGAGTGAGCAGGAAAGTCAACCTATTGACATTTAAGAGTAGTTAAGTGTTTTGCCCATGTTTAAGTTTAAGTATGTGTTTAAGTATAGTTTGTTTTACTAAGTTTCTATTCCTAGTAAGTTACTATTTTTATAAAGTTTCTATTTTTAGAAAGTTTCTTATTTTACTAAGTTTCTATGACTAGAGAGTTTCTACTTTTATGAGTGTTTCCATTTTAGGATACTTGCCGTATTAGATAAGCTTCCAATCACCCCTTTCCCTTCGAATGGCTAATTTAGATCTAGGGGCTTGAGCCATAGGACCCTTTAAATCGGAAATCCAAACCATCTGCCTAGAATCTCGTAGAAACCATTCGTCAAGAAAGTTCGAAGATCTATACATCTCTAATACATATCCCAAAATGTTTTTGTGCTACAATATAATTAGTAGGTTATAGGTGCTAGTAATAGTAATAGTGTATACATGTTAAGTACTAGTATAAGTAGTATTAGGGTTTCATTAATTAGGGTTAGTTAATTAAAGTAGTAATTAATAACTAGAGTTTAGTAATTAATGTCCTAGGGTTTCATAAATGTTTAGAGTTTAATTAATTAGGGTTTAAGAATTATAGTTTAGGTGTAATTAGGGTTTAAGGTTTTAATATGTATATGTATATATAATTCGTATATATATGTATATATATATATATATAAATATTTTTTTTACATGTATATATGTATATATAAATCTAGGTGTGTTTATGTATATACTTATGAATAACAAGTTTATAATATGAATATGAATTATCAAAGATCAAAGTTTATGTAAATAGTTTAGGGTTTATGTTATACCTTTGAAGATTCAAGATAATTAACAAAGAAAAGATGAACACGATGAAGATGGAAGATCAAAGCCTTGAAAATCTTGAAGAACTCCTTGAAGATTCTTGAAGAACACGAAGAACAAGCTTGAAGATCCGAATACCACAAGAGAGGGAGAGGGAGAGATTGTTTTTGAGAGAGGATTTTGGTGTGATTTGTGAATGAGAAACTAGGTGTTTATATAGTGCAAGTATTAGAGTGTTAGTCAACATAAGGATGTTCTAATTAATGATTTTTATTTTGTTTTATAATTTTTAGTCAACAATAGGTGGTACTAGTTTATAATTAGTCAACATAAGGATGTACTAGTTTACACTTTATTTTTAGTCAACATAAGGATGTAAGATTTTTTAGTCTCATTATTATTACTATTATTATTATTATTATTATTTTTACATTTACTACATGATAAGTATTATTTTCTTTTTACTAATTCATGACTTGTATATATTTAGTTCCCAATTGTTTTATTATTTATATAAATGTCACTTTTTATTTATTACTTATAGGTTATTAGTTATAATATTACATAAATGCATAAATTTTAATTAGCAGTGAGTGTCGACTAACAGTTTATTATTTTCATCTTTTATTAACTTGTCAATTTTTGTACAAAGTTAATTAATATGTTTTCTAACTCTTAACACTTAACAATTGTTGATTAAAGTTAAATCATTAAGTTTTAATTATATTGTTTGGGCTTTTAATATTGGAAAAATATAGAATGGAAAAAATGAGGGTCGTTATATCAGTCGTACGAGTAACATGGTCACTCGTTTCACTGTTGACACGTTTGAGTAATAACATGGTTTCAGACAAGGTACACGGTTGAGGCTTATAAGTATACGCGAGTGAGTCAACCGTGTGGTGACTCGTGCGGTTAAGCACACGTGTCAGCTCATTCTAAACGAGTGAGCAGCCAAATGAAATCAAACGAGTGGGCTCAAAGGTTCACACGGTTAAGCCTTAACCGTGCACTGACTCGTGCGAGTCATGTCCGACGCGTGCGAGTGAGATCACTCGTGCATGTATGATGAAACCAATATTAAATGCTTTTTTTTAAATCAACGGGATTACATGTTTGTGTGTTTTAGGCTCCGATTTACATCACGATAACAAGTATATGGACCGTTTAACACAAAATAATAAGCAAAAACTAATCAAAACACAATCTAATTGCACTAAAATTCGAGTTTTAACCCATTAGGGTTTCGATGGCTTCAATCTCAAATTAAACAACAAAAACTCAATGAAATCCTGCCAAAAAAGTGGCGCTGGAGTCGGCTAAATATGCTTAACAAAACCTACGGTGGAAATTGTGAATGGTGATGATCGAATTTTGAGAGTAAAATTGAGTGTAAGGAGTAAAAGTGAACACTGTGTTCATCACTTCTCTATTTATACTCTCGTGATCAACCGTACAATTGATCACACGGTTCACCATCAATCGCGCGACTCAGAGTCACTCGTGCGTGTGACCCAGAAGTCTAATGGACAATCCTAGAACAGGGTCATCCGTACGGTTAACCTCAATCGTGTGGTTACTCGTACGGTTCACACTTCAAACGTGCGAGTAAGCCACTTAGGCAATTTCAAATTTTCACAAACTTAGGATTTCGACTCATTTGGCACTCTTAGAGCTACTAGCACTTTCAATTTGAGTCATAAATCACTAATCCATCAAGGTATGATCATTAACACTTAGGCAGATCAAGAAACTTAACCAAAATGAGGTTATTACTCTAAACATTCTGTTTCACAGGAGTCAATCCTACAGTATAATGTCACCTTAAATTCACTAACACCTTAAATCATTAAAATCCTTCAAACAAACACAAGCTCTACTGTGACGACCCGGAAATTTCTGACCAAATTTAAACTTTAATCTTTATATTATTCCAACACGATAAGCAAAGTTTGTTAAGTTAAATCTCAAAAATTTTAAACTGTGTTCATACATTCATTATAACCTCGACCAAATTCCGACGATTCACGAACCGTTATATATAAATAGATATGTATATGTATATATATATATTATAACTTGAGAATATTAATAAAGTATTAAACGTATAATACTTTACACGAACGTATTTGTTTCAATATGATTTTCGACGAAATTAAAAAAAATATATTAAATGATTGAATTATTAGAAACATTGAATTATGATTACAAGTCTGTGTTGAGAGGTCCACTATGATTTGAGAAAATCTATTCCTCTTAACGATATTCAGAATAATTTGTAAAGCTATTTATAAATAAAAACAAAAAGTGTCATTTACGAAAGTTAGACAAACGTTAGTGGAGAATTGGTTTCCATAATATTCTATTAATCTATTTTCAAACGTACAAAGACGTTTTCAGTTTAAAAAGAACTTTATTATTAAAATGTATATAACTTTTATAAATATCTAGAATCACTTTTGACAACTCATTACTTAACCAATATAATAAATATAACGATATTTATATTTTATTTCATTAAATATATATAACGATTTAAATTAATATTATATATATTTATACGCGTATTATACATACATAGTTTTTATACTTTTACTATACTTTAACTTTACCTTTACTTTACTTTTACTTTACTTTAACTTTAATAATTCACTTTAATAATTCATACTTTAATAATTCACTTTAATAATTCATACTTTAATAATTCACTTTAATAATTCATACTTTAATAATTCAATTTAATAATTCACTTTAATAATTTATACTTTAATAATTCACTTTAATAATTCATACTTTAATAATTCACTTTAATAATTCATACTTTAATAATTCACTTTAATAATTCAAAAAGCTATTATAAATAGAATTCAATAGGTTTTATTATTTCATAGAAACTTGAAAATATATTTCTCTAAACTCTCTCAATCGATTTATATATATATATATATATATATATATATATATATATATATATATATATATATATATATATATTTGCTCTGTATTATTTCAAGATATTATTAGTATACATAAAATATTACGACGGAGTGCTGTCCGAGTGATTTCAAAATAGTTTTTTTGAATGAGTCGAAGCTAAGGAAATTATGGGTTATAGCTATGGAGGTGATGGGTATGGTTCATGGGTATGCTCGTGAGGTCAATCTAGTGTTTATCATCTCCATTGCGTCTACATACTTTCCTGCAATATTGAATCTCAATATTGATACGTTCGTGAATCCGAGGCCAACCTTGCACTTGTTAAATGACGTTATATGTATTTTTACTACGAAATACAGTATTGTGAGTTTCATTTGCTCCCTTTTATATATATTTTTGGGACTGAGAATACATGCGCTGTTTTTATAAATGTTTTACGAAATTGGCACAAGTATTAAACTAATTCTACGTGGGTTTAAACCAGAAATATACCTTTAGCTTGGTAACATTAAACTACTTGTCTATGTACGGTAGGCGCGAATCCTAAAGATATATCTATTGGGCCTGACAAACCCCATCCTGACTATGGGATGCTTTAGTACTTCGAGGTTATTTTAAACACACCTGATCTGGTGTACTTCAGAGGGTAAAACATGAACGTTAAGGCTTGTTACCGGGTGCCTACAACTTATAGAATACTTTTATACACTTGCGAGTGTACATATATTTATAAACGGAAATCTTGTGGTCTATTAATATATTAAAATGATTGTTATGATAAACCTATGAACTCACCAACCTTTTGGTTGACACTTTAAAGCATGTTTATTCTCAGGTATTAAAGAAATCTTCCGCTGTGCATTAGCTCATTTTAAGGATATTACTTGGAGTCATTCATGGCATATTTTGAAAGACGTTGCATTCGAGTCATTGAGTTCATCAAGATTATTATTAAGCCAATTATAGTTGGATGTATTATGAAATGGTGTGCATGCCGTCAACTTTCGTTGTAAAGAAAGTTTGTCTTTTAAAAACGAATGCAATGTTTGTAAAATGTATCATATAGAGGTCAAATACCTCGCGATGTAATCAACTATTGTGAATCGTTTATAATGTATATGAACGGGTCCTTTCATCTACAAACTTCTATCTTGTGGATTTGGTGGCCAAAAATATCTTGATCTTGACAAGGTTCTTTCAGATGTCATTGTATATTCAGAGGATAATTAGAAAATAAAGAAAGGATAAAATCTTTATGAGTTTTCTGATATATAATGTCATGCAACTAAAAATATGCAAATAAGAGACATTCTATCATGAAATGCAATAACATGTAAACCAAAATCTTTTTGTTATTTTACAGTTTTCAATGCAAACTATTTAACAGACAAATAAACAAACACATACAAATCCACATTCTTTTTGTGAGCAAGTTGATTAACAATTTTAAAAATGGATCAGAACTAACATATTGAATCGACTTCTGTTGTTCATTCCTAATTATCCAGTCTATGTCTATTATCATGCAATTACTGATATCAATCCTCATTAAACAAGAACAGACTCCTTCTGGACACTTCGACAATCATGTTGGCATTAATTACTTGAACATTATAGAGCAATGATTTTTGAGATCACGCTAAGTTCATTAATCCTTAATTCTTTCATTATTTATGATTGTGCATTTTTATTAGGTTGTCAATTCATTACGCATAACTTTCCTTTATTTCTATCCATGTACTTCAATCAAATTGAACATGATGGTTCTCACGACATTTTGAATAACCCTGTCAGCCTTTTGCTTCTACCAATGTGTTGACAATCTTCAATCTAGTTGGTTCGGCAGATCTTAGAGTATAGTGGATTATCCGAATAGGTGCATTATTTACTGCGGGGATTGGTCTAAAGTTAAAGCAGACTTGCCTGATGACCAGTCGTCACACGAAATAAATCTCAAGGCCCTTAACTTCTTTATGTTCAAGTTGACATGGAAAACGGAATCGAAAGATAAACTTTCATTTATATGTATTTAGAGTATATCTAGGTAAGTATCTTCTGAACTTACAGTCTTAATAGGTATAACTCTAAATTGCAGACGACAAGAATATTGATAGTTCAGTGTGAATGTCGTGATTAAATAATTCAAGCTGCGCGGGGGCATCACACTAAGAATGATCTGAGTTCTTTATGAGCACATCATGAATCAGCATTCTTCATACTTTCAGGACTTTGCCATCTTGATACGCCAATTATCTTTGACTTTGATTTTCTTTTGATATTTCTTTTTCAGCATATCACTGTCTTTTGATATATTGATTTTGAACGCCATCATGAATGGATTTTCCATTTTTATGCATGAACACATGTTTCTTTGTTGTGTGCTCAGATCACTCGAAGGTGTTCTCCCTTAAATGCTTGAATGGTCCGCAATAAGGAATTATACTTTTCGACCTTAAGCGAGAAGGGACACTTACTTCGACATAAACTAATTTTTCCTAATATTTTCGGGGTTTAGTTTTGATTATTAAGTCTTAGGTTCGTGACAACGTGGTATGCACCAGCCAAACAGATAATCCTCAACCTTAAATCCACCTCCAACCTTTTCTAGTGATTATCAATTATGATAGGGGATACCCTCAACTGACTGTTGAGTTCCTCAACAATTATCATTAGATACAGTTTCAGAGATAATTAGGTGACTACCTTCAAACACCACAGATCGTTCATGACTTCTGAATCTTAGATGATCGTTATTCTTATTATGATTGTCTAATACCAAGAATTCGTAAGTCACGTCTATCAGTACATCACACAACAGATAAACATAAACGTTCAAATGAGTCCTTAATAATCAAATATATCAATTCTCAGTACAGTAATTTCTTCATCTCCCATAAATTAATCAAAACAAGCTCATTTTCGGAATATTCAACTTTTTAGGGTTTTCTGATGAGGCATTTTACAGTTTTTAGGTATTTTCTGTTGAAACATATACTCCTTCTAAAATACTAAAACATAAAATCTTTTTGTCTTTTAGCATTTTAAACAAAAGAAATAGAAAATAACAACAGACTAGTATGCAATCATGAAAGAAATCATGCAAGGAAATGCAGACAGAAGGCAAAAATATGCAGTACAGATAATACGAAACTAAAATCTATATGTCATGAATCCTACATGCAAAGTCTAAAAGGTTGATTAAACCTCACAATCAACATCCGAAATTACTTTGTCTCGATCAACAATGCCATTCATCTCTTAAAGTAGTAAGAACCTAGGTTTATCAAAAGCCTTAGTAAAAAGGTCAGCCCTCTGGTCCTTAGTACCTATTCTCTTAACCTCAATTATCTTTTTCTCATGGCAATCCCTAAGAAAATGATACTTAACACCTATGTGTTTAGTCTTAGAGTGTTGCACAGGATTCTTAGTAATTGCAATAGCAGCAGTATTATCAATATAAAGAGGAGAGAAAGAGATTCTTAGTCCGTAATCGCGAAGTTGTTGTTGAATCCAAACAACTTGCGAACAACAACTTGTAGCAGCTATATATTCAGCTTCACGCGTGGAAAGCGCAACTGCAGTTTGTTTCTTGCATTGCCAGGTCACCAGCCTTTCACCTAGAAATTGACATCCTCCTGATGTAGATTTGTTGTTAAATTTGCAACCTGCATAGTCTGAATCACTGTATGCTACAAGATCAAACTTGTCTTCGTTCGAATACCAGATGCTGAGATTTGGAGAATGTAACAGATAACGTAGAATTCTTTTGGCAGTTGTAAGATGAACTGTATTCAGATTAACTTGATAACGAGCATACAGACATGTTGCAAACATAATATCCGGCCTAGATGCAGTGAGATACATGAGCGATCCGATGATTGCTTGATAGTATGTAGGATCAACAGGCTCCCCTTCATAGTCCAACGAAATACCGTGATTTACAGCTAGTGGGGTCGACACATGACGTTCTTGAGTCATACCGAAATGTTCGAGTATATCATTTACATACTTTGCTTGATGAAGAAAAATTCCATTATCAGTCTGTTCGACTTGTAAACCAAGAAAGTAGTGTAAGAGACCTAATTTGCTCATTTCGAATTCGTCCTTCATCACCTGCTCAAACTCATCAACGAGTTCTTTCTTAGTAGCACCGAAAATAATGTCGTCTACATAAATCTGAACTAAGATAATATCATCATCTTTAACTTTCGTGAACAGAGTATAATCTACCGTGCCCATTTGATAACCTTTTTCAATCAGATAACTTGACAGACGTCCATACCAAGCACGTGGGGCTTGATGTAAACCATATAGGGCTCTCTGTAAACGGTAAACTTTGTTAGGATGAAGATGATCTACAAAACCCGGTGGTTGACTGACATATACTCTTTCATTAAGCTTTCCATAAAGAAATGCACTCTTGACATCCATTTTAAAAACTTTAAACTTCATAAATGAAGCAAAAGTCAAGAAAATGCGATAGCTTCCAATCTGGAAACAGGAGTAAAAACTTCATCATAATCGAATTCAGGATCTTGCTGATAACCTTTAGCGACTAATCTTGCTTTGTTACGGATAACATTGCCATCTTCGTCAAACTTGCACTTCCAAACCCATTTGAGATTAATTACTTTAGCTCCATGCGGCTTAGTAACTAGTTTCCAAATATCCAAACGATTGAATTGCTGAATTTATTCTTGCATAGCCATGACCCAATCAACATGCTTCAAGGCTTCTTTTGTTGTCTTTGGCTCTATTCTAGAAATATGACATGAGTACTCGTAGTATGCAGCATCAGCTGTCATATGAGTATTAACTTGACCATCAAACTGAACTTGCTTTCTTGTTCTAACACATGCATTTGGATCTCCAATAATATTCTCTCTAGGATGAGCAGCTGTAGTTCTAGGAACTGGTTGTGCAGGAACAGGTATCTCATGATGTAGATTCGTAGTATCACCAATATCTTCAGGATTGTCAGAACTTTCACTTGAAATATCAGATCCACAGGTATCGTACACTGGATCAACATCTTGATCTGAATCTTGAGCTGGCTCATTGACTGTCGGTAATGGAGTTAGGATTAGAGTAGGTGCAGACGCTTGTGGTTCATTTTGTAAATCAAACAACATTTGTAACTCAGCTTCATTCTCCATCTGATCTGGAGCAAGATTGAATGATTCAATCAGCTCATCATAGTTATAAATCCAAGGATGACTCTTAGGAGCACTCTTCGTTTGATTCCTTTGGACGTAAACTTCAGACCATTCTTCAACACATCTTGTTTCATTGTTGAAAACTCGCTTGTTAGGAGAACTATACCCAAGAAATACTCCAGTAACCACTTTAGAATCAAACTTACTACCTGGTTTTCCTTTCAAGATGGTACACGGTGCACCAAATGGTTCTAGATTCTTCAAAGATATTTTTCACCCATGCAATAACTCATAGCAAGTTTTACCCAGTCGTTTAACAGTCAGAACTCGATTCATAGTGTAACACGCATTAGCAACAGCTTCACTCCAAAAATGAACAGGTAACGATGAATCTGCCAGCATTATTCTAGCTGTCTCGATCAATACTCTATTCTTTCTTTCAGCAACACCATTCATCTGAGGAGCGTATGAAGAACTGAACTGCATATTGATACCTTTTTTAATATAGATACCTGCAAGATACTGATTCTTGAATTCTGTACCATTGTCGCAATGAATATTTCTTACCTTTAGATTAAAACCTGTCTCTAATCGATTGATTAGCACTTTTAAATTCTCAAAAGTATCGGACTTCTCTTTCAAAAACATTACCCAAGAAAATCTTGAATAATCATCAGTTACAACCAGACAATACTTACTTCCATCAATGCTTTCAAAACGAATTGGACCGAAAAGATCCATATGTAACAATTCAAGCGGAGCAGAGATTGGATTATACTTCACCAGATGATGAGCTTTCTTGCTCTGCTTACCCTTCTTACACGAAACACATGTTCCTGGAATCTGAAAATACCGAAGATCAACACCTTCTACAAGATTGTTGTGGACAAGGTGATTCATTTTCCTAAAACTTAAATGACCCATGCGTTTGTGCCATGTAATAGAATCTTGTTCAGTCACTTTAGAAACAAAAGCTTGATGATGTTCAGCAGTTGAAGTAGCAACATTCATATCTAGCATGTATAGATCAGCTTGTCTAGGAGCCTTCATCAAATTCATTTCTGGAGGAATCACAAACTCTGGTTTCAAAATGTAGCTGAATTCGTCATCAAACGCAACCTTGAAAGATTTTTCACAGATTTATGAAACCGACAACAAATTGTTTGTATGCTCTTGACAATAGTTCACTTTGTTGAAACTAACTTTCTCATTCTTCAATAAACCTTGAGCTGAAATGTGACCTCCTTTATCTCCAGCAAATGCAACATAACCTCCCTTAATTGGGTGTACATCCGAAAGAAGAGATAGCTGTCCAGTTATATGTCTCGAAGCGCTGCTAACCACTATCAAGGTGTTGTTTGTAGGTACCCTGGTTCCCTGCATATCACATTAAGAATATTAATTGATAATGGGAACCCACGCCCAGACAGCAGTAGGTTGTCCATTATGTAAAGACCCATCCTAATCCATCCGGATAAAGTCCATATCGATTATAAACGATTCACAACAGTTGGTTACATCGCGAGGTACTTGACCTCTATATGATACATTTTACAAATATTGCATTCGATTTTAAAAGATAATCTTTCTTTACAATGAAAGTTGACGACATGCATACCATTTCATAATATATCCAACTATAATTGACTTAATATTAATCTTGATGAACTCGACGACTTGAATGCAACGTCTTTTGAAATATGCCATGAATGACTCCAAGTAATATCTCGAAAATGAGCAAATGCACAGCGGAAGATTTCTTTCGTACCTGAGAATAAACATGCTTTCAAGTGTCAACCAAAAGGTTGGTGAGTTCATTAGTTTAACATAAACAATTGTTTCCATCATTTTAATAGACCACAAGATTTTCATTTCTCATAAATAAACGTCCCATGCATAGAGACAAAAATATCATTCATATGGATTGAACACCTGGTAACCGACATTCACAATATGTATATAAGAATATCCCCATCATTCCGGGATCCTCCTTCGGACATGATATAAATTTTCGAAGTACTAAAGCATCCGGTACTTTGGATGGGGCTTGTTGGGCCCGATAGATCTATCATTAGGATTCGCGTCAATTAGGGTGTATGTTCCCTAATTCTTAGATTACCAGACTAAAAAGGGGCATATTCGGTTTAATAATTCAACCATAGAATGTAGTTTCGATTACTTGTGTCTATTTCGTAAAATAGTTATAAAAGCAACGCATGTATTCTCAGTCCCAAAAATATATATTGCAAAAGCATTTAAAAAGGGAATAATGAAACTCACCATACTGTATTTTGTAGTAAAAATACATAGAACGACATTGAACAAATGCAGGGTTGGCCTCGGATTCACGAACCTATTTCAGTAATATATATATTAAAACACATGTAATTGTAATTGAACTAATTTATTCATTATATCCTTAATTTATATCTTATGTATATTTAAATTGTGTATATAATCAAAATGGTTAATATTTATATAGTTATATTAATATATTTATATACATACTTGTTCAATGTTGTATTTAAAAAATTGATAGTTTGTTATTTGTACGTATTTATATAAATAATTTTTAGTAGGTTTGATATATATAGTTATGTGAAATTTTAATATAAGTATAGTTTATATAATAAGTAAATTTTATGTACAAAATATTTATCTGTTTTAAAAAGGCAATTTTTGGTATTAATGATTTTCTAATAATAATAATAATAATAATAATAATAATAATAACTTTATTAAAATTGATAATATTAATAATAATAATGATATTGTTAATAATAATATTTTTATTTAATGATAATAATAATAATACTAATAATAATAATACCTATATCAATTTTAATATTTCTAATAATAACCTTAATAATACTTAATGATGTTACTTGGTAACAAAATGATATTAATATTAATATTATTTATAATTATAATTATAATCATAATAATGATAACTAATACTTATTTTAGCATCAATAATATTAGTAATTATAATACATGTGATAATAATAATAACTAATGATCACAATACAAATAACAATAATCATAATAATAATAATAATAATAATAATAATAATAATAATAATAATAATAATAATAATAATAATAATAATAATAATAATAATAATAATAATAATAATAATAATAATAGAAAAACTACCTCAATTTGATAAGCCTTAAAAAAAACCCCTATGCTCGTGCCAAGGATTGAACTCCCGACATCTCGTTTAAACAACTCCCTTCCAAACCACTGAAGCATTCATGTGTTATTATTTTTATTTCGCATTTTTATTTATATACCAAATCGTTTTTATTTTTCTCATGACATCATCACCTTCCTACTTGAATCAATTTTTGTTTACAGCCCAACTGAATTTGTAATTGGATTTCGATTTGAATCACGGCGCAATGGAAATTTTAATTAATACGGCCCAACAGCAAATAAATCGTCCCAACAGCAATTAATTACGGCCCACAACAGTTTCTCTTACAATTAAAAAAAATGGTGGTGGCATGGGTTCGAACTCAGGACCTCTCGTTCACCAACAACACACCCAACCGTCCCTCTATTCCTACTTTTCTGTTTTAAATCTCCATTTCAATTTAGTTTAACCATTTCTAGCCAATCTTCTCTTCATCATCTATGACTTCCATCGTCATCAACATAATACCGTAATCATTATCATCATTTTCTTTATCATACTTCCATGGACTTATCATCATCATTATCATACAACATCATCTTCACTTAATATCTTCATCGTATTATTCTCATCATCGACACTCGATTTTTCATCATCATCAATGTCATTATCTTTATCCTATTCCGTAATCCAGCTACTGCAGTGGCCACGATGTAACAGTGACAAATGCGTTATTATAGCATCGAAGAATTTTTTTTTTTTAATGACGGTTAATGGTGGTTGTTTAGAGTGCCGGTTCAAGAAGAGGGTTGTGGGGGTACGATCATAAATAGAAAAGAAATAGCAATAGCAGTAGCAAAACAATAATCAAATGGTGTTTGAGGTTCAAGAGTGGTGATGAGGTAAGGAAAAAAAAATGGTCGAGCAGGGTTATAGTGATGGTGTGGGGTGACGATGGTGGAGGCGGTTGAGATGACGGCGGGCTAAGGTGGATGAGGGTGCCGGTGGTTATGATGGGTGGTGACCAAATCATAAACAAAACATAGAAACACAAGTGGTGATTTAGGGTGGTTTGTGGCGGTTATGGTGACGGCAAAACAGCAGGTTCTGCTGTAGGCGATGGCAGCCTACGACATGCTCCCGGAGAGAAAAGAAAAAAAGAGAAGAAAACTTTACACACGATGATGGTTGGTTGTTCATTCTCATCCGGTTACATATATGTATATAGAGTTAGATGAGATAAATTTATATATTAGTATAACATTTATAATATAATATAAATAAAACATGTGCCTTCTAAGATAATAGTAAACAAATATTTAGCAGCCTCTAATCATTTACTCTACCGACACTATATCGTGGACCGGGTATCGTGCACTATTTGAAATTGGTGGCGGATAAAAGTCTTCGGAAAAATCCCAAATTTTTACATTAATTAAATTTATTTATTTCAGTCATTATAGTATAAAGTTCGATCCTTAATTTGTTAAATAAAAATTACATCAATTGTCCCTCTCAATTTTGAGTAAAATATGAAAAGTGTTCAAATTTATTAATTAACTTCTAAATATATTTTTAATAAGCCTAAAATTTATATAGCTCATTTTCGGATCGCCGTTTATTTTAAAATTACATAAGTTCATTTATAACTTGTTTATTATTAATCGAATGATGACAATTGAGCGTTACCGTCATTACCAAATAACTTCGAAAGTCTATATATATATATATATATATATATATATATATATATATATATATATATATATATATATGTATATATATATATATATATATATATATGTATATATTCTATGTACTTAAATTATATATCAGGTTTTATTATATAACTAAATATATTAAATATATTTTCAAATAATTAAATTTAATATTTTAATCTTATATATTTACAATTATTATTCATGTATACATTTAAATATATATGTATCAATTTCACAAATAATTGTTCGTGATCCGTCGAGAATAGTCAGAGGTCAAATGTATATATGAACACAGTTCAAAGTTTTAGAGACTTCATTATTACAGACTTTGCTTATCGTGTCGGTTTCAGTTGAAGATGAAGTTTAAATTTGGTCGAAAATTCTCGGGTCGTCACAGTACCTACCCGTTAAAGAAATTTCATCCCGAAATTTGAGTGAGGTTGTCATGGCTAACAATAAATATGTTTTCCTGACGAATATGAGCTGATAAATAGAGTTTTATCATTATTGATAAATACAGATCAAATAATTCGATTTTTCGAAAAACACGAATGAAGCTATCAGAAAAAAAATGAAATGAATAAATGAAGTTTCGTTTTAACTTTTGACGTTGCCTTGGTTAAATTCCGGAATTCAAGGGATTTAAAAGAAAATCTTGAAAATCTATAAGATCTGATTCTTCGGCGAATAAGGAAATTAAGATCTCTCTTATTAAATACGGTGATCTGCTTCGATTACTTTGTTTGATATTTCCATTATAAATTAAACTCTTCCGTTCCATTATTCTCACCATTCCTATACTCTCCTTCTTGTTTCATACATCCAAAAGATTCTGAAAATGCTTAATCTAGTTCTGATCCTTGTCATCATCCTTACTATTGCAACAATCATTCTCCTTTTCCAACTTCCACCAGAGGAATCTGCTTTCTTCTACTTCGCCCTTGGGATTATAATGTTTTTAATTCTCCCGTGTCTTTATGTTGCGATAAATATTGATATACACGGTTTCTAATTTATGTGTTGTTATCAGGCTTTATATTCTCCCTTATATTTCAAAGCTCTATGCTTTTGTTTTCTCTTCCCGACTTCAAGTCAAGCGAATAATGGTCTAGAATTTGTAGATATAGAGTTTCGAATGATCTTAATGTTCTAACCAAGAAAGAACGTAATCGTACGATTTGATTTGTCAAATTATCAGAATCATTGAGAATAGAACTATCAAGAATATACTTTCTTGATATGTCAGAAGTTAAGCAGAATGAAAGAGTCATGTAACATGGCACATGATAACGGTATGGTCCGTGAATCATCACGTTCCATTAGAAACTCGACATGACTTACTATAATATAATCACGTTGATCAAGTGTCATTATATTATACTAACTCATGCATCAGTTCCCAACATTACTTCAATAACAGTCATATTTTAAGCTCGAAAGTTTACAGAATATAGAAACTAACAGTTTCTATATGATGTAATACTGATAGCACGAAGAGATTAATGATTTCAGATAAGAATAGTTATAAAAATATCTCCAGAAATATGAAGGATATTTATAATGAAAGATACGATAATATCTCGAAATATCTAAGATCAGAGGATGATGGAAACTATTGTCTGCAAGGGTTTAGAGTAAGGAGCAAGATATTTACTAAAGAATTTTTAGCAGACATTGAATCATTTGGATTCTTTGAAGTCAAACTTATTCTTTGTGACTTGTCCACGACTTTCTTCATAGTTTCGCATAATCTGCTTTTCAGTACTAAACTTTCTATTGAATGTTTCCAATATAATGATACACCGGAAGCACGAAGAGGTATATAATTTCGGATGAGAATATTTATGAAATTATCCTCAGAAATATCGAAGATATTGATGATGATATTTTGGAATTTCTAAGTTCGATGGTTGATGGAGAAAGATTTTCCGCAAGATTTTAACATGACTTCGGAGCAAGATATTCTTTGAAGGTTTCATCAGATCCAGAATTACCTGGATTCTTTGAATATATGGTATGGTCCTTTTATTTGTCCTCGGTCTCCTTCGTGATTAGCTCAATCCGTTTTCCAGTTCCAATTTTTATGAGCTTTTCCAACATACTATTCTTTATCATCAAACTTTCGATGATTATGGTCGTTTATGGTTGTCTATGGTTTCTGCTGCTTCATTCAGCATTTTCAACATTCAGAGTATTGATTTGTGACTGAATGATTTTCAGAATTCTAGAAGGAGAGATCATAATTCTAAGAGATAAATGTCATATATATAAATGTTGATGTAGATATGCTGTGAGTTTTCAAAGTACTGATTGCTGATTTCCGGTAATTGGTATGGCAGTTCTAGTTACAAGATACAGATGAGTATATGATAGGGTTTCAATGAATAAATATAATGATTTGTCAGAGAGATTTAAGCCAAGAAGTAACGAGGTTGCTGGTATGTCGGCTGGTAATATGGTGGAATATAAAAGAATTCTCCGGTATCAAAAGGGTAATCGTATATATCAGGATTATAGTAAGGCTACTTCGAATGAAAAGTCGAAGTTTACTTGCTGAAGCTGTGAAAAAATTGGCTACCTTGAAAAGGAATCACAAAGTTATTTTTGCTAATAAATGCCAAAGGATCTGACGCGGCTACGTGTTAAACTTTTATTCAGTTGCCGAGAGTTTATCAGGTGTATAACTATATGCATAAATCTTTCCTTCCAAAGACGAAGTGTGGTTGATTCATCCTATCGATTGAGGTGTTTTCAAGAATCATGAAAGGTTTGAACGCAGAATGTAATCGTGAAGATACAAATGAGGTTTAAGACGAAATCAAGTGGCAAACTTGAAGAATATATATTTTTTTTTGTTTCATATGTTATATTCAATATTTTAATTCATTTTAATTGTCCAATGTTATTAGTCCACAGTCGATAGTCCACAGTCGACAGTCCAATAATTCATATATAGTTTAATATAATATTCGAATTAATTAATACGTGTCGTGACCCGTATACGTCTCAGACTCGATCACAACTCAAAGTATATATATTATTATAGAATCAACCTCAACCCTATATAGAGAACTCGATCATTACTGCATATAGAGTGTCTATGGTGGTTCCAAATAATATATATAGATGCGTCGATATGATATGTCAAAACCTTGTATACGTGTCCCGATATTTAAAGTGCGTAAAATAAATAAAGAAATTAAATAACGATAAATAAAGTGCGTAAAGTAAATAACAGAAATTAAATGACGATAAATAAAATTGCGAGAATGTAAATTGTGATAATTAAATTGCGATAAATAAACTGCTATAAATAAAATGTAATCAGTTAGCTAGGAACAGTTAGCTAGGATCTTGTTAGTGTGATTTCTTAACAAAATTTCATATTGTTAATTAGTCTGTTTCTAATCAATTTTTATTGTGTTCATTATTTCTTCATTATGCCACTTGTTGGATTCTGGTAAGTCAAAATCCAAATATGAAATTGAATTTGAATGAAAATGGTTATTCTGTGGTGAACGGATACGTATATCTGTGGGTGTAAGTAGGATAGTAAATCACCGTTGAATCAGATTCGAAGAATGTACAGTGTAACTTATTAATGTAAAATCTAAATATTCTTCGGGTATTACCTACCCGTTAAAATATTTTCACCATTAACAGTTTGTACAAAAGAATTTTTAATTACAATCTTTATGAAAATATATATACCTATATATTTTCTTCAGATGTAATCATGGATTTAATGAGTCAATATGGTATTAAACTCATTTAATTTACCGTTAGAACCAGAATATATAATCTGTAAAACATTAGAGATTTCATAATCGCCATGTCGAACGAAGATAAATGAGGTAGAATGATACGTAGAACGAAGATCATACTCCAAGTACAGATAGTGATACTGAAGCATGGATTGTTGATGGTACTGGTGCTGTTACTAATGGTACTGTTGGTGCCGGTGATGTTGCTGAAGCTGGTACATTTTGCACCATATTCTCCTAATTGGTTATTCGAGCGCGAAGTTCGTTGACTTATTACTCCATGATGATTTTCGGTCAGAACGAGCGGATGAATAAGGTTCAGAATTGTGGATAGAATATAATCTTGTCGAGTTACCCTGGAAATGAGACTAAAAATGGTGTCTCGAACAGGTTCGCCGGTAATGCTTCAGGTTCATTGTCAAGAGGTGAATTCGGTTGGTGGAAGGGATCGCCTTCTTCGCGTCTCCATTGTTTAAGTCAAATACGAACTCATCAAATGAATTGAGGATGACTGATTGATTGATTCATTCCGGTGACACCGCTTTCGGAGCTTAGGTGAATATCCATGTCGGAATAGCTGTCGGAATAACTATCGGAATCGCTATCGAAATCTGAGGGACTCGAACTCGTTGAGGGATTTATCTCGTACGATCAGATGAAGGATTTTTGATAAGAAGTAGATTATAGGATGTAGATTAGTACCCTGCAATACATAATTTACATATGCATATATAATACTAAAATCTCATAAGTTACGGAGAAATCTACAGAAAATGACAGGCAAAGTTTATATTAACGGATACGCTAAGATATGAATTAGCAGATATGCCAAGATATGAATTTTGTCTATACACTAATCATGCAGTCAATGCAATAAGAAGTGTCTGGACTAAGGATGATAAGCAAGTGATTCTCTAAGAATGATAAACAGGTAATTTTTGACACGAAATGATAAGCAAAACTTTTGACATGCAGACACGGTCGAAGTCCAGACTCACTAATGCATCCTAACGACTATCAGTTAGACACACTAATGCAAGACCCGGTTCGCTAAGACCACCGCTCTGATACCAACTGTAAAGACCCGTCCTAATCCATCCGGACAAAGTCCATATCGATTATAAACGATTCACAACAGTTGGTTACATCGCGAGGTACTTGACCTCTATATGATACATTTTACAAATATTGCATTCGATTTTAAAAGACAATCTTTCTTTACAATGAAAGTTGACGACATGCATACCATTTCATAATATATCCAACTATAATTGACTTAATAATAATCTTGATGAACTCGACGACTTGAATGCAACGTCTTTTGAAATATGCCATGAATGACTCCAAGTAATATCTCGAAAATGAGCAAATGCACAGCAGAAGATTTCTTTCGTACTTGAGAATAAACATGCTTTCAAGTGTCAATTAAAAGGTTGGTGAGTTCATTAGTTTAACATAAACAATTGTTTCCATCATTTTAATAGACCACAAGATTTTCATTTCTCATAAATAAACGTCCCATGCATAGAGACAAAAATATCATTCATATGAATTGGACACCTGGTAACCGACATTCACAATATGTATATAAGAATATCCCCATCATTCCGGGATCCTCCTTCGGACATGATATAAATTTTCGAAGTACTAAAGCATCCGTTACTTTGGATGGGGCTTGTTGGGCCCGATAGATCTATCATTAGGATTCGCGTCAATTAGGGTGTCTGTTCCCTAATTCTTAGATTACCAGACTAAAAAGGGGCATATTTGGTTTAATAATTCAACCATAGAATGTAGTTTCGATTACTTGTGTCTGTTTCGTAAAACAGTTATAAAAGCAACGCATGTATTCTCAGTCCCAAAAATATATATTGCAAAAGCATTTAAAAAGGGAATAATGAAACTCACCATACTGTATTTTGTAGTAAAAATACATAGAACGATATTGAACAAATGCAGGGTTGGCCTCAGATTCACGGACCTATTTCAGTAATATATATATTAAAACACATGTAATTGTAATTGAACTAATTTATTCATTATATCCTTAATTTATATCTTATGTATATTTAATTTGTGTATATAATCAAAATGGTTAATATTTATATAGTTATATTAATATATTTATATACATACTTGTTCAATGTTGTATTTAAAAAATTGATAGTTTGTTATTTGTACGTATTTATATAAATAATTTTTAGTAGGTTTGATATATATAGTTATGTGAAATTTTAATATAAGTATAGTTTATATATTAAGTAAATTTTATGTACAAAATATTTATCTGTTTTAAAAAGGCAATTTTTGGTATTAATGATTTTCTAATAATAATAATAATAATAATAATAATAATAATAATAATAATAATAATAATAATAATAATAATAATAATAATAACTTTATTAAAATTGATAATATTAATAATAATAATGATATTGTTAATAATAATATTTTTATTTAATGATAATAATAATAATACTAATAATAATAATACCTATATCAATTTTAATATTTCTAATAATAACCCTAATAATACTTAATGATGTTACTTGGTAACAAAATGATATTAATATTAATATTATTTATAATTGTTATTATAATCATAATAATGATAACTAATACTTATTTTAGCATTAATAAAATTAGTAATTATAATACATGTGATAATAATAATAACTAATGATCACAATACAAATAACAATAATCATAATAATAATAATAATAATAATAATAATAATAATAATAATAATAATAATAATAATAATAATAAAACTACCTCAATTTGATAAGCCTTAAAAAAAAAACCCCTATGCTCGTGCCAAGGATTGAACTCCCGACATCTCGTTTAAACAACTCCCTTCCAAACCACTGAAGCATTCATGTGTTATTATTTTTATTTCGCATTTTTATTTATATACCAAATTGTTTTTATTTTTCTCATGACATCATCACCTTCCTACTTGAATCAATTTTTGTTTACAGCCCAACTGAATTTGTAATTGGATTTCGATTTGAATCACGGCCCAATGGAAATTTTAATTAATACGGCCCAACAGCAAATAAATTGGCCCAACAGCAATTAATTACGGCCCACAACTGTTTCTCTTACAATTAAAAAAAATGGTAGTGGCATGGGTTCGAACTCAGGACCTCTGGTTCACCAACAACACACCCAACCGTCCCTTTATTCCTACTTTTCTGTTTTAAATCTCCATTTCAATTTAGTTTAACCATTTCTAGCCAATCTTCTCTTCATCATCTATGACTTCCATCGTCATCAACGTAATACCGTAATCATTATCAGCATTTCCTTTATCATACTTCCATGGACTTATCATCATCATCATCATCATACAACATCATCTTCACTTAATATCTTCATCGTATTATTCTCATCATCGACACTCAATTTTTCATCATCATCAATGTCATTATCTTTATCCTATTCCGTAATCCAGCTACTGCAGTGGCCACGATGTAACAGTGACAGATGCGTTATTATAGCATCGAAGATTTTTTTTTTTTAACGACGGTTAATGGTGGTTGTTTAGGGTGTCGGTTCAAGAAGAGGGTTGTGGGGGTACGATCATAAATAGAAAAGAAATAGCAATAGCAGTAGCAAAATAGTAATCAAATGGTGTTTGAGGTTCAAGAGTGGTGATGAGGTAAGGAAAAAAAATGGTCGAGCAGGATTATAGTGATGGTGTGGGGTGACGATGGTGGAGGCGGTTGAGATGATGGCGGGCTAAGGTGGATGAGGGTGCCGGTGGTTATGATGGGTGGTGACCAAATCATAAACAAAACATAGAAACACAAGTGGTGATTTAGGGTGGTTTGTGGCGGTTATGGTGACGGCAAAACAGCAGGTTCTGCTGTAGGCGATGGCAGCCTACGACATGCTCCCGGAGAGAAAAGAAAAAAAGAGAAGAAAACTTTACACACGATGATGGTTGGTTGTATATTCTCATCCGATTACATATATGTATATAGAGTTAGATGAGATAAATTTATATATTAGTATAACAATTATAATATAATATAAATAAAACATGTGCCTTCTAAGATAATAGTAAACAAATATTTAGCAGCCTCTAATCATTTACTCTACCGACACTATATCGTGGATCGGGTATCGTGCACTATTTGAAATTTGTGGCGGATAAAAGTCTTCGGAAAAATCCCAAAATTTTACATTAATTAAATTTATTTATTTCAGTCATTATAGTATAAAGTTCAATCCTTAATTTGTTAAATAAAAATTACATCAATTATCCCTCTCAATTTTGAGTAAAATATGAAAAGTGTTCAAATTTATTAATTAACTTCTAAATATTTTTTTAATAAGCCTAAAATTTATATAGCTCATTTTCGGATCACCGTTTATTTTAAAATTACATAAGTTCGTTTATAACTTGTTTATTATTAATCGAATGATGACAATTGAGCGTTACCGTCATTACCAAATAACTTCGAAACTCTATATATATATGTGTATATTTTATGTACTTAAATTATATATCAGGTTTTATTATATAACTAAATATATTAAATATATTTTCAAATAATTAAATTTAATATTTTAATCTTATATATTTACAATTATTATTCATGTATACATTTAAATATATATGTATCAATTTTACAAATAATTGTTCGTGATCCGTCGAGAATAGTCAGAGGTCAAATGTATATATGAACACAGTTCAAAGTTTTAGAGACTTCATTATTACAGACTTTGCTTATCGTGTCGGTTTCAGTTGAAGATGAAGTCTAAATTTGGTCGGAAATTCCCGGGTCGTCACACATTAACACCCATAGCTTGAAATTCCATCCATTTTCCGTTTGAGTCCGGTGGAATCTCATCACTTGAAACCATAAACTTAGACAGTTTAGAAGTAGCAATATTGCTCTTCTGATTTTTCACATTTTGCTCATCTTCGGAGTTACTCATTTGTGGTCTGTTACGATGAGATGACCCGTCCTAATCCATGAGGACGAATACAATAACATATGGTGTAGCGACCCGTCCTAATCCATCTGGATGAAGTCCATATCAATTATAAACGATTCACAACAGTTGGTTACATCGCGAGGTACTTGACCTCTATATGATACATTTTACAAACATTGCATTCGTTTTTGAAAAGACAATCTTTCATTACATCGAAAGTTGACGACATGCATACCACTTCATAATATATCTAACTATAATTGATTTAATAATAATCTTGATGAACTCAATGACTCGAATGCAACGTCTTTTGAAATATGCCAGAAATGACTCCAAGTAATATCTTTAAAGTGAGCAAATGCACAGCGGAAGATTTCTTTCATACCCGAGAATAAACATGCTTTAAAGTGTCAACCAAAAGGTTGGTGAGTTCATTAGTTTAACATAAATAATCATTTCCATCATTTTAATAGACCACAAGATTTCATATTTCCATTTCTCATAAACATACGTCCTATGCATAGAGACAAAAATATCATTCATATGGATTGAACACCTGGTAACCGACATTCACAATATGCATATAAGAATATCCCCATCATTCCGGGATCCTCCTTCAGACATGATATAAATTTCGAAGTACTAAAGCATCCGGTACTTTGGATGGGGCTTGTTGGGCCCGATAGATCTATCTTTAGGATTTGCGTCAATTAGGGTGTATGTTCCCTAATTCTTAGATTACCAGACTTAATAAAAAGGGGCATATTCGATTTCGATAATTCAACCATATAATGTAGTTTCGATTACTTGTGTCTATTTCGTAAAACATTTATAAAAATTGCGCATGTATTCTCAGCCCAAAAATATAAAGGGTAAAGAGACAAATGAAACTCACCTAATGTATTTTGTAGTAAAAATACATAGAACGACATTGAACAATTTGTAGGGTTGGCCTCGGATTCACGAACCTATATCATTTGTATATTTATTAATATACTTAATTGTAATCGAACAAATATATATATGTATTTATTATTAGTGATATAATTTCTATGTTAATAATGTCATTATATATATATATATATATATATATATATATATATATATATATATATATATATATATATATATATATATATATATATATATATATATATATATATATATATATATGTATATATATATATATATACATATATTAAGTAAATAACCATATTTATATAGTTAAGTTTTGTATGTGTATATATATATATTTATATATATTTGTATATCTATATTTATTTTATAAGTATCTTTTGTTTGAAAAATAGTAATAATACTAAAATAATATTAACTATGGTAAAATGATAATAATTATAATACTTAAGTTTTCTTATAAAGGTAATAATGTTAATTTTCCTATTAATGATAATACTAATAATGATATTAATGATAATAACTATAAAAGTATTAATTCTACTGTTAACGATAGTTATAATTATGATTTTTGTATTTCATAATAGTAATATTTATAATAATCATAGCGATGGTAAACTTTAATAATCTTGTAATAATAATAATTTTGATAATAATATTAATACTAATCCTAACTGATAATAATAATAATAATACTAATACTTACTAATAATATCAATCAATAATAACAATAATAACAATAACCATAATAATCTATAATAATAATAATAATAATAATAATAATAATAATAATAATAATAATAATAATAATAATAATAATAATAATAATAATAATAATAATAATAATAATGGAAAATGGAAATTACCTCAAAAACAGTTTTAAAAAGAAAACTGCCGTGAACGAGACTCGAACCCGAGACCTCTCGCTAACCGACCCAATACTTAAACCATCCAAGCTATCCCGTTTTTCTGATTAATTCTCTGACCCAAAACAGTTTAACCCGTTTAACCTTGTTTTCCCTTATTCCTTCACCTTCTTCATATCGAAACCAACCAAAAATCAAATCTTTAAAACATAGATTTAAATACAACGTAATAACAGTAACTTACCATCATCAATCGTTTATTCAAAAAAAATAAATAAATAAAAAAAAAGTATGCAGCTGTTACTGCAGTCGCTGCATATAGAAAAAAAAAATTTTCATTTTTGTTTTTTAGTCTGTTGTAGTCAAACATTATAACACAAATTGTATATATAATCACTTCTATAATCTTTATAAATCGTTAATTGAGCTGGAAAGATCTAAAGGCTTACGAATTTTTGTGAAGAACCAACCAGTTGACTTTTTATTCCAAAAGTTTGACTTCGAAATCCAACTTTGATTTTACGAATTGGAAACTGAAACTTTGAGAAAACAATCATGATATGATTTGAGACGCTTCTGCACTTTTAGATTTTTAATATAGACTCGATTTCGAATTATGAGCAAAAAGGGTTTACGAACAGAGGTATAGAAAAAAAAAATTTGATTCTCTGATTTCTTATGAATTGATACCTGTACTATATAATGTTTCTGAAGTGGATTAATAACAGATGCCAGTTTTTTTGTATTGAACATTGGATTCGACATCTCCAAATTGTGCAGACAAGAGTATGATATAAAAAATATAAAATAACAAGAGAGTGATGTCGATACATAACAAATTTTTGGATATATCTCTTTATGTGTGATTCTTATTACACGAACAAAGGCAAGGAAACAAATTTATATACAGTTTGATATGGATGAAAAACATATTACGTACCTTTTTCTTTTTATATGATTTATGTATTTAATAATTAATAAATACATTATTAATAATATTAATACTAATTAATAACAAACACCTTAATTATTAATAACAAGATATAAAACTTAAAAAATATATATATATTGATAATCATATGATGTTATTAATAATTACTAAAATGATAAAAAAAAAAATTATAAGTTTTGTAATAGTCATTAATAAGGATGATAATAATAATAATATTATTAATGATACAAATAATAATAAAGATTTTAATGTTACTGGTATTTATATAAAAATATTAATCGGAATTTTACTATTTATTATAATATAGTATTGGTATTAACAATGATAACTCTAATAATAGTCATAATATTTATAATTCTTAATAAAAAGTATACTAACCATAATTATAATACTATTACATAATAACAATAATTATAATAGCTGATAATATTTAAATTACATTTATAATATATACATAAATCTAATATTGATATTAGTATCGTATTAAAAATTTATAATGAAAGTTTTTATGACACTATATCCTTAACTAGTATTATATATTATTAATTATGTAATATTTAATATTTAATAATTAAATATATAATATGATAATCTTATTTATTATTTATAAATTATATATTACAACTACATATAATAATAGTTATTCATAAAAATAATATATGTTTATATATAGATTCATTTTAAATTCACACTTAATTATTTTGTATCCCATATCACATATTTAATTCTATTATTTATTTTATAATTACAATTTATTATCTATACTTACATTTATATAAATACACATATTAATTTACAATAATTGTTCGTGAATCGTTGGGAATAGTCAAAGGTCAAATGAATAGCTCAAACTTTTAGAGACTCAACTTTACAAACTTTGCCTATCGTGTTGGAAATATATAAAGATTAAGTTTAAATTTGGTCGAAAATTCCCGGGTCGTCACAGTACCTACCCGTTAAAGAAATTTCGTCCCGAAATTTGAGTGAGGTGGTCATGGCTGACAATAAGTATGCTTTCATGACGAATATGAGCTGATAAATAGAATTTTATTACCATAGAGTAATATGGATAAAATAATTCGATTACTCAAAGAGTACGAGTGAAGCTATCACCAAAAAGTGAAATGAGAAAGACATGTTTCATCATAACTTTTGACTAGTCATGGTCGAATTCCGGAATTCAAGGGATTTAAAGAAAATCTTCGAAATTTAAAAAATTTGATTCTTCGGCGAATAAGGATATGAAGATCTCTATAAATAAATACAGTGATCTGCCTCGATTACTCTGTCTGATATTTCCATTATAAATTAAGCTCTTCCTTTCCATTATTCTCACCATTCATATACTTTCTTTCTTAGTTCATACATCTAAAAGATTGTGAAAATGCTTAATCCAGTTCTAATCCTTGATATTTTTCTAATTATCATTTCTGTCTTCCTTCTTTTCAATCTTCCACCAGAAGAATCTGTTTACTTCTACTATTACTTTGGGGTGATACTATTCTTAATTATACCGTGTCTTTATATTGCTATTCGTATTAATATCCATGGTTTGTAACCTCCGTATTGTTATTGGGCTTTATATTCTCCCTTATATTTAGGAGTCACTGCTTCCGCTTTCTTAAATCATTGTCTTTCACAGTTAATGCTCTCTCTTATTTGCTGCAATTTATACCCCCTTTTGTTAATAATGTCATTATATATATATATATATATATATATATATATATATATATATATATATATATATATATATATATATATATATATATATATATATATATATGTATACATATATTAAGTAAATAATCAAATTTATATAGTTAAGTTTTGTATGTGTATATATATATATTTATATATATTTGTATATCTATATTTATTTTATAAGTATCTTTTGTTTGAAAAATAGTAATAATACTAAAATAATATTAACTATGGTAAAATGATAATAATTATAATACTTAAGTTTTCTTATAAAGGCAATAATGTTAATTTTCCTATTAATGATAATACTAATAATGATATTAATGATAATAACTATAAAGGTATTAATTCTACTGTTAACGATAGTTATAATTATGATTTTTGTATTTCATAATAGTAATATTTATAATAATCATAGCGATGGTAAACTTTAATAATCTTGTAATAATAATAATTTTGATAATAATATTAATACTAATCCTAACTGATAATAATAATAATAATACTAATACTTACTAATAATATCAATCAATAATAACAATAATAACAATAACCATAACAATCTATAATAATAATAATAATAATAATAATAATAATAATAATAATAATAATAATAATAATAATAATAATAATAATAATAATAATAATAATAATAATAATAATAATGGAAAATGGAAACTACCTCAAAAACAGTTTTAAAAAGAAAACTGCCGTGAACGAGACTCGAACCCGAGACCTCTCGCTAACCGACCCAATACTTAAATCATCCAAGCTATCCCGTTTTTCTGATTAATTCTCTGACCCAAAACAATTTAACCCGTTTAACTTTGTTTTCCCTTATTCCTTCACCTTCTTCATATCGAAACCAACCAAAAATCAAATCTTTAAAACATAGATTTAAATACAACGTAATAACAGTAACTTACCATCATCAATCGTTTATTCAAAAAAAAAAAAAAAAAAGTATGCAGCTGCTACTGCAGTCGCTGTATATAGAAAAAAAAAAAAATTCATTTTTGATTTTTAGTCTGTTGTAGTCAAACATTATAACACAAATTGTATATATAATCACTCCTATAATCTTTATAAATCGTTAATTGAGCTGGAAAGATCAAAACGCTTACGAATTTTTGTGAAGAACCAACCAGTTGACTTTTTATTCCAAAAGTTTGACTTCGAAATTCAACTTTGATTTTACGAATTGGAAACTGAAACTTTGAGAAAACAATTATGATATGATTTGAGACGCTTCTGCACTTTTAGATTTTTAATATAGACTCGATTTCGAATTATGAGCAAAAAGGGTTTACAAACAGAGGTATAGGAAAAAAAAATTCGATTCTCTGATTTCTTATGAATTGATACCTGTACTATATAATGTTTCTGAAGTGGATTAATAACAGATGCCAGTTTGTTTGTATTGAACATTGGATTCGACATCTCCAAATTGTGCAGACAAGAGTATGATATAAAAAATATAAAATAACAAGAGAGTGATGTCGATACATAACAAATTTTTAGATATACCTCTTTATGTGTGATTCTTATTACACGAACAAAGGCAAGGAAACAAATTTATATACAGTTTGATATGGATGGAAAACATATTACGTACCTTTTTCTTTTTATATGATTTATGTATTTAATAATTAATAAATACATTATTAATAATATTAATACTAATTAATAACAAACACCTTAATTATTAATAACAAGATATAAAACTTAAAAAAAATATATATTGATAATCATATGATGTTATTAATAATAACTAAAATGATAATTTTTTTTATTATAAGTTTTGTAATAGTCATTAATAAGGATGATAATAATAATAATATTATTAATGATACAAATAATAATAAAGATTTTAATGTTAGTGGTATTTATATAAAAATAATAATTGGAATTTTACTATTTATTATAATATAGTATTGGTATTAACAATGATAACTCTAATAATAGTCATAATATTTATAATTCTTAATAACAAGTATACTAACCATAATTATAATACTATTACATAATAACAATAATTATAATAGCTGATAATATTTAAATTACATTTATAATATATACATAAATCTAATATTGATATTAGTATTGTATTAAAAATTTATAATGAAATTTTTTATGACACTATATCCTTAACTAGTATTATATATTATTAATTATGTAATATTTAATATTTAATAATTATATATATAATATGATAATCTTATTTATTATTTATAAATTATATATTACAACTACATATAATAATAGTTATTCATAAAAATAATATATGTTTATATATAGATTCATTTTAAATTCACACTTAATTATTTTGTATCCCATATCACATATTTAATTCTATTATTTATTTTATAATTACAATTTATTATCTATACTTACATTTATATAAATACACATATTAATTTACAATAATTGTTCGTGAATCGTTGGGAATAGTCAAAGGTCAAATGAATAGCTCAAACTTTTAGAGACTCAACTTTACAAACTTTGCCTATCGTGTTGGAAATATATAAAGATTAAGTTTAAATTTGGTCGGAAATTCCCGGGTCGTCACATATGGTTACATTGCGAGGTATTTGACCTCTATATGATACATTTTACAAACATTGCATTCGTTTTTAAAAGACAAACTTTTATTTCATCGAAAGTTGACAGGCATGCATACCATCTCATAATATCCAAACTATAAATGACCTAATCTATCATTTTTAATAATAATCTTTATTGAACTCAACAACTTGAATGCAACGTCTTTTGAAATATGCCATGATTGACTCCAAGTAATATCTTTAAAATGAGCAAATGCACAACGGAAGATTTCTTTAATACTTGAGAATAAACATGCTTTCAAGTGCAACCAAAAGGTTGGTGAGTTCATTAATTTATCGTAATCAATCATTTTCATAATTTTAATAGACCATAAGATTTCATTTATTCAATAATCATACACTCGCAAGTGTTTAAAATTCATTCATATGGATTGAACACCTGGTAACCTACATTAACAAAATGCATCTAGAATATCCCCAAACATATAAACATCGAAGTACTAAAGCAGTTCAAATTCTATGACTGGGGCGGGTCAAAGCCCATAGATCTATCTTTAGGATTCACGTCAATTGGTGGCAATTATAATAAACACCAATTCTTAGGCTACCAAGTTCATCAAGGTCGATATCCAGTATAACAATTCAACCATAGAATGTAGTTTTGATTACTTGTGTCTATTTCGTCAAACATTTATAAAAGTGCATGTATTCTCAGTCCCAAAAATATATATTGCAAAAGCATTTAAAAAGGGAGCAAATGAAACTCACGATACTGTATTTTGTAGTAAAAATACATATGACAGCATTGAACAAGTGTAGGTTTGGCCTCGGATTCACGAACCTATATCATTTATATATATTTAAACGTATAATCGTAATCGAGCAATTATCTATATATATATATATATATATATATATATATATATATATATATATATATATATATATATATATATTATTAATAATATACTTAGATAAATTTAATATATTTAATTTATATGTTTTATATAACTATAATTCATTATCAATAATGAAACTGTATATTAAGATTTATATATGGTAAAAGATATATATAAGATTTATATATGGTAAAAGATATATATATATATATATATATATATATATATATATATATATATATATATATATATATATATATATATATATATATATATATATATTGATATCTTTTATATATAGCTTAGTTAATATCTTTTTATTAATAAAAATATAGGGTAATGTATTTTTATATAAAAAAATATCTATTTGTAATAATTTTAATAGTTTTAGTGATAACAAAATAATAATCTTAGTTAATATCTTTTATATATAGCTTAGTTAATATCTATTTGTAATCTTAATTGTAATTATAATACTTATACTAATAACATCGATAATGATAATACTCTTGATTTGATTAATGATACTTCTAAATATTAGGATTAATAACAATTATCATAATAATAATAATAATAATAATAATAATAATAATAATAATAATAATAATAATAATAATAATAATAATAATAATAATAATAATAAAAAAATTAGAAAACTACCTCAAATGAAATGGGTTCAAAAAAAAATAACAGCCCATACCTGGACTCGAACCCGTGACCACTCGAATACCGGAACACCCTTTAACCATTCCTCCATTTGTTTCTTTCTGGTTTGTAACACAATTAATAGTATATAACCCGTTTATATTTGAATCTATTTTCATCTTCTTCTTCGAAAAACAATTCGACTAGAGACCAGACTAACAATGAGTTTAAAGATTGAATTAAGATGTGTAATTGAAACGAAAACAATCCAATGAGGTTGATTTAAATTAACAGAAAAGGAAAATTATTTAAACAGCAGTTGCAGCAACAAGAACACTCGAAAAAAAAAAAACTCAAACATCAATCGTGATTTTTAGACTGTTTTAGATTAAAATTTCAACATGAAAGAAGTTCTAAATCATTCGAGTAAACTATCTGAATTATCAATTTAATCTAAATTATCAAAACAAGTTCGAATTTTCTTATAAACAGATTCTTTGACTTTGAAAATAGAACTTTGACTCCAAAATTCGTACACGATATGAAGAATTGGATTTTGAAGCTTTGCAGATAGTTTAAACGAAACATTTTTAACATAACTGCATTTAAGGATTTTAAGATTTGTTAAGAAATCGAGTTTTTGGAAAATGAGAGCAAGAACGGGGCCGTCGAATTTTTTTTTATAAATTTTGAATGATTTTTCATCAATTGCTATGAATACATTATACTGAGTGATTGAGGTTACTTTATAACCGATTATAGAATAATTAGAAGAACAATTAATTTGATTTGTGGGGTTATTCGGTTTGACAGAAAATCAATCAAGAACAGAATCAACAACAGAAGAATACAAGGAATTGGAGGTCGACTGCTAACAGATTTTGGAATGTATTTGTGATTTTATTCGATTTGTAACCAGATAGCAGACCAAAAACAAATTTGATTACAGTTTGATTATGACATGAAACTGAATACGTATTTTTTTTATTTTATATATGTATATAATCGTATATATATATATATATATATATATATATATATATATATATATATATATATATATATATATATATATATATATATATATATATATATATATATATATATATATATATATATACACATATGTATTTATATAGTTTGATTATATATCAGTAAATATATAATAAATTCTTATTTTTTTTATAACTAACTAGTATAATATTATTAATAATTAATAATACTAATAATAATATTATTAATAATAATATTATTGATAAAGTCTGATAATAATAAATGATAAATAATAATATGATAATATAATATTAATACTAACAATAATGAAAATTTTAATAATTTTAATTATTATTAATGATAATAATAATATAAATGATAATAATAATCTTATTAGTTATAATAATATATTATTATTATTAATGATAATAATAATATTAATAATAATAATAATAATTTCATCACTTATACATATCAATATTAATAATGCAAGTATTATTATTAACAATAATGATAATGAAAGTAATGATAATAATATTAATATAGAAATTATATATTTTTTAAACATCTAATTACATTTAATATAATAATATTACACATTATTAATTATGTAATACTTATACTATAATATAACAATATTGAATATTGAATATTTATATATATTATATATATTACAGCATATATATAATATTAATTGTGTGCAGAATTCATATATATATATTTATGTATATTTATTTTAATAACATTTTATTTATTTTGTATATTATTTAACATATTTAATCTAAATGATTAAGTGGTATTAAATCAATTCAAATTAATATATACACTTACTTTTATATTTACATATATATATTTATTTACACACAATCGTTCGTGAATCGTCGGGAATAGTTACAAGATAATTTAATATATGAACATAGTTCCAAAAATTTTTTGAGGCTCAACATTACAGACTTTGCTTATCGTGTCGGAATAATATAAAGATTAATTTTAAATTTGGTCAAAAATATCCGGGTTGTCATATACGAGAAAAGTATTTTCGACGACTAGCTTTTTGCGAGGGTGATCGTGCCTTTGGTTCAAAAGGTTTTTCTTGATTACGAAACCCTGTCACATTTTCCTCAAAACTTCTCTTTGGAATTTTACCTTAGATCTATTTAAATTCTTTCTCTTAGGATCTCCATAAACAACATTTTTCTTAAACCTCTTATCATGACGTTCATTACTTACTGGTGAGTTTGTTCTATGAGCATAAGATGAACTAAAATTATCATGTGACAAGTCAATCTTATGTCTAGTGGAACGAACACTTCTAGGACAATAAGCAGCAATGTGTTCAAATACAGCACAATTAAAACATTGACGAAACTCCCTATGTCCTCTAAATTCATACACGTTATTAGAGTTCGAAGATGAAGGGTCTTGTTTTCTTACGAACACAGGAGAATCATTTAGTTTATCTTTTGGAACAGGCTTAGGGGTAACAGGAGGAACAGGTCTGTCAGCAAATCTAGGATTTCTTAAAATTTTAACAGGACCTTTTGGTGTTCTAACCCTACTTGTCTTAGAGTTATCTCCTAACCCAGTTTTCCTATCTTCCTCATGATCTAGAGCACCTTTAGCAGTATCATCAGAAGTTGTATTCTTAGTTGAGCTACACTTTTTATTCTTTTCAACGTAATCTTCATAACTAGGAGGGATACAATCTTCTGGTCGACCATCAACTACGTTTGCATTAACAAATGTGTTCTGAAAAGGAGGAGATGCAGACTTATATCCAATACCCTTGCCCTTGATGTCATTAATTTCCACCATTAATGCATTCCACTATGACGCGCTTGCCTAACATTTCATTTTAATTGAAATTGCTTCTAAATCAGCTTTAACGCATTCATTTTCTTTATTTAGTTCATTAATTGTGTCAACACATTTAATTAAAGCTTGATTTATGTCAAAGTTATAACATTTAAGATCATGAAGTTGTTTTTTATAAATTTTAATCTGCTCTTTCAACTCATTTTCAACTTTAGTGGTCACATGGTCTGCGTGCCATTTTTATTTCATCTCCGCATAAGCCTTTGTTAAATTATCTATTGTTATTTTAGATTCAGCGCATTTAACACATTCATTATTAGTAGATGGATCAGAAGATACCTATTGAGCGTTATTTGATGAAGACGTCTCAGCCATAAATGCAAAGTAATTTGTCTTCTTCTCATCATTGAGCCCATCTTCTGATTCTGATGAATCTGTAACAAAATCTCTGATGTATCAGCATCTTTTCCCAAATGAATTTGTTCAAGTTTGTCCCAAATATCTTTATCTCTAGTTAACCCGGAGACCTTCTCAAGATCACTTTTTGATAAGCACATTTTTAGTAAATCTACTGCTTTCTTGTTCAGTGCCTCAAAATCAGTTTGATCAAGTCCAGTATGATCAACTTTAACTTCAACTTCTGAATCTGAAATTTCATATGAATCATTATCTTCTGAATTTACACTCTCAAGATCTGAACCTTTACCCATGAGAACTAACATTTCCAACTCTTCAGCAATCATTCTACCCCATTCGTCTAGTTCTTTGTCAGCATCAAATAAGGTTTCTTCATGTTGATCAGCTTCTAGACTGTCTTCAAACACTGAGGTATCACCATATCTATCCTTCCAACTGTTGAAGTAATAGTCCTCTGACGACATTGGTGAAACACTTCCAGATTCATGTGTACGAGGAACTGAATCACGTGCCTTCTTGAATTTGTCTTTAACCCGTTTCTGAATCTCCTCCTTCCGAATGGTTCGAGACAACTCTTCAGCTCTTTCAGCACGAGCAGTCAGCTTCTCAATTAAATTTCGATTAGTGACACAATCTTCTTCAACTTCAGTGATCTTCGCCATGTTAGCTTTAGGTTGTTGATCATCAACATTCAATTTGATAGACCAATCATCATCATCTCCATGAATGACAACCAAAGCTTTGTCAGGAGTCTCAGCTGTTTCTGGTTCATTTACTTTATCAGTAATGTAAATCTCATGCTTAGTTGTTTGACTTTGAGAACTGTAGTTCTAATTCTTGAAAGGATTACGATTACCCTGCTTCTCCTGTTTTGTGCACTGTCTTGAAAAATGACCTAATTCTCCACAGTTGTAACAAGTAACAATATTCATATCAAATCCCAGTTTTGTATCTTTGGTCAGACTGATCGGTTTTCCAGTTCGCTCTTCGTAATCTCTTGCTCTTCTCACAAGATTTGCCATACCCCACATAATATCCATCTTTTCTGCTTCATCTTTATCAAGTTGATGATAATCTTCAGTTGTTAGATGAATGTTACCCACACGACGGCCAAGATAACTATCGTAGGAATTAACAAGGCTTGATAATAAAGCTATATCTTCGCTGATCTTTTCTTTCCCTGCTTTCCTTATGTTCTCGATCTTAAGTGCAGATAGAACATCTGATGCAGTCAGTATAGATGACTCTGCAGTATTGGAAGTAGGCTGTGATTGAGTATTGAGTGAACATGGTGAAACTTGTGGTGGATACGAAGGTTGTTGAATATGTGTACTACTAACATTCAAACCATACATATTCTGATTGTTTGTAGCAAAAGCTGTTTAAAATGGTGCATGAGCTGATTTTGGTGGTGTATAACCATTTGGATAATACATTTTGGTGTCTTGAACTTGTTTAGACCTCTTAACTTTGTTTAACAACTCTAACTCTTCTTCTTGAAGTCTTGCGATAAACGAGTTCACTGTAGCAGTAGAAAGTTCCCCACTGGTTTTCATAGTTAGTACGAAACCATTCCATTCTAATGGTAATGCTCCAGCTAGACATGTCACTTTATCTTTCTCAGCAATGGTTACATCATGCTTGTGTAGTTCAGCTAGCAAATGACGGTATCTTTTAACCAATTCCGTAATAGATTCTCCGACTTGCCAGTGAAAACGATCAAACTCAGCTTTCAACTCTAAACCTTTTCTTGTTCTGTAAGATATATTTCCTTTATTGAAAGTACGAAGTGCTTCCCATATCTTGAATGAATTATCATGACACAGAAATTGATGGAAAATCAGACCATCAAGAGCACTTGTCAAATTACAGTACATCTTCTTCTCCAAGTTATACTCTTTACGTTCTTCCGAAGGCATATTATGCAACGTATATAATTCATTTGTAACTGGTGAACGTGGCCATTGAAATTCACTTTCAATGTACTTCCAAAGCTTCGTGTCCTGACCATCAGACCAAATTTTAAATCTAGACTTCCAAGTAGAATAGTTATCCATATTCATTAACCTAGGACATTTTGTACCACTTCCAGATTCACTCTCAGCAAGGAGTAATCGTTGAGTCATATTCGTAATACTCTGAACTAATGGTGCAGCTAACGCATAATCGTTCGAATTAAACATCTTGACAATATTACCAAAACAGGTAAACCGTGCGGTTCAGGATATCAAGCGTACGAGTCACAATCTCACGCGTACGTGTCACTACCTCAAGCGTACGTGTCACAACTTAATCGTACGTGTGACCTAACCTACCAAAAGAACTAACACTAAACCTCAGACGTGTGAGTAAGGATCAACCGTATGATCACTCGTACGTTTCACAGTCAACCGTATGATCACTCGTGTGATCAGACTGTAGTCACTTAACCTAACCAAGGTTATGCTAAACCGTGCGTGTGTGTTCACGAGTGACGTCAACCGCGCGAGTGAGCAATTTTTCACTGACCCACTCGTGTGGGTTGCTGTTCAACCTAATTCACTCTAAAACCCTAGAAACTAATGTTAAACCTCAATTTCTTTGTCCACAAGCTGGATTAGCACTAAACTAATATAAACACACTCTCTGATCACAATTACACACGTAAAAATGATTCCTTTTTGATCAAAATCACTCTAAACTCAAAAACCCAAAATAATAAACTCTTTAATCACCAAAAATCACTAGATGATGTTGAAATCACAACCTATGCTCTGATACCAATGATGAAACATGACTAGGAACTTCGAAATCAACAGGTTTAACTCACACAAAAGCGGAATTAGTGAATCAAACCATTCTAGTGAATATTGTGCTTTTTTGGATTAATTAAGTCAAACCACAACAATGGATGTGTGATTAGATTAACACCTAGAGCTATTATTCACCTCTTGAGTGATTTAGGTTGAGAGAGAATCAGACAGGCTACCAGATCTGAGTGATGTGTGTGTAAAAATGAGAGGCTTGACCTAAAATGAAGAACATAACACTTATATACCCCTGCTGTTGACTCAACCGTACGAGTCAGCCCTCACTCGTACGAGTGGGCTGTCTCAGCCGTACGGGTGATCACTCACTCGTGTATGTTTACACAGATTAGGTTTGTGACTCAGCTCAGCACACTCGTGCGTATGAGCTTGTCAGCCGTACGAGTAAGGCTTCACTCGTACGTTTGACTGAGTCTAAGATAGTCAAACATCCATATCGCGTTCCTGCAATACCTGTAACCACATATAAACACAGATAGGATAATAACGAGCGATCATGGTAGCCCATAAACTGAAGTACTAATCACAAAGTTCTGTAATCAACAAGCTTCCTCAGTTCGCCCGTCATAATACCACCATTTGAAACTTTTACCAAAGGTCTATGGAATCTTGCGAGCCGGAGCATATTTCATTGTCTTCGCCCATTTATACTTCACAACCTTTATTCTCCTTCCAATTTCTTGATCAATTCGATACTAAATCTTCGAAAACTGCGGTTCCAACACCAATTAACCATATTTAAACTCTTTCTTAATCTTAAACTGCATCCACTCACCCAACCATCTGTTTCCCAGTATAACAACGGTAAGCGTGCAAGTTTCATCATCTCGAAGTACGGTAGCGTTTTAAAATCGACGGCGTGTTTGAAGTAATCAACATCGTTTACTCTTCTTACCGCAAAGCAACTCAAATCCTTCAAGAAAGCCCAACTTAGAATCTTACCACCAGTAACCTTACCAGTCCTATCATAAAACAATTTATACTTCGGTTCAAGCGGCAATTTCTTGAACCAACACTTAGTGGATTTCTGATATTCTCTCCATTCACAATTCTTCTGCTTATTCATAGTTTGAAGATTCTCACCGTCCTTATTTACACCGAAAGACTCACCCTCCTCAGCAGTTCGCTTCTCATCAACTTTACAATTCAAAACATCATCACTCTAATGTTTAAATAGATCCGCAAACTCTGGTAAGTCTTCCTCATCAACACTATCTACAGTTTCTTCATCATCGGAAGCATCTTCAATGATAACTTCTTCAGCACTGTCATCACCAGTATGTCTGTTTTCACATGTACGAGTTATATTTTGTGTTTTCTCTGCAGCAATTAACTGTTCCACCTCTATACCAAACAACATTGAAATCTCCTCGTCACTCATAGTATGTACAATTTCCCCCTCTTCGACATCATAGTTAAGCGAGCTGATCACTGTACCTTGATTGTCCAGAAAATACGTTAACTTATGAATATCAACAGATAGAGGTTTAGGAAAATGTACCTCCTGAATTTGACTTACATTCTCAGGACCATCAGAAGACGAGTCTGAGGAGAATTCACTTTCGATAGAGACTAAATCATCACCGATATATTCAGGCTTTTGATGAATAGTACTGTCTTGAGGATCCGCCTCCAATCTATTCTTAAACCTACGCTCACGACGATTCAAGCGCCTTGTCCTCTTAGCCTGTTGTTCAGTCAGTTTCTTAACCCATTCTTCTAATGTAACACATTTAGGATAAGCAGTTACGGATTCTCTAAGTTCTTTAGTTTCAATTCTAAACTAACACAATTTTCACAAACAGTATTAGTTTCAGATTGTACATTTGCTTTGTTAGATGAATATTCCATAAAAGCATAGAGACGCCTGACTTTCTCCTCAACCTGACCAGATTCTGACTCGGACTCCGATTCTGATTTAGAACTCGAGATATCTGACCCAATCTTCAAGTTACCCATCTTTTCAACATTAACTTTCTCAGCAACATTACCAGTTGTAACACCATCTATACCAGAACTACTTCCAGAAAACTGACCATCATTCTCACACAACTTCCAAGATTCGTCGTCCGAGGATGAAGACTCACTGTCCGTCCATACGTCCACATCATTGTGAATATGCCACTTAAACTTTTCTTCCACCCTTTTGTTCACAATCCCTCGACGCAAGTAATTATCCCAGTACCATGCTCGGTCAATTCTTTCTTCCATTTTCATCCAAGGCATTTGCAAAACTTGTCTCGTCCAACAAATCCCATCTTCTCTCTCTCAGCTTTTTCTTTCTCGATCTCTTCTTCAGTCATCTGAACTCTCACAACATTAGCATGATGATCATAAGTATCAGTCACATCAATAGACTAGTCATACACTTCATCTTTATACGTTGCAGCCAAGGCTTTGAAAGACTCTTCTACAGTGGGTATGTTGATCTTAACTTTAGGTTCTCGATTCTGATTATGAAATGGATTATGAAAACCTGGCTGCTTTTGCTTACTACAGTTTCTCTTGAAATGACCCAACTCATTACAATTGTGACATCTCACTTTATTCATATCAAAGCTAAACTTGGTGTTCTTGCTGACACCCAGATTCTTCTCACCAGTTTTCTGCATATACCTCTTAGCTCTACGAATCACACTACCCATAGCCCAGAGATGTCCATCTTCTCCATTTCATTCTCATCAATCTAACCATAGTCCTCCTATTCCAAGTGACTGTTCCCAATATGTCCATTCAGCATATCATTATATGAGTTCACGAACATAGCAACTAACGTCATATCCTCCTCAACACCTTAGATAGTACGCAATCGAATTTTATCTGTTTTGAGAATCTCAGTACTCTCATCTTTGCTTGAAGTGGTACGATGAAGAACACTTTGTGGAGCTGGAGTAACATAGCTAGATGTCGATTTATGGTTATTGGAGGTGAAAGCTGTCTGAAGAGGTGCATGTTTCTAATTGGTTGAACCAATAGCTGGAGCTTTGTAAACAACATGGTTTTGAACCACTTCCAATCTTTTCAAACGTTCCCGCAATTCAAGTTCATTCGCCTGCAACTTAGTAACAAAACTGCTAAAAGAGGTATCCAAAATTACACACGATTACTCAATTTGATGCACTATTGGATCCCACCTAATAGGTAAACCCTTACGAAAACATTGCACAATCTTCTTATTTGTGAAGGTAATATCAAACCTCTTAAGTTCAGTCAACAAGTGACGATACCTAGCAACTGCAGCCTCTAAAGTTTCATCAGGCTGAACTGCAAAGTTTTTCCATTCCTTCTTCAACACTTTACCCTTAGTCTTTCTATATTCAGCACTACCCTCAACGCCACTCTCAATTGCATTCTAAACTGCATACGTAGTTGTATGTGTCTAAAAATGTTGAAAAATCTCCTTAGAAAGAGAGTGTGTAAGATGACTGTACGATTTACATTCTAAATTGTAGTCATCTCTTTCTACTGCGTTAAGTTCCATAGGAGTCTTAGATTCACCATGATCCTTGACAGGAAACTTGTATTCAACCTTCAAGAAGTTGTATAGTCAAGAATCAATACCATTCAGCGAGATTAAAAACCTAAGTTTCCATTCAGCATAGTCATCAAGATATTCAAGCCTAGGTACTCTATAGGTACTCCCTATTTGTTTATCAGTTTGAAGAAGTTTCTGAAGACCCGACGAAGAGGCGCCAACTAAAGCGGATTATGTTTCGGAAGTTTCAACTTGATCTGTCATTGTAACCGCATGGTTGCAATACACGGATGCACAAAAATTTCACGGTTGCAGCTCTAACACGGATGTACAAACACAGTTGCAAGGTTACACGGATGCAGGTGTAATTGGTGTAGTGACCCGAACTTTTTCATATTTATATATATTAATTGAGATTGATATTTACATGATTAAATGTTTCCAACATGTTAAGCAATCAAACTTGTTAAGACTTGATTAATTGAAATATGTTTCATATAGACAATTGACCACCCAAGTTGACCGGCGATTCACGAACGTTAAAACTTGTAAAAACGACATGACGATATATATATGGATATACATATGGTTAACATGAGATTATTATAAGTAAGTATCTCCATAAGTATATTAACAATGAGTTATATACATATAAACAAGACTACTAACTTAAGGATTTCGAAACGAGACATATATGTAACGATTATCGTTGTAACGACATTTAAATGTATATATATCATATTAAGATATATTAATATATCATAATATCATGATAATATAATAATTTAACATCTCATTAGATATAATAAACAATGGGTTAACAACATTAATTGAGATCGTTAACTTAAAGGTGTCAAAACAACACTTACATGTAACGACTAACGATGACTTAACGACTCAGTTAAAATGTATATACATGTAGTGTATTTAGATGTATTAAAATACTTTTGGAAGACTTCAAGACATATATCAAAACACTCATACTTAACGAAAATGGTTACAGTTACTTTCCCATTCTTTTCTTTCATCAAGAATTCTAGTCGTATTTTTACCCGTATTATACACAGCTTCAAAACGTACTTACTATGGGTATATACCAATAGGAACTAGCATGGGATTCCACTCTTGATTATGTCATGTATGACTAATCAATTTTAACTTCTACCATGAGCTAGTCAACTAACTAGAACTCCTTTTAACCCCACTCACCACTCACCAATTACCACTCATCATTCACTCCATTTCACTTCCAATTCTCTTTCTAATTCTCTCTCAACACACCCACACTATTATGAACGTATTTTTCCAGTAGTTAATCATCATCTTCATCAAAAATCACTTCAAGAATCAAGCTATAATCATCATAGGAAGAACACTTCAAGAACACTTCAAAAAATCCCTTCAAGTTTACTAATTTACTTCCAAGCTTTCTAATCCATTCCAAGTAATCATCTAAGATCAAGAAACCTTTGTTATATACAGTAGGTTATCTTTCTTATTCAAGGTAATATTCATATTCAAACTTTGATTCAATTTCTATAACTATAAACTATCTTAATTCGAGTAAAAATCTTACTTGAACTTGTTTTTGTGTCATGATCCTACTTCAAGAACTTTCAAGCCATCCAAGATCCTTTGAAGCTAGATCATTTCTTGTCACTTCCAGTAGGTTTACCTACTAAAATTGAGGTAGTAATGATGTTCATAACATCATTCAATTCATATATATAAAACTATCTTATTCGAAGGTTTAAACTCGTAATCACTAGAACATAGTTTAGTTAATTCTAAACTTGTTCGCAAACAAAAGTTAATCCTTCTAAATTGACTTTTAAAATTAACTAAACACATGTTCTATATCTATATGATATGCTAACTTAATGATTTAAAACCTGGAAACACGAAAAACACCGTAAAACCGGATTTACGCCGTCGTAGTAACACCGCGGGCTGTTTTGGGTTAGTTAATTAAAAACTATGATAAACTTTGATTTAAAAGTTGTTATTCTGAGAAAATTATTTTTATTATGAACATAAAACTATATCCAAAAATTATGGTTAAACTCAAAGTGGAAGTATGTTTTCTAAAATGGTCATCTAGACGTCGTTCTTTCGACTGAAATGACTACCTTTACAAAAACGACTTGTAACTTATTCTTCCAACTATAAACCTATACTTTTTCTGTTTAGATTCATAAAATAGAGTTCAATATGAAACCATAGCAATTTGATTCACTCAAAACGGATTTAAAATGAAGAAGTTATGGGTAAAACAAGATTGGATAATTTTTCTCATTTTAGCTACGTGAAAATTGGTAATAAATCTATTCCAACCATAACTTAATCAACTTGTATTGTATATTATGTAATCTTGAGATACCATAGACACGTATACAATGTTTCGACCTATCATGTCGACACATCTATATATATTTCGGAACAACCATAGACACTCTATATGTGAATGTTGGAGTTAGCTATACAGGGTTGAGGTTGATTCCAAAATATGTATAGTTTGAGTTGTGATCAATACTGAGATACGTATACACTGGATCGTGGATTGATTCAAGATCATATTTATCGATTTATTTCTGTATATCTAACTGTGGACAACTAGTTGTAGGTTACTAACAAGGACAGCTGACTTAATAAACTTAAAACATCAAAATATATTAAAAGTGTTGTAAATATATTTTGAACATACTTTGATATATATGTATATATTGTTATAGGTTCGTGAATCAACCAGTGGCCAAGTCTTACTTCCCGACGAAGTAAAAAATCTGTGAAAGTGAGTTATAGTCCCACTTTTAAAATCTAATATTTTTGGGATGAGAATACATGCAGGTTTTATAAATGATTTACAAAATAGACACAAGTAAGTGAAACTACATTCTATGGTTGAATTATCGAAATCGAATATGCCCCTTTTTATTAAGTCTGGTAATCTAAGAATTAGGGAACAAACACCCTAATTGACGCGAATCCTAAAGATAGATCTATCGGGCCCAACAAGCCCCATCCAAAGTACCGGATGCTTTAGTACTTCGAAATTTATATCATGTCCGATGGAGGATCCCGGAATGATGGGGATATTCTTATATATGCATCTTTTTAATGTCGGTTACCAGGTGTTCACCATATGAATGATTTTTATCTCTATGTATGGGATGTATATTGAAATATGAAATCTTGTGGTCTATTGTTACGATTTGATATATATAGGTTAAACCTATAACTCACCAACATTTTTGTTGACGTTTAAAGCATGTTTATTCTCAGGTGAATACTAAGAGCTTCCGCTGTTGCATACTAAAATAAGGACAAGATTTGGAGTCCATGTTTGTATGATACTGTGTAAAAACTGCATTCAAGAAACTGATTTCGATGTAACATATTTGTATTGTAAACCATTATGTAATGGTCGTGTGTAAACAGGATATTTTAGATTATCATTATTTGATAATCTACGTAAAGCTTTTTAAACCTTTATTTATGAAATAAAGGTTATGGTTTGTTTTAAAAATGAATGCAGTCTTTGAAAAACGTCTCATATAGAGGTCAAAACCTCGCAAAGAAATCAATTAATATGGAACGTTTTTAATCAATAAGAACGGGACATTTCAGTTGGTATCCGAGCGTTGGTCTTAGAGAACCAGAATTTTGCATTAGTGTGTCTTATCGAGTTTGTTAGGATGCATTAGTGAGTCTGGACTTCGACCGTGTTTACTTGAAAAATGATTGCTTAACAAATTTTGTTGGAAACTATATATTTTTAGCATGTGAATATTATGTGATATATTAATCTCTTAACGCGTTTGATATTATGTGATAGATGTCTACCTCTAGAACAAGTCCCATTGACTCACCTAATAATAATGAAGAGTCAAATGTAAATTGGAATGATTCGTGGACTGATTCACAAGTTCCCGAAGAGGAACCGGAAGAAGAGTCGGAACCGGAAGAAGAATCAGAACCGGAAGAGGAGGAACCGGAGGAGGAAATGGAACAGGTGGGGGAAATAATAAAATGGTTAAGTAAAAGAAAATCCTCAACCAACCGACCAAGGTTAATTATGGTCAATGGTGTTTCCGCCAAGGAAGCAAAATATTGGGAGGATTACCAATTCTCCGATGAATCCGATTCCGACGAGAATTCCGATGATGTTATAGAAATTACCCCAACTGAATTTAAAAAGGCAAAAGAAAATAATAAGGGAAAGGGCATAAAAATAGAGAAATCTAATTCCAACCCCGATGAACTTTATATGTATTGTCAACCCCCGAAGTCCTTAAGTTGTAACAATGACCCGGGAACCTCTAAACCATCAGGTTTTTCTAAACCAATGTGGATAACGACGGCTCGTATTAGGGGAACATCATATATCCCTAGAAACTTGGCAAAACGAACCAAAACCGAAGAAGAAGAAACAAGCGAGTCAGAATAAGATAGTTGTATTCGTGTGGTGTAATATAAGTAATATAGTGTGCTTATGCTTTATGATATATGTAAAAATTGCTTGTATTAATAAGTATTTTTTTTTATGAATCTAGCTCTTGTCTATTTTACAGTATAAAAACACAAAATGGATAGACAACCCAATATTTTAAGAGACCTACCCGGAGACATGATTGATGAAATCTTGTCTAGAGTCGGTCAGAATTCTTCGGCACAACTATTTAAGGCGAGATCAGTTTGTAAGACATTCGAAGAACGTTCCAAGAATGCCTTGGTTTATAAAAGGCTTTCGTTCGAAAGATGGGGGATATCACATTGGGAAATCCATAAGTTACGATGTGTTTACTTTGACGCATATATTGCGGGGAACCCAAATGCTATTTTACGCAATGGGTTAAGAAATTATTTTGACTCAATATATCCGAATATTGGACTTCGTGATTTAGAAAAAGCGGCTAACATGCAACATAAAGAAGCATGTTATGCTTACGGATTAGTAATGTTCGCTTCTCACCAAAGTGAGAACAAGAACATCGGGCTACAACTATTAAACAAAACGTTCCCACAAGTGACGGAGTCGGTAATTGGGGTAAGAAATGAGGTTTTTAGATTGTTACGGGACTGTTGGACATTACGTAACCCTCGTCCCTTTGACAACGTTACAACACGCTGTCTTATCAATGGCCATAACGGTTATGTTCCACAAGACCAAGGATGGGAAGTAATACTAGTAAAACCAGAATGCATGACTTGTTTCTGGACGTATGAATTACGTGTCTTTATTGCCTTTGCTGAACGACTTGTGTACTAGCTAGAATTATCTTCACAACCATCTTGTATCAAATTTATTGTGTGCTATATTTCATGCTATATGTAAAATAAGCGGTATTGTAAGTTTGTAAAATATTGTGTAAAAGTTTGAACGCGAAATATTATTATAATCAGTTTTTCATATAGAATTGTAGTAGTTGAATTGTATATTAGCTACTAAGTATGAACTTAACGGGTAGGTACTACCCAAATTTAAACTTATAAAACGCTAATATGAAGAAAAAGCTTTTATAAATGAGTTCATATTATGCTACGAAATACTATTAACTACTCTTAATATTCTGTATGATTAACTTGTTCCATTTGACTATTTTGAAGGAAATGGCACCGACTACTCGACACACCGTGAATATGAATGAAGAGGAATTCCTTACTTTTCTAGCTTCAAACATAGCCGCAGTACAGGCTGCGCTACATACCAACAATAACCTTGGATCTAGCAGTACAGGAAATCGTGTAGGATGCACCTACAAAGAATTCACTGCCTGCAAACCTTTGGAATTTGATGGAACCGAAGGACCGATCGGATTGAAACGGTGGACCGAGAAGGTCGAATCGGTGTTTGCCATAAGTAAGTGTACTGATGAGGACAAAGTGAAGTACGCTACGCATACCTTCACAGGTTCTGCGTTAACATGGTGGAATACCTATCTAGAGCAAGTGGGACAAGACGATGCGTACGCACTACCGTGGTCAGCATTCAAGAACTTGATGAACGAGAAGTACCGTCCCAGAACCGAGGTCAATAAGCTCAAGACAGAACTTAGAGGGTTACGAACCCAAGGATTTGATATTACCACGTACGAAAGACGATTCACAGAATTGTGCCTATTGTGTCCGGGAGCATTCGAAGATGAGGAAGAGAAGATCGACGCGTTTGTGAAAGGATTACCGGAAAGAATCCAAGAAGATATAAGTTCACACGAGCCCGCCTCCATACAACAGGCATGTAGAATGGCTCACAAACTAGTGAACCAGATTGAAGAAAGAATTAAAGAACAGACTGCTGAAGAGGCTAATGTGAAGCAAGTCAAAAGAAAGTGGGAGGAAAACGGTGATAAGAATCACCAATACAACAACAACAACAATTACAACAATAATCGCAACAATTATCCCAACAATCGCAACATCAATCGCAACTACAACAAACGGTCCAACAACAACAACTACAACAATCATCCCAACAACAATAACAACCGCAACAACAACAACAATCAGAAGCAGCTATGCCAAAGGTGTGAAAAGTATCACTCGGGGTTCTGCACCAAATTTTGCAACAAGTGTAAAAGAAATGGTCATAGCACGGCGAAGTGTGAGGTCTACGGACCAGGGGTTAATAGAACAAAAGGAACAAATGGTGTCGGAACGAGTAATGGCGGAGCAAGTAGTGTCGGAGCAAGTTATGCCAATGTAGTTTGTTATAAATGTGGAAAACCGGGCCACATTATTAGAAATTGTCCGAACCAGGAGAACAAGAATGGACAAGGCCGCAGAAGAGTTTTCAATATTAATGCGGCAGAGGCACAGGAAGACCCGGAGCTTGTTACGGGTACGTTTCTTATTGACAATAAATCTGCTTACGTTTTATTTGATTCGGATGCGGATAGAAGCTATATGAGTAGAGATTTTTGTGCTAAATTAAGTTGTCCATTAACGCCCTTGGATAGTAAATTTTTACTCGAATTAGCAAATGGTAAATTAATTTCAGCAGATAATATATGTCGGAATCGAGAAATTAAACTGGTTAGCGAAACATTTAAGATTGATTTGATACCAGTAGAGTTAGGGAGTTTTGATGTGATAATCGGTATGGACCGGTTGAAAGAAGTGAAAGCAGAGATCGTTTGTTACAAAAATGCAATTCATATTATACGAGAAAAAGGAAAACCCTTAATGGTGTACGGAGAAAAGGGCAACACGAAGCTACATCTTATTAGTAATTTGAAGGCACAAAAACTAATAAGAAAAGGTTGCTATGCTGTTCTAGTACACGTCGAGAAAGTACAAACTGAAGAAAAGAGCATCAATGATGTTCCCGTCGCAAAAGAATTTCCCGATGTATTTCCGAAAGAATTACCGGGATTACCCCCACATCGATCCGTTGAATTTCAAATAGATCTTGTACCAGGAGCTGCACCAATAGCTCGTGCTCCTTACAGACTCGCACCCAGCGAGATGAAAGAACTGCAAAGCCAATTACAAGAACTTTTAGAGCGTGGTTTCATTCGACCAAGCACATCACCATGGGGAGCTCCTGTTTTGTTTGTCAAGAAGAAAGATGGTACATTCAGGTTGTGTATCGACTACCGAGAGTTGAACAAACTTACCATCAAGAACCGCTACCCACTACCGAGAATCGATGACTTATTTGATCAACTACAAGGCTCGTCTGTTTATTCAAAGATTGACTTACGTTCCGGGTATCATCAAATGCGGGTGAAAGAAGATGATATTCCAAAGACTGCTTTCAGAACACGTTACGGTCATTACGAGTTTATGGTCATGCCATTTGGTTTAACTAATGCACCAGCTGTGTTCATGGACCTTATGAACCGAGTGTGTGGACCATACCTTGACAAGTTTGTCATTGTTTTCATTGATGACATACTTATTTACTCAAAGAATGATCAAGAACACGGTGAACATTTGAGAAAGGTGTTAGAAGTATTGAGGAAGGAAGAATTGTACGCTAAGTTTTCAAAGTGTGCATTTTGGTTGGAAGAAGTTCAATTCCTCGGTCACATAGTGAACAAAGAAGGTATTAAGGTGGATCCGGCAAAGATAGAAACTGTTGAAAAGTGGGAAGCCCCGAAAACTCCGAAACACATACGCCAATTTTTAGGACTAGCTGGTTACTACAGAAGGTTCATCTAAGACTTTTCCAGAATAGCAAAACCCTTGACTGCATTAACGCATAAATGGAAGAGATTTGAATGGAATGATGAACAAGAGAAAGCGTTTCAGTTATTGAAGAAAAAGCTAACTACGGCACCTATATTGTCATTGCCTGAAGGGAATGATGATTTTGTGATTTATTGTGACGCATCAAAGTAAGGTCTCGGTTGTGTATTAATGCAACGAACGAAGGTGATTGCTTATGCGTCTAGACAATTGAAGATTCACGAACAAAATTATTCGACGCATGATTTGGAATTAGGCGCTGTTGTTTTTGCATTAAAGACTTGGAGGCACTACTTATATGGGGTCAAAAGTATTATATATACCGACCACAAAAGTCTTCAACACATATTTAATCAGAAACAACTGAATATGAGGCAGCGTAGGTGGATTGAATTATTGAATGATTATGACTTTGAGATTCGTTACCACCCGGGGAAGGCAAATGTGGTAGCCGATGCCTTGAGCAGGAAGGACAGAGAACCCATTCGAGTAAAATCTATGAATATAATGATTCATAAATACCTTACTACTCAAATAAAGGAGGCGCAACAAGGAGTTTTAAAAGAGGGAAATTTAAAGGATGAAATACCCAAAGGATCGGAGAAGCATCTTAATATTTGGGAAGACGGAACCCGGTATAGGGCTGAAAGGATTTGGGTACCAAAATTTGGAGATATGAGAGAAATGGTACTTAGAGAAGCTCATAAAACCAGATATTCAATACATCCTGGAACGGGGAAGATGTACAAGGATCTCAAGAAACATTTTTGGTGGCCGGGTATGAAAGCCGATGTTGCTAAATACGTAGGAGAATGTTTGGCGTGTTCTAAGGTCAAAGCTGAGCATCAGAAACCATCAGGTCTACTTCAACAACCCGAAATCCCAGAATGGAAATGGGAAAAGATTACCATGGATTTCATCACTAAATTGCCAAGGACTGCAAGTGGTTTTGATACTATTTGGGTAATAGTTGATCGTCTCACCAAATCAGCACACTTCCTGCCAATAAGAGAAGATGACAAGATGGAGAAGTTAGCACGACTGTATTTGAAGGAAGTCGTCTCCAGACATGGAATACCAATCTCTATTATCTCTGATAGGGATGGCAGATTTATTTCAAGATTCTGGCAGACATTACAGCAAGCATTAGGAACTCGTCTAGACATGAGTACTGCCTATCATCCACAAACTGATGGGCAGAGCGAAAGGACGATACAAACGCTTGAAGACATGCTACGAGCATGTGTTATTGATTTCGGAAACAGTTGGGATCGACATCTACCGTTAGCAGAATTTTCCTACAACAACAGCTACCATTCAAGCATTGAGATGGCGCCGTTTGAAGCACTTTATGGTAGAAAGTGTAGGTCTTCGATTTGTTGGAGTGAAGTGGGGGATAGACAGATTACGGGTCCGGAGATTATACAAGAAACTACCGAGAAGATCATCCAAATTCAACAACGGTTGAAAACCACCCAAAGTCGACAAAAGAGCTACGCTGACATTAAAAGAAAAGATATAGAATTTGAAATTGGAGAGATGGTCATGCTTAAAGTTGCACCTTGGAAAGGCGTTGTTCGATTTGGTAAACGAGGGAAATTAAATCCAAGGTATATTGGACCATTCAAGATTATTGATCGTGTCGGACCAGTAGCTTACCGACTTGAGTTACCTCAACAACTCGCGGCTGTACATAACACTTTCCACGTCTCGAATTTGAAGAAATGTTTTGCTAAAGAAGATCTCACTATTCCGTTAGATGAAATCCAAATCAACCAAAAACTCCAATTCATCGAAGAACCCGTCGAAATAATGGATCGTGAGGTTAAAAGACTTAAGCAAAACAAGATACCAATTGTTAAGGTTCGATGGAATGCTCGTAGAGGACCCGAGTTCACCTGGGAGCGTGAAGATCAAATGAAGAAGAAATACCCGCATCTATTTCCAGAAGATTCGTCAACACCTTCAACAGCTTAAAATTTCGGGACGAAATTTATTTAACGGGTAGGTACTGTAGTGACCCGAAATTTTTCATGTTTATATATATTAATTTAGATTGATATTTACATGATTAAATGTTTCCAACATATTAAGCAATCAAACTTGTTAAGACTTGATTAATTGAAATATGTTTCATATAGACAATTGACCACCCAAGTTGACCGGCGATTCACGAACGTTAAAACTTGTAAAAACAACATGAAGATATATATATGGATATACATATGGTTAACATGAGATTATGATAAGTAAGTATCTCCATAATTATATTAACAATGAGTTATATACATATAAACAAGACTACTAACTTAAGGATTTTGAAACGAGACATATATGTAACGATTATCGTTGTAACGACATTTAAATGTATATATATCATATTAAGATATATTAATATATCATAATATCATGATAATATAATAATTTAACAACTCATTAGATATAATAAACAATGGGTTAACAACATTAATTGAGATCGTTAACTTAAAGGTTTCAAAACAACACTTACATGTAACGACTAACGATGACTTAACGACTCAGTTAAAATGTATATACATGTAGTGTATTTAGATGTATTAAAATACTTTTGGAAGACTTCAAGACATATATCAAAACACTCATACTTAACGAAAATGGTTACAGTTACTTTCCCATTCTTTTCTTTCATCAAGAATTCTAGTCGTATTCTTACCCGTATTATACACAGCTTCAAAACGTACTTACTATGGGTATATACCAATAGGAACTAGCATGGGATTCCACTCTTGATTATTTCATGTATGACTAATCAATTTTAACTTCTACCATGAGCTAGTCAACTAACTAGAACTCCTTTTAACCCCACTCACCACTCACCAATTACCACTCATCATTCACTCCATTTCACTTCCAATTCTCTTTCTAATTCTCTCTCAACACACACACACACACACTATTATGAACGTATTTTTCCAGTAGTTAATCATCATCTTCATCAAAAATCACTTCAAGAATCAAGCTACAATCATCATATGAAGAACACTTCAAGAACACTTCAAAAATCCCTTCAAGTTTACTAATTTACTTCCAAGCTTTCTAATCCATTCCAAGTAATCATCTAAGATCAAGAAACCTTTGTTATATACAGTAGGTTATCTTTCTTATTCAAGGTAATATTCATATTCAAACTTTGATTCAATTTCTATAACTATAAACTATCTTAATTCGAGTAAAAATCTTACTTGAACTTGTTTTTGTGTCATGATCCTACTTCAAGAACTTTCAAGCCATCCAAGATCCTTTGAAGCTAGATCATTTCTTGTCACTTCCAGTAGGTTTACCTACTAAACTTGAGGTAGTAATGATGTTCATAACATCATTCGATTCATATATATAAAACTATCTTATTCGAAGGTTTAAACTCGTAATCACTAGAACATAGTTTAGTTAATTCTAAACTTGTTCGCAAACAAAAGTTAATCCTTCTAACTTGACTTTTAAAATTAACTAAACACATGTTCTATATCTATATGATATGCTAACTTAATGATTTAAAACCTAAAAACACAAAAAACACCGTAAAACCGGATTTACGCCGTCGTAGTAACACCGCGGGCTGTTTTGGGTTAGTTAATTAAAAACTATGATAAACTTTGATTTAAAAGTTGTTATTCTGAGAAAATGATTTTTATTATGAACATAAAACTATATCCAAAAATTATGGTTAAACTCAGAGTGGAAGTATGTTTTCTAAAATGGTCATCTAGACGTCGTTCTTTCGACTGAAATGACTACCTTTACAAAAATGACTTGTAACTTATTCTTCTGACTATAAACCTATACTTTTTCTGTTTAGATTCATAAAGTAGAGTTCAATATGAAACCATAGCAATTTGATTCACTCAAAACGGATTTAAAATGAAGAAGTTATGGGTAAAACAAGATTGGATAATTTTTCTCATTTTAGCTACGTGAAAATTGGTAACAAATCTATTCCAACCATAACTTAATCAACTTGTATTGTATATTATGTAATCTTGAGATACCATAGACACGTATACAATGTTTCGACCTATCATGTCGACACATCTATATATATTTCGGAACAACCATAGACACTCTATATGTGAATGTTGGAGTTAGCTATACAGGGTTGAGGTTGATTCCAAAATATGTATAGTTTGAGTTGTTATCAATACTGAGATACGTATACACTGGGTCGTGGATTGATTCAAGATAATATTTATCGATTTATTTCTGTATATCTAACTGTGGTCAACTAGTTGTAGGTTACTAACAAGGACAGCTGACTTAATAAACTTAAAACATCAAAATATAATAAAAGTGTTGTAAATATATTTTGAACATACTTTGATATATATGTATATATTGTTATAGGTTCGTGAATCAACCAGTGGCCAAGTCTTACTTCCCGACGAAGTAAAAAATCTGTGAAAGTGAGTTATAGTCCCACTTTTAAAATCTAATATTTTTGGGATGAGAATACATGCAGGTTTTATAAATGATTTACAAAATAGACACAAGTAAGTGAAACTACATTCTATGGGTGAATTATCGAAATCGAATATGCCCCTTTTTATTAAGTCTGGTAATCTAAGAATTAGGGAACAGACACCCTAATTGACGCGAATCCTAAAGATAGATCTATCGGGCCCAACAAGCCCCATCCAAAGTACCGGATGCTTTAGTACTTCGAAATTTATATCATGTCCGATGGAGGATCCCGGAATGATGGGGATATTCTTATATATGCATCTTGTTAATGTCAGTTACCAGGTGTTCACCATATGAATGATTTTTATCTCTATGTATGGGATGTATATTGAAATATGAAATCTTGTGGTCTATTGTTACGATTTGATATATATAGGTTAAACCTATAACTCACCAACATTTTTGTTGACGTTTAAAGCATGTTTATTCTCAGGTGAATACTAAGAGCTTCCGCTGTTGCATACTAAAATAAGGACAAGATTTGGAGTCCATGTTTGTATGATACTGTGTAAAAACTGCATTCAAGAAACTGATTTCGATGTAACATATTTGTATTGTAAACCATTATGTAATGGTCGTGTATAAACAGGATATTTTAGATTATCATTATTTGATAATCTACGTAAAGCTTTTTAAACCTTTATTTATGAAATAAAGGTTATGGTTTGTTTTAAAAATGAATCCAGTCTTTGAAAAACGTCTCATATAGAGGTCAAAACCTCGCAAAGAAATCAATTAATATGGAACGTTTTTAATCAATAAGAACGGGACATTTCAATTGGGTATGATGTATATGGTTGCAATATGTATTCGGACGGGTACAAGATGTATCTGTTCGGTTGCAAAGTTACACGGTTGAAGATGCAAGGATGTATCCGTATGATTGCAGTAACCGGGTTATGTATCCGTACGGTTGTGTGCTTGATGAATTCTAGGAGGGAAACTGCACCAAAATTAGGGTTTTGGGTTTGATGGGATCTGGCAGTCGATCTGGATCAAAAAGCTTGATTCTTTTACGTTCGAAACAGTTATTTTGACCAGATTAACATGTTTTACTAACAAAAACACTGATTAACACGTAAACAATTAAAGATTTGGTGATTTCTTTACAAAAACACCAAACCCACACTTTCAAAAACACTTTTGACACAAAATCCGATCAATTTATCACACATACAGCTCTAATACCACTAGTAGGATCGTGTAAATAGGAGTAAACGATCTTATCTTCAATATCGAGTGTGGAATAACTCGATATTGGGTTTTATATCAAAAGCAATCAAACAAACAACGATCTTATTTTATTAATCGACTTTAAGATGATTAAGATCAATCCCCACAAGAATGCTAGACGACCAGGGATTCGGTTATGACACTTGGAGAGATTTAGGATACGTAACCCTAACAATGAACCCGAATTGGCCTTTATATACATTCAGCACGTGCAACCGTGCGGTTGCCCAATGGACCTGTACGGATGCATTCTGCATCCGTGTGGTTGCACTCCAGGTGTGTAAACTAAACTTTAACACATATTAACTCGTAGACTATTACACACCGTCTATAATGAACTCGGGGACTAACGTCATGCAGCAACAGATGATTACCAAAAAAAATGTATATTAACAAGCCATAACAAAATATTATCTTTGAAAAAAATAAATAATCATATTTATTTTTAGTTACAATAAACGTAAGTTTAAAGTGTTAAATGAGCCGATTGTATATTAAATACGGACATATGAGACTTCAAAAGTTGGGCCATTTAATTTAGGACATAATATTATATTTGATACTTGAACTTTGAAGGAGGTTTACAATTATTTAAACCATCAATAGATAGCTCAGTGGGCAGTGGTCAGGGCCTGAGTTCCTTGCTAGAGGTCTCAGGTTAGAATCTCGTCTAGGACGAATATTTAGTGGTGCCAGGGATGTGTTTGAAACAGCCAGAGAATAATCTTGCTGGCTGCGTACATCAGAGTATGAGGTCGGATCTCTGATGCATATTGAGATGATAAAACGTTTATAAACGATTACGAGATAATACCGTTGAGACGCAAATATCACAGCGAGGATACTTGCCCTCTCAAGATAATCTAAACCAAATCTCTTTTAAACATTATAAGAGGAGCATTATCCCTCTTAATTAAAGTAGCTAACACCTTTATGACCATAGGATTATTACTAACTTTTAATCACAACCATCCATTTTACCTGTTAGCTAACAAAAAAAGTAGATTAGCTAATCATTCATTTAAAAGACTAAAATACTCTCTTATTAAGTTAAAATCTACAATAGTTACCATTACCATTGAATCAAAAAACCTAAACAGTTTTCAAGTTATCTACGAGTCTATGACAATCTAGTGGGTTTGAGTCGTCTACTCCAAAAGCCAGAAATTCACAACCCTCTTATTATCGTTCTTATTACACAAATTATAGGATCGTTATGATAGATTGTTAATGAAAATCATAACCTGCTACTAATAAATCAACTTAACATGTTTCATCCTCTACTCCAAAAGCCAGAAATTCAAATATGTTAAACCCTAAACCCAATTATGCGATCGGTATGTAGATTGAATTCACAATCAATTGATCGATTATAAATGATTACGCATTTAGAATCTCCTCTTTATGGATTATAGTCGCCTTCTTCGCAATCGTTAAATTAGGGTTTGTAGCAGTAACCGTTGATTTACCAGGTTCTTTTGTTTTCTGATTTTGGTGTATGAGCATTATTATTGTTATCATAAATTGATTGATGATTTCGCTAAATCAATTGTGTTTATTAACTTTTCAATTATAATATCGTCAAATTAGGGTTATTAATTTACGTTTTTCTTGATGAAACATGCAAATTCATGGTGTGTTTGTGTCCACAAGAAAAACCGACACTAGCCTAATCATTCAAATTCGTGGTGTGTTTGTGTTAGGTCGGTTTTGTGTGACAGTATATATGTCTTGTGTCTCAAAAAGGCCGGTGGCTTTCCATATATATATATATATATATATATATATATATATATATATATATATATATATATATATATATATATATATATATATATATACTAGTGAAATGGCGCATGAAATCACGGGTTTGTTTAAACGAAACAGTTTAATGATATGTTTTAGGTATTAAGTGAACGTATATGATAAAGTTATTTAGTTTAATGACCCGTGGAACCACAGAGTCCGACTAAGAAACTCCTCATAAAGTTATTTAGTTTAATGACCCGTGGAACCACTGAGTCCGACTAAGAAACTCGTCAGTTGAACATTTCATCAAAAACCTAAAATGCATATTAAACAATCCACATCCAATCATAAGAGATAATATTGATTGTTATTTTATTTTAAAAGTGTAAATTAAAATATAAATTTAACATTAGTTTCATTCTGTCTAGCTTCTATACATTCTCGTACTTAATTCAAAATAATTAATTATAATAATTTAAAATTATTTAATTTTAATAATTAAAATAATTATTAATAAGATTTAATAATATAATTAATTAATAAGATTTAATTTAAATTCAAAATTATTTAGATTAATGACATCACTCACCATGCTTAGATTTTTTTCTTTTTCTTTTTGATTTTTTCTTAACAAAAGAATTAGCCTAATAATGACATCATTATTATAGCATTTTAATATTAACTATATATATATATATATATATATATATATATATATATATATATATATATATATATATATATATATATATATATATATATATATTAGTCGATGAGTTTTTGCTCTGAATTGATAAATATGTTATTGGTACATGATATAAGTGGATCGGAGAATATATCCATTGTATTGTAAGTCTGCTATAATCATATTCCATCCGTTTCATATTCCAAATTCTCATTAACAATTTTTTGGTTACCTAACTGGTATGCTCTAACAACGACATTTATTGGAATTGAATCTATTAAGTTCGCAAAACAAGATGATATGGTTGTGGTCACGATGCGTCCATCCATGGTCATTAGATGGATGTTGGAGTGCACTGTTAATACTACAAGCTTACTTCATTCGAGCTACGTGAAAGGTCAGTGATAACTTTCCCTTACATATTGGAGTGGTAAGCGTTAGTGTTTTTGCTGTTGATATTGTTGTAGTTGTGTTTGACTATAGAAAAACTCGCTTCCATACATTTTTTTGAATACGAGGGAATGGTGTAAACTTGTCATTTTCAATATTTTCTTAGAAGAAGGTAGAAATGGAGGAGATACATTGGAAAATACTAAACGTCCAAATGTAGATGTTCGTGGAGTTGTATCAAAATCACGAGTCAGAGGGGAGATATATATGCTATGCATACTCACATTAGGACCAAGGACTAAGTTTCAAAAATAAGGAGAACATTTCATAACTACATGTATCCTAACATAATAACATGCAAGTTCAACTAATATCTTCCAGGTTCATTTATTCAATTAGATTTGCACATAATGATGGGTTCATTTTTTTTTATGTTACATTGTTGCTGCTGATTGATAGATCATTTGGTAGCTTACCCTTTAATCCTTTAAATTCTTATTTCTAAAGTTTATCAAATATTTATCTTCCTATGAACTCAGCATTGTTATGAATTCTTTCAGCATCGTTAGTCTATCTTAACATCACCTTGATATGAGTAGTTTGAAAAACTTAATTGTGGGTCCCATTTATCCCATTCACGTTAAACATCTACGAGAAATCTTCTCAAAAGTCATTGGTACTTTTCAAGTGATAACTCGGTTATAAGCAATAATGGTTAAGTGTTTGTGTATGATGAAAGTACATTCTTTTTTAAATATATATGATTATATATCTCTATGTGATTTTAAGATTATAAATTCTTTGTTTTAAGCTTCCTTATCCCTATTGGAATTATGATAGGAGTTGATATGAGTAGCTACAAATTTAATAAAATATGTAGTTCATGACAATTTACTCTGTTGTGCAGGGTGGGAGATATCAGCAAGGTTTAAAAAAATGGAAACACGCCTCGAGGCGTTTCCCCTTTGTGGGGCGAGGCGTATGCCTCAAGGCGAACCGATGCGTACGTTCGAGGCGGAGTTAAAAATATACATTTTCTAATATATGTATGTATAAATATCAAGTTTATTCAAGTTATTTCAGTTTTGTTAAATTTCAGGGACTATTATTGTTATTTGACAGAAGTAAAAAGAAATTAAGCTAGCTGCAACGTACATGACTTTTAATAATAAATAATAAATAATGATAAATAAATAATAAACTAGTTGTTGAACCCTTACTTCGCGCCGGGGGTCGGTTTTCAATGTATTTTATTGCGTCTAGTTTATAAAATTATTTCGTGGCTAAAGAATGATGTCGTTGAAGTGCAACTCGAGTCGAACTAAAAGGTATATTCCGTAAAAAATTTAAATGTTATTTTAAATTAACAATATATATCCATCTCCGCGTTTAGCTATGTAGACTTTTAAAAATTTAACGCAAAATTAACGTGTATGAAAAGTACCCCAAATATTTAGCGTTTTTTAAAAAGCGTCCGATTTGCGTATAGTTAGTGACATTGTGTTCCTAAAATTATTTCGAGTTCAACGATGGTGTCGAAAAAATTTAACTTGTTGCGATCGAGAAGATATGACCCGTTGAATATTTGGGTGAAGTTTATTTAAGATTTAATATGAAAATGGTTATTTAAAAAACTACAGCCGCTATCCTTCCTCTCTCATCTTCTTTTTTCTTTTCATGTCGCTTACGATATCTGCACAACTGACCGCCGTTGACCGCCATATTTTGTTAAACAACATGAGGCGCACGCTTTTCAGTCACCAGTGAGGCGTACAAAAATCGAACCGCCTCTCCAATTGAGGCGTACATTTTTAATTGGCCTTTGAGGCGTACGTTCCTAAACGGATAATTCGAAAATCGTACTGAGGCGCGCCTCGAGGCGTACACCTCGACCGTTTTTTTAAACCATGGATATCAGTTTCATAAGATCGTCAATTTTGGTAATTATTGAGTATTAATATTCTCTATAATTTTGTTAAACTTGCATGCATTATATTTAATGAAACAACAAAAGTTTTAAGCTTGCGGGGTTCAAATCCGTTATCTCGAGTGAGACATCTTTGTAAGAAGATTAGCTCATTTTTACACTTCAAAATAATCTGGAAGGGAAAGGGTGATGGAAGCATTTCTTATTCTTGTACAAAACTATGAATCAAAGAAGAATAACACAGATTCAATCATTAATCAAGAATAATCACCAAAAAATCTTCAATCTGAGAAACACCAACAATTACAATCTGAGAATTAAACAATAATCAACACACAAGTGTTGTTAAAAATAAGAATCAATCTGAGATTACAAGATGTAAAATCAGAGATAAACTATGAATACAAATTAGGGTTTTCTGCACATAAACGAGTGAGAGAGAGAGATTGAATAGATCTGGAAAAGTTATCAATCAGCAACGGCATCCATCTCTATTTATATATTTCCAGAAACAAAGTTTCACTCTAGCCCTTCTAGTCTTGAATTTATCAATAACAGCACAACTTAGGCAGCAAGTAAAATCCTTTCATACTTTAGACACCAAACCTTTTGTATAATATCAACAGCAGTCCTTTGTTCTTATCAACACAAGTCCTGCACTAACCAGACTAAGTTAAGAAAGAATAAAACAAGTTAAGATTGCTTATTAACTTTATTTTTAACACACCCCCACAATCTTAACTTGTAAATGGATCAAATAAATGTAACCTTGAACTTAAAAAATCATGTTGACTGGAAGAAAGACCTTTAGTAAAAATGTCAGACAAATTTTCATTAGAATCTATCTTTGAAGTTTTTAGAAAACCACTACTAACCTTATCTCTTACAATATGCCAATCTATATCAAAATGTTTAGTTTTTTCATGATACACAGGATTGGCAGCAATTTGAATTGCAGGCATATTATCACAATTCATTTCAACAGGTAAAAGCTTAGTTAGTTTCAATTCAGTCAACAGATTAACAATCCAGATAAGTTCAGTGGTCAAAGCAGCCATAGCTCTATATTCTGCTTCAGCAGAAGATCTAGAAACTGTTGGTTGCTTTTTACTTTTCCAATTAATCAAACAGTTTCCCAGAAAAACACAGAAACCTGTTATAGATTTTCTGGCCAACAAATTTTTCCCCCAGTCAGAGTCTACATATGCAGATAGTTTAAGATGCATACCTTTGGTAAAATGAATACCTTTACCTGGATTCTTCTTCAAATATCTTAATACTCTGAATGCAAGTTTAAGATGAGATGTAGAAGGAGAATGCATGAACTGACTAAGAACATGTACAGCAAAACTTATGTCTGGCCTTGTTACAGTAATATAAATAAGTTTGCCAACAATTCTTTGATAGACAGAGATATCTTTTAACAAATTTTCAGAATTACTATCTCTATATGCAGACACATTAACATCAATGGGAGTATTATTAGGTTTAGCACTTAATAATCCAAACTCTTGTAATAATTCAATGCAATATTTCCTTTGTGTTAAACATAAACCATGACTTGTATCAACAACCTCAATTCCAAGAAAAAATCTTAGTTTACCAAGATCCTTAATAAGAAATTTAGAATTTAACAAAGCTTTAACAGAATTAATTTCAGTTTCAGAATTACCAGTTAACACAATGTCATCAACATAAACAAGTAACACAAGAAAGACATCACCTTTACTCAAAGTAAACAAAGAATAATCACATTTAGACTGTTTAAAACCAATATCAAACAAGCATTTGCACAATTTTTCATTCCATTTTCTTGGTGCTTGTTTCAAACCATAAAGAGATTTAATAAGTTTACACACTTTTGTTTCATCTTTGTTAAAATAACCCTGAGGTAGAGAAATATAAACTTCCTCTTCTAATTCACCATATAAAAAAGCATTATTAATGTCCATTTGGAAAAGAGTCCAGTTGTTATGAATAGCAACAGTAATAACACATCTAACAGTAGCCATCTTAACAACAGGAGAGAAGGTCTCTTTATAATCTATTCCCTCAGTTTGACTAAACCCCTTAGCAACTAACCTAGCTTTATACCTTTCTACCTCACCATTAGCCTTGTATTTAATTTTATATACCCATTTATTTCCAATAGGTGTCCTATCAGGAGGTAGATCAGTAATAACCCATGTTTGATTTCTATTTAATGCTTCCATCTCAGAGTTCATAGCATCAACCCATCTAGGATCAACACAAGCTTGACTATAAGTCTTTGGTTCAAAGGTTTTATTCAAAGATGTAATAAAACACAAGTTGTCAGATGAAAGGTGTGAATAATTTAAGTATTTTTCTATACCATATCTTAAATTGCTATTTAAGACATAGTCATCAAATCTTTTAGGAAGGAAGGATTGTCTTGTAGACCTCCTGGGTTCAAACTCAGGTTCTACAGTAACAGGGTCACCCTCAGAGTTATTATAATTATCACTTGTGTCACTATGGACCAAGGATTCATCAAGTGTTGCACTATCATCCCCTAAACTGGTTACTCTAGTGGAGCTACATGGTGTAGTATCACCAGATGTAGTATCATTAGATGTAGTATCAACACTAGTGCTACCAAGATTAGGGTTGACTGTACCATCACTTATATCAGAAGGGACATTATCATCATTGGGTATATGAGACAATCCTCCTCCAATAGCAGAATCTGTATCAAAAAAGTTTAAGTGAGTAACATCTTGTAAATCATCACTATCTTTTTGAGAAGACATTTTAAAAGGAAAAACATTTTCATAAAATTTCACATCCCTAGAATAAAAAATGGCCTTTGAATCAAGACTATACAGTCTGTAACCTTTTTGAGTATTAGAGTAACCAATGAAAACACACTTTTCAGATCTAGTACTAAACTTATCAGAATTATTAAGTTTAGTAGCAAAAGAAAGACAACCAAACACCCTCAAATAATCCAACTTAGGAGCAAAACCATACATCATTTCATAAGGTGTTTTACCTTTTAATACAGAAGAAGGGGTTCTATTAATAAGATGAACAGCAGTAAGAACACAATAAGACCACAAACTAAGAGGAACTCCCCCTTGAAACAAAAGTGCCCTAGAAACATTTAGTAAATGCCTATGTTTTCTCTCAACAATACCATTTTGTTGAGGTGTATAAGCAATAGAAGTTTGATGAATAACACCATTGTTTTTGAAAAAATCATTCAGAAAGTTGTTAACAAACTCAGTTCCATTATCACTTCTAACAACTTTAATATTTTTACCAAATTGAGTTTTGAACATTTTAAAGAAATCAACAATATTCTCACTAGCTTCATACTTATGTTTTAACAAATAAACCCAAACTGCCCTTGAATAATCATCAACAATGGTTAAGAAAAATCTATAGCCATCTCTACTTGTTATTTTATATGGACCCCATAAATCTAAATGAATAAGATCACCAATACTTAAAGATTTATGTTCACTTAATGGAAAAGGTTCCCTGGTTTGTTTAGCCTTATGACAAATATCACAAGGAACCTCTAAATCATTACTGTAACCTAAATCATTTTTTAAAATTTGAAGAACAGAATCTGCAGGGTGTCCTAACCTATTATGCCAAGTATGTTTAGACAAATAACAAGAATTAATATTGTTACAAGAAGCAGAATTACCAAAAATAGTTTTATCATCAAGAACATATAATCCACCTTCCACATTACCAATCCCAAGTGTCTTTCCCATTACCCCCTTGCTGGGTAAGTCCTGAATGTAACAATATTGTTCATCAAAACCCAAAAATTTTTTACTATCTCTAGCAACTCTATAAACAGACATGAGATTAACCATATACTCAGGAACAACCAGCACATCAAACAAAGTTATATAAGAACTTAAAACATAATCACCAATTTGTTGAATGTTAGCTTTTGTTCCATTTGGATGTTCAACAACAAGATTTAAATCAGAAATATCAACAATGTTTTTAAGATTTTTAGAATTTGTTATATAGTGTTGATTAGCCCCAGAGTCTATGATCCAAGAAGTTTTAACAAAATTACTTTGCATACCTGCCATGTTAGACTTTAAACCACCATTTGAACTGTCATTACTTATTAAAGACATAAGCCTTGATACTTGTTCCTCAGTAAATGGAAAATTGATTTGAGAAGTTGAAGCTTCTGACACAACAGAATTGCTAGAAAAAGACTTGTTACCAGAATTATTAGTCCAAGTGGAAGTAGTGTTTTTAGAATTCCTTCTATTAAAACTAGGAGGATAACCAATAAGCTCAAAACACCTATCAATGGTATGACCAAGTTTATTACATTTAGTGCACTTAAGGTTTGGATTAGGTCCTCTGTTATTCCTAGTAAAATTTGTAGCATTGCTACTTGCACTAGGAGTAGAGTTAGACTGATTATTATTAGGCTTAGCCATAAATGCAGATGCCTGAGTTTTTACAGAATTTTGGATTGAGTTCCTATGAGACTCTTCCCTTGACAATGTAGCATAAGCAGTTTTAACAGTGGGTAAAGGATCCATGACTAAAAGATTACTCCTAACTTGTTGATATGAATCATCTAACCCCATTAAAAATTGCCATAATTGAGTCATTTGCACATGATCATAATGTTCTTTAGCAGCTTCACAAGTACACTTAGGTAAATGAACCATAGCTTCATATTGTTTCCAATATGAATTCATTTTATGATAATATTCAGACAAAGACAGACCATTTTGATTTAGTGAATTAATTTTTTTATGCAAGTTAAAAACAACAGACCCATCCACTTTATCATAAGTCTCTTTTAATTCTATCCAAACATCTGAAGCAATTTTAGAAAAAACATGACCCAAATAGACTTCCTCAGACACAGAACCAAGTATCCAAGATAACACAACAGCATTACATCTATCCCATTGCTTTGCTAAAACAGAATTAGACTCAGACTTCTTACAAGTCTTATCTATGAAACCAGATTTGTTCTTTGTTTCAAGAGCAAGAGTCATAGCAGATGCCCAGACTCTATAGTTTTCTGTACCTAACAACTTCATACTCACCAGAGGAGTACTACTAATGTCACTGGGATGCAAATATAATGGATTTCCAAAATCCAATTTGCTAATCAAAGTATCATCAGAATCAGCCATAATAACAGTAGTCACAAATAACAACAAGAATCACACAAAGACAAGTAGACACAAATAAGCACGAAAAGCAAACACAAGAAACAAGAATCAAGAAGCACAAACACAGCAATCAAAAGCTTGTCAGACACCTGTAAGAGAAAAGAACACTTACAAATCTCCAGCAATTGACTACTAGTCAAGCACCCTGCAAGATTAGTACAAAAGAAAAAACACAAAAAATATAGGTCAAAAAACAACTGTGCTTGATCAGGTTTTCATGAATCTCAAGGATTCAGATCAAGAGTTGGGCACAGTGTTTTGGTCTAAAAAAGGGATGAAAACACGAATAAACACGAGACTCCCCTTTGAAGACAAAGATCGAGCAGATAAGACAGCGGAAGAAAGAAGACCCTTCTTTAGCAGATCTAGAATTCAAACCCTAATTTTTTAAAAATTAGGAATTAATTCCAAGAAACCACAATCCGTAATCGAACCCGCACAGATTTGATGAATCTTAGATATAGATCTAAGATGATAACCAGAAACAAACCCTAACACCAAAGATGAAGATACCGTCGTCTGGATCAACAAACCGAATCAACAATGAATCAATAGCTCTGATACCATGTACAAAACTATGAATCAAAGAAGAATAACACAGATTCAATCATTAATCAAGAACAATCACCAAAAAATCTTCAATCTGAGAAACACCAACAATTACAATCTGAGAATTAAACAATAATCAACACACAAGTGTTGTTACAAATAAGAATCAATCTGAGATTACAAGATGTAAAATCAGAGATAAACTATGAATACAAATTAGGGTTTTCTGCACATAAACGAGTGAGAGAGAGAGATTGAATAGATCTGGAAAAGTTATCAATCAGCAACGGCATCCATCTCTATTTATATATTTCCAGAAACAAAGTTTCACTCTAGCCCTTCTAGTCTTGAATTTATCAATAACAGCACAACTTAGGCAGCAAGTAAAATCCTTTCATACTTTAGACACCAAACCTTTTGTATAATATCAACAGCAGTCCTTTGTTCTTATCAACACAAGTCCTGCACTAACCAGACTAAGTTAAGAAAGAATAAAACAAGTTAAGATTGCTTATTAACTTTATTTTTAACAATTCTAGTTGCTAATGTGAAACATGCACGTAGATTAAGGGTCAAGTATTTATGTTACTATATCCTCAAGACTTTAATGACGTTTTGGAACGTAGATTAATGTGAAACGGGACCTGATATGGCCGAAACGGACGGTTTTATTTGTGTGGTGTCGTTAGGTCGCAACACGTCAGAATCAACGACCAAGATGGGGTACTGTTTTAAATTAATATTTAGCATGGCCTAAATCGTACTACTCCTTATTATGAGTAAGGGAAGTATGACCTAGAGTCGTATTTTTAAGATCTCGGTAGAATCGAACCTATATTAAAGCCTAAGATAGTTATGAAGGAGTAGTGGTTACCTAATTTTGGAACTTTCTAATTTATAAGACAGATAAAGTAAATGCGATAAAATTCGTAATTCAGATAAGGTTAAATTAAGTGCATACTATGATTTCATCATTTATTCTGCCGAGATTATGGAATGCTGGCTCATAATTAGGCAGAGGCCTTGTATTCATTACACTGGTCCTAAACGCCCATGTCGTAAGACATGTCACTGAGTAATGCGATAGGCTTGAAGATTCTGATTAGACAGCAATGTCCCTAACCCCCGATGCCCGTGCAGTCTGACTACAGGCATAGACGTTCAGACGGCTCATCCAATTGAGCGACTCGGTTGGGTGACGTATTAATATTCCACAAAGGTCTAAACTTTCTTAAGCATAATAGAATACATGGTTTACCATATCCGAGAGACGTGATGTGTTTCAATGCTTTCGTTAATGATTGGTTTTAAAAGATAGTTAGGCCCTTTGAAAAGAGTTCAACCATAAAGAACACCATAGCCAAGTCAGGTTGACTTCCATGAACATGTTCGGTTATCCTAACGGTCCAATCCTTTATTGTCATACCCCCAAATAGGGCCGGGGAAATATGACTTCACAATATCACAACACAAGTATGTATAAACGAGAACGACTCTATATGAGACGTTTTTATTAAAAACAATGTATTAACGCAGCGGAAAGTATTTAGTCATTACAATTGTAAACTTTAATGTACTAATGCAATAATATGAATGTATAAATGCGGACTCCAAAAGCAGCAAATCCAAATAGCAAATAATCTTTAGCAATCTTCACCTGAGACAAAACATGCTTAAAGTGTCAACCAAAAATGGTTGAGTGAACAACAAAGGTTTATCAATAAAAACCAAGTTTTTAGACCACAAGATTTAATTATAAAGTTTAGTCAGTTCGGTAGTAGTGCTGGTGTATATGATATCGAAACTAACCATAAGTTACCCTAAACACATCACGTTCGTGTTGTTGAATCATTATTATGTATCCATTGACCAACGGTCATCCGGATAGAGACGTCACTCTCAATAGCGCTATTCACAATAACTAAGCTTGTCTTTATACGTAGCAATTAACGATATCATGGCAGGGATTTAGCATGAATCAAAGCATGTTAGCACAGTTTGAACTAATCAAAATAAAGTTTTCATGTACTCGTGTCTAAGCATAAAACAGTTTAAAAACAAGCATGTGTCTCACCTCAAAAGTTCAAAACAAGTATACAAAGATAGTTAAAAAGTGGGGCTATGAAGTTCACCTTAGTAGCAGGTAGATATTCCACGCAAGTAGTAAGAACGGAGTATGCAATCGGAGATCTCAACCTAGAGATGTAATGTTTAATTAGTTAATGTCTATTAGACATAAGTTTGTTTATTAATATAGTAAACTATATTAACAGTGACCATTTTTCGGGAAAAGTTATATTTATATAAGTGATAATATACTTAGTGTACTTAAGTGTTACTATATAGATAAGTGTATAGGTTATACTAATAATAGTATTATTAATTACTTTAATAATCAACTATTATGTTACCTGTATAAATATACCTATATGATACATACATATATATTCTTTATTTATTATGATACATGTATGTTTTCATAACTATATGATATATATATATATATATATATATATATATATATATATATATATATATATATTAGGTGTAGGTGTTACATATACATAAGTGTAAGATGATACATATATATACTTATTACTTTTATTATTATGTTTACTAACTTATATAACTTACACAATACACATTCATACATACATACACACGTGCATATACATACATATATACACATACATATACACGTATGTATATATTTACATATACACACACATATACATACAGTGTATACAAGCACATACACACGTATGCATGCATGCATGCATGCACGTACACCATAATCATAATTTCTTTACTAATCAATAATTATAACCTTTTATCATAAACCTAACCTAATCACCTTCATTAACTCTAATCCTTATTATCCGTATGTATTATCCAAACTTATAACCCTAATCTCACATTACCAATATTCATTCATAATCTTTTAATCTTTTAACCTAGGTTATTAATCAAAACACAAGTCTTTCATTATAACTAATTAATCTCCTAATTATCCACTTACATATAATCTTAACCATAACCTTATCATTATTCTTTTAATCTTGATCATATCCATTAACATTGTTCATTATAATTATCCTTACAACATTCATAAATCTTTATCAACTTTAAAACATAATTATTATTCATACTTCATAGTCATTATACTTAACATAATACTTATTGATCATCCTAATAGTAATTGATTTAAACACACAATTAGACTTATAAATAACTTAAATGTACTTGAATTAAATGTATGATTGAACTAGAGTTATTAGGTATACTTTAAGCTAGAGATTAAGGATTAGTGATGGTTAGGGTGCGACACAGAAACAGATTACAGTAGCAGCAATAACGACCCAAAAAGTGGGTCGGTTTGGGTCCTCTTGTTCGACAGAAATAGATGGTACAGCAGGCGATACAGCAGCAGAAGCAAGGAGATAAATTGCAGCAGATTGATGGCGAAACAGAAGGCTGAATAACAGCAAAATTCGATCAATCAAGGAGCTTCTTGGATCTTGTTTTGGTTCGTAGAAACAGCAACACAACAGCAGGCTGTTTGATGAGGGTTTTAGTCGACTAATCAGTAGGCTTGGTGGGTGATTTTTATGAATAACATGATGCCTTATTAGTTGCTATATGTCTCCTAATTGCACTCAAATACTTGAAGATCAAGGAGACTAATGAGAGTTAAGCTAGGATTTGTGAAGGCCAAAAAAAAAAATATCAAGTTTTATCCCCTAAAAACATACAGTCGAATTATACTTGTTACATGTATTCTTTTTTTTTTTTTTACGGCATTCCTTTATTTATTATGTATTTTTATTATTATTATTATTATTAATTATATTAAGGGTACATTTTATTTAAATATTAGACTCTAACTTTTATTAGTTGTTGATTTGGTTCTAATTAGTTTATATATATAAATACCGTCACAATTATATTAATACATATAGTTTATATTTTAGGGTTAGGGTTTAATGTTAAATGGTATTAGGGTTTAGCATTTAATGTATAAGGTTTGGTTTAGGGTTTTAAATAATACTAGGGTTTTAGTATTAATTACTCGAATAACAACCCTAATAATATACTGAATAAGACAATGAAACCTTAAGGGCAAATTTGGAAATTTCAAAATGGAAAAATGAGGGTTGTTATAGTACATCCCCGTTAATTTAAACTTCATCCCGAAGTTTCAGTAAGACTTCTCGGATGCATCAACGTTTGAGAATAGATGGGGATATTTCCGCTTCATCCGGTCTTCACGTTCCCAGGTATACTCGGGGCCTCTACGTGAACTCCAATGGATCTTAACAACCAAAATAGAGCTTTGTTTCTTACATTTAATCTTACGATCAATAACTTCTTTAGGTTCTTCGGTGAAGTGCAATTTATCATTATGGCGAAGATCATTCAAAGGAATAACAAGTATGTTGTCAACAAGACCCTTTTTAAGATTCGAGATGTGAAATGTATGAACTTTATTTAACAGGAAGTTTTGACTAAAAATTACCATTTGGTCAACGTTTTGTTTAAAACAAAGTTTACACTTAATTATAGTGGGGATCTACTTGAGTGAGAGCTGATGTTGCATGAAATTTTAGCTAAAAGAGCCTAGGTGATTAGAATATCTAGTCTTATGGACTTCCTCCATGACTAGTTCTTGAAAATTTCTGATTAATGGTGATTTTTATAGGATCGACATGTATTCCTTCACTATTAACTACATGTCCAAGGAATTGTATGATTCGTAGCCAAAGTTCACACTTGGAAAAACTTGGTATACAGTTGTTCCTTCTTTAAGAGCTCTAGAATCAATTGCAGATGTTGCTCATGCTCTTTCTCGCTCTTGGAATAGATTAAGATGTCATCAATGAAAACGGTTACGAATTTATCAAGATAAAGTTTGCATACATGGTTCATAAGATCCATGAATACATCAGGAGCATTGGTTAATCCAAAAGGCATGACAAGAAACTCATAGTGTCTATAACGAGTTAGGAAAGTAGTCTTAGAAACATTAGTTTCCTTGACTCTCAGTTGATGATAACCCGACCTAAGGTCAATCTTTGAATAGGTACTTGATCCTTGCAGTTGGTCAAACAGGTCATCAATAAGCAGGAGTGGATAACGATTCTTGATGGTTAGCTTGTTGAGTTTTCGGTAATCAATAAACATTCTCAATGTGCCATCTTTCTTCTTGACAAATAGAACGGGTGCTCCTTACGGAGGCAAGCTAAGACGAATGGAACCTTTCTCCAAAAGTTCTTGGAGTTGGTTAGATAATTCCTTCCTTTCGGATGGAGCTAAGAGGTATGATACCTATGCAATAGGTACATCACCGGGCGTGGATAATTGACAAGTGAAGAATATATAATATCTAGGGTTGATATTTTTAGTTGACAATATAGTGATAAGGAGTAGGTAATGGTACACAATGGTCCTAAGGTTGATCAAATCTTATTCCCATAATGATCCATTAGGATTTCTGTATGACTTATCATAATATAATTACGTTGATCAAGTGTCATTATATTATTCTAAATCATACTTTTATCACTCCATAAGGTTACTACTATGTCAACTAGTCAATATTCTTCTTCTTCGAGGTGAATGATTCAATGGAAAATGAAAGAAAAGTAAATAACATCATTCATTCATTTAAAAGAAAATAACCAGAGTATTACAGAAACTTAACGAAATCTTCCAAAATGTAAAAGTACTAAATGGTAACATAAAGAACACTATGTAAATGAAAAATTTTAATGTCTAGTAGTTTCCAAAAACTCTTCATTGTGCCTCTTCATTCTTCTTCTTATCCGAACATTGATTTTTGAAATGCCCTACTCCTCCGCAGTTATAGCAAGTAGGAACAGTTGCATTTGCCTTTGTAGCTGGAGTTTTTGTTAGAGGAATAACGACTCTAGAATTCTTGGCTACGTGACCCACCTTCTTGCACTTGGTGCACTTGGCCTTACACCATCCTTCATGATATCTCTCACATCTTTTGCAATAAGGTCATTTTCCCTTATACAACTGGTTGAATTTTTCCTTATAAAGCTTGTTGAATTTGCTTTTAGAATTTTCTTGCCCTATTCCTTCTCTCTTCCTTTTTGCACCTTCTTTCTCCTTATATTTGTCGATGAAATAGCTTTCCATGTAAGCAGCTTCTTGTATGGTGCCTGGGTTCATCAAGATAACATCTCTTCGGACTTCCTCAGGTAACTCATTGATGTAGCATTGGATTCTTAAATACTCGGGAGTAGCCATGTCACACCCCCAAATTAGGGCCTAGGGTATTTGTGACTAATTATATCAAATCACAGTTGTATAAACGAGAACGACTCTATATGAGACGTTTTGAATAAAACATTTATTAATAAAACAGCGGAAGCATTAAAAGTTTTACATCAAATTTAAACTGAAATAATAATAATAGTCTTAATGCAAAGTAAATGTAATGAAATGAAGACTCCATGTAGCAGCATTCAATTCATCAGGTAGCAATCATGGCAATCATCTTATTCGTCACCTGAGATAAAACATGCTTAAAGTGTCAACCAAAAAGGTTGGTGAGTTCATTAGTTTATCAAAATCAATCATTTTCGTTATAATAATAGGCCACAAGATTTCAGTTTCATAAATATCCGTACACTAGCAAGTGTATAAAAGCATTCTATAAGTTGTAGGCACCCGGTAACAAGCCTTAACGTTCATGTTTTACCCTCTGAAGTACACCAGATCAGGTGTGTTTAAAATAACCTCGAAGTACTAAAGCATCCCATAGTCAGGATGGGGTTTGTCAGACCCAATAGATCTATCTTTAGGATTCGCGCCTACCGTACATAGACAAGTAGTTTAATGTTACCAAGCTAAGGGTATATTTCTGGTTTAAACCCACATAGAATTAGTTTTAGTACTTGTGCCTATTTCGTAAAACATTTATAAATCAGCGCATGTATTCTCAGCCCAAAAATATATATAAAAAGGGAGCAAATGAAACTCACCTTAAATATCAGTTGAAGTATTCCACGCAAGAAAGGAAAGTAAAGCAAGTAAGTGACCGAGATATCAACTAGAAGTAGTTCTTTAAGAGAGAAATGAGAGATTAAGGTGTAAGTTTGAAATGAGAAATGTATGTGGTATTTATAGTTGAAAATGTTAGGTAAAAAAAAATTAAAATAAAATAAGTAAATCTTAAAAGTTAAAATAAAAAAAATTATTTTGTATTTTTATTAAAAGTAAATCTTAAAAGTTAAAATAAGAAAAAGTAGTTTGTATTTTTATTAAAAGTAAAATCTTAAAAGTTAAAATAAGAAAAAGTATTTTGTATTTTTATTAAAAGTAAATTTTAAAAGTTAAAATAAGAAAAAGTATTTTGTATTTTTATTAAAAGTAAATTTTAAAAGTTAAAATAAGAAAAAGTAGTTTGTATTTTTATTAAAAGTAAAATCTTAAAAGTTAAAATAAGAAAAAGTATTTTGTATTTTTATTAAAAGTAAATTTTAAAAGTTAAAATAAAAAAAAGTAGTTTGTATTTTTGTATTTATTTATTAAAAGTAGATATAGTTTTGATTTTTTTTTTTTTTGTATAAAATTCTAAAAAAAAAAATTTGTTTAATAAATTTCTAAGAACATTTAACATTTTATTTCTATATTTGTTTAATTATTAAATACGAATTTTATATAAAAATTATTATTATATTTAGTTTTTATAAAAATTAAAATTTATGATTATTAATTTATAGTTTTTATTAGTTTTATAAATGTTATAATATTATGTATTATTTAGTTAATTATATATTCTATTAACTAAATAACAAAAGTAATATAAATATTATATATATATTCATTGATGTAATTATGTTATATTATATATCATAATCTTATTTATAATATTTATAATTATATTATTTATTTTAAGCGTACGTTTATTCGGTCAACGTTAAATTTATTCGTATATAACAACTCTAGGTATTTTAGTAAAATCGGAAGTCGAAAAGTGAGGGTTGTTATAGTACCTACCCGTTAAAAGAAATTTCGTCCCGAAATTTAGTTTTTGCCATCAATCAGCGTTGTTCGTACCTAAACGAGGATATTTACGTTTTATCTGGTCTTCACGTTCCCAGGTAGGTTCGGGGCCTTTCGTGAATTCCAACGGATAGAATATTGTTCTGTTTCATGCATTTAAATAATAGAACCCTAATTTCTTACTGGTTCTTCTATAAAGTGCATTTTATCATTAATGCGGAGGTTATCTAAAGGATTAATAAGAGTGTCATTTGACTAGGTTATCCTCAAAAGGGATGATGGTGTTATACGAGCATTTTAGTAAACTGAACACATGAAATGTGTTATGAATAGTATTGAGCTTATTTAAAACTTTGAGTGTTTATGTCACAATATTAGGGTAGACAAAACAGAGAGTAGTTCATGAAAATTATAGTCATGAAGTTTGATAGAGATCATCATTGTTTACAACAAGAATATTGTAATGATGAATATAAGTTGAAAAAATAAAGTTTTATCACTACTGAATAATATGGATAAAATGATTTGATTATAGGAAGCGTATAAACGAAGCTATTGTAAAAGAGTGAATGAGAAATTAAATGTTCGCCTTAACTTTTGACGTAGTCACGATTGATTTTTGGAATTCAAGGGATTAAAGAAAATCTTCGTAATCCATAAGATTTGATTCTCCGGTAATTAAGGAATTTAAAATTTTCTTTGATTAAATGAGGTGAATTGCTTCAATTGCTGTGTTTGGAATTTTGCTATAAATTAGCTTCTTCCGTTTCATTATCTTCACCACTTCTATACTTTCTTCCTCAATTCATACTTCCAAAGATTGTGAGAATGCTCCATCCAGTTCTTATCCTGTATATTTTTCTGACTATCATTTCAGTCATTCTTCTTTTTCATTTACCACTAGAGGAATTTGTTTTCTTCTACTATTACCTTGGGGTTATAGTGTTTTTAATTCTCCCATGTCTTTACGTTGCAATACGTATTGATATACACGGTTTGTAATTTCGGTATCGTTATCGGGATACATATTTTCCCTTATATGTCGGAGCTCTTTGCCTTTTTATTCTCCTCTCGACTCTAAGTAAAGCGAGTAATGGTCCAGAATTTGTAGGTATGAAGTTTCGAATGGACCTACTGTTCTAAGCGTAATATCACGATCTGATTTGGTAAATTACCAGAATTACTGAGGATAGAACTATCAAGAATATATTTGCTTGATATGTTCAGAGATTAAGTAGAATGTAAGAGTCGTGTAACATGGCAAATGATGATTATAAAGTCTATGAATCATCATCTTCCATTAAAAATTTAGCATGACTTACCGTAATATAATCATGTTGGCCTGACGTCATTATATTATACTAACTCATGCTTCAATTCTCAACACTACTTCAAATCATTCAAAATTTGAATTTAAATTTTACGGAATATAGAAACTTAAACAGTTTTCCTTTATGATGTAATAAAGATATTGCAAAGAGATAATTAATTGCGGACAAGAATCGTTATGAAGATATCTTTAGAAATATCGAGGATATTTATAACGAAAGATATGATGATATTTTAGAATTTCTAAAATCGATGGATAATGAAGAAATTCTTCTGTAAGGATTTAGAATGCGTAAAAAGATCTTCTGTGATTTCCTTCAGAAATCGAATCATCTAGATTCTTTGGTTATAGGTTTAGTCCTTGGGATTTGTCCTTGGTCTCCTTCATGTTTTGCTCAATCCGTCTTTCAATACCAGATATTCTTTTGAGCTTTTCCAACACACAATTCTTTATTATCAAGCTTCTGGTCATTAAGGCCATCTACAGCTTTTGCTGCTTCATCAGCATTCTCAAGGTTAACTGATCTGAATCATTGATTATCAATCTGATATGTTTTCAAGGATTTTGAAGAATGTACAATGTAATATATTAATGTGAATGTTAGATATTTCTTGGGTATTACCTACCCGTTAAAATATTTTCACAATTAACAGTTTGTACAAAAGAATTTTTAAATACAATCTTTATGAAAATATACATACATATATATTTTCTTCAGATGTAATTATGGATTTAATAAGTTAATATAATATTAAACTCATTTGATTTACGGTTGAAACGAGAATAAATAATCTCCAAAACTTTAGAGATTACATAATCGTCGCGGAATATTTCTTTAATGAAGTTATGAATCAATACTTCATCGTTCATTGTTATTAATATACCTCAGTAAATGATGTTGATGCTCGTGGATTTCTTGTGAAATTCATAAGGCACAAATGATGTTTTCGAGAAATTTTCGAGTACATCAAAAAATAGGAGTGTAAAATCACACATACATTTGAATAATACACTTAGTTTATTATGAAATGGAGTTTATTGTACTGAAGCAGTGATTAATGATTGTTAAGTCATTAACGAAGGATGTACATCATAGCGTATTAGTGATATGAATTAACCAAGTAGTGCATACTAGTTAAGATTCACACGTAATAGTTTAGTACGAAAAGATTTATTATTGTTCCAAACCATATATATAAAGTATACATATATAATTTTTCAGGAAGAATGAATCAATACATCTTAACTCATTATTACTAATATTCCTTAGTATCTATGGGCGTATGATGTCGATGTTTGAGGTACCGATTATGATGTTGAGACGTGGGATGCTGATGTTGTTGTTGGTGAAGCTGATGCTGTTGGTGGTGATGCTGATAGTACTGGTGGTGCTGGTGCTGGTGCTGGTGCTGCTGTTGGTGCTGCTTGTGGTACTTGGTTAGTAAGTGTGAGCCTAGCTACCAAATCGCGCACTATTTCCTCCAGGATTTCTACTTTACGCTCGAGTCTATGGATTTGTTCTACCCATTCCTCTGTAAGGTTTGTCAATTCTTGATATTTAGTTCGAAGTCTTCTAACTTCTTCTAATAACCCTTTCTGGTTAGAATTCGAGAGTAGAGGACGAATATTGTCGTTGGTTACATCGAGTCGACCTTCGAGGCGGAAAATCCTTGCGAAAAGAGTGAAAACGGTATTGCGAACAGGTTCGCCAGTAAGAGGATCGAGTACTCCGACGTTTGGTGGTAAGTTTGGATCGTGATAAGGAGTACCTTCTTCATTTCTCCATAGGGTGAGTATTTTGCGAACCCATCCCCATTTTCTAAAGAAATCACGGTAATTGATCGGTGGGTGTGCTCCTGTCACGCTATCTTTGGAGCTAGAAGAACTTGAGGAATTAGGTGAGAAATCCATATTATGTGTTTAGAATAGGGTTTGATATGAAATGGGTGTTGAATATTGAATGATATATTCATCTCCTTGAATACGTATATATAGCAGAAAGATTTCCATAATTTACGGAGGAAATTTAGGAAAAGTGTTAGACAAGGTCTATTGGGAATAGATATGCTAAGATATGATTTGTCTATACTCTAATAATGGCAGTATGACGTGTCGAGATTATAAAATGATAAGTATGTAATCTAATAATCTTTCGATTAAAGACTTTCAATTCGTATACTGTGATAACCCAATGACATTTCCCGGTTCGCAAACCGATGCATAAAGGCATAAGGCATATAGGTTCGTGATATAACAGGGAGTTATATACGTTTGAGTATGAATTATAGGAGTTTCAAAAATCTTGGATAATATTTCATGTAATACATATGTAATACACAAAACCAGGATAGATGACTAGATGAGTTGTTCTTAATAAGTTCACCACTTATTAAGTGCGTAAGTGACTAAGTGTTGTATGATCACTATAGTCAGGTTTGATATTGTGCACCATACCCAAACATCTATGCCACCTCCGAGTCACTTGAATGATCAATTGTTACCGGTTGGCCCAGGAATTCTCGACCAAAATCTAAGTTTGGCATTCGAAATCCACAAGCGTCCCATAGTGGTACCAAGGATTACCCTAGGCCTTAAGTAGCGTTGACGTTCGAGTAATTTCACATTATCGTGTATGTTATAATCTTAAGATTTAAGTATAGTTTCTAAGGTATAGTGTAGCATTTATCAATTAAAGGCAACAATTAAAGGCACTATGGTCAAGGAAAGTTGTAGTCCTACATTGCTAAGGTACCTAATTGTATAAGGCACACATAAAATGCAATCCTGGTTCTCTACAACAACCTGCTCTGATACCAATCTGTCACACCCCCAAATTAGGGCCTAGGGTATTTGTGACTAATTATATCAAATCACAGTTGTATAAACGAGAACGACTCTATATGAGACGTTTTGAATAAAACATTTATTAATAAAACAGCGGAAGCATTAAAAGTTTTACATCAAATTTAAACTGAAATAATAATAATAGTCTTAATGCAAAGTAAATGTAATGAAATGAAGACTCCATGTAGCAGCATTCAATTCATCAGGTAGCAATCATGGCAATCATCTTATTCGTCACCTGAGATAAAACATGCTTAAAGTGTCAACCAAAAAGGTTGGTGAGTTCATTAGTTTATCAAAATCAATCATTTTCGTTATAATAATAGGCCACAAGATTTCAGTTTCATAAATATCCGTACACTAGCAAGTGTATAAAAGCATTCTATAAGTTGTAGGCACCCGGTAACAAGCCTTAACGTTCATGTTTTACCCTCTGAAGTACACCAGATCAGGTGTGTTTAAAATAACCTCGAAGTACTAAAGCATCCCATAGTCAGGATGGGGTTTGTCAGACCCAATAGATCTATCTTTAGGATTCGCGCCTACCGTACATAGACAAGTAGTTTAATGTTACCAAGCTAAGGGTATATTTCTGGTTTAAACCCACATAGAATTAGTTTTAGTACTTGTGCCTATTTCGTAAAACATTTATAAATCAGCGCATGTATTCTCAGCCCAAAAATATATATAAAAAGGGAGCAAATGAAACTCACCTTAAATATCAGTTGAAGTATTCCACGCAAGAAAGGAAAGTAAAGCAAGTAAGTGACCGAGATATCAACTAGAAGTAGTTCTTTAAGAGAGAAATGAGAGATTAAGGTGTAAGTTTGAAATGAGAAATGTATGTGGTATTTATAGTTGAAAATGTTAGGTAAAAAAAAATTAAAATAAAATAAGTAAATCTTAAAAGTTAAAATAAAAAAAATTATTTTGTATTTTTATTAAAAGTAAATCTTAAAAGTTAAAATAAGAAAAAGTAGTTTGTATTTTTATTAAAAGTAAAATCTTAAAAGTTAAAATAAGAAAAAGTATTTTGTATTTTTATTAAAAGTAAATTTTAAAAGTTAAAATAAGAAAAAGTATTTTGTATTTTTATTAAAAGTAAATTTTAAAAGTTAAAATAAGAAAAAGTAGTTTGTATTTTTATTAAAAGTAAAATCTTAAAAGTTAAAATAAGAAAAAGTATTTTGTATTTTTATTAAAAGTAAATTTTAAAAGTTAAAATAAAAAAAAGTAGTTTGTATTTTTGTATTTATTTATTAAAAGTAGATATAGTTTTGATTTTTTTTTTTTTTGTATAAAATTCTAAAAAAAAAAATTTGTTTAATAAATTTCTAAGAACATTTAACATTTTATTTCTATATTTGTTTAATTATTAAATATGAATTTTATATAAAAATTATTATTATATTTAGTTTTTATAAAAATTAAAATTTATGATTATTAATTTATAGTTTTTATTAGTTTTATAAATGTTATAATATTATGTATTATTTAGTTAATTATATATTCTATTAACTAAATAACAAAAGTAATATAAATATTATATATATATTCATTGATGTAATTATGTTATATTATATATCATAATCTTATTTATAATATTTATAATTATATTATTTATTTTAAGCGTACGTTTATTCGGTCAACGTTAAATTTATTCGTATATAACAACTCTAGGTATTTTAGTAAAATCGGAAGTCGAAAAGTGAGGGTTGTTATAAGCCATGAGAGCAAATTCTTGAAATCGGTTGGTGTAGCTCATGAGATCAGCATTCACCATTTCTATATTACTGAACCCAGGTCTTTTAGTACTCTTGTATGTAGGGGGCGGGTAGCTTATAAAACTTTGATGAGAACAAATAGTAGAAAGGTTTCGTGGTGCGCCATTGTTGCCATTGCCTTGCGCGGTAGCCAACAGTTGTTGAAATTGTGCGGGAGTCAAAGTGACATTTGGAAGAGCGTTAGCACCACGAGTTGGTTGAGCCATTGACCTTCAACACATACAACAGTATTAGTCGAAGAGTTATGGTGCCAGTAAGTTATAAGTTTGTTTAATGATGCATAAATTTCACACAACATATATTAGGAAAATAGATAGGAGAAATAACGAGATGTTTTAAAAACACTTGAATTTCATTAAACATCACAAAGATAACTAACATCTTTTATTACACACGAACGAAACTAGAATAAACATGAAATGAAACTAAGATAGTAGGTTTAGGCAAAGCCTTTACAATGAACGAAAACTAATACAGAAATAGAAAAGAAATCCTAAGATCTAATTCTTAGGTGATGGGGGTTGGGTCTTGAAAATGTTCCTACAAAAGATCTTTGAGAAACTGCACCTCCTTCTCTAGTTCCTCAATCCTTTAATCTTGAAGCTCAATCTCTCTTTCATGTCTCCTAGCAGTCTTTCTAAAGATGTTATACACATCATACGAGTATTTTGACAATTCCACTTGTTGATCTTCAAGCGTACTAAATTGTCCATCAAGAAGTTCCTTTATCTTACCAAATTCTGTCTTCACTTCTTGTAAATCACTCTTTACCTTAGCATGTTCAACAGAGTTCGTGTAAAGCACGGGTACAGTGGTAAGACGGGGTTCCTTGGATGAACTTGAACTCTCGGTTTTTGATGTTTCGGGTTCCTTTCTTTTTAAAGAATGAGGTAAGGCAACGGAGGGTTCGGACTTGGATTATTCCTCGGGTTCTTCCTTAGAAGGCTCCTCTTCCACTTCTTCTTCAATCATCTCTTCCATAAAATCTTCCTCCTCGTCATCCCCATCATAGTTAGCATTAGTGTGGGATTCTTTCAAATGAGGGGAGTGTGGTGGACTAGCAGGGATATAATTTGGGTGAGTTGGTGATAATGGCGGGGAAACGGGTCCATAAGCCGGTGTGCGGGCAGATCTTTCATAGTACGATTCCTCGGAGTCAGAAACGACGATCGAGTTAAGGCGAGACATCCTAAATGAAAAGAAAGAGAGATAATTAGGTAGGTTCTAAGGATGACGCAAAAACACAAATAGAATGTAAGGGTAAAATGCACTAGAAACTAAAACAGGAAAGGTTATAGTCCTATAGATTGCTAAGGCACCTAACTAACATATAAGGCACACATAAAATGTAATCCTGGTTCTCTATAACAACCTGGCTCTGATACCACTCTGACATACCCCCAAATAGGGCCGGGGAAATATGACTTCACAATATCACAACACAAGTATGTATAAACGAGAACGACTCTATATGAGACGTTTTTATTAAAAACAATGTATTAACGCAGCGGAAAGTATTTAGTCATTACCATTGTAAACTTTAATGTACTAATGCAATAATATGAATGTATAAATGCGGACTTCAAAATCAGTAAAGTCCAAATAGCAAATAATCTTTAGCAATCTTTACCTGAGACAAAACATGCTTAAAGTGTCAACAAAAAATGGTTGAGTGAACAACATAGGTTTATCAATAATAACCAAGTTTTTAGACCACAAGATTTAATTATAAAGTTTAATCAGTTCGGTAGTAAAGCTGGTGTATATGATATCGAAACTAACCATAAGTTACCCTAAACACATCACGTTCGTGTCGTTGAATCATTATTATGTATCCATTAACCAACGGTCATCCGGATAGAGATGTCACTCTCAATAGCGCTATTCACAATAACTAAGCTTTCCTTTATACGTAGCAATTAACGATATCATGGCAGGCATTTAGCATGAATCAAAGCATGTTAGCACAGTTTGAACTAATCAAAATAAAGTTTTTATGTACTCGTGTCTAAGCGTAAAACAGTTTAAAAACAAGCATGTGTCTCACCCCAAAAGTTCAAAATAAGTATATAAAGATAGTTAAAAAGTGGGGCTATGAAGTTCACCTTAGTAGCAGGTAGATATTCCACGCAAGTAGTAAGAACGGAGTATGTAATCGGAGATCTCAACCTAGAGATGTAATGTTTAATTAGTTAATGTCTATTAGACATAAGTTTGTTTATTAATATAGTAAACTATATTAACAGTGACCATTTTTCGGGAAAAGTTATATTTATATAAGTGATAGTATACTTAGTGTACTTAAGTGTTACTATATAGATAAGTGTATAGGTTATACTAATAATAGTATTATTAATTACTTTAATAATCAACTATTATGTTACCTGTATAAATATACCTATATGATACATACATATATATTCTTTATTTATTATGGTACATGTATGTTTTCATAACTATATGATATATATATATATATATATATATATATATATATATATATATATATATATATATATATATATATATATATATATATATATATATATATATATATATATATATATATATATATATATATATATATTAGGTGTAGGTGTTACATATACATAAGTGTAAGATGATACATATATATATACTTATTACTTTTATTATTAAGTTTTCTAGCTTATATAACTTACATAATACACATCCATACATACATAAACACGTACATATACATACATATATACACATACATATACACGTATGTATATACTTACATACACACACACATTTACATACAGTGTATACATGCACATACGCACGTATGCATGCATGCATGCATGCACGTACACCATAATCATAATTACTTTTCTAATCCATAATTATAACCTTTTATCATAAACCTAACCTAATCACCTTCATTAACTCTAATCCTTATTATCCGTATGCATTATCTAAACTTATAACCCTAATCTCACATTACCAATATTCATTCATAATATTTTAATCTTTTAACCTAGCTTATTAATCAAAACACAAGTCTTTCATTATAACTAATTAATCTCCTAATTATCCACTTACATATAATCTTAACTATAACCTTATCATTATTCTTTTAATCTTGATCATATCCATTAACATTGTTCATTATAATTATCCTTACAACATTCATAAATCTTTATTAAATTTAAAACATAATTATTATTCATACTTCATAGTCATTATACTTAACATAATACTTATTGATCATCCTAATAGTAATTGATTTAAACACACAATTATACTTATAAATAACTTAAATGTACTTGAATTAAATGTATGATTGAACTAGAGTTATTAGGTATACCTTAAGCTAGAGATCAAGGATTAGTGATGGTTAGGGTGCAACACAGAAACAGATTACAGTAGCAGCAATAACGACCTAAAAAGTGGGTCTGTTTGGGTCCTGTTGTTCGACAGAAACAGATGGTACAGCAGGCGATACAGCAGCAGAAGCAAGGAGATAAATTGCATCAGATTGACGGCGAAACAGAAGGCTGAATAATAGCAAAATTCGATCAATCAAGGAGCTTCTTGGATCTTGTTTTGGTTCGTAGAAACAGCAACACAACAGCAGGCTGTTTGATGAGGGTTTTAGTCGACTAATCAGCAGGCTTGGTGGGTGATTTTTATGAATAACATGATGCCTTATATAGTTGCTATATGTTTCCTAATTGCACTCAAATACTTGAAGATCAAGGAGACTAATGAGAGTTAAGCTAGGATTTGTGAAGGCAAAAAAATATATCAAATTTTATCCCCTAAAAACATACAGCCGAATTATACTTGTTACATGTATTCTTTTTTTTTACGGCATTCCTTTATTTATTATTTATTTTATATATTTTTTTTATTATTATTAATAATTATATTAAGGGTACATTTTATTTAAATATTAGACCCTAACTTTTATTAGTTGTTGATTTGGTTCTAATTAGTTTATATATATAAATATTGTCACAATTATATTAATACATATAGTTTATATTTTAGGGTTAGAGTTTAATGTTAAATGGTATTAGGGTTTAGCATTTAATGCATAGGGTTTGGTTTAGGGTTTTAAATAATACTAGGGTTTTAGTATTAATTACTCGAATAACAACCCTAATAATATACTGAATAAGACAATGAAACCTTAAGGGAAAATTTGGAAATTTCAAAATGGAAAAATGAGGGTTGTTATATTTATGTGTCTAAACAAACAGTTCCTTAATTAACTAAGAATCCCTCAAGCGGGGTGCAATACTTGAGACCGCGTTATGGTGCAGTGTACTAATCAACACTGACCAGGTTCCATGGCCTTACTTAGCAGAGGTACAGCTTACAACAACCGCTGTGCTTCAGCATGCACGTACGAAGTTTATATGCTTGGTGACTACACTAGCATGGTCTGGGACCGACAATTTACTAAGGGTCTAGTCAGATGTTTCACTACGAAAGAGTCCTCAGTCAGAATCCAAAGCTCGATAGACTTAATACAACCGGTGTGCCTCAGTTGATCTTACGTTGTATCCGATAGACTTCTCTTACCAAGGGGTGACACAGATAGTGTACTCTGAATCGGGGTTTGCGACTTCCCAATAACAGAGCCAATAACTTCGTTCTATTAGTTGGAAAAGCGATTGAGTTTAAAGCATAATCGGAAAGCATTTTAACAACATACACAAACCATAACATTATTTCGGCATTATAACTGCTTACATCATAGCATACACTAAAAATAACTACTCGCTAATCATGGCAACAATATTACAGAACATAATGATAGGAGACATTATATAAAGATAAAGGATAGAAGTACCAGTAGATTAATCGAGTTCCAAATACAAAGTGACAACTTCAAACTCCAGATCGCTCCTAATACAATCTTCGGCGTTCTTCTCCGGGTACTAGGATTCCCGCACGGAGTCGAAGACCTTAAAAGTATGACTAATATTGTACAAGAGAGAGAAAGACATTTTTGAAGTGTGTGTTGGAATGAATGACAAAGACCCTTTAAATAAGCAATAATTTTGCCTACAAATGGCTGGCAGGCCGTTTGCAGGGGCCGTTTACCAGGCCAGCCCGTTTGCAGGGACTGTTTATCTGAGCCATTTGGCAGGCCGTTTTTGAGCCAGGCAGGCCATTTGGCCGGCCGTTTGGCCGGCCGTTTGGCTTGCCTGGTTCCTTGGATCGTAACTTGATTTCTTATCTTTCACCATTTTCGCTCAAGAATCTTTGTTTTAGCTCCGATTCTCTTGATTCTTTTTGCACCATCTTCGTAATTACTTGTTCTTCAATTCTAACCGATGAAGTGGGTATTTTGCCAATAAAGTTCGAATCTTTCTTGTTTTTGGCCTTTAATACCGAGGTGAAAACGTGACTTTTTAGCCGATATCAGGACCGTAGATTACGGACCATAGTTTTCTTTTTATTTTGTTATAGTATTTGAATTCAAATTTTTCCTCAAGGCTTAAATGATGTTTTGGAGAGATTTATGTGCATCCATCAAGTTTCATTAAAGATGAAAAAGACTTTGATGTGAGCAGTATGTCTTAGAGAGAAATAATTGTATCAAATGTGTTAGCTGTGCAAGCAGAGCCATCAATGACACGATAAGGCCCGCACCACTTGTGGAAAATCGATGTTGATGGGTTAGTTTTCTAATCTTCTTCTATATTTTCTCAAATTGAGTATGAGACTAGGCAAAGTCAGTGAGGTTAACAACTGGCTAAAGGCATGTAGCAGAATGCCAAGAAAAAAATCATAAGTATAGTATTGAATAATGGGTGATTGTTAATATTAACAGTTGGCAACATAAAAGCAGTAAAAGAAACTTATCATTTGTTGACAGTACTTAATTATATATTTATTAGAACCACGTTTCATATATGATTAATTAATAGAATAAAAGTATTTTTAGTAAAGAGCATCATCTAATAAATGAAGATCAATCAAGTAAGATGAATAGAGGTTTATCTGACACCTCGGGGATACCTTGAATGCTCATTAATATCGGCTAAAAAGTCATGTTTTTATCCCGGATATTGAGTCCCAAAAGCATAAAGTTCAAAACTTTGTCGTCAAAATAATCGCTTTTTTAGTTAGATTTGTAGATAAAGTAATTACGAAGACGATACAAGAAGAATCGAGAAAATCGGAGCTATAAGGAAGATTCTAGAGCGAAAACGGTGAAAGACAAGAAATCAAGTTATGATCCAGGGTACCAGGAAAGCCAAATATCCTGCCAAACGGCCTGCCTGGCTTGTAAACGGCCTGCCAAACGGCCCAGATAAACGGCCCTTACAAAAGGCTTGCCTTGGCAAACGGCCTGCCAGCCGTTTGCTGGCAAAAATCCAAGTCTATTTAAAGGCTTTTTGTCATCCAATTTCAACACACCTCTCCTCACTCTCTCACTACAATACACTTTCTCTCACTAGAGCTTTCAAGGCCATCTCACCTCCGAGCGGGAAATTAAGTACCCGGAGGAGAACATCGAAGATTGTAATAGGAGCGGTCTAGAGGATGTCAGCACTTGTAATGGTCCAGATCTCGTCTGTAAACGGTGAATGCTTTCCTTAATTTAATGAAGTTATCTTGTTATCTTAAGTTGCTTTCATCTTGCATGCCTATCTATCTGTTACAAATGTTTACTATATGTTGAATACTTTATCTGAACCTTATTATATTATTATGTTGAAACCCTGACGGTTTAGAAGTTTAATTTATGGATCACCCTTTCCGCTTATTCACGTGGCTATAACCTAGTATTAAGACATGATCAACCCTAGGATACAAGGTAAGTAGTTATGTGTGCTTAACGTCACAATAGGGATATAGTACCTACGTACTAATAACCATTTATTCGTAAAAGAAGAGCTGCCCATTTAGGTTGTGATTAGAGTAGGCAACATAGAGTTCAGTGAACACTGGCTTGCTCAAAAGCAAGATTCGCGTCAGAAGCAATGTTCTTGAGATGTTGTAAGATGATACGGGGTTGAATAAGTGATCGCAAAGGAGAGACCTCTAATCCAATTAGCAGTACCTTAGAATATCTAAAATTGCACATCTGTTAATGTTAAGGCATAGCGTAGTGTTAAGTGGTGGAATATTGCTTTAGTCAGACTACCTAGGATTAAGAAAAGCTGAGACTTTCCTTTATGGATATACCACTTTGTTCATGTACCTAGGATTCTATCCATAAGGCTGTTTAAACCTTTTAAGGTTAACGTTGGGATTAGGGATATCCGTCTTAGCCAGAATCTTCAAAGCCTAAACTCTTAGTGACAAATCAGTTAGGTTCATAGCCCAGTTGATTGAGGTTTAGTGTTTATTCTAGGAAGTTAAACTCTTGTGATAATTCCCCATCAGAATTCTATTTTTCATACCTATCTATCTTTATCTTTACAGTTAAATAACCGCATTATTAGTTAATCTTAATCTACCACCTCTTGTTACTAGGGTTAACTATATACGCACTTTTGTCCCACGTTACTGAGCAAACATACAAAAATACGAACCTGAGTTATATTTACCACTTACTCGTTAAAAGGAAGACAAGTAGGTGAGTTATAGCTAGGGAGCCCCAGCTAAATATAAATAATAAAATCATTACTCTCTTTTGGTAGTTAATTCTGTCGTGTTGCGACCTAAAGACACCGCACAAATAAAACCGTCCGTCTTGGCCATATCATAAGTAGAAGTAAAGTTTTTGGCGCCGCTGCCGGGGACTTATTTTCTGTCTGTTAAGTTAACCGTTGATTCTATCAAAATATCTGAAACTCTTGAGTGGTGTCTAATAAAGACAATTATACACGGACTTGGTTGTTGGATTTTCCAAACAGTCTCCAATTATATACAACAACAACAACATACCCAATCCCACATGCGTGTGGTATGGGGGAGGTGAGACGTAGACAATCCTACCTTTATCTTTGGATAAAGAGAGGTTATTTCTCCACCCCGAGTGAAACACTCCAAGAATCGAGAAAGTCCTCCCTCTCTCTATCTGACGGATAAAGAGATTGCTTCCAAGGGGACCTCCGGCCAAAAGAAGAAAAAATTATACAAGGAAAAAAAAACTATAAAAGTCTCCAATTATATTGAAACCAAAAGGATACTGCCTCTCCGTTGTCGGCCTGGCCAATTTTTTCAAATATAAATTGATAAGAAACACACATGCTTAACAAACAGGGAGTTTTTCGGTATAGGATTTAAAGTCGCCATTATAGTAAACCTTTTTAAAACTATAAAAACAAAATATTAATTATGGTATTAATTTCTGTAGATTTCAGTTCAAACTTAACCGACTAGGAAGAAAGTGCAAAAGACAGTTGCTCTCCCACGACTTCGGAAACCGGCGAAGTTTTCCTTTATAAAACCAAAACAAATCTAAACCCTGATGAATCTCATCAAGAATTAGTTATTGATCCTTGTAGTCCAAGAAGACAGATAATTTCATCCGACTTAGAGATTTCATTGCTTTTGGATAAGTTTTACTCAAATGAACCAAGATTCGACCCTCTTCATGATCCAAAAGGGAGATTCAGTCTTAACGTACTCCTGATTATGGAAGATGAAATATGGGAAGAATACCCAACTATTTTCAATTATCCAGACTTGTTTGAATTTAATCCCAAAGAGAGACGACACATCGATAAAACAAAAGCTCCGTTTACTAGAAATCTGTTAAATCCTAGTAGAAGGTTAGACGTCTATAGAGAATTCATTAGGCACCTCTATTCCTCAGACTTCCCGTTCTCAACATTTCGAATCAATCTGTTAAAAGAGCTGCGTTCTCAAGTTCGTTCTCTTCACAAACAGTTAAAAGAATGTCGGGATGATATTTTTGTCAAGTATCAGGATGCTGAAATTGATTTCAAATTCGATTTAGAGTCATTCATCAGTTTTCTCCCTCACTTCAGTAATAAGGAAGTTTCTCCAATTCGTATAAACTGTTATGTCGCCGCAATGATCTCTGAATTAGAATTTGGAAGCAAGAAACCTAACCCTATTTCAAAATATGGAAACCGAGATTTTTTTTACTTTGATCCACCCTAATTTCTCATCAAAAGATTAATTGAAGTTTTTCCAGATTCTACCGAGGAAAGAATACATCCGAATTTCTTCGCAAAAAGAAAGGAAATATATTCTGAACTCGTATAAATTCTCACTATGTCAAAATTTCCATTTACGACTCCGCAAAGAAAGATCATTCGAGAAATATCTGAAAATTTTAAATTTACTATCGGTGATCCTGACTGTGCGTAAGACCTTCTATTTCAAGACACAGTGTCAAAACTTTTTTTTGAACTTAATTATCAAGATACTGGACCTAGGGATGGAATTTCGAACATTAAAAAAGTTCGAAGGGCTTTGGTTAAACTTATGGACGATATCGGAGATTTACAAAAGCGTGAGCGCAAAATGCTAAGTGATTTTGAAATATTTTCAGTACACTCCGCTGATTTACTCTGGATGGTCATAGAAGCTTTAAACTTATACCGCGTCATTTCTGGAACTTAGTTGTGGAACTTGTGTAATTTGTGTTTTAAATAAAATAAAATATTTTAATTTTACTCCGTTCATTTGTCTTTTTCTTTTAAAATTTTAGTTTATTTAATAAAATAACCGGATTAAAATCCGAAGTGAAATTTTATATATCTTCTATTAACCTAGTTAAAATTTTAAAATTTTAAAAAGTTAAAAATTCTCGAGTCGGGTCGGGAAAAAAGCCCGTGAGACGCACGGGCCCATCTTTTTCTTCTTCTTTTCTCTCCTCCTTTCCTTTTCTTCTTCCCTTTTCTCTTTTTCTTCTCCTTCTCCTGTGACCTACGGCCGACGCACCCACACCACCACTCCAACCTCAAATTTTGAGCATTTTTAACAAATCAAAGCTCAAATCCGACTCTCTCGTGCCTCCTAAACGCGTTTTCATCATCAATTTGGGGTTTTCACGATTAAAATTCGAGTTTTTACTCAAAGTCAAATTTTTGACTTTTGAGAAAAATTGTGTTTTATGCCCAATTTTGGATTCCTTTATGCTTAGTTTGATAATGTGATTGTTATGTGTTAGTTTTTAGGTTCGATTGAAGCATTTTGGATAGTTTTTAGCTCTCGATTCGTTAGTTGAGGTTTTAGGCTAGGAATTGGTGATATTTTTGGAAACTTGATGTTTTGCTAGCTTATTTAGGCTTAGTGATTCATTTAGGATGCATAGAAACTAATTTTGGAACAATGTAGGCTTGTATGCTTGAAAATTGACATTTTGGTAAAACTACACTTAATTAGGATTAAGGTTATTCCCATAGTTAAAATGTTTTTAAAACTTAAGATTGCCTTAAAACTAGCCTAAATGAAGATATCATTGACTTGCGAATGAAAATTTAGCTTAGTCTTTGACTTTTCTTATTTTGTACATTTTTAGCAAAATGATTATTTTTCAGTAAAACGTTCCTAATCCTTGACTTAAGAATGTTATAGCTAAAGTTTGATGATTAAAAATATTTAAGGTAATCAAAAACTGGTCATTAGAATCATTGTATGCTTAAAAATCATCATATTTTAATCAAAATTGCTTATTACGACTAACTCGCTATAATTATTATTTTTAGCATTATTTATTACAATCACGGGTACGCTTTGAATTTTGCTTGAAAATAAGTATGTAGTGAGATTAGATATTGTTTGCGGTAATTTTGGCTATAATTGACTATAACTGGAATTTGGAAAATGCCATTTTTAAAGCCCTCATTTCGAATTTTTTTCGAAAAATATATGCATTTTTAAATTCTAAGTGTTATTTTAAGTCTTATTATTTTGGAACATAACCTATATTACTTGACCTTTGCAGATGGCTAATTATTTACCGGCAGAATATGAGTTACCCTACTACCTCCTCTGGCAAGATGATCCAGCAGATAATGAACCGTTTATGAGAAACTGGATTAATCGGCAAAATGGGGCTAACAAATATATCAACTGGGTAATAATGGAACAGTGTGAATGGGCCGATGAGCTTAGAGGAATTTTGAACTTTACAGCATACGGGAAAACCAACAGCGCTGGCAAAAGCTGTTTGAGATTCATGAAAAGGTGTATGAGGAGCCATACGCAGAATTCATGGCAACTTGGAGATTCGAGTCGAACGTTAACCAGGAGGATTACAACGACCACGAGTGCATCCATTCCTGCCATTAGAATTAGATGTATCACCTAACTCTTGCGCAGTTCGCATAGCATCTAGAACTGTACAAGACGTCGCCCTTTAACCGTTATGTATTCAAGAGAGGGTATACCACCATGGACAACATAGATCATCATGTAGTGACCCGAACTTTTCCATGTTTATATATATTAATTGAGATTGATATTTACATGATTAAATGTTTCCAACATGTTAAGCAATCAAACTTGTTAAGACTTGATTAATTGAAATATGTTTCATATAGACAATTGACCACCCAAGTTGACCGGCGATTCACGAACGTTAAAACTTGTAAAAACGACATGACGATATATATATGGATATACATATGGTTAACATGAGATTATGATAAGTAAGTATCTCCATAAGTATATTAACAATGAGTTATATACATATAAACAAGACTACTAACTTAAGGATTTCGAAACGAGACATATATGTAACGATTATCGTTGTAACGACATTTAAATGTATATATATCATATTAAGATATATTAATATATCATAATATCATGATAATATAATAATTTAACATCTCATTAGATATAATAAACAATGGGTTAACAACATTAATTGAGATCGTTAACTTAAAGGTTTCAAAACAACACTTACATGTAACGACTAACGATGACTTAACGACTCAGTTAAAATGTATATACAAGTAGTGTATTTAGATGTATTAAAATACTTTTGGAAGACTTCAAGACATATATCAAAACACTCATACTTAACGAAAATGGTTACAGTTACTTTCCCATTCTTTTCTTTCATCAAGAATTCTAGTCGTATTCTTACCCTTATTATACACAGCTTCAAAACGTACTTACTATGGGTATATACCAATAGGAACTAGAATGGGATTCCACTCTTGATTATGTCATGTATGACTAATCAATTTTAACTTCTACCATGAGCTAGTCAACTAACTAGAACTCCTTTTAACCCCACTCACCACTCACCAATTACCACTCATCATTCACTCCATTTCACTTCCAATTCTCTTTCTAATTCTCTCTCAACACACACACACACACACACACACTATTATGAACGTATTTTTCCAGTAGTTAATCATCATCTTCATCAAAAATCACTTCAAGAATCAAGCTACAATCATCATAGGAAGAACACTTCAAGAACACTTCAAAAATCCCTTCAAGTTTACTAATTTACTTCCAAGCTTTCTAATCCATTCCAAGTAATCATCTAAGATCAAGAAACCTTTGTTATATACAGTAGGTTATCTTTCTTATTCAAGGTAATATTCATATTCTAACTTTGATTCAATTTCTATAACTATAAACTATCATAATTCGAGTAAAAATCTTACTTGAACTTGTTTTTGTGTCATGATCCTACTTCAAGAACTTTCAAGCCATCCAAGATCCTTTGAAGCTAGATCATTTCTTGTCACTTCCAGTAGGTTTACCTACTCAACTTTAGGTAGTAATGATGTTCATAACATCATTCGATTCATATATATAAAACTATCTTATTCGAAGGTTTAAACTCGTAATCACTAGAACATAGTTTAGTTAATTCTAAACTTGTTCGCAAACAAAAGTTAATCCTTCTAACTTGACTTTTAAAATTAACTAAACACATGTTCTATATCTATATGATATGCTAACTTAATGATTTAAAACCTGGAAACACGAAAAACACCGTAAAATCGGATTTACGCCGTCGTAGTAACACCGCGGGCTGTTTTGGGTTAGTTAATTAAAAACTATGATAAACTTTGATTTAAAAGTTGTTATTCTGAGAAATTGATTTTTATTATGAACATGAAACTATATCCAAAAATTATGGTTAAACTCAAAGTGGAAGTATGTTTTCTAAAATGGTCATCTAGACGTCGTTCTTTCGACTGAAATGACTACCTTTACAAAAATGACTTGTAACTTATTTTTCCGACTATAAACCTATAATTTTTCTGTTTATATTCATAAAATAGAGTTCAATATGAAACCATAGCAATTTGATTCACTCAAAACGGATTTAAAATGAAGAAGTTATGGGTAAAACAAGATTGGATAATTTTTCTCATTTTAGCTACGTGAAAATTGGTAACAAATCTATTCCAACCATAACTTAATCAACTTGTATTGTATATTATGTAATCTTGAGATACCATAGACACGTATACAATGTTTCGACCTATCATGTCGACACATCTATATATATTTCGGAACAACCATAGACACTCTATATGTGAATGTTGGAGTTAGCTATACAGGGTTGAGGTTGATTCCAAAAAATATATAGTTTGAGTTGTGATCAATACTGAGATACGTATACACTGGGTCGTGGATTGATTCAAGATAATATTTATCGATTTATTTCTGTACATCTAACTGTGGACAACTAGTTGTAGGTTACTAACGAGGACAGCTGACTTAATAAACTTAAAACATCAAAATATATTAAAAGTGTTGTAAATATATTTTGAACATACTTTAATATATATGTATATATTGTTATAGGTTCGTGAATCAACAGTGGCCAAGTCTTACTTCTCGACGAAGTAAAAATCTGTGAAAGTGAGTTTCATTATTCCCTTTTTAAGATAGTTGTATTCGTGTGGTGTAATATATGTAATATAGTGTACTTATGCTTTATGATATATGTAAAAATTGTTTTTATTAATAAGTATTTTTTTTTATGAATCTAACTCTTGTCTATTTTACAGTATAAAAACACAAAATGGATAGACAACCCAATATTTTAAGAGACCTACCCGGAGACATGATTGATGAAATCTTGTCTAGAGTCGGTCAGAATTCTTCGGAACAACTATTTAAGGCGAGATCAGTTTGTAAGACATTCGAAGAACGTTCCAAGAATGCCTTGGTTTATAAAAGGCTTTCGTTCGAAATATGGGGGATATCACATTGGGAAATCCATAAGTTACGATGTGTTTACTTTGACGCATATATTGCGGGGAACCCAAATGCTATTTTACGCAATGGGTTAAGAAATTATTTTGACTCAATATATCCGAATATTGGACTTCGTGATTTAGAAAAAGCGGCTAACATGCAACATAAAGAAGCATGTTATGCTTACGGATTAGTAATGTTCGCTTCTCACCAAAGTGAGAACAAGAACATCGGCCTACAACTATTAAACAAAACATTCCCACAAGTGACAGAGTCGGTAATTGGGGTAAGAAATGAGGTTTTTAGATTGTTACGGGACTGTTGGACATTACGTAACCCTCGTCCCTTTGACGACGTTACAACACGCTGTCTTAGCAACGGCCATAACGGTTATGTTCCACAAGACCAAGGATGGGAAGTAGTCCTAGTAAAACCAGAATGCATGACTTGTTTCTGGACGTATGAATTACGTGTCGTTATTGCCTTTGCTGAACGACTTGTGTACTAGCTAGAATTATCTTCACAACTATCTTGTATCAAAGTTATTGTGTGCTATATTTCATGCTTTATGTAAAATAAGCGGTATTGTAAGTTTGTAAAATATTGTATAAAAGTTTGAACGCGAAATATTATTATAATCAGTTTTTCATATAGAATTGTAGTAGTTGAATTGTATATTAGCTACTAAGTATGAACTTAACCGGTAGGTACTACCCGAATTTAAACTTATAAAACGCTAATATGAAGAAAAAGCTTTTATAAATGAGTTCATATTATGCTACGAAATACTATTAACTACTCTTAATATTCTGTATGATTAACTTGTTCCATTTGACTATTTTGAAGGAAATGGCACCGACTACTCGACACACCGTGAATATGAATGAAGAGGAATTCCGTACTTTTCTAGCTTCAAACATAGCCGCAGTACAGGCTGCGCTACATACCAACAATAACCTTGGATCTAGCAGTACAGGAAATCGTGTAGGATGCACCTACAAAGAATTCACTGCCTGCAAACCTTTGGAATTTGATGGAACCGAAGGACCGATCGGATTGAAACGGTGGACCGAGAAGGTCGAATCGGTGTTTGCCATAAGTAAGTGTACTGAAGAGGACAAAGTGAAGTATGCTACGCATACCTTCACAGGTTCTGCATTAACATGGTGGAATACCTATCTAGAGCAAGTGGGACAAGACGATGCGTACGCACTACCGTGGTCAGTATTCAAGCACTTGATGAACGAGAAGTACCGTCCCAGAACCGAGGTCAATAAGCTCAAGACAGAACTTAGAGGGTTACGAACCCAAGGATTTGATATTACCACGTACGAAAGACGATTCACAGAATTGTGCCTATTGTGTCCGGGAGCATTCGAAGATGAGGAAGAGAAGATCGACGCGTTTGTGAAAGGATTACCGGAAGAATCCAAGAAGATATAAGTTCACATGAGCCCGCCTCCATACAACAGGCATGTAGAATGGCTCACAAACTAGTGAACCAGATTGAAGAAAGAATTAAAGAACAGACTGCTGAAGAGGCCAATGTGAAGCAAGTCAAAAGAAAGTGGGAGGAAAACGGTGATAAGAATCACCAATACAACAACAACAGCAATTACAACAATAATCGCAACAATTATTCCAACAATCGCAACATCAACAACTACAACAAACGGCCCAACAACAACAACAACAACAACAACAACAGTAACTACAACAATCATCCCAATAACAATAATAACCGCAACAACAACAACAATCAGAAGCAGCTATGCCAAAGGTGTGAAAAGTATCACTCGGGGTTCTGCACCAAATTTTTCAACAAGTGTAAAAGAAATGTTCATAGCGCGGCGAAGTGTGAGGTCTACGGACCAGGGGTTAATAGAACGAAAGGAACAAATGGTGTCGGAACGAGTAATGGCGGAGCAAGTAGTGTCGGAGCAAGTTATGCCAATGTAGTTTGTTATAAATGTGGAAAACCGGGACACATTATTAGAAATTGCCCGAACCAGGAGAACACGAATGGACAAGGCCGCAGAAGAGTTTTCAATATTAATGCGGCAGAGGCACAGGAAGACCCGGAGCTTGTTACGGGTACGTTTCTTATTGACAATAAATCTGCTTACGTTTTATTTGATTCGGGTGTGGATAGAAGCTATATGAGTAGAGATTTTTGTGCAAAATTAAGTTGTCCATTGACGCCTTTGGATAGTAAATTTTTACTCGAATTAGCAAATGGTAAATTAATTTCAGCAGATAATATATGTCGGAATCGAGAAATTAAACTGGTTAGCGAAACATTTAAGATTGATTTGATACCTGTAGAGTTAGGGAGTTTTGATGTGATAATCGGTATGGACTGGTTGAAAGAAGTGAAAGCAGAGATCGTTTGTTACAAAAATGCAATTCGCATTATACGAGAAAAAGGAAAACCCTTAATGGTGTACGGAAAAAAGGGCAACACGAAGCTACATCTTATTAGTAATTTGAAGGCACAAAAACTAATAAGAAAAGGTTGCTATGCTGTTCTAGCACACGTCGAGAAAGTACAAACTGAAGAAAAGAGCATCAATGATGTTCCCATTGCAAAAGAATTTCCCGATGTATTTCCGAAAGAATTACCGGGATTACCCCCACATCGATCCGTTGAATTTCAAATAGATCTTGTACCAGGAGCTGCACCAATAGCTCGTGCTCCTTACAGACTCGCACTCAGCGAGATGAAAGAACTGCAAAGCCAATTACAAGAACTTTTAGAGCGTGGTTTCATTCAACCAAGCACATCACCGTGGGGAGCTCCTGTTTTGTTTGTCAAGAAGAAAGATGGTACATTCAGGTTGTGTATCGACTACCGAGAGTTGAACAAACATACCATCAAGAACCGCTACCCACTACCGAGAATCGACGACTTATTTGATCAACTACAAGGCTCGTCTGTTTATTCAAAGATTGACTTACGTTCCGAGTATCATCAAATGCGGGTGAAAGAAGATGATATTCCAAAGACTGCTTTCAGAACACGTTACGGTCATTACGAGTTTATGGTCATGCCGTTTGGTTTAACTAATGCACCGGCTGTGTTCATGGACCTTATGAACCGAGTGTGTGGACCATACCTTGACAAGTTTGTCATTGTTTTCATTGATGACATACTTATTTACTCAAAGAATGACCAAGAACACGGTGAACATTTGAGAAAGGTGTTAGAAGTATTGAGGAAGGAAGAATTGTATGCTAAATTTTCAAAGTGTGCATTTTGGTTGGAAGAAGTTCAATTCCTCGGTCACATAGTGAACAAAAAAGGTATTAAGGTGGATCCGGCAAAGATAGAAACTGTTGAAAAGTGGGAAACCCCGAAAACTCCGAAACACATACGCCAGTTTTTAGGACTAGCTGGTTACTACAGAAGGTTCATCCAAGACTTTTCCAGAATAGCAAAACCCTTGACTGCATTAACGCATAAAGGGAAGAAATTTGAATGGAAGGATGAACAAGAGAAAGCGTTTCAGTTATTGAAGAAAAAGATAACTACGGCACCTATATTGTCATTGCCTGAAGGGAATGATGATTTTGTGATTTATTGTGATGCATCAAAGCAAGGTCTCGGTTGTGTATTAAAGCAACAAACGAAGGTGATTGCTTATGCGTCTAGACAATTGAAGATTCACGAGCAAAATTATACGACGCATGATTTGAAATTAGGCGCGGTTGTTTTTGCATTAAAGACTTGGAGGCACTACTTATATGGGGTCAAAAGTATTATATATACCGACTACAAAAGTCTTCAACACATATTTAATCAGAAACAACTGAATATGAGGCAGCGTAGGTGGATTGAATTGTTGAATGATTACGACTTTGAGATTTGTTACCACCCGGGAAAGGCAAATGTGGTAGCCGATGCCTTGAGCAGGAAGGACAGAGAACCCATTCGAGTAAAATCTATGAATATAATGATTCATAATAACCTTACTACTCAAATAAAGGAGGCGCAACAAGGAGTTTTAAAAGAAGGAAATTTAAAGGATGAAATACCCAAAGGATCGGAGCAGCATTTTAATATTCGGGTAGACGGAACTCGGTATAGGGCTGAAAGGATTTGGGTACCAAAATTTGGAGATATGAGAGAAATGGTACTTAGAGAAGCTCATAAAACCAGATACTCAGTACATCCTGGAACGGGGAAGATGTACAAGAATCTCAAGAAACATTTTTGGTGGCCGGGTATGAAAGCCGATGTTGCTAAATATGTAGGAGAATGTTTGACATGTTCTAAGGTCAAAGCTGAGCATCAGAAACCATCAGGTCTACTTCAACAACCCGAAATCCCGGAATGGAAATGGGAAAACATTACCATGGATTTCATCACTAAATTGCCAAGGACTGCAAGTGGTTTTGATACTATTTGGGTAATAGTTGATCGTCTCACCAAATCAGCACACTTCCTGCTAATAAGAGAAGATGACAAGATGGAGAAGTTAGCACGACTGTATTTGAAGGAAGTCGTCTCCAGACATGGAATACCAATCTCTATTATCTCTGATAGGGATGGCAGATTTATTTCAAGATTCTGGCAGACATTACAGCAAGCATTAGGAACTCGTCTAGACATGAGTACTGCCTATCATCCACAAACTGATGTGCAGAGCGAAAGGACGATACAAACGCTTGAAGACATGCTACGAGCATGTGTTATTGATTTCGGAAACAGTTGGGATCGACATCTACCGTTAGCAGAATTTTCCTACAATAACAGCTACCATTCAAGCATTGAGATGGCGCCGTTTGAAGCACTTTATGGTAGAAAGTGCAGGTCTCCGATTTGTTGGAGTGAAGTGGGGGATAAACAGATTACGGGTCTGGAGATTATACAAGAAACTACCGAGAAGATCATCCAAATTCAACAACGGTTGAAAACCGCCCAAAGTCGACAAAAGAGCTACGCTGACATTAAAAGAAAAGATATAGAATTTGAAATTGGAGAGATGGTCATGCTTAAAGTTGCACCTTGGAAAGGCGTTGTTCGATTTGGTAAACGAGGGAAATTAAATCCAAGGTATATTGGACCATTCAAGATTATTGATCGTGTCGGACTAGTAGCTTACCGACTTGAGTTACCTCAACAACTCGCGGCTGTACATAACACATTCCACGTCTCGAATTTGAAGAAATGTTTTGCTAAAGAAGATCTCACTATTCCGTTAGATGAAATCCAAATCAACGAAAAACTCCAATTCATCGAAGAACCCGTCGAAATAATGGATCGTGAGGTTAAAAGACTCAAGCAAAACAAGATACCAATTGTTAAGGTTCGATGAAGAAGAAATACCCGCATCTATTTCCAGAAGATTCGTCAACACCTTCAACAGCTTAAAATTTCGGGACGAAATTTATTTAACGGGTAGGTACTGTAGTGACCCGAACTTTTCCATGTTTATATATATTAATTGAGATTGATATTTACATGATTAAATTTTTCCAACATGTTAAGCAATCAAACTTGTTAAGACTTGATTAATTGAAATATGTTTCATATAGACAATTGACCACCCAAGTTGACCGGCGATTCACGAACGTTAAAACTTGTAAAAACAACATGACGATATATATATGGATATACATATGGTTAACATGATATTATGATAAGTAAGTATCTCCATAAGTATATTAACAATGAGTTATATACATATAAACAAGACTACTAACTTAAGGATTTCGAAACGAGACATATATGTAACGATTATCGTTGTAACGACATTTAAATGTATATATATCATATTAAGATATATTAATATATAATAATATCATGATAATATAATAATTTAACATCTCATTAGATATAATAAACAATGGGTTAACAACATTAATTGAGATCGTTAACTAAAAGGTTTCAAAACAACACTTACATGTAACGACTAACGATGACATAACGACTCAGTTAAAATGTATATACATGTAGTGTATTTAGATGTATTAAAATACTTTTGGAAGACTTCAAGACATATATCAAAACACTCATACTTAACGAAAATGGTTACAGTTACTTTCCCATTCTTTTCTTTCATCAAGAATTCTAGTCGTATTCTTACCCGTATTATACACAGCTTCAAAACGTACTTACTATGGGTATATACCAATAGGAACTAGCATGGGATTCCACTCTTGATTATGTCATGTATGACTAATCAATTTTAACTTCTACCATAAGCTAGTCAACTAACTAGAACTCCTTTTAACCCCACTCACCACTCACCAATTACCACTCATCATTCACTCCATTTCACTTCCAATTCTCTTTCCAATTCTCTCTCAACACACACACACTATTATAAACGTATTTTTCCAGTAGTTAATCATCATCTTCATCAAAAATCACTTCAAGAATCAAGCTATAATCATCATAGGAAGAACACTTCAAGAACACTTCAAAAATCCCTTCAAGTTTACTAATTTACTTCCAAGCTTTCTAATCCATTCCAAGTAATCATCTAAGATCAAGAAACCTTTGTTATATACAGTAGGTTATCTTTCTTATTCAAGGTAATATTCATATTCAAACTTTGATTCAATTTCTATAACTATAAACTATCTTAATTCGAGTAAAAATCTTACTTGAACTTGTTTTTGTGTCATGATCCTACTTCAAGAACTTTCAAGCCATCCAAGATCCTTTGAAGCTAGATCATTTCTTGTCACTTACAGTAGGTTTACCTACTAAACTTGAGGTAGTAATGATGTTCATAACATCATTCGATTCATATATATAAAACTATCTTATTCGAAGGTTTAAACTCGTAATCACTAGAACATAGTTTAGTTAATTCTAAACTTGTTCGCAAACAAAAGTTAATCCTTCTAACTTGACTTTTAAAATTAACTAAACACATATTCTATATCTATATGATATGCTAACTTAATGATTTAAAACCTGGAAACACGAGAAACACCGTAAAACCGGATTTACGCCGTCGTAGTAACACCGCGGGCTGTTTTGGGTTACTTAATTAAAAACTATGATAAACTTTGATTTAAAAGTTGTTATTCCGAGAAAATTATTTTTATTATGAACATGAAACTATATCCAAAAATTATGGTTAAACTCAAAGTGGAAGTATGTTTTCTAAAATGGTCATTTAGACGTCGTTCTTTCGACTGAAATGACTACCTTTACAAAAACGACTTGTAACTTATTTTTATGACTATAAACCTATACTTTTTCTGTTTAGATTCATAAAATAGAGTTCAATATGAAACCATAGCAATTTGATTCACTCAAAACGGATTTAAAATGAAGAAGTTATGGGTAAAACAAGATTGGATAATTTTTCTCATTTTAGCTACGTGAAAATTGGTAACAAATCTATTCCAACCATAACTTAATCAACTTGTATTGTATATTATGTAATCTTGAGATACCATAGACACGTATACAATGTTTCGACCTATCATGTCGACACATCTATATATATTTCGAAACAACCATAGACACTCTATATGTGAATATTGGAGTTAGCTATACAGGGTTGAGGTTGATTCCAAAATATATATAGTTTGAGTTGTGATCAATACTGAGATACGTATACACTGGGTCGTGGATTGATTCAAGATAATATTTATCGATTTATTTCTGTACATCTAACTGTGGACAACTAGTTGTAGGTTACTAACGAGGACAGCTGACTTAATAAACTTAAAACATCAAAATATATTAAAAGTGTTGTAAATATATTTTGAACATACTTTGATATATATGTATATATTGTTATAGGTTCGTGAATCAACCAGTGGCCAAGTCTTACTTCCCGACGAAGTAAAAAATCTGTGAAAGTGAGTTTCATTATTCCCTTTTTAAATACTTTTGCAATATATATTTTTGGGACTGAGAATACATGCGCTGCTTTTATAAATGCTTTACGAAATAGACACAAGTGATCGAAACTACATTCTATGGTTGGATTATCAAATCGAATATCACCCTATATAGTCTGGTAATCTAAGAATTAGGGAACAGAAACCCTAATTGACGCGAACTCTAAAGATAGATCTATCGGGCCCAACAAGCCCCATCCAAAGTACCGGATGCTTTAGTACTTCGAAATTTATATCATATCCGAAGGGTGTCCCGGAATGATGGGGATATTCTTATATATGCATCTTGTTAATGTCGGTTACCAGGTGTTCACCATATGAATGATTTTTATCTCTATGTATGGGATGTGTATTGATATATGAAATCTTGTGGTCTATTGTTACGATTTGATATATATAGGTTAAACCTATAACTCACCAACATTTTTGTTGACGTTTTAAGCATGTTTATTCTCATGTGATTATTAAGAGCTTCCGCTGTCGCATACTTAAATAAGGACGAGATTTGGAGTCCATGCTTGTATGATATTGTGTAAAAACTGCATTCAAGAAACTTATTTTGTTGTAACATATTTGTATTGTAAACCATTATGTAATGGTCGTGTGTAAACAGGATATTTTAGATTATCATTATTTGATAATCTACGTAAAGCTTTTTAAACCTTTATTGATGAAATAAAGGTTATGGTTTGTTTTAAAATGAATGCAATCTTTGAAAAACGTCTCATATAGAGGTCAAAACCTCGCAACGAAATCAATTAATATGGAACGTTTTTAATCAATAAGAACGGGACATTTCACATCAAGCTTTCTGGCGCGCCTACACCTCTGATAATGAACCATGGAGGTCAAGTAAAAAGGCTTTAAAATTCACTAATCCCGTACACCGCATTTTTCAACACCTCATCACCAAAACCCTTCACCCGAAAAGCCAACATGGTGGTGCAATACTAAATGATAAAATTATCTTTATTGAGAGTAAACAGCGGAAAATGAAATGTCGTTACAATGATGGAAGTAACAATAATGTAAATGTTCAAATGCAAAAGTAAATAATGCGATATCTCTTGATCCTATGTTCAAGTAGCATCATATAAGCAATAAGAAAGAAAGCTTGAATCAAACAGCACCTGAGACAAAACATACTAAAGTGTCAACCAAAAGGTTGAGTGAAGTTCATAGGTTTAACAAATAAGTTTGACCGTTGTTTTAGACCACAAGATTTAGTTTGTAAAGTTGATCTCGTAGGATCAAAAAGTTATGCCAATGCGTGATATTTAGACTAAACGTTCAAGTTTGCCCCAAGACAAGTTGTAGTTTATACTTGTCGGTTTAATTTCATTATTAAGTAATACAAAGACTTAGTCAAATGTATCGGGGACGTTACTCCCGATAGGCCTACCCCCAATAATTAAGCATGCATTCAACGAGCAATTTAAAAATATCACTGTAGGGACTTAGTCGGACATAGCCGGGTATAGCATAGTTTAACAGTTTGGTACTTGTGTCTAAATTGTAAAATGTAAAAACAGCATGTGTCTCACCCCAAGTAAAAGTAAATAAATTGTGCACAATAGAAAGTGGGGCTATGAAGTTCACATTAGTAAGTAGAGAGAGAGTTATTCCTCGGAATAAAAAGTTGGATGAGTGAGCAGAAAAGTCAACCTATTGACATTTAAGAGTAGTAAGTGTTTTTGCCCAAATTTAAGTAGATGTTTAAGTATGATAGTGTTGTAAGTTTTACTAAGTTTTCTTTCTTAGTAAGTTTCCATTTTTAGAAAGTTTCCACTTTTAGTAGGGTTCTTATTTTAGTAAGTTTCTATAACTAGAAAGTTTCTACTTTAATAATGTTTTTCATTTTAGGATACTCTCCGTATTAGATAAGCTTCCAATCAACCCTTTCTCTTCGAATGGCCATTTCAAGTCTAGGGGCTTGAGCTATAGGATCCTTTAAATCGGAAAATCCAAACCCTTCCGCCTAGAGTTTCGTAGAAACCATTCGTCAAGAAAGTTCGAAGATCTATACATCTCTAATACATATCCCAAAATGTTTTTTATGTGTTAAAATATAAGTAGTAGGTTATAGGTGATAGTAATAGTAATAGTGCATACATATTAATTAATAGTATAAGTAGTATTAGGGTTTCATTAATTAGGGTTAGTTAATTAAAGTAGTATTTTAATGATTAGGGTTTGTAATAAATGTCCTAGGGTAAAATAAATGTCTAGGGTTTAGTAATTAAATTAGGGTTTTAATAAATTAGGGTTAGGTTTAGGGTTTTAATTAAAGTAGTATAGTTTAGGTGTAATTAGGGTTTAGGGTTTTAGTATGTATTTGTATATATTTTCGTGTATATATGTATATATATAAAATATATTTTTTTACATTTATATATATGTATATGTCGATATGTATATATGTATATATATAGTTATTTTGTTTCCTTAATTAAACACAAACAAATCTCCTAATTGTATCTAGGGTTTTGAAGATCAAAGTTTCCTTTCCCTTTTTTTTCTTAGTGGAAACATATACATACAAATATATATATATATATATATATATATATATATATATATATATATATATATATATATATATATATATATATATATATATATATATATATATATATATATATATTTTTCTTTCATGTATATATAGATCTAGGTGTATTTATGTATATACTTATGAATAAACAAGTGTTTATTATAAATATGAATTAACAAAGATCAAAGTTTATGTAAATAGTTTAGGGTTTATGTTATACCTTTGAAGATTCGAAGATGACTAACAAGAAAAGAAGAAAAAAAGAAACTCTTTGACGATTGAAGATCAAAGCCTTGAAGATTCGAAGAACACCTCGAAGATTCTTGAAGAACACGAAGAACGCGAAGAACACTTGAAGATCACCTTGAAGATTGATGATGATTTCGATGGGTGGTGGTGGTGTTTCAGTTTTGGGAGCCGAAAATGGGAGAGAGGGGAGAGAGATTTTGAGAGAGGATTTGTGTTTTGATTTGGTACATCTTTAGCTCTAGCTTAGGCCTCTATTTATAGTAGAGATTGGAGGATTCTAGAATTAGGGTTTGATTAGGTTTTACTTAGGGAACAAGTTGGCTTGGAAAAGGGGTAAAGAGGGGATGCTTGGGCCGAAATTAGGAGGGGTATTTTAGGCAACTCATATATTATTATTTTTTTAAATTTTCGGCTAAGGCTTTTTAGGGTTAGGGTTAGGGTTTAGGATTTTTCACTTTAGTCCTTGTACTTTGGTCTAGCTTAACAAATCCTTAATTATCCAAGTTTATTTATTTTAAGTACACAAGTCTTAAAGTTATTTATTTGTTTACGGAAGTTAATTAACTTATTTTTTTTTATTAACTTGTCAAGTAATGTACAAAGTTAATTATCGTATTTTATAATTCTTAACGCTTAACCATTACCGATTAAAGTTTAATTATTAAGTTTAATTATATTATTGGGCATTTAATAAGGAAAAGTATAGAATGGAAAAATGAGGGTCGTTATAGTACCTCCCCGCTATTGAAAACTTCGTCCCGAAGTTTTTAGGTAGATTCCTCGTTTGCATCAGCAGTTGAGAAGAGATGGGGATATTTTCTTATCATATGGTCTTTGTGTTCCCAGGTTTATTCGGGGCCTCTACGCGAATTCCAATGGACTTTAGCGATAGGTATATTGCTTTTAAGCGTTTGTTTGACCTCTCCTTCCATGATTTCTATAGGTTCTTCAACGAAGTGCATTTGCTCATCAATGCAGATATCATCCAAAGGAATAACAAGTGTGTCATCAGCAAGACACCTTTTAAGATTTGAGACATGAAACACATCATGTACTAGACTGAGTTAGGTTGGTAGTTCTAGTCGATATGCCACGGGACTGACTCTTTCAGTGATTGTGAATGGTCCAACATATCATGGGCTGAGTTTTCTTCACTTATCGAAGCGGACAACACCTTTCCAAGGGGATACTTTCAACATGAATTTATCTCCAACTTAGTATTCGATGTCTTTTCGTTTCTTATCGGCATAGCTCTTTTGTCGGCTACGGGCAGTTTCTAAACGTTGCTTAATCTGAACGATCTTTTCGGTAGTTTCGTGAATGATTTCAGGACCAGTTAAATGTCTGTCCTCAAGTTCATCCCAACACAAGGGGATCTACACTTCCGTCCATATAAAGCTTCAAAAGGTGCAGCTTTAATGCTGGAGTGATAACTGTTATTGTAAGAAAATTCAACCAAAGGTAGATGTCTATCCCATCCTTTGCCGAAATCGATTGCACAAGCACGTAGCGTATCTTCCATGGTTTGAATATTTCGTTCACTCTGACCATCAGTTTGCGGATGATAGGCTGTACTCATGTCGAGTTGAGTTCCAAGAGCAGATTGTAGAGTTTTCCAGAATCTAGAAACAAATCGACTGTCGCGATCAGAAATAATCGAGATAGGAACACCATGACTTGAGACGATTTCTTTAATATAAAGCTGTGATAATCTCTCCATCTTGTCAGTTTCCTTAATCGGTATGAAATGTGCAGATTTAGTAAGACGATCAACTACGACCCAAATAGTATCATTACAGTTCGAAGTCTTAGGTAACTTAGTAACGAAGTCCATAGTGATGCACTCCCACTTCCACTGCGGAATATCGGGTTGTGTCAACAGACCAGAAGGCTTTTGATGTTCGTCCTTGACTTTCAAACAAGTAAGACACTTACTAACATAAGTAGCAATGTCGACTTTCATGTTAGGCCACCAGTAGAATTCCTTCACATCGTGATACATTTTACTGGAACCGGGATGAATAGAATATCTAGTCTTATGTGTTTCATCCAAGACTAGTTCACGGAGATTACTTAAACGAGGAACCCAAATTCTGTCGCCAAAGTACCATGTACCATTAGCTTTCACTTGAAGTTGGTTCTCAAAACCTATAGGTCCTTCACCTTCGATAAGTGTCGGTTTAATAGCTTCCAATTGAGCTTCATAGATTCGTGATATAAGATTCGATTTGATTTTAAGATTTAGAGCACGAACACGTTTAACATCATCCTTCCGACTAAGGGTATCGGCAACTACATTCGCCTTGCTAGGATGATATTTCAGCTCACAATGATAATCGTTCAATGTCTCGAGCCATTTGCCTCATATTCAACTGTTTCTGATCAAAGATGTGTCGAAGACTCTTATGATCAGTGTACACCGTAAAGTGAGTTCCATACAGATAATATCTCCATATCTTTAATGCAAATACCACGACACCTAACTCAAGGTCATGTGTGGTATAGTTCTCCTCATGTTTCTTCAACTGCCTAGATGCGTAGGCAACAACCTTTTCACGTTGCATTAAAACACAACTAAAGCCTTGCTTTGAAGCATCGCAGTAAACAACAAAGTCATCAGTACCTTCAGGTAAAGATAGAATCGGGGCTGTGATCAATTTCTCCTTCAGAATCTTGAAAGCAGATTCCTGTTCTTCGGACCACTCAAATTTCTTCCCTTTTTGAGTTAGCTTCATAAGGGGTTTAGCAATGAGAGAAAAATCTTTTATAAATATCCGATAGTAACCGGCAAGTCCCAAAAATTGACGAATATGCTTCGCAGTCTTTGGTATCTCCCAGTTTTGAATAGCTGTAATCTTAGCTGGATCAACATGTATTCTGTCTCTATCAACAACATGTCTAAGGAATTGTACAGTTTTGAGCCAAAATTCGCAGTTAGAAAATTTAGCGTAGAGTTGTTCCTTCCGTAAGAGTTCAAGAATCATGGGAAGATGTTGCTCATGTTCTTCCTTACTCTTAGAATAGATCAAAATGTCATCAATGAAAACAATGATGAATTTGTCGAGATAGGGTTTGCAAACACGGTTCATAAGATCCATGAATACTGTAGGTGCGTTGGTCAAACCAAAAGGCATGACATAAAATTCATAGTGCCCATAACGAGTGCGAAAAGCAGTCTTAGGAATATCAGATTCCTTGACTTTGAGTTGGTGATAACCGGTTCTCAGATCAATCTTTGAATAGATGCTTGACCCTTGGAATTGATCGAATAGATCATCAATACACGGCAACGGATAATGGTTCTTGATAGTAAGCTTGTTAAGTTCGCGGTAATCAATACACATCCTTAACGTACCATCCTTCTTCTTAACAAACAGAATAGGAGCTCCCCATGGGGACGAGCTAGGACGAATGAAACCTTTATCCAATAGTTCTTGGAGTTGATTGGATAATTCCTTCATCTCAGAGGGTGCTAAACGATATAGAGCTTTAGCAATAGGAGCAGCACCGGGAGTTAAATCAATTTGAAATTCAACTTGTCGAGGAGGTGGAAGACCTGGAAGATCTTCGGGAAACACATCGGGAAAGTCTTTAACCACTGGTACATCTTCAATACGCTTCTCTTTTGATTCAATCATCTTAACGTGGGCTAGAATAGCTGGATAACCTTTCATAAGGTATTTGCGAGTTTTAATACAGGAGATGATGTTGAGATTGGAACCACTCTTTTCACCTTGGATGATGAGAGTCTCTCCATTTTCCAATGGAATATGAATAGTTTTATCGTAACACATGATAGCAGCATGTAATGGACATAACCAATCCATTTCAACTACGACATCAAAACTTTCGAGCTCGATCGGTAAAAGGTCTATCTTAAATGCTTTATTGGCTAAGATTAGGTTGCAGTTTTTATAGATTTTATCTACTTGCATGATCTTTCCATTAGCTACTTCTACTAATCTTTTGGTTTCTAAGGGTTGAGGCTCTTCAGTAAATAGGGTACAAAAATCACTAGACACGTAACTTCTGTTGGCACCAGTATTGAATAAAATAGTTGCATAACAATTATTGACAAGATGCGTATCTGTGATGACCTCATCTTCATCTCGGGCTTCAGCAGCAGTAATAACAAATGCACGTCCCTTCGCAGCAGTAGCATTAGCTCCAGTAGCAGGATTATCCTTCTTCTTAGGACAATTTGGACTAATGTATCCCTTTTCTCCACAAGTATAGCAAGTAGGAGGAGCTTTGACAGGAACAATCACTTTATCCTTTGAAGGGGTCTTACACGTCTTAGCAACGTGTCCCACTTTCTTACACAACGAACAAACAGCAGTACACTGCCCAGGGTGATGCCTCTCACAACGAGTACAGAAAGGATAGGAACCCTTGTAATTCGTCTTTGTACCATCCGCAAGCTTCTTACCAACATTCTGAGTCGAACCTTGAGATGGCTCAAACTTCCTCTTACCATCATTACCCTTGGTCACAACCTGCTTATTAGCCGACACTCTTCTTCTCTTGGCCAACATTAGATTTTGTGCCATGAGAATCACAGCATCGAGAGTAACCTTTTCGACAGCAATAACATTCCCTTAAACATCCTCAGGAAGACCTTCAATATACCTTTCAATTCTCCTAGCCTCGGTAGGAAACATTTCAGGACATAGAGTAGAAAGCTCAAGATATCGGTTATTGTAGCTTTCAATATCAGTACCCTTCACCTTGAGTTCCCAGAACACAGCTTCAAGTTTCTGAACTTGACTCCTTGGGCAGAATTTGTTGACCATCATGCTTTTGAGTTCGTCCCATGGAATTGAATTAGCATTGTCAATTCCTACGGACTTGGCATGAGCAGTCCACCAAGTTAAAGCATTGCCACCCAATGAGCTAGTGGCATACTTTACTCGATCGTTATCACCACAGTTGCAAATGCGGAAGATGGAATCCATCTTCTCGAACCAGCGAACTAGTTCGACAGCTTCTTCAGTTCCCTTAAATGCGGGAGGATGACAGTTTGTGAAATCCTTGTATGAACAAGGTTTCGGTTGAGGATTAGCATTATTAGCTTGAGCGTTGCCTTGTGTAGCAGTGAGTAACTGTTGGAATTGCTCGGTAGTCAATACGATATTGTTAACAGTAGGTACAGCTGGACGAACCATGATGTTGCTACATAAGTGAACATAAGTCGGATAAGTTAACAAGTTATAGGGTTGAGCAATTTCAAGTATGAATAAGATAAAGTATTGATATCACATGATATAAATAAACACTTTATATTATTATGGAACGAGGCGTTAAAATAAGCCTTTTAATACACGATTCGGGAATAGGAATAGTTTAAGGCATAGCCTTTACATAGATGGAAAAATAGGAAAATAACTAAAGAATATTAAGATTGAAGTAGTCTGCATGTCTCTTCTTCTCATCCTCAAACTGCTTCATCACTTTCTCCATGTTATCCTTCACGAGTTTCTTTAGCCTTTCGGTTTGAGAATCGAGGGACTCTTTGATAATTTCCTTCAAGATTTTGTTTTCTTTTTCTAGGTTGTTTAGACGCACTTCTATTCGAGCAACATGACATCTACTAAACTCCCTATTCTTCTCACAACTACTCTGAAGGTTGATGATATCACACTTCACCCCCACGTGCTCCTCGTTATTACAGAATAATGGACTGGTAGCGAGTTCGGGTTGCTTTCTCTTTAGAGTTGAGTTTTCAGATGATTCTCCAATAGGCTCTTCTTCGGGTTCGTAATTTGAGAAGTCACTGTCGTAGTTAGGGAGGTTTTGAAGAGCATCCCATTCAGGAGTACTCATCGGTTTATGTACCAATGAGTGAAAAGAGCCAGAGTCAGCAGAATCAGCGGGGCTTTCTCCTTCGCTTTCAGATCCCTGAGTTGGGTGAAATTTAGGAGAAGCAGGTAGAGTATTTGGACTATAGTTTGGTGAGCAGGGATCACCAAAGCCATAAGGTGGACTTTGGACTGATTTTTCAGTGGAAGACCCTTTAGTATCTTCTTCGGTTGGCTTGAAAAGAGTTGGTTTATTAACGCTTGAGCTTGACATCCTAACATTAGGAAAGAGAATTTGATTAGAATTTTAAGTCAAGTGTAGTAAAGCATAAATGTTAAGATTATAGGGCAATCCTAAGTGCTTTAAAGTCTAAGGCAGGAAAGGTTATAGTTTCCTAGATTGCTAAGGCACCCTAGCTAGCAAGCAAGGCACACATAAAAATGCAATCCTAGGGTTAGGTTTTGGGATTTTTCACTTTAGTCCTTGTACTTTAGTCTAGCTTAACAAATCCTTAATTATCCAAGTTTATTTATTTTAAGTACACAAGTCTTAAAGTTATTTATTTGTTTACGGAAGTTAATTAACTTATTATTTTTTTTATTAACTTGTCAAGTAATGTACAAAGTTAATTATCGTATTTTATAATTCTTAACGCTTAACCATTACCGATTAAAGTTTAATTATTAATTTTAATTATATTATTGGGCATTTAATAAGGAAAAGTATAGAATGGAAAAATGAGGGGCGTTATACGTTACCATTAATGATATGCACTTAATGCACGCCATGATCCACAACCAAAAAATGAAAGTTGCACACCTTCTAGCCCAGGCATTCACCAATGAAAAGAATGCCACAACAACAGTTTTGCCAGTTTTGGGAACCGTCGTTACCAAGCTCCTTTGCAGGATGCGTGTTTTTGGGGAGTGTTGAGAGATTTGGGTATAGGATCGGAGTCGAGTCGGAAGAGATAGGGTATAAGCTACTGAACACTTGAGAGTACATTCGTATTGAGGGTGAACAGTTAATAGTTGCAGCTAATCCAGCAATACCTGACTCAGAGGACTGGACAGTGCCAGGGATAAGAGTTATAGGGTTCAGGCCTGATACGAGGACGAGAGATGGTCGGAGATGGCGAGGTTCTCAGGAACCATAGGATGAGGATGATCCCACCACACAGGGACGGCCCACTGACACCCACCGACACTCATCAGTAGGAGATGGGGATAGGCCGCACTTTCTGCCGTACCATTATCACATGGGAGATCTACCTGGACATGAGAGTTGGCTTGCTCAGCATGCGATCTTTCAGAATCTGGATCACTTTACACATTATGCGAGTAGACAACTCAATGTCCCACCATATCCTCATGAGTATCCGGTACTAGCATCCCACAGGGACCCCAGAGGCGCAGGCCCGACCCATCAGTATACAGGACCCCCATCTCCACCTCGGCATCATTACACGCAGCATACAGTCATCCCATCTCCTCCTAGGGAACAGAGCACAGGGGCCGCGGGTTTTGTCGATAACCTGTTTGACACATCCCACATGAGCACTCACAGAGATACATCCACTGACGCTTAGGCTTACGTATGGGATCAGTGAAAGGACCCGTTCATATACATTATAAACGATTCACAATAGTTGATTACATTGCGAGGTATTTGACCTCTATATGATACATTTTACAAACATTGCATTCGTTTTTAAAAGACAAAATTTCTTTACATCGAAAATTGACAGGCATGCATACCATTTCATAATATCCACTATCCAACTATAAATTGATTTAATAATAATCTTTGATGAACTCAATGACTCGAATGCAACGTTCTTCGAAATATGCTATGAAAGACTCCAAGTAATATCTTTAAAATGAGCAAATGCACAGCGGAAGATTTCTTTAACACCTGAGAATAAACATGCTTTAAAGTGTCAACCAAAAGGTTGGTGAGTTCATTAGTTTATCAAAATCATTTATTTCCATCATTTTAATAGACCACAAGAATTTCATTTCCAGTTCTCATAAATATACGTCCCATGCATAGAGACAAAAATAATCATTCATATGATGAACACCTGGTAACCGACATTAACTAGATACATATAAGAATATCCCCTATCATTCCGGGATCCTCCTTCGGACATGATATAAATTTCAAAGTACTAAAGCATCCGGTACTTTGGATGGGGTTTGTTAGGCCCAATAGATCTATCTTTAGGATTCACGTCAATTAGGGTGTCTGTTCCCTAATTCTTAGATTACCAGACTTTAATAAAAAGGGGCATATCCGAATTCGATAATTCAACCATAGAATGTAGTTTTAATTACTTGTGTCTATTTCGTCAAACATTTATAAAAGTGCATGTATTCTCAGTCCCAAAAATATAAAGGGTAAAAAGGCAAATGAAACTCACCATACTGTATTTCGTAGTAAAAATACATATAACGTCATTGAACAAGTGCAAGGTTGGCCTCGAATTCACGAACCTAAATTAATTATATATAATTATGTGTTGGTCAATATTTGTCTAACAAATTATGTCAAGTCATAGTGTACCACAATGCTAATGCTCGAGACTAATATGCAAAAGTCAACAAAAGTAAATTTGACTCAAAATAATTTCCAAAAATCTATACATGATTAATATATAGTTTAAATATCGTCGTTTTATATTTTTAAATATTTTTAAAAGATTTATTAGAGTAAATAATATAATTTATTTATTAATAAATAAAATTTTATATTAAATTTATATAATATAATATACTTTTATATATATTAAATAATAAAATTTATAGGGTTCATTTAATATCATAAAGATAATATGATAGGTATTATTAAAGTAAGTTATTACACGGAGTAAAATATGTTTGTATCACATATTTATTTGATAAAATAATATCTATAATGATAGTAAGTAAAAGTTGTATTATTTTGTAATAATAATTATTATTATAAAAATATCAATATTTATAATTACTAAGATGACATTATGATAAAACGATAATTCTAATTATGATAACTTTAATATTTACGATAATTTTTAATATTATCTTTAAAAAATAATTCTATTTAAAATAATAATAATAATGATATTTTATAGTAACAATGACATTTCTATTAAAATGATAATTTTTGTTAAAATGATAGTTTTAATACTAACGATATTTTTAATAATAATAGTAATGATAAAAATAATAAGAACGATAATTTTATCTAAATCAATATCTTATAATATTTTAATTTCATCATGATACTCTTACTCATTATTTCCTAATCGTTTCGTTTAATAGCTTTTAATCGTCTTTTATATCGTGTTCATAATAATGATAATAATAGTAATCAAAATAATTAGGTGTTACAAATATTTGTTTTAATTACACTAATATTAATAATGATAGTTACTATAACATTTTTAACGATAATACTAATAATTATCTTAATGATAATATAGTAATAATAATAATAACAATAACAATATCCATTTTTAAATAATGATATATATATTAATAATGATAATAATAATAATAATAATAATAATAATACTAATAATAATAATAATAATAATAATAATAATAATAATAATAATAATAATAATAATAATAATAATAATAATAATAATTGGAAAATAATAATAATACTAATTATAACTTTAACAATAATAACGATAGTAATAATAAATAAAAAATAACAATTTTTAATGATAAATCCCTTTTATTGATAAAGATAATAATAATGATAATAATAAGATAAAACTAGAACGACGATAAAAATGACGATAATAATAATAATCATTTTTAATAAAAATATCGAAAATTCAATTGATTATAACTTCTAATCCGTTCATCGAAACCATTCGATATCTAAAGGAAAAGTCCTTAATTTTTCGCTAGCTTTCCAAGGACATGCATATCTTATACCTTATCTCAACCGCAAGTGTAACTAATTCAATATTCAACCTAACCTGTCTAAGGGCAATATCAAAAGTACAAGCATGCATAATCCTAAATACTCGAGCACTAGTCAAGGATACACTATTAGTATGTAAAAGTTAAATTATGAGTACTCACGTATCAATATTGAGATTCAATATTGCAGGAAAGGTACGTAGACGCAACGGAAATGATAAACATTATATTGACCTCACGAGCATACCCATGAACCATACTCAATCACCTCCATAGCTGTAACTCATAATTTCCTTAATCCTATCCTACTCGAAAAACAATTTCGAAATCACTCGGACAGCACTCCGTCGTAATATTTTATGTATACTAATAATATCTTGAAATAATACGGAGTAAATATATATATGTAAATCGATTGAGAGAGTTTAGAGAAAAATATTTTCAAGTTTCTATGAAATAATGAAACCTATTGAATTCTATTTATAATAGATTTTTGAATTATTAAAGTGAATTATTAAAGTATGAATTATTAAAGTGAATTATTAAAGTATGAATTATTAAAGTGAATTATTAAAGTATGGATTATTAAAGTATGAATTATTAAAGTGAATTATTAAAGTATGAATTATTAAAGTTAAAGTAAAGTAAAAATAAAGTAAAGGTAAAGTTTAAGTATAGTAAAAGTATAAAACTATGTACGTATAATACGCGTATAAATATATATAATATTAATATAAATCGTTATATATATTTAATAAAATAAAATATAAATATCGTTATCTTTATCATACTAGTTAAGTAATGAGTTGTCAAAAGTGGTTCTAGATATTTATAAAAGTTATATACGTTTTAATAATAAAGTTCTTTTTAAACTGAAAACATTTTTGTACGTTTGAAACTAAATAGATCAATCGAGTTTTTATGAGATTCAATCTTCCACTATCCTTTGTCTAGTTCTCAATGATTGACAATTTGTTCTTATTTATAAATCACTTTAACATTTTTCGAATATTGTTAAAACGGAAAGATTTCTCAAATCAACTTGGGCCTTTCAACAGAGACTTGTAATCATAATTCAATATATCTGATAATTCAATCATTTGATCTTATCTTCTAATTCCATTGATAAATATTTTAAAACAGATACAATCATATAAAGTATTTAATCTAATATTTTGTTTACGTTTCAAGTTATAATATATATACACATATACATATATAATCATATTCGTTTAATGGTTCGTGAATCGTTGGAACTTGGTCGAGGTTGAATGAATCTATGAACATAGTTTAAAATTTTTGCAATTTAACTTAACAAATATTGCTTATCGTGTCGAAAACATATAAAGATTAAAGTTTAAATTTGGTTGGAAATTTCCGGGTTGTCATAATCAGGCTGCAAACCGATATACGATTGAGGGAGTCACGCAGGGTATAGATGGTATGGGTGTAAACCCACAGTGGGGATGAGATCTACAAGAAGGTATGGGTTGGTGTACGAGGCCTATGATTCACACGAGCACCTCATCTGAGATGACCCGTCCTAATCCATAAGGATGAATACAATAACATATGATTACATCGCGAGGTACTTGACCCCTATATGATACATTTTACAAACATTGCATTCGATTTTAAAAAGACAAACTTTCATTTCATCAAAAGTTAACGGCATGCATATCATTTCATAATATATCTAAGTATAATTGACTTAATAATAATTTTGATGCACTCGACGACTCGAATGCAACGTCTTTTGAAATATGTCATGAATGATTCCAAGTAATGTCTTTAAAATGAGCAAATGCACAACGAAAGATTTCTTTCGTACCTGAGAATAAACATGCTTTCAAGTGTCAACCAAAAGGTTGGTGAGTTCATTAGTTTATCATAATCGATCATTTTCATCATTTTAATAGACCACAAGATTTTCATTTTCATTTCTCATAAATATACGTCTCATGCGTAGAGACAAAAATATCATTCATATGGATTGAACACCTGGTAACCGACATTAACAAGATGCATATAAGAATATCCCCTATCATTTTGGGAAATCCTTCGGACATGATAGAAACGAATTCGAAGTACTAAAGCATCTGGTACTTTGGATAGGGTTCGTTAGGCCCAATAGATCTATCTTTAGGATTCGCGTCAATTAGGCGTGCACTAATTCTCAAAATTAGTGATGTTCCCTAATTCTTAGGCTACCAAGCAAAAAGGGGCATATTCGGCTTCGATCATTCAACCATATAATGTAGTTTCGATTACTTGTGTCTATTTCGTAAAACATTTATAAAAGCGCATGTATTCTCAGTTCCAAAAATATATATTGCAAAAGCATTTAAAAGGGAGCAAATGAAACTCAAAATACGATATTTTGTAGTAAAAATATGCATACTACGGAACTGAACAATGCAGGGTTGGCCTCGGATTCACGAACCTATATCGTTTATATGTATATTAACGAATATAAATTGTAATCAAACAAATTCATATATATATTATTATGAATTGTTATTTTAGTAAATTATATGTTTCATTAATAATTTAATTAGTTATAATTATTTTATATACTTTAGATAAATAATTAGTATTTATTATAAAAATATAATATAGTTATGTTATATGTAATAAATATATTTTTCTTATATATATATAATATTTATTTATTAAATTAAATAATCTTAATAATAATAATAATAATAATGATTTTATTAATAATATTAATGATAATGGTCATAATAATACTAGTGTTAAAAATAATAATAAAACTTTTAAAAATGATAATTTTTTATAAAAATGATAATTTTAATAATAAAGATATTATTAATAATATTCTTAGTGATAATACTAATAATAACGTTAATATTGATAATAATAATAATAATAATAATAATAATAATAATAATAATAATACTTATATTAATAATAATAATGATAATAATATAATTTATATTAATGATAATAATAATAATAATCATGTTAGTCTTAGTAATAATAATAAGTAATCTAAAAATAATAATAATAATAATAATAATAATAATAATAATAATAATAATAATAATAATAATAATAATAATAATAATAATAATAATAATAAGAATGCTACCTCAAAAGAATAGGCTTTTTAAAAAACAAAAAAAAAAAGCCACTGTCCAGACTCGAACCTGCGACCTCTCATTTCCCCAGCCACGCGTCTAACCATTCCTCTGCTTATTTAATTTCTAGTTTAATTCTTAAACTAAACCCTTTAAACCCTTATTTGTTCTTTTAACATCACTATGATTATCCTCATCAATAATGAATTATAATCATTCTTTCTAATCCCCGAATCTTTATAATTATACACTGTCATCATCGCCATCAACATATATCATCATCTTCAATCAACTCGTGCATCACCAAAACATCTTCACATCAATTAATACCATCGAATATCAACAGAAACACAAGGCATTTACTTATGATATTTATTATAGAACCAGCCCAACAAGCCTATACCTATCGGCCGAATTGTACCAAATAATTTAGCCCAACAGCATAAAAAGAAAATGAAGCCCATCGGTGGGGTACTGTTGATCAGATTAAAACAGAATGGGAATTAGCGACTGCAGTAGTTTATCTTGGTTACAAGAGGGTTTGCGAAAAGTAATAGCAGTAGTGTATATGGTGGTTGTTTGGTTCGAGCTGTAAACAGAAACCAAAAAAGTGTATCTGGAACAGAAATCTGGTGAGGTTGTGGCGGTTTATGGAACTTGGAACAGATAGGCAAGAGGCGGGTAATCAATTTTACCCCGTGTGGACATTGGGCTTCGGCTCAATTTATATATCTAAGCCCATATAACAAATGCTGTCCCAATAGCTAATCGATGCAAAAGAAATCTGGTACTATTCGAGTGGCAGTAGGAGTTTAAAAAAAATATACAAAGGATCTCCTTTAATAATTCAAGTGGGGTAAACTTGTTTAATAATTGCCGGCCAAAAAAAATTTACGCAAGCAGTTATCCTCTTTTCAATCATTATCATCCTCCTGTACTCATCTTTTCTCCATTATCATCATGCTATGTGTTTCTTCATTTATAGATTAAAACAATGAAGCAGTAGCAATTAATAATGGTTGGCAGTTGGTGGTGATTTTTGATCAAATAAGAATATAAACAAGGTAATAGTGGCTGCAGGTAGTAGAAACATCAAAACAGGGATTCGAAAGGTAGTTGTTTATAATCGTGTTTGAGCATGGTGGTGATGGTGATATTGGTTGAAGTTGATCAAAACAAGAAAAGTAACTGGTTTGTCGATGTTAATGTTCTTGATGAAGGTGATGATCAAATAAGAGAATAGTGAGAGTGGTGTTGTTTGCTGTTGCCGAAGATGGTGAGCAACGTTAATAGTCGTATGGTGGTTAAATGGGTTTAAAGGTGGTGATTCTTAGTGGTTTTCTAACAAAGACAATAGAGAGGGAAAGAGAGAGGAGAGAGAGAGAGTGATGGTAGCCGGTGGTTTATCAACTAGTTCACGGTGGTGGTTCAAGGGTGATTGTGGTGTTCGGTTGTTGGAGTGGTGGTTGAATAGATACAAAAGTAGAAGGTATAAATGAGTGATCATATGGTGGTGTTGGTGATCGAAGCAACAAAAATGAAAACGCGAGGTGGTTTAAGATGACAAGGATAACGAGTAGTAAACAAGTATTAGATGGTAGAAAAAATATATATGTGGGTTGTGTTTATCCACGGTGATCAAGCTTTGATGATGGTTGACATAACAACAATAGAGAAGGGGATGTGGGTTTAAAATGTGGTTTCCTGGTTACAAGAGAAAGAGAGAGAGAGAGAGAGAGAGAGAGAGAGAGAGAGAGAGGTTATAGTGGTGGCTTATTGATTCAAGAAACAAGAACACATAGTGGTTCGTTTACAGAAACATAAAGAAAGAGAGTAGGTGGTTGTTGATGGTTTATGGTGGTAGGCGGCCGTGGTTTATCAAGGTGTTCAAGTGAGGGTGATTGTTTGTAGGAGAGGAAGTTAATTGGTGATGGTTTTTCTCATGATTTGCATTACTCAAGTATATACAATAGGTACTCTGTAAGAGTTAGGATGGTGGGTAGAAGAAACCAAAACAAAACAGTAATCTAAATCAAATATCTTAATTATTAAATAGTATAGCCATCAGTATTATTGGATTCTAATTACCGACACTTCTCACGGAGTGCGGTGTCGTGTCCCTTGCTAAACAGTTAAATAAAATTTGATTAATTATATTTATTTATTTCGGTCATTATGGTATAAAATTTGATCATTAACTATTAAATAAAAATTACATCAACTGTCCCTCTCATTTATGGGTGAAATATTAAAAAATGTTAAAATTAAATAATTGGATCCTAAATATAATTTTAGTAAGTCTAAAATTTATAAAACTCATTTTCGTATCACCGTTTATTTTAAAATTACAATAGTTTGAATTTAACTTACTTAATATCAATCAGAACATCAAACGATTATTACAATCGTTTAATATTTATTTTTAATATACTTATATATATATATATATATATATATATATATATATATATATATATATATATATATATATATATATATATATATATATATATATATATATATTTTAAATAATAATTATTATAATATCCTATTTTTATTTTATTAATTTTTAATAACAACATCATATAATACTTCAAATTATATTTTGAATTATTATTTATATATAGATACAAATATATCTATTTACAATTAACTGTTCGTGAATCGTCGAGAGCAGTCGAAGGTCAATTGAATATATGAACATCGTTTCAAAATTTTCTAGACTCAACAATACATACTTTGCTTATCGTATTGAAATCATATAAAGATTAAGTTTAAATTTAGTCAGAAATTCCCGGGTCATCACATCATCGCTCACAGGACTGATCGCACGATCATATGAGATTCAGTTCATAGTATCCTCGGGAATGAACATGGCAGAATTAGCACAGCAATTCACTACAGACGAGGAGATGACCGATGAGGGGTAATCAACCCTTAGACACCCAAGACAGCCCCGCACCAGCATATCGTATTCCTTACCCCACCCTCCACCTCAGCCATAACTGTCCTTATTTCTGAACTATTTTGATGATTACTTATGATACTTTATTACTCTATGTTTGTACGCCCGATATCGGGCATAACTGCTTTATGTTTTTAAGTCTGTATGATATTTAGAATAAAATTGCATGAATAAAACGTCAGAAAAAAACGACGATCGAGACCGTACAAGAATGGAAGCATGACTTGGAGCAAGGACGCACGGAACAAAGATGGCGCCAGCACGAGATTAGAAGACACCACAATTAGCGAACCATACATACATACCTTGCGACCATAGGGGAGTACTACGTCTTCACCACTTTTTCATATAGAATATACGCAAACAACTATACCACTTCAAAAACTAAGTGTGGGATTGGCAACCCCATCAACATAAACTTTTAATAACAAAACGCCTCTTTCAAAACCTAAAGTGTGGGATACACCGTATCCTTAACATTGAGGACAATGTTATTTTAAAGTTTGGGATAGCAAATGTTGCACATAACGATTCTTGTAAAACCCTTAAGTGTTGGCAAACTAAATTTTTCACAAAATTTAAAACTTTCCGAACTATAAAATACTAAGGATTATAAAATTCTATAAAAAATCAAAAAGTTTTTGCTACAAAATAGACCAAAGAGTAAAACAAGGTTAAAACTTTTTGCGAAAATCAAACCAAATTTTCCAAAAGAGCATTGCATAACGAAAGACGCAATTTGACCCATTATATTTATTGTGAGGCACCCTCAAATAAGGCTTTATAAGCACTCATTTTTAGTGCTTCACTATATTTTCGTTGAGCGCGCCGATGTTAACATCTCGGAATCAGAACTTGCTCTTGATCTACATTTTGAGACCACACATTTTGACAAGGATGACTAAGTTAGAACCTCGGCTATTGGTGAAGACGAAAACATCCCCCATTACACACCTTCATTTCCATCTCCATTCCACAATTCCATCCACCACTACCTATCCATCATATTTACTTCCTAAAAGAATAAATCCTGACAAAATCATTTCTTTCGAGAAATCCTTTATAAAATCGCATTAGAAAATGCGAGCATCTGAGCCAACTATCAAAGAAGACCGCCAATGAAAGGAGACCTCGAAGTGAAAAGCGAAAGATGCTTGCTATATATATATATATATATATATATATATATATATATATATATATATATATATATATATATATATATATATATATATATATATAATGACTCTGGTTTTTCCAACCTTTATTAATAATATTTATTATTAATACATGCGCATTAATGAATGTATTTTATTACATTTACTTGTTACCACGATTAACTTTTCATGGCCCGATTTGTATTTGTGACACACGTACTTTACACGAATAATATTTTTGAATATTATTTATATTCATGATTAATTAATATTAGTCATTTTTAATTAACTAAGGTTACTAGTTAATTACTTGGGCTTTATTTAATTAATTGTTGCTTACTTGCTTAGACTTGGGCTTTTATTAATGGATTCATGTTAATGGACTTGGAAGCCCACCCTACTTCTCTTGATGGACTATTAGGAGCCCAACATTATGTTAATGACTTGTTAAGGACTTAACTTGGATTAATTAGTAAAGGAATCTAGTTACTAGTACATTTACACCATTTTTCCACACCCTTTAGCTTTAATACCATTTCAAGCTCACCCCATCTCCCCATGCATGAAAGTTGAAGACTTGACTTTCCCCTTTTGGCACCTCCAAACCGTGAGCTTCATGGGGTGTGAGGGAGTTCAAAATTTTTTTTTTTTTGTTACTTATACACTAGTCTCCATTTCACTTTTACACACACACAACTTACATACATTTTTCTCTCTTTTTTTTTCTCAAGTATTGTAAGTAACAAGCTTTATTTTCTTTCTTTTTCTTTCATTAAAACCACCATCCATCATCATCATTTACTAGTTGTAGTTGTTGTTACTTGTTGTTGTTTCTTGTTTATGATTAAAGATCAAGTTTTCTAACTTGTATCTTCATGTAATCTTGGTTACTTCCATCTTTTGTTTGATGAAGAACCAAGAACAAGAATCTAAACTTACTAGTTTATGGTTCTACATTTAAGTGTTTTCAAGATTTAAAGTTCATAAGTTTCATAATCATACTTATGTTCATGTTTTGTAGACTTAAATCCTAAGATCCAAACTTTGATTTGAATCTTCCTAAGTATGAAACAAACATGAACATAATACTTGTACTTTAGTTTATTTCTTTCTTTTGTAAGTACATTAAAGTTATAATATTGTTATTTTGGTCAAGTATTACTAGTTAATCTTGATCTCATATTTCTTGAAACTAAAAGTTAACTTTATAAGTTCAAGAACATGGAAGTATAACTTTCTAATTATAAATTCATATACTTATGTTGGATCTAAGTTTCTATAGCTTATGGTCTTCAAATTTTGTTGTAAATAAGAGCTTACAAGCTTACATACATGTTTCAAGTTGAAAAATCTAAGTTTCATAACTTATGGTTTCATTAAAGTGTAGATCCAAGTTTTGTAACTTAGGATCTAACTTAAGAACTTTAGATCTAGACTTTTGGGTCTAGGATCTTCAAGATCCAACTAAGAACTATGTTCTACAATTTAAGATCTTGTTTAGTTAGTTCACTTTCAAGTTTGTAGCTTAATATTACTAGTAGAACTCATGTATGTGTCGGATCTAAGAACTTGATGTAACTTTGGTTCATCAAACTACATACAACTCTTAAGTGAGTTGTGCAACTTATCTTAGACTTACAGTAGTGTTATGATGGTCAAACCTTGGTTAAGATGATGCAAACCCATCAACGAGTTGTACACTTGAAGCTGTACGCATCAAGGATGAGAACCGTGATGAGCACCAAGAACCTACCGGAACACCTTTCTTACTATTTATGGAACTTATTAGACCACCTGGGCTACTATAAAGTTAATTTTCAGTTAGTTCGGTTCGAGTATATGTTTTTCCATTTAGGCCTCGTCTTAATCCGAGTTACGGTTTATGATTTATGGCTCTCCAAAAGTCACTACACCCTATTAACGTTATGCTGAAATTTCTGACCTACTCGCACTTAAACCATCACCACGGTCAAACGAAGATGAGTTTGGTTCTGGAAAATGGTCAGCCTCTAGGGGACTCATATATGGAGCCATGGCCACTGGTCTCACCTTATTTCAGTTTGTATAGAGGTCGTAGCAGCTGAACGAAGTCAGCCTTTGTTTTAAACTCTTTTCTTGAACGAAACTTACTTTACACTTTTTGTTTAATGATGAATGATGATGGTACTTAAGATCTAATTTACATACATTTAAACCTTTGGGAACGATTTACTGACTTAGTAACTTTTGACTTAGGTTGAGGACTTTTCGGACCAACCACTTTGCTTACCTTTCCGCGTATCGACTTTTACTCCTTTCCACTGTGAGTTATAGCATCCCTTTTTACTTTAACTATTTTAGGACTGAGAATATATGCGCATTTTATGTTTTACATACTAGGCACGAGTACTTAAACTTTATATATGTGTGGGTTATACAACGGCATAAACTTTCCCCTTAGCTCGGTAACGTTTAGTCATTGGTCTTTGAACCGATGAACGCGAATCTTAGATATGGATCCATAGCGTTTGACATCCCCACTCGTGATAGTAGCGCTAGCATTTAACGGGTGTTTAATACTTCATAAACATACGCACTCGCCAAGTGTACTTTTAGGGGGTGATAAACGTTAAGTTAGTTACCAAGTGCCCACGGTTATACATATACTTTTCATACTGTTTTGAAACGCTGTTGAAGCACTGAAATCTCATAGCCTACCTTACATTACTGTTATACTTAAACTATAGCTCACCAACCTTTGTGTTGACGTTTTTAAGCATGTTTTTCTTAGGTGCTTAAGGTTTGCTTGCTTCCGCTGTTGTACTAGTCATGCTTTGTAGACACCCGCTGCGCTTATTAGAGATGTCACCGCATGAAATGTTCATTTTGCATTCAAACTATATTACTTTTGAAACGATGTATTTGTAACGACCTATGGGTTACGTACTATTATTTTTGCTTGCTATTCGTTGAAGCATACTTTTGTTGTAAAACTTTCGATGTTGGTTAAGACATCACCTTTGATTATGAATGCAAACTTCTTTTGAAACAGCATATAGTGTTTGACCTTGTAATGATCCTGTTGTTGATGGTCCGTACATGTTGATTTAGTACGGGACATCACAATATATATATATATATATATATATATATATATATATATATATATATATATATATATATATATATATATATATATAAGGTTCTGAAAAAAGGAGCAGAACCAGAAAAGATTCGAGAAAAGAACTACTGGCAGTCAAAAAGAGGGATGTTCACCTTGAAATTTCTGACAAAAAGCTGAAAGTGTGACGACCCGGAAAAATTTCGACTAATTTTAAACCAAACTCTCGATACGATTTAATATTTTTGACGCGATAAGAAAAGTCTGTTAGGTTGAGTCTCAGAAATTTTGAACTGTTTTCGACCATTCTCGACGATTCACGAACAACTGTTTGTAATTAGATATGTATATATACATTAATAAACTGTTATATGATTTAGTTGTTATGTAAAATAATATGCAATATAATTAAACTTATCATAAAGTATATATATATATATATATATATATATATATATATATATATATATATATATATATATATATATATATAATCATAAATCAATATCTATTAAATTGAATGTAAAAATGAATAAAATAAATAATTACATGATATAAACTTAAATTCTCAATTTAAGTTAAAGAATGTAATTTAAAAACTAATAAACATTAAAAAGTTAAATAAGTGTACTAATTAGTTAACATATTTTGTTTCTTCTCTTTTCTTTATTGATTCCCGTCTCTAATCTTGGTACATAACAAATTAAAATCACGGGATGATTAGCTATTAAAATTTTGAGTTGTATTATTATAAGAAAAGTGACTGCCTTTGTAATTAAACATGTGGGAGTTAGGATTCTTAAAGTAAAAGTGTCACTGTTATTAATTGATCTTTACTATTCTTTATTGATTGCCATTTGTCGTTAATTGATTGAAATCTGCTGTCTTAAAAATCAATTCAGTTGAACATTCCTTTCAACTTTATATTAATTTCTGATATTCACTATATATCTCTGACTATATACGCATATTGACATGCACATCCACAAGCACAGACCAAAAACCTCATTTTCATTCTTTCTTTTGACAACCACACATACATTTATCATTCTTTTACTTTTGCAAACCCATTTCCATCTTTATTTTTTCCTTTTTTGAATCATCACCACCCTAACCAAACCACCTTCATGATTTTTTTTTTTCTTTCTTCCTTCTCACGACAATCACAAGAACCCACCAACAATAAACAGTTTCCTCCATCATCGAGTCATGCTACTACATCTCATGTTTCGTTTGATTTACAACCCATTTAAACCGTCACCAACGAAACCACCTTGAAACTCATCATCTTCGATCACGTCTTCAACAAACCCACGAACCACCATGAATCACCACCGCAAGTTTATTTCTTTATCTTCTGTTGGAATAGCAAAAACTAAAACCAACACCATCACCATCACCATCACCAAACCGTCGCCAGTACACTTCATCACCTCAAATAGTTCGGGAAACCCACTTGCACATACAACTATTATCGAACACCACAAGCATTTTTTTTTAACTAAGCGACCCTTTCTATTTTCTGTTACGATTAGTATCACCACCATCTTCAACCTTGAACTAAAACACCATTGATAAACACATTTATTTTCTCTCACTTCTCTCTCTCTATATTTTTTTTTCTTTTCTTTTTTTTTTTCGTGAACCAGACACCATGCGTAATATATATATATATATATATATATATATATATATATATATATATATATATATATATATATATATATATATATATTGTGTTTTTTGTTGCACTAGGACCGAACCCCACAAGAATTTATAACATCCAGCTACTTAAAAATATACTAGACATTTCTTATATTTTTTTTTTCTGTTAGTCGACCAAAGTGGAAGACAGAAATGGGATATTTGGTTTCCTTTTTATAAAATAATTAGATAATAATTGATGATGAACTTTACAAGTTTCCCACTACAACCACTACAACTTGTCTAATTCCATCACCGACAGTTTTATTTTTATTGTATTTTTTTTTCTTTTCTCCTATTCTCTTATTTGGGTCGAGTTTGCTCTTTGTGGACTTTTGTTTAAGGGGTTTTCGCCACTTGGATTGTGAAGAAAGTTGGACCACGAATTAATAAGTCCATCGTCCTAGTTCTCCTATTCCTACTCGACAAACAAAGCAATTACACACCTCATTTAGTTGTTCATGATATTATTATAAAGTGATGATCATGACATATGATATTATGAAAATAATGATGATGTAAATGATTCGTGAAGTTGATCAAGATATATGAAATCAAGATGATAATGGAGATGATGCTGTTGCACGATCTTGTTCCAACTCAAAACTCATACAGTTAGTAACTTGAGTTTTTTTTTTTTTTTTTAATCTTGGACTAAGGATAATTTTGGGCCGAGAACTCATATTTTGTTTGTTGGGCCGCTACTTGTGAGTCTTTGTTTCCAATTTTCTGTTTATATTGGAGATTAAAAATGCGTAAGATCGTGATGCTTGATAAGGATTGATGATGACGAGGTGATACACTAATGAAGATGATGGTTTGATTACAAAGATGGAGGATGATGTTATATGATGGATAGATAAACAGATTTGGTCATAATAATTAATTAATTGTAGGGATTAAAAACAAAATGAACTTACAGCTAAGTGGTTCCAGGCGTGTTTGTTGAACTGGTGGTTAGAGGTTTAATCCCAGCTTGATGTGAATTTTTTTTTAAAACAATAACCATTGAGCCACTTAAACTTATTTGCAATTGTAACTTGGGCTCGTTGATGGATTGTAAAAACTTGGGCTTCTAATTCTTATAATAATATTATTAATATTAATAATAATAATAATAATAATAATAATAATAATAATAATAATAATAATAATAATAATAATAATAATAATTGTTATAATACATCAATTGTTAAAGTAGAAGTCAAGAAATGGTGGCTAACAATTTTATATAATTCACAAAAGTAAAATATGTAACACTCTTTGTAGTATAAATATGCATCAATATGTACAAGATAAACACACCATTCTAATATACTTACAACAAGTATTATACTTCTTTCTCTCCATTATCATCTTTGTTCTTACACTTCATTATTAGTATTCTTAATCAAGAATCAAACCACTAAAGGTAGTTATAAGCCTACTGAATTATAACACGTTATCAGCACGAAGTGCTCCGTATAATCAAGGTTTATCTAAGTAAGCACGAGTCACTAATCAAGGCAAGTGTTCAAGTCCGGCAGTACGCTGTTTCGGACCGGTGTACCCTGAGAACAGACGCATAATCTGTTTAAGGGAATTGTGTCAAACACAAGCCCGGTTCAACCTTCAAATCGGTTAGATCATTCTATCTTTTTCCGTTATTATTCAGATTATTTATTATTTATGTTTATGATCTGATTATTTTATTGAGTAATCTGTTATGATTTTATATACTCGTTTCAGTTTCGTATATATTTTAGTACAAACTTAAACATATTCTTGTACGAAACTGAATGTTAATATGCTGATGAATTCGTAACAGAGTGTGTTTAAATTTAAATGTGGTAAGTGATTAATTTAATTTGTTTGATTGATTCGTTGAGGATTAAAAATTGCATTACGGACTATTAAATTATAGGAACTGTAACTGATAGGCTATTAGTCCTATTAAATTGTTTTAGCATATTATATTACTCCAACATAATATGTTATGATGAGTTCTAGATTTTTAATATATTACTCTGCATATGATATGTTGACCGTACTTTTGATTACGCATATTCTTCGTACAAATTTATATGTTTATGTGTTATTGATTCATATATTTTGTTGCTACTTGTAATACTACGTATATGTTATTAAAGTAAACTAAATCGTTTATATAAGTTACAATAAAAGTTGAAATAAACTAACACGTTTTTGTAACTTTCAATATAATCCGTGACTTCTATATAATTTGTGTATAATTTGATAAATGGACAGAATTATTTAAAACTGTTTGATTCGATTGGTTAATTAAATAACCGATGCTTTAACACATATATGGTTATTAGTTTATTATATGACATGATCATGATTACTATGAGAAATATAGGACCTTTAATTATTTTAATCGTCGAATACCTTTACTGATTATTATAATCTGAATTGAATTACATATATATATATATACTTATGCTGATTTTCTGCATATAAATGTTAATTATATGTTTGATTAATCTGCTGCCATCTGTCAACATAATTGATTATATAAACTGATGCGTCTTCATTGCGATCTGATCCATATGTCTGTTTTAATTATAGTTCGAGTATACTACTTATATATGGTGTTGTTCCTTATCTAATTGTTGACATGTTTGTATTATATACTCCGTATTAAAACATGTTACTTTCTCCATGGTTCTAAATTAACATAATTGCTTGCTTTTATATTTTGTTAATATTTTCGATTATTTAACGATTTATATAGTAAAATCCGTTTGATGATAAATGTTGTCAACAGAATTTGGCACAAATTTATTGAATAGGTATACGTGAGGCATATGTAAAAACCTATTAGTGGTTGTAAATAGAATTGATCTATTTTCAATTTAAAATTTGTATTTTACTGTTTGCATATTACATACGGGTTACCGTATTTAATTTATGGACTGAATTGTGAAACCTAATGTTCTGATTGATTAACATATTTGTGGATTTAATCTGTGGACTGAAATAATTTGTGATTCATCAAGTTCTTTCAAAGTTCAATGTTGTTTCACTAATTTTCTTCTACTTCATAACGTGGTTCTTTCTCATGTTGAGAAACTTGGAAAAGACGTTCTTTTGCCTAACCACATTGAACCTTGCGAGGTTCTTAACTAAAACCGCTTCATGATGCGGTTCTTACTCAAGCTGAAAAACCTGAGAAGTTCACTTATGTAAACTTTAAGCGTTGGCATCAAAAGATGTTCTTTTGTCTGACTACGCTGAACCTAGTGAGGTACTTGACTGAACCTTGCGAGGTTCTTGGTTGAACCACTCCCCAAGTTAAATGAAAGGGAAGATGATACTCAAATTGTGAGCGCAATTAAAGTTTGGAATCATTTGAATTCTTTGTGCGTAACTATTTCTTGAATACATAAACATCTTATTTAGCTTTACAAATAAGTCCCAAAAGAAAAGAAAACGAGAGTGAATTTGTTGAAAAATCTTGATTAAATAAACCATGAGCTACCTTGAGACTTGAATGGTTTGAATTTTCTAAGATGCCTAGCTTGTTATGTATCACTCATAAATAAATAATTTTAGACCATAACGCATATGTTTATTAAGTGTTATCTTTTATGTACTTCAAATTGTAACTTGTTTGCAGGTAATATAATTTGATTATCTTGCTGAAATATAACTCATTATTTGTTTATCTTATTTAAATGTTTTAGTATGAATCCTTCTGAAATACAACATCAATTAAATGGTAAAGATCTATGTATTATAGATAGTGATAACATACACACTATGATCAAATCTAAGAAATATTTCATTGATTTAAATCAAATGAAGGAATTATAAATACTATATCATGTCTTGCAAACTTGATATAAAGAACGAAAAAGGCAAAAATTCATATTATCAAATGGTACGAATTTTCTGATAAACAATACCTTGTTTTCTCCCAAATCAAAGAGAAATTTGTTAAGTTTCTCTGATATATATCATAATGGATATGATTATCAGTCAATGATAACCGGAAATGAAAAATATCTATGTAGCACCGAAAAGCGCAGCGCATATGATTAAAAGTACATATGATGAAAAGCGCATATGATGAAAAGCGCAGCACATATGATTAAAATGATATATGATAAAAAGCGCATATGATGAAAAGCGCAGCGCATATGATTAAAAGCGCATATGATAAAAAGTGCATATGATGAAAAGCGCATATGATGAAAAGCGCAGCGCATATGATGAAAAGTGCATATGATGAAAAGCGCATATGGTGAAAAGCGCAGCGCATATGATTAAAAGCGCATATGGTGAAAAGGATATATGATGAAAAGCGCATATGGTGATTAATGAAAAAGCACATATGGTGATTAATGAAAAGCACATACGGTGATTAATGAAAAAGCACATATAGTGATTAATGAAAAAGCACATATGGTGATTAATGAAAAGCACATATGGTGATTAATGAAAAACACATTGAGAAAGAATCACCAATGTTTCTTGAAAGAATTCAAGATGATATATATGAGGACATGCAAATTTACATGCTGCGATATTATTTCGCATCAGACCAAGTGCAAGTCATAAAATATTCCCCCTACAACTTGCTTTTGGTCAAGAGCCAAATATTTCCCATCTTAGAACATTTGGTTGTGCAGTGTATGTTCCAATTGCGACACCACAACGTACAAAAATGGGTCCTCAAAGGAGGTTGGGAATATATGTTGGATATGAAACATCTTCAATATTAAGGTATATTGAACCTATGACAGGTGACGTTTTTACAGCACGTTTTGCTGATTGTCATTTTAATGAAACATTGTTCCCTAGATTAGGGGGAGAAATGAAAAATAAAGAAAATGATGTTTCATGGTGTGAACCTCAATTAAAGTATCTTGATCCTCGCACAAAAGAATGCGAGACAGAAGTTCAAAAGATAATGCATATACAAGAACTTGCAAATCAATTGCCTGATGCATTTACAGATACAAAAACGGTGACAAAATCATATATACCAGCAGTAAATACTCCAGCTCGAATTGAAATTTCAAAAGCTGGCAATAACGTCACTCATGAATCTTTGCCACGTCAGAAACGTGGAAGACCAATTGGTTCAAAGGATAAAAATCCTTGAAAAAGAAAATCAGCTGATAATGAAGTAAAAGAAAGTGTTCAAGAAGAACCACAAATCAGTACTCCTACTGCAGAGGAGATTGATGATGTCAATACAGAAATTGCAATCAATTATGCATATTCAAAAATATTATGGAACCGAAATGAAATGAAAAATCTTGATGAGAAATTTTCATTTAATGTTGCATATGACATCATGAATAATGATGATGATCCAGAACCAACATCTATGGTTGAATGTCAAAATAGACATGATTGGGCTCAATGGAAAGAAGCAATACGAGCTGAATTAGAATCACTCAATAAAAGAAAAGTTTTCGGATCCATCATTCTCACTCCTAAAGATGTGAAACCTATAGGATACAGATGGATTTTTGTCCGAAAAAGAAATGAGAAAAATGAAGTTACAAGGTATAAAGCTAGACTTGTAGCTCAAGGTTTTTCTCAAAGACCGGGAATTGATTATGAAGAAACTTATTCCCCTGTTATGGATGCAATTACTTTTAGGTACTTAATCAGTCTGGCAGTTTCTAAAAATTTAGAAATGCATCTCATGGATGTTGTGACTGCTTACCTATATGGATCACTTGATAGTGATATATATATGAAGATACCTGAAGGATTTAAGGTACCAGAAGCATCAAATGCAAAACCCAAAGAAATGTATTCGATTAAATTACAAAGATCTTTATATGGGTTAAAACAATCGGGACGTATGTGGTATAACCGATTAAGTGATTACTTGATAAGCAAAGGGTATACAAATAACCTTACTTGCCCTTGTGTTTTCATTAAGAAAACAACATCCGGATATGTGATCATAGCTGTTTATGTTGATGATCTTAACATCATAGGTACAAATAAAGAGATCTATGAAGCCATTCAACTTCTAAAGAAAGAATTTGAAATGAAAGATCTCGGAAAAACCAAGTATTGCCTTGGTTTACAAATTGAGCATATGCCTAATGGTTTACTTGTACATCAAACAACATATACTGAAAAGATTTTGAAACGTTTCAATATGGACAAGGCAAAACCATTAAGTACTCCTATGGTTGTTAGATCACTCAATGTTGAAACTGATCCATTTCGTCCCTGTGAAGATCATGAAGATATTCTAGGACCAGAAGTACCATATCTTAGTGCAATTGGAGCTCTTATGTATCTTATAAATTGTACAAGACCTGACATTTCTTTTACAGTTAATTTATTGGCAAGGTTCAGCTCTGCTCCTACCAAAAGATACTTGAATAAGATCAAACACATATTTCGATACCTTCGAGGAACTACTGATTTAGGATTATTTTATTTTAACGAATCAAGACAAGTTTTGGTTGGTTATGCATATGCAGGTTATTTATCTGATACACATAAAGCTAAATCTCAAAATGGATATGTATTCCTAAATGGAGGTACTGCAATATCATGGCGTTCTCAAAAACAAACACTTGTTGCAACATCATCGAATCATGCCGAAGTGATTGCATTACATGAAGCTACTCGGGAATGTTTTTGATTGAGATCAATGAGACAACTCATTACTGATTCTTGTGGACTAGAACGCGATAAAAGTCCAACAACTATCTATGAAGATAATGCAGCTTGCATAGCACAGATGAAAGAAGGGTATATCAAAAGTGACCGAACAAAACACATACCTCTTAGATTCTTCTCATACACTCAAAATCTCATTAAGGCCAACCAGATTGAAATGAGATACGTTCAATCAACAACTCTGCTGATCTTTATACCAAAGCACTGTCAACTGCTATTTCCAGAACACACGTTCACAATATTGACATGAGTCAAGTTCAAAAGATGTGACGACTCATTGATGTCTACTTGAGGGGGAGTCAACCTTATACTGCACTCTTTTTCCCTTAGCTAAAGTTTTTATCCCACTGGGTTTTTCTTTAGCAAGGTTTTTAACGAGGCAGTACAAGTTGTTCGCTACTAAAATTGTCATCCAAGGGGGAGTGTTATAATACATCAATTGTTAAAGTAGAAGTCAAGAAATGGTGGCTAACAATTTTATATAATTCACAAAAGTCAAATATGTAACACTCTTTGTAGTATAAATATGCATCAATATGTACAAGATAAACACACCATTCTAATATACTTACAACAAGTATTATACTTCTTTCTCTCCATTATCATCTTTGTTCTTACACTTCATTATTAGTATTCTTAATCAAGAATCAAACCACTAAAGGTAGTTATAAGCCTACTGAATTATAACAATAATAATAATAATAATAATTATATTGAATAGACGGTGTACAGACAAATTCATATCCCATCACATTAAACTTTGTCTGACACGTTTCCTAAATTCCCTCCATAAACTACGGGATCTTCTGTACTATATACAGGTATTCTATGTAATTAGAATATCATCCGATATCCGAAAATCATTTCGTATCGAAACCCTTTATCTAACCGTGCATGATGAATTCTGCAACTAGTTCAAGCTCCTCGGATTCGAAAACTATTCCGATATGAATTACCATTCAAGCTTCGAAAGCAGTGTAATCGGAATGGACCAAGCAGCCATCCCCAATTCATCTGATGGGTTCGTAGTATACTAAATCATTGGAGACAAGAAGAAGGTGATCATTTCCATCAACCGAATTCACCTCTTGACGAAGAATCTTAAGCACTTATCGGCAAATCTGTTCGTAATATTATTTCCTCTCTCATTTTCAGAGTATCTCGTCATGACTATATACTATCTCGAATTTTAGATCTGATTCATCCGCTCGTTCTGGCCGAAAATCATCCCGGAGTAATAGAAGAAGTCAACGAGCTTCGCGCTCGGATAGTGACTTTGGAAAATATGGTGCAAAACGTACCAGCTTCAGTAATGTCACCAGCATCAACAGTACCATTACCACCAACAACAACATTCGCATCACACGTCTCGACATCACAATCTATACCTCGAACATCAACATCATACGCACCATAGATACCAAGGAGTACCAACAACAATGAACGATGAAGTATTGATCCATAACTTCATTAATATTCTGCGAAGAATATGTGGTTCCTAATAGTTTTAGAGATTACTTATTCTAGCTCAAACCGAAAATCATACGAGTTTAATATCATATTAACTCATTAAATTCATGATTAAATCTGAAGAAAATATATATGTATATATATTCTCATAAAGATTGTAATTAAAAGTTTTTTTTGTACAAACTGTTAATGGTGAAAATATTTTAACGGGTAGGTAATACCCGAGGAATATTTAGTTTTCACATTAAAAATTACACTGTACATTCTTCAATTCAGATTCAGCGGTCAATAGTAATACTGCTCACATCAGCACATATACGTATCCGTTCACCAAAGAACAACTATTTTCATTCAAATTTAATTTCATAATTCGGATTTTGACCGATCAAAATTCAAGTCAAGATTTAACAGAAGACATCACTTTTAGATTCCTACATCATTCAAAGCTATACTTTGAATTCAAAACTGTGCCAGATCCATTGGCGTGTTATTACCGAAAATAACTTTACATTACCTTTCCAAAATTAGTCAATTTTGTCACAGCTCCAGCAAATTAACTTCAACTTTCATTCGGATTAGCCTTATTATAACTTTGATATATAAGTTGCCACTTGATTACATCCTAAACAATCATTCGTATCTTAACGAATACAATCAGCGTTTAATCATCTAAAAACACGATTCTCCTGAAACCACCTCGGATTGATAATCGACGATTCAGATATGGCTGCATTAAATGCAGAGGAAACAGTAAAATTGTAGATGACCTAAATGGCCAAGAGTTTGATGATAAATAATGGAGTGTTGGGAACGCTCGATAGAGAATTTGGTACTGAAAAAAAAAAGAAAAAAAAAGGATTGAGCTAACCATGAAGGAGACCAAGGCCAAATACAAGGACCAAACCCTATATTCAAAGAATCCAGGTAATTATGGATCCGATGAAATCTTTAGAGAATATCTAGCTCCGTAGTCATGTTAAAATCTTGCGAAAAATTTTTCTTCATCAACCTTCGAATCTAGAAATTCCAAAATATCATCATAAATATCTTCGATATTTCTGAGGATATTTTCATAAATATTCTTGTCCGAAATTATCTATCTCTTCGTGTTTTCTGTATTCCATTATATTGGAAACTTCTGTAAAAATCTAAGTATAAATTATGAATGAATTGTGGAGAAGTGTTGGGAATTGAAGCATGGGTTAGTATAATATAATGACGCCCGGCCAACGTGATTATATTACAGTAAGACGTGCTGAGTTTCTAATGGAACGTGATAAGGGATCACAGATCATACCTTTATCATGAACCATGTTACATAACTCTTTCATTCTACTTAACCTCTGAACCTATCAAGAAAATATATTCTTGATAGTACCATCCTCAGGAATTCTGGTAATTTGACAAATCAAATCGTGCTGATACATTCCTTTCTGCTTGGAATACTATAATCATTCGAAACTCCTTACTTAAGAATTCTGAAACATTACTCGCTTTACTAGAAGTCGAGCAGAGAATAAAAAGGCAAAGCTCCGAAACATAAGGGAAGATATAAAACTCGACAACAACACATGAAATCACAAACCGTGTACATTAATACGAATAGCAATATAAAGACACGGGAGTATGATAAACACAATTACCCCAAGAGCGAAGTAGAAATAAACAGATTCCTCCGGTGGTAAATGGAAAAGAAGAATGGCAGATACGATAGTCAGGAAAATATCAAGAATCAGAACTGGATGGAGCATTTCCACAATCTTTGAAGGTATGAATTGAGTAAGAAAATATAGGAGTCGTGAAAATAATGGAAAGGAAGAGTTTAATTTATAATGGAAATATCAGACAGAGTAATCGAGGCAGATCACCGTATTTAATTATAGAGATCTTAATTTTCTTACTCGCCGAAGAATCAAATCTTTTAGATTTCGAAGATTTTCTGTAAATTCCTTGAATCCCGAAAATTAACCGTGTCTACTCAAAAGTTAAGACGAATCTCTATTTCTTTATTTCAATCTTTCGTGACAGCTTCACTCGTACGCTTCACTTAAGAGAATCGTTTTGTCTATATTAACTGATAATGATAAAATTCTATTTATCAACCCATATTCGTCATAAAAATATTTTTTTTTTGTTAGCCATGACGATCTCGATCAAATTTCGGGACGAAATTTCTTTAACGGGTAGGTATTGTGATGACCCGGAAAATTTCGACTAATTTTAAACCAAACTCTCGATACGATTTAATATTTTTAACGCGATAAGAAAAGTCTGTTTGTGATGCTCCGTACAAAACCATCATGTACGAATCATCAACAACATGATCATTACAAGATTAAGTACTATATGCGTTTTCAAAAAGAGTTTGCATTCATAAATAAAGTGATGTCTAAACCAACATCGAATGTTTTACAATCTAAAAACATGCTTCACTAAGTAGAAGCAAATAATAAGTGTATGTGACCACAACGGTCGTTACAAGTCATAGTTCAAAAGTACTAATGTTTGAATGCAAAATAAAGTAGTTCATGCGATAGCAACTCTAAGCAGCGGGTGTCTACAGCACGACTAGTACACAGCGGAAGCTAACCTCAAGCACCTGAGAAAAACATGCTTAAAAATGTCAACACAAAGGTTGGTGAGCTATAGTTTAAGTATAACAGTAAGTAAGGTAGGCCACGAGATTTTAGTGCTACAAAGAGCGTTTCAAAATAGTATGATAAAGTATATGTTTACCGTGGACACTTGGTAACTAACTTAACGTTTATACCCCCTGAAAGTACACTTGGCAAGTGCATATGTCTACGAAGTATTAAACACTCATTAAATGCTAGCGCGACTAGCCCGAGTGGGGATCTTAAACCCTATGGATCCATATCTAAGATTCGCGTTCACCGGTTCAAAAACCAATGACTAAACGTTACCGAGCTAAAGGGAATGTTTCTGCCGTTATATAACCCACACATATATAAGTTTAAGTACTCGTGCCTAGTATGTAAAACATAAAATCCGCATGTATTCTCAGTTCCCAAAATAAGTTAAAGTAAAAAGGGAATGCTATAACTCACAATGATAATGTAGTCGTAAAGTCGGTTCGGAAAAGGTGTGCAAGTAATCGGTCCGAAAGTCCTCAACCTAAGGCAAATAGTACTAAGTCAGTAAATCGTCTTAATAGTTTAAAAGTATGTAAATAAGGTCTTAAGGGTCATCATCATTCATCATCAAACAAAAGGCGTAAAGTAAGTTTCGTTTATGAAAGTAGTTTAAAACAAAAGCTGACTTTGATCAGTCACCACGGCCTCTAACCTTACTAAATTAAGGTGAGACCAGTGGCCATGCCTCCGTATATGAGTCCTTTAAGTGTGGTAAAATTTACAGAAGCAAACTCGTCTTTGTTTAACCGTGGTGACAGTTTAAGTGCGAGTAGGTCTGAAATTTCTGCACAACGTTAAAAGGACCTGGTGACGATCAGAGGGCCATAAATCCTAAACCGTAACTCGGATGAAGACGAGTCTTAAATGAAAAGTTATCTACTTGAAAAGAGGTATTTGAAAATCATAACCACAACAGCCCAGGTCTACTGTTCTGTTACAGAATCACCAAAACAGTAGGTATAAGACAGAAAGCAGTAAAATAATGGGTTCCGGTGGGTTTGGTGTTTGACGTTCATCATGGTTCTCATCCTTGATGCCTATAGCTTCAAGTGTACAACTCATTGATGTGTTTACATCATATTTACCAAGTTTTGACCATCATAACCCTTGTTCAAGTCCAAGACATGTAGCACAACTTCACTTAAGAGTTGTAAGTGTTTTGATGAACCAAAGTTACATCAAGGTCTTAGATCTAACACATACATGAACTTTAAAGATATTAACAAGTTACAAACTTGAAAGTAAACTAACTAATCAAGATCTTAAGATGTAGAACATAGTTCTTAGTTTGATCTTGAAGATCCAAGACTCAAAAGTCTAGATCTAACATAAGTTTACAAAGTTATATTTAAAGAAAACTTATTTACATGTTCTTGAACTTTTAAGATAACTTTTAGTTCAAGATTAATGAGATCAAAGTTAACTAGTAACATTTGACCAATAATAACATAAATCATGAAATTAAAGTGCAAGTAAATGAAGTAAATAGCTAAGTAAACAAGTAATTAAGTTCATGGTTTGCATACTCTAAAGATTCAAGCCTAAGCTTGATCTTTAAGGAAAGTAAACTTTAAAGTTTATTTCATGAATCACAAGTATGCTTTCAACACATGAACTTACAAACTCTTGAAACAATATAAGTAGAACATAAACTAGTAAGTTTAGTTCTTGTGTTCTTGATAAATACAAGATATTATGAAGAATCAAACTAGTAAGTTTGATCTTGTAACTAGTAAAGAACAACTAACAATTATATGTAACAAACTAACAACAACAAGTAATCAAACTACAAGTAACAAAAGATGATGATGATTAAGTGATGTTTGGTTTCAGTTTTTACAAGAAATGAAGAAGAGAAAAAGAGTCCAAGTTACTTACAACAACTAGAGAGAAAAGAGAGAATGTTTGAGAGAAATTACAAGTATTTGTGTATGTGTTTGAATGAAGGATACAAGTGAACAAGTAGTAAGTAAAAAAAAAGAAATTTGCATCCCTCCATACCAAAAAGCTACGGCCAGCAGAAAACAAAGAAGGGGAGGGGATTAATTCAATGGTTTCTAGCATGTAAAGCTCATTAAAGTTGGTTACAAGGTGGTATGTGCATGGGGAGGAGAAGTAACAAGATTCCTAAGCATTAAACTAACTAGTTCATGTTCAAATGATACTTACAAGTAGTAGTAATAGACTAGTTAGTCCAATAAGGTGTAGGGTGGGCTTATAAGCCCAAATCCATGAGTCCATTAACATAAAACAAGTCCAAGTTCCATTAATTAACAAATAAATCCAATTAAAGCCCATGTAATTAACTGAAAGCCTTAGTTAATTAAAATGATTAATAAAACTAATCATGAATGTAAATAATACTCTAAAAATATTATCCGTGTAAGTTCCGGGTGTCACAAAGACGTTTCGGGCAATCAAAGTCAAGTTCGGCCAATCATGGCAACATGTAAATGTAATAACATACATTCGTTTTATCACACGTATTAATAATAATAATTATTAATAAATAAACGTTGAAAAATCCAGGGTCGTTACATTACCCACCTGTTAAAGAAAATTTCGTCCCGAAATTTAAGCTGAGGTAGATGGAGGAGTCGGGAAAAGGTGAGGATACTTCCGCATCATTTGATCCTCTCGCTCCCAAGTAAACTCAGGTCCTCGTTTGGCATTCCATCGTACTCGTACAACCGGAATCTTGTTGCGTTTCAAAGTTTTGATCTCACGATCCATAATTTCAACAGGTTCCTCCACAAAGTGGAGTTTGTCATCAATCGTAAGTTCTTCAAGTGGTATGATAAGTTCAGGTGCAGCAAGACACTTTTTCAAGTTTGACACGTGGAAGGTAGGATGAACTGAGCTCAATTATGCTGGTAGATTCAAACGATATGCAACGGGTCTAACACGTTCCAAGATTTCAAAAGGACCAATGTACCGTGGGTTTAACTTTCCACGTTTTCCAAAACGAATCACACCCTTCCAAGGTGCAACCTTTAACATTATACGATCACTAACGTTGAATTCAAAGTCTTTACGTTTAAGATCGGCATAACTCTTTTAGCGATCACGGGCAGTCTTAAGTCTAGCTTGAATCTGAGCAATCTTCTCCATCGTTTCATGGACTACCTCGGGTCCGGTGATTTGCTTTTCGCCCACTTCGGCCCAACAAATAGGAGAGCGGCACTTACGGCCATACAATGCTTCAAAAGGTGCAGCATTAATGCTAGAGTGATAACAGTTGTTGTACGAGAATTCGGCGAGTGGCAAATGTCTTTCCCAAGCCTTTCCAAAATCTATGACACATGCACGTAACATGTCCTCCAAGGTCTGAATCGTTCGTTCACTTTGCCCGTCAGTCTGAGGATGATAAGCAGTACTCATGTCAAGACGAGTTCCCATGGCTTCTTGCAAAGAACGCCAAAATCTAGAGGCAAAACGGGGATCGCGATCTGAGATGATCGATAAAGGTACACTATGACGAGATACAACCTCCTTGATGTATAATTGAGCAAGTCTCTCCATTGTATCAGTTTCCTTCATCGCTAGGAAGTGTGCAGATTTGGTAAGGCGGTCAACAATAACCCAAATAGTATCGTACCCGCCCACCGTCTTTGGCAGCTTAGTAATGAAATCCATCGTGATCCTTTCCCACTTCCATTGTGGGATCTCCGGCTGTTGAAGTTGTAGTGACCGGGACTTTTCCATGTTTATATATATTAATTGAGATTGATATTTACATGATTAAATTTTTCCAACATGTTAAGCAATCAAACTTGTTAAGACTTGATTAATTGAAATAGGTTTCATATAGACAATTGACCACCCAAGTTGACCGGTGATTCACGAACGTTAAAACTTGTAAAAACTATATGATGACATATATATGGTTATATATATAGTTAACATGATATTATGATAAGTAAACATATCATTAATTATATTAACAATGAACTACATATGTAAAAACAAGACTACTAACTTAATGATTTTGAAACGAGACATATATGTAACGATTATCGTTGTAACGACATTTAATGTATATATATCATATTAAGAGATATTCGTACATCATAATATCATGATAATATAATAATTTAAAATCTCTTTTGATATTATAAACATTGGGTTAACAACATTTAACAAGATCGTTAACCTAAAGGTTTCAAAACAACATTTACATGTAACGACTAACGATGACTTAACGACTCAGTTAAAATGTATATACATGTAGTGTTTTAATATGTATTCATACACTTTTGAAAGACTTCAAGACACTTATCAAAATACTTCTACTTAACAAAAATGCTTACAATTACATCCTCGTTCAGTTTCATCAACAATTCTACTCGTATGCACCCGTATTCGTACTCGTACAATACACAGCTTTTAGATGTATGTACTATTGGTATATACACTCCAATTATCAGCTCTTAGCAGCCCATGTGAGTCACCTAACACATGTGGAAACCATCATTTGGCAACTAGCATGAAATATCTCATAAAATTACAAAAATATGAGTAATCATTCATGACTTATTTACATGAAAACAAAATAACATATCCTTTATATCTAATCCATACACCAACGACCAAAAACACCTACAAACACTTTCATTCTTCAATTTTCTTCATCTAATTGATCTCTCTCAAGTTCTATCTTCAAGTTCTAAGTGTTCTTCATAAATTCCAAAAGTTCTAGTTTCATAAAATCAAGAATACTTTCAAGTTTGCTAGCTCACTTCCAATCTTGTAAGGTGATCATCCAACCTCAAGAAATCTTTGTTTCTTACAGTAGGTTATCATTCTAATACAAGGTAATAATCATATTCAAACTTTGGTTCAATTTCTATAACTATAACAATCTTATTTCAAGTGATGATCTTACTTGAACTTGTTTTCGTGTCATGATTCTGCTTCAAGAACTTCGAGCCATCCAAGGATCCATTGAAGCTAGATACATTTTTCTCTTTTCCAGTAGGTTTATCCAAGGAACTTAAGGTAGTAATGATGTTCATAACATCATTCGATTCATACATATAAAGCTATCTTATTCGAAGGCTTAAACTTGTAATCACTAGAACATAGTTTAGTTAATTCTAAACTTGTTCGCAAACAAAAGTTAATCCTTCTAACTTGACTTTTAAAATAAACTAAACACATGTTCTATATCTATATGATATGCTAACTTAATGATTTAAAACCTGGAAACACGAAAAACACCGTAAAACCGGATTTACGCCGTCGTAGTAACACCGCGGGCTGTTTTGGGTTAGTTAATTAAAAACTATGATAAACTTTGATTTAAAAGTTGTTATTCTGAGAAAATGATTTTTATTATGAACATGAAACTATATCCAAAAATTATGGTTAAACTCAAAGTGGAAGTATGTTTTCTAAAATGGTCATCTAGACGTCGTTCTTTCGACTGAAATGACTACCTTTACAAAAACGACTTGTAACTTATTTTTCCGACTATAAACCTATACTTTTTCTGTTTAGATTCATAAAATAGGGTTCAATATGAAACCATAGCAATTTGATTCACTCAAAACGGATTTAAAATGAAGAAGTTATGGGTAAAACAAGATTGGATAATTTTTCTCATTTTAGCTACGTGAAAATTGGTAACAAATCTATTTCAACCATAACTTAATCAACTTGTATTGTATATTATGTAATCTTGAGATACCATAGACACGTATACAATGTTTCGACCTATCATGTCGACACATCTATATATATTTCGGAACAACCATAGACACTCTATATGTGAATGTTGGAGTTAGCTATACAGGGTTGAGGTTGATTCCAAAATTTATATAGTTTAAGTTGTGATCAATACTGAGATACGTATACACTGGGTCGTGGATTGATTCAAGATAATATTTATCGATTTATTTATGTACATCTAACTGTGGACAACTAGTTGTAGGTTACTAACGAGGACAGCTGACTTAATAAACTTAAAACATCAAAATATATTAAAAGTGTTGTAAATATATTTTGAACATACTTTGATATATATGTATATATTATTATAGGTTCGTGAATCAACCAGTGGCCAAGTCTTACTTCCCGACGAAGTAAAAATCTGTGAAAGTGAGTTATAGTCCCACTTTTAAAATCTAATATTTTTGGGATGAGAATACATGCAGGTTTTATAAATGATTTACAAAATAGACACAAGTACGTGAAACTACATTCTATGGTTGAATTATCGAAATCGAATATGCCCCTTTTTATTAAGTCTGGTAATCTAAGAATTAGGGAACAGACACCCTAATTGACGCGAATCCTAAAGATAGATCTATCGGGCCCAACAAGCCCCATCCAAAGTACCGGATGCTTTAGTACTTCGAAATTTATATCATATCCGAAGGGTGTCCCGGAATGATGGGGATATTCTTATATATGCATCTTGTTAATGTCGGTTACCAGGTGTTCACCATATGAATGATTTTTATCTCTATGTATGGGATGTGTATTGAAATATGAAATCTTGTGGTCTATTATTATGATTTGATATATATAGGTTAAACCTATAACTCACCAACATTTTTGTTGACGTTTTAAGCATGTTTATTCTCAGGTGATTATTAAGAGCTTCCGCTGTCGCATATTAAATAAGGACGAGATTTGGAGTCCATGCTTGTATGATATTGTGTAAAAACTGCATTCAAGAAACTTATTTTGTTGTAACATATTTGTATTGTAAACCATTATGTAATGGTCGTGTGTAAACAGGATATTTTAGATTATCATTATTTGATAATCTACGTAAAGCTTTTTAAACCTTTATGATGAAATAAAGGTTATGGTTTGTTTTAAAATGAATGCAGTCTTTGAAAAACGTCTCATATAGAGGTCAAAACCTCGCAACGAAATCAATTAATATGGAACGTTTTTAATCAATAAGAACGGGACATTTCAGTTGGTATCCGAGCGTTGGTCTTAGAGAACCAGAATTTTGCATTAGTGTGTCTTATCGAGTTTGTTAGGATGCATTAGTGAGTCTGGACTTCGACCGTGTTTACTTGAAAAATGATTGCTTAACAAATTTTGTTGGAAACTATATATTTTTAACATGTGAATATTATGTGATATATTAATCTCTTAACGCGTTTGATATTATGTGATAGATGTCTACCTCTAGAACAAGTCCCATTGACTCACCTAATAATAATGAAGAGTCAAATGTAAATTGGAATGATTCGTGGACTGATTCACAAGTTCCCGAAGAGGAACCGGAAGAAGAGTCGGAACCGGAAGAAGAATCGGAACCGGAAGAAGAATCGGAACCGGATGAAGAAATAGAACCGGTGGGGGGAAATAATAAAACGGTTAAGTAAAAGAAAATCCTCAACCAACCGACCAAGGTTAATTATGGTCAATGGTGTTTCCGCCAAGGAAGCAAAATATTGGGAGGATTACCAATTCTCCGATGAATCGGATTCCGACGAGAATTCCGATGATGTTATAGAAATTACCCCAACTGAATTTAAAAAGGCAAAAGAAAATAATAAGGGAAAGGGCATAAAAATAGAGAAATCTAATTCCAACCCCGATGAACTTTATATGTATCGTCAACCCCCGAAGTCCTTAAGTTGTAACAATGACCCGAGAACCTCTAAACCACCAAGTTTTTCTAAACCAATGTGGATTACGACGGCTCGTATTAGGGGAACATCATATATCCCTAGAAACTTGGGAAAACGAACCAAAACCGAAGAAGAAGAAACGAGCGAGTCGGAATAAGATAGTTGTATTCGTGTGGTGTAATATATGTAATATAGTGTGCTTATGCTTTATGATATATGTAAAAATTGCTTGTATTAATAAGTATTTTTTTTATGAATCTAACTCTTGTCTATTTTACAGTTTAAAAACACAAAATGGATAGACAACCCAATATTTTAAGAGACCTACCCGGAGACATGATTGATGAAATCTTGTCTAGAGTTGGTCAGAATTCTGCGGCACAACTATTTAAGGCGAGATCAGTTTGTAAGACATTCGAAGAAAGTTCCAAGAATGCCTTGGTTTATAAAAGGCTTTCGTTCGAAAGATGGGGGATATCACATTGGGAAATCCATAAGTTACGATGTGTTTACTTTGACGCATATATTGCGGGGAACCCAAATGCTATTTTACGCAATGGGTTAAGAAATTATTTTGACTCAATATATTCGAATATTGGACTTCGTGATTTAGAAAAAGCGGCTAACATGCAACATAAAGAAGCATGTTATGCTTACGGATTAGTAATGTTCGCTTCTCACCAAAGTGAGAACAAGAACATCGGGCCACAACTATTAAACAAAACGTTCCCACAAGTGACGGAGTTGGTAATTGGGGTAAGAAATGAGGTTTTTAGATTGTTACGGGACTGTTGGACATTACGTAACCCTCGCCCCTTTGACGACGTTACAACACGCTGTCTTATCAACGGCCATAATGGTTATGTTCCACAAGACCAAGGATGGGAAGTAATCCTAGTAAAACCAGAATGCATGACTTGTTTCTGGACGTATGAATTACGTGTCTTTATTGCCTTTGCTGAACGACTTGTGTACTAGCTAGAATTATCTTCACAACCATCTTGTATCAAATTTATTGTGTGCTATATTTCATGCTATATGTAAAATAAGCGGTATTGTAAGTTTGTAAAATATTGTGTAAAAGTTTGAACGCGAAATATTATTATAATCAGTTTTTCATATAGAATTGTAGTAGTTGAATTGTATATTAGCTACTAAGTATGAACTTAACGGGTAGGTACTACCCAAATTTAAACTTATAAAACGCTAATATGAAGAAAAAGCTTTTATAAATGAGTTCATATTATGCTACGAAATACTATTAACTACTCTTAAGATTCTGTATGATTAACTTGTTCCATTTGACTATTTTGAAGAAAATGGCACCGACTACTAAACACACCGTGAATATGAATGAAGAGGAATTCCGTACTTTTCTAGCTTCATACATAGCCGCAGTACAGGCTGCGCTACATACCAACAATAACCTTGGATCTAGCAGTACAGGAAATCGTGTAGGATGCACCTACAAAGAATTTACTGCCTGCAAACCTTTGGAATTTGATGGAACCGAAGGACCGATCGGATTGAAACGGTGGACCGAGAAGGTCGAATCGGTGTTTGCCATAAGTAAGTGTACCGAAGAGGACAAAGTGAAGTACGCTACGCATACCTTCACAGGTTCTGCATTAACATGGTGGAATACCTATCTAGAGCAAGTGGGACAAGACGATGCGTACGCACTACCGTGGTCAGCATTCAAGCACTTGATGAACGAGAAGTACCGTCCCAGAACCGAGGTCAATAAGCTCAAGTCAGAACTTAGAGGGTTACGAACCCAAGGATTTGATATTACCACGTACGAAAGACGATTCACAGAATTGTGCCTATTGTGTCCGGGAGCATTCGAAGATGAGGAAGAGAAGATCGACGCGTTTGTGAAAGGATTACCGGAAAGAATCCAAGAAGATATAAGTTCACACGAGCCCGCCTCCATACAACAGGCATGTAGAATGGCTCACAAACTAGTGAACCAGATTGAAGAAAGAATTAAAGAACAGACTGCTGAAGAGGCCAATGTGAAGCAAGTCAAAAGAAAGTGGGAGGAAAACGGTGATAAGAATCACCAATACAACAACAATAGCAGTTACAACAATAATCGCAACAATTATCCCAACAATCGCAACATCAATCGCAACTACAACAAACGGCCCAACAACAACAACAACAACAACAGCAGCAACTACAACAATCATCCCAACAACAATAATAACCGCAACAACAACAACAATCAGAAGCAGCTATGCCAAAGGTGTGAAAAGTATCACTCGGGGTTCTGCACCAAATTTTGCAACAAGTGTAAAAGAAATGGTCATAGCGCGGCGAAGTGTGAGGTCTACGGACCAGGGGTTAATAGAACGAAAGGAACAAATGGTGTCGGAACGAGTAATGGCGGAGCAAGTAGTGTCGGAGCAAGTTATGCCAATGTAGTTTGTTATAAATGTGGAAAACCGGGCCACATTATTAGAAATTGCCCGAACCAGGAGAACACGAATGGACAAGGCCGCGGAAGAGTTTTCAATATTAATGCGGCAGAGGCAAAAGAAGACCCGGAGCTTGTTACGGGTACGTTTCTTATTGATAATAAATCTGCTTACGTTTTATTTGATTCGGGTGCGGATAGAAGCTATATGAGTAGAGATTTTTGTGCTAAATTAAGTTGTCCATTGACGCCTTTGGATAGTAAATTTTTACTCGAATTAGCAAATGGTAAATTAATTTCAGCAGATAATATATGTCGGAATCGAGAAATTAAACTGGTTAGCGAAACATTTAAGATTGATTTGATACCAGTAGAGTTAGGGAGTTTTGATGTGATAATCGGTATGGACTGGTTGAAAGAAGTGAAAGCAGAGATCGTTTGTTACAAAAATGCAATTCGCATTATACGAGAAAAAGGAAAACCCTTAATGGTGTACGGAGAAAAGGGCAACACGAAGCTACATCTTATTAGTAATTTGAAGGCACAAAAACTAATAAGAAAAGGTTGCTATGCTGTTCTAGCACACGTCGAGAAAGTACAAACTGAAGAAAAGAGCATCAATGATGTTCCCATTGCAAAAGAATTTCCCGATGTATTTCCGAAAGAATTACCGGGATTACCCCCACATCGATCCGTTGAATTTCAAATAGATCTTGTACCAGGAGCTGCACCAATAGCTCGTGCTCCTTACAGACTCGCACCCAGCGAGATGAAAGAACTGCAAAGCCAATTACAAGAACTTTTAGAGCGTGGTTTCATTCGACCAAGCACATCACCGTGGGGAGCTCCTGTTTTGTTTGTCAAGAAGAAAGATGGTACATTCAGGTTGTGTATCGACTACCGAGAGTTGAACAAACTTACCATCAAGAACCGCTACCCACTACCGAGAATCGATGACTTATTTGATCAACTACAAGGCTCGTCTGTTTATTCAAAGATTGACTTACGTTCCGGGTATCATCAAATGCGGGTGAAAGAAGATGATATTCCAAAGACTGCTTTCAGAACACGTTACGGTCATTATGAGTTTATGGTCATGCCATTTGGTTTAACTAATGCACCAGCTATGTTCATGGACCTTATGAACCGAGTGTGCATTTTGGTTGGAAGAAGTTCAATTCCTCGGTCACATAGTGAACAAAGAAGGTATTAAGGTGGATCCGGCAAAGATAGAAACTGTTGAAAAGTGGGAAACCCCGAAAACTCCGAAACACATACGCCAGTTTTTAGGACTAGCTGGTTACTACAGAAGGTTCATCCAAGACTTTTCCAGAATAGCAAAACCCTTGACTGCATTAACGCATAAAGGGAAGAAATTTGAATGGAATGATGAACAAGAGAAAGCGTTTCAGTTATTGAAGAAAAAGCTAACTACGGCACCTATATTGTCATTGCCTGAAGGGAATGATGATTTTGTGATTTATTGTGATGCATCAAAGCAAGGTCTCGGTTGTGTATTAATGTAACGAACGAAGGTAATTGCTTATGCGTCTAGACAATTGAAGATTCACGAACAAAATTATACGACGCATGATTTGGAATTAGGCGCGGTTGTTTTTGCATTAAAGACTTGGAGGCACTACTTATATGGGGTCAAAAGTGTTATATATACCGACCACAAAAGTCTTCAACACATATTTAATCAGAAACAACTGAATATGAGGCAGCGTAGGTGGATTGAATTATTGAATGATTACGACTTTGAGATTCGTTACCACCCGGGGAAGGCAAATGTGGTAGCTGATGCCTTGAGCAGGAAGGACAGAGAACCCATTCGAGTAAAATCTATGAATATAATGATTCATAATAACCTTACTACTCAAATAAAGGAGGCGCAACAAGGAGTTTTAAAAGAGGAAAATTTAAAGGATGAAATACCCAAAGGATCGGAGAAGCATCTTAATATTCGGGAAGACGGAACCCGGTATAGGGCTGAAAGGATTTGGGTACCAAAATTTGGAGATATGAGAGAAATGGTACTTAGAGAAGCTCATAAAACCAGATACTCAATACATCCTGGAACGGGGAAGATGTACAAGGATCTCAAGAAACATTTTTGGTGGCCGGGTATGAAAGCAGATGTTGCTAAATACGTAGGAGAATGTTTGACGTGTTCTAAGGTCAAAGCTGAGCATCAAAAACCATCAGGTCTACTTCAACAACCCAAAATCCCGGAATGGAAATGGGAAAACATTACCATGGATTTCATCACTAAATTGCCAAGGACTGCAAGTGGTTTTGATACTATTTGGGTAATAGTTGATCGTCTCACCAAATCAGCACACTTCCTGCCAATAAGAGAAGATGACAAGATGGAGAAGTTAGCATGACTGTATTTGAAGGAAGTCATCTCCAGACATGGAATACCAATCTCTATTATCTCTGATAGGGATGGCAGATTTATTTCAAGATTCTGGCAGACATTACAGCAAGCATTAGGAACTCGTCTAGACATGAGTACTGCCTATCATCCACAAACTGATGGGCAGAGCGAAAGGACGATACAAACGCTTGAAGACATGCTACGAGCATGTGTTATTGATTTCGGAAACAGTTGGGATCGACATCTACCGTTAGTAGAATTTTCCTACAACAACAGCTACCATTCAAGCATTGAGATGGCGCTGTTTGAAGCACTTTATGGTAGAAAGTACAGGTCTCCGATTTGTTGGAGTGAAGTGGGGGATAGACAGATTACGGGTCCGGAGATTATACAAGAAACTACCGAGAAGATCATCCAAATTCAACAACGGTTGAAAACCGCCCAAAGTCGACAAAAGAGCTACGCTGACATTAAAAGAAAAGATATAGAATTTGAAATTGGAGAGATGGTCATGCTTAAAGTTGCACCTTGGAAAGGCGTTGTTCGATTTGGTAAACGAGGGAAATTAAATCCAAGGTATATTGGACCATTCAAGATTATTGATCGTGTCGGACCAGTAGCTTACCGACTTGAGTTACCTCAACAACTCGCGGCTGTACATAACACTTTCCACGTCTCAAATTTGAAGAAATGTTTTGCTAAAGAAGACCTCACTATTCCGTTAGATGAAATCCAAATCAACGAAAAACTTCAATTCATCGAAGAACCCGTCGAAATAATGGATCGTGAGGTTAAAAGACTTAAACAAAATAAGATACCAATTGTTAAGGTTCGATGGAATGCTCGTAGAGGACTCGAGTTCACCTGGGAGCGTGAAGATCAGATGAAGAAGAAATACCCGCATCTATTTCCAGAAGATTCGTCAACACCTTCAACAGCTTAAAATTTCGGGACGAAATTTATTTAACGGGTAGGTACTGTAGTGACCCGGACTTTTCCATGTTTATATATATTAATTGAGATTGATATTTACATGATTAAATTTTTCCAACATGTTAAGCAATCAAACTTGTTAAGACTTGATTAATTGAAATAGGTTTCATATAGACAATTGACCACCCAAGTTGACCGGTGATTCACGAACGTTAAAACTTGTAAAAACTATATGATGACATATATATGGTTATATATATAGTTAACATGATATTATGATAAGTAAACATATCATTAATTATATTAACAATGAACTACATATGTAAAAACAAGACTACTAACTTAATGATTTTGAAACGAGACATATATGTAACGATTATCGTTGTAACGACATTTAATGTATATATATCATATTAAGAGATATTCGTACATCATAATATCATGATAATATAATAATTTAAAATCTCTTTTGATATTATAAACATTGGGTTAACAACATTTAACAAGATCGTTAACCTAAAGGTTTCAAAACAACATTTACATGTAACGACTAACGATGACTTAACGACTCAGTTAAAATGTATATACATGTAGTGTTTTAATATGTATTCATACACTTTTGAAAGACTTCAAGACACTTATCAATATACTTCTACTTAACAAAAATGCTTACAATTACATCCTCGTTCAGTTTCATCAACAATTCTACTCGTATGCACTCGTATTCGTACTCGTACAATACACAGCTTTTAGATGTATGTACTATTGGTATATACACTCCAATGATCAGCTCTTAGCAGCCCATGTGACTCACCTAACACATGTGGGAACCATCATTTGGCAACTAGCATGAAATATCTCATAAAATTACAAAAATATGAGTAATCATTCATGACTTATTTACATGAAAACAAAATAACATATCCTTTATATCTAATCCATACACCAACGACCAAAAACACCTACAAACACTTTCATTCTTCAATTTTCTTCATCTAATTGATCTCTCTCAAGTTCTATCTTCAAGTTCTAAGTGTTCTTCATAAATTCCAAAAGTTCTAGTTTCATAAAATCAAGAATACTTTCAAGTTTGCTAGCTCACTTCCAATCTTGTAAGGTGATCATCCAACCTCAAGAAATCTTTGTTTCTTACAGTAGGTTATCATTCTAATACAAGGTAATAATCATATTCAAACTTTGGTTCAATTTCTATAACTATAACAATCTTATTTCAAGTGATGATCTTACTTGAACTTGTTTTCGTGTCATGATTCTGCTTCAAGAACTTCGAGCCATCCAAGGATCCATTGAAGCTAGATCCATTTTTCTCTTTTCCAGTAGGTTTATCCAAGGAACTTAAGGTAGTAATGATGTTCATAACATCATTCGATTCATACATATAAAGCTATCTTATTCGAAGGTTTAAACTTGTAATCACTAGAACATAGTTTAGTTAATTCTAAACTTGTTCGCAAACAAAAGTTAATCCTTCTAACTTGACTTTTAAAATAAACTAAACACATGTTCTATATCTATATGATATGCTAACTTAATGATTTAAAACCTGGAAACACGAAAAACACCGTAAAACCGGATTTACGCCGTCGTAGTAACACCGCTGGCTGTTTTGGGTTAGTTAATTAAAAACTATGATAAACTTTGATTTAAAAGTTGTTATTCTGAGAAAATGATTTTTATTATGAACATGAAACTATATCCAAAAATTATGGTTAAACTCAAAGTGGAAGTATGTTTTCTAAAATGGTCATCTAGACGTCGTTCTTTCGACTGAAATGACTACCTTTACAAAAACGACTTGTAACTTATTTTTCCGACTATAAACCTATACTTTTTCTGTTTAGATTCATAAAATAGGGTTCAATATGAAACCATAGCAATTTGATTCACTCAAAACGGATTTAAAATGAAGAAGTCATGGGTAAAACAAGATTGGATAATTTTTCTCATTTTAGCTACGTGAAAATTGGTAACAAATCTATTCCAACCATAACTTAATCAACTTGTATTGTATATTATGTAATCTTGAGATACCATAGACACGTATACAATGTTTCGACCTATCATGTCGACACATCTATATATATTTCGGAACAACCATAGACACTCTATATGTGAATGTTGGAGTTAGCTATACAGGGTTGAGGTTGATTCCAAAATTTATATAGTTTGAGTTGTGATCAATACTGAGATACGTATACACTGGGTTGTGGATTGATTCAAGATAATATTTATCGATTTATTTATGTACATCTAACTGTGGACAACTAGTTGTAGGTTACTAACGAGGACAGCTGACTTAATAAACTTAAAACATCAAAATATATTAAAAGTGTTGTAAATATATTTTGAACATACTTTGATATATATGTATATATTGTTATAGGTTCGTGAATCAACCAGTGGCCAAGTCTTACTTCCCGACGAAGTAAAAATCTATGAAAGTGAGTTATAGTCCCACTTTTAAAATCTAATATTTTTGGGATGAGAATACATGCAGGTTTTATAAATGATTTACAAAATAGACACAAGTACGTGAAACTACATTCTATGGTTGAATTATCGAAATCGAATATGCCCCTTTTTATTAAGTCTGGTAATCTAAGAATTAGGGAACAGACACCCTAATTGGCGCGAATCCTAAAGATAGATCTATCGGGCCCAACAAGCCCCATCCAAAGTACTGGATGCTTTAGTACTTCGAAATTTATATCATATCCGAAGGGTGTCCCGGAATGATGGGGATATTCTTATATATGCATCTTGTTAATGTCGGTTACCAGGTGTTCACCATATGAATGATTTTTATCTCTATGTATGGGATGTGTATTGAAATATGAAATCTTGTGGTCTATTATTATGATTTGATATATATAGGTTAAACCTATAACTCACCAACATTTTTGTTGACGTTTTAAGCATGTTTATTCTCAGGTGATTATTAAGAGCTTCCGCTGTCGCATACTTAAATAAGGACGAGATTTGGAGTCCATGCTTGTATGATATTGTGTAAAAACTGCATTCAAAAAACTTATTTTGTTGTAACATATTTGTATTGTAAACCATTATGTAATGGTCGTGTGTAAACAGGATATTTTAGATTATCATTATTTGATAATCTACGTAAAGCTTTTTAAACCTTTATGATGAAATAAAGGTTATGGTTTGTTTTAAAATGAATGCAGTCTTTGAAAAATGTCTCATATAGAGGTCAAAACCTCGCAACGAAATCAATTAATATGGAACGTTTTTAATCAATAAGAACGGGACATTTCAGAAGTAAACCAGAAGGTCTCTGATGCTCGGCTTTAACCTTTGAGCAAGTCAAACACTTACCAACATAAGTCGCAACGTCCTTCTTAAGATTCGACCACCAATACTGTTCTTTAAGGTCGTGGTACATCTTGCCCGCACCGGGGTGAATCGAATATCTTGATTTGTGTGCTTCATCAAGTATAAGGTTCCGTAGATCTCCATAAAGAGGTACCCAAATTCTTCCGGCATAACATCGGAGTCCAGACTCCCTAACCTCGAATCGAGAGACAAGTATGTTCAAATATTCGTGAGATATGTTCTCCTCCTTGAGAGCCTCATCTTGGGCTACTCTGATCTGGCTGTTGAGGTTCGAATGGATGGTGATGTTCAGAGCCCGAACGCGAAGAGGTACCGTCCTCTCCTTTCGACTCAAAGCGTCAACTACAACATTGGCCTTGCCAGGGTGATAACGGAGTTCACAATCGTAGTCATTGAGCATCTCTATCCATCGACGCTGTCTCATATTCAGTTGCTTCTGATCAAAGATGTGCTGGAGACTCTTGTGATCGGTGAAGATAGTGCTCTTAGTTCCATACAAATAGTGTCTCCACAGTTTGAGTGCAAAGACAACTGCTCTAAGTTCAAGATCATGCGTAGTGTAGTTCCGCTCGTGGATCTTCAGTTGTCGGGACGCATAGGCAATAACCTTTGAGCGTTGCATCAGTACACAACCAAAACCACTCTTCGATGCATCACAATAAACAACAAAGTCGTCACTGCCTTCGGGAAGCGATAGGATAGGTGCGGTGGTTAACTTCTTCTTTAAAGTTTGAAATGCTGATTCGTGTGCGGGTTCCCAAATGAACTTCTTGCCCTTGTGAGTCAGTGCGGTCAAAGGACGCGCAATCAAAGAGAAACCTTCGGTAATAACCGGCGAGACCTAGGAATTGGCGAATATGCGTCGGAGTAGTGGGGGTCTCCCACTTGCTGATGGCTTCAATCTTGGTGGGATCAACTTTGATACCCTGGTCGCTCACGACATGACCCAGAAATTGAACTTCCTTCAACCAAAATTCACACTTGGAGAATTTGGCGTAAAGTTGCTCTTGTCTCAAGAGTTCAAGTACTAGTCGGAGGTGTTGTTCATGCTCTTCTTCGCTCTTAGAGTAGATGAGGATATCATCTATGAAGACGATAACAAACTTATCCAGGTACGGCTTGCAGACATGATTCATGAGATCCATGAATACGGCAGGTGCATTTATCAAACCGAATGGCATCACGAGAAACTCATAATGACCATAACGAGTTCTAAATGCAGTCTTCATTACATCGCTTTCTTTCACCCTCAACTGGTGATAACCGGATCGCAAATCGATCTTTGAGTAGACGCTCGATCCTTGTAGTTGGTCAAAAAGATCATCAATTCGTGGAAGAGGATACCGATTCTTGATTGTCAATTTGTTGAGTTCACGGTAGTCGATACACATATGGAAGAATCCATCCTTCTTCTTCACAAACAACACAGGTGCGCCCCAAGGCGAGAAACTTGGTTGGATAAATCCTCGGTCAAGTAATTCTTGTAGTTGACTCTGTAATTCTTGCATCTCAGAAGGTGCGAGTCTTTAAGGTGCGAGTCTTTAAGGTGCGCGAGCTACAGGTGCAGCTCCTGGCACTAAATCAATCTGAAACTCTACTGCTCTTTGCGGCGGCAATCCAGGCAATTCCTCTGGGAAGACATCGTAAAATTCGTTCACAATTCGAACGTCGTTCACGCTCTTCACCTCAGTTTCTACCGCTTTCACATGTGCTAGGACAGCAAATCATCCCTTCTTCATAATCTTTTGCGCTTTCACGCAGCTAATGAGGTTCAACTTCGAGGTACATCTCTCTCCATAGATAACCAGTGGTTCGCCGTCTCCTTATGGTATGCGAAGTAATTTATCTCCACAGATAATATCAGCCTTTATCTTGCTCAACCAATCCATACCGATGATCACGTCAAAACTTCCCAATTTGATAGGTATCAAATCAATTTCGAAATCTGCACCAGCTATGTTGATAATAGCTCCACGACTAATATGGTCAACCTTTTCAAGTTTTCCATTGGCGACCTCGACAAGCATACTCTCTTTTAACGGGACTAATGACCAATTAATCTTATTGCAAAAATGTCTACATACATAACTTCTATCCGCACCAGTATCAAACAAGACAGAAGCTAAAAGATTGTTGATTTTGAATATACTTGTCACCAAGTCGGGGTTTTCGCGTGCGTCCCTTGCATTAACGTTGAAAGCTCTAGCGCGGGGTGGTCTACCATCCTTTCGCTTGTTTGGGCACGCATTTCTGAAATGGCCCGTCTTTCCGCATTCGTAAAACTTCCTCGGCCTTGTGGGGTTCGGCTTCCCATTCAAAGTGGTGACCTTGCAGTCTTTTCCAACATGCCCAGACCGTTGGCACTTCTCGCAGACAACATTGCAATACCCAGTGTGGTGTTTGTAACACCTCTTGCACTGAGGTAGGGTTCCCTTGTAGTTCGGGTTAGAGTTGGTGTTGTTGTTGGGGTTGGGGTTTCCAGCGTTGTTGTTTCCCCTGAAACCCTCATGTCATTTCGCCGGGTTCTGTTCATAGTTTCTTCCCTTGTTGTTGTTGTTGTGGTTATCCCATTTGCGTTTCTCACTAGTACCCGCTTCAGACTTAGTTTTCTCCGGTTCATCAATGGTTATTTGATTCATTAAAGTATGCGCCATGCGCATCGCTTCGGGAACATTCGGTGGTTTGGACGATGTGACATTTCCTTTGATGGACTTAGGGAGTCCCCAGAAGTACCTTTCCATTCGTTTGAATTCCGGGGTGACCATTGTCGGACACATAAGAGCTAACTCAAGAAACCTCCTGTTGTAACCATCAAGGTCGTTCCCAACGGCCTTTAACTGCATAAATTCGATTTCCATCTTCTGGATTTCGGTTCTCGGACAATACTCCTCAATCATAGCAGCTTTGAATTCCTCCCATGGCGTAGCATACGCCTCATCAATGCCTTTCGCTTGAGCTAACGTGTTCCACCACGTTAGCGCGCCGTCAGATAGCGTGCACGAAGCAAACTTGGTCTTGTTGTCCTCCGAACAGTTGCTAACTCGGAATACTGATTCAAGTTTCTCGAACCATCTGGTGAGACCAACCGGTCCCTCGGTTCCACTGAAGTTATGTGGTTTGCAGCTCTGGAATTCCTTGTAAGTACACCCATTTCGAACGGGTTGAATAACCGGTGGTGGTGGCGGTGGAGCTTGGAGGTTTCTTTCTGCTAGGGCTGCGGCTACACATTCTTGGATCATCTCTTCAATTTGAGCAGCAGTAGGTGTGGATCGACCGTTAGCCATGATGTTCTATACAAACATTTTGACTCAAGTCAAAATCCAGCATTTAATATATAATAATATAGTGTATAACAACCAACATGTAAACAGCACAACACATGTTAATTAAGTAACTCAAGATGATACAAGTACCGCAAAACACCATACAGTAACGTAAGTAGAACACTTGTGCAAAAAAAGTAACATCACAAGGTTTCCATTCATTAATAATAATAAGTTTCATACATCTGAATAAGTTCGTACAATACATAAGTGAAATATGAAACTACAACTAGATTACATCATGAAATCTAATACAAAAGGTCCTACGGTGAAGGTGGGTGTAGAATGTCTAAAGCCTGAGCCAACTGCTCCTCGAGCTCAGTAACCCGAGCTCGGAGGATTCCCACCTCCCTTGTCAATTCCTCGACTGTGGGAGATGGTAGGACAGGTGGTGCTGGTGGTGCTGGTGGTGCGGGTGGAGCGGGTGGAGCGGATGGTGCTGGTGGAGTGGGTGGTGCTGACCGCACGAAACGGGGTGCAGATGTCCCGGCTCCAGAAATAGTCAGCACGTAACGAGGTGCCTTACGTATGAGTGGGTCGGCAGGGTACGGCACAAGCCGCTTACGGGCAGTAACCCTCCGACGCCGACCAAAAGCGTCAGTGAAAGCACGACCTCCATTCACCCCTGGAATAACGGTGCCATCAGGACGGTACCGCTTCTTCGGCGGGGTGGAGGGTGCCTGTATAGGTATATCAGCAGGGTCCTCATCGTCACTAGAGTCTGATGAAGAATCATCTGATGAAGAATCGGCGGATGATGAGTCATCCGAATCATGTGGTGGTGACACGGGTGGCTGAACTGGCAGTCCGAAGGCGGCCAACATCTCTCTGTGTCTGAATGGCGGAATCGGCACTAAACGTCCATCTAGAGCGCGTCGGCACGGCATGCGCATATGGTTACGGAATGGCCCTTCCCCAAACTCCGCGGGGATCACAACACCACCGATGCGGGGCTGTGACTCCAAGGGTCCGGGAGCAGACGGAGCTAGAATCTCCGTAGGGCTCACATGTCCATCAGAAGTAGCCATTGGTGCAGGCGGCTGGCTGCTAGTCCCGGAAGATGAAGTGCCGGGGTCACTCGTGCGTATCGGGATCGGTGGATCAGCAACGGTGGCAGGTGGAGTAGCTGAAGAGTCTAAACTGCCCAAAACGCTAGCAGGTGGTACATCCGACATCTGAACAAGGAAAATAAATTTTCCATGTCAGTAAGTCATAAAGCAAGCACGTATTAGGCCAACAGTTTAAATCATGTATAACAATAAGTAGCATGGCAATAACAGCATATCGTACAAAGGTAGCATGCAATCGAAAGCAAGTAATAACATGCAGTAGCGAAATCATGTAGTAGCATACGGCATATAGCAGTAACAGTAAGCAGCAGCATGCAGTAAGTTCAGCGGAAACACGTAAACTAGCAAGTTGTAGATTAGTCCTATTAGTGAATCCTACTCGGGTCGGTCTTAGACTCACTAATGCAACCTAATTCCCTACAACCAATGCTCTGATACCAAATGTGATGCCCCGTACAAAACCATCGTGTACGAATCATCAACAACAGGATCATTACAAGGTTAAGTACTATATGCGTTTTCAAAAAGAGTTTGCATTCATAAATAAAGTGATGTCTAAACCAACATCGAATGTTTTACAATCTAAAAACATGCTTCACTAAGTAGAAGCAAATAATAAGTGTATGTGACCACAACGGTCGTTACAAGTCATAGTTCAAAAGTACTAATGTTTGAATGCAAAATAAAGTAGTTCATGCGATAGCAACTCTAAGCAGCGGGTGTCTACAGCACGACTAGTACACAGCGGAAGCTAACCTCAAGCACCTGAGAAAAATATGCTTAAAAACGTCAACACAAAGGTTGGTGAGCTATAGTTTAAGTATAACAGTAAGTAAGGTAGGCCACGAGATTTCAGTGCTACAAAGAGCGTTTCAAAACAGTATGATAAAGTATATGTTTACCGTGGGCACTTGGTAACTAACTTAATGTTTATACCCCCTGAAAGTACACTTGGCAAGTGCATATGTCTACGAAGTATTAAACACTCATTAAATGCTAGCGCGACTAGCCCGAGTGGGGATGTCAAACCCTATGGATCCATATCTAAGATTCGCGTTCACCGGTTCAAAAACCAATGACTAAACGTTACCGAGCTAAAGGGAATGTTTCTGCCGTTATATAACCCACACATATATAAGTTTAAGTACTCGTTCCTAGTATGTAAAACATAAAATCCGCATGTATTCTCAGTTCCCAAAATAAGTTAAAGTAAAAAGGGAATGCTATAACTCACAATGATAATGTAGTCGTAAAGTCGGTTCGGAAAATGTGTGCAAGTAATCGGTCCGAAAGTCCTCAACCTAAGGCAAATAGTACTAAGTCAGTAAATCATCTTAATAGGTTTAAAAGTATGTAAATAAGGTCTTAAGGTTCATCATCATTCATCATCAAACAAAAGGCGTAAAGTAAGTTTCGTTTATGAAAGTAGTTTAAAACAAAAGCTGATTTTGATCAGTCACCACGGCCTCTACCCTTACTGAATTAAGCTGAGACCAGTGGCCATGTCTCCGTATATGAGTCCTTTAAGTGTGGTAAAATTTACAGAAGCAAACTCGTCTTCGTTTAACCGTGGTGACGGTTTAAGTGCGAGTAGGTCTGAAATTTCTGCACAACGTTAAAAGGACCTGGTGACGATCGGAGGGCCATAAATCCTAAACCGTAACTCGGATGAAGACGAGTCTTAAACGAAAAGTTATCTACTCGAAAAGAGATATTTGAAAATCATAACCACAACAGCCCAGGTCTACTGGTCTGTTACAGAATCACCAAAACAGTAGGTATAAGACAGAAAGCAGTAAAATAATGGGTTCCGGTGGATTTGGTGTTTGATGTTCATCATGGTTCTCATCCTTGATGCCTATAGCTTTAAGTGTACAACTCATTGATGTGTTTACATCATATTTACCAAGTTTTTACCATCATAACCCTTGTGCAAGTCCAAGACATGTAGCACAACTTCACTTAAGAGTTGTAAGTGTTTTGATGAACCAAAGTTACATCAAGGTCTTAGATCTAACACATACATGAACTTTAAAGATATTAACAAGTTACAAACGTGAAAATAAACAAACTAATCAAGATCTTAAGATGTAGAACATAATTCTTAGTTTGATCTTGAAGATCCAAGACTCAAAAGTCTAGATCTAACATAAGTGTACAAAGTTATATTTAAAGAAAACTTATTTACATGTTCTTGAACTTTTAAGTTAACTTTTAGTTCAAGATTAATGAGATCAAAGTTAACTAGTAACATTTGACCAATAATAACATAAATCATGAAATTAAAGTGCAAGTAAATGAAGTAAATAGCTAAGTAAACAAGTAATTAAGTTCATGGTTTGCATACTTTAAATATTCAAGCCTAAGCTTGATCTTTAAGGAAAGTAAACTTTAAAGTTTATTTCATGAATCACAAGTATGCTTTCAACACATGAACTTACAAACTCTTGAAACAATATAAGTAGAACATAAACTATTAAGTTTAGTTCTTGTGTTCTTGATAAATACAAGATATTATGAAGAATCAAACTAGTAAGTTTGATCTTGTAACTAGTAAAGAACAACTAACAATTATATGTAACAAACTAACAACAACAAGTAATCAAACTACAAGTAACAAAAGATGATGATGATTAAGTGATGTTTGGTTTCGGTTTTTACAAGAAATGAAGAAGAGAAAAAGAGTTCAAGTTACTTACAACAACTAGAGAGAAAAGAGAGAATGTTTGAGAGAAATTACAAGTATTTGTGTATGTGTTTGAATGAAGGATACAAGTGAACAAGTAGTAAGTAAAAAAAGAGAAATTTGACTCCCTCCATACCAAAAAGCTACGGCCAGCAGAAAATAAAGAGGGGGAGGGGATTAATTCAATGGTTTCTAGCATGTACAGCTCATTAAAGTTGGTTACAAGGTGGTATGTGCATGGGGAGGAGAAGTAACAAGATTCCTAAGCATTAAACTAACTAGTTCATGTTCAAATGATACTTACAAGTAGTAGTAATGGACTAGTTAGTCCAATAAGGTGTAGGGTGGGCTTATAAGCCCAAATCCATGAGTCCATTAACATAAAACAAGTCCAAGTTCCATTAATTAACAAATAAATCCAATTAAAGCCCATGTAATTAACTAAAAGCCTTAGTTAATTAAAATGATTAATAAAACTAATCATGAATGTAAATAATACTCTAAAAATATTATCCGTGTAAGTTCCGGGTGTCACAAAGACGTTTCGGGCAATCAAAGTCAAGTTCGGGCAATCATGGCAACATGTAAATGTAATAACATACATTTGTTTTATCACACGTATTAATAATAACAATTATTAATAAATAAACGTTGGAAAATTCAGGGTCGTTACACTGTTAGGTTGAGTCTCAGAAATTTTGAACTGTTTTCGACCATTCTCGACGATTCACGAACAACTGTTTGTAATTAGATATGTATGTATATGTATATATACATTAATAAACTGTTATATGATTTAGTTGTTATGTAAAATAATATGCAATATAATTAAACTTATCATAAAGTATATATATATATATATATATATATATATATATATATATATATATATATATATATATATATATATATATATATATATATATATATATATATATATATATTAATCATAAATCAATATCTATTAAATTGAATGTACAAATGAATAAAATAAACAATTACATGATATAAACTTAAATTCTCAATTTAAGTTAAAGAATGTAATTTAAAAACTAATAAACATTAAAAAGTTAAATAAGTGTACTAATTAGTTAACATATTTTGTTTCTTCTCTTTTCTTGATTGATTCCCGTCTCTAATCTTGGTACATAACAAATTAAAATCACGGGATGATTAGCTATTAAAATTTTGAGTTGTATTATTATAAGAAAAGTGACTGCCTTTGTAATTAAACATGTGGGAGTTAGGATTCTTCAAGTAAAAGTGTCACTGTTATTAATTGATCTTTACTATTCTTTATTGATTGCCATTTGTCGTTAATTGATTGAAATCTGCTGTCTTAAAAATCAATTCAGTTGAATGTTCCTTTCAACTTTATATTAATTTCTGATATCCACTATATATCTCTGACTATATACGCATATTGACATGCACATCCACAAGCACAGACCAAAAACCTCATTTTCATTCTTTCTTTTGACAACCACACATACATTTATCATTCTTTTACTTTTGCAAACCCATTTCCATCTTTATTTTTTCTTTTTTTGAATCATCACCACCCTAACCAAACCACCTTCGCATGAATTTTTTTTTCTTTCTTCCTTCTCACGACAATCACAAGAACCCACCAACAATAAACAGTTTCCTCCATCATCGAGTCATGCTACTACATCTCATGTTTCGTTTGATTTACAACCCATTTAAACCGTCACCAATGAAACCACCTTGAAACTCATCATCTTCGATCACGTCTTCAACAAACCCACGAACCACCATGAATCACCACCGCAAACCAAAATTTTGGTCGTTTAGGCCAATTTGTGTGTACACCTAATTGTAGATTTGGTCAAGTAAGAAAAGTGTTAAATGAGTTATAGTTGAGGGGTTATAGTTGTAACTATATAGTCCGTTTCGAGTATAGTTAGTTGTGTTGTGTTCGTAAAATTATTTCGAATTGAACGGTGGTGTCGGGAAAATTTATCCAATGGCGAGCGAGAAGATACGTCCCGTTTAAAATGTGGGTGGAGTTAGTTTAATTTTTTTTTTTAATTAAAATTATAGATTTACCTTTTGACCCCTGTTTAGGGGTGAGAAGTGTTGCGTTGTGTTCGTAGAATTATTTGGAGTTGAACGGTAACATCGGTATAATTTAATTCGCGGCGAACGGGAAGATACGCCCGGTTAAAAATATGGGTGGAGTGTATTTAGGTTTTTTTAATAAAATTGTAATTTTACAATTTGTAATTTCTTTATCTTCTGTTGGAATAGCAAAAACTAAAACCAACACCATCACCATCACCAAACCGTCGCCAGTACACTTCATCACCTCAAATAGTTCATGAAACTCACTTGCACATACAACTATTATCGAACACCACAACCATTTTTTTTTTAACTAAGCGACCCTTTCTATTTTCTGTTACGATTAGTATCACCACCATCTTCAACCTTGAACTAAAACACCATTGATAAACACATTTATTTTCTCTCACTTCTCTCTCTATATTTTTTTTCTTTTCTTTTTTTTTTCGTGAACCAGACACCATGCGTAATATATATATATATATATATATATATATATATATATATATATATATATATATATATATATATATATATATATATATATATATATATATATATATTGTGTTTTTGGTTGCACTAGGACCGAACCCCAAACGAAATTGTTTGTGTTTTGCGTCGTTCTGACGCCAAACCAAGTCACCGCACTTGTAAGAGCGCGAACGCACACGCTGATTATAGTACTTTGCAATTTTTTGCTTGTTATTTGCTTCGTTGACAGCCGCAGAGAGTCTGCGCTCTTCCATCAAATTAAGATTTTCTCGCAAAGCTTCAGAGTTATTTTGCTCATTAAAATTTTGTATGCGGAACGTTGGTACCCCAATTTCTGCGGGTACAACAGCTTCTGATCCATAGACCAAACTGAACGGGGTCTCACCAGTGCTTGCTTTGGGTGTTGTTCTATGAGCCCATAAAACCTTCGGTAGTTCATCCACCCAACCAACGCGACCATGACCCAACCTAGCTTTGATTCCAGCTACTATATCCCGGTTGGTCACTTCGCACTGGCCATTCGCCTGCGGATGCGCAACAGATGTAAAAGTTTGCTTAATATTAAGCTCTGCGCACCAGCTGCGAAAAGGGTCACCCGCGAACTGCGTACCGTTATCACTAACAATTTCGTTTGGTATACCAAATCGACAGACGATGTCTTCCCATACAAAATTTCGCACCCTTTTTCCTGAAATTGCTGCCAGCGGTCTCGCTTCGACCCACTTTGTGAAATAGTCGATTGCAACAATCAAGAATTTGATGTTTCCTGCGTGTGCAGAATGTGCGTAAGGTACTGATGTGAGTAACATGTTTAGAAAATAAATGATAAAATTACCTCGGCCTTTTGGGAATGGTCCGACTATGTCGATTGCCCATTTGCAGAATGGCCACGGTGAGGAGACTGGTATCATCGGATGCGCAGGTGCTCTGCTAATAGGTGCATGTATTTGGCATGATTCACATTGCTTAACTATGCGCGCAATATCCGCGTACATGGTGGGCCAATAATATCCTAGTCGCATTATTTTTGACACAATGGACCTGTGCCCCGAATGGAGTGCGCATGCACCTTCATGCACCTCGCGTATAACTTCCTCTGCCTCTTTCGGGCCAATGCACCTTAAGTGCGGTCCCAAATAATTCTTTCGATATAGGACGTCACCCTCAAGGGCATACAGCGGTGCCTTAACGCGGACTTTCTTTGCATTAGCGGAATCCGCAGGAGATGTGCCATCCCGCAGAAAAGCCACAATGGGCGTCATCCATGTTGAGCTTGATTCCTCAACTGGTGCCACTAAAGGCATCATAACAATGGATTTCGCATTGAGTTCTTCTATTAGAACTTTCTTCCCCATATGATCAAAAGCCAAGGCAGCCAGTTTGCTTAGCGCATCCGCCTTCTTATTTTGCCCACGCATTACGTGAGAGATTTGAAAAGCTTCAAATTGGTCAGCGAGGTTGTGAACAAGCGATAGATATTGCTGCATGGCTATGTCATGCGCTTCGAAATCTCCGCTGACCTGACTGCATACTAGCTTTGAATCCACATATGCGTGCAAAATTTTAACATTTAACCTATGCGCAATGCGCATACCTGCTAACAGAGCCTCATACTCTGCTTCATTGTTCGTAACAGCAAAATTAAACCGCAGTGCGTATGTATGCTCTTCGCCATCTGGGCCTGTTAAAATTATACCCGCACCTGCACCAGATGCGCTGCACGCACCATCGGTGTACAATTCCCATGGTGACAATGTTGGTGCAGGTGGATCCTGATGTTCTGCTGACGCCTCGACATCCGCAGGTAATTCTGCTAGGTAATCAGCAAGTATTTGACCCTTAACCGCACTGCGCGAAGAGAAATTTATTTCATGTTCACCTAATTCAACTGCCCACTTAGCCATTCGGCCAGAAATCTCAGGCTTGTATAACACCTGAAAGAAAAATGATTGCGTTAGTCAATGCGTTAACCCCGGTCATTGCCGTAAAGTAGGTGTTTACCAACCTGTTTGATTGGTTGATCAGTTAGAACCACGATTGGATGTGCTTGAAAATATCAGCACAAACACCGCGCCGTATGGACCAGCACATATACAAGCTTTTCTATCGGTGAGTAGTTTACTTCGCTTGATGTCAGCGTCTTGCTTATGAAGTAGACCGGCATTTGCGTCTGAGAAAAACCTCAGTCGTTAAATTTCTGCGATATAAATAAAGCATGTAAATTAATAGATTACCTTTTCGCGATCCGCGATGAGGACTGAGCTAACAGCTTCCTTCGATGCCGCGAGGTACAGCGTTAGCGTTTCTCCTGATACTGGCGCAGTAAGTGCTGGTAATTCTGCAAGCACCTTTTTCATCTCCTGAAAGGCTGATTCCGCTTCCTGAGTCCATACGAAGTCTTTTTTCTTCAAACAATTTTTCAAAGTATTGAAGAATGGCAACTGTCGTTCTGCGGCTTTTGACAGAAACCGTGTGATAGCCGCAAGCTTCCCCGTTAGACTCTACACATCTTTCTTTGTCTTCGGAGATGGCAAATTATCAATGGCTTCAATCTTTTTGGGATTGGCCTTGATACCCCGCGCTGTCACCACATGACCTAAAAACTTGCCTTCCTCTTCCCCAAAACTACATTTTAGTGGGTTAAGCTTCATGTTGATCCTGCGCAGAGATGCAAACATTTCCAGGATGTCCGCGAGCATGTCTTCCTCGGTGTTACTTTTAATTACCAAGTCGTCGACGTACGCTTCAAGATTTCTACCGATTTGGTGCTTGAATGCTGCGTCAATTACACGCTGATAGGTCGCGCCAGCATTCTTTAAACCGAAAAGCATCTTCGTGTAACAATAAATACCCTGCGGCGTATGAAAAGCAGTCTTGTCCTCATCTTCCGCAGCCATTAAGATTTGGTGATAACCCTTGTATGCGTCCAGAAAACACTTGTACCTAAATCCCGATAGTGATTCTACCTTCCAGTCTATCTCCGGGAGAGGGTAGTTGTCCTTAGGACATGCCTTATTAATGTCCTTGAAATCAACGCACATTCGCCAGTTACCATCAGCCTTTTTTACCAACACCGGATTTGCAACCCACGTCTGATAACGCACTTCCCGCAGAATGTTTGCTTTGACAAGGTTGTCCACCTCTGCGCACAACCAATCACTGCGGTCTAGGGCGATATGCCGCTTCTTTTACCTAACGGGTGTCAATGATGGATTAACATTTAACTTATGTTCCGCAATATCCTGCGGAACCCCTGTCATGTCTGACTCACGCCATGCCAAAATATCTGCGTTAGCTGACAGTATTCCATGCAACTTGCCCTTCGTTTCGGCTGACAAGCCTGCGCCGATTTTAATTCGCTTATCCGGATGCAAGCGGTTTGCTATTACTGCACAGTTTGCAAGTTGCTCTCCTACGCTAGGAGCGCTTACAGACGCGACAGAGCAACACAGCTCGGTTGCTTGATGTGACGCAACTGTGGCAACGCCTCCTACTGTGGGAAACTTAACCAAACCTTGCACTACCGATGGGATGATGTTGAAACGCTGTATGAAGTTTCTCCCTAGAGTGCGTTATATCGTGAAGTTGAACGAACCACATAAAAATCGACCAATTCACGCCTGATCATCTGCGGGTTCCTGTCATCCGCAAGCTCTATCATTAATTCTATTCGGCCTAGCGGCCACGAGTTTTCTCCAGAAAACCCTGATAGCGTAATATCAGGCTGGCGTAACTGCGCTTTGACTTCTGCCAGAAGGAAACGATAACAATGCTCATACATAATATCGACACCGCTGCCAGTGTCAACATGTATGCGCTTAACCTGGATTCCGCAATCGGGGATGCGACACTTGATGATAATGGGCTCATTAATAGAATCAATTGACATTACATGAGGGAAAGTGATCGGGAGAAGCTCCCAATCCTGGTGATCGTTGTACTTTCTCCGCTTGCTGATTTTCTCTGCGTCAACCATGTTAATGGTTAAGTCGGCATTTTTCGCTTTTAGACTTCGAAGCCTCTTCTGCGGCCTTTCCCTTGTCCTTTTTAGGTGGTTTTAGATGATCCAATTTGCCCGCGCGAAGCGCTTCCAGAACCCGTTCCATCAAGTTTTTACACCGATTGGTGTCGTGACCATAATCGTCATGAAATTCACAATACTTTGTTTTGTCCCGCTTGCCAAATTCTGTAAGCGGAGTTGGAACCGCGAAGGTCGCGCATACTGGCTCCGTTGCCAAAATTTCCTTGGGCGTTTTGGACAAACTTTTGAGCAGCGCATAGTTCTGATTATTGATGCCGCGCTGATTATTGTTTCGATAATTGCCACTTGATTTCCCTTTATCATTCCTGATAGGACCACCGCTAGGATACCTTCCGCGAGAGTTGTTACCACGATTTTGATCGCGCGAACGATCATCATCGTCCTTCCTCTCGTTGCGTGAGCTAGCTGTTGGGATGTCATTATCTTCGCCACTCCGCATATAGTCGTGGCATTCATTAAGCGCCTCAGCATAAGTTGTTGGGACTGTATGGAGCAGACGCCTTACCAGTGTTGGATGACGTTCTGAGTTTATACCATGTATGAGTCCGGAAATTTGTTGCTCTAGTTTGAGATCTGGTATACACAGGCACTCATTAGTATACCTTGTGAGAAATTCGCCCAAAGATTCCTTGGACTTCTGCACGATGTCATGGCATTCAATGTGAGTGCGCTTGCGTGGTCTCTGATTCTGATATTGCAACAAAAACTTTGTCCGCAGATCCATAAACCCGGCAATACTACCCGCCGACAACTTATTAAACCACTCACGAGCAATACCCTGTAGTGTCATAGGAAATATCTGGCACGCAACCGGATCCACCCAGCCTTGAGTGCCCATTGCGCCTTCGAAACGCTGTAAAAAATCATCTGGATCGCTTAGGCCATTGTAAGTACCCAACGTGCTAGGTATCTTTGGTGCTGATGGAAACGGGTATGCGGATACATGCGGAGGAAACTTGTCAAAGGTAGTCGGTAGCTCGAAGGGTGGTTTAACAGGATCCCCTTTCAAGTTTGCAAAGAAACGCTTCATCATGTCCTGAACAAAGTCAGGTTGTGAAAATAAGTGAACCATATCAGGAGGTGCGGCCTGCATGAATTGGCTTGCAAGATTTGCCTGCCCTTGAACATTTTGCCAAGGTTGACCCTGCGTCTGCGGATATAACCAAGGCTGCTGCGTTGGAAAAGACGGATAACTTGAAGACGCAGAGTACACAGGTGGCTGTAAAGGAAGCGAAACCTGTGGCGCAGATATCTGCGAAACTTGAGGATACACACTTAAAAGCCCAACTGTATGCGATGTGCTTTGCTGCTGCGCTGTTATCGGCGCCCAATGAGAGTTTGCATCTGGGATGACACCAAATCCCCAACTATTAAGTAACGCCTGCGCATCCGCAGGAGTTAAAAATTGTGAAACTGGGCGCGGTGGTTGCCAAGGTTGCAACGGTGTAAATGACGAATTCTGCTGAATGCTCTGCGTATGCAGAGGTATTGAAACAGTGGTACTGTAAATAGGTACCTGGCCACAGCAAACCACATGCGGCCCCGTTGTTTCACCGCTAGTGCCTGCAAAGATGACCCTTGGATCCACTGACGAAAAGTCCAGCCGCGTGGTTGTGACTGGTGAGTTTGCTCTTGGCGGTGTAACCCCGTCTGAATATATCGGCTTGTACCTCTGAAAGGGTTCGCCGGATATAGGTGGAGGGTACATCGTGTACCCCTCCTGAATAGCGGCCCCCGTAGTCATAACCGGTGTCTGTTGACTACCAGACGGTGCATTCTGAACATCTGTTTGGGTATGTTCCGATGATTCCTCGGAAGTCATGATACTGTTAAAGAAAAAATTCAAAAATTTTGTAAATAACGAGTCATACAATTCAAAACCTTAAAAAGAAAAAGCAATTAAACAGTCTTGAATTAATTCGACTCTCAATAAAAGCACCACTTGATCATGCATATTTTAACCGTGGGGTTTAATATGCCTGCTCAATACATAAGGAGGGGTTTAAGGATCTTAGAACGTGGCCCTCCGGTCCGGCTACCGTGAATAACCCTGGCCGACATGATGATGTCGGCGGGGTGGCCAAGTGATTAAGTCCACCTCTGATAACGGTCGTCGATCAAGAGGCCCCAAATAAGGTCGTAGGTACTAGCTTACGAAAGACTAACCTGTTAACCTTGAAGAGATGCTGAATGATGCTGTTTTGCGTAATGTATCTCGTGTGCGATAGTTACGTAATATGCCGTGTCTGGTAAATGATGATTAGGGTTTGTATTTATAGGCGAACCCTAATTCTAGAACCATCCCAGATCACGTTAATCTCATCCATAACTGACTCCCCCGAATCACGGATATAATTATGGAAAAGATATTTACTTGACAGCTAAGCAACCGCCGTACCGGGAAAAAAGGAATCAGATACAATCCGCATACCGCATAGCGCACACAAGCACACGCATACGCACACTATTAAGCGCCCGCATGCATATAAGGTGCGCATGCGGGTTGCGGTATCATTATATATTTTTTTTTTCTGTTAGTCGACCAAAGTGGAAGACAGAAATGGAATATTTGGTTTCCTTTTTATAAAATAATTAGATAATAATTGATGATGAACTTTACAAGTTTCCCACTACAACCACTACAACTTGTCTAATTCCATCACCGACGGTTTTATTTTTATTGTATTTTTTTTTCTTTTCTCCTATTCTCTTATTTGGGTCGAGTTTGCTCTTTGTGGACTTTTGTTTAAGGGGTTTTCGCCACTTGGATTGTGAAGAAAGTTGGACCACGAATTAATAAGTCCATCGTCCTAGTTCTCCTATTCCTACTCGACAAACAAAGCAATTACACACCTCATTTAGTTGTTCATGATATTATTATAAAGTGATGATCATGACATATGATATTATGAAAATAATGATGATGTAAATGATTCGTGACGTTGATCAAGATATATGAAATCAAGATGATAATGGAGATGATGCTGTTGCACGATCTTGTTCCAACTCAAAACTCATACAGTTAGTAACTTGAGTTTTTTTTTTTTTAATCTTGGACTAAGGATAATTTTGGGCCGAGAACTCATATTTTTGTTTGTTGGGCCGCTACTTGTGAGTCTTTGTTTCCAATTTTCTGTTTATATTGGAGATTAAAAATGCGTAAGATCGTGATGCTTGATAAGGATTGATGATGACGAGGTGATACACTAATGAAGATGATGGTTTGATTACAAAGATGGAGGATGATGTTATATGATGGATAGATAAACAGATTTGGTCATAATAATTAATTAATTGTAGGGATTAAAACCAAAAAGAACTTACAGCTAAGTGGTTCCAGCCGTGTTTGTTGAGCGGGTGGTTAGAGGTTCAATCCCAGCTTTATACGAATTGTTTTTTAAAACAATAACCATTGGGCCACTTAAACTTATTTGGAATTGTTACTTGGGCTTGTTGATGGATTGCAAAAACTTGGGCTTCTCTATATCTAAATGGACTTCTAATATGGGTAATATTATTATCTATATCTAATATTTATTTTTATTACCAATATAATTATTATTACTATTGTTATTATAAGTATTATTATTATTATTATATTATTATTATTATTATTATTATTATTATTATTATTAATATTATTATAAGAATTATTAGTATTATCATTATTATTATCAGTAGTATCATTATTATTAACATTGTCATTTTTAGTATCATTATTATAGTTAATATATTATTATTATTATTATTATTATTATTATTATTATTATTATTATTATTATTATTATTATTATTATTATTATTATTAAAAATAAACATTATTTATATAAAAAGATGTATATTCATTTCATACGTCATAACTAAATTAATATTACATACTATTTTTTTTAAATAAAATGTTATTATCTATAAATATATAAAATAGTTATAATTAATCTAGTTATTACGATAACATATAAACTATTAAGATAACAAGTATATTAATATTAATAAATAAATTTGTTTGAATAATATTACATGTTTTAATATATATAACTGATATAGGTTCGTGAATCCAAGACCAACCCTACACTTGTTCTATGACGTCATATGTATTTTTACTACAAAATACAGTATGGTGAGTTCATTTGCTCCCTTTTACTCTTTACATTTTTGGGCTGAGAATACATGCAAATGCCTTATTAACTATTTTACAATATTTATATGCGTGAGTTCATTTGATTCCCTTTTACTCTTTACATTTTTGAGCTGAGAATACATGCAAATGCTTTATTAACTATTTTACAATATTTATATGCATGAGTTCATTTGATTCCCTTTTACTCTTTACATTTTTGGGACTGAGAATACATGCGCTACTTTTACAACTGCTTTATTAAATGCTTTTGAAATATATTTTGAACTGCGAATACATGAAATGCTTTTATAAATGTTTGACGAGATAGACACAAGCAAAACATTTCTCAAATGAATTATGTGGACGTGATAATTGCCACCATTGAATTATGTGGACATGATAATTGCCACAATTGATATGAATATTTTTCCTCTGATTATTATTGCTTGGTAACCTAAGAATTAGGGAACATCACTAATTTTGAGAATTAGTGCACGCCTAATTGACGCGAATCCTAAAGGTAGCTACCGGGTTTAACACCCTCACCCAGAATGTTCATTAGACGGAAGGGCTAGTGGGCGTGGTGTTTAGTACTTCGAAGTTTATATGATTATTATACAGACGAGATGTTCTGTTTTGGGGATATTATTATGCACATTATATGTTAAGGTCGGTTACCAAGCCAAGCTATGAAAGAAATGAAAAGTGAATGTTATGTATTGAGAGAATGATTTTATACACAGGTTATGTGTATGTTATTTTTGTGCACAAGATACGTGTACGGTTACTAAGATTTATGAAAGATGATTTCGTACACGAGAAATGTGTACTGTATTTAAAAGATATCGCATGTACATTACAGGTGGGTATAGGATTCGGGCCCATTTGTACCATGCAGGATTTAAATCTTGTGGTCTATCAAAATGATGAATTTTATTGTTTTATGATAAACCTATGAACTCACCAACCTTTTGGTTGACACTTGAAAGCATGTTTATTCTCAGGTATGAAAGAAATCTTCCGCTGTGCATTTGCTCATTTTAAAGACATTACATGGAGTCGTTCATGGCATTTAGACGTCAGTTTATCGTGATGGTATCAGATGTTATTGTATTCGTTCAGAAAGATTTTGGACGGGGTATGACAGAAAGGATCACTGAAATTTGATCTTTCAAAGAAACTCCTATCTATCAAAACCCTTCGCACTCCAGAAACCTCCAAATCACCATCTCTTCACGATTCAAGCTGAGTCCATAACTGAAAGTTCTCTCAAATAAGTGATGGAGATTTGAGTCTTGATCAAGCCTATGACGAAGAATGTGAGCATGACTGGCTACGAGCGATTTCATTTCTTATAACTATAGGATACCCGAAACACTTTAATGAATTGAGTGACCCGAGTGAGATAGCCTTAGTTATGTAACTCCTCTCATGCTTGCGGAAAAAGGGTTTGAGAATAACAAAAAGAATAAAACTAAGTTTTCACTCCTCCGTCTTGCGGAACAAAAACCACTTGATCACTACGAATAAAAGTCTTCGGTGTTTAAAATTTGAAAGTTTGTTTGAGGACAAGCAAAGTCTAAGTGTGGGATATTTAATATCGGCTAAAAAGTCATGTTTTTATCCCCGATAATGAGTCCCAAAGCATAAAGTTCAAAACTTTGTCGGCAAAATAATCGTTTTTTCGGTTAGATTTGTAGATAAAGTAATTACGAAGACGATGCTAGAAGAATCGAGAAAATCGGAGCTAAAACAAAGATTCTAGAGCGAAAACAGTGAAAGACAAGAAATCAAGTTACGATCCAGGGAACTAGGCAAGCCAAACGGCCTGCCAAACGGTCTGCCTGGCTTGCAAACGGCCTGCCAAACGGCCCAGATAAATGGCCCTTGCAAACGGCTAGCCTTGGCAAACAGCCCCTGCAAACGGCCCCTGCAAACGGCCTGCCAAATGGTCTGCCAGCCATTTGCAGGCAAAAATGCAAATCTATTTAAAGTCTTTTTGTCATCCAATTTCAACACACCTCTCCTCACTCTCTCACTACAATACACTTTCTCTCACTAGAGCTTTCAAGGCCTTCTCACCTCCGAGCGGGAAATTAAGTACCCGGTGGCGAACAACGAAGATTGTAATAGGAGCGGTCTAGAGGATGTCAGCACTTGTAATGGTCCAGATCTCGTCTGTAAACGGTGAACGCTTTCCTTAATTTAATGAAGTTATCTTGTTATCTTAAGTTGCTTTCATCTTGCATGCCTATCTATCTGTTACAAATGTTTACTATATGTTGAATACTTTATCTGAACCTTATTCTATTGTTATGCTGAAATCCTGACGGTTTAGAAGTTTAATTTACGGATCACCCTTTCTACTTATTCACGTGGCTATAACATAGTATTAGGACCTGATCAACCCTAGGATAAAAGGTAAGTATTTATGTGTGCTTGACATCACAATAGGGATATAGTACCTACGTACAAATAACCATTTATTCGTCAAAGAAGAGCTACCCATTTAGGTTGTGATTAAAGTAGGCAACATAGAGTTCAGTGAACACTGGCTTGCTCAACAGCATGATTCGCGTCAGAAGCAACGTTCTTTAGATGTTGTAAGATGATCCGGGGTTGAATAAGTGATCGCAAAGAAGAGACCTCTAATCCAATTAGCAGTACCCTAGAATATCTAAAATTGCACATATGTTAATGTTAAGGCATAGCGTAGTGTTAAGTGGTGGAATATTGCTTTAGTCAGACTAACTAGGATTAAGAAAAGCTGAGACTTTCCTTTATAGATATACCACTTTGTTCATGTACCTAGGATTCTATCCATAAGGTCGTTTAAACCTTTTAAGGTTAACGTTGGGAGTAGAGATATCCTTCTTAGCCAGAATCTTCAAAGCCTAAACTCTTAGTGACAAATCAGTTAGGTTCATAGCCCAGTTGATTGAGGTTTAGTATTTATTCTAGGAAGTTAAACTCAAGTGATAATTCCCCATCAGAATTCTATTCTTCATACCTATCTATCTTTATCTTTACAGTTAAATTACCGCATTATTAGTTAATCTTAATCTACCACCTCTTGTCACTAGGGTTGACTATATTGGCACTTTTGTCCCACGTTACTGAGCAAACATACAAAAATACGAACCTAAGTTATATTTACCACTTACTCGTTAAAAGGAAGACAAGTAGGTGAGTTATAGCTAGGGAGCCCCAGCTAAATATAAATAATAAAACCATTACTCTCTTTTGGTAGCTAATTCTGACGTGTTGCGACCTAACGACACCGCACAAATAAAACCGTCCGTTTTGGTCATATCACTCATGTTATAGATGCACCCATTCGTAATTTTGTGAAGCAACCAAGTGAAACAAAATTTATGATGTAATGATCTGAAGTAATTGCAATGTGTGATGTTAAATAATGAGAAAATGATGAGAATGTCATTGAATAAGGTCTACGTAGGTAGCTCATATTTGAATGACTTTATCTGAAATATTCAATAAAATTTGTCATTGGTATCCTAATCATGGTTCCTCTTTTGTTCCAGTAGCAATATAGCATATTAAGTTGCTTCATGTGGGTTTGAAAAGAGAACACACATGTAATATGATCTTTTACTAAAAAATGATTATCACCCACATGTAAAGATAATTTGTATTTACTTTTTAATATCATAACCTTTTAGCCCCTTGTGAATGTGCCATTTGTATTTGACAAAATACGTGATATATCTTGATAACTTTGTCCTTTGAGATTATCAATTATTTTTAATGAATTCTCATCGAAGATTTTACATCAGAACTAGATTATAGATAAAAACCGAGTCTCTTTTCTTCTGTATTACAATATACTTTGTAGTTGCTTTTGGGTTACCTTTTTTCTATAATGATTCTATTGTGTAACCTGCAGAATGCTCGACACCCAACTAACTTGAAAAGATATCACCTACAAAATGTCGTAAGGCAATGGCTTTGTTTCTTCACGTTTCTTCATGGCCGTTAAATGTCGAAGCGATGTTCAACAAGAACAAATATTTTGAAACAAAGGCACAAGCCAAATATGAAGAAATATGGCCTATAGCATTTTTTTCAAATTCACAATGACATGTTATTGCAAGCTTTATGTAGTATAGTAAAAATGATACTCTTATATATGTCTGATTTGACCCATAGTATCTATTTGAATAGTTCCAGTAAAAGATGAGTGTAAAATGTAGGTGATAATTTACTTACAAGGTTTAGTAAAAACTGCGTTTGATACAGTGGCGGAGGTATATGTTGAATAGGGGTGTCAATTGACACCACTCAAATAAAAATATATTGATTTATAATACTGAAATTGATGGTATAAGTTCTTAATTGTTAAGCAATGACACCAGTATGTTTTTTCATTGTTAAGTAATGACACCAACTAGCTAATATATACATAAGGTATATTTAGTTCTCTCTCTCTCCCAATGCGATTTCCGGCAGCTACTTCCGGCGATCTCATTCTTCTTATTCTGTGATTTTATGTACTGCTTCTTTGTTCTTTCACCGATTACAACATGTTTAGAATACCAACATCACCTTTTACACCAAGATCCAACACAATAAACAAACACCATATCCTCTCCAAATCGGCCCATGTAATCAATAACATAAAATATCAACCGGAAAACGTGGGTCTATGGATTAAGGTAGATCGGAACAGGAAAAGGCACGTTGCTCATCAATCAAACATACCTACATCCGATGAATACCAATCGGCAAAACCTAGATCTGAAGAATTTCCACCCCTAAACCTAAACCGTCACTACTCAAACCCTAACCCTAAAAACCCTTTAGAATCAAAACTTAACGCTGCAAATCATTCCATATATCAACGTTTCAAATTCAACGAAAATGCAAAAACCCTCATAAAAACAATACGGCAACCCAAATACATCCCATGCCTACCCTAAAACCGACAACCATAATCATCCTCCTTCCTAACACAGATCCAGAAACTCTTCATATTCCGAAAACCACAAATCTGAAAACAAAACCATTACTTCATATCTTTTCTTTAATTTCCCAGAATCGATGACATCGGCTAAACTATGGGGAATATTCAAGCATTATGGCAAGCTGTCAGAGGTTTACATTCCAAAGAAAACGTTGAAGAATGGTAAGCGTTACGGTTTTGTTACATTCAAAAACATACCCTATCTTCTCACTGATACTATGGCTAGAAAACTAAACATGATCGAAATCGATGGCCATTACCTTATCGCGTACAAAGCACTTGATCGAAACAACAAAAACACCAAACCACCTGCATCACAACACACCCACACGACACCACAAAAACCTACTGTTAACCACACCCCAAATACAAATAACTTCGTTGATGACCGAAAATTCAGTGATATCCTAAACAATAATCAAACCACCCAACCAACCACTGTTATCGTCGACAAGGAGTTCTCCATCAAAACACCAAAAAACAAAAAGATCATTGAAGTCTTGGGACATACCCTCATTGGTGTTATCAAGGAAATAGACCACCTAGAATACTTTGATGAAATTTGTAAATCGGAAAACCTAACAGGTTTTGATTGCAAGTATCTTGGGGGGAAACAGTTACTCCTCATCTTCGAAGACATACGGGCGGGCCTCGATGTACTTAATCCCTAGAGCTTCGGTAAAAAGCATCCACTTTGGAATTGGTCCGAAGATATCCGACCTTGGGATCCTGATGAACCTTCAAACTCAAGTTGTCTAGTTTGGTTAGATGTTAAAGGTGTCCCTATAGCATGCTGGTCTGTTTCTACTTTTCGCAATATTGCTTCATGTTGGGGCGATATCATCGAATTGCCAAACTGCTCCATAGACGAGAAAGGCTCCCAAGATCTATCAATTGGTAAGGTACTTATCCACACTAACTCATTATCCACCATTAATGGCCATGTTCATATATATCATGATGACAAAACCACATTTGCATTTGTAACTGAAAGTATTGATCAGGCCATAGTGTTTAATTCCAACGATAATGATTCCTCGGTGTGGGAGGAGGATATACACTCCGATGACTACATCTCCGACGAGGAATCGTTTATGGAAGACCACCAACCAAATGTCATCAAACCTACATGTAAACAATGACCATAACCCATCCGCGTCATCAAAACGTATTGAAATCGCAATTTTTTATACAAATAATAATGACAACGATAGTGTTAACGTTGATTGCAACATGTCAACTGATCCTGATAACCCACATGTCTCGGAAACACAACTTCACCATGATAGATAGGATATCCCAGAACCTATTTAAACTTCAGTAGACCACGTTGCACCCCCAGACCCAAATAAAACACCAATAAAAACATTGTCAAACCCTTCTACACCTCGGGCTGAAAATAATATCCTAAGTCCATTTGATCTAATGGATCTATCCTAACAAATAAGCCCATCACTAACACTCCTAGTAACATAAACCTTGAAAAACCAAGCCCAATGGATTCCTTTAGCCTTAATTTCCTTTAGCCTTAATTTGGAACAACTCTCTACCAGCCCTAAAATAAATTCGGTTACCCCTACTATTAAAATTCATGAGCAAATATTTCACCAGACCCTAATGTTGTCGCTGCTTTATCAAATGAAACTCCTACGCCACTCATCATCCCAAATAACCAAACCAATCCCATTCATCCTACACAAAAAGTCGATGTATCAACAGATATGTTTAGCAATCCTTCCATTATGAAGCTCAAACCTAAACAAAAAAAGGCAACGAGCACTACAACTACCAAAAAGAATACTGCCTACTCAAACAATTTGAGCTTCAAAAAGATTGCCTGTGATTACCCGACACATAAATCACCCTTGGAAACAAGCCATGTCCCCAAACCTCCCATTGAATCCAATAAAAAAGGCACAATGTCTAAATTTCTCTATGTCAAGCATTGTGCTCGAAGCGGTCAAAAACTAAAATTCTCACAACTAAACCGCAAAATTAACTCCACTTCCAAAACTTCGGGTAATAACTCAAAGACATCATCAAAAGTGAATAACACCGATGGATCTACATCAATCAACGTCTCAAACAACTCCATCAGCACAAAGGAACTAGGACGTAGCCTTGGCATCCATTGGGAGACCGATCTTTGATCTCCAATCCATCCAATCGTTCAGTAAGTTTTCTAATGTCTTGCATCTCACTTAATTTTCGGGGTTTGGGTCAAGCGGGTAAAATCAATTGGCTCAAAAATATTTGTCATAAAGAAATTCCGATTATCCTTGGACTCCAGGAAACTAAATATGGTAACTCACCTGATTCCTTAATCGAATCTTTCTGGTATAATTCAAACCTTAAGTTTATCCAAAAAGACTCAATTGGGGCGTCGGGTGGATTACTTCTCATTTGGGATCCATCCACTTTCATATTCGATCATGCCATTGAGGGCGAATTCTTCATTGCCATCAAAGGAAAATGGGCGGGTTATGACTTAGATATGCTTATAATCAATGTATATGGTCCACACTCCCACCAGAAAAAAAATAAGATTTTGGTCCGAACTTTCTAAACTCATCGACTGCTATGATGTTCCCTATATTATCTTTGGCGATTTTAACGAAGTATGAACAAAATCCGAGCATCTTAACACTTTATTTAAACAAACTTGGGCCGACAACTTTAATAATTTTATAAACAGTAATAACCTAATCGACTTACCACTTGGGGGAAAAAAGACACAAGAATCTGTTTTAACAAACTCAAATTTAGCAAACTGGACCGTTTTCTTGTTTCTGAAAGTATCCTTCAACTTTGGCCGGACGTATCCTCCAAAACCCTAGACCGCGACTTATCAGATCACTGCCTTATCATTCTAAAGAACTCATTCGTTGACTTTGGTCCTAAGCCCACACGCGTATTCAATGCATAGCTTAAATTAAAAAATGCAGATGAAATCATAAAAAACACATGGCTCTTACCTGTTAACGACAACCGTCTTGATTGTATATTCCGTAACAAACTAAAAAATGTTAAAATTGAACTTAAAAAATGCAGCTTACAACTAAATGATCTTGACACAGAAATCAAAAATCACCTCAATGCCTCTAACGAATGGGAAAAACTCGCTGAAACCAGACCTCTGACTGAGTCCGAAAGAAAAACTGGGTTAATGATAAAATAAATCACATCGAAAAAAGAAAAAAAGAAATCTAACATGCTGATAAGGCTAAAAAGGAACATATATTTCATAGCAAAATCCCCCAAGAAAGACAAGATTTTAGTTGCAATTGTTCCATTTTCGAGTAATATTCGTTTATTTTAAATAAGTGCGAAGACAAAAGGCGAAAACGAAGATTTGAAGACGCAAAGTTCCAAAAAGCTCAAAAGTACAAGATACAATCAAAAAGGTTCAAATTATTGATGAAGAACGTCTAAAAATGACAAGAGTACAAGTTGCAAAACACAAAGTACACGATATAAAATAGTACGAAAGGGCATTCGAAAATCCGGAACAGGGACATGAGTCAACTCTCAACGCTCGACGCAACGGTGTAAAAATTACGAGTCAACTATGCACAAGAATAAAATATAATACTTAAATAATTCATAATAAGAATAATATTAAATAATAAAAAGTTGTTAATTGAGCATAGTTCAGGGGTCGTAAATGAAAATTCAATTTCATATTTTGCCTATAAAAGCGATGATTGTCGATGTATTTTACGCACACCCTTTTCCATCCTTTTTCTACCTAAAAATATATCAATATCTATATTTATAATTCTCTATCATAATGTTAATGTAATCAGATATAACAATAATCTTAATTTTAAGTTTAAATTATGATAATAATAAGATTTATGATAGAGATCGTTTTGATTGTGTAAGTCAAAATTCTGTCCGTGTAACGCTACGCTATTTTTAATCATTGTAAGTTATGTTCAACCTTTTTACATTAATGTCTCGTAGCTAAGTTATTATTATGCTTATTTAAAATGAAGTAATCATGATGTTGGGCTAATTACTAAAATTGGGTAATTGGGCTTTGTACCATAATTGGGGTTTAGACAAAAGAACGACACTTGTGGAAATTAGACTATGGGCTATTAATGGGCTTTATATTTGTTTAACTAAATGATAGTTTGTTAATGTTAATATAAAGATTTACAATTGGGCGTCCCTATAAATTACCATATACACTCAATCGGACACGATGGGCGGGGTATTTATATGTACGAATAATCGTTCATTTAACCGGATACGGGGATGGATTAATAGCCACTAGAATAATTAAAACAGGGGTGAAATTATGTACAAGGACACTTGGTATAATTGATAACAAAATATTAAAACCTTGGGTTACACTCAGTCGACATCCTGGTGTAATTATTAAACAAAGTATTAAAATCTTGTTACAGTTTAAGTCCCCAATTAGTTGGAATATTTAACTTCAGGTATAAGGATAATTTGACGAGGACACTCGCACTTTATATTTATAACTGATGGACTGTTATGGACAAAAACCAGACGGACATATTAAATAATCCAGGACAAAGGACAATTAACCCATGGGCAAAAAACTAAAATCAACACGTCAAACATCATGATTACGGAAGTTTAAATAAGCATAATTCTTTTATTTCATATTTAATTTCCTTTATTTTATATTTAATTGCACTTTTAATTATCGTACTTTTTAATTATCGCAAGTTTATTTTATCGCACTTTTATTATTCGCAATTTCATTATCGTTATTTACTTTATGATTTAATTTAAGTCTTGTATTTATTTTTAATATTTTACATTTGGTTTTAACTGCGACTAAAGTTTTAAAATCGACAAATCGGTCATTAAACGGTAAAAACCCCCCTTTATAATAATAATACTACTTATATTATATATTTTTGTAAAAATATAGTTTTATAAAAATATAGTGTTAAACTTCACTGCGTCCCTGTGGAACGAACCGGACTTACTAAAAACTACACTACAGTACGATTAGGTACACTGCCTATAAGTGTTGTAGCAAGGTTTAGGTATTTCCCATCCGTAAAAATAATAAAACTTGTGTAATTTTTTATTCATTTGATCAATAGTGTAGGTACTTCTTGTCTATAATTTGTTAGAAGTCTGTTTCATAAATCAATTATGTTCAATTATAACTGTTACAACATGTAATGAATTCCATTATATATATTAAACCCTGCAATTACTGAATTAAACAAAAGAGAGGAAGTAGAAATACTCTGTACGTGTTTACTCTTTTTCAAAGCTCGATTTCAAATCAATTAGCAAAATGTAAAAATGCAGAAGTGTTAGGAATCTTTTATTAAAACTTTCTGCAAAGTATCAAACCTCAATTCATTACATCGATCACGAATTTTGAAGTCAAAGTTTTGAAGCAAAAAGTCAACTGAATTGTTCATGGTAAAATTCGAACTCCTTGTTATGTTTTAAGTTAAAATAATGATTCAGATAGTTTTTAGTAATCATTTACAACTTATTTCATGTTGTAATCATAACCTATAAGACTCTTAATCTAAAAATCAATTTTTGAGTTCTTGAGTTCTTCACAGTAATATACACTAACGTAAATTCGAAACAAATTTCAAAAACTCTAAATGCAGAGTTGTTGGGAATCATTCACTTAAACTTCCTGCAAAATCTCAAGTTCCAATTCTTAATAACGAATTCGAATTTGCGAGTCAAAGTTAAATTGTCAAAAGTCAACTGTTTTGTTTTTGGAGAAATTAGAGCTTGTTTTGATGTTTTAAGTTCAATTGATGATTTAGATAGATTTTAGAAATGATTTGAAACATGTTTCATGTCCCTCGCGACACACATAAAGTATTTTTGGCGCCGCTGCCGGGGAACTCGGCGAAACACTATATTTTTAATTTATATTTGTAAAAAAAAAAAAGAAAAAAAAATGACACGCTTTGTCCCTCTTTTGTTGTACTAGTTTTTTTAAAAAAAAAAACCACTATCTTTGTTCCCCCTATCGTTTTTCTTAAAAAAAAACGTAAAAAAAAAAAAAAAAAACGTAAAAAAAAAAAAAAAAACGTAAAAAAAAAAAAACCTAAAAACAAAAAAACAAAAACAAAAACATAAAAAAAAAATTGTGTAAAAAAATCGTGTTTTTTTTAAAAGATATGAGTCCGCCAAGTGTAATTTTGCTAAATTAATAAAGGAAGTGGACAAACGCATTTATAATTATGACCATGTCATTATTTTTACTAATAACCTTATACAAGTTATTTTATTTATTGTAAATAAGTCTCCCCACACTCAAATTTACTAATTACACAAAGTTATTTCGTAGTAAAAAAAAAAAAAAAAAACGGGCACATTTATATTTATAACGACATGACCAATGAAATATGTAATTTTGCTACCTAATTATTAAAGTATTTTTTTTTTTTTTTTAATAACACTTTAGTTAAAATTTTTAGTATTAAGATTAGTTTTGCCATAGTTATTTTTATTTCTAGATTTTTTTAGGATTGCCGTAAAATCCCTTAAGTGCTTATTCCTTAAACTAAGTTTTAGGCGCTTTAGAATTTTGCGACGCCATTTTTCGTGCTACTTTCTTATTTTTATTTATCTTTCGACGCCGTTTACCTATGTATCAATTACAATTCCAATTAGTGATCTCTATTTGTAGTTTTAATTTTAAGATAGTGATAGTTATAAGGTTGGATTAACCGCGTGTTTACAAACCACTCTTCGTCTTTTTCGTTTTTCGACACTTTTCGACGCGCAATCTATTTCTTCCTTATTTCTCGTCATTCTAGTTATAGGACATAGAATTTTATCTACATCTAATCTAATATTTCTTAAACGGAAAGAGAAATTATTTAAGCGGTTAAGTTAATAGACATTGACATTTTTCTGGTTCGTAGTAATAGTTGGATTTGTACGTGGACCGGGTTGTTGGAGCCAAACAGTCCTCAATTATATTGAGACCAAACGAATCCTGCCCCTCTGCTGCATCTTTTGGCTATTCGAAACGTGGGCAAAAATCAGAAAAGTCTATTAATTGGATAGCTTATTTAAGTTTTTCTTATTATTTTTATAACTAATAGGATATTCTGTGAATGCACCGAGCAAGACGTTCACCGCCTGTCATACGATCACCGCCTGTAACTCGATCAAGGCATTTAGCCAATATTGTCGCCGTTGATTTTTCTTTAGAATCATCATCTAGTCGAACAAGAACTCCAACTCAAATTTCCGATAATCCATCTTTTGAACCCGACTTCACAATTAAGAACCCGGAGCATATTCAAGGACAATTCCAAGATCCTGAACCACTAATTATTCCTCCTGAGCCACAAACCATTAAATCAGAATCCTCTAGTGATTCGTATTCAACAAATTCAATTATGGAAGTAACGGAACCTCTAAGTATGGAAGATCGAATGAGAGCCACACGGGCCAAGGTCACGCCATTATTAAGCCAGAAGTTAATGCGCCAGATTATGAAATCAAAGGACAAATTCTACACATGGTAACTAACCAATGCCAATTCAGTGGTGCACCGAATGAAGATCCTAACGAACACCTTCGTACGTTTAAAAGAATTTGTACACTATTCAAAATCCGAGAAGTGGAAGATGAGCAGATCTATCTCATGTTGTTTCCCTGGACTTTAAAGGGAGAAGCCAAAGATTGGTTAGAATCGTTACCTGAAGGGGCGATTGACACATGGGATGTTTTAGTTGAAAAATTTCTTAAACGATTCTTTCCGGCATCCAAAGCCGTGAGACTTCAAGGAGAAATTGTTACGTTCACGCAAAAGCCAAATGAAACATTATATGAGGCGTGGACAAGATTCGGAAGGATGTTGAGAGGATGTCCTCAACACGGTTTAGACACTTACCAAATAGTACAAATATTCTACCAAGGTGTCAACGTTGCTACACGAAAAGACATCGACATAACAGCCGGTGGTTCCATTATGAAGAAAACCGCAACTGAAGCTTACAAAATTATTGATAACACAGCATCCCACTCGCATGAGTGGCACCAAGAAAAAGATATCTTTCGATCATCTAAAGCGGCTAGAGCCGATTCTAGCCATGACTTTGATTCCGTTTCCGCAAAAATAGATGTTTTCGAAAGACGAATGGAAAAGATGAATAAAGATATTCACGCAATACGAATCAGTTGTGAGCAATGCGGTGGACCACACTTATTGAAAGATTGTCACATTGAACCAACGATGGAACAACGAGAGAATGTTTTCTATATGAACCAAAGGCCGGGAAATAATTATCAAAATAATTATCAACCGCCAAGGCTAAACTTAAATCGAAATCAAAACATTCTTTACAATCCAAAAGGACCCGAAAATAACTGGTATAACCAACAAGGTCCGAATAACCAACCGACTCAAAACAACACTTTCAATCAACAAAGACCTAGCTTGTATAAACCACCACAACAACCCGAAGAGAAAAAGCCAAATCTAGAAGAAATGATGGCAAAGCTGATTGAATCTCAAACACAATTCATTACATCTCAAACCCAAACGAACGAGAGGTTTGATCAGTCATTAAGAACTCAACAAGCTTCCATTTTGAATCTTGAAAAACACGTAGGTACTCTTGCTAGCATGATGAGTGAGAGGGAACAAGGAAAGCTACCGAGTAATACTGAAGTAAATCCTCGGAATGAGAATGTTAATATGGTTTCAACGAATTCTGAAAAACCAGCACCAGAAGATGGGAAGGTTTTAGATGAGAGTAACAATGAAGAAGTTACACCACCACCACCCGAGTATGTAAAGCCAGTGGTGGCACCATACAAACCACCCATCCCGTTTCCAAGAAAAGGAGTTGAGTATGAGCAAGTGATAGGTAATAAAGATTGTGATACCTCTGGAAAGAAGAAGAAGAAAAAGAATAAGAAAGTGCAAGAAACAAAAGCTGTAAATATAAACCCGGTGAAGACAGTTCCACCAAAACCTCCACCTAGGGTAGGTGATCCGGGTGAATTTATTGTTCCTTGTCTACTTAGTGATTGTGTCATGTATGATGCACTAGCAGATTTAGGTGCAAGTGTAAGTGTTATGCCTCTTTCCTTATATAAGAGATTAGGTGTAGGTAAGTTAAGTCCAACAGATATGAGTGTTCGACTCTTTGATCAAACCATTAAGCACCCAGTTGGAATTGCTGACAACCTACCCGTTCAAGTAGGCAATTTAACCTTTCTAGTCGAATTTATTGTCATTGACATAGAAGAGGACCCAAACATTCCTCTAATTTTAGGTCGGCCATTCTTAGCGTCCACCAAGGCGTTATTTGATGTAGGAAATGGAAGAATGACACTTAAAAGTGGTGACAAATCGATCACCTTTATGATTCGAAAGTCTAAATCTCCACCAGCCAAAACCGTTGAACCAGTAAAAACAATTGGTAAGAACCATGTGGTTTTACCAACTCCAACGGTAATACTTAGCAATAATGAAACGCCTAAGTGTGGGGAAAATGAAGTAACACCTAATGATGACATGATAACAAAGAACCCCGTTGTTGATACGAAATTAAATGATCCCGTTATTAATAGTTCAATGAAGAAACTTATTGAACGGATTCGCGATGCTAGAACCAAGGGGAACTTTAAGTTATGTAACCGGTTAGTATCCAATCTATCACCTAAAGAAAAGGAGAAACTAGTTGAAATTGTGGATATTACACAGGAATCCGACCAATGGCTTAAAGAAAAAGTCACGGATATGCAAGTTGATTATGGACCGAGAGAAATTAACGATGAAGTTAATCACAATTTTGACACCACGGCTACCTAAGTGTGGGGAGATTCAAATGTTCTAAAAAGAAAATGCTATCTAGAGTTAGTTGTTCTATTCTCGTGTAGTTCCGAGAATGGAACCCAATTGGTCTTTTCCGCTAGCAGACACTAAAGAACTAGTTTTCTCCCTCCATTCTGAATTTTTGTTTTGTAGGTTTTTTTATGAAATTAATATGCATTTTAATTTAAGTTTTTAAAAACAAAATTTACTTTAATTCATTAAGTTTAAAAAATGATTTCTAAAATTCGTCGTGAGTTAAAGACTAGGTCGTTGAGCCGAAATTGCTTTACCCGAGGACGGGGCGACAAATTTTGTTATCATTTAATTTTATTGATCTAAAGTATGCAAAAAAAAAAAATATATATATATTATATTAATTTTTGAACGTAGGGGTTATATACCAAACTTCAAAAATATGTATATATGTTTGTATTTTATGTTATGTACACAACAGGGTAAAACAGCGCACTTTCAAAGACTGTCATTAAGTTCAACAAAAAGCTACTAATTTTAATGACAAGGCGCAAAATATCAAATGTGATGTAAAATAATATGCTTACAAACTGGGTATTTTTAATCACTTTTCTACACTAATTACCCTCATGAATTTATAATTATAGTCTGATTTCATGCAAATGAGGGCATTGCATGATCTCAAGTGTGGGGAAGGGTTATAAATTCTCTCGGGTTTACACTTAGTTTATTTGCCAAATTTTGTGAAAATTTGAAAAATTTTCAATTAAATGAACTCAAAATCATGTTTATACATATTTATGAACGATGAAAACTAGGTGATAATACCGAAATTATCGTTACCTCGAAAAGGACATAAATTGAGAAACACCCTAAAACGCTTGAATTCATTTAAAATGAAATGGAAGAAAATAAAAAGGCAAAGAAAGAAACTAAGTGTGGGAAGAATGTACCAAGTTATTCAATTTAAAACATATATCACATATTTTTGTACAAGATTATTGCAGGTACTTTTGCTTTGGACGATACTAATCAGTTTTACCCGGTTTACTGTAATACATTTGAAAGAAAGATGGATCTACACGATGAATCAATTCCATCATTAAAAGGAAGTAAAGTCTTCCGAAAAAGACACGCGCTTCTTGATTTAGGTCATGAAGTTGTCGTCCAGACCAGCTGTAGGTTGACGAAAAATCTAGAAAAGTCACCACTAAAATCGGCTGGAAATCCACGGACCTCAGCATCAAACAGGGTCACCAAGTGGTCAGATTTATCCTAACCATGAGAAGGATTTATCTCGTACAATGGGGAGGCACCGTGCAAATTAGCTTGATAAGACTAATGAATCAGATCCCCAGAAAAGGATAATCTCCTTAAAGATTAAAAATCAGCTTTTAAGACTGATAATACTCAATCCTTGAGATTGACTTTAAAGATTGAGAATTACAAACTCATGGAATTCAATGATATCTAAACTCGAGCTTGAACGAGAAAATATTTTGATCAAAAATACAAACCGATTTGTTTTCTGAAAACCCATTTTCAATGCGTTCATTACCATTGAACGTAAAATCCTAGGAATTCACCTGGAATTCATTAGGTCACCTGAACCAAATCGGGTGTCAACCGTAAGAACGGTGGTTGCATAGCATGGTCGGAGACAGGACCTTGTGCCAGACCGAAAAATCATAGGATGATCTTTACTATTGCTCCTACCAAGGATAGTACTAGCATCCGACACGTAATTAGACCATGAACAAATGCATGTCACGGCACATTGCCCTAACAGTTTCTTGTTCATCGCTTTCCTTTACAACGTGAAGGTAGTTTACCGAAAGGTAATATACGGAACAAGTAAATTGGATGTGTGCTTTCCGATACCGGGATAGCAGTGGATTACACGAACCTAAATGTTTTTAGCCAAAATATTGATCCACAAATATATTTTGCAACACCGATGGTGGGTCAAATCAGAAAACTTGTCTAGGGTAAAATCTAGCTTGAATCTTTAAAAGATCAAATGTTTTCATAAAGATCCAATTTTCTAAAGGATCTACATTTTTATAGTCATGTGGGACTGTAAACCGCCTTTCAAATGTGCACTTTGCTTTGGAAACCGAAAGTAAATCGGCTATTTGATTGCAAGTGTCGTTGACCTAAACCCAAGGCAACTGTGGATGACACACCCACCTTTAACCATGGTTCTATTGTTAATATCATTGTTTATACCGCTCTATCAAAATCACTGATGTACAAAGTGTGAAGAATAAAGAAGTGATTCGTGTGATGTATTATATTATTTCAAGACTGTATTGCTTGAGGACAAGCAACGCTCAAGTGTGGGGATATTGATAAGGCTAAAAAGGAACATATATTTCATAGCAAAATCCCCCAAGAAAGACAAGATTTTAGTTGCAATTGTTCCATTTTCGAGTAATATTCGTTTATTTTAAATAAGTGCGAAGACAAAAGGCGAAAACGAAGATTTGAAGACGCAAAGTTCCAAAAAGCTCAAAAGTACAAGATACAATCAAAAAGGTTCAAATTATTGATGAAGAACGTCTAAAAATGACAAGAGTACAAGTTGCAAAACACAAAGTACACGATATAAAATAGTACGAAAGGGCGTTCGAAAATCCGGAACAGGGACATGAGTCAACTCTCAACGCTCGACGCAACGGTGTAAAAATTACGAGTCAACTATGCACAAGAATAAAATATAATATTTAAATAATTCATAATAAGAATAATATTAAATAATAAAAAGTTGTTAATTGAGCATAGTTTAGGGGTCGTAAATGAAAATTCAATTTCATATTTTGCCTATAAAAGGCGATGATTGTCGATGTATTTTACGCACACCCTTTTCCATCCTTTTTCTACCTAAAAATATATCAATATCTATATTTATAATTCTCTATCATAATGTTAATGTAATCAGATATAACAATAATCTTAATTTTAAGTTTAAATTATGATAATAATAAGATTTATGATAGAGATCGTTTTGATTGTGTAAGTCGAAATTCTGTCCGTGTAACGCTACGCTATTTTTAATCATTGTAAGTTATGTTCAACCTTTTTACATTAATGTCTCGTAGCTAAGTTATTATTATGCTTATTTAAAACGAAGTAATCATGATGTTGGGCTAATTACTAAAATTGGGTAATTGGGCTTTGTACCATAATTGGGGTTTGGACAAAAGAACGACACTTGTGGAAATTAGACTATGGGCTATTAATGGGCTTTATATTTGTTTAACTAAATGATAGTTTGTTAATGTTAATATAAAGATTTACAATTGGGCGTCCCTATAAATTACCATATACACTCAATCGGACACGATGGGCGGGGTATTTATATGTACGAATAATCGTTCATTTAACCGGATACGGGGATGGATTAATAGCCACTAGAATAATTAAAACAGGGGTGAAATTATGTACAAGGACACTTGGTATAATTGATAACAAAATATTAAAACCTTGGGTTACACTCAGTCAACATCCTGGTGTAATTATTAAACAAAGTATTAAAATCTTGTTACAGTTTAAGTCCCCAATTAGTTGGAATATTTAACTTCGGGTATAAGGATAATTTGACGAGGACACTCGCCCTTTATATTTATAACTGATGGACTGTTATGGACAAAAACCAGACGGACATATTAAATAATCCAGGACAAAGGACAATTAACCCATGGGCAAAAAACTAAAATCAACACGTCAAACATCATGATTACGGAAGTTTAAATAAGCATAATTCTTTTATTTCATATTTAATTTCCTTTATTTTATATTTAATTGCACTTTTAATTATCGTACTTTTTAATTATCGCAAGTTTATTTTATCGCACTTTTATTATTCACAATTTCATTATCGTTATTTACTTTATGCTTTAATTTAAGTCTTGTATTTATTTTTAATATTTTACATTTGGTTTTAACTGCGACTAAAGTTTTAAAATCGACAAACCGGTCATTAAACGGTAAAAACCCCCCTTTATAATAATAATACTACTTATATTATATATTTTTGTAAAAATATAGTTTTATAAAAATATAGTGTTAAACTTCACTGCGTCCCTGTGGAACGAACCGGACTTACTAAAAACTACACTACAGTACGATTAGGTACACTGCCTATAAGTGTTGTAGCAAGGTTTAGGTATTTCCCATCCGTAAAAATAATAAAACTTGTGTAAAATTTCGTCGAATTTCGTATTAAAAATAAACACTATTTCGTACCCCTCGCGACACACATCACATGCTGAAACAAAAAGCGCGTATTAAATGGAACCTCGAAGGGGACGAAAACTCAAAATATTTTCATAATTACATAAAAAGACGTGCAAATAAAAATAATATACGCAGTATCTCCTAAACGGGTCGTGGTCCGAAGACCCAAACACGATAAAATCCGAAGCCCTCAACTACTTTGAATCGCTTTTTAAATCCAAGAAATGTAAGGGTAGTTGTCCATTCGATAACTAACCCATCATTCCTACATCAACCAAGAGGATAACCTCATTCTCGAAGCCCGATTTTCTGAAAACGAAGTGTGGAATGCACTTCAAGACTGCGACAGCTCAAAAACTCCCGGTCCTGACGGCTTCAATATGAAATTTTTCAAAAAATATTGGTGGTTGATTAAAGAGGACCTCTTAAACGCTCTTGATTGGTTTTGGATCAACTCCGAAATATCCAAGGGTTGTAACGCCTCCTTTTTCACACTAATTCCAAAAAAGTCCAACCCAGTTGGTTTCAACGAATATCGACCCATATGTTTATTCAGTAGCTACTACAAAATCCTCACTAAAATACTCTCGAATCACCTCGCGAAAATTATTCACAAAATAAACGGCATAGAACAAACCGCTTTTCTAAAAGGTAGAAACATCCTAGATAGTGTCCTAATTACAAATGAAATAGTAGATGAACTTAAAAGGTCTCATATTTAAAGTAGATTTCATAAAGGCTTTCGATTGCATTGAATGGGATTTCCTTTTTGAAACTATGAAGAGTATGGGATTCGGTCCCAAGTGGATCAAATTCATCCAAGCTTTCCTTTCTTCATCGTCAATATCCATCCTCATCAACGGTTCGCTGACTGCGGAATTCTCTCCCGGGAGAGGAATCCGATAAGGGGACCCAATTTCCCCTTTTCTTTTCATAATCGCGGTGGAAGGCCTAAACATTCTTACCAAACGTACCATTACAAACGACCATTTTCGTGGTATTTGTGTTGGACATGATAAGATCACGGTCTCACATCTCCAATATGCGGACGACACGATCTTTTTGGGGAATGGAGCAAGCGCAACGCAAAAAATGTTTCCAAACTTCTGAAATGCTTCGAAAATATCTCCGGACTAAAAATCAACTTAAAAAAGTAACCTTTACAGAATCGGGGTATCTAAATACGATGTCGAAGAGATGGCGAACTACATCGAATGTTCGGCGGGCACAACCCCGTTCACCTATCTCGGGCTCCCCATCGGTGTCCCCACTACTAAAGCTTCATCATGGCAACCTATTATCAAAAAATTCGATAAACGCCTTTCCGATTGGAAGGAGAAATCCATGTCATATGGAGGACGCCTCACTCTAATCAAATTCGTTCTCTCCAGCCTCCCGCTATACTACTTCTCCTTATTCCACGCACCTATTAAAATAATTAATGAACTTGAAACAAAACAAAGAAAATTCTTTTGGGGGGGTTCTGACAAAGAAAATAAAATAAATTGGATTAAATGAGAACATGCACTATTGCCTTATGATAAAGGCGTGTTGAACATCGGGTCACTACTTTGCAAAAATTTATCCTTATTATGTAAATGGTGGTGGAGATTCCACAACGAAAAACGCATTTTGGGTGAAAATCATATCGAGCATTTATGGGGAGGGGGGGTTTGTACTAACGTTTTCTCTAGAAATATTTCAGGTTGCACAATTTGGAACGAAATTATCAAAGCAGGAAAAACGACAGACAACCTAGGAGCTAACTTCTCTTCATCAATCAACAAAAACATCAGTAACGGTGACAATACCAAATTTTGGCTAGACACTTGGTGCGGAACGGAATGCTTTTGCACGCAATTTCATAGACTCTACATGCTAGAATCCAACAAGGATGTAATGGTTTCCGAGCGCCTCACTACAATTAATTCATCCACATCCGTATCGTGGAATTGGATTAGAACGCCTGGAGGGATAGTGACAAATGAATTAACGGAACTAAATAACCTCCTATTTTCAATCAATCTCTCCAACAAACCCGACTCTTGGAAATGGAACATGGACCAAACCGGCTTATTCACAACCAAAGCCCTCGCGTCAATCCTCGACAATCTAAAATTAGAAAACCTTGCAAACCCCACCCCGACACCTAGAAATAAACTCATACCACAAAAAATAAATATTTTCATGTGGCGAACATTATTTGGTAGAATCCCAACACGTGTAGAACTTGACAAATGCAACATCGACCTCGACTCACTACTTTGCCCTATATGCAACACAGATGTCGAAACAATCGAACACATACTCTTCAATTGCCCATCCACAACATCCGTTTGGCAAGCGATTTTAAAGTGGTGGAATGCCCCAACTAACACACTCACCTCACTACAAGACGTAACCATAAATAACCAATCCTTTACCTCGTCTCAAATCGGATCATACATATGGCAAGCCACCAAATGGGCCTCGATCTACATCATATGGAAATTTCGTAACAACAAAGTCTTTTGCAAAAAGGAGTGGAATACCGTAACAATCCTATCCGAGATTCAAACACAAACCTTCACTTGGATCTCAAAAAGACTTAAAAAAGCATCAATCAAGTGGCCACAATGGCTAATCAATCCCTCCTTCTACACCACATCAAACACACATAGAACGGGAGTTGGTTAAAACCGGAATAAAGGCATCCCTCGGCAAAAAATTGGCCGATTTGTAGGACTTCTCCTTTATTTTTCTTGGCGTGATTCCCACTTTCACTTGGTTAAATGGGGAGTAGCATCCAACTTTGTCATCACAATTGCGGTACTGTATGAGTTCTCCTACCCAGCTCGTCTTTTCAAGTCTGCGGTGTTTAGTGGGTTCCCGTTAAGTTTCAATAAAGGAATTAGTTTGTATTTTTGTTTCTCATTCCTAAATACCATTGTATAGATATAGGGCCTTGTAAACTTTCCGTGATATCAATAAAAACTTACTTGCTTTTAAAAAAAAAAAAAAAAAAAAAAATAATGACACCGACCCATTAAAATTCATAAACCCAATTCACTTATATTTCGGCTGAAATGGAATTGTAACTGCATAAATTTTATATTTTAATAATTTTTATTTAAGTTAATTTAATTTAGTTCAATGTACAACAATCCATTTAATTAACTTGATGCATTTGACAAAACTGCCTTACATTATTCCACATGATTTGATTTGATTATTTTAGTTTACATTGCAATTGCAATTTGCAATTTCAATTGGATTAGCAAACATAAATCGTTAAGTTCATTATAACATCATCAGAGACCTAATACCCCCCATTGAATTTCTTATTTTCCAGTTTTGGTAACTATCATTCTATTTCTTATTTATCCTTATGTAATTTTTCAGATTTTATGCTTAATTCATTTCAATATTTCTAATACACTTCAATTTTGTTTTTCATCTCAAATCCTAGCTTCGCCACTGGTTTGATAGAGCTGATATTTACAACCTTATTATTTTTGCAACCAATATGAAACTTCTTCTATGCGGATCTTTGAAGTTCGAATGAAAAAGATCAACTAAAATATTGTAACAAATATATATCTAGATTGTGGTTCTATTTTTCTACCAATCTAAAGTTGACTATGCACTATGTTACTAAATACGTAATAGATAAATATAGTTTTTATATGTATTACTTAGCTATAATAAAATTTTCTTACAAGACCCGCGAATTCGCGGGTCTTAAACTAGTAAAACATTATTTGTAATTTACAGTTGATTTTTAGGTAAAAGACAAGTATTGAAAAGTATCACATCTAGAAGAACAACATAGCTTATCTGTATTTAATAAGGAAAGAAGAAGTCAATATATTATTTATTATTGATACTGTTAGAACATATAGAAAACAAGAAATATTCGGCTATTTTTTTCTAGCACGTAAGTTTCCAAGAAAGAGACTGTGAATCCTTTTTCACACCTGTTAAACAACCTTTAACATATGAACCTTCATTTCTTTTACTCGTTTCAACATTACTATATAATATATCAAGATTAAGATCTAGATCACAAACACAACACCATACTCTAATTGCTCCAAACAGTTTCTATATATATGGCAGATCACCAAAAAATCCACCCGGCCCCGGTTCAGCCCGAGCATGACCTTGAGTCGCAGCAGAAGCCCTCTGCACCATTGGTCCCTGAAGGCTCATCCAAGTCCGATACCACCCATCCGATCGAACCCTTCCCACCGCACCAACGAACCATCCCTGTTCATTATTCTAAACCACCAAAAAGAAGAAGTTGCTGTGCTCAATTATTATGTTGGTTACTATTTCTCATAATAGTACTAATTATTTGTGTAGGCATCTTAGCAGCCATTGTATACTTCGGTTTCGACCCGAAAATACCAAAATACTCCGTTGATGGCTTGACAATTACTCGATTCGGACTCGACAATGACACAAGCTTGTATGCACAGTTTAATGTAAACATTACTGCAAGGAACCCGAACTCGAAAATAGGAATATATTATGAAAATGGATCCAAGTTGAGTGTTAGTTATATGGGAACAAATCTTTGTGAAGGTTCATTGCCTAAATTCTATCAGGGTCATAAGAATACTACAGTTTTAGACGTGGCTCTAACAGGACAAACCAGGGATGCTGGTGGTTTGATGAACTCGTTATTGGCTCAGCAGCAGACGGGCTCGGTTCCGTTGGTTCTGAGGGTTCGGGTTCCGGTTAAGATTAAGTTAGGTAATTTGAAGTTGCCAAAATGGAAGCCAGTTGTGAGGTGCAAGCTTGATGTGAATAGTTTATCTACTGATAATGTTATCAGGATTAGAGATAGTAGTTGTAGTTTTAAGTTTAAGTTATGATTATTCTGATTTGATTTATTTTGTGAGATTCAGGGTGCATTATTGCGCTTTCTTATAGCCTTATAGGTGCAGTTATTGATTATATGAGGATTCATTTATACATGGTTTTATTATTGTATAATATATATATGTTCTTATGTTTATATTCAAATCATGTTACATCTTCGAGATAATAAACATATATATCATTTGATACCCATTATGAACTTGTCATTTGATACATGAACTAACTGTGTACTGTTAACGAGAGTTGGAAGCTGTTTAATTTGTAATGCTGTTGATGGTTTTAGATGCCATTTGACCACAGGGGAGGCCTGGAGGAACAAAGTGATCGACCGCTCAGGGCCTATTATTTTCTGGGGCCCAATTTTTTATATATACAGATATAATCGGAGATTTGAGAAGTAGGAGAACTAGGAAAACTCAAATGAAGCAGCGAAGACAAAGCACAATAGGCCCAAAAAACAACAATCAAATGCCCCAGAAATAAAAGAAATCGAAGTCCACTAACATTTTAACAAAACCATAAAAGTTTTTTTAAATAGTTTATAATATTCGTTTGGGCCTAAGGGCCCTTTTTTACCTCGTTCAGGCTCTTAAATTTTCGGAACCGGCCCGCATTTGACCAATCGTTAATTTGTAACATAAAAAGAAGAAATGTAAGTTCCAGTGAGCTTTCTACATAATCCAACTGATTTTTCTCAGTACTATTTCTTTACAACGGTGAGCGATTTTATAAAATTCATTAAAAAAAAACTAGCATTCTCAATACTATTTCTTTACAAAGGTGAGCGATTTTATAAAATTCATTAAAAAAAACTAGCAAATACAACCAAACTAAAAGATGACACAGTGACACACCAACACTACAAAACTCCACAGTCCACACACCACGGTAAACTTAAAAACCACACCTAAAACAACATCAAACAGCAACTAAAATACCACAAAAATGTTAACAATAGGAGAAAGTGAATGAAGATTGTACCCGGAATTCATATACTGAATCCACGAACTAATCATCGCATGTCAAAACCAATTACCCAATCCATTGCCTTTGCCTTCTAAGAGTCCGAGTCCAAGGATCATTATTCATCATCTTCATCAACAACTTCATCCAAGTTCATCCTCATATCTACAAGTGTAGCCAAGTTCTTTTACGTTTTGATTGTTTTTTATTCTAAATGTATTTAATAAAGTTGGCGTATATCAAAAGTTACTTTTTTCTTATTCATATTTTGAGAATGGGTGACATCTCAATACCGTAGCATCGTTTCAGGTCCACCAACATATACAACATATAAATTCACGAGTTTCAATGTGGGACTTAACTGATAGAGGTTCTCCTAAGTTTATGTGCATACATTTGTTTGTTCATTTTCCAATATGGGACTTGACTTACACACCTTAACCGATTATGTCCAACAAAGCCACTTATATTTATTTAAATCATGGGATTATCACTAAAATGCCCATTTTTCTTAACTTTTTTGACTCACAACCCATATAATTTTCTTTTTTTGCCAATTTACCCGCGCAAGATGCAAGGCCGGTGCCATCTTGTGTGATAACCCGGAAATTTTCGACCAAATTTAAACTTAATCTTTATATGTTTCCGACACAATAAGCAAAGTCTGTAAAATTGAGTCTTTAAATTTTTAGAACAGTTAACATGAAACTATTTGACCTTGGACTATTCCCGACGATTCACGAACAATTGTGTGTAAATATATATGTATATATATATATATATATATATATATATATATATATATATATATATATATATATATATATATATATATATATATATATATATATATATATATATATATATATATATATATTGTAATTAATAGATATTAAAGATTCAATATATAATAGTTTGTAAATATGATATAATTAATAAAATGTACTATAGTAGTTATATTAAAATTTTTATCATTTCTTTCATGATTATTATTGTTAATAGTAATATTGATTAATTATAGCATTAAGTCTAACATAAAATATATTTATAAAATTTAATATGTATAATTTATTATATTATTAATATCATCAATAATATTAATATTAGTATTATAACTAACATTATTATTAATATCATTTATAAGACTCTTATTATCATTTTTATTATCATTGTTATTATTAGTAATTAAGTTTATTAAAAACTATCACTATGGTTAATATTAATATTATCATATTATTATTTATTATTAAACTCATTATCAATAATACTAATACTACTAATAAAATTATTATTAGTATTACTAATAATATTAATATAATTATACTAGTTAACTAGTTAATTATAAAAATAAAGATTTTGATATTTAAATACAAATATATAAATAAGACATATAAATATAAATATATACATATATAAAATACTATTATAAATACACATACGGTCGAATATATTTATACTGATAAATACATACATAAATATAGAGTTAAATACGTATTTTAATTCATAAGAATCTAAATCAGTTATAAATCATAATCAAACTGTATTTGATTTATAATTACTATTGTTAATTGTTGAAATTAAAATCAAAACAAGCCAAAATCTGTTAGGAGTCGATCTTTCTTTATCTGATTGAGTTTATTCTTCTGTACTTCCTGTCTGCTCCACTTGAAGTGTCGAAATCAAATTGTAATGCAAACAAGAATTGATTACTTCATAATACTGCAGTAAATATTCGAGTACTATCTTTATTTACAGCTATCCACTTCTTCAATTGAGAAATTAAAAACAGAAAAATAAAGAAACCCACCAAACCCTGATTACTCTCTTCTCTAAATATCTCTCTCCAACATTCAGCCATTGTTGTTTTCGTTTACAATCCGAAACCTTCAATTCACCTTTGTTGTCGAAAGCTATTGTTGCTCAACTAGTCGAAAGCTGTTACCGCTGTTACTATTTCTGTTTCCTTCTTGAACCACGAATCACCATTACACTAAACCATGTATCACCATGATTTACCACCATGTTTTCTTAAGCTACAATTGTAGTGACCCGAACTTTTTCATGTTTATATATATATTAAATGAAATTGTTATTTACATGATTAAGTGTTTCTAACATGTTAAGCAATCAAACTTGTTAAGACTTGATTATATTGAAATAGGTTTCATATAGACAATTGACCACCCAAGTTGACCGGTAATTCACGAACGTTAAAACTTGTAAAAACTATATGATGACATATATATGGATATATATATATATATAGTTAACATGATATTATGATAAGTAAACATATTATTAAGTATATTAACAATGAACTACATATGTAAAAGCAAGACTACTAACTTAATGATTTTGAAACGAGACATATATGTAACGATTATCTTTGTAACGACATTTAATGTATATATATCATATTAAGAGATATTCATACATCATATTATCATGATAATATAATAATTTAAAATCTCATTTGATATTATAAACATTGGGTTAACAACATTTAACAAGATCGTTAACCTAAAGGTTTCAAAACAACACTTACATGTAACGACTAACGATGACTTAACGACTCAGTTAAAATGTATATACATGTAGTGTTTTAATATGTATTCATACACTTTTAAAAGACTTCAAGACACTTATCAAAATACTTCTACTTAACAAAAATGCTTACAATTACATCCTCGTTCAGTTTCATCAACAATTCTACTCGTATGCACCCGTATTCGTACTCGTACAATACACAGCTTTTAGATGTATGTACTATTGGTATATACACTCCAATGATCAGCTCTTAGCAGCCCATGTGAGTCACCTAACACATGTGGGAACCATCATTTGGCAACTAGCATGAAATATCTCATAAAATTACAAAAATATGAGTAATCATTCATGACTTATTTACATGAAAATAAAATTTCATATCCTTTATATCTAATCCATACACCAACGACCAAAAACACCTAAAAACACTTTCATTCTTCAATTTTCTTCATCTAATTGATCTCTCTCAAGTTCTATCTTCAAGTTCTAAGTGTTCTTCATAAATTCTACAAGTTCTAGTTTCATAAAATCAAGAATACTTCCAAGTTTGCTAGCTTACTTCCAATCTTGTAGAGTGATCATCCAACCTCAAGAAATCTTTCTTATTTACAGTAAGATATCTTTCTAATACAAGGCAATACTCATATTCAAACTTTGATTCAATTTCTATAACTATAACAATCTTATTTCGAGTGAAAATCTTACTTGAACTTGTTTTTCGTGTCATGATTCTGCTTCAAGAACTTTCAAGCCATCCAAGGATCCTTTGAAGCTAGATCCATTTTTCTCATTTCCAGTAGCTTGATCCAGAAAACTTGAGGTAGTAATGATGTTCATAACATCATTCGATTCATACATATAATGCTATCTTATTCGAAGGTTTAAACTTGTAATCACTATAACATAGTTTAGTTAATTCTAAACTTGTTCGCAAACAAAAGTTAATCCTTCTAACTTGACTTTTAAAATCAACTAAACACATGTTCTATATCTATATGATGTGCTAACTTAATGATTTAAAACCTGGAAACACGAAGAACACTGTAAAACCGGACATACGCCGTCGTAGTAACACCGCGGGCTGTTTTGGGTTAGTTAATTAAAAACTATGATAAACTTTGATTTAAAAGTTGTTCTTCTGGAAAAATGATTTTTCTTATGAACATGAAACTATATCCAAAAATCATGGTTAAACTCAAAGTAGAAGTATGTTTTCTAAAATGGTCATCTAGACGTCGTTCTTTCGACTGAAATGACTACCTTTACAAAAATGACTTGTAACTTATATTTCTGACTAAAAACCTATACTTTTTCTATTTAGATTCATAAAATAGAGTTCAATATGAAACCATAGCAATTTGATTAACTCAAAACGGATTTAAAATGAAGAAGTTATGGGTAAAACAAGATTGGATAATTTTTCTTGTTGTAGCAACGTGAAAATTGGTAACAAATCTATATTAATCATATCCTAGCTAACTTATATTGTATTATACATCAATTCTAATATATTATATAATCTTGGGATACCATAGACACGTATGCAAATGTTTTGACATATCATATCGACCCATGTGTATATATTATTTGGAACAACCATAGACACTCTATATGCAGTAATGAGGGAGTTAGCTATACAGGGTTGAGGTTGATTTCAAAAATATATATATTTTGAGTTGTGATCTAGCCTGAGACGTGTATACACTGGGTCGTGGATTGATTCAAGATAATATATATCAATTTTTTTTCTGTACATCTAACGTTGGACAACTAGTTGTAGGTTACTAACGAGGACAGCTGACTTAATAAACTTAAAACATCAAAATGTATTAAAAGTGTTGTAAATATATTTTGAATATACTTTGATATATATGTACATATTTGTTATAGGTTCGTGAATCGACCAGTGGCCAAGTCTTACTTCCCGACGAAGTAAAAATCTGTGAAAGTGAGTTATAGTCCCACTTTTAAAATCTAATATTTTTGGGATGAGAATACATGCAGGTTTTATAAATGATTTACAAAATAGACACAAGTACGTGAAACTACATTCTATGGTTAAATTATCGAAATCGAATTTGCCCCTTTTTATTAAGTCTGGTAATCTAAGAATTAGGGAACATACACCCTAATTGACGCGAATCCTAAAGATAGATCTATTGGGCCTAACAAACCCCATCCAAAGTACCGGATGCTTTAGTACTTCGAAATTTATATCATATTCGAAGGATGTCCCGGAATGATGGGGATATTCTTATATATGCATCTTGTTAATGTCGGTTACCAGGTGTTCACCATATGAAAGATTTTTATCTCTATGTATGGGATGCGTATTGAAATATGAAATCTTGTGGTCTATTGTTACGATTTGATATATATGTATAGGTTAAACCTATAACTCACCAACATTTTTGTTGACGTTTAAAGCATGTTTATTCTCAGGTGAATACTAAGAGCTTCCACTGTTGCATACTAAAATAAGGACAAGATTTGGAGTCCATGTTTGTATGATATTGTGTAAAAACTGCATTCAAGAAACATATGTCGATGTAATATATTTCTATTGTAAACCATTATGTAATGGTCGTGTGTAAACAGTATATTTTAGATTATCATTATTTGATAATCTACGTAATATTTTTGAAACCTTTATTGATAAAATAAAGGTTATGGTTGTTTTAAAAATGAATGTAGTCTTTGAAAAACGTCTCATATAGAGGTCAAAACCTCGCAACGAAATCAATTAATATGGAACGTTTATAATCAATATGAACGGGACATTTCAGTTGGTATCCGAGCGTTGGTCTTAGAGAACCAGAATTTTGCATTAGTGTGTCTTATCGAGTTTGTTAGGATGCATTAGTGAGTCTGGACTTCGACCGTGTTTACTTGAAAAATGATTGCTTAACAAATTTTGTTGGAAACTATATATTTTTAACATGTGAATATTATGTAATATATTAATCTCTTAACGTGTTTGATATTATGTGATAGATGTCTACCTCTAGAACAAGTCCCATTGACTCACCTAATAATAATGAAGAGTCAAATGTAAATTAGAATGATTCGTGGACTGATTCACAAGTTCCCGAAGAGGAACCGGAAGAAGAGTCGGAACCGAAAGAAGAATCGGAACCGGAAGAAGAAATAGAACCAGTGGGGGAAATAATAAAACGGTTAATTAGAAGAAAATCCTCAACCAACCGACCAAAGTTAATTATGTTCAATGGTGTTTCAGCCAAGGAAGCAAAGTATTGGGAGGATTACCAATTCTCCGATGAATCGGATCCCGACAAGGATTCCGATGATGTTATAGAAATTACCCCAACACAATTTAATAAGGCAAAAGAGAACAATAAGGGAAAGGGCATAAAAATAGAGAAATTTGATTCCAAACCCGATGAACTTTATATGTATCGTCAACACCCGTATTTCTTAAGTTGTGACAATAACCCGGGAACCTCTAAACCACCAGGTTTTTGTAAACCAATGTGGAAAACAACGGCTCGTATTAGGGGAACATCATATATCCCTAGAAACTTGGCAAAACGAACCAAAACCGAAGAAGAAGAAACGAGCGAGTCAGAATAAGATAGTTGTATTCGTGTGGTGTAATATATGTAATATAGTGTGCTTATGCTTTATGATATATGTAAAAATTGCTTGTATTAATAAGTATTTTTTTTATGAATCTAACTCTTGTCTATTTTACAGTATAAAAACACAAAATGGATAGACAACCCAATATTTTAAGAGACCTACCCGGAGACATGATTGATGAAATCTTGTCTAGAGTCGGTCAGAATTCCTCGGCACAACTATTTAAGGCGAGATCAGTTTGTAAGATATTCGAAGAACGTTCCAAGAATGCCTTGGTTTATAAAAGGCTTTCGTTCGAAAGATGGGGGATATCACATTGAGAAATCCATAAGTTACGATGTGTTTACTTTGACGCATATATTCCGGGGAACCTAAATGCTATTTTACGCAACGGGTTAAGAAATTATTTTGACTCAATATATCCGAATATAGGACTTCATGTTTTAGAAAAAGCGGCTAACATGCAACATAAAGAAGCATGTTATGCTTACGGGTTAGTAATGTTCGCTTCTCACCAAAGTGAGAACAAGAACATCGGGCTACAACTATTAAAAAAAACGTTCCCACAAGTGACGGACTCAGTAGTTGGGGTGAGAAACAAGGTTTTTAGATTGTTACGGAACTGTTGGACATTACGTAACCCTCGTCCCTTTGACGAAGTTACAACACGCTGTCTTATCAACGGCCATAAAGGTTATGTTCCACAAGACCAAGGATGGGAAGTAGTCCTAGTAAAACCAGAATGCATGACTTGTTTCTGGACGTATGAATTACGTGTCTTTATTGCCTTTGCTGAACGACTTGTGTACTAGCTAGAATTATCTTCACAACTATCTTGTATCAAAGTTATTGTGTGCTATATTTCATGTTATATGTAAAATAAGTGGTATTGTAAGTTTGTAAAATATTGTGAAAAAATTTGAACGCGAAATATTATTATAATCAGTTTTTCATATAGAATTGTAGTAGTTGAATTGTTCATAGCTACTAAGTATAAACTTAACGGGTAGGTACTACCCGAATTTAAACTTATAAAACGCTAATATGAAGAAAAAGCTTTTATAAATGAGTTCATATTATGCTACGAGATACTATTGACTACTCTTAATATTCTGTATGATTAACTTGTTTCATTCGACTATTTGAAGGAAATGGCACCGACTACTCGACAAACCATGAATATGAGCGAAGAGAAATTTCGTACCTTTCTTGCTGCAAACATAGCCGCAGTACAGGCTGCGCTACATACCAACAATAACTCCGAATCTAGCAATGCAGCTAACGGCGCAAGAAATCGTGTAGGATGCACCTACAAAGAATTCACTGCCTGCAAACCTTTGGAATTTGATGGAACCGAAGGACCGATCAGATTGAAACGGTGGACCGAGAAGGTCGAATTGGTGTTTGCCATAAGTAAGTGTACTGAAGAGGACAAAGTGAAGTACGCTACGCATACCTTCACAGGTACTACGTTAACATGGTGGAATACCTATCTAGAGCAAGTGGGATAAGATGATGCTTACGCACTACCGTGGTCAGCATTCATGCACTTGATGAACGAGAAGTACCGTCCCAGAACCGAGGTCAATAAGCTCAAGACAGAACTTAGAGGGTTACGAACCCAAGGATTTGATATTACCACGTACGAAAGACGATTCACAGAATTGTGCCTATTGTGTCCGAGAGCGTTCGAAGATGAGGAAGAGAAGATCGACGCGTTTGTGAAAGGATTACCGGAAAGAATCCAAGAAGATATAAGTTCACACGAGCCCGCCTCCATACAACAGGCATGTAGAATGGCTCACAAACTAGTGAACCAGATTGAGGAAAGAATTAAAGAACAGGCGGCTAAAGAGGCCAATGTGAAGCAAGTCAAAAGAAAGTGGGAGGAAAACGGTGATAAGAATCACCAATACAACAACAACAGCAATTACAACAATAATCGCAACAACTATCCCAACAATCGCAACATCAATCGCAACTACAACAAACGGCCCAACAACAAAAACAACAACAACAACAACAATAACAACAACAGCAACTACAACAATCATCCCAACAATAATAACAACCGCAACAACAACAACAATCAGAAGCAGCTATGTCAAAGGTGTGAAAAGTATCACTCGGGGTTCTGCACCAAATTTTGCAACAAGTGTAAAAGAAATGGTCATAGCGCGGCGAAGTGTGAGGTCTACAGACCAGGGGTTAACAGAACGAAAGGAACAAATGGTGTCGAAACGAGTAATGGTGGAGCAAGTAGTGTCGGAGCAAGTTATGCCAATGTAGTTTGTTATAAATATGGAAAACAGGGCCACATTATTAGAAATTGCCCGAACCAGGAGAACACGAATGGACAAAGCCGCGGAAGAGTTTTCAATATTAATGCGGCAGAGGCACAGGAAGACCCGGAGCTTGTTACAGGTGCGTTTCTTATTGACAATAAATCTGCTTACGTTTTATTTGATTCGGGTGCGGATAGAAGCTATATGAGTAGAGATTTTTGTGTTAAATTAAGTTGTCCATTGATGCCGTTGGATAGTAAATTTTTCTCGAATTAGCAAACGGTAAATTAATTTCAGCAGATTATATATGCCGGAATCGAGAAATTAAACTGGGTAGCGAAATATTTAAGATTGATTTGATACCAGTAGAGTTAGGGAGTTTTGATGTAATAGTTGGCATGGACTGGCTGAAGAAAGTGAAAGCAGAGATCGTATGTTATAAAAATGCAATTCGCATTGTACGAGAAGAAGGAGAACCCTTAATGGTGTACGGAGAAAAGGGCAACACGAAGCTACATCTTATTAGTAATTTGAAGGCACAAAAACTAATAAGAAAAGGTTGCTATGCTGTTCTAGCACACGTCGAGAAAGTACAAACTGAAGAAAAGAGCATCAATGATGTTCCCGTCGCAAAAGAATTTTCCGATGTATTTCCGAAAGAATTACCGGGACTACCTCCACATCGATCTGTTGAATTTCAAATAGATCTTGTACCATGAGCTGCACCAATAGCTCATGCTCCTTATAGACTCGCACCCAGCAAGATGAAAGAACTGCAAAGCCAACTGCAAGAACTATTAAAACGTGATTTCGTTCCACCAAGCACATCACCATGGGGAGCTCCTGTTTTGTTTGTCAAGAAGAAGGATGGTACATTTAGGTTGTGTATTGACTACAGAGAGTTGAACAAACTTACCATCAAAAACCGTTATCCACTGCCGAGAATTGACGACTTATTTGATCAACTACAAGGCTCGTCAGTTTATTCGAAGATCGATTTACATTCTGAATATCATCAAATGTGAGTAAAGGAGGATGATATTTCAAAAACTGCTTTTAGGACACGTTATGGTCATTACGAGTTTATGGTTATGCCGTTTGGATTGACTAACGCACCAGCTGTGTTCATGGACCTTATGAACCGAGTGTGTGGGCCATATCTTGACAAGTTTGTCATTGTTTTCATCGATGACATACTTATTTACTCAAAGAATGATCAAGAGCATGAAGAACATTTGAGAAAAGTGCTAGAAGTATTGAGAAAAGAAAAACTGTACGCTAAATTTTCAAAGTGTGCATTTTGGTTGGAAGAAGTTCAATTCCTCGGTCACATAGTGAACAAAGAAGGTATCCAGGTGGACCCGGCAAAGATCGAAACCGTTAAAAAGTGGGAAACCCCAAAAACTCTGAAGCATATACGTCAATTTTTAGGATTGGCTGGTTACTACAGAAGATTCATCCAAGATTTCTCCAAAATAGCAAAACCCTTGACTGCATTAACGCATAAAGGGAAGAAATTTTAATGGAAGGATGAACAAGAGAAGGCGTTTCAATTATTGAAGAAAAAGCTAACTACGGCACCTATATTGTCATTGCCTGAAGGGAATGATGATTTTGTGATTTATTGTGACGCATCAAAGCAAGGTCTCGGTTGTGTATTAATGCAACGAACGAAGGTGATTGCTTATGCGTCTAGACAATTGAAGATTCACTAGCAAAATTATACGACTCATAATTTAGAATTAGGCGCAGTTGTTTTTGCATTAAAGACTTGGAGGCACAACTTATATGGGGTCAAAAGTATTATATATACCGACCACAAAAGTCTTCAACATATATTTAATCAGAAACAACTGAATATGAGGCAGCGTAGGTGTATTGAATTGTTTAATGATTACGACTTTGAGATTCGTTACCACCCGGGGAAGGCAAATGTGGTAGCCGAGGCCTTGAGCAGAAAGGACAGAGAACCCATTCGAGTAAAATCTATGAATATAATGATTCACATTAACCTTACTACTCAAATAAAGGAGGCGCAACAAGGAGTTTTAAAAGAGGGAAATTTAAAGGATGAAATACCCAAAGGATCGGAGAAGTATCTTAATATTCGGGAAGACGGAACCCGGTATAGGGCTAAAAGAATTTAGGTACCAAAATTTGGAGATATGAGAGAAATGGTACTTAGAGAAGCTCATAAAACCAGATACTCAATATATCCTGGAACGGGGAAGATGTACAAGGATCTTAAGAAATATTTTTGGTGGCCAGGTATGAAAGCCGATATTGCTAAATATGTAGGAGAATGTTTGACGTGTTCTAAGGTCAAAGCTGAACATCAGAAACCATCAGGTCTACTACAACAACCTGAAATCCCAGAATGGAAATGGGAAAACATTACCATGGATTTCATTACTAAATTGCGAAGGACAGCAAGTGGTTATGATACTATTTGGGTAATAGTTGATCGTCTCACCAAGTCAGCACACTTCCTACCAATAAGAGAAGATGACAAGATGGAGAAGTTAACACGACTGTATTTGAAGGAAGTCGTCTCCAGACATGGAATACCAATCTCTATTATCTCTGATAGGGATGGCAGATTTATTTCAAGATTCTGGCAGACATTACAGCAAGCATTAGGAACTCGTCTAGACATGAGTACTGCCTATCATCCACAAACTGATGGGCAGAGCGAAAGGATGATATAAACGCTTGAAGACATGCTACGAGCATGTGTTATTGATTTCGGAAACAGTTGGGATCGCCATCTACCGTTAGCAGAATTTTCCTACAACAACAGCTATCATTCAAGCATTGAGATGGCGTCGTTTGAAGCACTTTATGGTAGAAAGTGCAGGTCTCCGATTTGTTGGAGTGAAGTGGGGGATAGACAGATTACGGGTCTGGAGATAATACAAGAAACTACCGATAAGATCATCCAAATTCAACAACGGTTGAAAATTGCCCAAATTCGACAAAAGAGCTACGCCGACATTAAAAGAAAAGACATAGAATTTGAAATTGGAGAGATGGTAATGCTTAAGGTTGTACCTTGGAAAGGTGTTGTTCGATTTGGTAAATGAGGGAAATTAAATCCAAGGTATATTGGACCATTCAAGATTATTGATCGTGTCGGACCAGTAGCTTACCGACTTGAGTTACCTCAACAACTTGCGAATGTATATAACACTTTGCACGTCTCGAATTTGAAGAAATGTTTTGCTAAAGAAGATCTCACTATTCCGTTGGACGAAATCCAAATCAATGAAAAACTTCAATTCATTGAAGAACCCGTCGAAATGATGGATCGTGAGGTTAAGAGACTTAAACAAAATAAGATACCGATTGTTAAGGTTTGATGGAATGCTCATAGAGGACTCGAGTTCACTTGGGAGCGTGAAGATCAGATGAAGAAGAAATACCCGCATTTATTTCCAGAAGATACGTCAACACCTCCAACTGCTTAAAATTTCGGGACGAAATTTATTTAACGGGTAGGTACTGTATTGACCCGAACTTTTCCATGTTTATATATATATATATTTAATGAAATTGTTATTTACATGATTAAGTGTTTCCAACATGTTAAGCAATCAAACTTGTTAAGATTTGATTAATTGAAATAGGTTTCATATAGACAATTGACCACCCAAGTTGACCGGTGATTCACGAACGTTAAAACTTGTAAAAACTATATGATGACATATATATGGATATATATATAGTTAACATGATATTATGATAAGTAAACATATCATTAAGTATATTAACAATGAACTACATATGTAAAAGCAAGACTACTAAGTTAATGATTTTGAAACGAGACATATATGTAACGATTATCTTTGTAACAACATTTAATGTATATATATCATGATAATATAATAATTTAAAATCTCATTTGATATTATAAACATTGGGTTAACAACATTTAACAAGATCGTTAACCTAAAGGTTTCAAAACAACACTTACATGTAACGACTAACAATGACTTAACGACTCAGTTAAAATGTATATACATGTAGTGTTTTAATATGTATTCATACACTTTTAAAAGACTTCAAGACACTTATCAAAATACTTCTACTTAACAAAAATTCTTACAATTACATCCTCGTTCAGTTTCATCAACAATTCTACTCGTATGCACCCGTATTCGTACTCGTACAATACACAGCTTTTAGATGTATGTACTATTGGTATATACACTCCAATGATCAGCTCTTAGCAGCCCATGTGAGTCACCTAACACATGTGGGAACCATCATTTGGCAACTAGCATGAAATATCTCATAAAATTACAAAAATATGAGTAATCATTCATGACTTATTTACATGAAAATAAAATTTCATATCCTTTATATCTAATCCATACACCAACGACCAAAAACACCTAAAAACACTTTCATTCTTCAATTTTCTTCATCTAATTGATCTCTCTCAAGTTCTATCTTCAAGTTCTAAGTGTTCTTCATAAATTCTACAAGTTCTAGTTTCATAAAATCAAGAATACTTCCAAGTTTGCTAGCTTACTTCCAATCTTGTAGAGTGATCATCCAACCTCAAGAAATCTTTCTTATTTACAGTAAGATATCTTTCTAATACAAGGTAATACTCATATTCAAACTTTGATTCAATTTCTATAACTATAACAATCTTATTTCGAGTGAAAATCTTACTTGAACTTGTTTTTCGTGTCATGATTCTGCTTCAAGAACTTTCAAGCCATCCAAGGATCCTTTGAAGCTAGATCCATTTTTCTCATTTCCAGTAGCTTGATCCAGAAAACTTGAGGTAGTAATGATGTTCATAACATCATTCGATTCATACATATAATGCTATCTTATTCGAAGGTTTAAACTTGTAATCACTATAACATAGTTTAGTTAATTCTAAACTTGTTCGCAAACAAAAGTTAATCCTTCTAACTTGACTTTTAAAATCAACTAAACACATGTTCTATATCTATATGATGTGCTAACTTAATGATTTAAAACCTGGAAACACGAAGAACACTGTAAAACCGGACATACGCCGTCGTAGTAACACCGCGGGCTGTTTTGGGTTAGTAAATTAAAAACTATGATAAACTTTGATTTAAAAGTTGTTCTTCTGGAAAAATGATTTTTCTTATGAACATGAAACTATATCCAAAAATCATGGTTAAACTCAAAGTAGAAGTATGTTTTCTAAAATGGTCATCTAGACGTCGTTCTTTCGACTGAAATGACTACCTTTACAAAAACGACTTGTAACTTATATTTCTGACTAAAAACCTATACTTTTTCTATTTAGATTCATAAAATAGAGTTCAATATGAAACCATAGCAATTTGATTAACTCAAAACGGATTTAAAATGAAGAAGTTATGGGTAAAACAAGATTGGATAATTTTTCTTGTTGTAGCAACGTGAAAATTGGTAACAAATCTATATTAATCATATCCTAGCTAACTTATATTGTATTATACATCAATTCTAATATATTATATAATCTTGGGATACCATAGACACGTATGCAAATGTTTTGACATATCATATCGACCCATGTGTATATATTATTTGGAACAACCATAGACACTCTATATGCAGTAATGAGGGAGTTAGCTATACAGGGTTGAGGTTGATTTCAAAAATATATATACTTTGAGTTGTGATCTAGCCTGAGACGTGTATACAATGGGTCGTGGATTGATTCAAGATAATATATATCAATTTTTTTCTGTACATCTAACGTTGGACAACTAGTTGTAGGTTACTAACGAGGACAGCTGACTTAATAAACTTAAAACATCAAAATGTATTAAAAGTGTTGTAAATATATTTTGAATATACTTTGATATATATGTACATATTTGTTATAGGTTCGTGAATCGACCAGTGGCCAAGTCTTACTTCCCGACGAAGTAAAAATCTGTGAAAGTGAGTTATAGTCCCACTTTTAAAATCTAATATTTTTGGGATGAGAATACATGCAGGTTTTATAAATGATTTACAAAATAGACACAAGTACGTGAAACTACATTCTATGGTTGAATTATCGAAATCGAATATGCCCCTTTTTATTAAGTCTGGTAATCTAAGAATTAGGGAACATACACCCTAATTGACGCGAATCCTAAAGATAGATCTATTGGGCCTAACAAATCCCATCCAAAGTACCGGATGCTTTAGTACTTCGAAATTTATATCATATTCGAAGGATGTCCCAGAATGATGGGGATATTCTTATATATGCATCTTGTTAATGTCGGTTACCAGGTGTTCACCATATGAAAGATTTTTATCTCTATGTATGGGATGCGTATTGAAATATAAAATCTTGTGGTCTATTGTTACGATTTGATATATATGTATAGGTTAAACCTATAACTCACCAACATTTTTGTTGACGTTTAAAGCATGTTTATTCTCAGGTGAATACTAAGAGCTTCCACTGTTGCATACTAAAATAAGGACAAGATTTGGAGTCCATGTTTGTATGATATTGTGTAAAAACTGCATTCAAGAAACTGATTTCGATGTAACATATTTTTATTGTAAACCATTATGTAATGGTCGTGTGTAAACAGAATATTTTAGATTATCATTATTTGATAATCTACGTAAAGCTTTTTAAACCTCTATTTATGAAATAAAGGTTATGGTTTGTTTTAAAAATGAATGCAGTCTTTGAAAAAACGTCTCATATAGAGGTCAAAACCCCGCAACGAAATCAATTAATATAGAACGTTTTTAATCAATAAGAACGGGACATTTCAGTTGGTATCAGAGCATTGGTCTTAGAGAACCAGAATTTTGCATTAGTGTGTCTTATCGAGTTTGTTAGGATGCATTAGTAAGTCTGGACTTCGACCGTGTTTACTTGAAAAATGATTGCTTAACAAATTTTGTTGGAAACTATATATTTTTAACATGTGAATATTATGTGATATATTAATCTCTTAACGTGTTTGATATTATGTGATAGATGTCTACCTCTAATACAAGTCCCATTGACTCACCTAATAATAATGAAGAGTCAAATGTAATTTGGAATGATTCGTGGACTGATTCACAAGTTCCCGAAGAGGAACCGGAAGAAGAATCGGAACCGGAAGAAGAATCGGAACCGGAGGAGGAGGAGGAGGAACCGAAAGAAGAAATAGAACCGGTGGGAGAAATAATAAAACGGTTAAATAAAAGAAAATCCTCAACCAACCGACCAAGGTTAATTATGGTCAACGGTGTTTCCGCCAAGGAAGCAAAATATTGGGAGGATTACCAATTCTCCGATGAATCGAATCCCGACGAGGATTCCGATGATGTTATAGAAATTACCCCAACTGAATTTAAAAAGGCAAAAGAGAACAATAAGGGAAAGGGCATAAAAATAGAGAAATCTGATTCCAACCCCGATGAACTTTATATGTATCGTTAACACCCGTATTTCTTAAGTTGTAACAATAACCCGGGAACCTCTAAACCACCAGGTTTTTCTAGACCAATGTGGAAAACGACGGCTCGTATTAGGGGAACATCATATATCCCTAAAAACTTAGCAAAAAGAACCAAGTTCGAAAAAGAAGAAATGAGTGAGTCGGAATAAGATAGTTGTATTTGTGCGATGTAATATATGTAATATAGTGTGCTTATGCTTTACGATATATGTAAAAAATTGCTTGTATTAATAAGTATCTTTTATGAATCTAACTCTTGTCTATTTTATAGTATAAAAACACAAAATGGATAGACAACCCAATATTTTAGAAGACTTACCCGGAGACATGATTGATGAAATCTTGTCTAGAGTCGGTCAAAATTCTTCGGCACAACTATTTATGGCAAAATCAGTTTGTAAGACATTCGAAGAACGTTCCAAGAATGCCTTGGTTTATAAAAGGCTTTCGTTTGAAAGATGGGGGATATCACATTGGGAAACCCATAAGTTACGATGTGTTTACTTTGACGCATATATTGCGGGGAACCCAAATGCTATTTTACGCAACGGGTTAAGAAATTATTTTGACTCAATGTATCCGAATATAGGACTTCGTGATTTAGAAAAAGCGGCTAACATGCAACATAAAGAAGCATGTTATGCTTACGGGTTAGTAATGTTCGCTTCTCACCAAAGTGAGAACAAGAACATCGGGCTACAACTATTAAACAAAACGTTCCCACAAGTGACGGAGTCGGTAATTGGGGTAAGAAATGAGGTTTTTAGGTTATTACGAGACTGTTGGTCATTACGTAACCTTCATCCTTTTGACGACATTACAACACATTGTCGTACTATCGGTCACAACGGTTATGTTCCACAAAACCAAGGATGGGAAGTGGTATTAGTAAAACCAGAATGCATGACTTGTTTCTGGACGTATGAATTACGTGTCTTTATTGCCTTTGCTGAACGCCTTATTTATTAACTAGAATTATCTTCGCAACTACTTTGTATCAAAGTTTTATGTGCTATATTTCATGTTATATGTAAAATAGCGGTATTGTAAGTTTGCAAGTTATTGTATAAAGGTTTGAATATGATATATATTTTTTTGTGATTAGTTTTTCATATAGAATTGTAGTAGTTAAAATGGTATGTTAGCTACTAAGTATGAACTTAACGGGTAGGTACTACCTGAATTAAAGAGTATAAAACGCTAATATGAAGAAAGAGCTTTTATAAATAAGTTCATATTACGCTACGAAATACTATTGACTACTCTTGATATTCTATATGATTAACTCGTTTCATTTGACTATTTTGAAGGAAATGGCACCCACTACTCGACACACCTTGAATATGAGTGAAGAGTAATTTCGTGCCTTTCTTGCTTCAAACATAGCCGCAGTACAGGCTGCGCTACATACCAACAATAACCTTGGATCTAGCAGTACAGGAAATCGTGTAGGATGCACCTACAAAGAATTCACTGCCTGCAAACCTTTAGAATTTGATGGAACTGAAGGACCGATCGGATTGAAACGGTGGACCAAGAAGGTCGAATCGGTGTTTGCCATAAGTAAGTGTACTGAAGAGGACAAAGTGAAGTACGCTACGCATACCTTCACAGGTTCTGCGTTAACATGGTGGAATACCTATCTAGAGCAAGTGGGACAAGATGATGCTTACGCACTACCGTGGTCAGCATTCAAGCACTTGATGAACGAGAAGTACCGTCCCAGAACTGAGGTCAATAAGCTCAAGACAGAACTTAGAGGGTTATGAACCCAAGGATTTGATATTACCACGTTCGAAAGACGATTCACAGAATTATGCCTATTGTGTCCGGGAGCGTTCGAAGATGAGGAAGAGAAGATCGACGCGTTTGTGAAAGGATTACCGGAAAGAATCCAAGAAGATATAAGTTCACACGAGCCCGCCTCCATACAACAGGCATGTAGAATGGCTCACAAACTAGTGAACCAGATTGAAGAAAGAATTAAAGGACAGACTGCTGAAGAGGCCAATGTGAAGCAAGTCAAAAGAAAGTGGGAGGAAAACGGTGATAAGAATCACCAATACAACAACAACAGCAATTACAACAATAATCGCAACAACTATCCCAACAATCGCAACATCAATCGCAACTACAACAAACGGCCCAACAACAACAACAACAACAACAACAACAATAACAACAACAACAGCAACTACAACAATCATCCCAACAACAATAATAATTGCAACAACAACAACAACAACAATCAGAAGCAGTTATGCCAAAGGTGTGAAAAGTATCACTCGGGGTTCTGCACCAAATTTTGCAACAAGTGTAAAAGAAATGGTCATAGCGCGATGAAGTGTGAGGTCTACGGACCAGGGGTTAAATGAACGAAAGGAACAAATGGTGTCGGAACGAGTAATGGCAGAGCAAGTAGTGTCAGAGCAAGTTATGCAAATGTAGTTTGTTATAAATGTGGAAAACCGGGCCACATTATTAGAAATTGCCCGAACCAGGAGAACACGAATGGACAAGGCCGCGGAAGAGTTTTCAATATTAATGCGGCAGAGGCACAGGAAGACCCGGAGCTTGTTACGGGTACGTTTCTTATTGACAATAAATCTGCTTACGTTTTATTTGATTCGGGTGCGGATAGAAGCTATATGAGTAGAGATTTTTGTGCTAAATTAAGTTGTCCATTGACGCCTTTGGATAGTAAATTTTTACTCAAATTAGCAAATGGTAAATTAATTTCAGCAGATAATATATGTCGGAATCGAGAAATTAAACTGGTTAGCGATACATTTAAGATTGACTTGATACCAGTAGAGTTAGGGAGTTTTGATGTGATAATCGATATGGACTGGTTGAAAGAAGTGAAAGCAGAGATCGTTTGTTACAAAAATGCAATTCGCATTATACGAGAAAAAGAAAAACCCTTAATGGTGTACGGAGAAAAGGGCAACACGAAGCTACATCTTATTAGTAATTTGAAGGCACAAAAACTAATAAGAAAAGGTTTCTATACTATTCTAACACACGTCGAGAAAGTACAAACTGAAGAAAAGAGCATCAATGATGTTTCCGTCGCAAAAGAATTTCCCGATGTATTTCTGAAAGAATTACCGGGATTACCCCCACATCGATCCGTTGAATTTCAAATAGATTTTGTACCAGGAGCTGCACCAATAGCTCGTGCTCCTTACAGACTCGCACCCAGTGAGATGAAAGAACTGCAAAGCCAATTACAAGAACTTTTAGAGCGTGGTTTCATTCGACCAAGCACATCACCGTGGGGAGCTCCTGTTTTGTTTGTCAAGAAGAAAGATGGTACATTCAGGTTGTGTATCGACTACCGAGAGTTGAACAAACTTACCATCAAGAACCGCTACCCACTACCGAGAATCGACGACTTATTTGATCAACTACAAGGCTCGTCTGTTTATTCAAAGATTGACTTACGTTCCGGGTATCATCAAATGCGGGTGAAAGAAGATGATATTCCAAAGACTGCTTTCAGAACACGTTACGGTCATTACGAGTTTATGGTCATGCCGTTTGGTTTAACTAATGCACCAGCTGTGTTCATGGACCTTATGAACCGAGTGTGTGGACCATACCTTGACAAGTTTGTCATTGTTTTCATTAATGACATACTTATTTACTCAAAGAATGACCAAGAACACGGTGAACATTTGAGAAAGGTGTTAGAAGTATTGAGGAAAGAAGAATTATACGTTAAGTTTTCAAAGTGTGTATTTTGGTTGGAAGAAGTTCAATTCCTCGGTCACATAGTGAACAAAGAAGGTATTAAGGTGGATCCGGCAAAGATAGAAACTGTTGAAAAGTGGGAAACCCCGAAAACTCCGAAACACATACGCCAGTTTTTAGGACTAGCTGGTTACTACAGAAGGTTCATCCAAGACTTTTCCAGAATAGCAAAACCCTTGACTGCATTAACGCATAAAGGGAAGAAATTTGAATGGAAGGATGAACAAGAGAAAGCGTTTCAGTTATTGAAGAAAAAGCTAACTACGGCACCTATATTGTCATTGCCTGAAGGGAATGATGATTTTGTGATTTATTGTGACGCATCAAAGCAAGGTCTCGGTTGTGTATTAATGCAACGAACGAAGGTGATTGCTTATGCGTCTAGACAATTGAAGATTCACGAACAAAATTATACGACGCATGATTTGGAATTAGGCACGGTTGTTTTTGCATTAAAAACTTGGAGGCACTACTTATATGGGGTCAAAAGTATTATATATACCGACCACAAAAGTCTTCAACACATATTTAACCAGAAACAACTGAATATGAGGCAGCGTAGGTGGATTGAATTGTTGAATGATTACAACTTTGAGATTCGTTACCACCCGGGGAAGGCAAATGTGGTAGCCGACGCCTTGAGCAGGAAGGACAGAGAACCCATTCGAGTAAAATCTATGAATATAATGATTCACAATAACCTTACTACTCAAATAAAGGAGGCGCAACAAGGAGTTTTAAAAGAGAGAAATTTAAAGGATGAAATACCCAAAGGATCGGAGAAACATCTTAATATTCGGGAAGACGGAACCCGGTATAGGGCTGAAAGGATTTGGGTACCAAAATTTGGAGATATGAGAGTAATGGTACTTAGAGAAGCTCATAAAACCATATACTCAATACATCCTGGAACGGGGAAGATGTACAAGGATCTCAAGAAACATTTTTGGTGGCCGGGTATGAAAGCCGATGTTGCTAAATACGTAGGAGAATGTTTGACGTGTTCTAAGGTCAAAGCTGAGCATCAGAAACCATCAGGTCTACTTCAACAACCCGAAATCCTGGAATGGAAATGGGAAAACATTACCATGGATTTCATCACTAAATTGCCAAGGACTGCAAGTGGTTTTGATACTATTTGGGTAATAGTTGATCGTCTCACCAAATTAGCACACTTCCTGCCAATAAGAGAAGATGACAAGATGGAGAAGTTAGCACGACTGTATTTGAAGGAAATCATCTCCAGACATGGAATACCAATCTATATTATCTCTGATAGGGATGGCAGATTTATTTCAAGATTCTGGCAGACATTACAGTAAGCATTAGGAACTCGTCTAGACATGAGTACTGCCTATCATCCACAAACTGATGGGCCGAGCAAAAGGACGATACAAACGCTTGAAGACATGCTACGAGCATGTGTTATTGATTTCGGAAACAGTTAGGATCAACACCTACCGTTAGCAGAATTTTCCTACAACAATAGTTATCATTCTAGTATTGAGATGGCGCCGTTTGAGGCACTTTATGGTAGAAAGTGCAGGTCTCTAATTTGTTTGAATGAAGTGGGGGATAGACAGATTACGGGTCCGGAGATAATACAAGAAACTACCGAGAAAATCATCCAAATTCAACAAAGATTGAAAACCGCCCAGAGTCGACAAAAGAGCTACGCGGACAGTAAAAGAAAAGATATAGAGTTTGAAATTGAAGAAATGGTCATGCTTAAGGTTTCACCTTGGAAAGGCGTTCTTCGATTTGGTAAACGGGGGAAACTAAATCCAAGGTACATTGGACCATTCAAGATTATAGATCGTGTCGGACCAGTAGCTTACCAACTGGAGCTACCTCAACAACTCGCGGCTGTACATAACACTTTCCACGTCTCAAATTTAAAGAAATATTTTGCTAAAGAAGATCTCACTATTCCGTTGGACGAAATCCAAATCAATGAAAAACTTCAATTCATTGAAGAACCCGTCGAAATAATGGATCGTGAGGTTAAAAGACTTAAACAAAACAAGATACCGATTGTTAAGGTTCGATGGAATGCTCTTAGAGGAGCCGAGTTCACCTGGGAGCGTGAAGATCAGATGAAGAAGAAATACCCGCATCTATTTCTAGAAGATTCGTCAACACTTTCAACAGCTTAAAATTTCGAGACGAAATTTATTTAACGGGTAGGTACTGTAGTGACCCGAACTTTTCCATGTTTATATATATTAAATGAAATTGATATTTACATGATTAAGTGTTTCCAACATGTTAAGCAATCAAACTTATTAAGACTTGATTAATTGGAATAGGTTTCATATAGACAAATGACCACCCAAGTTGACCGGTGATTCACGAACGTTAAAACTTGTAAAAACTATACGATGACATATACATGGTTATATATATAGTTAACATGATTTTATTATAAGTATGTATCTCATTAGGTATTTTAACAATGAGTTATATACATAAAAATGAGACTATTAAATTAAGAAACTAGAAAACGATATATATAACGATTATCGTTATAACGTCTTACTAGGTACATATGAATCATATTAAGATATTGATACACTTGGTTAATTATGTTAAATGATAAGTAAATGTATCATTAAGTGTATTAAAAATGAACTACATATGTAAAAATAAGACTACTAACTTAATGATTTCGAAACGAGACATATATGTAACGATTATCGTTGTAACGACATTTAACTGTATATATATCATACTAAGATATATTATATATCATAATATCATGATAATATAACAATTTAACATCTCATTTGATATAATAAACAATGGGTTAACAACATTTAACAAGATCGTTAACCTAAAGGTTTCAAAACAACATTTACATGTAATGACTAACGATGACTTAACGACTCAGTTAAAATGTATATACATGTAGTGTTTTAATATGTATTCATACACTTTTGAAAGACTTCAAGACACTTACCAAAATACTTCTACTTAACAAAAATGCTTACAATTACATCCTCGTTCAGTTTCATCAACAAATCTACTCGTATGCACCCGTATTCGTACTCGTACAATACACAGCTTTTAGATGTATGTACTATTGGTATATACACTCCAATGATCAGCTCTTAGCAGCCCATGTGAGTCACCTAACACATGTGGGAACCATCATTTGGCAACTAGCATGAAATATCTCATAAAATTACAAAAATATGAGTAATCATTCATGACTTATTTACATGAAAACAAAATTACATATCCTTTATATCTAATCCATACACCAACGACCAAAAACACCTACAAACACTTTCATTCTTCAATTTTCTTCATCTAATTGATCTCTCTCAAGTTCTATCTTCAGGTTCTAAGTGTTCTTCATAAATTCCAAAAGTTCTAGTTTCATAAAATCAAGAATACTTCCAAGATTGCAAGTTTACTTCCAAGTTTTCTAAATCCATTCCAAGTAATCATCCAAGATCAAGAAACCTTTGTTGCTTACAGTAGGTTATCTTTCTAATACAAGGTAATAATCATATTCAAACTTTAATTCAATTTCTATAACTATAACAATCTTATTTCGAGTGGAAATCTTACTTGAAATTGTTTTCATGTCATGATTCTGCTTCAAGAACTTTCAAGCCATCCAAGGATCCTTTGAAGCTAGATCCATTTTTCTCATTTCCAGTAGGTTTATCCAATTAACTTGAGGTAGTAATGATGTTCATAACATCATTCGATTCATACATAAAAAGCTGTCTTATTCAACGTTATAAACTTGTAATCACTAGAACATAGTTTAGTTAATTCTAAACTTGTTCGCAAATAAAGTTAATCCTTCTAACTAGACTTTTAAAATCAACTAAACACATGTTCTATATCTATATGATATGCTAACTTAATGATTTAAAACCCGAAAACACGATAAACACCATAAAACTGGATATACGCCGTCGTAGTAAAACCGGGGGCTGTTTTGGTTGGGATAATTAAAAGCTAAGAAGAACTTTGATTTAAAGGCTATACTTCTGGAAAAATGATTTTTCTTATGAACATGAAACTATATCCAAAAATCATGGTTAAACTCAAAGTGAAAGTATGTTTTTCAAAATGGTCATCAAAATGTCGTTCTTTCGATGAAAATGACTACCTCTTTCAAAAACAACTTGTAACTTGTATTTCTGACTATAAACTTATACTTTTTCTATTTAGATTCATAAAGTTAAGTTCAATACGAAACCGTGACCACTGGAATCACTCAAAACGGATTAGAAACGAAGAAATGGCGAGTAAAACAATATTGATAAAAACTACTCATTTTACCTACGTGAAAGTTAGTAATAAATCTATTCCAACCATAACCTAATCAACTTATATTATATATTATGTAATCTTGAGATACCATAGACACGTATACAATGTTTCGACCTATCATGTCGACCCATCTATATATATACTACGGAACAACCATAGACACTCTATATGTGAATGTTGGAGTTAGCTATACAGGGTTGAGGTTGATTCCAAAATATATATATAGTTTGAGTTGTGATCAATACTGAGATACGTATACACTGGGTCGTGGATTGATTCAAGATAATATTTATCGATCTATTTCTGTACATCTAACTGTGGACAACTAGTTGTAGGTTACTAACGAGGACAGCTGACTTAATAAATTTAAAACATCAAAATGTATTAAAAGTATTGTAAATATGTTTTGAACATACTTTGATATATATGTATATATTGTTATAGGTTCGTGAATCAACCAGTGGCCAAGTCTTACTTTCCGATGAAGTAAAAATCTGTGAAAGTGAGTTATAGTCCCACTTTTAAAATTTAATATTTTTGGGATGCGAATACATGCAGGTTTTATAAATGATTTACAAAATAGACACAAGTACGTGAAACTACATTCTATGGTTGAATTATCGAAATCGAATATGCCCCTTTTTATTAAGTCTAGTAATCTAAGAATTAGGGAACAGACACCCTAATTGACGCGAATCCTAAAGATAGATCTATTGGGCCTAACAAACCCCATCCAAAGTACCGGATGCTTTAGTACTTCGAAATTTATATCATATCCGAAGGGTGTCCCGGAATGATGGGGATATTCTTATATATGCATCTTGTTAATGTCGGTTACCAGGTGTTCACCATATGAATGATTTTTATCTCTATGTATGGGATGCGTATTGAAATATGAAATCTTGTGGTCTATTGTTACGATTTGATATATATATATATATATATATATATATATATATATATATATATATATATATATATATATATATATATATATATATATATATATATATATATATATATATATATAGGTTAAACCTATAACTCACCAATATTTTTGTTGACGTTTAAAGCATGTTTATTCTCTGGTGAATACTAAGAGCTTCCGCTGTTGCATACTAAAATAAGGACAAGATTTGGAGTCCATGTTTGTATGATATTGTGTAAAAACTGCATTCAAGAAACATATGTCAATGTAATATATTTCTATTGTAAATCATTATGTAATGGTCGTGTGTAAACAGTATATTTTAGATTATCATTATTTGATAATCTACGTAATGTTTTTGAAACCTTTATTGATAAAATAGAGGTTATGGTTGTTTTAAAAATGAATGCAGTCTTTGAAAAACGTCTCATATAGAGGTCAAAACCTCGCAACGAAATCAATTAATATGGAACGTTTATAATCAATATAAACGGGACATTTCAACAATCACATCAAAAAACACCACCCTACAACAATCTCCTTCTTTCTTAATCCTTCTTCGTGAACCCATAGCACCACCACTTTACCTCCTCTTTAATCGCCACCACCATCGAAAGCTAGCAACCATCGACATAAAACAAACACCATAAAAATCATCATGATACATCACAACACCCATCTTATCATCACCATTAAACCAACCTTGTAACCACCATCTACCTCGTCCTGCAAACGCAAACAAACCAAAACCCATTCGATGATTTATTTTACTGCAACCATGCGTTTTATATCTCATTAATGTGGGCAGACAATCTCTTTTGAGTAGGTATATATTACCACAAGTTAGAATTAAAAATGACTAATTGGCCGACATTTATACATCCAAAAAGGAGAAGGTGGCCAAGATGCATTGTTTTCTTTCAAAGTTCCAAAAATCAACTTGCCACCACTAACTTCTAATTTATCTTTTTGATCGACATATTATAATCAAGATGTACCCCACTCACTAATAGTTTCATTAGTGGGATCAATAAAGAAATGGGTAAATGAATTAAACAATGGGAAAGTGAATGACTCGATCCCATATGTACTGTTACGGAATAATTTTTTGAACCAAGATGATATAAGATGGTGACTCAATTCCCACTTATTACGTAAGAGTTTTTTTTTCTGTTTTCTATGCCTTCAAAAAGTACCAGACTCAAACCATGTTACTTGGGTATCGGGCTGCAAATTGGGCTGTGTTCTAATATTGTTACTAGGCCGAATCTGTTAATGGGTCGTCTAAATTGATTTTCGTTGGGCCCTGAATGGGCCGTGATAAACCTGAGTAAAACAAGCTGCAAAAATCTGCTCTGCTTGTATCATTGTATGTGACGGATGTAAGTGATAAATATGAAAACGTTTTGGTATACAATGAAGAATGATGGTTGTTAACATAGAATGTCGATGATTAGAGTGATGATCATATACGAAGATGATAAATTATACGATACATAAAATCATAGTAATAAGAGATGACATTAGGAAGGTGAAGAGGTGATCAAGATAATGATGATAGATGTTAAGAATTATGAGGAAGATTAGGTGATTAAATGATACATGATTAAGAAGAGATAATGATGTTATGATTATGTTGTTGGATGAATGTTGATATCGATTTTGTTATGAAAGAAGAGATGGAGACAGATAAATACGGGATATATAAATATTTAAAGCTAGGATATAACAGAAAAACAGAAATGGAGAAGTGGTTTAGATGGTATTCTGGTTAGCGGGAGGTCTTGGGTTCGAGTCTTGTGTGAGGCATTTTTTGGAAAAGCCTTTAAACTCTTCAAAGGTAGCTTATCCTTATTTTTATTATTAGTATTATTATTGTTATTAATATAACTATTATTATTATTATTATTACTACAAACATCATTATAAGTATTATTATTAATATCATTAAGATTATTAGTATTATTATCAAAACTATCATTATTTTTATTATTTTTAACATTATTATTATTATTATTAATTATTATTATTATTATTATTATTATTATTATTATTAATTATTATTATTATTATTATTATTATTATTATTATTATTATTATTATTATTATTATTATTATTATTATTATTATTATTATAACCATTGTTATTACCTTATTGTTATGGTATTATTAAAATAATTATTTAATATTATTATTATTGGTATTATAATAAGGATATTGTAAAGATTATAATTGTATATATAGGTTCGTGAATCCGAGGCCAACCCTGCATTGTTCAGTTTCGTCGTATGAATATTTTTACTACAAAATATTGGATAGTGAGTTTCATTTGCTCCCTTTTTAAATGTTTTTGCAATATATATTTTTGGGACTGAGAATACATGCGCTGCTTTTATAAATGCTTTACGAAATAGACACAAGTGATCGAAACTACATTCTATGGTTGAATTGTTATACCGGATATCGCCCTTGTTGAACTTGGTAACCTAAGAATTGGTGTTTATTATAATTGCCACCAATTGACGCGAATCCTAAAGATAAATCTATGGGCCTTGACCAGCCTCAGTCAGAGAATTTGAACTGCTTTAGTACTTCGATTATATTTTTGGGGATATTCTAGATGCATTTTGTTAATGCCGGTTACCAGGTGTTCAATCCATATGAATGAATTTTAATTCGCGAGTTACGCGTGACAATATATGAAATCTTGTGGTCTATTAAAATGATGAAAATGAATGATTATGATAAACTAATGAACTCACCAACCTTTTGGTTGACACTTGAAAGCATGTTTATTCTCAGGTATGAAAGAAATCTTCCGCTGTGCATTTGCTCATATTAGAGATATTACTTGGAGTCATTCATGACATATTTCAAAAGACGTTGCATTCGAATCGTTGAGTTCATCAAGTTTATTATTAAGTCAATTATAGTTGGATATATTATGAAATGGTATGCATGCCGTCAACTTTCGATGTAATGAAAGATTGTCTTTTCAAAAATGAATGCAATATTTGTAAAATGTATCATATAGAGGTCAAGTACTTCGCGATGTAACCAAATGTAATGTATTCGTCCAGATAGATTAGGATGGGTCATTAGATCTTGCTCCGTGCTCCATGGTGGAAGCAAGGATGCAAGATGCCTCTTGCGACCTTGTTTCCACTTGGTAGCAAGGAGCAAGGTGCCTCTTGCGACCTTGCTTCCGCCTGAGAGCAAGGAGCAAGATGGAACCTTGCTCAACGCTCTCAGGTGGAAGCAAGGACGCAAGGTTCCTCTTGCGACCTTGCTTCCACCTGGGAACAAGGGGCAATGTGTCATCTTGCTCCTTGCTTCCACCTTGGTACTTGATCCAAGGTGGAAGCAAGGTCGCAAGAGGCACCTTGCTCCTTGCTCTCAGGTGGAAGCAAGGTCGCAAGAGACACCTTATGGCCTTGCTTCCACCAGAGAGCAAGGAGCAAGATGTCACATTGTGCCTTGCGCGGGCAAAATGGCAAAAAACATTTGTGGGTCCTAAGTAAAAAAACTAGAAAAATGGGATTTTTAGTAATAATCCCTTAAAACATATATTTCTATTTTTGTCCTAATATCATAGATTGAACTCAAGTTTTCATAGCTTGAAGGCCCACTGCTATTTTAAAGCTGGTAACCTCTTCAATGGGCCCAATATTACATTTCACATACCCATGGACTACATCATTTTCTTATCCTTTTGATCATGTTGCCCGTTTGTAATGGTGTGATCCTTACCAAGCTCATACAGAAAGAAACTCCCAGAAGTTGAACACGAACTAACTTCATTTTTCTATTTAATTTAATATATATGATAATGATAATAATTAGCTTGAAATTTTTCATATTTACCAGTATTCACCCGTAAACGATTCTACCTTATACAAATTTTGTATAACTGATATTAAAGCTCTACCACGTTTTCAACCATGACAAGCCGAGTGAAGCCGAATCTTTTTTCTTCCTTGTTGTTTGTACAGTACAATCTACATGCATATCAACGAGACCACGACCGATCCATTCTTAGCAAACAAGTCCCAAAGGCTGGACTTTCACCGATCTAAGAACATTCGTGAAGAAAAATGTATCATGGAGCCTTGAGAATCATTTTTCCCCTTCTCCACAGTTGTCATCGTCATCTTGAACACCCTAACACATTCTCGAAGGAGATGAGGATGGATGATCCAAGAATAAGATAGAAAGAGAAGATCAGAGTTAGTAGCAGCGGGTGGTCGGAAATCTCATGCTCTATTTTTACTAGTTGAAGAAGTTTTTAAATAGTACCCTGTTTCACTTTTAATATCATATTTATCCAATTAAAAGAAAAAGTGACTCCTCCTATTCCTTCAGTTGTCAATTGAAAGAAAATTGCTATTTGTTTTCAACTGTGCTTCGGAGATATGGTCGAAGCACGCCCACCCAGTGGGGCTCTCATAGGTCTACTCATCAGTTTCTTCCTTACCTATGCTTTGCGGCGAAACCTATTTTGAGAGTCTGACGTGCGGTGTGTTAGTCAAAATTGACTTATCATCAGAGAGAATTGGGGGAGGGAATAGTCAAAATTGACTTATCATCAGAGAGAATTGGGGGAGGGAATAGGAGAGGGAATCTAAACGAGAGAGAGTGATGTGAGGGCAGGCAAGGAATAGGGTTCAAGAAGGGTATAACGAAGACTTTCACCGACAAAACAAGTGGTCAGATCGAAATCATCTTACTTCCTTCATGTTTTTCAACTTCCCGGAAGACTCGAGGGTGGTTGATCCGTGGAAAATTTTCAAACCGTTCTATTCAGTTCGAGATGTGTACATTGTAGTCAAAAGACTTCGAAATGGGGGTAAGTTTGCTTTTGTGAGGTTTGTCGACATTAAGGATCCAAACATGTTGTTAGTGTCACTGGAAAGCATTCCTTTTAATAGTTCTCCTATCAAGGTCTTCCCTGCTACTGTTAGGGGCCCTAAACCCATGTCCAACAACAATGGCAGTGGGGCAAGGTGTGATGATGGCTATGCGAAGGGTGTAGGACTAGAACCATTCAAATTCCATGACGGTAGGAAATATGCTGATATCGTGGAAAACTCCAAGGGTGCATAAGATTTGAGGCAGATGTTAAATCGTAAAAAAAGCGAAGAACCAAAAAAAGATAAAATGGTGGCGATTAAGGATAAAAACTGTAATCAATCGACGTTACAAAATGCTGTAGCATGTGATGCTCTTAACAAACGCATCCTCCAAAACCTAGAAGTCATCTACTGTGTTGAAGGCTACCAAGATATCCAAATAAAATATCTTGGGGGCCTTGCCCTGTTACTTATTTTCAATAATGTTGCGGCAAAGGAGATGGTTCAAAATCCAAATCATCCCCTCAAACGATGGGTAAGCAAGACGGCGATGTGGGATGAATCCTTGTGGCCGACTAGTAGAATGGCATCGCTTAGGATTTCAGGGGTTCCACCTCACTTTTGGAATGATAACACGTTTATGTCTATAGCTGAGTGGTGGGGCACCGTATATGAACTTGACAATTGTTCACTTAATGGAAACCAGAAACTTTGCTATGATAGGGTTTACGTTAAACTTTCAGATCCTGGGAAAGTAAACGATATTCTAAACCTGCAGGTCAAATCAAAGTCCTATTTTATTAATGTCATCGAGGAAGATAAATATGTTGTTAATCTGAACAAAAATCCCGATGAAGAAGTCGAAAGTCAGTCAAACACATCCGAATGGAGTTCGAATTATATCGATTCTGATGAGGTCTATGGTTGCGAGAGTGAAGATGAGTATGGGGACGAAGAATACGAAGATGAGGTTGAGGATGAATACGACTCAAATTTGTTCACAAAAGGATATAAAAGGCCTGGTAATCCAGCTAATTCAGACACAGCCGGAAAAGATGATAAGGTTTTTTCTGGCGACGGAGTAGGTACCGGAAAAAATGATGGGAAAATGGAGGAAGAGCAAGAGACTAGGTACTATGGGATTGGTGACCTTTTCGAGTCTGACAAGGAGTGTGTGGCAGATACCGTGGAGAACAATCATTCCAGTCCTATTTCCAAGAAATCTAACTCACCATGTAGGGTAAGCGAAGAATGACTGGTGAATGTAAGGGTGATTCTACTGTGGATGGTAACACGGTAAGTTGTGAATATTCGAAGGCAGAAATGGGCCTCATAACCCAATTAACGAAACATCCCAAAAGAAGAATAGAAGTGGGCCTTGTATTATTAAAGACATGGGTGGTTTTGGGCCTAATAATTTAAATGAGGTTAACAATTCAAAATACAAGGGTGGGATTGGGCATGATAATCCAAGTGGTCAATTGGACTCAAATAATTATTTTGTTGAAGATAGTGTGAATAAAGGGCCGTTAGGTACTGGGAAACCTAAAACAAAAAGAAAATGCAATCCTGCTTCGTGTTCCCAATCCAAGCACGACTCCGAATCTGGAGAGGTTTCTTTCTTCCAGGATTGTTATTGCGAGTTAATTGGAAATTGGAAGGCCTCGTCCAGGATTATGAAGCTTCGTACCATGGCAAGAGGAAACGCCAACAAAGAAGTGGCGTGTAAGAAAAGGTGTAAAACTTGTGGCACAAAATCCAGACCTAAGAAGAAGAATTCGAAGTCAAATTCAAGGGGTATGGGATGTTCGGAGAACCAATCGATTAACAATGTGGAATTGAAGGAATTTGGCGAGCAACTCGGATTGAGGTGGCCTAACCTCAATCCTCAGTAAGTCATGTTTCTTCCTATTCGTTTGCTTTTTGTGTTTGGTGAAGATCTTATCTATCAATATTCGCGAGTTCGGTGTGGATGGTAAATTTGGGTGGGTTATGAATCTTTGTCTGAGTGAGAAGCCTGATATTGCAATATTTCAGGAAACAAAATGTCATTTGTTAGATGCGGGTTGGGTTCATTCCTTATGGGGTAACAGTAACTGCGATTTCTTCCAAATCGAAGCTGAAGGATACTCGGAGTGTTTATTAACTCTTTGGGACACATCTAGATTCGCGGTATGTAGTGCGGGTGGGAATAAATTTTTTTGTACTATTCGTGGTAAGTGGATTGGGTCGGGTCATGATACGATTGTTGCTAACATCTATGGACCCCATAACGATGTTGGTAAGAAAGAATTGTGGCATAATCTCAGTAATCTTTTGAACGACATTGATTCAGCTTGGGTTCTTGGTGGAGACTTTAATGAAGTTCGATATCATTCGGACCGTCTTAATTGTGTTTTCAACCAGTGTCGTGCTTCACGTTTTAACGAGTTCATTAATAAAAATAATCTGATCTAGATTCCAATTAATGGAAGAAGATTCACTCGCGTTAGTGACGATGGTATTAAGTTTTGCAAGTTGGACCATTTTTTTGTCAACGAGAAATTCTACAATTTATGGGATGATTTATCAATTATGGCAATAGATAGGAGTAATTCAGACGATTGTCCACTTGTTCTCAGGGACATGCACATTGATTTCGGCCCGAAGCCTTTCAAGATTTTCAGAGAATGGCTAAACAAAGAAGGGGTTGACAATGTTATTATTGACGCGTGGAGTAAAAGTGTTCATAGTACTAGAAAGGACTGTGTGTTTAGGGATAAACTAAATAATGTAAAGTCTGTTTTGAAATTATGGAGTAGAAGTTAGTTTGGGAAGCTTGATATCGAGATTAAATGTCTTAAAGATGAAGTTGATTTGTGGGAAAGCAAAGCAGAAAATGGGGGGCTAAATGATAAAGATAGAGAGCAATGGTTGGACACCCGAAGGAAATGGTTAGCAAAAGAGAAATCCAAATCGAATATGCTAAAGCAAAAAGCTCATATCCGTTTGGTTTTAGAGGGTGACGAGAATACCAAATTTTTCCATTCCTCTATTCATAGAAAGTACAATAAATGTAATATTAGAGGGTTAAATATCAACGGGGTATGGAATGAAGACCCGGCGGTTGTCAAAGCTTCAATATTCGAACACTTCAATAGGTTATTCACGAACAGGAGTTGCAACAGGCCTGTCTTTCTTTTCGATAATGGGCCTGGCCAATCTGTTGGGCCGAATCTGGGCTGTTTGTCACCTAATCAGGACCATGAGCTCGAGGTATGTTTTTCAGAAGAAGAAATTTGGGAAGCCATTAAAGATTGCGGTATCTCAAAAGCCCCCAGGCCGGATGGTTTTAATCTCGGGTTCTATAAGAAGTTCTGGAATGTTGTCAAAGATGACCTCGTTGCTGCCATCAATTCGTTTTGGGAATTGGGTACCATATCAAAGGGGTGTAACGCGTCTTTCATCACCCTTGTGCTGAAGAAGATGGAACCTATTAGCCTTAACGACTACCGCGCCATTAGCTTGATCGGTAGCTTTTATAAAATTGTGGCAAAGATCCTTTCGAACCGACTCAGAAAAGTTATACCAAACCTCGTGGGCTTCGAGCAAAGCGCACTTATAAAGGGTAGATACATATTAGACGGGGCTCTAATAGTAAATGAGACACTTGATTTCCTAAAACAAAATCACCGCAAGAGCCTCATATTTAAAATCAATTTTGAAAAGACTTTTGATAGTCTTAGTTGGGATTTCTTGCTTGAGATCATGAAGATTATGGGGTTCGGAGAAAGGTGGAGGAAGTGGGTGCATTCGTGTCTTAACTCGGCGTCTATCTCGGTTCTCGTTAATGGATCACCGATAAATGAATTCAAGCTTGAACGTGGGGTACGCCAAGGGGATCCGTTATCAACCTTTCTTTTCATCCTCGCGGTGGATGGATTAAATGTGTTAACTAAAATGTCTGTACACAACAAATTATTCGACGGTGTGGAAATTAGTCAAAATTGTATCCCGATATCCCATTTGCAATATACGGACGAAACTATATTTTTCGGGAAATGGAATGAGAATAATCTTAGAAACCTTATGATGATTCGCAAATGTTTTGGACTTACTTCGAGTCTAAAAGTGAACTACCATACAAGTATCCTCAATGGTGTAGGAATCGAAAAAAGCATCGTTGAGGCCATGGCAAGTAAGTTCAATTGTAAGGTAGGTTCTTTCCCATTCACATATCTTGGATTGCCGGTTGGTGGTATGATGAACAAATTGGAGGGTTAGAAACAGGTGGTGGATAAAATTGAGAAACGCCTTTCGGATTGGAAAGCACGATCGATTTCATATGGTGGACGTTTGACACTTGTAAAATCGGTTTTGAATAGTCTTTCGTTGTACTTTTTCTCGCTCTTCCGCGCTCCACCATGTGTGATTAAAAATCTCGAGAGTGTAAGGCATTCAATTTTTTGGGGCGGGTAGGGTAAAAAATCTATTTCTTGGGTTAAATGGGAATATACACTTTTACCATACGGGTTGGGGTTTTAAATTTGGGTTCTCTTTATTGTTCTAATTTGGCCTTAATCGGCAAGTGGTGGTGGAGGTTTTAAATCGAAACTAACTCCTTATGGGTTAGGGTCATCTCTAGCATTTACGGGTCTTCGGGTGGCTTACTTGGTGATGCAAATCACTCTAGTCGGTCACGCAAGACCGTGTGGACTAACATTATTGACATAGGTTATTTCATTGACTCTCTTGGTGTGCAATTTCGAGACTCATTTGTTAGGAAGATCGGGGATGGGGCAGCCACATCTTTTTGGGGGGATATGTTGTTTGGAGATGTTCCATTAAAAAACAGATTCAGGAGGCTTGCGAGACTCGATTCTGACCAGTTGTGTAACGTCAATGATAGACTGATTTGGGATGGTTCAAAGTTTGTGGCAAACTGGTATTAGACTAGGGACCCGTCGGGTAGAGCTGCTTGGGGAATTACAGTCATTGTCCGAGTTATTAGCTTCTGTTTTCTTGGATACGAGTTCGCGGGACAGCTAGAAGTGGACCTTGAATAATAGCGGGCAATTCACGACTAGATGTTTCTCAAAGCCGTTAATCACGAGTACATTAAGTGTAGGTAGCAATGCGGAGGAAACAATCAGAAATTAGTTGGTTCCAAAAGAGGTTGAGGTTTTTATTTGGAAGGCGAGAAGGCGGCGTATACCGATGCGTGTGTAGCTAGATAAATGAGGGATAGATCTACACTCAGTACTTTGTCCACTTTGTGACGATGCTATCGAGACAATAGATCATTCCCTTCTTGATTGTAAAAAAGTCCTTGTTGTTTGGAAGAAAGTATTCAATTGGTGCGGTTTTTCCAATACTTCTATACAGAGCCTTGATGATCTCTTCCTAGGTATGCCGGGTACCTCACTATCGGACTCGGTCAAACATATTTGGCAAGGAATCATTTGGACCTCATGCTATCTCAAATCGAAGAATCGGAACCAAACGATTTAAAAAAAAAGGTGGAATGCTCCTTGCGTGTTAAGTGAAATTAATTCTAAAAGTTTTGAATGGATTGCGAAGAGGTTCAAGGGAAAGATGATTGATTGGCATTGTTGGTTTCATAATCCATATAGTTTGCTAGTATAATATAGTATGCGCGCATTGTAAATTTCGATGCCAACTTGGCATCCCTGTTGCGTTTATGTGTGATTGCCTAACAAAAAGGCAAACCTATTGTACATGATCATTTTGTGGTTTTAATATATGATTGCTTTTCAAAAATATATATATATATATATATATATATATATATATATATATATATATATATATATATATATATATATATATATATATATATATATATATATATATATATATATATATATATATATATATATATATTGACTTATCATCAAATAAACATGGCACAGTATAACTTTGACTTCCAATAATAGAATAATTTAACAAATTTTGTGTTTAAATAAAATCACCTATATTCTGACTTTGTGAGCCATATTTTTCAGTTTAACTCACACTTATCAGCTTAAATACCCAATAAATTAGCAAGCAACAACCATGTCATCTTCCATTATGAAAATTCAAGTACATACATGTCCATTTACACCAAAAGAAATATAACAATTACTGTAAGGTTTTTATGACGCAACAATATGAGAAATTTCAGAAAATTACTCAACTCACAAAACATAAAAGAAGACAATAATGAGAAAATTAAGAACGCGATAATTGACGTTGTTATATGTAATCAAAGTTTGATTACTTTAATCCACAAAACAAACTAGAGAGATTTTATTGATAAAATTTGTACATACATGTATGGGTTACAATAGGATCCTTTTATAGGAAAAACCAACAAGAAAATAACTTAACAAACAATAAAATTTGTTTCTAGAAAATTCTGGCCGCCCAGGTACATTCTCGTGATCGCGAGCTTCTCCCCAGCATAACTCTCGCATTATAAAGTTACTGTTCGAAGCTGATCAAGCATAGAATGATCGGGCCGGGTTCGGTCCATGCTTGACATCATTAAGAGGGGATTTAAGGGTCAATTGAGTTTAACTCTCCAGTCCGGACTACCGTGAATAACCCCTTGCGAGATGATGATCTCAACAGGGGTGGTTAAACGTAGACCCACCATGGGCGGGTAGTCCGGTCATCGATAGCTCGCACTAGGTGGTAGGATTTATGTTCATTGAACGTTACCTGTATATCAAGAATGTCTAGTGTAAGGCTATAAGCCCGGTAGCGCGGGTGAGAGAGAGGGCGATGTACAGACAGCGCGACTGATCCGTACGAATATGCTAAAAATAGTATGTGTGTAATTTCCAAAAGAACCAGTCCCTTGCCTTGTGATTCGAGTCCGTTATTTATAGCTACAGTGCTGTCCATTCATTGGAGCCACGTATTCTACGTTGCTTTTTGTCTGCATTGCCTGGTAACTTCGTGGAGGGGACCAGGGAACAGTACTATTACCTTTTATGTTACCTGTCGGCCCTTTGTACAGAGACCTTGATAAGTACATGATACATCATCTTTTTCTAGCGCGCCATCATCAAGTTGGCGCCCTTAGCGCACATTTACTTGCGCCAGTAGTGCTATAGTGCGCTGGATATGTACATGGTGCAAGTGTGAGCGCAACACGAGCCAATCGGGTATGCGTATCATTAAGTCCCCCCAGTTCGATATTATGCACAAGCATTGCGCATGGTGTCGAACTCAACTGTTTCTAATTCCATGACAGGTGTTATGTGACAGCCATCACATCACCCGTCACGTTGCATTAAATTCTCTTCTTTAATTGTCGTCTGATACGTGTACGGTCAAGATCTATTATGGCTATCTCTCCTCCTCCTATAAATAGAACTTTCTTCATTCATTTTTTACTTTCCACTTTCTTCTCTCTCCATCATGGCTTATCGCGCTGACTTTTCTAACGTTGGTTCTATTCCTTCATCCATCACCGCCGAATATGTAGCGCATATCTCCAAGCGCTATCCTCCTATGAGATCTCTATCGCCTGACGTTCCTGGTCGTTTGGACCGGGCCAACCGCGCTCCTAGCGGAAAGGTGGCATTTTATAGTGCGGTTTTCGAGCGGTGGAATATGCGCATTCCGCCTACGAATTTCATCTTGCACGTACTTTCCCATTTTAACATTGGCGTGGGTCAGTTGGATCCTGAAAGCGCCTGCCGTCTTGTTGTTTTTCAGATGTGGTGCAGGGCGCACGACTTTATTCCTATGGTGAATTTGTTCAAGAACATTTTTTCATTTGAGCGGCTTGATATGGGTTGGTTCTCCTTTCGTGACAATGTTCGCTTTACCGGCGAGCCATTGGAGGAGAATCCACGCGAATGGAAAGAGCGTTACTTCTTCGTGGATGACACCTTCATTCCGTTAGAGTTCTCAAATGTGAGTGCTTGGCAATACGGTTTTGACGATAGTTTAAACATGGCGCCACCTTTAAGTTCAAGCGAGAGTTCGATGTTGGATAAGTGTGTAGGTCGCGCGCTCTCCTTACATGCGTATAGCAATAATGTATTGTATGCTGGAGGGATATCCAAACATTGGCCATATCCGAACTACTATCCTTACTTCAGTCGTCATCTACAAGGTACGCAAAGCTTTTTACCTTCTTTTATTCTTCATCCTCCTTAATGCTCCTACCCTTTGTTGACAGCAATTTCCTTCTCCGAGTACCTCGAGTTCTCTTCTTCTACTTCTGTAGTGGTGGATCGCATGCCTTTAGCGAAAGGTTTTTCTATAAAGGGCCCCGTCGCTGCAGCTTCTACTTCTGGCCCTTCGCGCAAGAAGAAGAAGAAGAAGAAGAAGGTTGCGGCGCAATATGCTGACTTGCCCAAGCGATGTCCTCGCGGGAAACTCGTTCCTCTTCCTCATGACGTGTCTGCTCCGAAGAGGCGCAAAAGATCTGCTGCTCCTTCCATCTCAAAGCGCGCTCGTACTGGTATGCTGCACATTTCCTTTGTTACTTATTATAATTTTACTTCGGCATTACTTTAATTGTTATTATTATGATACAGATGATGGGCATGGTGGTAGCGTGAGAGGGAGTGCGGATAGGCCTCATCCGTCTCCCATTCGGATTGACAGTGATTCTTCTGTAGAGAGGCAGTGCTCAAACTCTGAGGGTTCTTGTAAAGGTAAGAAGGTCCAAAGTCCCAGGCCGAGCAACGAGTCTTCCGATGATGAATTCGGCGTGATGAGGGATACCATAATGCATCTCTGTACCAGGCTTGACAAGGCATAGCAAGCAAACAATAAGATTCAAGCGCAATTGGATCGCGCTAAGCTTCAGAATAACGATCATGAGGAGACCATTCGCATGCTACGTGCTCAATGCGCCGAATCAGAGCAGCGAGCAAGGTCGTCCGCTCACGAGTTTGAAGTGTTGAAGGCATGTCTACCTCGTATAGTGGATCATGCTTTGAATAGCACTGTCATGAATGATCGGTACGATAATGCTTTAAAAGCTATACAGGACGTCGAGCGCCTTCACTTTTGGGATATCATAAAGGAACACATTCAGGTGCCCACTATTCTTCCCAAGGCTGTTCGAGACTGCCTTATTCCTGGAGCGCGAAAAATTGCTAGGGAGGCTTGCGGAGCGCTACGTCATATCCCCATTCCCCGGCTTGAGGAGTTGTTGCGCAATCCGCGAGTTTTGTTGAGAGAGTTGATAGATTTTAAGTTGTAATTTTGCTTTGTAATATCATGATGCGTCACGATGCGTGTAACATTTTATATCAAGTGTATTTTTTCGCAATAAATGGAAAATGTATTACCGCAATGTAAGCTTGTGATGGGCTTACTTTTTGTATTCTTGTTTCATTACTTGGTACTTATTGTTATTTTATACTCTTGGAGTGTCGTCTCTAACCTTCATGTATGCTGATGTGCACTCAACACACACTTTGGTTGCGCGCCTGTAATTGCGTCGAAGAGTCATCAAGCGCGACCAACACTTTTTTGTTTATAGTCATGACTTGCAGATCCCTAGGTCTGCTCGGGTGGAACTAGGTCAACCCAATGACCGTCGCTCTCCGGTAATAAGCCTAGTCTATCGCCAAACAGACTTCTGCCGCGCAGGAGCTAGGGAAAGTCATCCCTTAAGTAGGCAGGAATGCGGTAGTATTTTACTGTGCGCGTGCAGTTCAAATCATAAAGCTATTCAGCTCCAAGAGGCACATGAAATCATAACTGAAAATGACTTAATGCTTTAACATAATCAAAAAATGAGTTTACAATAGCGCAGTACACGTTCGACCTACAAAGGTTCGTTGTTTAGTAATTACATGCAAGTCTAGACAAAGTATGTGATTGATCAAGTCTCCTATTTTCTATATTACATGTAGCATTTTTTAAGCGCGGTAGCATGCCAGGTCTGCTTGATTGGATTTCCCTTAAGTTCTGCCAGTTTGTAAGTTCCAGTGTTACTGATCCCAACGACCCTGTAAGGTCCTTCCCAGTTTGGCCCTAACTTTCCAGTGTTTTGGGCCATGCTTATTTGGTTGTCGCGCCACACAAGGTCTCCTACCTTGTACGTTCTTGCCCTTACGTGCTTGTCGTAATATTTTGCAATGCACTGCTTGTTGATGGCTTCTCGGATTGCTGCCATATCCCTGCGCTCCTTCGCATAGTTTAGATTGGTGCGCAATCTTTCGTCATTCTCGCCTTCGCTGTATGATAAAATTCTTTCTGTCGGAACTGTTATCTCCGATGGGATTACTGCCTCCGAACCGTATACCAGACTGAACGGTGTCTCTCCTGTGCTATTCTTGTGCGTCGTTCTGTGTTCCCATAGGACTTTTGGTAACTCATCCACCCATCCGCTGTGCTTCATCCCCAATCTTGCTTTGATGGCGTGCACAATGTCTCTGTTTGTGACCTCACATTGATCGTTGGCCTAAGGGTGCGCAACGGAAGTGAAGCGTTGTTTAATATTCAAATCTTGACACCAGCTGCGGAAGGGGTTACCTTCAAATTGCGTACCATTATCGCTAACAATCTCATTAGGTACGCCGAACCTGCACACGATGCTTTCCCAGAAGAAATCTCTAACTTGCTTACTGGTAATAGTGCGCAATGGCTTTTCTTCCACCCACTTGGTGAAGAAGTCGATAGCCACCACTAGGTATTCAGCATTTCCAGCGCCCTTTGAAAAAGGTCCCACTATATCGATAGCCCACTTGCAAAATGGCCATGGTGATACGATAGGTATCATGGGATGCTGAGGCGCTCTGGTGACGGGCATGTGTAACTGACAATCCTGGCAAACTCTAATCCTTTCAGCTGTGTCAGCGTACATTCTAGGCCAATAATATCCTAGTCGCTTAATCTTCTCGGTGGCTGTCCTCCACCCGGAATGCAACCCGCAGGATCCTTTGTGAACCTCATTGATGATCGTAGCAGCCTCTTTTGGTCCTATGCAGTGCAGGGATGCGCCTAAATAAGACTTTTGATATAGAATTTCTCCTCGCAACTCGTAGTTTGGTGCCTTCACCCTGATCTTCATAGCTTCCTTCTCTCCGTCGGGTAAGGATCCGGTTCGCAGGAATTATATGATATCTGTCATCCAAGTCGCTTCTTCTTATTCGATAGATACGATTGTAGTTTCTGGCTATGTGGACTTCATGAAGACTTGCTCTACTAATATTTTCTTTTCCAGGTGATTGAAGGTAAGTGCCGCCAGTTTACTGAGTACATCCGCCTGCTTGTTCTGGCTCCTGGGAATTTGGCTGATCTGGAAGTCGACGAACGTGTCGGCTAGAGAATGAACCAAGGCCAGGTATGATTGTATGGATTTGTCATTGGCTTCAAAGGTGCCGTTTATCTGATTGGCAACTAGATGTGAATCCATGTAGGCTTACAGCTTCTTTATTCCTAGCTCTCGAGCTATGCGCATTCCTGCTAACAGTGCCTCATACTCTGCCTCGTTGTTTGTCACCTTAAAGTTAAATCGTAGCGCGTATGTATGCTCTTCCTGATGCGGGCCTGTAAGAATTAATCCTGCGCCAGCGCCCTCGGAGCTTTCTGCGCCGTCGGTATAGAGCTCCCATAGTTCGAGTGGGGGCGCGGGAAGCTGTTCAGGGTCGTCTATCGCTGGCATATCAGTGGCCGTTTCAGCTAAATAATCGGCCATCACCTGCCCCTTAATAGCGCTTCTTGTGCAATATGAGATTTCATGCTTACCTAGCACTATTGCCCATTTGGTCAGCCTGCCTGATATCTCGGGCTTATAGAGTAGCTGTCGAATAGGCTGATCGGTGAGCACCGTTATCGGATGTGCTTGGAAATATCTGCGCAGACGTCGGGCGGTGACAACGAGCGCGTACACAAGTTTTTCGATGGGGCGATAATTCAGTTCACTTCCTGATAGCGCTTTGCTGACGAAGTAAATTGGCATTTAGGCGCCCCCTCGTTCAACAACTAAAACGAAACTAACAGCCTCCGTAGATACTGCGAGGTAAAGTATCAGGGTTTCGCCTGCGATCGGCGCTGTTAGCGTTGGGAAATCTTTGAGGAGTGCTTTCATCTCCTGGAACGCCTTTTCTGCCTCGTCAGTCCACTTAAAGTCTGACTTCTTAGCGCAATCCTTCAAGGTGTGAAAGAACGGGAGTGATCTTTCGGCGGCCTTGGACAGGAATCGCGTCAATGCGGCTAACTTCCCATTGAGGCTTTGAACTTGCTTTTTTGTTTTAGGGGAGGGCATTTTTTCAATTACTTCTATTTTCTTTGGGTTAGCCTTGATTCCACGCGGAGTCACAATATGTCCCAAAAAATTCCCTCCCTCTTCTCCAAAGCTACATTTGGCCGGCTTAAGTTTCATGTTGATGCTTCGGAGCGTGTTAAATGTTTCAAGTATGTTGGCCAACAATTGTTCTTCGGTATTGCTCTTAATCACGAGGTCGTCAACATATGCCTCAAGGTTGCGCCCTATCTGCTTAGCGAATGTTGTATCGATAGTGCGTTGATATGTAGCGCCTGCATTATTTAGTCCAAAGGGCATCGTAGTTTAACAGTATATCCCTTGGTCTGTGTGGAACACGGTTTTCTCTTCATCCTCTTCCGCCATTTGTATCTGGTGGTATCCTTTGTAGGCATCCAGGAAGCATTTGAACCTAAAACCAGCAAGCGACTCTACTTTTTAGTCTATTTCTGGCAAAGGATAGTTGTCTTTGGGGAAGGCTTTGTTAATGTCTTTAAAATCAATACAGAGCCGCCACGTTCCATCCGACTTGGCCACCAGCATAGGGTTGGCTACCCATGTCTGGTAGTTCACTTTACGCAGTATGTTGGCTTTGACCAACTTAACCACTTCTCTGCGCAACCACTCACTTCTCTCTGGGGCCATGGGCCGCTTCTTTTGCTTAATCAGGGTCAAGTTGATGCTGGCGCAGAGGTGATGCTGCGCTATCTCTCGTGGTACTCCAGTCTTGTCAGCATCGCGCCAACAAAACACATCAGAGTTAGCGATGAGGTTGTTCCTCAGCTTTTCCTTAGTCTCGTGTGTAAGGCTCCCCATATCTTCACCTTCTGTTCCGGATACTCGGGAATGACTATGACCCACCACTCATTTGTGCCCTTTTCTTCTGGAGTAGCGCTACCCTTATCAGTGACAGACGTGCATAAGGCATCCAACAGTGTTGACTCGAGGGTGGAAATTCCTTGATCTGTCAGGAATCGAACCATCCCGTGAATGGTGGACGGTATAGTGCCAAATTTCTGGATGGAAGTCCTCCATAGTATAGCATTATATCTAGAGCACGAGCGCACAATGCAGAATTCTATGTTTTTGGTGCACTTCTTTAATTTATCTCTGCTGTCTCTCAGCTCGAGCTTCAAATCCAAGATTCCGATAGGCCACGCTGATTCAATGGAAAATCCGGATAAAGCCGTATTCAGAGGTTTGATGGTTCACCTCACTGTTGTGGGTAGCTGCCGGAAGTAATGCTCGTACATGATGTCGACGCTACTGTCGTTGTCTATGTGAAGGCGCTTAACGCCATGTCCCGACTTTGGCAGATATCCCTGCACTACAATTGGCACGCAAGAAGTGTTGAATGTCTGAATGGCGGGGAACGATATCTCCGTCATCCTCGAGCTCCTGTCAATGCTAACGTTGCGCTTCGTTCCTAGCTGTGGTCGGCAGTCGGCCATTGAATGCATTTATTTTTTCGCGACAGGTGCCTGTATAGAAAAAATAAATGAGAAGTGGACATATAGAAAAAAGATCAAATCAAAACCTTTTAACTTGTATGTCCCTGATAATGCTAAAAATGAACATATATTTCATAGCATTATTCCTCAAGAAAGACAAGCTTTTAGTTGCAATTGTTCTATTACAAGTGATATTCGTTTAAATAATAAAAGGTGAAGACAAAAGGAAGATTCGACGAATTGAAGACGCAAACGACCAAAAAGCTCAAAAGTACAAAATACAATCAATGAGATTCCAATTATTGATAAGAAACGTCTCAAAATTACAAGAGTACAAGATTCAAAACGCAAAGTACAAGATATTAAATTATTCGCAAGGACGTTCGAAAATCCGGAACCGGGACCAGAGTCAACTCTCAACGCTCGACGCAACGGACTAAAAATTACAAGCCAACTATGCATATGCATATGAATATAATATAATATATAATTAATTCTTAAAATTAATATATATATTATATTATATTTAAATAAACGTCGGCAGAAGAAAACAACCAAATTTGGCTCTCCCCAGCTGGCCATGCGATCGCATGGCCTTGAAGGGTAAAGCTCATGCGATCGCATGAGCATCTTTTCCAGATCACAGGCCTATAAAAATCGAGCTTTGGTGTAACACAAAACACATCTTTTTCTATCTCAATATATCTATACGTAATATTTATATTTATATTTTAATTTTAATTTTAATTTTAATTTTAAATCCTAATAATAAGGATATGTTAGCGAATGTTGTAAGGGTGTAAGTCGAAATTCTGTCCGTGTAACGCTACGCTATTTTTAATCATTGTAAGTTATGTTCAACCTTTTTAATTTAATGTCTCGTAGCTAAGTTATTATTATGCTTATTTAAAATGAAGTAATCATGATGTTGGGCTAATTACTAAAATTAGGTAATTGGGCTTTGTACCATAATTGGGGTTTGGACAAAAGAACGACACTTGTGGAAATTAGACTATGGGCTATTAATGGGCTTTATATTTGTTTAACTAAATGATAATTTGTTAATGTTAATATAAAGATTTACAATTGGACGTCCCTATAGATAACCATATACACTCGATCGGATACGATGGGCAGGGTATTTATATGTACGAATAATCGTTCATTTAACCGGATACGGGAATGGATTAATAACCACTAGAATTATTAAAACAGGGGTGAAATTATGTACAAGGACACTTGGCATAATTGATAACAAAGTATTAAAACCTTGGGTTACACGCAGTCGACATCCTGGTGTAATTATTAAACAAAGTATTAAAACCTTGTTACAGTTTAAGTCCCCAATTAGTTGGAATATTTAACTTCGGGTATAAGGATAATTTGACGAGGACACTCGCACTTTATATTTATGACTGATGGACTGTTATGGACAAAAACCAGACGGACATATTAAATAATCCAGGACAAAGGACAATTAACCCATGGGCATAAAACTAAAATCAACACGTCAAACATCATGATTACGGAAGTTTAAATAAGCATAATTCTTTTATTTCATATTTAATTTCCTTTATTTTATATTTAATTGCACTTCTAATTATCGCACTTTTATTTATTGTTATTGTATTTAATTGCACTTTTAATTATCGTACTTTTTAATTATCGCAAGTTTATTTTATCGCACTTTTATTTATCGCAATTTCATTATCGTTATTTACTTTACGCTTTAAATTAAGTCTTTTATTTATTTAATATTTTTACATTTTGTTTTAACTGCAACTAAAGTTTTAAAATTGACAAATCGGTCATTAAACGGTAAAAACCCCCCTTTATAATAATAATATTACTTATGTATATATTTGTATTTTTATAAAATAAAACTAATATAGCGTTAAGCTTTGTTTAAAAGATTCCCTGTGGACCGAACCAGACTTACTAAAAACTACACTACTGTACGATTAGGTACACTGCCTATAAGTGTTGTAGTAAGGTTTAAGTATATCCATTCTCCAAATAAATAAATATCTTGTGTAAAATTATATCGTATTTAATAGTATTTCCTTGTAAAATTTAATAGTATTTTATACCCCTTAGCTTTGACATCAAGTATTTTTGGCGCCGCTGCCGGGGAACTCAATTTCTTGCTTAAAAGCCGGAAGCGCAACGCTAAATAAAAAAAAAGATTTTTATTTTTAGTTTACTTTTATAAAAAAATACGCTTTTGTAAAAATACGTTTTAAATATTCAAAAATATAAAAAGAAAAACAAAAATATAAATATTTTTAAGAGTTTGGTAAATATTTAAGTTTTTTAAAGTTTCTTTATTTCTATTTTTTAGTTTGTAAAAATATAAGTTTTATTTAATTTATAAATATATTTTATAAATATATTTTACAGCAAAAACAGAAAATAAAAAAAATAAAAAATATTAAAACTCGAGTCCGGTACTGTAGCAGCCCACTCTGTGGCCCGAAACCCTAGCCCATGCGATCGCATGGCCGGGTAGCTTAGGACTCATGCGATCGCATGAGCCCGTCTGACACGCCACTGTTGACTGCAGCCTGCATTAATTACGGATTATAATTATTATTATTATTATATTTAAACCCTAATTAGGGTTATATATTATATAATTTAATTTAGTGTTATTTATTTAATTTGTATTTTTAGTTTAATTAGTTTATTCAAATTGTAAAATTAATAGTTTTATTAAATAAATAATATAAAAATAATATTTTTATAAAAATTGTAATTTTTACAACTTTTAGTATATTTTATAATTTGTTCCTTTTTATTCATTTTAGCGTAATTTTTGTATTTTTCGCTCATTTTTAGTTTTAAAATATAGTTTTTGCCATAGTTATTTTTATTTATAGATTTTTAGGCCTTGTCGTAAAATCCCTTAAGTGCTTTTTCTTTAGACTAAGATTAAAGTGCTTTAGAATTTTGCAACGCCTTTTTAAGTTTTAGTACCTTTTTAATTTGGGATATAGTTTTACTTGTAAGCTTTAATATTTTTAGACACCTTTTACCTATGTATCAATTATCATTCCAATTAGTAATCTCAATTTGCGATTATAATTTTAAGTTAGTGGTAGTAATAAGGTTGGGTTAGTCGAGTGTTTTAAAGTTTTATAAGTCACTCTTTTTCTTTCTTATTTTTCGACGCCTTTTATTTTTCAACCCTTTTCTTTTTCGACGCGCTCTTTTTCTTTCTTATTTCTCGCTATTCTAGTTTTTAGGACTTAGAATTTTTTCTACTTCTTATCTAAAATTTCTTAAAATTACGAAAATTTATTTTAAGTGGTTAAATTGATAGACATCAAAATTTTCTGGTTCGTAGTAATAGTTGGATTTGTACGTGGACCGGGTTATTGGAGCCAAACAGTACTCAATTATATTGAGACCAAACGAATCCTGCCCCTCTGCTGCATCTTTTGGCTATTCGAAACGTGGGCAAAATCAGAAAAGTCTATTAATTGGATAACTTATATAATTTTTCTTTCCTTTTAAAAACTAATAGGATATTCAGTGAATGCACCGAGCAAGACGTTCACCACCTTTTGTACGTTCACCACCTGTAACTAGATCAAGACATTTAGCTAATATTACCGCCGTTGATTTTTCTTTAGAATCGTCATCCAGTCGACCAAGTACTCCAGTTCAAATTTCCGATAATCCATTTTTTGAACCCGACCTCACAATTGAGAATCTGGAGAATATTCAGGGACAATTCATAGATCCTGAACCATTAAATTTTCCTCCGAAACCACCAATCATTCAAACAGAAATTGTTGAGGAACAAACCATTAAATCAGAATCCTCTAGTGATTCAGATTCAACAAATTCAATTATGGAAGTAACAGAAACTTTAAGTATGGAAGACCGAATGAGAGCTAAACGCACTGGCCAAGGTCACGCAATTACTCATCCAGATATTAATGCGCCAGATTATGAAATCAAAGGACAAATTTTACATATGGTGACTAATCAATGCCAATTTAGTGGTGCGCCGAAGGAAGATCCAAACGAACATCTTCGTACCTTTAATAGGATCTGCACACTATTTAAAATAAGAGAAGTGGAGGATGAACAGATATATCTCATGTTATTTCCCTGGACTTTAAAGGGAGAAGCCAAAGATTGGTTAGAATCGTTACCTGAAGGGGCGATTGATACATGGGACGTTTTAGTTGAAAAATTTCTTAAACAATTCTTTCCGGCATCTAAAGCCGTAAGACTTCAAGGAGAAATTGTTACGTTCACACAGAAATCGAATGAAACTCTATATGAGGTGTGGACTAGATTTGGAAAGTTATTAAGAGGATGTCCGCAACATGGTTTAGACACCTGTCAAATAGTACAAATATTATACCAAGGATGCGACATCACTACAAGGAAAGACATCGATATAGCAGCTGGTGGTTCTATTATGAAGAAAACAAAAACTGATGCTTACAAAATTATTGATAACACTGCTTCTCACTCACATGAGTGGCACCAAGAAAAAGATATCGTTAGATCATCTAAAGCAGCTAGAACCGATTCTAGCCATGACTTAGATTCCATTTCCGCAAAGATAGATGCTGTCGAGAGACGAATGGAAAAGATGACTAAAGATATCCACTCAATACGAATTAGTTGTGAGCAGTGTGGAGGACCACATTTGACAAAAGATTGTCTCAGTATTGAATTAACAATGGAACAAAGAGAGAATATTTCATACATAAACCAAAGGCCTGAAAATAATTATCAGAATAATTATCAACCGCCAAGACCGATTTACAATCAAAATCAGAATTATAACCGAAATATTCCATACAACAACCAACAAGGTCCTAGTAATCAACAAGTATCCAATAATACTTACAATCAGCAAAGACCTAATTTTCAAAACAAACCACCACAAACCGATGATAAAAAGCCGAATTTAGAAGATATGATGACAAAGCTAGTTGAAACTCAAACGCAGTTTTTCACATCTCAAAAACAAACTAATGAACAAAATGCTCAAGCATTTAGAAATCAACAAGCTTCTATTCAAAACTTGGAACAAGAAGTAAGTAACCTAGCAAGGTTAATAGGTGAAAAAAACCGGGAAGTTTACCTAGTGATACAAATGCTAACCCCCGGAATGAAACAGCTAAAGCCATTACCACAAGAAGTTGTACAACACTTAAACCACCTGAAATACCTGTAACTTCTGATAAAGCTATTCCTACTCCACAAGAACCACAACCTGATCAAGATAAGGAAAAAGAACCGGTAGTTGAAAAGGTTAATGAAGATAACACAGTTAAGGCTAAACCTTATGTTAAACAATACCAACCACCACTTCCTTACCTGAGTAAAATGAAAAAAGGAAAACTTGAAGCCGAGCAATCCAAATTCTTGGATATGTTTAAACAGATTAATGTAAATCTTCCTTTCATTGATGTGATTTCAGGAATGCCTAGATATGCTAAATTCTTGAAAGATCTAATCACGAATAGAAAGAAAATGGAAGAACTCTCGGTTGTTACTATGAATGCTAATTGTTATGCAGTACTGTTGAATAAGATACCAGAAAAATTATCTGATCCAGGAAGTTTCACAATTCCATGTTTTCTGGGTAGTCTTAGTTCAATAGAAGCATTAGCAGACTTAGGTGCTAGTATAAATTTAATGCCGTATTCACTATACGCTAAAATAGACCTTGGAGAATTGAAACCAACAAGAATAAGCATACAACTAGCCGATCGATCAATAAAATATCCTAGAGGGATAATGGAGAACATGCTAGTTAAAGTTGGTACTTTAGTATTTCCCGTAGATTTTGTTGTTCTGGACATGGAAGAAGATTCTCAAGTTCCTCTCATATTAGGAAGACCATTCTTAAACACGGCTAAAGCAATGATAGACGTGTTTGGTAAGAAACTGACCCTAAGTATAGAGGACGAGAGTGTTACCTTTTCAGTTGATAGAGAAATGCAACAACCGCAATCTGCAGATGATACATGCTATTATATTCAAACTATAGATTCACATGCAGAATTGTTAGAAGAATTTCCAGACTTACAAGGAACAGGAGAATGTTCTTTAGGAGAAGGAACTGAACCAATTCATGAAGCTGAAATGTTAGCTACACTAATAGCTAATGGATATGAACCAACAACAGAAGAAATTCAAATGCTAAAAGAAGAAGACAGATATCGATATAAATCATCGATAGAAGAACCTCCAACATTAGAGTTAAAACCACTTCCAAACCATTTGGAATACGCTTATTTACATGGTGAATCTAAATTACCTGTAATAATATCGTCTTCTCTTACTGAAAATGAGAAATCTCAACTCATTTCTGTGTTGAAAGCTCATAAACCAGCCATTACATGGAAGATTCATGACATTAAAGGAATAAGTCCTTTGTATTGAACACATAAAATCCTTATGGAAGAAGGTCATAAAACGTATGTGCAACGCCAATGAAGACTAAATCCTAATATGCAAGATGTAGTTAAAAAAGAAATTATTAAACTGCTAGATGCAGGTTTAATTTATCCAATTTCTGATAGTCCATGGGTAAGCCCCGTTCAATGCGTGCCTAAGAAGGGTGGCATGACTGTCATCACAAATGAGAAAAATGAGCTTATTCCTACTAGGACTATAACAGGATGGCGTGTGTGTATTGATTATAGAAAATTAAATGACGCCACCAGAAAAGGTCACTTTCCCTTACCTTTTATTGATCAAATGTTGGAAAGATTAGCCGAAAACAGTTACTATTGTTTTCTTGATGGATTTTCCGGATATTTTCAAATTCCAATAGCACCCGAAGATCAAGAGAAAACCACGTTCACGTGCCCTTATGGTACTTTTGCTTACAAACGCATGCCATTTGGACTTTGCAACGCCCCTGCAACCTTTCAAAGGTGCATGATGGCGATTTTTCACGACATGATAGAAGAATGCATGGAAGTTTTCATGGATGACTTTTCAGTCTTCGGTGATACATTTGAATCATGTCTAGTTAATCTGGAACGAATGCTTATTAGATGTGAACAATCAAATCTAGTACTTAATTGGGAGAAATGTCATTTCATGGTTAAAGAAGGCATCGTTCTTGAACATAAAATTTCAAAAGAAGGAATTGAAGTGGATAGAGCTAAAGTAGATGTAATTGCTAAACTTCCACATCCCACCAATGTTAGAGGAGTTAGGAGTTTTCTAGGGCATGCCGGTTTTTACCGACGTTTCATAAAAGATTTTTCTAAAATTGCCACTCCTATGAATAAACTCCTAGAAAAGGATGCTCCGTTCATCTTTTCAGATGAATGCATTAAATCTTTTAATATTCTTAAAGAGAAACTCACTAATGCGCCAATCATGATAACACCAAATTGGAATCTACCGTTTGAACTAATGTGCGATGCAAGTGATTTTGCAATGGGAGCCGTTTTAGGACAAAGGATTGAAAAACGATTTCAACCTATATATTATGCTAGTAAGACGTTACAAGGAGCACAAACGAACTATACAACTACTGAAAAAGAACTCCTTGCTATTGTCTTTGCTTTTGACAAATTTCGTTCATATCTCGTTCTAGCAAAAACGGTGGTCTATACCGACCATTCTGCTCTTAGATACCTATTTTCGAAACAAGATGCCAAACCAAGATTAATCCGTTGGATCTTACTCTTACAAGAGTTCGATATTGAAATCCGAGATAAAAGAGGAGCAGAAAATCTCGCCGCTGATCATCTTTCTCGTCTTGAAAATCGCGAATTAGAAGTTCTAAATGAATCGGCCATACAAGACAACTTTCCTGATGAATATCTATTGAAAATAGATTATAATGAAATTCCATGGTTTGCAGACTATGCAAACTACTTAGTATGTGGATTCCTTGAAAAAGGATTATCGTACCAAAAACGAAAGAAATTCTTTAGTGATATAAAACACTATTTCTGGGAAGATCCACATCTGCTTAAAAGTTGTCCAGATGGAATAATACGCCGATGTTTATTCGGAGATGAAGCTAGTAAAATTTTAAACCATTGTCACACAGGACCAACAGGAGGGCATTATGGGCCACAACTAACAGCAAGAAAAGTTTATGATGCTGGATTCTATTGGCCTACAATTTACAAAGACGCACACCTTCTTTGCAAATCCTGTGATGCTTGTCAAAGGGCCGGAAAAATAAGTCAACGTGATGAAATGCCACAAAATGTCATTCAAGTATGTGAAGTATTTGACATTTGGGGTATTGACTTTATGGGTCCATTTCCAAAATCTCATAATAATCTATATATTCTCGTAGCCATTGATTATGTATCTAAATGGGCGGAAGCACAAGCTCTCCCAACTAACGATGCACGAGTTATAGTCAATTTTTTAAAACGTCTTTTTGCAAGGTTTGGAACAACGAAAGCTTTAATAAGTGATCGGGGTACTCATTTCTGTAACAATCAACTTGAGAAAGTTCTCAAAAGATATGGAGTAACTCATAAAATCTCCACCGCATATCATCCACAAACAAGTGGACAAGTTGAAAATACCAAGCGAGCTTTAAAACGTATTCTAGAGAAAACCGTAGGATCAAATCCTAAGGAATGGTCCATTAAATTGGAGGATGCACTCTGGGCTTTTAGAACAGCCTACAAAACTCCAATTGGAACCACACCTTTTAGACTTGTTAATGGAAAAGCATGTCACCTTCCAGTAGAAATTGAACACAAAGCATTTTGGGCTTTGAAGACATGTAATCTTGATTTACATGAAGCTGGACGTCTACGGTTAAATCAATTAAATGAATTAGAAGAATTAAGACATGAAGCATACGAAAATTCGTTAATCTATAAGGAAAGAGCGAAGAAATGGCATGATAAAAGAATCAGAAGTTCAAAAGAATTCAAAGAAGGAGACAGAGTTCTTCTTTTCAATTCACGATTCAAGCTATTTCCTGGAAAATTGAAATCAAGATGGTCTGGACCATTCATAGTCAAAAGAGTTTTCCCATGCGGAACGATAGAATTAATAAATTCAAATGGGATTGAATTTAAAGTTAAATGTCACAGAGTTAAACATTACATAGATAGTCCAATGGAAGTTGACAATGAAGTTAATCACAATTTCGATACCATAGCTAACTAAGTGTGGGGAGAATCAAGTCTTTAAAGGATATTATGTATTTCTGTTAGAGTTAGATTGTCTGTTTTCATGTAGTTCTCGAAAATGGAACAAGAATGGTCTTTCCCTAGCAGACCCTAAAGAACTAGTCTTCTCCCCCCATTCTGAATTTTTATTTTTTTTAGGTTTTTACGAAATGAAGACTTCCTGTGAACTAAACCATGGTCTAATGCTACACGCTTTGATCACTAAACGTAATAATGACACACTTCCGAGTGAAATAGTATCAGTAATCAGAGAAAGATTGGACGGAGTAAGAAAAGAATCCAGATGCGAAGATAATAAGTTACAATTTGGTAAAGGAAAATCAAAATCCGCAGCGAAAAGAAGAGCACGACACCTAGAAAGATGTCACAAATGCGGAAAATGGTCACATGGAGGTAAATGTTCAAATAATCAAACCTATTCAAACACCGAATTTGTTACTTTATGCAGAGACGGACCGTTCATATGTTTAGAATTTATGCAGAGACGGACCTTTCATATGTTTAGAAGAAAAAACACTGAATGCTCGAGGTTACGCCTATGTAGCCATGGAAAATCAATTAAACCGACTATCTTATGAATGGGATAGATCATATCACTAAGAATACTATCTCACAGGTAAGTCTGTACAGTTTTTATTTTTTATTTTTATTTTTAACCTTTTGATAATAAACGCTAGTTTGTTCGCTATAAAGTATTAAATTGGTATTGAATAAAATTAGGTTTGGCGATCGAAATTATTGATATCATACAAAAATTTATTACATCACTGCGAAATTTAACGTTTATTCTTAAGGTATAAATATCTTTAATCAATCAACCCAAAATATTTTAAAAATTCGTCATGAGTTAAATTAGGTCATGGAACCGAAATTACTTTACCGAAAAGAGGGGTGTATATTTTTGATAATATTTGATTGATTAAAGTGGGATAAAAGCCAAAAAGATTTTTAATTTTATTTTTTACCATGTTTTTAAAATTAATATATAAATATTAAATTAATATTTTGAACTTTGTAAAATCAATATATTTAAGTTTGTAAATATTTAAAAAATTAATCTTTTTAATATAAGTTTGTATGTATAAAAACAAAAATATAATATAAGTTTGGTGTAAATTTATAATATGAATTTTTAATTAAGTTTAATATGAATTTTTAATTTTATGCATTTTAAATTTAAGTTTGGTGTGAATTTAAAAACAAAAATTTACTTTATTTCGCTAAGTTAAAAATATGATTTTTAAAATTCGTCGTGAGTTGAAGACTAGGTCGTTGAACCGAAATTGCTTTACCCGAGGGAGGGACGAGAACTTTTATTATCATTATTTTTAATCTTATTGAATTAAAGTATGCCAAAAACATTAAAAAATCCAAAAATCTTTACTTTTAAAACCGCGCTTTGAATTGACAAATTTTAAAATTTTGTCGAGGGACGGACTAGGACAACGATCCGAAACGCCCTCGCTCCTAAAGGAAAACAAAATTTTTAAAATTTAATTAATTATAAGTTTTATAAAGTATAAGGTTTTATATAAAAAAAAAATCAGAAATCACTGTAGCCGGGTATCCATGCGATCGCATGGAATTTCCACTATCCCTCCATGCGATCGCATGGAGAGTAAAATCAGGCCTGATACATCAGTCGCCTGTTCTGTTCTTCATCCACAAAACACACACACAAACACGAACCAACCCCAAAATTCTCTCTAAAATTCGCCATTTTTCACCGTAATTCGTCATTTTTCTTGCTCTAATCATGCCTAGATTCTCATTCTTCAGCAAAATGGTAAAAATTACACCCCTAAACTCATAAATTTGCTAGTTTTTGTGATAATTACCAATTTTTTACCTAATGCAATTTTGTTAATTTCTAGTGTAATTAGTGTTAAATTGTTAGTATTTTATGCATGTATAACCTAGATTGATGCTATTTAACATGATTTGAAGCCAAAAACTTCAAAATTTTTAGAAATCTAGGGTTTGTGTTCTTGAGCAATTTGGGGCTTTTTGATATAAACAGGTTATGGCCAATTTTTGTCATGAATTATTGCTAAATTGAGTAGTGTAACATGTTTAGATAGTTAAATGATCCAAACATTGATCCTAAACATGATTTTTAGAGATTAAAGTGGACTTTTTAAGTGCAAAATTCATGAACTTGATTAATTTGATATATTTGCCATTTGAGACTTGTTTAATTATTAGTAATGACTATTTTGACATGTTATTTGAGTTAAATGCTTATGAACTTTGTATACATTTTCATATTTGCTTATTTGAAAAGTGTAGAATTGTGAAAAATTGTGAAAATGTGTATAAGTTTAATTTTGATTTAACATGTTATAGTGATTGTTTTAAGTTGTTATTTTGCTAACACTAATGCATATTTGGATGCACAAATTTTGTGTTTAATGTGTTTTGCAGAAAACCGATACTGGAGGTTCAGGAGCATCATCATCTAGACGACCAGAACCAGAACCAGAAATGCAACACGAACAAGAACCACAACAAGAACCACAACAACAGCCTGATCAGCACATACCTTATTATGATCCGGTACCGTTTGTTGATGAATTCATAGTATTCCCAATGAGGCTGCCAGTAGAATTCCCAACGATTCCTGAGCACACTCTGCATCCTAATCTGAGATTTGATAGGAGATGGAGAGATTACGAGACATATCAAAGGAACAAATTCAAATTGGTAACAAAAAATGTAGAGGTGCCAAAGGTAATCGATTTGGGCCCCTTTGGAAACGGTCCATCTAGCTGACCGTGTTAGACAGCTTTTAGTTCAAAGGTATGGCAGTTCTTCTTTTACAGATTGGGAACGTCTTTTCACCATTCGTAGACCTGTATATAAGGAATGGTGTGTTGAGTTGATGAGTACTGCATCACTTGATACAAATATAGTTAGAATAGATGATAGAAGATTTCTTAGGTTTATCCTTGGCGGTAGGATGTACAGAATGTGCATGCTGGACATGGCCAGGGCTTTACAGATATATACTCCTGGTGAGTTGCTACTACCCGATTGTACAAACTTGATTCATTATGGTGAAAGGGTAGATAGCAACTTTAACGCTGACGCCATTTGGAGGCGTATGTCACATTTTGATGTTTTTACACGAGCAGGAGGACACTCCTATACACATATTGACAGAGCCGAGCTTCGTATTATTCATATATTTTTGGCTAACTCGATTACACAGAGAGGTCACAATAAAGAAAAAATTACCTTACATGATTTATTCTACCTAAAGTGTATTCGGGATCCTAGAAGCTTTGTCAATATCCCTTACTGTGTTGCTTTTTATTTATCTAAAATGGTAGAGAAAATGCAGGACGGGAGTATAATAGGAGGAGGTATTTTTGTTACTCTCATTGGAGAGTATTTAGGTGTTGATAGGAGCCAAGGAGGTCCATTACAGCTTTGTAGAGAACATGTTAGGCCCTTAGGATTGAAAGTTTAAGTGGGTGCTAAGGTATTGAAAAGTAGACGTAACCAGACAGTACACTATGAGGGATCTCATCCTCAGGTAGAGAGAGGCTCAGACGAGAAAATGGAGGAGGCGGAAGACATTAGGGATGTCTTTCGAGATGCTATTCTTGACGTCTACGTTCGTATAGATGAGGAAGCAATGACGAACGCGGCCAGACATAGTATGTATGAGCAGTGGAACTCCGAGCGAGTATACGAGGATTATAGGCGACGCCAACACGATAGCTGGTTAGTTCATCAGCACCAAATCATGAGCCAACTATCATATCAGGTACCAAATAACTATGTACCTACTCGACCTGCTCATTTTCCGCCACACAGCCCCGATATCCGACCACCCTTTAACCGGTATGACTATAACCAAGCCTATCAGAACACCTATAACCAACAATGGAACCCACCTGACGAGATGAACTGGAACCCATATCCAGACTGATTTAGTTCCATTTGGTTATTTATATGATTTTTATGTTTTTATCTTTTTACTTATTCATGTTTAAACTTATGTTATTGAATATACTTATGTAATCTTTATCATTTTTATTATTATTGTATACTAATATTTCACATTTAGGATTTGAAAGTGGGATATTAAGTCCCATTTCAAATTGCCATGCATGTTTATATTTGTATGTATGTATATTGTAAATTGTACAAAACAGGGTAAAACAGCGCATTTTCAAAGACTGGCATTAAGTTTAGCAAAAGCTACTAATTTTGAAGACAAGATGACAAATAAATGTGATGTAACAACAGACGGAATGAACAAATGATATGCACCATTTATCATTCAGCAAACAAACGCCAATATGTTTGGAAACTTTGGTAAAATTTAATCATTTTTACGCTAATCACCCTCAATAATTTAAATTGTTACTGATTTCTTGCAAATGAGGGCATTGCAAGATCTTAAGTGTGGGAAGGGGTTAAATTCTTTCGGATTTTAAAATTTTTTCTTTATACACTTGGTTACCATTAGAAATACTAGTAAAGTAGTAGTTGTATTAGAATCTAGTGCTCTCTGATAATAAAGAACAGCCCTAGTCTTATATACTGACTACCCAATTCTAGTAAAATTTTTCAAAATTTTTAATTAAATGAACTCAAAATCATGTTTATACATATTTATGAATGATAAAACTAGGTGTTAACACCAAAATTATTGTTACCTCGGAAAGGACATAAATTGAGAAACAAACCAAAATGTTAAAATTCATTTAAAATGGAATAGAGGACAATAAAAAGGAAAATAAAAGCCAAGTGTGGGAAAAATTACCAAGTTATCTTAAACATATGTCACATATTTCTGTAACAAATAATTGAAGATATTTTTGCTTTGGACTAAACTAAACTGTTTTACCCGATGAAAGAAAAGAAAAGATGGATCTACACAATAAATCAATTCCATCATTAAAAGGAAGTAGAGTCTTCCGAAAAAGACACGTGCTTCTTGATTTAGGTCATGAAGTTGTCGTCCAGACCAGCTGTAGGTTGACGAAAAACCTAGAAAAGTCATCTCTAAAATCAGCAGGAAATCCACGGACCTCAGCATCAAACAGGGTCGCCAAGTGGTCAGATTTATCCTAACCATGAGAAGGATTTATCTCGTACAATGGGGAGGCACCGTGCAAATTAGCTTGATAAGACTAATGAATCAGATCCCCAGAAAGGATAATCTCCTTAAAGATCAAAAATCAGCTTTTAAGACTGATATTACTCAATCCTAGAGATTGACCTTAAAGATTGAGAATTACAAACTCATGGAATTCAATGATATCTAAACTCGAGCTTGAACGAGAAAATATTTTGATCAAATTAAAACCGATTTGTTTTCTGAAAACCCTATTTTCAATGCGTTCATTACCTTTGAACGTAAAATCCTAGGAATTCACCTGGAATTCATTAGGTCACCTGAACCAAATCGGGTGTCAACCGTAAGAACGGTGGTTGCATAGCATGGTCGAAGACAGGACCTTGTTCCAGACCGACAAATTAAAAGGGTGAGCTTTACTATTGCTCCTACCAAGAATAGTAATTGCGTCCGACACGTTATAGACCATAATTAAAAGCATGTCAGGGGACATTGCCTTAACAGTTGCTTGTTCAACGCTTTCCTTTACAACCGGACGGTAGTTTACCGAAAGGTAATATACGGAGCAAGTATACTGGATGTGTTGCTTTCCTAATACAAGGTTAGCAAGTGGGTGACACAAAACCATAAGTTTTGAGCCAAAATTTTCAAATCTAAAACCCACCAAACCCACAAAAAAAAAAAAAAAGAATTTGCAAACTCCGGTGAAGGGTTATTCCGGAAAATTTATCTAGGGTAAAAGCTAGATTTAATTTTCAAAAGATCAAATGTTTTCATAAAGATCCAATTTCCTTAATGGATCTAAATTTTTATAGTCATGTGGGACTGTAAACCATATCGTTACTACCATTGTTTATACCGCCGTAAAGAAATCACTGATGTACATAGTGTGAAGAATAAAGAAGTGATTCTTGTATTTCAAGACTATATTGCTTGAGGACAAGCAACGCTCAAGTGTGGGAATATTTGATAATGCTAAAAATGAACATATATTTCATAGCATTATTTCTCAAGAAAGACAAGCTTTTAGTTACAATTGTTCTATTTACAAGTGATATTCGTTTAAATAATAAAAGGTGAAGACAAAAGGAAGATTCGACGAATTGAAGACGCAAACGACCAAAAAGCTCAAAAGTACAAAATACAATCAATGAGGTTCCAATTATTGATAAGAAACGTCTCAAAATTACAAGAGTACAAGATTCAAAACGCAAAGTACAAGATATTAAATTATTCACAAGGACGTTCAAAAATCCGGAACCGGGACCAGAGTCAACTCTCAACGCTCGACGCAACGGACTAAAAGTTACAAGTCAACTATGCATATGAATATAATATAATATATAATTAATTCTTAAAATTAATATATATATTATATTATATTTAAATAAACGTCGGCAGAAGAAAACAACCAAATTTGGCTCTCCCCAGCTGGCCATGCGATTGCTTGGCCTTGAAGGGTAAAGCTCATGCGATCGCATGAGCATCTTTTCCAGATCACAGGCCTATAAAAATCGAGCTAAGGTGTAACACAAAACACATCTTTTTCTATCTCAATATATCTATACGTAATATTTATATTTATATTTATATTTTAATTTTAATTTTAATTTTAAATCCTAATAATAAGGGTATGTTAGCGAATGTTGTAAGGGTGTAAGTCGAAATTCTGTCCGTGTAACGCTACGCTATTTTTAATCATTATAAGTTATGTTCAATCTTTTTAATTTAATGTCTCGTAGCTAAGTTATTATTATGCTTATTTAAAACGAAGTAATCATGATGTTGGGCTAATTACTAAAATTGGGTAATTGGGCTTTGTACCATAATTGGGGTTTGGACAAAAGAATGACACTTGTGGAAATTAGACTATGGGCTATTAATGGGCTTTAAATTTGTTTAACTAAATGATAATTTGTTAATGTTAATATAAAGATTTACAATTGGACGTCCCTATAAATAACCATATACACTCGATCGGATACGATGGGCAGGGTATTTATATGTACGAATAATCGTTCATTTAACCGGACACGGGAATGGATTAATAACCACTAGAATTATTAAAACAGGGGTGAAATTATGTACAAGGACACTTGGCATAATTGATAACAAAGTATTAAAACCTTGGGTTACACGCAGTCGACATCCTGGTGTAATTATTAAACAAAGTATTAAAACCTTGTTACAGTTTAAGTCCCCAATTAGTTGGAATATTTAACTTCGGGTATAAGGATAATTTGACGAGGACACTCGCACTTTATATTTATGACTGATGGACTGTTATGGACAAAAATCAGACGGACATATTAAATAATCCAGGACAAAGGACAATTAACCCATGGGCATAAAACTAAAATCAACACGTCAAACATCATGATTACGGAAGTTTAAATTAGCATAATTCTTTTATTTCATATTTAATTTCCTTTATTTTATATTTAATTGCACTTCTAATTATCGCACTTTTATTTATTGTTATTGTATTTAATTGCACTTTTAATTATCGTACTTTTTAATTATCGCATGTTTATTTTATCGCACTTTTATTTATCGCAATTTCATTATCGTTATTTACTTTACGCTTTAAATTAAGTCTTTTATTTATTTAATATTTTTACATTTTGTTTTAACTGCAACTAAAGTTTTAAAATCGACAAACCGGTCATTAAACGGTAAAAACCCCCCTTTATAACAATAATATTACTTATATATATATTTGTATTTTTATAAAATAAAACTAATATAGCGTTAAGCTTTGTTTAAAAGATTCCCTGTGGACTGAACCGGACTTACTAAAAACTACACTACTGTACGATTAGGTACACTGCCTATAAGTGTTGTAGCAAGGTTTAAGTATATCCATTCTCTAAATAAATAAATATCTTGTGTAAAATTGTATCGTATTTAATAGTATTTCCTTGTAAAATTTAATAGTATTTTATACCCCTTAGCTTTGACATCAGTCCCATGGATGGCGCCAAATGATCAAGCATAGAATGATCGGGTCGGGTTCGGTCCATGCTTGACATCATTAAGAGGGGATTTAAGGGTCAATTGAGTTTAACTCTCCGGTCCGGAGTACCGTGAATAACCCCTTGCGAGATGATGATCTCAACAGGGGTGGTTAAACGTTGACCCACCATCGGCGGGTAGTCCGGTCATCGATGGCTCGCACTAGGTGGTAGGATTTATGTTCAAGGAACGTTACCTGTATATCAAGAATGTCTAGTGTAAGGCTATAAGTCCGGTAGCACGGGTGAGAGAGAGGGCGCTGTACAGACAGCGCAACTGATCCGTACGAATATGCTAAAATTAGTATGTGTGTAATTTCCAAAAGAACCAATCCCTTGCCTTGTGATTCGAGTCCGTTATTTATAGCTACAGTGCTGTCCATTCATTGGTGCCATGTGTTCTACGTTGCTTTTTTTCTGCACTTCCTGGTAACTTCGTGGAGGGGACCAGGAAAAAGTACTATTACCTTTTTTGTTACCTGTCGGCCCTTTGTACAGAGACCGTGATAAGTACTGGACACGTCATCTTTTTCTAGCGAGCCATCATCAAGTTGGCGCCCTTAGCGCACATTTACTTGCGCCAGTAGTGCTATAGCGTGCTGGATATGCACATGGTGCAAGTGGGATGCGCAACAAGAGCCAATCGGGTATGCGTATCATTAGAAGACTCTTCCAGTTACAACTTGTTTTCTCCCACACGTGACACCTGACCAAGTCCTCCTTGTGATCGTGACTTTACCCTTCACGATCGCGAGTTGCATAGCTACAGCAGTTTCTTGTTTTGATATTCTTCACCCTTCATTATCCAACAATCTCCTACTTGAAGGATAATCTGAACAAACCCAAACTTCGTCAACCCACACTTCAATAAACTAACTAAGAACGTTAAACCACCATTTACCGCCAAACTCCATTTGAGACACGCACACTCATCAAATACTTTGGATGAGTAGACTTTTGATACAAGGTCTTCAACACTTCTTGTTAAAATCTAACCATCATATCTGTATCTCTTTAGTTGGTCGTCTTCTCTTCATCAATTCATGAGAAGACCAGTTGAGAAAATTCAAAACCTCAATTTTTCCGTCGTAACCACCTTAATAAGCATATTCGTGAGATTCTTTTAACCAAGGACTTTCTTCAATATTAAAGTATCATCATTTATATGTTGTCAAATAAAATAATACCTTAACTTAATGTGTTTCGTACGACTATGAAACATCGGATTCTTCCCAAGATGAAGCGCACTTTGATTATCACAATACAAGACGCAATAGTCTTGTCTTTTACCCAACTCACCCAAGAAGTTCTTCAACCAAACAAGCTCTTTAGAAGCTTCCGCAATAGCCATGTATTCGGCCTCCGAGGTTAATAAAGAAACACTCTTTTGTAGTCGATACATCCAACTAACTGTCATCTTCCCTATTCTGAAAACATAACCCGTAGTGATTTTCCCCAAATCATCACATCCACCCAATTTGCATCAGCATATCCCCCTAAGTATGACATTGTTTTAAGAGAAGCACAATCCCGTACTAGAATAAACCTTTCAAATACTGAAGCAACCATTTGACCGCTTCCCAATTCTCATTCCCTATATTAGACATATAACGGCTCACAACTCCCACCGATTGGGCAATATCTGGTCTCGTACAAACCATGGCATACATTACACCACCCACGGTCGATGCATACGGAACCTTTTCCATATCCACCTTGTCCTCTTCCATTTTAGGTGATTGTTTTTTTGATAACTTTATCGCGCTACTTAAAGGGATATAATGAGGCTTTTTATTCTCCATGTTAAATCTCTCTACAACTGTCTCAATATATTTGGATTGAGATAAGTATAGAGTACCTTTCACATGATCACACACAATACTCATTCCAAGTATTTGCCTAGCACCACCAAGATCTTTTGTCTCGAACTCATAGGAAAGTAATCCCTTCAACCTGTTGATTTCGGACATGTTCGAACCCGAAAGTAATATATCATCATCATACAACGATAAGATAATATAAGAAGACTTGAATTTTTTCAAGTAGCAATAATGATCTGCTTCACATCTTAAGAAATCTGTCTTCTTCATAAACTCATCAAACTTCAAGTACCATTGCTGAGGTGCTTGCATCAATCCATACAAACTTTTACGTAACTTACAAACCCACTTTTCTTTACCCTTTACCTCAAAGCCCTCGGGTTCCTTCATATAGATCACTTCACTAAGATCTCCGTGTAAGAATGCGGTCTTCATATCTAATTGTTCTAGATGTAAGTCTTCGGATACAACTATAAAAAGTACCAATTGAATAGTAGTCATTTTAACTACCGGTCTCGTTGTAATCAACTCCTTCCTTTTGTTGAAAGCCTTTGACCACCAACCGAGCCTTGTACCCTTTTTGCCATCTAACTCATTCTTTATTCGATACATCCATTTTTTTGCAATGCCCTTTTATCATGAGGTAATTTCACTAGTGACCAAGTTTCATTCTTCTTAAGTGACCCCATCTCTTCTTTCATGGCAAGCTTCCCTTGTATGGATTCTTTGGATTTCTTTTCCTCAAAGTAACTTTCAGGTTCACAATTATCAGTATAGAGCAAGTAGTTTGTTGATGAAAAATACCTAGGATTATGCTTGGGCAATAGAGTTGGAAGGAGGAGTATGTGATCCATTTAAACAAAGATAATAATTAATTGTATAAACAAAATAAACGTTGAATTGTTCCAAAACTGAATGATTCAATAGTTTTGATTGAACTTATTCTAAACGGCGTAAATAAACGTTATTATTTATTAATGATGTAAAATAATGTGCTAATTGTTTAAATGGAAAAATAATAAAATATTGTTTGATAAGTGTTTTATATATAATTTAATGATGATATTAAAAAAATAATGGATGTGCTTAATGGTTAAGAGAGTTTATCAACTGTTGGTGCATATTTGTAATCACTAGTTCTATAAACGTTATCTTGTAATTCGGTCATGTAACCTTGAACTATGTATTGTGACTATTGAACGTTTGTTATTGTGCTTGAATGTAAAAATCAATAGTTAAACTGACCAGACAGTCAATCGACTGTAAGAGACAGTTGGCCGACTGAAGACACTGTCGGTCGACAGTGTAAGGTCGGTGTAAGTAGATCTCTGATCGACTAAACAAGACAGTCGACCTGACTGAGTTAGTCGATCGACTGTCACTGCAGACAGTATATAAACGGGTTTAGGCTTTCATTCATGATTTACATACTCTATCAATCCTAATCGTGCCCAACTGTTCTACTATCGTCTCCTACCTCTAACCCAATGAATAACACATTCTAGTGCCATTATAATTTAGATTTAGGTCTAGGTTTGACTTATTTGGTCCAGTGAACAAACCGTTATTCGATTAAGCCTAGGTCTATTGTTTTTCGCCTTAAGATCGAGTTAGACTGATTCTAAGATCCATTTACATCGTCTACATCAACTCTTAGTGATTCGACACATATTGTTGAAAGGTGTAGCATCATATGTCATTCAAATGCCGCTAACAAATGCATTGAAATGTTGGCTTTAACATTCAATGTTTTACCATTCAATTAATAGAAATCAAATGCATCTTAAGATATGATTGATAAATGTTAGTTTTATAGTTATATTCATGATGAATTTGAATGAATGTATTTAAGAAATAAATATAATTGAAGAATAAGTAAGGGAGATATCAAGTAGATATTGTCTGAACGGTACCCTAGCTATCCGAGTTCATGGATGTGGAACGTCTTGATTACGAACTACATCGGCGGATTTTTATCTGAGCCTATCTTATGGAAGTTGTGCAGGGGTTGCTTTTCAAGGATGATTACACGCAGAGTCTATCCTATGACAGTGTTAGGTGGAACATCCTTGACACATGGAGCGGGTATGACTGGGTGGTGGGATCTCCTGTGGTGGTCCCCCGTTGGTGACTCCTAACTTCATTCTTAAAAAAAATTAAGTAAGAGTAAATTTAAGAGTTTAATGATTATTTACTTATTTTTTACAAGTAGATATTTATTTTAAGACATATGTAATTATAAAGTATGAACTTTTTTGAGACGGACGGAAAATTGGCTAAAGAATGCTTATAAATATATACTTAAAATCACTCGTTAACATGCGTAAATATATTTTCACGGCGATTAAAAATTAACCTTAGAGCAAAAATTATTTAATGGTATACTTATTATATGTGTGTTAGTGAACACCTTATAACAATTATTAGAATTAGAGAATGTTGGAAATTAATTGTTGGCAATTAATTGGTATACACCCACAAACCTTTGAGTATCACTCATTAACATAGTAATTGATGGATTAAATGGAGACCTTGCATGAGCATAGGAGTTTCACTTGGTGACCCTATAAATTGAGTCTCCATCTCATTGTTCAAACACAACAATTCATAGAGAAAAATAATACACAAGCAATTGAGAGAGTGTGAGAATATTTTTTCAAGTGGAACAATGCAAACCTTTGAAGAAACTTAGGTCGTGAATATTGAAAGCCTTCCTTTTGGTGATCGCTTTCCCGACCAGTAATCTAAACCTCGATCCAACCGCTTCTGCCGTATAGTTTCTGGTATGTTTAGAAACAATCTAAATTCATCATTGGTATCAGAGCTTGAAGTTTATTATCCGGTTAACATGCTAGGTTTTTTTATCATCGTATTTGATGTTTCATGAAATATATAGTTAACTCATGACCATATGATACGATTTACAGTACTCCTTGAAAGTTTAATATATAGCTTTTAGTATTATATATTATTCTGTATGTTGTAACATTGTCATGGTTTGATAATCTTGACTTTTTTTTCTTATAAGAAATATGCGTTTCATGATTTAAGTGTAGCGAATAATTATCAAATGCATGATTTAATTATCTAACCCTGAAATTGATTAAGTTTTCTACTATTGATTTATATGTGTATTCGATATGTTAGTTGCTCAAAATAAAAACAGAGTAATACTTATCGTTTTATTTAATTATTTTGAATGGCCCTCTTGATTCTATTACTCTGTACTTCGTAGTTAGATATGATATGCATCCGTTTGTACATAGTAGTGGAACTACATTGTATTTTGTCATGATATATATATATTTTTAATGCATGATCATAAAATATTAAAACATTTAATTAATGAGAATTTTATGTCTCTCATTTACTTTGGCAAGTATCTTGAACGTTTGTTATATTAAGTATTGGTTAGTATACTTAAATTACTTTATTGATTTTGTAACTGAAACGTTAAAACACGTATGCTTTTGTTCATATTTAGGTTATACCCATTGACTACTCGTGCATGTTAATTTATGGTGTTTATTTTTTTGAGTAGAAATTAGAAGTACATATTGCTTGTGTTATATTTTCATAACATTTTTTTAAGCATGTCGTAAATAAAAAAATGATAACTATATCATGGGTATCTTGTACCCCATATATTTTTTTATGTGAACACTTATGCAAACTGATATGATTTTTAATTTGTTTCAAATTTTGAAACGTGGTACCGAAAAGTTATACCAATTCGGATTTACAGGAATTTATAATCTTGTATATTTTTTGTGTTAATAATAGTTTCATAATAGGTTTTATAGATGATAATTGGAAACATAGTGACCTTTTTTCTCTATAGCCTATAATGAACTATTATTTAATAAAATAATATAGTAGCAAGACGATTGCATATTTAGACGGATATAACTAACCATGCATAATTGTCTTTAATATAGAATTTTGTGTTCAATCATGGCTTCCGCATCAAAGAACATTGTTGCTGAACTTAACAAGGGTTTTAAGTTGAATGGTGACAACTACGAAATATGGAGCATGAAACTCGAATATGCGTTGGAAGAGCAAGAGGCTCTTGTTGCTCTTACTCAATCAATGGAAGTACCTGAGGAGGGTGATACGGAACAATATAAAAGGGATGCTGAAGTGTACATCACCTGAAAATGTAAGAACACCATTGCTCCATTACGTTGCTGAGCAGCATGGATGATGATATCATGTGTGATTTTTGCAAGTATGAACTAGCAAAAGATATGTGGAAAGCATTGCTGACAAATTTGGTGCAACCTCGGTGACTAAACTAAGATCTCTCACTATCAAGTTTGACCAATATAAAATGAAGTCTGATCATACCATGAAAAAGCATGTCAGATAAATTTCAAACATGATAAGTGAATTGAGAAACGCAGGTCATGTTCTTACCGATGAACAACAAGTTCAAGCTATGATCCGTTCATTTCCTCAAAGTTGGGAGCAAATGAAAATGCATCTCACGCATAATGAGAATATCAAGACTTTTGAGGACTGTGCGTGCCATTTAGAGCTAGAAGAAGATCGGATTGAGGCCGGTAAGTCAATCACTGAGGTGAATATGGCGACAAGCTCTAAAAATGCTTTTGGGCATAAGCGTAAGTTTCATCACCATAAGGGTAAAGAAACTAATAAGTCCAACAAAAGGCCAAACGCCAATCATCGTAGCAAGGGAACCCGTCCCTCAAAGAAGGTGAACATTGCAAAGGTGAAATGCTACAATTGTGGCAACAAAGGGCATTTTGCTCGTGATTGTCCTGAGCCTAAAAAGGTATATTATTACAATGCTTATGCTAGCAAACTTTATGTTGCTAGTTCTGTTTTCTTAACTGAATCTTAACCATTGTGGATTGTAGACTCAGGAGAAACAGACCATGTAGCTAAGGACAGAGACACCTTTGTAGAATTTTGGCTAGTTTCTCATGGAGCTATGTGGATTTATGTGGGAAACAACTCAAGAGTTCCAGTTGAAGGGATCGGGTCATGCAAGTTAGTCATGCGTGAAGGACTAACCCTAATCCTACATGATGTTTTATATGCTCCTCAAATTCGTCGAAATTTGATTTCTGTTTTGATTTTGTTAAGACTTGGTTTTCATTTGTACTTTCGTGATAATATTGTTGAGTTGTCTTTGGGAACAAACTCTTATGGTTTTGGTTATGTCCTTAACGGTTTTATCGTGACGGATGTTGATTATCTTAATAATAAACCGTGTTTTTCCTTAGTTGCATCTTCTAATAAGTTTGATAATGATGTAAACAATTATGTGATGCCCCGTACTAAATCATCATGTACGGACCATCAACAACAGGATCATTACAAGGTCAAACACTATATGCTATTTCAAAATACGTTTGCATTCATGATAAAAGGTGATGTCTTAACCAACATCAATGTTTAACAACCAAAAGTATGCTTCGATGAATAGAAGCAAGGATAATAGTATGTGACCCATAGGTCGTTACAAATCATAGTTTCAAAAGTAATAATGTTTGTATGCAAGATAAGGTGTTTCATGCGGTGACATCTCTAGTAAAGCAGCGGGTGTCTACAGCAAGACTAGTACAACAGCGAAAGCAAGCAACCTTAAGCACCTGAGAAAAACATGCTTAAAAACGTCAACACAAAGGTTGGTGAGCTATAGTTTAAGTATAACAGTAATGTAAGGTAGGCCACGAGATTTCAGTGCTACAAAGAGCGTTTCAAAACAGTATGATAAAGTATATGTTTAACCGTGGGCACTTGGTAACTAACTTAACGTTTAAAACCCCCTGAAAGTACACTTGGCGAGTGCGTATGTTTACGAAGTATTAAACACCCATTAAATGCTATCGCTACTAGCCCGAGTGGGGATGCCAAACCCTATGGATCCATATCTAAGATTCGCGTTCACCGGTTCAAAAACCAATGACTAAATGTTACCGAGCTAAAGGGAATGTTTATGCCGTTGTATAACCCACACATATATAAGTTTAAGTACTCGTGCCTAGTATGTAAAACATAAAACACGCATGTATTCTCAGTCCCAAATAGTTAAAGTAAAAAGGGATGTTATAACTCACAGTGGTAAAGTAGTAGTAAAGTTGAGTCGGGAAGTAAGCAAGTATGTAGGTCCGGAAAGTCCTCAACCTAAGTCAAATATTACTAAGTTAGTAAATCATTCCAATAGGTTTAAATGTATGTAAATTAGGTCTTAATTATCATCATCATTCATCATTAAGTCAAAAGGGTAAAGTAAGTTTTCAATCAAGTAAAGAGTTTAAAACAAAGGCTGACTTCGATCAGTCACAACGGCCTCTATACCTACTGAAATAAGGTGAGACTAGTGGCCATGGATCCGTATATGAGTCCTTTAGTTGTAGTAAAAATTCCAGAAGCAAAATCGTCCTTGTTTGACCGTGGCGACGGTTTAAGTGCGAGTAGGTCAGAATTTTCAGCACAACGTTAAAAGGACATAGTGACGTTCGGAGGGCTATAGATCCTAAACCGTAACTCGGATTAAGACGAGTCTTAAACGAAAAATTATATAATAGAACAGAGCTAACTGAAAATCAACTTTGCAGTAGCCCAGGTATTCTGATCAGTTCCAGAAAACAGTAAACAGTGTGTTCCGGTGGGTTCTTGGTGCTTGATGTTCATCACGGTTCTCATCCTTGATGCATATAGCTTCAAGTGTACAACTCGTTGATGTGTTTACATCATCTTTACCAAGTTTTGACCATCATAACACAAGTGTAAGTCTAAGATAAGTAGCACAACTTAATTAAGTGCTGCAAGTAGTTTGATGAACCAAAGTTACATCAAGATCTTAGATCCGACACTTACATGAACTATAAAAGTAATATTGAACTACAAACTTGAAAGTAAACTAACTAATCAAGATCTTAAGTTGTAGAACATAGTTCTTAGTTAGATCTTGAAGATCCTAGACCCAAAAGTCAAGATCTAGAGTTATTAAGTTAGATCCTAAGTTTTAACACTTGAATCTTTACTTTAATGAAACCATAAGTTATGAAACTTTGATTTTCATCTTGTAAAGTGTATGTAAGCTTATGAGCTCTTAATTATGACAAAATTAGAAGACCATAAGCTATAGAAACTTAGATCTTTCATAAATATATGAAGTTATAACTAGAATGTTATACTTCCATGTTCTTGAACTTATAAAGTTAGCTTTTAGTTTCAAGAAGTATGAGATCAAGATTAACTTGTAATACTTGACCATTTAACATAAATCACGAATTCAAACATGAACAAAATGAAGAAATAAATGAAATCTACAAGTAAGTAAGTTCATGGTTGTTCATACTTTTAAAGATTCAAGCCAAGGTCTTTATCTTTAAGGAAGTAAACTTTTAAGTTTACAACATGAACTTCAAGTATGGTTATTACAACTCATGAACTTTAAGTCTTTAAAATATTAAGTGTAGAACATAAACTAGAAAGTTTAGGCTCTTGTATGTTCTTGCATGTACAAGATGAAATGAAGAACAAACTAAAGAGTTTGATTCTTATTAACTAGTAAGTAACAACAACTAAGAACAAGTAACAAAACAACAACATGAAACAAGTAAAAGAATGATGATGAATGGATGCTTATGTTTCAGTTTAGAGACAAGAAAAAGAAGGAGAAAGACTTGAAAGAAACTCACACTTTGAGAGAAAAGTTGAGAGGAAATGAGAGCAAGTAAAAGTGTGTGTGTGAAATGTGAAGAATACAAGTAATAAGTAATCAAAAAAAAAAAGATTTTGAACTCCCTTTTGCTATCCTAGGCCGACAGTTCACACCATCAAAGGGGGAAGGGAAGTGTCCACTAGTCTCTTCATGTATTTGGCTCAAAAAGATGGTAATAAGGTTGCATGGTGTTGGAAAATGGTGTAAGTAAACTTGTAACTAGATTCTTTACTAAGCAAATTTATCTAGTTGCAACTTAATGTAATACTTGCATAAATATGGGCTAACTAGTCCATTAAGGATGTAGGGTGGGCTTCTAAGTCCATTAATCATGATTCCATTAATAAAGACCAAGTATGTAACAAATAGTCCAATAAAGCCCAAGTAATTAACTAGTAACCTTAGTTAATTAAAAATGATTAATAAAAATTAATCATGCATGCAAATAATATCGTAAATATTATTCGTGAAAAGTTCATGTGTCACAAAGACGTGTCGGGCATTCAAAAGTCATGGACGGTAACAAGTAAACATAATAAAATACATTCAATAAAACACAAGTATTAATAATAATTATTATTAATTAAAAGTTGGAATTTCCAGGGTCGTTACAAATTGGCACGCTAGACTTGGTCATATCGGCCAACAAAGAATGAATAGATTAGCTAGAGATGGTTTACTAGCTAATATTGATAAAGTGGAATTGTCCACTTGTGAGCATTGTCTGGCAGGAAAAACTGCGAGAAAACTATTTGGAAAAGGAACTCGTGCCGATTATCCATTGCAATTAATACATTGGGATATATGTGGTCCTATGAATGTTCAAGAAACTCATGGAGCGTATTATTTCATCACATTCATTGATGATTATTCTCAATTTGGTTACGTCTACTTGATCTCTCAGAAATCCGAAGCGTTGGATTGTTTTCAAAGTTATATGAACTTTGTTAAGAATCAATTAGAACGTAAGATTAAAGCATTAAGAACCGATCGAGGACGTGAATACCTATCTGATTCGTTTAAAGCTCTATGTGATGCTAAAGGGATTCAACGTTAATTAACTACTCCTAGGACTCTGCAACAAAATGGTGTTGCGGAAAGGCGGAATAGAACGCTTCTTGAAATGGTTAGGTCAATGATGGTACAAGCAAATTTAACTATCACCTTTTGGGGTGATGCTTTGTTAACTACCACATTTGTACTTAATCGTGTGCCTTCAAAATCAGTAACTTCCACACCATATGAGTTATGGACAGGTCGCAAACCTGACTTTGGTTGTGCAGCGTATACTTTGGATTCCTCACACAAATATGGAAAATTAGGTCCAAGAGGAAAGAAATTTGTTTTCATTAGATACTCTGAAACAATCAAAGGGTTATGTGTTTTTGGGTGAACACGAAAGTGGGAGCATAACTGAATTTGAATCTCGAGATGTTACATTCTTGGAAAACAAGTTTCCAAAACAATAAGACCTTAATAAAGATTGGTCTTTATTTGAGACTACAGAATTACCTCATTCGAGTGGGAGAGAATTGAGGAGTGAAGATGAATAATTTCTTTCTTTGGATATAACTCCTCAACCTATTGCGAATGAAGATAATTCTAATCCGAGTGGGAGCAATGTGCCGAGTGGGAGCAATGTGGCAAACCAAGAACATGTTTTCGAAGAATCTCAACCCATTGCTACCGAGCATAATTCTGATCCAAGTGGGAGCAATTTGGTAAACCAAGAATCTGTTTCAATGGATAACCAACCACGACGAAGTAGTCGTCAAAGTAAACCTCCACTTCGGTATGAGATCGAAGATGGTTATACTTTTATAGTTCAACTAGAAGAGGAAGAACCAAGAAATATAAATGAAGCTCTCACGTGTCCTGCAAAGGATAAATTGTTGAAAGCGATGGAAGAAGAGATGGAGTCTATGAGATCCAATCACGTTTGGGAATTGGTTGAGCTTCCAAAAGGAAGAAAAGCCAATGAGAGTAAGTGGATTCTCAAAATAAAGCGTAAAGCTGATGGTAGTATTGAAATATACAAAGCTCGACTTGTGGCAAAAGGCTACAATCAACAGGAAGGGATTGACTATGAGGAAATGTTTTCACCTGTTGTAAGACTCACATCAATTCGTTTGATTCTAGCAATAGTGGCAAGTAGGAATCTTGAATTACATAAAATGGATGTAAAGACTGCTTTCCTCAATGGAAACTTAGATGAAGAAATCTATATGGAACAACCGCCGGGTTTCGTTAAAGAAGGCCATGAACATAAGGTTTGTAGATTGCTTAAATTAATATATGGCCTCAAGCAGTCATCAAGACAATGGTATATACGTTTTCACAATGTGATCACATCAAATGGCTTCAATGCGATCAATGAAGATAATTGTGTTTATACCAAAAGGTCTAAAGGAATATTAGTCATACTGTCATTATACGTTGATGATATATTGATTGCTGGAAATGACAAGGAGTATGTTTTCGAGGTTAAAAGATGGTCATCATCTAACTTTGAAATTAAGGATATGGGTGAAGCTGAATATATCCTTGGAATTAAGATTTCATGGGATTGCTCAAGGAAGTTGTTGGCTATTTCGCAAGAGACTTATATCAACAAGATTCTTGAACGTTTTAACATGCATAAGTGTAACCCCATAGACACTCCTATGGCTATTGGTGATACGTTCAGCATGAGCGGGTGTCCACAAACTCCACAAGAGAAACAGAAAATGAAAAATGTTCCTTATGCTAGTGCGGTTGGAAGTCTCATGTATGCTATGATGTGTACGAGACCGGATATCTGCTTTGTTGTTGGCATGGTAAGCCGATACCAATCCAATCCTGGTTTAACCCATTGGAAAGCCGTGAAAAGGATACTTAGGTATCTTAAGGGTACTATTCATTACTCTTTGTGCTACGAAGGAAATGATCTGCAAATGAGAGGCTATACTGATGCTGATTGGGGAAGAGACATGGATGAAAGAAAATCCACCTCTGGCTTTGTTTTTCTATTAAACAAAGGTGCTATATCTTGGAGTAGCAAGAAACAATCATATATAGCATTGTTATAACGACTCTCATTTTTCCATTCTATATTTTTCCTTATTAAATGTCCAAACAATATAATTAAAGCTTAACGATTTAACTTTAATTCAATGATTGTTAAGTAATAAAAATTACAAAACATAATAATTAACTTTGTACAATAAATGACAAGTTAATAAAAGACGGAAATAATAAGCTAATTAATTTTTGTGAACAAAGTGTAATAAACTAAAGCTTAATGTATATAACTTAATTAATCTTAAACAAGTTTGGAATTTTGCAAGCTAATCTAAAGTACAAGGTCTAAAATGAAAAATCCCAAAACTCCTCCCTTAAAAGCCCTAGCCGATTTAAAAAAAAAATAATATATAAAATGCCCAAAATACCCCTCTAATTTTTGGCCAAGGCAACCCCATCACCTCCTCATTAAACTAACTTGTTCCCAAAGTAATTCCTAATTAAACCCTAATTCTAGAATTCTCCAATCCCTCCTATAAATAGAGACCTAGGGTTAAGCTAATCTTGTACCAAATCACATTCACAAATCTCTCTCAAAACTCTCTCTCCCTCTCTCCTATTTTTGGCCAAACCAAAAATCACCACCACCACCATCGAAAATCATCATCAATCTTCAAGGTTTTTCTAGTGATCTTCAAGTTGTTCATCGTGTTCTTCGCATTCTTCAAAGATCTTTAAGGTGTTCTTGGTTATTGGAGTGCTTTTGATCTTCATCTTCATAGTGTTCTTCATCTTTTCTTGTTAATTTTCATCAATCTTCATCAAGGTAAAAACCCTAGATCCAAAAATCTTAAATTTTACTTTCAATTCGTGTTTATATTCATAATCATATTCATACTAGATTATGTACATTCATATTGTTCATGTAAAAAAAATAAAAAATATATATATATATACATACATATACACCTACGGTTTTGTAAAAAAAAAAAAAAAAGATTTTATGTTTGATCTTTAAACCCTAGATAATTGTTAGAAGATTTGTTAATAATTAAAAAAGATAACAAGATATATACATACTATAAATAGATACACCATGCATATATGTAAAAAAAAATATAAAATATATAAATATATGTATATGGCCGAATATATAAAAAAATAAATAAAAAATACTATATATATATATATATATATATATATATATATATATATATATATACATGTTAAATATTAAAAATCCTAATTTGTTAAAACCCTAATTAAACCTAAACCCTAGGACATTAATTAAACCCTAATCATTAAATACTACTTTTATTAATTAAACCTAATTAATTAATAAAACCCTAATACTACCTATACTACTATTTAACACTTATACACTTATACTATTACTAACACTTACAATATACTACTTATATTATAATACTTATGTTACAATAGTTATTCACGATAGCGTGAAGTTACTTAAACATCGACATTGCTTAAGGCCTAGGATGATCCTTGGTACCACTATGGGATGCTTGTGGATTACGAATGCCAAAATTAGATTTTGGTCAAGAAATCCTGGGTCAACCGGTAACAATTGGTCATTCTAGTGACTCTGCGGTGGCATAGATGTTTGGGTACGGTCCACAATATCAACCCGACTATAGTAATCATACACTTAGTTATCTTCACACTTAATAGGTGGTAGACTTATTAAGGACAACTCACTAGTGTTCGACACTAACTTACTAAAAGTGGAAACTGTGGAAACTTACTAAAAGTGGAAACTTACTAAGAATAGAAACTTAGTAAAACGAACTATACTTAGAACACTTGCATACTTAAACTTAAATTTGGGCAAAACACTTAACTACTCTTAAATATCATTAGGTTGACTTTCTGCTCATCCATCCAAACTTTCCATTCCGAGGAATAACCATCTCTCTCTACTTACTAAGGTGAACTCATAGCCCTACTCTTTATTGCTAGCAACTTATTTAACTTTTTGAGGTGAGACACATGCTACTTTTACTATTTACAATTTAGACACAAGTACAAACTGTTAAACTATGTTATACCCGGCTATGTCCGACTAAGTCCCTACAGTGATATTTTTAATTGCTCGTTAAATGCATTCTTAATTATTAGGGGTAGGCCTATCGGGAGTAACGTCCCCGATACATTTGACCAAGTCATTGTATTACTTAATAATGAAATTAAACCGACAAGTATAGACACAACTTGTCATTGGGGCAAACTTTGAACGTTTAGTCTAAATATCACGAACTGGCATAACTTTTTGATCCCTGCGAGATCAACTTTATAAACTAAATCTTGTGGTCTAAAACAATGGTTAAACATTTTTGTTAAACCTATGAACTTCACTCAACCTTTTTGGTTGACACTTTAGCATGTTTGTCTCAGGTGCCGATTGATCACACTTATTTACTTACTGCTTATGTGATGCTACTTGGACTTAAGATTAAGAGATATCGCATTTATTATTCTTGCATTTGAAACAATTACTTTATTGTAATTTCCATTATTGTAACGACATTTCATTTTCTGCTGCGTACTCAATAAAGTTTGTTCTTATCATTTAATATTGTTCTCGTATATTATAATATGTTGGTTTATTTGATATTAATGTCACATTCACCCAGGCCCTAATTGGGGGTGTGATAGATTGGTATCAGAGCATAACCACGCTGTTATAGAGAACCAGGATTGCATCTTTATGTGTGCCTTATTTGCTAGCTAGGGTGCCTTAGCAATCTAGGAAACTATAACTTTTCCTGCCTTAGACTTTAAAGCACTTAGGATTGCCTTATAATCTTAACACTTATGCTTTACTAAACTTGACTCAAAGATTCTAATCAAAGTCTCTTTCCTAATATTAGGATGTCAAGCTCAAGCATTAATCAACCAAATAAAATGACACTCTTCAAATCTTCTGAAGAAATGGCTCGCTTTAAACCTACCACCGAAGTAGGTGTTGGACACTCTTCAACTTCGAGACGAGTCCAAAGCCCACCTTATGGTCTTGGTGGTCCTCCCTCACCAAAATATAGTCCAAATACTTTACCTAAGTCTCCCGACTACTACCTGAAATGTCCCGTTCTTATTGATTAAAAACGTTCCATATTAATTGATTTCGTTGCGAGGTTTTGACCTCTATATGAGACGTTTTTCAAAGACTGCATTCATTTTAAAACAAACCATAACCTTTATTTCATCAATAAAGGTTTAAAAAGCTTTACGTAGATTATCAAATAATGATAATCTAAAATATCCTGTTTACACACGACCATTACATAATGGTTTACAATACAAATATGTTACAACAAAATAAGTTTCTTGAATGCAGTTTTTACACAATATCATACAAGTATGGACTCCAAATCTCGTTCTTATTTAAGTATGCGACAGCGGAAGCTCTTAATAATCACCTGAGAATAAACATGCTTAAAACGTCAATAAAAATGTTGGTGAGTTATAGGTTTAACCTATATATATCAAATCATAATAATAGACCACAAGATTTCATATTTCAATACACATCCCATACATAGAGATAAAAATCATTCATATGGTGAACACCTGGTAACCGACATTAACAAGATGCATATATAAGAATATCCCCATCATTCCGGGACACCCTTCGGATATGATATAAATTTTGAAGTACTAAAGCATCCGGTACTTTGGATGGGGCTTGTTGGGCCCGATAGATCTATCTTTAGGATTCGCGTCAATTAGGGTGTCTGTTCCCTAATTCTTAGATTACCAGACTTAATAAAAAGGGGCATATTCGATTTCGATAATTCAACCATAGAATGTAGTTTCACGTACTCGTGTCTATTTTGTAAATCATTTATAAAACCTGCATGTATTCTCATCCCAAAAATATTAGATTTTAAAAGTGGGACTATAACTCACTTTCACAGATTTTTACTTCGTCGGGAAGTAAGACTTGGCCACTGGTTGATTCACGAACCTATAACAATATATACATATATATCAAAGTATGTTCAAAATATATTTACAACACTTTTAATATATTTTGATGTTTTAAGTTTATTAAGTCAGCTGTCCTCGTTAGTAACCTACAACTAGTTGTCCACAGTTAGATATACAGAAATAAATCGATAAATATTATCTTGAATCAATCCACGACCCAGTGTATACGTATCTCAGTATTGATCACAACTCAAACTATACATATTTTGGAATCAACCTCAACCCTGTATAGCTAACTCCAACATTCACATATAGAGTGTCTATGGTTGTTCCGAAATATATATAGATGTGTCGACATGATAGGTCGAAACATTGTATACGTGTCTAAGGTATCTCAAGATTACATAATATACAATACAAGTTGATTAAGTTATGGTTGGAATAGATTTGTTACCAATTTTCACGTAGCTAAAATGAGAAAAATTATCCAATCTTGTTTTACCCATAACTTCTTCATTTTAAATCCATTTTGAGTGAATCAAATTGTTATGGTTTCATATTGAACTCTATTTTATGAATCTAAACAGAAAAAGTATAGGTTTATAGTCGGAAAAATAAGTTACAAGTCATTTTTGTAAAGGTAGTCATTTCAGTCGAAAGAACGACGTCTAGATGACCATTTTAGAAAACATACTTCCACTTTGAGTTTAACCATAATTTTTGGATATAGTTTCATGTTCATAATAAAAATCATTTTCTCAGAATAACAACTTTTAAATCAAAGTTTATCATAGTTTTTAATTAACTAACCCAAAACAGCCCGCGGTGTTACTACGACGGCATAAATTCGGTTTTACGGTGTTTTTCGTGTTTCCAGGTTTTAAATCATTAAGTTAGCATATCATATAGATATAGAAAATGTGTTTAGTTAATTTTAAAAGTCAAGTTAGAAGGATTAACTTTTGTTTGCGAACAAGTTTAGAATTAACTAAACTATGTTCTAGTGATTACGAGTTTAAACCTTCGAATAAGATAGTTTTATATATATGAATCGATTGATGTTATGAACATCATTACTACCTCAAGTTTAGTAGGTAAACCTACTGGAAGTGACAAGAAATGATCTAGCTTCAAAGGATCTTGGATGGCTTGAAAGTTCTTGAAGTAGGATCATGACACAAAAACAAGTTCAAGTAAGATTTTTACTCGAATTAAGATAGTTTATAGTTATAGAAATTGAATCAAAGTTTGAATATGAATATTATCTTGAATAAGAAAGATAACCTACTGTATATAACAAAGGTTTCTTGATCTTAGATGATTACTTGGAATGGATTAGAAAGCTTGGAAGTAAATTAGTAAACTTGAAGGGATTTTTGAAGTGTTCTTGAAGTGTTCTTCCTATGATGATTATAGCTTGATTCTTGAAGTGATTTTTGATGAAGATGATGATTAACTACTGTAAAAATACGTTCATAATAGTGTGTGTGTGTGTGTGTTGAGAGAGAATTAGAAAGAGAATTGGAAGTGAAATGGAGTAAATGATGAGTGGTAATTGGTGAGTGGTGAGTGGGGTTAAAAGGAGTTCTAGTTAGTTGACTAGCTCATGGTAGAAGTTAAAATTGATTAGTCATACATGACATAATCAAGATTGGAATCCCATGCTAGTTCCTATTGGTATATACCCATAGTAAGTACGTTTTGAAGCTGTGTATAATACGGGTAAGAATACGACTAGAACTCTTGATGAAAGAAAAGAATGGGAAAGTAACTGTAACCATTTTCGTTAAGTATGAGTGTTTTGATATATGTCTTGAAGTCTTCAAAAAGTATTTTAATACATCTAAATACACTACATGTATATACATTTTAACTGAGTCGTTAAGTCATCGTCAGTCGTTACATGTAAGTGTTGTTTTGGAACCTTTAAGTTAACGATCTCAATTAATGTTGTTAACCCATTGTTTATTATATCTAATGAGATGTTAAATTATTATATTATCATGAAATTATGATATATTAATATATCTTAATATGATATATATACATTTAAATGTCGTTACAACGATAATCGTTACATATATGTCTCGTTTCGAAATCCTTAAGTTAGTAGTCTTGTTTATATGTATATAACTCATTGTTAATATACTTATGGAGATACTTACTTATCATAATCTCATGTTAACCATATGTATATCCATATATATATCGTCATGTCATTTTTACAAGTTTTAACGTTCGTGAATCGCCGGTCAACTTGGGTGGTCAATTGTCTATATGAAACATATTTCAATTAATCAAGTCTTAACAAGTTTGATTGCTTAATATGTTGGAAGCATTTAATCATGTAAATATCAATCTCAATTAATATATATAAACATGGAAAAGTTCGGGTCACTACAGTACCTACCCGTTAAATAAATTTCGTCCCGAAATTTTAAGTTGTTGAAGGTGTTGACGAATCTTCTGGAAATAGATGTGGGTATTTCTTCTTCATCTGATCTTCACGCTCCCTTGTGAACTCGGGTCCTCTACGAGCATTCCATCGAACCTTAACAATTGGTATCTTGTTTTGCTTAAGTCTTTTAACCTCACGATCCATTATTTCGACGGGTTCTTCGATGAATTGAAGTTTTTCGTTGATTTGGATTTCATCTAACGGAATAGTGAGATCTTCTTTAGCAAAACATTTCTTCAAATTCGAGACGTGGAAAGTGTTATGTACAGCCGCGAGTTGTTGAGGTAACTCAAGTCGGTAAGCTACTGGTCCGACACGATCTATAATCTTGAATGGTCCAATGTATCTTGGATTTAGTTTCCCCCGTTTACCAAATCGAACAACGCCTTTCCAAGGTGCAACTTTAAGCCTGACCATCTCTCCAATTTCAAATTCTATATCTTTTCTTTTAATGTCAGCGTAGCTCTTTTGTCGACTTTGGGCGGTTTTCAACCGTTGTTGAATTTGGATGATCTTCTCGGTAGTTTCTTGTATAATCTCCGGACCCGTAATTTGTCTATCCCCCACTTCACTCCAACAAATCGGAGACCTGCACTTTCTACCATAAAGTGCTTCAAACGGCGCCATCTCAATGCTTGAATGGTAGCTGTTGTTGTAGGAAAATTCTGCTAACGGTAGATGTCGATCCCAACTGTTTCCGAAATCAATAACACATGCTCGTAGCATGTCTTCAATCGTTTGTATCGTCCTTTCGCTCTACCCATCAGTTTGTGGATGATAGGCAGTACTCATGTCTAGACGAGTTCCTAATGCTTGCTGTAATGTCTGCCAGAATCTTGAAATAAATCTGCCATCCCTATCAGAGATAATAGAGATTGGTATTCCATGTATGGAGACGACTTCCTTCAAATACAGTCGTGCTAACTTCTCCATTTGTCATCTTCTATTATTGGCAGGAAGTGTGCTGATTTGGTGAGACGATCAACTATTACCCAAATAGTATCAAAACCACTTGCAGTCCTTGGCAATTTAGTGATGAAATCCATGGTAATGTTTCCCATTTCCATTCCGGGATTTCGGGTTGTTGAAGTAGACCTGATGGTTTCTGATGCTTAGCTTTGACCTTAGAACACGTCAAACATTCTCCTACGTATTTAGCAACATCGGCTTTCATACCCGGCCACCAAAAATGTTTCTTGAGATCCTTGTACATCTTCCCCGTTCCAGGATGTATTGAGTATCTGGTTTTATGAGCTTCTCTAAGTACCATTTCTCTCATATCTCCAAATTTTGGTACCCAAATCCTTTCAGCCCTATACCGGGTTTCGTCTTCCTGAATATTAAGATGCTTCTCCGATCCCTTGGGTATTTCATCCTTTAAATTTCCCTCTTTTAAAACTCCTTGTTGCGCCTCCTTTATTTGAGTAGTAAGGTTATTATGAATCATTATATTCATAGATTTTACTCGAATGGGTTCTCTGTCCTTCATGCTCAAGGCATTGGCTACCACATTTGCCTTCCCCGGGTGGTAACGAATCTCAAAGTCGTAATCATTCAATAATTCAATCCACCTACGCTGCCTCATATTCAGTTGTTTCTGATTAAATATGTGTTGAAGACTTTTGTGGTCGGTATATATAATACTTTTGACCCCATATAAGTAGTGCCTCCAAGTCTTTAATGCAAAAACAACCGCGCCTAATTCCAAATCATGCGTCGTATAATTTTGTTCGTGAATCTTCAATTGTCTAGACGCATAAGCAATCACCTTCATTCGTTGCATTAATACACAACCGAGACCTTGCTTTGATGCGTCACAATAAATCACAAAATCATCATTCCCTTCAGGCAATGACAATATAGGTGCCGTAGTTAGCTTTTTCTTCAATAACTGAAACGCTTTCTCTTGTTCATCATTCCATTCAAATTTATTCCCTTTATGCGTTAATGCAGTCTAGGGTTTTGCTATTCTGGAAAAGTCTTGGATGAACCTTCTGTAGTAACCAGCTAGTCCTAAAAATTGCCGTATGTGTTTCGGAGTTTTAGGGGTTTCCCACTTTTCAACAGTTTCTATCTTTGCCGGATCCACCTTAATACCTTCTTTGTTCACTATGTGACCGAGGAATTGAACTTCTTCCAACCAAAATGCACACTTTGAAAACTTAGCGTACAATTCTTCCTTCCTCAATACTTCTAACACCTTTCTCAAATGTTCACCGTGTTCTTGGTCATTCTTTGAGTAAATAAGTATGTCATCAATGAAAACAATGACAAACTTGTCAAGGTATGGTCCACACACTTGGTTCATAAGGTCCATGAACACAGCTGGTGCATTAGTTAAACCAAACGGCATGACCATAAACTCGTAATGACCGTAACGTGTTCTGAAAGCAGTCTTTGGAATATCATCTTCTTTCACCCGCATTTGATGATACCCGGAACGTAAGTCAATCTTTGAATAAACAGACGAGCCTTGTAGTTGATCAAATAAGTCGTCGATTCTCGGTAGTGGGTAGCGGTTCTTGATGGTAAGTTTGTTCAACTCTCGGTAGTCGATACACAACCTGAATGTACCATCTTTCTTCTTGACAAACAAAACAGGAGCTCCCCACGGTGATGTGCTTGGTCGAATGAAACCACGCTCTAAAAGTTCTTGTAATTGGCTTTGCAGTTCTTTCATCTCACTGGGTGCGAGTCTGTAAGGAGCACGAGCTATTGGTGCAGCTTCTGGTACAAGATCTATTTGAAATTCAACGGATCGATGTGGGGGTAATCCCGGTAATTCTTTCAGAAATACATCGGGAAATTCTTTTGCAATGGGAACATCATTGATGCTCTTTTCTTCAGTTTGTACTTTCTCGACGTGTGCTAGAACAGCATAGCAACCTTTTCTTATTAGTTTTTGTGAATTCAAATTACTAATAAGATGTAGCTTCGTGTTGCCCTTTTCTTCGTACACCATTAAGGGTTTTCCTTTTTCTCGTATAATGCGAATTGCATTTTTGTAACAAACGATCTCTGCTTTCACTTCTTTCAACCAGTCCATACCGATTATCACATCAAAACTCCCTAACTCTACTGGTATCAAATCAATCTTAAATGTTTCGCTAACCCGTTTAATTTCTCGATTCCGACATATATTATCTGCTGAAATTAATTTACCATTTGCTAATTCGAGTAAAAATTTACTATCCAAAGGCGTCAATGGACAACTTAATTTAGCACAAAAATCTCTACTCATATAGCTTCTATCCGCACCCGAATCAAATAAAACGTAACCAGATTTATTGTCAATAAGAAACGTACCCGTAACAAGCTCCGGGTCTTCCTGTGCCTCTGCCGCATTAATATTGAAAACTCTTCCGCGGCCTTGTCCATTCGTGTTCTCCTGGTTCGGGCAATTTCTAATAATGTGGCCTGGTTTTCCACATTTATAACAAACTACATTGGCATAACTTGCTCCGACACTACTTGCTCCGCCATTACTCGTTCCGACATCATTTGTTCCTTTCGTTCTATTAACCCCTGGTCCGTAGACCTCACACTTCGCCGCGCTATGACCATTTCTTTTACACTTGTTGCAAAATTTGGTGCAGAACCCCGAGTGATACTTTTCACACCTTTGGCATAGCTGCTTCTGATTGTTGTTGTTGTTGCGGTTATTATTGTTGTTGGGATGATTGTTGTAGTTGTTGTTGTTGTTGTTGGGCCGTTTGTTGTAGTTGCGATTGATGTTGCGATTGTTGGGATAATTGTTGCGATTATTGTTGTAATTGCTGCTGTTGTTGTATTGGTGATTCTTATCACCATTTTCCTCCCACTTTCTTTTGACTTGCTTCACATTGGCCTCTTCAGCAGTCTGTTCTTTAATTCTTTCTTCAATCTGGTTCACTAGTTTGTGAGCCATTCTACATGCCTGTTGTATGGAGGCGGGCTCGTGTGAACTTATATCTTCTTGGATTCTTTCCGGTAATCCTATCACAAACGCGTCGATCTTCTCTTCCTCATCTTCGAACGCTCCCGGACACAATAGGCATAATTCTGTGAATCGTCTTTCGAACGTGGTAATATCAAATCCTTGGGTTCGTAACCCTCTAAGTTCTGTCTTGAGCTTATTGACCTCTGTTCTGGGACGGTACTTCTCGTTCATCAAGTGCTTGAATGCTGACCACGGTAGTGCGTACGCATCGTCTTGTTCCACTTGCTCTAGATAGGTATTCCACCATGTTAACGCAGAACCTGTGAAGGTATGCGTAGCGTACTTTACTTTGTCCTCTTCAGTACACTTACTTATGGCAAACACCGATTCGACCTTCTCGGTCCACCGTTTCAATCCGATCGGTCCTTCGGTTCCATCAAATTCCAAAGGTTTGCAGGCAGTGAATTCTTTGTAGGTGCATCCTACACCATTTCTTATACTGCTAGATCCAAGGTTATTGTTGGTATGTAGCGCAGCCTGTACTGTGGCTATGTTTGAAGCTAGAAAAGTACGGAATTCCTCTTCATTCATATTCATGGTGTGTCGAGTAGTCGGTGCCATTTCCTTCAAAATAGTTAAATGGAACAAGTTAATCATACAGAATATTAAGAGTAGTTAATAGTATTTCATAGCATAATATGAACTCATTTATAAAAGCTTTTTCTTCATATTAGCGTTTTATAAGTTTAAATTTGGGTAGTACCTACCCGTTAAGTTCATACTTAGTAGCTAATATACAAATCAACTACTACAATTCTATATGAAAAACTGATTATAATAATATTTCGCGTTCAAACTTTTACACAATATTTTACAAACTTACAATACCGCTTATTTTACATATAGCATGAAATATAGCACACAATAAATTTGATACAAGATGGTTGTGAAGATAATTCTTGCTAGTACACAAGTCGTTCAGCAAAGGCAATAAAGACACGTAATTCATACGTCCAGAAACAAGTCATGCATTCTGGTTTTACTAGGACTACTTCCCATCCTTGGTCTTGTGGAACATAACCGTTATGGCCGTTGATAAGATAGCGTGTTGTAATGTCATCAAAGGGACGAGGGTTACGTAATGTCCAATAGTCCCATAACAATCTAAAAACCTCATTTCTTACCCCAATTACCGACTCCGTCACTTGTGGGAACGTTTTGTTTAACAGTTGTAGCCCGATGTTCTTGTTCTCACTTTGGTGAGAAGCGAACATTACTAATCCGTAAGCATAACATGCTTCTTTATGTTGCATGTTAGCCGCTTTTTCTAAATCACGAAGTCCAATATTCAGATATATTGAGTCAAAATAATTTCTTAACCCATTGCGTAAAATAGCATTTGGGTTACCCGCAATATATGCGTCAAAGTAAACACATCGTAACTTATGGATTTCCCTATGTGATATCCCCCATCTTTCGAACGAAAGCCTTTTATAAACCAAGGCATTCTTGGAACGTTCTTCGAATGTCTTACAAACTGATCTCGCCTTAAATAGTTGTGCCGAAGAATTCTGACCGACTCTAGACAAGATTTCATCAATCATGTCTCCGGGTAGGTCTCTTAAAATATTGGGTTGTCTATCCATTTTGTGTTTTTATACTGTAAAATAGACAAGAGTTAGATTCATAAAAAAAATACTTATTAATACAAGCAATTTTTACATATATCATAAAGCATAAGCACACTATATTACATATATTACACCACACGAATACAACTATCTTATTCCGACTCGCTTGTTTCTTCTTCTTCGGTTTTGGTTCGTTTTGCCAAGTTTCTAGGGATATATGATGTTCCCCTAATACGAGCCGTAATTTTCCACATTGGTTTAGAAAAACCTGGTGGTTTAGAGGTTCCCGGGTCATTGTTACAACTTAAGGACTTCGGGGGTTGACGATACATATAAAGTTCATCGGGGTTGGAATTAGATTTCTCTATTTTTATGCCCTTTCCCTTATTATTTTCTTTTGCCTTTTTAAATTCAGTTGGGGTAATTTCTATAACATCATCGGAATTCTCGTCGGAATCCGATTCATCGGAGAATTGGTAATCCTCCCAATATTTTGCTTCCTTGGCGGAAACACCATTGACCATAATTAACCTTGGTCGGTTGGTTGAGGATTTTCTTTTACTTAACCATTTTATTATTTCCCCCACCGGTTCTATTTCTTCATCTGGTTCCGATTCTTCTTCCGGTTTCGATTCTTCTTCCGGTTCCGACTCTTCTTCCGGTTCCTCTTCGGGAACTTGTGAATCAGTCCACGAATTATTCTAATTTACATTTGACTCTTCATTATTATTAGGTGAGTCAATGGGACTTGTTCTAGAGGTAGACATCTATCACATAATATCAAACGCGTTAAGAGATTAATATATCACATAATATTCACATGTTAAAAATATATAGTTTCCAACAAAATTTGTTAAGCAATCATTTTTCAGTAAACACGGTCGAAGTCCAGACTCACTAATGCATCCTAACAAACTCGATAAGATACACTAATGCAAAATTCTGGTTCTCTAAGACCAACGCTCGGATACTAACTGAAATGTCCCGTTCTTATTGATTAAAAACGTTCCATATTAATTGATTTCGTTGCGAGGTTTTGACCTCTATATGAGACGTTTTTCAAAGACTGCATTCATTTTAAAACAAACCATAACCTTTATTTCATCAATAAAGGTTTAAAAAGATTTACGTAGATTATCAAATAATGATAATCTAAAATATCCTGTTTACACACGACCATTACATAATGGTTTACAATACAAATATGTTACAACAAAATAAGTTTCTTGAATGCAGTTTTTACACAATATCATACAAGTATGGACTCCAAATCTCGTCCTTATTTAAGTATGCGACAGCGGAAGCTCTTAATAATCACCTGAGAATAAACATGCTTAAAACGTCAACAAAAATGTTGGTGAGTTATAGGTTTAACCTATATATATCAAATCATAATAATAGACCACAAGATTTCATATTTCAATACACATCCCATACATAGAGATAAAAATCATTCATATGGTGAACACCTGGTAATCGACATTAACAAGATGCATATATAAGAATATCCCCATCATTCAGGGACACCCTTCGGATATGATATAAATTTCGAAGTACTAAAGCATCCGGTACTTTGGATGGGGCTTGTTGGGCCCGATAGATCTATCTTTAGGATTCGCGTCAATTAGGGTGTCTGTTCCCTAATTCTTAGATTACCAGACTTAATAAAAAGGGGCATATTCGATTTCGATAATTCAACCATAGAATGTAGTTTCACGTACTCGTGTCTATTTTGTAAATCATTTATAAAACCTGCATGTATTCTCATCCCAAAAATATTAGATTTTAAAAGTGGGACTATAACTCACTTTCACAGATTTTTACTTCGTCGGGAAGTAAGACTTGGCCACTGGTTGATTCACGAACCTATAACAATATATACATATATATCAAAGTATGTTCAAAAAATATTTACAACACTTTTAATATATTTTGATGTTTTAAGTTTATTAAGTCAGCTGTCCTCGTTAGTAACCTATAACTAGTTGTCCACAGTTAGATATACAGAAATAAATAGATAAATATTATCTTGAATCAATCCACGACCCAGTGTATACGTATCTCAGTATTGATCACAACTCAAACTATACATATTTTGGAATCAACCTCAACCCTGTATAGCTAACTCCAACATTCACATATAGAGTGTCTATGGTTGTTCCGAAATATATATAGATGTGTCGACATGATAGGTCGAAACATTGTATACGTGTCTATGGTATCTCAAGATTACATAATATACAATACAAGTTGATTAAGTTATGGTTGGAATAGATTTGTTACCAATTTTCACGTAGCTAAAATGAGAAAAATTATCCAATCTTGTTTTACCCATAACTTCTTCATTTTAAATCCGTTTTGAGTGAATCAAATTGCTATGGTTTCATATTGAACTCTATTTTATGAATCTAAATAGAAAAAGTATAGGTTGATAGTCGGAAAAATAAGTTACAAGTCGTTTTTGTAAAGGTAGTCATTTCAGTCGAAAGAACGACGTCTAGATGACCATTTTAGAAAACATACTTCCACTTTGAGTTTAACCATAATTTTTGGATATAGTTTCATGTTCATAATAAAAATCATTTTCTCAGAATAACAACTTTTAAATCAAAGTTTATCATAGTTTTTAATTAACTAACCCAAAACAGCCCGCGGTGTTACTACGACGGCGTAAATCCGGTTTTACGGTGTTTTTCTAGTTTCCAGGTTTTAAATCATTAAGTTAGCATATCATATAGATATAGAACATGTGTTTAGTTAATTTTAAAAGTCAAGTTAGAAGGATTAACTTTTATTTGCGAACAAGTTTAGAATTAACTAAACTATGTTCTAGTGATTACGAGTTTAAACCTTCGAATAAGATAGTTTTATATATATGAATCGATTGATGTTATGAACATCATTACTACCTCAAGTTTAGTAGGTAAACCTACTGGAAGTGACAAGAAATGATCTAGCTTCAAAGGATCTTGGATGGCTTGAAAGTTCTTGAAGTAGGATCATGACACAAAAACAAGTTCAAGTAAGATTTTTACTCGAATTAAGATAGTTTATAGTTATAGAAATTGAATCAAAGTTTGAATATGAATATTATCTTGAATAAGAAAGATAACCTACTGTATATAACAAAGGTTTCTTGATCTTAGATGATTACTTGGAATGGATTAGAAAGCTTGGAAGTAAATTAGTAAACTTGAAGGGATTTTTGAAGTGTTCTTGAAGTGTTCTTCCTATGATGATTATAGCTTGATTCTTGAAGTGAATTTTGATGAAGATGATGATTAACTACTGTAAAAATACGTTCATAATAGTGTGTGTGTGTGTGCGTTGAGAGAGAATTAGAAAGAGAATTGGAAGTGAAATGGAGTGAATGATGAGTGGTAATTGGTGTGTGGTGAGTGGGGTTAAAAGGAGTTCTAGTTAGTTGACTAGCTCATGGTAGAAGTTAAAATTGATTAGTCATACATGACATAATCAAGATTGGAATCCCATGCTAGTTCCTATTGGTATATACCCATAGTAAGTACGTTTTGAAGCTGTGTATAATACGGGTAAGAATACGACTAGAATTCTTGATGAAAGAAAAGAATGGGAAAGTAACTGTAACCATTTTCGTTAAGTATGAGTGTTTTGATATATGTCTTGAAGTCTTCCAAAAGTATTTTAATACATCTAAATACACTACATGTATATACATTTTAACTGAGTCGTTAAGTCATCGTCAGTCGTTACATGTAAGTGTTGTTTTGGAACCTTTAAGTTAACGATCTCAATTAATGTTGTTAACCCATTGTTTATTATATCTAATGAGATGTTAAATTATTATATTATCATGACATTATGATATATTAATATATCTTAATATGATATATATACATTTAAATGTCGTTACAACGATAATCGTTACATATATGTCTCGTTTCGAAATCCTTAAGTTAGTAGTCTTGTTTATATGTATATAACTCATTGTTAATATACTTATGGAGATACTTACTTATCATAATCTCATGTTAACCATATGTATATCCATATATATATATCGTCATGTCGTTTTTACAAGTTTTAACGTTCGTGAATCGCCGGTCAACTTGGGTGGTCAATTGTCTATATGAAACATATTTCAATTAATCAAGTCTTAACAAGTTTGATTGCTTAATATGTTGGAAATATTTAATCATGTAAATATCAATCTCAATTAATATATATAAACATGGAAAAGTTCGGGTCACTACACTACCCAACCCCAAGAATTGAAGACAAGGGGAAGCGCCCTGCTGATTTTAACGAAGATGGCCCGTCTAAGAAAAGAGCTCGATCTCCTTCTTATGATAACCATGATGCCATGTGTGAAATCATGAATCTACGAAAAACTTTCGAGAAGAACTTCGATGGTTTGCTTCGCTATGTTACAAGGATCGAGGCTCGAATGGATGAAAAGGACCTAGTGATCAAGAAACTTTTGGAGGAGAATGTGGAGTTAAAGAAAGAGAGAAAGTTGGTGAAGTATGAGGAAGAACGTAACACCCGTTGGAGAAAGCAATCACTTTCTCATCTCAAGGAGAATGTTGATTTCTGGTTGGATATGGAAAGAAATCGAGTCAACAAACAGCTTGTTCTAAAGGGGTACGATAACAACGCAGTCAACAGCCGCGTTACTAACCTCTATGATAACCTCGAGTATCTCTATGAGAAGCAAAAGGGGAGGAATGAGAAAGTTGATGAGTTTATGAAGAAGGTTGAGGACGAGAAAAAGAAATATGAGGATTACTTCAATCTTAATATTTCCTAGATTATTTTTCCAATTCCTTGTCTATGTAAAGGCTATGCCTTAAACTATTTCTATTTCCGAATCGTGTATTAAAAAGGCTTATTTAATACCTCGTTCTAATAATATAAAGTGTTCTATTAATATCATGTGATATCAATGCTTTATTTTATTCATACTTATAATTGCCCAAACTTATAACTTGTCACCTTACCAAACTTATGTTCACTTCTATGTAGTGACATCATGGTTCGTCCAGCTGCACCTACTATTAACAATATTGTATTGACCACTGAACAATTCCAACAGTTGCTTGCTGTCACCCAAGGCAACGCTCAAGCTAATAATGTTAATCCTCAACCGAAACCTTGTTCACAAGGACTTTACAAACTGCCACCCTCCCGCTTTCAAAGGAAATGAAGAGGTTGTTGAACTAGTTCGATGGTTCGAGAAGCTAGAGTCTATCTTCCGTATTTGTAACTGCGGGGATAACGATTTGGTCAAATATGCCACTAGCTCATTAGCTGGCAATACTTTGACTTGGTAGACTGCTCATGCTAAGTCCGTGGGAATTGACAATGCTAATGCAATTCCATGGGACAAACTCAAAAGCATGATGGTTAATAAATTCTGTCCGAGAAGTCAAGTTCAAAAACTTGAAGCCGAGTTCTGGGAACTCAAGGTGAAGGGTACAGATATAGAAAGCTACACCAATCGTTTTCTCGAGCTTTCTACTTTGTGTCCCGAGATGTTTCCTACTGAAGCTAGAAGAATTGAAAGGTATATTGAAGGTCTCCCCGAGGATGTTCAGTGGAATGTTATTGCTGTCGAGAAGGTTAATCTTGATGCTGTAATTCTCATGGCACAAAATCTGATGTTGGCCAAGAGAAGAAGAGCGTCGGCTAATAAGCAGGTTGATACTAAGAGTAATGAAGGTAAAAGGAAGTTTGAGCCATCTCAAGGTTCGACTCAGAATGTTAGTAAGAAGTCTGCGGATAATACAAGGACGAATTATAAGGGCACTTATCCTTTTTGTGTTCGTTGTGAAAGGCATCACCCGGGGCGGTGTACTGCTACTTGTTCATTGTGTAAGAAAGTGGGACACGTTGCAAAGACGTGTAAGACTCCTCCAAAGGATAAAGCTATTGTTCCTGCTAAAACTCCTCCTACTTGTTACACTTGTGGAGAAAAGGGACACATTAGTCCAAATTGTCCTAAGAAGAAAGATAATCCCGCTACTGGAGCCAATACTACTGCTGCAAAGGGTCGTGCATTTGTTCTTACTGCTGCTGAAGCCCGAGATGAAGATGAGGTCATCACGGGTATGTTTCTTGTCAATAATTGTTACGCAACTATTTTATTTGATACGGGTGTCGACAAAAGTTACGTGTCTAGTGAATTTTGTACTCTATTTACTGAAAAGCCTCAACCCTTAGAAACTAAACGATTAGTGGAAGTAGCCAATGGAAAGATCATGAAAGTCGATAAAATCTATAAAAACTGCAACCTAATCTTAGCCAATAAAGAATTCAAGATAGACCTTTTGCCGGTCAAGCTCGGAAGTTTTGATGTCGTAGTCGGAATGGATTGGTTACGTCCATTACATGCTGCAATCTTGTGTTTTGATAAAACCGTTAACATTCCGTTGGGAAATGGAGAGACTCTAGTCATTCAAGGCGACAAGAGTGGTTCTAATCTCAACATTATCTCTTGTATTAAAACCCGCAAATACCTTATGAAAAGTTATCCAGTTATTTTAGCCCGCGTTAAGATGATCGAATCGAAAGAGAAGTGTATTGAAGATGTACCAGTGGTTAAAGACTTTCCCGATGTGTTTCCCGAAGATCTTCCTGGTCTTCCACCTCCTCGACAAGTTGAATTCCAAATTGATTTAGCTCCCGGTGCTGCTCCTATTGCTAAAGCACCATACCGTTTAGCACCGTCCGAAATGAAGGAACTTTCTAACCAACTCCAAGAACTATTGGATAAAGGTTTCATTCGTCCAAGCTCGTCCCCATGGGGAGCTCCTATTCTATTCGTTAAGAAGAAGGATGGTACGTTGAGGATGTGCATTGATTACCGCGAACTCAACAAGCTTACTATCAAGAACCATTACCCGTTGCCACGTATTGATGATCTATTCGACCAACTTCAAGGGTCAAGTGTTTATTCAAAGATTGATTTAAGGTCCGGTTATCACCAACTCAAAGTCAAGGAACCCTATATTCCTAAGACTGCTTTTCGTACACGTAATGGGCACTATGAATTTTGTGTTATGCCTTTTGGCTTAACTAATGCTCCTGCCGTATTCATGGATCTTATTAATCTTGTCTGCAAGCTGTATCTTGACAAATTTGTCATTGTGTTCATTGACGACATCTTGATCTACTCCAAGAGTGAGAAAGAACATGAGCAGCATTTGCGCATGATTCTTGAACTCTTACGGAAGGAACAACTCTACGCTAAATTTTCAAAGTGCAAGTTTTGGCTCAAAACCGTACAATTTCTTGGACATGTTGTTGATAGTAACGGAATACATGTCGATTCAGCTAAGATTACCGCTATTCATAACTGGGAGATACCAAAGACTGCGAAGCATATTCGTCAATTTTTGAGACTTGCCGGTTATTATCGAAGGTTCATAAAAGATTTTTCTCTCCTAGCTAAACCCCTTAGGAAGTTAACTCACAAAGGGAAGAAGTTTGAGTGGTCCGAAGAATAGGAATCTGCTTTCAAGGATCTGAAGGATAAATTGACCACAGCCCCGATTCTCTCTTTATCTGAAGGTACTGACGACTTTGTTGTTTACTGTGATGCCTCAAAGCAAGGCTTTGGTTGTGTTTTAATGCAACGTGAAAAGGTTATTGCCTATGCATCTAGACTGTTGAAGAAACATGAGGAGAACTATACCACACACGACCTTGAGTTAGGTGCCGTGGTATTTGCATTAAAGATATGGAGACATTATTTATATGGTACTAAGTTTACGGTGTACACTGACCATAAAAGTCTTCGACACATCTTTGATCAGAAACAGCTGAATATGAGACAAAGCCGATGGCTCGAGTTATTGAACGATTATCACTGTGAGCTGAAATATCATCCCGACAAGGCAAATGTAGTTGTTGATGCTCTTAGTCGAAAAGACGACGTTAAACGTGTTCGTTCTTTGAATTTGAAAATCAAATCAAATCTTATATCACGAATCGGTGAAACTCAATTGGAAGCTATTAAACCGACACTTATCAAAGGTGAAGGACCTATCGGTTTCGAAAACCAACTTCAAGTGAAGGCCAATGGTACACGGTACTTTGGTAACAGAATTTGTGTGACGACCCGGAAATTTTCGATCAAATTTAAACTAAATCTTAATATGGTTTCGACATGATAAGAAAAGTCTGTAATGATGAGTCTCAAAAAGTTTGAACTGTTTCATATATTCAATTGACCTTCGACTGCTCTCGACGATTCACTAACAATTAATTGTAATTAGATATGTGTGTATGTATATATAAATAATAATTCGAAATATAATTTGAAGAATTATATGTTGTTGTTATTAAAAATTAATAAAATAAAAATAGGATATTATAATAATTATTATTTAAAATATATCTCTATATATAAATAAAGTACATAGAATATATATTTTGTGATTTCGAAGTTATTTTGTAAACGACGGTAACGCTCAATTGTCATTCGATTGATAGTAAACGAGTTAAAAAGGAATGTATGTGATTTTAAAAATAAACGGTGATCCGAAAAATGAGTTATAGAAATTATAGGCTTATTAAAAATATATTTAGAAACTATTTGTTGAATTTTAAAACTTTTTATATTCTACTTGGGGTTGGGAGTGATTAATTAATGTAATTTTTATTTAATAATTAATGATCGAATTTTATACCATAATGACTGAAATAAATAAAGATAATTACTGTAAAAATTTGGAATTTTTCTGAGAACTTTTATCCGCCATTGATTAATCACGGAGTACGATATTGCATGCTTGTAAAACTGTCGGCAAGAATTTAAGTGATGACTGCTAAATGATTTTTAAACACGTTTTATTAATTAAGTACATTATGATTATTATTATATTAATAATATTAATTATTAAAGTAACTATACATTATATATATTTATATATATGATAATTGTAGATGAATTCCACCATCATCATAACTATATTCAATCATCTGCTACTTTTAATTATTTCATTCTCATCTAATAGGGTATTAATCTGAGAACAACCATCAACTGTTAACGGGTTTTCCTTTTGGTCAAAAATATCATCAAGCCACCATTAATATGTATGAATGCTACTGCGTTTTTTTTTTCTTCCTTCCACTCGCCACCATCTTCAAACTCATCACCAACATTTTTTTGTCGTGAAACCACCTTCCTTTTCCTGTTTACATTCAATTGAACCATTACCTGTGATGACCCAGAAATTTTTGACTAATTTTAAACCAAACTCTCGATATGATTTAATATATTTTGACACAATAAATAAAGTCTGTTATATTGAATCTCAAAATTTTTGAACTATTTTCTTGCATTCATTTAACATCGACCATTTCCGACGATTCACGAACCATTAATTTTAAATAAATGTGTATACATATAAATATAAATAGAAGTTGTTATATTATTATTATTACTAATATTATTATTATCATTAACAAATACTGATAATATTATAACTAATATCATTAATAATATTATTATTATTATTATTTTATTTTTATTATCATTATTAATCACTATTAAACTTATTAAGATCATTATTATTATTATTATTATTATCATTATTATCATTAATAACAATAATATTATTATAGTATTATTAATATTATCATTAATGATATCAATTTTATAGTTATTATTATCATTATTTTAATTTGAATTATTATTAGTAATATATTTATTAATTATTAATATTTAGGAAATACACTAACGAAGGAATTCCAAAACAGTTTAACATTAATCAACTTTTATATTTTTGTCATGTCTCTAATATTATTACAAATGGAATCCAATCACAGACACAAACAAATTCTGTTAGACATCCATATCAGATCAAATTATTCTTCCTTTATCTGTTTCAAATCCTTTTCTCCTTTCTAAACTTTCCTTCTGATTTCTGCTACGAGACAACCAAAAGACCACAAATCATTCACCTTCAAGCATACTACTCTATTCTTGATATTTATTTGATTCTAGTCACTGTGTTTGTTTCATTACTTTACACTATCATATTATTATTATATATGGATATTTATGTATGTGTGTGTGTGTATATATATATATATATATATATATATATATATATATATATATATATATATATATATATATTAATAACATATAAGGAATCCATCTCTCACTGCAAATAAAATATATGTGTACATAGAGTTATAGAGGATCATGAATTTAGTTTGTTTCACTTCATTGTCAATCTTTATTCTACTACAAATCAATAAAAGACCAATATGACAGATTACAAAATCAGTTGTACATCAAATCAATTTTAATTTTTCTTCTTTTAACTGTTCTTGTTCTTCTCCTGCTTACGATTCCTCCTGTCTAATATTATCAGATATCAAAATCAAAGAGTTATACGAATCAATTATCCATTACTATCACAAATTTGTTTTCTATCTAACCTTTAATTTTTTTTTTCGGCGAAAAAGATAATATATTAATAAAACCTTCATCGGAACGATGAAGAAAATACAACATATTACATTGGAAGAGGCTTGTACGCCCAAAAAAATTGTCAGAAACTGAAAAAGCAACTAACTTGAAACCCTACATTGAAACCTAACATTAAGGCCCAACCCCCTAACTGGGCTTAGAGGCCCAAAAAAAACCAGATAGTGCAATTTAAAGAGACCCAACAATGAAACTGGGCTCGGGAGTCCAAAACTGTGGCCTCAAATGAAGAAACCCAATGACGAAACACCTAACTTGAAACACAGAATCGTTCAATTGAATCGTCTTCCTAAATTGGGATTCGATACTCCTAAATACATAACGAAAGATTGAAGGCTTGGAAGAGAAAACAACTTCAATTGGACCCACGACGATTCAACCACACCCATCGAGGATGAAATACAAGCGCTGGACCCGAGAAGTAACGGTTGTGAATCGTATGAAGGAAACGGGAAGGATGAGGCAAGACGATTGATCGAAACACAATTAAAGAGAATGAGAGAGATGCAGAAATTGGATGACACGAATTGGTAACAAACGTTTACCATTAAGACTTGCTGAAGTAGTTGTGAAACTTTATCTTGATGAATGTACAAATCATGAGTAATTTGTAGATTTGTATAAAACAAGATGACTAAAGAAGACCCATCATTGTTGGAAAACTAGTGTTGGTATGAGTGAAACTGATCAATGCTCTTGTTCTCCAACATGGTTGAATACTTTTGAGAGCCTCATGGCTTTGATTTGCTGGTTGGAGTAACCTCATCGGTCATGTTTTGCATAAATACTCCAAAATTGGCCAACTTTTCTTGAAATGTAAGTTTTTTACCTCCAAATTGTACTTGTGATTGTTTGTTATTCTTCAATTTAGGACCTTCACCAACTACATGATTGATTTCGTTTGGGGTATCGAACACCCCCGAAAGACTTGGTACATCATCAACCCAGTTTTTCGAAGTAACTTTACCCTTATCCTTGACTTTGCAGACTTTTTCATGAATAATAGGATCTTCACATGAGGGTTCAAGATTACACCTTGCTTGTAATTTTTCACAAGATTCCTTACAACTAATTCCAATACACTGAGAAGTTTGATCATTCTTAACAGGACATGAAGAAGTCAGTTTGGAAACAAAAGAATTTTCATTCTCAATTACAACAGATTGTTTAATAGGAGAAGAAGAATGAAAAAGGTTTTTGGGAGAAATGTTAAGGGTGGGATATTCATTTAGGTTAAGATTAAAAGGAGCACATATCACAGGGGATAAAGGTGTTGAAAGTGAGCTGTCATGTTTTACCTCATTGTCACAAACATCAACCACGCTTTTTGCCTTGAAAAGTGTTGCTTTGATCTCTGCTTCAGCCTTTCTGTTTTCCTCCTGTTTATCCTTTTGGATTTTAACTGCTTTTGACACCTTATCCATTGAGTTATGTATCACAGTGGGTATGGTAGCCGAAAAAGGGATTTTTGACTTTTTAGGGGTTTCAAAATTCAAATCATCCTCAATAACGTAAACTTCTCCCACCTCTAATTGATTTTGTGATTCCGGTACCGGAAAATTACACTGATCTTTTGTGGTTTGTACTTTGGATAACTTGTAATCTTCCATTAACAATTCGTTGTATTATTCGATTATAACATTATCAATCGTCTCCATAATCTCATCTTCAAAGATCTCTTCAACCCATAACTTGGACATGAAAGTGTTTTCGATTTTAGCATCAACATACTGATTTATTAACCCAAGTTCGTTGGTTTCGATGATAGCTTGCAATACATCGGACCTTTGGAGGTTATGTGACAAGGTGTCAATATGCATCATTAGACCAAAAGAGTTAGCCACTTCGATGGCACAATTTGGTGAGCAACAATTAAAAGGAACCCCTTTGATTGCAACTTTTGTGATCCTTGTATATTTGTTTGTATTCTTAAACATTGGAATAACTTCTAAAAATTCCAATTCGTTAGAAGAAGGCCCCCTAGTCATTCTTTTATAGCTATCTTCATCTTTGCAACAAACAATATAGCCATAAGGACCCCAAGTAGAAATAAATTCAATAAAGATAAATCTGCTCTTCAACCAAGTAATTAATTTTAATGCCTTGATAGGTTCTTTGTCAACAATAAGAGCAGTGAATTTGAGACGCTTACTTGTTTCTTGGTTAATAGAGAGATTGATATCAGGTTTTGAAGATCTTGAATGAGACGAAATGGCTATCTGAACGGTTCTGTCAGGCTGCTGGACATCTCCTTTGGTTAAGATGTTGGTGTTTAGATCTTTTTTGGCATACCCTACAACCAAGGTACGACCGTTTATCAATCTGCCATTCATCTCTTGGATGATTCGTGTAGCTTGAGATAGATTTTAGAATCTAACAAAAGCAAATTATCTATCTTGCTTCCAAGATATTCCTACAATCAACCCTAAACAACTTATAGTGTTCTTGATGGTATTTGGGTTGGTGAATTTTGACAAATTCCCCAAAAATAGAGTTGTTTTCTTCGTGTAATTATGGTATGTATTTTATTTTTTTGAATAAGATTGAGGTGTGAACTGAGGTTGATTTGTTAAGGGAATTGAATTGGGGAAAGTAGGTTGAAATTTTGGTTTTGAATATGGTACGGATTGGGGTTTTGAATTAGGTACTGACTGAGAGAAAATTGGGGGAGAACCCATTCCAGCTTGTTTTGATTTTATCTAACCTTTAATATATGTCAATTTCAATTCAATTATAAAACAAATTGGTTAGAAATAAGTAAAAGAAAATCGTACGAATTTGTTACCGGTCATAATCTACTTTATAATTTTCTTTGTTTTTCTCCTCCTGGCCCGAATATTTCTGACAACATTCTTAACTTGTTTGCTTTTATTATTTTGTTGGTACCTCCTCGGATTGATTCTTCTTGTCGATCTCAAATCACACTACAATACAAATTGTCTTTCAAATCTTGTTACACTTCGAGTTCAATTCAATAGAAACTGAAACCAAACTATAATATAAAACAAAATGTGAGTAATTATTATTGGGTATCACCCACAATATATAATTACATATACATATAGAAAAGAGATACAAAAACCAAATCATCACCTCTTGAATTACGAGTGCCATTTTCAATTGTTCTTTTCTTCAACAAACACCACCTTGCCACCACTTCCTTCCTCTTTAAATCACCAACACCTTGGCAACCATCGAATCATCAACGAAGCAAAAATAACACCATTCTCATTTCTTGATCGACCATCACAACTAGCCACCCTCTGCTGTAACGGGTTTCCATTTCCATTTATGTTCCTATTATTTTGGTTCCAGTTTAAATAGAACACAAACCGAACCCTTTATCTATTTCATTTTTTTTCTCGTTGCTTGCTACCACCATGAGTGTTATATTTTATTGTGTTGGTAGACACCCTCACTTGAGTAGGTTTGTATTAATACAACTTGGATTTAAAGGTGACTAGATGGCCGACAATTACAAATCAAGCAAACCCCACTTGATTAAAGAAAATGAATTGGTTTAGTGCAAAGTGGTTTGATTGGACCACCATTTGCTACTTCTCCACTTAGGCCGTGACTTGTGGAGCCAAACCAACCAAGAATTTCATGGCCACACTTCCAAAATATTTCATGTTGTGTGTATATAATTGTTTTCAGCAAATTAAAATACTAAGTGGCGCATTATCATATGGGTGAGACAAATTGCAAATGCATGGTCGACAGAAATTATGGGATATTTGATCCTTAATTTTTTTTTTTTTTTGATGATACCAAGAACCGATGTGAATGAGGATGAATGGGTCTGCGAGGTTTTATTTTTTTTATCGAGAGTTGTTTTCAGTTGGGCCGGTTATAATTAAAGGTAATTGATATTGATGATGTATGATAATTAACGAGGTAAAAGGTGATTAAAGTAATGAGAAAGTTTCAAATTATGATGATACATATTGTTCCACATGGATTCCACCCAAGTTTTTTCACAATGCAAAAGAAAGGGCAAGTGGCCGATTTTTTTTTTTTTTTTTTAAACTTACACCCACCTCCAGCTGTGATTATACGTAGCATATAACCCCACCCAATTTTCTTGTCTAGCCTATTTAATTCATAAAAACTAGACAGATTTATTTCGAAGTAAGGTTGAGTAAAAACTTGGGCCGTGACAAACTGAGTAGTATATTAGGCTTGTGAATTTTTGGGCCGTGTATTGGTGTTTCTATTTGGGCCGGACTAATAACAACTAGAATAATTAAAATGAGTTTATAGTTTCGGTGGGGTTAAATGAAGAAGATGTACAGAGGTTACCATAGGAAAAATGATGATGATAGCGTATGATTTTATGATATGATACGCGTATGATAAGTTAACGATAATGGGTTAATTGTTATGAATGAAAATTTAATTGAAGATGATAACGATAATGATGATGTTAAGTGATGATGATGTAGTGATGATAGACGAGGTCGAGAATGTTAAACACGATTAAGTTTGTAGAAGAAGAAGAAGAAAAACTGAAATGGAGGAATGATTAAGGATGTTATTGTAGTGACCCGAACTTTTCCATGTTTATATATATTAAATGAAATTGATATTTACATGATTAAGTGTTTACAACATGTTAAGCAATCAAACTTATTAAGACTTGATTAATTGGAATAGGTTTCATATAGACAAATGACCACCCAAGTTGACCGGTGATTCACGAACGTTAAAACTTGTAAAAACTATACGATGACATATACATGGTTATATATATAGTTAAAATGATTTTATTATAAGTATGTATCTCATTAGGTATTTTAACAATGAGTTATATACATAAAAATGAGACTATTAAATTAAAAAACTCGAAAACGATATATATAACGATTATCGTTATAACGTCTTACTAGGTACATATGAATCATATTAAGATATTGATACACTTGGTTAATTATGTTAAATGATAAGTAAATGTATCATTAAGTGTATTAACAATGAACTACATATGTAAAAATAAGACTACTAACTTAATGATTTCGAAACGAGACATATATGTAATGATTATCGTTGTAACGATATTTAATTGTATATATATCATACTAAGATATATTATATATCATAATATCATGATAATATAACAATTTAACATCTCATTTGATATAATAAACAATGGGTTAACAACATTTAACAAGATCGTTAACCTAAAGGTTTCAAAACAACATTTACATGTAACGACTAACGATGACTTAACGACTCAGTTAAAATGTATATACATGTAGTGTTTTAATATGTATTCATGCACTTTTGAAAGACTTCAAGACACTTACCAAAATACTTCTACTTAACAAAAATGCCTACAATTACATCCTCGCTCAGTTTCATCAACAAATCTACTCGTATGCACCCGTATTCGTACTCGTACAATACACAGCTTTTAGATGTATGTACTATTGGCATATACACTCCAATGATCAGCTCTTAGCAGCCCATGTGAGTCACCTAACACATGTGGGAACCATCATTTGGCAACTAGCATGAAATATCTCATAAAATTACAAAAATATGAGTAATCATTCATGACTTATTTACATGAAAACAAAATTACATATCCTTTATATCTAATCCATACACCAACGACCAAAAACACCTAAAAACACTTTCATTCTTCAATTTTCTTCATCTAATTGATCTCTCTCAAGTTCTATCTTCAAGTTCTAAGTGTTCTTCATAAATTCCAAAAGTTCTAGTTTCATAAAATCAAGAATACTTCCAAGATTGCAAGTTTACTTCCAAGTTTTCTAAATCCATTCCAAGTAATCATCCAAGATCAAGAAACCTTTGTTACTTACAGTAGGTTATCTTTCTAATACAAGGTAATAATCATATTCAAACTTTAATTCAATTTCTATAACTATAACAATCTTATTTCGAGTGGAAATCTTACTTGAAATTGTTTTCGTGTCATGATTCTGCTTCAAGAACTTTCAAGCCATCCAAGGATCCTTTGAAGCTAGATCCATTTTTCTCATTTCCAGTAGGTTTATCCAAGGAACTTGAGGTAGTAATGATGTTCATAACATCATTCGATTCATACATAAAAAGCTGTCTTATTCAACGTTATAAACTTGTAATCACTAGAACATAGTTTAGTTAATTCTAAACTTGTTCCCAAATAAAGTTAATCCTTCTAACTAGACTTTTAAAATCAACTAAACACATGTTCTATATCTATATGATATGCTAACTTAATGATTTAAAATCCGGAAACACGATAAACACCATAAAACTGGATATACGCCGTCGTAGTAAAACCGGGGGCTGTTTGGGTTGGGATAATTAAAAGCTAAGAAGAACTTTGATTTAAAGGCTATACTTCTGGAAAAATGATTTTTCTTATGAACATGAAACTATATCCAAAAATCATGGTTAAACTCAAAGTGAAAGTATGTTTTTCAAAATGGTCATCAAAATGTCGTTCTTTCGACGAAAATGACTACCTCTTTCAAAAACAACTTGTAACTTGTATTTCCGACTATAAACTTATACTTTTTCTATTTAGATTCATAAAGTTAAGTTCAATACGAAACCGTGACCACTGGAATCACTCAAAACGGATTAGAAACGAAGAAATGGCGAGTAAAACAAGATTGATAAAAACTACTCATTTTACCTACGTGAAAGTTAGTAATAAATCTATTTCAACCATAACCTAATCAACTTATATTGTATATTATGTAATCTTGAGATACCATAGACACGTATACAATGTTTCGACCTATCATGTCGACCCATCTATATATATATTGCGGAACAACCATAGACACTCTATATGTGAATGTTGGAGTTAGCTATACAGGGTTGAGGTTGATTCCAAAATATATATATAGTTTGAGTTGTGATCAATACTGAGATACGTATACACTGGGTCGTGGATTGATTCAAGATAATATTTATCGATCTATTTCTGTACATCTAACTGTGGACAACTAGTTGTAGGTTACTAACGAGGACAGCTGACTTAATAAATTTAAAACATCAAAATGTATTAAAAGTATTGTAAATATGTTTTGAACATACTTTGATATATATGTATATATTGTTATAGGTTCGTGAATCAACCAGTGGCCAAGTCTTACTTCCCGACGAAGTAAAAATCTGTGAAAGTGAGTTATAGTCCCACTTTTAAAATTTAATATTTTTGGGATGAGAATACATGCAGGTTTTATAAATGATTTACAAAATAGACACAAGTACGTGAAACTACATTCTATGGTTGAATTATCGAAATCGAATATGCCCCTTTTTATTAAGTCTGGTAATCTAAGAATTAGGGAACAGACACCCTAATTGACGCGAATCCTAAAGATAGATCTATTGGGCCTAACAAACCCCATCCAAAGTACCGGATGCTTTAGTACTTCGAAATTTATATCATATCCGAAGGGTGTCCCGGAATGATGGGGATATTCTTATATATGCATCTTGTTAATGTCGGTTACCAGGTGTTCACCATATGAATGATTTTTATCTCTATGTATGGGATGTGTATTGAAATATGAAATCTTGTGGTCTATTATTACGATTTGATATATATAGGTTAAACCTATAACTCACCAACATTTTTGTTGACGTTTAAAGCATGTTTATTCTCAGGTAAATACTAAGAGCTTCCGCTGTTGCATACTAAAATAAGGACAAGATTTGGAGTCCATGTTTGTATGATATTGTGTAAAAACTGCATTCAAGAAACTGATTTCGATGTAACATATTTTTATTGTAAACCATTATGTAATGGTCGTGTGTAAACAGGATATTTTAGATTATCATTATTTGATAATCTACGTAAAGCTTTTTAAACCTCTATTTATGAAATAAAGGTTATGGTTTGTTTTAAAAATGAATGCAGTCTTTGAAAAAACGTCTCATATAGAGGTCAAAACCCCGCAACGAAATCAATTAATATAGAACGTTTTTAATCAATAAGAACGGGACATTTCAGTTGGTATCAGAGCGTTGGTCTTAGAGAACCAGAATTTTGCATTAGTGTGTCTTATCGAGTTTGTTAGGATGCATTAGTAAGTCTGGACTTCGACCGTGTTTACTTGAAAAATGATTGCTTAACAAATTTTGTTGGAAACTATATATTTTTAACATGTGAATATTATGTGATATATTAATCTCTTAACGTGTTTGATATTATGTGATAGATGTCTACCTCTAATACAAGTCCCATTGACTCACCTAATAATAATGAAGAGTCAAATGTAATTTGGAATGATTCGTGGACTGATTCACAAGTTCCCGAAGAGGAACCGGAAGAAGAATCGGAACCGGAAGAAGAATCGGAACCGGAGGAGGAGGAGGAGGAACCGAAAGAAGAAATAGAACCGGTGGGAGAAATAATAAAACGGTTAAATAAAAGAAAATCCTCAACCAACCGACCAAGGTTAATTATGGTCAACGGTGTTTCCGCCAAGGAAGCAAAATATTGGGAGGATTACCAATTCTCCGATGAATCGGATCCCGACGAGGATTCCGATGATGTTATAGAAATTACCCCAACTGAATTTAAAAAGGCAAAAGAGAACAATAAGGGAAAGGGCATAAAAATAGAGAAATCTGATTCCAACCCCGATGAACTTTATATGTATCGTTAACACCCGTATTTCTTAAGTTGTAACAATAACCCGGGAACCTCTAAACCACCAGGTTTTTCTAGACCAATGTGGAAAACGACGGCTCGTATTAGGGGAACATCATATATCCCTAAAAACTTAGCAAAAAGAACCAAGTTCGAAAAAGAAGAAATGAGTGAGTCGGAATAAGATAGTTGTATTTGTGCGATGTAATATATGTAATATAGTGTGCTTATGCTTTACGATATATGTAAAAAATTGTTTGTATTAATAAGTATCTTTTATGAATCTAACTCTTGTCTATTTTATAGTATAAAAACACAAAATGGATAGACAACCCAATATTTTAGAAGACTTACCCGGAGACATGATTGATGAAATCTTGTCTAGAGTCGGTCAAAATTCTTCGGCACAACTATTTATGGCAAAATCAGTTTGTAAGACATTCGAAGAACGTTCCAAGAATGCCTTGGTTTATAAAAGGCTTTCGTTTGAAAGATGGGGGATATCACATTGGGAAACCCATAAGTTACGATGTGTTTACTTTGACGCATATATTGCGGGGAACCCAAATGCTATTTTACGCAACGGGTTAAGAAATTATTTTGACTCAATGTATCCGAATATAGGACTTCGTGATTTAGAAAAAGCGGCTAACATGCAACATAAAGAAGCATGTTATGCTTACGGGTTAGTAATGTTCGCTTCTCACCAAAGTGAGAACAAGAACATCGGGCTACAACTATTAAACAAAACGTTCCCACAAGTGACGGAGTCGGTAATTGGGGTAAGAAATGAGGTTTTTAGGTTATTACGAGACTGTTGGTCATTACGTAACCTTCATCCTTTTGACGACATTACAACACATTGTCGTACTATCGGTCACAACGGTTATGTTCCACAAAACCAAGGATGGGAAGTGGTATTAGTAAAACCAGAATGCATGACTTGTTTCTGGACGTATAAATTACGTGTCTTTATTGCCTTTGCTGAACGCCTTATTTATTAACTAGAATTATCTTCGCAACTACTTTGTATCAAAGTTTTATGTGCTATATTTCATGTTATATGTAAAATAGCGGTATTGTAAGTTTGCAAGTTATTGTATAAAGGTTTGAATATGATATATATTTTTTTGTGATTAGTTTTTCATATAGAATTGTAGTAGTTAAAATGGTATGTTAGCTACTAAGTATGAACTTAACGGGTAGGTACTACCCGAATTAAAGAGTATAAAACGCTAATATGAAGAAAGAGCTTTTATAAATAAGTTCATATTACGCTACGAAATACTATTGACTACTCTTGATATTCTATATGATTAACTCGTTTCATTTGACTATTTTGAAGGAAATGGCACCCACTACTCGACACACCTTGAATATGAGTGAAGAGTAATTTCGTGCCTTTCTTGCTTCAAACATAGCCGCAGTACAGGCTGCGCTACATACCAACAATAACCTTGGATCTAGCAGTACAGGAAATCGTGTAGGATGCACCTACAAAGAATTCACTGCGTGCAAACCTTTAGAATTTGATGGAACTGAAGGACCGATCGGATTGAAACGGTGGACCAAGAAGGTCGAATCGGTGTTTGCCATAAGTAAGTGTACTGAAGAGGACAAAGTGAAGTACGCTACGCATACCTTCACAGGTTCTGCATTAACATGGTGGAATACCTATCTAGAGCAAGTGGGACAAGATGATGCTTACGCACTACCGTGGTCAGCATTCAAGCACTTGATGAACGAGAAGTACCGTCCCAGAACTGAGGTCAATAAGCTCAAGACAGAACTTAGAGGGTTACGAACCCAAGGATTTGATATTACCACGTTCGAAAGACGATTCACAGAATTATGCCTATTGTGTCCGGGAGCGTTCGAAGATGAGGAAGAGAAGATCGACGCGTTTGTGAAAGGATTACCGGAAAGAATCCAAGAAGATATAAGTTCACACGAGCCCGCCTCCATACAACAGGCATGTAGAATGGCTCACAAACTAGTGAACCAGATTGAAGAAAGAATTAAAGGACAGACTGCTGAAGAGGCCAATGTGAAGCAAGTCAAAAGAAAGTGGGAGGAAAACGGTGATAAGAATCACCAATACAACAACAACAGCAATTACAACAATAATCGCAACAACTATCCCAACAATCGCAACATCAATCGCAACTACAACAAACGGCCCAACAACAACAACAACAACAACAACAACAACAACAATAACAACAACAACAGCAACTACAACAATCATCCCAACAACAATAATAATTGCAACAACAACAACAACAACAATCAGAAGCAGTTATGCCAAAGGTGTGAAAAGTATCACTCGGGGTTCTGCACCAAATTTTGCAACAAGTGTAAAAGAAATGGTCATAGCGCGATGAAGTGTGAGGTCTACGGACCAGGGGTTAAATGAACGAAAGGAACAAATGGTGTCGGAACGAGTAATGGCAGAGCAAGTAGTGTCAGAGCAAGTTATGCAAATGTAGTTTGTTATAAATGTGAAAAACCGGGCCACATTATTAGAAATTGCCCGAACCAGGAGAACACGAATGGACAAGGCCGCGGAAGAGTTTTCAATATTAATGCGGCAGAGGCACAGGAAGACCCGGAGCTTGTTACGGGTACGTTTCTTATTGACAATAAATCTGCTTACGTTTTATTTGATTCGGGTGCGGATAGAAGCTATATGAGTAGAGATTTTTGTGCTAAATTAAGTTGTCCATTGACGCCTTTGGATAGTAAATTTTTACTCGAATTAGCAAATGGTAAATTAATTTCAGCAGATAATATATGTCGGAATCGAGAAATTAAACTGGTTAGCGATACATTTAAGATTGACTTGATACCAGTAGAGTTAGGGAGTTTTGATGTGATAATCGATATGGACTGGTTGAAAGAAGTGAAAGCAGAGATCGTTTGTTACAAAAATGCAATTCGCATTATACGAGAAAAAGAAAAACCCTTAATGGTGTACGGAGAAAAGGGCAACACGAAGCTACATCTTATTAGTAATTTGAAGGCACAAAAACTAATAAGAAAAGGTTTCTATACTATTCTAACACACGTCGAGAAAGTACAAACTGAAGAAAAGAGCATCAATGATGTTTCCGTCGCAAAAGAATTTTCCGATGTATTTCTGAAAGAATTACCGGGATTACCCCCACATCGATCCGTTGAATTTCAAATAGATTTTGTACCAGGAGCTGCACCAATAGCTCGTGCTCCTTACAGACTCGCACCCAGTGAGATGAAAGAACTGCAAAGCCAATTACAAGAACTTTTAGAGCGTGGTTTCATTCGACCAAGCACATCACCGTGGGGAGCTCCTGTTTTGTTTGTCAAGAAGAAAGATGGTACATTCAGGTTGTGTATCGACTACCGAGAGTTGAACAAACTTACCATCAAGAACCGCTACCCACTACCGAGAATCGACATCTTATTTGATCAACTACAAGGCTCGTCTGTTTATTCAAAGATTGACTTACGTTCCGGGTATCATCAAATGCGGGTGAAAGAAGATGATATTCCAAAGACTGCTTTCAGAACACGTTACGGTCATTACGAGTTTATGGTCATGCCGTTTGGTTTAACTAATGCACCAGCTGTGCTCATGGACCTTATGAACCGAGTGTGTGGACCATACCTTGACAAGTTTGTCATTGTTTTCATTAATGACATACTTATTTACTCAAAGAATGACCAAGAACACGGTGAACATTTGAGAAAGGTGTTAGAAGTATTGAGGAAGGAAGAATTATACGTTAAGTTTTCAAAGTGTGCATTTTGGTTGGAAGAAGTTCAATTCCTCGGTCACATAGTGAACAAAGAAGGTATTAAGGTGGATCCGGCAAAGATAGAAACTGTTGAAAAGTGGGAAACCCCGAAAACTCCGAAACACATACGCCAGTTTTTAGGACTAGCTGGTTACTACAGAAGGTTCATCCAAGACTTTTCCAGAATAGCAAAACCCTTGACTGCATTAACGCATAAAGGGAAGAAATTTGAATGGAAGGATGAACAAGAGAAAGCGTTTCAGTTATTGAAGAAAAAGCTAACTACGGCACCTATATTGTCATTGCCTGAAGGGAATGATGATTTTGTGATTTATTGTGACGCATCAAAGCAAGGTCTCGGTTGTGTATTAATGCAACGAACGAAGGTGATTGCTTATGCGTCTAGACAATTGAAGATTCACGAACAAAATTATACGACGCATGATTTGGAATTAGGCACGGTTGTTTTTGCATTAAAAACTTGGAGGCACTACTTATATGGGGTCAAAAGTATTATATATACCGACCACAAAAGTCTTCAACACATATTTAACCAGAAACAACTGAATATGAGGCAGCGTAGGTGGATTGAATTGTTGAATGATTACAACTTTGAGATTCGTTACCACCCGGGGAAGGCAAATGTGGTAGCCGACGCCTTGAGCAGGAAGGACAGAGAACCCATTCGAGTAAAATCTATGAATATAATGATTCACAATAACCTTACTACTCAAATAAAGGAGGCGCAACAAGGAGTTTTAAAAGAGAGAAATTTAAAGGATGAAATACCCAAAGGATCGGAGAAACATCTTAATATTCGGGAAGACGGAACCCGGTATAGGGCTGAAAGGATTTGGGTACCAAAATTTGGAGATATGAGAGTAATGGTACTTAGAGAAGCTCATAAAACCATATACTCAATACATCCTAGAACGGGGAAGATGTACAAGGATCTCAAGAAACATTTTTGGTGGCCGGGTATGAAAGCCGATGTTGCTAAATACGTAGGAGAATGTTTGACGTGTTCTAAGGTCAAAGCTGAGCATCAGAAACCATCAGGTCTACTTCAACAACCCGAAATCCTGGAATGGAAATGGGAAAACATTACCATGGATTTCATCACTAAATTGCCAAGGACTGCAAGTGGTTTTGATACTATTTGGGTAATAGTTGATCGTCTCACCAAATTAGCACACTTCCTGCCAATAAGAGAAGATGACAAGATGGAGAAGTTAGCACGACTGTATTTGAAGGAAATCATCTCCAGACATGGAATACCAATCTATATTATCTCTGATAGGGATGGCAGATTTATTTCAAGATTCTGGCAGACATTACAGTAAGCATTAGGAACTCGTCTAGACATGAGTACTACCTATCATCCACAAACTGATGGGCCGAGCAAAAGGACGATACAAACGCTTGAAGACATGCTACGAGCATGTGTTATTGATTTCGGAAACAGTTAGGATCAACACCTACCGTTAGCAGAATTTTCCTACAACAACAGTTATCATTCTAGTATTGAGATGGCGCCGTTTGAGGCACTTTATGGTAGAAAGTGCAGGTCTCTGATTTGTTGGAATGAAGTGGGGGATAGACAGATTACGGGTCCGGAGATAATACAAGAAACTACCGAGAAAATCATCCAAATTCAACAAAGATTGAAAATCGCCCAGAGTCGACAAAAGAGCTACGCGGACAGTAAAAGAAAAGATATAGAGTTTGAAATTGAAGAAATGGTCATGCTTAAGGTTTCACCTTGGAAAGGCGTTCTTCGATTTGGTAAACGGGGGAAACTAAATCCAAGGTACATTGGACCATTCAAGATTATAGATCGTGTCGGACCAGTAGCTTACCAACTGGAGCTACCTCAACAACTCGCGGCAGTACATAACACTTTCCACGTCTCAAATTTAAAGAAATATTTTGCTAAAGAAGATCTCACTATTCCGTTGGACGAAATCCAAATCAATGAAAAACTTCAATTCATTGAAGAACCCGTCGAAATAATGGATCGTGAGGTTAAAAGACTTAAACAAAACAAGATACCGATTGTTAAGGTTCGATGGAATGCTCTTAGAGGAGCCGAGTTCACCTGGGAGCGTGAAGATCAGATGAAGAAGAAATACCCGCATCTATTTCTAGAAGATTCGTCAACACTTTCAACAGCTTAAAATTTCGAGACGAAATTTATTTAACGGGTAGGTACTGTAGTGACCCGAACTTTTCCATGTTTATATATATTAAATGAAATTGATATTTACATGATTAAGTGTTTCCAACATGTTAAGCAATCAAACTTATTAAGACTTGATTAATTGGAATAGGTTTCATATAGACAAATGACCACCCAAGTTGACCGGTGATTCACGAACGTTAAAACTTGTAAAAACTATACGATGACATATACATGGTTATATATATAGTTAACATGATTTTATTATAAGTATGTATCTCATTAGGTATTTTAACAATGAGTTATATACATAAAAATGAGACTATTAAATTAAGAAACTAGAAAACGATATATATAACGATTATCGTTATAACGTCTTACTAGGTACATATGAATCATATTAAGATATTGATACACTTGGTTAATTATGTTAAATGATAAGTAAATGTATCATTAAGTGTATTAAAAATGAACTACATATGTAAAAATAAGACTACTAACTTAATGATTTCGAAACGAGACATATATGTAACGATTATCGTTGTAACGACATTTAACTGTATATATATCATACTAAGATATATTATATATCATAATATCATGATAATATAACAATTTAACATCTCATTTGATATAATAAACAATGGGTTAACAACATTTAACAAGATCGTTAACCTAAAGGTTTCAAAACAACATTTACATGTAATGACTAACGATGACTTAACGACTCAGTTAAAATGTATATACATGTAGTGTTTTAATATGTATTCATACACTTTTGAAAGACTTCAAGACACTTACCAAAATACTTCTACTTAACAAAAATGCTTACAATTACATCCTCGTTCAGTTTCATCAACAAATCTACTCGTATGCACCAGTATTCGTACTCGTACAATACACAGCTTTTAGATGTATGTACTATTGGTATATACACTCCAATGATCAGCTCTTAGCAGCCCATGTGAGTCACCTAACACATGTGGGAACCATCATTTGGCAACTAGCATGAAATATCTCATAAAATTACAAAAATATGAGTAATCATTCATGACTTATTTACATGAAAACAAAATTACATATCCTTTATATCTAATCCATACACCAACGACCAAAAACACCTACAAACACTTTCATTCTTCAATTTTCTTCATCTAATTGATCTCTCTCAAGTTCTATCTTCAAGTTCTAAGTGTTCTTCATAAATTCCAAAAGTTCTAGTTTCATAAAATCAAGAATACTTCCAAGATTGCAAGTTTACTTCCAAGTTTTCTAAATCCATTCCAAGTAATCATCCAAGATCAAGAAACCTTTGTTGTTTACAGTAGGTTATCTTTCTAATACAAGGTAATAATCATATTCAAACTTTAATTCAATTTCTATAACTATAACAATCTTATTTCGAGTGGAAATCTTACTTGAAATTGTTTTCGTGTCATGATTCTGCTTCAAGAACTTTCAAGCCATCCAAGGATCCTTTGAAGCTAGATCCATTTTTCTCATTTCCAGTAGGTTTATCCAAGGAACTTGAGGTAGTAATGATGTTCATAACATCATTCGATTCATACATAAAAAGCTGTCTTATTCAACGTTATAAACTTGTAATCACTAGAACATAGTTTAGTTAATTCTAAACTTGTTCGCAAATAAAGTTAATCCTTCTAACTAGACTTTTAAAATCAACTAAACACATGTTCTATATCTATATGATATGCTAACTTAATGATTTAAAACCCGAAAACACGATAAACACCATAAAACTGGATATACGCCGTCGTAGTAAAACCGGGGGCTGTTTTGGTTGGGATAATTAAAAGCTAAGAAGAACTTTGATTTAAAGGCTATACTTCTGGAAAAATAATTTTTCTTATGAACATGAAACTATATCCAAAAATCATGGTTAAACTCAAAGTGAAAGTATGTTTTTCAAAATGGTCATCAAAATGTCGTTCTTTCGACGAAAATGACTACCTCTTTCAAAAACAACTTGTAACTTGTATTTCTGACTATAAACTTATACTTTTTCTATTTAGATTCATAAAGTTAAGTTCAATACGAAACCGTGACCACTGGAATCACTCAAAACGGATTAGAAACGAAGAAATGGCGAGTAAAACAATATTGATAAAAACTACTCATTTTACCTACGTGAAAGTTAGTAATAAATCTATTCCAACCATAACCTAATCAACTTATATTGTATATTATGTAATCTTGAGATACCATAGACACGTATACAATGTTTCGACCTATCATGTCGACCCATCTATATATATACTACGGAACAACCATAGACACTCTATATGTGAATGTTGGAGTTAGCTATACAGGGTTGAGGTTGATTCCAAAATATATATATAGTTTGAGTTGTGATCAATACTGAGATACGTATACACTGGGTCGTGGATTGATTCAAGATAATATTTATCGATCTATTTCTGTACATCTAACTGTGGACAACTAGTTGTAGGTTACTAACGAGGACAGCTGACTTAATAAATTTAAAACATCAAAATGTATTAAAAGTATTGTAAATATGTTTTGAACATACTTTGATATATATGTATATATTGTTATAGGTTCGTGAATCAACCAGTGGCCAAGTCTTACTTTCCGATGAAGTAAAAATCTGTGAAAGTGAGTTATAGTCCCACTTTTAAAATTTAATATTTTTGGGATGCGAATACATGCAGGTTTTATAAATGATTTACAAAATAGACACAAGTACGTGAAACTACATTCTATGGTTGAATTATCGAAATCGAATATGCCCCTTTTTATTAAGTCTGGTAATCTAAGAATTAGGGAACAGACACCCTAATTGACGCGAATCCTAAAGATAGATCTATTGGGCCTAACAAACCCCATCCAAAGTACCGGATGCTTTAGTACTTCGAAATTTATATCATATCCGAAGGGTGTCCCGGAATGATGGGGATATTCTTATGTATGCATCTTGTTAATGTCGGTTACCAGGTGTTCACCATATGAATGATTTTTATCTCTATGTATGGGATGTGTATTGAAATATGAAATCTTGTGGTCTATTGTTACGATTTGATATATATAGGTTAAACCTATAACTCACCAACATTTTTATTGACGTTTAAAGCATGTTTATTCTCAGGTGAATACTAAGAGCTTCCGCTGTTGCATACTAAAATAAGGACAAGATTTGGAGTCCATGTTTGTATGATATTGTGTAAAAACTGCATTCAAGAAACTGATTTCGATGTAACATATTTGTATTGTAAACCATTATGTAATGGTCGTGTGTAAACAGGATATTTTAGATTATCATTATTTGATAATCTACGTAAAGCTTTTTAAACCTCTATTTATGAAATAAAGGTTATGGTTTGTTTTAAAAATGAATGCAGTCTTTGAAAAAACGTCTCATATAGAGGTCAAACCCTCGCAACGAAATCAATTAATATGGAACGTTTTTAATCAATAAGAACGGGACATTTCAGTTATCGGGTTAGCGGGACGTCGCGGGTTCAAACCCAGACTTGGACATTTTTTTAAGGACTACTTCTTTGAGGTAGTTTATTTATTACTTAATATTTTTATTATTATTATTATTATTATTATTATTATTATTATTATTATTATTATTATTATTATTATTATTATTATTATTATTATTATTATTATTATTATTATATTATTATTATTATTATTATTATTATTATTATTATTATTATTATCATTATTATTTTTATTATTATTATCATAAGTATTAGTATTACTATTAGTAGTATTATTATTAATATAGTCATTAATATTAGTATTATTATTATTAATAAAATTATTATTTTTATAGTTATTATTACTAGTATTCATTATTATAAACGTATCATTCTTATAAAAATTATCATTTTTATTATTATAAATATTATTATTATAAGATGAAACAACTTTTTATTTATTATTAGAAATATTATTTTATCATATAAATTATATAAAACTATATTTAATACAACCATAACAATATTTTTATTAAATAGTAATTATTTATTTAAGATATATTAAGTAAAGGTAATTAATTAGGTTAAAAATGAAACACATAATTAAACTAACAATTAATACACTAATAACACATAAATTTGTTCGATTACCATTATATGTGTTAATATATATATATATATATATATATATATATATATATATATATATATATATATATATATAATTTAGGTTCGTGAATTCGAGGCCAACCTTGCATTGTTCAGTTTCGTCGTATGCATATTTTGCCACAAAATATCGTATTGTAAGTTCATTTGATTCCCTTTTACTCTTTATATTTTTGAGACTGAGAATACATGCGCTGATTTTATAACTGCTTTATTAAATGCTTTTGAGATATATTTTGAACTGCGAATACATGAAATGCTTTTATAAATGTTTGCCGAGATAGACACAAGCAAAACATTCCTCGAATGAATTATTATGCAGATGGAAGTTCTGCAGATTATTATTGAATTATGTGGACATGATAATTGCCACCAATTGATGTGAATATTTTTCCCCTGATTATTATTGCTTGGTAACCTAAGAATTAGAATCGGGTATGGCCCTAATTCACGCGAATCCTAAAGGTAGCTAACGAGATTAACACCTCCACCCAGAATGTTCACTAGACGGAAGGGCTAGTGGGCGTGGTGTTTAGTACTTCGAAGTTTATTATTATTATACAGACGAGATGTTCTGTTTTGGGGATATTATTAATGCGCATTATATGTTAAGGTCGGTTACCAATCCAAGCAATGAATGCAAAGTGAATGTTATGTATCGAGAGAATGATTTTTTTTATAAACAGGTTATGTGTATTATTTTTGTGCACGAGATATGTGTACGGTTATTTAAAAATCGCGAGGCAACCTACGGGGGAGAAAAGGATACGAACCTACTCTGCTAAGCATTATGAAAAATGGTTTTGTACACGAGATAGGTGTACTGTATTTAAATCTTGTGGCTATCAAAATTATGAATTTTATTGATTATGATAAACCTATGAACTCACCAACCTTTTGGTTGACACTTTTAAGCATGTTTATTCTCAGCTATGAAAGAAATCTTCCGCTGTGCATTTGCTCATTTTAGAAATATTACATGAAGTCATTCATGGAATATAGAGGTCAGTACCTCGCAATGGGACCAGCTGTTGAAGACTTCGTCCAGGTGGATTAGGACGGGTCACTACATTACCTACAGCAGCTTTCACCATAATCGCTATTTAAAATTCACCTTCGACCTCCACCCTCATCAACCGTAACCCTAAACAACCACCACAACCGTAAACCACCATGTTCAACCACCATGACCACCATCTTCGCTGTTAATTACTGATGTAACAATTACGTATCTGATTCAACCCGTCCCCAAGAACCACACAAAAACCGCCATATTATTTTTTCTGTTTTCCTGTTGCTGAGTAGCGATGAAGAAGAATAGTAATAGGTGACTAACTAATGATGATGAGGAACGTATTGAATATGATGATGGTGGAAAGAATGATGATGATCGAACATGTGTAATGATGTTGATTTGAAGTTGACGATGAGATGAAAGTAATGTCGTGATGGTAAATGAAACTGTAAACGCGATGATGATGAAAATAGTGATGATTGATTGTGATGATGATGACGTATGAAGAAGATGATGAATAGTGTCGTAGGTGAAAACGTGATTATGATAGATTACATGATTATGATTACTCGATGAATTCATGTTTCTATATGATTACGATGGCGATGTTGTATGATGATGATGAGGGAGATGAAAAATGAAGAAAATGGTGATTATGATATCGAGATGATAAAAAGATGATGATCTCGAGTTATGTTAGACAAAGATGATGATAAACAGCGACTTTGATGATGATTGGAAGTAGTCACGATGTTAGAATGAAGATGATGGATATCACACGGTGATGATGATAAAACTAGATGATGATTATGATGATGACGATGATAAAACCGTATGATGATGATGATCCACGATAAGGATGATGATGATGATGAATGAAAATTTATGATGATATTAAGACATGGTATAATTATTAAATTTATGGTTATTATTATTATTATAGTTAGTATTTTATCATAATTATTATTAATACTATTATTTTTATTATGATTAAGAATCGAGTGTGATGATGACGATAATAGTGATCGAAATCATGTTAATGATGATCGTGATGGTTATGGACGATGGTGATAATGAATGGCGTTTATGAGGGTATAACTCTTATTATCATAAAATTTATATTATCATTATTATTAATACTATTATTATTATTATTATTATTATTATTATTATTATTATTATTATAAGTGTTATTATTATTATTATTATTATTACTATTATTATAAGAATTATTATTAAGTATTATAAGTGTTTGGATTAAAAATTTGGATAATATTATGATCATATGTATATGTTAAGTATGATAAATATAGATAAAATCATAGGAGTTGATAATAGATAATATTATGAATACATATAAAATAAAAATTAAGTTATGGACAATATATATATGTATAACACATATTTTTTTATTTTATTTTACAGTTATAATAATTATTATTAATTATAGTATTAAAATAATCATTTTCATTATTATTAATATCATTGAAATGATTTTTATATAAAAACATTATTATTTTTAATATTATTATTATTAATTTACAATATTATTAAAAACTATCATTATTATTATCATTACTATTTTAATTATCATTATTATTTTAATTATCGTTTTATTATTATTTTTATAATAAATAAATATTATATTTATATTACATATAATTATATACTAAACATATTAACATTATTTTTATAAATATTACATATAACAAAGTATTGATAAAATACTAATATACATATTAATATATCTACATGTATGAATATTAATCATTTTAAATATACAAAACCTAATTATATATAATATATAATTTAAGATATAATAAATAAACTTGTTCGATTACGATTATATATTTTAATATATATACAAATGATATAGGTTCGTGAAACCGAGGCCAACCCTGCATTGTTCAGTTGTTCAATGTCGTCATATGTATTTTTACTACAAAATACAGTATTGTGAGTTTCATTATTCCCTTTTTATATATATTTTTGGGACTAAGAATACATGCGCTGTTTTTATAAATGTTTTACGAAATAGACACAAGTACTTAAAACCACATTCTATGGTTGAATTATCGAATCGAATATCACCCTTTTTAGTCTAGTAATCTAAGAATTAGGGAACAGAAACCCTAATTGACGCGAATCCTAAAGATAGATCTATTGGGTCTAACAAACCCCATCCGGGTTACGGATGCTTTAGTACTTCAATTTTATCATGTCCGATGAGAGTCCCGGAATGATGGGGATATTCTAGAAGTGTTATGTTAATGTCGGTTACCAGGTGTTCACCATATGAATGATTTTTATCTCTATGCAGTTTATGCGAAATGCCTGATATGAGATGGATTTTTTAATTCGCGGGTTACGCGTGTTATTATGTACTCGGGTTACGTGTACAATTAAATATCTGAAATCTTGTGGTCTTTTAAAATGATGAAAATGAATGATTATGATAAACTAATGAACTCACCAACCTTTTGGTTGACACTTGAAAGCATGTTTATTCTCAGGTATGAAAGAAACCTTCCGCTGTGCATTTGCTCATATTAGAGATATTACTTGGAGTCATTCATGACATATTTCAAAAGACGTTGCATTCGAGTCGTCGAGTTCATCAAGATTATTATTAAGTCAATTTTAGTTGGATATATTATGAAATGGTGTGCATGCCGTCAACTTTCGATATAATGAAAGTTTGTCATTTAAAAACGAATGCAATGGTTGTAAAATGTATCATATAGAGGTCAAGTACCTCACGATGTAACCAAATGTAATGTATTCGTCCAGATGGATTAGGACGGGTCGTTAGAATTTGGGTCCCTCGCTTCGGTAATCTCCGTGAACTAGTCTTGGATGAAGCACATAAGACTAGGTACTCTATTCATCCCGATTCCAGTAAGATGTATCACGATGTGAAGGAATTCTACTGGTGGCCTAACATGCAAGCTGACATTGCTACTTATGTTAGTAAGTGTCTCAATTGTCTGAAAGTCAAGGCTGAACATCAAAAGCCTTCTGGTCTGTTGACACAACCCGATATTCCGCAGTGGAAGTGAGAATGCATCACTATGGACTTCGTTACTAAATTGCCTAAGACTTCAAACGGTAACGATACTATTTGGGTCATAGTTGATCGTCTTACTAAATCTGCACATTTCATACCAATCAAGGAAACTGACAAGATGGAAAAATTATCACAGCTTTACATTAAAGAAATTGTCTCACCTCATGGAGTTCCTATCTCAATTATTTCTGATCGCGAAGGTAGATTCGTTTCTAGATTCTGGAAAACTTTACAATCTGCTCTTGGAACTCAACTCGGCATGAGTACAGCCTATCATCCGCAAACTGATGGTCAAAGTGAACGAACCATTCAAACCTTGGAAGATATGCTACGTGCTTGTGTAATCGATTTCGGCAAAGGATAGGATAGACATCTACCTTTGGTTGAATTTTCTTACAACAACAGTTATCACTCTAGCATTAAAGCTGCACCTTTTGAAGCTTTATATGGCCGGAAGTGTAGATCCCCTTTGTGTTGGGACGAACACGAGGACAGACATTTAACAGGTCCTGAAATTATTCATGAAACTACCGAGAAGATCGTTCAGATTAAGCAAAGGTTAGAAACTGCCTGTAGCCGACAAAAGAGCTATACCGATAGAAAGCGAAAGGACATAGAATACCAAGTTGGAGATAAAGTCATGTTGAAAGTATCCCCTTAGAAAGGCGTTGTCTGTTTCGGTAAGCGAAGCAAACTCAGTCCACGATATGTTGGACCTTTCACAGTCACTCAAAGAGTCGGTCCCGTGGCGTACCGATTAGAACTACCAACTGAACTTAGCCAAGTACATGATGTGTTTCATGTCTCGAATCTTAAAAGGGGTCTCGCTGATGACACACTTGTTATTCCTTTGGATGATATCCGCATTGATGAGCAAATGCACTTCGTTGAAGAACCTATAGAAATCATGGAAGGAGAGGTCAAACAAACGCGTAAAAGCAATATACCTATCGTTAAAGTCCGTTGGAATTCGCGTAGAGGCCCCGAATATACCTGGGAACGTAAAGACCGCATGATACGGAAATATCCCCATCTCTTCTCAACTGCTGATGCAAACGAGGAATCTATCTAAAACTTTGAGACGAAGTTTCTAATAACGGGGAGGTACTATAACGACCCTCATTTTTCCATTCTTTATTTTTCCTTATTAAATGCCCAAACAATATAATTAAAGCTTAACGATTTAACTTTAATTCAATGATTGTTAAGTAATAAAAATTACAAAACATAATAATTAACTTTGTACAATAAATGACAAGTTAATAAAAGATGGAAATAATAAGCTAATTAATTTTCGTGAACAAAGTGTAATAAACTAAAGCTTAATGTATATAACTTAATTAATCTTAAACAAGTTTGGAATTTTATAAGCTAATCTACAGTACAAGGTCTAAAACGAAAAATCCCAAAACTCCTCCTTTAAAAGCCCTAGCCGATTTAAAAAATATATATATATAAAATGCCCAAAATACCCCTCTAATTTTCGGCCAAGGCAACCCCCATCACCTCCTCATTAGCCTAACTTGTTCCTAAAGTAATTCCTAATTAAACTCTAATTCTAGAATTCTCCAATTCCTCCTATAAATAGAGACCTAGGCTAGAGCTAATCTTGTACCAAATCACATTCACAAATCTCTCTCAAAACTCTCTCTCCCTCTCTCCTATTTTCGGCCAAACCGAAAATCACCACCACCATCGAAAATCATCATCAATCTTCAAGATTTTTCTAGTGATCTTCAAGTTGTTCATCGTGTTCTTCGCATTCTTCAAAGATCTTTAAGGTGTTCTTGGTTATTGGAGTGCTTTTGATCTTCATCTTCATAGTGTTCTTCATCTTTTCTTGTTAATTTTCATCAATCTTCATCAAGGAAAAACCCTAGATCCAAAACTCTTAAATTTTACTTTCAATTCATGTTTATATTCATAATCGTATTCATACTAGATTATGTACATTCATATTTTTCATGCAAAATATATATATATATATATATATATATATATATATATATATATATATATATATATATATATATATATATATATATATATATATATACATATACACCTACAGTTTTGTAAAAAAAAAAAAAGATTTTATGTTTGATCTTTAAACCCTAGATAATTGTTAGAAGATTTGTTAATGATTAAAAAAGATAACAAGATATATACATACTATAAATAGATACACCATGCATATATGTAAAAAAAAAAATATAAAATATATAAATATATGTATATGGCCGAATATATAAAAAATAAATAAAAAATACTATATATATATATATATATATATATATATATATATATATATATATATATATATATATATATGTTAAATATTAAAAACCCTAATTTGTTAAAACCCTAATTAAACCTAAACCCTAGGACATTAATTAAACCCTAATCATTAAATACTACTTTTATTAATTAAACCTGATTAATTAATAAAACCCTAATACTACCTATACTACTATTTAACACTTATACACTTATACTATTACTAACACTTACAATATACTACTTATATTATAATACTTATGTTACAATAGTCATTCACGATAGCGTGAAGTTACTTAAACTTCGACGTTGCTTAAGGCCTAGGGTGATCCTTGGTACCACTATGGGATGCTTGTGGATTACGAATGCCAAAATTAGATTTTGGTCAAGAAATCTTGGGCCAACCGGTAACAATTGGTCATTCTAGTGACTCGGCGGTGGCATAGATGTTTGGGTACGGTCCACAATATCAACCCGACTATAGTAATCATACACTTAGTTATCTTCACACTTAATAGGTGGTAGACTTATTAAGGACAACTCACTAGTGTTCGACACTAACTTACTAAAAGTGGAAGCTGTGGAAACTTACTAAAAGTGGAAACTTACTAAGAATAGAAACTTAGTAAAATGAACTATACTTAGAACACTTGCATACTTAAACTTAAATTTGGGCAAAACACTTAACTACTCTTAAATATCATTAGGTTGACTTTCTGCTCATCCATCCAAACTTTCCATTCCGAGGAATAACCATCTCTCTCTACTTACTAAGGTGAACTCATAGCCCCACTCTTTATTGCTAGCAAATTATTTAACTTTTTGGGGTGAGACACATGCTACTTTTACTATTTACAATTTAGACACAAGTACCAACTGTTAAACTATACTATACCCGGCTATGTCCGACTAAGTCCCTACAGTGATATTTTTAATTGCTCGTTAAATGCATTATTAATGATTGGGGGTAGGCATATCGGGAGTAACGTCCCCGATACATTTGACCAAGTCATTGTATTACTTAATAATGAAATTAAATCGACAAGTATAGACACAACTTGTTATTGGGGCAAACTTTGAACGTTTAGTCTAAATATCACGAACTGGCATAACTTTTTGATCCCTGCGAGATCAACTTTATAAACTAAATCTTGTGGTCTAAAACAACGGTCAAACATTTTTGTTAAACCTATGAACTTCACTCAACCTTTTTGGTTGACACTTTAGCATGTTTGTCTCAGGTGCCGATTGATCAAGCTTATTTACTTACTGCTTATGTGATGCTACTTGGACTTAGGATCAAGAGATATCGCATTTATTATTCTTGCATTTGAAACAATTACTTTATTGTAATTTCCATTATTGTAACGACATTTCATTTTCCGCTGCGTACTCAATAAAGTTTGTTCTTATCATTTAGTATTGTTCTCGTATATTATAATATGTTGGTTTATTTGATATTAATGTCACATTCACCCAGACCCTAATTGGGGTGTGATAATTGTCTACAATGAAAGCTGAATATGTGGCATTTTCAGCTGCTGTAGAAGAAGCTGTGTGGCTTAATCGTTTTTAAGTAGTTTGGGGGTTGTTGACAATACCAGTGATCGAGCATTGATATACTCTGATAATGAGGCTGCCATTGCATATTCAAAAGACCCCAAGTTTCATTGTAAGACAAAGCACATAGACGTAAAGTACAATTATGTGAAGGACAAAGTTGCAAGAAGGGAAGTAAGTATGGAGTACATATCTAAGCATGATATGGTAGTAGATCCTTTGACAAAACTCATACCTAGAGATGCATTTGTTAAGCATGTTAGGTCTCAAGGATTGCGTAGATTTTGATAAATGTACTACTTTATTAAATGTACTTACAAGTTTAAGTTTATATCCAATGCAATGAGTTTCCTTTTAAATCCTTGTTTTATTGTTCGCTCTTTGTGTTGTGAATCGAGAAAAGTATGTCGGACAGATATAAGATTAGCCCACTCACATGGGTAATCAATTCCATTTTATGTGACAAATGGAAAAGTGGTGTATATTAAGCATAATCTTTTAGTGACAATGGAGAGCTCAAGATTGAGATAATTAGACGCCACATTTGTAAGTGTACAAATATTATGTGAATTTTCAAAATTCACCTTATCTGTAATGAGTATCCAGATGTGAGTTCTTAAGAGTTTTATGAGTAGATAAGTGAACTCGAGTTATGAACATTGAGTATGTTTGAACTATCATCTGTGCAACATTGATTTAAAGACATACCTCCATTGTGAAAGGAGAAATGTTGCTGCATGTGATTCATACCACACGTGATCAAGACGACCAATAAGGGAAATAGAAGAAACGATCTCTACTTCTATGTTATGTGAGTCCCTTGAGGTACTAGTAACCTCAATTAACTATCCTTATGACTTTTTCTTGTCTCTTGAAGCTTAGTTTTTAATGTTTGCTATCTTAAGACGTTGCTTAAGGGTTATGAGTGATTCAACCTGGCCAGACATTCTTAGAAAAGCAAGTTGAGCTAAGGCAAATGTATTCTAAGAGAAAGGAAGATCATTTGAAGTTCACATTAACCTGTATTCACCGGTCGACCAATTATCATTTGTCTTAGTGACAAGTCTTAGTGATAATGATAATTGTGAATACAAAAGGGTTTTATAAGTAAACCTGAGATCATGAGGGTTTTCAAGTGGATCATTGCAAACCGTTGAAGAAACTTAAGCCGTGAATCTTGAAAGCCTTCATTTTGGTGATCGCTTTCCCGACCGGTAATCTAAACCTCGATCCAACCGCTTCCGCCGTATAGTTTTCGGTATGTCTAGAAACTATCTAAATTCATCAGAATATTAGACTACTCTTATTCATGACACCCGTCATACAACCACATTGTGTCACATCGGCGTCACCTCTGCAACTTCTTCCAATCACTTAACCCATCACACTCCCTAATATTCAAGACATACTTTTTTATCATAAAATGGACCCACCAAAATTAATTAATTAATTAATACAATGTACCACTTTTTATTCGTAATGTACAACAACAAAAAACTTTGGGCTCCGTCTTCAAATATGCTATCCAATGACTTTCTGTACCACGGTCTTAGAAGGAAGCTCCGAAGAAGCTTGCTAACATCAGTGTCTTCAACAGCTTGGCAATGGCGCTCCCAAGGGCGCTGCCGATGTGAACGGCCTTAGAGTTAGAAGAAATCTTTGGTTAAATATTGAAGCAACATTATTTTGCTTAAATGTATGCGAATCAAAACGTAACGATTTGGTTCAAGACTACATGATATTGATGTTTAAGACCATCCCTAACGCATCGTCACCAATCTCCTCTGACGGTGATTTAGCACCGATGATAACGCAGTGTCACAGGTGACGGCTTGACAGCGTTTGAGCATCTAAATATTTTTTGGCGTTAGAGGCTATGTGGAAACTTCTGATTTGTTGAGGTTGTTGGTTTACGGGTTAATCTGTTTTGTAGTTTGATGGTTGATTTTTTTTTTTTATGTGTTCTTATCTCCATCTCCATAAAAACGGGAATAGTGGTTATTGGTGTTGTCTGTAGAAGAAAATCAAGAAAGAAAAGTAAAGACTAGGGTTTAATTAAATAGGCTAGTGGTTGTTGCGTTATAACTTATTTTTTAAGTTATAGAGTTGACAACTATGTTTTATAGAGCTGAAACCCTTTTTTTTATTTGGACTAGAAACCCAATCTACATATGATTTTTTATATAATTTTTATATTTTAATGAATTTATTTTATGTAATTTTTCTATTTAATTTGTATTTTATTTGACTGTAAATGTTGTTTAATTATATATGTTTAATGTTTAATATCTTTTTGATTTAAATAAGAAAAAAGTATAGGTATGGCCAGTTTGACACTAAAATCTGACACTCCCCACTTTTATTGGATCTAACGCGGCGTCACCACCACCGTCACTACCAGATTCGCCGGCAAATGCGGCTTTCTGGTGACATTTTCTCAGCATTAGTCACTTGGTTGATGGAGGAAGGAGATGGCGTCAGGGATACATAGAGGCTTGCTATTTGTTGATATATGTTGCTAATTTCACTTCTTCTTTTTTTAATTTTTTTTATTTTTTTGGTACGATTTTCTACAAAGAAAAAAAGAGAGAGCAGAAGATATGAAGAAGAAGGGGGCTGCACATATGAAGATGAAGAAAAAGAAAAAAGGATAGGGTTTTGAAACTCCTCAAATCGTGGTTTGCTTCAAAACCATGTGAGGAAACTGTTGAAACCTCCGGATAATTTAATAAACTAGAAATAGGTCCGGGTTGCGCGTTGCTGCAATTTATCCCTTACTTGGCGTTCGAAAGATTGTTAACAATTGTGGTGGTGACGCTACACATATATGCTTTAGATTATTTGTTACAAAAGGTTGGTAACTCTTAGCAGTTTTAGTAGTAACATTATATACAAAAGGTTACTAATGTATTTATGTGCTATTAGTCCCTTCAGGATACTTAAGAATCAGCTTGAAGTGATCAACGATATTTGTAGTAAGGGCAAATCATCTGTTCACATACATGACATGCAAATTGACAAACAATACCAAACATCAATATGAGGGTCAATATAGATATAATTTAGGTTATGCTTCAATTTTGACCCATAAAATTACAAGTTTTATCACATTATAACTATCACATAAGGTTCAAACTATTTGACACATGGTAAGCCGTTCAGACGCTTCAAGCATATCACTATCCACTTCATTAGAACGAAGCTAAATCAGAAATAATATCATAATAGGCGTTAACACCATTACTTACAATGTAAACAACCCAGAGATAATCTACTCCTACAAATTTGAGAATTCCAAACCTCGGAGCTAAGTTTCTTATTCTCTTCATCCAATTCCAAGTTCCTATTTTGTAACTCTTGTAGTTGTGTAACCAAACTACTAATATGACTCTGTAACCAAACCATCAAAAATACACACAATTCAAATTGCAGACTATAACCAAATCCTAAACAATTTACCAGAAAGCTAACAAAATTGTATTAAGTTACACATGATGAACTAATTGAGCAACCTCAGAGATTTCACTTTCGCTAGATAACTTTCTAATATTTTTTCAAAAAAATTTCAGAAAAATGAGCAGAACATATATAATCATCAATTTATAGAATATGAGCCTGAATCAGGATAACAGTTATAAACTCCGGTAGCAGAAAAAAAAAACATGATAAAACACACACAAACTCCTCATATAGTAATAACAAATAACAAAACCAAACATTTCAAATACTAACATGAGATGGTAACCGTAACAAAACCTGAAATCGATGGATTTAGTGGCGATTCAAGGATACGGTGAATGAAGTCGAACGATGGAAGACATGAACACTTCAATTGTTTTGACGTCTTGTTTGAACCCTAATCTGAGATCGTAACCAGACAAACCTGGGGAAAACCATACTTTTTTTATAATCGAAGCAGCGGTTGATGAAATCGGCTGATTAAATGGGATGAGCCCTAATTTTTGTCAGACTGTAGCTTGTGGAGACAAAGGGGTGAAGAAGCGATGGGGTGCACCCCAACTTTTGTCAAACTGCAGCTGGTAGAGACAAAGGGACGAAGAAGCGACGAAATCAGGTGATTAAATGGGGCGAACCCTAATTTTTGTCAGACTGCAGCTGGTGGAGACAAAGGGGGTGAAGAAGAGATATAACAATGCAGCAGGCGAAATACCAAAAGTTCAATGTTGAATGAGCTGTCGTATCAACTGTGGGTGTGGTGATATTGAATGAGCGATAGTGATGACTTATCAATGGTTGGTTGAATTTTTTTTGAAATAGTAATATTTTTTAATATGTTTACAAAAATAAAAATTTGGAAACAATCTTTACAAAACTAGTAAAACTGGAGTTTCAAACTCCGGTTTGGGTCAAACCGGTGTTCCAAAGTCCGATTTCTATCTACTTTGTCCACATGGCATAGTGACATGGCAAACCGGACTTTGAAACACCGGTTTGCCATGTGGCATTTTTTTTTTTTTTTTAAAGATTCTGAGATGAGCTCGTTTAGTTTTTTAGAAAATTTTTTTACTGTAGTTGTTAATAATTGATATTCATCCCTTAAAAGAATTAGCTTATTAATTACGGAGTAATAACTATCTGAACTTTCACTTCTTAAATTACATTAAAAAAAGTTTCAAATTAGCTTATTAATAATTGATATTCATCCCTTAAATCTAGCAAAAATAATTAAACATTTTTCTAAAAAAATAAATGAGCTCATCCCAGAATTTCAAAAAAAACAAAAAAAAAATGACACGTGGCAAACCGGTGTTTCAAAGTCCGGTTTGCCATGTCACTCTGCCAAACCGGACTTTGGAACACCGATTTGGCCAAACCGGAGTTTGAAACTCCGGTTTTACTGGTTTTGTAAAGTTTTTTTCAAAATTTCTAGTTTTGTAAACATATTAAAAAATATTACTATTTCAAAAAAAAATTCATCGTTGGTTAGTAGGGTGGTGTGATATACTACAGGGAGGAGGAACGGGTGAAGTTAACTAAATACCCTCAGTTACTATACCTTCCCTTCCGCTGATATACTTATTATTAATAATAATTATTATTATTATTATTCATTATTATTATTTTATTATTATTAACCTTAATTAATTAATTATTAATTATTATTAATTATTAATTATTATTATTAATTAATTAACCTTATACACTAAAATAGATGGAAAATGTTGTAGTTTTAATTATATTTGATTGTATTTTTGAGCTTCCGTTCACATTACAAACGGTCCCTCAATTTTGCCTATACTTCCACAACAGTCCCTCAAATTTACACTTTTTAAGGTGTAAACATTGTAAATATATAAGTTAATTAAAATATAAGAAACTTATTTCACCTTAATTTATAACGGGCTCTATCTTCTCGCTGGGTGCGAGTTAAATTTTTCAGAGACCATCGTTCAACTCGAAAAAATCTTACGAACCCAACGGAACTAACTACACGCGAAACGGGCACTTCTCAAAAAATGCTAAACACAACGACTACCTGTATCTTCCCGCTCGGCACGTGTTAAATTTTTTCGAGGGCAGCGTCAGACTCGAAATAATTTTATGAACAAAACGATACTAACTACGTTCGAAACGGACACTTTTTAAAAAAACGCTAAACACAACGACAGCCTGTATCTTCCTGCTCGCCGCAAATTAAATTTTTTCGCCAGCACTATTAGGCTCGAAATAATTTTATCAACAAAACGAAACTAAGTACGTTCGAGCCAGACAGATTTTAAAAAACACTAAAGACGACGACACCAACAATGACGCATAACAGATGGCCCGTTTTCCCTTCTGTAAATAAAACTGCGTTAAATATGAATACGCCGGCCGAAAGTTCCCTCCGCATCGCGCGGGACGGTCCGGACTAGTTAGAAATAACTAGAAAAAATTGGACCGTGCGTTGCTGCGGTTGTATTCAACGAGCGGTCGAATTTGGATATACGTTGTTTGCTACTTAATATATCTAGTAGGTTGAGTTGTTTGTTGGATATGTATGTATATGTATGAAATACAGCCCGACATATTTAGTTTTTTTTAACGATTTCCGTTTCGCATATAGTTAGTCTCGTTGTGTTCGTAAAATTATTTCGAGTTGAGCGGTGGTCTCGGAAAAATTTAACTCGCACCGAGCGACAATTTAGGACCCGTTATTTAGTGTTTTTTAACGATGTCCGTTTCGTGTATAGTTAGTCGCGTTGTGTTCATCAGATTTTTTCGAGTTGAACGGTGGTCTCGGAAAAATTTAACTCGCACCGAGCGAGAAGATAGGGCCGGTTAAAATTTCAGGTGGAGTTAGTTTCTTTTAATTTAATAAAATTATATAATTACGCTTTCAACCCCCGAAAAAGTGTAAACTCGAGGGGTCGTTGTGTAAAGTAAGTCGAAGTTGAGGGACCGGTTGTAGTGTGAACGCAAACTCAAAACGACGATTGGATATAACTGAAACTACAAATATAGGCATGTGTTTTAGCATATAGGGATAATAATAATAATAATAATAATAATAATAATAATAATAATAATAATAATAATAATAATAATATTTAATCAATTAATCAAATAAAAAATCAAAACTGGTGGGGCATTTTTGACATTTTCCCACTAGAAATGTCACAGCCTCACATTTGCTAGCTCACAGTCAGCATACTTTACGTCAACGTCACTAGGGTTCACCATTAAAAATAGTCTAAACAGAGTCACACTCTAACGTTTGCCACGTCATAGTCAGGAAGCTAGAAAGCGCACTCAATGACTCCATGTCGTCGTCACTAAGACCATTTTTAATGGTGAAGCCCGGTGACGTTGACGTGGTGTCAGAGAGTGTACTTTTTGGTCCGCTAACTGTGAGGTGGCAAATTTCAGGCTGTGACGTTCCTAGTGCGGAAATGTCAAAAAAGGTCCACAAGTTTTGTGTTTATTTATTGATTTTAGACTAGAATTAAATAAGTAAATAAATTATAATTAAGACAAAATATTATTTAAATATTAAATAATAATACTAAATTTAAATTCATAAAACAAGAAAATAATAATGAAAAATTTTCATCCTAAAATACAAAAAAAATAAAAAAATAAAATAATAATAAACTAAATATTACATTAATTCTAAACTCATAAAAATAAATATCTAAAATAATCGGAGTCTTCATAATCGCTTTTCTCCTCCAACACGTGCTTAAGCACGTGTTTAAGCACGTGTTGGAGGAGAAAAGCGATTCTGGAGACTCATCACCCTCATCATCATCACCACCAGTCCCTGCCGAAACATACCACTTTGATTTGTCCTTTAAAATATGCCAATCATCCTCCATATTAAGTGGTTTTTGGTAATGATAAAGGTACATTTCTCGAGCTATTTTCATAATGTCTAGATCGCTCGATCCACTACTCCTATTGCAGTGGACGTCGTTGTAAGTTGCGTTGAACTCATGAAAAATACGGTTAATGTTTCGCCACTTTGACGACAACTGATCATCCCCACGATGCCATCCGGAATTATTGTTGTAAAACTTTTCTTATACCGTGCTCCACAAAGTATTACATTTTATGAGAATTTCCATGTCTCTGGTCTTCGGATGCGTCGATCCAATACTCGGTCAACCACGCTTCTTCTTTAATCGTTCATAACGTGCATTTTTTCATCACTTTTCCTACAATATCATACGTTAATAAACACACACACACACACACACACACACACACACACACATACATATATATATATATATATATATATATATATATATATATATATATATATATATATATATATATATATATATATATATATATATATATATATATATATATATATATATATATGTATTCGATATATATACTACATATATTTATACACTACATATATTTATATACTAAAAGTAAAATATGGTATAAAAAAAATTAAAAAAATACCCTTCCTGTTCTTTTTTTTGATGTTTACGTCGTTGATGCGTGTTCGGTGCCGTTTCTTGTCGCGTTTCCGGAACCGTTTCTTGGGGCTTGTTCGGTTGACGATGACGAAGATTTTGTTGAGAATTTTAAAACCCGCCTTGAGGAAATCCCAACATTTGTTGAAAACGGCCTTGAGGAAACTGAAAGCCGCCATAAACTCCTTGATTAAGTAATTAATGTGTGATTGTTGATACAAAAACATTTAATTTTTTTTGTTCGGGTGTTAGTTGTTGGTATTGAGGTTGAACTATCGGAATTTGTTGAAGGATTATTTGGTTGAGACGAATTTCCACCATAGTAAGCACCATAACTATTTAAACCATCGTCTTCTTCGTCCCTTGGTGAAAAATTATTGAAGAGATTCAGGTAAGACATTTTTTTGTTTATTTTGAATTGAGTTGAAGATGATGAAGATTGTTGAGTTTGTAATGAATATGTGAATATATGTTGTGTATATATTGGAAAAATATTAATTATTTTCGGAATAAAAAAATTAAAAACCAACGATGTTACCGTTTAAAAAAAAAAGTCAAACGCTCGCTCCAATCATCGATAGAGATGTAACCAAACGCCACTTTTTATGATCGTCACCCAAGGTGACTAACACCGAATAAAATAAAGACTTGGTTAAATTCGTCCATTTCAATTCAACTATCTACATCTATTTTTGTCATAACTGAATAAAATAAAGACTTTGTTGCTCTGTTGGTCTTTCGTGATACCCCATATTGCAATCAGCGTCCTTCGAGTTTTTTTTCGCATTTAGAATCCTTTTATTTTCAAAAAAATGCAATAGCATCCCTCTGTCATTTTGTTGTTAAAAAAGTCCGTGAAGTCTTAATATGCACATTGCATGTGATGGTAAATTCGTCTTTTTACCTTCTTCATCCGAATCTTCATCAAACCTTAAATCAAAATTAAATTTGCAGAAGCCCAAATTGAAAATTCCATATTTAAAACTTCAAAATCATCATCTAGTCTCAAGTGAATCCATGTACACAAAGGCTTAGTTTTTGTTTAATAGAAAAAATCTTTTAATGCACATTATGTAACAAAAAAAAAAATTGGATGTTTAATACGGAGTAAATCATTTACTCGTATTTATGTTAAATAAGTTGACACCGTAAACACCCTTTTGCAGATAAAAACGTATGCGATGTTCTAAACTATTGTGGCGTTTCTCACTTGTTTTTTTTTTGTTGTTGTTATCCACCGATTACCACAGTAATCCATCGCAACACTTTTAAACAACTTCGGTGTCTATAAACAAAGTCTTCACTTACAATCAGAATCAACATAAACATTTCGATCATTTCTCTTCTCACTGCCTGATTCGCTCGAACATAGTGATCTCAGACACTCTTTTGATTTAAAAGCATAATTGATATTTCTTTCATCATTTGTTGAAATGTAACTACCTACTTAATAATAATAATAATAATAATAATAATAATAATAATAATAATAATAATAATAATAATAATAATAATAATAATAATAATAACAATAATAATAATAATAATAATAATAAAAATAATAATAATAATAATAATAATAATAATAATAATAATAATAATAATAATAATAATAATAATAATAATAATAATAATACGGAGAAAAAAGGCTGCGTGTCGCGCACAGCCAGCTAGTGTGGGGGACTGTTTTTGTCTTTTGTTCAAACTGGTGACCTCGGGTGCAATTTTGCATTGCTCGGTTTTGAGGACTTCAAATCAGATACTAAGCTGATCTAACTCCATTTTCTCACAAGTTTACACCTACACTTAGAGGGAGAAGTGCTATTGAGAGAGAGTTCAAGTAGTGAAGAAGGAGAGCATCCAAGCTCAAATCAAGACACATCCTTGTTGAAGTTACTTCCTAGCTCCATTTTACTCTTAAGGTAAAGCCCTAACTCAAATTTAATTGTGTAAATTCGGATTTATAACTAGGGTTTGGATTGAAATGGACTATAAACCCTTTTACTTGCGAAATTAGGGTTCTTGAGGTATGATTTGAGTGTATGAACCATAATTCGTGATTTTGGGTTAAATGGTAAAGTTGCAAGTGCATGAACTTGAAATGGCTAGATGTGCACTTGAGCACTTGCAATTTGGTGAGGTTGTGGTTCTATGAACTTAATTTTGGGTGTTGTCCCTAATTTGGGTCAAAATGAGTCTTCTGTTGATATGAGTCATGAAGTACTTCTAGTACTTGACCATAAGTTTCATTTTGGTGAGTTTAGACCAAAATCACTAGACATTAGTGATTTGGGGTGTTTGGGTCTTGTTTGACCAAGTTGGTGATAAAAGTGCAATTTTGGGTTGAAATTGCACTTGAGATATTTTTGGATTGCTAGAGCTATAGTTGATTATAGCTTGTTATGTGTAATTTGTTAGGTGACTTGAGAATTGTTGATAGTGAAGTGTAACACCCTGATTTTTTTTATCACAGCGGAAGTACATGTAATTACTAAAATAACCCTGGTTAATGTTTACAAACCATAGTTAAGAAATCAACTTAGTTAATATTGATTACAACTTTACAAAACGACGGTGTTACGTGAAAACGGTACAAAAAGAGAAAACATCAGAGTTCAGCTTATAGTCAAACATGTCTTCTATCCCGTCCGCAACACCCGTCCTAAGCAGCAGTACCTAAACCTACAATGGGTGGAAATGTGGGGGAATTAGCACAACTGCTAAGTGAATGGATACTATCTAACAGACCAAGCATAAGCAACTGAACATGCAAGGGTCACAGATATGCTAACGTCCTGAACTTGCATAAAAACAACTGACAGTATGAGGATCGGCGGCTTGTACGAGCACACGACTTAGATGATCAGGCTACAGTCTACCGATAGTCCGCTTTACTAAATCCACTGCATAACCGTCCAGACGCAACACATGCGTCCTTCTATGCTACACTGAACAATCAGTAACATAATGACCCGACTAGGCTACCACGGTCGACCTCACACAAACCTTACTTTGCCGGCTCGGTGGGTTTTCAACCCTGCCGCCTCGGTTGGTGTCCAACTAATAGTGTACACATAAGATCACAGATAAACAGTCATGCAATCGTCCCAACTAGCATGACAATATCTAACTACGCATGGTAATCATACTGAACATAAACATAGTAATAAGGAGTCTGAACAAGTAGCGTGACAGCTACTTAATACTCTATCCGGAGATAGACCCACTCACCGAATACCAGCAACTAGCTCAGATAATCTATCACTGAGCTGCTTCCTTATCCTTATCACTTGAACATAAGGCAAATCAAATTAGTTTTTGTCTGTTAGCGTAAAATAGCATAATACAGCAAATCAGTATTAAAAGCGCCACTAAAAGTCCACCTAACACTTATGCATTTTCAGAATTTACCACCTGATTATCATAAGACACACGGGCAGCATAACGGCTAAACACCAACACTTAGTAAAATATTCTGCCCTTATAAACACTCGGTCGACTGACTTACAGTCGGTCTACTGTGTCCACACACTCGGTCGAGTGTCTTCTCACACGGCCGACTAACTAAATTAAATTATCTAGTCAGAACTCAGACACACACGGTAGAGTGTGTCACCCAATCGGTCGATCATTGAGACGGTCGGTCGAGTGTCAAGAGACATTCGGCTGAGTGTGTTCATCTGATGAAGAAGATGAACACAACTATGGGTTTAACCCAAAATTCGACATTTCTTACTCTAGAGCTCGTTTCTTACCTCAAAACTGACGAAATCAAATACACTAAACATCAATAAACACAACCCCACAAGATTTTGACATAAACAACATTAAAATCAACCATTTTGACCCAAATTGCACTTTTAGTAAACTTAACACAAAAACCTCATCTTCTCAAAGATTAGAGCTTGAAACACTTTGATCCTTACCTCAATGGATTCAGTAAATCGTAAGGAACAAGATAATACAAAAGATTTGAGTTCTAGAACACCAATTAAGAATCTAGGGTTTGAGAATGAAGAAGACGAAGAAGAAGAAGGTACGGGTGTGTTTGGGAATTTTCTAGAGAGAGTGAAGAAAATGAGAAGAAGAAGGCAGCACAAAATACTTAATTTGGGTTAAAATCCCATATCCCATCATATACGGGTATTTACCAGTTATCTGATATCTTTCGTACTTAATTTGACTGCCGTAACGGAGTTCAAATTAAATAAACAAACCTGTTCTGTGACCCTTGTCACAAACTGGTCTTAACCAAATAATAAAATAATATTAAACATTTAATTAAAATAAAAGCATAATTAACCACACAATTATGCCTAAGGGCAAAAAGGTCATCTTACATCTATGCCTGATCTGAGGATGTTACAAATCCACCCCCTTAAAGAGATTCTGTCCTCGGAATCTGATCATGGTCAAACAGACGTGGATAACGAGCGTTCATCAGCTCTTCGGTCTCCCACGTAAGGTTCGATCCTAAACTACGCTTCCACTCAACAAGCACCATATGGATCTCCTTCTTTCTTAACTTGATCACTTTTCTATCGACAATCCTAATTGGTTCTTCAACTAACTTTTGATTTAGGTCTACCCTCAAATCACTCAACGGAACCAGTTGCGGCTCATCTTCAACCTTACACTTCCTTAGGTAACATACGTTTAATGTGTTATGTATTCCTTCCAACTCTGCTGGAAGTTCTAACACAACTGTCTGGTCATTAACCCTTTGAATAATCTTGAACGGCCCAATATATCTCGGAGCTAACTTACCCCTCTTACAAAACCTGATAACTCCCATCCATGGTGAAACTTTCAAGTAAACACGATCACCCACCTCAAAGTTTACCAGACGTCTACGTGGATCTTCATACATTTTCTGTCTATCACGTGCCGCTTTCAACTTTTTCACGGGCTATCGCTACCTTGTCTGTTGTTATCTGAACTAACTCTGGACCTGCAAACTGTTTCTCACCTGCTTCTAACCAACAAGTCGGCGTTCTATACAACATCTCATAAGGCGGCATACCCATACTCGAATGGTAAGTATTGTTGTAAGCAAACTCATCAAATGTAGATGTATATCCCACGGACCATCGTAATCTAACACACAGGACCTAAGCATATCATCTAGTGTTTGTATTGTACGCTCACTCTACCCGTCGGTCTGCGGATGATACGCTGTACTCAGATTCACCCTTGTTCCCAAACTTTTCTGTAAACTATTCCAGAAGTTAGACACAAATCTAGAATCCATGTCGGATACAATGGATAACAGAACCCCATGTCGAGTAACTATCTCTTTTAAGTATAATTCTGCTAGAATACTCAACGAGGCTGTCTCTTTTATTGCTAAAAAGTGTGCACTCTTCGTCAGTCGATCAGCAATTACCCATATCATATCGTTACCTCTCTGAGATCTAGGTAATTTGGTTACAAAATCCATCGTAATATGATCCCATTTCCACTCTGGAATCTTCAACTTCTCTAACGAACCATAAGGTTTCTGGTGTTCAGCTTTAACCTGGGCATAAATATGACATTTCTCTACCAACTGAGCAATATCTTTCTTCATTGTTGACCACCAATACATCGATTTTAAGTTGTTATACATCTTGGTACTACCCGGATGGACAGTTAACCTAGATTTGTGCGCTTCATTTAAGATCAATTTCCTTAAATCTCCAAGCATAGGCACCCAAATTCGGTTTCTTAAACGTTTTAAGTCCGCAAGAATCGTCAATCAATTGGTCTTTTATTTTGGTCATCAATTCAGTCTTTAAATTTTCTTCCAATAAAGCTTGGGATTGAACTTGTCTTATCTGCTCAATAATGTCTGAAACTATTTCAGTTCTCATAAATTTTACAGTCTCCACAGTCTTTTTACGAGTCAAAGCATCAGCAACAACATTCGCTTTGCTCGGATGATCTTTTATTTTATAATCGTAGTATTTTATAAGCTCAATCCACCGTCTCTATTGCATATTTAGTTTTTCTGCGTGAAAATATACCGGAGGCTCTTATGATCTGTACATATTACACAGTTTGTACCGTATAAGTAGTGTCTCCATAATTTCAATGCAAATACCACAACTGCCATTTCTAAATCATGAACCGGATAATTAAATTCATGTATCTTTAACTGACGAGAAGCGTACGAGATAACTTTATCTCTCTGCATCAGTACGCACCCGAACCCGGCAATTGACGCATCACAATAAACTACGAAGTCGTCTGAACCCTCTGGTAATGCTAACACTGGAGCCTGACACATCAACTGTTTCAGAGTCTGAAAGGCTTGTTCCTATTGGTCACTCCATCGAAAACTTACATCTTTTTGGGTCAACTTGGTCAACGAACCCGCTATTTTAGAAATAACTTTTATAAACCTTCGATAATAACCCGCAAGACCCAAGAAACTCTTGACTTCTATCGGCATCTTCAGCGAATTCCAACCCATTAACGCTTCTATTTTTGACGGATCCACGTTAATATCTGCCTCACAGATAACATGACCCAGAAACTGTACTTCTCGAAGCCAGAAATCACACTTCGAGAACTTAGCATATAACTGCTCTTTCTTTATCAATTCTAACACTAATCGAAGATGTGTCACATGATCAGCCTCTGTCTTTGAATACACCAATATATCATCGATAAACACAATAACAAACTGATCTACATACGGTTTGCAAACCCTGTTCATCAGATCCACGAAGAATTTCAGAGCATTTGTCAACCCAAATGGTATAACCAAGAACTCGTAATGCCCATATCTCGTTCTAAAAGTTGTCTTAGGTATATCTGATTCTGCAACCCGAACCTGATGATATCCGGATCCAAGATCTATTTTCGAAAAGTACGATGCACCTTAAAGCTGGTCAAACAGATCATAGATTCTAGGCAAAGGATACTTGTTCTTAACCGTCCTCTTGTTCAACTCTCGATAATCTATACACATTCTCAGAGTACCGTCTTTCTTCTTTACAAACAACACCGGCGCACCCCACGGCAAGGAACTCGGTCTTATAAACCCCCTGTCTAACAATTCCTGTATCTGAGACATCATCTCTTGGATTTCATAAGGAGCTAACCTATAAGGGCCTTCGCTACTGGAGTTTTTCCCGAAAACAACTCAATCTTATACTCTACTTCTCTTACTGGCGACAACCCCGGTAACTCATCAGGAAACACCTCAGGAAATTTTGAAACCACCAGAATATTGGTAACAAATCTCTTCTCTATTTTAGCATCAATAACATAAGCCATAAAAGACTCACATCCTTTAGAAAGTGACTTCTTCGCCTTCATCATAGAAATCAATGGAAAACTGAACCCACTTCATTCCCCTCGGGCCACAGTACGGGTTCCATCGGTCAAACGGACGGTCACAATCTTTTTATCACACTTAATGTGGGCCTTATGTGGGCTCATCCAGTTCATCCCTAATACTACATCAAAACTAGGGATAGGTAACACTAAACAGGACATAGCAAGCGGTCTACCATCAATTTCTATACTAGCCCCAGACACATACATTGTGACTGGAACCGTCTTACCATCAGCTACCTCTACTCTAATAGGCTCAGGTAGCACAGTAGCAGGTAACCCTAATTTAGTATAGAAATCTATAGACATAAACGTCCTATTTGCACCCGAATCAAATAATACTCTAGCAGGTATTGAGTTTCTCAAGAACATATCGGTTATGACATCATCATTATTAGTTGCGGCCTCAACTGTCATCTGAAAGGCCCTTGCTTCCGCAGTCGGCGAATTCTTTCTTTTCTATCCACTAGAGGCTGTGGAACCCCTGACAGATGCCGAACATGCCCCTGACCCTGCCTCGGAACTTGCGCCCTTTTACGCTTGACAACTAGCTGAACGGTGACCCGGCTGGTGACAACTCCAATACACATTCACATTTTCCCTGAAGGAACACCCTTGAGACTTATAACCTACCATACCACATCTTAAACATCTTCTCGTTGCCTTGGAACATTTTCCACTGTGAGAAGACTTACAACCTTTACACCATTCTCTCTTTCCCGATCCAGACCATGTGCTTGTTTGATTACCTTTACCCTTTTGTCTAATTTCCAAACGATTTCTTAGACGTCAAGCTTGATTGACTGGTAGACTGACTACCCTGCGGTACCACATTCCCTATATTCATACCCCTCTCTGCTCTAACATCATTTTCTACCATCTTTACTATTGATGTGTGCAGCGGTGTATACGAAATAGTATTATTTTTAATATGAAATACGACGAAATATGATACAAGTTTTTTTTTTATTTATATAGATGGGATATACCTAAACCTTGCTACAACACTATAGGCAGTATACCTAATCGTAGAGTAGTGTAGTTTTTAGTAAGTCCGGTTCGTTCCACAGGGAGCTGGCTTATTGCACACTATATTTTTAAACAACAATATTTGTACAAAATATATATAATTATATATAATAATATATAAAAGGGGGTTTACCGTTTAATGACCGGTTTGTCGATTTATATTTTAAGCGAAGCGTAAAGTAAATGATGATATTTAACCAATATAAAATAAATAACAATAATTAAAATGACAATAAATAAAAGTACGAGGAAATATGAAATAAAATATATTATGCTTATTTAAACTTCCGTAACTATGATGTTTGACGTTTTGATTTTAATTTATTGTCCTGGGTTAATCGTCCTTTGTCCTGGATGTATTTGAAACCTATCTGGTTTTTGTCCACAATAGTTCATCGATCATAATTATAAAATGCTCGGCAAATTTAACCTTATGCCCGAAGTCAAATATTCCAACTAACTGGGGATTCAAACTGTAACAAGGTCTTAATACTTTGTTTAATGAATACACCAGGTTATCGACTGTGTGTAATCCAAGGTTTTAATACTTTGTTAACAATTACACCAATTACCCTTGAATGTAATCCACCCCTATTTTAATGAGTCCATTGACTATTAATCCATCCCCGTGTCCGGTCAAATGAATAATTATTAGTATTTATAGATATCCCGCCCATCGTGTCCGATCGAGCGTATGTGGTTATTTATATCTACATCAAATTGTAAATCTCTATATTAATTTAATGAGGTATCATTTAGTTAATATAAATCCCGTTAATAGCCCATAGTCTAATTTTCACAAGTGTCGTTCTTTTGTCCAAACCCCAATTATGGTACAAAGCCCAATAACCCCATCTTTAATATTTAGCCCAACATCATAATTACTTCGGCTCAAATAAGCATAATAATAACTTAGTTACGAGACATTAATTTAGAAAGGAGAACATAACTTACATTGAGTATTTATCGCGTAGTGTTACACGGACAGAATTTCGACTTCAAAAACCCGTAAAATAACCTTTACATAACCCAAACTAATCTAATATAAAACTACCCTATACTATATATATATATATATATATATATATATATATATATATATATATATATATATATATATATATATATATATATATATATATATATATATATTATATATATATTTATTTATTATTTATTACAGAGTATTATTATTATTATTATTTTTTTATATATTTTTAAAACTGCAGAAGCTCGAGGCCTTTTATAGGCATTTTGGAATCTGGCTGCTCCGCGAGTCGTGGAGTTTTTAGCCTTCAAACTCCGCGAGTCGTGGAGTTTGATTTTCCAGCTCACATCATTTTGGATCTTTGCTTGTCGACGTTATTAAATAATAATATAATATATATATAATTTTTAAGAATTATTTATATATTATATTTTATTTATGTGCATAGTTGACTTGTAATTTTTGCACCGTTGCGTCGCGCGTTGAGAGTAGACTCATGTCCCGGTTCCGGATTTTCGAACGTCCTTTCGTATAATTTAATATCTTGTAACTTGTACTTTTGTCATTTTTAGACGTTTCTTATCAATAAATTGAACCTTTTGAATTGTATCTTGTACATTTAAGCTTTTTGGACGTTTGTGTCTTCAAATCTTCATTTTCGCCTTTTGTCTTCGCACTTATTTATTTAAACAATTACAATGAAAATATAATACAATTACATATGAAAACCTATTATTTAGGAGGGATATTGCTATGAAATATATGTTCCTTTTTAGCCTTATCAAATATCCCCACACTTGAGCGTTGCTTGTCCTCAAGCAATACAGAACTTGAAATAAAAACATACATGAATCACTTTTTTATTCATCACACTTTGTACATCAGTGATTTTGATATGGTGGTATAAACAATGATAGTAACGATAGAACCATGGTTAAAAGTGGGTGTGTCATCCACAGTTGCCTCGGGTTTAGGTCAACGACACTTGCAATCAAATAGCCGATTTACTTTCGGTTTCCAAAGCAAAGTGCACATTTGAAAGGCGGTTTACAGTCCCACATGACTATGAAAATTTAGATCCGTTAGGAAATTGGATCTTTATGAAAACATTTGATCTTTTGAAAATTCAATCTAGCTTTTACCCTAGACAAGTTTTCCGGAATAACCCTTCACCGGTGTTTGTAAAATATTTTTGTGGGTTGTGTGGGTTTCAGATTTGAAAATTTTAGCTCAACACTTGTGGTTTTGTGTTACCCACTTGCTAACCTTGTATTAGGAAAGCAACACGTCCAGTTTACTTGTCCCGTATATTACCTTTCGGCAAACTACCGTCCGGTTGTAAAGGAAAGCGATGAACAAGAAACTGTTAAGGCAATGTATAATGACATTCATTTGATTATGGTCCAAAAACGTGTCAGATGCTATTACTATCCTTAGTAGGAGCAATAGTAAAGATCATCTTAAAATTTTTCCGGTCTGGCACAAGGTCCTGTCTTCGACCATGCTATGCAACCACCGTTCTTACGGTTGACACCCGATTTGGTTCAGGTGACCTAATGAATTCCTGGTGAATTCCTAGGATTTTACGTTCAATGGTAATGAACGCATTGAAAATAGGTTTTCAGAAAACAAATCGGTTTTAATTTTGATCAAAATATTTTCTCGTTCAAGCTCGAGTTTAGATATCATCGAATTCCATGAGTTTGTAATTCTCAATCTTTAAGGTCAATCTCAAGGATTGAGTAATATCAGTCTTAAAAGCTGATTTTTAATCTTTAAGGAGATTATCCTTTCTGGGGATCTGATTCATTAGTCTTATCAAGCTAATTTGCACGGCGCCCTCCCCATCCTCTCATGGTTAGGATAAGTCTGACCACTTGGCGACCCTGTTTGATGCTGAGGTCCGTGGATTTCCTGCTGATTTTAGAGATGACTTTTCTAGATTTTTCGTCAACCTACAGCTGGTCTGGACGACAACTTCTTGACCTAAATCAAGAAGCGCGTGTCTTTTTCGGAAGACTTTACTTCTTTTTAATGATAGAATTGATTCATCATATAGATCCATCTTTTCTTTTCTTTCATCGGGTAAAATAGTTAATTTAGTCCAAAACAAAAGCACCTGCAATAAACTTTACAGAAACATGTGCTAGATAGTTTTTAATTGAATAACTAGGTACATTCTCCCCACACTTAGTTTCTTTCTTTGCCTTTTTATTCTTAAATAAATAAATTTAAGCGTTTTAGGGTGTTTCTTAATTTATGTCCTTTCCGAGGTAACGATAATTTCGGTATTAACACCTAATTTTCACCGTTCATAAATATATATAAACACAATTTTAAATTCATTTAGTTGAAAATTTTTCAAATTTTCATAAAATTTGGCGTATAAACCCGAGAGAATTTATAACCCTTCCCCACACTTGAGATCATGCAATGCCCTCATTTGCATGAAATCAGACTCTAATTATAAATTCATGAAGGTGATTAGTGTAGAAAAGTGATTGAAAATACCCAGTTTGTAATTACAAAGCTCGTCAAATGATAGATGGCGCGCCTCATCGTTCATTCCTTCTTGTTTTATCACACATATTTTTCTTCAAAAACGGTTGCTTTTCTGAACTGTTTGCTAATCTTTGAATATACGTATTTTACCCTAAATTATCATGCATTTTTATTAACGAGTTATGCACTAACCCGAACCCCTAATTTAACGTTAAGTGGGGTTAGACTTCCCCACACTTAGCTGACGACATGTGAAGTCGGTAGAATAAGTTCCACGAATTAAAATAGTGAGCTAGTTATTTACATCTCGGGTGGTATAAAATATATCAATGAGTTTAAAGTTTAGACCCACCAGATCGTCACTACTTAATTCTTTTTTAAGTGTAGCTTTTAGTAAATGGATGTGTCTCTTTTCTGGTTCTTGGTCAAATGGATCGATATACACCGACATACATATTATAGGGTGGACAATTTCTAACGTTTCCTTCCTTTTATTCTCGAGATCAAAGTTTTCACCTCTATTACCCAATTGGGTGAAATCCGAGGTGTCATTATCTATTACAGCTCGTAGTTCATCTTCGGTAGATGACTCGTCTATTGAGAATATTGGGTTGGAAGGTTGTGGAATGGTGAAGTTCGGTTTGGCCTCGGGGGTAAAATTTTCAACGTTATCGTATTCCCAAGAGTACCAATTTGTCACCCTTACTTCTTCTTTATCCATTGATGGATCGATGATTTCGTCGGTAGAGGCTAATGTGTCGATATGTTGTGAAAAAGACTGAATAAAAAGTATCATCGGGATAGTTGGTGATTTCGGAGCTCTCGAATTCATCAAAATTCGATGATATGAGATTTTCTTGCACACGACTCCTCAGATCAACAGGTGTGTAGTCTGATAGAGTTTCAGCTTGCCTATTTACAAACTCTCTCATTTGTTCATTTTGAGCATCAAGTTCTTCGAGTTTGATTTTCATATTGTCTAATAAATTTTCAGACACGTAATTTTCTTCGTCTACTGGTTGTTGAGTTTGGAAATATGCTTGGGAATAATTCCAATTTGAATTGTATTCTTCATAATCATTCCATTCAGGTTCCGTGGGTGCGTAATTTTCCATAGGAACGTAATAATAACATTCCCATATTGAGTGACAATCTCCACAGATTTCACAACCAGTTATTGTTTCGTCATTCGCGATCCAAGATTGACCGAACGAATTGTCATCAACAACCGTTTGAGAGTATTGATTTAATTGATTTTGGATATCAAAAAGAGTTTCCGTTGCCTTGTTTTCAAAATTTTCCATTTTATTGCGATGGCCAAATTTTAGCTACAATGTGGTGCATTTACTAATTATCCTATTAGTTATAAAAATAGAAAAACTTATATAAGTTGTCCAATTAATAGACTTTTCTGCTTTTGCCCACGTTTCGAATAGCCAAAAGATGCAGCAGGGAGCCAGAACCCTTTAAATCGGAAGCTCACAACTCAGCCACTAACAAATTCAACTATTACTACGAAGCAGAAAATTGTCAACGTCGATTAATTTAACCACTTAAATAATTTTTCTTTCTGTTTGAGATATTAGATAAGAAATAGAGAAAATTTCTAAGTCCTAAAAACTAAAGCGTCGAGAAATAAGAAAGAAAAAGAATGCGCGTCGAAAAACGTCGAAAGATAAAAATAAGAAAGAAAAACGTCGAAACTTAAAAGTATAAAAATTATATCTAAAAAGTTGCGCCTAAAGGTCTAAAGTTAAATGCAATTTTATTCAGAAAACGGCAATTACTTAAAGGCACTAAAATCTATTTAAAACTAAAGCGAAAAACGGCGTCGCAAAATTCCAAAGCGCCTAAATCTTAATCTAAAGAAAAAGCACTTAAGGGATTTTACGGCAAAGCCTAAAAATCTAGAAATAAAAATAAGCTACGGCAAAATACTAAATTTAAAACTAGCTACGAACAATAAAAATACAAATATTATGCTAAAAACAAATAAAAATAAACAAAAAAAATAAACTTAAAGTTGTAAAAAGTACAATTTTTATATAAATATTATTTTTATATTTATTATTTTATAAAAGTATTAATTTTTATTTATAATAAAACTAATTAAAATACAAAATACAAATTAATTTAAAAACTAAAACTAAATATTAATAATAATAAATTAAATAGGGTTTATAAATAATAATAATTAATAATATTCCGTAATTAATGCGAAATAGGGTTTCTAGTCTGGCTGGTCAGGGCGGCTCCGCGAGTCGTGGAGTTTAAAAAACGTTTTTTTTAATTTTATATTGTTTTTCTAAAATGATATATAAATATATTTATACAAAAATAAATTAAAAATATAGCGTTTCGTCGAGTCCCCGGCAGCGGCGCCAAAAACTTGATGTGTGCAGCGGTGTATATGAAATAGTATTATTTTTAATATGAAATACGACGAAATATGATACAAGTTTTTTTTATTTATTTATATAGATGGGATATACCTAAACCTTGCTACAACACTATAGGCAGTGTACCTAATCGTAGAGTAGTGTAGTTTTTAGTAAGTCCGGTTCGTTCCATAGGGAGCTGGCTTATTGCACACTATATTTTTTAAACAACTATATTTGTACAAAATATATATAATTATATATAATAATATATAAAAGGGGGTTTACCGTTTAATGACCGGTTTGTCGATTTATATTTTAAGCGAAGCGTAAAGTAAATGACGATATTTAACCAATATAAAATAAATAACAATAATTAAAATGACAATAAATAAAAGTACGAGGAAATATGAAATAAAATATATTATGCTTATTTAAACTTCCGTAACTATGATGTTTGACGTTTTGATTTTAATTTATTGTCCTGGGTTAATTGTCCTTTGTCCTGGATGTATTTGAAACCTATTTGGTTTTTGTCCACAATAGTTCATCGATCATAATTATAAAATGCTCGGCAAATTTAACCTTATGCCCGAAGTCAAATATTCCAACTAACTGGGGATTCAAACTGTAACAAGGTCTTAATACTTTGTTTAATGAATACACCAGGTTATCGACTGTGTGTAATCCAAGGTTTTAATACTTTGTTAACTATTACACCAATTACCCTTGAATGTAATCCACCCCTGTTTTAATGAGTCCATTGACTATTAATCCATCCCCGTGTCCGGTCAAATGAACAATTATTAGTATTTATAGATATCCCGCCCATCGTGTCCAATCGAGCGTATGTGGTTATTTATATCTACGTCAAATTGTAAATCTCTATATTAATTTAATGAGGTATCATTTAGTTAATATAAATCCCATTAATAGCCCATAGTCTAATTTCCACAAGTGTCGTTCTTTTGTCCAAACCCCAATTATGGTACAAAGCCCAATAACCCCATCTTTAATATTTAGCCCAACATCATAATTACTTCGGCTCAAATAAGCATAATAATAACTTAGTTACGAGACATTTATTTAAAAAGGAGAACATAACTTACATTGAGTATTTATCGCGTAGTGTTACACGGACAGAATTTCGATTTCAAAAACCCGTAAAATAACCTTTACATAACCCGAACTAATCTAATATAAAACTACCCTATATTATATATATATATATATATATATATATATATATATATATTATATATATTTATTTATTATTTATTACAGAGTATTATTATTATTATTTTTTTATATATATTTTTAAAACTGCAGAAGCTCGAGGCCTTTTATAGGCATTTTGGAATCTGGCTGCTCCGCGAGTCGTGGAGTTTTTGGCCTTCAAACTCTGCGAGTCGTGGAGTTTGATTTTCCAACTCACATCATTTTGGATCTTTGCTTGTCGATGTTATTAAATAATAATATAATATATATATAATTTTTAAGAATTATTTATATATTATATTTTATTTATGTGCATAGTTGACTTGTAATTTTTGCACCGTTGCGTCGCGCGTTGAGAGTAGACTCATGTCCCGGTTTCGGATTTTCGAACGTCCTTTCGTATAATTTAATATCTTGTACTTTGCGTTCCGCAACTTGTACTTTTGTCATTTTTAGACGTTTCTTATCAATAAATTGAACCTTTTGAATTGTATCTTGTACATTTGAGCTTTTTGGACATTTATTTATTTAAACACATTACAATGAAAATATAATACAATTACATATGAAAACCTATTATTTAGGAGGGATATTGCTATGAAATATATGTTCCTTTTTAGCCTTATCAGCTATCACAAAAGCCTGAGATAACATCAACGCAGACCTGACAATTGTCCTGTATTCCAGCAAGATCATATTCACAAAATGTTGGATTCTTGATTGTTCATCGGGTACCCATTATTGCACAAATCTCAATTTATCTATGTATTTCTCTATTACCTCATCAATAGACATCTGAGGTGTCATCCGCATTTCCAAAAACTCCATCTTGATTCTGTTCATGTCAAACACATTGTAGTAATGCTCACATACCTTACCGTAAAACTACTCCCAAGTGATCATTCTAACTTATTCTAGAGGGACACTAGCTATCACAGAATCTCACCACACCATTGCTCTATCCTTTAACAACATGCTTGCAGAAGTTACCTTCAATTCTGACTCACAATGACATGCCTCGAATGCCTTTTCGACCTCCTGTAACCAATTGAGAGTCGTGGGTGGGTCAGAACTTCCTGAATAAGGAGAAGGTCCACAATCTTGGAATTGTTTAAAGGTACATTTTTTTGGTGACTGGTATTGTTGTTGGAATTGCTGTTGTTGGAATTACTGTTGTGGGAACGATTGTTGATATATGGGTGGCTGGACTTGGTTCATCATCATTGGATTTAGGTACTGGTAATTAAACTATGAGGGCGTGATGTACTGAGGAAATTGATTCTGTAATGGGTATTAGTACTGGTTTTGGTGTATTTGAGGTATGGTGTGAGATTGAGCAGTGAAAAATCTGGTGGTGTATCCTCATTACCCGAATGTCTTGCTAATTCAAGCTCATCAACCTTTTCCTGAGCTTCTTTAAGCTTACTTTCAAGTTCGTGTACATAATCAGCCTGATAAACCTCCACTTCATCCTCCTCATCTGGAGCACTGAACGTTCCTGGGTGGATCGGGTTCGTAGCGTTCAAATCCATGTTATCTTCCATATGTGCTACAAAACACTCGCACAAAAGCTTAGTGAATAACTGTTAGATTAATAAATACTAACATGCACAACGTCCTACATTCAATTAACCCCCCCCCCCCAGGGACATGTTTGACATGACTCAGGATTTAGGAACCAATACGCGCACGTACTTGCTGCTAAACCACACTCTGATACCAACTTGTAACACCCTAAATTTTTTTTATCACAACGGAAGTACATGTAATTACTAAAATAAACCTGGTTAACATTTACAAACCATAGTTAAGAAATCAACTTAGTTAACATTGATTACAACTTTACAAAATGACGGTGTTACGTGAAAACAGTACAAAAAGAGAAAACATCAGAGTTCAGCTTATAGTCAAACATGTCTTTTATCCCATCCGCAACACCCGTCCTAAGCAGCAGTACCTAAACCTAAAATGGGTGGAAATATGGGGGAATTAGCAAAACTGTTAAGTGAATGGATACTATCTAACAGACCAAGCATAAGCAACTGAACTTGCAAGGGTCACGGATATGCTAACGTCCTGAAATAGCATAAAAATAACAACTGACAATATGAGGATCGGTGGCTTGTACGAGCACACGACTTAGATGATTAGGCTACAGTCTACTGATAGTCCGCTTTACTAAATCCACTGCATAACCGTCCAAACGCAACACATGCGTCCTTCTATGCTATACTGAACAATCAGTAACATAATGACCCGACCAGGCTACCACGGTCGACCTCACACAAACCTTACCTTGTCGGCTCGGTGGGTTTTCAACCCTGCCGCCTCGGTTGGTGTCCAACTAACAGTGCGCACATAAGATCACAGATAAACAGTCATGCAATCGTCCCAACTAGCATGACAATATCTAACTACGCATGGTAATCATACTGAACATAAACATAGTAATAAGGAGTCTAAACAAGTAACATTTCAGCTACTTAATACTCTATTCGGATATAGACCCACTCACCAAATACTAGCAACTAGCTCAGATAATCTATCACTGAGCTGCTTCCTTATCCTTATCACTTGAACATAAGGCAAATCAAGTTAGTTTCTGTCTGTTAGCGCAAAATAGCATAATACAGCAAATCAGTATTAAAAGCGCCACTAAAAGTCCACCTAACACTTATGCATTTTCAGAATTTATCATCTGATTATCATAAGACACACGGGCAGCATAACGGCTAAACACCAACACTTAGTAAAATATTCTGCCCTTATAGACACTCGATCGACTGACTCGCAAAGTCGGTCTACTATGTCTACACACTCAGTCGAGTGTCTTCTCACACGGCCGATTGACTAAATTAAATTATCTGGTCAGAACTCAGACACACACGGTCAAGTGTGTCACCCAATCGATCGATCGTTGAGACAGTCGGTCGAGTGTCAAGAGACACTTGGCTGAGTGTGTTCTTCTAATGAAGAAGATGAACACAACTACGGGTTTAACCCAAAATTCGACATTTCTTGCTCTAGAGCTCGTTTCTTACCTGAAAACTGACAAAATCAAATATACTAAACATCAATAAACACAAACCCACAAGATTTTGACACAAACAACATCAAATTCAACCATTTTGACCCAAATTGCACTTTTAGTAAACTTAACACAAAAACCTCATCTTCTCAAAGATTAGAGCTTGAAACACTTTGATCCTTACCTCAATAGATTCAGTAAATCGTAAGGAACAAGATAATACAAAACATTTGAGCTCTAGAACACCAATTAAGAATCTAATGTTTGAGAATGAAGAAGAAGAAGGTACAAGTGTGTTTATGAATTTTCTAGAGAGAGTGAAGAAAATGAGAAGAAGAAGGCAGTGCAAAACACTTAATTGGGGTTAAAATCCCATACCCCATCACACACGGGTATTTACTAGTTATCTGATATCTTTCATACTTAATTTGACTGCCCTAACAGAGTCCAAATTAAATAAGCAAACCTATTCTGTGACCCTTGTCACAAACTGGTCTTAACCAAATAATAAAATAATATTAAACATTTAATTAAAATAAAAACATAATTAACCACACAATTATACCTAAGGGCAAAAAGGTCATCTTACATCTATGCCTGATCTGAGGATGTTACATGAAGCTCCAATAATATTGCTAGCTCAAGTTGGTAAAGGTGTGTGGAATAGTTATGCATCTATGTGTATAGTTTACTTTCTTGCGTTTGTTGGGTCATATGGTGTGTATCCTGTGTTCGTGCCACCATGGGATATTTGGTGTTTATCGTCTGTTTGTGCCACCATGAGATATTTGGTGTGTATCGTGTGTTCGTGTCACCATGAGTTACATGGTGATATCGTGTATTCGTGTCACCATGTGGTTAGTGTATATCGTGTGTTCGTGTCACTAACGGTTGTTGTGAACAATCGGTGGTCCTTTGAAAGAACCACTTCCTCGTGGTAATTGTTAACCATTGATGTGTGCAGCGGTGTATACGAAATACTATTATTTTTATTACTAAATACGATACAATTGACACAAGTTTTATTTATTTATATAGATGGGATATACTTAAACCTTGCTACAACACTTATAGGCAGTGTACCTAATCGTAGAGTAGTGTCGTTTTTAGTAAGTCAGGTTCGTTCCACAGGGAGCTAGCTGAGTTTAACGCTATATTTTTTAAAACTATATTTGTGTGTGTGTGTGTGTGTGTATATATATATATATATATATATATATATATATATATATATATATATATATAAGTAATATTATTATAAAAGGGGGTTTTTACCATTTAATGACCGGTTTATCGATTTTAAATAAAGCATAAAGATAAATGACGATAATTAAAGTGCGATATATAAAATTTTGATAAATTAAATGACAGTAAATAAAAGTACGATGAAATATGAAATAAAAGTATTATGCTTATTTAAACTTCCGTAATCATGATGTTTGACGTTTTAATTTTAATTAATTGTTACCCGGGTTAATTGTCCTTTGTCCTGGTTTATTTGATACCTATCTGGTTTTTGTCCATAATAGTCCATCGGTCATAATTATAAAATGCTCGTCAAATTAACCTTATTCCCGAAGTTAAATATTCCAACTAATTAGGGATTCGAACTGTAACAAGGTTTTAATACTTTGTTAATAATTACACCAGGTTATCGACTGCGTGTAATCCAAGGTTTTAATACTTTATTAACACCTACACCAATTATCCTTGTATGTAATCCACCCCTGTTTTAATGAGATATTAATATTAATTTACCCACTTGATCAGAATGAATAATCAATTACCCAACCCGAATAATTAATTAAATGATCGTAAAAGATGTCGTATAAACGTCACTAAATAGAACATACATAATCATTTTAATAATTATTAGATTAACTAATTTGAAGATAGGTTCAACAGATTCTAATGATTTTTCATTCGATTAGACAATACCCCATATCTATTAATAGTCAATAGTCTAATGTCCACAAGTGTCGGTCTTTTGTCCAAACCTTAATTATGGTACAAAATCTAATAACCCCATCTTAATATTTAGTCTAACATCACGATTACTTTGGCTCAAATTAGCATAATAATAACTTAGTTACGAGACATTAATTTAAAAAGGAAGAACATAACTTATAGTGGTGATTAATCGCGTAGCGTTGCACGGACAGAATTTCGACATAAAACCCGTAAAACATTCTTAAAATAACATTATTATTATTAACTTAAAATTAAAATTATATTTTATATATATATATATATATATATATATATATATATATATATATATATATATATATATATATATATATATATATATATATATATATATATATATATATATATTTACGTTACATAGAAAGGAATAGAAAAAGATGTATATTACTCGTCTAATTTGCTGCCTTTTATAGATGTGTCCTGAGTTTGGGGGCCATGCGATCGCATGGCTTTCCCTTGTAATATCCATGCGATCAAATGGACAGGCTGTCCAGCTCCAAATGGTTCCAAAACGTGGGCTGCTGCGTATTATTTAATATTTATAATATAATATATATAATTATATATAATTATATATATTATATTATATTCATGTGCATCGTTGACTTGTAATTATAGCTCCGTTGCGTCGCGCGTTGAGAGTTGACTCTGGTCCCGGTTCCGAATTTTCGAACGTCCTTGCGTACTATTTAATATCTTGTACTTTGCGTTTCGCGGCTCGTACTCTTGTAATTTTTAGACGTTTCTCATCATTAAATTGAATCACTTGAATTATATATTGTACATTTGAGCTTTTTGGTCATTTGCTTCTTCTAATCATCGTCTTCTTCTTTTGTCTTCGCACTTATTTATTTAAACGAATACTACATAAAAATAGAACAATTACAACTAAAAGCTTTACATATTGGAAGGATATTGTGCCTAAATATTTGTTCATTTGGAGCACTATCAAATATCCCCACACTTGAGCGTTGCTTGTCCTCAAGCAATACAGAACTTAAAATAAAATTACACTTCACTCGAATCACTTTTTTTATTCTCACACTTTATACATCAGCGATTTTGATACAGCGGTATAAACAATGATAGTAACGATGTGGTTTATAGTCCCACATGACTATAAAAATTTAGATCCTTTAAGAAAATTGGATCTTTATGAAAACATTTGATCTTTTGAAAATTTCAAGCTAGATTTTACCCTAGACAAGTTTTCCGGAATAACCCTTCACCGGTATTTGCAAATTGTTTTTGTGGGTTAGGTGAGTTTCAGATTTAAAAATTTTAGCTCAAAACTTATGGTTTTGTGTCACCCACTTGCTAATCCTTGTATTAGGAAAGCACACGTCCAGTATACTTGCTCTGTATATTACCTTTCGGCAAACTACCGTCCGGTTGTAAAGGAAAGCGTTGAACAAGCAACTGTTAAGGCAATGTCTAATGACATGCATATGTTCATGGTCTAAAACGTGTCGGATGCAATTACTATCCTTTGTAGGAGCAATAGTAAAGCTCACCCTATAGTTTTTCGGTCTGGCACAAGGTCCTATCTTCGACCATGCTATGCAACCACCGTTCTTACGGTTGACACCCGATTTGGTTCAGGTGACCTAATGAATTCCAGGTGAATTCCTAGGATTTTACGTTCAACGGTAATGAATGCATTGAAAATAGGTTTTCAGAAAAACAAATCGGTTTTAATTTGATCAAAATATTTTCTCGTTCAAGCTCTAGTTTAGATATCATCGAATTCCATGAGTTTGTAATTCTCAATCTTTTAAAGTCAATCTCAAGGATTGAGTAATACCAGGCTTAAAAGTTGATTTTAATCTTTAAGGAGATTATCCTTTTCTGGGGGTCTGATTCATTAGTCTTATCAAGCTAATTTGCACGGCGCCCTCCCCATTTTACGAGACAGATCCTCTCATGGTTAGGATAAGTCTGACCACTTGGTGACCCTGTTTGATGCTGAGGTCCGTGGATTTCCTGCTGATTTTAGAGATGACTTTTCTAGATTTTTCGTCAACCTACAACTGGTCTGGACGACAACTTCCTGACCTAAATCAAGAAGCGCGTATCTTTTTCGGAAGACTTTACTTCCTTTTAATGATGGAATTGATTCATCGTGCAGATCCATCTTTCTTTTAAATATATATTACAGTAAATTAGGTAAAACTGATTAAAATCGTCCAAAACAAAAGTACCTGTAATAATCTTGTGCTAACATATGTGATATGTGTTTTAAATAACTTGGTAAATTCTTCCCACACTTAGCTTTTTTTTTCTTTGCCTTTTTATTCTCCTCTATTCCATTTTAAATGAATTCTAACTTTTTGGGTTGTTTCTCCATTTATGTTCTCTCCGAGGTAACAATAATTTCGATATTAACACCTAGTTTTATCGTTCATAAATATGTATAAACATGATTTTGAATTCATTTAGTTGAAAATTTTTCAAATTTTCACAAAATTTGGCAATTAAACTAAGTGTAAACCCGAGAGAATTTATAACTCTTCCCCACACTTGAGATCATGCAATGCCCTAATTTGCATGAAATCAGACCATAATTATAAATTCATGAGGGTGATTAGTGTAGAAAAGTGATTAAAAATACCGAGTTTGAAACATATTATTTTATATCACATTTGATATTTTGCGTCTTGTCGTCAAAATTAGCAGCTTTTGCTGAACTTAATGTCAGTCTTTGAAAGTGCGCTGTTTTACCCTGTTTTGTATATAAGATAAACTACAAACATATATATAATATATATATATATATATATATATATATATATATATATATATATATATATATATATATATATTTTTTTTATAAAACCTTTATTTATTAAAAGAATTTAAATGAATAATTTTTTAAAATTTTGTTTCCTTTTACTTTAGGTAGTTTCGGTATGTTTACCTAGTCCGTCCCCTGACAAAATTTAAAATTTGTTGTTTTTAAAGCGATTGTTTTAAAAGTAAAAATTTTTGATTTTTTAATTTTTTGGTATACTTTAGATCAATAAAATTAAAAATAATGATAACAAAATTTTTCGCCCCACCCTCGGGTAAAGCAATTTCGGTTCCATGACCTAGTCTTCAACTTAGGATGAATTTTAGAAATCATTTTTTTTAAACTTAATGAAATAAAGTATTTTTTTGTTTTTTTTAAAATCACACAAAAATTAAATTTAAAAATGCATATAAATTTCATACAAAACATACAAAACAAAAATTCAGAATGGGGGAAGAAAACTAGTTCTTTAGTGTCTGCTAGTGGAAAAGACCAATCGGATTCCATTCTCGGAACTACACGAGAACAGAACAACTAACTCTAGACAGCATTTTCTTTTTAGAACATTTGAATCTCCCCACACTTAGGTAGTTGTGGTGTAGAAATTGTGATTAACTTCATCGTCAATTTCTTTTGGACCATAATCAACTTGCATATCTGTGACTTTTGCTTTAAGCCATTGGTCGGATTCTTGTGTAACTTCCACAAATTCAACTAGTTTCGCCTTTTTTAGGCGATAGATTGGATACTAACCGGTTACATAACTTAAAGTTCCCCTTGGTTCTAGCATCGCGAATCTGTTTAATAAGTTTCTTCATTGAACTATTAATAACGGGTCATTTAATTTCGTATCAATAACGGGGTTCTTTGTTATCAAGTCATCATTAGGTTTTACTTCATCTTCCCCATACTTAGGCGTTTTATTATTGTTAAGCACTACCATTGGAGTTGGTAAAACAACATGGTTCTTACCAATCGTTTTTGTTGGTTCAACGGTTTTGGTTGGTGGAGATTTAGACTTTCGACTCACAAAGGTGATCTATTTTTCATCATTACTAAGTGTCATTCTACTCTCTCTTACATCAAATAACGCCCTGGTAGATGCTAAGAATGGTCGACCTAAAATTAGAGGAATGTTTGAGTCCTCTTTTATGTCAATGACAACAAATTCGATTAGAAAGGTTAAATTACCTACTTGAACGGGTAGGTTGTCAGCAATTCCAACTGGGTGCCTAATGGTTTGATCAAAGAGTCGAACACTCATTTCCATTGGACTTAACTCACCTACTCCTAATCTCTTATATAATGAAAGAGGCATAACACTCACACTCGCACCTAAATCTGCTAGTGCATCATACATGACACAATCACTAAGTAGACAAGGAACAATAAATTCACCTGGATCACCCAACCTGGGTGGAACTTTTGGTGGAACTGTCTTCACCGGGTTTATTTTTACGATTTTTGTTTCTTGCACTTTATTATTCTTCTTCTTCTTTCCAGAGGTATCACAAACTTTATTACCTATCACTTGCTCATACTCAACTCCTTTTCTTGGAAACGGGATGGGTGGTTTGTATGGTGCCACCACTGGCTTTACATACTCGGGTGGTGGTGATGGTGTAACTTCTTCATTGTTACTCACATCGAAAACCTTCCCATCTTCTAGAGCTGGTTTTTCAAAATTTGTTGACACCATATTAACATTCTCATTCCGAGGATTTACTTCAGTATTACTCGATAGCTTTCCTTGTTTCCTCTCACTCATCATGATAGCAAGAGTACCTACGTGTTTTTCTTGATTCAAAATGGAAGCTTGTTGAGTTCTTAGTAACTGATCAAACCTCTCATTTGTTTGGGTTTGAGATGTTATAAATTGTATTTGAGATTCTATTAGCTTTGCCATCATTTCTTCCAGATTTGGCTTTTTCTCTTCGGTTTGTTGTGGTGGTTTATACAAGCCAGGTCTTTGTTGATTGAAAGTGTTATTTTGAGTTGGTTAGTTATTCGAACCTTATTGGTTGTACGAGTTATTGTTAGGTCCATTTGGATTGTAAAGAATGTTTTGATTTCGATTAAAGTTCGGCCTTGGCGGTTGATAATTATTTTGATAATTATTTCCCGGCCTTTAGTTCATGTAGGAAACATTCTCACGTTGTTCCATCGTTTGCTCGATGTGACAATCATTCATTAAGTGTGGTCCACCGCATTGCTCACAACTGATTCGTATTGCGTGAATATCTTTATTCATCTTTTCCATTCATCTCTCGAAAGCATCTATTTTTGCAGAAACATAATCAAAGTCATGGCTAGAATCGGCTCTAGCCGCTTTAGATGAACGAAAGATATCTTTTTCTTGGTGCCACTAATGTGAGTGGGAGGCTGTGTTATCAATAATCTTATGAGCTTCAGTTGCGGTTTTCTTCATAATGAAACCACCAGCTGCTATATCGATGTCTTTTCTTGTAGTGATGTCGCATCCTTGGTAGAATATATGTACTATTTGATAAGTGTCTAAACCATGTTGTGGACATCCTCTCAATAACTTTCCAAATCTTGTCCATGCCTCATATAGAGTTTCATTTGCCTTTTGTGTGAACGTAACAATTTCTCCTTGAAGTCTCACAGCTTTAGATGCTGGAAAGAATTGTTTAAGAAAATTTTCAACTAAGACATCCCATGTATCAATCGCCCCTTCAGGTAACGATTCTAACCAATCTTTGGCTTCTCCCTTTAAAGTCCAGGGAAATAACATGAGATAGATCTGTTCATCCTCAACTTCTCTGATTTTGAATAGAGTACAAATCCTATTAAATTTTCGAAGATGTTCATTTGGATCTTCTTTTGGAGTACCACTATATTGGTATTGATTAGGTACCATGTGTAGGATTTGTCCCTTGATTTCATAATCTGGCGCATTAATGTCTGGCTTAATAATGGCGTGACCTTGGCCAGTGCGTGTAGCTCTCATTCGGTCTTCAATACTTAGAGGTTCCATATTTTCCATGATTGATTTTGTTGAATCTGAATCACTAGAGGATTCTGATATAATGGTTTCTTCCTCGACAATCTCTGGATGAGTAATTTGTGGTTCAGGAGGAATGATTAGTGGTTCAGGATCTCTGAATTGTCCCTGAATATCCTCCGGATTCTAAATTGTGAGGTCGGGTTCAAAAAATGGATTATCGGAAATTTAAATTGGAGTACTTGGTCGACTAGATGACGATTCTAAAGAAAAATCAATGGCGACAATATTGGCTAAATGTCTTGATCGAGTTACAGGTGGTGAACGTATAAAAGGTGGTGAACATTTTGCTCGGTGCATTCACTGAATATCCTATTAGTTATAAAAATAAAAATTATATAAGTTATCAAATTAATAGACTTTTCTGATTTTGCCCACGTTTCGAATAGCCAATAGATGCAGCAGGTAGCCAGGACCCTTTAAATCGGAAGCCCACAACTTGCCACTAACAAATCCAACTATTACTACAAACCAGAAAATTTTGGATGTCTATCAATTTAACCGCTTAAAATAATTTTTCGTTTTGAAATTTTAGAGAAGAAATAGAAAATTCTATGTCCTAAAAAATAGAACGTCGAAAAATAAGAAAGAAAAAGAGTGCGTCGAAAAACGTCGTAAAATAAAAGGTCGAAAAACAAATGTTGAAAAATAATAATAAGAAAGTAGCGCGTCGAAACTTAAAAGGTACTAAATACTAAAAATTAAAACTTACGTCTAAAGGAATTAAAACTTAAAAGGAATTCTATATCCAAAACGGCAATAACTTAAAAAGGCACTAAAACTTAAAACGGCGTCGCAAAATTCTAAAGAACCTAAATCTTAGTCTAAAGAAAAAGCACTTAAGGGATTTTACGGCAAAGCCTAAAAATCTAGAAATACGGCAAAATACTAGATTAAAACTAATTACGAACGAAAAATTATAAAATTACGCTTTAACTAATAAAAAGATACAAAATATAAAATAAGCTTAAAGTTATAAAAATACAATTTTATAAAAATATTATTTTTATATTATTTATTTTATAAAAGTATCAATTTATAATTAATAAAACTAATTTAAACTAAATATTACAAATTAAATACAACTAAAACTAAATATTATTAAATTAAAAACCCTAATTATAATTAATTAATAATAATAATTATTTAAATGTAACCCTAATTCGTACAGCTAAGGTTTCAGACCTGTTAGACAGGCTCATGCGATCGCATGGGGATATAGTTATGATATCATGCGGTCGCATGAACAAGGAGTCCAGCAATATTTTGGGCTTTTAATCGGCTCGGCCCAAATTTCTATTTATTAATTATTTGATTTCAGTTTTCTCTATTTTTTTTATTTTTTTTTTAAACTTAATTATGAGTAAAATTTATATATATAAAAAAAACTTAAATTTTAAGAACTTAAAAATAAAAACACTTTTTATACTTTAAATAAGATCTTAAAAATATATTTTCTTTTTATTTTAAACACTTATATATATAGATATATATATTTATTTTTTTATGTAAAATAATATTTTTACAAATTTATATATTTTTACAAAAATATAGTTTTAATAGATGTGCGTTTTTCACCGAGTCCCCGGTAGCGGCGCCAAAAACTTGATGTGTGCAGCGGAGTATACGAAATACTATTATTTTTATTACGAAATACGATACAATTTACACAAGTTTTATTTATTTATATAGATGGGATATACTTAAACCTTGCTACAACACTTATAGGCAGTGTACCTAATCGTAGAGTAGTGTAGTTTTTAGTAAGTCTGGTTCGTTCAACAGGGAGCTAGCTGAGTTTAACGCTATATTTTTTAAAACTATATATATATATATATATATATATATATATATATATATATATATATATATATATATATATATATATATATATATATATATATATATATATATATATATATATATATATATATATATATATATATATAGTGGACCAATCCATGGATAAGCACTAAATGGGGTACAAACTGGATAAGTAAAATTTCAAATTTTTTTATTTATTAAAAAAACGATCCTTTAATATGCAAATAGAAGAAAACAAAAAAATTTTAAAAAGTTTTTTAACAAAATCGTTCGAAAATCGATGATGAATGGTAAACATCGATGATGAATGGTAAAAATTGATGATGAATGGTAAAATTAACCATTCATCTGGTTAATTTATTATTCGTTTTGTTCGCGATGAATGATAAAATTAATCAATGCTAAAAAAAAGCAGATGAATGGTTAATTTAACCATTCATCTGTTTATGATGAATGATAAAAAAACCAGATGAATGGTTAATTTAACCATTCATCTGGTTTTTTTAGCATTGATTAATTTTATCATTCATCGTAAACAAGATGAATGATAAATTAACCCGATGAATGGTTAATTTTACCATTCATCATCGATTTTTGAAAGATTTTGAACTTTTTTTTTATGAAAAAAATTGATTAGAGGTGCATTTTAATGCAGATTTATGAATGTAAAAAAAAAATTCAAAAAAAAAAAATTTTTATTTTGCTTATCCCGTTTGTACTCCTTTTAAGCTTATCCATGGATCGTGCCCCTATATATATATATATATATATATATATATATATATATATATATATATATATATATATATATATATATATATATATATATATATATTATAAAAGGGGGGTTTTTACCGTTTAATGACCGGTTTGTCGATTTTAAATAAAGCGTAAAGATAAATGACGATAATTAAAGTGCGATATATAAAATTTCGATAAATTAAATGACAGTAAATAAAAGTACGTTGAAATATGAAATAAAAGTAATATGCTTATTTAAACTTCCGTAATCATGATGTTTGACATTTTGATTTTAATTAATTGTTACCCGGGTTAATTGTCTTTTGTCCTGGTTTATTTGATACCTATCTGGTTTTTGTCCATAATAGTCCATCGGTCATAATTATAAAATGCTCGTCAAATTAACCTTATTCCCGAAGTCAAATATTCCAACTAATTAGGGATTCGAACTGTAACAAGGTTTTAATACTTTGTTAATAATTACACCAGGTTATCGACTGCGTGTAATCCAAGGTTTTAATACTTTGTTAACAATTACACCAATTATCCTTGTATGTAATCCACCCCTGTTTTAATGAGATATGAATATTAATTTACCCACTTGATCAGAATGAATAATCAATTACCCAACCCAAATAATTAATTAAATGATCGTAAAAGATATCGTATAAACGTCACTAAATAGAACATACATAATCATTTTAATAATTATTAGATTAACTAATTTGAAGATAGGTTTGACAGATTCTAATGATTTGTCATTCGATTAGACAATACCTCATATCTATTAATAGTCAATAATCCAATGTCCATAAGTGTCGGCCTTTTATCCAAACCTTAATTATGGTACAAAATCTAATAGCCCCGTCTTAATATTTAGTCTAACATCACGATTACTTTGGCTCAAATAAGCATAATAATAACTTAGTTATGAGACATTAATTTAAAAAGGAAGAACATAGCTTAGAGTGGTGATTAATCGCGTAGCGTTGTACGAACAGAATTTCGACTTAAAACTCGTAAAATATTCTTAAAATAACCTTATTATTATTAACTTAAAATTAAAATTATATATATATATATATATATATATATATATATATATATATATATATATATATATATATATATATATATATATATATATATATATATATATATATATATATATATTTACGTTACATAGAAAGGAAAAGAAAAAGATGTATATTACTCGTCCAATTCGCTGCCTTTTATAGATGTGTCCTGAGTTTGGGGGCCATAAGATCGCATGGCTTTCTCTTGTAATATCCATGCGATTGCATGGACAGGCTGTCCAGCTCCATATGGTTCCAAAACGTGGGCTGCTGCGTATTATTTAATATTTATAATATAATATATATAATTATAATTATATATATATTATATTATATTCATGTACATCATTGACTTGTAATTTTAGCTCCGTTGCATCGCGCGTTGAGAGTTGACTCTGGTCCCGGTTCCGGATTTTCGAACGTCCTTGCGTACTATTTAATATCTTGTACTTTGCATTTCGCGGCTCGTACTCTTGTAATTTTTAGACGTTTCTCATCATTAAATTAAACCACTTGAATTATATCTTGTACATTTGAGCTTTTTGGTCATTTGCGTCTTCAAATCGTCGTTTTCTTCTTTTGTCTTCGCACTTATTTATTTAAAAGAATATTACATAAAAATAGAACAATTACAACTAAAAGCTTTACATATTGGAAGGATATTGTGCCTAAATATATGTTCATTTGGAGCACTATCAACCATGAAGTGTGGATTATGTTACTTTTGCGTCTAGCATGATTATGTAGATTACTTGTACAACGCGGTTGTGGTGCAATGTGTTTACACATATTAATTGATTTGTGTGGTATCAAGTTGGTAAGTTGTATGCATATTTGTATATTTATTCTTCTCAATAAGCTTTGTTTACCCTTGTTGCTTTTACTCTTTTTATAGATTGTCGCACTTCGAAGGATAAGAGTAAGGGATTGGCTTAGCTTCCGTGGTGGTGGTTGTGGGAAGAATCTCTTTTGGTAATGGTCTCGACGATCAGGCTCATTTGTGGGTCGTTTTGGTATATGGGTTGTGACAAACAATTGTCAAACTATGGGACTTGAAATTCCGGATGTTGTAGACTTGTATTAATTGTATTTTTATTAAGTCCGAATTGTTGAAATTGGGAACAAGGTTTGAATTTGTGTTGGCAAGTAAAACATTTCGTTATGTCACAAAAAAAATTGTGTAACTGAGTCCTTGTGGTTCGGGTTTGAGTAGGGTAACTTATATGAGCCGAAATGCTTAAAAAGGTCAAAATGCACGAGTGTATTAATGATTGGCCACCATTAGTACGGTTCCACGTCGTGTCAAACGAATGAAGTACGACGAGTGTCAGGCAAGATGAGGATTGTTAAGTGTGTGGTTTATTCTCGTTAGGTAATCTAATCTACTTTATTCTTTAGAATGGGGATAAGAAATGGATCAAATCATGAGCGTCCGTGTAATAACCCTGCTTTTTCCGTCACTTCCGTTAACCTTCTGTTAGTCTATTTAACGGAGATTATTTAACTTTTGTGTGTTTATGTGTAATAAATACATACTTGGTCCTCGGAGAGTTGCAATAATTATTATGGGTTGATATTAATTCGAATAAACATTTCAAACAAAGAAATACGATAAAAACGATACGATTTTGATAACTGCTTTTTGAACAACGAAACGCTCGGGTTTATCTTTAATAATTAATTTATTAATTATTAACTTTTTAAAAATAATTAATTTATTGAGTTTTTAATAAATTAACGTTTGGTTGCGTTTAACGATCGATTTAGCGTTCCTGGCCTTCGGTATGACTAAACGGCACTTAAAACGGACCACAAATACGCGCTTTTGTAAAACGAGAGCTCGGGATAGCCATAGTGGGCCCCATTCAGCCGAACACCCCCTCCCCGCCCCTTTTATTTCTAAAATTTTGCAACTTGGAGGACTTTAGTGTTAATTAGTGGAACTAGGGCTTAATATGAATAGTATGTGTTAAACCTAAACTGCATTATCTCCTACCTAATTTTTGTACAGTCGATCTCTTCCCCTCCCCCTTGAACCATCACCCATCACCATCCCATAGCACCATCAATTTTTGCTTTTTAGCTTAAGTGTTCAACATCAAACTTGTAATTCACATCGTCCTCTACGCGCTGGTGTATTTAATTTGTTGATCAAAGGTATAATAACATGAACCCTAACTTTAAAAATTCTGATTTCATAAAGTTTTATAGTTTATTTTGGTAAATTGCTCGATTCATCGCGTTTGTATGTATTGTTAGTCGCTAATTCGATCGTATTGATTGTTTTGCATGAAAACCGAATTTGATTCTTGTGTGTACAGAAAATTGACTTTGTTAAATATTAATTATTATGTTATAATCAGATTTCTTGCGAAAAACTATTGATTTTAGGCTTTGGATTCACTTGATTTCGTTTCCGGATGATCAAGTTATGGTCAATTGAAATTAACGTTGTTTTTTGTGTGTAATCAGAAATCTGGGTTTCATAGACCACGAATTGGCATGTGAAACTTATACCACTAGAAATATAATTTAAAAACACGCAATTTAGACTAGGATATCATGTCGTTTGCTTATGTATAACTCGAGTTATGCTTGCATTAGTTTAAAAGTGGAATTATACAGAACTTAAATGAAAACAGCCTTGTATGATAAAATTTGTTAACTTCTGTGATTAAAGCTTTGCATATTTGAAAAGTACACAAAGAGTAATTCACCTTTCATGTAGATATCATAGGCTAATTGTATCTAGATCTTCGGATAATCGGGTGTGAATGTGACTAGCTAAACTAGAATCGAATCTGCAAATTGCTCTCTGTTATATACTCTGTGGTTTGTGTTTATTGATTTTGCATGTATTCTTCTGAAAAATGAAACTTAACATAATATGTGACCTATGGTTAGTTAATGTCAATCTCTGAAACTTTATGCATTGGGCACACTAGTGTCATACTTTGTGTGACTTCTGAATTGAGCTGAAAAACTGAACATTCAACTTGCATGAATAAACTTTACAAATTGGCTAAACAAAAATTGTTCAACTTTTGATATGTGTTATTTTGACTTGTCCTTGAACTATGGCCACTGGTCTTGTATCAATTGTATGTTCCTAGCTCCGGTTATAGCCAAAACTAAATCGGTGCGCGGTCAGAAACTGACTTGAAAAACTATAAATGTACCCCTTCTGATTTCTGACTTTTATTTATCGTATAAGACCCTGGCCGGACTTTTTGGAATCGATTTTGAGTAGAATTAAGATCTGGAGTTTTTCATGTTTACTTGAATTTTTTACTATGAGATAATGTGCTAAGTATGCTACGTGTTCATGAACATTGTGCACAACGATAAACTGAATTTGCAAAATATACCATTTATGACCTGAAACGTGTTGTTTGACTTAGGTTTGACATGTTGACCAAAATTTGACATGAACCTACTGATGTTGACTTTAGTTGAACACATTGACCAAGTTTGACTTTTGGTTTGACTTCGGTTGACTTTGTTTGACTTGCATGATATAGTTGACTTTTACTTTGAAACGCGTCGAGTCGAGCAATGAGAAAACTTATACTATGAAACCACACTTATTTAAGATACATATATTGACCAACCTAAATACGTATACTTAGGTTGCATTACTCAGCTGTAAACCGTACAAGTTTTTTTGTCTGTCATCCGAGCTTTATTCAAAGGTGAGTCTACAGTCCCACTTTTTACTTGTTTTCAGGGATGAGAATATACGCCATTATACTTACATTATCAAATGCTTTTTTTATTGACACGAGTACTATATATGCATATTGAGTTTGTTCACAAAGCCTCTAGCTTGAATACTTTTAATACCATCGGTGTAAGCACAATTTAGATGGACAGATCCATTAGGTTGACAACCTCACTATACAATATTAACTGTGGTGCATTTACTTTGAACATTAGATATGCTCAAACAAGTGTATAACATTTTACAAGGTAAGGGCGGGTATAGTGGTTTCTATACTCGGGTCATTGCTAGTATTCAAGTGCTCAGATTATGCAAATGTTTTTGCAACTTGGTGTTGTACTTGTAAAATTTCGTGGTCAAGGAAATTTAAACTATTTTTCTGATAACTATTTTCAGATACTGTTACAACATTTAAACCTGTAGATTCACCAACATTATTGTTGACCTGTTTTTGCGTGTTTTATTCTCAGGTATTAATTGCTTCCGCTATAGAACATTGCTGTTACATAGAAGTCAAGCCAAGCACTGGGACCAGAGTTAACATTCCGTTAAAGGGATTTTTGACGGGGTGTTAAAGATGGTATCAGAGCTTTGGCTATTGGGAACTAGGATACATTAGTGAGTCTAACCGTAGGGCGCATTAGTGAAGTCTAGTCTATAGCCGTGTGTCTTGGATGACTTTTATACACCATACCTGCTCTATTTGCTTCACAATAGGACATGCAGGGCTACACATTACATCCTGTACATATACACCTTATACCCATATGATATGGACTTGAACTGAACGCTATACTACGAATCGCATACGTACCCGCGACGCGAGGTTTAACTAAATTAAGTTGACTACGTCATCTTGAACTTATGGAGTGATGTCGAATGGAGATGTGAGATAGCGTAATGTAATGACCGGGATTACATTACGGTAACTCATACAGAAGTTCCGACATCACAAAATAAGGAATTGGGGGCCGAGTCAAGTAGGTTACGTGGATAAACAACGTTTAGAAAACAAACCGTATAACCTCAAATGTGAGTATAAACTTACGCTGTGCAAATTAATTATTATTATAACTTATAAGTAACTTATAATCATGACACAACTTGTCACTGCTCGACACTGTCCGTCACCACCGATCACTACTTGTCACTACAAGGACACTAGTTGAACACACTCATCATTTCATACCACTATTCAGTACTGTTTATCGCTGTTAACTACTACTCAACACCGCCTCTCACTGCTAGTCACGACTGAACACTACTTCTCACTGCTTTTCATTACTAAATACTACTTACTACTACCCCTTGCTACTTGCAACTACTCAATACTAATCACTACTGCATATCACTACTAAGTAATACTCGACACTACCAACACCTCCACGTTTTACTACTCACTAATGTGCATCACAACTCATTTCTGATACGTCTTTAGAGGAGGAATTCCTGATAACCGCCCGCACAATACGTAGTAGATATTGTCTACCTGACTTCCAACTTACCAATCATTCAGCTACCCGTCGTTCATGATTTTGTTTCCCAATACGAGTCTACCGACTGATAACTATTATGCCTTATTGGGTACAAATGGTAAACATGCGTATATATACTTATGATGCGAGCATGTGATCTAACAACTTATACTTCACCACTATCATCACTGCTTATCGCAACTCATCGCTAACACCATCACTCATTACTACTAGTAATACTACTTGTTACCGTATCCTTTCTCAATCTGTTCCAACGTACATTTCTTAAGCGACAATCATTTTCATTATACCCACAAACATTACTAACCAACTTTGAACACATCGACGCGAACTACACTTCATCTGTTTCCCGCAAGACACACACGCCTGGGAGTTTTTGTACCAACCCTTTTTGATTAAATACCATATTTTGTTTGAGTCACCATTACACCTTGTTCATTTTCATTTTCCATGAAATTTGTCACGTTCTCACTCATCAACCATAATGTTTATATATGCTGTCAACACCGGTGCTGAGAGAAGCCTTACACTAGAGAAGTTTGGTCGCAACGTTTATAACTATGTACCTTCCAAAGACAACGTGTACTCTATAGAACTATTAAACTGTGAAGTTTTAACCTCGTGGTAGAAAAAAACTGGTCATCTGACGATACAACCGAGGCAGCTACGACCTGAAGGCTATTCGAATTCCTTTCACCGACAGTAATGGTGTACGGAGAGGAGATCAGTACACCGTCATGTTACACTAATTACTCGAAGGTCCAGAAATACATGAGATGAGAATGTGTCGCAATTCTAGCACATGTGAGTAAAGATGAATCAACATTTAAGAGACTGAATATGTCCTGACTATTAGAGATTGTCCTGGGATTACACGTCCACCCACCGCAGAGCCAAATTTCGAACTGATTTGGTGCCAGCAGTTGCACCCATTGCACGTACAATATACGGATTTGCACCTTTAGAACTACAAAAGCTCCCCATGGCGAAGAACATCAGGGTTGTAATACCCAAATTTGTGACAGGTACTAGAAGGTGGGTCACAAAACCATGAATTTCCGAGTTGGAACTCTGGTCTTATTTGTTAAGGAGAAGGATGGGTCGATGAGATCGTGTATCGACTACAGAGAATTGAACAAATTGACAATTAAGAATCGGTATCTGCTACCGAGGATTGGTCACTTATTTGATCAACTACAGGGATCTAGTTGTTATTCGAAGATTGATTTGAGATCCGGGTATCACCAATTGAGAGTCAAGGAAGCTGATGTCCCGAAGACAGCGTTTAGGACACGCTATGGACATTATGAGTTTACAGTGATGCCGTTTGGTTTGACGAACGCAACGGAAGTGTTCATGGATCTCATGAACCGTGTGTGTAAGCCATACCTAGATAAATTCGTGATTGTGTTTATTGATGATATATTGGTGTACTCCAAGAACAAGGAAGAGCACGAACAACATCTACGTTCGATATTGACTATGCTTAGAAAAGGGCAGTTGTACGCAAAATTCTCTAAGTGTGAATTTTGGTTACCAGAGGTATAATTTCTTGGCCATGTTGTAGGGGCCAATGGGATACAGGTCGATCCAGCAAAGATTGAGTCGGTTAAGAATTGGGAAACTCCAAAGACGCCAACTTAGATTCGACAATTTTTGGGTCTAGCTGGTTACTACAGGAGATTCATTGAAGGATTCTCTAAGATTGCCCGACCATTAACCGCGTTGGCTCATAAGGGCAAGAAGTATGAGTGGTCAGAACCGCAAGAAACTGCATTTCAGTTGTTGAAAGAGAAGTTAACAACTGCACCATTATTATCTCTACCCGAGGAAGTGAAGATTCTGTTGTTTATTGTGATACCTCACGTCAAGGAATGGGTTGCGTGCTTATACAACAAAATAAAGTTATTGCTTATGGATCGCGACAGTTAAAGATTCACGAGCAGAACTACACTACGCATGACCTTGAATTAGGAGATATTTTCTTTGCACTTAAAATGTGGAGACACTACCTGTATGGAACCAAGTTTACTATCTTCACTGACCATAAGAGTTTACAGTGCATATTCGATCAGAAACAGCTCAACATGAGACAACAACGTTGGATGGAACTACTTAATGATTATAACTGCGAACTTCAATACCATTCGGGCAAGGCGAATGTTGTGGCGGATGCTTTAAGCAGAAAGGAGTGAGAGAAACCTCATAGGGTTAAAGCTCTTAACATAGTTTTCCGTATAAATCTCACATCACAGATCCGTGAAGCACAACAAAAAGCAGTGAAGCAAGAGAATGTCGATGTTGAATTTCTCAAAGGAATGGATAAGAAATTTGACATCAAGGAGGATGGAACACGGTACCTTGCTAATCGAATTTGGGTACCAAAGTTTGGTGGATTGAGAGAACTAGTGTTGGAGGAAGCACACAAGTCAAGGTACTCAATTCATCCAGGATCCGATAAAATGTGCCAAGATTTGAAGGCGTTTTATTGGTAGCCAAATTTGAAAGCTGACCTTGCTACCTATGTCGAAAAGTGCTTGACTTGCGCTAAGGTCAAGGCTAAACATCAGAAGCCATCAGGATTATTAACTCAACCAGAGAATCCCCATTGGAAGTGGGAAGGTATTATAATGGACTTCATCACTAAACTGCCGAGAACGGTAGGAGGTTACGATACTATTTGGGTTATCGTGGATCGTCTCACAAAGTCTGCACACTTCTTACCTATAAGAGAAACTGATAAAATGGAGAAGTTGACTCAGATCTACATTAAAGAAGTCTTCTCTAGGCATGGAGTGCCTATATCTATCATATCCGATCGCGACAGCAGATTCACTTCCAGGTTTTGGCAGTCACTACGGAAAGCAATGGGGACCCGCTTGGATATGAGTACTGCATATCACCCCCAGACGGATGGCCAGAGCGAACGAACTATTCAGACTTTTGAGGACATGTTGCGAGCATGTGTCATTGATTTTGGGAACGGATGGGATAAGTACTTACCACTAGCTGAGTTCTCATACAATAACAGCTACCATGCGAGCATTAAAGTTTCACCTTTCGAAGCTTTAAATGAAAGGAAATGTAGGTCTCCCGTTTGTTGGAGCGAATTAAGGGATAGTCAATTGACAGGTCCCGAGATCATTCAGGAGACAACGGAGAAAGTCCTACAGATCCAAGAACGATTGAGAACGGCTCGGTGTCGTCAAAAGAGTTATACCGATGTTAGACAGAACTACATAGAATTCCAAGTTGGTGACAAAGTTATGCTTAAGGTATCACCTTGGATGGGTGTTATACGATTTGGGAAATGAGGTAAACTGAGTCCTAGATATGTTGGACCATTCGAGATAACCGAAAGAGTTGGACCGGTAGCTTACAGATTGGAGCTGTCACAAGCACTCAGTGGTATACATGACGTTTTTCACATGTCCAACTTGAAGAAGTGCTTAACCGATGATAATTTGATTATTCCTTTAGAGGAACTGCGTATCGACGACAAACTTCATTTCATTGAGGAACCTGTCGAAATCTTGGGCCGAGAGGTCAAGCAGTTGAAACAGAGCAGAATTCCTATCGTTAAAGTTCGGTGGAACGGGAGAAGAGAACCAGAGTTCACGTGGGAGCGTAAAGACCAGATGATACTGAAATACCCGCAACTGTTTCCCGAGGAACCTACTTCAGCGGACGATCATTAAAATTTCGGGACGAAATTTTTAATAACAGGTGGGTAATGTAACAACCCTGCTTTTTCCGTCACTTCCGTTAACCTTCTATTAGTCTATTTAATGGCGATTATTTAACTTTTGTGTGCTTATGTGTAATAAATACATACTTGGTCCTCGGAGGGTTGCAATAATTATTATGGGTAGATATTAATTAGAATAAACATTTTAAATAAAGAAATACGATAAAAACGATACGGTTTTGATAACTGCTTTTTGAACAACGAAACGCTCGGGTTTATTTTTAATAATTAATTTATTAATTATTAACTTTTTAAAAATAATTAATTTATTGGGTTTTTAATAAATTAACGTTTGGTTGCGTTTAACGATCGGTTTAGCGTTTCGGGCCTTCGGTACGACTAAACGGCACTTAAAACGGACCACGAATACGCGCTTTTGCAAAACGAGAGCCCGAGATACCCATAGTGGGCCCCATTCGGCCGAACACCCCCTCCCCACACCTTTTATTTTTAAAATTTTGCAACTTGGAGGACTTTAGTGTTAATTAGTGGAACTAGGGCTTAATATAAATAGTATGTGTTAAACCTAAACTGCATTGTCTCCTACCCTAATTTTTGTGAAGTCGATCTCTTCCCCTCCCCCTTGAACCATCGCCCATCACCATCCTATAGCACCATCAATTTTTGCTTTTTAGCTTAAGTGTTCAACATCAAACTTGTAATTCACATCGTCCTCTACGCGCTGGTGTATTTAATTTGTTGATCAAAGGTATAATCACATGAACCCTAGCTTTAAAAATTCTAATTTCATAAAGTTTTATAGTTTATGTTGGTCAATTTCTCGATTCATCGCGTTTGTATGTATTGTTAGTCGTTAATTCGATCGTATTGATTGTTTTGCATGAAAACCGAATTTGATTCTTGTGTGTACAGAAAATTGACTTTGTTAAATTTTAATTATTATGTTATAATCAGATTCCTTGCGAAAAACTATTAGTTTTAGTCTTTGGATTCACTTGATTTCGTTTCCGGATGATCAAGTTATGGTCAATTGAAATTAACGTTGTGTTTTTGTGTGTAATCAGAAATTTGGGTTTGATAGACCACGAATTGGAATGTGAAACTTATACCATTAGAAATATAATTTAAAAACACACAATTTAGACTAGGATATCATGTCTTTTGCTTATGTAGAACTCAAGTTATGCTTGAATTAGTGTAAAAGTGGAATTAAACAGCACTTGCATAAAAACAGCCTTGTATGATAAAATGTGTTAACTTCTGTGATTAAAGCTTTGCATATTTGAAAAGTACACAAAGATTAATTCAGCTTTCATGTAGATATCATAGGCTAATTGTATCTAGATCTTCGGATAATCGCGTGCGAATATGACTAGCTAAACTAGAATCGAATCTGCAAATTGCTCTCTGTTTTATACTATGTGGTTTGTGTTTATTGATTTAGCATGTATGCTTCTGTAAAATGAAACTTAACATAATATTTGACTTATGGTTAGTTAATGTCAATCTCTGAAACTTTATGCATTGGGCACACTAGTGTCATACTTTGTGTAACTTCTGAATTGAGCTGAAAAACTGAACATTCAACTTGCATGAATAAACAGTACAAATTGGCTAAACAAAAATTGTTCAACTTTTGATATGTGTTAGTTTGAATTGTCCTTGAACTATGGCCACTGGTCTTGTATCAATTGCATGTTCCTAGCTCCGGTTATAGCTAAAACGAAATCAGTGCGCTGTCAGAAACTGACTTGACAAACCATAAATGTACCTCTTCTGATTTCTGACTTTTAGTTATCGTATGAGACCCTGGCAGGACTTTTTGGAATCAATTTTGAGTAGACATATGATCTGATTTTTTCATGTTTACTTGAATTTTGTACTATGAGATAATGTGCTAAGTATGCTACGTGTTCATAAACATTGTGCACAACTATTAACTGAATTTGCAAAATATACCATTTATGACCTGAAACGTGTTGTTTAACTTAGGTTTGACATGTTGACCAACATTTGACATGAACCTACTAATGTTGACTTTATTTGACCACATTGACCAAGTTTGACTTTTGATTTGACTTCGGTTGACTTTGTTTGACTTGCATGATATAGTTGACTTTTACTTTGAAACGCGTCGAGTCGAGCAATCAGAAAACTTATACTATGAAACCACACTTATTTAAGATACATATATTGACCAACCTAAATATGTATACTTAGGTTGCATTACTCAGCTGTAAACCGTACAAGTTTTTTTGTCTGTCATCCGAACTTTATTCAAAGGTGAGTCTGCAGTCCCACTTTTTACTTGTTTTCAGGGATGAGAATACACGTCGTTATACTTACATTATCAAATGCTTTTTGTATTGACACGAGTACTATATATGCATATTGAGTTTGTTCACAAAGCCTCTAGCTTGAATACTTTTAATACCATCGGTGTAAGCACAATTTAGATGGACGGATCCGTTAGGTTGACAACCTCGCCCTACAATATTAACTGTGGTGCATTTACTTTGAACATTAGATACGCTCGAACAAGTGTATAATATTTTACGAGGTAAGGGCGGGTATAGTGGTTTCTATACTCGGGTCATTGCTAGTATTCAGGTGCTCAGATTATTCAAACGTTTTTGCAACTTGGTGTTGTACTTGTAAAATCTCGTGGTCAAGGAAATTTAAACTATTTTTTTGATAACTGTTTTTAGATACTATTAAAACATTTAAACCTGTAGATTCACCAACATTATTGTTGACCTGTTTTTGCGTGTTTTATTCTCAGGTATTAATTGCTTCCGCTGTAGAATATTGCTGTTACATAGAAGTCAAGCCAAGCACTAGGACCAGAGTTAACATTCCGTTAAAGGGATTTTTGACGGGGTGTTTGTAACATCCGTGTTACATCCGTCCCACATCGGTTGGAGAGGGGAACGAAGCATGCCTTATAAGGGTGTGGAGACCTTTCCTAGCATGACGCGTTTTGGGACCACAAGCGCAGCAGATCCCATGAGAACTCTGCAGTTAAGCGTGCTCAGGCGAGAGCACTACCAGGATGGGTGACCTACTGGGAAAGTGCTCATCGTGTTTGGTCGCCAAGAAAAATCCGTGAGCAACCTACGGGGGAGACAAGGGTACGTCCCTATCTCTGCAAAGCGGACAATATCATGCTACAGGGAACGTTTTACCTGGGGTGTTACAGAATGGTATCAGAGTCAGGCCCCGGACCAAACGTGCACAGCGAGGACGCTGTGTCCCATTAGGGGGGAGGATTGTAACATCCGTGTTACATCCGTCCCACATCGGTTGGAGAGGGGAACGAAGCATGCCTTATAAGGGTGTGGAGACCTTTCCTAGCATGACACGTTTTGGGACCACAAGCGCAGCAGATCCCATGAGAACTCTGCAGTTAAGCGTGCTCAGGAGAGAGCACTACCAGGATGGGTGACCTACTGGGAAAGTGCTCATCGTGTTTGGTCGCCAAGAAAAATCCGTGAGCAACCTACGGGGGAGACAAGGGTACGTCCCTATCTCTGCAAAGCGGACAATATCATGCTACAGGGAACGTTTTACCTGGGGTGTTACAGTGTTAAAGTCCGAGTAATGATTTTAATAATGATGATGACCTAATGGCCAAGATTGAGGCCGCGCTTGAAAGTTATTCAGCGGTTTTTACCGGGAAGGTTGCGGAAGTTTTCCAATGAATGATTGACGAGCAAATGATCGATATTATTCGGGAACATGTAGGAGAGGTGGTCAAAGAAGAGTTTGATAAGTGGTTTCCAAAGCCTCAAGATGAGGTTGGTGCCGAAGATGGACCCCTTAATCATGGGGTTCCCAGCAATACAAATGAGCGGGGGTTTAGTTATAAAGACTTCAAGTTAACTAAACCGCCGATCTTTGAAGGAAACCCCGACCCTCTAAAGAGCACAAGATGGATATTCGATGTCGAATGGTGCTTTCGAACGAGTGAGTGCCCTCTTGACAAAAAGACGAGGCTTGCTACAAGCCTATTGATGGGTGCCACAGAGACTTGTTTGGATGATAAGATCCTTGTGGTGGGTGAAGAGCAATTCGTGAGTATGTCTTAGGATGATTTCAAGACGAAATTCATTAAGGAGTATTGCACTCAAGCTGACCTCACTCAAATACGGAATGAGTTGCGAGACTTGCGACAAGGGTCTATGGACCTAAACACTCTTAAGTTTACTTTTCTAGCTAAAGTGCAGTTTTGCCCCGAGTACGTCGAAAATGACCGCTTGTTGATGGAAGACTTCTTTAAGACCTTGAATGATGATATGCGTGCGAAAATTAGTCTTGGCTGAGTTAAAAAAAATTTCCGAATTGTTTGACGTGGCTAATGGCTTTGAATCTCACACTCCGAAACCGAGTGATTTTACTACGAGTAAGAGGAAGTTTGAACCAAATAGTGCTCCTAGCAAGAAGGCAAAAAGTGTGACCGAGAGTGTGGGAAGTGTGAAAGAGGGTGGATTGGGGGATAGCGGCCAAGGTGCTTTACTTGTGGGCAACAGGGTCATATGTCCCGGGATTGTACAAATCCCTCTACTAATAAGATCACATGTTTCAATTGCCGTAAGGAGAGTCACCGGAAATTCGAGTGTCCCGAGTTGGTTTCAGGTGAAAAGAGTCATGACAACACCAAATGGGGCCAAAATTATTTTGATGACAAGTGAAGATGCGAAGAAATCCAACGAAGTTGTTTCAGGTACTTTTATGGTTAATTCTAAACCCGCAAAAGTGCAATTTGTTAGTGGTGTCAATATGTCGTATGTTTCTTAAAATATGTGGCTGCGTTAGATTGTCCTTTAAGTGATCTAGACTCTCCATTACAAGTCCAGATTGCAGATGGTAGGTTCTCGCTTGCGGTAGGGGTTTATAAAAATTGTGTTGTTGACTTTAGGACTGATATCGGCTAAAAAGTCACGTTTTCACCCCGGTATTAAAGGCCAAGAACAAGAAAGATTCGAACTTTGTCAGAAAAATACCCACTTCATCGATTAGAATTGAAGAACAAGTAATTACGAAGACGGTGCAAAAAGAATCAAGAGAATCGGAGCTAAAACGAAGATTCTAGAGCGAAAACAGTGAAAGACAAGAAATCAAGTTACGATCCAGGAAAAAGGCCTGCTAAACGGCCTGCCTGGCTCAAAAACGGCCTGCCAAATGGCCTAGACAAACGTCCCTTGTAAACAGCTTGCCCTGGCAAACGGCCTGCCAAAAGGTCTGCCAGCCGTTTGCAGGCAAAATCCTAGCTTATTTAAAGGGTCTTTGTCATTCATTCCAACACACACTTCAATTCACTTCTTTCTCTCTCTTGTACAATATTAGTCATAATTTCAAGGTCTTCGACTCCGTGCAGGAAACCTAGTACTCGGAGAAGAACGCCGAAGATTGTATTAGGAGCGGTCTGGAGTTTGAAGTTGTTACTTTTTTATTCGGAACTCGTTTAATCTACTGGTACTTCTATCCTTTATCTTTATATAATGTCTTCTATCATTATGTTCTATGATATTGTTGCCATGATTATCGAGTAGTTATCTTTAGTTTATGCTATGATGTAAACAGTTATAACGCCAAAATAATGTTATGGTTTGTGTATGTTGTTGAAATGCTTCCCTATTATGCTTTAAACTCAATCGCTTTTCCAACTAATAGAACGTAGTTATTGGCTCTATTATTGGGAAGTCACGAACTCCAATTTAGAGTAAACTATGTGTGTCACCCCTTGGTAAGAGAAGTCTTTTGGATACAACATAAGATCGACTGAGGCACACCGGTTGTAGTAAGTCTATCGAGCTTTGGATTCCGACTGAACACTCTTTCGTAGTGAAACATCTGACTAGACCCTTAGTACATTATCGGTCCCAGACCATGCTAGTGTAGTCACCAAGCATATAAACTTCGTACGTGCATGCTGAAGCACAGCGGTTGTTGTAAGCTGTACCTCTGCTAAGTAAGGCCACGGAACCCGGTCAGTGTTGATTAGTACACTGCACCATAATGCGGTCTCAAGCATTGCACCCCGCTTGAAGGATTCTTAGTTAATTAAGGAACTGTTTGTTTAGACACATAAAGGATTGGATCGTTATGATAACCGAACGTGTTCATGGAAGTCAACTTGACTTGGGCATGGTGTTCTTTATGGTTGATCTCTCTTTTTAAGGGCCTAACTATCTTTTAAAACCAATCATTAATGAAAGCATTGAAACACATCACGTCTCTCAAATATGGTAAACCATGTATTCTATTATGCTTAAGAAAGTTTAGACCTTTGTGGAATGTTAATACGTCACCCAACCGAGTCGCTCAATTGGATGAGCCATCTGAACGTGTATGCCTGTATTCAGACTGCACGGGCGTCGGGGGTACGGGACGTTGCTGTCTATTCAGAATCTTCAAGCCTATCGCATTACCCAGTGACATGTATTACGACAGGGGCTTTTAGGACCAGTGTAATGAATACAAGGTCTCTGCCTATTCATTAGCGAGCATTCCATAATCTCAGCAGAATAACTGATGAAATCATAGTATGCACTTAGTTTAACCTTATCTGAATTCCAAATTTATCGCATTTACTTTATCTGTCCTATAAATTAGAAAATCCCAAAATTAAGTAACAACTACTCCTTCATAACTATCTTAGGCTTTAATATAGGTTCGATTATACTGATATCTCAAAAATACGACTCTAGGTCATACTTCCCTTACTCATACTAAGGAGTAGTACGATTTAGGCTCCGCTAAATATAAATTTAAAACAGTACCCCCCCTCTTGGTGGTTGATTCTGACGTATTGCGACCTAATGACACCGCACAAATAAAACCGTCCGTTTCGACCATATCAAGAGGGAAGCTAGTTTTTGGCGCCGCTGCCGGGGAACTGGTATCAGACAATACTAATCTGTATCAAACTTATTCACAAGCATTTAATGGTGTCTAAGAAAGACAATTGTACACGGACTTGGTTGTTGGATTTTTCGAACAGTCTCCAATTATATTGGGACCAAAAGGATCCTGCCTCTCTGTAGTCGTCTTGGCCACTTGGTTTGTTGAATAGTTCGTGCGGAGCTCTGTTATCAAGATGCCAGGGAATCAGTAGCCAGAACCAAAAATATATTCAACCTTAGGATAGTTAGTTAAATTAGATTACTTTAAATTAAACTACCTTAGATTAAGACTACCTTAGATTACGTTAGAATTACCTTAGATTACTTTTGAAATTTAGTTTATCTGCTTAAAATTAAAAACAAAAGGCATACCCATTGTATGACCCAAACCCGATCTAGACCAGGGCCGTTGTTATTCGTACCTGATCCAGACGCAATAATCTCTAAAGCACGCAAGGAAGCGCGAATCAGAAATCAAATGGCGTTACACGTTACTTTAGCAGAAAATACAAAACCCTCGATTGAAGGTCGAGGAGGACCAATCATATTTCTAGAGATTCAAGGACACTCGTTCAAGTTAAAACATTACATCATCCAGCTCATCCAAAATAGCTGTCAGTTTCATGGACTACCGAATGACGATCTTAATTCTCACCTTGATAAATTCATATCTCTTTTGAACTCCTACAAACAGCCAGGGATAGGACAAGATATAGTCTGGCTATACTTGTTTCCCTAATCTCTCACTCATCATGCTCAAACATGGTTCGAAGGACTGGAAAAAGATTCCATCACGTCATGGACGGAGATGGCTACTAAATTCCTAACCAAATATTTCCCTCCTTCTAAACAAACCAAACTAAAGAATGACATCATTAACTTCAAACAAAGTTATAATGAATCTCTTTACACTGCATGGGAGCGATTCAAAACCCTGCTAAAGAAATGCCCTAATCACCAGCTAGAACGGTCAGCTCAAATCTATACCTTCTACAATGGTCTTACGGTAAATCATAGGATGACGATCGATCCAGCAGCTCAAGGAAATCTGATGTACCAAACCGCAGATGAAGCATGGGAATTGCTCGAGAATATGACAATGCATCATCATGACTGGAACAGTGGTGAAACAACTTCATCATCTACCCCACTCTTGGAGCTAATGATCAGTTTACTCAGTTCATTCAAGGACAACAACAGCTAAATCAGAGAACTGCAGCCAGACAAGATCAGACGATGGTACTAATGAGAAATCAATTGGCTCTGCTCAAAATCCTGGAGACGCAGCTCGGACAGTTATCACAACGCCTTGAAACCCGACCCCAGGGAAGGTTACCCAGTAATACTATCCAAAATTCCCACATAGAGGAAGCAAAGCAAATGGATTCCGTGATTCCAGAGGAAGACTACGGAGAAGGTCAGCTAGGCTCAAGAACAAATCAACGTATACTCAGAAGTTGACCCCTGTAACTCCAGTTCGTGTACCCTATCCTGGAAGGCTACAGGAGGAACCATCCAAGCTTGATTCTTTCAAACTTGATGGGAGATTCCTGGAGACTATGTCTAAAGTTCCCAACCAGAAGAGATACATCCGAAGGCTTCTCTCTACAAAGGAGAGGATACCAGAGTCTAACAAAATTCCCCTGAGTGAAGAATGCTCTGCATTACTCAGAAACTCTCTACCACCAAAGCTAGGAGATACGGGCCGATTCGTTTTCCCATGTTCAATCTACCAATCTGGAACCATTCATGTGCTAGTAGATTTAGGAGCAAGTATCAACCTAATCCCCTACTCTCTCTATAAGAGATTAGAGTTAGGAGACTTATCGCCAACTAAAATGACAATCCAACTTGCTGATCACACAATTCAATATCCCAAGGGCATAGTTGAGAACGTCTTGGTAAAAGTCGACAAATTCTTGTATCCTACGAATTTCGTAGTAATGGATATTAAGGAAGACCTACACACACCAGTAGTGTTAGGAAGACCTTTCATGAATACCGCTAGGACTGTTATTGATGTGTACAATTAAACCTTGATCTTGCAATCACATGGGGAGAGCGTTACCTTCAAAATTGACCGACCAACGGATCTTTTTGGACAGGCAGAGATGTTTGCTATTTCCACCAGACGGATCACTTCCGATAATGAGTCTTCACCACCAGCTGATGATATCGAGATGGGAGTCAAATCACAGTCTGTAGACGACCCAGAAATGGAAGAAGAGGATCCTAGCGAAGAAATAGACAAAGAGGAGGAATCTGAAGAGGAAGAGGAAATGGAAGACGTAAAAGAAACTGTGATAATACCCTCTCTAAGCGTTAAGTGTCACGAAGAATTAATGAGGCCTGAGACGGAAGATCACAGTTTAATCATTCGTTTCAAGAAGAAGACTGCCAAGGTTAAGGTTAAGGATATAGAAATTGACCCTGCAAGTGTCAAAGTGGAGAATCAGAATATTGAAGAAACCCGTTCATCAAATGCATCCTCAGAAGAACACTATACCGATGATGACGAGGAAGAGCAACATTAAGACATTCTGGATAACTCACACTCTCCAACCGAACCAGATCAAGGGGAGTCGGACTCTTCTTCAGATCGGATTCTGGTCATATCTACACACGCAGACATAATAACCTTCATCAATGATACCGGTGAATTTGAAGATATTCTCGAGGCCATCCGTAAATCAACAATTGATTTCACGCTATACTTAACAGAACGAATTATGGCTATCCGAGAGGAATACCACCTCTATCTCCAAAGAGAAGACGATTATGTTGAAATCCTAGAAGAACGCATTCAAGACTTTATCAATATGCTTCACGATCATATCTACCAAGAAGAAAGGCAACGAGAGCACAATTCAGTGGTTCACACTATTCTTGAGACAAGATTCTGTCTAGATTAGAAGATCATTTACTCTAAGGTTTACAATGTCTTAGACGGATCTACACTTCCGTTCTCAGCAAACCAACGAGCACTACTGACTCTCATCCGGAAGCACATGGATCTTTCCACCGGACGCCCAACTTACCACTCTGATTTGCAAATGATCGAGGATATTCACAGCTTTTTCATTCTCCTGGAAAGAGATAATTTCGAAAGCACACCAGACATACTAGTGATTTACGTAACAATTGATCACCATGCTGATCTGATTATCAAAGAGTTACGAGACGCAGTTACAGAGGAAGTAAGGTTCAACAATCCGTTCTCATCTTGAACCAGATCGCGTCAACATTGCCACCTATGTTACCAAGCAGATATCACGTATCTTCCACGAATCCACAGATCCAAGTTTCACATTCAAAGCCAGATGTCGGGAGATATACTCAAAGACGGTGACATTAATGCTCGGGTCAGGATTGCTGTTCACTTATTTTCAGCTTCGCCTTTTAACAAATCTGTGCAAAGCTACAAACTCTTACTCTAGAGATCACCATTCTAAAGATTTCGAGATTCTAAAGATACAGTTTCTAACATTGTTTGAAGACCTCTGAAATGAGCATCCCATCAGAGAAACAATCACCACCAGCACTGCTTCTATGATTGACATTCATGGGTCAACCAGCAGAGCCGTGGATCATATTCTCATCGGACTTCAAGACTTATCACGATCCGAAACTGCGCACTACTTATCTTTCAGAAGATCTTCCAAAGAAGTACCGGATCTTCTACCACTATTGGTCTGACACTTTCTCAGGATTTACCCACCAAGACTCACATTCCCTCGAGAAGACCAAGATTACAACCATTAGCGAGGAATGTTTGCTTTCTAAGGCATCACTACGGCCGAGCCAACGACCTTAAAAAAAGCGCTTCTCGGGAGGCAACCCGTGTAATAAAGTAGAGTAGAAGAATAAAGTATGACAAATGATCGATAAAAGATGCAAGGATTGAAAGCCAGCCAGTATCATCACAAGCAACATCTGCTAGTGGTACTTCTTTCTTCCCGCTACTAGCTCAAAATTTAAACTATGCCACATCCTAGCTTATCACTAAGTGTGGGATCCCAACCCACTTAAATACTAGACAAATACTCCCAAATCTTCAACTAAAACTCCTAAGGGTGGGATACACTAGGAACATTGAGGACAATCTTTGTCTAAGTGTGGGATGTTGGTATAATCTTTTTATGCTATATTAAAATAACCCATTATGAAGATTCTAAGTTCTTAAGCCAAATTTCAAAATTTTTAACAAGAGAAAGCCTTTTCAAAAAAGTATTTTTGAAAACCCAAAACGTTTGTAAATAAAAGTAAGGCTTAAGAAGGGTGGAAGTCTTGTTAGGTTGAACCAAATCTCTAATAGAGCATTGCATGACTAAGGCATTATCGACCTAAATTGATTATGGTGATGCACCCCAAATAAGACCAGCATTCATCTTTAATGCTTCACTGTTTTCCGTTGAGAGTGCCGATGTCTGTGCTCAGAATCAGAACTTGCTTTAGATCTACATTTCCAAAGTAGCGGAACGTGAGTCGGTTATAATCAGAAGAGCTAGTCATTTGTCAAAAATAAGTCTTTCACACCTCCACTACTTCTACTCCACCACCACATTCACATCATCTTCACTATTACTCAAAAAATCCAGAATATGAGATTCCTTTCGAAAACCCAATGTTATAAACCTCTCAAGTATCATGGCAAAGGTCTTGAAAAAAGTTTACCGACAAAAAGTTTCTCGAGATGAAATCTAAAAAAAAAAAAAAATTTGAGTTCTGAAAAAGGGAGCAGAACTTATAAAGAGAAACGCCGAAGAAGAACTTGACCGAAAATGATTATCAAAAGTTCAAAGGTGCTTCTCAAACATTTCAGCACTTCTATCTATCCGAAAAAAAGTCTGCATAAAGACTACATTACCCTTTTTCTCACCCCTCAAAAACAACTTCACTACCACTCCAAAATTCCTTTCCATCATTGACAAATGACCTAGAAGCTAAGATTACTACTGTTCTCACATTAGTAGCAAGGATTTGAGTCTTTATCAAGCCTATGACGATGGGTGCAGCATGACTGGCTATGAGTGAATTCATTTCTTAGATCTATAGGGAACCCTAAACACTTGTGTGATTTGAGTGACCCGTGAAAGCTAGCCTATGTCATGTAACCTCCTCGCATGCTTGCAGAGATAGTTTCAATCATAACATAGATGACTCACCTTATCTTTCGCTCTTATAATAAAAATCAAACCACTTAGGCTATTAGAAGAGAAAATCTGAAAAGATTTCTTAAGGTAAAATGAGAGTTTGCTTGAGGACAAGCAAAGTCTAAGTGTGGGATATTTGATATCGGCTAAAAAGTCACGATTTCACCCCGATATTAAAGGCCAAAAACAAGAAAGATTCGAACTTTGTCTGCAAAATACCCACTTCGTTAGTTAGAATTGAAGGACAAGTAATTACAAAGACGGTGCAAAAAGAATCTAGAGAATCGGAGCTAAAATGAAGATTCTAGAGCGAAAACGGTGAAAGACAAGAAATCAAGTTACGATCCAGGGAACACGGCCTGCCAAACGGCCTACCTGGCTCAAACATGAAATGTCCCGTTCTTATTGGTTAAAAACGTTCCATATTAATTGATTTCGTTGCGAGGTTTTGACCTCTATATGAGACGTTTTTCAAAGACTGCATTCATTTTAAAATAAACCATAACCTTTATTTCATCAATAAAGGTTTAAAAAGCTTTACGTAGATTATCAAATAATGATAATCTAAAATATCATATTTACATACGACCATTACATAATGGTTTACAATACAAATATGTTACAACGAAATAAGTTTCTTGAATGCAGTTTTTACACAATATCATACAAGCATGGACTCCAAATCTCGTCCTTATTTAAGTATGCGACAGCGGAAGCTCTTAATAATCACCTGAGAATAAACATGCTTAAAACGTCAACAAAAATGTTGGTGAGTTATAGGTTTAACCTATATATTATCAAATCATAATAATAGACCACAAGATTTCATATTTCAATATACATCCCATATATAGAGAAAAAATTCATTCATATGGTGAACACCTGGTAACCGACATTAACAAGATGCATATAAGAATATCCCCTATCATTCCGGGAAATCCTTCGGACATGATAAAAACGAATTCGAAGTACTAAAGCATCCGGTACTTTGGATTGGGTTCGTTAGGCCCAATATATCTATCTTTAGGATTCGTGTCAATTAGTAGATCGGTTTACTAATTCTTAGGCTACCAAGCAAAAGGGGCATATTCGGCTTCGATCATTCACCCATATAATGTAGTTTCAATTACTTGTGTCTATTTCTTAAAACATTTATAAAACTGCATGTATTCTCATCCCAAAATATTAGATTTTAAAAGTGGGACTATAACTCACTTTCACAGATTTTTACTTCGTCGGAAAGTAAGACTTGGCCACTAGTCGATTCACGAACCTATAACAAATATGTACATATATATCAAAGTATGTTCAAAATATATTTACAACACTTTTAATACATTTTGATGTTTTAAGTTTATTAAGTCAGCTGTCCTCGTTAGTAACCTACAACTAGTTGTCCACAGTTAGATGTATAGAAATAAATCGATATATATTATCTTGAATCAATCCACAACCCAGTGTATATACGTCTCAGGCTAGATCACAACTCAAAGTATATATATTTTTGGAATCAACCTCAACCCTGTATAGCTAACTCCAACATTACTGCATATAGAGTGTCTATGGTTGTTCCAAATAATATATATACATGGGTCGATATGATATGTCAAAACATTTGCATACGTGTCTATGGTATCCCAAGATTACATAATATATTAGAATACATGAATAATACAATATAAGTTAGCTAGGATATGATTTGTATAGAATTGTTAATATTTCCCGTAGCTACAAAAATCAAAAAATATCCAATCTTGTTTTACCCATAACTTCTTCATTTTAAATCCGTTTTGAGTGAATCAAATTGCTATGGTTTCATATTGAATTCTATTTTATGAATCTAAACAGAAAAAGTATAGGTTTATAGTCGGAAATATAAGTTACAAGTCATTTTTGTATAAGTTACAAGTCATTTTTGTAAGAGGTAGTCATTTCAGTCGAAAGAACGACGTTTTGATGACCATTTTGAAAAACATACTTTCACTTTGAGTTTAACCATGATTTTTGGATATAGTTTCATGTTCATAAGAAAAATCATTTTCCCAGAATAACAACTTTTAAATCAAAGTTTATCATAGTTTTTAATTATCAAACCCAAAACAGCCCGCGGTGTTACTACGACGGCGTATGTCCAGTTTTATGGTGTTTTTCGTGTTTCCAGGTTTTAAATCATTAAGTTAGCATATCATATAGATATAGAACATGTGTTTAGTTGATTTTAAAAGTCAAGTTATAAGGATTAACTTTTGTTTGCGAACAAGTTTAGAATTAACTAAACTATGTTCTAGTGATTTCAAGTTTAAACCTTCGAATAAGATAGCTTTATATGTATGAATCAAATGATGTTATGAACATCATTACTACCTCAAGTTTTGTGGATAAACCTACAGGAAAAGAGACAAATGGATCTAGCTTCAAAGGATCTTGGATGGCTTGAAAATGTTCTTGAAGTAGAATCATGACACGAAAACAAGTTCAAGTAAGATTTCTACTCGAAATAAGGTTGTTATAGTTATAGAAATTGAATCAAAGTTTGAATATGAGTATTACCTTATATTAGAAAGATATCTTACTGTAAATAAAAAAGATTTCTTGAGGTTGGATGATCACTCTACAAGATTGGAAGTAAGCTAGCAAACTTGGAAGTATTCTTGATTTTATGAAACTAGAACTTGTAGAATTTATGAAGAACAATTAGAACTTGAAGATAGAACTTGAGAGAGATCAATTAGATGAAGAAAATTGAAGAATGAAAGTGTTTGTAGGTGTTTTTATTCGTTGGTGTATGGATTAGATATAAAGGATATGTAATTTTGTTTTCATGTAAATAAGTCATGAATGATTACTCATATTTTTGTAATTTTATGAGATATTTCATGCTAGTTGCCAAATGATGGTTCCCACATGTTTTAGGTGACTCACATGGGCTGCTAAGAGCTGATCATTGGAGTGTATATACCAATAGTACATACATCTAAAAGCTGTGTATTGTACGAGTACGAATACGGGTGCATACGAGTAGAATTGTTGATGAAACTGAACGAGGATGTAATTGTAAGCATTTTTGTTAAGTAGAAGTATTTTGATAAGTGTCTTGAATTCTTTCAAAAGTGTATGAATACATATTAAAACACTACATGTATATACATTTTAACTGAGTCGTTAAGTCATCGTTAGTCGTTACATGTAAGTGTTGTTTTGAAACCTTTAGGTTAACGATCTTGTTAAATGTTGTTAACCCAATGTTTATAATATCAAATGAGATTTTAAATTATTATATTATCATTATAATATGATTTATGAATATCTCTTAATATGATATATATATACATTAAATGTCGTTACAACGATAATCGTTACATATATGTCTCGTTTCAAAATCATTAAGTTAGTAGTCTTTGCTTTTACATATGTAGTTCATTGTTAATATACTTAATGATATGTTTACTTATCATAATATCAAGTTAACTATATATATATATATCCATATATATGTCATCATATAGTTTTTACAAGTTTTAACGTTCGTGAATCACCGGTCAACTTGGGTGGTCAATTGTCTATATGAAACCTATTTCAATTAATCAAGTCTTAACAAGTTTGATTGCTTAACATGTTGGATACACTTAATCATGTAAATAACAATTTCATTTAATATATATATAAACATGGAAAATTTCGGGTCACTACAGTACCTACCTATTAAATAAATTTCGTCCCGAAATTTTAAGCAATTGGAGGTGTTGACGTATCTTCTAGAAATAAATGAGGGTATTTCTTCTTCATCTGATCTTCTCGTTCCCAGGTGAACTCGGGTCCTCTACGAGCATTCCATCGAACCTTAATAATTGGTATCTTGTTTTGCTTAAGTCTTTTAACCTCACGATCCATTATTTCGACGGGTTCTTCGATGAATTGAAGTTTTTCGTTGATTTTGTCACACCCCCCAAAATGGACCAGGGGTAATTGTGACCAATCATATCATAACACAGTTGTATAAACGAGAACAACTCTATATGAGACTTTTTAAATAAAACCTTTGTTAATAAAACAGCGGAAGCATTAATACATGTTTACATTATTATTAAAACATAAAATAAATGTTTATGAACTAAAATATAATATGCGATATGGACTCCATGCAAGCATCAAATCTATCATCACAAAGTTGTAAACAACTAGCTCAATCATCACCTGAGACAAAACATGCTTAAAGTGTCAACCAAAAAAGGTTGAGTGAAATTCACAGGTTTATAAATAATATCCAAAGTTTTAGACCACAAGATTTAGTTTAAAGTTGATTGATATAGAAATATCAATCTAAAAGTGTTGCTGCAGTTTGTAATATCGCTACTAAACAATTTACCCTATGACACCATGTACTGTCAGTGTCGTAGAATCATTATTATGTAACCAAAGACCAACGGTCGAATGGTTAGAGACATTACTCTCAATAGGCCTACTCACAATAATTAAGTTTGCATTTAAATGTAGCAATTGACAATATTACAGTAGGGATTTAGCATGAATCAAAGCATGACAGCATAGTTAACAATTTAGTACTCGTGTCTAAGCGTAAAACAGTTATAAAGCAAGCATGTGTCTCACCCCAAAAGTTGTAAAACAGTTATGAAACAGTAAAAAGTGGGGCTATGAAGTTCACCTTAGTAGCACAAAAGAGTATTCCACGAAAGAATTGAACGGAAGGACGTGACCGAGATCTCAACCTAGAGATAGAACGTATGATCAGACATTGCCTAACAGACAATAGTATATAGTACTATATTGATAGTAATGGTTCACTAAAGAATTTCCATTTTCGGAAGGTTATTATTTATGGAAAGTTTCCACTTATAGTAATTTTCCAATTTTAGAAAGTTTGGGTTAATCTTTAGCAAGACGTTGTATAATTTTACTCAAACTTCATTGCTATCAAATAAGTCAGGAATGACCAGATGTAACCGGCGGCCCAGGACTCTTGACCAGAATCTAAGTCATGGCATTCGAGATCCACAAGCTTACCCATAAATGGCAACCTAGACATCATTCACTTACGACCGTGAGTAGCGATGAAGTTCACATGAATTGTACATTATCTTTGATTAACCTTCACTTTAGGTTTATATGTTATTATATATGTTATATTATATTTATTAATGTATTAACAATTTGATTATCTTATATTATATACTATAAGTTATTATTATTAAATTAGTATAGTTATAAAATAAATGTTTATTAATAATGTATTGTTATTAACTTACATTATAAGCATTATACTTTATTATATAGTATACTCAGTTATTAACCGTAAGTTAAAATAATAATATTAATTTAGTATATGTAATATACTTATGTTAATCAAAAATCATACTAATATATGTTAATTCGAATATTAATTCATTAAATATTATATTTATAATTTTTATAAACTTAGTTAATTATACAATTCAGTAGGATATTTTATAAAAATAATTTTATCAAGTTTTTGTATTTATTTCCCACTTTTCTTTATATATATACTCGGTTTATATTAATCAAATTTAATTAGGTAATAAATATTAAATCGACCTAAATAAATAATTTTATATTTTTTACAAGTTCTATATTATGTAAAAATATTATAAAAATTATTAAATAAAATTTTATATCAAAATATTATTTATTTAATGTTTTCTAATTATTTAACCATTGTAATCGGCCTATAATTAAATAAATAGGGAAAATAATTTAAAATTAATTTTTATATTTTTTTAAAGTATCTAGTAATGCTACTAATCATATAAAAATTTTATAAAAATATTGAATACACGTTTCTATTTATTTTGTATTTTCTTTATTATTTCTCTCGGTTTAGAATAATGCAAAAGTAAATTATTTTTAAACACTAATCTTCCCATTTATTTAATTTTTATAATTTTTTCTTGTTTATAAAAGTATAATAATCTCAAAAAAAATTATAATTATTTTTATTACTGTCTAATATTTTATTACAAATTTTATATTGTTTTTATGTTTAAATACTACATAATTCGTATTTAATTATAAATAATATTCCATAAATTATCAAAATTATTTTTATACATCATAATACTTATAATACTAATTATAACATGTAAAAATAATTTATATATATTAAATTCGAATTTTTAAAGGATATATAAAAAAATAAAAGCAATTCGATAAAAAATATAGAAAATACCTCAAGTACTTTCCCAAGTTTGTGAGAGAGTTTTTCCAAAGATTTGATACAAGTTTTTATGAAATGGAAGTGGGTATTTATAGGAAAAAAATGGTTGATGAAAAGAAAAAATATAAATAAAATAAAGGTGCCAATTTTGACAAAAAATAAAAACATGTTAAAAATGTTTTTAATAAGTTTTTGTTTTTGAAAATATTTAGTCAAAATTCATGGGCTCATTATTTAATTTATAAAAAAATCTCTTTTTTTTGTAAGCTAAAAATATATATATAATGATTAAAATAACTTATCATTTAATTAATAATTATGTTTCATATAGTTTTAAATATAATACGCATTAATATTAATATTAACTAAAGTTATTTTATATAATTAGTGTAAACTTTAGTTAATAAAAAGTGTCGACTAAAAATAAATATTTGATCAATGTCGAATTTAATTATATATTACGTATGGATAACAGCCCTATAGGCAATCACTATGTACTTTATTACTAAATTGCCCAAGACTTCTGGTGGCAATGATACTATTTGGGTCATAGTGGATCGCCTTACTAAATCTGCACACTTTTTACCGATCAAGGAAACTGATAAGATGGAGAAATTGTCACAACTTTACATCAAAGAGATTGTCTCATGACATGGAGTCCCTATTTCTATCATTTCTGATCGCGATAGTCGATTCACTTCTAGATTCTGAAAAACTTTACAATCTGCTCTTGGAACTAAACTCGACATGAGTACCGCTTATCATCCGCAAACTGATGGCCAAAGTGAATGAACCATTCAAACATTTGAAGATATGCTTCGTGCTTGTGTTATCGACTTCGGCAAAGGTTGGGACAGACATCTGCCCTTGGCTGAATTTTCTTACAACAACAGTTACCAATCAAGTATTAAGGTTGCACCTTTTGAAGCCTTATACGGACGAAAATGTAGATCACCCCTATGTTGGGATGAACTAGAGGACAGACAATTGACTGGTCCTGAAATCATACATGAAACTACCGAAAAGATCGTACAGATTAAGAAACGATTGGAAACTTCCTGCAGCCGACAGAAGAGCTATGCTGATAAACGTCGAAAGGATTTGGAATTCCAAGTTGGTGATAAAGTCATGTTGAAAGTATCCCCTTGGAAAGGCGTCATTCGTTTTGGTAAACGAAGCAAACTAAGTCCGCGTTTTGTTGGACCTTTCAAGATTACTGAGAGAATTGGTCCCGTGGCGTATCGATTAGAACTACCTGCTGAGCTTAGTAGAGTACATGACGTATTTCACATCTCGAACCTAAAAAAGTGTCTTGCTGATGACCCACTTGTTATTCCTTTGGATGATCTCCGCATTGATGATAAAATGCACTTCATCGAAGAACCTATTGAAGTTATGGATCGTGAGATTAAACGCTTGAGACAAAGCAACATTCCCATTGTTAAGATCCGTTGGAATTCACGACGTGGCCCCGAGTATACCTGGGAACGTGAAGACCAAATGAAACAGAAATATCCCCACCTCTTCTCAACCGCCGATGCATCCGAGAAGTCTACTTGAAACTTCGGGACGAAGTTTTCTTTAACGGGGAGGTACTATAACAACCCTCACATTTTCATACTTGAATTGACTAATTTGCCTATAGGGTTGTTATCCATACGTAATATATAATTAAATTCGACGTTGATCAAATATTTATTTTTAGTCGACACGTTCTGTTAACTAAAGTTTACACTAATTATATAAAATAACTTTAGTTAATATTAATGCGTATTATATTTAAAACTATATGTAACATAATTATTAATTAAATGATAAGTTATTTTAATCATTATATATATTTTTAGCTTATAAAAAAATAAAAATAAAAAAATAAGATTTTTTTATAAATTAAATAATGAGCCCATGAATTTTGACTAAATATTTTCAAAAACAAAAACTTATTAAAAACATTTTTAACATGTTTTTATTATTTTGTCAAAATTGACACCTTTATTTTATTATTTTTTTTTCTTTTCACCAACCATTTTTTTTACCTATAAATACATGGCTCCTCATTCATTTTTTTTGCCAAACACAAAAACTTAAGTTATTCTCTCAAAACCTTGAAGAAAATTTGAGGTACTTTCTATTTTTATTAAATTTTTTCAATATTGTCATTTATATTTATATTTATTATATATTCTTTGTAAAATTCGAAATTAATTATGTTTATATGTTATAATTAGTATTATAAGTGTTATGATGCATAAAAATAATTTTTATAATTTATGGAATATTATTTATAATTAAATACGAATTATGTAGTGTTTAAACGTAAAAACAATGTAAAATTCGTAATAAATACTTTTAACCAAAAATAAAATATATATAATTTTTTTCTGAGTTTTTAAAACTTATATAGATCTGAAAAAATTATAAAAATAATTACTTGGGTCGAATTGGTATTTATTATATAATTAAACTCTATTATTATGTAATTCAAAGGTAAATTAAGAATAAATATAAAATAATAAAAAATATTTTTTTTAAATATTTTTCTATAGGTTATTAGACTGATAGAAACTTATAAAAATTATAAAAATAATTATTTAGATTTATTTAGTAATTATGTAGAATTAAAATTGTTTTGTGAATACATTAAGGGTAAAAACAAAAATAAATACAAAAATATAATAAAAACATTTTCTTAAATTTTTCTACTAATCTATATAATTAACTAAGACTATGAAAATTATGTATGTAATTTTTAGATATTTAATTTATTATTTAGACATTTTTGAATAATGTTCGATTAATAAAACACTATTATTTTTGAAGTAATTTAGGTATTTATTTAAAGGTAATTATATTTAATATATATAAGACATACTAAGGTATAATAACTAAATATTAAATAATACTTAGGTTATATTATCACATATATAATTATTAAGTACATTAATAATTCGTTGTGTGTATACACCTAAAGTGAAGGTTAATCAAAGATAATGTATAATTCATGTAAACTTCATCGCTACTCACGGTCGTAAGTGAATGATGTCTAGGTTGCCATTTATGGGTAAGCTTGTGGATCTCGAATGCCATGACTTAGATTTTGGTCAAGAGTCCTGGGCCCCCGGTTACATCTAGTCATTCCTGACTTATTTTATAGCAACGAAGTTTGAGTAAAGTTGTACAACGTCTTGCTAAAGATTAACCCGAACTTTCTAAAATTGGAAAATTACTATAAGTGGAAACTTTCCATAAATAGTAACCTTCCGAGAATGGAAATTCTTTAGTGAACCATTACTATCAATATAGTACTATATACTATTGTCTGTTAGGCAATGTCTGATCATACGTTCTATCTCTAGGTTGAGATCTCGGTCACGTCCTTCAGTTCAATTCTTTCATGGAATACTCTTTTGTGCTACTAAGGTGAACTTCATAGCCCCACTTTTTACGGTTTCATAAATGTTTTATAACTTTTGGGATGAGACACATGCTTGCTTTATAACTGTTTTACGCTTAGACACAAGTACTAAATTGTTAACTATGCTGTCATGCTTTGATTCATGCTAAATCCCTACCGTAATATCGTCAATTGCTACGTTTAAATGCAAACTTAATTATTGTGAGTAGGCCTATTGAGATTAACGCCTCTAACCATTCGACCGTTGGTCTTTGGTTACATAATAATGATTTCACGACACTGACCGTACAAGGTGTCATAGGGTAAATAGTTTAGTAGCGATATTACAAACTGCAGCAACACTTTTAGATTGATATATCTATATTGATCAACTTTAAACTAAATCTTGCGGTCTAAAACCTTGGATATTATTTATAAACCTATGAATTTCACTCAACCTTTTTGGTTGACACTTTGTTTTGTCTCAGGTGATGATTGAGCTAGCTGCTACTTGCTACTAGATGATTGATGTATGCTTTGCTGCTTGCATGAAGTCCATCATTCATATTTATCATTTGTTTAAGACATTTTCCATTTACTGTACTCTTATGATGTAAAACTTTGAATAATGCTTCCGCTGTTTATTTAATAAATAAAACGTCTCATTTAGAGTCGTTCTCGCTTATACAACTGTGTTATGATATGATTGGTCACAATTACCCCTGGTCCATTTTGGGGGTGTGTGTTGCTACATTTTGTAATATCGCTACTAAACAAGTTTACCCTATGACACCTTGTACTGTCAGTGTCGTGGAATCATTATTATGTAACCAAAGACCAACGGTCGAATGGTTAGAGACGTTACTCTCAATAGGCCTACTCACAATAATTAAGTTTGCATTTAAACGTAGCAATTGACGATATTACGGTAGGAATTTAGCATGAATCAAAGCATGACAGCATAGTTAACAATTTAGTACTTGTGTCTAAGTGTAAAACGGTTAAAAAGCAAGCATGTGTCTCACCCCAAAAGTTATAAATAGTTAAGTAAACAGTAAAAGTGGGGCTATGAAAATCACCTTAGTAGCACAAAAGAGTATTCCACGAAAGAATTAAACGGAAGGACGTGACCGAGATCTCAACCTAGATATAGAACGTATGATCAGACATTGCCTAACAGACAATAGTATATAGTACTATATTGATAGTAATGGTTCACTAAAGAATTTCCATTTTCGGAAGGTTACTATTTATGGAAAGTTTCCACTTATAGTAATTTTCCAATTTTAGAAAGTTCGGGTTAATCTTTAGCAAGACGTTGTACAACTTTACTCAAACTTCGTTGCTATCAAATAAGTCAGGAATGACCAGATGTAACCAGGGGCCCAGGACTCTTGACCAGAATCTAAGTCATGGCATTCGAGATCCACAAGCTTACCCATAAATGGCAACCTAGACATCATTCACTTACGACCGTGAGTAGCGATGAAGTTCACATGAATTGTACATTATCTTTAATTAACCTTCACTTTAGGTTTATATGTTATTATATATGTTATATTATATTTATTAATGTATTAACAATTTGATTATCTTATATTATATACTATAAGTTATTATTATTAAATTAGTATAGTTATAAAATAAGTGTTTATTAATAATATATTGTTATTAACTTACATTATAAGCATTATACTTTATTATATAGTATACTTAGTTATTAACCGTAAGTTATAATAATAATATTAATTTAGTATATGTAATATACTTATGTTAATCGAAAATCATACTAACATATGTTAATTCGAATATTAATTCATTAAATATTATATTTATAATTTTTATAAACTTAGTTAATTATACAATTCAGTAGGATATTTTATAAAAATAATTTTATCAAGTTTTTGTATTTATTTCCCACTTTTCTTTATATATATACTCGGTTTATAATAATCAAATTTAATTAGGTAATAAATATTAAATCGACCTAAATAAATAATTTTATATTTTTTACAGGTTCTATATTATGTAAAAATGTTATAAAAATTATTAAATCAAATTTTGTATCAAAATATTATTTATTTAATGTTTTCTAATTATTTAACCATTGTAATCGGCCTATAATTAAATAAATAGGAAAAATAATATAAAATTAATTTTTATATTTTTCTAAAGTATCTAGTGATGCTACTAATCATATAAAAATTTTATAAAAATATTTAATACACGTTTGTAATTATTTTGTATTTTCTTTATTATTACTCTTGGTTTAGAATAATGCAAAAGTAAATTCTTTTTAAATACTAATCATCCTATTTATTTAATTTTTATAATTTTTGCTTGTTTATAAAAGTATAATAATCTAAAAAAAAATTTATAATTATTTTTATTACTCTTTAATATTTTATTACGAATTTTATATTTTTTTTTATGTTTAAATATAACATAATTCGTATTTAATTATAAATAATATTCCATAAATTATCAAAATTATTTTTATACATCATAATGCTTAAAATACTAATTATAACATGTAAACATAATTTATATATATTAAATTTGAATTTTTAAAGAATATACAAAAAAATAAAAGCAATTCGATAAAAAATATAGAAAATACCTCAAGTACTTTCCCAAGTTTGTGAGAGAGTTTTTTCAAAGATTTGATACAAGTTTTTATGAAATGGAAGTGGGTATTTATAGGAAAAAAATGGTTGGTGAAAAGAAAAAATATAAATAAAATAAAGGTGCCAATTTTGACAAAAAATAAAAACATGTTAAAAATGTTTTTAATAAGTTTTTATTTTAGAAAATATTTAGTCAAAATTCATGGGCTCATTATTTAATTTATAAAAAAATCTCTTTTTTTATAAGCTAAAAATATATATATAATGATTAAAATAACTTATCATTTAATTAATAATTATGTTTCATATAGTTTTAAATATAATACGCATTAATATTAATATTAACTAAAGTTATTTTATATAATTAGTGTAAACTTTAGTTAACAAAAAGTGTCGACTAAAAATAAATATTTGATCAATGTCAAATTTAATTATATATTACGTATGGATAACAACCCTATAGTCAAATTAGTCAATTCAGGTATGGAAATATGAGGGTTGTTATAGTACCTACCCGTTAAAAGAAATTTCGTCCCGAAATTTAGTTGTTGCCATTAATCGGTGTTGTTCGTACATAGACGACGATATTTACATTTTATTTGGTTTTCACGTTCCCAGGTATGCTCGGGGCCTTGCGTGAATTCCAACTGATAGAATATTATTCTGTTTCAAGAATTAAAATCATACAAACCATAATTTCTACAAGTTCTTCTACGAAGTGCATTTTATTATTAATGCGGAGATCATTCAAAATGATGATGTTATACAAGTCATTTCAGTAAATTGGATATATAAAATGTGTTATGAATAATATCGAGCTTATTTAAACCTTGAGCGTTTATGCCACCACGCTAAGGTAGACAAAATAGAGAGGAGTTCATGAAAATCATAGTCATGAAATTTGATAGAGATTGTCATTCTTTACAACAAGAATGATGAATATGAGTTGAAAATATTGTTTTATCAACATTGGGTAATATGGATAAAACGATTCGATTATAGGAAGAGTATAAATGAAGTTATCTTAAAAGTTTGAAATAAGAAAATATCAGTTTGCCTTAACTTTTGACATAATTAAAGGTGATTTCCGGAAATCAAGGGATTTAAAGGAAATCTTTATAATCTGTATAAGATTTGATTCTCCGGTAATTTAAGGAAATTAAAATTGCCTTGATTGTTGTGTCTAGAATTTTTCTATAAATTAGCTTCTTCTGTTTCGTTATCTTCACCACTTCTATACTTTCTTTCTCGATTCATACTTCCAAAGATTGTGAAAATGCTCCATCCAGTTCTTATCCTGGATATTTTTCTGACTATCGTTTCTATCATTCTTCTTTTTCATTTACCCCCAGAGGAATCTGTTTACTTCTACAATTACCTTGGGGTTATAGTGTTTTTAATTCTCCCGTGTCTTTATGTTGCTATACGCATTGATATACACGGTTTGTAATTTCCGTGTTGTTATCGGGCTTTATATTTTCTCTTATATGTCAGAGCTCTATGCTCTTGTTTTTCCTTCCCGACTTCAAGTCAAGCGAATAATGGTCTAGAATTCGTAGGTATGGAGTTTCGAATGATCATAATATACAAAGCAGAAGGAAAGGTAATAGCACGATTTGATTTGTCAAATTACTAGAATTACTAAGGATAGAACTATCAAGAATATATGTTCTTGATATGTTCAGAGGTTAAGTAGAATGTAAAAGTCATGTAACATGGCAAATGATGATTATAAAGTCTATGAATCATCATCTTCCATTAAAAATTTAGCATGACTTACTGTAATATAATCACGTTGGCCTGACATCATTATATTATACTAACTCGTGCTTCAATTCCCAACACTACCTCAAATCATTCAAAATTTAAACTTGTATGTTATAGAAATATAGAAACTAAAACAGTTTCCTTTATTATGTAACACAGATAGTGCGAAGTGATAAATAATTTCGGACAAGAATAGTTATGAAGGTATCTTCAGAAATATAGAGGATATTTATAACGAAAGATATGATGATATCTTATAATTTTCCAAGATTCGATAATGAGGAAAATTCTTCTGTAAGGATTTAGAATGCGTAAGGAGATCTTATGTGGTTTTCATCAGAATTCGAATCATCTAGATTCTTTGATTACAGGTTTAGTCCTTGTGATTTGTCCATGGTCTCCTTCATGGTTAGCTCAATCCATTTTTCAGTTCTAAATCTGAGCTTTTTCAATATGTCATTCTTTATCATCAAACTTTTGGCCATTAAGACCACCTATAGCTTTTGCTGCTTCGTCAGCATTCTCAAGGTTAACGAATCTGAATCATTGATTATCAATCCGAGGTGTTTTCAAGAATTTTGAATTTGAAGTGTTTAAGCATAGGATGTAACCATCAATGGTTCTAATTTTGGTGGTTTGACGTGATAATTCATCACAAAATACGAATGAATATATATATGAATTTAGTAATCTTTAGGAAGATAACACCTGCTAAAGCTTTACTTGGATTCTGATATGTCAAAATTAGAATATGTAATTGAATTTGTACGAAAATGGTTGTTCTTTAATGAACGGATACATATATCTTGTGAACGTAAGTAGTATAGTTACTGATTATTGAATTAGAATTGAAGAATGTACAATGCAACATATTAATGTGAGATATAAATATTTCTCGGGTATTACCTACCCGTTAAAATATTTTCACAATTAACCGTTTGTACAAAAGAACTTTAATTACAATCTTTATGGAGATATACGTTCATATATGTATTCTTCAAATATAATATAGATTTAATGAGTTAATATAATATTAAAATCATTTGATTTGCGGTTGGAACAAGAATAAATAATCTTCAAAACTTGAGAGATTACATAATCGTCGCGGAATATTTCTTTAATGGAGTTATGAATCAATACTTCATCTTTCATTGTTATTGATATACCTCGGTATATGATGTTGGTGCTCGTGGAATTCTTGTGAAATTCACATGACACGAATAATGTTTTCTAAAAAGTTTCGTGTACATCGAAAATGGAAGTGTAAAATCAAACATGTATTTGAATAATACACTTGATTTATTATGAAATGGAGTTTATTGTGCTGAAGCAGTGATAGTGTATGGACAAAATTCATATCTTAGCACATCTGTTACTGTAGACTTGCCTGACATATGCCGTAAATTCCTCTGTAGTCTATGAAATCTTTAGTACTATATATATAGATATTCTATGTAGTCAGAATATCATCCGACATCCGAAAGTCATTTCATACCGAAAAACCCTTTACTCAATAGTACGAACTGGAAGTCGTCACTAGTTCAAGTTCCTCGGAACCTGACAGCTATTCCGACATGGATGTTCACCTAAACTCCCGAAAGTAGCGTCACCAAAATGATTCAACCAATCAGCCATCCCCAATTCATCTGATGGGTTCGTGGCCTCCTCAATCATTGGAGACAAGAAGAAGGTGATCCTTTCCATCCACCACATTCTCCTTTTGGCAAAGAACCTGAAGCACTTACCGACGAACCAGTCCGAAACACCATTTACACCCTCATTTTTCCGAATATCTCACCACGATTACATTCTATCTAAAATTCTAAACCTTATTCATTCATTCATTCCGACCGACAATAATCCTGGAATAATAGAAGAAGTCAACGAACTTCACGCTCGAGTAATTAATTTGGAGAATATGGTGCAAAATTTACCAGCTTCAGCAACATCACCGGCACCAACAGTACCATCAATAACAGCACCAATACCATCAACAATCCATGCCTCAATATCTCATTTTGTACCTCGAGTATAATCATCGTTCTACGTATCGTTCTACATCAGTTATCTTCGTTCGACATGGCGATTATGTAATCTCTAATGTTTTAGAGATTATATATTCTTGTTCCAACGGTAAATCAAATGAGTTTAATATCATATTGACTCACTAAATCGATGGTTACATCTGAAGAAAATATATATGTAAATATATTTTCATAAAGATTGTAATTAAAAATTCTTTTGTACAAACTGTTAATGGTGAAAATATTTTAACGGGTAGGTAATACCCGAGGAATATTTAGACTTCACATTAATAAGTTACACTGTACATTCTTCGAATCTGATTCAACAGTCATTCACTATCCTACTTACATCCACCGATATACGTATCCGTTCACTGCAGAACAACCATTTTCATACAATTTCATATTTGGATTTAGGCTTATCAGAATCCAACAAGTGGCATAATGAAGAAAACATTGGACAAAATAAAATTTGATAGAGACAAACGAATTAACTAATTGAAATTTTGTTAGGAATCCACGCTAACTGTTCCTAGCTAACTTATTACATTTATCGCAATCTATTTATCATAATTTTATTTATTGTCATTTAATACGCACTTTAAATATCGAGACACGTATACAAGGTTTTGACATATCTTATCGACGCATCTATATATATTATTTGGAATAACCATAGACACTCTATATGCAGTAATGCGGGAGTTAGCTATATAGGGTTGAGGTTGATTCTACAATAATATATATAGTTTGAGTTGTGATCGAGTCTGAGACATGTACACGGGTCACAATACGTATTAATTAATTCGAATATTATATATTAAACTATATATGAATTATTGGACTGTTAACTGTGGACTATCGACTGTGGACTAATAATATGGGACAATTAAAATGGATTAAAATATTGATTATAACATATGAAATTAAACAATTCTTCAAGTTTGCCACTTGACTTTATCCTAAACATCCTTTGTATCTTGACGATCACAATCAGCGTTTAATCATCTAAAAACCTTCAATATTCTTGAAAACCCTTGGTTTGATAACCGATGACCCAGATCCGTTAACTTTGAAAATACTGATGAAGCAGCATGTTGTAGATGGTCTTAATGGCCAAAAGTTGATGATAAAGAATGGAGTATTGGAAACACTCAATAGAAAATTTAGTACCGAAAAGCGGATTATGCGAAACTATGAAGGAAGTCGTGAACAAATCACAAAGAATAAGTTTGACTTCAAAGAATCCAAATAATTCAATCCCTGCTGAAGTCTTTAGCAAATATCTTGCTCCTTACTCTAAACCCTTGTGGACAATAGTCTCCATCATCTTCTGATCATAGATATTCAAAGATATTATCATATCTTTCATTATAAATATCCTCGATATTTCTGAATATATTTTCATAACTAATCTTATCTGTAATCATTTATCTCTTTGAGCTATCAGTGTTACATCATATAAGAAACTATTAGTTTCTATATTCTGCGAACCTTCGAATTTAAAATATGAATGGTTTTTAGAGAAGTGTAGGGAATTGAAGCATGAGTTAGTATAATATAATGACACTTGGCCAACATGATTATATTACAGTAAGTCATGCTGAGAGTTCTATTGGAACATGATGATTCACAGATCATAACATCATCATGTGTCATGTTACAAAACTCTTTCATTCTGCTTAACTTCTGAACATATCAAGAAAATGTATTCTTGATGGTTCTATCTTCTGTGATGTTGATAAATTTGAAAATCAAATCGTGCTATTACGTTCTTTCTTGATTATAACATTAAATTCATTCGAAACTCCATACTTACAAATTCTGGACCATTACTAGCTTAGCTAGAGGCCGAGAGGAGAATAAAAAGTCAAAGAGCTCCAAGATATAAGAGAAAATATAAAGCCCGACAACAACACCGAAATTACAAACCGTGTATATCAATACGTATCGCAACGTAAAGACATGGGAGAATTAAAAACATTATAAGCCCAAGGTAATCATAGAAGTAAACAGATTCCTCTGGTGATAAATGAAAGAGAAGAATGACAGAAGCGATAGTCAGGAAAATACAAAGTATTAGAACTGGATTAAGCATTTCCAGAATCTTTTGGAAGTATGAATTGAGTAAAGGAACGGTGAAAAGAATGGAATGAAAGGGGTTGATTTATAACAAAATGTCAGACATAGTAATCGAGACAGATTACCGCATTCAATTATATAGGATACTAATTCCTTAATTACCGAAAAATCAAATCTTTTATAGATTTCGAAGATTATCTTTAAATTCCTTGAATTTCAAAAATCCACCGTGACTACGTCAAAAGTTAAATCTCTATCTCAATCTTTTGTGATTACTTCATTCGTACGCTTCACCTAATCGAATCGTTTTGTCTATATTAGTCAATAATGATAAAACTCCATTTATCAACTCATAATCGTTGTTAAAACATTTTTATTGTTAGCCATGATGACCACGATCAAATTTCGGGACGAAATTTCTTTAACGGGTAGGTACTGTGACGCCCCTGAAATTTCCGACCAAATTTAAACTTAATCTTAATATGAATTCAACATGATAAGCAAAGTCTGCAATATCGAGTCTCAAAATTTTTGAACAGTTTCTTGAAATCAATTGACTTTCGACTGTTCTCGACGATTCACGAACAACTATTTATAAATAGATACATATATATGTGTGTGTATATAAATGTGTATATAAATACTACTTGGAAATATATAAAATAATAGTAAATCTATTTGTTTAAAAATATATAATATATAATCATGTGATAAAACTTGTTATTTAAAACTGATTATATATAGAGAGAGTAAATGGAAAATGAATGATTTCGAGCCTAATTAGTAAACGTCAGTGACACTCGGTTGACGTTTCGTTAGTTTTAATATAGATCTAGTACAAGTTTATGAAGATTTAAAATAAAAGTTGAACAGTAAATCGATTTTGAAGATTTTAGGTTTGATAAAAATATTTTTACCTTTTTAAGATTAAATATTTGTACTCCTTACATATAAATCGGAACAGAAAATAAATAATTTTCGAACCTTTTTCATCAGGTTTCAAACAGGTAATGAGTGAAATAATAAAATATGTTTAATCTAAAAATATGAGATTTTTCTGAATTAAATTACACGTTAACTGTTTAGCAATGAACACGATACCCTTCTTATTAAAAACTGCCGGCAAAATAGTAATTAGATATTTTCTTTTCATCTCATCTATGCACGTTTTAATTTCCAATCATTATTATATTATTACTGTTAAATTAAATTATTGTTCCGTGACTTAATTCAACACAAAATGATAAGTGTATTACTTTACCATATCACTGTATTTGATTCCATTCTATTCCATTATCTTACTATAGTATAATATATACATATATCTCATTTTCCATATATATAGATGATACTCAGTTTTAATGATATGCATATACATTCATAAGACCATATCACCATCTTCTCCTGCAAACTCCACGACCACTACCATGTGAGCATCACCGGCGACCAATAACCACCACACTCCCTCGTGAAGTACCACCATGATAACCAAAACCCTCTCCCTCTCATCCTCTTCCTCTCCCTCTTCGCGAATAACCACCAAAAACTCGTTTTTCTATTTTCTGTTCGAACACAAAGAACACTACAACCATTCTTGTTTCATTAACAACCAACCCAACACTTCAGTTCCTGTTATTGTTATTCTGATCATTCACAATCCATTAACATTCCATTCGATCAAACTCTTAATCGAACGATCCAAGTCCTCTAACACCAGTTACCACCACCATTTTCACCACACACCATCATAAACGGCTACTATGCTTGCTTGTTTGCTGCTAATCTTATACCCAAATCACCAAACACCACCTTCATCAAAAGAACAACCATTTTCGCTATCATATTACTACTACTGTTGGATTTCGGTCATCGAACCCACCATAACCGTTACCATGTTCGATTTATATTTGGTGTTTCTGTTTTGATTTTTTTAACGCGAAGATAGTGGAAGATGAACACCACTGCTACAGATGCTAAAATGTTTCTGTTCTGTTCCAGTTCAAACCACAACCACCACCAAACACTCAACACCACCAAGATTATCACCTTTGTAGGTTATTTCATTTTCTGTTTCCATTTAACTCGCAAACTGGCTGATTCCCTACTACTACGCCTATTGTTTCTATTCTACTTCTGTTCGGTTTGAACCACACCCAAAACACCTCTTAATCAAACTGCTACTGATCAGCTTCGAACCTTCTTTCTGCTCCTTTCTTTTCTCTTTTCTTTCGAACCAGATTTCTTGTCCACTTCTCAAACTATGGTGATTGTTATGCGTTTCTGTTTCCATCACCAACTAAACAAAGATGATGGAAAAGGAGACAACCAATAACGATTTTGATGATAATAGAATAAAGGGAATGATGATACATATTGATACAAAAGGTGATGGGGACGTGTACCTTGGATTCTAATCCAACGACAACAGCCTTTTATTTTTATTTTTTACTATGAAAGTCTTGGATCGGGCCATTCATGCTTTAAATATAATCGCAAAAGGAACTAGTGTTGGGCTGCATCATAGTGGGACTTTTAGACTTGGATTTATTTGTTATAAATATACAAAACGGGCTATTGTGTTGGGTTTTATTTTGGGATATAGCAAAAACTCGTTTGGAGATTCATGTTACGCACAAGATGAAGTAAAATGATTATATTAAATGATGATGTGATAATGACGGGTTGGTTAAAACGAATAAACGAGAGCTATGATGATATAGTTATGATTATGCTAGATGATCACGGCGATGTTAGATGATACGATAACGAACTAGATGATGACGTGATGATCATTGGTGTATATAATAATAATGATGAACCAAAGACGTTTAGGTTGTTATCGGGTTAGCGGGACATCGCGGGTTCAAATCCGGACTTGGGCATTTTTTTTTTTTTGGGATACCTCTTTGAGGTAGTATTACTATTACCATTATTATTATTATTATTATTATTATTATTATTATTATTATTATTATTATTATTATTATTATTATTATTATTATTATTATTATTATTATTATTATTATTATTATTATTATTATTATTATTATTATTATTATTATTATTATTATTATTATTATTATTATTATTATTATTTTTATTATTATCATAAGTAATAATATTATTATTAGTGGTATTATTATCATTATAGCTATTAATATAAATATTAGTATCATTATTATTATTATTATTAGTAAAATCATTATTTTTATAGTTATTATCATTAGTATTCATTATTAATAAAAGAAATATTTTATTAAAAAGTATCATTTATATTAAAGGTATCACTTTTAACCCTATTATCATTATTATTATTTTTATCATTACTAATATTATTTTAGTATTATTATAATTTTAACAAACAAACGATATATATATATATATATATATATATATATATATATATATATATATATATATATATATATATATATATATATATATATATATATATATATAAATTTGTTTGATTATAATTATGTGTGTTAATATATATATAAATAATATAGGTTCGTGAATCCGAGATCAACCGTACACTTGTTCAATGATGTTATATGTATTTTTACTACAAAATACAGTATGGTGAGTTTCATTTGCTTCCTTTTATATATATTTTTGGGACTGAGAATACATGCGCTGTTTTTATAAATGTTTTACGAAATAGGCACAAGTACTAAAACTAATTCTATGTGGGTTTAAACCAGAAATATACTATACCCTTAGCTTGGTAACATTAAACTACTTGTCTATGTACGGTAAGCACGAATCCTAAAGATAGATCTATTGGGCCTGACAAACCCCATCCCGACTAAGGGATGCTTTAATACTTCGAGGTTATTTTAAACACACCTGATCTGGTGTACTTCAGAGGGTAAAACATGAACGTTAAGGCTTGTTACCGGGTGCCTACAACTTATAGAATACTTTTATACACTTGCGAGTGTACATATATTTATAAACGGAAATCTTGTGGTCTATTAATATAATGAAATGATTGTTATGATAAACCTATGAACTCACCAACCTTTTTGGTTGACACTTTTAAGCATGTTTATTCTCAGTTACGAATTAAGTCTTCCGCTGTGCATTTGCTCATTCTAAATATACTACTTGGAGTCGTTCAAGTCATATTTAGGTCAGTACCTCGCAATGGGACCAGATGTTGATGACTTCGTTCGGATGGATTAGGACGGGTCATTACAGGTGGTATCAGAGCAGGTTTTTGTAGAGAACCAGGATTGCATTTTATGTGTGCCTTATACAATTAGGTACCTTAGCAATGTAGGACTACAACTTCCTTTGACTATAGTGCCTTTAATTGTTGCCTTTAACTGTTAAATGCTACACTATACTTTAGAAACTTTACTTATCTTAGAATGCCGAGCCAATCTAAGAACTCTGCTCATTCTCCTAAGTACTATTCAATTCCGCCACCACATTTAAATGTGACACCGTTCTCAACATTCCTATGTCATTTATCATGGTTTTGTGTATTACATATGTATTACATGAAATATTATCCATGAATTTTTGAAACTCCTATATTTTTTACTATTCATACTCAAACGTATATAACTCCCTGTTATATCACGTACCTATATGCTTTATGCCTTTATGCATCAGTTTGCGAACCGAAAAATGTCATTGAGTTATCGAGAATCTCAAAGACATTATAATGTCATCACTACTCATATTCATTACTTTTATACCTTTTATTTCTAGTTATTGAATTTTCTTGACGGATGGCGTCTACAAAACTCTAGAATGGAAGGGTTTGGATTACCGATTTAAAGGATCCTATAGCTCAAGCCCCTAGACCTGAATAGGCCATTACGAATTGAAAGTCTTTAATCGAAAGATTATCAGATTACATACTTATCATATTATGATCTCGACACGTCATACTGCTATTATTGGATTATAGACACATCATATCTTATTATATCTTATCATATCTATCTTAATAAACTTTGTCTAACACTTTTCCTGAATTTTCTCCGTAAATTACGGAAATCTTTTTGCTATATATACGTATATCAAGAAGACAAATATATCATTCAATATTCAACACTCATCTCATAACAAAAACCCTTATTCCGATCAGATAATATGGATTTCTCACTTGATTCCTCGAACTCCTCGAGCTCCAATGGCAGCGTAACCGGAATGAACCAACCAATTAGTCATCATCTATTTTGGATGAATTGGGGATGGGTTCGTAGTAAACTTAATCAATGGAGACAAGAAGAAGGTGATCCCTTCCACCAACCGAATTCACCTCTTGGTGAAGAACCTGAAACACTTACCGGCGAACCCGTTCGGAACACTATTTTCACCCTCATTTCCAGGGTATCCAGTCATGAATATATAATATCCAAAATTCTAGATCTTATTCATCCACTTGTCCGAACCACCAATCACCCCGGAATAATAGAAGAAGTCAATGAGCTTCGCGCTCGAGTGGTGGCTCTGGAGAATATGGTGCGAAACCTACGAGCACCAGCAGCAGCACCAGCAACATAACCAGCATCACCACCAGTACTAACAGCATCACCACCAACAGCATCAGCTTCACCAACAACAAACACCATAATCTGTACCTCGGATATCAACATCATGCGCCCCATAGATACCAAGGAATATTAGTAATAATGAGTTAAGATGTATTGACTCATTCTTCCTGAAAATTATATATGTATACTTTATATATATATATATATATATATATATATATATATATATATATATATATATATATATATATATATATATATATATATATATATATATATATATATATGGTTTGGAACAATAATAAATCTTTTCGTATTAAGCTATTACGTGTGAATCTTAACTAGTATGTACTACTTGGTTAATTCATATCACTAATATGCTATGATGTACATCCCTCGTTAATGACTTAACAATCGTTAATCACTGCTTCATCACAATAAACTCCATTTCATAATAAACTAAGTGTATTATTCAAATACATGTTTGGTTTTACACTTTCATTTTCGATGTACTCAAAACTCTTTAGAAAACATCATTCGTGCCTTGTGAATTTCACAAGAATTCCACGAGCATCAACATCATATACCGAGGTATATCAATAACAATGAACGATGGAGTATTGATTCATAACTTCATTAAAGAAAGATTCTGCGATGATTATGTAATCTCTCAAGTTTTGAAGATTATTTATTCTCGCTTCAACCGCAAATCAAATGAGTTTAATAGTATATTAACTCATTAAATCTATATTATACGTGAAGAATACATATATGAACGTATATCTTCATAAAGATTGTAATTAAAAATCCTTTTGTACAAACTGTTAATTGTGAAAATATTTTAACGGGTAGGTAAAACCCGAGAAATATTTATATCTCACATTAATATCTTACATTGTACATTCTTCAAATTCTGATTCAATAATATCTTACATTCTTCAAATTAATATCTTACATTAATATCTTACATTGTACATTCTTCAAATTCTGATTCAATAATTAGTAACTATACTACTTACATCCACATATGTATCCGTTCACTGAAGAACAACCATTTTCATACAAATTTAATTACCTATTCTGATTTGGACATATCGGAATCCAAGTAAAGCTTTAGCAAGTGTAATCTTCCTAAAGATCACTACATTCATGAATTATATTCATTCGTATTCTATGATGAATTATCACATCAAACCACCAAAATTATCGTTCATTACTTTTGAAATCAACAACGCTTATTCATCAACCATTAGATCCGTTGACGATTACAATCAGCGTTTAATCATCTAAAAACGAAATTTCTTAAAACCATCTCGGATTGATAACCGATGAATCAAATATGGCTGCATTAAATGCAGAGGAAACAGCAAAATTGTAGATGGTCTCAATGGCCAAAAGTTTGATAATAAAGAATGGTACGTTGGAAAAGCTCAAAAGAAAATTTGGAACTGAAAAACGAATTGAGCTAACCATGGAGGAGACCAAGGACAAATACAAGGACCAAACCCTATATTCAAAGAATCCAGGTAATTCTGGATCTGATGAAATCTTTAGAGAATATCTTGCTCCGAAGTTATGTTAAAAGTTTGCGGAAAATTTTTCTTCATCAACCTTCGAACTTAGAAATTCCAAAATGTCGTTACAAATATCCTCTATATTTCTGAAGATATTTTCATAACGATTCTTGTCCACAATTAAGTATCTCTTTGCGATATCTTTATAAATGAAACTATTTTAGTTTCTATATTCAGTAAAATTCAAGTTTAAATTATAAATGTTTTGAAGAAATGTTGGAAATTTAAGCATGAGTTAGTATAATATAATGACGTCAGGCCAACGTGATTATATTACAGTAAGTCATGCTAAATTTTTAATGGAAGATGATGATTCATATACTTTATAATCATCATTTTCCATGTTACACGACTCTTACGTTCTACTTAATCTCTGAACATATCAAGAACATATATTCTTAATAGTTCTATCCTCAGTAATTCTGGTAATTTACCAAATCAAATCGTGATATTACGCTTAGAACATTAGGTTCATTCGAAACTTCATACCTACAAATTTTGGACCATTACTCGCTTAACTTAGAGTCGAGAGCAGAATAAAAAGGTAAAGAGCTCCGACATATAAGGGAAAATACAAAGCCCGATAACAACACGGAAATTACAAATCGTGTATATCAATGCGTATAGCAACATAAAGACACGGGAGAATTAAAAACACTATAACCCCAAGAGCATAGTAGAAGTAAACAGATTCCTCTGGTGGTAAAAGAAAAAGAAGCATGACTGCATATATGGTCAATATAATAACAAGTATCAATACGGGATTGAGCATATTAACAAATCTTTTGGAAGTATGAATCTAGGAAGAAAGTATAGAAGTGGTGAAGATAATGAAATGGAAGAAGCTAATTTATAGCAAAATTTCCAAACACAGTAATCGAGGCAATTCACCACATTTAATCAAAGAAATCCCAAAATTGATGGGTTGGTTTATGATGGTAGTGAATGATGGCGTTGTAGGGTGATGATCGAAGTGTATAACGGTATGGTTCGACCATTAGTAAGGAGACGAGTTCGATGATGAGTTAGTTGGGAAGGGGATTTGAGTAGTAGAGGAGAGAAGTTGCAGTTTTATTATGTTATTTCAACAAAACAAGAAGTAATGTTTCATGCATATGTATATATTATATATATATTATATATATAATAATGGATGTGAAACTAGTGATGAAAAGAAACAACAATAACAGTAACCTGAAGTGTCTTGATTCAATTCACTAATTGATTACCTAAAGATATTACTATAATAATGAATATGGTAGTGATCCTAAATTAAACGTGTGAAATAAAAAAAAATATTAATAGTTGAGCCGTCTTCCATTATTGTTTAGGTTCTCCATCACGGACCGGATATATCGTGTCCATTGCTAAACAGTTAATGTATAAAAGTGTTCCTAAAAATTCCAAATTTTTAGATTAAATATATTTAATTATTTCACTCATTACCTGTTTGAAATTTGATCAAAAAGGTTCCATAATTATTTCTTTTCTACTCCAATTTATATGTACGGAGTACAAAACTTAGATTAAAAAGGTAAAAAAAAATATTTATCAAAACTACTATCTTTTTAAATCAAATTTTGGATTGCTTTTATTTTAAATCTTCATACATATATATTAGACCTATTTTAAAATAATTAAACGTCAACTGAAAGTTACAGACATTTACTATTTAAGTTCAAAATTAATTATATTTAATATACACTATGTATATAAATAAACTGTTTAAATAACAAAATTTACTACGTACATAAATATATTTTAAATAATTAAATTAAATGTTACAATATACAAGAAATATACATATAAAATAATAGTTTTTATTACAATGTATTTTATTGTACATATTTATTTATAACAATAAATGTATATAATAGTTTATTAATGTTGATGCTATTATATATAATATACATATATTTATATATACATATATTTATATATCCACATATTTACAAGCAATGGTTTGTGAATCATCGGGAGCAGTGGAAGGTACCTTAGCAATGTAGGACTACAACTTCCTTTGACTATAGTGCCTTTAATTTTTGCCTTTAGCTGTTAAATGCTACACTATACTTTAGAAACTTTACTTATCTTAGAATGCCGAGCCAATCTAAGAACTCTGCTCATTCTCCTAAGTACTATTCAATTCCGTCACAACATTTAAATGCGACACCGTTCTCAACATTCCTATGTCATTTATCATGGTTTTGTGTATTACATATGTATTACATGAAATATTATCCATGAATTTTTGAAACTCCTATATTTGTTACTATTCATACTCAAACGTATATAACTCCCTGTTATATCACGTACCTATATGCTTTATGCCTTTATGCATCAGTTTGCGAACCGAAAAATGTCATTGAGTTATCAAGAATCTTAAAGACATTATAATGTCATCACTACTCATATTCATTACTTTTATACCTTTTATTTCTCGTTATTGAATTTTCTTGACGGATGGCGTCTACGAAACTCTAGAATGGAAGGGTTTGGATTACCGATTTAAAGGATCCTATACCTCAAGCCCCTAGACCTGAATAGGCCATTACGAATTGAAAGTCTTTAATTGAAAGATTATCAGATTACATACTTATCATTTTATGATCTCGACACGTCATACTGCTATTATTGGATTATAGACACATCATATCTTATTATATCTTATCATATCTATCTTAATAAACTTTGTCTAACACTTTTCCTAAATTTCCTCCATAAATTACGGAAATCTTTTTGCTATATATATACGTATATTAAGAAGACAAATATATCATTCAATATTCAACACTCATCTCATAACAAAAACCCTTATTCCGATCAGATAATATGGATTTCTCACTTGATTCCTCGAACTCCTCGAGCTCCAATGGCAGCGTAACCGGAATGAACCAACCAATTAGTCATCATCTATTTTTGATGAATTGGGGATGGGTTCGTAGTAAACTTAATCAATGGAGACAAGAAGAAGGTGATCCCTTCCACCAACCGAATTCACCTCTTGGTGATGAACCTGAAGCACTTACCGGCGAACCCGTTCGGAACACTATTTTCACCCTCATTTCCAAGGTATCCAGTCACGAATATATAATATCTAAAATTCTAGATCTTATTCATCCACTTGTCCGAACCACCAATCACCCCGGAATAATAGAAGAAGTCAATGAGCTTCGCGCTCGAGTGGTGGCTCTGGAGAAAATGGTGCGAAACCTACGAGCACCAGCAGCAGCACCAGCAGCATAACCAGCATCACCACCAGTACCAACAGCATCACCACCAACAGCATCAGCTTCACCAACAACAAACACCATAATCTGTACCTCGGATATCAACATCATACGCCCCATAGATACCAAGGAATATTAGTAATAATGAGTTAAGATGTATTGACTCATTCTTCCTGAAAATTATATATGTATACTTTTTTTATATATATATATATATATATATATATATATATATATATATATATATATATATATATATATATATATATATATATATGGTTTGGATCAATAATAAATCTTTTCGTATTAAGCTATTACGTGTGAATCTTAACTAGTATGTACTACTTGGCTAATTCATATCACTAATATGCTATGATGTACATCCCTCGTTAATGACTTAACAATCGTTAATCACTGCTTCATCACAATAAACTCCATTTCATAATAAACTAAGTGTATTATTCAAATACATGTTTGGTTTTACACTTTCATTTTCGATGTACTCAAAACTCTTTAGAAAACATCATTCGTGCCTTGTGAATTTCACAAGAATTCCACGAGCATCAACATCATATACCGAGGTATATCAATAACAATGAACGATGGAGTATTGATTCATAACTTCATTAAAGAAAGATTCTGCGATGATTATGTAATCTCTCAAGTTTTGAAGATTATTTATTCTCGCTTCAACCGCAAATCAAATGAGTTTAATAGTATATTAACTCATTAAATCTATATTATACGTGAAGAATACATATATGAACGTATATCTTCATAAAGATTGTAATTAAAAATCCTTTTGTACAAACTGTTAATTGTGAAAATATTTTAACGGGTAGGTAAAACCCGAGAAATATTTATATCTCACATTAATATCTTACATTGTACATTCTTCAAATTCTGATTCAATAATTAGTAACTATACTACTTACATCCACATATGTATCCATTCACTGAAGAACAACCATTTTCATACAAATTTAATTACCTATTCTGATTTGGACATATCGGAATCCAAGTAAAGCTTTAGCAAGTGTAATCTTCCTAAAGATCACTACATTCATGAATTATATTCATTCGTATTCTATGATGAATTATCACATCAAACCACCAAAATTATCGTTCATTACTTTTGAAATCAACAACGCTTATTCATCAACCATTAGATCCGTTGACGATTACAATCAGCGTTTAATCATCTAAAAACGAAATTTCTTAAAACCATCTCGGATTGATAACCGATGAATCAAATATGGCTGCATTAAATGCAGAGGAAACAGCAAAATTGTAGATGGTCTCAATGGCCAAAAGTTTGATAATAAAGAATGGTACGTTGGAAAAGCTCAAAAGAAAATTTGGAACTGAAAAACGAATTGAGCTAACCATGGAGGAGACCAAGGACAAATACAAGGACCAAACCCTATATTCAAAGAATCCAGGTAATTCTGGATCTGATGAAATCTTTAGAGAATATCTTGCTCCGAAGTTATGTTAAAAGTTTACGGAAAATTTTTCTTCATCAACCTTCGAACTTAGAAATTCCAAAATGTCGTTACAAATATCCTCTATATTTCTGAAGATATTTTCATAACGATTCTTGTCCACAATTAAGTATCTCTTTGCGATATCTTTATAAATGAAACTATTTTAGTTTCTATATTCAGTAAAATTCAAGTTTAAATTATAAATGTTTTGAAGAAATGTTGGAAATTTAAGCATGAGTTAGTATAATATAATGACGTCAGGCCAACGTGATTATATTACAGTAAGTCATGCTAAATTTTTAATGGAAGATGATGATTCATATACTTTATAATCATCATTTTCCATGTTACACGACTCTTACGTTCTACTTAATCTCTGAACATATCAAGAACATATATTCTTAATAGTTCTATCCTCAGTAATTCTGGTAATTTACCAAATCAAATCGTGATATTACGCTTAGAACATTAGGTTCATTCGAAACTTCATACCTACAAATTTTGGACCATTACTCGCTTAACTTAGAGTCGAGAGCAGAATAAAAAGGTAAAGAGCTCCGACATATAAGGGAAAATACAAAGCCCGATAACAACACGGAAATTACAAATCGTGTATATCAATGCGTATAGCAACATAAAGACACGGGAGAATTAAAAACACTATAACCTCAAGAGCATAGTAGAAGTAAACAGATTCCTCTGGTGGTAAAAGAAAAAGAAGCATGACTGCATATATGGTCAATATAATAACAAGTATCAATACGGGATTGAGCATATTAACAAATCTTTTGGAAGTATGAATCTAGGAAGAAAGTATAGAAGTGGTAAAGATAATGAAATGGAAGAAGCTAATTTATAGCAAAATTTCCAAACACAGTAATCGAGGCAATTCACCACATTTAATCAAAGAAATCCCAAAATTGATGGGTTGGTTTATGATGGTAGTGAATGATGGCGTTGTAGGGTGATGATCGAAGTGTATAACGGTATGGTTCGGCCATTAGTAAGGAGACGGGTTCGATGATGAGTTAGTTGGGAAGGGGATTTGAGTAGTAGAGGAGAGAAGTTGCAGTTTTATTATGTTATTTCAACAAAACAAGAAGTAATGTTTCATGCATATGTATATATTATATATATATTATATATATAATAATGGATGTGAAACTAGTGATGAAAAGAAACAACAATAACAGTAACCTGAAGTGTCTTGATTCAATTCACTAATTGATTACCTAAAGATATTACTATAATAATGAATATGGTAGTGATCCTAAATTAAACGTGTGAAATAAAAAAAATATTAATAGTTGAGCCGTCTTCCATTATTGTTTAGGTTCTCCATCACGGACCGGATATATCGTGTCCATTGCTAAACAGTTAACGTATAAAAGTGTTCTTAAAAATTCCAAATTTTTAGATTAAATATATTTAATTATTTCACTCATTACCTGTTTGAAATCTGATCAAAAAGGTTCCATAATTATTTCTTTTCTACTCCAATTTATATGTACGGAGTACAAAACTTAGATTAAAAAGGTAAAAAAAAATATTTATCAAAACTACTATCTTTTTAAATCAAATTTTGGATTGCTTTTATTTTAAATCTTCATACATATATATTAGACCTATTTTAAAATAATTAAACGTCAACTGAAAGTTACAGACATTTACTATTTAAGTTCAAAATTAATTATATTTAATATACACTATGTATATAAATAAACTGTTTAAATAACAAAATTTACTACGTACATAAATATATTTTAAATAATTAAATTAAATGTTACAATATACAAGAAATATACATATAAAATAATAGTTTTTATTACAATGTATTTTATTGTACATATTTATTTATAACAATAAATGTATATAATAGTTTATTAATGTTGATGCTATTATATATAATATACATATATTTATATATACATATATTTATATATCCACATATTTACAAGCAATGGTTCGTGAATCATCGGGAGCAGTGGAAGGTACCTTAGCAATGTAGGACTACAACTTCCTTTGACTATAGTGCCTTTAATTGTTGCCTTTAACTGTTAAATGCTACACTATACTTTAGAAACTTTACTTATCTTAGAATGCCGAGCCAATCTAAGAACTCTGCTCATTCTCCTAAGTACTATTCAATTCCGTCACAACATTTAAATGCGACACCGTTCTCAACATTCCTATGTCATTTATCATGGTTTTGTGTATTACATATGTATTACATGAAATATTATCCATGAATTTTTGAAACTCCTATATTTGTTACTATTCATACTCAAACGTATATAACTCCCGTTATATCACGTACCTATATGCTTTATGCCTTTATGCATCAGTTTGCGAACCGAAAAATGTCATTGAGTTATCAAGAATCTTAAAGACATTATAATGTCATCACTACTCATATTCATTACTTTTATACCTTTTATTTCTCGTTATTGAATTTTCTTGACGGATGGCGTCTACGAAACTCTAGAATGGAAGGGTTTGGATTACCGATTTAAAGGATCCTATACCTCAAGCCCCTAGACCTGAATAGGCCATTACGAATTGAAAGTCTTTAATTGAAAGATTATCAGATTACATACTTATCATTTTATGATCTCGACACGTCATACTGCTATTATTGGATTATAGACACATCATATCTTATTATATCTTATCATATCTATCTTAATAAACTTTGTCTAACACTTTTCCTGAATTTCCTCCATAAATTACGGAAATATTTTTGCTATATATATACGTATATTAAGAAGACAAATATATCATTCAATATTCAACACTCATCTCATAACAAAAACCCTTATTCCGATCAGATAATATGGATTTCTCACTTGATTCCTCGAACTCCTCGAGCTCCAATGGCAGCGTAACCGGAATGAACCAACCAATTAGTCATCATCTATTTTTGATGAATTGGGGATGGGTTCGTAGTAAACTTAATCAATGGAGACAAGAAGAAGGTGATCCCTTCCACCAACCGAATTCACCTCTTGGTGATGAACCTGAAGCACTTACCGGCGAACCCGTTCGGAACACTATTTTCACCCTCATTTCCAAGGTATCCAGTCACGAATATATAATATCTAAAATTCTAGATCTTATTCATCCACTTGTCCGAACCACCAATCACCCCGGAATAATAGAAGAAGTCAATGAGCTTCGCGCTCGAGTGGTGGCTCTGGAGAATATGGTGCGAAACCTACTAGCACCAGCAGCAGCACCAGCAGCATAACCAGCATCACCACCAGTACCAACAGCATCACCACCAACAGCATCAGCTTCACCAACAACAAACACCATAATCTGTACCTCGGATATCAACATCATACGCCCCATAGATACCAAGGAATATTAGTAATAATGAGTTAAGATGTATTGACTCATTCTTCCTGAAAATTATATATGTATACTTTATATATATATATATATATATATATATATATATATATATATATATATATATATATATATATATATATATATATATATATATATATTTATATATATATATATATATATATATATATGGTTTGGAACAATAATAAATCTTTTCGTATTAAGCTATTACGTGTGAATCTTAACTAGTATGTACTACTTGGCTAATTCATATCACTAATATGCTATGATGTACATCCCTCGTTAATGACTTAACAATCGTTAATCACTGCTTCATCACAATAAACTCCATTTCATAATAAACTAAGTGTATTATTCAAATACATGTTTGGTTTTACACTTTCATTTTCGATGTACTCAAAACTCTTTAGAAAACATCATTCGTGCCTTGTGAATTTCACAAGAATTCCACGAGCATCAACATCATATACCGAGGTATATCAATAACAATGAACGATGGAGTATTGATTCATAACTTCATTAAAGAAAGATTTTGCGATGATTATGTAATCTCTCAAGTTTTGAAGATTATTTATTCTCGCTTCAACCGCAAATCAAATGAGTTTAATAGTATATTAACTCATTAAATCTATATTATACGTGAAGAATACATATATGAACGTATATCTTCATAAAGATTGTAATTAAAAATCCTTTTGTACAAACTGTTAATTGTGAAAATATTTTAACGGGTAGGTAAAACCCGAGAAATATTTATATCTCACATTAATATCTTACATTGTACATTCTTCAAATTCTGATTCAATAATTAGTAACTATACTACTTACATCCACATATGTATCCGTTCACTGAAGAACAACCATTTTCATACAAATTTAATTACCTATTCTGATTTGGACATATCGGAATCCAAGTAAAGCTTTAGCAAGTGTAATCTTCCTAAAGATCACTACATTCATGAATTATATTCATTCGTATTCTATGATGAATTATCACATCAAACCACCAAAATTATCGTTCATTACTTTTGAAATCAACAACGCTTATTCATCAACCATTAGATCCGTTGACGATTACAATCAGCGTTTAATCATCTAAAAACGAAATTTCTTAAAACCATCTCGGATTGATAACCGATGAATCAAATATGGCTGCATTAAATGCAGAGGAAACAGCAAAATTGTAGATGGTCTCAATGGCCAAAAGTTTGATAATAAAGAATGGTACGTTGGAAAAGCTCAAAAGAAAATTTGGAACTGAAAAACGAATTGAGCTAACCATGGAGGAGACCAAGGACAAATATAAGGACCAAACCCTATATTCAAAGAATCCAGGTAATTCTGGATCTGATGAAATCTTTAGAGAATATCTTGCTCCGAAGTTATGTTAAAAGTTTGCGAAAAAAATTTCTTCATCAACCTTCGAACTTAGAAATTCCAAAATGTCGTTATAAATATCCTCTATATTTCTGAATATATTTTCATAACGATTCTTGTCCACAATTAAGTATCTCTTTGCGATATCTTTATAAATGAAACTATTTTAGTTTCTATATTCAGTAAAATTCAAGTTTAAATTATAAATGTTTTGTAGAAATGTCGGAAATTGAAGCATGAGTTAGTATAATATAATGACGTCAGGCCAACGTGATTATATTACAGTAAGTCATGCTAAATTTTTAATGGAAGATGATGATTCATATACTTTATAATCATCATTTGCCATGTTACACGACTCTTACATTCTACTTAATCTCTGAACATATCAAGAACATATATTCTTAATAGTTCTATCCTCAGTAATTCTGGTAATTTACCAAATCAAATCGTGATATTACGCTTAGAACATTAGGTTCATTCGAAACTTCATACCTACAAATTTTGGACCATTACTCGCTTAACTTAGAGTCGAGAGCAGAATAAAAAGGTAAAGAGCTCCGACATATAAGGGAAAATACAAAGCCCGATAACAACACGGAAATTACAAATCGTGTATATCAATGCGTATAGCAACATAAAGACACGGGAGAATTAAAAACACTATAACCCCAAGAGCATAGTAGAAGTAAACAGATTCCTCTGGTGGTAAAAGAAAAAGAAGCATGACTGCATATATGGTCAATATAATAACAAGTATCAATACGGGATTGAGCATATTAACAAATCTTTTGGAAGTATGAATCTAGAAAGAAAGTATAGAAGTGGTGAAGATAATGAAACGGAAGAAGCTAATTTATAGCAAAATTTCCAAACACAGTAATCGAGGCAATTCACCGCATTTAATCAAAGAAATCCCAAAATTCCGTAAATACCGGAGAATAAAATCTTATAGATTACGAAGATTTCCTTTAATCCCTTGAATTCCGGAAATCAATCGTGACTACGTCAAAAGTTAAGGCAAACATTTAATTTACTCATTCACTCTTTTACGATAGCTTCGTTTATACTCTTCCTATAATCGAATCGTTTTATCCATATTATTCAATACTGATAAAACTTTATTCTTCAACCTATATTCATCATTACAATATTCTTGTTGTAAACAATGATGATCTCTATCAAACTTCATGACTATAATTTTTCATGAACTACTCTCTGTTTTGTCTACCCTAATATTGTGGCATAACCACTCAAGGTTTTAAATGAGCTCGATATTATTCATAACACATTTTATATATCCAATTTACTGAAATGACTTGTATAACATCATCATTTTGAATAATCTCCGCATTAATAATAAAATTCACTTCGTAGAAGAACTTGTAGAAATTATGGTTTGTATGATTTTAATTCTTGAAACAGAACAATATTCTATCCGTTGGAATTCACGCAAGGCCCCGAGCATACCTGGGAACGTGAAAACCAAATAAAACGTAGATATCCTCGTTTATGTACGAACAACGCCGATTGATGGCAACAACTAAATTTTGGGACGAAATTTCTTTTAACGGGTAGGTACTATAACAACCCTCATATTTCCATACTTGAATTGACTAATTTGCCTATAGGGTTGTTATCCATACGTAATATATAATTAAATCCGACGTTGATCAAATATTTATTTTTAGTCGACACTTTTTGTTAACTAAAGTTTACACTAATTATATAAAATAACTTTAGTTAATATTAATATTAATGCATATTATATTTAAAACTATATGTAACATAATTATTAATTAGATGATAAGTTATTTTAATCATTATATATATATTTTTAGCTTATAAAAAAAGATTTTTTATAAATTAAATAATGAACCCATGAATTTTGACTAAATATTTTCAAAAACAAAAAACTTATTAAAAACATTTTTAACATGTTTTTATTTTTTTTATCAAAATTGGCATCTTTATTTTATTTATATTTTTTTCTTTTCACCAACCATTTTTTCCCTATAAATACCTACTTCCATTTCATAAAAACTTATATCAAATCTTTGGAAAAACTCTCTTTAATAGTTATGAATCAATACTCCATCGTTCATTGTTATTGATATACCTCGGTATATGATGTTGATGCTCGTGGAATTCTTATGAAATTCACAAGGCACGAATGATGTTTTCTAAAGAGTTTTGAGTACATCGAAAATGAAAGTGTAAAACCAAACATGTATTTGAATAATACACTTAGTTTATTATGAAATGGAGTGTATTGTGATGAAGCAGTGATTAACGATTGTTAAGTCATTAACGAGGGATGTACATCATAGCATATTAGTGATATGAATTAACCAAGTAGTACATACTAGTTAAGATTCACACGTAATAGCTTAATACGAAAAGATTTATTATTGTTCCAAACCATATATATATATATATATATATATATATATATATATATATATATATATATATAAAGTATACATATATAATTTTCAGGAAGAATGAGTCAATACATCTTAACTCATTATTACTAATATTCCTTGGTATCTATGGGGCGTATGATGTTGATATCCGAGGTACAGATTATGGTGTTTGTTGTTGGTGAAGCTGATGCTGTTGGTGGTGATGCTGTTGGTACTGGTGGTGATGTTGGTTATGCTGCTGGTGCTGCTGCTGGTGCTCGTAGGTTTCGCACCATATTCTCCAGAGCCACCACTCGAGCGCGAAGCTCATTGACTTCTTCTATTATTCCAGGGTGATTGGTGGTTCGGACAAGTGGATGAATAAGATCTAGAATTTTAGATATTATATATTCGTGACTGGATACCCTGGAAATGAGGGTGAAAATAGTGTTCTGAACGGGTTCGCCGGTAAGTGCTTCAGGTTCTTCACCAAGAGGTGAATTCGGTTGGTGGAAGGGATCACCTTCTTCTTGTCTCCATTGATTAAGTTTACTACGAACCCATCCCTAATTCATCCAAAATAGATGATGACTAATTGGTTGGTTCATTTCGGTTATGCTGCCATTGGAGCTCGAGGAGTTCGGGGAATCAAGTGAGAAATCCATATTATCTGATCGGAATAAGGGTTTTTGTTATGAGATGAGTGTTGAATATTGAATGATATATTTATCTTCTTGATATACGTATATATAGCAAAAAGATTTCCGTAATTTACGGAGGAAATTCAGGAAAAGTGTTAGACAAAGTTTATTAAGATAGATATGATAAGATATAATAAGATATGATATGTCTATAATCCAATAATAGCAGTATGACGTGTCGAGATCATAAAATGATAAGCATGTAATCTGATATTCTTTCAATTAAAGACTTTCAATTCGTAATGGCCTATTCAGGTCTAGGGGCTTGAGCTATAGGATCCTTTAAATCGGTAATCCAAACCCTGCCATTCTAGAGTTTCGTAGACGCCATCCGTCAAGAAAATTCAATAACGAAAAATAAAAGGTATAAAAGTAATGAATATGAGTAGTGATGACATTATAATGTCTTTGAGATTCTCGATAACACAATGACATTTTTCGGTTCGTAAACTGATGCATAAAGGCATAAAGCATATAGGTACGTGATATAACAGGGAGTTATATACGTTTGAGTATGAATAGTAACAAATATAGGAGTTTCAAAAATTCATGGATAATATTTCATGTAATACATATGTAATACACAAAACCATGATAAATGATGAATTATCACATCAAACCACCGAAATTATTGTTCATTTCTTTTGAAATCAACAACGCCTATTCATCAACTATTAGATCCGTTGACGATTACAATCAGCGTTTAATCATCTAAAAACGAAATTTCTTGAAACCATCTCGGATTGATAACTGATGTTATGCGAGGTGTATACGAAATAGTTTATATTTTACTAGGAAAAACTATTAAATACGATACAATTTTACACAAGATATTTATTTATTTATAGAATGGATATACTTAAACCTTGCTACAACACTTATAGGCAGTGTACCTAATCGTAAAGTAGTGTAGTTTTTAGTAAGTCCGGTTCGTTCCACAGGGAAATCTTTAAACAAAGCTCAACGCTATATTAGTTTACTTTTATAAAAATACAAACATATATATAAGTAATATTATTATTATAAAGGGGGGTTTTTACCGTTTAATGACCGGTTTGTCGATTTTAAAACTTTAGTCGCAGTTAAAACCTAATGTAAAATATAAAATAAATACAAGACTTAAATTTAAAGCGTAAAGTAAATAACGATAATGAAATTGCGAATAATAAAAGTGCCATAAAATAAACTTGCGATAATTAAAAAGTACGATAAAAAATGCAATTAAATATAATAACAATAAAAAATGCGATAATTAGAAGTGCAATTAAATATAAAATAAAGGAAATTAAATATGAAATAAAAGAATTATGCTTATTTAAACTTCCGTAATCATGATGTTTGACGTGTTGATTTTAGTTTTATGCCCATGGGTTAATTGTCCTTTGTCCTGGATTATTTAATATGTCCGTCTGGTTTTTGTCCATAACAGTCCATCAGTCATAAATATAAAGTGCGAGTGTCCTCATCAAATTATTCTTATACCCGAAGTTAAATATTCCAACTAATTGGGGATTCGAATTGTAACAAGGTTTTAATACTTTGTTTAATGAATACACCAGGTTATCGACTGCGTGTAAACCAAGGTTTTACTACTTTGCTAACAATTACACCAATTACCCTTGAATGTAATTTCACCCCTGTTTTAATTATTCTAGTGGCTATTAATCCATTCCCGTGTCCGGTTAAATGAACGATTATTCGTACATATAAATACCCTGCCCATCGTGTTCGATCGAGTGTATATGGTAATTTATAGGGACGCCCAATTGTAAATCTTTATATTAACATTAACAAACTATCATTTAGTTAAACAAATATAAAGCCCATTAATAGCCCATAGTCTAATTTCTACAAGTGTCGTTCTTTTGTCCAAACCTCAATTATGGTACAAAGTCCAATTACCCAATTTTAGTAATTAGCCCAACATCATGATTACTTCGTTTTAAATAAGCATAATAATAACTTAGCTACGAGACATTAATGTAAAAAGGTTGAACATAACTTACAATGATTTAAAATAGCGTAGCGTTACACGGACAGAATTTCGATTTACACCTTTACAACATTCGCTAACATACCCTTATTATTAGAATTATAATTAAAATTAAAATTAAAATATAAATTATATATATATATATATCGTATATATGAGAGAAGAGAGAAAAATAGATATTTTTAAATGATCAGAATTCGGTTTGCTTTATAGGCAGAGTCGATTTTTGGGGCTCCGCGACTCGCGGCAAAATCCTCTTCAAACTCCGCGAGTCGCGGAGAATGAATTTACAGCTCACACCCTTGGAGTCTTTCTCTATCGACGGTTTTAATAATATATATATAATATATATATAATTAATATAATTAATTATATATTATATTATATTTATATACATAGTTAACTTGTAATTTTTAGTCCGTTGCGTCGAGCGTTAAGAGTTGACTCTGGTCCCGGTTCCGGATTTTCGAACGTCCTTGCGTACAATTTTATATTTTGTACTTTGCGTTTTGAATCTTGTACTCTTGTAATTTCGAGACGTTTCTTATCAATAATTGGAACCTTTTTGATTGTCTTTTGTACTTTTGAGCTTTTTGGTCGTTTGCGTCTTCAATTCGTCGAATCTGTCTTTTGTCTTCACCTTTTATTATTTAAACGAATATCACTTGTAAATAGAACAATTGCAACTAAAAGCTTGTCTTTCTTGAGGAATAATGCTATGAAATATATGTTCGTTTTTAGCATTATCAAATATTCCCACACTTGAGCGTTGCTTGTCCTCAAGCAATATTGTCTTGAAATACTAGAATCACTTCTTTATTCTTCACACTTTGTACATCAGTGATTTCTATACGGCGGTATAAACAATGGTAGTAACGATATGGTTTACAGTCCCACATGACTATAAAAATTTAGATCCATTAAGGAAATTGGATCTTTATGAAAACATTTGATCTTTTGAAAATTAAATCTAGTTTTTACCCTAGATAAGTTTTCCGGGATAACCCTTTACCGGTGTTTGCAAAATATTTTTGTGGGTTTGGTGGGTTTCAGAATTGAAAATTTTAGCTCAAAACTTGCTGTTTTGTGTCACCCACTTGCTAACCTTGTATTAGGAGAGCAACACGTCCAGTTTACTTGTTCCGTATATTACCTTTCGGTAAACTACCGTCCGGTTGTAAAGGAAAGCGTTGAACAAGCAACTGTTAAGGCAATGTCCCGTGACATGCTTTTGATTATGGTCTATAACGTGTCGGACGCAATTACTATCCTTGGTAGGAGCAATAGTAAAGCTCACCCTTATAATTTTTCGGTCTGGCACAAGGTCCTGTCTTTGACCACTATGCAACCACCGTTCTTACGGTTGACACCCGATTTAGTTCAGGTGTCCTAATGAATTTCAGGTGAATTCCTAGGATTTTACGTTCAATGGTAATGAACGCATTGAAAATAGGGTTTTCAGAAAACAAATCGGTTTGTAATTTTGATCAAAATATTTTCTCGTTTAAGCTCGAGTTTAGATATCATTGAATTCCATGAGTTTGTAATTCTCAATCTTTAAGGTCAATCTCTAGGATTGAGTAATATCAGTCTTAAAAGCTGATTTTTAATCTTTAAGGAGATTATCCTTTCTGGGGATCTGATTCATTAGTCTTATCAAGCTAATTTGCACGGTGCCCCCCCATTGTACAAGATAAATCCTTCTTATGGTTAGGATAAATCTGACCACTTGGCGACCCTGTTTAATGCTGAGGTCCGTGGATTTCCTGCTGATTTTAGTGATGACTTTTCTAGATTTTTCGTCAACCTACAGCTGGTCTGGACGACAACTTCATGACCTAAATCAAGAAGCGCGTGTCTTTTTCGGAAGACTTTACTTCCTTTTAATGATGGAATTGATTCATCGTGTAGATCCATCTCTTCTTTTCTTTCATCGGGTAAAACTGTTTAGTTTAGTCCAAAGCAAAAGTATTTTCAGTTATTTGTTACAGATATATGTGACATATGTTTAAAATAACTTGGTAAATTTTCCCACACTTGGCTTTTTATTTTTCTTTTTATCGTCCTCTATTCCATTTTAAATGAATTTTGACATTTTAGTTTGTTTCTTAATTTATGTCCTTTCCGAGGTAACAATAATTTCGGTGTTAAAACCTAGTTTTATCGTTCATAAATATGTATAAACATAATTTTGAATTCATTTAATTGAAAATTTTGAAAAATTTTACTAGAATTGAGTAGTCAGTATATAAGACTAGGGCTGTTCTTTTTTATCAGAGAGCACTAGATTCTAATACAACTACTGCTTTACTAGTATTTTTAATGGTAACCAAGTGTATAAAGTAAAAAATTTTAAAATCCGAAAGAATTTAACCCCTTCCCACACTTAAGATCTTGCAATGCCCTCATTTGCAAGAAATTAGTAACAATTTAAATTATTGAGGGTTATTTGTGTGAAAATGATTAAATTTTTACCAAAGTTTCCAAATATATTGGCGTTTGTTTGCTGAATGATAAATGGTGCACATCATTTGTTCATTCCGTCTTGTTGTTATTTCACATATATTTTGCATCTTGTCGTCAAAATTAGTTGCTTTTGCTGAACTTAATGCCAGTCTTTGAAAATGCGTTGTTTTACCCTGTTGTGTACATAAGATAAACTGCAAACATATATACATATTTTTGAAGTTTGGTATATTACCCCACATTCAAAAATTATTAAAATCTAAGAATAAAAGTTAGATAATTATAAAAATGATTACAATATTAACAAAAGTATTAAACGTATCAATAATTACAAATTACAAAATAAAAAAAATAATAAGTAAACTAATGATGATATTGGTACCAATAGGGGTTCCAGGCATAACCATAGGTGCTATAGAATGCTTCGGCAGGGTCATACGTAGGATATGGTGGCTGCATCTCTATAGACCAAGGAGGGAAGATGGGTTTTGGTGTAGGAATATAGTTTCTACCTATATGTTGGCAATGAGCTATGATTTGGTTCTGATGAACTTGCCAATCTTCAAATGCTCTCTGTCTAGCATTTTCGTATTCCTGAGAAGCTATAAACCTATGCATTTCTTGCATCTCATTCCCCCCTCCTACATTACCTTGCTGCTGGTTTCTCTCCACCTGTGGATGTCTACCATGGTATCGTACTGCGGCGTTATTTCGCCTCTTCAAAACTTTCGCACCATGGTATACATTTAAACCTATAGTATCGCGGGGTTCCGGCTCTTCTAGTAATAATCCCCCCCGACTTATATCCACACCGAGATATTCACCAATCAAAGTAATAAAAATACCACCTCCTATTATGCTATGTGGTCGCATCCCCCGAACCATAGCTGATAAATAATAACCCACACAATATGGTATACTTACAGCGCTTTGTGGGTCTCGAATACACATATGGTAAAACAAATCCTATTCATTTACTTTTTCTTTGTTCTTACCCCTTTGTGTAATCGAATTAGCTAAAAACCTATGTATCACTCTTAATTCGGCTCTATCTATATCCAAATAAGAGTAATTTCCCCCTTTGAAACGGTGATGGCTTGTCATTTGACTCCACACACCGTGTGTATCAAAATTCTCATCTATCTTTCTACCGTTTAGTATCAATCCTCTACAATCGGCAGACGCTAACTCCTCAGGCGTATATATACGTAAAGCCTGAGCCATGTCCAGTAAAGACATGTGGCGCATCGAACCGCCTAACAAAAATCTAATAAAAGAACGATCGGTTAAACTAGCTACCCGATCATTCAACTCTATACTACATAACAATTCTTCACACCATACTTTATATACAGGTCTACGTATGGTGAATAAACATACCCAGTCATTAAAAAAAGAATTACCATACCTCTGTACAAGTAATTCCCTAATTGGCCCGGCCAATTCTACAGCTTCTAAGGGTCCCCATTCTATGACCCTCGGTACCTCTACAACCTTGGAATGAAGAGTATGCAAACCCCTTTGATATTTTGGATAATCTATCCAAAGTCTGTCAAATCTCAGGTTCGGGTGCAACTCTTCCAAGTGCATATCGGAAAAGGTCATGACTGGATGAGGTATATCCTGCTTGTAGTAGTTATCCACCTCCTGTTGTTCCAAATTCTCAGCAGGAGCATTGCGGGCTTGGGATGAAGATTCACCCCTTTCATTCTGCAAAACACATCAAACACAATTTTTGTGCATCCAAATATGCATTAGTGTCAGCAAAATCATCAATCAAAATAATTACAATGACATTATCAATTTATATCAAACTTAAGCTCATTTTCACATTTTTATCAAATCTACACTTTTTCAAATAAGCATATACGAAAATGTTCGCCAAGTTCATAAGCATTCAACTCAAATAACATGTCAAAATAATCATTACTAGCAATTAAACAAGTCTCAAATGGCATTATCTTTCAAAAATCAAGTTCATGAATTTTAGACTTGAAAAAGTCCACTTTAATTCTCAAAATCATGTTTAGGCTCAAAGTTTGGATCATTTAACTACCTAAACATGTTACACTACTTAATTTAGCAACAATTCATGACAAAAATCGGCCATAACCTGTTTATATCAAAAAGCCCCAAATTTGCTCAAGAACACAAACCCTAGATTACTCAAAATTTGAAGTTTAAGACTTCTAATCATGTTAAACAGCATCAATCTAGGTTATACAAGCATAATACATAAACAATTTAAGCTTAATTACACTAAAAAGCATCAAAATCAAATTGGGGAAAAATTTGCTCAAGAACACCAAATTTCGGATTAAATGGTGTTTAGGTGTAGAAATTTACCGTTTTTCTTGAGTAATTCTTAGATAGCATCCTTCTCAACATGATTTTAGCAAAAAATTTGGTGATTAACGGTTAAAAATTGGGATTTTTGGGGTGTTTTTGGGTGGTTTTTCGGAGCTATTTTCGCAGCAGTTTTTTGAGTTGTTGGGGGTGTGGACTGATTAGTTTGCAGCTCTATATTTTTTTCTGATTTCCGACCCCTCCGCGAGTCGCGGTGAAATGCACTTCAAACTCCGCGACTCGCGGAGTTTGATATATATATATATATATTTTTTTTTATAATCATTAACTTATTAAAACAATTAAGTAATTAATTTTAAAATTTTGTTTCCCTTGTTATTTAGGACGAGGTCGTTTCGGATCGATGTCCTAGTCCGTCTTTCGACAAAATTTTAAAATTTGTCTTTTTGTAGCGATTGTTTTAAAAGCTAAGATTTTTGGGTTTTTTCAATGTTTTTGGCATACTTTAATTCAATAAGATTAAAAATAATGATAATAAAAGTTCTCGTCCCTCCCTCGGGTAAAGCAATTTCGGTTCAAAGACCTAGTCTTCAACTTACGACGAATTTAAAAATCATATTCTTAACTTAATGAGATAAAGTAAATTTTTGTTTTTAAATTCACACAACTTAAATATAAAATTCAAAATTAATATTAAAAATTCACACCAAACTTAAAATTTGAAATGCATAAAATTAAAAATTTATATTTTTAAAAATTAAAAGTTCACACCAAACTTAATTTAAAAAATCAAATAATTATAATTTTAAAAATATTGTTTTTACAAAGTTTACAATATTAATTTAAGATTTAAATATTAATTTTAAAAACATGGTAAAAATAAATTTAAAAATCTTTTTGTCTTTTTATCCCACTTTAATCAATCAAATATTATCAAAAATATGCGCCCCTCTTTTCGGTAAAGTAATTTCGGTTCCAAGACCTAATTTAACTCATGACGAATTTTTGAAATATTTTGGGTTGATTGATTAAAGATATTTATACCTTAAGAATAAACGTTAAATTTCGCAGTGATGTAATAAATTTTTGAATGATATCAATAATTTCGGTCGCCAAACCTAATTTTATTCAATACCAATTTAATACTTTTTAGCGAACAAATTAGCGTTTATTATCAAAAGGTTAAAAATAAAAATAAAAACTGTACAGACATACCTGTGAAATAGATTTCTTAGTTATATGATCTATCCCATTCATAAGATAGTCGGTTTAATTGGTTTTCCATGGCTACATAGGCGTAACCTCGAGCATTCAGTGTCTTTTCTTCTAAACATATGAACGGTCCGTCTCTGCATAAAGTAACAAATTCGGTATTTGAATAGGTTTGATTATTTGAGCATTTACCTCCATGTGACCATTTTCCGCATTTGTGACATCTTTCTAGGTGTCGTGCTCTTCTTTTTGCTGCGGATTTTGATTTTCCTTTACCAAATTGTAACTTATTATCTTCGCATCTGGATTCTTTTCTAACTCCGTCCATTCTTTCTCTGATTACTGATACTATTTCACTCGGGAGTATGTCATTATTACGTTTAGTGATCAAAGCATGTAGCATTAGACCATGGTTTAGTTCACAGGCAGTCTTCATTTCGTAAAAACCTAAAAAAAAATAAAAATTCAGAATGGGGGGAGAAGACTAGTTCTTTAGGGTCTGCTAGGGAAAGACCATTCGGGTTCCATTTTCGAGAACTACACGAAAACAGACAATCTAACTCTAACAGAAATACATATTATCCTTTAAAGACTTGATTCTCCCCATACTTAGTTAGCTGTGGTGTCGAAATTGTGATTAACTTCGTTGTCGACTTCCATCGGACCATGTATGTAATGTTTAACTCTGTGACCATTAACTTTAAATTCAATCCCATTTGAATTTATTAATTCTATCGTTCCGTATGGGAAAACTCTTTTGACTATGAATGGTCCAGACCATCTTGATTTCAATTTTCCAGGAAATAGCTTGAATCGTGAATTGAAAAGAAGAACTCTGTCTCCTTCTTTAAATTCTTTTGAACTTCTGATTCTTTTATCATGCCATTTCTTCGTTCTTTCTTTATAGATTAACGAATTTTCGTATGCTTCATGTCTTAATTCTTCTAATTCGTTTAGTTGACTTAATCGTAGACGTCCGGCTTCATGTAAATCAAGATTACATGTCTTCAAAGCCCAAAATGCTTTGTGTTCAATTTCTACTGGAAGATGACATGCTTTTCCATAAACAAGTCTAAAAGGTGTGGTTCCAATTGGAGTTTTGTAGGCTGTTCTAAAAGCCCAGAGTGCATCCTCCAATTTAATGGACCATTCCTTCGGATTTGATCCTACGGTTTTCTCTAGAATACGTTTTAAAGCTCGGTTAGTATTTTCAACTTGTCCACTTGTTTGTGGATGATATGCGGTGGAGATTTTATGAGTTACTCCATATCTTTTAAGAACTTTCTCAAGTTGATTATTACAGAAATGAGTACCCCGATCACTTATTAAAGCTTTCGGTGTTCCAAACCTTGCAAAAAGACGTTTTAAAAAGTTGACTACAACTCGTGCATCGTTAGTTGGGAGAGCTTGTGCTTCCGCCCATTTAGATACATAATCAATGGCTACGAGTATATATAGATTATTATGAGATTTTGGAAATGGACCCATAAAGTCAATACCCCAAATGTCAAATACTTCACATACTTGGATGACATTTTGTGGCATTTCATCTCGTTGACTTATTTTTCCGGCCCTTTGACATGCATCACAGGATTTGCAAAGAAGGTGTGCGTCTTTGTAAATTGTAGGCCAATAGAATCCAGCTTCATAAACTTTTCTTGCTGTTAGTTGAAGCCCATAATGCCCTCCTGTTGGTCCTGTGTGACAATGGTTTAAAATTTTACTAGCTTCATCTCCAAATACACATCGGCGTATTATTCCATCGGGACAACTTTTAAACAGGTGTGGATCTTCCCAGAAATAGTGTTTTATATCACTGAAGAATTTCTTTCGTCTTTGGTACGATAATCCTTTTTCAAGGAATCCACAAACTAAGTAGTTTGCATAGTCTGCAAACCATGGGATTTCTTTATAATCTATCTTCAATAGATATTCATCAGGAAAGTTGTCTTGTATGGCTGATTCATTTAGAACTTCTAATTCGGGATTTTCAAGACGAGAAAGATGATCAGCGGCGAGATTTTCTGCTCTTCTTTTATCTCGGATTTCAATATCAAACTCTTGTAAGAGTAAGATCCAACGGATTAATCTTGGTTTAGCATCTTGTTTTGAAAATAGGTATCTAAGAGCAGAATGGTCAGTATAGACCACCGTTTTTGCTAGAAGGAGATATGATCGAAATTTGTCAAAAGCAAAGACAATAGCAAGGAGTTCTTTTTCAGTAGTTGTATAGTTCGTTTGTGCTCCTTGTAATGTCTTACTAGCATAATATATAGGTTGAAATCGTTTTTCAATCCTTTGTCCTAAAACGGCTCCCATTGCAAAATCACTTGCATCGCACATTAGTTCAAATGGTAGATTTCAATTTGGTGTTATCATGATCGGTGCATTAGTGAGTTTCTCTTTAAGAATATTAAAAGATTTGATACACTCATCTGAAAAGATGAATGGCGCATCCTTTTCTAGGAGTTTATTCATAGGAGTGGCAATTTTAGAAAAATCTTTTATGAAACGTCGGTAAAAACCGGCATGCCCTAGAAAACTCCTAACTCCTCTAACATTGGTGGGATGTGGAAGTTTAGCAATTACATCTACTTTAGCTCTATCCACTTCAATTCCTTCTTTTGAAATTTTATGTCCAAGAACGATGCCTTCTTTAACCATGAAATGGCATTTCTCCCAATTAAGTACTAGATTTGATTTTTCGCATCTAATTAACATTCGTTCCAGATTAACTAGACATGATTTAAATGTATCACCGAAGACTGAAAAGTCATCCATGAATACTTCCATGCATTCTTCTATCATGTCGTGAAAAATCGCCATCATACACCTTTGAAAGGTTGCAGGGGCGTTACAAAGTCCAAATGGCATGCGTTTGTAAGCAAAAGTACCATAAGGGCACGTGAATGTGGTTTTCTCTTGATCTTCGGGTGCTATTGGAATTTGAAAATATCCGGAAAATCCATCTAGAAAATAATAGTAACTATTTCCGGCTAATCTTTCCAACATTTGATCTATGAAAGGTAAGGGAAAGTGATCTTTTCTGGTGGCGTCATTTAATTTTCTATAATCAATACATACACGCCATCCTGTTACAGTCCTAGTAGGAATAAGCTCATTTTTTTCATTTGTAATGACAGTCATGCCACCCTTCTTAGGTACGCATTGAACTGGGCTTACCCATGGACTATCAGAAATTGGATATATCAAACCTGCATCTAGCAGTTTAATAATCTCTTTCTTAACTACATCTTGCATATTAGGATTTAGTCTTCGTTGGCGTTGCACATACGTTTTATGACCTTCTTCCATAAGGATTTTATGTGTGCAATACGAAGGACTTATTCCTTTAATATCAAGAATCTTCCATGCAATGGCTGGTTTATGAGCTTTTAACACAGAAATGAGTTGTGATTTCTCATTTTCAGTAAGAGAAGACGATATTATTACAGGTAATTCAGATTCACCATGTAAATAAGCGTATTCCAAATGGTTTGGAAGTGGCTTTAACTCTAATTTCGGAGGTTCTTCTATCGATGATTTATATCGATATCTGTCTTCTTCTTTTAGCATTTGAATTTCTTCTGTTGTTGGTTCATATCCATTAGCTATAAGTGTAGCTAACATTTCAGCTTCATCAATTGGTTCATTACCTTCTCCTAAAGAACATTCTCCTGTTCCTTGTAATTCTGGAAATTCTTCTAATAATTCTGCATGTGCATCTATAGTTTGAATATAATAACATGTATCATCTGCAGATTGTGGTTGTTGCATTGCTCTATCAACTGAAAAGGTAACACTCTCATCCTCTATACTTAGGGTCAGTTTCTTACCGAACACGTCTATCATTGCTTTAGCCGTGTTTAAGAATGGTCTTCCTAATATGAGAGGAACTTGAGAATCTTCTTCCATGTCCAAAACAACAAAATCTACTGGAAATACTAAAGTACCAACTTTAACTAGCATGTTCTCTATTATCCCTCTAGGATATTTTATTGATCTATCGGCTAGTTGTATGCTTATTCTGGTTGGTTTCAATTCTCCAAGGTCTAGTTTAGCGTATAGTGAATACGGCATTAGATTTATACTAGCACCTAAGTCTGCCAATGCTTCTATTGAACTAAGACTACCCAGAAAACATGGAATTGTGAAACTTCCTGGATCAGATAGTTTTTCTGGTATCTTATTCAACAGCACTGCTGAACAATTAGCATTCATAGTAACAGCCGAGAGTTCTTCCATTTTCTTTCTATTTGAGATTAGATCTTTCAAGAATTTAGCATATCTTGGCATTCCTGAAATCACATCAATGAAAGGAAGATTTACATTTATCTGTTTAAACATATCCAAGAATTTGGATTGCTCGGCTTCAAGTTTCTCTTTCTTCATTTTACTCGGGTAAGGAAGTGGTGGTTGGTATGGTTTAACATAAGGTTTATCCTTAACTGTGTTATTTTCATTAACCTTTTCAACTACCGGTTCTTTTTCCTTATCTTGATCAGGTTGTGGTTCTTGTGGAGTAGGAATGGCTTCATCAGAAGTTACAGGTATTTCAGGTGATTTAAGTGTTGTACCACTTCTTGTGGTAATAGCTTTAGCTGTTTCATTCCTGGGGTTAGCATTTGTATCACTAGGTAGACTTCCCGGTTTTCTTTCACCTATTAACCTTGCTAGGTTACTCACTTCTTGTTCCAGATTTTGAATAGAAGCTTGTTGATTTCTAAATGCTTGAGCATTTTGTTCATTAGTTTGTTTTTGAGATGTGAAAAACTGCGTTTGAGTTTCAACTAGCTTCGTCATCATATCTTCTAAATTCGGTTTTTTATCATCGGTTTGTTGTGGTGGTTTGTTTTGAAAATTCGGTCTTTGCTGATTATAAGTATTATTGGATACTTGTTGATTGCTAGGACCTTGTTGGTTGTTGTATGGAATATTTCGGTTATAATTCTGGTTTTGATTGTAAATTGGTCTTGGCGGTTGATAATTATTCTGATAATTATTTCCAGGCCTTTGGTTTATGTATGAAATATTCTCTCTTTGTTCCATTGTTAATTCAATACTGAGACAATCTTTTGTCAAATGTGGTCCTCCACACTGCTCACAACTAATTCGTATTGAGTGAATATCCTTAGTCATCTTTTCCATTCGTCTCTCCACAGCATCTATCTTTGCGGAAATGGAATCTAAGTCATGGCTAGAATCGGCTCTAGCTGCTTTAGATGATCTAACGATATCTTTTTCTTGGTGCCACTCATGTGAGTGGGAAGCAGTGTTATCAATAATTTTGTAAACATCAGTTTCGGTTTTCTTCATAATAGAACCACCAGCTGCTATATCTATGTCTTTTCTTGTAGTGATGTCGCATCCTTGGTAGAATATTTGTACTATTTGACAGGTGTCTAAACCATGTTGCGGACGTCCTCTTAATAACTTTCCATATCTTGTCCACGCCTCATATAGAGTTTCATTTGGTTTCTGTGTGAACGTAACAATTTCTGCTTGAAGTCTTACGGCTTTAGATGCAGGAAAGAATTGTTTAAGAAATTTGTCAACTAAAACGTCCCATGTATCGATCGCCCCTTCAGGTAACGATTCCAACCAATCTTTGGCTTCTCCCTTTAAAGTCCAGGGAAATAACATGAGATATATCTGTTCATCCTCCACTTCTCGTATTTTAAATAGTGTGCAGATCCTATTAAAGGTACGTAGATGTTCATTTGGATCTTCCTTCGGCGCACCACTAAATTGGCATTGATTAGTCACCATGTGTAAAATTTGTCCTTTGATTTCATAATCTGGCGCATTAATGTCTGGATGAGTAATTGCGTGACCTTGGCCAGTGCGTTTAGCTCTCATTCGGTCTTCCATACTTAAAGGTTCCAGATTCTCCATAATTGAATTTGTTGAATCGGTATCACTAGATGATTCTGATTTAATGGTTCGTTCCTCAACAATCTCTGTTTGAATGATTGGTGGCTCCGGAGGAAAGTTTAATGGTTCAGGATCTACGAACCGTTCCTGAATATTCTCCGGATTCTCAATTGTGATGTTGGGTTCAAAAAATGGATTATCGGAAATTTGAACTGAAGTACTTGGTCGACTGGATGACGATTCTAAAGAAAAATCAACGGCGGTTATATTTGATAAATGTCTTGATCTAGTTACAGGTGGTGAACGTACAAAAGGTGATGAACGTCTTGCTCGGTGCATTCACTGAATATCCTATTAGTTTTTAAAAGGAAAGAAAAATTATAATAAGTTATCCAACCAATAGACTTTTCTGATTTTGCCCACGTTTTGAATAGCCAAAAGATGCAGCAGAGGGGCAGGATTCGTTTGGTCTCAATATAATTGAGGACTGTTTGGCTCCAATAACCCGGTCCACGTACAAATCCAACTATTACTACGAACCAGAAAATTTTGATGTCTATCAATTTAACCACTTAAAATAAATTTTCGTAATTTTAAGAAATTTAGATAAGAAGTAGAAAAAATTCTAAGTCCTAAAAACTCGAATGGCGAGAAATAAGAAAGAAAAAGAGTTCGTCGAAAAAGGTCGAAAAAGAAAAAATGGTTGAAAAATAAAAGGTGACGGAAAAATAAAAGAAACTTATAAAAACTTAAAAATACTTAACTAACCTAATCTTATTACTACAACTAACTTAAAATTATAATCGCAAATTGAAATTACTAATTGGAATGATAATTGATACATAGTAAAAGGTGTCTAAAAATATTAAAGCTTACAGGAAAAACTAAATCCCAAATGGAAATAACTTAAAAAGAAACTAAAACTTAAAAAGGCGTCGCAAAATTCTAGAGCACCTAAATCTTAGTCTAAAGAAAAAGCACTTAAGGAATTCTACGGCAAAGTCTAAAAATCTAGGAGTAAAAATCACTATAGCAAAAACTAAGTTTAAAATTAAATATGAGCTAAAAATATAAATATTATGCTAAAACGATTAAAAAGGGACAAAATATAAAAATATACAAAAAGTTGTAAAAAGTACAATTTTTATAAAAATATTATTTTTATATTATTTATTTAATAAAACTACTAATTTTACAATTTAATAAAACTAATTTAAACAAAATAAAACAAATTAAATAAAAAGAAATTTTAAAATAAAACTTAATTATAATAATAATACATAATTAGGGTTTATATTAATAATAATTAATAATAATCCGTAATAAATGCTGAATTAGGGCTTCTGTCGGCGTGTCAGAAAGTCTCCGCGACTTGCGGTATATAATGCTTCAAACCCCGCGACTCGCGGGGTTCCAAAATTCAGATGACAGCTTATTTCTTCAACGCGTTTTTCTTTATTTATTTATTTATTTTATTTTCTGTTTTTAATTTTTTCTGTTTATAAAAAAAAAAATAATATGTGTATAAATAAAACTTATATTTAAAACTTAAATAAAAATAGAATTACTTTATAATTTTAATAAATAAAATGATTAAAACTAGATTTATATATATATCTTTTTTTTTATGTTTTTTTTATATTATATTAGCGTTGCGCTTCCGGCGTTTAAGAGTGTTCCCCGGCAGCGGCGCCAAAAATACTTGATGTTATGCTAGGTGTATACGAAATAGTTTATATTTTACTAGGAAAAACTATTAAATACGATACAATTTTACACAAGATATTTATTTATTTATAGAATGGATATACTTAAACCTTGCTACAACACTTATAGGCAGTGTACCTAATCGTAAAGTAGTGTAGTTTTTAGTAAGTCCGGTTCGTTCCACAGGGAAATCTTTAAACAAAGCTCAACGCTATATTAGTTTACTTTTATAAAAATACAAACATATATATAAGTAATATTATTATTATAAAGGGGGGTTTTTACCGTTTAATGACCGGTTTGTCGATTTTAAAACTTTAGTCGCAGTTAAAACCTAATGTAAAATATAAAATAAATACAAGACTTAAATTTAAAGCGTAAAGTAAATAACGATAATGAAATTGCGAATAATAAAAGTGCGATAAAATAAACTTGCGATAATTAAAAAGTACGATAAAAAATGCAATTAAATATAATAACAATAAAAAATGCGATAATTAGAAGTGCAATTAAATATAAAATAAAGGAAATTAAATATGAAATAAAAGAATTATGCTTATTTAAACTTCCGTAATCATGATGTTTGACGTGTTGATTTTAGTTTTATGCCCATGGGTTAATTGTCCTTTGTCCTGGATTATTTAATATGTCCGTCTGGTTTTTGTCCATAACAGTCCATCAGTCATAAATATAAAGTGCGAGTGTCCTCATCAAATTATTCTTATACCCGAAGTTAAATATTCCAACTAATTGGGGATTCGAATTGTAACAAAGTTTTAATACTTTGTTTAATGAATACACCAGGTTATCGACTGCATGTAAACCAAGGTTTTACTACTTTGCTAACAATTACACCAATTACCCTTGAATGTAATTTCACCCCTGTTTTAATTATTCTAGTGGCTATTAATCCATTCCCGTGTCCGGTTAAATGAACGATTATTCGTACATATAAATACCCTGCCCATCGTGTCCGATCGAGTGTATATGGTAATTTATAGGGACGCCCAATTGTAAATCTTTATATTAACATTAACAAACTATCATTTAGTTAAACAAATATAAAGCCCATTAATAGCCCATAGTCTAATTTCCACAAGTGTCATTCTTTTGTCCAAACCCCAATTATGGTACAAAGCCCAATTATGGTACAAAGCCCAATTACCCAATTTTAGTAATTAGCCCAACATCATGATTACTTCGTTTTAAATAAGCATAATAATAACTTAGCTACGAGACATTAATGTAAAAAGGTTGAACATAACTTACAATGATTAAAAATAGCGTAGCGTTACACGGACAGAATTTCGATTTACACCTTTACAACATTCGCTAACATACCCTTATTATTAGAATTATAATTAAAATTAAAATTAAAATATAAATTATATATATATATATATCGTATATATGAGAGAAGAGAGAAAAATAGATATTTTTAAATGATCAGAATTCGGTTTGCTTTATAGGCAGAGTCGATTTTTGGGGCTCCGCGACTCGCGGCAAAATCCTCTTCAAACTCCGCGAGTCGCGGAGAATGAATTTACAGCTCACACCCTTGGAGTCTTTCTCTGCCGACGGTTTTAAAAATATATATATAATATATATATAATTAATATAATTAATTATATATTATATTATATTTATATACATAGTTAACTTGTAATTTTTAGTCCGTTGCGTCGAGCGTTAAGAGTTGACTCTGGTCCCGGTTCCGGATTTTCGAACGTCCTTGCGTACAATTTTATATTTTGTACTTTGCGTTTTGAATCTTGTACTCTTGTAATTTCGAGACGTTTCTTATCAATAATTGGAACCTTTTTGATTGTCTTTTGTACTTTTGAGCTTTTTGGTCGTTTGCGTCTTCAATTCGTCGAATCTGTCTTTTGTCTTCACCTTTTATTATTTAAACGAATATCACTTGTAAATAGAACAATTGCAACTAAAAGCTTGTCTTTCTTGAGGAATAATGCTATGAAATATATGTTCGTTTTTAGCATTATCAATAACCAATGATTCAAATATGGCTGCATTAAATGCAGAGGAAACATCAAAATTGTAGATGGTCTCAATGGCCAAAAGTTTTATAATAAAGAATGGTACGTTGGAAAAGCTCAAAAGAAAATTTGGAACTGAAAAACGGATTGAGCTAACCATGGAGGAGACCAAGGATAAATACAAGGACCAAACCCTATATTCAAAGAATCCAGGTAATTCTGGATCCGATGAATTCTTTAGAGAATATCTTGCTCCGAAGTCATGTTAAAAGCTTGCGGAAAATTTTTCTTCATCAACTTTCGAACTTAGAAATTCCAAAATATCATCATAAATATCCTCTATATTTCTAATGATATCATCATAATGATTCTTGTCCGCAATTAATTATCTCTTTGCGATATCTTTATCACATCATAAAGGAAACTGTATTAGTTTCTATATTCTGTAAAATTCAAGTTTAAATTATGAATGATTTGAAGAAGTGTTGGGAATTGAAGCATGAGTTAGTATAATATAATGACATCAGGCCAACGTGATTATATTACAGTAAGTCATGCTAAATTTTTAATGGAAGATGATGATTCATAGACTGTATAAATCATCATTCGCCATGTTACACGACTCTTACATTCTATTTAACCTCTAAACATATCAAGAAAATATTTTTCTTGATGATTCGGTCTTTTTCGAATATTCTGGTAATTTGACAAATCAAATCGTGCTATTACCTTTTCTTTCTACTTTATAAATTATGATCATTCGAAACTTCATACCTACGAGTTCTGGACCATTATTCGCTTGACTTGAAGTCGGGAAGAAGAAACAAAAGCATAAAGCTCTGACATATAAGGGAAAATATAAAGCCCGATAACGACTCCGAAACTACAAACCGTGTATATCAATACGTATAGCAATATAAAGATACGGGAGAATTAAAAACACTATAACCCCAAGAGCATAGTAGAAGTAAACAGATTCCTCTGGTGGTAAAAGAAAAAGAAGAATGACTGCATATATGGTCAATATAATAACAAGTATCAATACAGGATTGAAATATTAACAAATCTTTTGGAAGTATGAATTTAGGAAGAAAGTATAGAAGTGGTGAAGATAATGAAACGGAAGAAGCTAATTTATAGCAAAATTTCCAAACACGTCAATCAAGGAAATTCACCGCATTTAATCAAAGAAATCTCAAAATTCCGTGAATACCGGAGAATCAAATCTTATAGATTACGAAGATTTCCTTTAATCCCTTGAATTCCGGAAATCAATCATGACTACATCAAAAGTTAAGGCGAACATTTAATTTTCTCATTCACTCTTTTACGATAGCTTCGTTTATACGCTTCCTATAATCGAATCGTTTTATCCATATTATTAAATAGTGATAAAAATTTATTTTTCAACTCATATTCATCATTAAGATATTCTTGTTGTAAACAATGATGATCTCTATCAAATTTCATGAATATGATTTCACGAACTCCTCTCTGTCTTATCTGCCCCAGTATTGTGGCATAAACGCTCAAGGTTTTAAATGAGCACAATATTATTCATAACATATTTCATGTATCTAATTTACTGAAATGACTTGTAAAACATCATCATTTTGAATGATCTCCGCATTAATAATAAAATGCACTTCGTAGAAGAACTTGTAGAAATTATGGTTTGTATGATTTTAATTCTTGAAACAGAACAATATTCTATCCGTTGGAATTCACGCAAGGCCCCGAGCATACCTGGGAACGTGAAAACCAAATAAAACGTAAATATCCTCGTCTATATACGAACAACACCGATTAATGGCAACAACTAAATTTCGGGACGAAATTTCTTTTAACGGGTAGGTACTATAACAACCCTCATATTTCCATACCTGAATTGACTAATTTGACTATAGGGTTGTTATCCATACGTAATATATAATTAAATTTGACATTGATCAAATATTTATTTTTAGTCGACACTTTTTGTTAACTAAAGTTTACACTAATTATATAAAATAACTTTAGTTAATATTAATATTAATGCGTATTATATTTAAAATTATATGAAACATAATTATTAATTAAATGATAAGTTATTTTAATCATTATATATATATTTTTAGCTTATAAAAAAAGAGATTTTTTTTTATAAATTAAATAATGAGCCCATGAATTTTGACTAAATATTTTCAAAAACAAAAACTTATTAAAATTTTAATAGACCACAAGATTTCCGTCTATAAATATATGTACACTCGCAAGTGTATAAAAGTATTCTATAAGTTGTAGGCACCCGGTAACAAGCCTTAACGTTCATGTTTTACCCTCTGAAGTACACCAGATCAGGTGTGTTTAAAATAACCTCGAAGTACTAAAGCATCCCATAGTCAGGATGGGGTTTGTCAGGCCCAATAGATCTATCTTTAGGATTCGCGCCTACCGTACATAGACAAGTAGTTTAATGTTACCAAGCTAAGGGTATATTTCTGGTTTAAACCCACGTAGAATTAGTTTTAGTACTTGTGCCTATTTCGTAAAATATTTATAAAACAGCGCATGTATTCTCAGCCCAAAAATATATATTGCACAAGCAATTAAAAAGGGAGCAAATGAAACTCATGCATATAAATATTGTAGAACAGTTAATAAAGCATTTGCATGTATTCTCAGCCCAAAAATGTAATGAGTAAAAAGAGAGCAAATGAACTCACCAACCTTTTGGTTGACACTTTTAGCATGTTTATTCTCAGGTTTTTCAAAAGTGCTTCCGCTGTCTGCTTGCTATTTGCTCAAGGTGCTGCATGGAGTCTTTTATGCCATATTTTCAAAAAGACATTGCATTCAAATATTATTGTTATAATCTGTTATTAAATAAATTGATGATTTAGTCATTTTGTATAAGTTGTCATATATATTTGGAATATGTCTATATTTTGGTAAACTTTCTATGTATAGAAAGTATTTAAAAAAAAAAATGAAAGCAATATTTTATCAAAACGTATCATATAGAGGTCGAAACCTCGCTGTGGGACCATAGATAATGTACCGCGTCAATAGCGATTTTGGCGGGTCGTTATAAGTTGAGGGGTGTGACAGATTTAGATTTCATCTAACGGAATAGTGAGATCTTCTTTAGTAAAACATTTCTTTAAATTCGAGACGTGGAAAGTGTTATGTACAGCCGCGAGTTGTTGAGGTAACTCAAGTCGGTAAGCTACTGGTCCGGCACGATCAATAATCTTGAATGGTCCAATATACCTTGAATTTAATTTCCCTCGTTTACCAAATCGAACAACGCCTTTTCAAGGTGCAACTTTAAGCATGACCATCTCTCCAATTTCAAATTCTATATCTTTTCTTTTAATGTCAGCGTAGCTCTTTTGTCGACTTTGGGCGGTTTTCAACCGTTGTTGAATTTGGATGATCTTCTCGGTAGTTTCTTGTATTATCTCCGGACCCGTAATCTGTCTATCCCCCACTTCACTCCAACAAATCGGAGACCTGCACTTTCTACCATAAAGTGCTTCAAACGGCACCATCTCAATGCTTGAATGGTAGCTGTTGTTGTAGGAAAATTCTGCTAACGGTAGATGTCGATCCCAACTGTTTCCGAAATCAATAACATATGCTCATAGCATGTCCTCAAGCGTTTGTATCGTCTTTTCACTCTGCCCATTAGTTTGTGGATGATAGGCAGTACTCATGTCTAGACGAGTTCCTAATGCTTACTGTAATGTCTGCCAGAATCTTGAAATAAATCTGCCATCCCTATCAGTGATAATAGAGATTGGTATTCCATGTATGGAGACGACTTCCTTCAAATACAGTCGTGCTAACTTCTCCATTTGTCATCTTCTATTATTGGCAGGAAGTGTGCTGATTTGGTGAGACGATCAACTATTACCCAAATAGTATCAAAACCACTTGCAGTCCTTGGCAATTTAGTGATGAAATCCATGGTAATGTTTTCCCATTTCCATTTCGGGATTTCGGGTTGTTGAAGTAGACCTGATGGTTTCTGATGCATAGCTTTGACCTTAGAACACGTCAAACATTCTCCTACATATTTAGCAACATCGGCTTTCATACCCGGCCACCAAAAATGTTTCTTAAGATCCTTGTACATCTTCTCCATTCCAGGATGTATTGAGTATCTGGTTTTATGAGCTTCTCTAAGTACCATTTCTCTCATATCTCCAAATTTTGGTACCCAAATCCTTTCAGCCCTATACCGAGTTCCGTCTTCCCAAATATTAAGATGCTTCTCCGATCCTTTGGGTATTTCATCCTTTAAATTTCCCTCTTTTAAAACTCCTTGTTGCGCCTCCTTTATTTGAGTAGTAAGGTTATTGTGAATCATTATATTCATAGATTTTACTCGAATGGGTTCTCTGTCCTTCCTGCTCAAGGCGTCGGCTACCACATTTGCCTTCCCCGGGTGGTAACGAATCTCAAAGTCGTAATCATTCAACAATTCAATCCACCTACGCTGCCTCATATTCAGTTGTTTCTGATTAAATATGTGTTGAAGACTTTTGTGGTCGGTATATATAATACTTTTGACCCCATATAAGTAGTGCCTCTAAGTCTTTAATGCAAAAACAACCGCGCCTAATTCCAAATCATGCGTCGTATAATTTTGTTCGTGAATCTTCAATTGTCTAGACGCATAAGTAATTACTTTCGTTCGTTGCATTAATACACAACCGAGACCTTGCTTTGAGGCGTAACAATATATCAAAAAATCATCATTCCCTTCAGGTAATGACAATATAGGTGCCGTAGTTAACTTTTTCTTCAATAACTGAAACGCTTTCTCTTGTTCATCCTTTCATTCAAATTTCTTCCCTTTATGCGTTAATGCAGTCAAGGGTTTTGCTATTCTGGAAAAGTCTTGGATGAACCTTCTGTAGTAACCAGCTAGTCCTAAAAACTGGCGTATGTGTTTCAGAGTTTTCGGGATTTCCCACTTTTCAACAGATTCTATCTTTGCCGAATCCACCTTAATACCTTCTTTGTTTAATATATGACCGAGGAATTGAACTTCTTCCAACCAAAATGCACACTTTGAAAACTTAGCGTACAATTCTTCCTTCCTCAATACTTCTAACACCTTTCTCAAATGTTCACCGTGTTCTTGGTCATTCTTTGAGTAAATAAGTATGTCATCAATGAAAACAATGACAAACCTGTCAAGGTATGGTCCACACACTCGGTTCATAAGGTCCATGAACACAGCTGGTGCATTAGTTAAACCAAAGGCATGACCATAAACTCGTAATGACCGTAATGTGTTCTGAAAGCAGTCTTTGGAATATCATCTTCTTTCACCCGCATTTGATGATACCCGAAACGTAAGTCAATCTTTGAATAAACAGACGAGCCTTGTAGTTGATCAAATAAGTCGTCGATTCTCGGTAGTGGGTAGCGGTTCTTGATGGTAAGTTTGTTCAACTCTCGGTAGTCGATACACAACCTGAATGTACCATCTTTCTTCTTGACAAACAAAACAGGAGCTCCCCACGGTGATGTGCTTAGTCGAATGAAACCACGCTCTAAAAGTTCTTGTAATTGGATCTGAAGTTCCTTCATTTCACTAGGTACGAGTCTGTATGGAGCACGAGCTATTGGTGCAGCTCCCGGTACAAGGTCTATTTGAAATTCAACGGATCGGTGTGGAGGTAGTCCCGGTAATTCTTTCGGAAATACATCGGGAAATTCTTTTGCAACAGGAATATCATTGACGTTCTTTTCTTCGGAATTGACTTTCTCGACGTGTGCTAGCACAGCATAGCAACCTTTTCTTATTAGTTTTTGTGCCTTCAGGTTACTAATAAGATTTAACTTTGCGTTGCTCTTTTATCCTTACACCATTAAGGGTTTTCCTTTTTCTCGTATAATGCAAATTGCATTTTTGTAACAAACGATCTCTGCTTTCACTTCTTTCAACCAGTCCATACCGATTATCACATCAAAACTCCCTAACTCTACTGGTATCAAGTCAATCTAAAATGTTTCGCTAACCAGTTTAATTTCTCGATTCCGACATATATTATCTGCTGAAATTAATTTACCATTTGCTAATTCGAGTAAAAATTTACTATCCAAAGGCGTCAATGGGCAACTTAATTTAGCACAAAATTCTCTACTCATATAGCTTCTATCCGCACCCGAATCAAATAAAACATAAGCAGATTTATCGTCAATAAGAAACGTACCCGTAACAAGCTCCGGGTCTTCCTATGCTTCTGCCGCATTAATATTGAAAACTCTTCCACGGCCCTGCCCATTAGTATTCCCCAGATTCGGGCAATTTCTAATAATGTGGCCCGGTTTTCCACATTTATAACAAACAGCGTTGGTATTACTTGCTCTGACACTATTCGTTCCGGCATTACTTGTTCCGGCATTATTTGCTCCCTTAGTTCTGTTAAACTTTGGTCCGTAGACCTCACACTTTGTCGCGCTATGACCATTTCTTTTACACCTGTTGCAAAATATCATGCAAAACTCCTGGTGATTTTCTTCACACCTATGACATGGCTGTTTTTGGTTTTTGTTGCCGTTGTTGTTGGGATTGTTATTGTTGTTGAAACGGTTGTTGTAGTTGTTGAAACAACCCAAACCAACCCACGACTAAACCGCGTGAAATGCAAAATAAAAAAAATTTAACTGTCCAGCAACTGGTGCGGCGCTCCAAGAAGGCCGCGCGGCGCGCCGAAGTGGTCTGTCCCAAAAGTCTTTAATTGCAAAAAAGATCGACTAGTTCACGACACTTTTAGACGAAACTCTTTTTACCATACATCCAAATATTTAACACTAACCTGTTTCAAACATAAAATCAATGTTTTACAAGCGGGGCCCACGCGACCCAAATTACAAGTTTAATACAAGTTAAGAGTTTCGACCACCAAAAAGTTTAAGTTCCAAACTACACAATGAGCATGGCGTTTGGGATTAAACTACCCAACTATCGGTCAAACTCCAAGAGCTACTAAAGCCAAAAGCGTCCCCTAGCATCAAGTGGGATCTCTAGTCCAAAACGATGCCCTTACCCTTGTCCAAAACCGAACCTATAAAATGGTAAACAACGAGAGGGTAAGCAAAGCTTAGTGAATGCAATAATTATACGAATACATATATAATTATACCTACTTGCATACACTTACACACCAGACCGCAAATACGCTAGCATACACTTTTAGCTTATCGTCACAATAACAAGCTATAAATCTCCAATACCACAAGCTAGCATAACAACCGCATATGAATATAACTCGAATAATATACTATGCTTACAACACAAATAACCATGGTTAACCAATAGTACAAGGGAACGGCGCTCGCGAAAACGCCATCGGTGTTCACAACATCCGTTAGGGCACTTAACACCTCGCACCACTAACCCCTAGGGTGGCACCTTAACACCTCGGCACATCACCCCGAGTGGCATCTTAACACCTCGATGCATCACTCTTTAATTTACGGGTGGTGTCTTAACACCTCGACACTACACTCCTAGGTGGCATCTTAACACCTCGATGCTACACCCGAGTGGCATCTTAACACGTCGATGCTACACTCTTCACGTGAAACATGGTGTCTTAGCACCTCGACACTACACATTTCACGCTACAACAAATAGATACATTATATACATACGCATATAATTATTCCACTCACCTCAAAGTCTTGTGAAAAGATACCCGAGCTTGCAAGACCTCAAAGTAACGTACCTATCATATTATACACCTCATTAAACGCAAACTCAAGTCGGTCAACCAAACCCTTTCACCATTCTAAGCCATTTTGACCCAAGGTGCAATTTCAACCCATTTGCACCCTTAACCCTAATTTGGGTCAACACCCACCAAAACCCTAATCATTCGTCAAGATGGGTTTAAAACACATTTAGGTCACAAGGCTAACTCGTTTTCATACTTGCTAGGCCACTTAGGTCATTAAAGACTCATTTGACCCATTTCAAAGTCAACACATCCATTTGGGTCATCCATACCCAATAACACCCATTTACATATTATAAAAGTGTTCTAGCCACCAACTAACCAAATTTTAAGACTCAAAAGTCCAATTAACACATTCAAATCCTAGGTTAGTCATCAATGAGTCTTCATAACCCATAATCACCCAAAATCCCCAAAATACTAACAAAATGGGTCTTTGGTTCATCACTAGCCCAAAACCTAACCCTTAAAGCAATTGAAGTAAGAAATTGGGTTTTATAACTTACCAACACAATCACCACGTAGCTATCGACTAGATGAACGACTTTAAAACTTGCACCAAGACCCGATTCAACCTCTTTCATCTTTAAATGGAGCTTTCTCTCTCAAGGATTGCACTCTCTCACTAAAATTCAATTGGAGGAGATGAGGTTGTTGTGGGAGTAGTAAATGAGCTCCCCAAAACTGATCTAGGGTATTAAATTCGGCCCCAAAGTGAAATTACACAATTGCCCTCAAAATATATATTTTAAAAAGAAGAAAGGAATCTGTTGCAGACAGATGGCGCGGCGCGCAACCTAGCCGCGCGGCGCGCGACCTCCCAGTTCAGCATCTTTTCTCTTTTTAATTATGTGCAACCAAAACCCCAAAACTTGAGTAACTTATATACACACATGTACACTACAATTATTCGGGTCTTACAACTCTCCCCCACTTATTCGGATTGCGTCCTCGCAATCCAAGCCGCATGACACGAGGGAAGATAAACCAACACGAACTCTTCGGGCTCCCAAGTGAACTCGGAACCTTTACTTCATCGCCATTGAACCTTAAAGGTCCTCACCTCTTTATTCCTCAACATTTTCACCTTCTCGTCAAGGATAGCAATCGGTTCTTCGACATATTCTAACTTGTTGTTTAGCTCGATCTCGTCTAAAGGCATCCATGAGGAATCATCCGCAAGACACTTACGGAGGTGGGAAACATGAAATGTATTATGGATCCCCGCAAGCTCTTCGGGTAATTCTAATCGATATGCAACTTCACCAACACGAGCTAAAACCTTGAACGGCCCAATAAACCGAGGAGCTAACTTTCCCCGTTTTCGAAATCGAATAATACCCTTCCATGGCGAAACCTTAAGCATCACCATATCGCCTTCTTGGAACTCAATCAATCGCCTACGTCTATCGGCATACGACTTTTGCCTATCTTGAGCCTTCTTCAAATGTTCCCGAATCAAATCGATCTTGCTATTGGTCTCTAAAACCAAATCGGTACTCTCGATATCTCTTTGACCCACTTCTCCCCAACAAACGGGAGTTCGACACCTACGTCCATAAAGCATTTTGTAAGGTGGCATCCCGATACTAGTATGATAACTATTATTGTACGAGAATTCCACCAAAGGCAAATGCTCATCCCAACTACCGCCGAAGTCAATGATGCACGCCCGTAGCATATCTTCCTAAGTTTGATTTGTACGTTCGGTTTGACCGTCCGTTTGAGGATGATACGTCGTGCTCAACTTCAATAGCGTACCCATATCTTCATGAAACTTTTCCCAAAACCGAGATGTAAAACGGGTATCTCGATCCAAAATAATAGATATAGGAACTCCATGTCGCGAGACCACTTCCTTGATAAACAACTTAGCCAAGGCCTCCGACGATATCGCTTCTTTAATGGGAAGAAACAAAGCGCTTTTTGTAAATCGGTCAACTATAACCCAAATCGAATCGAATTGGGTTCTCGCCGTTTTAGGTAACTTTGTAATGAAATCCATGGTAATGTGCTCCCATTTCCATTTCGGGATTTCTAACGGTTGCAACTTACCATACGGCTTTTGGTGTTCGGCTTTTACTTGTAAACACGTGACACATTGCTCAACATACTTCACAACATCACGTTTCATGCCCGGCCACCAATAATCTTTCTTCAAGTCATGATACATTTTTTTCGCGCCCGGATGAATGGAATATTTTGACTTATGTGCTTCATCAAGTAGCACCGTCGGTAATCACCCATCTTAGGCACCCACACCCTTCCTTGAAAGGACAACAAACCATGCGGGCCCATAGTAATAAACTCCGATTGGCCCACGATTCGTTCCACATGCTTATTGTGAACGTAAGCCTCTATTTGAATCTCGCCAAGCTTCTCAAGAAAATTGTTGGAAATAATCAAACGTAACGACCCCACTTTTATCGCCGGATGTTGACTCTTTCGACTCAACGCATCCGCGACAACATTCGCCTTACCCGGATGATAAACTATTTCACAATCGTAGTCTTTCACCACATCCATCCACCTACGTTGGCGATAATTCAAATCTCGTTGATTAAAGAGATGTTTCAAACTCTTATGATCCGAATAATGTGATGACCCATGAATTTCCGACCAAATTTAAACTTAATCTTTACATAAGTTCGACACGATAAGCGGAGTCTGTAATGTTTAAGTCTCAAAAACCTTTGAACTATGTTCATGTATATACTTGACCTTTGACCATGCCCGACGATTCACAAACGATTGTTTGTAAATAGATATGTATATATATATATATATATTAATTGGAGAAAATAAGACATAAATAATTAAGTTGTTATTAATCTATAAATATAACACGTGATTTCTGTACATATTTATTATTAAGTGTATGCGAAAAATGTAAAAGTTATACTATTAACCTAACCTTCATTATAAATGTTAATATTAATATCTGTATTATTGAAATATATATAATATATGAAACTGAAGATGTACAAGTATTGTTATTAATATTATTATTATTATTAATTCTACTATTAATATTATTATTATTATTAGTTTCATTATTATTAATAAAATTAATATTAAATATTAATGATTATATTATTATGTTTCTTTATATAATTAACATACAAATATAAATTTGATATACTGATTATATTAATATTAAAGTTATATAATTAAACATATAACTTGCTATATCTTAACTATTATTATCAGATATTAAAATTACCTTTATAAGTAACAATCATTATTAACATCATTAATAATAATATTATTGATATCATCTTATATTATTGTCATTAGTTATTAGTATTATTATTACTAGTAATTGTATAATTAATATTGTTATATTTAAAATTTATATATAAATATAATTATATAAATATTTAAGATATACAAATACAGGATATAAAAATAGATGTAGATATATACAAATATATATAAATACGCGGCTATATACCAATATATAATAGGAAACTTGTATTAATATTATAAAGATAAGTATTATTATTATTATTATTATTATTATTATTATTATTATTATTATTATTATTATTATTATTATTATTATTATTATTATTATTATTATTATTATTATTATTATTATTTTAATTTTTAATTGTAATATTAATTAAATATAATGTGGATAAGATAAAAGACTTACTCCTATCAGATTCATTATTTTGCTGCCCGTGATTTTTCTTTTCTTTTGTCAACTATCACCAACCCTACAAACTCAATCCATCCTCTCTTAAATCTCGCCATTAAACCATTTTAAATTCTTCAATTTCTTTTATCAAATATTAACCATGATTAGGAATTAAGCAGAAGTCAGATGCGATATATATATATATATATATATATATATATATATATATATATATATATATATATATATATATATATATATATATATATATATATATATATATATATATATTTTTTTCGCAAGTCGATACCCCTGTATCATAACCCTTATAGCAAAATTTCTAGTTTGAAACAATCTTCAAAATCGAAATATGCAATTGTGTTAGGAATCATCAACTAAAACTATCTGTGGAGTTTCAAATTCCAATTCTTTTTAACGAGTTTGAATTTCAAGGTCAAAGATTTGGTTTTTAAAAGTCAACCAATGTTCTTCGATAAAATTTGAAATATCTGTTACAGATGAGGTTAAACTGTTGATTGATAATGATTCTAGGAGTTAATTTAAACTAACTTTGTGTTGTAACATTTGTCTAAAACAAACTCGAATTCAAAATCATCATTTTTTTCCCCCTTGTGCGTCGAACAGCAAACTGCTGTTTCTGTGTTTATTTTTTTTTCCCTTTCTTTGATTGTTAATCCATTTAAACGCGAATAAATATTTTAATGCTGGATATTAAGTTCTAAAAACAAAAATTTGATGTAGTTAGAGTGTTGGAACTTGCTTTGGTCGAGTTAAGTGTTTGAAGAAGAAGGAGAAAGAAGAACAGTTTATTAGACGGGTTATGAGATTTCGGTTTGGGTTTTAAAACTGATAATGGGCAGTATCCCAGCTGGTTTAATGAGTTAACGGGTATTCAAGAGGTCACGGGTTCGAGTCTCATGAGGGACAATTCTTTTTATACAAAGTTTCTAAAGGGTATACACATTTACTCCTAGTTCTCTTATCATTCTTATTATTATTATTGTTATTGTTATTAGTGTTATTTCTATGATTAATGTTGTTGTTGTATTATTATTATTATTATTATTATTATTATTATTATTATTATTATTATTATTATTATTATTATTATTATTATTATTATTATTATTTGAAGTATTATAATAATTATTATTATTATCATAATAAGTGATATAACAATTATTATTATTATCGCTACAAGTAGTAATAATGTTATTCTTATTAGTGAATTATCATTTTACGACTACTAATATTATTATAATTGTGAGTAGGGTTATTATCGTTGTTACTATAAAAATAATACAAACTATTATTAATTTCGCTAATATTAGTATTAATATCATTTTTGCAATTAGTAGTATTACTATTATTGTTATTAACAAAGGTATCATTCTAACAATATGGTCATTATAATCAGTATGTTCAATATCAAAGGAGATTATTATTATTAGTAAGTCATTATTATCGAAAACCATCACTTTTGCTACAAATAAATATTTTGTACTTAAAATATACTTAATACATATATATTAATTATAATAATAGTTTATATACCATAAATCAAACATATTAATATTATTTATATATATATTTATATATATCAAACTAATAATTTTCTTTTTATATATATATCGATATATCAATATAACTAAATATATAGATATTAAACATTTTTAAATATATATAACATTAAGTTATAATTTATACTAACATATTATAATAACAATAATAATTATATAGAAATTTATTCGATTACAATTATATGTGTTAATATGTATACACATAATATAGGTTCGTGAATCCGAGGCCAACCCTATACTTGTTCAATGTCGTTCTATGTATTTTTACTACAAAATACATTAGGTGAGTTTCATTTTATCCCTTTTACTCTTTATGTTTTGGGGCTGAGAATACATGCAAATGCTTTATTAACTGTTTTACAATATTTATATGCGTGAGTTTCATTGATCCCCTTTTACTCTTTACATTTTTGGGGCTGAGAATACATGCAAATGCTTTATTAACTGTTTTACAATATTTATATGCGTGAGTTTCATTTGCCTTTTTACCCTTTATATTTTTGGGCTGAGAATACATGCGCAATTTTTATAAATGTTTTACGAAATAGACACAAGTAATCGAAACTACATTATATGGTTGAATTATCGAAATCGAATATGCCCCTTTTTATTAAAGTCTGGTAATCTAAGTATTAGGGAACAGACACCCTAATTGACGCGAATCCTAAAGATAGATCTATTGGGCCTAACAAACCCCATCCAAAGTACCGGATGCTTTAGTGCTTCGAAATTTATATCATGTCCAAAGGAGGATCCCGAAATGATAAGGGATATTCTTATATGTATCTAGTTAATGTCGGTTACCAGGTGTTCACCATATGAATGATTATTTTTGTCTTTATGCATGGGACGTATATTTATGAGAACTGGAAATGAAATTCTTGTGGTCTATTAAAATGATGGAAATAAATGATTATGATAAACTAATGAACTCACCAACCTTTTGGTTGACACTTTAAAGCATGTTTGTTCTCAGGTGTTAAAGAAATCTTCCGCTGTGTATTTGCTCATTTTAAAGATATTACTTGGAGTCTTTCATAGCATATTTCGAAGAACGTTGCATTCGAGTCATTGAGTTCATCAAAGATTATTATTAAATCAATTTATAGTTGGATAGTGGATATTATGAAATGGTATGCATGCCTGTCAATTTTCGATGTAAAGAAAGTTTGTCTTTTAAAAACGAATGCAATGTTTGTAAAATATATCATATAGAGGTCAAATACCTCGCAATGTAATCAACTATTGTGAATCGTTTATAATGTATATGAACGAGTCATTTCAGTTGGTATCAGAGCGGTGGTCTTAGTGAACCGGGTCTGCATTAGTGTGTCTAACCGATAAGTCGTTAGGATGCATTAGTGAGTCTGGACTTCGACCGTGTCTGCATGTCAAAAGTTTTGCTTATCATTTTTGTCAGAAATCATTTGTTTATCATCCTTAGTAAATTACCTGCTTATTATTCTTAGTCTAGACACATCTTATTGCATTGACTACATAAATAGTGTATAGACAAAATTCATATCTTAGCGTATCTGCTAATTCATATCTTAGCGTATCTGTTATTGTTATCTTTACCTGACAGCTTCTGTAGATTCCTCCGTAACTTATGAGATTTTAGTATTACATATGCATATGTAAATTATGTATTGCAGGATACTAATCTACATCCTATAATCTATTTCTTATCGAAAATCCTTCATCTGATCGTACGAGATGAATCCTTCAACTAGTTCGAGTCCCTCGTATTCTGACAGCTATTTCGATAGTTATCCCGACAGTTATTCAGAATGGATAGTCATCTAAGCTTCGGAAGTAACGACACCAGAATGAATCAACCAATCATCCATCCCCAATTTATCTGATGGATTCATAGTCGAATTAATCAATGGAGACGCGCAGAAGGCGATCCCATCCACTAACCGAATTCACCTTTTGGCGAAGAACCTGAAGCACTTACCGGTGAACCTGTTCGTAACACCAATTCACCCTCATTTCCTAAATATCTCGCCACGACTATATCATAACTCAAATTCTAAACCTTATTCATCCGCTCGTTCCGACCAACAATCATCCCGGGGTAATCGAGGAAGTCAACGAGCTTCGCGCTCGAGTAATTAATTTGGAGAACATGGTGCAAAACTTACCAGCTTCAGCAACATCACCGACATCAACAGAACCATCAATAACAACACCAGTACCATCAACAATCCATGCCTCGACATCTCATTCTGTACCTCGAATATAATTATTGTTCTACGAATCGTTCTACATCATTTATCTTCGTTCGACATGGTGATTATGTAATCTCTAATAGGTTAGAGATTATATATTCTTGTTCTAATGATAAATCAAATGAGTTTAATATCATATTGACTCATTAAATCCATGATTACATCTGAAGAAAATATATATGTATATATGTTTTCAAAAAGATTGTAATTAAAAATTCTTTTGTACAAACTGTTAATGGTGAAAATATTTTAACGGGTAGGTAATACCCGAGGAATATTTAAATTTCACATTAATAAGTTACACTGTATATTCTTCGAATCTGATTCAACAGTTATTCACTATCCTATTTACAACCACCGAGATACGTATCCGTTCATCAAAGAATAACTATTTTCATTCAAATTCAATTTCATATTTGGATTTTGACCTATCAGAATCCAACAAGTGCCAAAATGAAGAAATAATGGATACAATAAAAATTGATTAGAAACAGACTAATTTACAATATTAAATTTTATTAAGAAACCATGCTAACAAAATCCTAGCTAACTGTTCCTAGCTAACTGTTAATTCCGTATTACATTTTATTTATCGCAATTTATTTTATCGCAATTTATATTCTCGCAATTTTATTTATTGTCATTTAATTTCTGTTATTTACTTTACGCACTTTATTTATCGTTATTTAATTTCTGTTATTTATTTTACGCACTTTAAATATCGGGACACGTATACAAGGTTTTGACATATCATATCGACGCATCTATATATATTATGTGGAATCACCATAGACACTCTATATGCAGTAATGATTGAGTTCTCTAGTCAGGGTTGAGGTTGATTCTATAATAATATATATACTTTGAGTTGTGATTGAGTCTGAGACGAATACGGGTCACGACACGTATTAATTAATTCGAATATTATATATTAAATTATATATGAATTATTGGACTGTCAACTGTGGACTATCGACGGTGGACTAATAACATTGGACAATTAAAATGAATTAAAATATTAATTATAACATATGAAACTAAACAATTCTTCAAGTTTGCCACTTGATCTCACCCTAAAACCTCATTTGTATCTTGACGATTACAATCTGCGTCCAAACCTTTCATAATTCTTGAAAACACCTCAATCGAGAGGATGAACCAACCGTATTTCATATACGGAAGAAAAGATTGATGCATATAACTTTTCACCTGAGAAACTCTCGGCAACTGAGTAAACGTTTAAAACGTAGCTATGTTAATTTCTTAGTGTTATTATTACCCAAAATAACTTTGCAATCCCTTTCCAAATTAGCAAATTTTGTCACAGCTCCAGCAAGTCAATTTGACTTTTCGTTCGAAACAATCTTATTATAACCTTGATTTATATGTGTACTCTTTTATGGTTACCGGGGAACCATTTATATCCCAACAAATTAGTAGTAAACGTACCAGCAACCTCGTTACTTTTTGACTTAAATCTCTATGATAAATCATTGTATTAGTTCATTGGAACCCTATCATATACTCATCTGCATTTTGTAATGAGAACTGCCATACCAATTACCGGAAATCAGCAATCAATACTTTGAAAACTCACAGCATATCTATATCAACAGTTATATGTATAACATTTATCTTTTAGAATTATGGTCTCTTATTCTGAAATTCGGAAAAGCACTCAATCTACAAATCAATACTCTGAATGTTGAAAAAGCTGAATGAAGCAGTAGAAACTGTAGGCAACCGTAAATGACTTTAGTCATCGAAAGTTTGATGATAAAGAATAGTACGTTGAAAAAGCTCAGAAATGTTGAAACTGGAAAACGGATTGAGATAACCATGAAGGACACCAAGGACAAACACAAGGACCATACCCTATATTCAAAGAATCCAGATAATTCTGGATCCGTTGAAATTTTTAGAGAATATCTTGCTCCGAAGTCATGTTAAATCTTGCGGAAAATCTTTCTCCATCAACCATCGAACTTAGAAATTCCAAAATATCATCATCAATATCTTCGATATTTCTGGGGATATTTTCATAAATATTCTCGTCCGAAATTATATACCTCTTCGTGCTTCCTGTGTATCATTATATTCGAAACATTCAATAGAAAATTTAGTACCGAAAAGCAGATTATGCAAAACTATGAAGAAAGCTGTGGACAAATCACAAAGAATAAGTTTGACTTCAAAGAATCCAAATGATTCAATGTCTGCTAAAGTCTTTAATGAATATCTTGCTCCTTACTCTTGCAGACAATAGTTTCTATCATCCTCTGATCTTAGATATTCCAAGATATTACCGTATCTTTTATTATAAATATCCTCCATATTTCTGGAGATATTTTTATAGCTATTTTTATCTGAAATCATTAATCTCTTCATGCTATCAGTATTACATCATATAGAAACTGTTCGTTTCTATATTCTGTAAACTTTCGAGCTTAAAATATGAATGTTATTGAAGTAATGTTGGGAACTGATACATGAGTTAGTATAATATAATGATACTTGATCAACGTGATTATATTACAGTAAGTCATGCTGAGTTTCTAATGAAACGTGATGATTCACAGACCATTACGTCATCATGTGTCATGTTACATAACTCTTTCATTCTACATAACCTCCGAACATATCAAGAAGAATATATTCTTGATAGTTCTATCTTTTATAATTTTGATAAATTTGAAAATCAAATCGTGCTATCACGTTCCACCATGCTTAGAACATTATAATCATTTGAAACTCTATATCTACGAATTCTGGATCATTGTTCGCTTGACTTGGAGTCGGGAAGAGAAAACAAGAACATGGAGCTCCGAAAAATAAAGGAAAATATAAAGCCGATCACAAACACATGAATTACAAACCGTGTATATCAATGTTTATCGCAACATAAAGACACGAGAGAATTAAAAACATTATAACCACGAGGAAGAAGTAGAAGAAAACAGATTCCTCCGATGGTAATTGTAAAAGGAGAATGATCGTTGCGATATTGAGGATAAGGACAAGGATCAGAATTGGATTAAACATTTTCATAATCTTTTGAATTTGTGAATTGTATAGAAATGGTGAGAATAAGGGAACGGAAGAGCTTAATTTATAAGGGAAATATAAGACTGAGTAATCGAGGCGGATCACCGTATTTAATTTTAGAGATCTTAATTTCCTTATTCGCCGAAGAATCAAATCTTTTAGATTTCGAAGGTTTCCTTTAAATCTCTTGAATTCCGAAATTCAAACGTGACCACGTCAAAGGTTAGGACGCACCTTATTTTTCTAAATTCAACCCTGACTCTGTCGAAAGTTAAGATGAATCTTTACTTTTACTATTTCAATCTTTTGTGATAGCTTCATTCGTACGCTTCGAATAACCGAATAGTTTTATCTAAATTATTCAATGATGATAAAACTCTATTTATCAACTTATATTCGTCATGAAAACATTTTTATTGTTAGCCATGACCACCTCACTCAAATTTCGGGACGAAATTTCTTTAACGGGTAGGTACTGTGATGACCCGGGAATTTCCGATCAAATTTAAACTTAATCTTTACATAAGTTCGACACGATAAGTGGAGTCTGTAATGCTTAAGTCTCAAAAACCTTTGAACTATGTTCATGTATATACTTGACCTTTGACCATGCCCGACGATTCACGAACGATTGTTTGTAAATAGATATGTATATATATATATATATATATATATATATATATATATATATATATATATATATATATATATATATATATATATATATATATATATATATATATTAATTGGAGATAATAAGACATAAATAATTAAGTTGTTATTAATCTATAAATATAACACGTGATTTTTGTACATATTTATTATTAAGTGTATGCGAAAAATGTAAAAGTTATACTATTAACCTAACCTTCATTATAAATGTTAATATTAATATCTGTATTATTGAAATATATATAATATATGAAACTGAAGATGTACAAGTATTGTTATTAATATTATTATTATTATTATTATTAATTCTACTATTAATATTATTATTATTATTAGTTTCATTATTATTAATAAAATTAATATTAAATATTAATGATTATATTATTATGTTTCTTTATATAATTAACATACAAATATAAATTCGATATACGGATTATATTAATATTAAAGTTATATAATTAAACATATAACTTGTTATATCTTAACTATTATTATCAGATATTAAAATTACCTTTATAAGTAACAATCATTATTAACATCATTAATAATAATATTATTGATATCATCTTATATTATTGTCATTAGTTATTAGTATTATTATTACTAGTAATTGTATAATTATTATTGTTACATTTAAAATTTATATATAAATATAATTATATAAATATTTAAGATATACAAATACAGGATATAAAAATAGATGTAGATATATACATATAAATATAAATACGATGCTATATACCAATATATAATAGGAAACTTGTATTAATATTATAAAGATAAGTATTATTATTATTATTATTATTATTATTATTATTATTATTATTATTATTATTATTATTATTATTATTATTTTAATTATTAATTGTAATATTAATTAAATATAATGTGGATAAGATAAAAGACTTACTCCTATCAGATTCATTATTTTGTTGGCCGTGATTTTTTTTTTCTTTTGTCAACTATCACCAACCCTACAAACTCAATCCATCCTCTCTTAAATCTTGCCATTAAACCATTTTAAATTCTTCAATTTCTTTTATCAAATATCAACCATGATTAGGAATTAAGCAGAAGTCAGATGCGATATATATATATATATATATATATATATATATATATATATATATATATATATATATATATATATATATATATTTTTTCGCAAGTCGATACCCCTGTATCATAACCCTTATAGCAAAATTTCTAGTTTGAAACAATCTTCAAAATCTAAATATGCAGTTGTGTTAGGAATCATCAACTAAAACTATCTGTGGAGTTTCAAATTCCAATTCTTTTTAACGAGTTTGAATTTCAAGGTCAAAGATTTGGTTTTTAAAAGTCAACCAATGTTCTTCGATAAAATTCGAAATATCTGTTACAAATGAGGTTAAACTGTTGATTGATAATGATTCTAGGAGTTAATTGAAACTAACTTTGTTTTGTAACATTTGTCTAAAACAAACTCGAATTCAAAATCATCATTTTTTCCCCCTTGTGCGTCGAACAGCAAACTGCTGTTTCTGTGTTTATTTATTTTTTTTCCTTTCTTTGATTGTCAATCAATTTAAACGCGAATAAATATTTTAATGCTGGATATTAAGTTCTAAAAATAAAAATTTGATTTAGTTAGAGTGTTGGAACTTGCTTTGGTCGAGTTAAGTGTTTGAAGAAGAAGGAGAAAGAAGAACAGTTTATTAGACGGGTTATGAGATTTCGGTTTGGGTTTTAAAACTGATAATGGGCAGTAGCTCAGCCGGTTTAATGAGTTAACGGGTGTTCAAGAGGTCACGGGTTCGAGTCTCATGAGGGACAATTCTTTTTATACAAAGTTTCTAAAGGGTATACACATTTACTCCTAGTTCTCTTATCATTCTTATTATTATTATTGTTATTGTTATTAGTGTTATTTCTATGATTAATGTTGTTGTTGTATTATTATTATTATTATTATTATTATTATTATTTGAAGTATTATAATAATTATTATTATTATCATAATAAGTGATATAACAATTTTTATTATTATCGCTACAAGTAGTAATAATGTTATTCTTATTAGTGAATTATCATTTTACGACTACTAATATTATTATAATTGTGAGTAGGGTTATTATTGAAATGTCCCGTTCTTATTGATTAAAAACGTTCCATATTAATTGATTTCGTTGCGAGGTTTTGACCTCTATATGAGACGTTTTTCAAAGACTGCATTCATTTTAAAACAAACCATAACCTTTATTTCATCAATAAAGGTTTAAAAAGCTTTACGTAGATTATCAAATAATGATAATCTAAAATATCCTGTTTACACACGACCATTACATAATGGTTTACAATACAAATATGTTAGAACAAAATAAGTTTCTTGAATGCAGTTTTTACACAATATCATACAAGCATGGACTCCAAATCTCGTCCTTATTTAAGTATGCGACAGCGGAAGCTCTTAATAATCACCTGAGAATAAACATGCTTTAAACGTCAACAAAAATGTTGGTGAGTTATAGGTTTAACCTATATATATCAAATCGTAACAATAGACCACAAGATTTCATATTTCAATACACATCCCATACATAGAGATAAAAATCATTCATATGGTGAACACCTGGTAACCGACATTAACAAGATGCATATATAAGAATATCCCCATCATTCTGGGACACCCTTCGGATATGATATAAATTTCGAAGTACTAAAGCATCCGGTACTTTGGATGGGGCTTGTTGGGCCCGATAGATCTATCTTTAGGATTCGCGTCAATTAGGGTGTCTGTTCCCTAATTCTTAGATTACCAGACTTAATAAAAAGGGGCATATTCGATTTCGATAATTCAACCATAGAATGTAGTTTCACGTACTTGTGTCTATTTTGTAAATCATTTATAAAACCTGCATGTATTCTCATCCCAAAAATATTAGATTTTAAAAGTGGGACTATAACTCACTTTCACAGATTTTTACTTCGTCGGGAAGTAAGACTTGGCCACTGGTTGATTCACGAACCTATAACAATATATACATATATATCAAAGTATGTTCAAAATATATTTACAACACTTTTAATATATTTTGATGTTTTAAGTTTATTAAGTCAGCTGTCCTCGTTAGTAACCTACAACTAGTTGTCCACAATTAGATGTACAGAAATAAATCGATAAATATTATCTTGAATCAATCCACGACCCAGTGTATACGTATCTCAGTATTGATCACAACTCAAACTATATATATTTTGGAATCAACCTCAACCCTGTATAGCTAACTCCAACATTCACATATAGTGTGTCTATGGTTGTTCCGAAATATATATAGATGTGTCGACATGATAGGTCGAAACATTGTATACGTGTCTATGGTATCTCAAGATTACATAATATACAATACAAGTTGATTAAGTTATGGTTGGAATAGATTTGTTACCAATTTTCACGTAGCTAAAATGAGAAAAATTATACAATCTTGTTTTACCCATAACTTCTTCATTTTAAATCCGTTTTGAGTGAATCAAATTGCTATGGTTTCATATTGAACTCTATTTTATGAATCTAAACAGAAAAAGTATAGGTTTATAGTCGCAAAAATAAGTTACAAGTCGTTTTTGTAAAGGTAGTCATTTCAGTCGAAAGAACGACGTCTAGATGACCATTTTAGAAAACATACTTCCACTTTGAGTTTAACCATAATTTTTGGATATAGTTTCATGTTCATAATAAAAATCATTTTCTCAGAATAACAACTTTTAAATCAAAGTTTATCATAGTTTTTAATTAACTAACCCAAAACAGTCCGCGGTGTTACTACGACGGCGTAAATCTGGTTTTACGGTGTTTTTCGTGTTTCCAGGTTTTAAATCATTAAGTTAGCATATCATATAGATATAGAACATGTGTTTAGTTGATTTTAAAAGTCAAGTTAGAAGGATTAACTTTTGTTTGCGAACAAGTTTAGAATTAACTAAACTATGTTCTAGTGATTACAAGTTTAAACCTTCGAATAAGATAGCTTTATATGTATGAATCGAATGATGTTATGAACATCATTACTACCTTAAGTTCCTTGGATAAACCTACTGGAAAAGAGAAAAATGGATCTAGCTTCAACGGATCCTTGGATGGCTCGAAGTTCTTGAAGCAGAATCATGACACGAAAACAAGTTCAAGTAAGATCATCACTTGAAATAAGATTGTTATAGTTATAGAAATTGAACCAAAGTTTGAATATGATTATTACCTTGTATTAGAATGATAACCTACTGTAAGAAACAAAGATTTCTTGAGGTTGGATGATCACCTTACAAGATTGGAAGTGAGCTAGCAAACTTGAAAGTATTCTTGATTTTATGTAACTAGAACTTGTAAAATATATGAAGAACACTTAGAACTTGAAGATAGAACTTGAGAGAGATCAATTAGATGAAGAAAATTGAAGAATGAAAGTGTTTGTAGGTGTTTTTGGTCGTTGGTGTATGGATTAGATATAAAGGATATGTAATTTTGTTTTCATGTAAATAAGTCATGAATGATTACTCATATTTTTGTAATTTTATGAGATATTTCATGCTAGTTGCCAAATGATGGTTCCCACATGTGTTAGGTGACTCACATGGGCTGCTAAGAGCTGATCATTGGAGTGTATATACCAATAGTACATACATCTAAAAGCTGTGTATTGTACGAGTACGAATACGGGTGCATACGAGTAGAATTGTTGATGAAACTGAACGAGGATGTAATTGTAAGCATTTTTGTTAAGTAGAAGTATTTTGATAAGTTTCTTGAAGTCTTTAAAAAGTGTATGAATACATATTAAAACACTACATGTATATACATTTTAACTGAGTCGTTAAGTCATCGTTAGCCGTTACATGTAAGTGTTGTTTTGAAACCTTTAGGTTAACGATCTTGTTAAATGTTGTTAACCCAATGTTTATAATATCAAATGAGATTTTAAATTATTATATTATCATGATATTATGATGTACGAATATCTCTTAATATATATATATATACATTAAATGTCGTTACAACGATAATCGTTACATATATGTCTCGTTTAAAAATCATTAAGTTAGTAGTCTTGTTTTTACATATGTAGTTCATTGTTAATATACTTAATGATATGTTTACTTATCAAAATATCATGTTAACTATATATATAACCATATATATGTCATCATATAGTTTTTACAAGTTTTAACGTTCGTGAATCACCGGTCAACTTGGGTGGTCAATTGTCTATATGAAACCTATTTCAATTAATCAAGTCTTAACAAGTTTGATTGCTTAACATGTTGGAAACATTTAATCATGTAAATATAAATCTCAATTAATATATATAAACATGGAAAATTTCGGGTCACTACAATTATCGTTGTTACTATAAAAATAATACAAACTATTATTAATTTCGCTAATATTAGTATTAATATCATTTTTGCAATTAGTAGTATTACTATTATTATTATTAACAAAGGTATCATTCTAACAATATGGTCATTATAATCAGTATGTTCAATATCAAAGGAGATTATTATTATTAGTAAGTCATTATTATCGAAAACCATCACTTTTGCTACAAATAAATATTTTGTACTTAAAATATACTTAATACATATATATTAATTATAATAATAGTTTATATACCATAAATCAAACATATTAATATTATTTATATAAATATTTATATATATCAAACTAATAATTTTCTTTTTTTATATATATCGATATATCAATATAACTAAATATATAGATATTAAACATTTTTAAATATATATAACATTAAGTTATAATTTATACTAACATATTATAATAACACTAATAATTATATAGAAATTTATTCGATTACAATTATATGTGTTAATATGTATACACATAATATAGGTTCGTGAATCCGAGGCCAACCCTATACTTGTTCAATGTCATTCTATGTATTTTTACTAAAAAATACATTAGGTGAGTTTCATTTTATCCCTTTTACTCTTTACGTTTTGGGGCTGAGAATACATGTAAATGCTTTATTAACTGTTTTACAATATTTATATGTGTGAGTTTCATTGATCCCCTTTTACTCTTTACATTTTTGGGGTTGAGAATATATGCAAATGCTTTATTAACTGTTTTACAATATTTATATGCGTGAGTTTCATTTGCCTTTTTACCCTTTATATTTTTGGGCTGAGAATACATGCGCAATTTTTTATAAATGTTTTACGAAATAGACACAAGTAATCGAAACTACATTATATGGTTGAATTATTGAAATCGAATATGCCCCTTTTTATTAAAGTCTGGTAATCTAAGAATTAGGGAACAGACACCCTAATTGACGCGAATCCTAAAGATAGATCTATTGGGCCTAACAAACCCCATCCAAAGTACCGGATGCTTTAGTGCTTCGAAATTTATATCATGTCCGAAGGAGGATCCCGGAATGATAGGGGATATTCTTATATGTATCTATTTAATGTCGGTTACCAGGTGTTCACCATATGAATGATTATTTTTGTCTCTATGCATGGGACGTATATTTATGAGAACTGGAAATGAAATTCTTGTGGTCTATTAAAATGATGGAAATAAATGATTATGATAAACTAATGGACTCACCAACCTTTTGGTTGACACTTTAAAGCATGTTTGTTCTCAGGTGTTAAAGAAATCTTTCGCTGTGCATTTGCTCATTTTAAAGATATTACTTGGAGTCTTTCATAGCATATTTCGAAGAACGTTGCATTGGAGTCATTGAGTTCATCAAAGATTATTATTAAATCAATTTATAGTTGGATAGTGGATATTATGAAATGGTATGCATGCCTGTCAATTTTCGATGTAAAGAAAGTTTGTCTTTTAAAAACGAATGCAATGTTTGTAAAATGTATCATATAGAGGTCAAATACCTCGCAATGTAATCAACTATTGTGAATCGTTTATAATGTATATGAACGAGTCATTTCAAATAAATCGTACACTTGACACCATACAAGTAATGGCGCCAAATTTTCAACGCATGCACAACCGCCGCCAACTCAAGATCATGAGTCGGATATCTTGTTTCGTGTTCCTTTAATTGTCGAGAGGCATAACGATGACTTTACCTCTTTGCATCAGAACACACCCGAGCCCATTTAGCGAAGCATCACAATAAACCGTCATATTTTCCACACCTTCCGGTAATACTAACACCGGAGCTTGACACAACTTCCCTTTTAGCAATTGAAAAGCAATTTCTTGCTCGTTCTCCCAATTAAACTTAGCATTCTTTCTCGTCAACTTCGTTAATGGAGAAGCAATCTTAGAAAAGTCTTGGATAAACTGACGATAATAACCGGCCAATCCGAGGAAACTTCGGATTTCCGTAGGCGTAGTCGGTCGTCCCCAACTTTTCACTGTCTCTATCTTCCCCGGATCTACTTGAATACCGTCTTTGTTCACAATTTGACCAAGGAATTGGACTTCCCTTAGCTAAAATTCACATTTGGAGAACTTAGCATACAACTTCTCCTTTCGTAAGGTCTTCAATACTTCACGCAAATAACGTTCATGTTCGTTCATACTTTTCGAATAGACTAGTATGTCGTCGATGAACACTATTACCGACTTGTCCAACATAGGTTGGCACACTCGGTTCATAAGATCCATGAATGCCGCCGGTGCATTCGTAAGACCAAAAGACATCACCACAAACTTAAAATGCCCATACCGCGTACTAAAAGCCGTTTTCTCAATGTCTTCCTCACGGACCTGCATTTGGTGATAGCCGGACCGTAGGTCGATCTTAGAGAAATACGTTGCACCTTGAAGTTGATCAAATAAATCGTCAATCCTAGGTAATGGATAACGATTCTTGATCGTCACTTTATTCAACTCACGGTAATCAATGCACATACGCATACTACCATCTTTCTTCTTCACAAATAACACCAGAGCGCCCCACGGTGAAGCACTCGGTCGAATAAAACCCTTCTCTAGCAATTCTTGAATTTGATTTAACAACTCTTGCATCTCCGTTGGCGCTAAACGATAAGGAGTTTTAGCAATGGGGGTAGCCCCCGGAACCAACTCGATGCGAAATTCAACTTGTCTTTCCGCCGGAACACCCGGTAATTCGTCCGAAAAAACGTCTTCGAAATCACTAACAACCGGAATTTCACGAATGGGTGGCGGCTCATTGCGAGTATCGACAACATGAGCAAGGAAAGCCATGCCATCACTAACAACAAAACGACGTGCCCGTGCAAAAGTGCATATCTGCACCGGTCTCCTTCGCTTATCACCATAAATAACCAACTCTCCCCCACTTGGGGTCTTCACTCGAATAAACTTATCATGGCATGCAATATCGGCTCTATAACTATCGAGCCAATCCATACCAACGACAATATCAAAGTCGCCCAAGGTCATTGGAATAAGATCAATTTTAAAGGTTTCGGCACCAAAAACAACATCACAATTTTCACACACATCGACCACTAGCACCGTCTTGCCGTTCGCTATTTCGACTTCTACCGGACGACTTAACTTAGCTAACGGTCTATCAAGTTTAGGCACAAATCTAGGAGACACAAACGAAAAATTTGCACCGCTATCAAAAAGAATTCTTGCCGGATTAGAATTAACCACAACTTCGTTTGATTGCTTGGCTTCATCATTGGTCATCAAATAATTTTGACCCCTTGCAGTACCCGCCGCCTTCTCTAACCGCGTAACATTATCATTTCGCAAATCGGGACACTCCGGCTTCTTATGCCCCTCTTTGCCGCAATTAAAACAAGTGACTTTGTTTCCGGAAGATGGTTTCGGACACTCACGAGCCATATGACCCGGTTGCCCACAATTGTAGCACGTATAAGAAAACCCGCCGGTAGTGCCCTTCTTTGCACTATTGACACTTTCGGCCCCCCTCTTGCTCTTGCTCTTGCTCTTCTTGCTTGAGGCGTTAGAGTAACTAAAACCTTCAAATTTTCTTTTGGAAAACATGAAATCACTCTTTCTTGGAACCTCCGGCTCAAAACCCCGAGCCAACTCGAACAATTCATCAAAAGACTTAGCCATACCCCGACTAATCTTCCCCTTGTACTCATCATTCAAAGTACGGTAGAAATCCTTCATGAGCTTATGATCATCACCCACATATTCCGGGCAAAATGGGTCTTTGCCAAGAATGTGGACTTGAGGGTAACCAAATCCATGGAACCTTGTTGCAAATGGTGCAACCCGTCCCGGATTGTATCGAGGTCGGAAGAAGTTCGGTATTCTTTGAAAAATTCTTTCTTGAACTCTTCCCAAGTCAAGCCCATACATTTTTCTTCGCCATATAAGTTGATCTTATCGTCCCACCATAACTTAGCTTCCTCCCGCAACATGCTTGAACCAAACCTTGTTTTCTTCTCAGGAGGGCATTCCACGGTACGGAAAGCTCCCTCGATATCGGAGACCCAACATGTACTCTTCAAAGGATCTCGCACCCCATTAAACATCGAGGGTTGAGTGTCCTTGAAATTCTTATAATGGAAGTCCCGCCTTCCCTCACCTCCTTCACCGCGAGGATAAATGTTTCTACCATCAAGGGCCTCTTCGATAGTGGCCTTCATTCGTTCATTTATCAAATCGGTCACTTGCCCATCGACCGAATCTTGGAAGACTTTTCGGACGTCCGTAAGAAAATCCGCTTTTAACTTTTTAAAGACGGCCTCAACCTTGGCCGAAAACTCGGCGTCCTCACTTGTACTTCCGTTATCATGATCGGGTCCGTTTCTCGTCTTCATTCTATAAAACGAAGTAGGTTAAGCGGCAAAACAAAAGGACATAACACGTATGTTGATGTGTCAAGACGTAACCTTTAAAATGTAGACAATATGCTTAATAATTAACACATAATACAGGCAACTAAAACCCGATCATGTAGTAACTAGCAAGTAAATTGACCAGTTCGATCCACAGGGAGAAGTTTGTTTAAATGATTTTACCACGATTAATTTTTCTAAAAAGGGGGTTTATATTTGAAGTTGTGTTTTTATTTAACGAAACAGTAAATAAATATAATGAAAGAAAATAATGAGAATGCGGTGTTTACTTCTATGCTTGATAGATGACAGGGATTGTTCTTTTATAATTAAAACCGTTATGCGATAGTTACAATAGAGTAATTTATATCAATTTCACAATATCTATAAATTTAAGAACTATGTTTAATCAACAGGATTCTTTCTTGGTTAAATTCACATAAAACCTAGTTTACTAAGATCACTCTAAGTAAACTACATGATTGTAAAACCTAAATATCATCCAATTACCATCCTATATTCACATATAGGTGTCTAGATCACTAGGTGTTGAAGTACAAATTATAGCCTTTGATAAATTCACATAAATCAAGTCATAACTCGTATAATTGAACTAGAATATAAAGATAGTTACAACAATGGATTTCTTGAAAGAACATGGTGATTTAGATTGATTAACTAACATAACATCAAAGTATAGAACAATCCCAAGCCATAAATCTTACATTGAAGCAAACACACAAGGCTTTTAGCCTAACATAATCATAGTAGAACTAATGAAACACTAAATACAAGTTGAATTCATGTTAAAAAGATATAGAACAATAGTACCAATTGCGATAAACGATCCTAGCTTAATATTGATGTTGAAAGAGTGGAGATTAACTTGCAGCCTTCCTTGGACCTTGAAAATCGTCTTAAAACTGGGGGAGAACGTAGTAGTGAAGTCTCCCAAGTAAGTAACCATTTGCTTCATTAAATAGCCTAAAAAGTTAGGTATTTTGGCCAGAAAGTGACCAGATGCGTCGCATCTCTTTGGGATGCGCCGCATCTCTTTACGTTTAGTAGATTCCAGCTCGATTCTGCACTCAGGACTGTCGGCAGGGGGTCAGATGCGCCGCATCTGGGATAGATGCGCCGCATCTGGCTTGGATGCGCCGCATCTGTTGCTGTTTTGGCCCAGAAGTCTTCATGCTCCGCATCTGAAACTGTCGGGAGTTATTTGGTGTAAAGATGCGCCGCATCTAAGAGAGATGTGCCGCATTTGGACCTGTTTCAGTGGTTTCGGGCTGTTTTACGCATTTGATCTTCGTTTTAACTCTGTTTTCGCTGTTGGTCTTCATTTATTCATTCACAATGGACTTTTTACAAATGTACATGAATTACAATACATACGTATAACAATTACATACAAATGGAACAACATTGGATCGAAATAACGACAATAAACATGTATAATTTTGGCGTTATCAAAATCCCCACACTTAAACCTTGCTTGTCCTCAAGCAAGACTTACAAGAAATTGAAATTTACTACAGTAAACACACTTATTTAAATGAGAACACAAAAAAATGGGACTCACACTCTCTCGATATAATACACAAGACACACAAGTTATTTAGTAACACAATAACTCACGCTATATGGAAATCACACTCGGGTCAAAATATATCACACTCACACTTATTTCACACATGAATCAAACTCACGCGTTTTGAGTACACACGCCTTTGGAGTACACACGCGAAATGAAATCACGCCAAAGTCGAAAGGTGGGTTTTAAAGTCCACATTTCTTGAAAATTTAGATCCTTAGGGAAATTAGGACCTTTGCTAAAAACCTTTTATGTTTTGAAAATTATTCATGTTAGTTTTTACACTAATCAAGTTTTCCGATTTTAACCTCAAAGTCCGGTTGAGGGTAACTGAAAACCGGAGCCTCAGTCGGCGCTTAGCAAGCTACTCGCCCCCATGATTGAAGTATCATGGAACTTGAAACCGGATGTCCTAAAAATGGTTTTACACAATATAGTTCATAAAATAGCATAAGTTTTTAGAAGAAACTATATCATGTCCAAATATCATCGGTGAACCATGAGTTTGCACACCTCAATTTGTTATGGCATATATATGTTAACCGAAGTCAACATAGATGCGGTTGATCTTTACGGAGATCATCCATCTGGGGATTAGATTCATTAGTCTTAAAAGCTAATTTGCACTGTGCCCCCCATTGTACTAGACAGATCCATCTCATGGTTAGGATAAGTCTGACCACCAAAAACCCTGTTTGATGCTGAGGTGAGGTGGATTTCCAGCCGATGATAGATATGACTTTTCAAGATTTTTCGTCAACCTACAGCTGTTCTGGACTACGAATTCTAACATAAGTTAGCAAGTGTGTCATATTTGGAAGACTTGACTTCCATCACAATCATTACATGGATGAGCATTGGATTAGATTGTTAGAACAACAAATTACTTGATGACTTTCATTTCATCCAGAATGTGGTATAGCATGATGATTATATCTTTTATATGACAAACTCAATCATTTGGTTGTTTCTTAATTTGTTTTGTGATAATAATTTCGGTGTATACACCTAGTTTTAAAATCTACAAATTTTAAACAAAATTTGAATTTATGAAGATAAAAGTTTAAAAATTTTCACCATTTTAAGCCTTTTTAATTAAAATCAAAAACCCGAAAGAATTTATAACTTCCTCCCCACACTTAAGTTCATGTATCGTCCTCGTTACATGAAATCAGAAAAATTTAAATTCAAGAGGGTCAAAGAGTGTAAGAGAGTTTATTACTTTCCAGGTTTAAAACCGAAGTTCACGGGATGATGGCGCTGAACTTAATGCCAGCATAAGAACATCATCCGCTTCTTGCAACCACAAAACAATCACCAATCAAGTATGTGCTGAACTTACCGCCAGTCTTTGTAAAAATGCAGCATATAGCACAATGCTCACCTGTAGCAATTCAAACAAAGGTACCATACGATTCACAAAAAAAAAATGGGGGTGTACTCCATGTACTAAAAACCCCACTTTCAATTATCTAAATTATTCAAATCACAATTATCCAAAATATTATCTAGTTATTACACACCAAACTTGAAAAGAAATTGTTTTTGAAATAAATCAACATCAACCAAACCTGTCACACATCAGGAAAAATTACGTCATCCTCAGAAAAATCCCCAAAATGAGTTACTTGGGCCAGCTCCACCTTCGCTTTGATTTCCCGCGTCGTCGTCCTGAAATATTGAGGGGTTGTACCCCTGATAAGTTCCTTGAGCAGGGACGACCGCAGTGTCTTCAGTAGACGGGTTAGGAGGAGGAGGATAAGGCGCAGGATATGGATCACCCATTCGAACCCAAGGATCGTATGCAGGCCAAGGAGAGGGGGTATAGTTAGCGGGATCTGCAGCGTATGACACTGCCTGTTCATGTATCCAATTAAGCTGATTTTGCTGCCCTGCTTGAGTATACCATGTTCGATCATTCCCAACATCGATGTAATGTTGCATCTCCCTGTTACCTGCATCGTAGTGATCAATTACCTTTTGGGTGTTTTGATCACTATGGAGTCGCATATCTGAAAACTGGCGCGCCATGTAAGCCTCCCAATCATTTCCCGGATCCGAATTACTTCCAACATGCGGCTGTGGATCTGGTTGGTGTTGGGGTTGTTCTGGTTGCCTGTTCACGGGATCCTCATACCTAGTTAGAAGGCCGTTCGACCCCCTCATCAAAATGTTCGCCCTTGTATAACTCACTCTATCAATGGCAATCATATGTTTCTCCTCTAACCCACTTGTGTTGATTCGAAAATGTTCGGCAATCCTGGTTACAAAATGACCGCCCATGATTGGTGTAATCTTTTTCCTTTCTTCGAGGAGGAAAGTGAGAATCATTCGTGGGATATGAACATGGGAGTGATCCATTATTGCGTGAATGTACCATATATCCAAGTTGGTGACCTTTTCACTACTGTCTTTTTGACAGTTTATGGTACTTGAAATGAATCGTTGGACGCATCGGTGCTCGTAGGTATGTAGCTTGCTACAAGTCTGCTTACTTGCACTATATGCGGTATTGCTCATGTCCACCCATGCTTCTGAATGATTAAAAGAAGAAACATAGTATATACACTGATTAAAGTAATTTTGCATCAGTTGATGTGGCAACCCTTCGTAAATATCCAACGCCTTCACAAATTGCAGCAGCGTTAATGTCCTGTCTTGCCCTCCAAGATGAAATCTCATAAATGTACCTGATGTTGGTGACGTGTAATCAACCCTAAGTGAACCAACGAATTCTTTGACTAAAAGTGGATACACTTTTTCTTGCATTCTGAACAGGTTTTCCCAAGCATATATTCGATGGCCGTGATACGTAACTCGGAAAAGGTTGCGAAAATTTTGATATTCGCCGGCTTCCTCTAATGGTGTCCAATCGATATATTTCCCCGGATATACATCTTTGTGAAGAAGTGCCTTCATTCGTTCATGGTATTCCGGATGCCTCAAAACTGCATTGATCCATGGATCCGGAGTAGTTAATCCACGGACATTTAACTGCCGGTTATCAATATCCATTTCTTCCTCTTCAGTAGCATATTCTTCTTCACTTGTATCCTCATCTACAATTGCTGGGGCTTTTTGCTTTTTTGATTTAGGGTTTGATGATGATGCTCTAGTCTACAAAAACACAACAAAACCAAACAAACAAAATAACAAACCAAGTTGATTAGCGTTAAAGAATTTCAAAACATCTTTCATATTGTACCTAGCGAAAACCATGTGGATATGTTAAGTTCCAATTAAATCTCAATGTTTATGTTAACCAATATCTTAACATGGTATGAACTATTTTCACTCTTTAGCAAACATGAACTAGTATGCCAATTGATTCAAATCACTTTACAAGTATAATCATACATAGCATGCTTCATTTCACCAAACACTTGCAATGTCATAACATATGAAACCATAGGCATTCATCAAAAAGCATGTTAAACAATATGCAATCAATGGTTTTCATACATTTAGAACATTAAATTCATCTCAAGTCAACAACTTCATCAAAATGCTTAATCATATAATCCTCAACTTATATAATAATTACTTTCAAATCGAAATAACACCAAGTTAAGGTTCACATGTGTTTTCCATAAGTAATGATTTGCATAACTTCAACTTAGAACACTTACTAGTTAACAAAAGTCAAAATCCCTAATTCAAGAACCCTAAAATTCAATAATTTGTGTGTTCGTGTAATTCAACAAAGGTTCATGCGATTTTGTTAATGTATACTAGTAATCAAACTTCAAAATATCTCAATTGAATAATTTAATGGCCAAAAGTCCGAAATCCCTAAATTCATGAAGAACCCTAATTTCCAAAGTAAAGATTTAAGCAAATAATCATGAAATTAGAGCATGAATACGGATTAGTAGCAACAATTTAAGCATATGATGACCAAAACATGAACATTCAAACATCCTCACACTAAGAACAAGCAAAATCTGATTATTAGATTGAAGAACACAAGAATCATGAAGTGTTTAGGATTAATCTTACCTTTCTCATGTTGATAATCGGATTTGATGCTCAAAGATGGGATTAATCGGTTCAATTAGTGAGTAGAGATTGAAATTTTGAGAGAGAATGAGATGGAATTCGGAGTAGTAGGTGAAAAAAATGAGAAAAAATGATAAACTCCCGTATTTGTGCAAAAAAATGGGGCAGAAACCAACATACAGACACAGATGCGGCGCATCTGTAGCAGATGCGGCGCATCTGGCTCAGATGCGGCGCATCTGAAGCAGATGCGACGCATCAGATGGCCCAAATGCGGCGCATGACCCTTTCTCGGCGCATTCAAAGTTCACGGGGTTTTTCTTGTCTGCAGATGCGGCGCATCCATTACAGATGCGGCGCATCTGCACCTGTTGCACCAGTTTTTGACGTTTTTTCGCGTTTTAAACATTTCGGAAGGTCCCTAAACAACTTGGTTCGTATAATAACTTAGAAATCACTCAAAACACTCAAATATATTAAAATACGTACACGAGTGGGACTATATACATGTTGTGAAGTTTAACGAGTCGTTTACGCGACTCCGTCCCAAGCTAATTAGCGTTGGGGAATAGGATGATGTCATCTCGAACCGTGGTGCCCACTCCATCGAAATAGAGTTTCAAGCGATGACCATTCACCTTGAAGGTATTTCCGTTTCCAAACAACTCAACATATCCCGATGGGAATGCTTGTTTCACCAAATAAGGTCCCGTCCATCGGGACTTCAACTTTCCGGGAGAAAATTTAAACCGTGAGTTAAAAACCAAAACCTTATCACCGGTTTTAAATTCTTTCACTTCTTTCAATCGGGCATCATGCCACCTTTTCGTTTTCTCCTTATACGAGCTCGAATTCTCGTACGCTTCTAACCTCAACTCTTCCAATTCATGCAATTGCATGAATCGGTTTTCACCAGCCTTTTCCATGTCTAAATCACAAAGTTTTAATGCCCAGTATGCTCTATGTTCCACTTCAACCGGAAGATGGCATGCTTTACCGTATACAAGTCTAAATGGTGTGGTACCGATTGGTGTTTTAAAAGCAGTCCTAAAGGACCACAAGGCATCATCCAACTTGCGTTGCCAAATCTTAGGGTTGTTATCAACCGTCTTCTCAAGTATGCGTTTCAAGGCACGATTTGTGTTCTCCACTTGACCACTCGTTTGCGGGTGGTACGGAGTAGAGAAACGATGAGTTACGCCATACTTCTTCAACACCTTTTCAAGAAGGTTGTTGGCAAAATGAGTTCCTCGATCGGATATGAGCGCTTTTGGGATTCCAAAGCGCGAGAAGAGATTTTTCAAGAAGTTCACCACCACCCTAGCATCATTCGTAGGTAAAGCTTTTGCTTCAGCCCACTTAGATACATAGTCAACGGCTACTAGGATGTATTTGCACTTATGGGAATTTAGAAATGGTCCCATGAAATCGATTCCCCAAATATCAAAGATTTCACAAACTTGGATGCCGGTTTGAGGCATCTCATCCTTTTTCGTGATGTTACCCGTTCGTTGGCATGCATTGCAAGTCCGAACAAAATTATGGGCATCTTTAAAGATCGTGGGCCAATAAAAGCCTGAGTCAAGGATTTTTCTTGCGGTGTGGTTTGGTCCGAAATGACCGCCGGTGGGCCCTTGATGGCAATGCTCTAGAATTTGTTGAGCCTCTTTTCCGTACACACAACGGCGAATCATTTGATCTGCACCAACACGGAATAGGTCGGGATGTTCCCAGAAATAGGACTTCAAATCCGCAAAGAATTTCTTCTTTTGTTGATAAGAAAGTCCTTTTTGAAGAATGCTTGAAGCAAGATAGTTTGCAAAATGGGCAAACCATGAGATTTCAGATTCCTTGTCAACCCTCATTAGAGATTCGTCAGGAAATGTGTCCTTGATGATTGTATCATCGAGTTTATCTAATTCGGGGTTTTCAAGTCGGGATAAATGATCGGCGGCTAGATTCTCGGCTCCTTTCTTATCACGTATCTCAATGTCAAACTCTTGAAGTAGAAGAACCCAACGTATGAGACGATGTTTTGCATCTAGTTTCGAGAATAAGTACCTAAGAGCCGAATGATCCGTGTAAACAATGGTTTTGGACAACACCAAATATGACCGAAATTTATCAAACGCATAAACAACCGCTAGGAGCTCTTTTTCCGTGGTGGTGTAATTAATTTGAGCTCCCGTTAGCATTTTGCTTGCATAATAAATTGGAAGAAAATGATTATCGGGTCGTTGTCCTAAGACAGCGCCTAAGGCATAGTCGCTTGCATCACACATTAGCTCAAATGGCATACTCCAATCCGGAGATACGATAATGGGAGCTTGTGTGAGTTTTGACTTTAGAATCGAGAATGCATTTTCGCAATTAGAATCAAAGTCAAATGGAGCATCCTTTTCAAGAAGCTTGGTCAATGGGCGGGCGATTTTAGAAAAATCTTTGATAAATCGCCTATAAAATCCCGCGTGACCAAGAAAGCTTCTAATTGCCTTGACATTCGTCGGTATAGGTAGCTTAGAGATAACTTCAATTTTAGCTTTATCTACCTCTATTCCCGCACGAGATATTTTGTGACCAAGTACAATGCCCTCCTTCACCATGAAGTGGCATTTTTCCCAATTCAGGACCAAATTTGCTTTCTCACATCGGATAAGCATACGTTCAAGGTTAAAAAGACATGATTCAAAAGAGTCTCCAAACACGGAAAAGTCATCCATGAAGACTTCCATACAATCCTCTACCATATCATCAAAAATTGCCATCATGCACCTTTGAAAGGTTCCGGGTGCATTGCATAAACCAAATGGCATGCGGCGATAGGCAAAGGTCCCAAAAGGACAAGTGAATGTGGTCTTTTCTTGGTCGTTGGGATCAATTGGAATTTGAAAGTAACCGGAGAAACCATCTAGAAAGCAATAGTATTCTTTCCCCGCTAATCGTTCAATCATTTGATCAATAAAAGGTAACGGGAAATGATCTTTTCTAGTGGCATCATTGAGGCGCCTGTAATCAATACAGACTCTCCAGCCGGTAACCGTTCTAGTTGGAACGAGTTCGTCTTTTTCATTTACAATAACGGTTGTACCCCCTTTTTTGGGTACTACTTGTACTGGACTAACCCAAGGACTATAGGAGATGGGGTAGATTAACCCGGCGTCAAGAAGCTTGACTACCTCCTTTTTAACAACCTCTTTCATGTTGGGATTTAGCCTGCGTTGTCTTTGTACTACTGGTTTGAAGTCATTTTCAAGGAGAATTTTATGTGTACAATAAGACGGGTTTATCCCTGGAATGTCGGTCGTTTTCCAGGCTATAGCCTTTTTATGGGTTTTCAAAACAGAGATTAACCTTTTCTTCTCGTTACCGGAAAGATGTGAAGCAATAATTACTGGCAATTGAGATGTACCTTCGAGGTAAGCATACTCCAAGTGTTTGGGTAGCTCCTTAAGCTCTAGTACGGGTGGTTCTTCCAAGGAATTCTTTATTCGGAATCTATCTTTATTTCCGATATCTTCAAATGATTCTTCTTCCTTAGGAAACTCTTCTTTCATGGTCTCATCATCCGTGACCGCTTTCATCAACTCATCAAAATCCTCATCAATATTGAAATATTCACTTTCACTCACCGGGGCAAACCCCGAGGTATCAATTTCAAGTAGCTCATGTAATTCATTCTCAACACAAAAGTTTATAACCTCAATTTGAAAACAAGAGTCATCGGTGGAAGTGGGTCTTTTCATGGCTTTGTCAATATTACAAACTATTCTCTCGTCTCCCACACCTAGACTTAATTGTTCTTTTTGGACATTAATGATAGCATCTGCAGTGTTAAGGAAAGGACGTCCTAAAATGATAGGAACTTTTGTATCCTCTTGCATTTCTAGAATAACAAAGTCGACGGGAAAGACAAGTGAGCCAACTTTTACAAGAATATCCTCGGCTATACCTATGGGGGTATCAAATGATTGGTTTGCTAATCGAATACCCATCCGGGTTGGTTTCAAATCTCCTAAGTCAAGTTTCAAGTATAACGAGTAAGGCATTAGGTTAACACTTGCACCTAGGTCGGCTAGCGCATCATACACTACCGAATCACCCATCATACATGGTATGATAAAACTACCCGGATCTCCCAATTTTGGAGGTACATTTTGCTTTTTCAAGATGGCCGAACACTCCTCGTGAAGGAATGTGGCAGATACTTCTTGGTATTTTCCTTTCGAGGATATGAGATCTTTCAAAAACTTCCCGTAATGGGGCATACCCTTAAGAACCTCTGCGAGTGGCATGTTAATGCTGATTTGCTTGATCATATCCGCAAATTTCTGATATTGGCTCGCGAGTCTGTCTTTCTTCAATGCTTTTGGGTATGGAATGGGTGCCTTGTACACCTTCACTTGTGGTTCTTCACTTTTCTTCGATATGACCTCCGGTGGATCACCTTTCTCTTGCTCTTTTTCAACATGCTCATCTATATCAACAGGCTCCTGCAAAACAGAAGGAGACAAGGGAACTTCCGGGGACTTAAGGGTCTCCGGGTTAGTAGTTAAACCGCTTCTAGTGGTTATAGCATTTACATGCTCATTCCTTGTTTGATTGTTACTAGGATTCACTTGAGTATTTGAGGGGAGAGCACCAGGTGGTCTCTCTGCTAGTAACTGTGAGATCCTTCCAACATCCCTTTATAAGTTTTGAATCGTAGCTTGTTGATTGCGAATTTGCTGAGTTTGAATTTCTGAATTTTGTTCGTGTTTAACCATAAAATCTCTCAATAGATCTTCTAAACCAGATTTCTTCTCAGGTTGTGGTTGTATAAGTGCTTGTGGTTGTGCTTGTGGTTGATTGTGTTGGAAATTATTTTGGTAATTTCATGGCGGTTGATTACGATTGTTTAGATGATTGTAACCCGGTGGTGTATTTCTTTGATTTTGATTCTGGAAATTTCGGTTATTTTGGTAACCTGCATTCCCTCCGTGGTAGTTGTTGTTTGAACTTGAAGGTCCTCCTATTTAATAACTGTTGACAGGAGGATATTTCCGGTTATTTGCTTCAACCGCCGGAAAGTCGTCAAAATTCATCTCACCTTTTCGCATGTAACCTAGGAAATTTGCTTGCTCTTCCATCGTCGTTTGGTCACAATCTCGTGTGAGGTGGGGACCTTGGCACAACTCGCACCCTACCCTGATAGCGTGCATTTCTTTGGTTACCTTCTCGATTTGCCTTGCTTGATTTGCCAATTGAACTTTTAATGCAGCGATTTCATCGTTGCTTTCGACATTAGCAACTGTTGATGATCTAGAGAATTCCATCTCCTGATGCCAATTATGAGAATGGGCTGCTATATCAGCAATTATTGTGTGAGCGTCTTCGGGCATTTTTTTCATGATTGATCCTCCTGCTGCAACATCTATATCCTTCCGGTAGCCACATTGACTCCTTTATAGAAAATTTGGACTTTTTGGAATGTATTCAACCCGTGTTGAGGACATACCCTAAGCATTTTATTAAATCGGGTCCAAGCTTCATAAAGAGTCTCGTTAGACTTTTGCTTGAAGTGATTTATGTCACTTTGCAATTTTGCTGCTTTCGAAGCGGGGAAGAATTCTGACAAAAATTTGTCCATCATATCATTCCAGTTTTCAATATAACCTTCCGGTAATGAGTCTAGCCAATCTCTTGCATCATCCTTTAGGGACCATGGAAAGATTTTTAGACATGCAACTTCATCGGAGACATCTTTGATTTTGAAAAGCTTGCAAATGCTTACAAACTTACGAAGATGTTCGTTAGCATCCTCATTTGGGGCTCCACCGAATTGACATGTATTAGTCACCATGTGGAGAAACTGTCCCTTTATTTCAAAACCATCAGTCATCGTAGGTTGAACAATTGCGTGGCCTTGTCCTGTCCTTGTTGCCTTCATCAAAGCATCCATCGTTTGATTTGTAGCAGTCATCTCTTCCTCTTCTTTAATGACTGGCTCGATGATTGGTTGAACAATTTGTTCAGAGTTAGAATCTAACGAAAGTGATTCTAAACCTTGAGCAAGAGATTCTACTTCTTGAGCTCTTAAGCGTTCGTGAAGTTCTCTTTCAGGTTCAGGATATGAAGGAATTAAATTAGAGTTGGAAGAACGTAGATTCATGCACTAATGCCTATCCTGCAATCACAACAACACAAACAAACCAATTGCAAAAATACAAGCTTACAATAAAAAGTAACTTTTCTAGGAATTGAATTCCTACAAAAGGATCGAATAATTCAAAGTTTATTAAAATCTTTTAACAAAACCGCTCCCCGGCAGCGGCGCCAAAAAGTTGATGTGTCAAGACATAACCTTTAAAATGTAGACAATATGCTTAATAATTAACACATAATACAGGCAACTAAAACCCGATCATGTAGTAACTAGCAAGTAAATTGACCAGTTTGATCCACAGGGAGAAGTTTGTTTAAATGATTTTACCACGATTAATTATTCTAAAAAGGGGGTTTATATTTGAAGTTGTGTTTTTGTTTAACGAAACAGTAAATAAATATAATGAAAGACAATAATGAGAATGCGGTGTTTACTTCTATGCTTGATAGATGACAGGGATTGTTCTTTTATAATTAAAACCGTTATGCGATAGTTACAATAGAGTAATTTATATCAATTTCACAATATCTATAAATTTAAGAACTATGTTTAATCAACAGGATTTTTCTTGGTTAAATTCACATAAAACCTAGTTTACTAAGATCACTCTAAGTAAACTACATGATTATAAAACCTAAATATCATCCAATTACCATCCTATATTCACATATAGGTGTCTAGATCACTAGGTGTTGAAGTACAAATTATAACCTTTGATAAATTTACATAAATCAAGTCATAACTCGTATAATTGAACTAGAATATAAAGATAGTTACAACAATGGATTTCTTGAAAGAACATGGTGATTTAGATTGATTAACTAACATAACATCAAAGTATAGAACAATCCCAAGCCATAAATCTTACATTGAAGCAAACACACAAGGCTTTTAGCCTAACATAATCATAGTAGAACTAATGAAACAGTAAATACAAGTTGAATTCATGTTAAAAAGATATAGAACAATAGTACCAATTGCGATAAACGATCCTAGCTTAATATTGATGTTGAAAGAGTGGAGATTAACTTGCAGCCTTCCCTGGACCTTGAAAATCGTCTTAAAACTGGGGGAGAACGTAGTAGTGAAGTCTCCCAAGTAAGTAACCATTTGCTTCATTAAATAGCCTAAAAAGTTAGGTATTTTGGCCAGAAAGTGACCAGATGCGCCGCATCTCTTTGGGATGCGCCGCATCTCTTTACGTTTAGTAGATTCCAGCTCGATTCTGCACTCAGGACTGTCGGCAGGGGGTCAGATGAGCCGCATCTGGCTTGGATGCGCCGCATCCATCTCAGATGCGCCGCATCTGTTGCTGTTTTGGCCCAGAAGTCTTCATGCTCTGCATCTGAAACTGTCGGGAGTTATTTGGTGTAAAGATGCGCCGCATCTAAGAGAGATGCGCCGCATTTGGACCTGTTTCAGTGGTTTCGGGCTGTTTTACGCATTTGATCTTCGTTTTAACTCTGTTTTCGCTGTTGGTCTTCATTTATTCATTCACAATAGACTTTTTACAAATGTACATGAATTACAATACATACGTATAACAATTACATACAAATGGAACAACATTGGATCGAAATAACGACAATAAACATGTATAATTTTGGCGTTATCATATGTATATACATATACACCACACTACCCCATCTTTCTCAACAATCGTCGTACATTGCTTGTTCGACACGATTTGCTCCCGTAACAATGGTAGCTAATCATTGTTACGCGAGCACGTCACATTAACTTGCTAGTACAACGTCCATCTCGCTCGATGCTCACTAAACATACATAACAAATAGCGCATGATTAGTTTACATAAACCTATGCACAAACTAATCCCGATCCGACCCAAAGTCCTACAAGTCCCGCATAGCGCACACACAAAAAGTCTAAGTCTAGGCGCCTATCTCAAGTCACATAAATCCCTTAGACCAGGCTCTGATACCACTTGAAACAACCCAAACCAACCCACGACTAAATCGCGTGAAATGCAAAATAAAAAAAAAAAAATTAACTGTTCAGCAACTGGCGAGGTGCGCCAGGAAGGCCGCGCGGCGCGCCGAAGTGGTCTGTCCCAAAAGTCTTTAATTGCGAAAAAGATCGACTAGTTCCCGACACTTTTAGACGAAACGCTTTTTACCATACATCCAAATATGTAACACTAACCTGTTTCAAACATAAAATCAATGTTTTACAAGCGGGGCCCACACGACCCAAATTACAAGTTTAATACAAGTTAAGACTTTCGACCACCAAAAAGTTTAAGTTCCAAACTACACAATGAGCATGGCGTTTAGGATTAAACTACCCAACTATCGGTCAAACTCCAAGAGCTACTAAAGCCAAAAGCGTCCCCTAGCATCAAGCGGGATCTCTAGTCCAAAACGATGCCCTTACCCTTGTCCAAAACCGAACCTATAAAATGGTAAACAACGAGAGGGTAAGCAAAGCTTAGTGAATGCAATAATTATACGAATACATATATAATTTTACCTACTTGCATACACTTACACACCAGATCGCAAATACGCTAGCATACACTTTTAGCTTATCGTCACAATAACAAGCTATAAATCTCCAATACCACAAGCTAGCATAACAACCACATATGAATATAACTCGAATAATATACTATGCTTGCAACACAAATAACCATGGTTAACCAATAGTACAAGGGAACGGCGCTCGCGAAAACGCCATCGGTGTTCACAACATCCGTTAGGGCACTTAACACCTCGCACCACTAACCCCTAGGGTGGCACCTTAACACCTCGGCACATCACCCCGAGTGGCATCTTAACACCTCGATGCATCACTCATTAATTTACGGGTGGTGTATTAACACCTCGACACTACACTCCTAGGTGGCATCTTAACACCTCGATGCTACACCCGAGTGGCATCTTAACACCTCGACGCTACACTCTTCACATGAAACATGGTGTCTTATCACCTCGACACTACACATTTCACGCTACAACAAATAGATACATTATATACATACGCATATAATTATTCCACTCACCTCAAAGTCTTGTGAAAAGATACCCGAGCTTGCAAGACCTCAAAGTAACGTACCTATCATATTATACACCTCATTAAACACAAACTCAAGTCGGTCAACCAAACCCTTTCACCATTCTAAGCCATTTTGACCCAAGGTGCAATTTCAACCCATTTGCACCCTTAACCCTAATTTGGGTCAACACCCACCAAAACCCTAATCATTCGTCAAGATGGGTTTAAAACACATTTAGGTCACAAGGCTAACTCGTTTTCATACTTGCTAGGCCACTTAGGTCATTAAAGACTCATTTGACCCATTTCAAAGTCAACACACCCATTTGGGTCATCCATACCCAATAACACCCATTTACATATTATAAAAGTGTTCTAGCCACCAACTAACCAAATTTTAAGACTCAAAAGTCCAATTAACACATTCAAACCCTAGGTTAGTCATCAATGAGTCTTCATAACCCATAATCACCCAAAATCCCCAAAATACTAACAAACTGGGTCTTTGGTTCATCACTACCCCAAAACCTAACCCTTAAAGCAATTGAAGTAAGAAATTGGGTTTTATAACTTACCAACACAATCACCACGTAGCTATCGACTAGATGAACGACTTTAAAACTTGCACCAAGACCCGATTCAACCTCTTTCACCCTTAAATGGAGCTTTCTCTCTCAAGGATTGCACTCTCTCACTAAAATTCAATTGGAGGAGATGAGGTTGTTGTGGGAGTAGTAAATGAGCTTCCCAAAACTGATCTAGGGTATTAAATTCGGCTTCAAAGTAAAATTACACAATTGCCCTCAAAATATCTATTTTAAAAAGAAGAAAGGAATCAGTTGCAGAAAGATGGCGCGGCGCGCCACCTAGCCGCGCGGCGCGCGACCTCCCAGTTCAGCATCTTTTCTCTTTTTAATTATGTGCAACCAAAACCCCAAAACTTGAGTAACTTATATACACACATGTACACTACAATTATTCGGGTCTTACAGTTGTTGTTGTTGTTGTTGGGATGTTTGTTGTATTTAATGTTAGGATTGCGTTTATTGTTTCAATTGTTGTTACGGTTGTTGGGATAGTTGTTGCGATTGTGGTTGTAATTATTATTGTTGTTGTATTGGTGACTCTTGTCACCGTTTTCCTCCCACTACCTCTTGAGTTGTTTCGTGTTGGTTTCTTCGGCCGCCTGCTCTTTAATTCTTCCCTCAATCTGATTTATGAGTTTATGAGCCATTCGACTTGCCTTCTGTATAGAAGTGGGCTCGTGTGAACTTACATCTTCTTGAATCCTTACTGGTAACCCTTTTACAAACGCGTCGATCTTCTCTTCTTCATCTTCGAATGCTCCAGGGCACAATAGGCTCAACTCTGTGAATCGTCGTTCATATGTGGTAACGTCGAACCCTTGTGTTCGTAACTCTCTAAGTTCTGCCTTGAGTTTATTGACTTCGTTTCTAGGACGGTACTGCTCGTTCATCAATTGCTTGAATGCCGGCCACGGTAGTGCGTAAGCAGCATTTTGTCCTACCTGTTCAAGATAGGTGTTCCACCACGTTAACGCAGTACCTGTGAAGGTATGCGTAGCGTATTTAACTTTGTCCTCTTCAGTACACTTACTTATGGTAAACACCGATTCGACTTTCTCGGTCCACCATTTCAATCCAATTGGTCCTTCAGTTCCATCAAATTCCAAAGGTTTGTAGGCAGTGAATTCTTTGTAGGTGCATCCTATACGATTTCTTGCGCCGTTAGCTGCATTGCTAGATTTTGCGTTATTGTTGGTATGTAGCGCAGCCTGTACTGCGGCTATGTTTGCAGCAAGAAAGGTACAAAACTCCTCTTCGTTCATACTCACGGTATGTCGAGTAGTAGGTTCCATTTCCTTAAAAAATACCTAAAAGAAACGAGTTAATCATATAGAATATCAAGAGTAATCAATAGTATTTCGTAGCGTAATATGAACTTATTTATAAAAGCTCTTTCTTCATATTAGCGTTTTATACTCTTTAATTCGGGTAGTACCTACCCGTTAAGTTCATACTTAGTAGCTAACATACCATTTCAACTACTACAATTCTATATGAAAAACTAATCACAAAAAAATATATATCATATTCAAACCTTTATACAATAACTTGCAAACTTACAATACCGCTATTTTACATATAGCATGAAATATAGCACATAAAACTTTGATACAAAGTAGTTGCGAAGATAATTCAAGTTAATAAATAAGGCGTTCAGCAAAGGCAATAAAGACACGTAATTCATACGTCCAGAAACAAGTCATGCATTCTGGTTTTACTAATACCACTTCCCATCCTTGGTTTTGTGGAACATAACCGTTGTGACCGATAGTAAGACAATGTGTTGTAACGTCGTCAAAAGGATGAAGGTTACGTAATGACCAACAGTCTCGTAATAACCTAAAAACCTCATTTCTTATCCCAATTACCGACTCCGTCACTTGTGGGAACGTTTTGTTTAATAGTTGTAGCCTGATGTTCTTGTTCTCACTTTGGTGAGAAGCGAACATTACTAACCTGTAAGCATAACATGCTTCTTTGTGTTGCATGTTAGCCGCTTTTTCTAAATCATGAAGTCCTATATTCGGATATATTGAGTCAAAATAATTTCTTAACCCGTTGCGTAAAATAGCATTTGGGTTCCCCGCAATATATGCGTCAAAGTAAACACATCGTAACTTATGGATTTCCCAATGTGATATCCCCTATCTTTCGAACGAAAGCCTTTTATAAACCAAGGCATTCTTGGAACGTTCTTCGAATGTCTTACAAACTGATCTCGCCTTTAATAGTTGTGCCGAGGAATTCTGACCGACTCTAGACAAGATTTCATCAATCATGTCTCCGGGTAGGTCTCTTAAAATATTGGGTTGTCTATCCATTTTGTGTTTTTATACTGTAAAATAGACAAGAGTTAGATTCATAAAAAAAATACTTATTAATACAAGCAATTTTTACATATATCATAAAGAATAAGCACACTATATTACATATATTACACCACACAAATACAACTATCTTATTCCGACTCGCTCGTTTCTTCTTCTTCGGTTTTGGTTCGTTTTGCCAAGTTTCTAGGGATATATGATGTTCCCCTAATACGAGCCGTCATTTTCCACATTGGTTTAGAAAAACCTGGTGGTTTAGAGGTTCCCGGGTTATTCTCACAACTTAAGAAATACGGGTGTTGATGATACATATAAAGTTCATCGGGTTTGGAATCAAATTTCTCTATTTTTATGCCCTTTCCCTTATTGTTCTCTTTTGCCTTATTAAATTGTGTTGGGGTAATTTCTATAACATCATCGGAATTCTTGTCGGGATCCGATTCATCGGAGAATTGGTAATCCTCCCAATACTTTGCTTCCTTGGCAGAAACACCATTGACCATAATTAACTTTGGTCAGTTGGTTGAGGATTTTCTTCTACTTAACTGTTTTATTATTTTCCCCACTGGTTCTATTTCTTCTTCCGGTTCCGATTCTTCTTCCGGTTCCGATTCTTCTTCCGGTTCCAACTCTTCTTCCGGTTCCTCTTTGGGAACTTGTGAATCAATCCACGAATCATTCCAATTTACATTTGACTCTTCATTATTATTAGGTGAGTCAATGGGACTTTTTCTAGAGGTAGACATCTATCACATAATATCAAACACGTTAAGAGATTAATATATCACATAATATTCACATGTTAAAAATATAAAGTTTCCAACAAAACTTGTTAAGCAATCATTTTTCAAGTAAACACGGTCGAAGTCCAGACTCACTAATGCATCCTAACAAACTCGATAAGACACACTAATGCAAAATTCTGGTTCTCTAAGACCAACGCTCGGATACCAACTGAAATGTCCCGTTCTTATTGATTAAAAATGTTCCATATTAATTAATTTCGTTGCGAGGTTTTGACCTCTATATGAGACGTTTTTCAAAGACTGCATTCATTTTAAAACAAACCATAACCTTTACTTCATCAATAAAGGTATAAAAAGCTTTACGTAGATTATCAAATAATGATAATCTAAAATATCCTGTTTACATACGATCATTACATAATGGTTTACAATACAAATATGTTACAACGAAATAAGTTTCTTGAATGCAGTTTTTACACAATATCATACAAGCATGGACTCCAAATCTCGTCCTTATTTAAGTATGCGACAATGGAAGCTCTTAATAATCACCTGAGAATAAACATGCTTAAAACGTCAACAAAAATGTTGGTGAGTTATAGGTTTAACCTATATATTATCAAATCATAATAATAGACCACAAGATTTCATATTTCAATATACATCTCATACATAGAGATAAAATTCATTCATATGGTGAACACCTGGTAACCGACATTAACAAGATGCATATAAGAATATCCCCTATCATTTCAGGAAATCCTTCGGACATGATAAAAACGAATTCGAAGTACTAAAGCATCCGGTACTTTGGATGGGGTTCGTTAGGCCCAATAGATCTATCTTTAGGATTCGCGTCAATTAGTAGATCAGTTTACTAATTCTTAGGCTACCAAGCAAATGGGGCATATTCGGCTTCGATCATTCATCCATATAATGTAGTTTCAATTACTTGTGTCTATTTCGTAAAACATTTATAAAACTGCATGTATTCTCATCCCAAAATATTAGATTTTAAAAGTGGGACTATAACTCACTTTCACAGATTTTTACTTCGTCGGAAAGTAAGACTTGGCCACTGGTCGATTCACGAACCTATAACAAATATGTACATATATATCAAAGTATGTTCAAAATATATTTACAACACTTTTAATACATTTTGATGTTTTAAGTTTATTAAGTCAGCTGTCCTCGTTAGTAACCTACAATTAGTTGTCCACAGTTAGATGTACAGAAATAAATCGATATATATTATCTTGAATCAATCCACGACCTAGTTTATACACGTCTCAGGCTAGATCACAACTCAAAGTATATATATTTTTGGAATCAACCTCAACCTTGTATAGCTAACTCTAACATTACTGCATATAGAGTGTCTATGGTTGTTCCAAATAATATATATACATGGGTCGATATGATATGTCAAAACATTTGCATACGTGTCTATGGTATCCCAAGATTACATAATATATTAGAATACATGAATAATACAATATAAGTTAGCTAGGATATGATTTGTATAGAATTGTTAATATTTCCCGTAGCTACAAAAATCAAAAAATATCCAATCTTGTTTTACCCATAACTTCTTCATTTTAAATCCGTTTTGAGTGAATCAAATTGCTATGGTTTTATATTGAACTCTATTATATGAATATAAACAGAAAAAGTATAGGTTTGTAGTAGGAAATATAAGTTACAAGTCATTTTTGTAAGAGGTAGTCATTTCAGTCTAAAGAACGACGTCTTGATGGCCATTTTGAAAAACATACTTCCACTTTGAGTTTAACCATGATTTTTGGATATAGTTTCATGTTCATAAGAAAAATCATTTTCCCAGAAGAACAACTTTTAAATCAAAGTTTATCATAGTTTTTAATTATAAAACTCAAAACAGCCCGCGGTGTTACTACGACGGCGTATGTCCAGTTTTACGGTGTTTTTTATGTTTCCAGGTTTTAAATCATTAAGTTAGCATATCATATAGATATAGAACATGTGTTTAGTTGATTTTAAAAGTCAAGTTAGAAGGATTAACTTTTGTTTGCAAACAAGTTTAGAATTAACTAAACTATGTTCTAGTGATTTCAAGTTTAAACCTTCGAATAAGATAGCTTTATATGTATGAATCGAATGATGTTATGAACATCATTACTACCTCAAGTTTTGTGGATAAACCTACTAGAAAAGAGACAAATGGATCTAGCTTCAAAGGATCTTGGATGGGTTGAAAGTTCTTGAAGTAGAATCATGACACGAAAACAAGTTCAAGTAAGATTTCCACTCGAAATAAGGTTGTTATAGTTATAGAAATTGAATCAAAGTTTGAATATGAGTATTACCTTATATTAGAAAGATATGTTACTGTAAATAAGAAAGATTTCTTGAGGCTGGATGATCACTCTACAAGATTGGAAGTAAGCTAGCAAACTTGGAAGTATTCTTGATTTTATGAAACTAGAACTTGTAGAATTTATGAAGAACACTTAGAACTTGAAGATAGAACTTGAGAGAGATCAATTAGATGAATAAAATTGAAGAATGAAAGTGTTTGTAGGTGTTTTTGGTCGTTGGTGTATGGATTAGATATAAAGGATATGTAATTTTGTTTTCATGTAAATAAGTCATGAATGATTACTCATATTTTTGTAATTTTATGAGATATTTCATGCTAGTTGCCAAATGATGGTTCCCACATGTGTTAGGTGACTCACATGAGCTACTAAGAGCTGATCATTGAAGTGTATATACCAATAGTACATACATCTAAAAGCTGTGTATTGTACGAGTACGAATACGGGTGCATACGAGTAGAATTGTTGATGAAACTGAACGAGAATGTAATTGTAAGCATTTTTGTTAAGTAGAAGTATTTTGATAAGTGTCTTGAAGTCTTTCAAAAGTGTATGAATACATATTAAAACACTACATGTATATACATTTTAACTGAGTCGTTAAGTCATCGTTAGTCGTTACATGTAAGTGTTGTTTTGAAACCTTTAGGTTAACGATCTTGTTAAATGTTGTTAATCCAATGTTTATAATATCAAATGAGATTTTAAATTATTATATTATCATGATAATATAATGTATGAATATCTCTTAATATGATATATATACATTAAATTTCGTTACAACGATAATCGTTACATATATGTCTCGTTTCAAAATCATTAAGTTAGTAGTCTTGCTTTTACATATGTAGTTCATTGTTAATATACTTAATGATATGTTTACTTATCATAATATCATGTTAACTATATATATATATCCATATATATGTCATCATATAGTTTTTACAAGTTTTAACGTTCGTGAATCACCGGTCAACTTGGGTGGTCAATTGTCTATATGAAACCTATTTCAATTAATCAAGTCTTAACAAGTTTGATTGCTTAACATGTTGGAAACACTTAATCATGTAAATAACAATTTCATTTAATATATATATAAACATGGAAAAGTTCGGGTCACTACAAAACACGGCCTGCCAAACGGCCCAGACAAACGGCCCTTGCAAACGGCTTGCCTTGGCATACGGCCCCTGCAAATGGCCTGCCAGCCATTTGCAGGCAAAATCCTAGCTTATTTAAAGGGTCTTTGTCATTCATTCCAACACACACTTCAATTCACTTCTTTCTCTCTCTTGTACAATATTAGTCATACTTTTAAGGTCTTCGACTCCGTGCGAGAAATCTAGTACCCAGAGAAGAACGGCGAAGATTGTATTAGGAGCGGTTTGGAGTTTGAAGTTGTCACTTTTGTATTCGGTTGTCGTTTAATCTACTGGTACTTATACCCTTTATCTTTATATATTGACTTCTATCATTATGTTCCGTGATATTGTTGCCATGATTAGCGAGTAGTTATCTTTAGTGTATGCTATGATGTAAGCAGTTATAATGCCGAAATAATGTTATGGTTTGTGTATGTTGTCAAAATGCTTTCCGATTATGCTTTAAACTCAATCTATTTTCTAACTAATAGAACGTAGTTATTGGCTCTGTTATTGGGAAGTTGCAAACCACAATTCAGAGTACACTATCTGTGTCACCTCTTGGTAAGAGAAGTCTTTCAGATACAATGTAAGATCGACTGAGGCACACCGGTTGTAGTAAGTTTATTGAGCTTTGGATTCTGACTGAGGACTCTTTCATAGTGAAACATCTGACTAGACCCTTAGTACATTGTCGGTCCCAGACCATTCTAGTGTAGTCACCAAGCATATAAACTTCGTACGTGCATGCTAAAGCACAGCGGTGGTTGTAAGCTGTACCTCTGCTAAGTAAGGCCATGGAACCCGGTCAGTGTTGATTAGTACAATGCACCATAACGCGGTCTCAAGCATTGCACCTCGCTTGAGGGATTCTTAGTTAATTAAGGAACTGTTTGTTTAGACACATAAAGGATTGGACCGTTAGGATAACCGAACGTGTTCATGGAAGTCAACTTGACTTGGCCATGGTGTTCTTTATGGTTGAACTCTTTTTAAGGGTCTAACTATCTTTTAAAACCAATCATTAACTGAAGTATTGAAACACATCACATCTCTCGGATATGGTAAACCATGTATTCTATTATGCTTAAGAAAGTTTAGACCTTTGTGGAATGTTAATACGTCACCCAACCAAGTCGCTCAATTGGATGAGCCGTCTGAACGTGTATGCCTGTAGTCAGACTGCACGGGCGTCGGGGGTAAGGGACGTTGCTGTCTATTCAGAATCTTCAAGCCTTTCGCATTACCCAGTGACATGTCATACGATAGGGGCGTTTAGGACCAGTGTAATGAATACAAGGCCTCTGCCTATTCATGAGCCAGCATTCCATAATCTCGTCAGAATAACTGATGAAATCAGAGTATGCACTTACTTTAACCTTATCTGAATTACAAATTTTATCACATTTACTTTTTCTGTCCTATAAATTAGAAAATCCCAAAATTAAATAACCACTACTCCTTCATAACTATCTTAGGCTTTAATATAGGTTTGATTCTACTGATATCTCAAAAATACGACTCTAGGTCATACTTCCCTTACTCATACTAAGGAGTAGTACAATTTAGGCCCCGCTAAACATAAATTTAAAATAGTACCCCCCCCCCCCCTCTTGGTGGTTGATTCTGACGTATTGCGACCTAACGACACCGCACAAATAAAACCGTCCGTTTCGGCCATATCAAGAGGAAGCTAGGTTTTGGCACCGCTGCCAGGGAATTGGTATCAGACAATACTAATCTCTATCAAACTTATTCACAAGCATTTAATGGTGTCTAAGAAAGACAATTATACACGGACTTGGTTGTTGGATTTTCAGAACAGTCTCTAATTATATTGGGACCAAAAGGATCCTGCCTCTCCGTAGTCGTCTTGGCCACTTGGTTTGTTGAATAGTTCGTCCGGAGCTCTGTTATCGAGATGCCATGGAATCAGTAGCCAGAACCAAAAACTTATTCAACCTTAGGATAGTTAGTTAAATTAGATTACTTTAAATTAAACTACCTTAGATTAAGACTACCTTAGATTACGTTAGAATTACCTTAGATTACTTTAGAAATTTAGTTTATCTGCTTAAAATTAAAAACAAAAGGCATATCCATTGTATGACCCAAACCTGATCTAGACCAGGGCTGTTGTTATTCGTACCTGATCCAGACGCAATAATCTCTAAAGCACGCAAGGAAGCATGAATTAGAAATCAAATGGTGTTACGCGTTATTTTAGTAGAAAATACAAAACCCTCGATTGAAGGTCGAGGAGGACCAATCAGATTTCCAGAGATTCAAGGACACTCGTTCGAGTTAAAACATCACATTATCCAGCTCATCTAAAATAGTTGTCAGTTTCATGGACTACCGAATGACGATCCTAATTCTCACCTTGATAAGTTCATATCTCTTTCGAACTCCTACAAACAGCCAGGGATAGGACAAGATATAGTCCGACTATACTTTTTTCCCTAATCTCTCACTCATCATGCTCAAACATGGTTCGAAGGACTGGAAAAACATTCCATCACTTCATGGACGGAGATGGCTACTAAATTCCTAATCAAATATTTCCCTCCTTCTAAACAAACCAAACTAAAGAATGACATCATTAACTTCAAACAAAGTTATAATTAATCTCTTTACACTACATGGGAGTGATTCAAAACCCTGCTGAAGAAATGCCCTAATCACCAACTAGAACGGTCAGCTCAAATATGTACCTTCTACAATGGTCTTACGGTAAATCATAGGATGACAATCTGTAGAGACCCGTCCTAATCCATCCGGACGAAGTCCATATCGATTACAAACGATTCACAACAGTTGATTACATCTCGAGGTACTTGACCTCTATATGATACATTTTACAAACATTGCATTCGTTTTTGAAAAGTCAAACTTTCTTTACAACGAAATTTGACATCATGCATACCATTTCATAATACATCCAACTATAATTGACTTAATAATAATCTTGATGAACTCAATGACTCGAATGCAACGTCTTTCGAAATATGTCATGAATGACTCCAAGTAATATCTTTAAAGTGAGTAAATGCACAGCGGAAGATTTCTTTCATACCTGAGAATAAACATGCTTTAAAGTGTCAACCAAAAGGTTGGTGAGTTCATTAGTTTATCGTAACAATCAATTTCATAATTTTAATAGACCACAAGATTTCATATTTCCATTTCTCATAAACATACGTCCCATGCATAGAGACAAAAATATCATTCATATGGATTGAACACCTGGTAACCGACATTAACAAGATGCATATAAGAATATCCCCATTATTCTGGGATCCTCCTTCGGACATGATATAAATTTCGAAGTACTAAAGCATCTGGTACTTTGGATGGGGTTTGTTAGGCCTAATAGATCTATCTTTAGGATTCGCGTCAATTTGGGGGTCTGTTCCCAAATTCTTAGATTACCAGGTTAAAAGGGACATATTCGGCTTCGATCCATTCAACCATATAATGTATTTTCAATTACTTGTGTCTATTTCGTAAAACATTTATAAAAAGTGCGCATGTATTCTCAGCCCAAAAATATAAAGGGTAAAAAAAGGCAAATGAAACTCACCTAATGTATTTTGTAGTAAAAATACATATGACAATATTGAACAATGCAGGTTGGCCTCGGATTCACGAACCTATATCATTTGTATATATATTAATACCTATAATCGTAATCGAACAATTATCATATATTATAACTTTATATATATCATTTATTTAGTTTGTATATATATTTGAAAATAATTATTATTTATATAGTTTCATGTATATACATATATATATTAAAAATACCTAATTTGTCATATATGAATAATTATATACAGACTGTTAATATGTTTAAAACATACTTATAACCTTAATAATATTCTTAGAACTTTTATTTTTTCACAAACGTAATTATTTTCAATAATAATATTATAGATGATACTATTAATAATAATAACGATGATAGTTTTAATAATAAATCTCATAATAGTGATAATACCAGTAGTTTGTAATAATTTAAATAATTTAATAATAATGATAATGAAACTTATACTTTTTGATAATAATACTAACCTAATGGTTTTAATCATAATGGTACTACTAATATCAATCTTAATGATAATAATAATAATGGTAACAATACTGAATAATAATAACTATAAAGATAATAATGTTACGGGTAATGATAGTTATGATATTGTCTTTAGTGTTTGCATAAATATTACTCACAATAATATAACAAATAGTATTTATAAATGCAACTGTGATAATAATACTAATAACAATGGTTATAATGATAATGATAATAATTATAATAATGATAATAATAATAATAATAATAATAATAATAATAATAATAATAATAATAATAATAATAATAATAATAATAATAATAATAGCAACCAGTAATAACAATAATAATAATAATAATAATAATAATAATAATAATAATAATAACACTCAATAATAATAATACTAACAATAACAATAATTATAATACTTAATAATAACAATGATATTAATAATAATGAATTTAAAAAAAAACAACTACCTTGAAAACTAGCTCGTAAAAAGAATTGCCCGGAACAGGACTCGAACCCGAGACCATTCACTACCCCATTAACTGCCCAGACCACTCCTCCATTTCTTACTTTCTGATTTATACCCCGTAATAATAAATATATTCTGTATGTATCTGTTTCTTTATCTCTTTCTCCTTCACTGATTGAATCGACTACAATCATTTATAATATGTAACAAAAATTGTAATTCGTTTCTGTTGGATTACATATGATTGATGCAGAGTGTTTATACTTGTGGTATTTTAAATTGTTAGAAAGAAACAAAAAAAATTACGCAGTTTCAGTAACCGAATAGCATAATGAACTTGATTCCACTTTTGAAATTTAAAGTCGTTTCAGACAAAAATTATAACACGAAAAATACTTTAAATCCCTTCTAAAAACTTTCTCCATCACCAATTTTGACAGAACAAACACCTACAGCTTTAATTTGATCGTTGAATATTGTTTGACTTTTTTTTAACTCAAACTTTGACTCAGAAATTTGAGTTTGTTTCCAGGAATTGAAAGCTCGATTTTTGCAGAGAGTTTGAATATAAGATTACAAACATACCAGCATTTACACATTTTGTAATTTGTTTTGAATTAGAGCTAAAAAAAATAACACGCGAACAGGGTACAGGACCTGTTCTTCATTTTTTTTTTTTTTAATTTCAATCAGAATGGTCTGTAGTAGGGTTAATTGATAAGGATAGTGAAAGAGGTGAATGAGGTAATCTATATCACTGCACCATTCGAGTGATTTATGGGGTAAAGTAGTCGACAGTATCGTTTAATCAGACAAGGAAGATAGAAGAAAAATATAAAAAAAATATATAAATATACAAAAGTAGATAAAGGTTTCTAACTGATTTTGGTCGTATGTGATATTCGATTGAGACTGGAAATCAGATAAGAAACAAATTAGGTACAGATTGAAAGTGATTTGAAATCAAAAATTGATTCTGTGGTGGAAAAATTCAGTATATTATTTAATTAAAATTAACAATAATAATACAAATTATATAGTGAGTATGTATTGTATGTATAAAACAGTATATACGTATATATGTATACTCTGTATGTGTAGTTATATATATATAATCGTATGTCATATATGTATATGTATATATATCTGTAAGTGTATTAATAATAGGTATATACACAATAATACAATTAATAATAATAATAATAATAATAATAATAATAATAATAATAATAATAATAATAATAATAATAATAATAATAATAGCAATAATTCTAATAATTAATAATTAATAATTTGATAAAAATACTAATAATATTAACAATGATTTTTTTGTTAATAAAATTACTAACGAATAATAATATTATTGAGAGTAATAATTATTAACAATAATGTTCATACTAATATTAATAATAACATTGATAATGCTATTAATAAAATACTAGTACATATATTAACAATAATAGAATACTAACATTATAACTTTACTACTAGTTGTAATAATGATAATATTAACAATAATAATAATAATTCAAGTGTATCAAATTTCAGTATTATAATAATGTTAATAGTAATATTAATATTACTAATAATAATGAATGTAATAATATTATAATAACTATAATTAAACTTGTAATTACATTTAATGTATTAATGTTACATGATATCATTTTAATTACAATATAATAATTATTGATAGTAATCATATATAGATTCATAATAACATTTATATATTTTTATATATATACATATATATATATATATATATATATACATATATATATATATATATATATATATATATATATATATATATATATATATATATATATATATGTATATATATATATATGTATATATATATATATATATATATGTATATATATATATATATATGTATATATATGTATATATATATTTATTTTAATAGTAACTTAACTATCCTAATTATTACATTCCGGTTAATTAAAGTATACCTTATTAAATCATAATATTATATATTCTTAAATTTATGTTTATATAATATATATACATATTTATTTACAAATAATTATTCGTGAATCGTCGGGAATGGTAAAAAGTCAAAATGAATTCATAAAACAGTTCAAACATTTTGAGACTCACTTTAATAGACTTTACTTATCGTGTCGAAATCATATAAAGATTCAGGTTTAAATTTGGTCGGAAATTCTCGGGTCATCACAGTACCTACCCGTTAAAGAAATTTCGTCCCGAAATTTGAGTGAGGTGGTCATGGCTAACAATAAAAATGTTTTCATGATGAATATAAGTTGATAAATATTGTTTTATCATCATTGAGTAATACGGATATAATAATTCGATTACTCGAATAGTACTAATGAAGTTATCACTGAATAGTGAAATGAGAAAGGCATGTTTCATCATAACTTTTGACTAGTCATGGTTGAATTTAGAAAATAAAGTGCCTCTTAACTTTTGACGTGGGGGGTTGAATTCCGAAATTCAAGGGATTAAAGAAAATCTTCAAAATCTAAAAGGTTTAATTCTTCGACGAGTAAGGAAATTAAGATCTCTAAAATTAAATACGGTGATCTGCCTCGATTACTCTGTCTGATATTTCCATTATAAATTAAATTCTTCCGTTCCATTATTCTCACCATTCCTATACTTTCTTTCTTAGTTCATACATCCAGAAGATTCTGAAAATGCTTAATCCCGTTCTAATCCTTAATATTTTTCTAATTATCATTTCTGTCATCCTTCTTTTAAATCTTCCATTCAGAAGAATCTGTTGACTTCTACAATTACCTTGGGGTTATAGTGCTTTTAATTCTCCCGTGTCTTTATGTTGCGATAAACATTGATATTCACGGTTTGTAATTTATGCGTTGTTATCGGGCTTTATATCTCCCCTTATATTTTAATGTCCCTATTTCTGTTTCCTATAATCATTGTGATCCACGGTTAATACTCCCTTCTATTTACTGCGATTTATACTCCAATTTATGTTTCGGAGATTTGTCCCTTCGTTTCTGCTTCTTACGATTAGGCATCTCTTGTAATGGTCTAGAATTCGCAGATATAAGTTTTAGAATGAATATTGTTAATGTTCAAAGAAGGGAACTGGCACGATCTTGATTTGTTAAATTACCAGAATATCCTGGAAAAGACCGAATCATCAAGAAATATTTTCTTGATATTTTAGAGGTTTAAATAAATACAAGAGTCGTGTAACATGGCACATGATGACATTGGAGACTGTGAATCATCATGTCCCATTTAGAACTTGGCATGACTTACTGTAATATAATTACGTTGATCAAGTGTCATTATATTATACTAACTCATGCATCAGTTCCCAACATTACTTCAATAACATTCTTATTTTAAGCTCGAAAGTTTACAGAATATAGAAACTAACAGTTTCTATATGATGTAACACTGATAGCACGAAGAGATAATTAATATCGGACGAGAATATTTATGAAAATATCTTCAGAAATATCGAAGATATTTATGATGATATTTTGGAATTTCTAAGTTTGATGGTTGATGAGGAAGATTTTCTGCAAGATTTTAACATGAGTACGGAGCAAGATATTCGTTGAAGGTTTCATCGAATCCAGAATTACCTGGATTCTTTGAATATATGGTATGGTCCTTGTATTTGTCCTTGGTCTCCTTCGTGATTAGCTCAATTCGTTTTCTAGTTCCAACTTTTCTGAGCTTTTCCAACATACTATTCTTTATCATCAAACTTTCGATGATTAAGGTCGTTTACGGTTGTCTATGGTTTCTGCTGCTTCATTCAGCTTTTTCGACATTCAGAGTATTGATTTGTGACTGAGTGCTTTTCAGAATTTCAGAATGAGAGATCATAATTCTAAGAGATAAATGTCATACATATAACTATTGATGTAGATATGCTGTGAGTTTTCAAAGTACTGATTGCTGATTCCCGGTAATTGTTATGGCAGTTCTCGTTACAAGATGCGGATAAGTACATGACGAGACTTCAATAGATAAATATAGTGATTTGTTGGAGGGATTTAAACTAAGGAGCGACAAGGTTGCTGGTACATTTGCTGGTAATGTGGTGGAATATAAAAGAATTCTCCGGTATCAAAAAGGGTAATTGTATATATCAGGATTATAGTAAGGCTACTTCGAATGAAAAGTCGAAGTTGACTTGCTGGAGCTGTGACAAAATTGGCTACTTTGAAAAGGGATCGCAAAGTTATTTTTGCTAATAAATGCCAAAGGATCTGACGCGGCTACGTGTTAAACTTTTACTCAGTTGCCGAGAGTTTCTCAGGTGCATAACTATATGCATAAATCTTTCCCTCTGTAGATGAAGTGCGGTTGATTCATCCTATCGATTGAGGTGTTTTCAAGAATCATGAAAGGTTTTAACGCAGATTGTAATCGTCAAGATACAAATGAGGTTTAAGATGAAATCAAGTGGAAAACTTGAAGAATTGTTTAGTTTCATATGTTATAGTCAATATTTTAATTCATTTTAATTTTCCAATGTTGGCAGTCCACAGTTGATAGTCCAATAATTCATATATAGCTTAATATATAATATTCGGATTAATTAATACGTATCGTGATCCGTGTACATATCTCAGACTCGATCACAACTCAAAGTATATATATTATTATAGAATCAACCTCAACCCTGTTTAGAGAACTCGATCATTACTGCATATAGAGTGTCTATGGTGATTCCAAATAAAATATATAGATGCGTCGACATGATATGTCAAAACTTTGTATACGTGTCCCGATATTTAAAGTGCATAAAAATAAATAACAGAAATTAAATGATGATAAATAAAGTGCTAAAAGTAAATAACAGAAATTAAATGACTGTAAATAAAATTGCGAGAATGTAAATTGCGATAATTAAATTGCGTTAAATAAAATGTAATCAGTTAGCTAGGAACAATTAGCTAGGAACAGTTAGTGTGAATTCTTAACAAAATTTCTCATAGTTAATTTGTTTGTTTCTAACAAATTTTATTTTATCCAATGTTTTCTTCATTATGCCACTTGTTGGATTATGATAAGTCAAAATCCAAATATAAAGAAAATGGTTATTCTGCGGCGAACGGATTCGTATCTCTGTAGATGTAAGTAGGATAGTAAATAACTGTTGAATCAGATTCGAAGAATGTACAGTATAACCTATTAAAGTGAAATCTAAATATTCCTCGGGTATTACCTACCCGTTAAAATATTTTCACCATTAACAGTTTGTACGAAAGAATTTTTAATTACAATCTTTATGAAAATATACTTACATATATATTTTCTTCAGATGTAATCATAGATTCAATGAGTTTATATAATATTAATCTCATTTGATTTACCGTTATAACTAGAATACATAATCTCTAAAACATTAGAGATTACATAATCGCCATGAAGAACGAAGATAATTGATGTAGAACGATACGTAGAACGATGATTGTACTTGAGGTATAGATTACGAGATTGAGACGTGTGATGATGTTGTTGTTGTTGGTACTGATTATGCTGTTGGTGCTGCTGATGGTGGTACTATTGCTGTCGGTGCTACAAATGTTGTTGGTGCTGAGGTTGGTGACGATGTTGGTGTAGTAAGTATAGCTTGTAGATCACGCACCATTCTTGTCAGGGTTTCTATCCTACCCTCTATCATTTCTATCCATCCACTCATCTGATTCGATAGATCTTGATTATCAATTCGAAGTTCCCTAACTTCTTCTAATATTCCCATTCGATTGGTATTCGGAAGTAGAGGTTGAATATTTTCTGAGATTACAGTGATGCGACCTTTGAGGCGGAATATTTTAGCAAGAAGGGTGAATACAGTGTTGCTTATAGGTTCACCGGTGAGTACATCATTTTCTCCGATGTTAGGAGGTAAGTTTGGTTCGCAGTAGGGCTCGCCTTCTTCATTTCTCCATCGAGTGAGTAAGTCTCGGACCCACCCCCATCTCCTCCAGAAAGAAAAATAACTAAATGGTTGAGGCACTTCTGTTTCATTGACTTCGGAGTCTGCTTCAATATACATCTCGAAATCGCTTCCGGAACTAATGGAATCCAAGCTAGGTGTAGGATCCATCTCTCACAATCAGTTAAAGGGTTTTGATATGAAATGATTTTTGAATATCGAATGATATTCTAATTATATGTAGAATATCTATACATACTTCCAAAGATCCCGTAAATTACGGAGAAAATTAAGGAAACGTGTCAGATAAGGTCTACAGTGACAGATACGCTAAGATATGGATTTTGTCTATACACTATTCATGCAATCATTGCAATAAGATGTTTCTAGACTAAGAATGATAAGCAGGTAATTTCCTAAGGATGATAAACTGATGATTTCCGACAAAGATGATAAGCAAAATTTTTGACATGCAGACACGGTCGAAGTCCAGACTCACTAATGCATCCTAACGACTTATCAGTTATACACACTAATGCAGACCTGGTTCGCTAAGACCACCGCTCTGATACTAACTGTAGAGACCCGTCCTAATCCATCCGGACGAAGTCCATATCGATTACAAACGATTCACAACAGTTGATTACATCGCAAGGTACTTGACCTCTATATGATACATTTTACAAACATTGCATTCGTTTTTGAAAAGTCAAACTTTCTTTACAACGAAATTTGACATCATGCATACCATTTCATAATACATCCAACTATAATTGACTTAATAATAATCTTGATGAACTCAACGACTCGAATAGAACGTCTTTCAAAATATGTCATGAATGACTCCAAGTAATATCTTTAAAGTGAGTAAATGCACAGCGGAAGATTTCTTTCATACCTGAGAATAAACATGCTTTAAAGTGAAATGTCCCGTTCTTATTGATTAAAAACGTTCCATATTAATTGATTTCGTTGCGAGGTTTTGACCTCTATATGAGACGTTTTTTCAAAGACTGCATTCATTTTTAAAACAAACCATAACCTTTATTTCATAAATATAGGTTTAAAAAAACTTTACGTAGATTATCAAATAATGATAATCTAAAATATCCTGTTTACACACGACCATTACATAATGGTTTACAATACAAATATGTTACATCGAAATCAGTTTCTTGAATGCAGTTTTTACACAATATCATACAAACATGGACTCCAAATCTTGTCCTTATTTTAGTATGCAACAGCGGAAGCTCTTAATATTCACTTGAGAATAAACATGCTTTAAACGTCAACAAAAATGTTGGTGAGTTATAGGTTTAACCTATATATATCAAATCATAACAATAAACCACAAGATTTCATATTTCAATACACATCCCATACATAGAGATAAAAATCATTCATATGGTGAACACCTGGTAACCGACATTAACAAGATGCATATATAAGAATATCCCCATCATTCCGGGACACCCTTCGGATATGATATAAATTTCGAAGTACTAAAGCATCCGGTACTTTGGATGGGGTTTGTTAGGCCCAATAGATCTATCTTTAGGATTCGCGTCAATTAGGGTGTCTGTTCCCTAATTCTTAGATTACCAGACTTAATAAAAAGGGGCATATTCGATTTCGATAATTCAACCATAGAATGTAGTTTCACGTACTTGTGTCTATTTTGTAAATCATTTATAAAACCTTCATGTATTCTCATCCCAAAAATATTAGATTTTAAAAGTGGGACTATAACTCACATTCACTGATTTTTACTTCGTCGGGAAGTAAGACTTGGCCACTGGTTGATTCACGAACCTATAACAATATATACATATATATCAAAGTATGTTCAAAATATATTTACAACACTTTTAATCTATTTTGATGTTTTAAGTTTATTAAGTCAGCTGTCCTCGTTAGTAACCTACAACTAGTTGTCCACAGTTAGATGTACAGAAATAAATCGATAAATATTATCTTGAATCAATCCACGACCCAGTGTATACGTATCTCAGTATTGATCACAACTCAAACTATATATATTTTGGAATCAACCTCAACCCTGTATAGCTAACTCCAACATTCACATATAGAGTGTCTATGGTTGTTCCGAAATATATATAGATGTGTCAACATGATAGGTCGAAACATTGTATACGTGTCTATGGTATCTCAAGATTACATAATATACAATACAAGTTGATTAAGTTATGGTTGGAATAGATTTGTTACCAATTTTCACGTAGCTAAAATGAGAAAAATTATCCAATCTTGTTTTACCCATAACTTCTTCATTTTAAATCCGTTTTGAGTGAATCAAATTGCTATGGTTTCATATTGAACTTTATTTTATGAATCTAAACAGAAAAAGTATAGGTTTATAGTCGGAAAAATAAGTTACAAGTCGTTTTTGTAAAGGTAGTCATTTCAGTCGAAAGAACGACGTCTAGATGACCATTTTAGAAAACATACTTCCACTTTGAGTTTAACCATAATTTTTGGATATAGTTTCATGTTCATAATAAAAATCATTTTCTCAGAATAACAACTTTTAAATCAAAGTTTATCATAGTTTTTAATTAACTAACCCAAAACAGCTCGCGGTGTTACTACGACGGCGTAAATCCGGTTTTACGGTGTTTTTCGTGTTTCCAGGTTTTAAATCATTAAGTTAACATATAATATAGATATAGAACATGTGTTTAGTTTATTTTAAAAGTCAAGTTAGAAGGATTAACTTTTGTTTGCGAACAAGTTTAGAATTAACTAAACTATGTTCTAGTAATTACAAGTTTAAACCTTCGAATAAGATAGCTTTATATGTATGAATCGAATGATGTTATGAACATCATTACTACCTTAAGTTCCTTGGATAAACCTACTGGAAAATAGAAAAATGGATCTAGCTTCAATGGATCCTTGGATGGCTCGAAGTTCTTGAAGCAGAATCATGACACGAAAACAAGTTCAAGTAAGATCATCACTTGAAATAAGATTGTTATAGTTATAGAAATTGAACCAAAGTTTGAATATGATTATTACCTTGTATTAGAATGATAACCTACTATAAGAAACAAAGATTTCTTGAGGTTGGATGATCACCTTACAAGATTGGAAGTGAGCTAGCAAACTTGAAAGTATTCTTGATTTTATGTAACTAGAACTTGTAAAATATATGAAGAACACTTAGAACTTGAAGATAGAACTTGAGAGAGATCAATTAGATGAATAAAATTGAAGAATGAAAGTGTTTGTAGGTGTTTTTGGTCGTTGGTGTATGGATTAGATATAAAGGATATGTAATTTTGTTTTCATGTAAATAAGTCATGAATGATTACTCATATTTTTGTAATTTTATGAGATATTTCATGCTAGTTGCCAAATGATGGTTCCCACATGTGTTAGGTGACTCACATGGGCTGCTAAGAGCTGATCATCAGAGTGTATATACCAATAGTACATACATCTAAAAGCTGTGTATTGTACGAGTACGAATACGGGTGCATACGAGTAGAATTGTTGATGAAACTGAACGAGGATGTAATTGTAAGCATTTTTGTTAAGTAGAAGTATTTTGATAAGTGTATTGAAGTCTTTCAAAAGTGTATAAATACATATTAAAACACTACATGTATATACATTTTAACTGAGTCGTTAAGTCATCGTTAGTCGTTACATGTAAGTGTTGTTTTGAAACCTTTAGGTTAACGATCTTGTTAAATGTTGTTAACCCAATGTTTATAATATCAAATGAGATTTTAAATTATTATATTATCGTGATATTATCATGTATGAATATCTCTTAATATGATATATATACATTAAATGTCTTTACAACGATAATCGTTACATATATGTCTCGTTTAAAAATCATTAAGTTAGTAGTCTTGTTTTTACATATGTAGTTCATTGTTAATATACTTAATGATATGTTTACTTATCATAGTATCATGTTAACTATATATATATATCCATATATATGTCATCATATAGTTTTTACAAGTTTTAACGTTCGTGAATCACAGGTCAACTTGGGTGGTCAATTGTCTATATGAAACATATTTCAATTAATCAAGTCTTAACAAGTTTGATTGCTTAACATGTTGGAAACATTTAATTATGTAAATATCAATCTCAATTAATATATATAAACATGGAAAAGTTCGGGTCACTACAGTACCTACCCGTTAAATAAATTTCGTCCCGAAATTTTAAGCTGTTGAAGGTGTTGACGAATCTTTTGGAAATAGATGCGGGTATTTCTTCTTCATCTGATCTTCACACTCCCAGGTGAACTCGGGTCCTCTACGAGCATTCCATCGAACCTTAACAATTGGTATCTTGTTTTGCTTAAGTCTTTTAACCTCACGATCCATTATTTCGACGGGTTCTTCGATGAATTGAAGTTTTTCGTTGATTTGGATTTCATCTAACGGAATAGTGAGATCTTCTTTAGCAAAACATTTCTTCAAATTCGAGACGTGGAAAGTGTTATGTACAGCAGCGAGTTGTTGAGGTAACTCAAGTCGGTAAGCTACTGGTCCGACACGATCAATAATCTTGAATGGTCCAATATACCTTGGATTTAATTTCCCTCGTTTACCAAATCGAACAACGCCTTTCCAAGGTGCAACTTTAAGCATGACCATCTCTCCAATTTCAAATTCTATATCTTTTCTTTTAATGTCAGCGTAGCTCTTTTGTCGACTTTGGGCGGTTTTCAACCGTTGTTGAATTTGGATGATCTTCTCGGTAGTTTCTTGTATAATCTCCGGACCCGTAATCTGTCTATCCCCCACTTCACTCCAACAAATCGGAGACCTGCACTTTCTACCATAAAGTGCTTCAAACGGCGCCATCTCAATGCTTGAATGGTAGTTGTTGTTGTAGGAAAATTCTGCTAACGGTAGATGTCGATCCCAACTGTTTCCGAAATCAATAACACATGCTCGTAGCATGTCTTCAAGCGTTTGTATCATCCTTTCGCTCTGCCCATCAGTTTGTGGATGATAGGCAGTACTCATGTCTAGACGAGTTCCTAATGCTTGCTGTAATATCTGCCAGAATCTTGAAATAAATCTGCCATCCCTATCAGAGATAATAGAGATTGGTATTCCATGTCTGGAGATGACTTCCTTCAAATACAGTCGTGCTAACTTCTCCATCTTGTCATCTTCTCTTATTGGCAGGAAGTGTGCGGATTTGGTGAGACGATCAACTATTACCCAAATAGTATCAAAACCACTTGCAGTCCTTGGCAATTTAGTGATGAAATCCATGGTAATGTTTTCCCATTTCCATTCCGGGATTTCAGGTTGTTGAAGTAGACCTGATGGTTTCTGATGCTCAGCTTTGACCTTAGAACACGTCAAACATTCTCCTACGTATTTAGCAACATCGGCTTTCATACCCGGCCACCAAAAATGTTTCTTGAGATCCTTGTACATCTTCCCCGTTCCAGGATGTATTGAGTATCTGGTTTTATGAGCTTCTCTAAGTACCATTTCTCTCATATCTCCAAATTTTGGTACCCAAATCCTTTCAGCCCTATACCGGGTTCCGTCTTCCCGAATATTAAGATGCTTCTCCGATCCTTTGGGTATTTCATCCTTTAAATTTCCCTCTTTTAAAACTCCTTGTTGCGCCTCCTTTATTTGAGTAGTAATGTTATTATGAATCATTATATTCATAGATTTTACTCGAATGGGTTCTCTGTCCTTCCTGCTCAAGGCATCGGCTACCACATTTGCCTTCCCCGGGTGGTAACGAATCTCAAAGTCGTAATCATTCAATAATTCAATCCACCTACGCTGCCTCATATTCAGTTGTTTCTGATTAAATATGTGTTGAAGACTTTTGTGGTCGGTATATATAATACTTTTGACCCCATATAAGAAGTGCCTCCAAGTCTTTAATGCAAAAACAACCGCGCCTAATTCCAAATCATGCGTCGTATAATTTTGTTCGTGAATCTTCAATTGTCTAGACGCATAAGCAATCACCTTCGTTCGTTGCATTAATACACAACCGAGACCTTGCTTTGATGCATCACAATAAATCACAAAATCATCATTCCCTTCAGGCAATGACAATATAGGTGCCGTAGTTAGCTTTTTCTTCAATAACTGAAACGCTTTCTCTTGTTCATCATTCCATTCAAATTTCTTCCCTTTATGCGTTAATGCAGTCAAGGGTTTTACTATTCTGGAAAAGTCTTGGATGAACCTTCTGTAGTAACCAGTTAGTCCTAAAAACTGGCGTATGTGTTTCGGAGTTTTCGGGGTTTCCCACTTTTCAACAGTTTCTATCTTTGCCAGATCCACCTTAATACCTTCTTTGTTCACTATGTGACCGAGGAATTGAACTTCTTCCAACCAAAATGCACACTTTGAAAACTTAGCGTACAATTCTTCCTTCCTCAATACTTCTAACACCTTTCTCAAATGTTCACCGTGTTCTTGGTCATTCTTTGAGTAAATAAGTATGTCATCAATGAAAACAATGACAAACTTGTCAAGGTATGGTCCACACACTTGGTTCATAAGGTCCATGAACACAGCTGGTGCATTAGTTAAACCAAATGGCATGACCATAAACTCGTAATGACCGTAACGTGTTCTGAAAGCAGTCTTTGGAATATCATCTTCTTTCACCCGCATTTGATGATACCCGGAACGTAAGTCAATCTTTGAATAAACAGACGAGCCTTGTAGTTGATCAAATAAGTCGTCAATTCTCGGTAGTGGGTAGCGGTTCTTGATGGTAAGTTTGTTCAACTCTCGGTAGTCGATACACAACCTGAATGTACCATCTTTCTTCTTGACAAACAAAACAGGAGCTCCCCACGGTGATGTGCTTGGTCGAATGAAACCACGCTCTAAAAGTTCTTGTAATTGGCTTTGCAGTTCTTTCATCTCGCTGGGTGCGAGTCTGTAAGGAGCACGAGCTATTGGTGCAGCTCCTGGTACAAGATCTATTTGAAATTCAACGGATCGATGTGGGGGTAATCCCGGTAATTCTTTCGGAAATACATCGGGAAATTGTTTTGCAATGGGAACATCATTGATGCTCTTTTCTTCAGTTTGTACTTTCTCGACGTGTGCTAGAATAGCATAGCAACCTTTTCTTATTAGTTTTTGTGCCTTCAAATTACTAATAAGATGTAGCTTCGTGTTGCCCTTTTCTCCGTACACCATTAAGGGTTTTCCTTTTTCTCGTATAATGCGAATTGCATTTTTGTAACAAACGATCTCTGCTTTCACTTCTTTCAACCAGTCCATACCAATTATCACATCAAAACTCCCTAACTCTACTGGTATCAAATCAATCTTAAATGTTTCGCTAACCAGTTTAATTTCTCGATTCCGACATATATTATCTGCTGAAATTAATTTACCATTTGCTAATTCAAGTAAAAATTTACTATCCAAAGGCGTCAACGGACAACTTAATTTAGCACAAAAATCTCTACTCATATAGCTTCTATCCGCACCCGAATCAAATAAAACGTAAGCAGATTTATTGTCAATAAGAAACGTACCCGTAACAAGCTCCGGGTATTCTTGTGCCTCTGCCGCATTAATATTGAAAACTCTTCCGCGGCCTTGTCCATTCGTGTTCTCCTGGTTCGGGCAATTTCTAATAATGTGGCCCAGTTTTCCACATTTATAACAAACTACATTGGCATAACTTGCTCCGACACTACTTGCTCCGCCATTACTCGTTCCGACACCATTTGTTCCTTTCGTTCTATTAACCCCTGGTCCGTAGACCTCACACTTCGCCGCTCTATGACCATTTCATTTACACTTGTTGCAAAATTTGGTGCAGAACCCCGAGTGATTCTTTTCACACCTTTGGCATAGCTGCTTCTGATTGTTGTTGTTGTTGTTGCGGTTATTATTGTTGTTGGGATGATTGTTGTAGTTGATGTTGTTGTTGTTGTTGTTGTTGAGCCGTTTGTTGTAGTTGCGATTGATGTTGCGATTGTTGGGATAATTGTTGCGATTATTGTTGTAATTGCTGTTGTTGTTGTATTGGTGATTCTTATCACCGTTTTCCTCCCACTTTCTTTTGACTTGCTTCACATTGGCCTCTTCAGCAGTCTGTTCTTTAATTCTTTCTTCAATCTGGTTCATGAGTTTGTGAGCCATTCTACATGCCTGTTGTATGGAGGCGGGCTCGTGTGAACTTATATCTTCTTGGATTCTTTCCGGTAATCCTTTCACAAACGCGTCGATCTTCTCTTCCTCATCTTCGAATGCTCCCGGACACAATAGGCACAATTCTGTGAATCGTCTTTCGTACGTGGTAATATCAAATCCTTGGGTTCGTAACCCTCTAAGTTCTATCTTGAGCTTATTGACCTCGGTTCTGGGACGGTACTTCTCGTTCATCAAGTGCTTGAATGCTGACCACGGTAGTGCGTATGCATCGTCTTGTCCCACTTGCTCTAGATAGGTATTCCACCATGTTAACGCAGAACCTGTGAAGGTATGCGTAGCGTACTTTACTTTGTCCTCTTCAGTACACTTACTTATGGCAAACACCGATTCGACCTTCTCGGTCCACCGTTTCAATCCAATCAGTCCTTCGGTTACATCAAATTCCAAAGGTTTGCAGGCAGTGAATTCTTTGTAGGTGCATCCTACACAATTTCCTGTACTGCTAGATCCAAGGTTATTGCTGATATGTAGCGCAGCCTGTACTGCGGCTATGTTTGAAGCTAGAAAAGTACGGAATTCCTCTTCATTCATATTCACGGTGTGTCGAGTAGTCGGTGCCATTTCCTTCAAAATAGTTAAATGGAACAAGTTAATCATACAGAATATTAAGAGTAGTTAATAGTATTTCATAGCATAATATGAACTCATTTATAAAAGCTTTTTCTTCATATTAGCGTTTTATAAGTTTAAATTCGGGTAGTACCTACCCATTAAGTTCATACTTAGTAGCTAATATACAATTCAACTACTACAATTCTATATGAAAAACTGATTATAATAATATTTCGCGTTCAAACTTTTACACAATACTTTACAAACTTACAATACCGCTTATTTTACATATAGCATGAAATATAGCACACAATAAATTTGATACAAGATGGTTGTGAAGATAATTCTAGCTAGTACACAAGTCGTTCAGCAAAGGCAATAAAGACACGTAATTCATACGTCCAGAAACAAGTCATGCATTCTGGTTTTACTAGGATTACTTCCCATCCTTGGTCTTGTGGAACATAACCGTTATGGCCGTTGATAAGACAGCGTGTTGTAACGTCGTCAAAGGGACGAGGGTTACGTAATTTCCAACAGTCCCGTAACAATCTAAAAACCTCATTTCTTACCCCAATTACCGACTCCGTCACTTGTGGGAACGTTTTGTTTAATAGTTGTAGCCCGATGTTCTTGTTCTCACTTTGGTGAGAAGCGAACATTACTAATCCGTAAGCATAACATGCTTCTTTATGTTGCATGTTAGCCGCTTTTTCTAAATCACGAAGTCCAATATTCGGATATATTGAGTCAAAATAATTTCTTAACCCATTGCGTAAAATAGCATTTGGGTTCCCCGCAATATATGTGTCAAAGTAAACACATCGTAACTTATGGATTTCCCAATGTGATATCCCCCATCTTTCGAACGAAAGCCTTTTATAAACCAAGGCATTCTTGGAACGTTCTTCGAATGTCTTACAAACTGATCTCGCCTTAAATAGTTGTGCCGAAGAATTCTGACCAACTCTAGACAAGATTTCATCAATCATGTCTCCGGGTAGGTCTCTTAAAATATTGGGTTGTCTATCCATTTTGTGTTTTTATACTGTAAAATAGACAAGAGTTAGATTCATAAAAAAGATACTTATTAATACAAGCAATTTTTACATATATCATAAAGCATAAGCACACTATATTACATATATTACACCACACGAATACAACTATCTTATTCCGACTAGCTTGTTTCTTCTTCTTCAGTTTTGGTTCGTTTTACCAAGTTTCTAGGGATATATGATGTTCCCCTAATACGATCCGTTATTTTCCACATTGGTTTAGAAAAACCTGGTGGTTTAGAGGTTCCCGGGTCATTGTTACAACTTAAGGACTTCGGGGGTTGACGATACATATAAAGTTCATCGGGGTTGGAATTAGATTTCTCTATTTTTATGCCCTTTCCCTTATTATTTTCTTTTGCCTTTTTAAATTCAGTTGGGGTAATTTCTATAACATCATCGGAATTCTCGTCGGAATCCGATTCATCGGAGAATTGATAATCCTCCCAATATTTTGCTTCCTTGGCAGAAACACCATTGACCATAATTAGCCTTGGTCGGTTGGTTGGGGATTTTCTTTTACTTAACCGTTTTATTATTTCCCCCACCGGTTCTATTTCTTCATCAGGTTCCGATTCTTCTTCCGGTTCCGATTCTTCTTCTGGTTCCGACTCTTCTTCCGGTTCCTCTTCGGGAACTTGTGAATCAGTCCACGAATCATTCCAATTTACATTTGACTCTTCATTATTATTAGGTGAGTCAATGGGACTTGTTCTAGAGGTAGACATCTATCACATAATATCAAACACGTTAAGAGATTAATATATCACATAATATTCACATGTTAAAAATATATAGTTTCCAACAAAATTTGTTAAGCAATCATTTTTCAAGTAAACACGGTCGAAGTCCAGACTCACTAATGCATCCTAACAAACTCGATAAGACACACTAATGCAAAATTCTGGTTCTCTAAGACCAACGCTCTGATACCAACTGAAATGTCCCGTTCTTATTGATTAAAAACGTTCCATATTAATTGATTTCGTTGCGAGGTTTTGACCTCTATATGAGACGTTTTTTCAAAGACTGCATTCATTTTTAAAACAAACCATAACCTTTATTTCATAAATAAAGGTTTAAAAAAACTTTACGTAGATTATCAAATAATGATAATCTAAAATATCCTGTTTACACACGACCATTACATAATGGTTTACAATACAAATATGTTACATCGAAATCAGTTTCTTGAATGCAGTTTTTACACAATATCATACAAACATGGACTCCAAATCTTGTCCTTATTTTAGTATGCAACAGCGGAAGCTCTTAATATTCACCTGAGAATAAACATGCTTTAAACGTCAACAAAAATGTTGGTGAGTTATAGGTTTAACCTATATATATCAAATCGTAACAATAAACCACAAGATTTCATATTTCAATACACATCCCATACATAGAGATAAAAATCATTCATATGGTGAACACCTGGTAACCGACATTAACAAGATGCATATATAAGAATATCCCCATCATTCCGGGACACCCTTCGAATATGATATAAATTTCGAAGTACTAAAGCATCCGGTACTTTGGATGGGGTTTGTTAGGCCCAATAGATCTATCTTTAGGATTCGCGTCAATTAGGGTGTCTGTTCCCTAATTCTTAGATTACCAGACTTAATAAAAAGGGGCATATTCGATTTCAATAATTCAACCATAGAATGTAGTTTCACGTACTTGTGTCTATTTTATAAATCATTTATAAAACCTGCATGTATTCTCATCCCAAAAATATTAGATTTTAAAAGTGGGACTATAACTCACATTCACTGATTTTTACTTCGTCGGGAAGTAAGACTTGGCCACTGGTTGATTCACGAACCTATAACAATATATACATATATATCAAAGTATGTTCAAAATATATTTACAACACTTTTAATATATTTTGATGTTTTAAGTTTATTAAGTCAGCTGTCCTCGTTAGTAACCTACAACTAGTTGTCCACAGTTAGATGTACAGAAAAAAATCGATAAATATTATCTTGAATCAATCCACGACCCAGTGTATACGTATCTCAGTATTGATCACAACTCAAACTATATATATTTTGGAATCAACCTCAACCCTGTATAGCTAACTCCAACATTCACATATAGAGTGTCTATGGTTGTTCCGAAATATATATAGATGTGTTGACATGATAGGTCGAAACATTGTATACGTGTCTATGGTATCTCAAGATTACATAATATACAATACAAGTTGATTAAGTTATGGTTGGAATAGATTTGTTACCAATTTTCACGTAGCTAAAATGAGAAAAATTATCCAATCTTGTTTTACCCATAACTTCTTCATTTTAAATCCATTTTGAGTGAATCAAATTGATATGGTTTCATATTGAACTTTATTTTATGAATCTAAACAGAAAAAGTATAGGTTTATAGTCGGAAAAATAAGTTACAAGTCGTTTTTGTAAAGGTAGTCATTTCAGTCGAAAGAACGACGTCTAGATGACCATTTTAGAAAACATACTTCCACTTTGAGTTTAACCATAATTTTTGGATATAGTTTCATGTTCATAATAAAAATCATTTTCTCAGAATAACAACTTTTAAATCAAAGTTTATCATAGTTTTTAATTAACTAACCCAAAACAGCCCTCGATGTTACTACGACGGCGTAAATCCGGTTTTACGGTGTTTTTCGTGTTTCCAGGTTTTAAATCATTAAGTTAGCATATCATATAGATATAGAACATGTGTTTAGTTGATTTTAAAAGTCAAGTTAGAAGGATTAACTTTTGTTTGCGAACAAGTTTAGAATTAACTAAACTATGTTCTAGTGATTACAAGTTTAAACCTTCGAATAAGATAGCTTTATATGTATGAATCGAATGATGTTATGAACATCATTACTACCTTAAGTTCCTTGGATAAACCTACTGGAAAAGAGAAAAATGGATCTAGCTTCAATGGATCCTTGGATGGCTCGAAGTTCTTGAAGCAGAATCATGACACGAAAACAAGTTCAAGTAAGATCATCATTTGAAATAAGATTGTTATAGTTATAGAAATTGAATCAAAGTTTGAATATGATTATTACCTTGTATTAGAATGATAACCTACTATAAGAAACAAAGATTTCTTGAGGTTGGATGATCACCTTACAAGATTGGAAGTGAGCTAGCAAACTTGAAAGTATTCTTGATTTTATGTAACTAGAACTTGTAAAATATATGAAGAACACTTAGAACTTGAAGATAGAACTTGAGAGAGATCAATTAGATGAATAAAATTGAAGAATGAAAGTGTTTGTAGGTGTTTTTGGTCGTTGGTGTATGGATTAGATATAAAGGATATGTAATTTTGTTTTCATGTAAATAAGTCATGAATGATTACTCATATTTTTGTAATTTTATGAGATATTTCATGCTAGTTGCCAAATGATGGTTCTCACATGTGTTAGGTGACTCACATGGGCTGCTAAGAGCTGATCATTAGAGTGTATATACCAATAGTACATACATCTAAAAGCTGTGTATTGTACGAGTACGAATACGGGTGCATACGAGTAGAATTGTTGATGAAACTGAACGAGGATGTAATTGTAAGCATTTTTGTTAAGTAGAAGTATTTTGATAAGTGTATTGAAGTCTTTCAAAAGTGTATAAATACATATTAAAACACTACATGTATATACATTTTAACTGAGTCGTTAAGTCATCGTTAGTCGTTACATGTAAGTGTTGTTTTGAAACCTTTATGTTAACGATCTTGTTAAATGTTGTTAACCCAATGTTTATAATATTAAATGAGATTTTAAATTATTATATTATCATGATATTATCATGTATGAATATCTCTTAATATGATATATATATATATATACATTAAATGTCTTTACAACGATAATCGTTACATATATGTCTCGTTTAAAAATCATTAAGTTAGTAGTCTTGTTTTTACATATGTAGTTCATTGTTAATATACTTAATGATATGTTTACTTATCATAGTATCATGTTAACTATATATATATCCATATATATGTCATCATATAGTTTTTACAAGTTTTAACGTTCGTGAATCACCGGTCAACTTCGGTGGTCAATTGTCTATATGAAACATATTTCAATTAATCAAGTCTTAACAAGTTTGATTGCTTAACATGTTGGAAACATTTAATCATGTAAATATCAATCTCAATTAATATATATAAACATGGAAAAGTTCGGGTCACTACATAAAGTGTCAACCAAAAGGTTGGTGAGTTCATTAGTTTATCATAACAATCAATTTCATAATTTTAATAGACCACAAGATTTCATATTTCCATTTCTCATAAACATACGTCCCATGCATAGAGACAAAAATATCATTCATATGGATTGAACACCTGGTAACCTACATTAACAAGATGCATATAAAAATATCCCCATCATTCCGGGATCCTCCTTCGGACATGATATAAATTTCGAAGTACTAAAGCATCCGGTACTTTAGATGGGGTTTGTTAGGCCCAATAGATCTATCTTTAGGATTCGCGTCAATTTGGGGGTCTGTTCCCAAATTCTTAGATTACCAGGTTAAAAGGGGCATATTCGGCTTCGATCCATTCAACCATATAATGTAGTTTCAATTACTTGTGTCTATTTCGTAAAACATTTATAAAAATTGCGCATGTATTCTCAGCCCAAAAAATATAAAGGGTAAAAAAAGGCAAATGAAACTCACCTAATGTATTTTGTAGTAAAAATACATATGACAATATTGAACAATGCAGGGTTGGCCTCGGATTCACTAACCTATATCATTTGTATATATATTAATACCTATAATCGTAATTGAACAATTTTCATATATTATAACTTTATATATATCATTTATTTAGTTTGTATATATATTTGAAAATAATTATTATTTATATAGTTTCATGTATATACATATATATATATTAAAAATACCTAATTTGTCATATATGAATAATTATATACAGACTGTTAATATGTTTAAAACATGCTTATAACCTTAATAATATTCTTAGAACTTTTATTTTTTCACAAACGTAATTATTTTCAATAATAATATTATAGATGATACTACTAATAATAATAACGATGATAGTTTTAATAATAAATCTCATAATAGTGATAATACCAGTAGTTTGTAATAATTTAAATAATTTAATAATAATGATAATGAAACTTATACTTTTTGATAATAATACTAACCTAATAGTTTTAATCATAATGGTACTACTAATATCAATCTTAATGATAATACTAATAATGGTAACAATACTGAATAATAATAACTATAAAGATAATAATGTTACGGGTAATGATAGTTATGATATTGTCTTTAGTGCTTGCATAAATATTACTCATAATAATATAACTAATAGTATTTATAAATGCAACTGTGATAATAATACTAATAACAGTGGTTATAATGATAATGATAATAATTATAATAATGATAATAATAATAATAATAATAATAATAATAATAATAATAATAATAATAATAATAATAATAATAATAATAATAATAATAATAATAAAGATAATAATAATAATAATAATAATAATAGCAACCAGTAATAATAATATTAATAATAATAATAATAACACTCAATAATAATAATACTAACAATAACAATAATTATAATACTTAATAATAACAATGATATTAATAATAATGAATTTTAAAAAAAAAAACAACTACCTTGAAAACTAGCTCATAAAAAGAATTGCCCGGAACGGGACTCGAACCCGAGACCATTCGCTACCCCATTAACTGCCCAGACCACTCCTCCATTTCTTACTTTCTGATTTATACCCCGTAATAATAAATATATTCTGTATGTATCTGTTTCTTTATCTCTTTCTCCTTCACTGATTGAATCGACTATAATCATTTATAATATGTAACAAAAACTGTAATTCGTTTCTGTTGGATTACATATGATTGATGCAGAGTGTTTATACTTGTGGTATTTTAAATTGTTAGAAAGAAACAAAAAAAAAATTACGCTGTTTCAGTAACCGAAGAGCATAATGAACTTGATTCCACTTTTGAAAATTAAAGTCGTTTCAGACAAAAATTATAACACGAAAAAGACTTTAAATCCCTTCTAAAAATGTTCTCCATCACCAATATTGACAAAACAAACACCTACAGCTTTAATTCGATCGTTGAATATTGTTTGACTTTTTTTAACTCGAACTTTGACTCAGAAATTTGAGTTTGTTTCCAGGAATTGAAAGCTCTATTTTTGCAGAGAGTTTGAATATAAGATTACCAACATACCAGCATTTACACATTTTGTAATTTGTTTTGAATTAGAGCTAAAAAAAATAACACGCGAACAGGGTACAGGACATGTTCTTCATTTTATTTTTTTTTAATTTCAATCAGAATGGTCTGTAGTAGGGTTAATTGATAAGGGTAGTGAAAGAGGTGAATGAGGTAATCTATATCACTGCACCATTCGAGTGATTTATGGGGTAAAGTAGTCAACAGTATCGTTTAATCAGACAAGGAAGATAGAAGAAAAATATAAAAAAAATATATAAATATACAAAAGTAGATAAAGGTTTCTAACTGATTTTGGTCGTATGTGATATTCGATTGAGACTGGAAATCAGATAAGAAACAAATTAGGTACAGATTGAAAGTGATTTGAAATCAAAAATTGATTCTGTGGTGGAAAAATTCATTATATTATTTAATTAAAATTAACAATAATAATACAAATTATATAGTGAGTATGTATTGTATGTATATAACAGTATATACGTATATATGTATACTCTGTATGTGTAGTTATATATATATAATCATATGTCATATATGTATATGTATATATATCTGTAAGTGTATTAATAATAGGTATATACATAATAATACAATTAATAATAATAATAATAATAATAATAATAATAATAATAATAATAATAATAATAATAATAATAATAATAATAATAATAATAATAATAATAATAGCAATAATTCTAATAATTAATAATTAATAATTTGATAAAAATACTAATAATATTAATAATGATTTTTTTGTTAATAAAATTACTAACGAATAATAATATTATTGAGAGTAATAATTATTAACAATAATGTTCATACTAATATTAATAATAACATTGATAATGCTATTAATAAAATACTAGTACATATATTAACAATAATAGAATACTAACATTATAACTTTACTACTAGTTGTAATAATGATAATATTAACAATAATAATAATAATTCAAGTGTATCAAATTTCAGTATTATAATAATGTTAATAGTAATATTAATATTAATAATAATGAATGTAATAATATTATAATAACTTTAATTAAACTTGTAATTACATTTAATGTATTAATGTTACATGATATTATTTTAATTACAATATAATAATTATTGATAGTAATCATATATAGATTCATAATAACATTTATATATTTATATATATATATATATATATGTATATATATATATATATATATATATATATATATATATATATATATATATATATATATATATATATATGTATATATATATTTATTTTAATAGTAACTTAACTATCCTAATTATTACATTCCGGTTAATTAAAGTATACCTTATTAAATCATAATATTATATATTCTTAAATTTATGTTTATATAATATATATACATATTTATTTATAAATAATTATTCGTGAATCGTCGGGAATGGTAAAAAGTCAAAATGAATTCATAAAACAGTTCAAACATTTTGAGACTCAGTTTAATAGACTTTGCTTATCTTGTCGAAATCATATAAAGATTCAGGTTTAAATTTGGTCGAAAATTCTCGGGTCATCACACAATCGATCCAGCAGCTCAAGGATATCTGATGTACCAAACCACAGACGAAGCATGGGAATTGCTCGAGAATATGACAATGCAACATCATGAATGGAACAGTGGTGAAACAACTTCATCATCTACCCCACTCTCGGAGCTGATGATCAGTTGACTCGTTTCATTCAAGGATAACAACAGCTAAATCAGAGAACTGCAGCCAGACAAGATCAGACGGAGGTACTAATGAGAAATCTATTGGCTCTGCTGAAAATCCTGGAGACGCAGCTCGAACAGTTATCACAACGCCTTGAAACCCGACCCCAGGGAAGGTTACCCAGTAAGACTATCCAAAATCCCCACATAGAGGAAGCAAAGCAAATGGATTCCGTGATCCCAGAGGAAGACCACGGAGAAGGTCAGCTATGCTCAAGAACAAATCAACGTATACTCAGAAGTTGACCCCTGCAACTCCAGTTCGTGTACCCTATCCTGGAAGGCTACAGGAGGAACCATCTAAGCTTGATTCTTTCAAACTTGATGGGAGATTCCTGGAGACTATGTCTAAAGTTCCCAACCAGAAGAGATACATCCGAAGGCTTCTCTCTACAAAGGAGAGGATACTAGATTCTAACAAAATTCCCCTGAGTGAAGAATGCTCTACATTACTCAGAAACTCTCTACCACCAAAGCTAGGAGATACGGGCCGATTCGTTTTTCCATGTTCAATCTACCAATCTGGAACCATTCATGTGCTAGCAGATTTTGGAGCAAGTATCAACCTAATCCCCTACTCTCTCTACAAGAGATTAGAGTTAGGAGACTTATCGCCAACTAAAATGACAATCCAACTTGCTGATCACACAATTCGATATCCAAAGGGCATATTTGAGAACGTCTTGGTAAAAGTCAACAAATTCTTGTATCCTACAAATTTCGTAGTAATGGATATTAAGGAAGACCTACACACACCAGTAGTATTAGGAAGACCTTTCATGAATACCGCTAGGACTGTCATTGATGTGTACAATCAAACCTTGATCTTACGATCACATGGGGAGAGCGTTACCTTCAAAATTGACCGACCAACCGATCTTTCTGGACAGGCAGAGATGTTTGCTATTTCCACCAGATGGATCACTTCCGATGACGAGTCTTCACCACCAGCCGATGATATCGATATGGGAGTCGAATCACAGTCTGTAGACGACCCAGAAATGGAAGAAGAGGATCCCAGCAAAGAAATAGAGGGAGAGGAGGAATCTGAAGAGGAAGAGGAAATGGAAGACGTAAAAGAAACTGTGATAATACCCTCTCTAAGTGTTAAGTGTCACGAAGAATTAATGAGGCTTGAGATGGAAGATCACAGTTTAATCATTCGTTTCAAGAAGAAGACTGACAAGGTTAAGGTTAAGGATATAGAAATTGACCCTGCAAGTGTCAAAGTGGAGAATTAGAATATTGAAGAAACCCGTTCATCAAACGCATCCTCAGAAGAACACTATACCGATGATGACGAGGAAGAGCAACATGAAGACATTCTAGATAACTCACACTCTCCAACCGAACCAGATAAAGGGGAGCCGAACTCTTCTTCAGATCAGATTCCGATCGTATCTACACACGCAGACATAATAACCTTCATCAATGATACCGGTGAATTTGAAGATATTCTCGAGGATATCTGTAAATCAACAATTGATTTCACGTTATGCTTAACAGAACGAATTATGGCTATCCGAGAGGAATACCACCTCTATCTCCAAAGAAAAGACGATTATGTTGAAATCCTTGAAGAACGCATTCAAGACTTTATCAATACGCTTCACGATCATATCTACCAAGAAGAAAAGCAACGAGAGCACAATTCAGTGTTTCACACTATTCTTGAGACAAGATTCTGTCGAGATCAGAAGATCATTTACTCTAAGGTTTACAACGCCTTAGCCGGATCTGCACTTTCGTTCTCAGCAAACCAACGAGCACTACTGACTCTCATCCGGAAGCACATGGATCTTTCCACCGGATGCCCGACTTACCACTCTGATTTGCAAATGATCGAGGATATTCACATCTTTTTCACTCTCCTGGAAAGAGATAATTTCGAAAGCACACCAGACATGCTAGTGATTTACGTAACAATTGATCACCATGCTGATCTGATTATCAAAGAGTTACGAGACGCAGTTACAAAGGAAGTAAGGTGCAATAATCCGTTCTCATCTTGAACCAGATCGCGTCAACATTGCCACCTATGTTACGAAGCAGATATCACGTATCTTCCACGAATCCACATATCCAAGTTTCACATTCAAAGCCAGATGTCGGGAGATATACTCAAAGACGGTGACATTAATGCTCGGGTCAGGATTGCTGTTCACTTATTTTCAGCTTCGCCTTTTAACAAATCGGTGCAAAGCTACAGACTCTTACTCTAGAGATTACCATTCTGAAGATTTCGAGATTCTAAAGATACAGTTTCTAACATTGTTTGAAGACCTCTGAAATGAGCATCCCATCAGAGAAATAATCACCACCAGCACTACTTCTATGATTGACATTCATGGGTCAACCAGTAGAGCCGTGGATCATATTCTCATAGGACTTCAAGACTTATCACGAGCTGAAATTGCGCACTACTTATCTTTCAGAAGATCTTCCAGAGAAGTACCGGATCTTCTACCACTAATGGTTTGACACTTTCTCAGGATTTACCCACCAAGACTCACATTCCCTTGAGAAAACCAAGATTACAACCATCAGCGAGGAATGTTTGCTTTCTAAGGCATCACTACGGCCGAGCCAACGACCTTAAAAAAAAAGCGCTTCTCGGGAGGCAACCCGTGTAATAAAGTAGAGTAGAAGAATAAAGGATGACAAACGATTGATAAAAGACGCAAAGATTGAAAGCCAACCAGTATCATCACAAGCAACATCTGCTAGGGATACTTCTTTCTTCCCGCTACTAGCTCAAAATTTAAACTATGCCACATCCTCGCTTATCACTAAGTGTGGGATCCCAATCCACTTAAACACTAGACAAATACTCCCAAATCTTCAACAAAAACTCCTAAGTGTGAGATATACTAGGAACATTGAGGACAATCTTTGTCTATGTGTGGTATGTTGGTATAATCTTTTTATGCTATATTAAAATAACCCATTACGAAGATTCTAAGTTCTTAAGCCAAATTTCAAAATTTTTAACAAGAGAAAGCCTTTTCGAAAAAGTATTTTTGAAAACCCAAAATGTTTGTAAATAAAATTAAGGCTTAAGAAGGGTAGAAGTCTTGTTAGGTTGAACCAAATCTCTAATAGAGCATTGCATGACTAAGGCATTGTCGACCTAAATTGATTATGGTTGTAGTGACCCGAACTTTTCCATGTTTATATATATATTAAATGAAATTATTATTTACATGATTAAGTGTTTCCAACATGTTAAGCAATCAAACTTGTTAAGACTTGATTAATTTAAATAGGTTTCATATAGACAATTGACCACCCAAGTTGACCGGTGATTCACGAACGTTAAAACTTGTAAAAACTATACGATGACATATATATGGTTATATATATAGTTAACATGATTTTATTATAAGTGTGTATCTCATTAGGTATTTTAACAATGAGTTATACACATAAAAATGAGACTATTAATTTAAGAAACTCAAAAACGATATATATAACGATTATTGTTATAACAACGTCTTACTAGGTACATATGAATCATATTAAGATATTTATACACTGGGTTAATTATGTTAAATGATAAGTAAATATATTATTAAGTGTATTAACAATGAAATACATATGTAAAAATAAGACTACTAACTTAATGATTTCGAAACGAGACATATATGTAACGATTATCGTTGTAACAACATTTAACTGTATATATATCATACTAAGATATATTATATATCATAATATCGTGATAATATAACAATTTAACATCTCATTTGTTATAATAAACAATGGGTTAACAACATTCAACAAGATCGTTAACCTAAAGGTTTCAAAACAACATTTACATGTAACGACTAACGATGACTTAACGACTCAGTTAAAATGTATATACATGTAGTGTTTTAATATGTATTCATACACTTTTGAAAGACTTCAAGACATTTATCAAAATACTTCTACTTAACAAAAATGCTTACAATTACATCCTCGTTCAGTTTCATCAACAATTCTACTTGTATGCACCCGTATTCGTACTCGTACAATACACAGCTTTTAGATGTATGTACTATTGGTATATACACTCCAATGATCAGCTCTTAGCAGCCCATGTGAGTCACCTAACATATGTGAGACCCATCATTTGGCAACTAGCATGAAATATCTCATAAATTACAAAAATATGAGTAATCATTCATGACTTATTTACATGAAAACAAAATTACATATCCTTTATATCTAATCCATACACCAACGACCAAAAACACCCACAAACACTTTCATTCTTCAATTTTCTTCATCTAATTGATATCTCTCAAGTTCTATCTTCAAGTTCTAAGTGTTCTTCATAAATTCCAAAAGTTCTAGTTTCATAAAATCAAGAATACTTCCAAGATTGCAAGTTTACTTCCAAGTTTTCTAAATCCATTCCAAGTAATCATCCAAGATCAAGAAACCTTTGTTACTTACAGTAGGTTATCTTTCTAATACAAGGTAATAATCATATTCAAAATTTAATTCAATTTCTATAACTATAACAATCTTATTTCGAGTGGAAATCTTACTTGAAATTGTTTTCGTGTCATGATTCTGCTTCAAGAACTTTCAAGCCATCCAAGGATCCTTTGAAGCTAGATCTATTTTTCTCATTTCCAGTAGGTTTATCCAAGTAACTTGAGGTAGTAATTATGTTCATAACATCATTCGATTCATACATATAAAGCTATCTTATTCAAAGGTTTAAACTTGTAATCACTAGAACATAGTTTAGTTAATTCTAAACTTGTTCGCAAATAAAAGTTAATCCTTCTAACTTGACTTTTAAAATCAACTAAACACATGTTCTATATCTATATGATATGCTAACTTAATGATTTAAAACCTGGAAACACGAAAAACACCGTAAAACCGGATTTACGCCGTCGTAGTAACACCGCGGGCTGTTTTGGGTTAGTTAATTAAAAACTATGATAAACTTTGATTTAAAAGTTGTTATTCTGGGAAAATAATTTTTATTATGAACATGAAACTATATCCAAAAATTATGGTTAAACTCAAAGTGGAAGTATGTTTTCTAAAATGGTCATCTAGACGTCGTTCTTTCGACTGAAATGACTACCTTTACAAAAATGACTTGTGACTTATTTTTCAGTCTATTAACCTATACTTTTTCTATTTAGATTCATAAAATAGAGTTCAATATGAAACCATAGCAATTTGATTCACTCAAAACGGATTTAAAATGAAGAAGTTATGGGTAAAACAAGATTGGATAATTTTTCTCATTTTAGCTACGTGAAAATTGGTAACAAATCTATTCCAACCATAACTTAATCAACTTGTATTGTATATTATGTAATCTTGAGATACCATAGACATGTATACAATGTTTTGACCTATCATGTCGACACATCTATATATATTTCGGAACAACCATAGACACTCTATATGTGAATGTTGGAGTTTGCTATACAGGGTTGAGGTTGATTCCAAAATATATATAGTTTGAGTTGTGATCAATACTGAGATACGTATACACTGGGTCATGGATTGATTCAAGATAATATTTATCGATTTATTTCTGTACATCTAACTGTAGACAACTAGTTGTAGGTTACTAACGAGGACATCTGACTTAATAAACTTAAAACATCAAAAATATATTAAAAGTGTTGTAAATATATTTTGAACATACTTTGATATATATGTATATATTATTATAGGTTCGTGAATCAACCAGTAGCCAAGTCTTACTTCCCGACGAAGTAAAAATCTGTGAAAGTGAGTTATAGTCCCACTTTTAAAATCTAATATTTTTGGGATGAGAATGCATGCAAGTTTTATAAATGATTTACAAAATAGACACAAGTACGTGAAACTACATTCTATGGTTGAATTATCGAAATCGAATATGCCCCTTTTTATTAAGTCTGGTAATCTAAGAATTAGGGAACAGACACCCTAATTGACGCGAATCCTAAAGATAGATCTATTGGGCCTAACAAACCCCATCCAAAGTACCGAATGCTTTAGTACTTCGAAATTTATATCATATCCGAAGGGTGTCCCGGAATGATGGGGATATTCTTATATATGCATCTTGTTAATGTCGGTTACCAGGTGTTCACCATATGAATGATTTTTATCTCTATGTATGGGATGTGTATTGAAATATGAAATCTTGTGGTCTATTGTTACGATTTGATATATATAGGTTAAACCTATAACTCACCAACATTTTTGTTGACGTTTAAAGCATGTTTATTCTCAGGTGAATACTAAGAGCTTCCGCTATTGCATACTAAAATAAGGACAAGATTTGGAGTCCATGTTTGTATGAAATTGTGTAAAAACTGCATTCAAGAAACTGATTTCGATGTAACATATTTGTGTTGTAAATCATTATGTAATGGGCGTGTGTAAACAGGATATTTTAGATTATCATTATTTGATAATCTACGTAAAGCTTTTTAAACCTTTATTTATGAAATAAAGGTTATGGTTTGTTTTAAAAATGAATGCAGTCTTTGAAAAACGTCTCATATAGAGGTCAAAACCTCGCAACAAAATCAATTAATATGGAACGTTTTTAATCAATAAGAACGGGACATTTCAGTTGGTATCCGAGCGTTGGTCTTAGAGAACCAGAAAATTTGCATTAGTGTGTCTTATCGAGTTTGTTAGGATGCATTAGTGAGTCTGGACTTCGACCGTGTTTTCTTTAAAAATGATTGCTTAACATTTTTGTTGGAAACTATATATTATTAACATGTATATATTATGTGATATATTAATCTCTTAACATGTTTGATATTGTGTGATAGATGTCTACCTCTAGCACAAATCCCATTGACTCACCTAATAATAATGAAGAGTCGAATATATATTGGACTGATTCACAAGTTCCCGAAGAAGAACCGGAAGAAGAATCAGAACCGGAAGAAGAATCAGAACCGGAAGAGGAGGAACCGGAGGAGGAAATAGAACCGATGGGGGAAATAATAAAACGGTTAAGTAAAAGAAAATCCTCAACCAACCGACCAAGGTTAATTATGGTCAATGGTGTTTCCGCCAAGGAAGCAAAATATTGGGAGGATTACCAATTCTCTGATGAATCGGATTCCGACGAGAATTCCGATGATGTTATAGAAATTACCCCAACTGAATTTAAAAAGGCAAAAGAAAATAATAAGGGAAAGGGCATAAAAATAGAGAAATCTAATTCCAACCCCGATGAACTTTATATGTATCGTCAACCCCCGAAGCCCTTAAGTTGTAACAATGACCCGGGATCCAATAAACCACCAGGTTTTTCTAAACCGTTGTGGAAAACGACAGCTCGTATTAGGGGAACATCATATATCCCTAGAAACTTGGCAAAACGAACCAAAACCGAAGAAGAAGAAACGAGCGAGTCGGAATAAGATAGTTGTATTCGTGTGGTGTAATATATGTAATATAGTGTGCTTATGCTTTATGATATATGTAAAAATTGCTTGTATTAATAAGTATTTTTTTATGAATCTAACTCTTGTCTATTTTACAGTATAAAAACACAAAATGGATAGACAACCCAATATTTTAAGAGACCTACTGTAATGACCCGCACTTTTTCGATCATTCTATATTTATAAGATTAATATTTACATAAATTAAACCTTACCAACATGACAAGCAATCCAAATTGTTGAGACTTATGTCTTCGAAAAGAGTTTTACACAACGTTTGACCGTTCAATTTGACCGATGATATCACGAACTATATAACATACGATAATTATACGTTTATGTATATATATGTATTTATATATATTTAACATGATCTAAGGATGTTTAACATCTCATTGGGTACTAATAACAATGAGTTATAAGTATATTTTGAAACTACTAACTTAAGTTTTCAAAACGATAACTATACGTAACGTTCTTCGACATAAATACTTATAACCTATAATACTTATACATGCATCGTATAGATATGTATTTTATCACTTTTAAAGGGCTTACATACATAAAACAATATAAGTATATTTACAAAAGATAGCTATATTTGAATCCTCGTTCCGTTTTCTCAAAGATTTCTACACGTATATCTAGGGTATATGTACCCGTATCATACGCAGCTTCTAGATGTATTTACTATTGGTATATACCAATAAAAATCTGCTCCTTAGCAGCCTTAAATGATTAAGAAACATGTGGAACCAACCATTTTTCAAGTAGCATGAATTATTTAGCAAGAAAACAAAGTTATGTATCTTTTTTTTCCTTTATAACCTAAAAACGTTTTTATGCATGCACACCATTTCTTCACCCCATTTTCTCATACTTACACTCCCATTTCTTTCTCAAAATACTCTTAACTTCATACTTGATCATCTCCAAGCATTTTCCCCATCATTTAGCTTCAAAAACATCACTTAATCACCATAAGAAAACCCTTACAAAAACACTTCAAGAATCCTTCCAAGAACACAAACTTACTTCCAATCTTTCATCCAATTCCATCACCCTTTTAGTTCTAGATTCTTACTCCTCTTTTACAGCAACCTTGTCCAAGGAACTTGAGGTAGTAACTATGTTCATAACCTTATTCGATTCATATATATATAGCTATCTTATTTTGTGGTATAAAATTTTAACAACAAGAACATAGTTTGAAAGTTTTCAAACTTGTTTGCAAACTAAATAGATCCTTCTAACTTAACTTTTAAAATACTTCAAGACCTGTAATATAACTTAATTACATGCTAATTTAACAAGGTATAACTTGGTTTTTCAAAGAACACCTTAAAAACTGTTTTTACGACGTCGGAGTGCAACCGGGGACTGTTTTGGGTTGGAAAATTAAAAACCATCTTAAACTTTGAATTGGAAGTTTATCTTCTGGAAAAATGATTTTTAATATGAATATGATAACACATAAAAATTTCATGATTTAATTCAAAGTATAAGTATTTTTAGAAAAATAATCATTTAAGGTTGTTTACATAAAGGAAAATGTTTAACTTCATAAGTTTCACTAAAGTTTCACCTATGCCGTGTGATTTTGAATATAAACCAAGGTATTTTCAGTTCATAGTCTTAAAGAGGAACTCGATCCAAGGAGATGGCAAGTTGAATCAACGAAAACGGATTTGTAACGAAGAAACTATGACCGAAACAAAATTGGTTATCCAAGACTTGTTTAACTTCGGGATTAATTGGGAAAAATTAAATAAAATCACATCTTTCTAAGATAACATGATATTTTATATATATGTACTTATAATTCAATTTTATATGGTTCAGGATCACCCATAAATAATACGAGAAGATTAATCATAAGATCCCATGTTTGTACGCAACACGTCATTTGACAACACCGGTACTTTATGTACGCAACACGTCATTTGACAACACCGGTACCGTGGGTCAAGATTAATCTCGACCAATACATATACGATGGGGTTTTATTTATTTCGTTGGGGGTTTTATTTATTTCATTGCGGGTATATTAAACATCTACAAATGAACCATTAAAATTGAATTACTAACAACGAAATGCTAACTACGGACTAAGGAATTATTCAAAGTATTAAAAGTATAACAAGTATATATATGAGACGTTTGTTTAAAAAGAAAAGGTATTGATATATTATATATGGATAGGTTCGTGATATCAACCGGAAGACCAAGTCAAAAATATATATATCTTCAAGACGAACGTGAGTATATAGTCCCACTTTTAAACTCTAAATATTTCGGGATGAGAATACGTGTATTTTATGTTTTACGTTATGGACACAAGTAACTGAAAAATATATTCTACGTTGAGTTGTACCACTGGCATACTTCCCTGTAGCTTGGTAACTAATATTTACAGCGGTATTGTAAACGCGAATCTTGTTGATAGATCTATCGGGCCTGACAACCCCAACCGGACTGGACGACCAGTATTCAACGGTTGCACAGTACTTCGTTTTGTGACTACACTTGGTACAGTGTAGTAAGATTTCATATTAAAGGGAATATGCGACGTGATTAAATGTTAAGTATGGTTACCAAGTGCTCAACCACTTAGAATATTTTTATTAAACTGTTTATATACGAAATCTTGTGGTCTATATATATATATATTGCTGCCGGCACTAAACCTATATCTCACCAACTTTATGTTGACCTTTTAAAACATGTCTATTCTCAGGAGATTACTAAAGCTTCCGCTGCATAATGTTGAATTTGAGCAGGATCTTGCGTACGCATATTTGTGTCAAAAATAAAACTGCATACCCGAGGATCTGTGTTGTAAAATATGCTAGAAACCGTGTTGTTATCATTATATGTAAAGTTTGTAAGTCGAAGATTATCGCTAAACGATAATCATTTTTATGTTGTCCAAAGCTTGTAACAAAAATAAGAATCATGGTTTGTAATGTATAATATATGCAGTTTTTCTTTTAAAAATGTCGCATATAGAGGGCAATACCTCGCAATGAAATCATACGTTATTTAACACGTTCTTATGGTTAAGGACGGGTTATGACATGTGGTATCAGAGCGGTGGTCTTAGCGAACCAGGTTTGCATTAGTGTGTCTAACCGATAAGTCGTTAGGATACATTAGTAAGTCTGGACTTTGACCGGGTCTGATTTAAAAACCATTGATTATCATTGTTGGTTAAAATTTATATGTAAATATTATGTAGTACTAATGGGTTAGTTGTTGTATGATAGATGTCGAGCTCAAAACTTGTTATCACATTTAGCGACTCCGAACCAGAATCTTCAGATGGTGTTCCAGTCATTAACCTATCCGATGACGAAAATGATATCTTTGGGGAAGACTCACAAATTCCGGATGAACCAACTATAGAGAACCCGGAAAGTGAACCCGAGGAGGAAAGTGAACCCGAGGAGGAAAGTGAACCCGAGGAGGAAAGTGAACCCGAGGAAGAAATACAGGAAATTACAAAAGACGAGTTCGAACTAGGAAAGAAACGAAAGGCTAATGAATTAGAAAATTCAAATCCTGAGTTTAATAAGGATGATGTGGCACCAACTCCACTAGACACTACCACCCCAATTCCCGCTATTCCTATTCGTTCTATCCCGGCATCCAGTTCTTCAGTCCCACAGCCAAAATATAGGCAGACAGCCAGGATAAGCGTTAAGCGATTCTTTGAACCTAAACGTCCTAGAAAATAGACCAAACGATGCGCTTCCGTATTAAACCATGGGATCATATAATGTTTTGTATAATATTATTAGTGTGGTTTGCTTAATGTTCGATGTAAGATAAGCATATGTAAAATAGTGAAGTGTGAAATGCAATAATTTTCCATGGTTAAGTATTATTTAGATGGTAGTAATTGATTCTGTACTAAGCTATTAAGTATGGACATTAACGGGTAGGTACTACCCTAGATATAATTATAAAACGCTAATAAGAAGAAAAGGCTTTTATAATAATACCTGGTTCACATTATTAATAAGCTATAATGTACTGTAAATATACACTACATCTATAATATTCCATGTGAATAATTATTTTCTTTTCATTCTTATAGAAGAATATGGCGCGATTGAACCGAATGACGGAACAAGAAATCCAGGAACTCATCAATCAACGAGTGAACGACAGAATGTTATGGGTCGAGGCTGCAAGAGGTGCTGCAGTTAACCCAAATCCTCGTGTGGGGTGCACTTACAAAACTTTTCAAGCTTGCAAGCCCTCATCATTCAGTGGAACAGAAGGACCGGTCGGTTTAACCCGATGGATAGAAAAGATGGAGACTGTGTTTAAAATCAGTGGTTGTGTTGAAAAGGACATGACCAAGTATGCATCATGCACTTTACAAGATAGTGCACTCACGTGGTGGAAAAATTATGTGAAGGCTGTAGGAGGAGATGTAGCTTATGATACTCCATGGGAAGAATTCAAAACAATGTTAATCAACGAATATTGTCCAAGGAATGAGGTTAGGAAGTTGGAAGATGAATTACGAAGTCTGAAGGTTGTTGGTACTGAAATCACCAACTACAATCAGCGATTCATGGAATTAGTTTTGCTATGTCCTGAATTGGTTCCAACCGAAGAACGGAAGATTGAAATGTACAAAGATGGTTTGCCCAAAAAGGTCAAGGCAAACGTTACAGCATCGAAACCTAAGACAATTCATGAAGCTATAACCATGGCAAACGAGCTAATGGATCAGGTCATCATGGATAAGAAAGTATCCAATACTGATGTGAAGGTATCAGGTAACAAAAGAAAGTGGAATGGAAATTATGATCGAGGTAACCAACAACAATCTTTTAAGAAACAAGAAATCACGCAAGGTGCGGGTAGTGGTTTAAGCTTTGGTTATAAAGGAAAAAATCCTTTATGCAACCGATGCCACAAACATCACTCTGGTTACTGTAATGTGGTATGCAACAAATGTAATCGAAAGGGTCATCTTGCTGAAGATTGTAGGGCTCTCGTTATAAATACAAATGGTACCAAGACTCCTGCCACCAATGCAAATAGAACTGCTTTGGCTACCATTACTTGTTATGGGTGTGGAAAACAAGGTCACTATAAGAGCCAGTGCCCGAATCCAGAGAAAAATATCGGACCTGCACGAGGGAGAGCATTTGTTATTAATGCTAGAGAGGCGTGTGAAGACCCGGAGCTTGTTACGGGTACGTTTACCATTAATAACTTATCCGCATCTATTATATTTGATACTGGTGCTGATAGAAGTTACGTGTGTAGAGACTTTCACGCTAAATTGAATTGTTCATCATTACCTCTAGATGCTAAGTACATGATTGAGTTAGCTAATGGTAAACTAATTAAAGCCGATAAAATTTGCCGTGATTGTAAAATAAATTTAGCCGGAGAAACATTTAAGATTGATTTGATACCCGTAGAATTAGGAAGTTTTGATGTAATAGTCGACATGGACTGGATGTCCAAAATAGGAGCCGAAGTTGTGTACGCCAAGAAGGCAATTCGCATTCCTCGTAAGAATAAAACGCCAGTAATGATTTATGGAGAGAAGGGTAACTCAAAGCTAAAACTCATTAGTTATTTGAAAGCTCAAAAGTGCTTGAAGAAAGGGTGCTATGCTATCTTAGCACATGTTAATAAAGTCGAAAAGAAAGAAAAAGAGAAGTGCATCAATGACGTGCCTGTGGCAAGAGATTTTCCTGAAGTATTTCCGGAAGAGTTGCCGGGATTACCTCCATTTAGATCTGTAGAATTTCAAATAGATCTTGTACCAGGAGCTGCACCGGTTGCCCGTGCTCCATATAGACTTGCACCGTCCGAGTTAAAAGAACTTCAGAGTCAGTTAAAAGAATTACTGGATCGTGGATTCATACGACCAAGTACTTCACCGTGGGGAGCTCCAATTTTATTCGTCAAGAAGAAAGACGGATCTTTCCGAAGTGTATAGATTATCGTGAATTAAATAAGTTAACTATCAAGAATCGGTATCCACTACCGAGAATTGACGACTTATTTGATCAACTCCAAGGATCATGTGTGTACTCAAAAATTGACCTAAGATCGGGCTATCATCAATTACGTGTCAAAGAAGAAGATATACCGAAAACTGCTTTTCGGACACGCTACGGTCATTACGAATTTTTGGTTATGCCGTTTGGATTGACGAATGCGCCAGCTGTATTCATGGACCTCATGAATCGAGTTTGTAGTCCATATTTAGATAAGTTTGTTATCGTTTTCATTGATGATATTCTTATCTATTCCAAGAGTGAGCAAGAGCATGAGCAGCATGTAAGGTTGATATTAGAGTTGTTAAGAAAAGAACAGCTATATGCTAAATTTTCTAAATGTGCTTTCTGGTTGAAAGAAGTGCAATTTCTTGGCCACGTTGTTAGTAGCAAAGGAATTCAGGTTGATCCAGCAAAAATTGAAGCCATTGAAAAATGGGAGACTCCTAAGACACCAACGCAGATACGCCAATTTTTGGGTTTAGCCGGTTATTATAGAAGGTTTATTCAAGATTTTTCCCGAATAGCTAAGCCGTTGACAGCATTAACGCAAAAAGGGAAGAAATACGAATGGACCTCGGAGCAGGAGAACGCATTTCAATTACTGAAGAAGAAGTTAACTACGGCGCCTATTTTATCGTTACCTGAAGGGAACGATGATTTTGAAATATATTGTGCCGCTTCGCGACAAGGTTTTGGTTGTGTTCTTATGCAACGAAAGAAAGTTATTGCATACGCATCTCGACAATTGAAGATTCACGAGCGGAATTATACGACGCATGATCTAGAACTGGGAGCAGTCGTGTTTGCGTTAAAGATATGGAGACACTACTTATATGGGGTTAGATGCACTGTGTTTACTGATCATAAAAGTCTTCAACATATTTTCGATCAGAAACAGCTGAACATGAGGCAACGTAGGTGGGTCGAGCTGATAAATGACTACGATTGTGAGATTCGCTATCATCCCGGGAGAGCGAATGTAGTGGCTGACGCATTAAGCAGAAAGGAACGAGAACCAATTCGAGTACGAGCGATGAACATAAAAATTCGCATGAATCTCAACTCACAAATCAAAGAAGTTCAACGAGAAGCACTTACTAAAGAAAATATAGGAAATGAAATAATGAAGAAGTATGAGAAGCAACTCGTTATGCGGGAAGATGGAATTCGATATTTTGCAAATCGTATTTGGGTACCGAAGTTGGGTGGATTAAGGAAGTTGATATTGAACGAGGCACATAAGACAAGATATTCGATACATCCTGGAGTTGGAAAGATGTACCAAGATCTTAAGACGCATTATTGGTGGCCTAATTTGAAGACAGACGTTGCAACATATGTTGGGGAATGTTTAACTTGTTCCAAAGTCAAAGCAGAACACCAGAAGCCGTCAGGGTTACTTCAACAACCAGAAATTCCAGAATGGAAATGGGACGGTATTACCATGGATTTCATCACGAAGTTACCAAAGACTGCCTGGGGATACGACACCATTTGGGTAATTGTTGATCGTCTTACCAAATCTGCACATTTCTTGCCTATAAAGGAAACAGATAGAATGGAGAAATTATTACGATTATATATAAAGGAAATAGTTTCAAGGCATGGAATACCTATTTCCATTATATCTGATCGTGATAGTAGATTTACCTCAAAGTTCTGGCAATCACTACAGGAGGCACTAGGAACTCGTTTGGATATGAGTACCGCATATCATCCGCAAACGGACAGGCAGAGTGAAAGAACAATTCAGACTCTTGAAGACATGCTCAGGGCATGTGTGATCGATTTTGGAAACGGATGGGATAAGTATCTACCATTAGCAGAATTCTCGTATAATAATAGTTATCATGCGAGCATTAAAGCTGCACCATTCGAAGCATTGTACGGAAGGAAGTGTAGATCTCCTATCTGTTGGAATGAAGTAGGAGATCGACAATTAACTGGTCCCGAGATCATACATGAAACTACTGAAAAGATAGTACAAATCAAAGAGAGATTGAAAACAGCCCGTAGTCGCCAAAAGAGCTACGCCGATGTCCGAAGGAAACCATTAGAGTTTCAGATCGGTGACATGGTTATGCTAAAGGTGTCACCTTGGAAAGGTGTAATACGTTTCGGTAAAAGAGGTAAACTGAACCCAAGATATGTAGGCCCGTTCAAGATCATCGAACGCATTGGACCGGGTAGCTTATCGACTCGAGTTACCGCAACAACTCGCCGGAGTACATAATACCTTTCACGTCTCGAACCTTAAGAAGTGTCTTGCAAAGGAAGACCTCACCATTCCTCTTGAAGAAATCCATGTCGACGAGAAACTACAATTCATCGAAGAACCAATCGAAATCATGGATCGTGAAGTTAAACGGCTCAAGCAGAGCAACATACCGATCGTTAAGGTTCGTTGGAATGCTCGAAGGGGTCCCGAGTTTACTTGGGAACGAGAGGACCAAATGAAACAAAAGTATCCACACTTGTTTCCCGATGACGCAAAATAGGTACAATTTTAAAATTTCGGGACGAAATTTATTTAACGGGTAGGTACTGTAATGACCCGCACTTTTTCGATCATTCTATATTTATAAGATTAATATTTACATAAATTAAACCTTACCAACACGACAAGCAATCCAAATTGTTGAGACTTATGTCTTCGAAAAGAGTTTTACACAACGTTTGACCGTTCAATTTGACCGATGATATCACGAACTATATAACATACGATAATTATACGTTTATGTATATATATGTATTTATATATATTTAATATGATCTAAGGATGTTTAACATCTCATTGGGTACTAATAACAATGAGTTATAAGTATATTTTGAAACTACTAACTTAAGTTTTCAAAACGATAACTATACGTAACGTTCTTCGACATAAATACTTATAACCTATAATACTTATACATGCATCGTATAGATATGTATTTTATCACTTTTAAAGGGCTTACATACATAAAACAATATAAGTATATTTACAAAAGATAGCTATATTTGAATCCTCGTTCCGTTTTCTCAAAGATTTCTACACGTATATCTAGGGTATATGTACCCGTATCATACGCAGCTTCTAGATGTATTTACTATTGGTATATACCAATAAAAATCTGCTCCTTAGCAGCCTTAAATGATTAAGAAACATGTGGAACCAACCATTTGTCAAGTAGCATGAATTATTTAGCAAGAAAACAAAGTTAGGTATCTTTTTTTTCCTTTATAACCTAAAAACGTTTTTATGCATGCACACCATTTCTTCACCCCATTTTCTCATACTTACACTCCCATTTCTCTCTCAAAATACTCTTAACTTCATACTTGATCATCTCCAAGCATTTTCCCCATCATTTAGCTTCAAAAACATCACTTAATCACCATAAGAAAACCCTTACAAAAACACTTCAAGAATCCTTCCAAGAACACAAACTTACTTCCAATCTTTCATCCAATTCCATCACCCTTTTAGTTCTAGGTTCTTACTCCTCTTTTACAGCAACCTTGTCCAAGGAACTTGAGGTAGTAACTATGTTCATAACCTTATTCGATTCATATATATATAGCTATCTTATTTTGTGGTATAAAATTTTAACAACAAGAACATAGTTTGAAAGTTTTCAAACTTGTTTGCAAACTAAATAGATCCTTCTAACTTAACTTTTAAAATACTTCAAGACCTGTAATATAACTTAATTACATGCTAATTTAACAAGGTATAACTTGGTTTTTCAAAGAACACCTTAAAAACTGTTTTTACGACGTCGGAGTGCAACCGGGGACTGTTTTGGGTTGGATAATTAAAAACCATCTTAAACTTTGAATTGGAAGTTTATCTTCTGGAAAAATGATTTTTAATATGAATATGATAACACATAAAAATTTCATGATTTAATTCAAAGTATAAGTATTTTTAGAAAAATAATCATTTAAGGTTGTTTACATAAAGGAAAATGTTCAACTTCATAAGTTTCACTAAAGTTTCACCTATGCCGTGTGATTTTGAATACAAACCAAGGTATTTTCAGTTCATAGTCTTAAAGAGGAACTCGATCCAAGGAGATGGCAAGTTGAATCAACGAAAACGGATTTGTAACGAAGAAACTATGACCGAAACAAAATTGGTTATCCAAGACTTGTTTAACTTCGGGATTAATTGGGAAAAATTAAATAAAATCACATCTTTCTAAGATAACATGATATTTTATATATATGTACTTATAATTCAATTTTATATGGTTCAGGATCACCCATAAATAATACGAGAAGATTAATCATAAGATCCCATGTTTGTACGCAACACGTCATTTGACAACACCGGTACTTTATGTACGCAACACGTCATTTGACAACACCGGTACCGTGGGTCAAGATTAATCTCGACCAATACATATACGATGGGGTTTTATTTATTTCGTTGGGGGTTTTATTTATTTCATTGCGGGTATATTAAACATCTACAAATGAACCATTAAAATTGAATTACTAACAACGAAATGCTAACTACGGACTAAGGAATTATTCAAAGTATTAAAAGTATAACAAGTATATATATGAGACGTTTGTTTAAAAAGAAAAGGTATTGATATATTATATATGGATAGGTTCGTGATATCAACCGGAAGACCAAGTCAAAAATATATATATCTTCAAGACGAACGTGAGTATATAGTCCCACTTTTAAACTCTAAATATTTCGGGATGAAAATACGTGTATTTTATGTTTTACGTTATGGACACAAGTAACTGAAAAATATATTCTACGTTGAGTTGTACCACTGGCATACTTCCCTGTAGCTTGGTAACTAATATTTACAGCGGTATTGTAAACGCGAATCCTGTTGATAGATCTATCGGGCCTGACAACCCCAACCGGACTGGACGACCAGTATTCAACGGTTGCACAGTACTTCGTTTTGTGACTACACTTGGTACGGTGTAGTAAGATTTCATATTAAAGGGAATATGCGACGTGATTAAATGTTAAGTATGGTTACCAAGTGCTCAACCACTTAGAATATTTTTATTAAACTGTTTATATACGAAATCTTGTGGTCTATATATATATATTGCTGCCGGCACTAAACCTATATCTCACCAACTTTATGTTGACCTTTTAAAACATGTCTATTCTCAGGAGATTACTAAAGCTTCCGCTGCATAATGTTGAATTTGAGCAGGATCTTGCGTACGCATATTTGTGTCAAAAATAAAACTGCATACCCGAGGATCTGTGTTGTAAAATATGCTAGAAACCGTGTTGTTATCATTATATGTAAAGTTTGTAAGTCGAAGATTATCGCTAAACGATAATCATTTTTATGTTGTCCAAAGCTTGTAACAAAAATAAGAATCATGGTTTGTAATGTATAATATATGCAGTTTTTCTTTTAAAAATGTCGCATATAGAGGTCAATACCTCGCAATGAAATCATACGTTATTTAACACGTTCTTATGGTTAAGGACGGGTTATGACACCTACCCGGAGACTTGATTGATGAAATCTTGTCTAGAGTCGGTCAGAATTCTTCGGCACAACTATTTACGGCAAAATCAGTTTGTAAGACATTCGAAGAACGTTCCAAGAATGTCTTGGTTTATAAGAGACTTTCGTTTGAAAGATGGGGGATATCACATTGGGAAACCCATAAGTTACGATGTGTTTACTTTGACGCATATATTGCGAGGAACCCAAATGCTATTTTACGCAACGGGTTAAGAAATTATTTTGACTCAATGTATCCGAATATAGGACTTCATGGTTTAGAAAAAGCAGCTAACATGCAACATAAAGAAGCATGCTATGCTTAAAGGTTAGTAATGTTCGCTTCTCACCAAAGTGAGAAAAAGAACATCGGGCTACAACTATTAAAGAAAACGTTCCCACAAGTAACGGAGTCGGTAATTGGGGTAAGAAATGAGGTTTTTAGGTTATTACGAGACTGTTGGTCATTACGTAACCCTCGTCCCTTTGACGACATTACAACACGCTGTCTTATCAACGGCCATAACGGTTATGTTCCACAAGACCAAGGACGGGAAGTAGTCCTAGTAAAACCAGAATGCAGGACTTGTTTCTAGACGTATGAATTACGTGTCTTCATTACCTTTGCTGAACGACTTGTGTACTAGCTAGAATTATCTTCACAACTATCTTGTATCAAAGTTATTGTGTGCTATATTTCATGCTTTATGTAAAATAAGAGGTATTGTAAGTTTGTAAAATATTATATAAAAGTTTGAACGCGAAATATTATTATAATCAGTTTTTCATATAGAATTGTAGTAGTTGAATTGTATATTAGCTACTAAGTATGAACTTAACGGGTAGGTACTACCCGAATTTAAACTTATAAAACGCTAATATGAAGAAAAAGCTTTTATAAATGAGTTCATATTATGCTATGAAATACTATTAACTACTCTTAATATTCTGTATGATAAACTTGTTCCATTTGACTATTTTGAAGGAAATGGCACCGACTACTCGACACACCGTGAATATGAATGAAGAGGAATTCCGTACTTTTCTAGCTTCAAACATAGCTGCAGTACAGGCTGCGCTACATACCAACAATAACCTTGGATCTAGCAGTACAGGAAATCGTGTAGGATGCACCTACAAAGAATTCACTGCCTGCAAACCTTTGGAATTTGATGGAACCGAAAGACCGATCGGATTGAAACGGTGGACCGAGAAGGTCGAATCGGTGTTTGCCATAAGTAAGTGTACTGAAGAGGACAAAGTGAAGTATGCTACGTATACCTTCACAGGTTCTGCATTAATATGGTGGAATACCTATCTAGAGCAAGTGGGACAAGATGATGCGTACGCACTACCGTGGTCAGCATTCAAGCACTTGATGAACGAGAAGTACCGTCCCAGAACCGAGGTCAATAAGGTCAAGACAGAACTTAGAGGGTTACGAACCCAAGGATTTGATATTACCACATACGAAAGACGATTCACAGAATTGTGCCTATTGTGTCCGGGAGTGTTCGAAGATGAGGAAGAGAAGATCGACGCGTTTGTGAAAGGATTACCGGAAAGAATCCAAGAAGATATAAGTTCACACGAGCCCGCCTCCATACAACAGGCATGTAGAATGGCTCACAAACTAGTGAACCAGATTGAGGAAAGAATTAAAGAACAGACGGCTGAAGAGGCCAATGTGAAGCAAGTCAAAAGAAAGTGGGAGGAAAACGGTGATAAGAATCACCAATACAACAACAACAGCAATTACAATAATAATCGCAACAATTATCCCAACAATCGCAACATCAATCGCAACTACAACAAACGGCCCAACAACAACAACAACAACAACAACAACAACAACAACAACAACAACAACGACAACAACAACAACAACAACAACAACAACCACAACAACAACAACAACAACAACAACAACAACAACAACAACAACAACAACAACAACAACAACAACAACAACAACAACAACAACAACAACAACAACAACAACAACAACAACAACAACAACAACAACAACAACAACAACAACAACAACAACAACAACAACAACAACAACAACAACAACAACAACAACAACAACTACTACTACTACTACTACAACAACAATCATCCCAACAACAATAACAACCGCAACAACAACAACAACAATCAGAAGCAGCTATGCCAAAGGTGTGAAAAGTATCACTCGGGGTTCTGCACCAAATTTTGCAACAAGTGTAAAAGAAATGGTCATAGCGAGGCGAAGTGTGAGGTCTACGGACCAGGAGGTAATAGAACGAAATGAACAAATGGTGTCGGAACGAGTAATGGCAGAGCAAGTAGTGTCGGAGCAAGTTATGCCAATGTAGTTTGTTATAAATGTGGAAAACCGGGCCACATTATTAGAAATTGCCCGAACCAGGAAAACACTAATGGACAAGGCCGCGGAAGAGTTTTCAATATTAATGCGGCAGAGGCACAGGAAGACCCGGAGCTTGTTACGGGTACGTTTCTTATTGACAATAAATCTGCTTACGTTTTATTTGATTCGGGTGCGGATAGAAGCTATATGAGTAGAGATTTTTGTGCTAAATTAAGTTGTCCATTGACGCCGTTGGATAGTAAATTTTTACTCGAATTAGCAAACAGTAAATTAATTTCAGCAGATAATATATGCCAGAATCGAGAAATTAAACTGGGTAGCGAAATATTTAAGATTGATTTGATACCAGTAGAGTTAGGGAGTTTTGATGTAATAGTTGGCATGGACTGGCTGAAGAAGGTGAAAGCAGAGATCGTATGTTATAAAAATGCAATTCGCATTGTACGAGAAGAAGGAGAACCCTTAATGGTGTACGAAGAAAAGGGCAACATGAAGCTACATCTTATTAGTAATTTGAAGGCACAAAAACTAATAAGAAAAGGTTGCTATGCTATTCTAGCACACGTCGAGAAAGTACAAACTGAAGAAAAGAGCATCAATGATGTTCCCGTCGCAAAAGAATTTCCTGATGTATTTCTGAAAGAATTACCGGGACTACCTCCACATCGATCTGTTGAATTTCAAATAGATCTTGTACCAGGAGCTGCACCAATAGCTCGTGCTCCTTATAGACTCGCACCCAGCGAGATGAAAGAACTGCAAAGCCAACTGCAAGAACTATTAGAACGTAGTTTCATTCGACCAAGCACATCACCATGGGGAGCTCCTGTTTTGTTTGTCAAGAAGAAGGATGGTACATTTAGGTTGTGTATTGACTACAGAGAGTTAAACAAACTTACCATCAAAAACCGTTATCCACTGCCGAGAATTGACGACTTATTTGATCAACTACAAGGCTCGTCGGTTTATTCGAAGATCGATTTACGTTCTGGATATCATCAAATGCGAGTAAAGGAGGATGATATTCCAAAAACTACTTTTAGGACGCGTTATGGTCATTACGAGTTTATGGTTATGCCGTTTGGATTGACTAACGCACCAGCTGTGTTCATGGACCTTATGAACCGAGTGTGTGGGCCATATCTTGACAAGTTTGTCATTGTTTTCATCGATGACATACTTATTTACTCAAAGAATGATCAAGAGTACGAAGAACATTTGAGAAAAGTTCTAGAAGTATTGAGGAAAGAAAAACTGTACGCTAATTTTTCAAAGTGTGCATTTTGGTTGGAAGAAGTTCAATTCCTCGGTCACATAGTGAACAAAGAAGGTATCCAGGTGGACCCGGCAAAGATCAAAACCGTTGAAAAGTGGGAAACCCCAAAAACTCTGAAGCATATACGTCAATTTTTAGGATTGGCTGGTTACTACAGAAGATTCATCCAAGATTTCTCCAAAATAGCAAAACCCTTGATTGCATTAACGCATAAAGGGAAGAAATTTGAATGGAAGGATGAACAAGAGAAGGCGTTTCAATTATTGAAGAAAAAGCTAACTACGGCACCTATATTGTCATTGTCTGAAGGGAATGATGATTTTGTGATTTATTGTGACGCATCAAAGCAAGGTCTCGGTTGTGTATTAATGCAACGGACGAAGGTGATTGGTTATGCGTCTAGACAATTGAAGATTCACGAGCAAAATTATACGACGCATGATTTGGAATTAGGCGCTGTTGTTTTTGCATTAAAGACTTGGAGGCACTACTTATATGGGGTCAAAAGTATTATATATACCGACCACAAAAGTCTTCAACACATATTTAATCAGAAACAACTGAATATGAAGCAGCGTAGGTGGATTGAATTGTTGAATGATTACGACTTTGAGATTCGTTACCACCCGGGGAAGGCAAATGTGGTAGCCGACGCCTTGAGCAGAAAGGACAGAGAACCCATTCGAGTAAAATCTATGAATATAATGATTCACACTAACCTTACTACTCAAATAAAGGAGGCGCAACAAGGAGTTTTAAAAGAGGGAAATTTAAAGGATGAAATACCCAAAGGATCGGAGAAGCATCTTAATATTCGGGAAGACGGAACCCGGTATAGGGCTGAAAGAATTTGGGTACCAAAATTTGGAGATATGAGAGAAATGGTACTTAGAGAAGCTCATAAAACCAGATACTCAATACATCCTGGAACGGGGAAGATGTACAAGGATCTTAAGAAATATTTTTGGTGGCCAGGTATGAAAGCCAATATTGCTAAATATGTAGGAGAATGTTTGATGTGTTGGTCAAAGCTGAACATCAGAAACCATCAGGTCTACTACAACAACCTGAAATCCCGGAATGGAAATGGGAAAACATTACCATGGATTTCATTACTAAATTGCCAAGGACTGCAAGTGGTTATGATACTATTTGGGTAATAGTTGATCGTCTCACCAAGTCAGCACACTTCCTGCCAATAAGAGAATATGACAAGATGGAGAAGTTAGTACGACTGTATTTGAAGGAAGTCGTCTCCGGACATGGAATACCAATCTCTATTATCTCTGATAGGGATGGCAGATTTATTTCAAGATTCTGGCAGACATTACAGCAAGCATTGGGAACTCGTCTAGACATGAGTACTGCCTATCATCCACAAACTGATGGGCAGAGTGAAAGGATGACACAAACGCTTGAAGACATGCTACGATCTTGTGTTATTGATTTCGGAAACAGTTGGGATCGACATCTACCGTTAGCAGAATTTTCCTACAACAACAGCTACCATTCAAGCATTGAGATGGCGCCGTTTGAAGCACTTTATGGTAGAAAGTGCAGGTCTCCGATTTGTTGGAGTGAAGTGGGGGATAGATAGATTACAGGTCCGGAGATAATACAAGAAACTACCGAGAAAATCATCCAAATTCAACAAAGATTGAAAACCGCCCAGAGTCGACAAAAGAGCTACGCGGACAGTAAAAGAAAAGATATAGAGTTTGAAATTGGAGAAATGGTCATGCTTAAGGTTTCACCTTGGAAAGGCGTTGTTCGATTTGGTAAACGGGGGAAACTAAATCCAAGGTACATTGGACCATTCAAGATTATAGATCGTGTCGGACCAGTAGCTTACCAACTGGAGCTACCTCAACAACTCGCGGCTGTACATAACACTTTCCACGTCTCAAATTTGAAGAAATATTTTGCTAAAGAAGATCTCACTATTCCGTTGGACGAAATCCAAATCAATGAAAAACTTCAATTCATTGAAGAACCCGTCGAAATAATGGATCGTGAGGTTAAGAGACTTAAACAAAATAAGATACCTATTGTTAAGGTTCGATGGAATGCTCGTAGAGGACCCGAGTTCACCTGGGAGCGTGAAGATCAGATGAAGAAGAAATACCCGCATTTATTTCCAGAAGATACGTCAACACCTCCAACTGCTTAAAATTTCAGGACGAAATTTATTTAACGGGTAGGTACTGTAGTGACCCAAACTTTTCCATGTTTATATATATATTAACTGAAATTGTTATTTACATGATTAAGTGTTTCCAACATGTTAAGCAATCAAACTTGTTAAGACTTGATTAATTGAAATAGGTTTCATATAGACAATTGACCACCCAAGTTGACCGGTGATTCACGAACGTTAAAACTTGTAAAAACTATACGATGACATATATATGGTTATATATATAGTTAACATGATTTTATTATAAGTATGTATCTCATTAGGTATTTTAACAATGAGTTATATACATAAAAATGAGACTATTAATTTAAGAAACTCGAAAACGATATATATAACGATTATCGTTATAACAACGTCTTACTAGGTACATATGAATCATATTAAGATATTGATACACTTGGTTAATTATGTTAAATGATAAGTAAATATATTATTAAGTGTATTAACAATGATATACATATGTAAAAATAAGACTACTAACTTAATGATTTCGAAACGAGACATATGTGTAACGATTATCGTTGTAACGACATTTAACTGTATATATATCATACTAAGATATATTATATATCATAATATCATGATAATATAACAATTTAACATCTCATTTGTTATAATAAACAATGGGTTAACAACATTCAACAAGATCGTTAACCTAAACGTTTCAAAACAACATTTACATGTAACGACTAACGATGACTTAACGACTCAGTTAAAATGTATATACATGTAGTGTTTTAATATGTATTCATAAACTTTTGAAAGACTTCAAGACACTTATCAAAATACTTCTACTTAACAAAAATGCTTACAATTACATCCTCGTTCAGTTTCATCAACAATTCTACTCGTATGCACCCGTATTCGTACTCGTACAATACACTGCTTTTAGATGTATGTACTATTGGTATATACACTCCAATGATCAGCTCTTAGCAGCCCATATGTGTAACGACCCGGAAATTTCCGACCAAATTTAAACCTTAATCTCTATATGTTTCCGACACGATAAGCAAAAACCTTAATGTTAAGTCTAGAAAGTTTGAAATCTATATTCGGATAATCAATTACCCTCTGACTGTGCTCGACGATTCACGAACAATTAATTGTAAATATATATGTGTGTATGTATATATTATATATATGTGATATTTAGATTTAATAGGGCATACTTTGATTTATTAAAATTTAAAATGTAAAATAATAATTAGAATAATTAAAGTTACTGATATAATAAATATATATATACGTTACTATGAATCTATATATGATTTCTATTAAAAGTATATAGATATTAACTATTTAACAAATGTCGTCTTATAATATAATAATACATAAATAATAAATGGTATTATATTAAATTTAATTACAAGTTTGAATATAACTGTATTATACTAATATATTGATCATTACCTTTCAAATTGTTATTATTGATATTAATGTTTGTATTAATAATATTATCAAATCTAATATATATAAAGATGTAAAATCTGATATGTAAAACTATTAATAATATTATTGTTATTATCATTATTATTTCTATTATTCATATTATTATTAGTTTCATAATTGTTATAAAAAAATTAATATTTAAATAAATAATATTATGTTTCTTTATATATTTTATTTATTGATACATAGTTATACAAATACTGATATATATATATATATATAAACAAATATAGGTAAACCCGTTATATAAAAATTATATATATAAATTCATATATATAATACGGCTATATATATATATATATATATATATATATATATATATATATATATATATATATATATATATATATATATATATATATATATATATATATATATATATATATATATATATATATATATATATATATATATATATATATATATATATATATATATCAATACATACACCGTAGTGATACAGTTTATATGTATACACACAGATAAGATATATACCCTGTAATATATCACAATCATGCTATCTGATATTAAGGACTTTAATTTGTACGAAGTATATATAAAATATAAATCAGTTTTATCTTTTTCTTTCTTTTTCTTCATCTGCTATTTATAATTGATTCCTTTGTCGAACGAAATCTGCTATAAAACAAACCAGTGACTAATTCATGTTCTCTATCAAATATTCAATCTCACTCTAAAAATTACTTTCTGCAAATATCAAAGGAAAACCCAGAATAATAGTTAATATCTCTGTTCTTCCTACTTTTTCGCCATAATTCGATTTCAAATGGTTTTTCAAAATATAAATATGCAATCGTGTTAGGAATGATCAACTAGAACTATCTGTGAAGTTTCAGATTTCAATTCTTGTTATCGATCGAGAATTTGTGAATCAAAGTTCAAAAATCTAAAAGACAAACGATCTGATTTTATAAAAATTCGAAACTGTTTTAATGCTTTATGTTAAATTGATAATTTCTTAGGATTTTGTATATGATTTGGAGTATCTTTTATGTTGAAAATGTTATCTAAAATGGTCCAAATTTTAAAAGTGATGATGGAGTTCATCATCGACGAGCTTCTTCTGTTGCAGCTTCCTTGTATTATTTTTTTTTGTGTTTTAATTAATTTAAAGCAATCGTTAATTGTTTCTGTGAAAGATTTCAGTCCTAAAACAAATTAAGAAACTTGATTTTAACATGAATTAGTCCTTGGTCGATTTTCTATTTGAAGAAGAAGAAGATAAAAGGGAACATAAGGATTGGCTATAAATAAATAATACGGATATAAAACAGATAAATGAGAACAGACGAGTGGTGCTGAGTGTTAGAATGGTAACTAGGGATCCTGGGTTCGATTCCCGTAACAGCCATATCTTTTTAAAGGAGAAATTATATGAGGTAGTTTCATAATTGTTATTTTCATTAATACTAATATTATCATTTATTATTATTACTATTATTATTATTGTTAAAGGTATTATCATTTTATTATGATCATTATTATTATTATTTTAATATTATTATAATTATTTTTTTTACAAACAAATGTTATCGATATAAAAATACATTTCAAATCAACTAATATTACATACTAATATGTTTTAACTAATATATTACCAATTATATTAAAAAAAACTTTAATTAAATTATATATCATATAATTATTATATGTACAATTATATTTAAAGATACTAACTTTAATAAATTATAAGATATAAGTAAATTTAGCTTAATTAAATGAGATATGTGTTAATGTATATGCAACGTATATAGGTTCGTGAATCCGAGGCCAACCCTACATTTGTTCAATGATGATATATGTATTTTTACTACAAAATACAGTATGGTGAGTATATAGTCCCTTTTAAACTCTAAATATTTTTGGGCTGAGAATACATGCGCTGTTTTTATAAATGATTTACGTTATGGACACAAGTGATCAAAAATAAATTTTACGTTGAGTTGTACCATGGCATATTTCTTTATACTTGGTAGCTAATATTTACGTGAAGAGCGTAAACGCGAATCCTGTTGATAGATCTATCGGGCCTGACAACCCCAACCGGGCTGGACGACCAGTTTTTAACGGTTGCACAGTACTTCGTTTCGTTACTACACTTGGTACGGTGTAGGGTTTATTTAAGAATATGCTGCTGTGATTTAAATGTTAAGTATGGTTACCAAGTGCTCAACGACTTTTTCATACACTTGCGAGTGTATTATGTATATGTATGAAATCTTGTGGTCCAATGTTATAACGCTGCTAGCATCAAACCTATATATCTCACCAACTTTATGTTGACGGTTTAAAGCATGTTATTCTCAGGTATGAATTAAGTCTTCCGTTGTGCATTAGCTCATGTTAAGGATAATACTTGGAGTCGACCATCGCAATGGGACCTACTGTTGATGATTTCGTCCAGAAGGATTGGGACCGGTTGTTAAAGTTGGTATCAGAGCGTTGGTCTTAGCGAACCAGGCCTTGCATTAGTGTGTCTAACTGGTAGTTGTTAGGATACATTAGTGAGTCTGGACTTTGACCGTGTCTATCTGCCAAAAAGTTTTGCTTATCATTTCTAGTCGGAAACCATCTGCTTATTATCCTTAGGGAATTGTCTGCTTATCATTCTCTAGTCTAGACACGTCTTACTGCAGTTACTGCATCGATAGTGTATAGACAAAATTCATATCTTAGTGTATCTGATAATTCCTATCTTAGCGCATCTGTAGATTTGCCTGACATATGCCGTAAATTCCTCCGTAGCCTACAAAATCTTTAGTACTATATACATAGATATTCTATGAAGTTAGAATATCATCCTATATTCGAAAATCATTTCACGACGAAGATCCTTTCCACCCACCGAATTGCTCTTTTGTCGATGAACCTGAAGCGCTTACCGGCGAACCTGTTTGAGAAACCATTTTCTCTCCCCTTTTCCGAGTACCTCGTTACGAATACATATTTCATCCGCTCGCTCCAACCGCCAATCATCCAGATGTACTAGCAAAAGTTAACGAACTTCGCGCTCGCGTGACGGCTTTGGAGAACATGATGCGAAGGTTGCAAACACCAGCAGCAGCACCAGCAGTATAATTCGTATCACCATCATCAACGCCAACAGTACCCTCATCACCCTCAACCACAACCGCGTCGTAAACCGCAATATTACAATCTGTACCTCGGATATCAACATCACACGCCTCAATATTACCATCTGTACTTTGAGTATGATCTTCGTTCTACATATCGTTCTACATCGATTATCTTCGCTTTACGTATCATCCTACCTCATTTATCTTCACTCGACATGACAATTATGTAATCTCTAATGTTTTAGAGATCATGTAATCAAGTATTAACGATAAATCAAAAAAATTTAATATCTTATTGACTCATTAGATCCATGATTACATCTGAAGAAAATATATATACAAGTATATTTTCATAAAGATTGTAATTAAAAATTCTTTCGTACAAACTGTTAATGATGAAAATATTTTCACGGGTAGGTAGTACCCGAGGAATATTTAGATCTCACATTAATAAGTTACAGTGTATATTCTTCGAATCTGATTCAACGGTCATTTGCTATTCTACTTACAACCACCGATATTCGTATCTGTTCACCACCGAATAACCATTTTTATTCAAATTTCATATTTGGATTTTTATCTATCAGAATCCAACAAGTGGCATAATGAAGAAAACATTGGACAAAATAAAAAGTGTTAGAAACAAACAAATTAATTATGAGAAATTCTGTTAGGAATCCACGCTAACTGTTCCTAGTTAACTGTTCCCAGCTAACTGCTAATTCCGTATTACATTTTATCGCAATTTAATTTATTGTCATTTAAGTTCTGTTATTTATTTTACGCACTTTAAATAACGGGACACGTATACAAGGTTTCGACCTATCATATCGACCCATCTATATATATATTTCGGAACAACCATAGACACTCTATATGTGAATGTTGGAGTTGGCTATACAGGGTTGAGGTTGATTTCAAAATATATATATGGTTTGAGTTGTGATCAATACTGAGACCGGTACACGGGTCACGATACGCATTAATTAATTCGAATATTATATATTAAATTATATATGAATATATTGGACTAGTGGACAACTGGACTATTGGACTGCTAACTTTGGACAATTAAAATGAATTAAAATATTGATTATAACATATGAAACTAAACAATTCTTCAAGTTTTCCACTTGATTTCATCTTAAATCTCATTTATACCTCGACAGTTACAATTTGCGTTTAAATCTTTCATGATTCTTGAAAACACCTCGATCGAGAAGTTTAACCAGCCGCACCTCGTCTACGGAAGAAAGATTTATGCACCTGAAAAACTTTCGAATCCAAATTTATAGTTTAACACATATCGTGTTGAATCCTTTGCCATTTATTAGCAAAAACAACCCTACAATTTCTTTTCAGGAAGCTAATTATGTCACAGCTCCACTTCGACTTCTCAGTGAGACTACTCCTATTATAATCTCAATATTTATACCTTGTCCTTTCGCCGTCGTTACCGGAGAACCTTTTATATTTCACAACATCATCAGCAGACGTATCAGCAACTCGTTATCTCTTTGGCGAAATCCGCAATCAGTATTTTGAAAATCTTGTAGAAATTCTCCCAGTTATACCGAATCCCTAAGAATTATATATTTCGAATGTGAAGTTTTTGAAAAACATCCTGGACTATGAAGTAGTTCTTGAAATGCTGATGAAGCAGCAAAAACCGTAAACGACCTTAATAGTCAAAAGTTTACGATGAAGTACAGCATGTTGGAAAAACCCAGAAAAAAAAAGAGAAGTGTTGAAACTGAAAAACGGATTGAGCAAAGTATGAAGGAGACCGTGGACAAATCATGAAAACTAAACCCGACTTCAAAGAACCCAAACGATTCAGTGCCTGCTGAAATCGTTAGTAAGAACCCTACTCCTTATTCTAAACCTTTTTCAGATGATATTCTTCATCAACATCTTATCTTAGATATTATAAGATATCTTCATATCTTCCGTTATACATATTCTCCATATTGTTGGAGACATTTTCACAACTATCTTTATCTGAAATCATTTATCAATCCGTAACATCTGCGTTACAATATAAAAGAAACTGTGTTAGTTACTAAATTCTGAAACCCCCGAGTTTAAAATAGGAATGTTCAGAAGCAGTGTTGCGAACTGATGCATGAATTAGTATAATATAATGAAACTTGATCAACTTCATTATATTACAGTAAGTAATGTTAAGTTTCTAATGGAATGTGATGATTCACAGTACTATCATCATGTGACATGTTACACGGCTCTTACATTCTATATAAATTCTAAAAATATCAAGAAAATATTTCTTGATAATTCGATCTTTTCCAGAATATTCTGGTAATTTGACAAACCAATATCGTGTCATTACCATTCCTTTCTGAGAGCATTAGCTATGTTCATTCCAAATTTCATACCTACGAATTCCGGACCATTACAAAAGATGCTTAGTTGAAAAGGAGGAAAAGAAAAAGAATGAAGCTCCGAAATAGAAATTGGAGTATAAATCGCAGCAAATGGAAGAGAGTATTAACTGTGGATGATAATGATTATAGAAAGCAAAAGCAAGGACATCGAAGTATAAGGGAAGATATAAAACCCAATAATCACTCAGAAACTACAAACCGTGTATATCAATACGTATTGCGACGTAAAGACACGGGAGAATAAGAAACATTATAATTTCAAGGAAATCATAAAAGTGAATAGATTCTTCTGGCGGCAAATGAAAAAGAAGAATGAAAGATATGAAGGTTAGAAGTATAATAATAATCAGAATTGGATGGAGCATATTAAGAATGAGTAGAGGAAGAAAGAATAAAAGGTGTGGAGAATAAGGAAAATGAAGGGGGTGGATTTATAGCAATATATCTGACAGAGAAATCAGAACAGATTATTGCATTAATCAAAGAAGATTTTGATTTCCTAAATCACCGCAGAACTAGATTCTATTACGAAGACTTTTTTTCCGTAAATTCCAGAAATCAATCATAACTACATCATCGGTTAAAACAATTTCATATTTACCCATTTCACTCTTTTGTGATAGCTTCACTCGTACGCTTCACATGATCGAATCGTTTTATCCATATCTTCCAATAATGATAAAACTCTATTATTACCTCATATTCGTCATGAAAACATTCCTATTGTTATTTATGACAACCTCTACCAAATTTCGGGGACGAAATTTCTTTAACGGGTGGGTACTATAACGACCCGGAAATTTCCGACCAAATTTAAACCTTAATCTCTATATGTTTCCGACACGATAAGCAAAAACCTTAATGTTAAGTCTAGAAAGTTTGAAATCTATATTCGGATAATCAATTACCCTCTGACTGTGCTCGACGATTCACGAACAATTAATTGTAAATAGATATGTGTGTATGTATATATTATATATATGTGATATTTAGATTTAATAGGGCATACTTTGATTTATTAAAATTTAAAATGTAAAATAATAATTAGAATAATTAAAGTTACTGATATAATAAATATATATATACGTTACTATGAATCTATATATGATTTCTATTAAAAGTATATAGATATTAACTATTTAACAAATGTCGTCTTATAATATAATAATACATAAATAATAAATGGTATTATATTAAATTTAATTACAAGTTTGAATATAACTGTATTATACTAATATATTGATCATTACCTTTCAAATTGTTATTATTGATATTAATGTTTGTATTAATAATATTATCAAATCTAATATATATAAAGATGTAAAATCTGATATGTAAAAGTATTAATAATATTATTGTTATTATCATTATTATTTCTATTATTCATATTATTATTAGTTTCATAATTGTTATAAAAAATTTAATATTTAAATAAATAATATTATGTTTCTTTATATATTTTATTTATTGATACATAGTTATACAAATACTGATATATATATATATATAAACAAATATAGGTAAACCCGTTATATAAAAATTATATATATAAATTCATATATATAATACGGCTATAAATATATATATCAATACATACACCGTAGTGATACAGTTTATATGTATACACACAGATAAGATATATACCCTGTAATATATCACAATCATGCTATCTGATATTAAGGACTTTAATTTGTACGAAGTATATATAAAATATAAATCAGTTTTATCTTTTTCTTTCTTTTTCTTCATCTGCTATTTATAATTGATTCCTTTGTCGAACGAAATCTGCTATAAAACAAACCAGTGACTAATTCATGTTCTCTATCAAATATTCAATCTCACTCTAAAAATTACTTTCTGCAAATATCAAAGGAAAACCCAGAATAATAGTTAATATCTCTGTTCTTCCTACTTTTTCGCCATAATTCGATTTCAAACGGTTTTTCAAAATATAAATATGCAATCGTGTTAGGAATGATCAACTAGAACTATCTGTGAAGTTTCAGATTTCAATTCTTGTTATCGATCGAGAATTTGTGAATCAAAGTTCAAAAATCTAAAAGACAAACGATCTGATTTTATAAAAATTCGAAACTGTTTTAATGCTTTATGTTAAATTGATAATTTCTTAGGATTTTGTATATGATTTGGAGTATCTTTTATGTTGAAAATGTTATCTAAAATGGTCCAAATTTTAAAAGTGATGATGGAGTTCATCATCGACGAGCTTCTTCTGTTGCAGCTTCCTTGTATTTTTTTTTTTTTTGTCTTTTAATTAATTTAAAGCAATCGTTAATTGTTTCTGTGAAAGATTTCAGTCCTAAAACAAATTAAGAAACTTGATTTTAACATGAATTAGTCCTTGGTCGATTTTCTATTTGAAGAAGAAGAAGATAAAAGGGAACATAAGGATTGGCTATAAATAAATAATACGGATATAAAACAGATAAATGAGAACAGACGAGTGGTGCTGAGTGTTAGAATGGTAACTAGGGATCCTGGGTTCGATTCCCGTAACAGCCATATCTTTTTAAAGGAGAAATTATATGAGGTAGTTTCATAATTGTTATTTTCATTAATACTAATATTATCATTTATTATTATTACTATTATTATTATTGTTAAAGGTATTATCATTTTATTATGATCATTATTATTATTATTTTAATATTATTATAATTATTTTTTTTACAAACAAATGTTATCGATATAAAAATACATTTCAAATCAACTAATATTACATACTAATATGTTTTAACTAATATATTACCAATTATATTAAAAAAAACTTTAATTAAATTATATATCATATAATTATTATATGTACAATTATATTTAAAGATACTAACTTTAATAAATTATAAGATATAAGTAAATTTAGCTTAATTAAATGAGATATGTGTTAATGTATATGCAACGTATATAGGTTCGTGAATCCGAGGCCAACCCTACATTTGTTCAATGATGATATATGTATTTTTACTACAAAATACAGTATGGTGAGTATATAGTCCCTTTTAAACTCTAAATATTTTTGGGCTGAGAATACATGCGCTGTTTTTACAAATGATTTACGTTATGGACACAAGTGATCAAAAATAAATTTTACGTTGAGTTGTACCATGGCATATTTCTTTATACTTGGTAGCTAATATTTACGTGAGGAGCGTAAACGCGAATCCTGTTGATAGATCTATCGGGCCTGACAACCCCAACCGGGCTGGACGACCAGTTTTTAACGGTTGCACAGTACTTCGTTTCGTTACTACACTTGGTACGGTGTAGGGTTTATTTAAGAATATGCTGCTGTGATTTAAATGTTAAGTATGGTTACCAAGTGCTCAACGACTTTTTCATACACTTGCGAGTGTATTATGTATATGTATGAAATCTTGTGGTCCAATGTTATAACGCTGCTAGCATCAAACCTATATATCTCACCAACTTTATGTTGACGGTTTAAAGCATGTTATTCTCAGGTATGAATTAAGTCTTCCGCTGTGCATTAGCTCATGTTAAGGATAATACTTGGAGTCGACCATCGCAATGGGACCAACTGTTGATGATTTCGTCCAGAAGGATTGGGATCGGTTGTTAAAATATGAGTCACCTAACACATGTAGGAACCATCATTTGGCAACTAGCATGAAAATAAAATTACATATCCTTTATATCTAATCCATACACCAACGACCAAAAACACCTACAAACACTTTCATTCTTCAATTTTCTTCATCTAATTAATCTCTCTCAAGTTCTATCTTCAAGTTCTAAGTGTTCTTCATAAATTCCAAAAGTTCTAGTTTCATAAAATCAAGAATACTTCCAAGATTGCAAGTTTACTTCCAAGTTTTCTAAATCCATTCCAAGTAATCATCCAAGATCAAGAAACCTTTGTTACTTACAGTAGGTTATCTTTCTAATACAAGGTAATAATCATATTCAAACTTTAATTCAATTTCTATAACTATAACAATCTTATTTCGAGTGGAAATCTTACTTGAAATTGTTTTCGTGTCATGATTCTGCTTCAAGAACTTTCAAGCCATCCAAGGATCCTTTGAAGCTAGATCTATTTTTCTCATTTCCAGTAGGTTTATCCAAGGAACTTGAGGTAGTAATGATGTTCATAACATCATTCAATTCATACATATAAAGCTATCTTATTCGAAGGTTTAAACTTGTAATCACTAGAACATAGTTTAGTTAATTCTAAACTTGTTCGCAAATAAAAGTTAATCCTTCTAACTTGACTTTTAAAATCAACTAAACACATGTTATATATCTATATGATATGCTAACTTAATGATTTAAAACCTGGAAACACGAAAAACACCGTAAAACCGGATTTACGCCGTCGTAGTAACACCGCGGGCTGTTTTGGGTTAGTTAATTAAAAACTATGATAAACTTTGATTTAAAAGTTGTTATTCTGGGAAAATGATTTTTATTAAAAACATGAAACTATATCCAAAAATTATGGTTAAACTCAAAGTGGAAGTATGTTTTCTAAAATGGTCATCTAGACGTCGTTCTTTCGACTGAAATGACTACCTTTACAAAAACGACTTGTAACTTATTTTTCCGACTATAAACCTATACTTTTTCTGTTTAGATTCATAAAATAGAGTTCAATATGAAACCATAGCAATTTGATTCACTCAAAACGGATTTAAAATGAAGAAGTTATGGGTAAAACAAGATTGGATAATTTTTCTCATTTTAGCTGCGTGAAAATTGGTAACAAATCTATTCCAACCATAACTTAATCAACTTGTATTGTATATTATGTAATCTTGAAATACCATAGACACGTATACAATGTTTCGACCTATCATGTCGACACATCTATATATATTTCGGAACAACCATAGACACTCTATATGTGAATGTTGGAGTTAGCTATACAGGGTTGAGGTTGATTCCAAAATATATATAGTTTGAGTTGTGATCAATACTGAGATACGTATACACTGGGTCATGGATTGATTCAAGATAATATTTATCGATTTATTTCTGTACATCTAACTGTGAACAACTAGTTGTAGGTTACTAACGAGGACATCTGACTTAATAAACTTAAAACATCAAAAATATATTAAAAGTGTTGTAAATATATTTTGAACATACTTTGATATATATGTATATATTATTATAGGTTCGTGAATCAACCAGTAGCCAAGTCTTACTTCCCGACGAAGTAAAAATCTGTGAAAGTGAGTTATAGTCCCACTTTTAAAATCTAATATTTTTGGGATGAGAATACATGCAGGTTTTATAAATGATTTACAAAATAGACACAAGTACGTGAAACTACATTCTATGGTTGAATTATCGAAATCGAATATGCCCCTTTTTATTAAGTCTGGTAATCTAAGAATTAGGAAACAGACACCCTAATTGACGCGAATCCTAAAGATAGATCTATTGGGCCTAACAAACCCCATCCAAAGTACCGGATGCTTTAGTACTTCGAAATTTATATCATATCTGAAGGGTGTCCCGGAATGATGGGGATATTCTTATATATGCATCTTGTTAATGTCGGTTACCAGGTGTTCACCATATGAATGATTTTTATCTCTATGTATGGGATGTGTATTGAAATATGAAATCTTGTGGTCTATTGTTACGATTTGATATATATAGGTTAGACCTATAACTCACCAACATTTTTGTTGACGTTTAAAGCGTGTTTATTCTCAGGTGAATACTAAGAGCTTCCGCTGTTGCATACTAAAATAAGGACAAGATTTGGAGTCCATGTTTGTATGATATTGTGTAAAAACTGCATTCAAGAAACTGATTTCGATGTAACATATTTGTATTGTAAACCATTATGTAATGGGCGTGTGTAAACAGGATATTTTAGATTATCATTATTTGATAATCTACGTAAAGCTTTTTAAACCTTTATTTATGAAATAAAGGTTATGGTTTGTTTTAAAAATGAATGCAGTCTTTGAAAAACGTCTCATATAGAGGTCAAAACCTCGCAACGAAATCAATTAATATGGAACGTTTTTAATCAATCAGAACGGGACATTTCAATGGTGATGCACCCCAAATAAGACCAGCATTCATCTTTAATGCTTCATTGTTTTCCTTTGAGAGTGCCGATGTCTGTGCTCAGAATCAGAACTTGCTTTAGATCTACATTTCCAAAGCAGCGGAACGTGAGTCGGTTATAATCAGAAGAGCTAGTCATTTGTCAAAAATAAGTCTTTCGCACCTCCGCTACTTCTACTCCACCACCACATTCACATCATCTTCACTATTACTCGATAAATCCAGAATATGAGATTCCTTCCGAAAACCCAATGTTATAAACCTCTCAAGTATCATGGAAAAGGTCTTGAAAAAAGTTTACCGACAAAAAGTTTCTCGAGATGAAATCTAAAAAAAAAAATTAAGTTCTGAAAAAGGGAGCAGAACTTATAAAGAGAAACGCCGAAGAAGAACTTGACCAAAAATGATTATCAAAAGTTCAAAAGTGCTTCTCAAACATTTCAGCACTCCTATCTATCCGAATAAAAGTCTTCATAAAGACTACATTACCCTTTTTCTCACCCCTCAAAAACAACATCACTACCACTCCAAAATTCCTTTCCATCATTGACAAATGACCTAGAAGCTAAGATTACTACTGTTCTCATATTAGTAGCAAGGATTTGAGTCTTTATCAAGCCTATAACGATGGGTGCAGTATGACTGGCTATGAGTGAATTCATTTCTTAGATCTATAAGGAACCCTAAACACTTGTGTGATTTGAGTGACCCGTGAAAGCTAGCCTATGTCATGTAACCTCCTCGCATGCTTGCAGAGATAGTTTCAATCATAACATAGATGACTCACCTTATCTTTCGCTCTTATAATAAAAATCAAACCGCTTAGGCTATTATAAAAGAAACTCTGAAAAGATTTCTTAAGGTAAAATGAGAGTTTGCTTGAGGACAAGCAAAGTCTAAGTGTGGGATATTTGATATCGGGTAAAAAGTCACGTTTTCACCCCGGTATTAAAGGCCAAAAACAAGAAAGATTCGAACTTTGTTGGCAAAATACCCACTTCGTCAGTTAGAATTGAAGAACAAGTAATTATGAAGACGGTGCAAAAAGAATCTAGAGAATCGGAGCTAAAACGAAGATTCTAGAGTGAAAACGGTGAAAGATAAGAAATCAAGTTACGATCCAGGGAACCAGGCAAGCCAAACGGCCTGCCAAACGGCTTGCCTGGCTCAAAAACGGCCTGACAAATGGCCCTTGTAAACGGCTTGCCCTGGCAAACGGCCCCTGCAAACGGCCTACCAAACGGCCTGCCAGCCGTTTGCAGGCAAAATCCTAGCTTATTTAAAGGGTCTTTGTCATTCATTCCAACACACAATTCAATTCAATTCTTTCTCTCTCTTGTACAATATTAGTCATACTTTCAAGGTCTTCGACTCCATGCGGGAAACCTAGTACCAGGAGAAGAACGGTAAAGATTGTATTAGGAGCGGTCTGGAGTTTGAAGTTGTCACTTTTGTATTCGGTTGTCGTTTAATCTACTGGTACTTATATCCTTTATCTTTATATAATGTCTTCTATCATTATGTTCTGTGATATTGTTGCCATGATTAGCGAGTAGTTATCTTTAGTGTATGCTATGATGTAAGCAGTTATAATGCCGAAATAATGTTATGGTTTGTGTATGTTGTCAAAATGCTTTCCGATTATGCTTTAAACTCAATCTCTTTTCCAACTAATAGAACGTAGTTATTGGTTCTATTATTGGGAAGTCGTGAACCCCGATTCAGAGTACACTATCTGTGTCACCTCTTGGTAAGAGAAGTCTTTCAGATACAACGTAAGATTGACCGAGGCACACCGGTTGTAGTAAGTCTATCGAGCTTTGGATTCTGACTGAGGACTCTTTCGTAGTGAAACATCTGACTAGACCCTTAGTACATTGTCGGTCCCAGACCATGCTAGTGTAGTCAATAAGCATATAAACTTCGTACGTGCATGTTGAAGCACATCGGTGGTTGTAAGCTGTACCTCTGCTAAGTAAGGCCATGGAACCCGGTCAGTGTTGATTAGTACACTGCACCATAACGCAGTCTCAAGCATTGGACCCCGCTTGAGGGATTCTTAGTTAATTAAGGAACTGTTTGTTTAGACACATAAAGGATTGGACCGTTAGGATAACCGAACGTGTTCATGGAAGTCAACTTGACTTGGCCATGGTGTTCTTTATGGTTGAACTCTTTTTAAGGGCCTAACTATCTTTTAAAACCAATCATTAACGGAAGCATTGAAACACATCACATCTCTCGGATATGGTAAACCATGTATTCTATTATGCTTAAGAAAGTTTAGACCTTTGTGGAATGTTAATACGTCACCCAACCGAGTCTCTCAATTGGATGAGCCGTCTGAATGTGTATGCCTGTAGTCAGACTGCATGGGCGTTGGGGGTAAGGAACGTTGCTGTCTATTCAGAATCTTCAAGCCTTTCGCATTACCAGTGACATGTCATACAACAGGGGCGTTTAGGACCAGTGTAATGAATACAAGGCCTCTGCCTATTCATGAGCCAGCATTCCATAATCTCGACAGAATAACTGATGAAATCATAGTATGCACTTACTTTAACCTTATCTGAATTACAAATTTTATTACATTAACTTTATCTGTCCTATAAATTAGAAAATCCCAAAATTAAGTAACCACTACTCCTTCATAACTATCTTAGGCTTTAATATAGGTTCGATTCTACTGATATCTCAAAAATACGACTCTAGGTCATGCTTCCCTTACTCATACTAAGGAGTAGTACAATTTAGGCCCCGCTAAACATAAATTTAAAATAGTACCCCCTCTTGGTGGTTGATTCTGACGTATTGCGACCTAACGACACCGGACAAATAAAACCGTCCGTTTCGGCCATATCAAGGACCTAGAAATTTGATATTGATTTGATACATATTACCTTGGGTGAGTTTGATGTCGTTATTAGTATGGATTGGCTCAATCGTTATAGAGCTAATGTTACATGCCATGAGATATTCGTGAGGGTAAGAACCCAAGTGGAGAAGAGCCAATCGTGTACGGTGAAGCTCGAAGACGACCTGTGCCTATTTGTAAGAATGCTCGGGCGAGTCGACTCGTTACTAGTGTAGGTATAGCTTATCTAATCCACATGGTTGATACTCGTGATGAGCCACCTTCCGTCCAAACTATTCTGGTTGTTAATGAATTCGAAGATGTTTTTCCTGAAGAATTACCAGATGTTCCGCCCGTAAGGCAAGTATAGTTTCACATTGAGTTGGTTCTTGGAGCTAACCCCATTTCTAAAACACCTTATCATTTGGCACAATCGAAAAGCGAGAGTTGTTGAATCAAACCCAAGAGTTGTTAGAGAAGGGTTTTATCCGACCGAGTAGCTCGCCATGGGGTGCTCCAGTCTTGTTTGTGAAGAAGAAGGACGATAGTATGCGTATGTGCTTATATTACCTTGAGCTTAATAAAGTGACCATAAAAAATTGTTATCCGTTGCCTAGGATTGACGACCTATTTGATCAACTTTAAGGTGCGTGTTACTTTTTGAAAATCTATTTGCGATCCAGTTATCATCAAATGTGGATCCAAGATGAATATATCGAGAAAATGGCATTTTGAACGCGATACGGGCATCTTGAGTTTGTTGTGATGCCTTTTGGTCTTACGAATGCACCCGAGGAATTCACTGACCTTATGAACCGAGTGTGCCAACCCATGTTGGACATGTCGGTAATTGTGTTCATTGATGACGTATTCGTTTATTCCAAGAGTATGAAAGAACATGAACATCATTTGTGCGAGTTGTTAAAGACTTTGCGAAAGGAGAAGTTGTATGCAAAATTCTCCAAATGTGAATTTTGGCTAAGGGAGGTGTAATTCCTTTGCCATATTGTAAATCAAAAAGGGATTAAAGTGGATCTGGGGAAGATTGAAACGGTTAAGAATTGGGAACGACCGACTACACCTACGAAAGTCCGAAGTTTCCTCAGATTAGCCGGTTATTATCGTCGGTTTATTCAAGATTTTTCCAAGATTGCTTCATCCTTAACGAAGCTAACTCAGAAGAATGTGAAGTTTGAATGGGGTGATGAGCAAGAAATTGCTTTCCAATTGTTGAAGAGCAAATTGTGTGAAGCTCCGGTGTTAGTGTTACCAGAAGGGATGGAAGACATGGTGGTGTATTGTGATGCCTCGATTAGTGGGCTCGGATGTGTTCTTATGCATGGGGGTAAAGTGATCGCTTATGCCTCGAGACAACTAAAAGAGCATGAGAAGAACTACCGGACTCATGATCTTGAGTTGGCGGCGGTGGTTCATGTGTTAAAAATTTGGCGCCATTTTCTTTATGGTGTTAGATGTATGATTTATTCGGATCATAAGAATTTAAAATATTTCTTTGATCAACGTGACTTAAACAAACATCAGTGGCGATGGTTGGATTTGTTGAAAGATTATGATTGTGAGATACTTTACCATCTGGGTAAGGCTAATGTGGTTATGGATGCGTTGAGTTGAAAGAATCAAGCTCCGAGTTTGCAAGTGAAGTCGTTGTGAACGGTCCTTTCAAATGATTTTTTTAGAAACTCTGTGAGGTTCAAATTGATACGTTTGTTAATTTTAAGCGTGAAGAGCGGATTCAAAGGAGTCGATCGTTTTAGGCCCGCACGGGTTGTTGTCTTTTCAAGGTCGGGTGTGGGTTCCAAAATTGGGTAGACACCGAAAAGTGCTACTCAATGAGGCACATAAATCGAAATATTTTATTCATCTGAGTGCGACGAAGATGTATCTTGACTTGAAGAAAGAGTATTGATGGCCCGGTATGAAGCGTGATGTGGTTAAGTATGTTAAGCAATGTGTAAGTTGCTTGCAAGTTAAGGCCGAACATCAAAAGCCTTATGGTATGGTGCAAATGTTAAAAATCCCGAAGTGGAAGTGGGGGCATCTTACCATGAATTCTATCACTAAATTGCCAGAAACGGGTGATCGTCGATCGATTGACGAAAAGTGCCATGTTTCTTCGGATACGCGAGGCGATCTCATTGGAGGCTTTGGAAAGGTTGTTCATTAAAGAGGTGATCGTCGACGAAGATCTATCACTAAATTCCTTCTCGATTTTGGGGTAAGTTTCATGATGAAATATGTACTCAAGTGAATTTCAGGCACCGCATATCATCCTCAAACGGATGGTCAAAGCGAAAGAACCATCCAAACCTTGGAGGATATGCTTCGAGCTTGTGTAATTGATTTTGGTGGAAGTTGGGATGAGCATTTGCCATTGGTGGAATTCACGTATAATAATAGTTACCATGCTAGTATTAGAATGCCACCATACGAAATGCTCTATGGAAGGAGATGCCGAACCCCGATTTGTTGGGGCGGGGTGGGTCAAAAAGAAGTTGGTGGTACCGAGGGGGTTCTTGAGACGAACCAAAAGATTGAGATGATTCGTGCTCGCCATTAAGCGGAAAAAGATCGACAAAAGTCATATGTGGATAAACGTAGGCGACCGATTGAGTTCCATGAAAGTGATATGGTGATGCTTAAAGTTTCGCCATGGAAGGGTGAGATTCAGTTCTGAAAGAGGGGAAATCTTGCTCCTCGATTTAGCGGACCTTTTAAAGTGTTGGCACGTGTTGGTGAAGTTGCCTATCGGTTAGAGTTACCAGAAGAGCTTGCGGGAATCCATAACACATTCCATGTTTCCTATCTTCGCAAGTGTGTTGCGGATGACTCGATGTGGGTTTCGTTAGATGAGATTACTCTAAACAAAAAACTAGAGTATGTGGAAGAGCCAGTTGCGATTCTTCATGAGAAGGTTAAAAAGATCTGGAATAAGAGAATTCAGACTTATAAGTTGCAATAACATCACTGAAAGGGGTCCGAGTGTACATGGGAATCGGAGGATTTTTTGTTGGAGCATCTACCCTCGCTACATGCTGCGTGGATCATGGGGGCACGATCCAATCCAAGTGGGGGAGAGTTGTAACGGCCTATTAAAAAAATTAATAATAATAATACGGAGAATAAAGGCTGCGTGCCGCGCACAGCCAGCGAGTGTGGGGGACTGTTTTTATCTTTTGTTTAAACTGGTAAACGCGGGTGCAATTTTGCATGGCTCGGTTATGAGGACTTCAAATCAGATCCTAAGCTGATCTAACTCCATTTTTCCTCGCAAGTTTACACCTACACTTAGAGGGAGAAGTGCTCTTGAGAGAGAGGGTTCAAGTAGTGAAGAAGGAGAGCATCCAAGCTCAAATCAAGACGCATCCTTGTTGAAGTTACTTCCTAGCTCCATTTCACTCTTGAGGTAAAGCCCTAACTCGAATTTAATTGTGTAAATTCAAATTTATAACTAGGGTTTGGGTTGAAATGGACTATAAGCGCTTTTACTTGAGAAATTAGGGTTCTTGGGGTATGATTTAGGTGTATGAACCCTAATTCGTGATTTTAGGTTAAATGGTGAAATTGCGAGTGCATGAACTTGAAATGGCTAGAAGTTCACTTGAGCACTTGCAATTTGGTGAGTTTGTGGTTCTATGAATTTTATTTTGGGTGTTGTCCCTAATTTGGGTCAAAATAAGTCTTGTGTTAAAATGGGTCATAAAGTACCTCTAGTACTTGACCATAAGTTTTATTTTGGTGAGTTTAGAACAAAATCACTAGCCATTAGTGATTTGGGGTGTTGGGATCTTATTTGACCAAGTTGGTGATAAAAGTGCAATTTTGGGTTAAAATTGCACTTGGGATATTTTTGGATTGCTAGAGCTATAGTTGATTATAACTTGTTATGTGTAATTTGTTAAGTGACTTGAGAATTGTTGATAGTGAAGCTCACGTGTTGTTGCTAGCTCAAGTTGGTAAAGGTGATTGGAATACTTATGCATCTATGTGTATAGTTTACTTGCTTGAGTTTGTTTGGGTTATATGGAGTGTATCGTGTGTTCGTGCCACCATGAGATATTTGGTGTGTATCGTGTGTTCTTGCCACCATGGAATATTTGGTGTGTATCGTGTGTTCGTGCTACCATGGGATATTTGGTGTGTATCGTGTGTTCGTGCCACCATGAGTTATACGGTGATATCGTGTGTTTGCCACCATGAGTTATACAGTGATATCGTGTGTTTGTGTCACCATGGGGTTAGTGTATATTGTGTGTTCGTGTCACTAATGGTTGTTGTGAACAATCGGTGGTCCTTTCAAGAACCACTCACTCTTGCTAATGGTTAACCATGAAGTGTGGATTATATTACTTTTACCTCTAGCATGCTTTTATGGATTACTTCTACAACGCGGTTGTGGAGCAATGTGTATATGCATATTAATTGATTTGTGTGGTATCAAGTCGGTAAGTTGTATGCATATTTGCATATTTATTCTTCTCACTAAGCTTTGCTTATCCTCGTTGTTTTTACTATTTTTATAGATTGTGGCACTTCGAAGGATAAGGGTAAGGGATTGGATTAGCTCCCGTGGTGGTGGTTGTGAGAAGAATCTCTTTTGGTAATGGTCCCGACGGTCATGCTCATTTGTGGGTCGTTTTGGTATATGGGTTGTAATAAACAATTGTCAAACTATCGGACTTGAATTTCCCGATGTTGTAGACTCATATTAATTGTATTTTGATTAAGTCCAAATTGTTATAATTGGGAACAAGGTTTGAATTTGTGTTGGCAAGTAAAACGTTTCGTTATGTCACACAAAAATTTGTGTAACTGAGTCCTAATGGTTCAGGTTTGAGTGGGGTAATTTAAATGGGTCGAAATGATTAAAAAGGTCAAAAACTAGTCTGGGTGGTGTGTGCACCGCGTACGTGTATGTGTGCGCCGCTGATATGGCCGAAACGGACGATTTTGTTTATGCGGTGTCGTCAGGCCGCAAGACGTCAGAATCAGCTTCCAAGAGGGGGAGTCAATAGTTTTAAATTTATATTTAGCGGGGCCTAAATCGTACAACTCCTTATTATGAGTAAGGAAAGTATGACCTAGGGTCGAATTTTTAAGATATCAGTAGAATCGAACCTATAATTAAAGTTTAAGATAATCCTAAAGTGAAGGAGTAGTGGTTTATACCTAATTTTTTGGGTTTTCTAGTTTATAAGATAAAGTAAAGTAAATGCGATAAAATTTGTAATTCAAATAAGGTTAAAACAAGCGCATACTATGATTTCATCAATTACTTTGCCGAGATTCTGGAATGCTGGCTCATGAATAGGTAGTGACCTATTATTCATTACACTGGTCCTAAACGCCCATGTCATAAGATATGTCACTGGGTAATGCGTTAGGCTTGAAGATTCTGAATAGACAGCATGTCCCTTACCCCCGACGCCCGTGCAGTCTGACTACGGGCATACACGTTCAGATGGCTCATCCAATTGAGCGACTCAGTTGGGTGATGTATTAACATTCCACAAAGGTCTAAACTTTCTTAAGCATAATAGAATACAGGGTTTACCATATCCGAGAGACGTGATGTGTTACGATTCTTTCGTTAATGATTGGGTTTAAAAGATAGTTAGGCCCTTAAAAGAGTTCAACCATAAAGAACACCATGGCCAAGTCGGGTTTGACTTCCATGAACATGTTCGGTTATCCTAACGATCCAATCCTTTATGTGTTTAAACAAACAGTTCCTTAATTAACCAAGAATCCCTCAAGCGGGATGTAATGCTTAAGACCGCGTTATGGTGAAGTGTACTAATCAGCAGTGGCCGGGTTCCATGGCCTTACTTAGCAGAGGTACAGCTTACAACAATCGTTGTGCTTCAGCGTGCACGTACGAAGTTTATATGCTTGGTGACTACACTAGCATGGTCTAGGACCGACAGTGTACTAGGGATCTAGTTAGATGTTTCACTACGAAAGAGTACTCAGTCGGAATCCAAGGCTCGATGGACTTACTATAACCGGTGTGCCTCAGTCAAACTTACGTTGTATCTGATAGACTTCTCTTACCAAGGGGTGACACGTATAGTGTACTCTGAATCGAGGTTCGCGACTTTCCAATAACAAAGCCGATAACTACGTTCTATTAGTTGGAAAACTGATTGAGTTTAAAGCATAATCGGAAAGCATCTTGACAACATACACAAACCATAATATTATTTCGGCATTATAACTGATTACATCACAGCATGCACTAAAGATAACTACTCGCTAATCATGGCAACAATATCACAAAGCATAATAATGGAAGACATTGTATAAAGACAAAGGATAGAAGTACCAGTAGATTAAACGAGTTCCGAATACAAAAGTGACAACTTCACACTCCAGACCGCTCCTAATATAATATTCGACGTTCTTCTCCGGGTAATAGGTTTCCCGTACGGAGTTGAAGACCTTGAAAGTATGACTAATATTGTAGAAAGAGATAAAGAAGTGAATTGAAGTGTGTGTAAAAATGGATGGCAAAGACCCTTTAAATAGACTTGAGTTTTGTCTGCAAACGGCTGCCAAGCCGTTTGGCAAGCCCATTTGCACTGGTCAGCCGTTTTTGATGCCCGTTTGCCTGGGCCATTTTCCCTTATGGTAGGCCGTTTGACAAGCCGTTTCGCCTGCCCTGGTTTGCTGATTTCACTGGATCGCAACCTGATTTTCTTGATCGTAGCTTGGTTTCTTGTCTTTCACCGTTTTCGCTCTAGAATCTTCGTTTTAGCTCCGATTCTCTTGATTCTTTTTGCACCGTCTTTGTAATTACTTGATCTTCAATTTTAACCGGCAAAGCGGGCATTTTGGCGATAAAGCTCAGAACTTTATTATTTTTGGACCTTAATACCGAGGCGAAAACATGACTTTTTAGCCGATATCAGCTGCGAACATACAAAGAAACTCCGGACAGAAATTTTAACATAGAGGTGCGCGCCGCGCACCCCTATTTGGCGCGCCGCGCAGACATATATATATATATATATATATATATATATATATATATATATATATATATATAAATTCCTCATTTTTTTCGAAAGAGGTTGGGTTGTTTCATGGAACATAAATGTTCTTTATTCTTGCTATATATTAATTCAAATACAAAAGACTATTGCTTTTTGCTAATAACTACATTGTAAATTTCATGCATACTCATTTACTACGTGTGTATATATATATATATATATATATATATATATATATATATATATATATATATATATATATATATATATATATATATATATAGTGGCGATTCTAGAATGTAAACCTAATGGGGTCCTAATTTTTTTTTTTTTCAAAACTAATTATAATTTGAGGGTACTCTAGTGGTTGTTTACTTTTAAATAACCATAAATTTTAAAAATATATGGGGTCCTATGATTAAATTTAGTGGTGTCCTATACGATTTTAATAGTAGATCGTCTAAAAAAATTAATTTAATGGGGTCATAGGACCCCACTCCACCAAGGGTGGAGTCGCCACTGTGTATATATATATATATATAGGGTTTACCAACTAGAGGGGAGCCATTATGGCTCGTCGCTAGGGGGGTTCCTCGTAAAAAAAAATGGGGTATGATCAATGAAGAAGTAACCAAGCGGGGAGAAGCAAATTTTTTTTTTCATTTTTTTCAAATTTTTTTCAGACATCAAGATCACACGAAAATATGAACATTTAAAAAAGACACTTAGTGATGAACGTGAAAAATATTAATCTTCGAACGTTTTTTTTCTTCATGTTTTATGAAGTACTTTTTGTCAAAATTTAGCCCAGGTTTAGTGTTTAGTGTTTAGTGTTTAGTGTTTTGGGTTTAGTCCCTAAACCCAAAACCCTAAACCATAAACTCTTAACCCTAAACTCTAAACCGTTCGTGTTAAAAACTAAATCTAAACCTTAAACCCTAATATTTAAACCCTAATATCTAAACCCTAATTTCTAAACCCTCAAAATACGCTCGAAAAATACGATAATTGTTATATATTATTTCTTCGAGCGTTTTTCCGTCAAAATAAAAATATTTGTCACAAAGTGTCTTTTTAAATGTTCATATTTTCATCGAATCTATGATGTTCCCCCCACTTTCCCCCAATTGATTAATTCCCCATTGATCCTACCAATATATATATATATATATATATATATATATATATATATATATATATATATATATATATATATATATATATATATATATTAACTTCCACTAGCAACTATCCGAATAAAATGGGAAACATGCATACATTTAATTACTACCCACTATCCTACAAGTAGAATATGTATAGATGACTACTCCTTCAACCCTTCACTTTGACTCAATAAGTTTGGGCTTAAAATCTTTTTTCTGGACTGCTTGGATCGGGCTATATATTGGGCTTTCAAGATTACCCAACATTCACCCCGTAATCTTGAACTGAGCCTCTTTCGGCTTGCTACAACTTGTTGACTGCTTTCTCACTACTTGCTACGAGAACTTTCTGATTGCTAAATTTTTTGCTGCTAGTGGCTGCTTCTTCCTGCAAATGTTTTATTGCCTTTAGTTGCAACTTACCGCCTTCTGCTACTGCGATATACTGCCGCACACCGCGTGCTTTTCTAACTGCTATTTTCTGCTATCTATCCTTTTGTTAATCGATTTTTCTTGTGATCACATGCTGCTGCAAATCTGCTTCTTGCAACCTGTTGTTACTTATAATGTTGCGATTACTGCTTTAAATTGATGCTATTTTTTGATCAAATATTATGATCAACTGCTGTAAGCTACGTGCTACTTGCTTTTAATCACCGATGGTGATTACCTGCTACATCATTCTTTTACTGATGCTTTTCTGCTGCTGCTTACTTGCTATTCTACTGACTGCTTATGATCACTCACTGTCTGTGATCAATCAGGTCTTTTTTTTCTTTTTCACGATTCCACTACGCATTTTTATTGCAATTGCGTTTCTTCTTCATGCTTTCTACGAAGCAAGACTTACTTCCTGCTTTGATACCAATTGTTGGAACATAATGTTCTTTACTCTTGCTATTTATTAATTTAAATAGAAGACTACAAAAGACTTTTGCATTCTACTAATAACTACGTTGTAGCTTTCATGCATACTTCATTTGCTACGTACATAATAATAATAATAATATATATATATATATATATATATATATATATATATATATATATATATATATATATATATATATATATATAATATATATATAGCTACTTCATATTAACTTCCACTACTCACTAGCCACTGTCCTAATAAAATGGAAAACATGCATATATTTAATTACTACACATTATCCTACAAATACGTTGACTATGAATATGTATAGATTACTGCTTCTAATAACTCCTTCAACCCTTTACTTTGACTCAACAACTTTGGGCTTGAAATCTTATTTCGGAACTGCTTGGATCGGGCTATATATTGGACTTTCAAGATTACAAAACATTGTTTTGAATTTATAATATAAATCAAAATCAAACTTACGGTTATATTAAGTTACATATTATGTGACCTTTTAGATTTGTGAAATTTAGGATTAGAGTATAACAAATATCTTTATGTATCTATATATGTACCGTATGATACTGTTTTGTGAAACGCCTCAAGATAACTAGAGACTTGAAACTGTAATTTGTGAATGTCGAGTTCAATGAGTTTATACAATTACAAAGGTGTTTACTTCAATGATATTACATTTTCTATACTCCAAATATTACAGGCAATAATTGAATTTGTCTTTGTGAATTATATTCTTTTTAAGAAGTTTAGATTGTTGATGATACTTACTAAGGTTTTGAGCGACCGTAGGTTTTCGTAACTTCATATTTGCTGTGTTAACATGGTGTTAATGAATTTTAATTTGAGTAATCTATTTCTGAATGCAGTAGCAGATTTTTTCCTTTTCCATCTTTTTCAAGCTTTAGAGAAACATAAAAGATGCTTGGATACTTGTACTGTGTGCAGTAGTAATAATACCATTTGTTAGAAAGAAAAAAAAAAGATGAGTTAAATAAAAAGAGGAAAAAAGATTAAAATACCCTCACATGCAATACACATGTCAAGACTTAACGGACTTTTTAACGACAGTTTGACGGATGCTGATTAAGAATTTGATATGCAAGGAAAAAAGTTCGAGAGACGCTGATTGCAATCTATGTATCTATCTATACATTATATAAAGCGCATGCAATTAATCCTATGTGTCAATACCAGATTCAATTGTGCCACATGTAATTAACTCATTTAATTATATCACGTGTAACCACCATATTTTTCTCTAAAATAAATTTAGCACCATATTTATCATATTTTTCTATAGATAAACTTACCATATTTGTTTTGAATTTTAATTTTAATTTTAATTTGTTGTGAAAATAATTGTATTATTAAAAACACAAAAATATAGTTCAATATCTATTATTCCGTAGTATTTTCAACTCTGGGTAATATGTTTTTTATTGTTTCTGTAGCTACCACCACCCGTCCATATTATTATCCATGTTAGAAATATAATTTTATATATAATTAGTGACCATTTAATTAATAGAAAATATAAAAAATAATAACATGTACTCGGTTGTTAAAAGGAGTATATCTAAAAATTTGCACATCATTTGATTACACAATTTATATTTATTATTACTACCCAACTAAATAATTATTTGGTAAATCTTTAAATAATCTCTCTAGCAAAGTATCTGTATCAAGATTAAGTATTATTATGTAAATATAAATCAATTAGTATGTTCATTTAACTTAAAATATGCAATTTAGTTTTGATTAAAAAAAAAAAACTCTAGAAAGTAAAAATCAAACATCGTCATGTTTTGCTAAATTTGTCGTTTGATGACTTTTATGTATAATGTTATACTTATCAATATCAATATCAATATCAATATTCTCAACTAACCTAATATGTCTCCTTCAATAAATCTAAAGTAATCGCAAAATTATATAACAAATCCTCAAATCACGGGCTCATAAAATGTTTGTTTCTTATGATTGATAATTTCTTTAGTTTTTACGTTTTCGTTCAACGCACGAGCACATAAAACTGCAGATCAATCGTAAGAATATATAACATATCCTCAAATTATGGACTCATAAAACGATTGTTTCATTGATAATTTCTTTAGTTTTAACGTTTCCGTACAACGCACGGGCTCATAAAACTAGTATAAAATATAAATGAAGGACCAACCGAGGAAAAAGTCTAAAATAAAAACAATGTTATAATAAATCTTGACTTTTATGATAAAACTTGACTTGAAGCTTCGGAAAAGTTCATATTTTTAATCAAATAAGCTACATGAAAATACCGATGAATTTCAAATTCTAATCCCCATACTTATCCGATGCACCCAAAATGGCACTAGTCGGTAAACCTTCGCATTTGCATATGTCACAATATAAAAACAAGATATTTTGGTCGAATGGTCAAACCCGTCGAAACTGAAAGAACACATGCCCACGTGTTGGGTATGTTTGACAAAACTAGCTGGTAGCTAGTAGTTTTTAGCTTGTAGCTGATAGCTTTTGGCTAATAGTTTTAGCTTTTAGATTTTAGCTTAGTTTTAAACTATTAGCTTTTTAAATATATTTTGGCATATTTGGCAGAGGAGCTGAATCTGCTAAAAAAAATAGTAAAATGACAAAAAATTAAAAGCTAAACGTTACTTCTAATAGCTTTCATCTTTTCCTATCTGTCTAAAAGCTTTAAACTCGTTTAATCAAACGAAACTTTTTATTATATTTGAGTTTTTTATAAAAAGCTAAAAGTTCTAAAAATACTTTAAAAGTTACGCGCCAAACATAGCGGTTATCTATTCCTATATCTTGAGGGATAGTGGGATACGTGTGGCACATCATATAATAAAAGTTTACTTTAGCTTCACCTTTTATTTAAATTAAATATATAAATATAATATAACTGAAATTGAAATTAGGTACTTTTACTGGGCCTTTTAACTTTATTGTAAACTTTTAATATTTGAATTACTCAATCTCTCTATGCTAAAAAGTTCTATTATTTGACACAACTAATTAAAAACTCGCGAATTCGCGGGATTCTTTAAAAATATTTTATAATAATAAAATAGAAGCGGAGTTTTTATACGAGGATTGTTATAACAAAACTTACACAAACAACACTTCTTAATATCGGGAAATTATAATTGTATCAATAAAGCCTATGCCTTTATTGTAAACAGTTGGTACTAATCAAATTTATAGGAACTGAACATGAGATTAGCGCATAAACAAACAACATATAGCAGATACACATAATACAAATACAATTGTACATCACCTCAATGTATCTGATTACCGTATTCAACCAAAAATTAACACATTTAGAAAATAAAATACATGTGAATACGTGAAGTACACAAGTCACAACTGACGCCACAACAACCCAAGTCAACAATACAACCACCCTCAAATGCTCAAATGCTTGTATCCTTGTCACCTTGTTCTGCAATACCATGTAATGAAATAATATATGACTTTTAGATAATTTAACTTTCCACTTTGTAACTTAGATGAATCATCGATAATCACACATGCTTCATTGCATCTTAAATCTTTTAATTTAAATTAAAGTGCACAATAAATGAAAACATATAGACACTTTCGATTAACGAAGTCCCAATTTAAAGACATTTTTTATTCGAATAATATGGTCAACTTCTAAACCACATATACATAGCCCCTGTGTACGATTATCTAGTCACAAACATCATACATCATAGAACCTATATAATCAGTTTGCTAATATTGGCTAAAGTTGTTGAGAAATTATAAGAAGATATAATAGAAATAATATTGGTGATAGGGATAATGATTAACTTCAACTTGGAAACCCCCAATATCTCACCAACTTTCAGTTTATGTGTTTCCTCTATTTACATGACTTATTATTAGTCCATGCTACACGATCATCCCTTCTGCTTTCAAAATATTTTACCCGCCATTTTATGTGCTTCCCCTATTTGCAGTTGGTTTGGCCATTTTGATCACATGAGGTCGAATTGACCCATTTTTCTTGTCAATCTTCTATACTATTTGCCATTAATACTATCAATAATCTAAACTGCTTATGGTATAACTCGTATAAGTTTTAAACCTATTACTCACCTCAACCCATTCGATTTGCCATTCTTAGTACCAAAAGTTGTGAAGAGGTTTACCTTACTAAAACAGAATACCAACTTTCTGAAATGATGTAACATTATTCTATGAACCCTATAAAAAAACTATAATTAAGTTGATAAATTTTGTACTATCACATTGTATAACAGTAACTTTAAAATGAAAATATACAATCTAAACAGGAAAACATACCAATGATGAAAATTGAACTACTAAACCTTCTTCATTAAATTATCATTAGTCATATCTCTAGAAAGAAAGCTCGAACAACAACTGAAACTGAAATCAAGTAAGCAATATTCAAAGAAAAACAGTAAACCTGGATTTCTTAAACTCATGAAAACAAAAACCAATATCTAATATCCTACTGCGGAACTTATTTTATGAGCAACAATAAGTGTTTTTGTTGTGTGACTGATCTGATAATGAGCAACAGAATGCTTCAACTCATGTTCAAACACAAATTTAATCGATGTCCTTTTAACATGTATAATATTGAAACAAAAATTATAGTTAATTATCATTTTTAACTTTAACTTACGTACACTAAATTACCACAAAAACTCTAATAACTTACAAATGTAACAAATAAGCTGTAACAAATAAGCCGAGTTTAGTTATCAACTTGTTATTATTTATTTCTTAACATACTTAATGAACAACCTCACTTATAAAATGTTCCTTCTATAAACCAAACTCTTGAAAACTACAAATTCAATAATTCAAGCATAGAACCCAAATATAGATGGGTAATGGATGTTTGCGTAGATTTTCTATGACTGATGTTGATTTTAAACACAATGCTAGGTACTGACACATTAAACTCTTTAAATATGCAATGACTACCTATATACATCCCCGTCATTTCATCGAGCACCTAGTGTGCATCAAAGATGGTACATATATTTTGCTTAATTTAACAAAATTTCAACTTTATAAAACCAAATGCATTCATCCCATCAAACAGTTAACAACTTCAACCAACCAAATTTATGTTTTTAAGCAAACAAACACACAAAGTCATTACAACTTCAAGCAATCAATTGTTGAGAAATATTAGTAGAATACATGTTCAGTACACAAATACTGTTAGTTGAATACCTTAGCTTTAGGAAGAGATATGAAAGATGGAGATGATGTTTAAAGAGATCGGTCCAAAACCTGCACCATTCTGGCGGGAAAAAAAAAGAATTACTCAGGCAAAATTCAAAACCTGCACTAGAATCAATTTATCATATGTCAATAAATTCGCCATCAAAATTCAAAACCCTAGTATTCTACTAACAACTTAAACCGAGGACGAATATACACATATAGATACATATACATATACATATAAATACATATATCTGAAACGTAGAAGCATAAAAAACCCTAATAAATATAACCATAAAACTAACGAATTCAACAAAACTTCAAATAGAAAACAGACTATCAAATACTAACCTTAGTTAAGCGAAGATCGAAAGAACCCTACAAAATGCATACGGAGATCGAAATCAGGAAGATCCATGATTTCTAAAAGAAGATGAGATAAATGAATTGATTTTCTGTGAAGATCCATTTGGTAGAGCATAAAGTGTCATTTGTGATTTTGAAGTAATTCAAGGTAATGGAAAGAGGAAGAAGATGAATGAATAGAGAAGCATATGTGTGCAATTAATTGCAGAGATATCAAGGAGCATGATACCCTTGGTAATTATAGAGGGCATGCGTGATATTGAAAAGGAAAAACTGTGAGTTCCAAGACTGTATTGGTTTGAAAAATGCTATGGCTTGTAATGACGTCCATTATATGCTCAAGTTTTATTAATTAATTTGTTAATAGTGATTAATTACATCATGATTTATATGCCAAATTCAACTACATAATGCCACGTACCCCTAATTCCTTTTTAAGGTCGGGGGATGGCTTTGTAATGACATCATCGAATTTCTATTTTATAAGAATATATAGATATATAGATATAGATATATAGATATAGATATAGATATAGATATAGATATAGATATATAGATAGATATAGATATAGATATAGATAGATAGATATAGATATAGATAGATATAGATAGATAGATATAGAATATAGATATAGATATAGATATAGATAGATATAGATATATAGATAGATGGTCTTTAAATATTTATATATTAAAATCAAATATTGCTCCATGGTTTTCTTAAATAAATTAATTTAAGTATGAGTATAAATCAATATATAAATGTAAGTATAAAGTATAATGTCCAAAAAATCATTGATTACAAGACAAGAAAGGAATCAAGGATGAGGATGTGGCCGAATACCAAACTCAAAACCACCACATCACGACCCACATGCGATTCTAATTCCTTTTGTTTTTGCTATCCCAAGTAGGTGACCGTTGCCTTTGTCATTTTCTAGTTATAAACATAATATACCTAAAATAAGAATTATCAAAGCGACACTTATACCCCTCAAAACCTACAATCGTTGCATTTCTTTTCCAATTAGCCTCTACACTAGTGCAGAGACCCGTGAAATTACGAGATTTAAAAAAAAAAATATTGAATGATATGTTATTTTTAAGAATGTTATTTAACCATGATGTTGATATGGATATTATATAATCAACATGTAGATAAAATAGCATAATTCATCAACGAAAATGAAAAACAACACTTACATATACAATGGCCCATATATCACTATACATTGCATTGGCTCTTTGGCCTTTGCTATACATTAATTAATACATTAATTAATTATTACTCCAACATAATGAAATCATAAAAGACAGTAACAGAAAATGAAAGTAAACTTACCTTAAGTTTTGTCACAAACAACTCGACCCAGATGAATACCTTTTACCAAAAAAAAAAACAAAAACAAAAACAAAAAAACAAAAAAAAAAAACAAAACAACTGAACCCTTACAATGATCTCGAGTTACAACATCTCATCCATTTCAAAATTCAAGTCTTCTTATAAATAACATACATTATCATTAAAATTTTAAAAGTAACAACTTTTTTTCTTTGAAAAGATTTATATTTTTATTATTATAACCACCAAAACAAACCCCAATATTTACAAACTAAGAAGGCCTAAGTATGACCCAATAGTACAAGTTGCCAAATGAAACTAACTAGTTTAACCAACCTGGCTTTGCGCCGGTTCTTCACCCTTGATTAACATTAATTACGTAGCTAGTTATTGAGAACGTAACTATTTATCATTTTTTTTGTTTTATTTTCCGTTTTGTCGAGGAAGGACTCAAAATAGTTATGTGATTAATTTTTAATAAGTGTGAAAGTAATTATTCATCATTTTTTATTTTAGTTTTCGTCTTGTCGAGAAAAAAGACTCAAATGCTCAATAAATAAAGTGAGACGTACATCAACAATATTCAATAACAATAAATAGTAATAATAATAATAATAATAATAATAATAATAATAATAATAATAATAATAATAATAATAATAATAATAATAATTTTGAATATTTTTTAGATAAAGAAAAATTATGTGGTGGATTTATAGTGAATGAAAAGTGTTGTGGTTAAATTAGAAAGTGTGAGAAGTATGTGGTAAGTTTGTGAAAGATATAAAGTTAAATATTATAGAGTTTGGGGTGAAATTGTAAAAAGCAAAAGTTTTGTGGCAAATGTGTGAGACATGTGAAGTAGACTATTCATTTAGTCTATTTCTTTTAGATGTATAGTATAATAAGGATGGACTAATATAAATACATAGGCCAACATGAAACAAACTGAAATAAAGAAAGAAGCTCCCAAGTAGCAACTGTGATCCAAACAGTAGGACTCATGCAGCCAGGTAGCAAAAAAAAACATCAAGAAAACCATAAGAGTCCCTATAATTAGATATTTCCAATCGAGATCTTGAGATGTTCTTTTAGTACCAATCAAAGAGCTTAACCATGGATTTTCTGCATCAGACTTCAACAATAAAAGATTGTGCATTCAGAAGAGAACAAAAGAAACATGACAGAATAAAATAATGGTAATTTGCAACTATAAAAAAAAAGAAGGGTATGAATGAATGTATTAAAGCTAAGTCAATCAAAACATAGATATTTATGCTAGTGTTAAAGTAGGCGGATCATGTGAAGCGGGCCGAAATATTTAGAGTAGTACTATATTTTTCAAGCAGTTCAAAGTAGATTTTGGCCTACTGATGTTTTCAAGATATATAAATGAAACAATCAACTTATGATATCATATTTGAAATGCACAATCTTTAAACCGAACGTCAAGATTCATGACCTGCAAACGTTCTTGATTATTATCCCTTGGAAAATGTTCTTGATTAGTCCTAATCATTATCATTATAGTCTGCATATATAAAACCAATTGCCCAACTAATATTGCCATCCATATGAAATAACCCATGACCATTTCAAAGAACGCATGCATTGTATTGTATTATAAAAGACCAAAACCAATAATAACTGTATATCAAAAATTATATCAAGATTGAAGATTGACCAATATAACTTCTTCAAAACATCAACAAATGAGACTTGCCTACTACACCTATGCTCAGAGCCTGACTCACCCATAAACAATGAAGCATTTGCATACACTCACATCCATTGCCTACACTGAAAGTTGACACCTGCAAATATCAAACTAACATTTCAGCTTCTTTTACAACCTAGAAAAGATGGGAAAACAAAAGCATAATTTTAAAAACGGAGGAAAAAGTTAAGGTCTTTCTTAAGAGAAAAAAGTTAAGGTCTTTCTTAAAAACGTAGGAAAAAGAAAGTTGTTCAAGAGATATAAAATAAAGGCAAACTTTGTATACCTTAGATGCTTTATGTTTTAATAGTTGGTACCACATGTAGCAGACACCTTTCATCAAAAACTTCATTCGTTGAAAATAATTTAAGGGAGCAACACAAATCTCTCTTGACAATATCTCTCCAGCCTGCAATTTTAATAAGTGTTATACAATTCAACTATTTAGCTAAACAATCAAAAAGAAACGCTGACCTTAAACTAAAACATCGAGAAAGTTTGCCTTAAAGAAAGCTTGGAAAAATTCCATTTTGAGCTTGTAAGGATTAATTAATTTTAAATTATTTAATTAATGGCATCATCAAATGCCTTAAAAAGATTTTTTTTGAATTTTTCTAAAGGTTAGGGAAAACATTATTCATTGCTTGGCTATATACCTGATCATAAAAACATGCCAAAGTAGTAACATTGTTGACTATAGCTCCTTACTTCATCAGAAAGTTAAACATATAGCATCACCATTAACATCAGTTGACTTCAACTAAGTATTGTAATGTGTCCAACAATTCAGATCAATATTAACATCATGTGACGACCCGGAAATTTCCGACCAAATTTAAACTTAATCTTTATATGATTCCGACATGATAAACAATGTCTATAATGTTGAGTCTCAAAAATTTTGAACTGTTTACATGAATCCATTTAACCTTTGACTAATCCCGACGATTCACGAACAATGGTTGTAAATAAATATGTATATGTATACATATATATATATATATATATATATATATATATATATATATATATATATATATATATACATATATATATATATATATATATACATATATATATATATATATACATATATATATATATACACACACATATATATATATATATATACACACACACACACACACACACATATATATATATATATATATATATATATATATATATATATATATATATATAATTTAAGCATATATAATAAATTGAAATAATAAAATACAATTTAATCATTAGAATTAAAAATGTAAAATAATATACAAAATAATTATGTTGTAAATTAAAATGAATCCACATATAAAATACATGATTATTGTTATATGTATATTGTAGTATATATATAGTGTATAAATATTCAATTGTATATTATATAATTAGTAAACATTACATAAGTAATAGATTGTAATATTAATATATTAGATATAACTACAAGTTAAGAATATAATTGCTATGATAAATATTATTATTACTACTTTCATTATTATTAATACTAATATCAATATTTGCAATATTAATAAATATTAAATATTAAATCTTTAATAAATTTAAGATTATGATTATCAAAATAAATACTTAAAATATAAATATTACTATAAGAATGATTAAAATTATTATTTAGTTATAATTCAAATATTATTAGTTATTATGATTATTACTATTATTATTAATATTATTATTTGTAAAATTATAATTACTATTATTATTAAAATCATTATTAATAATACAATATATCATTAATATCATTAATAATATCATTTTTATTATTGTTATTAATAATTATTATTATCATAATTGTTAATATTATTATTAATTATTATTATTATTATTAATATAATAATAATTATTATTAATATTATTATTATTAATATACTTAATTATTTATTAATACTGATTATATACTAATTTATAGAACTGAATATACAATTGGAAACGGTTTCACATCTCTATCATACTGTGAACGATTTTGTTTTATGTCTCTAAAATCATTCAACATCCAATCGATCGTACCAGTTTGTTAGAGATCACTATCGCCTTTTAATTTTTTTTATTCTCTGTATTTTGTTTGCTTCCTGATTAATTTTCGATCGACTCTTTTTCAAGCTATAAATCAGATGAATTGTTTACATTATTGATAAAACTATCCAATTCTTCCCTACCATCTCATTCTCAATTATATATCTCTGCAACCTGATTAATTAAGTAAAAAGTTGAAGATAAACCGACGGCACTCCTGTTCTTGAGTTTTTTTTAAAAGCTCGGTTTCAAAACAAATTTCAAAATGTATTAATGCAATTCTATTAGGAATCTTTTAGACAAACTATCTGAAAAGTTTCATACCTCAATTCCTAATATCAAGTACGAATTTTCGAGTCAAAGTTTATTTTCAAAAAGTCAAACAATCTGTTCATTGTAAAATTCATAATCGTTTTGATGTTTTAAGCTTAATTGATGATTCAAATAGTTTCTAATAACGATTTAGAACCTTTTTCATTTTGAAATCGCGAGCTAAAACGTTCTTAATTTCAAAATCACATAATGAGATCTTCATTTTTTTTTTCGTTACAGCAACTGTTTTTACTTTCTTTTAGTTTTCTTTTATGATTGCTATTAATTTGAAACTCACTGAGGGTTGAATTAGTTACAATTAACAGACCTAAATCTAATTTTTTTTAAACTCGTTTATATATTTGCAAATTGGTTTTCTCTCAATTTAAGATTATTGATGGAGAAGATGAATTTGGATTATGGTTTAAAAGAAATTAGAATCGTATAATATCAGGAAAAATAGAAACATCAGAGTCGTCATGAGTGTTACGGGTTAGCAAGAGGTCACGAGTTCGAGTCCGGGATGAGGCATTGTTTTTTTTTTTTAAAAAGGCTCAGTTCTTTGAAGGTAGTCCCATTTTATTGTATTATTATTTTATTATCATTTTATTATTATTATTATTGTTATTATTATTATTGTTATTATTAATTAACGTTATTATTACTAGTATTATAGTTATTATTATCAATATTATTACTAATAAAAGTATTAGTTACAATTTATTATTATTATTATCATGATTATAATTACAATTAGGATTATTATTTTTATTGTTAATACTAATATTATTATCATTAATAGTATTATTATTAAGTAGGATAACTATTGACATTATCATTAATACTAAGATTGTTATTATTATTATTATTGTAAGGCCCGAACAATCACTGTACAGTAGTGTATATAGGGTGCATATGGTGTGGGGAGCTGTATATAGTTAAACATGGGTCAGAGCCTGCTCAGGCCTTTGTGCGCGCCGCGCATGTGTAGGTGTGCGCGTCGCGCAACTGCACTGTTGGCGGATTCCAGCTTTTTATTTAAGTTTAATGAGGGGTATTGTGGTCTTTTCACATGAGAACGAGATAGGGCATTAGATGGCCAGTTTGGTGGTGGTTGAAACACATTTAACTTCATCACCAACCTAATCTTCAACCCCAAATCAAATTCTAGAGAGAGAAGAGTGTTCTTGTAGAGAAAGCTTGAATCAAGGAGGAAGAAGCTTGATCCGGGTTAAAGCTCAAATATTAAAGTTGTTCATATTCTCACTAGCTACGTTATGGTTGTGGTGGTAAGCTCTAATCTTGATTTTCTTGTTTTGATTTGTTTAAGGGTTAGGGTTTGGGCTAGTGATGAACATAAGACCCATATTTGATGATTTTGAGTGTTCTTGGGTAAGATTGAGTCATGAAGACTCAATAGCAACTAACCTAGGGTTTCAAAGTGTTAATTGGTGATTTCGAGTCTTAATTGGTTAGTTAATTACTAGCACACCTAGTTAATTGGTAAATGGGTGTTAGTTGGGTTAGTAGATGACCCGAAATGGGTGTGTTGACTTTAAATGGTCAATTGGGTAATGATTGACCTAATTTAGGGAAGATGGGTGTGAGATACCTCGATTTCGGGGTAGTTAGTGTTGTTGGACCGTAATCACTAGCTTTTAGTGGTTAATGATGGTCTTGACCTTAATTGGACGGTTTTGATGAAAATGGGTGATTTAATGCATTAAGTCATTTAATGCACTTGAGTAGGGTAGCACTATAAACAAGTGTGAACCACGAGCCGGTACCACTATAAACAAGTGTGAACCACGAGCCGGTAGCACTATAAACAAGTGTGAACCACGAGCCGGTAGTACTATAAACAAAGTGTGAACCACGAGCCGGTAGCACTATAAAAGAGTGAGACTCAATGCGTATGGTGTGAACCACGAGCCGGTAGCACCATAGCGTCATGGTTAACCATAATATGTTGTTGGATATTGATTAGCATGTTATATATATATATATATATATATATATATATATATATATATATATATATATATATATATTGTGTTTTGCTAATGTGGCGTTGTGATAGTGTACGAGTTATTAGCATTATGAGTATGATGGCATGCTATTTGGGTTATATTTCGTATGAGGTATTTGGTGGGTGCGATTGCAAATAGATGGGTTATATATGTGTATGTATAATTGTTGCACTCACTAAGCTTTGCTTACCCTCTCGTTGTTTATCTTTTTATAGGCTCCGGCGGAGATAAGGGTAAGGGCATTCGTATGGATTAGAGATCCCGCTTTGTTTGTAGGGGACGCTTTTGATGTGATAGCTTTTGGAGTTGACTGAGATTTGGGTAGTTTAACCCCCAAACATCATGCTCTAGTGTCGTTTGGAATTTAAACTAATTCGGTTGAAACTTATATATTTTGTACGAAACTCGTATTTCGGCCATATGTGAGCCCGGGTTCGTAAAACTTGTTTTATCATTGAAATGTGTTAGTTTTACATATAAGAACATGTTGTGAAAAGCGTTTCGTCTAAATATGTCGGAAAGTGGGTGATCTTTATTTGAAATTTGACAATTCCGGACATAACTTAAATGGGCTTGTGCGCGCCGCGCACCCATATTGTATAAAAAAAATAAAAAATTTTATTATTTCGCGTGTTTATTTAGATATTGGGTTGGGTTGTTACAATTATTATGATTAAGATTATTATTATTATTATCAAAATAACACAAACTATTATTATTATTATTAATATTAGTATTAGTATCATTATGTACTTATTAATATTATTAGAATCATTATTAACATATGTATTATCATTAATATCATTATCATTTTTATTATTAGTATTATCGTTATTAATAAAGTTATTATTAGTAGGACTATTATTAGTAAATCATTAATATCAAAACTATCATTTTTAACAAATAAATATTTGGTACATAAAACCTACTTACTACATATACTACAATTATATTAATAATCTATATAACTATATATATATAAGGCATATTAACATTTCTTATATAAATACTTACATACAATAAATTTGATATTTTTAATATAATACTAAATATATATATGGATATATTAATATAACTAAATGTATAAATTTTAATCATTTTAAATATATATAAAATAAATATATATATATAACATATACTTTAAGATATAATAAAAGTATATATATTTAAATGGAATTTAATATAAATTATATAAACTACAAACACATAATTAATATATAATTAATAAAGGAAACTATGTGATTTTCATTATATATTTTAATGATATAGGTTCGTGAATCCGAGGCCAACCCCACACTTGTTCAATGTCGTCATATGTATTTTACTACAAAATACAGTATTGTGAGTTCATTTGATTCCCTTTTACTCTTTACATTTTTGGGACTGAGAATACATGCGCTGTTTTTATAACTGTTTTACAACTGCTTTATTAAATGCTTTTGCAATCTATATTTTTGGACTGAGAATACTTGAGATACTTTTATAAATGTTTGACGAGATAGACACAAGCAAAACTTTCCCCGAATGAATTATTATGCAGACAGAAGTTCTGTGGATTATTAAATTAGTTGGACGTTATAATTGCCACTCATTGTTGTGAAACCTAATAATTAGAAACGGGTATGGCCCTAATTCATGCGAATCCTAAACGTAGCTACCGGGTTTAACACCCCCACCCAGAATGTTCACTAGACGGAAGAGCTAGTGGGCGTGGTGTTTAATACTTCGAAGTTTATATATTATATAGACGAGATGTTCTATTTTGGGGATATTTTTTATGCACATTATATGTTAAGGTCGGTTACCATGTTGAGCAATGAAATCGAAATGAATGTTATGTATCGAGAGAATGATTTTATACACAGGTTATGTGTATGATATTTTGTACACGAGATATGTGTACGATTATTTAAAAATCGCGAGGCAACCTACGGGGGAGAAAATGATACGAACTTACTCTGCCAAGGATTATGAAAAATGGTTTCGTACACGAGATAGGTGTGCTGTATTTAAAATCTTGTGGTCTATCAAAATGATGAATTTTATTGTTTATGATAAACCTATGAACTCACCAACCTTTTGGTTGACACTTTAAAGCATGTTTATTCTCAGGTATGAAAGAAATCTTCTGCTGTGCATTTGCTCATTTTAGAGATATTAGTTGGAGTCATTCATGACATATTTCAAAATACGTTGCATTCGAGTCGCTGAGTTCGTCAAGATTATTTTTAAGTCAATTATAGTTGGATATATTATAAAATGGTATACATGCCGTCAACTTTCGATGTAATGAAAGTTTGTCTTTTAAAAACGAATGCAATGTTTGTAAAATGTATCATATAGAGGTCAAGTACCTCGCGATGTAACCAAATGTAATGTATTCGTCCAGATGGATTAGGACGGGTCATTAAAGTTGGTATCAGAGCGGTGGTCTTAGTGAACTAGGTCTTGCATTAGTGTGTTTAACTTGTAGTTATTTAGATGCATTTGTGGGTCTGGACTTCGACCGTGTCTGCATGTCAAAAGTTTTGCTTATCATTTCGTGTCAAAAATTACTTGCTTATCATCCTTAAAGTCTAGACACATCTTACTGCCTCTATTGCATAGATAGTGTATAGATAAAATAGTATCTTAGCGTATCTGTTACTGTTACCTTTGCCTGACAGCTTTCGAAATTTTCTCCGTAATCTGCAAAATCTTTATGCTATATATAAGTATTCTATGTAATTAGAATACCATCCGATAGCCGAAAATCATTTTATACCGAAAAACCCTTTACTCCATCGTATGAAATGGAACTCGCCACTAGTTTAAGTTTTTCGGAATCCGACAGCTATTCTGACATAGATGTTCACCTAAGCTCCGAAAGCAGCGTCACCGGAATGAATCAACCAATTAGTCATCATCAATTCTGGATGAATTGGGGATGGGTTCGCAGTCGACTTAATCAATGGAGATGAGATCCTTTCCACCAGCCGAATTCACCTCTTAGTGAAGAACCTGAAGCACTTATCGGCGAACCAGTTCGAAACACCATTTTCACCCTCATTTCCAGAATAGCTTGTAATGATTACGTAATATCTACAATTCTAGATCTCATTCATCCGCTTGTCCGAACCGATAACCACCTAGGTATAATAGAAGAAGTTAACGAGCTTCACGCCCGAGTTGTAACCTTGGAAAATATGGTGCAAAACGTACCAGCTTCAGCAACATCACCGGCACCAACAGTACCACCAACATCCACACCAGTACCCCCAACAACCTAAGTTTCAACATCACACGCCTCAACATCGCAATCTATACCTCGAACATAATCATCGTTCTACATATCGTTCTACATCATTTATCTTTGTTCGACATGGTGATTATGTAATCTCTAATGTTTTAGAGATTATATATTCTTGTTCTAACGGTAAATCAAATGAGTTTAATATTATATCTACTCATTAAATCCATGATTACATCTGAAGAAAATATATATGTATATATATTTTCATAAGAATTGTAATTAAAAATTCTTTCATACAAACTGTTAATGGTGAAAATATTTTAACGGGTAGGTAATACCCGAGAAATATTTAGATTTCACATTAATAAGTTACACTGAACATTATTCAAACCTGATTCGATAGTCAATTACTATCCTACTTACATCCACAGATATATGTATCCGTTCACCGCAGAATAACCATTTTCATTCAAATTCATATTTGGATTTTTACTTATCAGAATTCAACAAGTGGCATAATGAAGAAAATATTTGACAAAATAAAATTTGTTAGAAACAAACAAATTAAATATGAGAAATTTTGTTAAGAATCCACGCTAACAAAATCCTAGCTAACTGTTCCTAGCTAACTGTTAATTCCATATTACATTATCACAATTTTAATTATCGCAATTTAATTTTCGCAATTTAATTATCGCAATTTATTTGTCGCAATTTTAATTTTCGCAATTTTATTTATCGTCATTTAATTTCTGTTATTTATTTTACGCACTTTAAATATCGTCGTATAAATCGGGACACATATACAATGTTTTGACATATCATGTCGACGTCATCTATATATATTATTTGAAATAACCATAAGTCACTCTATATCGCGGTAATGTTCGAGTTAGCATATAAAGGGTCGAGGTTGATTCTAAAATAATATATATACTTTGAGTTGTGATCGAGTATGAGACATGTATACAATGGGTCACGATACGTATTAATTAATTCGAATATTATATATTAAACTACATATGAATTATTGAATTACTAACTATGGATTACTAATTGTGGACTACTAACCTTGGACAATTAAAATGAATTAAAATGTTGATTATAACATATGAAACTAAACATTTCTTCAAGTTTGTCACTTGATTTCATCTTAAACCTCATTTGTATCTTGACGATTATAATCCGCGTTCAAACCTTTCATGATTCTTTAAGACACTTCAATCGAGAGGATGAACCAACCGCACTACATCTACGGAAGAAAAGATTGATGCATATAGTTATACACCTGAAAAACTCTCGGAACCCGAGTAAACATTTAACACGTATCTGTGTTAGCTCCTTTGGAATTGTTATTACCGAAAATAACTATACAACCCCTCTCCAAATTAGCCAATTTTGTCACAGCTCCAGCAAATCAACTTCAATTTTTCATTCGGATAAGCCTTATCATAACAATTACCCTTTCATCATCGTTACCGGGGAACCGTTTATATCTCACTACATTAGTAGTAAACTTACCAACAACTTCGTTGATCTTTGACTTTCCGAAAAATAATTATATTTATCGAAACCCTATCATATACTCATCCGCATCTTATATCGAGAATGGCCATACCAATTACCGAGAACTAGCAATCAGTATTTTGAAATCTCGCAGCGTTACTACATCAACAGTTATATGTAGACATATGACATTTATCTCTTAGAGTTATGATCTTTCATTCTGAAATTCTGAAAAGCAACCAGTCTACGAATCAATACTCTGAATTTTAAAAAGTTGAATGAAGCAACAAAAATTGTAAACGACCTTAACAGCCAAAAGTTTGATGATAAAGAATTGTATGTTGGCAAAGCTCAGAAATGTTAGAATTGGAAAATGGATTGAGCAAACCATGAAGGAGGCTGTAGACAAATCACAAAGACTAAATCTGCCTTCAAAGAATCCAAATGATTCAGTGTCTGTTGAAGTCATTAACGAATACCTAACTCCTGCCTCTACACTTTTACGAACAAATCTTCATCATCATCCATCGATACTAGAAATTCTAAGATATCATCGTATCTTTCATTATAAATATCCTCGATATTTCTGAAGATATTTTCATAACTATTCTTATCTGAAATCATTTATCTCTTCGCAATATCAGTGTTACATCAGAAAGGAAATTATTTTAGTTTCTAAAATTTTGAAAAATTCGAATTTAAATTATGAATGTTTGAAGTAGTGTTGGAAACTGATGCATGAGTTAGTATAATATAATGACACTTGATCAACGTGATTATATTACAGTAAGTCATGCTAAGTTTCTAATGGGACATGATGATTCACAGACCATAATGTCATCATGTGCCATGTTACATAACTCTTTCATTCAATTTACCCTCTAAACTATCAAGAAAATATTTTTCCTAATGATTTGGTCTTTTTCGAATATTCTGGTAATTTGACAAATCAAATCGTGCCATTACCTTTCCTTTCTACCTCATATATTATGATAATTCGAAACTCCATACCTACAAATTCTGGACCATTATTCGTTTGACTTAAGGTCGGAAAGAGAAAACAGAAGCATGGAGCTTCGAAATATAAATAGGATTATAAATCACAGCAAATAGAGAGATCATTAACCGTGGATGTGACGCCCCGTACTAAATCATCATGTACGGACCATCATCAACAGGATCATTACAAGGTTAAGTACTATATGCATTTTCAAAACAGAGTTTGCATTCATTAATAAAAGTGACGTCATAACATACGTCCATTGTTTTACAAATCAAAAGCATGATTCACTAAGTAGAAGCATTAAATAAGTGTACGTGACCATAATGGTCGTTACATAACATAGGTTCATAAGTAAATAAGTTTGAATGCAAGTTAAGTAGTCATGCGAATACAACTCTAGGCAGCGGGTTCTACAGCACAACAAGTATGATAGCGGAAGCGACTTCAAGCACCTGAGAAATACATGCTTAAAAAGGTCAACACAAAGGTTGGTGAGCTATAGTTTAAGTATAACAGTAATGTAAGTAGGCCACGAGATTTCAGTGCTACAACGAGCGTTTCAAAAGTATGTAAAAGTATATGCTTAACCATGGGCACCCGGTAACTAACTTAACGTTTAATGTACCCCCTTAAAGTGCACTTGGCAAGTGCGTATAACCTCGAAGTATTAAACACTCGTTAAATGCTAGCGCTACTAGCCCGAGTGGGGATGTCAAACCCTATGGATCCATATCTAAGATTCGCGTTCACGGTTCAAAAACCAATGATTAAACGTTACCGAGCTAAAGGGAATGTTTCTGCCGTTATATAACCCACACATATATAAAGTTTAAGTACTCGTGCCTAGTATGTAAAACATAAAATCCGCATGCATTCTCAGTTCCCAAAATAAGTTAAAGTAAAAAGGGAATGCTATAACTCACAATGATTAGTAGTAATGGTAAGGTAGTAGTCGGAAAGTGGTGTGCAAGTAACGGTCCAAACGTCCTCAACCTAAGTCAAATAGTACTAGGTCAGTAAATCGTCTTAAAAGGTTTACAAGTACGTAATTAAGGTCATAAGGGTCATCATCAATCATCATTAAACAAAAGGTAACAAGTAAGACTCGTTTATGAAAGTCGTTTAAAACAAAGGCTGACGTCGGTCAGTCACCACAGCCTCTACCCTTACTGAATTAAGGTGAGACCAGTGGTAATGGCTCCGTCTATGAGTCCCTTAAGTGTGGTAAAATTTACAGAAGCAAACTCGTCTTGGTTTGACCGTGGCGACGGTCTAAGTGCGAGTAGGTCAGAAATTTCTGCACAACGTTAAAGGACATGGTAACGATCGGAGGGCCATAAATCCTAAACCGTAACTCGGATTAAGACGAGTCCTATATGAAAAGTTATCTACTCGAAAAGTTCTATCTAAAAATCAAGGTTAGAACAGCCCAGGTCTACTGGTCTATTCCAGAAGCATCAGGTCAGTAGGTTTTGGACAGAACAGTGGGTTTTGGAGAGTTCCGGTTGTCTCGGTGCTTGATGTTCATCACGGTTCTCATTCTTGATGCGTATAGCTTCAAGTGTACAACTCGTTGATGTGTTAACATCATTTTGACCAAGGTTTGTCCATCATAACTCAAGTGCAAGTGTTGTAAGTGTTTGATGAACCAAGGTTACATCAAGGCTTAGTTTCAACACTTACATGAACTTTAGAAGTAAAAACAAGTTATAAACTTAAATCATCAACTAGTAAAGTGTATGTAAGCTTTATAGCTTTTGTTTATGACAAATTATGAAGACCATAAGCTAGATAACTTAGATCTTTCAAAAGTATTTGAAGTTGTAACTAGTAAGTTACACTTCTATGTTCTTGAAACTTAATAAAGTTACTTTTGTTCAAGAGAAATGAGATCAAGGCCAACTTGTAGTTCTTGACCAACAAACCAACAAACAAGTAATTTAAATGCATAAAGTAAAGAAACAAGTTAATTAAACAAGTAGCTAGTTCAAGTGTTGCTCATACTTTAAAGATTCAACCAAAGTTGATCTTTAAGTAAAGTAAACCTTAAGTTTACTTCCATGACTTGCAAGTATGATTTTAACAACAAGAACTCATAATCTTTGAAATAAATAAAGTAGAAAGCTAACTAAACAAGAAGATGATTCATAGTTGCTCTTACTTTTAAAGATTCAACCCAAGTTGATCTTTAAGTGAAGTAACTTCAAAGTTACTTCAAGAACTACAAGTAAAGAGTTTATACAACTATGAACTTTAATATTTTGAAACAAAATATGTAGAACATAACTAGATAGATTATGTTCTTGAATGTTCTTGTTATAACAAGATAAAGATGAAGAAATCAAACTAGTAAGTTTGTTCTTGAAAGTTAGAAAGTAAGTAACATATAACTAGTAACTACATGTATTCAAACATTAAGTAAGAACAAGTAAACAAACAACAATTGATGATGATGTTTAAGGGGTAAAAGGCCACGGTTTTAGTAACCAAAAGAAGAAGAAGAAAAGTTCCTAGTAGCTTACAAGTATTAGAGAAAAAGAGAGGAAAGTTGAGAGGTTTTCAAGTGTGTGTGTTTGAAATGAAGATTGCAAGTGAACAAGTGAGTAAAAAAAAAGATTTGAATCTCTTTTGTGTACTCCTAGCCCACGGCCAGCAGCTCCCAAGGGGAGTAGAGAGTTGTTTGATGGTTACTTGGTGGAAAAGCTTACAAAAGTTGGGTAAAAGGGTGGTGTTCATGGGGATAATGAGCCAACTATATTCCATTTCCAAGCTAACCATCTAGTTTAAGTTCAAGTATCATACTTACATGTAAACATGGGCTAGATTAATCCATAATATAAGTAGGGTGGGCTTACACTAGTCCATTAACACTTAAAAGGCCCAAGTTGCAAGTAGTTAGCAAGTAATCCAATAAAAGTCCATCTTAAGCCCAAGTAACTAACTAAAAGCCTTAGTTAATTAAAATGATTAATAAAATTAATCATGAATGTAAATAATATCTTAAAATATTATTCGTGCAAGTTCCGGGTGTCACAAAGACGTTTCGGGCATTTAAAGTTCAAGTACGGGCAATCAAAGCAACATGTAAATGTAATTAGATACATTCGTTTAATCACATGTATTAATAATAATAATTATTAATAAATGACGTTGGAAAAACCAGGGTCGTTACATTACCCACCTGTTAAAGAAAATTTCGTCCCGAAATTTTAAGCTGAATCTGAAGGTGATGGAGGAGGTGGGAAAAGGTGAGGATACTTCTGTCTCATGCGGTCCTCTCGTTCCCAAGTAAACTCAGTTCCTCGTTTGGAATTCCATCGAACTCGGACGATCGGAATCCTATTGTGTTTCAACTCCTTGACTTCTTTTTCCATGATTTCAACGGGCTCTTCCACAAAGTGGAGTTTGTCATCGATAGTAAGTTCCTCCAATGGTATGATAAGTTCAGGTGGAGCAAGACACTTCTTCAAGTTTGATACATGGAAGGTAGGATGAACTGAGCTCAATTGTGCTGGAAGATCAAGACGATAAGCAACGGGTCCAACACGTTCCAAAATTTCAAATGGACCAATGTACCGCGGGTTTAACTTTCCGCGTTTCCCAAAACGAATAACACCCTTCCAAGGTGCAACCTTCAACATAACACGATCACCAACGTTGAATTCAAAGTCTTTACGTTTAAGATCAGCATAACTCTTTTGGCGATCACGGGCTACCTTGAGTCTGTTTTGAATCTGAGCAATCTTTTCCGAGGTTTCATGGACTATCGCGGGCCCGGTGAGTTGCACTTCACCTAGCTCGGCCCAACAAAGAGGAGAACGGCACTTGCGGCCATACAACGCTTCAAAAGGTGCAGCTTTAATGCTCGAGTGATAACTGTTGTTGTACGAGAATTCGGCGAGTGGCAAATGCCTTTCCCAGGCCTTTCCAAAATCAATAACACATGCACGTAGCATGTCCTCCAAGGTTTGAATTGTTCGTTCACTTTGCCCGTCAGTCTGAGGGTGATATGCAGTGCTCATGTCGAGACGAGTTCCCATGGCTTCTTGTAGAGAACGCCAAAATCTAGAAGCAAAACGAGGGTCGAGATCGGAGATGATTGATATAGGTATACCGTGTCGTGATACGACCTCCTTGATATAAAGTTGAGCAAGCCTCTCCATTGTATCGGTCTCTTTCATTGCTAAGAAATGTGCAGTCTTGGTAAGACGGTCAACAATAACCCAAATGGTATCATATCCGCCCACCGTCTTTGGCAGCTTGGTGATAAAGTCCATAGTTATCATCTCCCACTTCCATTGTGGGATTTCCGGCTGTTGAAGTAACCCAGAAGGTTTTTGATGTTCGGCTTTAACTTTTGAGCAAGTCAAACACTTACTAACATAAGATGCAACATATTTCTTGAGATTGGGCCACCAATACTGTTCTTTAATATCATGATACATCTTGCCCGCTCCGGGATGAATCGAATATCTAGACTTATGAGCTTCATCAAGTATGAGACTCCGTAGATCTCCATAACGTGGTACCCAAATTCTTCCGGCATAACATCGGAGTCCGGATTCCCTAACTTCGAATTTGGAGACGAGGATGTTCAAATATTCATACCGCAAGTGCTTCTCTATGAGAGCCTGTTCTTGGGCTGCTCGGATTTGGTTCTGGAGATTGGAATGAATCGTGATGTTCAATGCTCGAACACGAAGGGGTGCCGATCTCTCCTTTCGGCTTAATGCGTCAGCAACAACGTTGGCTTTACCCGGATGGTAGCGAAGTTCACACTTGTAATCATTTAGTGTCTCAATCCATCTTCGTTGTCTCATATTCAAATGTTTCTGATCGAATATATGCTGGAGACTCTTGTGATCGGTGAAGATAGTGCATTTAGTCTCATACAGATAGTGCCTCCACAATTTGAGTGCGAAGACAACGGCTCCAAGTTCAAGATCGTGTGTGGTATAGTTTCGTTCGTGGATCTTCAGTTGACGAGAAGCATAGGCGATGACCTTCATGCGTTGCATCAGTACACAACCATAACCAGTTTTCGAGGCGTCGCAGTAAACAACAAAATCGTCATTACCCTCAGGAAGTGATAAGATAGGCGCGGTGGTTAACTTCTGTTTCAAGAATTGAAATGCCTTCTCTTGTTCGTCTCCCCAAACAAATTTCTTTCCTTTGTGAGTGAGTGCGGTTAACGGACGTGAAATCAGAGAGAAACCTTCGATAAACCTTCGGTAGTAACCGGCAAGACCCAAAAATTGGCGGATGTGAGTCGGAGTAGTGGGGGTCTCCCACTTGCTGATCGTTTCTATCTTGGCGGGATCAACTTTGATGCCCTGGTCACTCACAACATGACCCAAAAACTGAACTTCCTTCAACCAGAATTCACACTTAGAAAACTTCGCGTAGAGTTGCTCTCGTCTCAAGAGCTCAAGTACTAATCGGAGATGATGCTCGTGTTCTTCCTCGCTCTTAGAGTAGATGAGGATATCATCAATGAAGACTATAACAAACTTGTCCAAGTACGGCTTGCAAACACGGTTCATAAGGTCCATAAATACAGCAGGTGCATTGGTTAGACCGAATGGCATTACAAGAAACTCATAATGACCATAGCGGGTTCTAAATGCAGTTTTCGTCACGTCGCTTTCTTTCACCCTCAACTGGTGATAGCCCGATCGCAAATCGATCTTTGAGTAAACACACGATCCTTGCAGTTGGTCAAAAAGATCGTCAATCCGTGGAAGAGGATACCGATTCTTGATTGTTAATTTGTTAAGCTCACGGTAGTCGATACACATTCGGAAGGATCCATCCTTCTTCTTCACAAACAATACAGGTGCGCCCCACGGCGAAGAACTTGGTTGAATAAACCCTCGATCAAGTAACTCTTGTAGTTGGCTTTGCAATTCTTGCATCTCGGAAGGTGCAAGTCTATAGGGTGCGCGAGCTACAGGTGCAGCTCCTGGCACTAAGTCAATCTGAAACTCTACTGCCCTCGGTGGCGGTAATCCAGGCAGTTCTTCGGGAAATACATCGGAAAACTCGCTCACAATACGCACATCTTCCACTTTCTTCTCCTCGGTTCCTACGGTTTTCACATGAGCTAGGACAGCAAGGTGCCCCTTCTTCATTATCTTTTGCGCTTTCACGCAACTAATGAGGTTCAGTTGTGAGGTACATCTCTCGCCATAAATGGTTAGTGGCTCACCGTCTCCTTGGGGTATACGAAGAGCTTTGTCTCCACAAATAATCTCGGCTCTAATCTTAGTCAACCAATCCATACCAATAATAACATCAAAACTTCCCAACTTAATGGGAATCAAGTCTATCTCAAAGTCTACACCGGCTATGTTGATAATAGCCCCTCGGCCAATTTGGTCCACTTTTTCAAGTTTTCCGTTGGCTACCTCGACAGGCATACTTTCCTTTAAGGGAACTAACGACCAATCTAACTTATCACAAAAATGTCTACACACATAGCTCCTATCGGCACCAGTATCAAACAAGACAGAAGCTAAAAGATTGTTGATTGTGAATATACCTGTCACCAAGTCGGGGTTATCGCGTGCATCTCTTGCATTAACATTGAAGGCTCTAGCACGTGGTGGTCCGCCATCCTTACGCTTGTTAGGACACTCGTTTCTGAAATGGCCCGTCTTTCCACATTCATAACACTTCTTAGGCCCATTGTTGTTGTGGTTTGGCTTCACATTCAAAGTGGTAACCTTGCAATCCTTGCCAACATGTCCAGATCGTTGGCACTTCTCACAGATAACATTGCAATACCCAGTGTGGTGCTTGTAGCACCTATTGCATTGTGGTAATGTTCCTTTGTAGTTCGGATTGGTGCGGTTGTTGTTGTTGGGGTTGGTGTTGTTGTTGTGTATGTTGTTGTTTTGCCTGAACCCTTCATGTCGTTTTGCCGGGTTTTGATCATAGTTCCTACCCCTGTTGTTGTTGTGGTTGTTGTCCCATTTCCTCTTTTCACCACTAACAGTTTCAAACTTAGCCTTCTCCGGCTCGTCAAGGATGATTTGATTCAAGAGAGTATGCGCCATGCGCATTGCTTCGGGAACACTTGGTGGCTTGGATGAGGTAACATTACCCTTGATGGACTTAGGAAGTCCCGAGAAGTATTTCTCCAAACGCTTAAATTCGGGGGTGACCATGGTTGGACACATAAGAGCCAATTCCAAAAACCTACGGTTGTAGCTGTTAAGGTCGTTCCCTACGGTTTTCAATTGCATAAATTCGATTTCCATCTTTTGAATCTCGGTTCTCGGACAGTATTCCTCGATCATAGCACATTTAAATTCTTCCCAAGGCGTGGCATACGCCTCATCAATTCCTTGCGCTTGGGCCATGGTATTCCACCATGTGAGCGCGCCATCAGACAGCGTGCAAGATGCAAATTTCGTTTTGTTGGCCTCAGAACAATTGCTAACCCTGAATACTGATTCCAACTTTTCGAACCATCTGGTGAGACCGACGGGTCCCTCAGTGCCACTGAAGTAGTGTGGCTTGCAGCTTTGAAATTCCTTGTAAGTACACCCATCTCGGACGACAGGTGGATTGACAGGCGGTGGTGGTGGAGCTTGGGGTTGTCTTTCAGCTAGTGCAGCAGCGACTCGCTCGTTAATCATTTCCTCAATTTGTGCCGCGGTGGGGATAGATCTCCCGTTGGCCATGATGTTCTATACAAACATTTTGACTCAAGTCAAAATCCATTATGCAAATAATAATAGTACATTATATAACAACCAACATGAAAACAGCACGACACATGTTGATTAAGTAACGCAAGCAGATATAAGTACCACAAAACCATGATATGATAACGTAAATAGAACACTTGTGCAAAAGGTAAACAACACAAATTCCATTCATTAATGATAATAAGTTCATACATTACGATAAGTTCGTACATTACATAAGTGAAATATGAAATTACAAAAGAGATTACAATACAGAATCTAGTACAAAGTCCTACGGCGATGGTGGGTACAAGATGTCCAAAACATGAGCCAACTGCTCCTCGAGCTCAGTAACTCGAGTCTGGAGAATCTCAATCTCCCGCCTCATTTCCTCATTAGAGGAAGATGGTGGGGCAGGTGGTGCTGGCGGTGTAGGTGGAGCCGGTGGTGCTGAAGTGGATGGTCTGGCTCTGGGTGGATACGGTAATATCTGTGGGTCGGCGGGGTACGGCACCAGCCGTTTACGTGCAGTGATCCTACGACGCCGACCATAAGCGTCAGTGACAGTACGACCAGGAATTATGCCAGCGAAGCGATACCGCTTCTTCGGCGGGGTAGAAGGTGCCTGAATCGGTCGGTCAGCGTGATCCTCCTCATCACTGGAGTCGTCCGATGAGGTGTCGTCTGAAGAAGCATCGGTGGAAGAATCGTCGTCTGAATCATGCGGTGGTGGCGCGGGTGGCTCAACATATCCGAAAGCGGCCAACATCTGTCGGTGTCGGCCTGGCGTAATCACGGCTAAGCGGCCGTCGGCAGTGCGTCGGCAAGGTGTGCGCCAGTGATTACGGAAGGGACCTTCCCCGAACTCCGCGGGGATCTCCATGCCACCAATGCGAGCCAGTTGCCTCGGGGGTCTGGAAGAAGACGCTGGGATAGGCACACTGGAGCTAGCTCCAGAACTAGAGGCGCCGGAGTCGCCAGTGGGTGTCGGGGCCGGAATGTCGGCAGCAGCAGTAGCAACAGGTGCAGCAGTGGGTGGAACAATGGGGCCTGAGCCGCTCGGGGTGTCAGAAGGTGGAACGTCCGACATCTGAACAAGGAAAAATAAATTTTCCATGTCAGTATGTCATAAAGCAAGCAAATAATAGGCCAACAGTTTAAATCATGTATAACAATAAGTAGCATGGCAATATCGGTAATCGTACGAAACTAGCATGCAATCGAAAGCAAGTAATAGCATGCAGTAGTGAAATCACGTAGTAGCATACGGCATATAGCAGTAACAGTAAGCAGCAGCATGCAGTAAGTTCAGCGGAAACAAGTAAACTAACAAGTTGTAGATTAGCCCTATTAGTGAATCCTACTCGGGTCGGTCTTAGACTCACTAATGCATCCTAATTCCCTACAACCAATGCTCTGATACCAAATGTGACGCCCCGTACTAAATCATCATGTACGGACCATCATCAACAGGATCATTACAAGGTTAAGTACTATATGCGTTTTCAAAACAGAGTTTGCATTCATTAATAAAAGTGACGTCATAACATACGTCCATTGTTTTACAAATCAAAAGCATGATTCACTAAGTAGAAGCATTAAATAAGTGTACGTGACCATAATGGTCGTTACATAACATAGGTTCATAAGTAAATAAGTTTGAATGCAAGTTAAGTAGTCATGCGAATACAACTCTAGGCAGCGGGTTCTACAGCACAACAAGTATGATAGCGGAAGCGACTTCAAGCACCTGAGAAATACATGCTTAAAAAGGTCAACACAAAGGTTGGTGAGCTATAGTTTAAGTATAACAGTAATGTAAGTAGGCCACGAGATTTCAGTGCTACAACGAGCGTTTCAAAAGTATGTAAAAGTATATGCTTAACCATGGGCACCCGGTAACTAACTTAACGTTTAATGTACCCCCTTAAAGTGCACTTGGCAAGTGCGTATAACCTTGAAGTATTAAACACTCGTTAAATGCTAGCGCTACTAGCCCGAGTGGGGATGTCAAACCCTATGGATCCATATCTAAGATTCGCGTTCACGGTTCAAAAACCAATGATTAAACGTTACCGAGCTAAAGGGAATGTTTCTGCCGTTATATAACCCACACATATATAAAGTTTAAGTACTCGTGCCTAGTATGTAAAACATAAAATCCGCATGCATTCTCAGTTCCCAAAATAAGTTAAAGTAAAAAGGGAATGCTATAACTCACAATGATTAGTAGTAATGGTAAGGTAGTAGTCGGAAAGTGGTGTGCAAGTAACGGTCCAAACGTCCTCAACCTAAGTCAAATAGTACTAGGTCAGTAAATCGTCTTAAAAGGTTTACAAGTACGTAATTAAGGTCATAAGGGTCATCATCAATCATCATTAAACAAAAGGTAACAAGTAAGACTCGTTTATGAAAGTCGTTTAAAACAAAGGCTGACTTCGGTCAGTCACCACAGCCTCTACCCTTAATGAATTAAGGTGAGACCAGTGGTCATGGCTCCGTATATGAGTCCCTTAAGTGTGGTAAAATTTACAGAAGCAAACTCGTCTTGGTTTGACCGTGGCGACGGTCTAAGTGCGAGTAGGTCAGAAATTTCTGCACAACGTTAAAGGACATGGTAACGATCGGAGGGCCATAAATCCTAAACCGTAACTCGGATTAAGACGAGTCCTATATGAAAAGTTATATACTCGAAAAGTTCTATCTAAAAATCAAGGTTAGAACAGCCCAGGTCTACTGGTCTGTTCCAGAAGCATCAGGTCAGTAGGTTTTGGACAGAACAGTGGGTTTTGGAGAGTTCCGGTTGTCTCGGTGCTTGATGTTCATCACGGTTCTCATTCTTGATGCGTATAGCTTCAAGTGTACAACTCGTTGATGTGTTAACATCATTTTGACCAAGGTTTGTCCATCATAACTCAAGTGCAAGTGTTGTAAGTGTTTGATGAACCAAGGTTACATCAAGGCTTAGTTTCAACACTTACATGAACTTTAGAAGTAAAAACAAGTTATAAACTTAAATCATCAACTAGTAAAGTGTATGTAAGCTTTATAGCTTTTGTTTATGACAAATTATGAAGACCATAAGCTAGATAACTTAGATCTTTCAAAAGTATTTGAAGTTGTAACTAGTAAGTTACACTTCTATGTTCTTGAAACTTAATAAAGTTACTTTTGTTCAAGAGAAATGAGATCAAGGCCAACTTGTAGTTCTTGACCAACAAACCAACAAACAAGTAATTTAAATGCATAAAGTAAAGAAACAAGTTAATTAAACAAGTAGCTAGTTCAAGTGTTGCTCATACTTTAAAGATTCAACCAAAGTTGATCTTTAAGTAAAGTAAACCTTAAGTTTACTTCCATGACTTGCAAGTATGATTTTAACAACAAGAACTCATAATCTTTGAAATAAATAAAGTAGAAAGCTAACTAAACAAGAAGATGATTCATAGTTACTCTTACTTTTAAAGATTCAACCCAAGTTGATCTTTAAGTGAAGTAACTTCAAAGTTACTTCAAGAACTACAAGTAAAGAGTTTATACAACTATGAACTTTAATATTTTGAAACAAAATATGTAGAACATAACTAGATAGATTATGTTCTTGAATGTTCTTGTTATAACAAGATAAAGATGAAGAAATCAAACTAGTAAGTTTGTTCTTGAAAGTTAGAAAGTAAGTAACATATAACTAGTAACTACATGTATTCAAACATTAAGTAAGAACAAGTAAACAAACAACAATTGATGATGATGTTTAAGGGGTAAAAGGCCACGGTTTTAGTAACCAAAAGAAGAAGAAGAAAAGTTCCTAGTAGCTTACAAGTATTAGAGAAAAAGAGAGGAAAGTTGAGAGGTTTTCAAGTGTGTGTGTTTGAAATGAAGATTGCAAGTGAACAAGTGAGTAAAAAAAAGATTTGAATCTCTTTTGTGTACTCCTAGCCCACGGCCAGCAGCTCCCAAGGGGAGTAGAGAGTTGTTTGATGGTTACTTGGTGGAAAAGCTTACAAAAGTTGGGTAAAAGGGTGGTGTTCATGGGGATAATGAGCCAACTATATTCCATTTCCAAGCTAACCATCTAGTTTAAGTTCAAGTATCATACTTACATGTAAACATGGGCTAGATTAATCCATAATATAAGTAGGGTGGGCTTACACTAGTCCATTAACACTTAAAAGGCCCAAGTTGCAAGTAGTTAGCAAGTAATCCAATAAAAGTCCATCTTAAGCCCAAGTAACTAACTAAAAGCCTTAGTTAATTAAAATGATTAATAAAATTAATCATGAATGTAAATAATATCTTAAAATATTATTCGTGCAAGTTCCGGGTGTCACAAAGACGTTTCGGGCATTTAAAGTTCAAGTACGGGCAATCAAAGCAACATGTAAATGTAATTAGATACATTCGTTTAATCACATGTATTAATAATAATAATTATTAATAAATGACGTTGGAAAAACCAGGGTCGTTACAGTGGATGTCAATAATTATGAAAAGACAGATGCAAGGAAGGTTTATGAAAACCACTACCCCAAGGGCGAAGTAGAAATGAATAGATTTCTCCGGTGGAAGTTGGAAAAGGAGAATGATTGTGGCGATAGTCAGGATAAGGACAAAGATCAGAACTGGATTAAGCATTTTCAAAATCTTTTGAATTTGAGAATTGAGTATAGGAATGGTAAAAGTAATAGAATGAAAGAAGTTAATTTATAGTGACATATCTGATAAAGAAATCAAGACAGATCTCCGTATTTAATTATAGAGATCCTAAATTCCTGAATTATCGAAGAATCAAATCTTATATAGATTCGAAGATTATCTTTAAATCCCTGGAATTCCGGAAATCAACCATGACTACGTTAAAAGTTAAGACGAATCTCTATTTTTTTTATTTCAAATTTTTGCGATAGCTTCACTTGTACTCTTCGCGTAATCGAATTATTTTATCCATATTACTCAATAATGATAAAACTCTATTCATCAACTCATATGCATCATGAAAACACTCTTATTGATAGCCATGACGACCTCGATCAAATTTCGGGGACGTCTTTAACGGGTAGGTACTGTGACGACCCGGAAATTTCCGACCAAATTTAAACTTAATCTTTATATGATTCCGACACGATAAGCAAAGTCTATAATGTTGAGTCTCAAAAATTTTGAACTGTTTATATAAATTCATTTAACCTTTGACTATTCCCAAAGATTCACGAACAATGGTTGTAAATAAATATGTATATGTATATATATATATATATATATATATATATATATATATATATATATATAAATATGTATATATAATTTAAGCATATATAATAAATTGAAATAATAAAATACAATTTAATCATTAGAATTAAAAATGTAAAATAATATACAAAATAATTATGTTGTAAATTAAAATGAATCCACATATAAAATACATGATTATTGTTATATGTATATTGTAGTATATATATATATATATATATATATATATATATATATATATATATATATATATATATATATATATATATATATATATATATATATAGTGTATAAATATTCAATTGTATATTATATAATTAGTAAACATTACATAAGTAATAGATTGTAATATTAATATATTAGATATAACTACAAGTTAAGAATATAATTGCTATGACAAATATTATTATTACTACTTTCATTATTATTAATACTAATATCAATATTTGTAATATTAATAAATATTAAATATTAAATCTTTAATAAATTTAAGATTATGATTATCAAAATAAATACTTAAAATATAAATATTACTATAAGAATGATTAAAATTATTATTTAGTTATAATTCAAATATTATTAGTTATTATGATTATTACTATTATTATTAATATTATTATTTGTAAAACTATAATTACTATTATTATTAAAATCATTATTAATAATACAATATATCATTAATATCATTAATAATATCATTTTTATTATTGTTATTAATAATTATTATTATCATAATTATTAATATTATTATTAATTATTATTATTATTATTCATATAATTATTATTATTAATATTATTATTATTAATATACTTAATTATTTATTAATACTGATTATATACTAATTTATAGAACTGGATATATAATTGGAAACGGTTTCACATCTCTATCATACTGTGAACGATTTTGTTTTATGTCTCTGAAATCATTCAACATCCAATTGATCGTACCAGTTTGTTAGAGATCACTATCGCCTTTTAATTTTTTTATTCTCGGTATTTTGTTTGCTTCCTGATTAATATTCGATCGACTCTTTTTCAAGCTATAAATCAGACGAATTGTTTACATTATTGATAAAACTATCCAATTCTTCCCCACCATCATCAATTCTCAATTATATATCTCTGCAACCTGATTAATTAAGTAAAAAGTTGAAGATAAACCGACGGCACCCCTGTTCTTGAGTTTTTTTTTAAAAAGCTCGATTTCAAAACATATTTCAAAATGTATTAATGCAATTCTATTAAGAATCTTTTAAACAAACTATCTGAAAAGTTTCATACCCCAATTCCTAATATCAAGTACGAATTTTCGAGTCAAAGTTTATTTTCAAAAAGTCAAACAATCTGTTCATTGTAAAATTCAAAATCGTTTTGATGTTTTAAGCTTAATTGATGATTCAAATAGTTTCTAATAACGATTTAGAACCTTTTTCATTTTGAATTCACGAGCTAAAACGTTCTTAATTTCAAAATCACATATTGAGTTCTTCATTTTTTTTGTTACAACAACTGTTTTTACTTTCTTTTAATTTTCTTTTATGATTGCTATTAATTTAAAATTCACTGAGGGTTGAATTAGTTACAATTAACAGACCTAAATCTAATTTTTTTTAAACTCGTTTATATATTTGCAAATTGATTTTCTATCAATTTAAGATTATTGATGGAGAAGATGAATTTAGATTATGGTTTAAAAGAAATTAGAATCGTATAATATCAAGAAAAATAGAAACAGCAGAGTCATCATGAGTGTTACGGGTTAGCAAGAGGTCAAGAGTTCGAGTCCGGGATGAGGCATTGTTTTTTTTTAAAAGGCCCAGTTCTTTGAAGGTATTCCCATTTTATTGTATTATTATTTTTATTATCATTTTATTATTATTATTATTATTGTTATTATTAATTAACTTTATTATTACTAGTCTTATAGTTATTATTATCAATATTATTACTAATAAAAGTATTAGTTACAATTTATTATTATTATCATTATTATAATTACAATTAGGATTATTATTATTATTGTTAATACTAATATTATTATCATTAATAGTATTATTATTAAGTAGGATAACTATTGACATTATCATTAATACTAAGATTGTTATTATTATTATTATGATTATTATGATTAAGATTATTATTATTATCAAAATAACACAAACTATTATTATTATTATTATTAATATTAGTATTAGTATCATTATGTACTTATTAGTATTATTAGAATCATTATTAACATATGTATTATCATTAATATCATTATCATTTGTATTATTAGTATTATCGTTATTAATAAAGTTATTATTAGTAGGACTATTATTAGTAAATCATTAATATCAAAACTATCATTTTTAACAAATAAATATTTGGTACACAAAACCTACTTACTACATATACTACAATTATATTAATAATCTATATAACTATATATATAAGACATATTAACATTTCTTATATAAATACTTACATACAACAAATTTGATATTTTTAATATAATACTAAATATATATATGGATATATTAATATAACTAAATGTATAAATTTTAATCATTTTAAATATATATAAAATAAATATATATAACATATACTTTAAGATATAATATAAGTATATATTTTTAAATGGAATTTAATATAAATTAATAAACTACAAACACATAATTAATATATAATTAATAAAGGAAACTATGTGATTTTCATTATATATTTTAATGATATAGGTTCGTGAATCCGAGGCCAACCCCACACTTGTTCAATGTCGTCATATGTATTTTTACTACAAAATACAGTATCGTGAGTTCATTTGATTCCCTTTTACTCTTTACATTTTTGGAACTGAGAATACATGCGCTGTTTTATAACTGTTTTACAACTGCTTTATTAAATGCTTTTGCAATCTATATTTTTGGACTGAGAATACTTGAGATACTTTTATAAATGTTTGACGAGATAGACACAAGCAAAAGTTTCCTCGAATGAATTATTATGCAGACAGAAGTTCTGTGGATTATTATTGAATTAGTTGGACGTTATAATTGCCACTAATTGTTGTGAATATTTCCCCTGATTATTATTGCTTGGTAACCTAAGAATTAAAAACGGGTATGACCCTAATTCACGCGAATCCTAAAGGTAGCTACCGGGTTTAACACCCCTACCCAGAATGTTCACTAGATGGAAGAGCTAGTGGGCGTGGTGTTTAGTACTTCGAAGTTTATATTTTATACAGACGAGATGTTCTGTTTTGGGGATATTATTGATGCACATTATATGTTAAGGTCGGTTACCATGTTGAGCAATGAAATCGAACTGAATGTTATGTTTCGAGAGAATGATTTTATACACAGATTATGTGTATGATATTTTGTACACGATATATGTGTACTGTTATTTAAAAATCGCGAGGCAACCTACGGGGGAGAAAAGTATACGAACCTACTCTGCCAAGCATTATGAAAAATAGTTTCGTACACGAGATAGGTGTAATGTATTTAAAATCTTGTGGTCTATCAAAATGATGAATTTTATTGTTTATGATAAACCTATGAACTCACCAACCTTTTGGTTGACACTTTAAAGCATGTTTATTCTCGGGTATGAAAGAAATCTTCCGCTGTGCATTTGCTCATTTTAGAGATATTACTTGGAGTCATTCATGACATATTTCAAAAGACTTTGCATTCGAGTCGTTGAGTTCGTCAAGATTATTTTTAAGTCAATTATAGTTGGATATATTATAAAATGGTATGCATGCCGTCAACTTTCGATGTAATGAAAGTTTGTCTTTTAAAAACGAATGCAATGTTTGTAAAATGTATCATATAGAGGTCAAGTACCTCGCGATGTAACCAAATTAATGTATTCGTCCAGATGGATTAGCACAGGTCATTAAACATCAGAGGTTCACATATCATTAGGAGATGTGGCAACTGACAGCGTCTGAAAGGTTGGGTAACTGGTTAAAGAGTTCAGGTCAGCAGACATACAAATACTTCTCTAATAGAAAAAATACCACCTTCTTTATTACGATCCAATTCAAATAACTTTTTACTAACCTTTAATCCAAAAATTGTAGGAAAAGCATTGATAAAATTTTCTATTATAAAGAAAGACCCGTACCAGTGATTGAAGATATTGGTGATAAAAAAAACATATTAGTTACAAACCTAGGATCAAGAACAATCTGTTATTACATAACAAATAAATGATTAAAATTCAATCAATACATGTAGAACTGTAACAAATTGAATACTCTGCTCCATTGACGAACGACTTGGATATCATGAATTTTTCATAGGTGATATCAAATTCTCAGCATATGATGGATGCAGATGATTAATCTAAAATCCCTAAACTAACTATTTTTTTTTCATAAGTACGTGTTGTGAAATTTCCATATTTCAACTCTATCAGAAACTGAATTTCAAGAAGCATACCTTGTTACCACCACTGCCTGTTGCATCATGAAACGCTTTCATATCAATTTCCATGTTGAACATAACTCGGATAACTTAATCTGAGCTTCTTCATGGCCAAACTTGTCTTTGCAGGCATCATGAAACGCTTTCATATCAATTTCCCCCATCTTTTTCAACCAAATATTGGTACGAACACTCAACATATCATGCAGATCCTGAAAACATAAGAACAATATATTAACAGGACCTTCACTAGACATTATGCTCATTGGGGCAAGACGGCGGGTCGAGGTTGATGGGTCAATAAAAAATGAAAAAAAAAAGATTATATTGAGGGGGCAGGCCATGTATATCCACAAACTGTATTTAAATACATTAAAATACATTAGTGATCTATTTGCTAATTCTTTTTTATTCTATTCATTCGAGATGAAAACATAACCCAAATCAACTCATTCATATGTAAATAGATCAATATGACCACCTGTTACATGCATTGCAATAAAAATGCAATACCTTAATCAACTATTTGCGAGCTTCTTGCAACTCACAATTACATTGGCGTTCTTTAGTTGTAAGATCATTATTCAAGTTGAATTCACCCTCTAAGTCTTCAATTTTTTCATTCAGTTCATCATCCATCTTTTTTATCTGTTCCTGAACTACTGTGTCATCTTTATTGACCAGATGTTTCATCACCTGCAACTTCCATTTCCAGTTTTTGCTTAGCATCAACTTCCCGTTTTAACTCTCGTACCTTTTTCATTGCCTCTTACTTTTTTCTCTATCACAAACAATCCAATAAAAAAACATGAATGTCTAAAAACAAATATCAAGATATTGGTAAAGTGCGTCATGCGTTTAAATTCTTAATTCTACCATGAAAGCTAAGATTACAGGTCAAAAGCACAATAATTGAAAATAAATAACTTTGAATTTCTTATAAAAACTAAGATTACAAAAGACCCTAAACTAACAAAATCAAGGAAAAGAAAAAGGAAAAAAATTAGTTAATTGTTAAAACAGAGAAGAAAAATTATATATAAAAACCAAAAATTGAAACTGAAACGTCACCTATTCAATTTCAAGAAATTATTCATGATTTAATCCAGCGCCTTTGAAGATTATGATTTTTGGAAGGACCAATTAATACTTTAATTTGACGTTTTTTTAGGGTTCTAATGTTTCAGGAAGAAAAGAAGCTACTGGCGTGGGGATTTTTTGGGGTTCTAATTGTAGTGTGTGTTTTTAGGGTTTTGAAAAAAGATTTTTTTTTTGGTGCGAGGGTTTTGAAAGAGGATGAAGATGGTGTTTCATACACCAGCTTTTTTTTTTCTAAGCCTCTTGGATGTTCTCAAAGTATTTATGGAGTAATAATTAAAATTAATTAATTAAAATGAATTAGTGAGATGATGTCATGAAGTGGTCTTATTTTTTGGACAGCCGTCCCCTTTTATTTTTAAGCTAAGTTTTAATTACAAAGTGATGTCATCAAAATGGCATTTTATAAACATTGTATAGATTATTATTCGAATACTAATTGTGAACATGATCGGTGCCGTTTTGAGAGTTTCCCAGTTTCGTTGGACCCTGTTCACTAGGGGTAAGATCGTAATTTGAATATTTTTTGTAGTATATGGAGACTCTTTATTCTCTTGCGTGTTTAGCTTTCCCGACAAAAGAGTTCCACTTTTTACTAATCTGACCTAAAAAAGTAGCACACTGTTAGACTATTAACATCTATATAGTCATATAAAGCTCTAAAATGATAATGTAATCATTAAGTTAATTATCTTTTAATTTGTATAATGATGATATCATAATTATTAAGTTAATTAGTGAGATGATGTCATGAAGTGGTCTTATTTTTTGGACAGCCGTCCCCTTTTATTTTTAAGCTAAGTTTTAATTACAAAGTGATGTCATCAAAATGGCATTTTATAAACATTGTATAGATTATTATTCGAATACTAATTGTGAACATGATCGGTGCCGTTTTGAGAGTTTCCCAGTTTCGTTGGACCCTGTTCACTAGGGGTAAGATCGTAATTTGAATATTTTTTGTAGTATATGGAGACTCTTTATTCTCTTGCGTGTTTAGCTTTCCCGACAAAAGAGTTCCACTTTTTACCAATCTGACCTAAAAAAGTAGCACACTGTTAGACTATTAACATCTATATAGTCATATAAAGCTCTAAAATGATAATGTAATCATTAAGTTAATTATCTTTTAATTTGTATAATGATGATATCATAATTATATATTAATTTAATTAAAAAAATAATACAAAATCTTTTATAAAAGGAAATACTAATCTCCCCTAAATTGTAATTTTAATTTTCTAAAAAAATTTAAAATGCATTTATTATTACTAATAATAAAAATAATAATAATAATAATAATAATAATAATAATAATAATAATTATTATTATTATTATTATTATTATTATTATTATTATTATTAAAAATATAAATACTCAACTTTGAGCGAACTTTATTATTATTATTATTTACTTTTAATATAATAATTATAATTATATAATTATTATATTATTAATATTCAAATATGGATTCTTTTACGAAATTATTTACGTTACATTTGTATGCGAAAATACATGTCTCTATATATTTGGAAAAACAACGACAAATTTTTTAGTTAAACGGGTCATTAAAATAAATGACTTTAGCATTTACGTTCACTTACTACCTAAAACATGCCATTAAATTGTTTTGTTTAAACAAACCCGTGATTTCACGGGTCATTTCACTAGTATTTACTAAAAGATGTTTAAATCTTTTTGCTAATTTAGCTTTAAAACGGAAAAATGCGACCATTATCTGCTAAAAATTGATTAAAACATCGAAATTTGAGATGGTTGACTCTTTTTTTGAAACTTCTTTTGCAATAACGACATTCCATATACAAGATTAGAGAAGCATAGATCGAATTAACTCAAACACAAAAACAAAAACAAAATAACCGAACAAAAACGAAAATTAAGATTACCGACCAGTAAACATATATAAGGTCATCCTATTATATGATATCATGTTATAGAACAAGTGCCATTAAGATTTTAAAATCTCCTAGGGGTTCAGTTAAAGTTTCAATGCACTATATATAATATTTGATTTGATTTGATTAATATTCAACAAAACTATGTCAGGAGTCTTTATGATTTGTTAAAAAATCTAACGCAGTTCAAAAGTTTTGTTTTTGAGTGGGGAGTATCTGTATTTTAACAAAGTTACGAGGGAATCCAAATTTCATAATCATACGTATGTTAATTATTTTCATTAACTTCCTTCACATGCAATGTAATGCACATGAGAGTTTGTATAAAATTTCTTAAAATAACATAGCAACAAAATCATGTACAACAATTTTTGTTACTGATTTTAGTGTCATCTAAATATCATTTTAGTTAATTTGAATTTTCTTGAATGTAGAAACTAGCTAGTTATACTTAACAACGAGTTCGGAAAGTATGAAGTGCACGCCCGTAAGAGTTGACTAGTAATTATCGCGTAATTGTGGTATCATGGGGTTGCGCCCCTTGCGGGGTCAACCGAAAATGCACAATAATTTATATCGAAAAGTTGCCTTCCAACCAATTTTTCCGCCAAACGGAATGACTTTTAGTCAACCAATTTTTCCGCCAAAATGAAGATTTTCCTCTCTTCATGAAAACATAACTGATTACATATTCGGTTTTATGTTTTTCCTGCATTCATTCAGTACGCATACACAGAAACATACATACTCTCTAATAATTTATTTTGATTTCTTCTTGCCTGAAAACAAAATATGTTCTTGTCTTATTCCAATTGAGATTTTGTGTAAACCCAAGATTTGCGAGGGGCGAAATACTTAATTAGGAAAGTGTTTCACTATTCAAGAACCAATTCAATTATATGTTTCATATGCATTTTCTTACAAATTTTTAAACCTTCTGAAAACTCCCCACCAAGGATCCAAATGCATGTTATTAAGAAAATAAAACAATAAAGAGTGGGTTTAAGACTACAACTTTTGAATGCTTTGAACTAGAGCATGAACGGATGTTGAGGATGTAGGAGCCAAAGTTACCTTCCTTTATATGTAATTCACACTTGAGTAAAGTTCCAATACCAAATGAATGCTAGTCCTCAACCATTAATGAATGAAAGAACAAGATTAAGAACAAGCTTCTACTTTCTTATGTTTTCTTACACTATGTTACTTAGATGCATATCTTTCTAAGACCACTCCCTACAGCTAGTTATCCGTTAGTTACCCGCTCATTACCCGTCATTACCCGTAACTAATCATAGGCACGAGCTAGTTATCCGCTTTAGTTATCCGCTTTCACCATGGATTTAATGGAAGTATGAGGTTTAGTTATAGATTTGTGGGTCCCAATGGCTTTTTATTGTTGGACTTAATGTTTTATTGCTTGTACGTTGTATATTAAGAGGGTTATTGTTTTAGCCATGATAGGGAGTGTTTAATTATGGGTTAGTTATAGAATATTGGTGTTGATGTGGCGATGATGTGGAAGGTTAAGAGGATGAATAGTTTAGTTACGATAGAGAGTGGCCTAAATGTATGTACGTATGTTTATATTTATGCAAATATGTATATGTATTCTTTTAACTACTTCTTACACGCATAAGATGGAAACAAAATCATGCAAGATCAAAATGAGTGGTGTAAGAGTATGGTCATACCACTCATGACTTATGACCATCTCCTTACACAAATATGGTGTGTTGAGATATCCAACCATGACACATTTTGACATCTTGCATACATTTATCATTATGACACATTTTGACATCTTACATACATTTATCATTTTCTATTTTTCTAACAAATATAATAAGGTAATGTTACTTGCAACATTACAAGTTAATGTGTGCATATTTGTATCCTTATGCAACATCATCATTATTTCTTTTAAATAATAATGTTATTAAACATGCTATTGTTGATTATATATGATTCACATTTAAATATTTGATTAATATTAATTTGCTATTTGTGTATGACTTCATAGGTTCATATGTTATTAGTAGTGTATACATATATTGTGTTTGAGCATATAAAATCAACAATCTCCCACTTACATAAGATTCAACATATGTTAAAACAGACAGTGATAAACGTCTAGCAACATGCCACTGCCCCCAACAACACATGAAAATGTGTCATTATGAGCATTTATTGATTTTTAAGTTAAAACTTTAAATCAATAAGTAAGGTATCAGTTATCCCTTTGTTACTGACATCTCGTTGAGCATGAGCCATGGTTCGTCATCATTCTCAAATTTAGCTCAAACATTGTGTTACTCGATCATGATTGAAAATAATCTAACAATCGCTATTGAATACATCAATTTAGTTTGAGCGTGGCCACACATTTTAATCACTTTAAATCATCTAGCGACCCATATATGTCATTCTCACATCCAAATGAGAGGAACAAATCCCATCTAGACTACACACGTCTCTCATGTATCTCATATCATACTTAACAATAGCTTTTGTGATTTCCTAGTTAAAGATCAACGTTTGACTATGTCAAAGTCTAACAATCTTCCCACTTAAGACCCAATATGTATCTCAGGTCTAAGATACAAAGATATTACCCTTTTCAAGCATCACTTATGACATCGATCTATGGAGTGATCTTGAAAGCGGGTCAAAGTCCAATGTTTGTTCTCTAACAAACACATATAAATTTGGCTACAACTCCCTTGCCCCACTTTCATCTTCATGAAAGTCAACCAACATATTCAATGTACATTCCATTCTTCTCTTCATTGGTTTGTTTTCGACAGGACCGACGTTGTTGCCGACTTAGCTTGCATGGCTAGGTTTTCAAGAGAGGTCTCTTGCTAGTTTCTTGAGCGTCCGTAGGTACGGATTCATCAGGATGCCGTCTCCAGGTGGTCTTTATTGATTGCGTGTTCAGGATTCAGGATTCAGGCTATCAGGTGTTTTTTTTTCGTTTTACTGGTTGCGGTATCGAGTAGTGTGTTCTTGTGCTTCCCGACGGGCGTGTAACAACCCAAACCAAACCACGTTCGAACCCGCTTAAAGTATCACAAAAAAAAATATTATTTTGTTGCATAGCTATTGGCGCGGCGCGCCAACCTTCTGCGCGGCGCGCAAAAAGGCCTGGATAGGCTGCTGTCCCAAAAAGTCAAAAACATGAAAATGTTTAACCACTTCTCGACGTATTTGGGAAAACGCTTTTCACAACACATTCATATATGTTAAACTAACACGTTCCATTAATAAGATAAGTTTTACGAAGCGGGGCCCACATCGACCCAAATTACCCTTTACGTACAAAATACAAGTTTCGACCCCACAATTTTAAACACAAAATAAGAGCCGAGCATGGCGATTGGGGATACGCTACCCATTCCTAATTAGTCCAAAAGCAAGCCTTCTAAAGCAACTACGAGAGCTACTAGTTCCCACGCTTACCCGAGCCACATCATCCAAGCAAATCTATAAAAAAAAATGTAAACAACGAGAGGGTAAGCTAACACTTAGTGAGTGAGAATATACTACATACATATATATGCATAAAATGGACACGCCACACAAATAATCAAATACCGCATACCGGAGCATCCAAGCATAAAGACAAGCTAAGCTAAGCATACCGTATAATCACTAAGCAACAAGCTAGTAACAACAACCATAAAGTAAGTCACCAACGACGATGTGAACAACGCCAATAAGCTACACCCGGAGGGTTAGCTACATCACAATAATACATTAATATATATAACAGAGCGTAAAACCGCCCAAGGTTAACCAATCGCACAAAGGAATGGTACTCGAATTTCCCATCGGTGTTCGTAACAACCGTTAGTGTACAACACATATATCACTAACCCTTGGACAACACATATCCGTTCATGAAACCGTTAGCGTACAACGCATATATCACTAACTTGGACAACACATATCCATTCATAAAGTCGTTAGCGTACAACACATATATCACTAACTTGGACAACACATATCCATTCGTAAAATTGTTAGCGTATAACACATATATCACTAACTTGGACAACACATATCCATTCATAAAAATAAACACATCACAATTCAATATCAACCCTTCGTCATTGGGGTTATCCAATTCACAATCACGTGTGATAATGTACACACAAAACGTGTACCTCGCCAAAGGTGGTCAACCAAAATGCACATCCGTGCTAATTGGACCTATACACAAGTCCATCAAATCCACCTATATGTGAAGTGAGCTCTATAACCGAGAACCACTTCACCCGACCCGCACCCATCCTACACATACATATGCACATAGGATATTAACACTCACCTTGTCGCCTTGATGAATGCTTCCAAGTAATCCGCGACTCGTCAATGGAAAGTACCTATTCCATTATCACGAAACAAGCAACACAATTAGGGTTGACTTACAAACCAACCCAATTCGACGCTTAGTGCCATTTTGACCCAAATGCACTTCCAAGCACAAACCGTGCCCAAACTAATCAATAATCACTAACACAAGTGAGAATGGTCCTAATATGCTAATTAAACCCAATCATAGGTGTTAAACACCTATCTTGCCCAAAATGAAAATTAAACCCTAATTTGACCCATAAGAAGTCAATATCACGCCATTAGCAAGTTTTGACACCAAAACATATTTAACTCGATTTTATACTTCAACCTAATCCATTTTAAGTTTATAAACCTTATTAAATCTACAATTGGGTCATAATCATCACCAAACCCTAATTTTGACTCTAGTCAAAATTAGTCAACCCAAATTCACCTAAAGTGGTTCCAACACTTCCACAATCACTAAACCTAGTGATTAAACTCAAGATTAAAGCTTAATCAAGGCCAAATCGTCAACCAACCCAAAATCCGCCAAGTGACAAGAATAACTAGTCACCATAAACCTATTTCATCATCTAAGAGGGTTTCACTACAAATCAAACTCAAACCCTAACTTGAATATCAAATCTAACAAATGTAATTCGGAGTTTGAACTTACCAATACCGCCAAAATGATGCCGTTGATGAGATGAACAACTTTAATACTTGAGGTTTGACCCGAATCAAACTTCTTCTTCTCCAAATGGAGCTTTCTCTCACTTAAAATAGGTTTCTCACTCTAGGGTTTGATGAGAGGGTTTGATGAGTGAAATGTGATCCAAAATGATCAATGGATCAGTTTTGATGACCCCAAACCGACCCCTAGTGAACAGACCAAAGTAACCCTCATTTAAACCTTTTAAAAAAGCTGAAAATTGCATCAGATGGGATCGGAGCGCCGCTCCATAAGGTGGAGTGCCGCTCCAACCTTCAGGTCAGTTTCCAGTAACTTGTTTTGGCCATAACTTTTTGACCGTAGATCCGTTTTCGATGAATCAAATATCGTTGGAAACGTAATAAGATTTTCTTTCCAATGTTAAGGCTTTGAAACATCAAGTCAAACTTTATTTGGGGTTAAAAAGATACGTACACACCTTGTCCTTCAGACAACGTCCAGTTTCCTTCAACGTTCTAGCAAGCAACACGTACGTGCTTCGTACACTTCATACACGTATCGTACACCATAAATACCTTATGTACAATAAATATTTGGGTCTTACAACTCTCCCCCACTTAAAATCGATCACGTCCTCGTGATCTTCACCACTTAACCAATCCGGACCTACTCAATGGTCCTCAATCATAAGTCCCAATCCGAACTTTCCTAGACAATTCTTCCCAATGAATCACCTTTAACAACTAAAATTGCCACCCGCGATTAATCAAAACCACTATCCGAGCACTAAAACCTGCTCTTTTCCCCATATCGGGAAAAACTCAACCAATCTCGTACCGAGATATCAATTCCTTAGCGTACCTTTACCAAGGACAGCGCTAAAAGCGACCATGTCTCAACCTAAAGTCAACAATCCGAACGTTGAGGATCGAACCACATGAATCCTTACGGATTACACTTACCACTAAACATCCTTTGTAGTGCGCAATACAATCAATACGCCACTATCCTAACATCATAAGCAACGGCTAAAACCAAAAGCGTCCAAAATGACTATGGCAACGCTAATCCTAAGGTGTACAAAATTGACTATTGTCATACCCGTAACAACATGTGAGCGAAACACGACTATCGCATCACTAATCACATAACATGGTCCTCACGATCCCACCATCGGTGTATAAAACAACCGATAGATCACACCACACGGTTCTTACGACCCCACCATCGGTGTATAAAACAACCGATAGATCACTCAACACCGGATGAAGTCAGCAGACCCCGTCAACGGTCATGCTTCACCGATATATCACTACTCCCATGATGAAGTCAGCGGACCTCGAATGTCTTGCTCCACTAATCAATGATCCCATGATGAAGTCAGCGGACCCCGAAGGTCATGCTCCACCAATCAACGATCCCATGATGAAGTCAGTGGACCCCGAAGGTCATGATTCACCAATCAACGATCTCATGATGAAGTCAGCGGACCCCGAGAGTCATGCTTCATCAATCACATATGCACTTTTGGCCTCAAACAACGAGTAGTGCAACATCGCGCTCTGCTACACTATAGTGAACCCTAACGGATACCACTAACCATCCACACAATCGAGCAAGAACCACCTATATCGAACATAGGCACAAAACAATAATTCTCTATAAGAGAATCCACCACGCACATCCCTTAACCGAGGGATTCCACCTTGCTCGCCATACCCGTCCATTATCTCTCAACGAGATTTACCACATTACCACCTTGGTGATAATTCAAATCCAAAATCATAGATACAATTTAATCGAAATTGTACTCTACCACAAATCGACCAAATCTAGGTCCCGACACAAATTTCAGATCTACCATAAGCATTGTCCGAAATCTCACACTAAAAACTCCTCGTGAGGGAGTGTAACTCCCCCACTTGGAATTACGATCCATAACCGCGTCTCGTACACCCGTACAATGCTACCAAAGGTAGACTTTACCAATAATTGGGTTCACACGGCCCATCACCATGTCTTGCTTCAACTTTGAGCATACCAAGGATCCTAACTTATCCTTAAACACTTCGAACGAAAAGTGTACCACAAATTACACGAACTATACACTCGCAATCATCCAATTGTTTTAGTTTGTCGAATTTCACCCGATCACTCATGAACCTAAGGGTTTCACTTCGGTACCCTAAGTACAATGTAACCGCAACACAATCGGAGTCGAACTCCACGCTAGTAGGTAAAAAAGGCACCTAATGTCGCGTCACGTAGACTCCCTTACCAACATGCATCGAGATCAACACTCGATTTCAAGAGTTTCAATCCACCCGACGAACCTCATTGTTCATCAACTTCAACACGAAAGCGAACACGCGCTTAACGACCGAACACCAAAATCCATTTCCATGGTTTGGTAGAAACATTTCCCAAATACTAAGGAATGCTTGGTTGCACCAAGTCTTACGCCCTTCGCCCGACAATCAAACGTCACCATAGGGTACTTCCATTAGGAACATCACCCATATCAATAACATGCACAACAACATTGAGACTTTAAGGGTCTCACTTAAACGAGCTTAATGACCCGATACCAACCAAAATGCTTAAGCACCCAAGGATTCGCACCATAGGATCAAGGCACAACACACCACTTATACACTCTACTGAGAGCAAACCGGGACCATAAACGTAAACCGCCCGCTTGCTACGAATTATCTCCAACGGAGAATAAAGTTTAGCTAAGACTTACGCATATACCGCATGTTATTACAAATGAACAACATATAATTTCGTACTAGAGGTACCTGATGTAGCGCTGTTGGGCTTCCGTGCTCCACTACCCATCATGTATTCGCGCTCTAACCTCCTAACCCGATCGTCATGCGATTCGGAACACTCTGATTTCCGGTGTCCCTCCATCCGGCAAATGAAACACCTGATTGAGCCTAAAGGCACCACCGTACAATCTTGTGCCAAATGACCCCGTTCCCCACACTTAAAGCACGTAAGCTTGTAACCCTTCTTACTCTTCTTCTTCACATTCCCGACGCCTTCAGGCGTACTTCGTGCCCTCTTACCATGAGCAACATGTAATCCTAACCTTGCAAGTACATCTTCATCATCACTACCTCGAGGTTTGGGAAACCTCTTTTCAAACTCTTCCTTTACAACTTTAGTCACTTGGTCTCGGACCATTTCCGTCATTTGTCCTTCGACCAACTCCTTGGTTACTTCCCTAACTTTACCGGTGAAAACCGAGACATATTGTTTAAACACGGCCTCAATCTTTAACATTAACTCATCCTTCCCTTCGTGAATAGGCTCACTCGTTCCGCATCCATCTTCCGTTTTCATTCTAAGGAATGCAAACGATTAGATCACGAACGTATAAACCACACGCACAACACCGCCCCATCTTGCTAAACACGATTTGCACCCGTAATAAGGTTTGCAAGTCCTTATTACGCATGCACGCCGTATCAACTTGTTAGTACAACGACCGCCTCGCTCGATGATATAAGCAAACACAAACAAAATTCTACGCGATAAAAACACACGCGAGAATTATTATCACAACACAATAATATATTAATAATATCCGCATTACTAATATAAACGTTAGTCCACTTACAACGAGGCACTAACTATAACCTATTCTGACCCGTACTCCTACAAGTCCCGCAACAAAATTAAGCACACACAAAAGTCTAAGTCTAGGCACCTATCTCAAGTCACCTAAATCCCTTAGACCATGCTCTGATACCACTTGTAACAACCCAAACCAAACCACGTTCGAACCCGCTTAAAGTATCACAAAAAAAATAATTTTGTTGCACAGCTATTGACGCGGCGCGCCAACCTTCTGCGCGGCGCGCAAAAAGGCCTGGACAGGCTGCTGTCCCAAAACGTCAAAAACATGAAAATGTTTGACCACTTCCCGACGTATTTGGGCAAAACGCTTTTCACAACACATTCATATATGTAAAACTAACACGTTCCATTAATAAGATAAGTTTTACGAAGAGGGGCCCACATCGACCCAAATTACCCTTTACGTACAAAATGCAAGTTTCGACCCCACAATTTTAAACACAAAATAAGAGCCGAGCATGGCGATTGGGGATACGCTACCCAATCCTAATTAGTCCAAAAGCAAGCCTTCTAAAACAACTACGCGAGCCACTAGTTCCCACGCTTACCCGAGCCACATCATCCAAGCAAATCTATAAAAAAATGTAAACAACGAGAGGGTAAGCTAACGCTTAGTGAGTGAGAATATACTACATACATATATATGCATAAAATGGACACGCCACACAAATAATCAAATACCGCATACCGGAGCATCCAAGCATAAAGGCAAGCTAAGCTAAGCATACCGTATAATCACTAAGCAACAAGCTAGTAACAACAACCATAAAGTAAGTCACCAACGACGATGTGAATAACGCCAATAAGCTACACCCGGAGGGTTAGCTACATCACAACAATACATATATATATATATATATATATATATATATATATATATATATATATATATATATATATATATATATATATATAAAACAGAGCGTAAAACCGCCCAAGGTTAACCAATCGCACAAAGGAATGGTACTCGAATTTCCCATCGGTGTTCGTAACAACCGTTAGTGTACAACACATATATCACCAACCCTTGGACAACACATATCCGTTCATGAAACCGTTAGCGTACAACGCATATATCACTAACTTGGACAACACATATCCATTCATAATTTCGTTAGCGTACAACACATATATCACTAACTTGGCAACACATATCCATTCGTAAAACCGTTAGCGTACAACACATATATCACTAACTTGGACAACACATATCCATTCATAAAAATAAACACATCACAATTCAATATCAACCCTTCGCCATTGGGGTTATCCAATTCACAATCACGTGTGATAATGTACACACAAAACGTGTACCTCACCAAAGGTGGTCAACCAAAACGCACATCCGTGCTAATTGGACCTATACACAAGTCCATCAAATCCACCTATATGTGAAGTGAGCTCTATAACCGAGAACCACTTCACCCGACCCGCACCCATCCTACACATACATATGCACATAGGATATTAACACTCACTTTGTCGCCTTGATGAATGCTTCCAAGTAATCCGCGACTCGTCAATGGAAAGTACCTATTCCATTATCACGAAACAAGCAACATAATTAGGGTTGACTTACAAACCAACCCAATTCGACACTTAGTGCCATATTGACCCAAATGCACTTCCAAGCACAAACCGTGCCCAAACTAACCAATAATCACTAACACAAGTGAGAATGGTCCTAATATGCCAATTAAACCTAATCATAGGTGTTAAACACCTATCTTGCCCAAAATGACAATTAAACCCTAATTTGACCCATAAGAAGTCAATATCACGCCATTAGCAAGTTTTGACACCAAAACATATTTAACTCGGTTTTATACTTCAACCTAATCCATTTTAAGTTTATAAATCTTATTAAATCGACAATTGGGTCATAATCATCACCAAACCCTAATTTTGACTCTAGTCAAAATTAGTCAACCCAAATTCACCTAAAGTGGTTCCAACACTTCCACAATCACTAAACCTAGTGATTAAACTCAAGATTAAAGCCTAATCAAGGCCAAATCGTCAACCAACCTAAAACTCGCCAAGTGACAAGAATAACTAGTCACCATAAACCCATTTCATCATCTAAGAGGGTTTCACTACAAATCAAACTCAAACCCTAACTTGAATATCAAATCTAACAAATGTAATTCAGAGTTTGAACTTACCAATACCGCCAAAATGATGCCGTTGACGAGATGAACAACTTTAATACTTGAGGTTTAACCGGAATCAAACTTCTTCTTCTCCAAATGGAGCTTTCTCTCACTTAAAATGGGTTTCTCACTCTAGGGTTTGATGAGAGGGTTTGATGAGTGAAATGTGATCCAAAATGATCAATGGATCAGTTTTGATGACCCCAAACCGACCCCTAGTGAAAAGACCAAAGTAACCCTCATTTAAACCTTTTAAAAAAGCTGAAAATTGCATCAGACGGGATCGGAGCGCCGCTCCAACCTTCAGGTCAGTTTCCAGTAACTTGTTTTGGCCATAACTTTTTGACCGTAGCTCCGTTTTCGATGAATCAAATATCGTTGAAAACGTAATAAGATTTTCTTTTCAATGGTAAGGCTTTGAAACATCAACTCAAGCTTTATTTGGGGTTGAAAAGATACGTACACACCTTGTCACTTCAGACAACGTCCAGTTTCCTTCGACGTTCGAGCAAGCAACACGTACCTGCTTCGTACACTTCATACACGCATCGTACACCATAAATACCTTATGTACAATAAATATTTGAGTCTTACTGGGCGTGTCGTTGATTCATGATTGATTTAGGGAGCTTTCAATCGCCGTGGTGTCTTATGGGGGGTCTCGCTTAATGGGACTCGGTTCAGCTTAAGATGTCTTCGATTTGATGATGGTTGCCTGTTACCGTTTGCATTGGCTTTAAATTACCTATTAGTTATATTTTGCAACGTATGTTGTTGGTAGTCAATTTGGTTGTAATGGTTGTACTTGTGTGTATCGTTCGGTCACTGTTGTAAACGGCGTCCGTTGCGTCCGTTGCGACGCCCGTTGCGGCATTTTGGTGGCTAAACCGTTTCGACCCCGTCCCGTTTTCTTGTAAGCCGGTCAACGGTCAAAATTCAGGTCAAATGCAGGAAAAATTGGGTCAACGCCGGTCAAAAGTCAGAAATTCGGTTAAAACCGGTCATAAATCGATCAAATCAATCAAAATTGACTTAGTTTAGTATTCCATTTTGTATTATATTAACACTAATAACAATTATCGGTACAAACTTGTCAACGAAAGTTTTTTAACTCTAAAATATGTGTAATATATATTCATATATATTAAAGTCAACATTAGTCAACATCCGTTTCGACCCCGTCTCGGCCCCGTTTTTTCCGTTGCGACATTTTGAAGTCGCTACCGTTTCTGCCCCGTCTCGCGTCCTTTTCAACCTTGCGTTCGGTAGAACAAATTCTTGTAGGTTATTACACATCACATGATCCGTATCAATTGTAATTGTATCTCAACTAATCATCAGATCATTATATATTTATATATATAATTTTTCGCAAAAAAAGAAAGAAAAAAAAAGAAGTATAGTTGGAAGAGAAATGCAAGTAAAATGACAAACTTACCCCCACATGCATGGTATGCTACAACTTAACCGGAGGTTTTGATCAATAGGAATCACCGACTTTATAAGCTTAAATTACAAGACCATCGAAGTCAAAAAGACACATAGATCATACTATCATACTAGTCACCCTAGTAATACTCCATCTGTTCCAATTCTATAGTCCATTATTCTTTTTATAATCTTTCAAATTAATTGTCTACTTTCATAAATGAAAAAAAATATTGTGGTAAAGTTTTTTTATGTCCTTGATTTATACAAGTACGACAAAAATATAGGTAAAAAGTATAGGGTAAAACTGGAAAGTAAACAAAAAAAAAAAAATACATGTGACACTCATTTTTCTTAAACTCTTTAACTTATGGAATGAGAAATTAGATCATTAGTCATCATATAATTAAATATCAAATATTTTATTGTCCTTTTGTGTTCAACTATAAGCTTGCAGCTCCAGCTACTTTGCCAAATACACATAAAAAAAATAATCTCCAGTTTCCAATTTTAGAAAAAAAGCTTCTGCTACTATCTTTAGCCATAAGCTTTATCTTCAGTTATAAGTTCCAGATCCAGCTAATTTCAATAAAGACTCATAACTTTTTTTTTTTTTTTTTTTTTTTTTTTTTTTTTTTTTTTTTTTTTCTGAAAGAAGAGACCAGGTGCTGGTTTTCGAAATTTCTCTAAAGTTGGGGATGCAAAGTCGTGAAGTTCCCATAAAAGTATAAAGTTACACTTGCAATCCTTTAACAAAATTCATTCTAACAACGGCTACTTTTCCACGTTCAACCCCTGTCAAATTTTGAATTCTTTGTTCCCCAAATTGATTTAATTTAAAAAACCAACAACAAATAGCATTTCTCTCTCACTAAACCCTTATCCCTCTTTCATCCCCCAATCTTTCTCAAGCATTCTGAACCAAAAATGGGTGCTTGCTGTAGTAAAACTAGTACAATCACTTCCATCCCTACCCCACCGGAAGTCAAAGTCAAACCCAACCCTCAACCACCCGAGATCACCAAAAAAACAACCGCCGTCGCCATTGTTTCTACAACCCCAGAACAAGTAACCCCCAAAAATGAGGTTTTTATTTCCAAACATCGAAAAAGTAATGAACTTGATCGACACCCAGTTCAAGAAACCCGAAAATCCACCGATCGGAAAAAACCCCATAATTCCGGCTCAAAAATTGACGTTTCGGAACCTATCGTCGGCGATGTAGCCGCCTCCTGTGAACACGAGAAATTGATGGGTGCAACAGTGAGAACGTCTAGTTGTACTAAAGAAGAGGTTGATGCGATTTTGATACAGTGTGGAAGGCTCAGCCGGAGCTCCTCCGGTGTAAAACCGGCCGGTGGTGAAACGCCGACACGTGGCAGGAGGTATTCTGGGTCAAAGAGAAGTTTTGATTTTGATATGGAATTAGGTTCAAAAAATGATGAAGATGATGTGACGGCGGTAGGTGACGGTGAGCATCACCGGCGCCGGCAACGGGAGGTTAGAGTTTCGTCACCATCTTCTAGAAGAAGAAGTAGGGATAGAGATTCACAACAACAAAGATCAGGTAGTAAAGAAAGAACAAGTGGAAGTAATGGAAGGAGAGTAAGCAGATCCCCAAATCGAAGATCTGAATCACCGAATCCCAATTCGAATGCTACCGCTGTTACTGGCGGCAGTAATCGGCCTGGGAAGATGGTTTCTGTTCCAGCTACTGATAAGGGTAACAATGGTGGTGAGGTGGTTAATGGTGGCGGAGTGAAGAGGGTTCAAGTGAAGCGAACTAGCGGTGATGCGGCGGTTGCTGGCGGTACCAGGATGGCGGCTTCTCCACGGCCTAGGTCTCCGGCTAGGGCTAATGTTAGGGTTTCGAATGAGAATCAAAACCAGCAGCCATTGACGTTAAGCCGAAGTAATTCGAGGAAAGCAGAACATTCTCCTTATAGACGAAACCCGTTGGCTGAAATCGACACTAATGCTGCTGGATCTGAGCAACAGGTCACCAAAGTAAGTATTTTTTAGCTTCAAGTATTATTTATAGTAATAGTAATGAATTGATTGTTGTTTGGCTAAGGAGGGTAGTTATTAAGGTCTAATTGTGTTTAAATCAATGCAGAAATCAAATGGTGAGAAGACAATAATGAATAATAACAGAACCACCAATGTTGTTGTTACCAAAAATTGCATAGCTAAAGAGCAACATACGTTTGACGAAGCTAGAACCGATCTAAAACAAAACCAAATCGCATCAAGAACTAGGTCTTCAAGGTTATCTAGAGACCTAGATATCAATCCCGAAACTTTACTTAATCCCAACCCAACGTCCTATGCTAGTTTATTGCTGGAAGACATCCAAAATTTCAAGTATCCAACCCCAACCGCCTCATCCGCCAGTGCTTTGGCTACCGCACCACCACCGCCGCCTGCTTTTTCCCTCCCGGCTTGTGTCAGTCAAGCATGTTCGATTCTTGAAGCGGTAGCGGACTTAAACTCGGCCACAAACTCCGGTGATCGACAATTTAAGAAAGAGAATTTTGTGGAGTCTGAGAAGGTGGTTAATGACGATTTGGTTGAGCCGAATATGCATAAGTATGTGACAGTGAGAAGAGGTGCTGATGTGGACGCTGAAGAACAAGAATCGTCAGGGAGCAATAGTTTTGCGGGTAGTCAACAAATGAGTTGGATGTCGTCTTCTTGGGAACTAAACTCGGGTGATTCTACAAATTGTTGGACTTCGTCTTCTTCAAGGTCAAACGGTCAAGATGTTGAAGTTCAGAAAAATGGGGAGTATCCGAGGAATGGAATCGGACGTGGACGAGTTGGTACTGTTAATGGTAGAAGTGCTTACTCATTGCCAAACAATGCAACAGTTGCTTCAACTTGATATGTTGAAAACTTTTTATTAGATGCAATTTGGATTGTTTGTTGCAATTTTGCAACTTTGTAATGTACTTAACTCTATTGAAGATTAATTGGTTTTACTTATTTCTTGTGAACTCATTATTTGTGTGTTCTGTTTGAATGAAACTAGACCCGCTGCATCACCAAAAATGTGTATAATGAGACTGTTACGTTGAACTTTGGGGTTTATACAGTATGTTCTAGTCGTAAGTATTACCATATCGTTTTTTCTCCTTACTCTTGATGAAGCGAGTTCATGTGATCTATCTTCCGATTTTTTGCTCAATAATTATTGTAATTATGTTTGACTTGAGTATCAATTTTATTTGTATTTTTCTGTTAAAGGCAAACTCAGACACCCACTACACAAATATTTATAATAATAAACGGTTATGTCAGTCAGTCATGTGGGCTGGTGCATCTTTCATCCTATGTCACGGTTATGTAAGTCAATCATAATTTAGGGTTTCATCTCAATCTGTGATTTATGTAAGTGTGTTTCAGGAACGAATTTGGGTGTATGTGAAATTATGGATTTCACTTTCAGTTATTGTGACCTGATGGTGTGATCTGTACAAGGTATGTTCATCCTTCAACCTCATTAATGTAGCCATTTTCTGCTCCAAATGTAAATTCTGCTTCCCAAGTCAATCTTAAAGAGATAGCTTTATCTATATTCCACTATACTGATGTTTATCAACTGCATTATATTTTTTTTATTTCAGTTTCATTGTTGCTAACAAGATTAAAGAAAGGTTATGATTCCAAGTCTGCATTTATACGGGCTCACACTTAGAGGGGCTCAGATGTTTATTTAACTTGTATGCACATTTTACACATTACAGTTGTGTCCTTCAAGCTCGGGTTATAAATTTTCACATTAGGAACTCTGATTTTAATAGAGGATTAACGGAAGCGGATGAATCTCTAATTTCTTTTTCTACTTCTTATCAGGTTTAGCTTCATTTATTTGTTATGCATAACACAACTACAATGACCATTTTAAAAGTTCTATGATCATTTTTGTCTATCCCCTTCAGGTTTGATGATGCATGTGATGACCCGGAAAAATTTCGACTAAATTTAAACCGAACTTTCAATACGATTTATTATTTTTGACACAATAAGAAAAATCTGTAAGGTTAAGTCTCAAAAATTTTGAACTGTTTCATATATTCATTTGACTTTCGACTATTCCCGACAATTCACGAACCACTATCTGTAAATAAATAAATAAATATATATATATATATTAATTTGAAATAGAAACTTATATGATTTAATTCATTTGTGTAAATAAAATAATATATGATATTAATACAAATCTATATATATATGAAAAGTATATTAATATATATATATATATATATATATATATATATATATATATATATATATATATATATATATATATATATATATGATTTAGAATTTATTTAATAAAAGTTCGTAGCACACATTTGTCATCTTGCTAGTTATTAATCAAGTTAAAAACGAACTTATGTGATTTTAAAATAAACGGTGATCCGAAAATGAGTTATATAAATTTTAGGCTTATTAGAAATATATTTAGAAGCTAATTAATAAATTTTAACACTTTTCATATTTTACCTAGGAATCGAGCGCGGACAGTGATATAAATTTTATTTAGTAGTTAATAATCAAATTTTATACCATAATGAATAAGATAAATAAATATAATTACTGTAAAAATTTAAGAATTTTTCGATCACTTTTAATCATCACTAATTTACAACGGAGTACTAAATATTATTCCGAATAAAATTGTCGGTAGAATAGGAGATAGATATTTTACTCCCTTCATTTTCCTGCACGTTTAAGCACATTTGTATTATTATTATTATTATTATTATTATTATTATTATTATTATTATTATTATTATTATTATTATTATTATTATTATTATTATTATTATTATTATTATTATTATTATTATTATTATTATTATTATTATTATTATTATTATATTATTTTTATTAAATTATTGTACTGAGTTTGTTACACGTCAAATTATGGAATCTGAATTAAACATATATATTACTGTTGTAACGACCCTGGTTTTTCCAACGTTTATTTATTAATAATTATTATTATTAATACGTGTGATTAAACAAATGTGTGTTATTACATTTACATGTTGCCATGACTAAACGTACTTGACTTTAATTGCCCGAAACGTCTTTGTGACACCCGAGACTTACACAAATAATATTTTCAAGTATTATTTACATTTACGATTAAGTTTTATTAATCATTTTAATTAACTAAGGTTGTTGGTTAATTACTTGGGCTTTAAATGGATTAATTTGTTAATTAAGTGAACTTGGGCTTTATTAGTGAAATGGACTCATGATATTGGGCTTCCAAGCCCACCCTACCTTTTAAATGGACTTAGTTAGCCCACTCTTTCATGTGTAAGTATCAAATTATATGTGAACTAGTTAGTTTTGATCAATTGGAATCTAGTTCCCACAATCCCCATGCATAACCATTCTTTATCCACACTTTTGAAGCTTTACTTGCAAGTGACCACAAAACTTCTCCCTCCCTCCATTTTTCTGTTCAAAACCGTGAGCCTAAGGCTCCATTTGGGGAGTTTTGTTTTCATTTTTCATCACTTCATTCACTTGCATTCCTCTCTCAAAAACACACACACAATACTTGCTACTTTCTTTTTCTCTTTTCCTCTCATCTAGTAAGCAACTTGAACTTGTTCTTCTTCTTCTTTTCTCTACAAAAACCGTAGGCCAACACCCCATAATCATCATCATCTTTTGTTACTTGATGTTGTTACTTTGTTACTGTGTTACTTTGTTACTTACTTACATATACAAGAATCAAACTCATTAGTTTCATTCTTCATAATATCTTGATTTTTCAAGAACACAAGAACATAAACTTATTAGTTTATGATTCTACATTTATTGTTTCAAAAGATCAAAGTTCATGTGTTGAAAGCATACTTGTGATTCATGAAATAAACTTTAAAGTTTACTGATAGTGCTCCAAATAAATATATATTTTGTAGAAATATCCTCCCAATATGTAAATTATTTAGTTGTAATTGTCATATTTTAAGTTGTAATCGTTTATATTAAATAAGTGCGAAGACAAAAGGCGAAAACGACGATTTGAAGACGCAAATGAGCAAAAAGCTCAAATGTACAAGATACAATCCAAGTGGTTCAATTTATTGATGAAAAACGTCTAAAAATGACAAGAGTACAAGTTACAAAACGCAAAGTACAAGATATTAAATTGTACGCAAGGACGTTCAAAAATCCGGAACCGGAACATGAGTCAACTCTCAACGCGCGACGCAACGGTGCAAAAATTACAAGTCTACTATGCACAAGAATATAATATAATATATAAATAATTATATTAATTATTTATATTTTATATTTCTATATTTATTATGTCGACAAGCTAGGAGCCAAAAGTTTGTGAGCTGGAAAATCAAACTCCACGACTCGCGGAGTTTGAAGGCCAAAAACTCCACGACTCGCGGAGTTTGAAAAATCAGAAATACCTATAAAAGGCCACGAATTCTGCAAGTTTAAAAAATATAATAATAATAATACTCCGTAGTATAATATAAATAAATATATATATATATATATATATATATATATATATATATATATATATATATATATATATATATATATATATATATATATATATAGATTAGTGTTATATTAGATTAGTTTGGGTTATGTAAAAGTTATTTTTACGGGTTTTAAAGTCGGAGCTCTGTCCGTGTACTACTACGCGATAAATAATCAATGTAAGCTATGTTCTCCTTTTTAAATTAATGTCTCGTACTTAAGTTATTATTATACTTATTTGAGCAGAAGTAATCATGATGTTGAGCTAAATATTAAAGACGGGGTAATTGGGTTTTGTACCATAATTGGGGTTTGGACAAAAGAACGACACATGTGGAAATTAGACTATGGGTTATTAATGGGCTTTATATTAAATTAACGATACCTCGTTAATTTAATAAAAAGGTTATGATTTGACGTATCTATATATAACCACATACGCTTAATCGGACACGATGGGCGGGATATTTATAAGTACGAATTATTATTCATTTGACCGGACACGGGGATGGATTAATAGTCAATGGACTCATTAAAACAGGGGTGGATTACATTCAAGGGTAATTGGTGTAATTGTTAACAAAGTATCAAAACCTTGGTTTACACACAGTCGATAACCTGGTGTATTCATTAAGCAAAGTATTAAGACATTGTTACAGTTCGAATCCCCAGTTAGTTGGAATATTTGACTTCGGGTATAAGGTTAAATTTTCCGAGCAGTTTATAATTATGACCGATGAACTATTATGGACAAAAACCAGATAGGTTTCAAATACATCCAGGACAAAGGACAACTAACCCAGGACAATAGATTAAAATCAAAACGTCAAACATCATGGTTACGGAAGTTTAAATAAGCATAATATATTTTATTTCATATTTCCTCGTACTTTTATTTATTGTCATTTTAATTATTGTTATTTATTTTAAATTGTTATTTAAATATCGTCATTTACTATACGCTTCGCTTAAAATATAAATCGACAAACCGGTCATTAAACGGTAAACCCCCTTTTATATATTATTATATATTATTATATATATTTTGTACAAATAATGTTGTTTAAAAATATAGTGTGCAATAAGCCCGCTCCCTGTGGAACGAACCGGACTTACTAAAAACTATACTACTCTACGATTAGGTACACTGCCTATAGTGTTGTAGCAAGGTTTAGGTATATCCCATTTGTAAATAAATAATTAAAACTTGTGTAATTTGTAACGTATTTCGTATTAAAAAAATATAGTATATTTCGTACCCATTCGCTTAAACATCAAGTTTTTGGCGCCGCTGCCGGGGACTCGGCGAAACTCTATATTTTTAATTTATTTTTGTATAAATATATTTATATATATTTTTAGAAAAACAATATATAAAAAAAAAAAACGTTTTTTTCAAACTCCACGACTCGCGGAGTTTGCAGGCTTAAAACTCCACGACTCGCGGAGCCACCGTGACGCGCTGACAGAAACTCTATTTTCGCTTTAATTACGGAGTAATATTATTTATTATTATTTTTAAACCCTAATTACTTTATTAGTTTAATATAATTAGTTTTAATTTTTAATTAAATTGTATTTTAATTATAATTAGTTTTATTATATATAAAAATTAATACTTTTATAAAATAAATATAAAAATAATATTTTTTATAAAATTAGTAATTTTATCATTTTTGTATCTTTTTAATTATTTAATCGTAATATTTGTATTTTTATCGTTCATATCTAGTTTTAAGCTTAGTATTTTGCCGTAGCTTATTTTTATTTCTAGATTTTTAGGCTTTGCCGTAAAATCCCTTAAGTGCTTATTCCTTAGACTAAGATTTAGGTGCTTTAGAATTTTGCGACGCCATTTTTCGCGCTATCTTTCTTACTTTTATTTTTCGACGTTTTTCGACGCGCACTCTTTTTCTTTCTTATTTCTCGGCACGCTAGTTTTTAGGACTTAGAAATTTTCTTTATTTCTTATCTAATATCTCAAACGGAAAGAAAAATTATTTAAGTGGTTAAATTAATGGACGTTGGCAATTTTCTGCTTCGTAGTAATAGTTGGATTTGTTAGTGGCTGAGTTGTGAGCTTCCGATTTAAAGGGTTCTGGCTCCCTGCTGCATCTTTTGGCTATTCGAAACGTGAGCAAAAGCAGAAAAGTCTATTAATTGGACAACTTATATAAGTTTTTCTATTTTTATAACTAATAGGATAATTAGTAAATGCACCACATTGTAGCTAAAATTTGACCATCGCAATAAAATGGAAAATTTTGAAAACAAGGCTATGGAAACTCTTTTTGATATCCAAAATCAATTAAATCAATACTCTCAAACGGGTGTTGATGACAATTCGTTCGGTCAATCTTGGATCACGAATGACGAAACAATAACTGGTTGTGAAATCTGTGGAGATTATCACTCAACATGGGAATGTTATTATTACGTTCCTATGGAAAATTACGCACCCACGGAACCTGAATGGAATGATTATGAAGAATACAATTCAAATTTGGATTATTGCCAAGAATATTTCCAAACTCAACAACCAGTAGACGAGGAAAATTACGTGTCTGAAAATTTATTAGACAATATGAAAATCAAACTCGAAGAACTCAATGCTCAAAATGAACAAATGAGAGAGTTTGTAAACCGGCAAGCTGAAACTCTATCAGACTACACACCTGTTGATCTGAGGAGTATTGTGCAAGAAAATCTCATATCATCGAATTTTGATGAATTCGAGAGCTCCGAAATCACCAATTATCCAGATGATACTTTTTATTCAGCTTTACCAATTTCACAACATATCGACACATTAGCCTCTACCGACGAAATCAATGATCCATCAATGGATGAAGAAGAAGAAGTAAGGGTGACAAATTGATACTCTTGGAAAAACGATAACGTTGAAAATTTTACCCCCGAGACCAAAATGGTGAGACCAATAAGTACCATTAATGAAGAAGAATTTGCTTTGATCCCGAAATTCCCCATTCCACAACCTTCTAACCAAATATTCTCAATAGACGAGTCATCCACCGGAAATGAACTACGAGCTGTAATAGATAATGACACCTCGAATTTCACCCAATTGGGTAATAGAGGTGAAACCTTTGATCCCGAGAATGAACGGAAGGAAACGTTAGAAATTGTCCACCCTATAATATGTATGTCGGTGTATATCGATCCATTTGACCAAGAACCAGAAAAGAGACATATCCATTTACTAAAAGCTACACTTAAAAAAGAATTAAGTAGTGACGATCGGGTGAGTCTAAACTTTAAACCCATTGATATATTATACACCACCCGAGATGTAAATAACTGGCTCACTATTTTAATTCGTGGAACTTATTCTACCGACTTCACATGTCGTCAGCTAAGTATGGGGAAGTCTAACCCCACTTAATGTTAAATTAGGGGTTCGGGTTAGTGCATAACTCGTTAAATAAACATGCATAATAAGTAAGGGTAAAAGACGCATTTTCAAATATTAGCAAACAGTTCAGAAAAGTAACCATTTTTTAAAAAAAAGCATGTGTGATAAAACAAGAAGGAATGAACGATGAGGTGCATCATCTATCATCCTACAAATCTATGGTATCTTTAACTACTTTTCTACACTAATCACCCTCATGAATTTATAATTATAGTCTGATTTCATGCAAATGAGGGCATTGCATGATCTCAAGTGTGGGGAAGGGTTATAAATTCTCTCGGGTTTATACTTGGTTTATTTGCCAAATTTTATGAAAATTTGAAAATTTTTCAACTAAATGAATTCAAAATCATGTTTATACATATTTATGAACGATGAAAATTAGGTGTTAATACCGAAATTATCGTTACCTCGGAAAGGACATAAATGGAGAAACACCCTAAAAATGCTTGAATTCATTTAAAATGGAATAAAGGAGAATAAAAAGGCAAAGAAAGAAACTAAGTGTGGGGAGAATATACCTAGTTATTCAATTAAAAACTATCTAGCACATGTTTCTGTAAAGTTTATTGCAGGTGCTTTTGTTTTGGACTAAATTAACTATTTTACCCGATGAAAGAAAAGAAAAGATGGATCTACGCGATGAATCAATTCTATCATTAAAAGGAAGTAAAGTCTTCCGAAAAAGACACGCGCCTCTTGATTTAGGTCAAGAAGTTGTCGTCCAGACCAGCTGTAGGTTGACGAAAAATCTAGAAAAGTCATCTCTAAAATCAGCAGGAAATCCACGGACCTCAGCATCAAACAGGGTCGCCATGTGGTCAGACTTATCCTAACCATGAGAGGATCTGTCTCGTAAAATGGGGAGGGCACCGTGCAAATTAGCTTGATAAGACTAATGAATCAGACCCTCAGAAAGGATAATCTCCTTAAAGATTAAAAATCATCTTTTAAGCCTGATATTACTCAATCCTTGAGATTGACCTTAAAGATTGAGAATTACAAACTCATGGAATTCAATGATATCTAAACTCGAGCTTGAACGAGAAAATATTTTGACCAAAATTAAAACCGATTTGTTTTCTGAAAACCTATTTTCAATGCGTTCATTACCATTGAACATAAAATCCTAGGAATTCACCTGGAATTCATTAGGTCACCTGAACCAAATCGGGTGTCAACCGTAAGAACGGTGGTTGCATAGCATGGTTGAAGACAGGACCTTGTGCCAGACCGAAAAAATCATAGGATGATCTTTACTATTGCTCCTACAAAGGATAGTAATAGCATCCGACACGTTTTTGGACCATAATTAAATGCATGTCATTAGACATTGCCTTAACTGTTGCTTGTTCATCGCTTTCCTTTACAACCGGACGGTAGTTTGCCGAAAGGTAATATACGGGACAAGTGAACTGGACGTGTTGCTTTCCTAATACAAGGTTAGCAAGTGGGTAACACAAAACCACAAGTGTTGAGCTAAAATTTTCAAATCTGAAACCCACACAACCCACAAAAATATTTTGCAAACACCGGTGAAGGGTTATTCCGGAAAACTTATCTAGGGTAAAAGCTAGATTGAATTTTCAAAAGATCAAATGTTTTCATAAAGATCCAATTTCCTTAAGGATCTACATTTTCATAGTCATGTGGGACTGTAAACCGCCTTTCAAATGTGCACTTTGCTTTGGAAACCGAAAGTTAATCGGCTATTTGATTGCAAGCGTCGTTGACCTAAACCCGAGGCAACTGTGGATGACACACCCACCTTTAACCATGGTTCTATCGTTACTATCATTGTTTATACCACCATATCAAAATCACTAATGTACAAAGTGTGAAGAATAAAGAAGTGATTCGTGTGATGTATTATATTATTTCAAGTTATGTATTGCTTGAGGACAAGCAACGTTCAAGTATGGGGATATTTGATAGTGCTCCAAATAAATATATATTTTGTAGAAATATCCTCCCAATATGTAAATTATTTAGTTGCAATTGTCCTATTTTAAGTTGTAATCGTTTATATTAAATAAGTGCGAAGACAAAAGGCGAAAACGATGATTTGAAGACGCAAATGACCAAAAAGCTCAAATGTACAAGATACAATCCAAGTGGTTCAATTTATTGATGAAAAACGTCTAAAAATGACAAGAGTACAAGTTAGAAAACGCAAAGTACAAGATATTAAATTGTACGCAAGGACGTTCGAAAATCCAGAACCGGGACATGAGTCAACTCTCAACGCGCGACGCAACGGTGCAAAAATTACAAGTCTACTATGCACAAGAATATAATATAATATATAAATAATTATATTAATTATTTATATTTTATATTTATATATTTATTATGTCGACAAGCTAGGAGCCAAAAGTTTGTGAGCTGGAAAATCAAACTCCACGACTCACGGAGTTTGAAGGCCAAAAACTCCACGACTCGCGGAGTTTGAAAAATTAGAAATCCCTATAAAAGGCCACGAATTCTGCAAGTTTAAAAAATATAATAATAATAATACTCCGTAGTATAATATAAATAAATATATATATATAATATATATATATATATATATATATATATATATATATATATATATATATAGTATAGATTAGTGTTATATTAGATTAGTTTGGGTTATGTAAAAGTTATTTTTATGGGTTTTAAAGTCGGAGCTCTGTCCGTGTACTACTACGCGATAAATAATCAATGTAAGCTATCTTCTCCTTTTTAAATTAATGTCTCGTACTTAAGTTATTATTATGCTTATTTGAGCAGAAGTAATCATGATGTTGAGCTAAATATTAAAGACGGGGTAATTGGGTTTTGTACCATAATTGGGGTTTGGACAAAAGAACGACACTTGTGGAAATTAGACTATGGGCTATTAATGGACTTTATATTAAATTAACGATACCTCGTTAATTTAATATAAAGGTTATGATTTGACGTATCTATATATAACCACATACGCTTAATCGGACACGATGGGCGGGATATTTATAAGTACGAATTATTGTTCATTTGACCGGACACGGGGATGGATTAATAGTCAATGGACTCATTAAAACAGGGGTGGATTACATTCAAGGGTAATTGGTGTAATTGTTAACAAAGTATTAAAACCTTGGTTTACACACAGTCGATAACCTGGTGTATTCATTAAGCAAAGTATTAAGACCTTGTTACAGTTCGAATCCCCAGTTAGTTGGAATATTTGACTTCGGGTATAAGGTTAAATTTGCCGAGCAGTTTATAATTATGACCAATGAACTATTATGGACAAAAACCAGATAGGTTTCAAATACATCCAGGACAAAGGACAACTAACCCAGGACAATAGATTAAAATCAAAACGTCAAACATCATGGTTACGGAAGTTTAAATAAGCATAATATATTTTATTTCATATTTCCTCGTACTTTTATTTATTGTCATTTTAATTATTGTTATTTATTTTATATTGTTATTTAAATATCGTCATTTACTATACACTTCGCTTAAAATATAAATCGACAAACCGGTCATTAAACGGTAAACCCCCTTTTATATATTATTATATATAATTATATATATTTTGTACAAATATAGTTGTTTAAAAATATAGTGTGCAATAAGCCCGCTCCCTGTGGAACGAACCGGACTTACTAAAAACTATACTACTCTACGATTAGGTACACTGCCTATAGTGTTGTAGCAAGGTTTAGGTATATCCCATTTGTAAATAAATAATTAAAACTTGTGTAATTTGCAACGTATTTCGTATTAAAAAAATATAGTATATTTCGTACCCCTTCGCTTAAACATCATTTACTTTCCTTAAAGATCAAGCTTAGGCTTGAATCTTTAAAGTATGCAACCCATGAACTCATTAACTTGTTTAAATTAGTTTGTTACTTCATTTACTTGCACTTTAATTTCATGTTGTTGGTTATTATTGGTCAAGTGTTACTAGTTAACCTTGATTTCATTAATCTTGAACTTAAAGTTAACTTTAAAGTTCAAGAACATATAAATGAAACTTTTTAATTATAACTTTGTACACTTATGTTAGATCTAGACTTTTGAGTCTTGGATCTTCAAGATCAAACTAAGAACGATGTTCTACAACTTAAGATCTTGATTTCATAAGTTTATTTCAAGTTTGTAACTTATTATTAGTTTTAAAGTTCATATATGTGTTAGATCTAAGACTTTGATGTAACTTTGGTTCATCAAACTTCATACAACTCTTAAGTGAGTTGTGCTTCATGTGTTAGACTTGCACTTGGGTTATGATGGTCAAATCTTGGTCAAGATGATGCAAACACATCAACGAGTTGTACACTTGAAGCTATACGCATCAAGGATGAGAACCGTGATAAGCATCAAGCATCAAACTCACCGGAACCCATTATTTTACTGCTTTCTGTCTTCTACCTACTGTTCTGCTGTTTCTGTAACATACCAGTAAACCTGGGCTGCTGTGACCTTGATTTTCAAATATATATTTTCGAGTAGATAACTTTTCATATAGGACTCGTCTTAATCCGAGTTACGGTTTAGGATTTATGGCCCTCCGATCGTCACTATGTCCTTTAACGTTGTGCAGAAATTTCTGACCTACTCGCACTTAGACCGTCGCCACGGTCAAACGAAGACGAGTTTACTTCTTTAAATTTTACCACACTTAAAGGACTCATATACGGGGCCATGGTCACTGGTCTCACCTTATTTCAGAAAGGGTAGAGGCCGTGGTGACTGACTGAAGTCAGTCTTTGTTTTAAACTACTTTCATAAACGAAACTTACTTTACGCCTTTTGTTTGATGATGAATGATGATGACCCTTAAGACCTTATTTACATACTTTTAAATCTATTAAGACAATTTACTGACTTAGTACTATTTTCCTTATGTTGAGGACCTTCGGACCGATTACTTGCACACCTTTCCGAACCCACTTTACGACTACATTATCATTGTGAGTTATAGCATTCCCTTTTTTACTTTAACTTATTTTGGGAACTGAGAATACATACGGATTTTATGTTTTACATACTAGGCACGAGTACTTAAACTTATATATGTGTGGGTTATACAATGGCATAAACATTCCCTTTAGCTCGGTAACGTTTAATCATTGGTTTTTGAACCGTGAACGCGAATCTTAGATATGGATCCATAGGGTTTGACATCCCCACTCGGGCTAGTAGCGCTAGCATTTAACGAGTGTTTAATACTTCGTAGACATACGCACTTACCAAGTGTACTTTCAGGGGGTCTAAACGTTAAGTTAGTTACCAAGTACCCACGGTTAACATATACTTTATCATACTGTTTTGAAACGCTCTTTGTAGCACTGAAATCTCGTGGCCTACCTTACATACTGTTATACTTAAACTATAGCTCACTAACCTTTGTGTTGACGTTTTTAAGCATGTTTTTCTCAGGTGCTCGAGGTTAGCTTCCGCTGTGTACTAGTCGTGCTGTAGACACCCGCTGCTTAGAGTTGTCATCGCATGAACTACTTTATCTTGCATTCAAACTTTAGTACTTTTGAACTATGACTTGTAACGACCATCGTGGTCACATACACTTATTATTTGCTTCTACTTAGTGAAGCATGCTTTTGGATTGTAAAACATTCGATGTTGGTTTAGACATCAGTTTATTAATGAATGCAAACTCTTTTTGAAAACGCATATAGTACTTAACCTTGTAATGATCCTGTTGTTGATGATTCGTACACGATGGTTTTGTACGGGGCATCACAACTGTGGCAAATGGAGTGATTGAATTACTGTCTCCTTTACTTATTAACATGTGATGTGATTTCTATTATGGATTCTAAATATCCTCTCTATATTAATACGCACTCACATACATGTTACAGGGAAAAAAACTGAACAACACTCTCAAACCATTTCATGATTCTGCTTCTATTTCCATCACTCACCACTTTAACACTACCATACAACCACCCTTGTAAACACCACCACCATAGACACTTTCACCACTACACCATCCTTATTTTCTATTTTCGCGAGACATCAAGCCACCACCGGCTACACTTGAACCTTCAGTCACCATCGAACCTCTTCAACCGTCATAGACACCGTCGACATACAAGGCCACCTACAATCTTCATCACCACTACGTACGTTTTTTCTTTTAACATTTGAAGAACCCACTACTACTTGTTTTACCACTTGAAAACATATACATGGTTAACCACAACCGTAATTATGTTCTATTTCAACGAAGATAAAACCCATCAACTCTCATCAACAACTACTTAATATTAATGCTAACCCGCTATTTGCAGCTCAAAACCCACCCAAACCATCATGAATTGTGACTACTATTATTGAACGGAGCACAACCACTTCCTGTCACAGCTACTACGACTATTTTTGTTTCGAACCAAAAACCACAAACCCTCGACCCTATCTTAAACTGCTACATTGTTATCTGATTCCTGTTTTCTGATCTATTCGAACCCAAAACTGCTATCCATCTGTTTCTGTTGACAACTAAAACCAAGAAACACCATCTTTTCATCACCATAAAAAAATATTACACGCTGCTGTATGCTTTCCTATTCAATCGAACACCAAGGACCACCATCATATACTGTCACAGCTATTTTGCTGTTTCTATGGCTATTACGGTTATACGAAGTGAGGGAGAAAGGAGATTGAAAGTGATAGAAGAATATAATAATAATATGTGGACAATTTGAGGACATATTGGCCGACAATTTGGGTAACTAATTGCAATTATTTAACATAATGATGCAACTACTTTAATATATATGTTTCATTTTAAATACCCCACTAAGGAACTGATACTATATTAACGAGTATCTGTTTTACATTAGGCCATCGAATATCTATTTTAACATATTGGGTCGTTCACTTAATTGGTTGGGCCGATGTCCACTTTATTTTTTTGGGGCCGAATCGTAGGATAATGATGGGAATGACAGCGTACGTGAATGATAAATATTGATGGGTTAGTGATTATGATTCAAAAAAAATTGATGAATGATGAATTGATCTGTTGCTGCTATTAATTTATTTCTTATCTACTGCCTAGAACAGCTGCACTGTTTCTGTTTCCCTGTACATCGAATAAAAGATGATGTTGATATAAACTTAACAGGCTGCTATCATGTTATTGCCATTGGACTGATAAATGGGCTTCAGTTTCTAAGTGGGCTGCTAGGCTTCGGATCTCTAATTGGGCCATTAGCCTTTAATCAGACAAGTAACGTATTTATCTTAATAGGCCAGACTTGGGTTATGATAAATAGGCTAGTGACAAATCATTAGGTGTTTAATAGGATGAATAACATGGTTTGTGATTTTATGATGATACGTATAGATTAAATTGATGGTGAATAAGTGATGATATTAATTAGGAACGTAAATGATAATCGTGAATGATGATATATAATGATAAGACGATGATAATGATAGAATGATTAAGATGCTGATGTTAGTTGATGAAGATAACATGATGATGATGATGATGATGATGATGATGTTGATGATGATGATGATGATGCGGGTGATGATGAAGATGAAGTTATGACAGTTTCATTTGGGTTATAAATTTAAACGTGAGAAATAATAGATGAATGTAATGAACAGTTCATTGGTTGGACGATTTTCTTGTTAAGCGAGAGGTCACGGGTTCGAACCTAGGCTGGTGCATTTATCCATTTTTTTTAAAATAGCTGCACAAGTGGGTCAAGTCAGATTGGGCTTGTTAATTGGGCCGAGATCCTTTTCCTAATTCTGTTGGGCCGAATGATAAAGAGTGATGGGTTATATAAATATAAATCTGAGTTTAATTAGAAAAGCGAGGTCAGCGGAATGGTTAAGGATGTTATCGGGACGTCGCGGGTTCAAATCCGGACTTGGGCATTTTTTTTAGAACTACTCCTTTGAGGTAGTTACTTATCTATTCATTTATTAATATTATCATCTTATTATTATTATCATTATTATTATGATCATTATTATTATTATTATTATTATTATTATTATTATTATAATTATTATTTTAACAAACAAAAGATACTTATCTAAAAATATATTTTACTACCTATATCATGACTATATTAATATTACATGCTATTGTCTTTAAAATGTTATTATCTATAATTATCTAACATTAATTAATTTACATAGCATATATAAATATATATTTTTGGGTATATATAATCATATAAGTAAATATTAACTTTAAAACATTATATAATATTTTTTGTAATAAATCATATACATTAAAATACGTTAATAAGAATTTAATATTTAATATATAATATATATAAAATAGTTACAATTAATCTATTTATTAACATGACATAAAAAATTATTAAAGTATTAATATATAAATTTGTTTGATTGTGATGAAGTGTTTTAATATATATATATATATATATATATATATATATATATATATATATATATATATATATATATATATATATATATATATATATATATATATATATATATATATATATAACTGATATAGGTTCGTGAATCCGAGGCTAACCCTGCATTGTTTAGTATCGTCGTATGCATATTTTTACTACAAAATATCGTATCGTGAGTTCATTTGCTCCCTTTTACTCTTTACATTTTTGGGACTGAGAATACATGCGCTGTTTTTATAACTGTTTATTTAAATGCTTTTGAAATATATTTTTAAACTGAGAATACATGAAATGCTTTTATAAATGGTTGACGCGATATGACACAAGCAAAACATTCCCCGAATAAATTATTATACAGATGAGAGGTTCTGTTGATTATGATATGTTGAATTAGTTGGACGTGATAATTGCCACTAATTGATGTGAATATTTCCACCGGATTATCATAGCTTGGTAACCTAAGAATTAGGAAACGGGTATGGCCCCTAATTTACGCGAATCCTAAAGGTACTACCGGGTTTAACACCCCCACCCTGAATGTTCACTAGACGGAAGAGCTAATGGGCGTGGTGTTTAGTACTTCGAGGTTTATATATATTGATTACAGACTGAAAGTTCTGTTTATTTTGGGGATATTTATGATGCGCATTAAATGTTAAGGTCGGTTACCAAGCCAAGTAAAGAAAAGTGAATGTTATGTATCGAGAGAATGATTTTATACACAGGTTATGTGTATGTTATTTTGTACACGAGATATGTGTACGGTTACTAAAATTTATGAAAAATGGTTTCGTACACGAGAAAGGTGTAATGTATTTAAAAGAAATCGCATGTACATTACAGGTGGGTATAGGATTCGGGCCCATTTGTACCATGCACATTTAAATCTTGTGGTCTATCAAAATTATGAATTTTACTGTTTATGATAAACCTATGAACTCACCAACCTTTTGGTTGACACTTTTAAGCATGTTTATTCTCAGGTATGAAAGAAATCTTCCGTTGTGCATTTGCTCATTTTAAAGATATTATATGGAGTCGTTTATGGCATGTAGAGGTCCGTACCTCGCAATGGGACCAACTGTTGAAGACTTCGTCCAGATGGTTTAGGACGGGTCACTACAGGTAGTATCAGAGCGGTGGTCTTAGCAAACCAGGTCTTGCATTAGTGTGTCTTAACAGGTAGTTCTTAGGATGCATTAGTGAGTTTGGACTTCGACCTAGTAGTTGTTAGGTTACATTAATGAGTCTGGACTTGAACCTGGTCTGCATGTCAAAAGTTTTGCTTATCATTCCTTGTCGAAAAATATCTACTTATCATTTCAGTCTCGACATGTCTTATTGCAATTATTGCATTGATGATGTACAGACAAATTCATATCCCATCATATTAAACTTTGTCTGACACGTTCCCTTAATTCTCTCTGTAATCTACGGGATCTTCTGTACCATATATAGGTATTCTATGTAATTAGAATATCATCTGATATTCGAAAATCATTTCATATCAAAAACCCTCTATCTAACCGTACAAGATGGAACTCACAATTAGTTCAAATTCCTTAGATTCCGACAGCTATTCCGATATGGATTTTCACTCTAGCTCCGAAAGCAGTGTAACCGGAATAGATCTACCAATCAGTCATCATCAATTTTGGATGATTTGTGGATGGGTTCGAAGTAAACTTAATCAATGGAGATGCGAAGAAGGTGATCCCTTCTATAACAACTCTCATATTTCCATACTTGAATTGACTAATTTGCCCCTAGGGTTGTTATCCATACATAATATATAATTAAGTTCGACGTTGATTAAATATTTATTTATTTTGTCGACACGTTTTGTTAACTAAAGTTTATACTAATTATATAAAATAACTTTAGTTAATATAAATATTAATCTGTATTATATATAAAACTATATGTAACATAATTATTAATTAAATGATAAGTTATTCTAATCATTATTTATATTTTTAGCTTATAAAAAAATAATTTTTTTTTTTATAAATTAAATAATGAGCCCATGAATTTTGACTAAATATTTTCAAAAACAAAAACTTATTAAAAACATTTTTAACATGTTTTTATTTTTTGTCAAAATTGGCACCTTTATTTTATTTTTTTTCTTTTCTTTTCACCAACCATTTTTACCTATAAATACATGGCTCCTCATTCATTTTTTCTTGCCAAAAACAAAAACTTAAGTTATTCTCTCAAAACCTTGAAGAAAATTTGAGGTACTTTCTATTTTTATAATTTTTTTTAATATTGTCGATTATATTTATATTTATTTTATATTCTTTGTAAAATTCAAAATTAATTATGTTTATATGTTATAATTAGTATTATAAGTATTATGATGCATAAAAATAATTTTGATAATTTATGAAATATTATTTATAATTAAATACGAATTATGTAGTGTTTAAATGTAAAAATAATGTAAAATTCGTAATAAATACTTTTAACCAAAAATAAAATATATATAATTTTTTCTGAGTTTATAAAACTTATATAGATCTGAAAAAATTATAAAAATAATTACTTGGGTCGAATTGGTAATTATTATATAATTAAACTCTATTATTATATAATTCGAAGGTAAATTAAGAATAAATATAAAATAATAAAAATATTTTTTAGATATTTTTTTCTACAGGTTATTAGACTGATAGAAACTTATAAAAAATATAAAAATAATTGTTTGGGTTTATTTAGTAATTATGTAGAATTAAACTTGTTTTATGAATAAATTAAGGGTAAAAACAAAAATAAATACAAAAATATAATAAAAATGTTTTCTTAAATTTTTCTACTAATCTATATGATTAACTAAGACTATAAAAATTATGTATATAATTTTTGCATATTTAATTAATTATTTAGACATTTTTGGATAATGTTTGATTAATAAAACACTACTATTATTTTTGAAGTAATTTAGGTATTTATTTAAAGGTAATTATATTTAACATATATAAGACATACCAAGGTATAATAACTAAATATTAAATAATACTTAGGTTATATTATCACATATATAATTATTAAGTACATTAATAAATCGTTATGTGTACACACCTATAACGTGATGGTTATAATTAAAGATAACGTACAAAGACTACAAACATCACCGCTACTTGTGGCCTAGGGTGATCCTTGTTACCATTATGAGACGCTTGTGGATCTCGAATGCCAAGACTTAGATTCTGGTCAAGAGATCCTAGGCCGCTCGGTAACAATAGATCATTCGAGTGACTTGCATGTTAGCAACGAAGTTTGGGCGAGAGTGTACAACATCTTTGTTAAGAATTATAACCCGAACTTCTTAAACTAGAAGCTTACTATAAGTGGAAGCTTTCCATAAATAGTAGGTTTCCAAATATAGAAACTTTTGAGAAATATGAACTTTTCTCGAAAACCGTCACTGTTAATATAGTTGCTATATTAATAAACAAACTTTATGTCTGTTAGATATTAACTAATCAAAGATTATATCTCTAGGTTAAGATCTCCGATCACTTACTCCGTTCATTCTTCTTTGCGTGGAATGACTTACTTGCTACTAAGGTGAACATCATAGCCCCACTTTTTACTATTTCATAAATGTTTTTTATAACTTTTGGGGTGAGACACATGCTTGCTTTATAACTGTTTTACGCTTAGACACAAGTACTAAATTGTTAACTATGCTGTCATGCTTTAATTCATGCTAAATCCCTACCGTAATATCGTTAATTACTACGTTTAAATGCAAACTTAATTATTGTGAGTAGGCCTATTGAGAGTAACGTCTCTAACCATTTGACTGCTAGTCGTTGGTTACATAATAATGATTCCACGACACTGACAGTACAAGGTGTCACAGGGTAAACTTTGTTTAGTAGCGATATTACAAACTGCATCAACACTTTTAGATTGATATTTCTATATCAATCAACTTTAAACTAAATCTTGTGATCTATCATTATTATCAAAATCATTGTTTATGATAAACCTATGAACTCACCAACTTTTTGATTGACACTTTTAAGCATGTTTTCTCCCAGGTACTTATATATTATGTTTTCGCTGTAGAACTTTGATGTACTTAGAAGTCAAGCCATGCACTGGGACCAGATCTAACGACCCGCCAAAATCGCTATTGACGCGGTACGTTATCTACGGTCCCACAGCGAGGTTTCAACCTCTATATGATACGTTTTGATAAAACATTGCATTCATTTAAAAAAAAAAACATACTTTCTATACATAGAAAGTTTACCAAAATATAGACATATCCCAAATATATATGACAACTTGTACAAAATGACTAAATCATCAATTTATTTAATAATAGATTATAACAATAATATTTGAATGCAATGTCTTTTTGAAAATATGGCATAAAAGACTCCATGCAGCACCTTGAGCAAATAGCAAGCAGACAGCGGAAGCACTTTTGAAAAACCTGAGAATAAACATGCTAAAAGTGTCAACCAAAAGGTTGGTGAGTTCATAGGTTTATCATAACAACAGTTATCAATAGTTTCAATAGACCACAAGATTTCATAATCATAAACATAATACACTCGTAAGTGTATATAAAGCATTCTAAGTGGTTGAGCACTTGGTAACCATACTTAACATTTAATCAACGTCGCATATTCCCTTTATTATGAAATCTCACACACCGTACCAACTGTAGTTACCGAAACGAAGTACTGTGCAATCGTTGAATACTGGTCGTCCAGCCCGGTTGGGGTTGTCAAGCCCGATAGATCTATCAACAAGATTCGCGTTTACAATACCACATGTAAATAGTAGTTACCAAGCTATAAGGAAGTATGCTAGTGGTACAACTCAACGTAGAATATATTTTAAGTACTTGTGTATATTTCGTAAACATTTATAAAAGCAGCGCATGTATTCTCAGCCAAAAATATATTGCAAAAGCAATTAAAAAGGGAGCAAATGAAACTCACCTTTGTAGCCCAATAAACAATTCACGTAGATGTAACCAATACTCGGAATGCAAGTAACCGTAGACCTCATCCTAAAGAATATATGTTGGTTAATAAATGTCTAACAAGCTAGGTCAGGTCATAGGGTTCGTATAGTCCTATTGCTCAAGTCCGACTCATAAATTTAGTAAAATTTAGCAAAAGTCAACAAAAGTCAACGCAAGTCAAAGTAAGTCAAATGTAAGTCAAACGCAAGTCAAACACAGTCAACATGATTAACACAAGTCAAAAACCGCATAAAATTACGCAAGTAGGTCAAGTAGTCAAACATAGGTCAAACTTAAGTTATTCATTTTTACTTAGAAAAATTTATATTATTTTACATATATGTATTTTTTAGTATTTTGAAGCTGATTACGGGTCCCACAAAATTTGATATAATACCTTAGGTCGTGACCATTGGAAAGTATGTCATCCCACCTTTCTATAGACAGTTTATTTGACAAAAACGGAGTTACGGTTTTAAAGTTATGACCTCGCAAAAACAGTCTCCCGAAACATAAAATGCTGATAAAATTTTTGTTAAGTGTTCAAAATCAGAAACGATTGCCCATTTTCTCGCTTGTTTTATACCTGTTTAGACTCAACAAAATTATACAAATAATATAGCATTTTAAAGCTTGTCGCAAATACTTTCAATACCAAATAATAGTTTTTATCTAAACTTAACTGATTTCAACTTGCGAGTCCTCAAAGTAGGTCGGAGAGTCATTTTGGCAATTTTGTTAAAATACTAAAATTTTCGGTTGACGATCCAAATTTGAATCCGGCTGACCTGACTTAACCAAATTTTTATCACAGCTCAAAAATGACATTTTAGATGTGTTGGTGACTTTCGTTTTTCAAAATTATGCATATGGGTCAATTTATGCACGTTTGACCCGAATGAGTCATAAAACTTTCTTTAAACCAAATTTGACCCAAACTCATTTTTAAAGCACCAAAACTTGCAAACATACTTAAATCAATATAGGGGATGTGTTACATACCTTTGGTTCTCAAAATTTCGTATATGGGTCAAAGTAGGCTCGTATGACCCAAATGGGTCATAAACACCCATTTTGACCAAAACATGCCACAACTTATTTTTTTAAACACCACAACCTTTAAACTTACTTAAATCGACGTTTGAGACTTTTCTACACTGACCGTTACCCATTTTGACCCATTAAACCCATTTGGTCAAACAAAGTCAATTGCACATATTATTTAGCTTAAATAATGTAGTCAACTTCCAGAATTTTTATAAAAATAAATACAGGTCCGTTTGACTTGAAATACGAGTCAAAATCTCCGAAATTTAGTCGACTATAATATATCTGAAGCACAACCTCTAAAGCTAAACAAAAAGCTCGCAGTGACTAAAAACGTACCAGGCTGTAATGCTGAATTGTTTCGGTACTCATGTATAAACTTTGAAAAATCATATCAAATCCAAAAAGTATCCAAATGACGCGTTTCTGGAGTCTAAACTTATTAATTTTTCGATACGCACGCAACCGCGAACCCAAAATTCTGAGATCAAGTCGCACGCATCCCAATGAAACTGTTCTGTCCAGTTTTAAATAATATAAAATTCTAACTTTGATTTGGCCATAGATTTTAACTCTTTTATCGGAATTGGACAATATCTAAATGAAAACCAAATGTTTTTTTCGCAAGCAATACAAATATATACCTCTCCGGACCTGAATATATAGCATACTTTCCCAGATTCACAGTTTCAATTACGAATTTTTAAACCGAAATAAATTTTTAAGCAACAAAATCACAAACCTTTAATTAACCATAACGAGGGCTTTTCATATCCGATTAACATGAATCTTAAGTCTATCTTGGGTGTTTTTCAATTATCTATACATCTAACATCAGTTCACAAACTCAATCATAAAGCATTCATCTCAGAAAATTCGGATTCATAGCAAGATCACATGAAAACTTCAATTTAACATATCGGGAGCATACGATAACGAAATCAATTGATTCTTGAGCCTAAAATTAATAGTTTTTCAATAGTAATCCATCTACATACTTATATTTACAGATAACAAAGTCAAAATTCAAAAAACAAGGCAAAACAATTCGGATTTCATGTAATATCATGTTAAACTTCAATTAATCATACCGGAAGCAATTCTAAACGAAATCAAGTGATTCTTGAGCCTAAAATTAATAGTTTTTCACAAGGATTTCATTTATAAGTATTTCATAAACTGAAAATATCATGTTCATATCAGTAACATACCATTCAAATTCGTGATTCATCAACAAGTCAACAAATGATCAAATTAACGAACAATATCATGCATACATACAAGGACTTGAGCACTAGACACTATATCTACCCTAATATGTAACAAAAATATGAAAACTAGAAAATTGGAGTTTTTAAAACTTACTCAAATCAAGAAATTGTTGGTATGGATGAGTAGAGCTCTTCGAGAGGAATCCGAATATGTAAACGATTTTGTGATCAAGCAAATATTGAAGGAGAATTTGAGGTTAGAAGTGAAGAAGAATGTGGGTGTTCTTGAGGAGAAGAAGAAAAATGAACGGGTATGAATAAATTAGGGTTATAGATTAATATATATATATCACAGCTATAAAACACGGGTGTTAACTGTATAGCCACGGGATATATCTATCTTAATAATAGACATCACAGATAATACAGTGTAGTCACGGGTATGAATATATCACGGGTGTAATAACTTGGTAAACACGGGTATTACTGTAAAGTCACATGTTATAATTAAATTTTTTATCCTATATCTAAAACCCAATGTATTTTATCTTAATATGATTCAATAATTGGTAAATTTTTATATTTATAAAATACATTTACATATATATTGTTCGAAACCTTTTAAATTCTTGACATCGTACCTAGTTGGTGTTTTTCAAAAATACTTATTTAATATATTTTTAAACTAAATAATATATGTCTTTTATTGAAAATATAAGTGTTTAGAATAATCCCCCGAGTTTAATTTAAGAGTATACTAATTAATTAAAATGATTTTAGAACTCAATTATTGTAAAATATAATATTTATATTAAGTACTCATATGTTTCGTTCTCTGGAAAAAATTATTTTATTTTTTTATTATTTTATTTATTTATTAATTATTTTTTTTCTGGTTACACTAATTGTAGTGTTTTATTCAACACCTATAAAACTTATGTAATAATATATATATATTTTTTAAAAAAAAATTTAGTGTGGAAAATCGTTGAATTTAACGGACAGTTGTTAAGTTTTTAACGGAAAAAGTCGGGTTGTTACATTACCTACCCCTTAAAGAAAATTTCGTCACGAAATTTTGGTTAGTGTGATTAAACGGCGTTTAGGAAACAAGTGAGGATAGATTGTTCATCTTGACATAGAAAGATCGAGCATCTAGTAGTTAAGTATGAAAGTTGGGTAAAACGGAATCATGTTCCTTTGACGACGAATACCTTCGGATGAACTGTTCGGAGTACAAGTATGATATGACAAATACGGAAAATTATATGTGACTTCAAATGATGTCACATATAGAGTCTTAATATATTCAGATGTCAGCAGAGAAAATAAAGGAGTCATGTAACATGATACATGGTGAAGGTAAGATTGATCAAACTTTACCACCATCACGTTTCATTAGAACTTCCGCATGACTTACTGTAATATAATCACGCGATCAACTGTCATCATATTGCACTAACTCATGCTTCTATTCCAACATTACTCCAGAATATTTATGGATATAAAACTCAAGTGTCGTTTTTCAGAATTTATAAATCAAAATGATTTCAAAAAAAAAAAGTGCACTAAAAATAGTACGAGAATATAATATTATAATTGATAATATTGAAAGGGAACGTCATAAGAATGTCTTGGAAAATATGAAGAATCTTTGTACGTCGGAAATGATGCCTTTCGGTTCACAAATCGAGATGTTCGGAATTTCTTAATCGAAGCACATAAGCACATAATATATCACAAATGATAACTTACGTAGGAATGTCGGGAATTTCGAAAGTCCTGAATGACGCTTCCTGGCTTCACTAATCGGGGTGTTAAAAATGAACTCGCATGAGCAGGAAAAGTCTTGAAATCGAAAGGAGAAATACTTTCTCACCGATAGTAGTAATAATGTTATATTAAAGTCAGAATATGCACATAATCACATATAAGTGTAACGACACGGTTCTAGACTAGATCACTAATGTATCCTAACGGTCCAGGTCAGACACACTAATTCATCTAATTCCCTAGAACCACCGCTCTGATACCATCTCTAACGACCCGCCAAAATCGCTATTGACGCGGTACGTTATCTACGGTCCCACAGCGAGGTTTCGACCTCTATATGATACGTTTTGATAAAACATTGCATTCATTTTAAAAAAAAAACATACTTTCTATACATAGAAAGTTTACCAAAATATAGACATATCCAAAATATATATGACAACTTATACAAAATGACTAAATCATCAATTTATTTAATAATAGATTATAACAATAATATTTGAATGCAATGTCTTTTTGAAAATATGGCATAAAAGACTCCATGCAGCACCTTGAGCAAATAGCAAGCAGACAGCGGAAGCACTTTTGAAAAACCTGAGAATAAACATGCTAAAAGTGTCAACCAAAAGGTTGGTGAGTTCATAGGTTTATCATAACAACAGTTATCAATAGTTTCAATAGACCACAAGATTTCATAATCATAAACATAATACACACGCAAGTGTATGTAAAGCATTCTAAGTGGTTGAGCACTTGGTAACCATACTTAACATTTAATCAACGTCGCATATTCCCTTTATTATGAAATCTCACACACCGTACCAACTGTAGTTACCGAAACGAAGTACTGTGCAATCGTTGAATACTGGTCGTCCAGCCCGGTTGGGGTTGTCAAGCCCGATAGATCTATCAACAAGATTCGCGTTTACAATACCACATGTAAATAGTAGTTACCAAGCTACAAGGAAGTATGCTAGTGGTACAACTCAACGTAGAATATATTTTAAGTACTTGTGTATATTTCGTAAACATTTATAAAAGCAGCGCATGTATTCTCAGCCAAAAATATATTGCAAAAGCAATTAAAAAGGGAGCAAATGAAACTCACCTTTGTAGCCCAATAAACAATTCACGTAGATGTAACCAATACTCGGAATGCAAGTAACCGTAGACCTCATCCTAAAGAATATATGTTGGTTAATAAATGTCTAACAAGCTAGGTCAGGTCATAGGGTTCGTATAGTCCTATTGCTCAAGTCCGACTCATAAATTTAGCAAAATTTAGCAAAAGTCAACAAAAGTCAACGCAAGTCAAAGTAAGTCAAATGTAAGTCAAACGCAAGTCAAACGCAGTCAACATGATTAACACAAGTCAAAAACCGCATAAAATTACGCAAGTAGGTCAAGTAGTCAAACATAGGTCAAACTTAAGTTATTCATTTTTACTTAGAAAAATTTATATTATTTTACATATATGTATTTTTTAGTATTTTGAAGCTGATTACGGGTCCCACAAAATTTGATATAATACCTTAGGTCGTGACCATTGGAAAGTATGTCATCCCACCTTTCTATAGACAGTTTATTTGACAAAAACGGAGTTACGGTTTTAAAGTTATGACCTCGCAAAAACAGTCTCCCGAAACATAAAATGCTGATAAAATTTTTGTTAAGTGTTCAAAATCAGAAACGATTGCCCATTTTCTCGCTTGTTTTATACCTGTTTAGACTCAACAAAATTATACAAATAATATATCGTTTTAAAGCTTGTCGCAAATACTTTCAATACCAAATAATAGTTTTTATCTAAACTTAACTTATTTCAACTTGCGAGTCCTCAAAGTAGGTCCGAGAGTCATTTTGACAATTTTGTTAAAATACTAAAATTTTCGGTTGACGATCCAAATTTGAATCCGGCTGACCTGACTTAACCAAATTTTTATCACAGCTCAAAAATGACATTTTAGATGTGTTGGTGACTTTCGTTTTTCAAAATTATGCATATGGGTCAATTTATGCACGTTTGACCCGAATGAGTCATAAACTTTCTTTAAACTAAATTTGATCCAAACTCATTTTTAAAGCACCAAAACTTGCAAACATACTTAAATCAATATACGGGATGTGTTACATACCTTTGGTTCTCAAAATTTCACATATGGGTCAAAGTAGGCTCGTATGACCCAAATGGGTCATAAACACCCATTTTGACCAAAACATGTCACAACTTATTTTTTTAAACACCAAAACCTTTAAACTTACTTAAATCGACGTTTGGGACTTTTCTACACTGACCGTTACCCATTTTGACCCATTAAACCCATTTGGTCAAACAAAGTCAATTGCACATATTATTTAGCTTAAATAATGTAGTCAACTTCCAGAATTTTTATAAAAATAAATACAGGTCCGTTTGACTTGAAATATGCGGCAAAATCTCTGGAATTTAGTCGACTATAATATATCTGAAGCACAACCTCTAAACCTAAACAGAAAGCTTGCAGTGACTGAAAATGTACCAGGTTGTAATGCTGAATCGTTTCGGTACTCATGTATAAACTTTGAAAAATCATATCAAATCCAAAAAGTATCCAAATGACGCGTTTCTGGAGTCTAAACTTATTAATTTTTCGATACGCACGCAACCGCGAACCCAAAATTCTGAGATCAAGTTGCACGCATCCCAATGAAACTGTTCTGTCTGGTTTTAAATAATATAAAATTCTAACTTTGATTTGGCCATAGATTTTGACTCTTTTATCGGAATTGGACAATATCTAAATGAAAACCAAATGTTTTTTTCGCAAGCAATACAACTATATACCTCTCCAGACCTGAATATATAGCATACTTTCCCAGATTCACAGTTTCAATTACGAATTTTTAAACCGAAATAAATTTTTAAGCAACAAAATCACAAACCTTTAATTAACCATAACAAGGGCTTTACATATCCGATTAACATGAATCTTAAGTCTATCTTGGGTGTTTTTCAATTATCTATACATCTAATATCAGTTCACAAACTCAATCATAAAGCATTCATCTCAGAAAATTCGGATTCATCGCAAGATCACATGAAAACTTCAATTTAACATATCGGGAGCATACGATAACGAAATCAATTGATTCTTGAGCCTAAAATTAATAGTTTTTCAATAGTAATCCATCTACATACTTATATTTACAGATAACAAAGTCAAAATTCAAAAAACAAGGCAAAACAATTCGGATTTCATGTAATATCATGTTAAACTTCAATTAATCATACCGGAAGCAATTCTAAACGAAATCAAGTGATTCTTGAGCCTAAAATTAATAGTTTTTCACAAGGATTTCATTTATAAGTATTTCATAAACTTAAAATATCATGTTCATATCAGTAACATACCATTCAAATTCGTGATTCATCAACAAGTCAACAAATGATCAAATTAACGAACAATATCATGCATACATACAAGGACTTGAGCACTAGACACTATATCTACCCTAATATGTAACAAAAATATGAAAACTAGAAAATTGAAGTTTTTAAAACTTACTCAAATCAAGAAATTGTTGGTATGGATGAGTAGAGCTCTTCGAGAGGAATCCGAATATGTAAACGATTTTGTGATCAAGCAAATATTGAAGGAGAATTTGAGGTTAGAAGTGAAGAAGAATGTGGGTGTTCTTGAGGAGAAGAAGAAAAATGAACGGGTATGAATAAATTAGGGTTATAGATTAATATATATATATCACAGCTATAAAACACGGGTGTTAACTGTATAGTCACGGGATATATCTATCTTAATAATAGACATCACGGATAATACAGTGTAGTCACGGGTATGAATATATCACGGGTGTAATAACTTGGTAAACACGGGTATTACTGTAAAGTCACATGTTATAATTAAATTTTTATCCTATATCTAAAACCCAATGTATTTTATCTTAATATGATTCAATAATTGGTAAATTTTTATATTTATAAAATACATTTACATATATATTGTTCAAAACCTTTTAAATTCTTGACATCGTACCTAGTTGGTGTTTTTCAAAAATACTTATTTAATATATTTTTAAACTAAATAATATATGTCTTTTATTGAAAATATAAGTGTTTAGAATAATCCCCCGAGTTTAATTTAAGAGTATACTAATTAATTAAAATGATTTTAGAACTCAATTATTGTAAAATATAATATTTATATTAAGTACTCATACGTTTCGTTCTCTGAAAAAAATTATTTTATTTTTTTATTATTTTATTTATTAATTATTTTTTTTTCTGGTTACACTAATTGTAGTGTTTTATTTAACACCTATAAAACTTATGTAATAATATATATATATTTTTAAAAAAAAAAAATTTAGTGTGGAAAATCGTTGAATTTAACAGACAGTTGTTAAGTTTTTAACGGAAAAAGTCGGGTTGTTACACCAGAGTTAACATCTGCGTCAATGTCGATTTTGACGGGGTGTTACAAATTGGTATCAGAGCGGTGGTTGTAGGGAACTAGGCAGTCTTAATGTGGATAACCCAGATTAATAGGGTGCATTAAATTCTAGTCTACAGCCTGACCTATAGCTTTAAGATATTATTACTTGCATTATACATATACATATCTCTTATTCTGTAACTCCGGGAGGAAACTCCCATTGTGATTCAAAATATTCTATAACTCACGCGAGTTATCTTTATAAACCTACCTTGGTTAAGGGAACCAGGGGATGTCACTCTTGATTTCTGAAATTCTTGACATTCCTATGTCATTTATCATGGTTTTTTTATATTACGTATGTATTACATGAAATGTTATCTAATATTTTTGAAATTTCTATGTTTGTTACTACTCATACTCAAACGTATATAACTCCCTGTTATATCACGTACCTATATGCCTTATGCCTTTATGCATCGGTTTGCGAATCGGAAAATATCATTGAGTTATCAAGAATCTCAAAGACATTACAATGTCATCACTATTCATACTCATTACTTTTAAATCCTTGATTTCTCGTTATTTTTGATCATTGAACTTTTTTGACGGATGGCGTCTACGAAACTCTAGAATGGAAGGATTTGGATTACCGATTTAAAGGATCCTATAGCTCAAGCCCCTAGACCTGAATAGGCCATTATGAATTAAAAGTCTTTAATCGAAAGATTATCAGATTACATACTTATCATTTTATGATCTCGACACGTCATACTACTATTATTGGAGTATAGACACATCATATCTTATTATATCTTATCATATCTATCTTAATAGACTTTGTCTAACACTTTTCCTAAATTTCCTTCATAAATTACGGAAATCTTTTTGCTATATATACGTATATCAAGAAGACAAATATATCATTCAATATTCAACACTCATCTCATAACAAAAACCCTTATTCCGATCAGATAATATGGATTTCTCACTTGATTCCTCGAACTCCTCAAGCTCCAATGGCAGTGTAACCGGAATGAACCAACTAATTAGTCATCACCTTTTCTGGACGAATTGGGGGTGGGTTCGTAGTCTACTTAATCAATGGAGAAGTGAAGAAGGTGATCCTTTTCACCCACCAAATTGTCCTATTGGTGAAGAACCTGAAGCGCTTACAGGCGAACCCGTTCGGGCACTATTTTCACCCTCATTTTCAGGGTATCCCACCACGAGTATATAATAACTAGAATTTTAGATCTTATTCATCCACTCGTCCGAACCACCAATCATCCCAGAATAATAGAAGAAGTCAGCGAGCTTCACGCTCGAGTAGTGGCTTTAGAAAATATGGTGCAAAACCTACGAGCACCAGCAGCAGCACCAACAGCATAACCAGCACCACCAGTACCATCAGCATCACCACCAACAACATCAGCTTCACCAACAACAACATCTGCATTCCACGCCTCAACATCACACTCAGTACCTCAAACATCAACATCATACGCCCCATAGATACCAAGGAATATTAGTAATAATGAGTTAAGATGTATTGACTCATTCTTCTTGAAGAATTATATATGTATATTATATATATATATATATATATATATATATATATATATATATATATATATATATATATATATATATATATATATATATATATGGTTTGGAACAATAATAAATCTTTTTGTACTAAGCTATTACGTGTGAATCTTAACTAGTATGTACTACTTGGTTAATTCATATCACTAATATGCTATGATGTACATCCTTCATTAACGACTTAACCATCATTAACTACAATCTCTGTTTCAACTCAATGAATTCCATTTCATAATAAACCAAGTGTATTATTCGAATACATGTTTGATTGTATATCTTCATTTTTGATGTACTCAAAACTTTCTAGAAAATATTATTCGTGCCTTGTGAATTTCACAAGAAATCCACGAGCACCAACATCATATGCCGAGATATATCAATAACAATGAATGATGAAGTATTGATTCATAACTTCATTAGCGAAATATTTCACGACAATTATGAAATCTCTAAGGTTTTGGAAATTATTAATTCTCATTTCAACCGTAAATCAAATGAGTTTAATATTATATTAACTCATTAAATCCATGATTACATCTGAAAGAAAATATATATGTACGTATATTTTCATAAAGATTCTAATTAAATATTCTGTTGTACAAACTGTTGAAGGTGAAAATATTTTAACGGGTAGGTAATACCCGAGAAATATTTATATCTCACATTAATATGTTACACCATACATTCTTTAATTCTGATTCAACAGTCATTAAATATACTACTTACATTCACAAGATATATGTATCCGTTCACTAAAGAATAACCATTTTCATACAAATTCAATTACATATTCTGATTTTGACATATCAGAATTCAAGTAAAGTTTTAGCAGATGTTATCTTCCTAAAGATCACTATATTCATGAATTATATTCATTCGTATTCTATGATGAATTATCACATCAAACCACCGAAATTATCATTACATTTGAAATCAACAACGCCTATTCGTCAACCATTAGATCCGTTGACGATTACAATCAGCGTTTAATCATCTAAAAACAAAATTTCTTGAAACTATCTCGGATTGATAACCGATGATACAAATATGGCTGCATTAAATGCAGAGGAAACAGCAAAATTGTAGATGGCCTAAATGGCCAGGAGTTTGATGACAAAGAATGGGGTATTGGGAACGCTCGATAGAAAATTTGGTGCTGAAAAAAGGATTGAGCAAACTATGAAAGAGACCGTGGATAAATCACAAGGACTAAACCTGTAATCAAAGAATCTAGATGATTCGATTTATGATGAAAACCACAAAAGATCTCCTTACGCATTATAAATCCTTACAGAAGAATTTTTCTCGTTATCATTTGATCTTAGAAAATTCTAAGATATCATCGTATCTTTCGTTATAAATATCTTCTATATTTCTGAAGATACCTTCATAACTATTCTTGTCCGAAATTATTTATCACTTCGCACTATCTGTGTTACATAATAAAGGAAACTGTTTTAGTTTCTATATTTCTGTAACATACAAGTTTAAATTTTGAATGATTTGAAGTAGTGTTAGGAATTGAAGAATGAGTTAGTATAATATAATGACGTCAGGCCAACGTGATTATATTACAGTAAGTCATGTTAAATTTTTTTAATGGAAGATGTGTAGCGACCCGACAAAATTGTCATTGACGGCGCCGTTAACTTAGGTCCCGTTACGTGGTCATAGTCCCTAAATGAGACGCGTTTGACCAAAATTATGTCGCATTCATTTGAAACGTGCATGACTTGCAAAGTTTTAAGTAAACCAAACGGTTGGACAACATGTAAAAGTTTACAAAAGTTATAAAGTATAAATGAAATAACTTGCGACATAATAAGTTGAAAATCACGGTTGCTATAAATAGCGTAAGTATGTAAACAGTATGCTTAAATCCAAAGGTGCTATCACTAGCGTATGCATGTATTCTTGACTCCAAGCAAGTAATCAAAGTGTGCGGAAGCATGTATCAAGTAGCCAAGTATGAACCTGAGAAACATATAGAAAACTGTCAACGAAAAACGTTAGTGAAATCATAGGTGTATTTGTAAACGTTGTTTTTGAACCACAAGATTTTGTATTTCCATAACGTTGATTATCTAAATCGTTTGCATTCCAAAATATGTTTGCGAGCACCCAATTATCAAGACTTAACTATTTTTCACCCTGTTGCGTAGTGTTAGAACATACACTAAACCCGAAAATATATTTCATCCGCCGACGGTAGCGAACCGTCCGAATGAGGCTCCTCAAGCCCATGTGATCACATAATATAAGTTCTCGCTTACACCCTGCAAGTGTAACTAATGATAATTGAATTGAGGCTTTTTGTTCTAACTCACTGTGGAATGTTTGTTTTCGTACTTGTGTTCAAAGCATAAAAGTATGATACGTGTATGTTTCTCATCCCATAGTTTAAAGAGTAAAAGTTGTTGAAAAGGTGAGACTATGATCTCACCTCGAATGCACGAGTATAAATGTACTTCACAAAGTAAATGTGTGCATGAAAGTTACTTAGTCTCGACCTAAACAAGTAAGTTGTATCAATTAACCGGTTACGACACAAGGTCGGCGAAATGTGTTCAATTAGTCCTATGGCTCGTTACGACTCGATTATGTAGCATGTGAATCACGTTATCAAGTTTCATGCAAGAATCAAGTATAAAATAAGATTAGAACGATTGCATAATTGTTTGGTTAAGTTTGAATAAAAGTCAAACTTTAGTCAAAGTCAACGAAAAAGTCAACGTTTTCGGGTCGGGTCTCGGACAATTTTTCTAAGCTTAGAAGTCATATATAAGCATGTTGGCCAAGTTTCATGTCAATCGGAGTTGCGTAGCATAGGTAGAATTTTACGAAAATTGGAAATTTTGGATAACCCACTTTCCATGCTTTAAGCCGCACCGTGGCTAGAGGAGCTGCGCTGCGGCTTAACACTTGAAAAAATACCTGTGCAGTTTTAAGTGTAGGCTCGAACCAAACTTCAAACAAACGTAACTTAAGAACCGTAAACATTCAAAACGCGTATCTTATATCGTTGGAAAGGTAATTTAATGAGGAATACAACTAAATACATATCATCAATCAAATTTATCATTTAAAATAACAAAAACCTCGTCGAATGATCGTTAAATGTTCAAAAATCAAAGTTTCAAGTTCATAAAATGCATTTCAAGATTCGGAAATCCAATTTACACATATCATATGCCGTTTCGAAGGTAATTAAACATACAATACAAATAAATACTTACTAAAAACATTTCATAGCATTCAATGTATCAAAAGTTCTTTTCAAAGTTCATCAAACCCTAACCAAAAATCATGAATTCAATCATTTTGTAAATGAAGCTTTTCTAAATCAACCTACACATCAAAATGAAGCTAATGATGCTAGTAACACATTTAATACATGAAATTTAACATTTAAACAACATTAAATCATCCAAAATTCAAGATTAAGCACACCTATTTCAAGTGTTCATGCTAGTTACTCAAAACAACAAATCGAGCAAACTAAATACATATTCATGTTAGACTTGAGCCATAGACACTAATTAATACCATTTCAAGTCAAAAACACTAAGAACATAATATCTAGAGTTCTTAGAAACTTTACCCCAAGTAGTGAAATTGGTATCAAAATGTAGAGGATGAAGAGAGGATTCCAAAAATACGATTTGTTTTGATGTTAGCTTCTTGATTCGGATTTAGATGATGAATTAGTGATGAAGATCAAATGGTGGAAGTTTGGAAGTAAAAATGGAGAGAACATGGAAAAGAAAAGGAAAATAATGAATGGTGGGGAGGGAGGTGGTTGACTAGTCAACCACTAGTTACCTCTTTCCTCACTTGACAACATTAGTCCCTCGAGTTTGGAAGCGGGTGCATGAATTAATCAAACGAATTATTTTAAAATGTGAGAGTAAACTGGAGACGTTAAAATCAATTAAAGGAAATTTTAAGAACGTTAGTTAACGAAAGATATGAATTTAGAATACGAAAGATATTATCTAAAAAAAGACGGGTGTTAAAATAATTTAACGAAAAAATGCGGGATGTTACATTACCTACACCTTAAAAGAAATTTCGTCCCGTAATTTAATTGGAAGTAGTAGTTGTTGTTTCTTCTTCGAAACCTTTGCGTTGCAAATTCTACAAATAAGTGAAGGTACTCCCTTGGGCATTTCAACGAACTTTGACAGTCGGGGTTTTACGTTGTTTCAAAGTTTGGTTTCACGATTCAAAAATTTTTAACCGGTTCTCCTAGGAAGTGAAGTTTATCATCGATAGTAAGCTCGCCGAAGAGGATAACAAGTTCTTGCTTCGCAAGACACTTCTTCAAGTTTGATACACAGAATGTAGGATGAACGGAGCTCAATTGAGTCGGAAGATCGAAACGGTAAGTAACGGGTCCAATACGCTCCAAGATTTCAAAAGGATCAGAATATTTCGAATTTAGCTTTCTACGTTTCTCGAAACGGATTACACCTTTTCAAGGTGTGACTTTTAACGTTACGCGGTTACCCATTTGGAATTCGGAGGTTTACGTCTAACATCGGCATAGCTCTTTTGGCGACTACGAGTCGTGTTGGGTCTTTCTTGGATTTGAACAATTTCTCGGTTGTTTCATGAATGAGTTTGGGTCCGGTGGTTTGCTTGTCACCTACTTTGGTCCAACAAATAAGAAAACAACATTTGCGGCTATGTAGAGTTTCGAAAGGTGTGGTGTTAATACTCGAATGAAAATTATTGTAGTAAAAGAATTCGGCTAAAGGCAAATACTTTTCTCAAGTAATTTTGAAGTTGATAACACAAACTCGTATTATGGTTTCCAAGGTTCGAATCGTACTTTTGCTTTGTTCGTCGGTTTATGGGTGATACGCGGTACCCATTTCTGAACGTGGTCCTAAGGCTTCTTGTAAGGCACCCCAAAAATCTTGAAGTGAAACGAGCATCTCGATCCGAAACGAGGTACATTTATTTAAGATATATTTGAACAAGTTTTCGTTTCTCAAGAAATTCGCACCGTAGAAGATTTATCGGTTTCCGAAAACGTTTGTTAGAGCAAGTTTCTTATCGGGTTCTGAAAACGTTCGTTAGGACTATTCACCCTCAAGGCGAATAGTAGTATAATGTGAAGAGTCTCTCTCTCCATTGAGAATTTAGATAAAAGGTTTCCGTATACAGAAGTACGAGTGTAATGCGAGAGAAATTTCCACCTCGATGTGAGCATAACAAGCATTTTATAGTTCGTCGATAAAACTCTGCGAAAACGAGATAGCATACACGTATAACATATGTTTGAAGTCGAAAGAATTTGTCATTCATTCGGAAGCATAGATATGGTTCGACAATAATCGAAGGTGTGTCCCCGGTATGGTTGTTATCAATATTCTCGGAGTTTTCGGATATCCAACAAGAAAAATGAAGTCATGTACATGGCACATGGTGATGATTAGGTTGATCGAGTCCAATCACCATCACGAGTCATTAGAACTTTGGTATGACTTACCATAATATAAATACGTTGATCGAGTGTCGTTATATTATGCTAACTCATACCTCCATTCACACATCACTCCATAGAATCAAGTTCGTCTAATCGTGAAGATTTAAAATGAACAAAGTGTAACGGCATCTCTAACGTGACTCGTATCAAATCGAAAGAATTTGTGCAACTCTGAAGAAGCGTTTCCCGAGGGAAGTATATAAATGATTGTTCACGTCAATGCGGTTCAAGTCTAACAATAATATCTTTAGGCACAAAAAGAGTAGTGAATTATGATAATATAGTACGCAACCGTAGTGATAATTATTCATGACGATACTCTCCTAGAGTATTGGTGGTAGTACCAAGAAATGGTAGATAGTGAAGAACACCGGTGTAACATCGGTAGCGGTCAGTGATTTCCATGGTGGTGGAAACTTTACGGCACTTGTGGATAGTAAGATGGGACAGTGATGAATAACAACATGGGAGACAGAGTTCCCAAACTAGTGTGACTAATGAAGTCGTCATCCTCCTTATACGTATGAATCTTGAATTTACGTGTGTTACCAGAAAGTGGCAGAGTACGAGTTTGTATGATGAAAGTTTGGTACCATTATGGAGTTCACCTAAGAAAGATTCAAGTATAAATGCACAAGTAGTCAAGTAAGTGCTATCTATAGCAAATGCAAGTCAGAATGCAATGGTTAACTATCTGGTTGTAGTCTAGATTCACTAATGCGTCCTAACGACTCTGTCAGACACACTAATGCATATCTTAGTTCCCTACAACCAACACTCTGATACCATCTGTAGCGACCCGACAAAATTGTAATTGACGGCGCCGTTAACTTAGGTCCCGTTACGTGGTCATAGTCCCTAAATGAGACGCGTTTGACCAAAATTATGTCGCATTCATTTGAAACGTGCATGACTTGCAAAGTTTTAAGTAAACCAAACGGTTCGACAACATGTAAAAGTTTACAATAGTTATAAAGTATAAATGAAATAACTTGCGATATAATAAGTTGAAAATTACGGTTGCTATAAATAGCGTAAGTATGTAAACAATATGCTTAAATCCAAAGGTGCTATCACTAGCGTATGCATGTATGCTTGACTCCAAGCAAGTAATCAAAGTGTGCGGAAGCATGTATCAAGTATCCAAGTATGAACCTGAGAAACATATAGAAAACTGTCAACGAAAAACGTTGGTGAAATCATAGGTGTATTTGTAAATGTTGTTTTTGAACCACAAGATTTTGTATTTCCATAACGTTGATTATCTAAATCGTTTGCATTCCAAAATATGTTCGCGAGCACCCAATTATCAAGACTTAACTGTTTTGCACCCTGTTACGTAGTGTTAGAACATACACTAAACCCGAAAATATATTTCATCCGCCGACGGTAGCGAACAGTCCGAATGAGGCTCGTCAAGCCCATGTGATCACGTAATATAAGTTCTCGCTTACACCCTGCAAGTATAACTAATGATAATTGAATTGAGACTTTTTGTTCTAACTCGCTGTAGAATGTTTGTTTTCGTACTTGTGTTCAAAACATAAAAGTATGATACGTATATGTTTCTCATCCCATAGTTTAAAGAGTAAAAGTTGTTGAAAAGGTGGGACTATGATCTCACCTCGAGTGCACGAGTATAAATGTACTTCACAAAGTAAACGTGTGCATGAAAGTTGCTTAGTCTTAACCTAAACAAGTAAGTTGTATCAATTAACCGGTTACGACATAAGGTCGGCGAAATGTGTTCAATTAGTCCTATGGCTCGTTACGACTCGATTACGTAGCATGTGAATCACGTTATCAAGTTTCATGCAAGAATCAAGTATAAAATAAGATTAGAACGATTGCATAAGTGTTTGGTTAAGTTTGAATAAAAGTCAAACTTTAGTCAAAGTCAACAAAAAAGTCAACGTTTTCGGGTCGGGTCTCGGACAATTTTTCTAAGCTTAGAAGTCATATATAAGCATGTTGGCCAAGTTTCATGTCAATCGGAGTTGCGTAGCATAGGTAGAATTTTACGAAAATTGGAAATTTTGGACAGCCCACTTTCCACGCTTTAAGCCGCGTCGTGTGTAACGACCCTGGTTTTACCAACGTTATTTATTAATAATTATTATTATTAATACGCTTGATTAAACGAATGTATGTTATTACATTTACATGTTGCCTTAATTGCCCGTACTTGACTTTTTATGGCCCGGAACGTCTCTGCGACACACGAAACTTCACGAATAATATTTTTAAATATTATTTGCATTCATGATTAAGTTTTATTAATCATTTTAATTAACTAAAGCTATTAGTTAGTTACTTGGGCTTAAGATGGACTTTTATTGGATTACTTGCTAACTACTTGCAACTTGGGCCTTTTAAGTGTTAATGGACTAGTGTAAGCCCACCCTACTTATATTATGGATTAACTAGCCCATGTTAGCACTTGTAAGTATTAGTTTGTAGGTTAACTAGTTAGTTTGTTCTTTTGGAATCTAGTTGACTTGCTATCCCCATGCATGGCCCTTCATTAACCACCTTTTGAAGCTTTAACACCTTAGTAACCACAAAACAAACCTCTTCCCCCTATTTTGCTGCAGCTGGCCGAAAATTGGAGGCCTTTAGAGAGGTCTTATGCTTTCATTTATTCATTACTTCATTCCTTGTATCTCTCATTCAAACACACATACACTTTACTTGCAATTTTCTTCTCTCTTTTCCTCTCAAGTTCTTTGTTCTTGTAAGTAATCTTGAAGACTTTTTCTTTTCTTCTTTTCTTCTTAAAACTGAATTTATACAACCCTTAAACATCATCATCAATTGTTGTTTGTTTACTTGTTCTTACTTAATGTTTGAATACATGTAGTTACTAGTTATATGTTACTTACTTTCTAACTTTCAAGAACAAACTTACTAGTTTGATTTCTTCATCTTTATCTTGTTATAACAAGAACATTCAAGAACATAATCTATCTAGTTATGTTCTACATATTTTGTTTCAAAAGATTTAAAGTCTATAATCTTTATAATTGTTACTTGTGTTCTTGTTTGTTGTATGTTACTAGAATACCACCTTCATGGTTGGTTTAGGTTTATCATTCATTTTTTTTAATTATTTCTTATTGTTAGTTGCTTACTACACATTTGAACAAGGACATGAAACCAACAAGAGCTTACACTTTGGTGCAAGTATCATGGATCCAACACTTGGTTGTGATCTTTCTTAGTGTTCATGAACTTGTTCATAAACTTACATGTAACCTTGGTTCATCAAACACTTACAACACTTGCACTTGAGTTATGATGGACAAACCTTGGTCAAAATGATGTTAACACATCAACGAGTTGTACACTTGAAGCTATACGCATCAAGGATGAGAACCATGATGAGCATCAAGCACCAAGACACCGGAACTCACCTAAAACCCACTGTTTCTGTCCAAATGTTTCTGACCTACTGCTTCTGGAACAGACCTGTAGACCTGGGCTGTTCTAACCTTGATTTTCAGATAGAACTTTTCGAGTAGATAACTTTTCATATAGGACTCGTCTTAATCCGAGTTACGGTTTAGGATTTACGGCCCTCCGATCGTTACCATGTCCTTTAACGTTGTGCAGAAATTTCTGACCTACTCGCACTTAGACCGTCACCACGGTCAAACCAAGACGAGTTTGCTTCTGTAAATTTTACCACACTTAAGGGACTCATAGACGGAGCCATGACCACTGGTCTCACCTTAATTCAGTAAGGGTAGAGGCCGTGGTGACTGACCGAAGTCAGCCTTTGTTTTAAACGACTTTCATAAACGAGTCTTACTTGTTACCTTTTGTTTAATGATGATTGATGATGACCCTTATGACCTTAATTACGTACTTGTAAACCTTTTGAGACGACTTATTGACTTAGTGCTATTTGACTTAGGTTGAGGACGTTTGGACCGTTACTTGCACACCACTTTCCGACTACTACCTTACCATTACTACTAATCATTGTGAGTTATAGCATTCCCTTTTTACTTTAACTTATTTTGGGAACTGAGAATACATGCGGATTTTATGTTTTACATACTAGGCACGAGTACTTAAACTTTATATATGTGTGGGTTATATAACGGCAGAAACATTCCCTTTAGCTCGGTAACGTTTAATCATTGGTTTTTGAACCGTGAACGCGAATCTTAGATATGGATCCATAGGGTTTGACATCCCCACTCGGGCTAGTAGCGCTAGCATTTAACGAGTGTTTAATACTTCGAGGTTATACGCACTTGCCAAGTGCACTTTAAGGGGGTACATTAAACGTTAAGTTAGTTACCGGGTGCCCACGGTTAAGCATATACTTTTACATACTTTTGAAACGCTCGTTGTAGCACTGAAATCTCGTGGCCTACTTACATTACTGTTATACTTAAACTATAGCTCACCAACCTTTGTGTTGACCTTTTTAAGCATGTATTTTCTCAGGTGTTTGAAGTCGCTTCCGCTATCTTACTAGTCGTGCTGTAGAACCCGCTGCCTAGAGTTGTTATCGCATGACTACTTATGTTGCATTCAAACTTTTTACTTATGAACTTATGTTATGTAATGACCATTATGGTCACGTACACTTATTTAATGCTTCTACTTAGCGAAGCATACTTTTGATTTGTAAAACAATTGACGTATGTTATGACGTCACTTTTATTTATGAATGTAAACTCTGTTTTGAAAACGCATATAGTACTTAACCTTGTAATGATCCTGTTGATGATGGTCCGTACATGATGATTTAGTACGGGGCGTCACATTTGGTATCAGAGCATTGGTTGTAGGGAATTAGGATGCATTAGTGAGTCTAAGACCGACCCGAGTAGGATTCACTAATAGGGCTAATCTACAACTTGTTAGTTTACTTGTTTCCGCTGAACTTACTGCATGCTGCTGCTTACTGTTACTGCTATATGCCGTATGCTACTACGTGATTTCACTACTGCATGCTAATACTTACTTTCGATTGCATGCTAGTTTCGTACGATTACTGATATTGCCATGCTACTTATTGTTATACATGATTTAAACTGTTGGCCTATTATTTGCTTGCTTTATGACATACTGACATGGAAAATTTATTTTTCCTTGTTCAGATGTCGGACGTTCCACCTACTGACATCCCGAGCGGCTCAGGCCCCGTTGTTCCTCCCACTGCTGCACCTGTTGCTGCTGCTGCTGCTGACATTCCGGCCCCGACACCCACTGGCGACCCCGGCGCCTCTAGTTCTGGAGCTAGCTCTAGTGTGCCTATCCCGGCGTCTTCTTCCAGACCCCTGAGGCAACTGGCTCGCATTGGTGGCATGGAGATCCCCGCGGAGTTCGGGGAAGGACCCTTCCGTAATCACTTTCGCACACCTTGCCGACGCACTGCCGACGGCCGCTTAGCCGTGATCACGCCAGGCCGACACCGACAGATGTTGGCCGCTTTCGGATATGTTGAGCCACCCGCACCACCACCGCATGATTCAGACGACGGTTCTTCCACCAATGCTTCTTCAGACGACACCTCATCTGACGACTCCAGTGATGAGGAGGATCCCGCTGACCGACCGATTCAGGCACCTTCTACCCCGCCGAAGAAGCGGTATCGCTTCGCTGGCATAATTCCTGGTCGTACTGTCACTGACGCTTATGGTCGGCGTCGTAGGATCACTGCTCGCAAACGGCTGGTGCCGTACCCCGCCGATCCACTGATATTACCGTCTCCACCCAGAGCCGGACCATCCACTTCAGCACCACCGGCTCCACCTGCACCGCCAGCACCACCTGCCCCACCATCTTCCTCTAATGAGGAAATGAGGCGGGAGATTGAGATTCTCCAGACTCGAGTCACTGAGCTCGAGGAGCAGATGACTCATGTTTTGGACATCTTGTACCCACCATCGCCGTAGGACTTTGTACTAGATTCTGTATTGTAATCTCTTTTGTAATTTCATATTTCACTTATGTAATGTACGAACTTATTGTAATGTATGAACTTATTATCATTAATGAATGGAATTTGTGTTGCTTACTTCTTGCGCAAGTGTTCTATTTACGTTATCATCTCATGGTTTTGTGGTACCTATATCTGCTTGCGTTATTTAATCAACATGTGTTGTGCTGTTTTCATGTTGGTTGTTATATAATGTACTATTATTATTTGCATAATGGATTTTGACTTGAGTCAAAATGTTTGTATAGAACATCATGGCCAACGGAAGAACCACACCAACCGCCGCCCAGATTGAGGACATGATTAACGAACGTGTCGCTGCTGCACTAGCTGAAAGACAACCCCAAGTTCCACCACCACCGCCTGTCAATCCACCTGTCGTTCGAGATGGGTGTACTTACAAAGAATTCCAAAACTGCAAGCCACACTACTTCAGTGGCACTGAAGGACCCGTCGGTCTCACCAGATGGTTCGAAAAGTTGGAATCGGTATTCAGGGTTAGCAATTGTTCTGAGGCTAACAAAACGAAATTTGCATCTTGCACGCTGTCTGATGGCGCGCTCACATGGTGGAATACCATGGCCCAAGCGAAAGGAATTGATGAGGCGTATGCTACGCCTTGGGAAGAATTTAAATGTGCTATGATCGAGGAATACTGTCCGAGAACCGAGATTCAAAAGATGGAAATCGAATTTATGCAATTGAAGACCGTAGGGAACGACCTTAACAGCTACAACCGTAGGTTTTTGGAATTGGCTCTTATGTGTCCAACCATGGTCACCCCCGAATTTAAGCGTTTGGAGAAATACTTCTCGGGACTTCCTAAGTCCATCAAGGGTAATGTTACCTCATCCAAGCCACCAAGTGTTCCCGAAGCAATGCGCATGGCGCATACTCTCTTGAATCAAATCATCCTTGACGAGCCGGAGAAGGCTAAGTTTGAAACTGTTAGTGGTGAAAAGAGGAAATGGGACAACAACCACAACAGCAACAGGGGTAGGAACTCTGATCAAAACCCGGCAAAACGACATGAAGGGTTCAGGCAAAACAACAACATGCACAACAACAACACCAACCCCAACAACAACAACCGCACCAATCCGAACTACAAAGGAACCCTACCACAATGCAATAGGTGCTACAAGCACCACACTGGGTATTGCAATGTTATCTGTGAGAAGTGCCAACGATCTGGACATGTTGGCAAGGATTGCAAGGTTACCACTTTGAATGTGAAGCCAAACCACAACAACAATGGGCCTAAGAAGTGTTATGAATGTGGAAAGACGGGCCATTTCAGAAACGAGTGTCCTAACAAGCGTAAGGATGGCGGACCACCACGTGCTAGAGCCTTCAATGTTAATGCAAGAGATGCACGCGACAACCCCGACTTGGTAACAGGTATATTTAAAATCAACAATCTTTTAGCTTCTGTCCTATTCGATACTGGTGCCGATAGGAGCTATGTGTGTAGACATTTTAGTGATAAGTTAGATTGGTCGTTAGTTCCTTTGAAGGAAAGTATGCTTGTCGAGGTCGCCAATGGAAAACTTGAAAAGGTTGACCATATTAGTCGTGGAGCTATTATCAACATAGCTGGTGCAGATTTCGAAATTGATTTGATACCTATCAAACTGGGAAGTTTTGACGCAATCGTCGGTATGGATTGGTTGAGCAAGATAAAGGCCGATGTTATCTGTGGAGATAAAGCACTTCGCATACCACAAGGAGATGGTGAACCACTGGTTATCTATGGAGAGAGATGTACCTCGAAGTTGAATCTCATTAGTTGCGTGAAAGCGCAAAAGATTATGAAGAAGGGACGCTTTGCTGTCCTAGCACATGTGAAAGCGGTAGAAAATGAGGTGAAGAACGTGAACGATGTGCGTATTGTGAACGAGTTTTCCGATGTCTTTCCCGAAGAATTGCCTGGATTACCGCCGCAGAGAGCAGTAGAGTTTCAGATTGACTTAGTGCCAGGAGCTGCACCTGTAGCTCGCGCACCTTATAGACTCGCACCTTCCGAGATGCAAGAATTACAGAGTCAACTACAAGAGCTATTAGATCGAGGGTTTATCCAACCAAGCTTCTCGCCTTGGGGCGCACCTGTGTTGTTTGTAAAGAAGAAGGATGGATCCTTCCGTATGTGTATCGACTACCGTGAACTCAACAAATTGACTATCAAGAATCGATATCCTCTCCCACGAATTGATGATCTTTTTGATCAACTACAAGGATCGAGCGTTTATTCAAAGATCGATTTGCGATCCGGATATCACCAGCTGAGGGTGAAGGAATGTGACGTGATGAAAACTGCATTCAGGACCCGTTATGGTCATTATGAGTTCCTCGTGATGCCATTCGGTTTGACAAATGCACCTGCCGTGTTCATGGATCTCATGAATCGTGTCTGCAAGCCTTACTTGGATAAGTTTGTTATCGTCTTCATAGATGATATCCTCATCTACTCTAAGAGCGAAGAAGAACATGAGCAACACCTTCGGCTAGTGCTTGAACTCTTAAGACAAGAGCAACTTTACGCCAAATTCTCCAAGTGCGAATTTTGGTTGAAGGAAGTACAGTTTTTGGGTCATGTTGTGAGCGACCAGGGTATCAAAGTGGATCCCGCCAAGATTGAAGCCATCAGCAAGTGGGAGACCCCCACTACTCCAACACATATTCGCCAATTTCTAGGTCTCGCCGGTTATTATCGAAGGTTTATCGAAGGATTTTCTCTGATTGCGCGTCCTTTGACCGCACTGACTCACAAGGGCAAGAAGTTCATTTGGGAACCCGCACACGAATCAGCATTCCAAACTTTGAAGAAGAAGTTAACCTCTGCACCTATCCTATCACTCCCTGAAGGCAGTGATGACTTTGTTGTTTATTGCGATGCATCGAAGAGTGGTTTTGGTTGTGTACTGATGCAACGATCAAAGGTTATTGCCTATGCCTCCCGCCAATTGAAGATTCACGAGCGGAACTACACTACACATGATCTTGAACTTGGAGCCGTTGTCTTTGCGCTCAAATTGTGGAGACATTATCTGTATGGAACTAAGAGCACTATCTTCACCGATCACAAGAGTCTCCAGCACATCTTCGATCAGAAGCAATTGAATATGAGACAGCGTCGATGGATCGAGACGCTCAACGACTACGATTGTGAACTCCGTTATCACCCTGGCAAGGCCAATGTTGTAGCTGACGCTTTAAGCCGAAAGGAGAGGACGGCACCTCTCCGTGTTAGGGCTCTGAACATCACCATCCATTCGAACCTCAACAACCAGATCAGAGTAGCCCAAGTTGAGGCTCTCAAGGAGGAGAACATATCTCACGAGCATTTGAACATACTTGTCTCTCGATTCGAGGTTAGAGAGTCTGGACTCCGATGTTATGCCGGAAGAATTTGGGTACCTTACTATGGAGATCTACGAAGCCTGATACTTGATGAAGCACACAAATCGAGATATTCGATTCACCCCGGTGCAGGTAAGATGTACCACGACCTTAAAGAACAGTATTGGTGGCCGAATCTTAAGAAGGACGTTGCGACTTATGTTGGTAAGTGTTTGACTTGCTCGAAGGTTAAAGCCGAGCATCAGAGACCTTCTGGGTTACTTCAACAGCCGGAAATCCCACAATGGAAGTGGGAAAGGATCACAATGGATTTCATTACTAAGCTGCCAAAGACGGTGGGCGGATGCGATACTATTTGGGTTATTGTTGACCGCCTCACCAAATCTGCACACTTCCTAGCGATGAAGGAAACTGATACAATGGAAAGACTTGCTCAGCTGTACATCAAAGAGGTTGTATCTCGTCATGGTGTACCTTTATCAATCATCTCCGATCGCGATCCCCGTTTTGCTTCCAGATTTTGGCGTTCTTTGCAAGAAGCCATGGGAACTCGTCTTGACATGAGTACTGCTTATCATCCTCAGACTGACGGGCAAAGTGAACGAACGATTCAGACCTTGGAGGACATGCTGCGTGCATGTGTCATTGATTTTGGAAAGGCCTGGGAAAGGCATTTGCCACTCGCCGAATTCTCGTACAATAACAGTTATCACTCAAGCATTAATGCTGCACCTTTTGAAGCATTGTATGGTCGTAAGTGCCGATCTCCTATTTGTTGGGCCGAAGTAGGCGAAAAGCAAATCACCGGACCCGAGGTAGTTCACGAAACCACGGAGAAGATCGCTCAGATCCAAGCTAGACTTAAGACTGCCCGTGATCGCCAAAAGAGCTATGCCGATCTTAAACGGAAAGACTTTGAATTTAATGTTGGTGATCGTGTAATGTTGAAGGTTGCACCTTGGAAAGGTGTGATCCGTTTTGGAAAACGTGGAAAGTTGAACCCACGATACATTGGTCCTTTCGAGATCTTGGAACGTGTTGGACCAGTTGCATACCGTTTGGATCTACCGGCACAATTGAGCTCAGTTCATCCTACCTTCCATGTGTCAAACTTGAAGAAGTGTCTTGCTGCACCCGAACTCATCATACCTTTGGAAGAACTTACTATTGATGACAAACTCCACTTTGTGGAGGAACCTGTTGAGATTATGGATCGTGAGATCAAAACTTTGAAACGCAACAAGATTCCGATTGTACGAGTACGATGGAATGCCAAACGAGGACCTGAGTTTACTTGGGAACGAGAGGATCAAATGATGCGAAAGTATCCTCACCTTTTCCCGACTCCTCCATCTACCTCAGCTTAAATTTCGGGACGAAATTTTCTTTAACAGGTGGGTAATGTAACGACCCTGGTTTTACCAACGTTATTTATTAATAATTATTATTATTAATACGCTTGATTAAACGAATGTATGTTATTACATTTACATGTTGCCTTAATTGCCCGTACTTGACTTTTTATGGCCCGGAACGTCTCTGCGACACACGAAACTTCACGAATAATATTTTTAAATATTATTTGCATTCATGATTAAGTTTTATTAATCATTTTAATTAACTAAAGCTATTAGTTAGTTACTTGGGCTTAAGATGGACTTTTATTGGATTACTTGCTAACTACTTGCAACTTGGGCCTTTTAAGTGTTAATGGACTAGTGTAAGCCCACCCTACTTATATTATGGATTAACTAGCCCATGTTAGCACTTGTAAGTATTAGTTTGTAGGTTAACTAGTTAGTTTGTTCTTTTGGAATCTAGTTGACTTGCTATCCCCATGCATGGCCCTTCATTAACCACCTTTTGAAGCTTTAACACCTTAGTAACCACAAAACAAACCTCTTCCCCCTATTTTGCTGCAGCTGGCCGAAAATTGGAGGCCTTTAGAGAGGTCTTATGCTTTCATTTATTCATTACTTCATTCCTTGTATCTCTCATTCAAACACACATACACTTTACTTGCAATTTTCTTCTCTCTTTTCCTCTCAAGTTCTTTGTTCTTGTAAGTAATCTTGAAGACTTTTTCTTTTCTTCTTTTCTTCTTAAAACTGAATTTATACAACCCTTAAACATCATCATCAATTGTTGTTTGTTTACTTGTTCTTACTTAATGTTTGAATACATGTAGTTACTAGTTATATGTTACTTACTTTCTAACTTTCAAGAACAAACTTACTAGTTTGATTTCTTCATCTTTATCTTGTTATAACAAGAACATTCAAGAACATAATCTATCTAGTTATGTTCTACATATTTTGTTTCAAAAGATTTAAAGTCTATAATCTTTATAATTGTTACTTGTGTTCTTGTTTGTTGTATGTTACTAGAATACCACCTTCATGGTTGGTTTAGGTTTATCATTCATTTTTTTTAATTATTTCTTATTGTTAGTTGCTTACTACACATTTGAACAAGGACATGAAACCAACAAGAGCTTACACTTTGGTGCAAGTATCATGGATCCAACACTTGGTTGTGATCTTTCTTAGTGTTCATGAACTTGTTCATAAACTTACATGTAACCTTGGTTCATCAAACACTTACAACACTTGCACTTGAGTTATGATGGACAAACCTTGGTCAAAATGATGTTAACACATCAACGAGTTGTACACTTGAAGCTATACGCATCAAGGATGAGAACCATGATGAGCATCAAGCACCAAGACACCGGAACTCACCTAAAACCCACTGTTTCTGTCCAAATGTTTCTGACCTACTGCTTCTGGAACAGACCTGTAGACCTGGGCTGTTCTAACCTTGATTTTCAGATAGAACTTTTCGAGTAGATAACTTTTCATATAGGACTCGTCTTAATCCGAGTTACGGTTTAGGATTTACGGCCCTCCGATCGTTACCATGTCCTTTAACGTTGTGCAGAAATTTCTGACCTACTCGCACTTAGACCGTCACCACGGTCAAACCAAGACGAGTTTGCTTCTGTAAATTTTACCACACTTAAGGGACTCATAGACGGAGCCATGACCACTGGTCTCACCTTAATTCAGTAAGGGTAGAGGCCGTGGTGACTGACCGAAGTCAGCCTTTGTTTTAAACGACTTTCATAAACGAGTCTTACTTGTTACCTTTTGTTTAATGATGATTGATGATGACCCTTATGACCTTAATTACGTACTTGTAAACCTTTTGAGACGACTTATTGACTTAGTGCTATTTGACTTAGGTTGAGGACGTTTGGACCGTTACTTGCACACCACTTTCCGACTACTACCTTACCATTACTACTAATCATTGTGAGTTATAGCATTCCCTTTTTACTTTAACTTATTTTGGGAACTGAGAATACATGCGGATTTTATGTTTTACATACTAGGCACGAGTACTTAAACTTTATATATGTGTGGGTTATATAACGGCAGAAACATTCCCTTTAGCTCGGTAACGTTTAATCATTGGTTTTTGAACCGTGAACGCGAATCTTAGATATGGATCCATAGGGTTTGACATCCCCACTCGGGCTAGTAGCGCTAGCATTTAACGAGTGTTTAATACTTCGAGGTTATACGCACTTGCCAAGTGCACTTTAAGGGGGTACATTAAACGTTAAGTTAGTTACCGGGTGCCCACGGTTAAGCATATACTTTTACATACTTTTGAAACGCTCGTTGTAGCACTGAAATCTCGTGGCCTACTTACATTACTGTTATACTTAAACTATAGCTCACCAACCTTTGTGTTGACCTTTTTAAGCATGTATTTTCTCAGGTGTTTGAAGTCGCTTCCGCTATCTTACTAGTCGTGCTGTAGAACCCGCTGCCTAGAGTTGTTATCGCATGACTACTTATGTTGCATTCAAACTTTTTACTTATGAACTTATGTTATGTAATGACCATTATGGTCACGTACACTTATTTAATGCTTCTACTTAGCGAAGCATACTTTTGATTTGTAAAACAATTGACGTATGTTATGACGTCACTTTTATTTATGAATGTAAACTCTGTTTTGAAAACGCATATAGTACTTAACCTTGTAATGATCCTGTTGATGATGGTCCGTACATGATGATTTAGTACGGGGCGTCACATCGTGGCTAGAGGAGCCTCGCCGCGGCTTAACACTTGAAAAAATACCTCTGCAGTTTTAAGTGTAGGCTCGAACCAAACTTCAAACAAACATAATTTATGAACCGTAAACATTCAAAACGCGTATATTATATCGTTGGAAAGGTAATTTAACGAGGAATACAACTAAATACATATCATCAATCAAATTCATCATTTAAAATAACAAAAACCTCGTCGAATGATCGTTAAGTGTTCAAAATCAAAGTTTCAAGTTCATAAAATGCATTTCAAGATTCGGGAATCCAATTTACACATATGATATGCCGTTTCGAGGGTAATTAAACATACAATACAACTAAACACTCACTAACAACATTTTATAGCATTCAATGTATCAAAAGTTCTTTTCAAAGTTCATCAAACCCTAACCAAAAATCATGAATTCAATCATTTTGTAAATGAAGATTTTCTAAATCAACCTACACATCAAAATGAAGCTAATGATGCTACTAACACATTTAATACATGAACTTTAACATTTAAACAATTTTAAATCATCCAAAATTCAAGATTAAGCACACCCATTTCAAGTTTTCATGCTAGTTACTCAAAACAACAAATCGAGCAAACTAAACACATATTCATGTTAGACTTGAGCCATAGACACTAATTAACCCCATTTCAAGTCAAAAACACTAAGAACATGAAATCTAGAGTTCTTAAAAACTTTACCCCAAATAGTGAAATTGGTACCAAAATGTAGAGGATGAAGAGAGGATTCCATAAGTACGATTTGTTTTGATGTTAGCTTCTTGATTCGGATTTAGATGATGAACTAGTTACCTCTTTCCTCACTTGACAACATTAGTCCCTTGAGTTTGGATGCGAGTACGTGAATTAACCAAACGAATTATTTTAAAATGCGAGAGTAAACGGGAGATGTTAAAATCAATTAACGGAAATATTAAGAACGTTAGTTAACGAAAGATACGAATTTAGAATACGAAAGATATTATCTAAAAAAAGACGGGCATTAAAATAATTTAACGGAAAAATACAGGATGTTACAAGATGATGATTCATAGACTTTATAATCATCATTTGTCATGTTACACGACTTTTACATTCTACTTAACCTCTGAACTTATCAAGAACATATATTCTTGATAGTTCTATCCTTAGTAATTCTGGTAAGTTGACAAATCAAATCGTGCTATTACCTTTCCTTCTGCTTTGTATATTATGATCATTCGAAACTCCATACCTACGAATTCTGGACCATTATTCGCTTGACTTGAAGTCTGGAAGGAAAAATAAGAGCATAGAGCTCCGACATATAAGGGAAAATATAAAGCCCGATAACAACACGGATATTACAAACAGTGTATATCAATGCGTATAGCAACATAAAGACACGGGAGAATTAAAAACACTATAACCCCAAGGTAATTGTAGAAGTAAACAGATTCCTCTGGGGGTAAATGAAAAAAAAGAATGACAGAAATGATAGTCAAAAAAATATCCAGGATAAGAACTGGATGGAGCATTTTCACAATCTTTGGAAGTATGAATCGAGAAAGAAAGTATAGAAGTGGTGAAGATAATGAAACAGAAGAAGCTAATTTATAGCAAAATTCCAGACACAGCAATCAAGGCAATTTTAATTTCCTTAATTACCGGAGAATCAAATCTTATACAGATTATAAAGATTTTCTTTAAAGCCCTTGAATTCCGGAAATCAACTTTAAGTACGTCAAAAGTTAAAACAAATCTTTATTTTCTTCATTTCATTTTTTTAAGATAGCTTCACTCATACTCTTCACGTAATCGAATTGTTTTATTACTCAATAGTGATAAAACTCTATTTTCCAACTCTTATCCGTCATGAAAACATACTTATTATCAACCATGACGATCTCTGTCAAATTTCGGGACGAAATTTCTTTAACGGGTAGGTACTATAACAACCCTCATATTTTCATTTTTGAATTGACTAATTTACCCCTAGGGTTGTTATCCATACTTAATATATGATTAAATTCGACGTTGATTAAATATTTTTTTTTGTCGACACGTTTTGTTAACTAAAGTTTATACTAATTATATAAAATAACTTTAGTTAATATTAATATTAATGTGTATTATATATAAAACTATATGTAACATAATTATTAATTAAATGATAAGTTATTCTAATCATTATTTATATTTTTAGCTTATAAAAAAATAAGATTTTTTTTATAAATCAAATAACGAGCCCATGAATTTTGACTAAATATTTTCAAAAACAAAAACTTATTAAAATCATTTTTAACATATTTTTATTTTTTGTCAAAATTGGCACCGTTATTTTTTTTACCAACCGTTTTTACCTATAAATACATGGCTCCTCGTTCATTTTTTCTTTTCAAAAACAAAAACTTAAGTTATTCTCTAAAAACCTTGAAGAAAATTTGAGGTACTTTCTATTTTTTTTTTAATATTGTCGATTATATTTATATTTATTGTATATTCTTTGTAAAATTTGAAATTAATTATGTTTATATGTTATAATTAGTATTATAAGTATTATAATGTATAAAAATAATTTTGATGATTTATGAAATATTATTTATAATTAAATACGAATTATGTAGTGTTTAAACGTAAAAACAATGTAAAATTTGTAATAAATACTTTTATCCAAAAATAAAATATATATAATTTTTCTGAGTTTATAAAACTTATATAGATCTGAAAAAATTATAAAAATAATTACTAGTGTCGAATTGATAATTATTATATAATTAAACTATATTATTATGTAATTCGAAGGTAAATTAAGAATAAAAATAAAATAATAAAAATAAAATAATAAAAATAATTTTTAGATATTTTTTTTATAAGGGTTATTAGACTGATAGAAACTTATAAAAATTATAAAAATAATTGTTTGGGTTTATTTAGTAATTATGGAGAATTAAACTTGTTTTGTGAGTAAATTAAGGGTAAAAACAAAAATAAATACAAAAATATAATAAAAACATTTTCTTAAATTTTTCTACTAATCTATATGATTAACTAAGACTATAAAAATTATGTATATAATTTTTACATATTTAATTAATTATTTAGATATTTTTGGATAATGTTTGATTAATAAAACACTATTATTTTTGAAGTAATTTAGGTATTTATTTAAAGGTAATTATATTTAGTATATATAAGATATACCAAGGTATAATAATTAAATATTAAATAATACTTAGGTTATATTATCAAATATATAATTATTAAGTACATTAATAAATCGTTATGTGCACACACCTATAACGTGAAGGTTATAATTAAAGATAACGTATATAGACTACAAACATCATCGCTATTTGTGGCCTAGGGTGATCCTTGTTACCATTATGGGATGCTTGTGGATCTCGAATGCCAAGACTTAGATTCTGGTCAAGAGATCCTGGGCCGCTCGGTAACAATAGATCATTCGAGTGACTTGCATGTTAGCAACGAAGTTTGGGCGAGAGTGTACAACATCTTTGTTAAGAATTATAACCCGAACTTCTTAAACTAGAAGCTTACTATAAGTAGAAGCTTTCCATAAATAGTAGGTTTCTAAATATAGAAACTTTTGAGAAATAGGAACTTTTCTCAAAAACCGTCACTGTTAATATAGTTGCTATATTAATAAACAAACTTTATGTCTGTTAGATATTAACTAATCAAAGATTATATCTCTAGGTTAAGATCTCCGATCAGTTACTCCGTTCATTCTTCTTTGCGTGAAATGACTTACTTGCTACTAAGGTGAACATCATAGCCCCACTTTTTACTGTTTCATAACTGTTTTTTTTATAACTTTTGGGGTGAGACACATGCTTGCTTTATAACTGTTTTACGCTTAGACACAAGTACTAAATTGTTAACTATGCTGTCATGCTTTAATTCATACTAAATCCCTACCGCAATATCGTTAATTGCTACGTTTAAATGCAAACTTAATTATTGTGAGTAGGCATATTGAGAGTAACGTCTCTAACCATTTGACCGCTGGTCTTTGGTTACATAAAAATGATTCCACGACACTGACAGTACAAGGTGTCACAGGGTAAACTTTGTTTAGTAGCGATATTACAAACTGCAGCAACACTTTTGGATTGATATTTCTATATCAATCAACTTTAAACTAAATCTTGTGATCTATAATTATTATCAAAATCATTGTTTATGATAAACCTATGAACTCACCAACCTTTTAGTTGACACTTTTAAGCATGTTTTGTCTCAGGTACTTATATATTATGCTTCCGCTGTAGAACTTTGATGTACTTAGAATTCAAGCCATGCACTGGGACCAGAGTTAACATCTGCGTCAATATCGATTTTGACGGTTTGTTACACCTTCCCCCAACTATATTGCCCTATTGGCAATGAACCTGAAGCACTTACCGGCGAACCCATTCGAAACACCCTTTTCACTCTCATTTCCTGAGTATCTCACCTTCATCCGCTCGTTTCGACCAACAATCATCCTGGAGTAATGGAAGAAGTCAATGAGCTTCACGCTCGAGTAATAAATTTGGAGAATATGGTGCAAAACTTACCAGCTTCAACAACACCACCGACATTAACAGTACCACCAACATCAACATCAGTACCACCAACAACCCAAGCTTCAATATCACACGTCTCAATATCACAATCCATACCTCGAACTTAATCATCGTTCTACGAATCGTTCTACATCATTTATCTTCGTTCTACATGACGATTATGTAATTTCTAATGTTTTAGAGATTATATATTCTAATTCTAACCGTAAATCGGATGAGATTAATATCATATTAATTCATCAAATCCATGATTACATTTGAAGAAAATATATATGTAAATATATTTTCATAAAGATTGTAATTAAAAATTCTTTTGTACAAACTGTTAATGGTGAAAATATTTTAACGGGTAGGTAATACCCGAGGAATATTTAGATTTCACCTTAATAAGTTACACTGTACATTCTTCAATTCAGATTCAGCAGTCATTGACAATACTGCTCAAATCCACATATATACGTATCCGTTCATCAAAGAACAACTATTTTCATTCAAATTCAATTTCATATTTGAATTTTAACCTATCAGAATCCCACATGTGGCATAATGAAGAAAACATTGGACAAAATAAAATTTGCTAGAAACAAACAAATTAACTATAAGAATTTTTTTTGTTAAGAATTCACGCTTACTGTTCCTAGCTAACTGCTCCTAGCTAACTGTTAATTCTTTATTATATTTTATTTATCCTAATTTATTTATCACAATTTTAATTCTCGCAATTTTATTTATCTTCATTTAATTTCTGTTATTTATTTTACGCACTTTAAATATCGTCGGATAAATCGGGACACGTATACAATGTTTTGACATATCATATTGACATCACCTATATATATTATTTTAAATAACCCATAAGACACTATATGCGGTAATGCTCGAGTTAGCATATAATGGGTCGAGGTTGATTCTAAAATAATATATATACCATGGATTGTGATCGAGTCTGAGACATGTATACAATGAGTCACGATATGTATTAATTAATTCGAATATTATATATTAAACTATATATGAATTATTGAACTACTAACTATGGACTACTAATTGTGGACTATTAACCTTGGACAATTAAAATGAATTAAAATATTGATTATAACATATGAACTAAACATTTCTTCAAGTTTGCCACTTGATTTCATCTTAAACCTCGTTTGTATCTTGACGATTACAATATGTGTTCAAACCCTTCATGATTCTTGAAACCCCTCAATTAAGAAACAATCGAACGGATGATCCAACCACACTTTATCTACAAAAAGAAGGACTTATGCATATAATCATGCACCTGGAAAACTCTCGGAAACTAAGTAAAAGTTTAACACGTATCCGTGTCAGATCCTTTGGCATTTATTACCAAAAATAACTTTTCAATCCCTTTTCAAAGTAGACAATTTTGTCACAGCTCCAACAAATCAACTTCAATTTTTCATTCGAATAAGTCTTATTATAATGATTACCCTTCATCATCGTTACCGGGGAACCTTTTATATCTCGCCACATTAGCAGTAAACTTACAGCAACTTCATTGATCTTTGACTTTCTGAAAAATCATTATATTCATTGAAACCCTATCATGTACTCATCGGCATCTTGTAATGGTAATTGTCATACTAAGAAGCTTCAATCATTATTCTCGAATCTCGTAGCGTTTCTACATCAACAGCTATATGTATACATATAATATTTATCTCTTAGAATTATGATCTTCCATTCTGAAATTCTGAAAAGTACCCAGTCTACGAATCAATACTATGAATGGTGAAAAACCTGAAAGAAGCAGCAAAAACTGTAAACGACCTTAACGGTCGAAATTTTGATGATAAAGAATAATGTGTTGGTAAAGGTCAGAAAAAGAGAAGGTTTGGAACTGGAAAACGGATTAAGCAAACCATGAAGGAGGCTGTGGAAAAATCACCAGGATTAAATCGGTACTTAATGAATCCAGATGATTCTGTATCTGATGAACTCTTTAGCGAATACCTTGCTTCTACTTATTCTAAATCCTTGCGGACAAATTTCTTCATCATCTTCTGATTTTAAATATTTTAAATTCTAAGATATCATCGTATCTTTCGTTATAAATATCTTCGATTTTTCTGAAGATACCTTCATAAGTATCTTTGTCCGAAATTATCTATCTCCTCGTGCTATCTATGTTACATCATAAAAGAAACTGTTTTAGTTTATGTCCTTCTATAAAATTTGAGTTTAAATTATGAATGATTTCTGGAGAAGTGTTGGGAGTTGAAGCATGAGTTAGTATAATATAATGATGCCCGGCCAACGTGATTATATTACAGTAAGTCATGCTGAATTTCTAATGGAACGTGATGATTTACAGACTTTACCCTCATCATGTGCCATATTACACGACTCTTTCATTCTACTTAACCTTTAAACGTATTAAAGAAATATTTTCTTGATATTTCTATTTTTCCTTGATTCCAGCAATTTGCTAATTTAATCATGCTATTACGTTTCCTTTCTCTTTAGAAGATTTTCTTTAAATTCCTTGAATTCCGGAATTCAACAGTGACTACGTCAAAAGTTAAGACGAACCTCTATTTACTTCATTTCACTCTTTTGTGACAGCTTCACTCGTACGCTTCACATAATCGAATCGTTTTATCTATATTAATCAATAATGATAAAACTCTATTTATCAACACATACTCGTCATGAAAACATTTTTATTGTTAGCCATGACGACCTCACTCAAATTTCGGGACGAAATTTCTTTAACGGGTAGGTACTGTGATGATCCGAAAAAATTTCGACTAATTTTAAACCAAACTCTCGATACGATTTATTATTTTTGACACAATAAGAAAAATCTGTAAGGTTAAGTCTCAAAAATTTTGAACTGTTTCATATATTCATTTGACTTTCGATTATTTCCGACAATTCACGAACCACTATCTGTAAATAAATAAATAAATAAATATATATATTAATTCGAAATAGAAACTTATATGATTTAATTCATTTGTGTAAATAAAATAATATATGATATTAATACAAATCTATATATATATATATGAAAAGTATATTATATATATATATATATATATATATATATATATATATATATATATATATATATATATATATATATATATATATATATGTATATATATATATATATATATGATTTAGAATTTATTTAATAAAAGTTCGTAGCACACATTTGTCATCTTGCTAGTTATTAATCAAGTTAAAAATGAACTTATGTGATTTTAAAATAAACGGTGATCCGAAAATGAGTTATATAAATTTTAGGCTTATTAGAAATATATTTAGAAGCTAATTAATAAATTTCAACACTTTTCATATTTTACCTAGGAATCGAGCGCGAACAGTGATATAAATTTTATTTAGTAGTTAATAATCAAATTTTATAACATAATGAATAAGATAAATAAATATAATTATTGTAAAAATTTAAGAATTTTTCGAACACTTTTAATCATCACTAATTTACAACGGAGTACGAAATACTATTTCGAATAAAACTGTCGGTAGAATAGGAGATAGATATTTTATCCCTTCATTTTCCTGCACGTTTAAGCACATTTGTATAATTATTATTATTATTATTATATTATTTTTATTAAATTATTGTACTGAGTTTCTTACACGTCAAATTATGGAATCTGAATTAAACATATATATTACTGTGGCAAATGGAGTGATTGAATTACCGTCTCCTTTACTTATTAACATGTGATGTGATTTCTATTATGGATTCTAAATATCCTCTCTATATTAATACGCACTCACATACATGTTACAGGGAAAAAAACTGAACAACACTCTCAAACCATTTCATGATTCTGCTTCTATTTCCATCACTCACCACTTTGACACTACCATACAACCACCCTTGTAAACACCACCACCATAGATACCTTCACCACTACACCATCCTTATTTTCTATTTTCGCGAGACATCAAGCCACCACCGGCTACACTTGAACCTTCAGTCACCATCGAACCTCTTCAACCGTCATAGACACCGTCGACATACAAGGCCACCTACAATCTTCATCACCACCACGTACGTTTTTTCTTTTAACATTTGAAGAACCCACTACTACTTGTTTTACCACTTGAAAACATATACATGGTTAACCACAACGGTAATTCTGTTCTATTTCAACGAAGATAAAACCCATCAACTCTCATCAACAACTACTTAATATTACTGCTAACCCGCTATTTGCAGCTCAAAACCCACCCAAACCATCATGAATTGTTACTACTATTATTGAACCGAGCACACTTCAACACCCACTTCCTGTCACAGCTACTACGACTATTTCTGTTTCGAACCAAAAATCACAAACCCTCGGCCCTATCTTAAACTGCTACGTTGTTATCTGATTCCTGTTTTCTGATCTATTCGAACCCAAGACTGCTATCCATCTGTTTCTGTTGACAACCAAAACCAAGAAACACCATCTTTTCATCACCATAAAAAAATATTACACGCTGCTGTATGCTTTCCTATTCAATCGAACACCAAGGACCACCATCATATACTGTCACAGCTATTTTGCGATTTTTATGGCTATTACGATTATACGAAGTGAGGGAGAAAGGAGATTGAAAGTGATAAGAAGATTATAATAATAATATGTGGACAATTTGAGGACATATTAGCCGACAATTTGGGTAAGCAATTGCAATTATTTAACGTTATGATGCAACTACTTTAATATATATGTTTCATTTTAAAAACCCCACTAAGGAACTGATACTATATTAATGAGTATCTGTTTTACATTAGGCCATCGAATATCTATTTTAACATATTGGGTCGTTCACTTAATTGGTTGGGCCGATGTCCACTTTATTTTTTTGGGGCCGAATGGTAGGATAATGATGGGAATGACAGCGTACGTGAATGACAAATATTGATGGGTTAGTGATGATGATTCGAAAAAAATTGATGAATGATGAATTGATCTGTTGCTGCTATTAATTTATTTCTTATCTACTTCCTAGAACAGCTGCACTGTTTCTGTTTCCCTGTACATCGAATAAAAGATGATGTTGATATAAACTTAACAGGCTGCTATCGTGTTATTGCCATTAGACTGATAAATGGGCTTCAGTTTCTAAGTGGGCTGCTAGGCTTCGGATCTCTAATTGGGCCATTAGCCTTTAATCAGACAAGTAACGTATTTATCTTAATAGGCCAGACTTGGGTTATGATAAAAAGGCTAGTGACAAATCATTAGGTGTTTAATAGGATAAATAACATGGTTTGTGATTTTATGATGATACGTATAGATTAAAGTGATGCTGAATAAGTGATGATATTAATTAGGAACGTAAATGATAATCGTGAATGATGATATATAATGATAAGATGATGATAATGATAGAATGATTAAGATGCTGATGTTAGTTGATGAAGATAACATGATGATGATGATGATGCGGGTGATGATGAAGATGAAGTTATGACAGTTTCATTCGGGTTATAAATTCAAACGTGAGAAATAATAGATGAATGTAATGAACCGTTCATTGGTTGGACAATTTGCTTGTTAAGCGAGAGGTCACGGGTTCGAACCTAGGCTGGTGCATTTATCCATTTTTTTTAAGATAGCTGCACAAGTGGGTCAAGTCAGATTGGGCTTGTTAATTGGGCCGAGATCCTTTTCCTAATTCTGTTGGGCCGAATAATAAAGAGTGATGGGTTATATAAATATAAATCCGAGTTTAATTAGAAAAGCGAGGTTAGCGGAATGGTTAAGGATGTTATCGGGTTAGCGGGACGTCGCGGGTTCAAACCCGGACTTGCGAATTTTTTTTAGAACTACTCCTTTGAGGTAGTTACTTATCTATTCATTTATTAATATTATCATCTTATTATTATTATCATTATTATTATCATTATTATTATTATTATTATAATTATTATTTTAACAAACAAAAGATACGTATGTAAAAATATATTTTACTACCTATATCATGACTATATTAATATTACATGCTATTTTCTTTAAAATGTTATTATCTATAATTATCTAACATTAATTAATTTACATAGCATATATAAATATATTTTTGGGTATATATAATCATATAAGTAAATATTAACTTTAAAACATTATATAATATTTGTAATAAATCATATACATTAAAATACTTTAATAAGAATTTAATATATAATATATATAAAATAGTTACAATTATCTATTTATTAACATGACATAAAAAAATTATTAAAGTATTAATATATAAACTTGTTTGATTGTGATTAAGTGTTTTAATATATATATATAACTGATATAGGTTCGTGAATCCGAGGCCAACCCTGCATTGTTCAGTATCGTCGTATGCATATTTTTACTACCAAATATCGTATCGTGAGTTCATTTGCTCCCTTTTACTCTTTACATTTTTGGGACTGAGAATACATGCTCTGTTTTTATAACTGTTTATTTAAATGCTTTTGAAATATATTTTTGAACTGAGAATACATGAAATGCTTTTTTAAATGGTTGACGCGATATGACACAAGCAAAACATTCCTCGAATGAATTATTATACAGACGAGAGGTTCTATTGATTATGATGTGTTGAATTATTTGGACGTGATAATTGTCACTAATTGATGTGAATATTTCCCCTGATTATTATAGCTTGGTAACTCAAGAATTAGGAAACGGGTATGGCCCCTAATTCACGCGAATCCTAAAGGTAGCTACCGGGTTTAACACCCCCACCCAGAATGTTCACTAGATGAAAGAGCTAGTGGGCGTGGTGTTTAGTACTTCGAGGTTTATATATATTGATTACAGACTGAAAGTTCTGTTTATTTTGGGGATATTTATGATGCGCATTAAATGTTAAGGTCGGTTACAAAGCCAAGCAAAGAAAAGTGAATGTTATGTATCGAGAGAATGATTTTATACACAGGTTATGTGTATGTTATTTTTACACGAGATATGTGTACGGTTACTAAGATTTATGAAAAATGGTTTCGTACACGAGAAAGGTGTACTGTATTTAAAAGAAATCGCATGTACATTACAGGTGGGTATAGGATTCGGGCCCATTTGTACCATGCACATTTAAATCTTGTGGTCTATCAAAATTATGAATTTTACTGTTTATGATAAACCTATGAACTCACCAACCTTTTGGTTGATACTTTTAAGCATGTTTATTCTCAGGTATGAAAGAAATCTTCCGCTGTGCATTTGCTCATTTTGAAGATATTATATGGAGTCGTTCATGGCATGTAGAGGTCTGTACCTCGCAATGGGACCAGCTGTTGAAGACTTCGTCCAGATGGTTCAGGACGGCTCACTACAATGCAAGCTAATTCTATCAAGAAGTACTCATTAATTGGGCTGGATGAAAGGTGAAAGAAAGATATACTACTGGGAATGTATTTGAGTTCAAATTGGTACGATTTCGTTGGCAGAGGTAGTTATTATGCACAAACCCTCCAACTTCACCGAAAACGTTTAGTCTTTCCGTAATTTAATCTTTTTTTTTTTTTTTTTTTTTTTTTTTTTTTGTCTTTGTGCAGTTACTTGAATTGAGTGGCATTTTGATAGTGTTTATTTCTGGAGTTTTGATATTGCACTATGCTTGGCATAATGTAACTGAAAGCTCAAGAATGACAACCAAGTATGTGTGGTTCAACCCGTATACGTCTTATTAATATTTATAGTCCAATAAGTTTTTTTATTTTATTTCAGGAATACTTTTGCTGCACTGTCTTTTATTGCTGAAACATTCATATTCCCGTATGTGGGAATGGATACGTTGGATTATGAGAAGTGGAAAATGATCATATTAAGGTACTAAAGATCGTTATCAGCTTTCAAAGCTTGAATATATTTTGGTCTCCATTTTCATATTTTATTTAGAGAATTTATATACGAGTTTCAAATTGCAGGTTTTGGACTTCAGTGGGCATATACAGCACTGTGATGTTCTTAATTATGCTTGGGTGTGTTGCTTTTGTGTTTCCCCTTTCTGTTGTTGCTAATTTTTTGCATAAACGTCGCGGGGCTTCATCAAAGATCACATGAAAACACCAGATACTACATATATATATATATATATATATATATATATATATATATATATATATATATATATATATATATATATATATATATATATATATATATATATATATATATATATATATATATATATGTACATATATATATATGTATGTATGTATGTATGTATGTATGTATGTATATATACATATATATATATGTATGTATGTATGTATGTATATATGTATATATATATAGGGGCAGGATCAATGGGAAGTAACCAATCGGGAGGAAACGGGGGGAAGTAAATTTTTTTTTTTTTCCGTTTTTTGAAAAAACTTTGTTCACGAACATTATAGATTGGATGAAAATAAGAATATTTAGAAAAGACACTTCGTGATGAATGTTATTATTTTGGCGGAAAAACGCTCGACAAAAATAACATTCAAGATAATATTGTTCGTGAAGAATGTTAACGTTTTTTTTTCTCCATGTTTTGTGAAGTAAAATTTAGCCCGATTTAGAGTTTAGGGTTTAGGGTTTGGTGTTTTGGGTTTATTCCATAAACCCAAAATACCAAACCCTAAACTCTAAATCGTCCGTGTTAAAAACTCAATCTAAATCCTAAATGTAAACCCTAAATCTAAACCATAAACCCTAAATTTCTAAACCCTAATATCTAAACTCTATAAACCCTAATATCTAAACCCTAATATCTAAACCCTAATGTCTAAAACCTCAACATACGCTCGAAAAACACGATAATTGTTATATATTACTTCTTCGAACGTTTTCACGTCAAAATAATAACATTCATCACGAAGTGTCTTTTCTAAATGTTCTTATTTGCATCCAATCTATAATGTTCGTGAACAAAGTTTTTTTAAAAAACGAAAAAAAAAATTTCTTCCCCCTGCTTCCCCCGATTGGTTACTTCCCTCTTGATCCTACCACTATATATATATATATATATATATATATATATATATATTTTCTATTAAAATCCTAAAATGATGATGTCATTATTAGGTTAATTCCTTTGTTAAGAAAAAAATTAAAAAGAAAAAGAAAAAAATCTAAGCCATCTTGATGATGTCATTAACATTAATTAAATATTTTATTTATTTATTTAGGGTTATTATCATATATACCCTTCTTAACTTTAATAATAACATATTTACCACTTAAATATGATTATATCTTATGAGCCCATTATAAACATATAAAATTATCATATTTACCCATTTATTCAATCTTAATGTGATACGTCTTTATGGCCTAATTTTTTTAGCGTCAATTATCCAGGCTTGCTTTTTTTCTTTTCCGAACTATGTACTATGATATTAACTACCATAATCGATACATGCTAATCATCTAATTCTCCTCAACCGTATAAAGCTATTATAAGGTGAGAATACATAATGTGATCACTATTAGTTATCTTTATATATCTTTAGCTGACTGTAATTTTTTTTATTGTTGTTAATTTCTCTTAATTGATAGGCTACGAATATTATAAATCATGTTTCGTCAAAAAATTGATATGTATATCTAACTAATTACAAATGTTTACTTCTTTTGCTCGCATCACCAGTAGCACTTCAGTTTTTGTTTTAACCAAGATACGATGAGATAACAATGCTGATAAGATTTCTGACTGACGGAGAATGAAGTTAGTGGAATTTGCTAAAACTTTGTGGAAAAAGTAACTGGACACTTGTAGTGGGACGGAGGGAGTATTATTATAATATTATTATTATTCAAATATTGGTTTTCTTTACGGGATTAATTACGTTACATATGTATGCGAAATACATGTCTCAATACAATGTTGTAATGTAACTTTTATGATAAGAAAAATAATACTGGTGATCAAAATTGGAACAAAATGGTGGAAGAATAAATGTAGTTCATTTATTCTGACTAAGTTAAATATATCAATATGTGTGTAAAAACAACGATAAGTTTCTTACTCGGAATATGTGATTCCACGGGTCATTAAACTAAATAACTTTATCATTTACGTTCATTTAATACCTAAAACATATCATTAAACTGTTTCGTTTGAACAAACCCGTGATATATATATATATATATATATATATATATATATATATATATATATATATATATATATATATATATATATATATATATATAGGCAGGATCAATGGGGAAGTAACCAATCGGGGGGAAGCGGGGGGAAGCAAAAAAAAAAAATTCATTTTTTGAAAAACTTTGTTCACGAACATTATAGATATGATGAAAATAAGAACATTTAGAAAAGACACTTCGTGATGAATGTTATTATTTTGGCGGGAAAACGATCGACAAAAATAACATTCAAGATAATATTGTTCGTGAAGAATGTTAACGTTTTTTTTTTCTTCATGTTTTGTGAAGTAAAATTTAGCCCAAAACACCAAACCCTAAACCCTAAATCCTAAACCCTAAACCCTAAACTCTAAACCGTTCGTGTTAAAAACTCAATCTAAATCCTAAATCTAAACCCTAAATCTAAACCCTATAAACCCTAATATCTAAACCCTAATATCTAAACCCTAATGTCTAAAACCTCAACATACGCTCGAAAAACACGATAATTGTTATATATTACTTCTTCGAGCGTTTTCCCGCCAAAATAATAACATTCATCACGAAGTGTCTTTTCTAAATGTTCTTATTTTCATCTAATCTATAATGTTCGTGGACAAAGTTCTTTCAAAAAATGAAAAAAAAAAAATTTGCTTCCCCCCGATTGGTTATATATATATATATATATATATATATATATATATATATATATATATATATATATATAACCCAAATAATATATATATATATATATATATATATATATATATATATATATATATATATATATATATATATATATATATATATATATATATAACCCAAATATAAAAAGAATATAAATACATCAATAATAAAACCATTACAAAGTTCATATTTTGGAGGTTAGAAACCAAGTTTATTGTATGGTTTAGGTAGTAATATGTTGGGCTGGTCTCATGAGTAGTGTTGTTTCTGTCGCTTTAGCATTCAAACACATGTAACGTCTTGTGACATAATTTTAAGTTTTCTAGATATCATATTACTCTGTCTCAAAATAACCGTCACATTTTGATTTTTAAAGTCTTTCTTTTTAAACCATTGACTTTAATTTTTTTTTTTTTTTGTGTTATATAATATTTGATAAAAAATTATACAAATGATAAAACACGTTTAAAATCCAATCCATTGATATATTTCATCAAATATTTCAAAATATTTTAAGGTCAAAGTTAAGAAAAAAAAAACTATTAAAAGTCAAATGGGACTATTAAGAAAGAAAAACTATTAAAAATCGGGTGATTATATGGATTGTGTTTAGTCGATCTTTTGCTTTTTGACACCTGAAAGGGCTATATAAGCAATTTTTCATTTGTGGTCTTTGTTTAAATTAAGGTCATCCACATGTACAACTGTTCAAGTGCTTGATAATTCGATAATTGGTGGCTGATCAAGCTATGTCGTTCCGATACAAATGTTTATGTACGTCAGATCACATTCTTAGCGGTGATCAATTTCTTACCATCTCGACCAGTCATGGTGTTCTTGACCCGACCAGAACAATAGTAGGTGATGTAGTTTTATCCTCCTATGCCAGCAAGTTCTTGGCCACCAGACTTATGTATGTATCGTGAGCAAGTCTGTTTTAAAGTACATGGGGTGGCTAAATGGCGGGTCAAATCGACTTGACTTGAAAGTCAGAAACTTCTTGGGTGTAGATAAATAAATTACACTGTACCATTTAAGTTATTGTAGAAATTGCTTATGAGTTATGAAATTCTTTAGAAAGTGTCTACTACCCTTTGAAGTTGCACAATGTCAGCATCACATTTATTTTCGTGTGCTGTATCAACCTTACTTGCCTATACATGTAGGTCTTTGGTGCCGAAGATAACCTGAAAAGGTAATTAGCGAAGGCATGGCCAGTTTTAAGAAGATAGTGCGATAATGGAATGGCCCTTGCTACCTTGTGGTATTACCGCCACCAGAGGCGTCTTCGGGCATAGGCAACATAGGCAACTGCTTAGGGTCTAAAAATTAGAAGGGCCCAAATTTTTTAATATATATACAATTGTCGAATAGTTAAGTAAATTAAATAAAATATTGTCGAATAAATATTTGATAATAAAAAAAAATTGTTATGGCTGTCTTGAAAACCTCTTTCGTATTAATAAATTTTAATATAATCTTTTTTTCTGTACTAAAATAATTTAACGTATATAAGGGCCCAATTTTATTTTCGTCTAGGGCCTCTAAATTGTAGAGACGGCCCTGACCGCCACTTAAGTTAACCGATGTTTGTCCAAGCAATAAACCCAATCACGTTCAACAGATGGCAGGTAAGAACAGTAAATAAGGTTTATAATTTTTTTATTTTTGTCAAATTTGAAAATGAAGTCTGAATTAAATCTATATATTAAAAAAACTCCAGTTGACCAGATAATTTATTAGGGTCGTGTTTACTTTATTTATACATATAAACTTTACATATTCGACATGCTTCTAATCTCCTTCATTTTGGTTTATTTTGTTTCAGTCTTGGTAAAGTGGATTTGTTACTTATATTTTTATATGATGTTACTGATATGTTTATAAATAAATAATGAAAGTGTTGGTACTTATATTTTTATATGATGTTACTGATATGTTTTAATACTACTTAGAAATTACATATATTTACATCTTGATCCATTCCGTGTCAATATTGGATCAAAAGTCACCCGTAAACTTTAATGGGTCAGAATTAATATGTAATGCCTTACTAAATTGGTGTTAGTGTATCTAAGATTGTTATTAGACATTTGTCTTATGTTATGTAAACTTAGTTACTAAGAAAACTTAACTATTAAGTTTTCTTAGCTATTAAGTATTCTTAGCCATTAAGTGTTCTTATCCATTAAGGATATTTAGCTATTAAGTATTCTTAACCATTAAGAATTCTTATCCATTAAGGATACATAGATATTTTAGTATCCTTAGTTGTTGAGAAATTATCGATATACGTGATGCTTACCTCTTAAGTTTTCTTAGAGGTTAAGAAAGTTAGTTTTTTGTAGCCTATAAATAGGAGTTGTAATCAAGAGTTGTATAAGAGAACAAATCTTCAAATAATACACTCAATCTTCTAATTATTTATATTCTACACTTTCATTATTTATTCTAATCTACTTAGCAACAAAGTCTTGCTATTTTAATCTTTAGCAACAAAGTCTTGCTATTTTAATCTTTCAAGTGTAGAATTCTATTCTATTCTTGAACATGTACAGTGGTATTAGAGCTCTCTTCTTAAGGGGCTGTTTTATTCACGATAAAGAAATTTTAGACTAGACATGACATCTAGTTCAACTGCTCCAGCAATTTCAACATTTAATGGGTTGCACTATCACATTTGGGCAGTAAAGATGAAGACATATTTGAAGTCTCAAGGTTTATGGAAGGTTGTAGAGACTGATGAAGATCCTCCAGCACTCAGAGCTAACCTAACTGTTGCTCAACTAAGAAGTAATGAAGAAGAGTTGCTGAAGAAAGATAAGGCACTAGCCCGTTTACATTCAGGACTTGCTGATCAAATTTTTACCTCGATAATGGACTTGGAGACACCAAAAGCTGTGTGGGATAAAATCCAAGATACCTATGAAGGTTCTGATAGCGTAAAAGCTGTCAAATTATTGACTCTCAGATGAGAGTTTGAATTGTTGAAAATGAACGATGATGAACTCGTGAAGATTATTCATCGTGAATAATGGATGTTGTTAATCAAATTAGATTTCATGGTGATAAGATTTCAGACCAGAAAGTGGTAGAGAAGATAATGATAAGTGTTCCTCAAAAGTTTGAACCCAAAATTTTCGCAATAAAAGAATCTTGTGATGTTAGCATGCTTACGGTTTCTGAACTAATCAGCAAGCTTCAAGCACAAGAACAAAGGGTCTCTATGAGATCCGAAGAAAAGGTTGAAGGTGCTTTTCAAGCTTCTTTCAAAAATAACAAGTCGGTAAATTCAAGACAAAACAAGACAAGAAAGGAAATTACAAAAGTACTTTTCCTCCATGTAAAGTTTGTCAAAATACAAATCATCAAGAAGTTGATTGTTGGTTCAAAGATAAACTAAACTTTAAGTGTAATTTTTGCAAAAAGTTTGGACATATTGAGAAATATTGCAGAGCAAAGAAAAATCAGGGCCAAACAAAGGAACTTCAGATGACAAATGTCTCTGAAGAAAATCAGGAAGCAACTGAACACTTGTTCATGGCATCGCATGTCGATTATAAAAGTAGAGATGTGACCGTTGATGAAGGAGCCTACTGGGATTGGAATATGAAGGAAGTTAAAAGGCATGAAGCTTCTATTTCAAATCTCCAAAATGAATCTTGTGACGCCCCGTACAAAACCATCGTGTACGGATCATCAACAACAGGATCATTACAAGGTCAAACACTATATGCGGTTTTAAAATAAGTTTGCATTCATAAAAGTGTGATATCTTAACCAACATCAAATATTTAACATACGGAAGCGTGCTTCTACGAATAGAAGGCAATAATAATAATACGTGACCCAATGGTCGTTACAAATTCATTGTTTTCAAAGTAATAAAGTTTGAATGCAAATAAATGTTTCATGCGAAGACATCTCTAATAAGCGCAGCGGGAGTCTACAAAGCATGACAACTACAGCGGAAGCAAGCAAACCTTAAGCACCTGAGAAAAACATGCTTAAAACGTCAACACGAATGTCGGTGAGCTATAGTTTTAATATAACAGTAATGTAAGGTAGGCCACGAGATTTTAGTGCTTCAAACAGCGTTTCAAAACAGTATGAAAAGTATATGTTCAACCGTGGGCACTTGGTAACTAACTTAACGTTTATAACCCCCTAAAAGTACACTTGGCGAGTGCGTATGTTTACGAAGTATTAAACACCCGTTAAATGCTAGCGCGACTAGCCCGAGTGGGGATGTCAAACCCTATCGATCCATATGAGGTGAGACCATTGGCCATGGCTCTGTATATGAGTCCCCTAGGTACTGACCAATTTTCAGAACCAAACTCATCCTCGTTTGACCGTGGTGACGGTTTAAGTGCGAGTAGGTCAGAAATTTCAGCACAACGTTAATAGGGCGTAGTGACTTTTGGAAGGCCATAAATCCTAAACCGTAACTCGGATTAAGACGAGGTCTAAACGGAAAATCATCTACTCAAATCGAACTAACTGAAAATCAACTTTACAGTAGCCCAGGTGACCTGATCAGACCCAGAAAGCAGTAGGTAAGGTGTTCCAGTGGGTTCTTGGTGCTTGATGCTCATCACGGTTCTCATCCTTGATGCTTATAGCTTCAAGTGTACAACTCGTTGATTTACCAAGTTTTGACCATCGTAACACTAGTGTATGTCTAAGATAAGTAGCACAACTCATTTAATTGTAAGTAGGTTTGATGAACCAAAGTTACATCAAGATCTTAGATCCGACACATACAAGAGTACTAATAATAATATTAAGCTATAAACTTGAAAGTAAACTAAATAAACAAGATCTTAAGTTGTATAACTTAGATCTTAGTTAGATCTTAAAGATCCTAGACTAGAAAGTTTAGATCTAGTGTTCTTAAGTTAGATCCTAAGTTATAAGACTTGGATCTTTACTTTAACAAAACCATAAGTTATGAAACTTAGATTTTCATCTTGTAAAATGTATATTAGCTTATAAGCTCTTGTTCACAACAACATTTGAAGACCATAAGCTATAAAAACTTAGATCTAACATAAGTGTATGAAGTTGTAACTAGAAAGTTAAACTTCCATGTTCTTGAAGTTACAAAGTTTCAAGAATAATGAGATCAAGATTAACTAGTAAATACTTGACCAATATATAGATCACGAATTTAAAGTGCATAAAATGAAGAAATAAACTAAATCTACAAGTATTAAGTTCATGTTCGTTTCATACTTAGGAAGATTCAAATCAAAGTTTGGATCTTAGGATTTAAGTCTACAAACATGAACACAAGTATGATTATAAAGCTCATGAACTTTAAATCTTATAATATTTAAGTGTAGAATCATAAGTTATAGGAACTTAGATCCTTGTTCTTGAATTCTCATCAAACAAAAGATGGAAGTAACAAGATTCATGAAGATACAAACTATAGAGTTTGATCTTAAACAACAAACAACAAACTAGAAGTAAGTAAATGATGAAGATGGTTTCGGTTTTTAGAGGAAGAAAGAAGAAGAAATAAGGTTTTGTTACTTACAAGTTTGAGAGAGAAAGAGAGTAAAATGAAGTGTAAGAATGGAGTGTGTGTAAAAATGAAGTGAACTAGCAAATAAGTAATAAAAAAAATGAAAATGTGAACTCCCTCCAAGCCCTTGAAGGCCGACGGTTTAATATGTAAAAAGGGAAGTCAAAATGTGACTTTCAAGCATGGGTGGATGGTGAGAGCTAGAATGAGGTATAAGTTAAATTACATGGAAGAAAGGTCTTGCATGCTTGTAGTATTTGTCTCCTAACTAAGCTTAATTAACCCATGATTATTCTTAATGTAATACTAGCATAAAAGATGGGCTCACTAGTCCATTAAATGTGTAGGGTGGGCTTACTAGTCCATGTAATAAAAGCCCAAGTCCAAGTAACCAACAAATAAATAAAAGGCCCAAGTAATTAACTACTAACATTAGTTAATTAAAAATGATTAATATTAATTAATCATGAATGTAAATAACATTCGAAGATATTATTTGTGAAAAGTACGTGTGTCTCAAAGACAAGTCGAGCATGTAAAGTCAATCACGGTGTCAAGTAAAATGTATAAAGATACATCTTATTAAAGCGCAAGTATTAATAATAAATATTATTAATAAAAGTTGAAAAAACCAGGGTCGTTACATTACCCACCTGTTAAAGAAAATTTCTTCCCGAAATTTTAAACTAAGGGAGATGGAGGAGCTGGGAAAAGGTGAGGATACTTCTGCATCATTTGATCCTCTCGTTTCCAAGTAAACTCGGGTCCTCGTTTGGCATTCCATCGAACTCGGACGATCGAAATCTTGTTGCGTTTCAAAGTTTTGACCTCACGGTCCATAATCTCGACAGGTTCTTCCACGAAGTAGAGTTTGTCATCAATTGTAAGTTCCTCCAATGGTATGACATGTTCCGGTTCAGCAAGACACTTCTTCAAATTTGATACATGAAAGGTAGGATGAACTGAGCTCAATTGAGTTGGAAGATCCAAACGGTAAGCAACGGGTCTAACACGCTCCAAGATTTCGAAAGGACCAATGTATCGCGGGTTTAACTTTCTGCGCTTTCCAAAACGAATCACACCTTTCCAAGGTGCAACCTTCAACGTTACACGGTCACCCACGCTAAATTCAAAGTCTTTACGTTTAAGGTCTGCATAACTCTTTTGGTGATCACGGGCCGTCTTGAGTCTCGCTTGAATTTGGACAATCTTCTCAGTTGTTTCATGGACTATCTTCTCAGTTGTTTCATGGACTATCTCGGGTTCGGTGATTTGCGTTTCGCCTAACTCGGCCCAAAAAATAGGAGATCGTCACTTGCGGCCATACAACGCTTCAAAAGGTGCGACATTAATACTCGAATGATAATTGTTGTTGTAAGAGAATTCGGCTAGCGACAAATGCCTTTCCCAAGCCTTTTCGAAATCAATAACACAAGCACGCAACATGTCCTCCAAGGTAAGAATCGTGCGTTCACTTTGTCCGTCAGTCTATAGGTGATACGCAGTACTCATGTCGAGACGGATTCCCAAGGCTTCTTGCAAAGAACGTCAAAATCTGGAAGCCAAACGGGGTTCGCGATCTGAGATAATCGATAAGGGCACACCATGACGAGATACAACCTCTTTTATGTATAGTTGAGCGAGTCTTTCCATTGTATCCGTTTCCTTCATGGCTAAGAAGTGTGCAGATTTGGTAAGACGATCAACGATAACCCAGATGGTACCGTATCCGCCCACCTTCTTTGGTAACTTCGTAATGAAATCCATTGTTATCCTTTCCCACTTCCATTGCGGGATTTCCGGTTGTTGAAGTAACCCAGAAGGCCTCTGATGTTCGGCCTTAACTTTCGAGCAAGTCAAGCATTTCCCAACATAAGTTGTAACGTCCTTCTTAAGATTAGGCCATCAGTACTGTTCCTTAAGATCGTGGTACATTTTACCGGCTCCTGGGTGCATTGAATATCTCGACTTGTGGGCTTCATCTAGTATAAGGCTACGTAGGTCTCCATAACGAGGTACCCAAATCCTTCCGGCATAGCATCGGAGTCCAGTTTCCTTAACTTCAAATCGAGAAACGAGAATGTTCAAGTATTCATGAGATATATTCTCCTCCTTGAGAGCCTCATCTTGGGCTACTAGGATCTGGCTATTGAGGTTCAAATGAATGGTGATGTTTAGTGCCCGAACACGAATAGGTGCCATCCTCTCCTTTCGGCTCAAAGCATCAGCTACAGCATTGGCCTTGCCAGGGTGATAACGAAGTTCACAATCATAGTCATTCAGCGTCTCGATCCATCGACGCTGTCTCATATTCAGTTGCTTCTGATCGAAGATGTGTTGGAGGCTTTTATGATCGGTGAAAATAGTGCTCTTAGTTCCATAAAGGTAGTGTCTCCACAGCTTTAATGCAAAGACAACGGCTCCAAGCTTGAGATCATGCGTTGTGTAATTTCGCTCGTGAATCTTCAGTTGTCGGGAGGCGTAAGTGATAACCTTTGTGCATTGCATCAGTATACAACCGAAACCACTTTTCGATGCATCGCAATAAACGACGAACTCATCACTACCTTCAGGAAGTGATAAGATAGGTACGGTGGTTAACTTCTTTTTCAAGGTTTGAAATGATAATTCCTGTTCGGGTTCCCAAATTAACTTCTTCTATTTGTGAGTCAGCGCTGTCAAAGGACGTGCAATCAGAGAGAAACCTTCAATAAATCTTCGATAGTAACCGGCGAGACCTAAAAATTGGCTGATATGAGTCGGAGTAGTGGGGGTTTCCCACTTGCTAATAGCTTCGATCTTTGCGGGATCAACTTTGATACCCTGGTCGCTCACAACATGACCCCCAAAAATTGGACTTCCTTCAACCAAAATTCACACTTGGAGAATTTGGCATAAAGTTGCTCTTGTCTCAAGAGTTCAAGCACTAGTCGAAGATGTTGCTCATGTTCTTCTTCGCTTTTGGAGTATATGAGGATATCATCTATGAAAATGATAACGAACTTATCCAAGTATGGGTTGCATACACGATTCATGAGATCCATGAACACGGCAGGCACGTTGGTTAAACCGAATGGCATCACGAGAAAATCATAATGGCCATAATGAGTTCTGAACGCAGTTTTCATCACATCACTCTCTTTCATCCTCAACTGGTGATAACCGGATCGCAAATCGATCTTAGAGTAAACGCTTGATCCTTGAAGCTGATCGAAAAGATCGTCAATTCGGGGAAGAGGATACCGATTCTTGATCGTCAATTTGTTGAGTTCACGGTAGTCGATACACATGCGGAATGATCTGTCCTTCTTCTTCACAAATAAAACAGGTGCGCCCCAAGGTGAGAAACTTGGTTGGATAAATCCATGGTCTAGCAGTTCTTGTAGTTGGCTCTGCAACTCTTGCATTTCGGAAGGTGCGAGTTGATAAGGTGCGCGAGCTACAGGTGCAGCTCCTGGCACTAAATCGATTTGAAACTCTACTGCTCTCGGTGGCGGTAATCCAGGCAATTCCTCTGGAAAGACATCAGAAAATTCGTTCACAATTCGTATATCATTCACACTCTTCACCTCGGTTTCTAATGTTTTCACATGTGCTAAAACAGCAAGACGTCCTTTCTTCATGATCTTTTGCGCTTTCATGCAACTAATGAGATTCAGTTTCGAGCTACACCTCTCTCCATAAATAATCAGTGGCTCACCATCTTCGTGTGGTATACGAAGAGCTTTATCTCCACAGATAATGTCAGTCCTTATCTTGATCAACCAGTCCATACCGACAATAACATCAAAGCTTCCCAACTTAATGGGTATCAAGTCAATCTCGAAATCCACACCAGCTATATTGATAATAGCTCCTCGGCTAATTTGGTCAACTTTCTCAAGTTTCCCATTGGCTACCTCGACAAGCATACTCTCCTTTAAAGGAACTAACGACCAATTTATCTTAGAGCAAAAGTGTCTACATACATAACTTCTATCGGCACCAGTATCAAATAGGACAAAAGCTAATAGATTGTTGATAGTGAATATACCTGTAACCAAGTCGGGGTTCTCACAGGCATCCCTTGCATTTACGTTGAAAGCTCTACCACGCGCTGGCCCGCCGTCCTTTCTCTTGTTGGGACACTCATTTCTGAAATGGCCCTGTTGTCCGCATTCGTAGCACTTTTTCGGTCCATTAGGGTTTGCCTTCACATTTAGGGTGGTGATCTTGCAATCCTTACCAACGTGCCCAGTCCTTTTACATTTTTCACAGACCAAGTTACAATACCCGGTATGGTGCTTGTAGCACCTCTTGCACTATGGCAGACTACCCTTGTAGTTTGGGTTCGAGCTAGTGTTCGGGTTGGGGTTCCTCCCATCGTTGTGCCTCTTAGCGGGGGTTTGATTATAGGCTCTCCCCTTGTTGTTGTCCCACTTATGCTTCTCACTGCTAATCCCCGATTCAGATTTTGCCTTTTTCGGTTCATCGCTGATAATTTGGTTCATTAAGGTGTGCGCCATGCGCATTGCTTCCGGGACATTAGGTGGCTTAGAAGAGGTGACATTTCCCTTAATGGTCTTAGGAAGTCCCCACAAGTACTTTTCCATTCGCTTAAACTCCGGGGTAACCATCGTGGGACACATCAGAGCTAATTACAGATACCTACGGTTATAACCATCAAGATCGTTTCCCACAACCTTCAACTGTCAAAACTCGGCCTCCATTTTCTGTATCTCTGTCCTGGGGCAATACTCCTCAATCATGGCCCCTTTAAATTATTCCCACGGAGTGGAATAAGCCTCGTCAATACCCTTGGCCTGAGCAAGTGTGTTCTACCAGGTTAGTGCGCCGTCCGACAGCGTACATGAGGCATACTTTGTTTTATTCATCTCTGAGCAGTTGCTTACACGGAACACAGATTCTAATTTCTTAAATCACCTAGTGAGACCAACTGGCCCCTCAGTACCACTAAAGTTGTGGGGCTTGCAGCTTTGGAATTCCTTATAAGTACACCCACTACGAATGGGCTGGTTAACTGGTGGGGCTTGGGGGTTCATTTTTGCTAAAGCTGCGGCTACTCGTTCAGTAATCATTTCTTCGATCTGTGCTGCTGTGGGCGTTGATCTTCCATTGGCCATTGATGTTCTAAACAAAAATTTTGACTCAAGTCAAAATCCAGTATTCAATAAATAATAATACGGTTTATGGTAACCAACATGGGATCAACACAACACATGTTAATTAAGTAATGCAACTAGGTATAAATACCACATAATCATCATACAGTAACGTAAATAGAACACTGTGCAAAAATTAAATAACATAAAGTTCCATTCATTAATAAAAAGAGACATACATCCGCATACGATTCGTACGATACATAAGTAAAACATAATACTACAAACGAGATTACATAATGAAATCTACTACAAAAGCCCTATGGTGACGGTGGGTAAAGGATGTCCATCATGTGGGATACCTGGTCCTTGAGCTCAGTTACCCGAACACGGAGGGTATCCACCTCCCTCGTCAGTTCCTCGACAGAGGGAGAGGCTGGTGGAGCAGGCGGTGCTGATGGTGCAGGTGGTGCCGATGGTGCAGATGATGCTGGTGGAGCTTATGGTGCAGACAGTCCAGCACCAGAAGTAGATGCTGAGTAACGGGGAGCCTTATGTATGAATGGATCAGCAGGATACGGCACAAGCCGTTTACGACGGTAACTCTGACTTTCAGTCCATGTGCGTTAACAAACGATCTACCTCCATTAACCCCTGGAATAGCGGTACCGTCGAAACGATACCGCTTCTTCGGCGGGGTAGAGGGTGGCTGCACGGGTGCCTCCTCAGGGTCCTCGTCGGAATCATCGTCGGAATCCTCGTCGCTGGAATCGTCGGATGATGAGTCGTCAGAATCATGGGAAGGTGGATGTGCTCGGCCAGTAGTCATCAGTCGGTATCTGCGAGGTGGAATCCGCACGACACGTCCATCAGGAAGGCGTCTAGCCCAATGACCATGCTCATTCTGGAAAGGAACGTCCCCATATTCCCCAGGAATCACAGCACCACCGGAATGGTGCTGTGGCTCTGAGGGTCCTTGGATGAGTGGAGCTGAAATCTCCGGTGGATCCTCATGTCCATCTGAGATGATCACTGGGTCGAGTGCATGGCTACTGGCTCCGGAGGACGAAGCGCCAGAGTCGCTGGAGGGTAAAGAGGACGGGATCTGTTTGTCGGCAGCAGTAGCAGGCGAGGTGGCAGATGAGTCTGAGTCACTCTCCAAAATGATAACAGGTGGAATATCCGACATCTAAACAAGGAAAAATAACTTTTTCCATGTCAGTAAGTCATAAAGCAAGCACGTATTAGGCAAAGTAACTACGACAGTCTAGATCATCTATAGCAGTAAGTAGCATGGCAATAACGACAAGTATCATGCAATCAAATGCAGATGGTAGCATGCAGTAGTGAAAACAAGTAGCAGTATGAAATGTCCCGTTCTTATTGATTAAAAACGTTCCATATTAATTGATTTCGTTGCGAGGTTTTGACCTCTATATGAGACGTTTTTCAAAGACTGCATTCATTTTAAAACAAACCATAACCTTTATTTCATCAATAAAGGTTTAAAAAGCTTTACGTAGATTATCAAATAATGATAATCTAAAATATCCTGTTTACACACGACCATTACATAATGGTTTACAATACAAATATGTTACAACAAAATAAGTTTCTTGAATGCAGTTTTTACACAATATCATACAAGCATGGACTCCAAATCTCGTCCTTATTTAAGTATGCGACAGCGGAAGCTCTTAATAATCACCTGAGAATAAACATGCTTAAAACGTCAACAAAAATGTTGGTAAGTTATAGGTTTAACCTATATATATCAAATCATAATAATAATAGACCACAAGATTTCATATTTCAATACACATCCCATACATAGAGATAAAAATCATTCATATGGTGAACACCTGGTAACCGACATTAACAAGATGCATATATAAGAATATCCCCATCATTCCGGGACACCCTTCGGATATGATATAAATTTCGAAGTACTAAAGCATCCGGTTCTTTGGATGGGGTTTGTTAGGCCCAATAGATCTATCTTTAGAATTCGCGTCAATTAGGGTGTCTGTTCCCTAATTCTTAGATTACCAGACTTAATAAAAAGGGGCATATTCAATTTCGATAATTCAACCATAGAATGTAGTTTCACGTACTTGTGTCTACTTTGTAAATCATTTATAAAACCTGCATGTATTCTCATCCCAAAAATATTAGATTTTAAAAGTGGGACTATAACTCACTTTCACAGATTTTTACTTCGTCGGGAAGTAAGACTTGGCCACTGGTTGATTCACGAACCTATAACAATATATACATATATATCAAAGTATGTTCAAAATATATTTATAACACTTTTAATATATTTTGATGTTTTAAGTTTATTAAGTCAGCTGTCCTCGTTAGTAACCTACAACTAGTTGTCCACAGTTAGATGTACATAAATAAATCGATAAATATTATCTTGAATCAATCCACGACCCAGTGTATACGTATCTCAGTATTGATCACAACTCAAACTATATATATTTTGGAATCAACCTCAACCCTGTATAGCTAACTCCAACATTCACATATAGAGTGTCTATGGTTGTTCCGAAATATATATAGATGTGTCGACATGATAGGTCGAAACATTGTATACGTGTCTATGGTATCTCAAGATTACATAATATACAATACAAGTTGATTAAGTTATGGTTGGAATAGATTTGTTACCAATTTTCATGTAGCTAAAATGAGAAAAATTATCCAATCTTGTTTTACCCATAACTTCTTCATTTTAAATCCGTTTTGAGTGAATCAAATTGCTATGGTTTCATATTGAACTCTATTTTATGAATCTAAACAGAAAAAGTATAGGTTTATAGTCGGAAAAATAAGTTACAAGTCGTTTTTGTAAAGGTAGTCATTTCAGTCGAAAGAACGACGTCTAGATGACCATTTTAGAAAACATACTTCCACTTTGAGTTTAACCATAATTTTTGGATATAGTTTCATGTTCATAATAAAAATCATTTTCTCAGAATAACAACTTTTAAATCAAAGTTTATCATAGTTTTTAATTAACTAACCCAAAACAGCCCGCGGTGTTACTACGACGGCGTAAATCCGGTTTTACGGTGTTTTTCGTGTTTCCAGGTTTTAAATCATTAAGTTAGCATATCATACGGATATAGAACATGTGTTTAGTTGATTTTAAAAGTCAAGTTAGAAGGATTAACTTTTGTTTGCGAACAAGTTTAGAATTAACTAAACTATGTTCTAGTGATTACAAGTTTAAACCTTCGAATAAGATAGCTTTATATGTATGAATCGAATGATGTTATGAACATCATTACTACCTTAAGTTCCTTGGATAAACCTACTGGAAAAGAGAAAAATAGATCTAGCTTCAATGGATCCTTGGATGGCTCGAAGTTCTTGAAGCAGAATCATGACACGAAAACAAGTTCAAGTAAGATCATCACTTGAAATAAGATTGTTATAGTTATAGAAATTGAACCAAAGTTTGAATATGATTATTACCTTGTATTAGAATGAAAACCTACTGTAAGAAACAAAGATTTCTTGAGGTTGGATGATCACCTTACAAGATTGGAAGTGAGCTAGCAAACTTGAAAGTATTCTTGATTTTATGAAACTAGAACTTTTGGAATTTATGAAGAACACTTAGAACTTGAAGATAGAACTTGAGAGAGATCAATTAGATGAAGAAAATTGAAGAATGAAAGTGTTTGTAGGTGTTTTTGGTCGTTGGTGTATGGATTAGATATAAAGGATATGTAATTTTGTTTTCATGTAAATAAGTCATGAATGATTACTCATATTTTTGTAATTTTATGAGATATTTCATGCTAGTTGCCAAATGATGGTTCCCACATGTGTTAGGTGACTCACATGGGCTGCTAAGAGCTGATCATTGGAGTGTATATACCAATAGTACATACATCTAAAAGCTGTGTATTGTACGAGTACGAATACGGGTGCATACGAGTAGAATTGTTGATGAAACTGAACGAGGATGTAATTGTAAGCATTTTTGTTAAGTAGAAGTATTTTGATAAGTGTCTTGAAGTCTTTCAAAAGTGTATGAATACATATTAAAACACTACATGTATATACATTTTAACTGAGTCGTTAAGTCATCGTTAGTCGTTACATGTAAATGTTGTTTTGAAACCTTTAGGTTAACGATCTTGTTAAATGTTGTTAACCCAATGTTTATAATATCAAAAGAGATTTTAAATTATTATATTATCATGATATTATGATGTACGAATATCTCTTAATATGATATATATACATTAAATGTCGTTACAACGATAATCGTTACATATATGTCTCGTTTCAAAATCATTAAGTTAGTAGTCTTGTTTTTACATATGTAGTTCATTGTTAATATACTTAATGATATGTTTACTTATCATAATATCATGTTAACTATATATATAACCATATATATGTCATCATATAGTTTTTACAAGTTTTAACGTTCGTGAATCACCGGTCAACTTGGGTAGTCAATTGTCTATATGAAACCTATTTCAATTAATCAAGTCTTAACAAGTTTGATTGCTTAATATGTTGGAAACATTTAATCATGTAAATATCAATCTCAATTAATATATATAAACATGGAAAAGTTCGGGTCACTACAGTACCTACCCGTTAAATAAATTTCGTCCCGAAATTTTAGGCTGTTGAAGGTGTTGACGAATCTTCTGGAAAGAGATGCGGGTATTTCTTCTTCATCTGATCTTCACGCTCCCAGGTGAACTCAGGTCCTCTACGAGCATTCCATCAAACCTTAACAATTGGTATCTTGTTTTGCTTAAGTCTTTTAACCTCACGATCCATTATTTCGACGGGTTCTTCGATGAATTGAAGTTTTTCGTTGATTTGGATTTCATCTAATGGAATAGTGAGATCTTCTTTAGCAAAACATTTCTTCAAATTCGAGACGTAGAAAGTGTTATGTACAGCCGCGAGTTATTGAGGTAACTCAAGTCGGTAAGCTACTGGTCCGACACGATCAATAATCTTGAATGGTCCAATATACCTTGGATTTAATTTCCCTCGTTTACCAAATCGAACAACGCCTTTCCAAGGTGCAACTTTAAGCATGACCATCTCTCCAATTTCAAATTCTATATCTTTTCTTTTAATGTCAGCGTAGCTCTTTTGTCGACTTTGGGCGGTTTTCAACCGTTGTTGAATTTGGATGATCTTCTCGGTAGTTTCTTGTATAATCTCCGGACCCGTAATCTGTCTATCCCCCACTTCACTCCAACAAATCGGAGACCTGCACTTTCTACCATAAAGTGCTTCAAACGGCGCCATCTCAATGCTTGAATGGTAGCTGTTGTTGTAGGAAAATTCTGCTAACGGTAGATGTCGATCCCAACTGTTTCCGAAATCAATAACACATGCTCGTAGCATGTCTTCAAGCGTTTGTATCGTCCTTTTGCTCTGCCCATCAGTTTGTGGATGATAGGCAGTACTCATGTCTAGACGAGTTCCTAATGCTTGCTGTAATGTCTGCCAGAATCTTGAAATAAATCTGCCATCCCTATCAGAGATAATAGAGATTGGTATTCCATGTCTGGAGATGACTTCCTTCAAATACAGTCATGCTAACTTCTCCATCTTGTCATCTTCTCTTATTGGCAGGAAGTGTGCTGATTTGGTGAGACGATCAACTATTACCCAAATAGTATCAAAACCACTTGCAGTCCTTGGCAATTTAGTGATGAAATCCATGGTAATGTTTTCCCATTTCCATTCTGGGATTTCGGGTTGTTGAAGTAGACCTGATGGTTTCTGATACTCAGCTTTGACCTTAGAACACGTCAAACATTCTCCTACGTATTTAGCAATATCGGCTTTCATACCCGGCCACCAAAAATGTTTCTTGAGATCCTTGTACATCTTCCCCGTTCCAGGATGTATTGAGTATCTGGTTTTATGAGCTTCTCTAAGTACCATTTCTCTCATATCTCCAAATTTTGGTACCCAAATCCTTTCAGCCCTATACCGGGTTCCGTCTTTCCGAATATTAAGATGCTTCTCCGATCCTTTGGGTATTTCATCCTTTAAATTTCCCTCTTTTAAAACTCCTTGTTGCGCCTCCTTTATTTGAGTAGTAAGGTTATTATGAATCATTATATTCATAGATTTTACTCGAATGGGTTCTCTGTCCTTCCTGCTCAAGGCATCGGCTACCACATTTGCCTTCCCCGGGTGGTAACGAATCTCAAAGTCGTAATCATTCAATAATTCAATCCACCTACGCTGCCTCATATTCAGTTGTTTCTGATTAAATATGTGTTGAAGACTTTTGTGGTCTGTATATATAATACTTTTGACCCCATATAAGTAGTGCCTCCAAGTCTTTAATGCAAAAACAACCGCGCCTAATTCCAAATCATGCGTCGTATAATTTTGTTCGTGAATCTTCAATTGTCTAGACGCATAAGCAATCACCTTCGTTCGTTGCATTAATACACAACCGAGACCTTGCTTTGATGCGTCACAATAAATCACAAAATCATCATTCCCTTCAGGCAATGACAATATAGGTGCCGTAGTTAGCTTTTTCTTCAATAACTGAAACGCTTTCTCTTGTTCATCATTCCATTCAAATTTCTTCCCTTTATGCGTTAATGCAGTCAAGGGTTTTGCTATTCTGGAAAAGTCTTGGATGAACCTTCTGTAGTAACCAGCTAGTCCTAAAAACTGGCGTATGTGTTTCGGAGTTTTCGGGGTTTCCCACTTTTCAACAGTTTCTATCTTTGCCGGATCCACCTTAATACCTTCTTTGTTCACTATGTGACCGAGGAATTGAACTTCTTCCAACCAAAATGCACACTTTGAAAACTTAGCGTACAATTCTTCCTTCCTCAATACTTCTAACACCTTTCTCAAATGTTCACCGTGTTCTTGGTCATTCTTTGAGTAAATAAGTATGTCATCAATGAAAACAATGACAAACTTGTCAAGGTATGGTCCACACACTCGGTTCATAAGGTCCATGAACACAGCTGGTGCATTAGTTAAACCAAACGGCATGACCATAAACTCGTAATGACCGTAACGTGTTCTGAAAGCAGTCTTTGGAATATCATCTTCTTTCACCCGCATTTGATGATACCCGGAACGTAAGTCAATCTTTGAATAAACAGACGATCCTTGTAGTTGATCAAATAAGTCGTCGATTCTCGGTAGTGGGTAGCGATTCTTGATGGTAAGTTTGTTCAACTCTCGGTAGTCGATACACAACCTGAATGTACCATCTTTCTTCTTGACAAACAAAACAGGAGCTCCCCACGGTGATGTGCTTGGTCGAATGAAACCACGCTCTAAAAGTTCTTGTAATTGGCTTTGCAGTTCTTTCATTTCGCTGGGTGCGAGTCTGTAAGGAGCACGAGCTATTGGTGCAGCTCCTGGTACAAGATCTATTTGAAATTCAACGGATCGATGTGGGGGTAATCCCGGTAATTCTTTCGGAAATACATCGGGAAATTCTTTTGCAATGGGAACATCATTGATGCTCTTTTCTTCAGTTTGTACTTTCTCAACGTGTGCTAGAACAGCATAGCAACCTTTTCTTATTAGTTTTTGTGCCTTCAAATTACTAATAAGATGTAGCTTCGTGTTGCCCTTTTCTCCGTACACCATTAAGGGTTTTCCTTTTTCTCGTATAATGCGAATTGCATTTTTGTAACAGACGATCTCTGCTTTCACTTCTTTCAACCAGTCCATACCGATTATCACATCAAAACTCCCTAACTCTACTGGTATCAAATCAATCTTAAATGTTTCACTAACCAGTTTAATTTCTCGATTCCGACATATATTATCTGCTGAAATTAATTTACCATTTGCTAATTCGAGTAAAAATTTACTATCCAAAGGCGTCAATGGACAACTTAATTTAGCACAAAAATCTCTACTCATATAGCTTCTATCCGCACCCGAATCAAATAAAACGTAAGCAGATTTATTGTCAATAAGAAACGTACCCGTAACAAGCTCCGGGTCTTCCTGTGCCTCTGTCGCATTAATATTGAAAACTCTTCCGCGGCCTTGTCCATTCGTGTTCTCCTGGTTCGGGCAATTTCTAATAATGTGGCCCGGTTTTCCACATTTATAACAAACTACATTGGCATAACTTGCTCCGACACTACTTGCTCCGCCATTACTCGTTCCGACACCATTTGTTCCTTTCGTTCTATTAACCCCTGGTCCGTAAACCTCACACTTCGCCGCGCTATGACCATTTCTTTTACACTTGTTGCAAAATTTGGTGCAGAACCCCGAGTGATACTTTTCACACCTTTGGCATAGCTGCTTCTGATTGTTGTTGTTGTTGCGGTTATTATTGTTGTTAGGATGATTGTTGTAGTTGCTATTGCTGTTGTTGTTGTTGTTGTTGTTGTTGGGCCGTTTGTTGTAGTTGCGATTGTTGGGATAATTGTTGCGATTATTGTTGTAATTGCTGTTGTTGTTGTATTGGTGATTCTTATCACTGTTATCCTCCCACTTTCTTTTGACTTGCTTCACATTGGCCTCTTCAGCAGTCTGTTCTTTAATTCTTTCTTCAATCTGGTTCACTAGTTTGTGAGCCATTCTACATGCCTGTTGTATAGAGGCGGGCTCGTGTGAACTTATATCTTCTTGGATTCTTTCTGGTAATCCTTTCACAAATGCGTCGATCTTCTCTTCCTCATCTTCGAATGCTCCCGGACACAATAGGCACAATTCTGTGAATCGTCTTTCGTACGTGGTAATATCAAATCCTTGGGTTCGTAACCCTCTAAGTTCTGTCTTGAGCTTATTGACCTCGGTTCTGGGACGGTACTTCTCGTTCATCAAGTGCTTGAATGCTGACCACGGTAGTGCGTACGCATCGTCTTGTCCCACTTGCTCTAGATAGGTATTCCACCATGTTAACGCAGAACCTGTGAAGGTATGCGTAGCGTACTTCACTTTGTCCTCTTCAGTACACTTACTTATGGCAAACACCGATTCGACCTTCTCGGTCCACCGTTTCAATCCGATCGGTCCTTCGGTTCCATCAAATTCCAAAGGTTTGCAGGCAGTGAATTCTTTGTAGGTGCATCCTACACGATTTCCTGTACTGCTAGATCCAAGGTTATTGTTGGTATGTAGCGCAGCCTGTACTGCGGCTATGTTTGAAGCTAGAAAAGTACGGAATTCCTCTTCATTCATATTCACGGTGTGTCGAGTAGTCGGTGCCATTTCCTTCAAAATAGTCAAATGGAACAAGTTAATCATACAGAATATTAAGAGTAGTTAATAGTATTTCGTAGCATAATATGAACTCATTTATAAAAGCTTTTTCTTCATATTAGCGTTTTATAAGTTTAAATTCGGGTAGTACCTACCCGTTAAGTTCATACTTAGTAGCTAATATACAATTCAACTACTACAATTCTATATGAAAAACTGATTATAATAATATTTCGCGTTCAAACTTTTATACAATATTTTACAAACTTACAATACCGCTTATTTTACATAAAGCATGAAATATAGCACACAATAACTTTGATACAAGATAGTTGTGAAGATAATTCTAGCTAGTACACAAGTCGTTCAGCAAAGGCAATAAAGACACGTAATTCATACGTCCAGAAACAAGTCATGCATTCTGGTTTTACTAGGACTACTTCCCATCCTTGGTCTTGTGGAACATAACCGTTATGGCCGTTGATAAGACAGCGTGTTGTAACGTCGTCAAAGGGACGAGGGTTACGTAATGTCCAACAGTCCCGTAACAATCTAAAAACCTCATTTCTTACCCCAATTACCGACTCCGTCACTTGTGGAAACATTTTGTTTAATAGTTGTAGCCCGATGTTCTTGTTCTCACTTTGGTGAGAAGCGAACATTACTAATCCGTAAGCATAACATGCTTCTTTATGTTGCATGTTAGCCGCTTTTTCTAAATCACGAAGTCCAATATTCGGATATATTGAGTCAAAATAATTTCTTAACCCGTTGCGTAAAATAGCATTTGGGTTCCCCGCAATATATGCGTCAAAGTAAACACATCGTAACTTATGGGTTTCCCAATGTGCTATCCCCCATCTTTCAAACGCAAGTCTCTTATAAACCAAGACATTCTTGGAACGTTCTTCGAATGTCTTACAAACTGATCTCGCCTTAAATAGTTGTGCCGAGGAATTCTGGCCGACTCTAGACAAGATTTCATCAATCATGTCTCCGGGTAGGTCTCTTAAAATATTGGGTTGTCTATCCATTTTGTGTTTTTAAACTGTAAAATAGACAAGAGTTAGATTCATAAAAAAATACTTATTAATACGAGCAATTTTTACATATATCATAAAGCATAAGAACACTATATTACATATATTACACCACAAGAATACAACTATCATATTCCGACTCGCTCGTTTCTTCTTCTTCGGTTTTGGTTCGTTTTGCCAAGTTTCTAGGGATATATGATGTTCCCCTAATACGAGCCTTCGTTGTCCACATTGGTTTAGAAAAACCTGGTGGTTTAGAGGTTCCCGGGTCTTTGTTACAACTTAAGGACTTCGGGGGTTGACGATACATATAAAGTTCATCGGGGTTGGAATTAGATTTCTCTATTTTTATGCCCTTTCCCTTATTATTTTCTTTTGCCTTTTTAAATTCAGTTGGGGTAATTTCTATAACATCATTGGAATTCTCGTCGGAATCCGATTCATCGGAGAATTGGTAATCCTCCCAATATTTTGCTTCCTTGGCGAAAACACCATTGACCATAATTAACCTTGGTCGGTTGGTTGAGGATTCTCTTTTACTTAACCGTTTTATTATTTCCCCCACCGGTTCCGATTCTTCTTCCGGTTCCGATTCTTCTTCCGGTTCCGACTCTTCTTCCGGTTCCTCTTCGGGAACTTGTTAATCAGTCCACGAATCATTCCAATTTACATTTGACTCTTCATTATTATTAGGTGAGTCAATGGGACTTGTTCTAGAGGTAGACATCTATCACATAATATCAAACACGTTAAGAGATTAATATATCACATAATATTCATATGTTAAAAATATATAGTTTCCAACAAAAATGTTAAGCAATCATTTTTAAAGAAAACACGGTCGAAGTCCAGAATCACTAATGCATCCTAACAAACTCGATAAGACACACTAATGCAAATTTTCTGGTTCTCTAAGACCAACGCTCGGATACCAACTGAAATGTCCCGTTCTTATTGATTAAAAACGTTCCATATTAATTGATTTCGTTGCAAGGTTTTGACCTCTATATGAGACGTTTTTCAAAGACTGCATTCATTTTAAAACAAACCATAACCTTTATTTCATCAATAAAGGTTTAAAAAGCTTTACGTAGATTATCAAATAATGATAATCTAAAATATCCTGTTTACACACGACCATTACATAATGGTTTACAATACAAATATGTTACAACAAAATAAGTTTCTTGAATGCAGTTTTTACACAATATCATACAAGCATGGACTCCAAATCTCGTCCTTATTTAAGTATGCGACAGCGGAAGCTCTTAATAATCACCTGAGAATAAACATGCTTAAAACGTCAACAAAAATGTTGGTAAGTTATAGGTTTAACCTATATATATCAAATCATAATAATAATAGACCACAAGATTTCATATTTCAATACACATCCCATACATAGAGATAAAAATCATTCATATGGTGAACACCTGGTAACCGACATTAACAAGATGCATATATAAGAATATCCCCATCATTTCGGGACACCCTTCGGATATGATATAAATTTCGAAGTACTAAAGCATCCGGTTCTTTGGATGGGGTTTGTTAGGCCCAATAGATCTATCTTTAGGATTCGCGTCAATTAGGGTGTCTGTTCCCTAATTCTTAGATTACCAGACTTAATAAAAAGGGGCATATTCATTTTCGATAATTCAACCATAGAATGTAGTTTCACGTACTTGTGTCTACTTTGTAAATCATTTATAAAACCTGCATGTATTCTCATCCCAAAAATATTAGATTTTAAAAGTGGGACTATAACTCACTTTTACAGATTTTTACTTCGTCGGGAAGTAAGACTTGGCCACTGGTTGATTCACGAACCTATAACAATATATACATATATATCAAAGTATGTTCAAAATATATTTACAACACTTTTAATATATTTTGATGTTTTAAGTTTATTAAGTCAGCTGTCCTCGTTAGTAACCTACAACTAGTTGTCCACAGTTAGATGTACATAAATAAATTGATAAATATTATCTTGAATCAATCCACGACCCAGTGTATACGTATCTCAGTATTGATCACAACTCAAACTATATATATTTTGGAATCAACCTCAACCCTGTATAGCTAACTCCAACATTCACATATAGAGTGTCTATGGTTGTTCCGAAATATATATAGATGTGTCGACATGATAGGTCGAAACATTGTATATGTGTCTATGGTATCTCAAGATTACATAATATACAATACAAGTTGATTAAGTTATGGTTGGAATAGATTTGTTACCAATTTTCACGTAGCTAAAATGAGAAAAATTATCCAATCTTGTTTTACCCATAACTTCTTCATTTTAAATCCGTTTTGAGTGAATCAAATTGCTATGGTTTCATATTGAACTCTATTTTATGAATCTAAACTGAAAAAGTATAGGTTTATTGTCGGAAAAATAAGTTACAAGTCGTTTTTGTAAAGGTAGTCATTTCAGTCGAAAGAACGACGTCTAGATGACCATTTTAGAAAACATACTTCCACTTTGAGTTTAACCATAATTTTTGGATATAGTTTCATGTTCATAATAAAAATCATTTTCTCAGAATAACAACTTTTAAATCAAAGTTTATCATAGTTTTTAATTAACTAACCCAAAACAGCCCGCGGTGTTACTACGACGGCGTAAATCCGGTTTTACGGTGTTTTTCGTGTTTCCAGGTTTTAAATCATTAAGTTAGCATATCATACAGATATAGAACATGTGTTTAGTTGATTTTAAAATTCAAGTTAGAAGGATTAACTTTTGTTTGCGAACAAGTTTAGAATTAACTAAACTATGTTCTAGTGATTACAAGTTTAAACCTTCGAATAAGATAGCTTTATATGTATGAATCGAATGATGTTATGAACATCATTACTACCTTAAGTTCCTTGGATAAACCTACTGGAAAAGAGAAAAATGGATCTAGCTTCAATGGATCCTTGGATGGCTCGAAGTTCTTGAAGCAGAATCATGACACGAAAACAAGTTCAAGTAAGATCATCACTTGAAATAAGATTGTTATAGTTATAGAAATTGAACCAAAGTTTGAATATGATTATTACCTTGTATTAGAATGATAACCTACTGTAAGAAACAAAGATTTCTTGAGGTTGGATGATCACCTTACAAGATTGGAAGTGAGCTAGCAAACTTGAAAGTATTCTTGATTTTATGAAACTAGAACTTTTGGAATTTATGAAGAACACTTAGAACTTGAAGATAGAACTTGAGAGAGATCAATTAGATGAAGAAAATTGAAGAATGAAAGTGTTTGTAGGTGTTTTTGGTCGTTGGTGTATGGATTAGATATAAAGGATATGTAATTTTGTTTTCATGTAAATAAGTCATGAATGATTACTCATATTTTTGTAATTTTATGAGATATTTCATGCTAGTTGCCAAATGATGGTTCCCACATGTGTTAGGTGACTCACATGGGCTGCTAAGAGCTGATCATTGGAGTGTATATACCAATAGTACATACATCTAAAAGCTGTGTATTGTACGAGTACGAATACGGGTGCATACGAGTAGAATTGTTGATGAAACTGAACGAGGATGTAATTGTAAGCATTTTTGTTAAGTAGAAGTATTTTGATAAGTGTCTTGAAGTCTTTCAAAAGTGTATGAATACATATTAAAACACTACATGTATATACATTTTAACTGAGTCGTTAAGTCATCGTTAGTCGTTACATGTAAATGTTGTTTTGAAACCTTTAGGTTAACGATCTTGTTAAATGTTGTTAACCCAATGTTTATAATATCAAAAGAGATTTTAAATTATTATATTATCATGATATTATGATGTACGAATATCTCTTAATATGATATATATACATTAAATGTCGTTACAACGATAATCGTTACATATATGTCTCGTTTCAAAATCATTAAGTTAGTAGTCTTGTTTTTACATATGTAGTTCATTGTTAATATACTTAATGATATGTTTACTTATCATAATATCATGTTAACTATATATATAACCATATATATGTCATCATATAGTTTTTACAAGTTTTAACGTTCGTGAATCACCGGTCAACTTGGGTAGTCAATTGTCTATATGAAACCTATTTCAATTAATCAAGTCTTAACAAGTTTGATTGCTTAATATGTTGGAAACATTTAATCATGTAAATATCAATCTCAATTAATATATATAAATATGGAAAAGTTCGGGTCACTACACAGTATACGACATATAGCAGTAAAAGTAAGCAGCAGCATGCAGCAAGTTCCGCAGAAACAAGAAAACTAGCAAGTTGTAGATTAGTCCTATTAGTGAATCCTACTCGGTCCAGTCTAGACTCACTAATGCAACCTAATTCCCTACAACCAATGATCTGATACCAAATGCGATGCTCCGTACAAAACCATCGTGTATGGATCATCAAAAACAGGATCATTACAAGGTCAAATACTATATGCGGTTTTAAAATAAGTTTGCATTCATAAAAGTGTGATGTCTTAGCCAACATCAAATGTTTAACATACGGAAGCGTGCTTCTACGAATAGAAGGCAATAATAATAGTACGCGACCCAATGGTCATTACAAATTCATTGTTTCAAAAGTAATAAAGTTTGAATGCAAATAAACATTTCACGCGAAGACATCTCTAATAAGCGCAGCGGGAGTCTACAAAGCATGACAACTACAGTGGAAGTAAGCAACCTTAAGCACCTGAGAAAAACATGCTTAAAACATCAACACGAATGTTGGTGAGCTATAGTTTAAATATAACAGTAATGTAAAGTAGGCTACAAGATTTTAGTGCTTCAAACAGCGTTTCAAAATAGTATGAAAAGTATATGTTCAACCGTGGGCACTTGGTAACTAACTTAATGTTTATAACCCCCTAAAAGTACACTTGGCGAGTGAGTATGTTTACGAAGTATTAAACATCCGTTAAATGCTAGTGCTACTAGCCCGAGTGGGGATGTCAAACCCTATGGATCCATATCTAAGATTCGCGTTCACCGGTTCAAAGACCAATGACTAAACGTTACCGAGCTAAGGGGAAAGTTTATGCCGTTGTATAACCCACACATATATAAAGTTTAAGTACTCGTGCCTAGTATGTAAAACATAAAACACGCATGTATTCTCAGTCCCAAAATAGTTAAAGTAAAAAGAGATGCTATAACTCACAGTGAAAAGTAGTAAAGTTGATTCGGGAAAGTAAGCAAGTAGTTTGTCCAAACGGGTCCTCAACCTAAGTCAAAAGTTACTAAGTCAGTAAATCGTTCCCAAAGGTTTAAAAGTATGTAAATTAGGTCTTAAATATCATCATTCATCATTAAACAAAAAGTGTAAAGTAAGTTTTAAATCAAGAATAAGGTTTAAAACAAAGGCTGAATTCGTTCAGTCGCCGCGGCCTCTATACAAACTGAAATGAGGTGAGACCAGTGGCCATGGCTCCGTATATGAGTCCCCTAGGTACTGACCAATTTCCAGAACCAAAATCGTCTTCGTTTGACCGTGATGATGGTTTAAGTGCGAGTAGGTCAGAAATTTCAGCACAACGTTAATAGGGCTTAGTGACTTTTGGAAGGCCATAAATCCTAAACCGTAACTCGGATTAAGACGAGGTCTAAACGGAAAATCATCTAATCGAACCAAAATAACCGAAAATAGACTTTACAGTAGCCCATGTGACTTGATAAGACCCAGAAAATTGTAGGTAATGTGTTCCGGTGGGTTCTTGGTACTTGATGCTCATCACGGTTCTCATCCTTGATGCTTATAGCTTCAAGTGTACAACTTGTTGATGTGTTTGCATCATATTTACCAAGTTTTGACCATCATAACACTAGTGTATGTCTAAGATAAGTAGCACAACTCATTTAAGTGTTGTAAGTAGGGTTGATGAACCAAAGTTACATCAAGATCTTAGATCCGACACATACAAGAGTTCTAATAATAATATTAAGCTATAAACTTGAAAGTAAACTAAATAAAAAGATCTTAAGTTGTAGAACTTAGATCTTAGTTAGATATTAAAGATCCTAGACTAGAAATTCTAGATCTAGTGTTCTTAAGTTAGATCCTAAGTTATAAGACTTGGATCTTTACTTTAACAAAACCATAAGTTATGAAACTTAGATTTTCATATTGTAAAATGTATATAAGCTTATAAGCTATTGTTCACAACAAAATTTGAAGACCATAAGCTATAGAAACTTAGATCTAACATAAGTGTATGAAGTTGTAACTAGAAAGTTAAACTTCCATGTTCTTGAACTTACAAAGTTTCAAGAATAATGAGATCAAGATTAACTAGTAAATACTTGACCAATATATAGATCACGAATTTAAAGTGCATAAAATGAAGAAATAAACTAAATCTACAAGTATTAAGTTCATGTTTGTTTCATACTTAGGAAGATTTAAATCAAAGTTTGGATCTTAGGATTTAAGTCTACAAACATGAACACAAGTATGATTATAAAGCTCATAAACTTTAAATCTTATAACATTTAAGTGTAGAATCATAAGTTATAGGAACTTAGATCCTTGTTCTTGACTTCTTATCAAACAAAAGATGGAAGTAACAAGTTTCATGAAGATACAAACTATAGAGTTTGATCTTGAACAACAAACAACAAACTAGAAGTAAGTAAATGATGAAGATGGTTTCGGTTTTTAAAGGAAGAAAGAAGAAGAAATAAGGTTTTGTTACTTACAAGTTTGAGAGAAAAAAAGAGTAAAATGAAGTGTAAGAATGGAGTGTGTGTAAAAATGAAGTGAACTAGCAAATAAGTAATCAAAAAAATGAAAATGTGAACTCCCTCCAAGCCCTTGAAGTCCGACGATTTAATGGGTAAAAAGGGAAGTCAAAATGTGACTTTCAAGCATGGGTGGATGGTGAGAGCTAGAATGAGGTATAAGTTAAATTGCATGGGAGAAAGGTCTTGCATGCTTGTAGTATTTGTCTCCTAACTAAGCTTAATTAACCCATGATTATTCTTAATGTAATACTAGCATAAAAGATGGGCTCACTAGTCCATTAAATGTGTAGGGTGGGCTTACTAGTCCATGTAATAAAAGCCCAAGTCCAAGTAACCAACAAATAAATAAAATGCATAAGTAATTAACTACTAACATTAGTTAATTAAAAATGATTAATATTAATTAATCATGAATGTAAATAATATTCGAAGATATTATTCGTGAAAAGTACGTGTGTCACAAAGACAAGTCGGGCATGTAAAGTCCATCACGGTGTCAAGTAAAATGTATAAAGATACATCTTATTAAAGCGCAAGTATTAATAATAAATATTATTAATAAAAGTTGGAAAAACCAGGGTCGTTACAAATCTCATTATGATCTAGAATTTGATGTCAAAGACACAACTAACACCGAAGTTTTGAGAACCAGAAAAATTGCAGATGTTTACGAGTCTTGTAATCAAGTTGTTATGGAGCCAGAAAGCTATATTGAAGCTTCCATACATGATGAATGGAATGAAGCCATGAAAGCAGATTTCGAATTGATTAAGAAAAATAAAACATGGAAGCTTGTTGATTTGCCAAAGGGTAAGAATGGAATAGGTGTCAAATGGGTGTTTAGAACTAAGTTTCAACCTAATGTTCAGTTCATAAACACAAAGCAAGATTGGTAGTGAAAGGATATTCTCAAATTTCCGATGTGGATTTTGGAGACACTTTCGCTCCAGTTGCTAGTCATGACGTGATCAAGTTATTGTTAGTTGTAGCTGCTCAACGTAATTTGAAAATTCATCATCGTGATGTGAAATCTGCATTTTTGAATGCTGAACTTGAGGAGGAGATTTATGTAAAGAAACCTCAAGATTTTGAAATAGTTGGCCAAGAAGATAAAGTATATGGACTATATAAGGCACTCTATGGTCAAAAACAAGCACCAAGGGCTTGATATTTTAAGATCGATGCTCATTTTATGAATCATAATTTCAGGAGGAGTTCAAGTGCATTTTGTTGGAATTCAAAGAAGCAAAGAATTGTCGCACAATCTGCTGCTGAGGCAGAATACATTGCAATTACGGCTGCTGTTAATCATGATGTTTGGATAAGAAAACTGTTGTCTGACTGGGTTCTGACTCAAGAAAGTCCAACAGTCATCTATTGTGATAACAAGTCTGTTATTGCTATAGCAGAGAATCCGGTGCAACACGGAAGAACGAAACACATCAATGTCAAATATCATGCTATTTGAGAAGCCAAGAAGAATGGAGAAGTCAAGCTGGAATACTGCACCTCCGAAGATCAATTGGCAGATATGCTTACAAAGTCTCACGAGAATGAAGCTAGATCAATTGAAGACTTGACTTATGATGTCCAACAACAATCTTAAGAAAGAGTGTTAGTGTATCTAAGATTGTTATTAGATATTTGTCTTATATTATGTAAACTTAGTTATTAAGAAAACTTAGCTATTAAGTATTCTTAGCCATTAAGTGTTCTTATCCATTAAGGATACTTAGCTATTAAGTATTCTTAGCCATTAAGTATTCTTATCCATTAAGGATACATAGATATTTTAGTATCCTTAGTTGTTAAGAAATTATCGATATTCGTGATACTTACCTCTTAAGTTTTCTTAGAGGTTAAGAAACTTAGTTTTTTGTAGCCTATAAATAGGAGTTGTAATCAAGAGTTGTATAAGAGAACAAATCTTCAAATAATACACTCAATCTTCTAATTATTTCTATTCTACACTTCCATTATTTATTCTAATCTACTTAGCAATAAAGTCTTGCTATTTTAATCTTTAGCAACAAAATCTTGCTATTTTAATCTTTCAAGTGTACAATTCTATTCTATTCTTGAACATTTACAATTGGATGCTTTTGCAGGTTCTGAGTGCTTATCCACCAAATACAGATTATTCACAACAAGAGACACAAGAACTTCATGGCTTGGCAGTACATGAGAATGATGTTAACTATGTATGATAAATGTCACTTGCATACATATGACCATATTGAAATGTCCCGTTCATATTGATTATAAACGTTCCATATTAATTGATTTCGTCGCGAGGTTTTGACCTCTATACGAGACATTTTTCAAAGACTGCATTCATTTTTAAAACAACCATAACCTTTATTTTATCGATAAAGGTTTAAAAAGCATTACGTAGATTATCAAATAATGATAATATAAAATATACCATTTACACACGACCATTACATAATGGTTTACAATAAGAATATATTACATCAAAAATAAGTTTCTTGAATGCAGTTTTTACATAATATCATACAAGCATGGACTCCAAATCTTGCCCTTATTTTAGTATGCAACAGCGGAAGCTCTTAATAATCACCTGAGAATAAACATGCTTAAAACGTCAACAAAAATATTGGTGAGTTATAGGTTTAACCTATATATTATCAAATCATAATAATAGACCACAAGATTTCATATTTCAATATACATCCCATACATAGAGATAAAATTCATTCATATGGTGAACACCTGGTAACCGAAATTAACAAGATGCATATAAGAATATCCCTTATCATTCCGGGAAATCCTTCGGACATGATATAAACGAATTCGAAGTACTAAAGCATCCGGTACTTTGGATGGGGTTCGTTAGGCCCAATAGATCTATCTTTAGGATTCGCGTCAATTAGTAGATCGGTTTACTAATTCTTAGGTTACCAAGCAAAAGAGGCATATTCGGCTTCGATCATTCACCCATATAATGTAGTTTCAATTACTTGTGTCTATTTCGTAAAACATTTATAAAACTGCATGTATTCTCATCCCAAAATATTAGATTTTAAAAGTGGGACTGTAACTCACTTTCACAGATTTTTACTTCGTCGGGAAGTAAGACTTGGCCACTGGTCGATTCACGAACCTATAACAAATATGTACATATATATCAAAGTATGTTCAAAATATATTTACAACATTTTTAATACGTTTTACTGTTTTAAATTTATTAAGTCAGCTGTCCTCGTTAGTAACCTACAACTAGTTGTCCACAATTAGATGTACAGAAATAAATCGATATATATATATTATCTAGAATCAATCCACGACCCAGTGTATACACGTCTCAGGCTAGATCACAACTCAAAGTATATATATTTTTGGAATCAACCTCAACCCAGTATAGCTACCTCCAACATTACTGCATATAGAGTGTCTATGGTTGTTCCAAATAATATATATACGTGGGTCGATATGATATGTCAAAACTGTGATGCCCCGTACAAAATCATCGTGTATGAATCATCAACAACAGGATCATTACAAGGTCAAACACTATATGCTATTTCAAAATACGTTTGCATTCATGATAAAAGGTGACGTCGTAACCAACGTCAAATGTTTTACATCAAAAGTATGCCTCAATGAACAGAAGCAATTGGAAATAGTACATGACCCTCAGGTCGTTACAAACCATAGTTCAAAAGTAATAAAGTTTATGAATGCAAGATAAACATTCATGCAGTGACATCTCTAAAGCAGCGGGTGTCTACAACAAGACTAGTACAACAGCGGAAGCAGCTAACCTTAAGCACCTGAGAAAAACATGCTTAAAAACGTCAACAAAAAGGTTGGTGAGCTATAGTTTAAGTATAACAGTAATGTAAGGTCGGCCATGAGATTTCAGTGCTACAAAGAGCGTTTCAAAATAGTATGATAAAGTATATGTTTAACCGTGGGCACTTGGTAACTAACTTAACGTTTATACCCCCTGAAAGTACACTTGGCGAGTGCGTATGTTTACGAAGTATTAAACACTCGTTAAATGCTAGCGCGACTAGCCCGAGTGGGGATGTCAAACCCTATGGATCCATATCTAAGATTCGCGTCCACCGGTTCAAAAACCAATGACTAAACGTTACCGAGCTAAAGGGAAAGTTTCTGCCGTAGTATAACCCACACATATATAAAGTTTAAGTACTCGTACCTAGTATGTAAAATGTAAAATGCGCATGTATTCTCAGTTCCCAAAATAGTTAAAGTAAAAAGGGATGCTATAACTCACAGTGGTAAAGTAGTGGTAAAGTCGAGTCGGGAAATAAGCAAGTACGTAGGTCCGGAAAGTCCTCAACCTAAGTCAAATAGTACTAAGTTAGTAAATCGTCCCAATAGGTTTAAATGTATGTAAATAAGGTCTTAAAGGTCATCATCAATCATCATCAAACAAAAGGTGTAAAGCAAGTTTCATTTATGAAAGAAGTTTAAAACAAAGGCTGACTTCGGTCAGTCACCACGGCCTCCATACCTACTGAAATAAGGTGATACCAGTGTCCATGGCTCCGTATATGAGTCCTTTAGTTGTGGTAAAAATTCCAGAAGCAAAATCGTCTTCGTTTGACCGTGGCGACGGTCTAAGTGCGAGTAGGTCAGAATTTTCAGCACAACGTTAAAAGACATAGTGACGATCGGAGGGCCATAAATCCTAAACCGTAACTCGGATTAAGACGAGTCCTAAATGAAAATTTATCTACTCGAACAGAGATAACTGAAAATCATCTTTACAGTAGCCCACGTCATACTGATCAGACCCAGTAACAGTAAACAGTAGGTTCCCGTGGGTTTCTTGGTACTCGATGCTTATCACGGTTCTCATCCTTGATGCATATAGCTTCAAGTGTACAAATCGTTGATGTATTTGCATCATCTTAACCAAGGTTTCACCATCATAATACTTGTGTAAGTCTAAGACATGTAGCATAACTCATTTAAGTGTTGAAAGTAGCTTGATGAACCAAAGTTACATCAAAATCTTAGATCCGACAAATACATGAACTATAAAAAGTAATATTTGAACTACAAGCTTGAAAGTAAACTAACTAATCAAGATCTTAAGGTGTAGAACATTGTTCTTTAGTTAGATCTTGAAGATCCAAGACCCAAAGGTCTAGATCTAAAATTATTAAGTTAAATCCTAAGTATTAACACTTGAATCTTTACTTTAATGAAACCATAAGCTATAAAACTTAGATTATCATCTTGTAAAGTGTATGTAAGCTTTCAAGCTTTTGATTATGACAAAATAAGTAGACCATAAGCTATAGAACTTAGATCCATCACAAGTATATAAAGTTATAACAAAAAGTTATACTTTCATGTTCTTGAACTTTTAAAGTTAACTTTAGTTCAAGAAAAATGAGATCAAAGTTAGCTAGTAACACTTGACCAACAACAATATGAATCATGAATTTAAAAAGTGCAAGAATGAAGTAATAAACTAAATAAACAAGTAACTAGTTCATTGTTGTTCATACTTTAAAGATTCAAGCCAAAATCTTGATCTTTAAGAAAGTAAACTTTAAGTTTACAAACATGAATTACAAGTATGATTTTACAACATATGAACTTACAATCTTTAAAAACAATAAATGTAGAACATAACTAGTAAGTTAGGTTCTTGTGTGTTCTTGTAAATACAAGATAATATGAAGAATCAAACTAAAAAGTTTGATTCTTAACAACATGTAAGTAATCAACAACAACTAACAAGTAAGCAAACCATAATTAAAGACAAGTAATCTTAAACAAGCAAAAGATGATGATGATGAGAGTATGTATGTGTGCTACGGTTTTGGTGAAGAGGAAAAGAAAGAAAAGAAAGTTTGATACTTACAAAATGTAGAGAAAGATGAGAGCAAAAGTTGAGAGAAAATGAGAAGTAATTTGTGTGTGAGGAAATGAGAGAAATTAGCAACTAAGTAATACAAAAAAAAGAAAATGGAACACTCCCCCATTGCCTAATGGCCGACGGTTTGCTCAAGGAATGGGGGGAGGGATTAGTCCACTAGTTCATGCATGGTTATGGCTCAAAAGTAGGTTAATAGGTGTGCTTTCATGGGGATAAGGTGCAAGTAACATGTAACAAGTCTTTCATTACTAACTAAGCTAGTTTTTAAACCTTAATGGACTAGTTGTAACAAAAGGCTCCTAGTTAATCCATTAATATAAGTATAGTGGGCTTCTAAGTCCATTAACACAAGCCCAAGTCCAAATAAATAATAATCCAAGTAAAAAGCCCAAGTAATTAACTAGTAACCATAGTTAATTAAAAATGATTAATAAAAATTAATCATGAATGCAAATAATACTCGAAAATATTATTCTGTAATGTACGTGTGTCACAAAGACGTTTCGGGTATTTAAAGTCAAGTATGGTAACAAGTAAATGTATATAACAATACATTCATAAAACACAAGTATTAATAATAAATATTATTAGGAAAACGTTGGAAAATCCAGGGTCGTTACATTACCCACCTGTTAAAGAAAATTTCATCCCGAAATTTTAAGCTGAGGTAGATGGAGGAGTTGGGAAAAGGTGAGGATACTTTTGCATCATTTGATCCTCTCGCTCCCAGGTAAACTCAGGTCCTCGTTTGGCATTTCATTGTACTCGGACGATCGGAATTTTGTTGCGTTTCAAAGTTTTGACCTCACGGTCCATAATTTCAACAGGCTCTTCCACGAAGTGGAGTTTGTCGTCAATCTTAAGTTCCTCCAGTGGTATGATAAGTTCGGGTGCAGCAAGACACTTCTTCAAGTTTGACACGTGAAAAGTAGGATGAACTGAGCTCAATTGTATTGGAAGATCCAAACGGTAAGCAACGGGTCCAACACGTTCCAAAATTTCAAAAGGACCAATGTATCGTGGGTTTAACTTTCCACGTTTTCCAAAACGAATCACACCCTTCCAAGGTGCAACCTTCAATATTACACGGTCACCAACGTTGAATTCAAAGTCTTTACATTTAAGATCGGCATATCTCTTTTGGCGATCGCGGGCAGTCTTAAGTCTAGCCTGAATCTGAGCAATCTTCTCCGTGGTTTCATGGACTACCTTGGGTGCAGTGATTTGCTTTTCGCCTACTTCGGCCCAAAAAATAGGAGATCGGCACTTGCGACCATACAACGCTTCAAAAGGTGCGGCATTAATGCTCAAGTGATAACTGTTGTTGTAAGAAAATTCGGTGAGTGGCAAATGCCTTTCCCAGGCCTTTCCGAAATCGATAACACATGCACGAAACATGTCTTCCAAGGTCTGAATCGTTCGTTCACTTTGCCCGTCGGTCTGTGGGTGATAAGCAGTACTCATGTCGAGACGGGCCCCATGGCTTCTTGTAAGGAACGCCAAAATCTAGAAGCAAAACGGGGATCGCAATCTGAGATGATCGATAAAGGTACACCGTGACGAGATAAAACCTCTTTGATGTATAGTTGAGCAAGTCTCTCCATCGTATCCATTTCCTTCATAGCTAGAAAGTGTGCAGATTTAGTGAGACGGTCAACGATAACCCAGATGGTATCGTATCCGCCCACCGTCTTTGGTAGCTTTGCGATGAAATCCATTGTGATCCTTTCCCACTTCCATTGTGGGATTTCCAGTTGTTGAAGTAATCCAGAGGGCCTCTGATGCTCGGCCTTAACTTTCGAGCAAGTCAAACACTTACCAACATAAGTTGCAACGTCCTTCTTAAGATTCGGACACCAATACTGTTCTTTAAGATCGTGGTACATTTTGCCCGCTCCGGGATGAATCGAATATCTCAATTTGTGGGCTTCATCTAGTATAAGGTTCCGTAGATCTCCATAAAGAGGTACCCAAATTCTTCTGGCATAACATTGGAGTCCAGACTCCCTAACCTCGAATCGAGAGACAAGAATGTTCAAATGTTCGTGAGATATATTCTCCTCCTTGAGAGCCTCATCTTGGGCTACTCGGATCTGACTGTTGAGGTTCGAATGGATGGTGATGTTCAGAGCCCTAACACGAAGAGGTGCCGTCCTCTCCTTTCGGCTAAAAGCGTCAGCTACAACATTGGCCTTGCCTGGATGATAGCGATGTTCACAATCGTAGTCGTTCAGCATCTCGATCCATCGACGCTGTCTCATATTCAGTTGCTTCTGATCAAAGATGTGCTGGAGAATCTTGTGGTCGGTGAAGATAGTGCTCTTAGTTCCATATAAATAGTGTCTCCACAATTTGAGCGCAAAGACAATGGCTCCAAGTTCAAGATCGTGAGTAGTGTAGTTCCGTTCGTGAATCTTCAGTTGTTGAGAGGCATACGCGATAACCTTTGATCTTTGCATCAGTACACAACCAAAACCACTTTTCGAAGCATCGCAATAAACGACGAAATCATCACTGCCTTCAGGAAGAGATAAGATAGGTGCGGTGGTCAACTTCTTCTTCAAAGTTTGAAATGCTGATTCGTGTGCGGGTTCCCAAATGAACTTCTTGCCCTTGTGAGTCAGCGCGGTCAAAGGACACGCAATCAGAGAGAAACCTTCAATAAATCTTCGGTAGTAACCGGCGAGACCTAAAAATTGGCGAATGTGAGTTGGAGTAGTGGGGGTCTCCCACTTGCTAATAGCATCAATCTTAGCAAGATCAACTTTGATACCCTGGTCGCTCACAACATGACCCAGAAATTGGACTTCCTTCAACCAAAATTCACACTTGGAGAATTTCGCATAAAGTTGCTCTTGTCTCAAGAGTTCAAGCACTAATCGGAGGTGTTGCTCATGCTCTTCTTCACTCTTAGAGTAGATGAGGATATCATCTATGAAGATGATAACAAACTTATCCAAGTATGGCTTGCAGACACAATTCATAAGGTCCATAAATAAGGCAGGTGCATTTGTCAAACCGAATGGCATCACGAGAAACTCATAATGACCATAACAGGTTCTGAATGCAGTTTTCATCACGTCACTTTCCTTCACCCTCAACTGGTGATAACCGTATCACAAATCGATCTTAGAGTAAACACTCGATCCTTGTAGTTGGTCAAAAAGATCGTCAATACGGGGAAGAGGATACCGATTCTTGATCGTCAATTTGTTGAGTTCACGGTAGTCGATACACATGCGGAAGGATCCATCCTTCTTCTTCACAAATAACACAGGTGCGCCCCAAGGCGAGAAACTTGGTTGGATAAATCCACGGTCAAGTAGTTCTTGTAATTGGCTCAGTAATTCTTGCATCTCAGAAGGTGCGAGTCTATAAGGTGCGCGAGCTACAGGTGCAGCTCCTAGTACTAAATCAATCTGAAACTCTACTGCCCTCGGGGGCGGTAATCCAGACAATTCCTCTGAGAAGCCATCGGAAAATTCATTCACAATTCGAACATCATTCACACTCTTCACCTCAGTTTCTACCGTTTTCACATGCGCTAGGACAGCAAGACGTCCCTTCTTCATGATCTTTTATGCTTTCACGCAACTAATGAGGTTCAGCTTCGAGGTACATCTCTCTCCGTAAATGATCAGTGGCTCACCATCTCCTGGTGGTATACGAAGAGCTTTATCTCCATAGATAATGTCAGCCTTTGTCTTGGTCAACCAGTCCGTACCGACGATAACATCAAAGCTTCCCAACTTAATGGGTATCAAGTCAATCTCGAAATCTACACCAGCTATGTTGATAATAGCTCCTCGACTAATATGGTCAACTTTCTCAAGTTTTCCATTGGCGACCTCGACAAGCATACTTTCTTTTAAAGGGACTAATGACCAATTAATCTTATCGCAAAAGTGTCTACATACATAACTTCTATCGGCACCAGTATCAAATAGGACAGAAGCTAAAAGATTGTTGATAGTGAATAAACCTGTCACCAAGTCGGGATTCTCGCGTGCATCCCTTGCATTAACGTTGAAAGCTCTACCACGGGGTGGTCCACCGTCTTTTCTTTTGTTGGGGTACGAATTTCTGAAATGGCCCATTTGTCCGCATTCGTAGCACTTTTTAGGTCCATTGGGCCCATTCAAAGTGGTAACCTTGAAGTCCTTCCCGATATGCCCAGTCCGTTGGCATTTTTCGTAAACAACATTACAATACCCAGTATGGTGCTTGTAGCACCGCTTGCATTGTGGTAAGGTTCCCTTGTAGTTGGGGTTTGAGTTGGTATTCGGATTGGGGTTTCCACCGTTGTTGTTTCCTCTGAAATCCTCATGTCGTTTTGCCGAGTTTTGATCATAGGTCCTTCCCCTGTTGTTATCCCATTTGCGCTTCTCACTACTACCCGCTTCAGACTTAGCCTTTTCCGGTTTATCGATGATAATTTGATTCATTAAAATATGCGCCATGCGCATCGCTTCCGGGACATTAGGTGGCTTGGACGAGGTGACGTTTCCCTTAATGGACTTAGGAAGTCCCCACAAATATCTTTCCATACGCTTGAATTCCGAGGTGACCATGGTAGGACACATCAGGGCTAGTTCTAAATATCTACGATTGTACCCATCGAGATAGTTTCCCACGACCTTCAACTGCATAAACTCAATCTCCATCTTCTGGATCTCGGTCCTAGGGCAATATTCTTCAATCAGGGCCCCTTTGAATTCCTCCCAGGGGGTAGCAAACTCCTCATCGATACCCTTTGATTGAGCCAACGTGTTCCACCACGTTAGTGCGCTGTCAGGCAGCGTGCATGAAGCAAACTTGGAACTCTTTGTACGTGCACCCATTACGAATGGGCTGAATAACCGGTGGTGGTGGCGGTGGAGCTTGGAGGTTCCTTTCTGCTAAAGCTGCGGTGACTCGCTCATTGATCATATCCTCGATTTGGGCTGCGGTAGGTGTTGATCATCCGTTGGCCATGGCGTTCTAAATAAAAATTTTGACTCAAGTCAAAATCCAGTATGCAAATAGTAATAATACAGTATATGGTAACCAACATGGAATCAACACATCACATGTTTATTAAGTAACGCATCTAGGTACAAATACCACAGAATCATACAGTAACGTAAATAGAACATCGTGCAGGAATTTAAATAACGCAAAGTTCCATTCATTAATAATAAGTTACATACATCAGAATAGGTTCGTACAATACATAAGTAATACATAAAACTACAACTAGATTACATAATGAAATCTACTACAAAAGTCCTATGGTGAAGGTGGGTGTAGGATGTCCAATACGTGGGACATCTGGTCCTCGAGCTCAGTTACCCGAGCACGGAGGATCTACACCTCTCTCATCAGTTCCTCGACAGAGGGAGTGGGTGGGGCAGGTGGTGCAGTCGGTACGGGTGGTGCTGGTGGAGCTGGCGGTGCAGACGTTCCGGCTCCAGAAGTAGAGGCTGCGAAGCAGTAAGGCTTACGGATGAAGGGATCAGCAGGATACGTCACAAGCCGCTTACGGGGAGTAACCCTACGACGCCGACCATATGCGTCAGTGAATGCTCGACTTCCGTTGATCCCCGGAATAATGGTGCCGTCGAAACAGTACCGTTCTTCGGCGGGGTGGAGGGTGGCTGAACATGTGCATCATCAAGGTCCTCCTCGTCAGAGTCATCGCCACTAGAGTCGTCTGTGGATGAGTTGTCGGATGAAGGGTCATCAGAATCATGTGGGGGTGGCGGCACGGGTGGCTGTACTGGATCTCCTCGGGCGGCCATCATCTGTCGGTATCTAAAAGGCGGGATGGGTACGAGTCGTCCATCAGGAGCGCGTCGGCATCAATAGCGATACTGATTACGGAATGGACCTTCCCCAAATTCCGCGGGAATCACAACACCACCAGGATGGTGCTATGGCTCCTGAGGTACATGTGACGACCCGAAAATTTCCGATCAAATTTAAACTTATCTATATATGACTTCGACACGATAAGCAAAGTCTGTTATGTTGAGTCTCAAAATTTTTGAACTATTGTTATGAATTAATTTAACCTTTGATTATTCTCGACGATTCACGAACCACTATTTGTAAATAGATACATATATATGTAAATATATAAATATATGAAATACAATAATATATGATTGGATTGTAAGAATTAAGTTGTAAAATAACAAATGATCTAATTAAGTAGTTATGAATCTATATATATATATATATATATATATATATATATATATATATATATATATATATATATATATATATATATATATATATATATATATATATATATATATATATAAATATATATATATAGAAATATATAGAAATATATATAAATATATATATATATATATATATATATATATATATATATATATATATATATATATATAAGTATATATATATATATATATATATATATATATATATATAAGTATATATATATATATAAGTATATATATAAGTAGATTAAAAATGATAATTAATAGATTGTAATACTCGTTTGAAGTTTCGATTACTATACAGAGAAGTTTAAATCGAACTCATATGACTTTTAGAATAAACGATAATCCGAAAATGAGATTTTACTACAATACTTTTATCCGCCACCAATTAACAACGTGGTACGAAATCCAGTCCGTAACTGGTGATGGCTAACATTATCACACGTTTATATCTTAATTTATATTATCACTGCTACTTGATTGATATTATGGTTGATAGAATAACATTATGCTTGTATGTACATATATGAAATAGGGATATGAACGAATCCTTGATTGATATTATGCTTGATAGAATAACACTATGCTTGTATGTACATATATGGAATAGGAATATGAACGAATCCTTGATTGATTTTATGCTTAATGGAATAACACTATGCTTGTATGTACATATATGGATTAGGAAAATGAACAAATCCATATAGCTGTCTTTGTTTCCTTTCATTATTAGTGATGTACTATATATGTACATAAATATGCAAGATATATCACACCATTCAATCTATCCTCTATATATATATAGTCACTTATACATATACATATGGCATAAGATATCAAACCCACCATTTTCGTTTTCTGTTTCCTTATTCAATTGAACAACCTCTCCACCACCTGTGGCCTCACCCTTCACCAGCCTACAAGAACAAACTAAACCCTCAAAAACATCACCTGCATTTCCCCTTATTTCTTTTTATCGAACTCAAGCACCTAACACCACTCACTTACACGCTTTATTATTCATATAGAACAACATATTTATAAGTTTACAAAACATACTAATATCAAGTGATTATACAAGTTCATTTAACCATCTACACTATCTACATGAATACTCACTTACCATAAATAAACTGGATGATCACTTCTCTACTTGTTGACAGCTTACCCATTCCCATCAATTGACTTGATCCGCCATGTTGCTGCACGTTTCTGTTTTCCAGTTAAACACCAAACACCACCATAAAACTGTTACCATATCGCCACCATGAATCACCACTACAACACCCCTTTATCCCTTAAATACAGCTTCAAGTAGTTCATGTTTTCTATTTTTATTTACCATCGTGAACCATCCAAGTAGTCACCATAAACTGCAAGTAACTCGCTGCTATAGTATCTGTTTCTTTTGTTTTCTGGTTAACCGAAGCCAAACACCCCTTTTACAATTACTGTCTACTCTAATCAAGCTACTGCTGTCATCATTTATGCTTCTGTTTAACTTGCAACATAACTGAAAATAATTCAACGATTGGGGTACGTTTTCTGTTTATAATTAGAACAAAACATCAAGCCGTTCTTAATCATCATCTATAACTATCATTATTAAAAAGAACTATAACAAAGAAAACCATACCTGGTCACCATTCTGCTTCGATTTTCAAATCAAAACCGATCACCATCTCCATCAAACTCTTACTTGTTACTGCTACAACCTATTGTACATACCTATTCGAAGCAAGACATCACATGTGTTCTACAACTATTGTTAGTTTCTGTTTTCTTTCAATCAAAACAGACATCATCACAATCAAACATCACCAAAACTAATCGCTGTAAATTGAATTGCAACTGATCGATACTAGAATCGATCCCAGTTACCTGTTGAACCAAACCATAACAAGCATCTCAAATTTTGTAACTAAATATTGATGATCTTCTTTGATTCTGATCAAATGAGAAAGAAACGAGACCCTTGTGGTTGTTACCCTAAATCAAAACTCACCAATAACAACAATTATTATTGTTGATGTTAGATCCATTTAAAAAGCACAGAATATATATAGAGAGGGATAAAGAAATCAAGATGATATAAATGAATCAATTACCTATTAATGAACCGATTAATTGATTGAGTAATAAAAAATGATGATGATCCACGATGATGACAAAAATGGATGATGATGATGATGAACCGAAGACCTGCTAGACAATTTCTGATTTGTGCTTGATTGTTTGCTGATTAGTGAATCGAAGAAGAATATGAACTTTGATTATTTGTTATTCGCCTGTGTGTGTGTGTGTGTGTGTTCTGTTATCATGATCAATTTGAGAAGACAATCCAGATCTGATCTCACTCTTTATTTAGGGATAATTTTAATTATTATTTATTATATCTTTATCAAGTATTATTATTATTATTATTATTATTATTATTATTATTATTATTATTATTATTATTATTATTATTATTATTATTATTATTATTATTATTATTATTATTATTATTGTTATGTGGATTTTATTATTAGTATTTATCTTATTATTGATATTATTATTTTTATTATTATTAAAGGTAATTTTTATTAAAATGAGTAAAATAAACATCTTTATTAAAATTATCATTAATATTATAAGAATCCTTTTTATTATTAAAATTATCATTTAAAAGTATCATTTTTAAAATGATCATTATTATTATTAGTTTTATCATTATTAATATTACTATTATTTTTATTATTATTATTATTACAATAAAAATTAGTTATATAAAAATATATTTAACAAACACTATATTAATATTTTTATGATAAAGATTAATTATTTATTTAAAAACATATAAAATAAATATATTAATTAAGACATTAACAAAACATATAATTTATTAAGAAAACATCGAATTCACTAAATATATATAAATTTGTTCGATTTTCATTATATGTGTTAATATATATATGAATGATATAGGTCCGTGAATCCGAGTCCAACCCTGCATTGTTCAATATCATCATATGTATTTTTACTACAAAATACATTACTGTGAGTTTCATTTGCTCCCCTTTTAATCTTTACATTTTTGGGCCTGAGAATACATGCAAATGTTTTATTAACTGTTTTACAATAATTATATGCGTGAGTTTCATTTGCCTTTTTACCCTTTATATTTTTGGGCTGAGAATACATGCGCAACTTTTATAACTGTTTTACGAAATAGACACAAGTAATCAAAATTACGTTCTATGGTTGAATGATCGAAACTGAATATGCCCCTTTTTATTAAGTCTGGTAATCTAAGAATTAGGGAACAGACACCCTAATTGACGCGAATCCTAAAGATAGATCTATCGGGCCCAACAAGCCCCATCCAAAGTACTGGATGCTTTAGTACTTCGAAATTTATATCATGTCCGAAGGAGGATCCCAGAATGTTGGGGATATTCTTATAAGCATATTGTGAATGCCGATTACCAGGTGTTCAATCCATATGAATGATAATTTTGTCTCTATGCATGGGACGTATGTTTACGAGAAATGGAAATTATGAAATCTTGTGGTCTATTAAAATTATGAAATGATTATTTATGTTAAACTAATGAACTCACCAACCTTTTGGTTGACACTTGAAAGCATGTTTATTCTCAGGTATGAAAGAAGTCTTCCGCTGTGCAATTGCTCATTTTAAAGATATTACTTGGAGTCATTCATGACCTATTTCAAAAGACGTTGCATTCGAGTCGTTGAGTTAATCAAGATTATTATTAAGTCAATTATAGTTAGATATATTATAAAATGGTATGCATGCCGTCAACTTTCGATGTAATGAAAGATTGTCTTTCCAAAAACGAATGCAATGTTTGTAAAATGTATCATATAGAGGTCAAGTACCTCGCGATGTAATCAACTGTTGTGAATTGTTTATAATCGATATGGACTTCGTCCGGATGGATTAGGACGGGTATCTACAGTTGGTATCAGAGCGGTGGTCTTAGCGAACCAGGTCTTGCATTAGTATGTCTAACTGATAAGTCGTTAGGATGCATTAGTGAGTCTGGACTTCGACCGTGTCTGCATGTTAAAAGTTTTGCTTATCATTTCGTGTCAAAAATTTCCTGCTTATCATTCTTAGTCTAGACACATCTTACTGCAATGATTGCATGAATTGTGTATAGAAGAATTCATATCTTAGCGTATCTGTTACTGTAGACCTTGCCTGATATCTCTCGTAAATTTCTCCGTAATTTAAGGGATCCTGGTACTATATATATCTATGCATTTTATGCATTGATAATACATCCAAGTATCAATTGCTGTCACTAAACTCTTCATACGAAAAATCTTTCCTGAGATCGCGTAAGATGGCCTCTACGAATCGACCAAGTTCCTCTGACTCCGAAGACAGCGTGACAGGAGCACACCAACCAATCAACTACCGTGATTACTGGAGAAAATGGGGGTGGGTTCGCGACATACTCACCCTATGGAGAAGGGAAGAAGGTACTCCATATCATGAATCAAATCTACCACCTAACCTTGGAGTACTTGACCCACTCACCGGCGAACCCGTTCGCAACACCGTTTATACCCTATTTGCAAGAATTTTTCATCTTGAAGCTACCATTAACGGAAATAGAGGAGATATCCGACCTCTACCTCACACTGATAACCAACCAGCGTTAGTAGAAGAAGTTAGAGAACTCCGAGCTTGAGTATTAACTTTAGAGAGCACGGTACACAATTTGCAAGCACCAACAGTATCACCAACACCAGTAATATCACCAGCCTCAGCACCAATGGCACCAGTACCACCAACAACCCAAGTTTCAACAATCCATGCCTCAACATCTCATTCTATACCTCGAGTATAATCATCGGCCTACGAATCATTCTACATTAATTACCTTCGTTCGACATGACGATTAAGTAATCTCTAAATGTTTTAGAGATTATGTATTCTAGTTTTAACGATAAACCAAATAAGTTAAATATCATATTAACTCAATGAATCCATGATTACATCTGAAGAAAATATATATGTATATATGTTTTCATAAAGATTGTAATTAAAAATTCTTTTATACAAACTGTTAATGGTGAAAATATTTTAACGGGTAGGTAATACCCGAGGAATATTCAGATTTCACATTAATAAGTACACTGTACATTCTTTCAAATCTAATTCAACAGTCATTTACTATCATATTTACATCCACCGATATACATATCCGTTCACCACAGAATAACCATATTCATCCAATTTCAAATTTCGATTTTAAATTATCAGAATCCAACAAGTGGCATAATGAAGAAATAATGGACACAATAAAAATTGATTAGAAACAGACTAATTAACAATATGAAATTTTGTTAAGAAACCCCACTAACAAGATCCTAGCTAACTGTTCCTAGCTAACTGTTAATTCCGTATTACATTTTATTTTTATCGCAATTTATTTATCGCAATTTAATTGTCGCAATTTATTTATCGCAGTTTATTTATCGCAATTTATATTCTCGCAATTTTATTTATCGGCATTTAATTTCTGTATTTATTTTAAACACTTTAAATATCGGGACACGTATACAAAGTTTTGACATATCATATCGACGCATATATATATATATATATATATATATATATATATATATATATATTATTTGGAATAACCATCGATACTCTATATGCAGTAATGATCGAGTTCTCTATGCAGGGTTGAGGTTGATTCTACAATAATATATATACTTTGAGTTGTGATCGAGTCTGAGACATGTACACGGGTCACGATACGTATTAATTAATTCGAATATTGTATATTAAACTATATATGAATTATTGAATTGCTAACTGTGGACTATCAACTGAGGACTACCAACATTGGACAATTAAAATGAATTAAAATATTGATTATAATATATAAAACTAAACAATTCTTCAAGTTTGCCACCTGATTTCATCTTAAACCTCATTTGTATCTTGATGATTCCAATCTGCGTTCAAAATTTCATGATTCTTGAAAACACCTCAATCAAGAGGATGAACCAACCGCACTTCATCTACAGAAGAAAAGATTAATGCCTATAGTTATGCACCTGAAAAACTCTCGGAAACTGAGTAAACGTTTAACACGTGTCTATTCTAGCTCCTTTGGCATTGTTGCTACCGAAAATAACATTTCAACTTTTTTTTTTTCCAATTAGCCAATTTTGTCACAGCTCCAACAAGTCAACTTCAACTTTTCACTCGGATTAGCTTATTATAACCCTGATATGTAAGTTGCCTTTCGTCATCGATACTGGAAAACCATTTATATCTCACTACATTAGCAGTAAACTTACCAGCAACATCATTGATCTTTGACTTTATGAAAAATTATTATATTCATTGAAATCCTATCATCTACTCATCTGCATCTGATAACAAGAATTGCCGTACCAAATACCGAGAATTTACAATCAGTATTTTGAAATCTCGCAGCATGTCTACAACAATCGATATATGTATACATATAACATTCATACCTTAGAATTATGATCTTTTATTCTGAAATTCTGAAAAGCACCCTGTCTACGAATCAATACTCCAAATTTTGAGGAAGCTGAATGAAGCAGCAGAAACCGTAGACAACAATAAACGACCTTAACCGTCGAAAGTTTGATGATAAAGAATGGAGTATTGGAAACAATCAATAGAAAATTTAGTACCGAAAAGCGGATTATGCGAAACTATGAAGGAAGTCGTGGACAAATCACAAGGAATAAGTTTGACTTTAAAGAATCCAAATGATTCAATGCCTGCTGAAATCTTTAGCAAATACCTTGCTTCCGAATCTAAACCCTTACGGATAAATCTTCTTCATCATCCATCGATATTAGAAATTCTAAGATATCATCGAATCTTTCATTATAAATATTCTCCATATTTCTGAAGATATTTTCATAACTGTTCTTATCTGAATTCATTAATCTCATCGTGCTATCAGTGTTACATCATATAGAAACTGTTAGTTTCTATATTCTGTAAACTTTCGAGCTTAAAATATGAATGTTATTGAAGTAATGTTGAGAACTGATGCATGAGTTAGTATAATATAATGACACTTGATCAAAGTGATTATATTACAGTAAGTCATGCTGAGTTACTAATGGGACGTGATGATTCACAGATCATAACGTCATCATGTGCCATGCTGCATAACTCTTTCATTCTGCTTAACTTCTGAACATATCAAGAAAATATATTCTTGATAGTTCTATTCTCAGTGATTCCGATAATTTGACAAAACAAATCGTACTACTACCTTTCCTTTCTACCTTGTATATTATGATAATTCGAAACTCCATACCTATGAATTCTGGACCATTACTTGCGAAAAGTAAAAAAAAGCATGAAGCTCCGAAATAGAAAGGGGGTATAAACCGCAGCAAATAAGAGAGCACATTAACTATGAATGACAATAATTATAGGAGACAGAAGCAGGGACATTGAAATATAAGGGAAGATATAAAATTCAACAACAACGCAGAAATTACAAACCATGGATATTAATATGAATAGCAATATAAAGACACGGTATAATTAAGCATAGTATCACCCCAAGGTAATAGTATAAGTAAACAGATTCTTCTGATGGAAGATTGAAAAGAAGGATGACAGATACATAGACAGGAAAATATCAAGAATCAGAACTGGATGGAGCATTTCCACAATATTTTAGAAGTAGGAATAGAGGAAGAAAGTATAGGAATGGTGAAAGTAATGGAACGGAAGAAGTTCATTTATAGTGAAAATACCAGACAAAGAAATCAAGGCAGATTTCCGCATTAATTATAGAGATCTTAATTTCCTTACTCGCCGAAGAATCAAATCTTTTAGATTTCGAAGATTTTCTTCAATTTCCTTGAATTCCGGAATTCAACCAAAACAACGTCAAAAGTTAAGACGCCTCCTGTTTTCAAAATTCAACCATGACTACGTCAAAAGTAAAGACGAATATCTAATGTCTTATATCAATCTTTTGTGATAGCTTCACTTGTACACTTCGAGTAATCGAATCGTTTTATCCAAATTATGCAATAATGATAAAATTTATTTATCAACTCAGAGTCGTCATGAAAACATTTTTATTGTTAGTCATGACCACCTTACTCAAATTTCGGGACGAAATTTCTTTAACGGGTAGGTACTGTGACGACCCGGAAATTTCCGATCAAATTTAAACTTATCTTTATATGACTTCGACACGATAAGCAAAGTCTGTTATGTTGAGTCTCAAAATTTTTGAACTATTGTTATGAATTAATTTAACCTTTGATTATTCTCGACGATTCACAAACCACTATTTGTAAATAGATACATATATATGTAAATTTATAAATATATGAAATACAATAATATATGATTGGATTGTAAGAATTAAGTTGTAAAATAACAAACGATCTAATTAAGTTGTTATGAATCTATATATATATATATATATATATATATATATATATATATATATATATATATATATATATATATATATATATATATATATATATATATATATATATATATATATATATAAGTATATATATAAGTAGATTAAAAATGATAATTAACAGATTGTAATACACGTTTGAAGTTTCGATTACTATACAGAGAAGTTTAAATCGAACTTATATGACTTTTAGAATAAACGATAATCCGAAAATGAGATTTTACTACAATACTTTTATCCGCCACCGATTAACAACGTGGTACGAAATCCAGTCCGTAACTGGTGACGGCTAACATTATCACACGTTTATATCTTAATTTATATTATCACTGCTACTTGATTGATATTATGCTTGATAGAATAACACTATGCTTGTATGTACATATATGAAATAGGGATATGAACGAATCCTTGATTGATATTATGCTTGATAGAATAACACTATGCTTGTATGTACATATATGGAATAGGAATATGAACGAATCCTTGATTGATTTTATGCTTAATGGAATAACACTATGCTTGTATGTACATATATGGATTAGGAAAATGAACAAATCCATATAGCTGTCTTTGTTTCCTTTCATTATTAGTGATGTACTATATATGTACATAAATATGCAAGATATATCACACCATTCAATCTATCCTCTCTATATATATAGTCACTTATACATATACATATGGCATAAGATATCAAACCCACCATTTTCGTTTTCTGTTTCCTTATTCAATTGAACAACCTCTCCACCACCTGTGGCCTCACCCTTCACCAGCCTACAAGAACAAACTAAACCCTCAAAAACATCACCTGCATTTCCCCTTATTTCTTCTTATCGAACTCAAGCACCTAACACCACTCACTCACACACTTTATTATTCATATAGAACAACATATTTATAAGTTTACAAAACATACTAATATCAAGTGATTATACAAGTTCATTTAACCATCTACACTATCTACATGAATACTCACTTACGACAAATAAACTGGATGATCACTTCTCTACGTGTTGACAGCTTACCCATTCCCATCTATTGACTTGATCCGCCATGTTGCTGCACGTTTCTGTTTTCCAGTTAAACATCAAATACCACCATAAAACCGTTACCATATCGCCACCATGAATCACCACTACAACACCCCTTTATCCCTTATATACAGCTTCAAGTAGTTCATGTTTTCTATTTTTATTTACCATCGTGAACCATCCAAGTAGTCACCATAAACTGCAAGTAACTCGCTGCTATAGTATCTGTTTCTTTTGTTTTCTGGTTAACCGAAGCCAAACACCCCTTTTACAATTACTGTCTACTCTAATCAAGCTACTGCTGTCATCATTTACGCTTCTGTTTAACCTGCAACATAACTGAAAACAATTCAACGATTGGGGTACGTTTTCTGTTTATAATTAGAACAAAACGTCAAGCCGTTCTTAATCATCATCTATAACTATCATTATTAAAAAGAACTATAACAAAGAAAACCATACCTGGTCACCATTCTGCTTCGATTATCAAACCAAAACCGATCACCATCACCATCAAACTCTTACTTGTTACTGCTACAACCTATTGTACGTACCTATTCGAAGCAAGACATCACATGTGTTAGATAACTATTGTTAGTTTCTGTTTTCTTTCAATCAAAACAGACATCATCACAATCAAACATCACCAAAACTAATCGCTGTAAATTGAATTGCAACTGATCGATACTAGAATCAATCCCAGTTACCTGTTGAACCAAACCATAACAAGCATCTCAAATTTTGTAACTAAATATTGATGATCTTCTTCGATTCTGATCAAATGAGAAAGAAACGAGACCCTTGTGGTTGTTACCCTAAATCAAAACTCACCAATAACAATAATTATTATTGTTGATGTATGATCCATTTAAAAAGCACAGAATATATATAGAGAGGGATAAAGAAATCAAGATGATATAAATGAATCAATTACCTATTAATGAACCGATTAATTGATTGAGTAATAAAAAATGATGATGATCCACGATGATGACGAAAATGGATGATGATGATGATGAACCGAAGACCTGCTAGACAATTTCTGATTTGTGCTTGATTGTTTGCTGATAAGTGAATCGAAGAAGAATATGAACTTTGATTATTTGTTATTCGCCTGTGTGTGTATGTGTTCTGTTATCACGATCAATTTGAGAAGACAATCCAGATCTGATCTCACTCTTTATTTAGGTATAATTTTAATTATTATTTGTTATATCTTTATCAAGTATTATTATTATTATTATTATTATTATTATTATTATTATTATTATTATTATTATTATTATTATTATTATTATTATTATTATTATTATTATTATTATTATTATTATTATTATTATTATTATTATTATTATTGTTGTTGTTGTTATGTGGATTATTATTATTAGTATTTATCTTATTATTGATATTATTATTTTTATTATTATTAAAGGTAATTTTTATTAAAATGAGTAAAATAAAAATCTTTATTAAAATTATCATTAATATTATAAGAATCCTTTTTATTATTAAAATTATCATTTAAAAGTAACATTTTTAAAATGATCATTATTATTATTTTTATCATTATTAATATTACTATTATTTTTATTATTATTATTACAATAAAAATTAGTTATATAAAAATATATTTAACAAGCACTATATTAATATTTTTATGATAAAGATTAATTATTTATTTAAAAACATATAAAATAAATATATTAATTAAGTCATTAACAAAACATATAATTTATTAAGAAAACATCGAATTCACTAAATATATATAAATTTGTTCGATTTCCATTATATGTGTTAATATATATATGAATGATATAGGTTCGTGAATCCGAGGCCAACCATGCATTGTTCAATATCGTCATATGTATTTTTACTACAAAATACATTACTGTGAGTTTCATTTGCTCCCCTTTTACTCTTTACATTTTTGGGGCTGAGAATACATGCAAATGTTTTATTAACTGTTTTACAATAATTATATGCGTGAGTTTCATTTGCCTTTTTACCCTTTATATTTTTGGGCTGAGAATACATGCGCAACTTTTATAACTGTTTTACAAAATAGACACAAGTAATCGAAATTACGTTCTATGGTTGAATGATCAAAACTGAATATGCCCCTTTTTATTAAGTCTGGTAATCTAAGAATTAGGAAACAGACACCCTAATTGACGCGAATCCTAAAGATAGATCTATCGGGCCCAACAAGCCGCATCCAAAGTACCAGATGCCTTAGTACTTTGAAATTTATATCATGTTCGAAGGAGGATCCCGGAATGATGGGGATATTCTTATATGCATATTGTGAATGTCGATTACCAGGTGTTCAATCCATATGAATGATATTTTTATCTCTATGCATGGGACGCATGTTTACGAGAAATGGAAATTATAAAATCTTGTGGTCTATTAAAATTATGAAATGATTATTTATGTTAAACTAATGAACTCACCAACCTTTTGGTTGACACTTGAAAGCATGTTTATTCTCAGGTATGAAAGAAGTCTTCGCTATGCAATTGCTCATTTTAAAGATATTACTTGGAGTCATTCATGACCTATTTCAAAAGACGTTGCATTCGAGTCGTTGAGTTCATCAAGATTATTATTAAGTCAATTATAGTTAGATATATTATAAAATGGTATGCACGCCGTCAACTTTCGATGTAATGAAAGATTGTCTTTCCAAAAACGAATGCAATGTTTGTAAAATGTATCATATAGAGGTCAAGTACCTCGCGATGTAATCAACTATTGTGAATCGTTTATAATCGATATGGACTTCGTCCGGATGGATTAGGACGGGTCTCTACAGTTGGTATCAGAGCGGTGGTCTTAGCTAACCAGGTCTTGCATTAGTATGTCTACAGTACTGGGGATAGTGGAGCTGAAATCTCCGAGGGGTCCTGGGCTCCTTCTGCAGTACCCACTGGGACAGGCGCATGACTACTAGCTCTGGAGGACGAAGCGCCTGGGTCACTAGAGTGTGTCGCCGATGGGATCGGGGGAGCGGCAACAGTGGCAGGTGAAGTGGCTAAAGTGTCTGAATCGCTGCCCAAGATGATAGCAGGTGGAATATCCGACATCTGAACAAGGAAAAATAAATTTTCCATGTCAGTAAGTCATAAAGCAAGCACGTATTAGGCCAAGTAACTACAACAGTCTAGATCATGTATAACAGTAAGTAGCATGGCAATAACGACAAATATCATGCAATCTAAAGTAGATAATAGCATGCAGTAGTGAAATCATGTAATAGCATACGGCATATAGTAGTAAAAGTAAGCAGCAGCATGCAGTAAGTTCAGTGGAAACAAGTAAACTAGCAAGTTGTAGATTAGTCCTATTAGTGAATCCTACTCAGGTCGGTCTTAGACTCACTAATGCGTTCTAATTCCCTACAACCAATGCTCTGATACCAAATGTGATGCCCCGTACAAAACCATCGTGTACGAATCATCAACAACAGGATCATTACAAGGTCAAACACTATATGCTATTTCAAAATACGTTTGCATTCATGATAAAAGGTGACGTCATAACCAACGTCAAATGTTTTACATCAAAAGTATACCTCAATGAACAGAAGCAATTGGAAATAGTACGTGACCCTCAGGTCGTTACAAACCATAGTTCAAAGGTAATAAAGTTTATGAATGCAAGATAAACGTTCATGCGGTGACATCTCTAAAGCAGCGGGTGTCTACACCAAGACTAGTACAACAGCGGAAGCAGCTAACCTTAAGCACCTGAGAAAAACATGCTTAAAAACGTCAACACAAAGGTTGGTGAGCTATTGTTTAAGTATAACAGTAATGTAAGGTAGGCCACTAGATTTCAATGCTACAAAGAGCGTTTCAAAACAGTATGATAAAGTATATGTTTAACCGTGGGCACTTGGTAACTAACTTAACGTTTATACCCCCTGAAAGTACACTTGGTGAGTGCGTATGTTTACGAAGTATTAAACACTCGTTAAATGCTAGCGCGACTAGCCCGAGTGGGGATGTCAAACTCTATGGATCCATATCTAAGATTCGCATTCACCGGTTCAAAAACCAATGACTAAACGTTACCGAGCTAAAGGGAAAGTTTCTGCCGTTGTATAACCCACACATATATAAAGTTTAAGTACTCGTGCCTAGTATGTAAAACGTAAAATGCGCATGTATTCTCAGTTCCCAAAATAGTTAAAGTAAAAAGGGATGCTATAACTCACAGTGGTAAAGTAGTGGTAAAGTCGAGTCGGGAAATAAGCAAGTACGTAGGTTCGGAAAGTCCTCAACCTAAGTCAAATAGTACTAAGTCAGTAAATCGTCCCAATAGGTTTAAATGTATGTAAATAAGGTCTTGAAGGTCATCATCAATCATCATCAAACAAAAGGTGTATAGCAAGTTTCGTTTATGAAAGAAGTTTAAAATAAAGGCTGACTTCGGTCAGTCACCACGGCCTCCATACCTACTGAAATAAGGTGAGACTAGTGGCCATGGCTCCGTATATGAGTCCTTTAGTTGTGGTAAACATTCCAGAAGCAAACTTGTCTTCATTTGACTGTGGCGACGGTCTAAGTGCGAGTAGGTCAGAATTTTTCAGCACAACGTTAAAAGACATAGTGACGATCGGAGGGCCATAAATCCTAAACCGTAACTCGGATTAAGACGAGTCCTAAATGAAAAGTTATCTACTCGAATAGAGCTAACTGAAAATCATCTTTACAGTAGCCCAGGTTGTACTTATCAGACCCAGTAACAGTAAACAGTAGGTTCCAGTGGGTTTCTTGGTACTCGATGCTTATCACGGTTCTCATCCTTGATGCATATAGTTTCAAGTGTACAACTCGTTGATGTGTTTGCATCATCTTAACCAAGGTTTCACCATCATAACACTTGTGTAAGTCTAAGACATGTAGCACAACTCATTTAAGTGTTGCAAGTAGCTTGATGAACCAAAGTTACATCAAAATCTTAGATCCGACACATACATGAACTATAAAAGTAATATTTGAACTACAAGCTTGAAAGTAAACTAAATAATCAATATCTTAAGGTATATATAACAACCCTCACTTTTCGACTTCCGATTTTACTAAAATACCTAGAGTTGTTATATACGAATAAATTTAACGTTGACCGAATAAACGTACGCTTAAAATAAATAATATAATTATAAATATTATAAAAAAGATTATGATATATAATATAACATAATTACATTAATGAATATATATATAATATTTATATTACTTTTGTTATTTAGTTAATAAAATATATAATTAACTAAATAATACATAATATTATAACATTTATAAAACTAATAAAAACTATAAATTAATAATCATAAATTTTAATTTTTATAAAAACTAAATATAATAATAATTTTTATATAAAATTCGTATTTAATAATTAAACAAATATAGAAATAAAATGTTAAATGTTCTTAGAAATATATTAAACAAATTTTTTTTTTAGAATTTTATAAAAAAAAAATCAAAACTATATCTACTTTTAATAAATAAATACAAAAATACAAACTACTTTTTCTTTTAAGATTTACTTTTAATAAAAATACAAACTACTTTTATTTTAAGATTTACTTTTAATAAAAATACAAACTACTTTTTCTTATTTTAACTTTTAAGATTTACTTTTAATAAAAATACAAACTACTTTTATTATTTTAACTTTTAAGATTTACTTTTAATAAAAATACAAACTACTTTTTCTTATTTTAACTTTTAAGATTTTACTTTTAATAAAAATACAAACTACTTTTTCTTATTTTAACTTTTAAGATTTACTTTTAATAAAAATACAAAATAATTTTTCTTATTTTAACTTTTAAGATTTACTTATTTTATTTTAATTTTTTTTTTACCTAACATTTTCAACTATAAATACCACATACATTTCTCATTTCAAACTTACACCTTAATCTCTCATTTCTCTCTTAAAGAACTACTTCTAGTTGATATCTCGGTCACTTACTTGCTTTACTTTCCTTTCTTGCGTGGAATACTTCAACTGCTATTTAAGGTGAGTTTCATTTGCTCCCTTTTTATATATATTTTTGGGCTGAGAATACATGCGCTGATTTATAAATGTTTTACGAAATAGGCACAATTACTAAAACTAATTCTATGTGGGTTTAAACCAGAAATATACCCTTGGCTTGGTAACATTAAACTACTTGTCTATGTACGGTAGGCGCGAATCCTAAAGATAGATCTATTGGGTCTGACAAACCCCATCCTGACTATGGGATGCTTTAGTACTTCGAGGTTATTTTAAACACACCGGATCTGGTGTACTTCAGAGGGTAAAACATGAACGTTAAGGCTTGTTACCGGGTGCCTACAACTTATAGAATGCTTTTATACACTTGCTAGTGTACGGATATTTATGAAACTGAAATCTTGTGGCCTATTATTATAACGGAAATGATTGATTTTGATAAACTAATGAACTCACCAACCTTTTTGGTTGACACTTTAAGCATGTTTTGTCTCAGGTGACGAATAAGATGATTGCCATGATTGCTACCTGATGAATTGAATGCTGCTACATGGAGTCTTCATTTCATTACATTTACTTTGCATTAAGACTATTATTATTATTTCAGTTTAAATTTGATGTAAAACTTTTAATGCTTCCGCTGTTTTATTAATAAATGTTTTATTCAAAATGTCTCATATAGAGTCGTTCTCGTTTATACAACTGTGATTTGATATAATTAGTCACAAATACCCTAGGCCCTAATTTGGGGGTGTGACAGATTGGTATCAGAGCAGGTTGTTGTAGAGAACCAGGATTGCATTTTATGTGTGCCTTATACAATTAGGTACCTTAGCAATGTAGGACTACAACTTTCCTTGACCATAGTACCTTTAATTGTTGCCTTTAATTGATAAATGCTACACTATACCTTAGAAACTATACTTAAATCTTAAGATTATAACATACACGATAATGTGAAATTACTCGAACGTCAACTCTACTTAAGGCCTAGGGTGATCCTTGGTACCACTATGGGACGCTTGTGGATTTCGAATGCCAAACTTAGATTTTGGTCGAGAATTCCTGGGCCAACCGGTAACAATTGATCATTCAAGTGACTCGGCGGTGGCATAGATGTTTGGGTATGGTGCACAATATCAAACCTGACTATAGTGATCATACAACACTTAGTCACTTACGCACTTAATAAGTGGTGAACTTATTAAGAACAACTCACCTAGTCATCTATCCTGGTTTTGTGTATTACATATGTATTACATGAAATATTATCCAAGATTTTTGAAACTCCTATAATTCATACTCAAACGTATATAACTCCCTGTTATATCACGAACCTATATGCCTTATGCCTTTATGCATCGGTTTGCGAACCGGGAAATGTCATTGGGTTATCACAGTATACGAATTGAAAGTCTTCAATCGAAAGATTATTAAATTACATACTTATCATTTTATAATCTCGACACATCATACTGCCATTATTAAAGTATAGACAAATCATATCTTAGCATATCTATTCCCAATAGACCTTGTCTAACACTTTTCCTAAATTTCCTCCGTAAATTACGGAAATCTTTCTGCTATATATACGTATTCAAGGAGATGAATATATCATTCAATATTCAACACCCATTTCATATCAAACCCTATTCCAAACACATAATATGGATTTCTCACCTAATTCCTCAAGTTCTTCTAGCTCCAAAGATAGCGTAACAGGAGCACACCCACCGATCAATTACCGTGATTTCTTTAGAAAATGGGGATGGGTTCGTGAAATACTCACCCTATGGAGAAATGAAAAAGGTACTCCTTATCACGAGCCAAACTTACCACCAAACGTCAGAGTACTCGATCCTCTTAATGGCGAACCTGTTCGCAATACCGTTTTCACTCTTTTCGTAAGGATTTTCCGCCTCGAAGGTCGACTCGATGTAACCAACGACAATATTCGTCCTCTACTCTCGAATTCTAACCAGAAAGGGTTATTAGAAGAAGTTAGAAGACTTCAAACTAAATATCAAGAATTGACAAACCTTACAGAGGAATGGGTAGAACAAATCCATAGACTCGAGCGTAAAGTAGAAACCCTGGAGGAAATAGTGCGCGATTTGGTAGCTAGGCTCACACTTACTAACCAAGTACCACAAGCAGCACCAACAGCAGCATCATCACCAGCACCAGCACCATCAGCATCCCACGTCTCAACATCATAATCGGTACCTCAAACATCGACAACATACGCCCATAGATACTAAGGAATATTAGTAATAATGAGTTAAGATGTATTGACTCATTCTTCCAGAAGAATTATATATGTATACTTTATATATATATGGTTTGGAACAATAATAAATCTTTTCGTACTAAACTATTACGTGTAAATCTTAACTAGTATGTACTACTTGGTTAATTCATATCACTAATACGCTATGATGTACATCCTTCGTTAATGACTTAACAATCATTAATCACTGCTTCAGTACAATAAACTCCATTTCATAATAAACTAAGTGTATTATTCAAATGCATGTGTGATTTTACACTCCTATTTTTCGATGTACTCGAAAATTTCTCGAAAACATCATTTGTGCCTTATGAATTTCACAAGAAATCCACGAGCATCAACATCATTTACTGAGGTATATTAATAACAATGAACGATGAAGTATTGATTCATAACTTCATTAAAGAAATATTCCACGACGATTATGTAATCTCTAAAATTTTGGAGATTATTTATTCTCGTTTCAACCGTAAATCAAATGAGTTTAATATTATATTAACTTATTAAATCCATAATTACATCTGAAGAAAATATATATGTATGTATATTTTCATAAAGATTGTATTTAAAAATTCTTTTGTACAAACTGTTAATTGTGAAAATATTTTAACGGGTAGGTAATACCCAAGAAATATCTAACATTCACATTAATATATTACATTGTACATTCTTCAAAATCCTTGAAAACATATCAGATTGATAATCAATGATTCAGATCAGTTAACCTTGAGAATGCTGATGAAGCAGCAAAAGCTGTAGATGGCCTTAATGACCAGAAGCTTGATAATAAAGAATTGTGTGTTGGAAAAGCTCAAAAGAATATCTGGTATTGAAATACGGATTGAGCAAAACATGAAGGAGACCAAGGACAAATCCCAAGGACTAAACCTATAACCAAAGAATCTAGATGATTCGATTTCTGAAGGAAATCACAGAAGATCTTTTTACGCATTCTAAATCCTTACAGAAGAATTTCTTCATTATCCATCGATTTTAGAAATTCTAAAATATCATCATATCTTTCGTTATAAATATCCTCGATATTTCTAAAGATATCTTCATAACGATTCTTGTCCGCAATTAATTATCTCTTTGCAATATCTTTATTACATCATAAAGGAAAACTATTTAAGTTTCTATATTCCGTAAAATTTAAATTCAAATTTTGAATGATTTGAAGTAGTGTTGAGAATTGAAGCATGAGTTAGTATAATATAATGACGTCAGGCCAACATGATTATATTACAGTAAGTCATGCTAAATTTTTAATGGAAGATGATGATTCATAGACTTTATAATCATCATTTGCCATGTTACACGACTCTTACATTCTACTTAATCTCTGAACATATCAAGCAAATATATTCTTGATAGTTCTATCCTCAGTAATTCTGGTAATTTACCAAATCAAATCGTGATATTACGCTTAGAACAGTAGGTCCATTCGAAACTTCATACCTACAAATTCTGGACCATTACTCGCTTTACTTAGAGTCGAGAGGAGAATAAAAAGGCAAAGAGCTCCGATATATAAGGGAAAATATGTAGCCCGATAACGATACCGAAATTACAAACCGTGTATATCAATACGTATTGCAACGTAAAGACATGGGAGAATTAAAAACACTATAACCCCAAGGTAATAGTAGAAGAAAACAAATTCCTCTAGTGGTAAATGAAAAAGAAGAATGACTGAAATGATAGTCAGAAAAATATCCAGGATAAGAACTGGATGGAGCATTCTCACAATCTTTGGAAGTATGAATTGAGAAAGAAAGTATAGAAGTGGTGAAGATAATGAAACGGAAGAAGCTAATTTATAGCAAAATTCCAAACACAGCAATTGAAGCAATTCACCTCATTTAATCAAAGAAAATTTCAAATTCCTTAATTACCGGAGAATCAAATCTTATGGATTACGAAGATTTCCTTTAATCCCTTGAATTCCAAAAATCAATCGTGACTACGTCAAAAGTTAAGGCGAACATTTAATTTCTCATTCACTCTTTTACAATAGCTTCGTTTATACGCTTCCTATAATCAAATCGTTTTATCCATATTATTCAGTAGTGATAAAACTTTATTTTTTCAACTTATATTCATCATTACAATGTTCTTGTTGTAAACAATGATGATCTCTATCAAACTTCATGACTATAATTTTCATGAACTACTCTCTGTTTTGTCTACCCTAATATTGTGACATAAACACTCAAAGTTTTAAATAAGCTTAATACTATTCATAACACATTTCATGTGTTCAGTTTACTAAAATGCTCGTATAACACCATCATCCCTTTTGAGGATAACCTAGTCAAATGACACTCTTATTAATCCTTTAGATAACCTCCGCATTAATGATAAAATGCACTTTATAGAAGAACCTGTAATAAATTAGGGTTCGTATTATTTAAATGCATGAAACAGAACAATATTCTATCCGTTGGAATTCACGAAAGGCCCCGAACCTACCTGGGAACGTGAAGACCAGATAAAACGTAAATATCCTCGTTTAGGTACGAACAACGCTGATTGATGGCAAAAACTAAATTTCGGGACGAAATTTCTTTTAACGGGTAGGTACTATAACAACCCTCACTTTTCGACTTCCGATTTTACTAAAATACCTAGAGTTGTTATACACGAATAAATTTAACGTTGACCGAATAAACGTACGCTTAAAATAAATAATATAATTATAAATATTATAAATAAGATTATGATATATAATATAACATAATTACATCAATGAATATATATATAATATTTATATTACTTTTGTTATTTAGTTAATAAAATATATAATTAACTAAATAATACATAATATTATAACATTTATAAAACTAATAAAAACTATAAATTAATAATTATAAATTTTAATTTTTATAAAAACTAAATATAATAATAATTTTTATATAAAATTCGTATTTAATAATTAAACAAATATAGAAATAAAATGTTAAATGTTCTTAGAAATATATTAAAAAATTTTTTTTTTTAGAATTTTATAAAAAAAAATCAAAACTATATCTACTTTTAATAAATAAATACAAAAATATAAACTACTTTTTCTTTTAAGATTTACTTTTAATAAAAATACAAACTACTTTTATTTTAAGATTTACTTTTAATAAAAATACAAACTACTTTTTCTTATTTTAACTTTTAAGATTTACTTTTAATAAAAATACAAACTACTTTTATTATTTTAACTTTTAAGATTTACTTTTAATAAAAATACAAACTACTTTTTCTTATTTTAACTTTTAAGATTTTACTTTTAATAAAAATACAAACTACTTTTTCTTATTTTAACTTTTAAGATTTACTTTTAATAAAAATACAAAATAATTTTTCTTATTTTAACTTTTAAGATTTACTTATTTTATTTTAATTTTTTTTTTACCTAACATTTTCAACTATAAATACCACATACATTTCTCATTTCAAACTTACACCTTAATCTCTCATTTCTCTCTTAAAGAACTACTTCTAGTTGATATCTCGGTCACTTACTTGCTTTACTTTCCTTTCTTGCGTGGAATACTTCAACTGCTATTTAAGGTGAGTTTCATTTGCTCCCTTTTTATATATATTTTTGGGCTGAGAATACATGCGCTGATTTATAAATGTTTTACGAAATAGGCACAAGTACTAAAACTAATTCTATGTGGGTTTAAACCAGAAATATACCCTTGGCTTGGTAACATTAAACTACTTGTCTATGTACGGTAGGCGCGAATCCTAAAGATAGATCTATTGGGTCTGACAAACCCCATCCTGACTATGGGATGCTTTAGTACTTCGAGGTTATTTTAAACACACCGGATCTGGTGTACTTCAGAGGGTAAAACATGAACGTTAAGGCTTGTTACCGGGTGCCTACAACTTATAGAATGCTTTTATACACTTGCTAGTGTACGGATATTTATGAAACTGAAATCTTGTGGCCTATTATTATAACGGAAATGATTGATTTTGATAAACTAATGAACTCACCAACCTTTTTGGTTGACACTTTAAGCATGTTTTGTCTCAGGTGACGAATAAGATGATTGCCATGATTGCTACCTGATGAATTGAATGCTGCTACATGGAGTCTTCATTTCATTACATTTACTTTGCATTAAGACTATTATTATTATTTCAGTTTAAATTTGATGTAAAACTTTTAATGCTTCCGCTGTTTTATTAATAAATGTTTTATTCAAAATGTCTCATATAGAGTCGTTCTCGTTTATACAACTGTGATTTGATATAATTAGTCACAAATACCCTAGGCCCTAATTTGGGGGTGTGACAGTGTAGAACATAGTTCTTTAGTTAGATTTTGAAGATCCAAGATCCAAAGGTCTAGATCTAAAATTATTAAGTTAAATCCTAAGTATTAACACTTGAATCTTTACTTTAATGAAACCATAAGCTATAAAACTTAGATTATCATCTTGTAAAGTGTATGTAAGCTTTCAAGCTTTTGATTATGACAAAATATGTAGACCATAAGCTATAGAACTTAGATCATCACAAGTATATGAAGTTATAACTAAAAGTTATACTTCCATGTTCTTGAACTTTTAAAGTTAACTTTAGTTCAAGAAAACTGAGATCAAAGTTAACTAGTAACACTTGACCAACAACAACATGAATCATGAATTTAAAAAGTGCAAGAATGAAGTAATAAACTAAATAAACAAGTAACTAGTTCATTGTTGTTCATACTTTAAAGATTCAAGCCAAAATCTTGATCTTTAAGAAAGTAAACTTTAAGTTTACAAACATGAATTACAAGTATGATTTACAACATATGAACTTACAATCTTTTAAAACAATAAATGTAGAACATAACTAGTAAGTTAGGTTCTTGTGTGTTCTTGTAAATACAAGATAATATGAAGAATCAAACTAAAAAGTTTGATTCTTAACAACATGTAAGTAATCAACAACAACTAACAAGTAAGCAAACCATAATCAAAAACAAGTAATCTTAAACAAGCAAAAGATGATGATGATGAGAGTATGTATGTGTGCTACGGTTTTGGTGAAGAGGAAAAGAAAGAAAAGCAAGTTTGATACTTACAAAATGTAGAGAAAGATGAGAGCAAAAGTTGAGAGAAAATGAGAAGTAATTTGTGTGTGAGGAAATGAGAGAAATTAGCAACTAAGTAATATAAAAAAAAGAAAATGGAACACTCCCCCATGGCCTAATGGCCGACGGTTTTCTCAAGGAATGGGGGGAGGGATTAGTCCACTAGTTCATGCATGGTTATGGCTCAAAAGTTGGTTAATAGGTGTGCTTTCATGATGATAAGGTGCAAGTAACATGTAACAAGTCTTTCATTACTAACTAAGCTAGTTTTTAAACCTTAATGGACTAGTTGTAACAAAAGGCTCCTAGTTAATCCATTAATATAAGTATAGTGGGCTTCTAAGTCCATTAACACAAGCCCAAGTCCAAATAAATACTAATCCAAGTAAAAAGCCTAAGTAATTAACTAGTAACCATAGTTAATTAAAAATGATTAATAAAAATTAATCATGAATGCAAATAATACTCGAAAATATTATTCATGTAATGTACGTGTGTCACAAAGACGTTTCGGGCATTTAAAGTAAAGTATGGTAACAAGTAAATCTATATAACAATACATTCATAAAACACAAGTATTAATAAAAAATATTAATAAGTAAACGTTGGAAAATCCAGGGTCGTTACAAAAACATTTGCATACGTGTCTATGGTATCCCAAGATTACATAATATATTAGAATACATATATAATACAATATAAGTTAGCTAGGATATGATTTGTATAGAATTGTTACAATATTTCCCGTAGCTACAACAATAAAAAAAAATATCCAATCTTGTTTTACCCATAACTTCTTCTTTTTAAAACCGATTTGAGTGAATCAAATTGCTATGGTTTCATATTGAACTCTATTTTATGAATCTAAACATAAAAAATATAGGTTTATAGTCAGAAATATAAGTTACAAGTCGTTTTTGTAAAGGTAGTCATTTCAGTCGAAAGAACGACTTCTAGATGACCATTTTGGAAAACATACTTCCACTTTGAGTTTAACCATGATTTTTGGATATAGTTTCATGTTCATAAAAAAATCATTTTCCCAGAAGAATAACTTTTAAATCAAAGTTTATCATAGTTTTTAATTAACTAACCCAAAACAGCCCGCTGTGTTACTACGACGGTGTATGTCCGGTTTTACGGTGTTTTTCGTGTTTCCAGGTTTTAAATCATTAAGTTAGCATATCATATAGATATAGAACATGTATTTAGTTGATTTTAAAAGTCAAGTTAGAAGGATTAACTTTTGTTTGAGAACAAGTTTAGAATTAACTAAACTATGTTCTAGTGATTACATGTTCAAATCTTCGAATAAGATAGTTTTATATGTATGAATCGAATGATATTATGAACATCATTACTACCTCAAGTTTATTAGGTAAACCTACTGGAAGTGACAAGAAATGATCTAGCTTCAAAGGATCTTGGATGGCTTGAAAGTTCTTGAAGTAGAATCATGACACAAAAACAAGTTCAAGTAAGATTATCACTCGAATTAAGATAGTTATAGTTATAGGAATTGAATCAAAGTTTGTATATGAGTATTACCTTGATTTAGAATGATATCTTACTATAGCAACAAGGATTTCTTGAGGTTGGAGGATCACTTTACAAGATTGGAAGTGAGCTAGTAAACTTGGAAGTATTCTTGATTTTTATGAAACTAGAACTTGTAGAATTTATGAAGAACACTTAGAACTTGAATATGGAACTTGAGAGAGATCAATTAGATTAAGAAAATTGAAGAATGAAAGTGTTTGTAGGTGTTTTTGGTCGTTGGTATATGGATTAGATATAAAGCATATGTAATTTTGTTTTCATGTAAATAAGTCATGAATGATTACTAGTATTTTTGTAATTTTATGAGATATTTCATGCTAGTTGCCAAATGATGGTTCCTACATGTGTTAGGTGACTCACATGGGCTGCTAAGATCTGATCATTAGAGTGTATATACCGATAGTATATACATATAGAAGCCGTGTATTGTACGAGTACGAATACGAGTGCATTCGAGTAGAATTGTTGATGAAACTGAACGAGGATGTAATTGTAAGAATTTTTGTTAAGTAGAAGTATTTTGATAAGTGTCTTGAAGTCTTTTAAAAGTGTATAAATACATATTAAAACACTACATGTATATACATTTTAACTGAGTCGTTAAGTCATCATTAGTCGTTACATGTAAATGTTGATTTGAAACCTTTAAGTTAACGATCTTGTTAAATGTTGTTAACCCAATGTTTATTATATCTAATGAGATGTTAAATTATTATATTATCATGATATTATGATATATTAATATATCTTAATATGATATATATACATTTAAATGTCGTTACAACGATAATCGTTACATATATGTCTCGTTTCGAAATCCTTAAGTTAGTAGTCTTGTTTTTACATATGTAGTTCATTGTTAATATACATACTGAAATGTTTACTTATCATTTATCATGATTAAACATAGTGTAACAATATCTTAGTATGATTCATATGTAATTAGTAAGACGTTGTTATAACGATAATCGTTATATATATCGTTTCGAGTTTCTTAATTCAATAAACTCAATTTTATGTATATAACTCATTGTTAAAATACCTAATGAGATACTTACTTATCATAATATCATGTTAACTATATATATAATCATATATATGTCATCATATAGTATTTACAAGTTTTAACGTTCGTGAATCACCGGTCAACTTGGGTGGTCAATTGTCTATATGAAACCTATTTCAATTAATCAAGTCTTAACAATTTTGATTGCTTAACATGTTGGAAATACTTAATCATGTAAATATCAATTTTATTTAATATATATAAACATGGAAAAGTTCGGGTCACTACAATACCTACCCATGGAAAAGTTCGTCCCGAAATTTTAAGCAGTTGGAGGTGTTGACGTATCTTCTGGAAATAAGTGCGGGTATTTCTTCTTCATCTGATCTTCTCATTCCCAGGTAAACTCGGGTCCTCTACGAACATTCCATTGAACCTTAACAATTGGTATCTTGTTTTGTTTAAGTCTTTTAACCTCACGATCCATTATTTCGACGTGTTCTTCGATGAATTGAAGTTTTTCGTTGATTTGGATTTTGTCTAACGAAATAGTGAGATGTTCTTTAGCAAAACATTTCTTCAAATTCGAGACGTGGAAAGTGTTATGTACAGCCGCGAGTTGTTGAGGTAACTCAAGTCGGTAAGCTACTGGTCCGACACGATCAATAATCTTGAATGGTCCAATATACCTTGGATTTAATTTCCCTCGTTTACCAAATCGAACAACGCCTTTCCAAGGTGCAACCTTAAGCATGAAAATCTCTCCAATTTCAAATTCTATATCTTTTCTTTTAATGTCGGCGTAGCTCTTTTGTCGACTTTGGGCGGTTTTCAACCGTTGTTGAATTTGGATGATCTTCTCGGTAGTTCCTTGTATTATCTCCGGACCCGTAATCTGTATATCCCCCACTTCACTCTAACAAATCGGAGACCTGCACTTTCTACCATAAAGTGCTTCAAACGGCGTCATCTCAGTGCTTGAATGGTAGCTGTTGTTGTAGGAAAATTCTGCTAACGGTAGATATCGATCCCAACTGTTTCCGAAATCAATAACACATGCTCGTAGCATGTCTTCAAGCGTTTGTATCGTCCTTTCGCTCTGCCCATTAGTTTATGGATGATAGGCAGTACTCATGTCTAGACGAGTTCCTAATGCTTGCTGTAATGTCTGCCAGAATCTTGAAATAAATCTGCCATCTCTATTAGAGATAATAGAGGTTGGTATTCCATGTCTGGAGACGACTTCCTTCAAATACAGTCGTGCTAACTTCTCCATATTGTCATCTTCTCTTATTGGCAGGAAGTGTGCTGATTTGGTGAGACGATCAACTATTTCCCAAATAGTATCAAAACCACTTGCAGTCCTTGGCAATTTAGTGATGAAATCCATGGTAATGTTTTCCCATTTCCATTCCGGGATTTCGGGTTGTTGAAGTAGACCTGATGGTTTCTGATGCTCCGCTTTGACCTTAGAACACGTCAAACATTCTCCTACGTATTTAGCAACATCGGCTTTCATACCCGGCCACCAAAAATGTTTCTTCAGATCCTTGTACTTCTTCCCCGTTCCAGGATGTATTGAGTATCTGGTTTTATGAGCTTCTCTAAGTACCATTTCTCTCATATCTCCAAATTTTGGTACCCAAATCCTTTCAGCCCTATACCGGGTTCCGTCTTCCCGAATATTAAGATGCTTCTCCGATCCTTTGGGTATTTCATCCTTTAAATTTCCCTCTTTTAAAACTCCTTGTTGCGCCTCCTTTATTTGAGTAGTAAGGTTAGTGTGAATCATTATATTCATAGATTTTACTCGAATGGGTTCTCTGTCCTTTCTGCTCAAGGCATCGGCTACCACATTTGCCTTCCCCGGGTGGTAACGAATCTCAAAGTCGTAATCATTCAACAATTCAATCCACCTACGCTGCCTCATATTCAGTTTTTTCTGATTAAATATGTGTTGAAGACTTTTTTGGTCGGTATATATAATACTTTTAACCCCATATAAGTAGTGCCTCCAAGTCTTTAATGCAAAAACAACCGCGCCTAATTCCAAATCATGCGTCGTATAATTCTGCTCGTGAATCTTTAATTGTCTAGACGCATAAGAAATTACTTTCGTTCGTTGCATTAATACACAACCGAGACCTTGCTTTGAGGCGTCACAATATATTACAAAATCATCATTCCCTTCAGGTAATGACAATATAGGTGTCGTAGTTAACTTTTTCTTCAACAATTGAAACGCTTTTTCTTGTTCATCCTTCCATTCAAATTTTCTCCCTTTATGCGTTAATGCAGTCAAGGGTTTTGCTATTCTGGAAAAGTCTTGGATGAACCTTCTGTAGTAACCAGCTAGTCCTAAAAACTGACGTATGTGTTTCGGAGTTTTCGGGGTTTCCCACTTTTCAACGGTTTCAATCTTTGCTGGATCCACCTGAATACCTTCTTTGTTCATTATGTGACCGAGGAATTGAACTTCTTTCAATCAAAATGCACACTTTGAAAACTTAGCGTACAGTTTTTCTTTTCTCAGCAACTCTAGCACTTTTCTCAAATGTTCTTCATGCTCTTGATCATTCTTCGAGTAAATAAGTATGTAATCGATAAAAACAATGACATACTTGTCAAGATATGGCCTACACACTCGGTTCATGAGGTCCATGAACACAGCTGGTGCGTTAGTCAATCCAAACGGCATAACCATAAACTCGTAATGACCGTAACGCGTCCTAAAAGCAGTCTTTGGAATATCATCCTCCTTCACCTGCATTTGATGATATCCAGAACGTAGATCGATCTTCGAATAAACAGACGAGCCTTGTAGGTGATCAAATAAGTCGTCGACTCTCGGTAGTGGGTAGCGGTTCTTGATGGTAAGTTTGTTCAACTCTCAGTAGTCGATACACAACCTGAATGTACCATCTTTCTTCTTGACAAACAAAATAGGAGCTCCCCATGGTGATGTGCTTGGTCGAATGAAACCACGCTCTAAAAGTTCCTGTAACTGACTTTGTAATTCTTTCATTTCGCTGGGTGCGAGTCTGTATGGAGCACTAGCTATTGGTGCAGCTCCTAGTACAAGGTCTATTTGAAATTCAACGGATCGATGTGGGGGTAATCCCGGTAATTCTTTCGGAAATACATCGAGAAATTCTTTTGCGACAGGAACATCACTGATGTTCTTTTCTTCAGGTTTAACTTCCTTGATGTGTGCTAGAATGACGTAACAACCTTTTCTTATTAGTTTTTGCGCCTTCAAACTACTAATAAGATTTAATTTCGCGTTGTTCTTTTCTCCGTACACCATTAAAGGTTTTCCTTTTTCACGCATAATGCGAATCGCATTTTTGTAACAAACGACCTCTGCTCTCACCTTTTTCAACCAGTCCATGCCAATTATTACATCAAAACTCCCTAACTCGACTGGTATTAAATCAATTTTAAACGTTTCATCCCCTAGTTTAATTTCTCTCTCCTGACATATATTATCTACTGAAATTAATTTACCGTTTGCTAATTCGAGTAAAAATTTACTATCCAAAGGCATCAATGGGTAACTTAATTTAGCACAAAATTCTCTACTCATATAGCTTCTATCCGCACCCGAATCAAATAAAACATAAGTAGATTTATCGTCAATAAGAAACGTACCCGTAACAAGCACCGGGTCTTCCTGTGCTTCAGCTGCATTAATATTGAAAACTCTTCCACGGCCCTACCCATTAGTATTCCCCTGATTCGGGCAATTTCTAATAATGTGGCCCGGTTTTCCACATTTATAACAAATAGCGTTGGTATTACTTGCTCCGACACTATTCGGGGCATTACTTGTTCTGACATTATTTGTTCCTTAGTTCTGTTAAACTTTGGTCCGTAGACCTCACACTTTGTCACGCTATGACCATTTCTTTTACACCTGTTGTAAAATGTCGTGCAAAACCCCTGATGATTTTCTTCACACCTATGACATGGCTGTTTTTGGTTTTTTGTTGCCGTTGTTGTTATTGAGGTTATTGTTAGGATTGTTATTGTTGTTGAAATGGTTGTTGTAGTTGTTGTTGGGATGTTTGTTGTAGTTATTGTTAGGATTGCGGTTATTGTTGCGATTGTTGTTGCGGTTGTTGGGATAGTTGTTGCGATTGTGGTTGTAATTGTTGTTGTTGTTGTACTGGTGACTCTTGTCACCGTTTTCCTCCCACTTTCTCTTGAGTTGTTTCGTGTTGGCTTCTTCGGCCACCTGCTCTTTAATTCTTCCCTCAATCTGATTTATGAGTTTATGAGCCATTCGACTTGCCTTCTGTATAGAATCGGGCTCGTGTGAACTCACATCTTCTTGAATCCTTACTGGTAACCCTTTTACAAACGCGTTCGATCTTCTCTTCTTCATCTTCGAATGCTCCCGGACACAATAGGCACAACTCTGTGAATCGTCGTTCATACGTGGTAATGTCGAACCCTTGTGTTCGTAACTCTCTAAGCTCTACCTTGAGTTTATTGACTTCGTTTCTAGGACGGTACTGCTCGTTCATCAATTGCTTGAATGCCGACCACGGTAGTGCATAAGCAGTATTTTGTCCTACCTGTTCAAGATAGGTGTTCCACCACGTTAACGCAGTACCTGTGAAGGTATGTGTAGCGTACTTAACTTTGTCCTCTTCAGTACACTTACTTATGGAAAACACCGATTCAACTTTTTCGGTCCACCGTTTCAATCCAATTGGTCCTTCGGTTCCATCAAATTCCAAAGGTTTGCAGGCAGTGAATTCTTTGTAGGAGCATCCTACACGATTTCTTGCGCCGTTAGCTACATTGCTAGATTCAGAGTTATTATTGGTATGTAGCGCAGCCTGTACTGCGGTATGTTTGCAGCAAGAAAGGTACGAAATTCCTCTTCGCTCATATTCATGGTGTGTTGAGTAGTCGGTGCCATTTCCTTCAAAATAGCCAACTGAATCGAGTTAATCATAAAGAATATTAAGAGTAGTCAATAGTATTTCGTAGCATAATATGAACTCATTTATAAAAGCTTTTTCTTCATATTAGCGTTTTATAAATTTAAATTCGGGTACTACCTATCCGTTAAGTTCATACTTAGTAGCTAATATACAATTCAACTACTACAATTCCATATGAAAAACTGATTATAATAATATATCACATACAAATATTCTTCAAACTTACAACTTCGCTATATTACATATAACATGAAATATAGTACACTATGATACAGGACAGTTTTGAAGATAAATCTAGTTAATACGCAAGTTGTTCAGCAAAGAAAATAAAGACACGTAATTCATAAGTCCAGAAACAAGTCATGCATTCTGGTTTTACTAAGACGACTTCTCATCCTTGGTCTTGTGGAAAATAACCGTTATGACCATTGGCTAGGCCGCATTTTGTAATGTCATCAAAAGGACGAGGGTTTCGTAATGTCCAACAGCCCCGTAATAATCTAAAAACCTTGTTTCTCACCCCAACTACTGAATCCGTCACTTGTGGGAAGGTTTTATTTAAAAGTTGCAATCCAATGTTCTTTTTCTCACTTTGGTAAGAAGCGAACATCACTAATCCGTAAGCATAACATGCTTCTTTATGTTGCATGTTAGAAGCTCTTTCTAATTCACGAAATCCTATGTTGGGATATGTTGAGTCAAAATAGGTTCTTAACCCGTAGCGTAAAATTGCATTTGGATTCCCCGCATTTAATGCTTTTAAGAAAACACGGTGTAATTTATGATCTCCCCAATGTGATATACCCCACCTATCAAAGGAAAGCCTTTTATAAACTAAGGCATTTCTGGAAAGTCTTTCAAATGTTTGACAAGTTAATTTTGCCATAACTAAATGTGCTGATGAATTCTGACTGACTCTAGACAAGATTTCCTTAATCATATCCTCTGGTAGGTCTTCTAAAATATTCGGTTGTCTACCCTTAACCTCCATTTTGTTTTTATACTGTAAAATAGACAAGGATTAGATTCGCAAAAGACAATTAACAAACAATACAAGCAATTTTTACATAAAACATAAAAGTACAAGCACACTACAATACATATAATACACAACATGATTACAACCCTCTAATCTGAATCACTGGTTTCTTCTTCTTCAGACTTGGTTCGTTTTCATAATTTTCTAGGAATATATGGTGTTCCTCTAATATTAGCCATCGTTTTCCATAATGGTTTAGAAAAACCTGGTGGTTTAGAGGTTCCCTGGTCATTGTTACATTTTAGGAAATACGGATGTTGTCGATACATATAAAGTTCATCGGGGTTGGAATTGGGTTTCTCTATTTTTATACCTTTTCCCTTATTATTTTCTTTCGCTTTATTAAATTGGGTCGAGGTAATTTCTATAACATCATCGGAATCCTCATCGGGATCCGATTCATCGGAAAATTGGTAATCTTCCCAATATTTTGCTTCCTCGGCGAAAACACCATTGACCATTATTAACTTTGGTCCATTGGTTGAGGATTTTCTTTTATTTAATCGATTTACTATAGGTATCAATATTTCTTCCTCCGGAACCTCTTCTTCTTCTTATTCCTCCTCTTCTGATTCCTCCTCTTCTAGTTCCTCTTCTTCTTGTTCCTCCTCTTCCAGTTCGTCCTCTTCCTGTTCCTCTTCGGGAATTTGTGAATCTTCCCAAAATATATTCGACTCTTCATTATTATTAGGTGAATCAATGGAATTTGTACTAGAGGTAGACATCTATCACACAATATCAAACACGTTAAGAGATTAATATATCACATAATATTTACATGTTAATAATATATAGTTTCCAACAAAAAAAAGTTAAGCAATCGTTTTTGAAGAAAAACACGGTCGAAATCCATACTCACTAATGCATCCTAACAAACTCGGTAAGACACACTAATGCAATTTTCTGGTTCTCTAAGACCAACGCTCGGATACCAACTGAAATGTCCCGTTCATATTGATTATTAACGTTCCGTATTAATTGATTTCGTCGCGAGGTTTTGACCTCTATATGAGACGTTTTTCAAAGACTACATTCATTTTTAAAACAACCATAACCTTTATTTTATCGATAAAGGTTTAAAAAGCATTACGTAGATTATCAAATAATGATAATCTAAAATATACCGTTTACACACGACCATTACATAATGGTTTACAATAAGAATATATTACATCAAAAAATAAGTTTTTGAATGCAGTTTTTACATAATATCATACAAGCATGGACTCCAAATCTTGTCCTTATTTTAGTATGCAACAGCGAAAGCTCTTAATAATCACCTGAGAATAAACATGCTTAAAACGTCAACAAAAATGTTGGTGAGTTATAGGTTTAACCTATATATTATCAAATCATAATAATAGACCACAAGATTTCATATTTCAATATACATCCCATACATAGAGATAAAATTCATTCATATGGTGAACACCTAGTAACCGAAATTAACAAGATGCATATAAGAATATCCCTTATCATTCCGGAAAATCCTTCGGACATGATATAAACGAATTCAAAGTACTAAAGCATCCGGTACTTTGGATGGGGTTCGTTAGGCCCAATAGATATATCTTTAGGATTCGCGTCAATTAGTAGACCGGTTTACTAATTCTTAGGTTACCAAGCAAAAGGGGCATATTCAGCTTCGATCATTCACCCATATAATGTAGTTTCAATTACTTGTGTCTATTTCGTAAAACATTTATAAAACTGCATGTATTCTCATCCGAAAATATTAGATTTTAAAAGTGGGACTATAACTCACTTTCACAGATTTTTACTTCGTCGGGAAGTAAGACTTGGCCACTGGTCGATTCACGAACCTATAACAAATATGTACATATATATCAAAGTATGTACAAAATATATTTACAACATTTTTAATACGTTTTACTGTTTTAAATTTATTAAGTCAGCTGTCCTCGTTAGTAACCTATAACTAGTTGTCCACAGTTAGATGTACAGAAATAAATCGATATATATTATCTTGAATCAATCCACGACCCAGTGTATACACGTCTCAGGCTAGATCACAACTCAAAGTATATATATTTTTGGAATCAACCTCAACCCTGTATAGCTAACTCCAACATTACTGCATATAGAGTGTCTATGGTTGTTCCAAATAATATATATACATGGGTCAATATGATATGTCAAAACATTTGCATACGTGTCTATGGTATCCCAAGATTACATAATATATTAGAATTCATGTATAATACAATATAAGTTAGCTAGGATATGATTTGTATAGAATTGTTACAATATTTCCCGTAGCTACAACAATCAAAAAATATCCAATCTTGTTTTACCCATAACTTCTTCGTTTTAAAACCGATTTGAGTGAATCAAATTGCTATGGTTTCATATTGAACTGTATTTTATGAATCTAAACATAAAAAGTATAGGTTTATAGTCATAAATATAAGTTACAAGTCGTTTTTGTAAAGGTAGTCATTTCAGTCGAAAGAACGACGTCTAGATGACCATTTTGGAAAACATACTTCCACTTTGAGTTTAACCATGATTTTTGGATATAGTTTCATGTTCATAAGAAAAATCATTTTTCCAGAAGAACAACTTTTAAATCAAAGTTTATCATAGTTTTTAATTAACTAACCCAAAACAGCCCGCGGTGTTACTACGACGGCGTATGTCCGGTTTTACGGTGTTTTTCGTGTTTCCAGGTTTTAAATCATTAAGTTAGCATATCATATAGATATAGAATATGTGTTTAGTTGATTTTAAAAGTCAAGTTAGAAGGATTAACTTTTGTTTGCGAACAAGTTTAGAATTAACTAAACTATGTTCTAGTGATTACATGTTCAAATCTTCGAATAAGATAGTTTTATATGTATGAATCGAATGATGTTATGAACATCATTACTACCTCAAGTTTAGTAGGTAAACCTACTGGAAGTGACAAGAAATGATCTAGCTTCAAAGGATCTTGGATGGCTTGAAAGTTCTTGAAGTAGAATCATGACACGAAAACAAGTTCAAGTAAGATTATCACTCGAATTAAGATAGTTATAGTTATAGGAATTGAATCAAAGTTTGTATATGAGTATTACCTTGATTTAGAATGATATCTTACTGTAACAACAAGGATTTCTTGAGGTTGGATGATCACTTTACAAGATTGGAAGTGAGCTAGTAAACTTGGAAGTATTCTTGATTTTTATGAAACTAGAACTTGTAGAATTTATGAAGAACACTTAGAACTTGAAGATGGAACTTGAGAGAGATCAACTAGTTGAAGAAAATTGAAGAATGAAAGTGTTTGTAGGTGTTTTTGGTCATTGGTATATGGATTAGATATAAAGGATATGTAATTTTGTTTTCATGTAAATAAGTCATGAATGATTACTAATATTTTTGTAATTTTTTGAGATATTTCATGCTAGTTGCCAAATGATGGTTCCCACATGTGTTAGGTGACTCACATGGGCTGCTAAGAGGTGATCATTGGAGTGTATATACCAATAGTACATACATTTAGAAGCTGTGTATTGTACGAGTACGAATACGAGTGCATACGAGTAGAATTGTTGATGAAACTGAACGAGGATGTAATTGTAAGCATTTTTGTTAAGTAGAAGTATTTTGATAAGTGTCTTGAAGTCTTTCAAAAGTGTATGAATACATATTAAAACACTACATGTATATACATTTTAACTGAGTCGTTAAGTCATCGTTAGTCGTTACATGTAAATGTTGATTTGAAACCTTTAAGTTAACGATCTTGTTAAATGTTGTTAACCCAATGTTTATTATATCTAATGAGATGTTAAATTATTATATTATCATGATATTATGATATATTAATATATCTTAATATTATATATATACATTTAAATGTCGTTACAACGATAATCGTTACATATATGTCTCGTTTCGAAATCCTTAAGTTAGTAGTCTTGTTTTTACATATGTAGTTCATTGTTAATATACATAATGAAATGTTTACTTATCATTTATCATGATTAAACATAGTGTAACAATATCTTAATATGATTCATATGTAATTAGTAAGTCGTTGTTATAACGATAATCGTTATATATATCGTTTTGAGTTTCTTAATTCAATAAACTCAATTTTATGTATATAACTCATTGTTAAAATACCTAATGAGATACTTACTTATCATAATATCATGTTAACTATATATATAATCATATATATGTCATCATATGATTTTTACAAGTTTTAACGTTCATGAATCACCGATCAACTTGGGTGGTCAATTGTCTATATGAAATATATTTCAATTAATCAAGTCTTAACAAGTTTGATTGCTTAACATGTTGGAAACACTTAATCATGTAAATATCAATTTCATTTAATATATATAAACATGGAAAAGTTCGGGTCACTACACATATGACTGGTTGTTTCTCAACAGTTTTTAGACATTCTTATTTGCAAGCCTAATTATTTGGCTTGCAAACAAATTTTCATGTACTTTTACTTTAAACTCAGGTAATTTTGCATGTTTTTTATCCACCCGTGCAATACATGAGCTCTAAAATTTTGTGTATCTGTTAACATGTTATTGGAATTGGATAATGTTGTTTCGTCTTTATTAAATAAATATGTTGTTTCGTTGTTTTCAACTGCTTGCCATTTCATTTACAGGCTTCCCTAGAACAAAAATTTTAAGAATTGCAACAACAATTGGACGTGCATGTACAAAGGTAAATAACTAATTTTGTCGAGAAACTGATTTGGTTATACAATAAGGATCAAGTGTGTTTTATCAATATTCGACATGCTCTTAATCTTTCTTATGCTTTTTGTTGTTAAATGGTTGCAGGCTGATTTGTAGACAAATATATCGCTTTCACAGAAAGAAAGAAATTGAAAGGCATAATAAACAGGTGACTTTATCAGCTAATTTATATTCGTGATATCAAAGTTTTTAGTTGTAAATAGCGAATGGTTTTTTTACTTTCTTCTTCTTCGTGTCTTTGATTTATTCATCCATTTGGTGTTGAAAAATCGAATGTCATGATCAAACAGACTGAGCTCGAGGCAAGACTCATGGATTCAAAAAGAGGTGAGTTGACCTTAATAATTGTATGCATATGTTTTGTTAGATATATTAATTAATAGTGACTCCACAGTCTTAAACCATTTTTATTTCTTTTTCTAGACCTTTTTGAAACCTTGGTGCACTATTAAGTCCGAATTATTCTCGGACAATTAGTATTGAAGCCAGTGTTATGTGCAGGCTGGTTTTGAGGAAAAAGTAAACAGATTGGTTGAAGAAACCGCCACTCTGCGTTCTATGGGGGTATTGGTTTTTTTTTTTGGGGGCTATTTTTTTTTAAAGGTAGGACTTTATAAGTTTATGGTTTACATTGTTTGACAATATTTTTTTTATATATAATTTGGAGCTTAAGTGTCTGAACTCACTTTAATGTAGTCATACCGGTTTTTCTTTTTTGAACTTACTAGATTAATTTTCTATAGGTGAACTTTGAAGAACGACGTAGACAGATTGAAGAAGAAAAAGTTAACTTTGTGCAAAGAGAGGTTTGTAGTCTTTTTTATTTTGTTTTATTCTAACTATATTATATTATTATTATTAACAAATGCAAAGAAAAAGTAACCTCGACTTTAAAATCGAATCAAATTGTGTCCACTTAACTAAGTGACAATTGCAAATATGTGGTGTGACGACTCGAAAAATTTCGACTAATTTTAAACCAAACTTTCGATACAATTTAATGTTTTTGACACGATAAACAAAGTTTGTTAGATTGAATCTCAAAATTTTGAACTGTTCCATATATTCAATTGACCTTCAACTGTTCCCGACGATTCACGAACCACTATTTGTAAAAAGATATATATATATATATATATATATATATATATATATATATATATAATTTCTATTCATAATTATTAATATATTGTAATGTATAAATATTAAGTAATCAATAAATGTTATATAAAATATGATATAAAAGATGATAAAGGAAAATACTAACCAAGATGATTAGGAAATTATAAATATAAGATAAGTGTATAGTTATGATAAAATTGTTATTATGATATCATTATTACTATTATTAACCTTACTACTATTATTATAAATTTTATAATTATTAATATCATTATTTTTATGTATTAATATTATCTTTATTATCATTATTATGAATATAATTATTAATATTATTATTAATATTATTATTAATATATATAATTAATATATTATATAGTCAGATCAAGACTCCTTTATTTCGTATCTCTTTTTCAATTTTTGTTTATCTCCTGCTTGTGATCTCAATGATCAACCTCCACTATCACTAAATAACAAATTTATCAATTCAATGTTTAACCAATTATGAAAGTGGAATAATTCATTCACATGCACGATCTTTTCTTTCATGAATTATGAATGCGAATATAATATTATATATATTAAATATATTCTATCTCTATCTATCTTTGTTATGATTCAAACACCATCACCATTATTTGATGTATTGCAGTCATCAAAACTACCTTTTTCTCCTCTCTATTACCACAACAACCATCGCCTTCTTGAACAAAGTTTAACCGAAACCATTTTGATTTTTATGCTTGAGTTCTATCTTTCTCAAACATAACACAATCACCACTTTCATTAAAACCACAACAACCATGAACCACGCTGCAACTTGTTGATTGTTTCCTTTAGTATTTGTTCGACATTTAAACGAAAGCCACTTATTTTCTGTTTTAATCGAAATTCTGTTCAACGTCACGTTTTTGTTTCATGATGCAACACCATCGAGCAACACGATCAACAAATCATAAAACTCACACACCTTCGGTTATTACAGTCAACGAACCACCACCCTCATGATCTTCAAACACACCACGACAACAAACACCACCATCATTGTTGCTGCAATTACGTAATTTTCTATCTCTCTTGGTACTGTACGATTATCTCAAAACCCCATGAACACCACCACATCAACACTAAGAAACCCCATAGAGCATAACCACCTTTCTCTTGCTTCAGCTACTATTTTCGTTTACAGTTGAATAAGACCAAGACTCCAACTCTTCTTCTTCGGTTTATCAATCATCACTTTTGTCTCTCATTTCCAAACGGACCCAAACAATCTCATAATTTCCTTTTAATTTTTGCGATTGTTATGAGGCTGTTCCAGCTTCATGTTTACATCGAAAACCACTTTCAAACTGGTTTACTATGGCTGCAAACAACTCGTACTTCTGATGAAACCAAAGTTCCACTTTAAGTCACCAACACACGCCACTGAAGCAATACCACCTCCGGTTACCATCACAACCCATTCTATCACCATCATCACCTAGTTACTACTATGTTGCCATTTAAACTGAAAAACCATCGAACCATTACCAAGCTTATCTTGTTTTCTTGTTCCTTTCTTTTATTAACCAACAGAAATATCACAGCACTCTTGCTATATGTTTCGAAGGGCAACACCACCAAAATACCATGGTCCAGATTCGGTTGCTGTTGGATCTGAGTACACACCACTAACTGCATCAGCCCACAATCAAACCGCCACCATCACCTTATTACTACTACGGCTACTATAATTGCTTCTGTCCAAAAACCGTCACCCCACAACCCACTTGCTCGACAACCTTCGATTACCCAAACCACCACCATGAAAACTATTACAACTTTGTGTTTCTAAAGTCAGCTACAACTACTTCTTCGTTGCAACTACTGCTTCGATTTCTATTGATGATACGTACAGTGATGAAACAATGATAATTATAACGAACTAGTGAGATGATAATTAAAGTTAATAAAATTCGTGGCAATAATGATGAATATGTTCATTATTAAAATAATTGGGATGGTGGGATTTTATTAAATACAGCCGACACTTATGAGAGGTTAATGAATTATATCTTAAGATAAAGTTATGGTGGGGGTTATGGTGAGCTTTAGGAATACTCTTATATACTTGATTAAAAACTGCAAATCTAAACATTTTCCATGGAATTTGGGCCGAATAAACCTAGTCGATCTTGTTTAGGCTACCATGATTTGGTTTCCAATTGGGCCGATTACCTTCTAGGATTGTTGGGCCGAGATCCAAATTATAAATTTATGTTGGGTTGATTAGTGATTATTGTGTGAATGAAAACAAAGAAGTAATAGCGAGATGATAGGATATTGATGATGATCATGAGGATGATGTTAGATGATATTATGATAATAACATTATGGTGATGATGAGGGGTACGGTAATGATGGTGATAACATGATAAAGATGATGATTAGAATGATAACATGATAAAGATGATGATTAGAATGATAACATGATAAAGATGATGATTAGAATGATACATGAAATAAAGATGATGATTAATGAAGATGAAGATAAATAGAAAATGGGCTATATAGATTTTAGGTTCTATTAATTACAGAAAAACAAAGACAGAGGAGTGGTGTTTGGTGTGTATGGTGAAGCGAGAGGTCTCGAGTTCGAGCCCTGACCGTGGCATTTTTTTTAGAAAAAGAAGAAGATGATGGAATCAGTTAAATATATGGGTTAAGTATAATTAACCCGAGGTATAAATCAGGAAAGCAGATTTGGAATAATGGTTAAGAGTATTATTGGGTTAGCGGGAGGTCGCGGGTTCAAACCCTGACTTGGGCATTTTTTAAGTGCTACTTCTTTGAGGTAGTATTACTATTACCATTATTATTATTATTATTATTATTATTATTATTATTATTATTATTATTATTATTATTATTATTATTATTATTATTATTATTATTATTATTATTATTATTATTATTATTATTATTATTATTATTATTATTACACTAATATAAATATTATACTCATTATTATTATTATTATTAAAATGAGCACTAGGATTATTATTACTATTATTATTATTAATATTATTATTATTAATATTATATTTAAAATTATCATTTTTGAAATTATTATTATTAACAAAAGTATTTTTATTAAAATTATCATTTTCATTATCATTATAAGTATTATTATTTTTATTATCATTACTAACATTATTATTATTATTACTATTATTTTTATCACTTTTATTATTATTATTATCATTATTAACATATAACATTTTTATCCTTTTATTATTAGTATTATCATTATTATTAAAAGTATTATCATTTTTATTATTATCATTACTATTATTATTTTTAGTATTATTATAATTATTATTTTTAGCAAACAAATGTTATCTACATAAAAATATATTACAAGACAACTAATATTACATACTAATATGTTTTTAACTAATATATTACCAATTATATTGATAAAACTTTAATTAAATTATATATCATATATTATTATAAGTATAATTATATTTAAAGATACAAATTTTAATAAATTATAAAATATAATTAAACTTAGTTGATTAAATGGGATATGTGTTAATATATATATGCAACTGATATAGGTTCGTGAATCCAAGGACAACCCTGCATTGTTTAGTTCAGTCGTATGCATATTTTTACTACAAAATATCGTATAGTGAGTTTCATTTGCTCCTTTTTTAAATGCTTTTACAATATATATTTTTGGAATTGAGAATACATGCGCTGCTTTTATAAATGCATTACGAAATAGACATAAGTAATCGAAACTAAATTCTATGGTTGGATTATCAAACCGAATATGCCCCTTTTTAGATTGGTAGCCTAAGAATTGGTGTTTATGATAATTACCACCAATTGACGCGAATCCTAAAGATAGATCTATGGGCACTAACAAGCCCCAGTCAGAGAATTTGAACTGCTTTAGTACTTCGATTTATCATGTCTGATGTGAGTCCCGAAATGATGGAGATATTCTATATGCATCCTGTTAAGGTCGGTTATCAGGTGTTCACCATATGAATGAATTTTAATTCGCGAGTTACGCGTGTCAATATATGAAATCTTGTGGTCTATTAAAATGATGGAAATGAATATTGATGGTAAACTAATGAACTCACCAACCTTTTGGTTGACACTTTAAAGCATGTTTATTCTCAGGTATGAAAGAAATCTTCCACTGTGCATTTGCTCATTTTAGAGATATTACTTGGAGTCATTCATGACATATTTCAAAAGACGTTGCATTTGAGTCGTTGAGTTCATCAAGAATATTATTAAGTCATTTATAGTTGGATATATTATGAAATGGTATGTCTACCGTCAACTTTCGATGTGATGAAAGTTTGTCTTTTAAAAATGAATGCAATGTTTGTAAAATGTATCATATAGAGGTCAAATACCTCTCAATGTAACCATATGTTATAGTATTCTTCCTTTTGGATTAGGACGGGTCTCTACAGGTGGTATCAGAGCGGTGGTCGTAGCGAACCAGGCCTTGCATTAGTGTGTCTAACAGGTAGTTATTAGGATGCATTAGTGAGTCTGGACTTCGACCTAGTAGTTGTTAGGTTATATTAATAAGTCTGGACTTGAACCTAGTCTGCATGTCAAAAAAATTTTGCTTATCATTCTTTGTCGAAAAATATCTACCTATCATTTTCAGTCTAGACACGTCTTATTGCAATTATTACATAGATGGTATACAAACAAATTCATATCCCATCACACTAAACCTTGTCTGACACGTTTCCTTAATTTCTTCCGTAATCCACGGGATCTTTGGAAGTATGTATAGATATTCTATATAATTAGAATATCATTCGATATCCGAAAATCATTTCATATCAAAATCCTCTAACTGATCGTGAAAGATGGATCCTACACCTAGCCTTGATTCCATTAGTTCCAGGAGCGATTTCGAGATGTATATTGAAATAGACTCCGAAGTCAATAAACCAGAAGTGTCTCAACCGTTTAGCTATTTCTCTTTCTGGAGGAAATGGAGGTGGGTCCGAGACTTACTCACTCGATGGAGGAATGAAGAAGGCGAACCCTACCACGAACCAAACTTACCTCCTAACATCGGAGAAAACGATGTGCTCACCGGTGAACCTATGCGCAACACTTTTTTCACCCTTATTGCCAAAATATTCCGCCTCGAAGGTCGAATTACTGCAATCTCAGAAAATATTCAACCTCTACTTCCGAATACCAATCGAAGGGGAATAGTAGAAGAAGTTAGGGAACTCCGAATTGATAATCAAGATCTATCGAATCAGATGAGTGGGTGGATAGAAATGATAGAAGGTAGGATAGAAACTCTGACAAGAATGGTGCGTGATTTACAATCTATACTTATTACACCAACATTATCACTAACCTCAGCACCAACATCACTTGTACCACCTACAACAACATCCACATCACCAGTCTCGACATCACCATCTGTACCGCGAGCATAATCTTCGATCTACCTATCGTTCTATCTACTTTATCTTTGTTCTACATATCAGTCTACATTGATTATCTTCGTTCTACATGGCGATTATGTAATCTCTAAAATCTTAAAGATTATATATTCTAGTTCTAACGGTAAATCAAATAAGATCAATATCTTATTGATTCATTAAATCCATGATTACATCTGAAGAAAATATATATGTAAGTATATTTTCATAAAAATCGTAATTAAAAATTCTTCTGTACAAATTATTAATGATGAGAATATTTTAACGGGTAGGTAATACCCTAAAAATATTTAGATTTTACATTAATATATTACACTGTACATTCTTCAAATTCGATTCAACAAGTCATTTACTGTCCTATATAGAACCACAGATATACGCATCCGTTCACCAAAGAACAACTATTTTCATTTAAATTCAATTCCATATTCGTAATTTGACCGATCAGAATCCAAATTAAGATTTGACAAGTGGCATAATGAAGAAAATAATGAACAAAATAAAACTGATTAGTAACCAATTAATTAACTACGTAAAATTTCTTCATCATCTTCTAATCTTAAATATTTTAAATTCTAAGATTATATATTAGAATACTAACATTGGACTACTAATCTTGAACAATTAAAAAGTATTAAAAGAATAGGAAATATAAATTATAACACATTTTGGTTTAAAAGATCGTTAATAAGCTACATTTTCTACAAGTAAACATTTCTTCAAGGTTACCAGTTGGTTTCATCTTAAACATCCTTTGTATCTTGACGATTACAATTAGCGTTTAATCATCTAAAAACACAATTCTCTTAAACCCACCTCGGATTGATAACCGATGATTCAGTTATGATAGCATTAAATGCAGAGGAAACAACAAAATTGTAGATGGTCTATATGGCCAGAAGTTTGATAATAAAGAATGGAATGTTGGAAACGCTCGATAGAAAATTTGGTACTGAAAAACGGATTGAGCTAACCATGAAGGAGACCAAGGAAAAATAGAAGGACCATACCCTGTAATCCAAGAATCTAGATAATTCTGTATCCGTTGAAATCATTAGAAAATATCTTACTCCGAAGTCATGTTAAAATCTTGCAGAAAATCTTTCTTCATCAACCTTCAAACTTTGAAATTCCAAAATATCATCATAAATATCTGTAGTGACCCGAACTTTTCCATGATTATATATTAAATGAAATTGATATTTACATGATTAAATGTTTCCAACATGTTAAGCAATCAAACTTGTTAAGACTTGATTATTTGAAATGAGTTTCATGTAGACAATTGACCACCCAGTTTGCCTGATGATTCACGAACGTCATAACTTGTGATAATTATATAATCATTTTATTTTTTTATGATGTAAGTTTTTATTTTATATATATATATATATAAGAAGAAATACAATTAAATCAAAGATGTACCAGTAAAATACAATTTGCTACAGTAAAGCACTATTTGCTACAGTAAAACACTATTTGCTACAGTAAAACACTATTTGCTACAGTGAACACAATTTACTCGTATTCAATCTGTATTCATACTCGTACAATACCCAGCCTCTAGACATATATACTATTGGTATATACACTTCAATGATCAGCTCTTAGCAGCCTTAATGAGTCACCTAAACATGTAAGAACCATCATTTGGCAACTAGCATGAAATATCTAACAAAAATACAAACTAATGGAACCTTATATTCAAGGGTAGGATCACGTTTTTCTTCACCAACCATAACACTTTCATTTTTCAACTTTCATGCATCAAACTTATCTCTCTCTTATTCTCTCTTGATGTTCTAAGTGTTCTTCATCAACTTCATCAAAATCTAGCTCAATCTAGCTCATAAATCCTAACCTAGATCAACTTACAAAACAACTACTCAAGAACACACTAAAAACACTTTCAAGTTTTACTAGCTTACTTCCAATCTTGCAAATCCATTTCAAGTGATCATCTAATCTCAAGAAATATTTCTTATTTACAGTAAGATATCTTTCTAATTCAAGGTAATACTCATATTCAAACTTTGATTCAATTTCTATAACTATAACAATCTTATTTTGAGTGGAAATCTTACTTGAACTTGTTTCGTGTCATGATTCTGCTTCAAGAACTTTCAAGCCATCCAAGGATCCTTTGAAGTTAGATCTATATTTCTCATTTCCAGTAGGTTTACCTAATAAAATTAACCTAGTAATGATATTCATAACATCATTCGATTCATACATATAAAACCATCTTATTCGAAGATTTAAACTTGTAATCACTAGAACATAGTTTAGTTAATTCTAAACTTGTTCGCAAATAAAGTTAATCCCTCTAACTTGACTTTTAAAATTAACTAAACACATGTTCTATATCTATATGATATGGTAACTTAATGATTTAAAATCTGAAAACACGATGAACACCGTAAAACCGGACATACGCCGCCGTAGTGAAACCGGGGGCTGTTTTGGGTTAGAAAAATAAAAACTATCTTAATATTTGAATTGGAAGTTTGTTTTCTGGAAAAATGATATTTCATATGAACATGATACTATATCTAAAAATCATGGTTAAACTCAAACTGGAAGTATGTTTTTCAAAATGGTCATCAAGATATTTCATATGAACATTAGAGTGTATATACCGATAGTATATACATATAGAAGCCGTGTATTGTACGAGTACGAATACGAGTGCATTCGAGTAGAATTGTTGATGAAACTGAACGAGGATGTAATTGTAAGAATTTTTGTTAAGTAGAAGTATTTTGATAAGTGTCTTGAAGTCTTTTAAAAGTGTATAAATACATATTAAAACACTACATGTATATACATTTTAACTGAGTCGTTAAGTCATCGTTAGTCGTTACATGTAAATGTTGATTTGAAACCTTTAAGTTAACGATCTTGTTAAATGTTGTTAACCCAATGTTTATTATATCTAATGAGATGTTAAATTATTATATTATCATGATATTATGATATATTAATATATCTTAATATGATATATATACATTTTAAATGTCGTTACAACAATAATCGTTACATATATGTCTCGTTTCGAAATCCTTAAGTTAGTAGTCTTGTTTTTACATATGTAGTTCATTGTTAATATACATAATGATATGTTTACTTATCATTTATCATGATTAAACATAGTGTAACAATATCTTAATATGATTCATATGTAATTAGTAAGACGTTGTTATAACGATAATCGTTATATATATCGTTTCGAGTTTCTTAATTCAATAAACTCAATTTTATGTATATAACTCATTGTTAAAATACCTAAAGAGATACTTACTTATCATAATATCATGTTAACTTAGTTTTTACAAGTTTTAACGTTCGTGAATTACCGGTCAACTTAGGTGGTCAATTGTCTATATGAAGCCTATTTCAATTAATCAAGTCTTAACAAGTTTGATTGCTTAACATGTTGGAAACACTTAATCATGTAAATATCAATTTCATTTAATATATATAAACATGGAAAAGTTCGGGTCACTACAAACAAGGGGCAGAAACCGTGCCAGAGGTGTGAAGGATACCATCCGAATGGGTTCTGCATGACATTTTACACCAAGTGTAAGAGAAATGGTCATAGTGTGATGAAGTGTGAAGTCTACGGACCAATGACCAACAGAATTAAAAGAACAAATAATGTCGGAACAAATAATGTCGGAACAAATAATGTCGCCATTATTTGTTATGGATGTGGGAAACTGGGCCACTTCAGGACTAACTGCCCGAACCAAGGGAATACTAATGGGCAAGGCCACAGAAGATTCTTCCATATTAATGCGGCAGAAGCACAGGAAGACTCTGAGCTTGTTACGGGTACGTTTCTTATTGATGAAAAACCTGCTTATGTTTATTTGATTCGGGTCCGGATAGAAGCTATATGAGTAGAGATTTTTGTGCTAAATTGAATTATCCATTAACGCCTTTGGATAATAAGTTTTTACTCGAATTAGCAAACGGTAAATTTATTACAGCGGATAAAATATGTCAGAACCGAGAAATTAAATTAGTTGGCGAAACGTTTAATATTAATTTGATACTAGTAGAGTTAGGGAGTTTCGATGTGATAATTGGCATGGATTGGTTGAAAAAGGAGAGAGCAGAGGTTGTATGTTAAAAAAACGCGATTCGCATTGTGCGCTAAAACGGAAAACCCATAATGGTGTACGGAGAAAAGAGCAACGCGAAGTTAAATCTTATTAGTAGCTTGAAGGCGCAAAAACTAATAAGAAAAGGTTGCTATGTCAACCCATATCGAGGAAGTCAAAACCGAAGAAAAGAACATCAGTGATGTTCCCGTCGCAAAAGAATTTCCTGATGTATTTCCGAAAGAATTACCGAGACTACCTCCACATCGATCCGTTGAATTTCAAATAGATCTTGTACCCAGAGTTGCACCAATAGCTCGTGCTCCATACAGACTCGCACCCAACGAAATGAAGGAATTACAAAGCCAATTACAAGAACTTTTGGAACGTGGTTTCATTCGACCAAGCACATCACCATGGGGAGCTCCTTTTTGTTTGTCAAGAAGAAAGATGGTACATTTATATTGTGTATTGACTACCGAGAGTTGAATAAAGTTACCATCAAGAACCGTTATCCACTACCGAGAATCGACGACTTATTCGATCAACTGCAGGGTTCGTCGGTTTATTCGAAGATCGATTTACGTTCTGGGTATCATCAAATGCGGGTGAAGGAGGATGATATTCCAAAGACTGCATTTAGAACACGTTATGTTAATTATGAGTTTATAGTAATGCCGTTTGGTTTAACTAACGCACCAGCCGTGTTCATAGACCTCATGAACCGAGTGTGTGGACCATACCTTAACAAGTTTGTCATTGTTTTCATCGATGACATACTCATTTACTCAAAGAATGATCAAGAGCACGAAGAACATTTGAGAAAAGTGCTAGAGATGCTGAGGACAGAAAAACTATACGCTAAGTTTTCAAAGTGTGCATTTTGGTTGGAAGAAGTTCAATTCCTCAGTCACATAGTGAACAAAGAAGGTATTCAGGTGGATCCGGCAAAGATTGAAACCGTTGAAAAATGGAAAACCCCGAAAACTCCGAAGCATATACGTTAATTTTTAGGATTGGCTGGTTACTACAGAAGATTCATCCAAGATTTTTCCAAAATAGCAAAACCCTTGACTGCATTAACGCATAAAGGAAAGAAATTTGAATGGAAGGATGAGCAGGAGAAAGCGTTTCAATTGTTGAAGAAAAAGTTAACTACGGCACCTATATTGTCATTGCCTGAAGGGAATGATGATTTTGTGATATATTGTGACACCTCAAAGCAAGGCCTCAGTTGTGTATTAATGCAACAAACAAAGGTAATTGCTTATGCGTCTAGACAATTGAAGATTCACGAGCAGAATTATACGACGTATGATTTGAAATTAGGCGTGGTTGTTTTTGCATTAAAAACTTGGAGGCACTACTTATATGGGGTCAAAAGTATTATATATACCGATCACAAAAGTTTCCAACATATATTTAATCAGAAACAACTAAACATGAGGCAGCGTAGGTGTATTGAATTGTTAAATGATTACGATTTTGAGATTCGTTACCACCCGGAAAAGGCGAATGTGGTAGCCGACGCTTTGAGTAGAAAAGACAGAGAACCTATGCGGGTAAAAGCTATGAATATAATTATTCGTACTAACCTTACTACTCAAATAAAGGAGGCGCAACATGGAGTTTTAAAAGAGGGAAATTTGAAGAATGAAATACCCAAAGGATCAGAAAAACATCTTAATATTCGGGAAGACGGAACCCTGTATAGGGCTGAAAGAATTTGGGTACCAAAATTTGGAGAAGTGAGAGAAATGGTACTTAAGGAAGCACATAAAACCAGATATTCGATACATCCCGCAGCGGGGAAGCTGTACAAAGATCTCAAGAAACACTTTTGGTGGCCGGGTATGAAAGCCGATATTGCTAAATACGTAGGAGAATGTTTGACGTGTTCTAAGGTCAAAGCTGAACATCAGAAACCATCAGGTCTACTTCAACAACCTGAAATCCCGGAATGGAAATGAGAAAACATTACCATGGATTTCATTACTAAATTGCCAAGGACTGCAAGTGGTTATGATACTATTTGGGTAATAGTCGATCGTCTCACCAAGTCAGCACACTTTCTGCCAATGAGAGAAGATGCTAAAATGGAGAAGTTAGCACGACTATACTTGAAGGAAGTTGTCTCCAGACATGGAATACCAATCTCTATTATTTCTGATAGGGATGGCAGATTTGTCTCAAGGTTTTGCCAAACGTTACAACAAGCATTGGGGACTCCTCTAGACATGAGTACTGCCTATCATCCACAAATTGATGGGCAAAGTGAAAGGATGATACAGAATCTTAAAGATATGCTATGAGCATGTGTTATTGATTTTGGAAACAGTTGGGATCGACATCTACCGTTAGCAGAATTTTCCTACAACAACAGTTACCACTCGAGTATTGAGATGGCACCGTTTGAGGCACTTTATAGCAGAAAGTGCAGGTCTCCGATTTGTTGGTGTGAAGTGGGGGATAGACAAATTACGGGTCCAGAAATTATTCAAGAAACCACCGAGAAAATCATTCAAATTCAACAACGGTTGAAAACCGCTCAAAGTCGACAAAAGAGCTACGCGGACAGTAAAAGAAAGGATATAGAATTTGAAATTGGTGACATGATCATGCTTAAGGTTTCACCTTGGAAAGGCGTTGTTCGATTTGGTAAACGGGGGAAATTAAAACGGAGGTACATTGGACCATTCAAGATCATTGATCGTGTCGGACCAGTAGCTTACCAACTTGAGTTACCTCAACAACTCGCGGGTGTACATAACACCTTTCACGTCTCGAATTTGAAGAAATTCTTTACTAAAGAAGATCTCACCATTCCATTAGACGAGATTACAATTAACGAAAAACTACAATTCATTGAAGAACCCGTCGAAATAATGGATCGTGAGGTTAAAAGACTTAAGCAAAATAAAATACCAATCGTTAAGGTTCGATGGAATGCTCGTAGAGGACCCAAGTTCACCTGGGAGCATGAAGATCAAATGAAGCTGAAATACCCGCACCTATTTCCAGAAGATGCGTCAACACCTTCAACAACTTAAAATTTCAGGACGAAATTTATTTAACGGGTAGGTACTGTAGTGACCCGAACTTTTCCATGATTATATATTAAATGAAATTGATATTTACATGATTAAATGTTTCCAACATGTTAAGCAATTTATATAATCGTTTTATTTTTTTATGATGTAAGTTTTTATTATATATATATATAAGAAGAAATACAATTAAATCAAATATGTACAAGTAAAACACAATTTTGCTACAGTAAAACACTATTTGCTACAGTAAAACACTATTTACTACAGTAAAACACTATTTGCTACAGTAAATTTTCGCTTTGATACATTAAAATACTATTTGCTACAGTAAAATACTATTTGCTACAGTAAAATAATATTTGCTACAGTAAACACAATTTACTCGTATTCAACCTGTATTCGCACTCGTACAATACCCAGCCTCTAGACATATATACTATTGGTATATACACTTCAATGATCAGCTCTTAGCAGACTTAATGAGTCACCTAAACATGTGGGAACCATCATTTGGCAACTAGCATGAAATATCTAACAAAAATACAAACTAATGGAACTTTATATTCAAGGGTAGGATCACGTTTTTCTTCACCAACCATAACACTTTCATTTTTCAACTTTCATGCATCAAACTTATCTCTCTCTTGTTCTCTCTTGATGTTCTAAGTGTTCTTCATCACCTTCATCAAAATCTAGCTCAATCTAGCTCATAAATCCTAACCTAGATCAACTTACAAAACAACTACTCAAGAACACACCAAAAACACTTTCAAGTTTACTTGCTTACTTCCAATCTTGCAAATCCATTTCAAGTGATCATCTAATCTCAAGAAATCTTTCTTATTTATAGTAATATATCTTTCTAATTCAAGGTAATACTCATATTCAAACTTTGATTCAATTTCTATAACTATAACAATCTTATTTCGAGTGGAAATCTTACTGGAACTTGTTTCGTGTCATGATTCTGCTTCAAGAACTTTCAAGCCATCCAAGGATCCTTTGAAGCTAGATCTATATTTCTCATTTCCAGTAAGTTTACCTACTAAAATTAACATAGTAATGATATTCATAACATCATTCGATTCATACATATAAAACCATCTTATTCGAAGATTTAAACTTGTAATCACTAGAACATAGTTTAGTTAATTCTAAACTTGTTCGCAAATAAAGTTAATCCCTCTAACTTGACTTTTAAAATCAACTAAACACATGTTCTATATCTATATGATATGCTAACTTAATGATTTAAAACCTGAAAACACGATGAACACCGTAAAACCGGACATACGCCGTCGTAGTGAAACCGGGGGCTGTTTTGGGTTAGAAAAATAAAAACTATCTTAATCTTTGAATTGGAAGTTTATTTTCTGTAAAAATGATATTTCATATGAACATGATACTATATCCAAAAATCATGGTTAAACTCAAAGTGGAAGTATGTTTTTCAAAATAGTCATCAAGATGTCGTTCTTTCGACGGAAATGACTACCTCTTTAGTAAATGACTTGTAACCTGTATTTCTGACTATAAACTTATACTTTTTCTGTTTAGTTTCATAAATTAAAATTCATTATGAAACATTAGCAACTTGAATCACTCAAAACGGATGTAAAACGAAGAAATTATGGGTAAAACAAAATTGGAAAATTTTACTTGTTGTAGCTACGAAAAATTTACAACAAATCTACACTAATCATATCCTAGCTAACTTATATTTTATTATACATGTATTCTAACATATATTATGTAATCTTGGGATACCATAGACAAGTATACAATGTTTTGACATATCATATCGACCCTTCTATATATATTATTTGGAACAACCATAGACACTCTATATGCTGTAATGTTCGAGTTCTCTATACAGAGTTGAGGTTGATTCCAAAAATATATATACTTTGAGTTGTGATCTAGCCTGAGACGTGTATACACTGGGTTGTGGATTGATTCAAGATAATATATATTGATTTATTTCTGTTCATCTAACTCTGGACAACTATTCGTAGGTTACTAACGAGGACTGCTAACTTAACAAACTTAAATCATAAAAACGTAATAAAAAATGTTGTGAATATATTTTAATCATATTTTGATATATATGTACACATTTGTTATAGGTTCGTGAATCGACCAGTGGCCAAGTCTTATTACCAACGAAGGAAAAATCTGTGAAAGTGAGTTATAGTCCCTTTTTTTTTTTTAAAAAATCTAATATTTCTGGGATGAGAATACATGCAGTTTTATAATTGTTTTATGAATTAGACACAAGTAATCGAAACTACATTCTATGGTTGGATTATCTAAATCGAATATGCCCCTTTTAGCTTGGTAGCCTAAGAATTAGGGAACAGTACCCCTAATTGACACGAATCCTAACGATAGATCTTTGGGCCTAACAAACTCCATCCGAGGTATGGATGCTTTAGTACTTCAATTTTTATACAGACGAGAGGATTCTGTCATACAGACGAGAGGATTCTGTTTTGGGGATATTCTATATGCATCTTGTTAATGTCGGTTACCAGGTGTTCATCATATGAATGATTTTACCTTATTGCAGACGAGAGGATTCTGCTTGAGGATTATGTTTATAAAATGAAATCTTGTGGTCTATTATTATTACAATTTGATATATATAGATTAAACCTATAACTCACCAACATTTTATTGACGTTTTAAGCATGTTTATTCTTAGGTGATTATTAAGAGCTTCCGCTGTTGCATGCTAAATTAATGACAAGAATTGGAGTCAGCATGCTTGTATAATATTGTTTAAAAACTGCATTCGAAGACTTAAGTTATTGTCTAATATTATTGTAAACCATTATGTAATGGTCGAGTGAAAACGCTATATTTTAGATTATCATTATTTGATAATCTTCGTAATGTTTTAAACCTTTATCGATAAAATAAAGGTTATGGTTTGTTTTAAAAATGAATGCAGTCTTTGAAAAATGTCTCATATAGAGGTCAAAACCTCGCAATGAAACCAATTAATATAAAACGTTTATAATTGATATGAACGGGACATTTCAATATCTTCGATATTTCTGAAGATATTTTCATAAAAATTCTCGTCCGAAATTATATACCTCTTCGTGCTATCTGTATTACATTATATTGAAAACTTCTGTAAAACATAAGAATAATTTATGAATAAATTCTGGAAAAGTGTTAAGAATTAGAGCATGAGTTAGTATAATATAATGACACTTGGCTGACGTGATTATATTACAGTAAGTCATGCTGAAGTTCTATTGAAACATGATGATTTACAGATCATAACGTCATCATGTGCCATGTTACACGACTCGTTCAATCTGTTTAACCTCCGAACATGTCAAGAAAATATATTCTTGATAGTTCTATCCTCAGTAATTCTGGTAATTTAACCAATCAAATTGTGAGAATACGACCCTTCGTGCCTAGAACATTATGATCATTCGAAACTTCATACCTACGAATTCTGGACCATTATTCTCTTGACTTAAAGTCGGGAAGAAGAAACAAAAGCATGGAACTACTAAATATACGAGAAAATATAAAGCCCAACAATAACACAGGAATTACAAACCGTGTATATCAATACATATAGCAATATAAAGAGATGGGAGAATGAAAAATACTATAACCCCAAGGTAATAGTAGAAGTGAATAAATTCCTCCGTTGGTAAATGAAAAAGAAGAATGACAGATGCGATAGTTAGAAAAAATATCAAGAATCAGAAATGGATGGAGCAATTCCACACTATTTTAGAAGTATGAATGGAGGAAGAAAGTATAGGAGTGGTAAAACTAATGGAACGGAAGAGGTCAATTTATAATGAAATTACCTGACAGAGCAATCGAGGCAAATCATCACATTTAATTACAAGAGATCCTAATTTCTCCATTTACCGAAGAATCATATCTTATAGATTTCGAAGATTTTCTTTAATCCCTTGAATTCCGGAATTCAAACGTGTGTACGTCAAAGGTAAAGACGAATATCTATTACCTTATTCCAATCTTTTGTGATAGCTTCACTCGTACGCTTCACACAATCGAATCGTTTTATCTATATTAAGCAATAATGATAAAACTTCATTTATCGACTCATATTCGTCATGAAAAGATTTTTATTGTTAGCCATGACGACCTCGATCAAATTTTGGGATGAAATTTCTTTAACGGGTAGGTACTGTGATGACCTGGAAAATTTCGACTAATTTTAAACCAAACTCTCGATACAATTTAATGTTTTTGACAAGATAAACAAAGTCTGTTAGATTGAATCTCAAAATTTTTGAACTGTTCCATATATTCAATTGACCTTCAACTGTTCCCGACGATTCACGAACCACTATTTGTAAAAAGATACATACATATATATATATATATATATATATATATATATATATATATATATATATATATATATATATATATATATATATATATATATAATTTCTATTCATAATTGTTAATATATTGTAATGTATAAATATTAAGTAATCAATAAATATTATATAAAATATGATATAAAAGATGATAAAGGAAAATACTAACCAAGATGATTAGGAAATTATAAATATAAGATAAGTGTATAATTATGATAAAATTGTTATTATGATATCATTATTACTATTATTAACCTTACTACTATTATTATAAATTTTATAATTATTAATATCATTATTTTTATGTATTAATGTTATCATTATTATCATTATTATGAAAATAATAATTATTATTATTAATATTATTATTAATATATATAATTAATATATTATATAGTCAGATCAAGACTCCTTTATTTCGTATCTCTTTTTCAATTTTTGTTTTTCTCCTGCTTGTGATCTCAATGATCAACCTCCACTATCACTAAATAACAAATTTATCAATTCAATGTTTAACCATTTATGAAAGTGGAATAATTCATTCACATGCACGATCTTTTCTTTCATGAATTATGAATGCGAATATAATATTATATATATTAAATATATTCTATCTCTATCTATCTTTGTTATGATTCAGACACCATCACCATTATTTGATGTATTGCAGTCATCAAAACTACCTTTCTCTCCTCTCTATTACCACAACAACCATCGCCTTCTTGAACAAAGTTTAACCGAAACCATTTTGATTTTTATGCTTGAGTTCTATCTTTCTCAAACATAACACAATCACCACTTTCATTAAAACCACAACAACCATGAACCATGCTGCAAATTGTTGATTGTTTCCTTTGGTATTTGTTCGACATTTAAACGAAAGCCACTTATTTTCTGTTTCAATCAAAATTCTGTTCAACTTCAACTTCACGTTTTTGTTTCACGATGCAACACCATCGAGCAACACGATCAACAAATCATAAAACTCACACACCTTCAGTTATTACAGTCAACGAACCACCACCCTCACGATCTTCAAACACACCACGACAACAAACACCACCATCATTGTTGTTGCAATTACGTAAGTTTCTGTTTCTCTTGGTACTGTACGATTATCTCAAAACCCCATGAACACCACCACATCATCACTAAGAAACCCCATCGAGCATAACCACCTTTCTCTTGCTTCAGCTACTATTTTTGTTTACAGTTGAATAAGACCAAGAATCCAACTCTTCTTCTTCGGTTTATCAATCATCACTTTTGTCTCTCATTTCCAACCGGACCTAAACAATCTCATAATTTCCTTTTAATTTTTGAGATTGTTATGAGGCTGTTCCAGCTTCATGTTTACATCGAAAACCACTTGCAAACCGGTTTACTACGGCTGCAAATAACTCATACTTTTGATGCAACCAAAGTTCCACTTTAAGTCACCAACACACGCCACTGAAGCAACCCCACCTCCGGTTACCATCACAACCCCATTCTATCACCATCATCACCTAGTTGCTACTATGTTGCCATTTAAACTGAAAAACCATCGAACCATTACCAAGCTTATCTTGTTTTCTTGTTCCTTTCTTTTATTAACCAACAGAAATATCACAGCACACTTGCTATATGTTTCGAAGGGCAACACCACCAAAATACCATGGTCCATATTCAGTTGCTGTTGGGTCTGAATACACACCACTAACTGCATCAGCCCACAATCAAACCGCCACTATCACCTTATTACTACTACGGCTACTATAATTGCTTCTGTCCAAAAACCGTCACCCCACAACCCACTTTCTCGACAACCTTCGATTACCTAAACCACCACCATGAAAACTATTACGACTTTGTGTTTCTAAAGTCAGCTACATCTACTTCTTCGCTGCAACTACTGCTTCGATTTCTATTGATGATACGTACAGTGATGAAACAATGATAATTATAACGAACTAGTGAGATGATAATTAAAGTTAATAAAATTTGTGGCAATAATGATGAATATGGTCATGATTAAAATAATTGGGATGGTGGGATTTTATAAAATACAGCCGACACTTGTGAGAGGTTAATGAATTATATCTTAAGATAAAGTTATGGTGGGGTTATGGTGAGCTGGAGGAATACTCTTATATACTTGATTAAAAACTGCAAATCTAAACATTTTCTATGGAATTTGGGCCGAATAAACCTAGTCGATCTTGTTTAGGCTACCATGATTTGGTTTTGAATATGGGCTGATTACCTTCTAGGATTGTTGGTCCGAGATCCAAATTATAAATTTATGTTGGGTTGATTAGTGATTATTGCGTGAATGAAAACAAAGAAGTAATAGCGAGTTGATAGGATATTGATGATGATCATGAGGATGATGTTAGATGATATTATGATAATAACATTATGGTGATGATGAGGGGTATGGTAATGATGGTGATAACATGATAAAGATGATAATTAGAATGATAACATGATAAAGATGATGATTAGAATGATAACATGATAAAGATGATGATTAGAATGATACATGAAATAAAGATGATGATTAATGAAGATGAAGATAAATAGAAAACGGGCTATATAGATTTTAGGTTCTATTAATTACAGAAAAACAAAGACAGAGGAGTGGTGTTTGGTGTGTATGGTTAAGCGAGAGGTCTCGAGTTCGAGCCCTGACTGTGGCATTTTTTTAGAAAAAGAAGAAGATGATGGAATCAGTTAAATATATGGGTTAAGTATAATTAACCCGGGGTATAAATCAGGAAAGCAGATTTGGAATAATGGTTACGAGTATTATTGGGTTAGCGGGAGGTTGCGGGTTCAAACCCGAACTTGGGCATTTTTTAAGTGCTACTTCTTTGAGGTAGTATTACTATTATTATTATTATTATTATTATTATTATTATTATTATTATTATTATTATTATTATTATTATTATTATTATTATTATTATTATTATTATTATTATTATTATTATTATTATTATTATTATTATTATTATTATTATTACACTAATATAAATATTATATTCATTATTATTATTATTATTATTATTAAAATGAGCACTATGATTATTATTACTATTATTATTATTAATATTATTATTATTAATATTATCTTTAAAATTATCATTTTTGAAATTATTATTATTAACAAAAGTATTTTTATTAAAATTATCATTTTCATTATCATTATAAGTATTATTATTTTTATTATCATTACTAACATTATTATTATTATTACTATTATTTTTATCACTTTTATTATTATTATTATCATTATTAACATATAACATTTTTATCCTTTTATTATTAGTATTATCATTATTATTAAAAGTATTATCATTTTTATTATTATCATTACTATTATTATTTTTAGTATTATTATAATTATTATTTTTAGCAAACAAATGTTATCTACATAAAAATATATTACAAGACAACTAATATTACATACTAATATGTTTTAACTAATATATTACTAATTATATTGATAAAACTTTAATTAAATTATATATCATATATTATTATAAGTATAATTATATTTAAAGATACAAATTTTAATAAATTATAAAATATAATTAAACTTAGTTGATTAAATGGGATATGTGTTAATATATATATGCAACTGATATAGATTCGTGAATCCAAGGACAACCCTGCATTGTTCAGTTCAGTTGTATGCATATTTTTACTAAAAAATATCGTATAGTGAGTTTCATTTGCTCCCTTTTTAAATGCTTTTGCAATATATATTTTTGGGATTGAGAATACATGCGCTGCTTTTATAAATGCATTACGAAATAGACGTAAGTAATCGAAACTACATTCTATGGTTGGATTATTAAACCGAATATGCCCCTTTTTAGCTTGGTAGCCTAAGAATTGGTGTTTATGATAATTGCCATCAATTGACGTGAATCCTAAAGATAGATCTATGGGCACTAACAAGCCCCAGTCAGAGACTTTGAACTGCTTTAGTACTTCGATTTATCATGTCCGATGTGAGTCCCAGAATGATGGGGATATTCTATATGCATCCTGTTAAGGTCAGTTACCAGGTGTTCACCATATGAATGAATTTTAATTCGCGAGTTACGCGTGTCAATATATGAAATCTTGTGGTCTATTAAAATGATGGAAATGAATATTGATGGTAAACTAATGAACTCACCAACCTTTTGGTTGACACTTTAAAGCATGTTTATTCTCAAGTATGAAAGAAATCTTTCGCTGTGCATTTTCTCATTTTAGAGATATTACTTGGAGTCATTCATGACATATTTCAAAAGACGTTGCATTTGAGTCGTTGAGTTCATCAAGAATATTATTAAGTCATTTATAGTTGGATATATTATGAAATGGTATGTCTACCGTCAACTTTTGATGTGATGAAAGTTTGTCTTTTAAAAACGAATGCAATGTTTGTAAAATGTATCATATAGAGGTCAAATACCTCGCAATGTAACCATATGTTATTGTATTCATCCTTATGGATTAGGACAGGTATCTACATGTGGTATAAGTTTTTCTTTCATTGCAGAGCTCGGCAGCAGAAACACTGGCTTATTTTAACAAGGATAATGCAAAATTTTAAGCACAAGTACATATTTAAACCTACACGATGAGCTATTTGTCACGACGAGCTAGATACATTCAGAACGATGTTTCCTGCAAAAATCAGCAGCTAAAAGAACATGTGTCTGATCTTCATTCAAAGATTCAGGACCTTGAGAATTCAGGTACTACGCGCCTATTTCTGAATAGACAAAGATTTGCTTGATTCTTCCTTTTGTATTTTATTCTATTTTTAATTTATTTTAGTACATGTTGGAATATACAAACACCTTATAATTAAGAGTATGCATTCTCAACCATCAAATTTGATGAATTTCGGGGATTCTAATTAAAAGATCAATGCGGTGACAAAAGCATAAATGAACAAAATTTTAGTAGTGATTATTAACTGAATTAGTAAAAATTTCGTTATAACAACATCTCATCATGTTACATCGACACTTCTACATTTCTCGAGATTTAAATTTACTATTTGTGTTTAATGATTTTTTATTTTGTCATTGCTTTAGGTGTTACTAGATTCTAACGAGATTTAGAAGATTGCAATCGTGTTTGTATTTACTGTTCAACTAATTTTTGGTTTGATGAACGGGTTAAGGCTTAAGCTTTACCATATGTGGTTGTTCAATTGTTCTTATTGTTAGTGGTTCATCTGGGATTGAACTTCGTTCATCAATTTTTTATTGATCATTTACTTCAATTGAATTGAATGATAAAACGTGGTATAAACCGTACACTAAGTTATGATTCTAATGTTACTCTTTTTAACTTATGCTACTGTTTATATTGTGTCATAATATCTAAATAAATTTATTTGTAGTTTGTTGCTTATTCGTCGTTTCTTTATACGAGTGTTTAATTTTAAATTTATTAAAAAGAATTAATCTAGACAGTTTCAACTACAATTAGAAAGTGGATATCCACTATACAGTATATGGATCTTATTAGTGGATTATTTACTACCAATAGTCTGATTCATTATTAACAATTTTGATGTTGTCCACATTGTTTTTTACTAGTTCATTACTCGTGAATACACGGGGTTAATAAAAAATATAGTACGAAAACAAAACATAACATAGAAAATCACATTGTTTCTTATAATATAGCAATAGAGTTGATCAATACCTTACACAATTTATCGCATCACTTTGTGTCACATATACATTTTATCACATAAATAACTTCACAAAAAGAGAACCATTTAGGCTATACAAATGTACATACTCGTACCATTGGGCTACTTAGAAACAAATTAGCCCAACAAATAAATTGAAGTATTATTATAAGGTTCGATGGATAAGGCACAATTAATCTAACACTGTGTGAGCAATCTTCAATGGATGGTTAGAATAATTAATAATAAACAAACTTCTTTAATTTCTCGAATATTATTGTATTTTTTTAATTTTTTCTTTAAAAAAAAACCAAACAATTTTATTGAAACAAGATTAATTACATCTGGATGCCCAATTATGAAATCCAAAGTACAATCACATGCAGCTAACCGAATGGTAGCATAAAATGGGCATCTAAACCTATACCAATATGGCTATACAATTCACTTTTGAACAATTTGACTTATCGTCTTACCTAAACTTCGATGGTTTTTACTGGCCTAAAAAAATTTGATCAGATATATAATATATCCCAAGTTGGCTACCTTTCTATGCAATTTTTCCTGTATAAGTTGGTTATGCTGAACAATTATTTACTAATCTGAACTCATTCAAATAACTTTATTGTAAATAAGATTCATTGGAATCCAAAAAAGAGCATCACGTTTAGACGACATACAGTCTTTAGAATCTAAAAAAGAGGACCATAAACCATTTTAGATGACATACAAAGATATTCGTTTTGATTTTAAATCTCCATGTAGAAGACATTCAAAAGACATCGTCTTCAACAAATGGAAGCATCAAACATACATAACATAAAGTTTAAACATAAAACAAACTAACAGACATTCCCAAAACAATGCAACATCAAGGTTTTTCGATCTTCACTTCAACAAACATCTTCTTCTTAGTCGAAGAATTCCCAACCTCTCCATCTTTATCAAGACAATCACTTGCACGCTTGTGAGAGTTGCTTGTTTCATGTTGACCATCATCATCCAATCCTTTTGATGAATCGCCCGTAAAGGACACAACATCCTTCAGGAGAACCATCTTGTTCAATAAACTTTCCATCTAGTTCTTGATCATCATCCTATAAAAAAGGATAGTACAACAGGAACATTAAACAGGAAACCTCTATTATGACAGACTTTCAAGACTGTATAAACTTGATATCCATTTTTGAAGTGTGGCATTTCATTCACCAACTTCATAGCACCAACCAATATGAACTGCAAATAATGAAATTTACTTTTATTTTAATAATTCGTAATAATGAAATTTACAATACCAGTTTCTTTTCTGGCTCATCATCTACTGTAGTGACCCGAACTTTTCCATGTTTATATATTAAATGAATTTGATATTTATATGATTAAATATTTCCAACATGTTAAGCAATCAAACTTGTTAAGACTTGATTAATTGAAATAAGTTTCATGTAGACAATTGACCACCCAAGTTGACCGGCGATTCACGAACGTTTAAAACTTGTAACAACTACATGTATATATATATATATATATAGTTAACATGAGATTATGATAAGTAAGTATTTCCCTAAGTATATTAACAATGAGTTATATACATAAAAATGAAACTAATGAATTAAGAAACTCGAAATGATATATATAACGGTTATCGTTATAACAACGTCTTACTAAATACATATGTATCGTATTAAAATATTAATATACTATGTTTAACATGATAAAATGATAACTAAATATATCATTAAGTGTGTTAACAACGAACTACATATGTAAAACAAGACTACTAACTTCAGAATTTCGAAACAAGTAAAATATGTAACGATTATCGTTGTAACAGCATTTTAAAATATATATATCATATTAAGATATATTCTTACACTATGCTATCATGGTAACATGATAATTTAACATCTCATAAGATATAATAAATAATGGATTAACTACATTAAACGAGATCATTAACTTAAAGGTTTCAAAACAACACTTACATGTAACGACTAACGATGTGGGAACCATCATTTAACATCTAGCATGAATGATTACACAAAATTACAAAAATATGATAAATCATTCATGAATTATTTACAAGAAAACAAACTTACATATCCTTTATATCTAATCCATATACCAATGACCCAAAACACACACAAACACCTTCATTCTTCAATTTTCTTCATCTAATTGATCTCTCTATCAAATTCTATCTTCAAGTTCTAAGTGTTCTTCATAAATTCTATAAGTTCTAGTTTCATAAAATCAAAAATACTTTCAAGTTTGCAAGTTTACTTCCAAGCTTTCTAATCCATTCCAAGTAATCATCTAAGATCTAGAACTCTCTATTATTTACAGTAGGTTATCATCCTAATTCAAGGTAATATTCATATTCAAACTTTGATTCGATTTCTATAACTATAAACTATCTTAATTCGAGTAAAAATCTTACTTGAACTTGTTTTCGTGTCATAATTCTACTTCAAGAACTTTCAAGCCATCCAAGAATCCTTTGAAGCTAGATTATTTCTTGTCACTTCCAGTAGGTTTACCTACTAAACTTGAGGTAGTAATGATGTTCATAACATCATTCGATTCATATATATATATATATATATATATATATATATATATATATATATATATATATATATATATATATATATATATATATATATATATATATATATATCTTATTCGAAGATTTAAACTTGTAATCACTAGAACACAGTTTAGTTAATTCTAAACTTGTTCGCAAACAAAGTTAATCCTTCTAACTTGACTTTTAAAATCAACTAAACACATGTTCTATATCTATATAATATGCTAAATTAATGATTTAAAACCTGGAAACACGAAGAACACCGTCAAACCGGACATACGCCGTCGTAGAGAAACCGGGGGCTGTTTTGGTTTGGATAATTAAAAACTATGATAAACTTTGATTTAAAAGCTATTCTTATGGAAAAATGATTTTTCTTATGAACATGAAACTATATCCAAAAATCATGGTTAAACTCAAAGTGGAAGTATGTTTTTCAAAATGGTCATCTAGACGTCGTTCTTTCGACTGAAATGACTACCTCTACAAAAATGACTTATCCTATATTTCTGACTATAAAACTATACCTTTTATATTTAGATTCATAAAGTACAGTTCAATATGAAACCATAGCAATTCGATTCACTCAAAACGGATTTAAAACGAAGAAGTTATGGGTAAAACAAAATTGGTTAAAAATAGTTAATTTGACTACGGGATGATTTTACAAAAATCTATACTAACCATATCCTAACTAACTTATATTTTATTGTACATGTATTCTAACATATATTATGTAATCTTGATAGACCATAGACACGTATACAATGTTTTGACATATTATATCGACGTCATCTATAAATATATATTTCAGAACAACCATAGGCACTCTATATGCAGTAATGCTTGAGTTAGCTATACAGGGTTGAGGTTGATTCAAAAATAATATATATACTTTGAGTTGTGATCGAGCCTGAGACTTGTATACACTGGGTCGTGGATTGATTCGAGATAATATATATTGATTTATTTCTGTACATCTAACTGTGGACAACTAGTTGTAGATTACTAACGTTGAACTGTTAACTTAACAAACTTAAATCATTAAAACGTAATAAAAAATGTTGTGAATATATTTCGATCATACTTTGATATATATGTACATATTTGTTATAGATTCGTGAATCGACCCGTGGCCAAGTGTTGTTTTTCCGACGAAGGAAATCTGTGAAAGTGAGTTATAGTCCCACTTTTAAAATCTATTATTTTTGGGATGAGAATACATGCAGTTTTATAAATGTTTTACAAAATAGATACAAGTAATCGAAATTACATTCTATGTTGAATTATCGAACCGAATATGCCCCTTTTTAGCTTGGTAACCTAAGAATTGGTGTTTATGATAATTGCCACCAATTGACGCGAATCCTAAAGATAGATCGTTTTGGCCCAACAAGCCTCATCTGAGTTACGGATACTTTAGTACTTCGATTTATCATATCTGATGTGAGTTCCGGAATGATGGGGATATTCTATATGCATCTTGTTAACGTCGGTTACCAGGTGTTCATCATATGAATGATTTTTATGCAGATTGCATGTTATTGAGAAAAAAAAATGAAAATCTTGTGGTCTATTATTACGATTTGATAAATATATAGGCTAAACCTATAACTCACCAACATTTTTGTTGACGTTTAAAGCATGTTTATTCTCAGGTGATTATTAAGAGATTCCGCTGTTGCATGCTAATTTATGGACAAAAGTTGGAGTCAGCATGGTTGTATAATATTGTTTAAAAACTGCATTCGAAGACATATATTGTTGTGTAATATTATTGTAAACCATTATGTAATGGTCGTGTGAAAACGCTATATTTTAGATTATCATTATTTGATAATCGTCGTAATATTTTAAAGGTTATGGTTTGTTTTAAAAACGAATGTAGTCTTTGAAAAACGTCTCATATATAGGTCAAAATCTCGCAACGAAATCAATTAATATGGAACGTTTATAATCAATATGAATGGGACATTTCAGATGGTATCAGAGCGTTGGTCTTAGAGAACCAGAAATTGCATTAGTGTGTGTCTAACCGAGTTTGTTAGGATGCATTAGTGAGTCTGGACTTCGACCGCATTTTCTTTAAAAACGATTGCTTAACACTTTTTGTTGGAAACTATATATTATTGACATGTAAATATTATGTCATATATTAATCTCTTAACGTGTTTGATATTGTGTGATAGATGTCTACCTCTAGTACAAATCCCATCGACTCACCTAATAATAATGAAGTGTCGAATATATTTTGGAAAGATTCACAAATTCCCAAAGAGGAACCGGAAGAGGAGGAACCGGAAAAGGAGGAACCGGAAGAAGAAGAGGTTCTGGAAGAGGAGGAACCGGAAGAAGAAGAGGTTCCGGAGGAGGAAATATTAATACCTACAGTAAAACGATTAAATAAAAGAAAATCCTCAACCAATGGACCAAAGTTAAAAATGGTCAATGGTGTTTCCGCCAAGGAAGCAAAATATTGGGAAAATTACTAATTTTCCAATGTATCAGATCCCGATGAGGATTCCGATGATGTTATAGAAATTACCCCAACTCAATTTAATAAGGCAAAAGAGAATAATAAGGGAAAGGGCATCTGATTCCGACCCCGATGAACTTTATGTGTATCGTAAACGCCCGTATTTCTTAAATTTTAACAATAATTCGGGAACATCTAGGCCACCAGGTTTTTCTAAACCATTTGTGAAAATGACGGCTCATATTAGAGGATCACCATGTATCCCTAGGAAATTTGCCAAACGAACCAAGTCAGAAGAAGAAGAAGAAACGAGTGAGTCGGAATAAAGAGTTGTAATCATGTTGTGTAATATATGTATAGTAGTGTGTTTATACTTTTATGGTATATGTAAAAATTGCTTGAAATGTTTGTTAATTATCTGTTACGAATCCAATCTTCGTCTATTTTACAGTATAAAAACACAAAATGGATGTTAAGGATAGACGATCAAATATTTTAGAAGACCTACCAAGAGATATGATTGATGAAATCTTGTCTAAAGTTGGTCAGAATTCATCGGCACAATTATTTACGGCGAAATTAGTTTGTCGAACGTTTGAAAGACATTCCAGGCATGCCTTAGTTTATAAAAGGCTTTCCTTTGAAAGATGGGGTATATCACATTGGGGAGACTTTAAGTTACACCGAGTTTTCTTTAAGGCATTTAGTGCGGGAAACCCAGATACAATTTTACGCTACAGGTTAAGAACCCATTTTGACTCAACATATCCCAACATAGGACTCCGTTCTTTAGAAAGAGCTTCTAACATGCAACATAAAGAAGCATGTTATGCTTATGGGTTAGTGATGTTCGCTTCTCACCAAATTGAGAAAAAGAACATTGGGTTGCAACTTTTAAATAAAACATTCCCACAAGTGACGGATTCGGTAGTTGAGGTGAGAAAAAAGGTTTTCAGATTGTTACGGGGTTGTTAGGCATTACGTAACCCTCGTCCTTTTGACGACATTATAACATGCTGCCTAGCCAACGGTCACAACGGCTATTTTTCACAAGACCAAGGATGGGAAATAATACTAGTAAAACCCGAATGCATGACTTGTTTCTGGACTTATGAATTACGTGTCTTTATTTCTTTTACTGAACGACTTGCGTATTAACTAGAATTACCTTCATAGCTGCCGTGTAGCAAAGTTATTATGTGCTATATTTCATCTTATATGTAAAATAGTGGTATTATATGTTTGTAAAATATTGTATAAAAGCTTGAGCGCGAAATATTATTATCAGTTTTTCATATAGAATTGTAGTAGTTGAATTGTATATTAGCTACTAAGTATGAACTTAACAGGTAGGTACTACCCGAATTATAAATTATAAAACGCTAATATGAAGAAAAAGCTTTTATAAATGAGTTCATATCATGCTACGAAATACTATTAACTACCCTTAATATTCTGTATGATTAACTTGATTCATTTGGTTATTTTTGAGGAAACGGCACCGACTACTCGAAATACTCTGAATATGACCGAGGAAGACTTCTGTGTTTTCTTTGCTGCAAACGTAGCCGCAGTGAAGGCTTCTATGCGAAATAACTACAATAACTCTGAAACTAGCAATGGATCTAACGCCACTAGAAATTGTGTAGGATGCTCCTACAAAGAATTCACTGCCTGCAAACCTTTGGAATTTGATGGAACCGAGGGTTCAATCGGATTAAAACGGTGGACCGAGAAGGTCGAATCAGTGTTTGCCATAAGTAAGTGCACTGAAGAAAACAAAGTAAAGTACGCTACGCATACCTTCACAGGTACTGCGTTAACATGGTGGAACACCTATCTTGAGCAGGTAGGACAAGATGCTGCTTACGCACTACCGTAGTCAGCATTCAAGCACTTGATGAACGAGTAGTATCATCCCAGAAACGAAGTTAATAAGCTCAAGGTAGAGCTTAGTGGATTACGAACGCAAGGTTTCGATATCACCACGTACGAACGACGATTCACAGAGTTGTGCCTATTGTGTCCAAGAGCATTCGAAGATGAAGAAGAGAAGATTGACTCATTTGTAAAAGGGTTACCAGAAAGGATTCAAGAAGATGTGAGTTCACACGAGCCCGCCTCCATACAAAAAGCGAGTCGAATGGCTCACAAACTCATAAATCAAATTGAGGGAAGGATTAAAGAACAGGCGGCCAAAGAAGCTAACACGAAACAAGTCAAGAGAAAGTGAGAGGCAAGCAGTGACAAAAGTCACCAGTACAACAACAACAATTACAACCAAAATCGCAACAACTATCCCAACAATCGCAACGTCAATCGCAACGACAACCGTCCCAATAACAATAACAACCGTCCCAACAACAACAATAATCATCCCAACAACTACAATAATGACAACAAGAGGCAGAAAACCAGGTGTTTAAGGTGTGAGAAATACTATCAGGATATTTATTGTAGGGAGTTATGCACAAAATGCAACAGAACAGGTCACAGTGCTGCAAAGTGTGGATTCTATGGACCAAAGGTTAACAGGATTAAAGGAACAAATAATGTCGGAACATTTAATGTCGTCATTACTTGTTTTGGGTACGGAAAGATGAGCCATTACAAAACTGCATGCCCGGACGAAGTGAATAAAAATGGTCAAAGCCACGAAAGAGCCTTCAATATCAATGCGATAGAAGCGCAGGAAGACCCGGAGCTTGTTACGGGTACGTTTCTTATTGACGATAAACCTGCATATGTTTTATTTGATTCGGGTGCGAATAGAAGCTATATGAGTAGAGATTTTTGTGCTAAATTAAGTTGCCCATTAACGTCATTGGATAATAAGTTTTTACTCGAATTAGCAAACGGTAAATTAATTACAGCAGATAATATATGTCAGAATCATCTGTTACAAAGAGGTGAAAGAGGTGAAAGATTGATTTGATACCAGTAGAGTTAGGGAGTTTTGATGTGATAATCGGCATGTACTGGTTGAAAGAGGTGAAAGTAGAGATCGTCTGTTACAAAAATGCAATTCGCATTGTACAAGAAAAAAGGAAACCCTTAATGGTGTACGGAGAAAAGGCAATGCGAAGCTAAATCTTATTAGTAATTTGAAGGCGTAGAAACTAATAAGAAAAGGTTGCTATGCCGTTCTAGCACACATCGAGAAAATCATTACCGAAGAAAAGAACATCAGTGATGTTCCCGTCGCAAAGGAATTTCCCGATGTATTTCCTAAAGAATTACCGGGACTACCTCCACATCGATCTGTTGAATTTCAAATAGATCTCGTACCAGGAACTGCACCGATAGCTCGTGCTCCATACAGACTCGCACCCAGCGAAATGAAGGAACTCCAGAGCCAATTGCAAGAACTTTTAGAGCGTGGTTTCATACGACCAAGCACATCACCGTGGGGAGCTCCCGTTTTGTTTGTCAAAAACAAAGATGGTACATTTAGATTATGTATCGACTATAGAGAGTTGAACAAATTTACCATCAAGAACCGTTATCTACTACCGAGAATCGACGATTTATTTGACCAGCTGCAAGGTTCATCAGTTTACTCGAAGATTGATTTACGTTCTGGATATCATCAAATGCAGGTGAAGGAAGATGATATTCCGAAGACTACTTTCAGAACACGTTACGGTCATTATGAGTTTATGGTTATGCCGTTTGGATTGACTAACGCACCAGCTGTGTTCATGGACCTCATGAACCGAGTGTGTGGGCCATATGTTGACAAGTTTGTCATTGTTTTCATCGATGACATACTTATTTACTCAAAGAATGATCAAGAGCACGAAGAACATTTGAGAAAAGTGCTAGAGTTGCTGAGAAAAGAAAAACTGTACGCTAAGTTTTCAAAGTGTGCATTTTGGTTGGAAGAAGTTCAATTCCTCGGTCACGTAGTGAACAAAGAAGGTATTCAGGTTGATCCGACAAAGATTGAAACCGTTAAAAACTGGGAAACCCCGAAGACTCCGAAGCATATACGCCAATTTTTAGGATTGGCTGGTTACTACAGAAGATTCATCCAAGATTTTTCAAAAATAGCAAAACCCTTGACTGCCTTAACACATAAAGGGAAGAAATTTGAATGGAAGCATGAACTGTAGAGACCCGTCCTAATCCATCTGGACGAAGTCCATATCGATTACAAACGATTCACAATAGTTGATTACACCGCGAGGTACTTGACCTCTATATGATACATTTTACAAACATTGCATTCGTTTTTGAAAAGACAATCTTTCATTACATCGAAAGTTGAAAACATGCATACCACTTCATAACATATCCAAACTATAAATGACTTAATAGTAATCTTGATGAACTCGATGACTCGAATGCAATGTCTTTTGAAATATGGCATGAATGACTCCAAATAATGTCTCTAATATGAGCTAATGCACAGCGGAAGATTTCTTTCATACCTGAGAATAAACATAATTTCAAGTGTCAACCAAAAGGTAAGTGAGTTCATTAGTTTGTCATAATCATTCATTTCCATAATTTAATAGACCACAAGATTTTTGTTTCCATTTCTCATAAATATACGTCCCATGCATAGAGACAAAAATCATTCATATGGATTGAACACCTGGTAACCGACATTAACAAGATGCATAATAGAATATCCCCTATCATTTCGGGAAATCCTTCGGACATGATAAAAACAACATCGAAGTACTAAAGCATCCGGTACTTTGGATGGGGTTCGTTAGGCCCAATAGATCTATCTTTAGGATTCGCGTCAATTAGGCGTGCACTAATTCTCAAAATTAGTGATGTTTCCTAATTCTTAGGCTACCAAGCAAAAAGGGGCATATTCGGCTTCGATCATTCAACCATATAATGTAGTTTCGATTACTTGTATCTATTTCGTAAAACATTTATAAAAATTTCGCATGTATTCTCAGCCCAAAAATATAAAGGGTAAAAAGGCAAATGAAACTCACCATACTGTATTTTGTAAAAAAATACATATGACGACATTGAACAATGCAGGGTTGACCTCGGATTCACGAACCTATATCATTTGTATATATATTAAAATAAATAATCGTAATCAAACAAGTGTATACATATTGTTCTATGTTTTAAGATTAATGTTATTATATATATAATTTTATTAATACTTACTTTATATTATGATATTTAATTCGATATTTAATTAAGGTTATTGGTTAAAACAAAATTTTATGTAGTATTAGTATACTTTATATAATATATATATATATATATATATATATATATATATATATATATATATATATATATATATATATATATATATATATATATATATATATATATATATATATATATTTTGTAAGATTAACAAATGTGGTAATATTAGTTTAAGAATAATAATAATTCTGATAATAGTAATTTTGATAAAAATGGTAATTTTACTAATAATGATAAAGTAAAAATAATAGTTTTAGCAAAGATAGTATTTTTAATGGTAATGGTAAGTTTAATAATAAATATCATTTTATTAGAAATTTTAATGTTCGTATAATTAATAATACTAAAATTAATGTTTAAAGCGTACTCCAAATATACTAATATTAATGATAATGATACTTAATCTTCTTAGTAATAATAATGACTTTAACTATACATATGATAAGAATGCTAATATTAATGAAGATTATAATTTACATATTAATATTGTTAGTACCAAATGATCATACTTCGTACTAATTATAATTTTAATAATATTAATTGTATTAATGGTAGTAGTAATAATAATAATAATAATAACATTATATCACTAACTAATAACAATAACAATATCATCAATAATAATAACAATAAATTATAATAATAATAATAATAATAATAATAATAATAATAATAATAATAATAATAATAATAATAATAATAATAATAATATAATAATAATAATAATAATAATAATAATAATAATAATAATAATAATAATAATAATAATAATAATAATAATAATAATATTAATGATATATAAACTACCTTAGAAATCCATTTTTAAAAAGAATTGCACCAGGCAAGGATCGAACCCGAGACCTCTCTTTTCCAGACCAACACCTTAACCAACCCGCTGCTTCTACTTTTCTGATTAGTTAGTGAACCCATTTATATTTAATTGGTATCTGTTTTCTGTCTATATCCTTCATCTTCTTCCTAATTCTAATGACTGGATCCCGTAATTTTAATCAAATGAATACAGAATAAAATAGTTTTAGGATTTAAATATAACATAAACGATTTACCTGAATGCTTGAATCTTAACAGTAATCGAAAAATCTTAAACAAAAATCCTTCTGATACTTCGCGAAAAAAAAACTCAAAATCTAATCTTGAATTCAAGAATGTTTTAGGATATGTTTATAACATGAAGTAGGTTTAAAATCTTGTTTAGAAACTTTTGAAATCGTTAATTGAACGTAAATCATAACATAGATTTCGAATTTGTTCAAGAACAGATTCTTTGACCTTTTTTTTTATCTTTCACTTAAAAATTCTCAATCGTTAAGATGAATTGGAACTAAAAATTTTGCAGTAAGATCATTTAGAGTATTACTAACGAAACTTCATTAATACTTTTTGAAATTAAACTTGAATTGTAACTCTTCAAAATTTAACCTGCGAACAGAGGACCTGCATACTTTCTTTAATTTTCTTCTTATAATTCTCGAATTTGCAGTAAGGTTGTATATATTGAATTAGTGAGCGACTAATGTAGCATTAAGTATTGATTGATTTTTGTTTGGTGGCCAACTCAATCGACAGCCATTCACGAGCAGAGATAAGTAAAATAAGAAAAAATTAAAAAGCAGATTAAGATGGTTAACTAATTTGTACGAATTGTTGACTTAATGATTTATGTTTAATTAGTAATAATAATTAATAAATATATATAATAATAATCTTATTAATAAGAAAACTAATAATAGTATATATATATATATATATATATATATATATATATATATATATATATATATATATATATATATATATATATATATATATATATATATATATATATATAATGTAATAATAATAATAATAATAATATTAATAATAAGGATAATAAGGATAATGATATTTACTATTAAGAATTCCAATAATGATATATAAAAAAAAAATACTAACTTTGAAAATAATGATAATAATAATTTTAAAAAATGAAACTTTTTACTAATAATAACAATATTAATAATAATAATAATATAACAAATCAAATGTGTCAGCTTTTATAACTATATATTGTATATAATAATAATACAGATATTAATATTAATATTATTATTTATTTTAATCATATAACAACTATATTATAATTTGTAACTAAATTTAAGATTTTGATACTACATTTTATTAATTATATAATATTTAATAGTTATCTATCATACTTTTGAATATTTAATTTATATACATTTTAATATATGTATGTATAGATATAGATTTATTATAGCATAAACATTCTGTATTTTATTTACATATTTGATTCTAAGTTTCAATTATACTTTTAATATTTCTAATTATTATACATACTTTCATATATATATATATATATATATATATATATATATATATATATATATATATATATATATATATATATATATATACACACACACACACATATATATACATATTCGTTTACAATTGTTCGTGAATCGTCGGAAACATTCAAAGGAATTGAATATATGAAACAGTTCAAAAATTTTCGAGTCTCAACATTACAGACTTTGCTTATCGTGTCGAATTCATATAAAGATTAAGTTTAAATTTGGTAGGAAATTTTTGGGTCGTCACAATACCTACCCGTTAAAGAAATTTCGTCCCAAAATTTGATTGGGATGGTCATGGCTGATAATAAAAATTGTTTTCATGACAAATATGAGTTGATAAATAGAGTTTTATCATCATTAAGTAAATTAGGTAAAACAATTCGATTACTCGAAGAGTATAAGTGAAGCTATTATAAAAGAGTGAGATAGGTTTTAACTTTTGACGTAGTCAGATTGAGATAAGATTTGACTTTTGACGTAGTTACTGTGAATTTCCGGAATTCAAGGGATTTAAAAGAAAATCTTGGAAATCTATAAGATTTGATTCTTCGAGATTTAAGGAAATTAGGATCTCTTTAATTAAATGCGATCATCTGCCTCGATTTCTTTGTCTGGTATTTTCACTATAAATTCACCTTTTTCGTTCCATTAACTTTCAATACTTCAATAATTTCTTTCTTAATTCACATTTTCAAAGAGTTTGAAAATACTTAATCCAGTTCTGATCCTTGTACTTATCCAGACTATTGCAACAATCATTCTCCTTTTCCAACTTCCATCAGAGGAATCTGTTTTCTTCTACTTCGCCCTTGGGGTTATAGTGCTTTTAATTCTCCCATGTCTTTATGTTGCGATAAACATTGATATACACGGTTTGTAATTTCCGTGTTGTTATTGGGCTTTATATTTTCTATTATATTTTGGAGCTCTTTGCCTTTTTATTATTCTCCCGACCTCTAGTAAAGCGAGTAACAGTTCAGAATTCGTAATTATGGTGTTTCTGATGATCTTAATCTTCTAAACAAGAAAGAACGTAATCGCACGATTTGATTTGTTAAATTACCAGAATATCCGGAAAAGACCGATTCATCAAGAAAATATTTTCTTAATATTTTTGAGGTTAAATAGAATACAAGAGTGGTGTAACATGGCACATGATGATGTTATAATCTGTGAATCATCACGTTCCATTTAGAAACTCAGCATGACTTACTGTAATATAATCACGTTGATCAAGTGTCATTATATTATACTAACTCATGCATCAGTTCCCAACATTACTTCAATAACATTCATATTTTTAAGCTCGAAAGTTTATAGAATATAGAAACTAACAGTTTCTATATGATGTAACACTGATACCACGAAGAGATTAATGATTTCAGATAAGAATAGTTATGAAAAATATCTTCAAAAATATGGAGGATATTTATAATGAAAGATACGATGATGTCTTGGAATTTATAATATCGAAGGATGGTGAAGAAAATTTGTCCGCAAGAGTTTGGAGTCAGAAGCAAGGTATTCGCAAAAGATTTCATCAGAAACAGAATCATCAGGATTCTTAATGTACAAGTTTAGTCCTTGTTATTTGTTCAGAGACTCCTTCGTAGTTTGCTCAATTAGTTTTTCAGTTTCAATCTTTTTCTGAGCTTTGCCAACATACAATTCTTTATCATCAACTTTTAGCTATTGAGGTCGTTTACAGTTTTTGTTACTTCATTCAACTTTTCAAAATTCAGAGTATTAGTTTGCAGACTGGGTGCTTTTCAGAATTTCGGAATGGAAGATCATAGTTCTAAGAGATAAATGTTATATGGATACATATAAATGTTGATGTGGAAACGTTGCGAGGCTCACAATATATATTTGCTAATTCCCGGTAATTGGTATGGCAATTCTTGTTACAAGATGCGGATGTGTACATGATGAGACTTCAATAGATAAATATAATGATTTGTAGGAGAGATTTAAACCAAGTAGCGATGAGGTTGCTGGTACATCTGCTGGTAATATGGTGGAATATAAAAGTTCCCCGGTAACAATAAAAGAGCACACGTATATATCAAGGTGTTAATAAGGTTGGTTCGAACGAAGAGTCAAAGTTGACTTGCTGGAGCTGTGACAATTTTGGCTAATTTGGAAAGAGGTTGTAAAGTTATTTTTGGTAATAACAATGCCAAGGAATTATAAGTTCATTTTAAACTTCTACTTAGCTTACAAGAGTTTTTTAGGTGCATGCCCATATGCATAAGTTCTTCCTTTCGTAGGTATCGTGTGGTTGGATCATCCTCTCGATTGAGGTGTTTTCAAGAGTCATGAAAGGTTTGAACGCAGATTGTAATCGTCAAGATACAAATGAGGTTTAAGATGAAATCAAGTGGCAAACTTGAAGAATTGTTTAGTTTCATATGTTATAATCAATATTTTAATTCATTTTAATTATCTAATATTATTAGTCCACAGTTGATAGTCCACAGTTAACAGTCTAATAATTCATATATAGCTTAATATATAATATTCGAATTAATTAATACGTGTCGTGACCCGTGTACATGTCTCAGACTCGATCACAACTCAAAGTATATATATTATTGTAGAATCAACCTCAACCCTGTATAGAGAACTCGATCATTACTGCATATAGAGTGTCTATGGTTATTCCAAATAATATATATAGATGCGTCGATATGATATGTCAAAACCTTGTATACGTGTCTCGATATTTAAAGTGCGTAAAATAAATAACAGAAATTAAATGACGATAAATAAAATTGCGAGAATTAAAATTGCGATAAATAAAATGCGATAAATAAAATTGCGATAAATAAAATGTAATCAGTTAGCTAGGAACAGTTAGCTAGGAACAGTTAGCGTGGATTCTTAACAAAAATTTTCATAGTTAATTTGTTTGTTTCTAACAAATTTTATTTTGTCCAATGTTTTCTTCATTATGCCACTTGTTGGATTCTGATAGGTCAAAATCCAAATATGAAATTGAATAAAAATGGTTATTCTGCGGTGAACGGATTCGTATCTTTGTAGATGTAAGTAGGATAGTAAATGGCTGTTGAATTAGATTCGAAGAATGTACAGTGTAACTTATTAATGTGAAATCTAAATATTCCTCGGGTATTACCTACTCGTTAAAATATTTTTATCATTAACAGTTTGTACGAAAGAATTTTTAATTACAATCTTTATGAAAACATATATACACATATATTTTCTTCAGATGTAATACAGATTTAATGAGTTAATATAATATTAATCTCATTTGGTTTACCATTAGAACAAGAGTATATAATCTCTAAAATATTAGAGATTACAAAATCGCCATGTTGAACGAAGATAAATGATGTAGAATGATTCGTAGAACGATGATTATGCTCGAGATACATAATGAGATGTTGAGGCGTGTGTTATTGATGGTACGGGTGCTGTTACTGATGGTACTGTTGGTGCCGGTGATGTTGCTGAAGCTGGTATGTTTTGCACCATATTTTCCAAATTGATTACTCGAGTGTGAAACTCGTTGACTTCTTCCATTATTCCGGGATGATTGTCGGTAAGAACGAGTGAATAAATACGGTTTAGAATCTGAGATAGTATGTAATCATGACGAGATATTCGGGAAATGAGAGTGAAAATGGTATTTTGGGCTGGTTCACCGGTAAGTACTTCAGGTTCTTTGCCAAGAGGTGAATTTGGTTGATGGAAAGGATCACTTTTTTTTTTGTCTCCAATGTTTAAGTAGCCTACGAACCCATCAAGTGAATTGGTGGATACATTCTGGTGACACTGCTTTCGGAGCTTAGGTGAAACTCCATGTCGGAATAGCTGTCGGAATCCGAGGAATTCGAACCGGTTGAGGGATTCATCTTGTACGATCAGATGAAGGATTTTCGATAAGAAATAGATTATAGGATGTAGATTAGTACCCTGCAATACATGATTTATATATGCATATATAATACTAAAATTCCATAAGTTACGGAGGAATCTACGAAAGCTGTCAGGCAAAGGTAAAAATAACAGATACGCTAATATATAAATTAGCAGATACGATAAGATATGAATTTCATCTATACACTATTCATGCAGTCGATGCAGTAAAATGTGTCTAGACTAAAAATAATAAGCAAATAATTTACGACACTAAATGATAAGCAAAACTTTTGACATGCTGACACGGTCGAAGTCCAGACTCACTAATGCATCTTAACGATTATCAGTTAGACACACTAATGCAAGACATGGTTCGCTAGGACCACCGCTCTGATACCAACTGTAGAGACCCGTCCTAATCCATCTGGACGAAGACCATATCTATTACAAACGATTCACAATAGTTTATTACATTGCGAGGTACTTGACCTCTATATGATACATTTTACAAACATTGCATTCGTTTTTGAAAAGACAATCTTTCATTACATCGAAAGTTGACGACATGCATACCACTTCATAACATATCCAAACTATAAATGACTTAATAGTAATCTTGATGAACTCGACGACTCGAATGCAATGTCTTTTGAAATATGTCATGAATGACTCCAAATAATGTCTCTAATATGAGCTAATGCACAGCCGAAGATTTCTTTCATACCTGAGAATAACTATGCTTTCAAGTGTCAACCAAAAGGTTGGTGAGTTCATTAGTTTGTCATAATCATTCATTTCCATAATTTAATAGACCACAAGATTTTTATTTCCATTTCTCATAAATATACGTCGCATGCATAGAGACAAAAATCATTCATATAGATTGAACACCTGGTAACCGACATTAACAAGATGCATATAAGAATATCCCCTATCATTCCGGGAAATCCTTTGGACATGATAAAAACAACATCGAAGTACTAAAGCATTCGGTACTTTGGATGGGGTTCGTTAGGCCCAATAGATCTATCTTTAGGATTCGCGTCAATTAGGCGTGCACCAATTCTCAAAATTAGTGATGTTCCCTAATTCTTAGGCTACCAAGCAAAAATAGTCATATTCGGCTTCGATCATTCAACCATATAATGTAGTTTTGATTACTTGTGTCTATTTCGTAAAACATTTATAAAAATTTCGCATGTATTCTCAGCCCAAAAATATAAAGGGTAAAAAGGCAAATGAAACTCACCATACTGTATTTTGTAAAAAAATACATATGACGACATTGAACAATGCAGGGTTGACCTCGGATTCACGAACCTATATCATTTGTATATATATTAAAATAAATAATCGTAATCAAACAAGTGTATACATATTGTTCTATGTTTTAAGATTAATGTTATTATATATATAATTTTATTAATACTTACTTTACATTATGATATTTAATTCGATATTTAATTAAGGTTATTAGTTAAAACGAAATTTTAAGTAGTATTAGTATACTTTATATAATAAAATATATATATATATATATATATATATATATATATATTTTGTTTTGTAAGATTAACAATTGTAGTAATATTAGTTTAAGATTAATAATAATTCTGATAATAGTAATTTTGATAAAAATGGTAATTTTACTAATAATGATAAAGTAAAAATAATAGTTTTAGCAAAGATAGTATTTTTAATGTTAATGGTAAGTTTAATAATAAATATCGTTTTATTAAAAATTTTAATGTTCGTATAATTAATAATACTAAAATTAATGTTTAAAGGGTACTCCAAATATACTAATATTAATGATAATGATACTTAATCTTCTTAGTAATAATAATGACTTTAACTATACATATGATAAGAATGCTAATATTAATGAAGATTATAATTTACATATTAATATTGTTAGTACCAAATGATCATACTTCGTACTAATTATAATTTTAATAATATTAATTGTATTAATGGTAGTAATAATAATAATAATAACATTATATCACTAACTAATAACAATAACAATATCACCAATAATAATAACAATAAATTATAATAATAATAATAATAATAATAATAATAATAATAATAATAATAATAATAATAATAATAATAATAATAATAATAATAATAATAATAATAATAATAATAATAATAATAATGATATATAAACTACCTTAGAAATCCATTTTTAAAAAGAATTGCACCAGGCAAGGATCGAACCCGAGACCTCTCTTTTCTCCACCAACACCTTAACCAACCCGCTGCTTCTCCTTTTCTGATTAGTTAGTGAACCCATTTATATTTAATCGGTATCTGTTTTCTGTCTATATCCTTCATCTTCTTCCTAATTCTAATGACTGGATCCCGTAATTTTAATCAAATGAATACAGAATAAAATAGTTTTAGGATTTAAATATAACATAAACGATTTACCTGAATGCTTGAATCTTAACAGTAATCGAAAAATCTTAAACAAAAACCCTTCTGATACTTCGCGAATAAATAAAAAAACTCAAAATCTAATCTTGAATTCAAGAATGTTTTAGGATATGTTTATAACATGCAGTAGGTTTGAAATCTTGTTTAGAAACTTTTGAAATCGTTAATTGAACGTAAATCATAACATAGATTTTCGAATTTGTTCAAGAACAGATTCTTTGACTTTTTTTTTTTTTAACTTTGACTTGAAAATTCTCAATCGTTAAGATGAATTGGAACTAAAAATTTTGCAGTAAGATCATTTAGAGTATTACTAACGAAACTTCATTAATACTTTTTTGAATTTAAACTCGAATTATAACTCTTCAAAATTTAACCTACGAACAGAGGACCTGCATACTTTCTTTAATTTTCTTCTTATAATTCTCGAATTTGCAGTAGGGTTGTATATATCGAATTAGTGAGCGACTAGTGTAGCATTAAGTATTGATTGATTTTTGTTTGGTGGCCAACTCAATTGATAGCCATTCACGAGCAGAGATAAGTAAAATAAGAAAAAATTAAAAAGCTGATTAAGATGGTTAACTAATTTGTACGAATTGTTGACTTAATGATTTATGTTTAATTAGTAATAATAATTAATAAATATATATAATAATAATCTTATTAATAAGAAAACTAATAATAGTAATATTAACAAATCAAATGTGTCAGCTTTTATAACTATATATTGTATATAATAATAATACAGATATTAATATTAATATTATTATTTATTTTAATCATATAACAACTATATTATAATTTGTAACTAAATTTAAGATTTTGATACTACATTTTATTAATTATGAGTTATCATACTTTTGAATATTTAATTTATATACATTTTAATATATGTATGTATAGATATAGATTTATTATAGCATAAACATTCTGTATTTTATTTACATATTTGATTCTAAGTTTCAATTATACATTTAATATTTCTAATTATTATACATACTTTCATATATATATATATATATATATATATATATATATATATATATATATATATATATATATATATATATATATATATATATATATATATATATACATATATATACATATTCGTTTACAATTGTTCGTGAATCGTCGGAAACAGTCAAAGGGTAATTGAATATATGAAACAGTTCAAAAATTTTCTAGTCTCAGCATTACAGACTTTGCTTATCGTGTCGAATTCATATAAAGATTAAGTTTAAATTTGGTCGGAAATTTTCGGGTCGTCACATGAACAAGAGAAAGCGTTTCAGTTATTGAAGAAAAAGTTAACTACTGCACCTATATTGTCATAGCCTGAGGGGAATGATGATTTTGTGATATATTGTGACGCCTCAAAGCAAGGTTTCGGTTGTGTATTAATGCAATGAACGAAGGTAATTGCTTATGCGTCTAGACAATTGATGATTCACGAGTAGAATTATACGACTCACGATTTGGAATTGGGTGCTATTATTTTTGCATTAAAGAACTGGAGGCACTACTTATATGGGGTCAAAAGTATCATATATACCGACCACAAAAGTCTCCAGCATATATTTGATCAGAAACAATTGAACATAAGGCAGTGTAGGTGGATTGAACTGTTGAATGATTACGACTTTGAGATTCGTTATCACCTGAGGAAGGCAAATGTGGTAGCCGACGCCTTGAGCAGAAAGGATAGAGAATCTATACGAGTAAAAGCTATGAATATAATTATTCATACTAACCTTACTACTCAAATAAAGGAGGCACAACAGGGAGTTTTAAAAGAGGAAAATTTGAAGAATGAAAGACCCAAAGGATCGGAGAAACACTTAATATTTGGGAAGACGGAACCCGGTATAGGGCTGAAAGAATTTGGGTACCAAAGTTTGGAGATGTGAGAGAAATGGTACTTAAGGAAGCACAAAAAACCAGATATTCAATACATCCCGGAGCGGGGAAGATGTACAAAGATCTCAAGAAACACTTTTAGTGGCCGGGTATGAAAGCCGATATTGCTAGATATGTAGGAGAATGTTTGACGTGTTCTAAGGTCAAATCTGAACATCAGAAACCATTAGGTCTACTTCAACAACCCGAAATCCCGGAATAGAAATGGGAAAATATTACCATAGATTTCATTACTAAATTGCCAAGGACTGCAAGTGGTTATGATACTTTTTGGGTAATAGTCGATCGTCTCACCAAGTCAGCACACTTTCTGTCAATGATAGAAGATGATAAAATGGAAAAATTGGCGCGATTATACTTGAAGGAAGTCATCTCCAGACATGGAATACCAATCTCTATTATCTCTGATAGGGATGGCAGATTTGTTTCAAGGTTTTGGCAGACATTGCAGCAAGCATTGAGAACTCGTCTAAACATGAGTACTGCCTATCATCCACAAACTGATGGGCAGAGTGAAAGGACTATACAAATACTTGAAGACATGCTACGAGCATGTGTTATTGATTTTGGAAACAGTTGAGATCGACAACTACCGTTAGCAGAATTTTCCTACAACAACAGTTACCACTCAAGTATTGAAATGGCACCATTCGAGGCACTTTATGGTAGAAAGTGCAGGTCTCCGATTTGTTGGAGTGAAGTGGGAGATAGACAAATCACGGGTCCAGAGATAATCCAAGAAACTACTGAGAAAATCATCCAAATTCAACAACGGTTGAAAACCGCCCAGAGTCGACAAAAGAGCTACGCAGACCTTAAAAGAAAAGATATAGAATTTGAAATTGGAGAGATGGTCATGCTTAAGGTTTCACCTTGGAAAGGAGTTGTTCGATTTGGTAAATGAGGGAAACTAAATCCAAGGTACATTGGACCATTCAAGATTATTGATCGTGTCGGACCAGTAGCTTACCGACTTGAGTTACCTCAACAACTCACGGCTGTACATAACACTTTATACGTCTCGAATTCGAAGAAATTTTTTGCTAAAGAAGATCTCATTATTCCGTTAGACGAAATCCAAATCAACGAAAAACTTCAATTCATCGAAGAACCCATCGAAATAATGGATCGTGAGGTTAAAAGACTTAAGCAAAATAAGATACCAATTGTTAAGGTTCAATGGAATGCTCATAGAGGACCCGAGTTCACTTGGGAGCGTGAAGATCAGATGAAGCTGAAATACCCGTATCTATTTTCAGAAGATGCGTCAACACCTCCAACTGCTTAAAATTTCGGGACGAAATTTATTTAACGGGTAGGTACTGTAGTGACCTGAACTTTTCCATGTTTATATATTAAATGAATTTGATATTTATATGATTAAATGTTTCCAACATGTTAAGCAATCAAACTTGTTAAGACTTGATTAATTGAAATAAGTTTCATGTAGACAATTGACCACCCAAGTTGACCGGTGATTCACGAACGTTTAAAACTTGTATATATATATATATATATATATATATATATATATATATATATATATATATATATATATAACATGAGATTATGATAAGTAAGTATTTCACTAAGTATATTAACAATGAGTTATATACATAAAAATGAAACTAATGAATTAAGAAACTCGAAACGATATATATAACGATTATCGTTATAACAACATCTTACTAAATACATATGTATCAAATTAAGATATTAATATACTATGTTTAACATGATAAAATGATAACTAAATATATCATTAAGTATGTTAACAACGAACTACATATGTAAAAAAAGACTACTAACTTCAGAATTTCGAAACAAGTAAAATATGTAACGATTATCGTTGTAACAGCATTTTAAAATATATATATATATATATATATCATATTAAGATATATTCTTACACTATGTTATCATGGTAATATGATAATTTAACATCTCATAAGATATAATAAACAATGGATTAACTACATTAAACGAGATCGTTAACTTAAAGGTTTCAAAACAACACTTACATGTAACGACTAACGATGACTTAACGACTCAGTTAAAATGTATATACATGTAGTGTATTAAGATATATTAATACACTTTTGAAAGACTTCATGACACATATCAAATTACTTCTACTTAATAAAAATGCTTACAATTACATCCTCGTTCATTTTCATCAACAATTTTACTCGTATGCACCCGTATTAGGACTCGTACAATACACAGCTTCTAGATGTATTTACTATTGGTATATACACTCCAATGATCAGCTCTTAGTAGATCTTGTGAGTCACCAACACATGTGGGAACCATCATTTAACATCTAGCATGAATGATTACATAAAATTACAAAAATATGATAAATCATTCATGAATTATTTATAAGAAAACAAACTTACATATCCTTTATATCTAATCCATATACAAATGACCCAAAACACACACAAACACCTTCATTCTTCAATTTTCTTCATCTAATTAATCTCTCTCAAGTTCTATCTTCAAGTTCTAAGTGTTCTTCATAAATTCTATAAGTTCTAGTTTCATAAAATCTAGAATACTTTCAAGTTTGCAAGTATACTTCCAAGCTTTCTAATCCATTCCAAGTAATCATCTAAGATCAAGAACTCTCTGTTATTTACAGTAGGTTATCATCCTAATTCAAGGTAATATTCATATTCAAACTTTGATTCGATTTCTATAACTATAAACTATCTTAATTCGAGTAAAAATCTTACTTGAACTTGTTTTCGTGTCATGATTCTACTTCAAGAACTTTCAAGCCATCCAAGAATCCTTTGAAGCTAGATCATTTCTTGTCACTTTCAGTAGGTTTACCTACTAAACTTGAGGTAGTAATGATGTTCATAACATCATTCAATTCATATATATAAAACTATCTTATTCGAAGATTTAAACTTGTAATCACTAGAACATAGTTTAGTTAATTCTAAACTTGTTCGCAAACAAAGTTAATCCTTCTAACATGACTTTTAAAATAAACTAAACACATGTTCTATATCTATATAATATGCTAACTTAATGATTTAAAACCTGGAAACACAAAGAACACCGTAAAATCGGACATACACCGTCGTAGAGAAACCGGGGGCTGTTTTGATTTGGATAATTAAAAACTATGATAAACTTTGATTTAAAATCTATTCTTCTGGAAAAATGATTTTTCTTATGAACATGAAACTATATCCAAAAATCATGGTTAAACTCAAAGTGGAAGTATGTTTTTCAAAATGGTCATCTAGACATCGTTCTTTCGACTGAAATGACTACTTCTACAAAAATGACTTATAACCTATATTTCCGACTATAAACCTATAATTTTTCTGTTTAGATTCATAAATTACAGTTCAATATGAAACCATAGCAATTCGATTCACTCAAAACGTATTTAAAACGAAGAAGTTATGGGTAAAACAAAATTGGCTAAAAATGGTTAATTTGACTACGGGATGATTTTACAAAAATCTATACTAACCATATCCTAACTAACTTATATTGTCTTGTACATGTATTCTAACATATATTATGTAATCTTGATAGACCATAGACACGTATACAATGTTTTGACATATCATATCGACGTCATATATATATATATATATATATATATATATATATATATATATATATATATATATATACATATATATATATATACATATATATATATATACATATATATATATACATATATATATACATATATATATACATACATATATATATACATATATATACATATATATATATATACATATATATATACATATATACATATATATATATATACATATATATATATATACATATATATATATATACATATATATATATATACATATATATATACATATATATATACATATATATACATACATACATATATATACATATATACATATATATATCGACGTCATATATATATATATATACATATATATATATATATACATATATATATTTATATATATACATATATATATATATACATATATATATACATATATATACATACATACATATATATACATATATATATACATATATATATATATACATATATATATATATATATATATTTCGGAACAACCATAGACACTCTATATGCAGTAATGCTTGAGTTAGCTATACTGGATTGAGGTTTATTCAAAAATAATATATATACTTTGAGTTGTGGTCGAGCCTGAGACTTGTATACACTGGGTCGTGGATTGATTCGAGATAATATATATTGATTTATTTCTTTACATCTAACCGTGGACAACTAGTTGTTGATTACTAACGTTGGACTGTTAACTTAACAAACTTAAATCATTAAAACGTAATAAAAAATGTTGTGAATATATTTCGATCATACTTTGATATATATGTACATATTTGTTATAGGTTCGTGAATCGACCCGTGGCCAAGTGTTGTTTTTCAGGCGAAGAAAATCTGTGAAAGTGAGTTATAGTCCCACTTTTAAAATCTATTATTTTTGGAATGAGAATACATGCAGTTTTATAAATGTTTTACAAAATAGACACAAGTAATCAAAATTACATTCTATGTTGAATTATCGAACCGCATATGCCCCTTTTTAGCTTGGTAACCTAAGAATTGGTGTTTATGATAATTGCCACCAATTGAAGCGAATCCTAAAGATAGATCTTTTTGACCCAACAAGCCTCATCCGAGTTACGGATGCTTTAGTACTTCGATTTATCATATTCGATGTGAGTCCCAGAATGATGGGGATATTATATATGCATCTTGTTAATGTCGGTTACCAAGTGTTCATCATATGAATGATTTTTATGCAGATTGCATGTTATTGAGAAAAGGAAATGAAAATCTTGTGGTCTATTATTGCGATTTGATAAATATATAGGCTAAACCTATAACTCACCAACATTTTTGTTGACGTTTAAAGCATGTTTATTCTCAGGTGATTATTAAGAGCTTCTGCTGTTGCATGCTAATTTATGGACAAAAGTTGGAGTCAGCATGCTTGTATAATATTGTTTAAAAACTGCATTCGAAGACATATATTGTTGTGTAATATTATTGTAAACCATTATGTAATGGTCGTGTGAAAACGCTATATTTTAGATTATCATTATTTGATAATCGTCGTAATATTTTAAAGGTTATGGTTTGTTTTAAAATCGAATGCAGTCTTTGAAAAACATCTCATATAGAGGTCAAAACCTCACAACGAAATCAATTAATATGTAACGTTTATAATTAATATGAACGGAACATTTAATCTACAATATTGATCTAGGTATCCAGACACATATCCATATAGCCCTCAAACAAAATAAAAGGACCACAATGAAATAACAAAATCCTGATATAAAATAACCGATTAAAGAAAACCACAAACTGAATTAAAGTTAAGAAAGAAAAAAATATGTACATAAATTGAAAACAAAATTAGAAGATATTACAAAACACAAAGTCTGAAAAATAATTATAAAAATCCTACTTACAAACTTATAGACTAAACTCACAAATCATACCTGAAAGAACAATGACTACCATTGAAAGAAGTCACGCTTCATTTAGTCGGTATGTCACTGTGTCATATATCAACACCAACAACACAAAATTTGTATCTACACGAAAATGTTCCATTTTTCAGACTTTTCAATTTGTCATACCTATTTTATACACCAACAACATAATATTTTAAACATAAAGAAACATGTTACGAACATGCATACAAAAAGAAGTAAAGTAAAATGAAACATGTTACGAACATACATACAAAAAGAAGTAAAGTAAAATAAGAAGAAAATATGAGAAAAGTGAAGAACAAAGAAGAACAATAAATTCAACACAAACATGAAGCAAATTAATGACAAAGAGAGAAGCAGATGGTACTTACAGTGTGTTGTCAAATAGGTAATTTCCCCTTCACCTATCTAGGATTACCAATCGGGTCAAAGATGAGGAAACTGAACGATTGGAGTGTGGTTATTGATAAATTTAATAATAAGCTTTCGGGGTGGAAAACGAGATCGATGTATTTTGGTGGAAGATTAGTCCTTATTAAATCGGTTTTATCAAGCCTTCCATTGTACTACTTTTTGCTCTATCGTGCTCTGCCATGCGTGATTAAACTTCTTGAGAGTGTGAGACGCAATTTCTTTTGGGGCGGGTTGGGAACGGATTTGAAAATATCTTGGGTCAAATGGGAAAAAGGTCCTAAACTCTTTTGGGAATGGGGGGTTAAATACTGGGTCTTTACGGGGTAAAAACCTTGCTTTATTCGGAAAGTGGTGGTGGAGGTTCAAAACTGAAATCGATGCACTTTGGGTCAAAGTCATACGTAGTACTCATGGGCCTCTTGGTGGCTTGTTGTCGGATAGTGTAAGTTCACACTCTCCGGAAATAGGCGTTTGGAATAATATAATTCGAATAGGTACTTACATGGAGGCTTTGCAAGTGAACTTCAGAGACTCTTTTTTCCAAATCAATAGGTGATGGTGGTTCTACCTTATTCTGGTACGAGTCATGGATTGGAGGTGATAAATTGTGCAAGCTATTCCCGAGGTTATACAAGCTGGATAATTCTCCGAATGGAACAATTAAGGATCGTTTGGAATTTGATTATTCTGAGACATTCTGTACGTGGATTTGGAGTTGGAGACGCATCCCTTCTGGACGGGCAGCAGGTGATTTTCAAACATTACTTAACCTGTTATCTGGTTTCAGTTGCACTCGAGGAAATAACGACAAGTGGCTCTGGAATTTCGCTCATGATGGGCTGTTTAGAGTTAAAGACTTGGTTGCAGAAATTGATAACAGGCTGTTGGCGGTAAACAACTCACATCACGCTACCATGCGAAACAATTATGTTCAAAAAAAGATAGAGATTTTCGTGTGGCGTGCTTTAAAGAAAAGATTACCGGTAAACCTTGAACTTGACAAAAGAGGGGTCGACTTACATAGTTTACGATGTTCTAATGACGATTTGAAATCCGTGGAGCACTCGCTTATATTTTGAAAACACACAATGGATATATGGGATCGGGTGTTTAAATGGTGGAATATGGGAAACTTCAGAAATATTCAGCCTAGTTGAGATCTTTAATAATGGGGGTCCTCAATCAATCTCGAGTTTTGGCCTAAAGCTTTGGCAAGCCGTAAAATGGATATGTGCGTACCTCATTTGGGGTAACCGTAACAATAAAGTGTTCAAAGGTAAAACGTGGAGCGCCCCGTTGGCACTAAACGAGATACAAGTAAAGTCTTTCGAGTGGTTGTCAAACAGGGTGAAAGGAAAAAAGTTCGAGTGGTTTTTGTGGCTACACAATCCAAGTGTGTATTTAATTAGTTAGACATTCTGATGTAAAATTCCATTGAGATGCCTTCTCTGCATCTTAGTTCTATTTAGTTCGTGACCTTCTGCAAATGCATCTCATGGTGTAATATATCATGGGTGACCAGCCCAATGTAAGGTCCATATGGTTCAGTGTATCTTCTTGAGTTTTTAATATACTTGGCCTTTCAAAAAAAAGAAAGAACATATGATAAAAGTATTTGAAAGTAGACGTGTTGAAAAGGCTATCTAGACGTGTTTTTGAACACGTCTAGATAGCACAGGTCTAATTATAAAACATCAAAAAGGACGTGTTTTCAAACCGGTCTTATTGACAATATGAAGACAGGTTGCAACTTTTATTTGGCGCTAATTATATTATACCTATATCTAAAAGAGAGAGAGGTAATGAATAGTGGTCAAGGGTATTTTTGACTTTTCATATAATTTTTTTTAAACTTAACTAATGAATAGTGCCCAAGGGTATTTTCGACTTTTCATATATTTTTTTTAACTTAACTAAATTTCATTTGCACAACAAAACCCCTCACGCTTTCTCCAAAAAATCAATTGACCCCTCATACAGGGGGTAAAGTGTCAAATTACCATTTTCATAAAAAATCTTAAATAAACTCCACCCAAATATTCAACGGGCTATATCTTCTCGCTCGCAACGAGTCAAATTTTTTCGACACCATCGTTAAACTCGAAATAATTTTAGGAACACTATGTCACTAGCTATACACAAAACGGGCGCTTTTTAAAAAACGCTAAATATTTGGGGTACTTTTCATACACGTTGATTTTGCGTTAAATTTTTAAAAGTCGACAATTCCATAGCGAAACGCGGAGATACACATATATTGTTAATTTAAAATAATATTTAAATCTTTCACGGGTTATACATTTTAGTTCGACTCGAATTGCGCTTCAACGACATCATCGTTAGCCACGAAATAATTTTACAAACTAAACGCACTAAAATACATTGAAAATCGAACCCCCGGCGCGAAACGAGGGTTCGTACACTAGTTGATATCTATATATACCGGTTCCAAAATATCACAACCGGTATATTTATATAGTATGAAGTGACTTTTTATTTTTCCAATTCTCCCCATTTATAAATATACTAATTCACGTAAAAATCTTGCACTCCTATTGGCCACAACATCTACAGTATGACAGTACCATCTATAGTATAACAGTAACGTTTTGCCTTTTTTTTTTGAATCACCAACTTAACTCCTCAACCGCTAACCACCTTCCACCACCGCCATAAGTCAATTGACAACACCACCCTCACCGGCAACAAACTCCGCGACTACCACCACCAAAAATATAAATAATCAATATACAAAAACGGATTTAAAAAGGTACATATGATATTAACAAGGATCTAAAAAACCATGACAAACTCAGATCTGAAAAACAGAAACCTAATCATCAACAACTACGGCCGTCAATCACCAACGATAGCCAAATCCTCTAATTACAACCGTCGGTAGCTACTATCGTCACCCAGATCTAAAAAAACAAAAACAAAACAAAATCAGATCTGAAGCAAAAAAATCTACATCCATACATGAGACAAACTCTCTAAAGAAATGGCGGTTTGGTGTTAGATGAAATATATACACATACCTGAAAATCTTAAAAGTGAACATGATTGCGATTTGGAAAGTCTTACTGTTTCGCTGGAAAAAAGTGTAGACAGTGGCGGAGCAAGGTGGACAGAAGGAGAGTGATTTTAGTTTAGGGTTTGTGAAATAGTAAAAGTTTAGCTTTAAAGAAAGAAAGTGGAACTAGTTTTAGTTTAGAGAGAGAGAGAGTGAATAAAGTGGATGATAGAAAAAATAAAAAGTTTGGGAATAGTAGTAGCAGACTTTTTTGGTAAACTGAAAGGAAAATTAGGTATAGATTATACTGCGACTAGATTGTTGGTGTCTTATACTAGCAATTTTTTTTTTTTAAATTAATGGACCTGCCCAACATGTCAAATACCTAACGAGCCACCACATGATTTAAGATGAACTTTTCAATTAAGATGAAAACAATATTTTTTAGTTTTAATCTATTTCGGAGTAGTAGTATATTTTTGTAAACAACTAGAAAGATAACAGACCGCGTGTTGCGGTGGTTATTTCAGGTGACGCCATGAATGTTTGCATTTGGGTAGCTCGTATTATTGGATTAGGTTCGTGAAATGGCTATATAGCTTGTCCAGTGCCTGGATATTTAGTTAATATAGTGTATTTCACATTACATTATCCGACTACAAAATGGTTACAAAGTCTCTATTCACCACCTGATAGACTACTTCATATTACATTATCAAAATGGCTACATAGCCTATCTACCAACTGCATATGTAGCTAATAGTTTGCTGCTGCGTTTACTTTATACATAGGTAGAGCGGGTGTGATGTTTGAAATGTGGATGATTGCTAGTCTTTTTTCTTCTTTTTGCAGCATCTACCTACTTCCTTCCAACTGAATGAACAACAAATGATGGAATGTTGTATGAAAGGTATTGTATATTGTGTCTTCATAAAACTGAAAAAATGAATTTCGATTAGCTCAAAGTGAATGATTATGGGGTACATAAGTAATTACAAAAACAGCTACTTTGCAAAGTGTTCTTTCATATAGTGAGAGTGTGTTAGGACTTACATGTGTATCAAGAAGAATGCAACAGCAGGCAGTGCTTATGTAATTTTGAGGTTTTTTCGCCACCAACATCGATACACAACAAAAGCTTTTGTAGCTCTGAATATATGTCCATGGTGTAGTTCAGATATTGGCACCATCTACTGTTGTCCCATTTTGAAAAACATCAGTTGTATTATGGGTTGTCACTGAAACCACAGTTACGTATGTCCCAATAATAACGTGTAACACCTGATTAAATGGAATAACATATATAAAGAAAGGAAAAAGACAGCTAAGCAAATATATAAGAAGCATCTGAATCCTTGGCAAAACATGCTATATCATCAAACAGTCGACAACATGATACTAATATAGCCTTATTGACAAAATGATAGATAACCGACTAAAAAGTGTATGAGAAGTAGCATATCGGTCGTTATGCTCGGTCCTTTATAGTCATACCTTCTTTACCTCTCTTGGACACCAGGCACGTTCAAATATAGGTTTGCAACCAAATACTGGCTGCCAGAGGTATGGTTTTGCACCTGCATAAATGGTTTTGCACCTGTATAAATGGTTTGTTAGAAACTGAATATCAATTCAATATCAATTCAGATAGAAAGTCTTCGTTAACTCGTAAAAAAATTCGTTACTATAAGCATGTCATGTACATTTGAAAATAAATACCTGTGATGACCACCTCACTCTCTTATTTATTCGTATATACAAATATTAACCTTTGCGCCAATCTACAACCTCTTAAATAAATATAGATCTGCTCAATGACAACATAGGCATTTATAAGTAAAGGTGTATCACTTTGCAGGCTCCAAATGCAGATATTTTAGGACATAAAGAAATGGGTCGGGTCGAGTGAGGTCAGGTCAACCTATTTTTGTTCTTTTCTGAACCGCATTAAAGGTAGTTAAAGTCTGGACCTGTGTTTTACATTGGTATCTCTAATTTTTTAGTAGGACGATTTAGAAGTATCCATTAAAATGCTTATGCACTTCTGATAAAAAAAAGGCCTTTAAACAAATCTATTTTACGTGGTAATTTCCAGCGATCGTGAAGCATAAGTTTTAGCCAAAAATAATTTGGTGCAACCTTTGGTTCACTCAATTTGGTACGGAGTATTAGATTAGTACATTCTATCTTGTATAGTGCAATCACCCAACAACAACTTTAAAAACCTTATAATACATAAGAAACTGAGTAAAATTATATGGCATGGTACCAAAATAGTGTGATAATTGAGAGAATGCAACCTCGATGGATGATAATAAAGCATACGAAGGTAGTTTGGCCTTATTCAATTAACTTCAAAGACAACTTCCAAACAGCTAAATAATGCAAATAGGTAAATATCAAAAACAATATCGTTAAAAGATTAAAAAATAATTCAAATAGGAAAGAAACCTGTAGGCATTTGCTATTTCTTTGTCCTTAGAGTTGGAACGTTTTTAACAGACTACATGGTAGGATGTTAAAACCTTTATCATATCAGCTAAAAAACCTAAACGACATGAATACGTCAATATGGTTAATCTAATACAATAAAATTATTGTTAAACTTACAAAAGGAGAATCGAGAAAATAAACCTTCAGGCTGCAACAATACATCTGAATCAAACGACACATTTTCTCGTGGAACGAAACATACAAAAACAATATGATTGAGGGGTGTATAAACTGCCACTTAAACTTACAATAACAAAGAATAAAGTGATTTTCAAAATACATGACAGACGATTCATTCAGTCGTGAGCATAACGATAATGAACTTGTTGAGCTGAATAAGACTCTCTACTACTTGAACCACTCGGGAAAGACTCACCAGCTGATTCACCTGCAGGCCTACATAAAATCGAAACAACATAAATAACACAGATAAGATGTAAAACTGATGACCTCTCTCACTGTTATTAATTTTTAATACCTCCTGCAAATCATGGATTAGTCAATAACATTGGCAATAGCAGTACAAAAAAAAAAAATTTAATAAGGAGAAAAAAAAGGAAGAAATGAGGCTCATATATATGTTTAAAATCAAGCAAGAGAATATGGATCGTCATGGCTACAATCTATAGATTGCCCCGCCAAAATACGAACTCATTTTTTCTCACTGCTCGACCCAACTCCCACATATTTATCATCACAGCCTATTTTATCGAACCTTCTTGAGTTGTCGGTAACAAAAGATGTCGTCAGTAATAAAATTCCAACTAAACAACGGTGATGCGAATCATGGTAAGCGTATGTTTTTTTCCCTACAATCATTTAGCAACAAAAAGGCTACCACGTTCTAAGACAGCAACCATATTCCGTGTAGTAGCTGGCATTTCCAAAGACATCATCATAAGTACAATATTTGCATCAGAAACATGTAATCGGACACCATGGCAGCAACTAATATATTGCCTTGCCATAAGGTGACCGAAGGCACACATATTTCACCATCATAGATTTAGCAAGCTGTGAAAACGCAACAAAAAAAAAATATCAGAAAAAATACTCTGCTTCTCCCAAGTTAGTATTGTCATTCCCATTCCCATAAAAGTATTATACCATTAAGTTACTTTACCATTACATTGAAGGTAACTGTTGAAAACAAATTAAACTTATTAATCACTAACTCAAAATTATGAACTAGGAATACATAATACATAATTAGGATCAAAGAAACATAAAGTATATGAAAATTAACCTTATTTGTAGCTTCTTGACAGAAGATGACATGTTCATTTTCATTCAGTTACGCTAAAAACTGAATAATTTTGCATCAGAGAACTATTATTTTCATTCAGTTAGCCCTAATTAGGCCATCCTAAATCCTCCAAATACTTGATTCCGTAATTACACCATTAAAACCACAAATAATTAATTAAGTCCGTAAAAATAAACCCCTAATTTTATTACCAACGAACTAAAATCGAAAACTTCAAACAACTCACAACGTTAATTAATCAGTGTCTTTTGAAAAGTTAAACAACACATTATAAAATAAAAATAACAAACTAACAGGAAACCCTATCTTTTCAAACACATGAAACCCTAATCTCGAACCTTAATACATCTAATTAAAAATGAATAATCACATGATTCAAACAATCTAAACCTTAAGATTCCAAGAAAAGGGAACCCTAACCTGTCAACCTTACCAATCGTTTCAAACCGCAACAATCGTTCATCCATGGTCATGTACACGAATTCGATACGGATTTATTGGTGACGGTGGCGTGGCGTAATAGGGCGAGGATAAACCATATAGTCAAAACTTTTTGGGGTGTTTGAGTTTTGATGAGAGAGAAAGAAGGTGGGTAAAGAGAGACGATGAATGTGTTAGTGAGCAAGGTAATATGTTGGTGGGTAAGGAAGAGAAGGTACTGGAAGAAAATGGTAAAATCAGAGAGAAGAAGATTATATGGGTTAGAGAATTAGGTTAAGATATTTGGTTGTTAGTAATTGTGTATTAGTGTCGTATTTGTTAGTGCGAACGACCATAATCTGGGTGGTTAATAGTATATAAGGATAATAGTAGTAGCAATAAATTAAATCAAATTAAGTTTGATCTTAAGTTTAAGTTGTAAATATTAAAAGGAGAAGATATAACCATATAATTTATCTTAAATAGTACTCTGTAGTAATAATTTGGAACCATGTAATTTATAAAAATACATTTTTAAGTATTTTATACATATTTGTTAATTAATATGGATTTAAATTATGAAAATTAATTTTGTTAAAGTATAGAAATGTATTTTACCGCCCTAACGCGCATTTGTACTTTCACTATACATGTTAATCATGATGAGCTATTACTGTTCAAGTAATTTAAACTTTTTTTAACTCTTTTTTATTTTTTCACCTTTTTTCCCTTCTTTTTTCATTTCTTTGTATTTTAAGTTCAAATTAACCGACCATTAACCGGCAAAAAACACCCATTTTGATTAATCGATCAAAACTACCCCGCAGCGAAGCGCGGCCTTCAATATTTCAAGTATTCATAACGAACTAATTTTAATTACCTAATTAGATAAGTAGTATTAGATATTTAGTAGATGATAAGTAAAAGAATAACAATAAAAGAATGAGAAGGAGAATGGGAGATATGGGATGAGAGAAGCGAGAAAGAAGAAAAGTGATTTTGTTTATATAATATATAGTCTGATTAGGGTTTTTAGTAGACGGACCAGCCCAGAGGCCCATTGGTGGGTTTTGGAGGTTAAAACGTTGGTTGAGTAATTGACCAAATGATTTCTTTGATTTTTCTTTAAAATATATAATTTGGTGTACACAACAACACAACAATAAAACTCAATCCCACATGTATGGGTTATAAGAGAGGTGAGACGTAGATAATCATTCATCTATCTTTGAATAAAGAAAAGTCGTTTCTCCACCCTAAGTGAAAACACTCACAAGAGCAGAGAAAGTCATCTCTCTCTTTGACGGGTAGAGAGACTGCTTTCAAGGGGACCTCCGACCAATATGAAACAGAACATATACAAATATTACATACAAAATAGAAAATTGTTTACTTTTTAAGTATTATAAAATATTGTTATATGTTACTCCTCGGTCCAATATTAATAGTCTTTAGGGAAAAATACACATTTTAAAACATTACATTCATTATATTATACTTTTTATTTACTTTACCATTTAACCACTTACTTTTTACCTATATTTTTATATTATATACAAAAGGTAATGATTATTTTTATTTATTTTTGGAAGTGAACTTATAATTTACCTTATTTTATAACCCGTTTATTTATTATTGATTAAGAATAGTATTGAAATTATATGTGTATGTGAATTTGGTCTCCGTAGCGAAGCACGGACCTCCAAAACTAGTTACTAAACTAAAACTTGCTGATGTATATTTGAAAAAAAAAAAACACAAATATGTTGGGCCAAAAGAAGATTTTCCAAACCAAAACATACTACTAAATCTAAACTAAATCATATTATATATTATATACCAACAATTGTTTCTGTCAATACAAATTGCTGAAGTTAACCTCCAAATCAAATCAATACACTAATTTGGATGGATAAATATAAACGCTACAGGAAAATCGTACATTAGAAACGACAAAATCTGTCCATTAGGGACGACATGTCGTCCCTAACAGACATTGGGGACGACATGTCGTCCCTAAACAGTCGTCCCTATTGCCTCGTCGCTAGAGTTTTTTTGGAACGACGGTTGATTTTTTTGGGGACGACACTGGGGCCCACTTTGACTTTCTTGTTGTCAGTTGGGAAGAAACTTAGGGACGACATATGGGGACGACATGTCGTCCCTAACATATGATTTTATTTTTTGATTTTTAAATATTATTTTATTATATAAATGTTTGGAACGACCATTGGGGACGACATGTCGTCCCTAAAAATCTGATATATATTTTAAAACGAATTTATTTAATTAAAAATATAAAACAATGGACTGGGAATGACCGGATGTCGTCTGCAATAAACTGATGTACAAATTTTAGCTTTTTTAGCTGTTTCAGCCTAGCCGTAAAAATGACACCATAGCAACAAACAAAAAACCTGTTGTAATAACATAAGATAATTCGCAAACACAACCATAACATTAAATTAAAACATGTCTCCAAGTTATACAAACGATTACATTAATCCAAAACAAAGTTTACACATTAAACGTTAAGCATATCCGAGTAGCAAACAAACTCAAATACCATACTTACCCTAATTCTTCTTCTTCTTCTTCTTCTTCTTCTTCGTCTTCTTCTTCTTATTCTTCTTCTTCTTCTTCTTCGTTTTCTTCAAATTGACCAACTATATCACCCTCGTCTTCGCCTTCGGGTTTACCATCATCATGAGTTGTACTAGGAGTTGAATTAGGAGTTGGATTAGGAGGCGCCAAAAAATGTTGCCATTGGGGTGGGATAGCCATACCATTATAGTTGAAAGTGTCGATAATCACGGCTTTAAGTAATGATTGTTCAGCACCTGGTGGTGGTTGAACGGACCCGTCCTAATCCATCTGGAAGAATACATTACATTTGGTTACATCGCGAGGTACTTGACCTCTATATGATACATTTTACAAACATTGTATTTGTTTTTAAAAGACAACTTTCTTCACATCGAAAGTTTGACGGCATGCATACCATTTCATAATATATCCAACTATACTTGACTTAATAATAATCTTGATGAACTCAACGACTCGAATGCAACGTCTTTTGAAATTTGTCATGAATGACTCCAAGTAATATCTCTAAAATGAGCAAATGCACAGCGGAAGATTTCTTTCATACCTGAGAATAAACATGCTTTAAAGTGTCAACCAAAAGGTTGGTGAGTTCATTAGTTTATCATAATAAATCATTTTCATCATTTTAATAGACCACAAGATTTTCATTTCCATTTCTCATAAATATACGTCCCATGCATAGAGATAAAAATCATTCATATAGATTGAACACCTGGTAACTGACATTAACAAGATGCATATAAGAATATCCCCTATCATTCCGGGACATCCATCGGACATGATAAAACAACATCGAAGTACTAAAGCATCCGCTACAACGGATGAGGTTTGTTAGGCCCAATAGATCTATCTTTAGGATTCGCGTCAATTAGTAGATCAGTTTACTAATTCTTAGGCTACCAAGCAAAAGGGGCATATTCGGCTTCGATCATTCAACCATAGAATGTAGTTTCGATTACTTGTGTCTATTTCGTCAAACATTTATAAAAACGCATGTATTCTCAGTCCCAAAAATATATATTGCAAAAGCATTTAAAAAGGGAGTAATGAAACTCACGATACTGTATTTTGTAGTAAAAATACATATGACGTCTTTGAACAATTGTGGGGTAGGCCTCGGATTCACGAACCTATATTATTCATATATATATTAAAACATATAATAACAACCAACGAGTTGATATTTTAATAATTTACATATCTTATTACTAATTAAGTTATATTTATCCTATAGTTAATATTTATTTCTATATTATATTTATTAATATTAATATAGTAAATACTTATTAAAGTAGTTTAATAATATAATATTTATCATTTGTCATAATATATTACAAATAGAAATTTATTTCAAGGTTTATATATGATAAGAATATGTATTTAAATTAATTAATATATTTTATATATAGTTTACTTAATGTCATAAAAATTTAGTAATATATAATATTAATATATTTGTAATGTATTTTGTAAAATAATATCTATTTGTAATAATAATAATAATAATAATAATAATAATAATAATAATAATAATAATAATAATAATAATAATAATAATAATAATAATAATAATAATAATAATAATAATAATAATAATAATAATAATAATAATAATAATAATAGTGATAATAAAAAATGATACTTTTGAAAATGATAATTTTTAATATAAATGGTATTAATAATAATTTCAATAATGATACTAATAATAATAACCTAAATGATAATAGTAATGTTAATTCTAATATCAATGTTAGTAATAATAGTAACCTAATAACAATAATAATTAATAATAATAATAATAATAATAATAATAATAATAATAATAATAATAATAATAATAATAATAATAATAATAAAAATGAGTAATAAGTAAACTACCTCAATCAAGTAGCCCTAAAAAAATGCCCAAGTCCGGGTTTGAACCCGCGACGTCCCGCTAATTCGATATCATCCTTAATCATCACGCTATGTATTTCAATTGTGGAATAACACCCAACTTGAATTGTTTTTAACCTTTACTTCTGTATCCTTCTTCTTTTTCTAAAAAAAAATGCTCGAGTACAGGCTCGAACCCACGACCTCTCGATTAACCAACACACTCCAGACAAATGAACCATTAGTGTATTTCTGTTTTTTTTTTCACTCGCTCGACTAATTAATAATATGTCTCAAACTGTTTTATCTTCATCTTACTTCTATCATCATCACATCCATTTTCATCATCGTATACGTTATTACAAACATCATTGATCACAAAATCATACACCTATCATTATCATGAAAGCATCTAAATATTATGATCAATATTCTAACCATTTTAATCATCATCATATGATCCTCACGACATCAGAATATATCATTATTTATCGTCTTCCCTTTAATATCGAACTTATCAACATAATTATTTTCGTTATACTAGTATCATCCTGATCATTATTACAACCGTATCATCATCATCCTTACTCGAATATTTTATCATCCTTATTATCGACACCCCCTATCGTTTAACATACATTATAAAAAAAATTATATCCAAACGTCACTATACTATATTGGTTGGCCATACTAGCTCCACTTGCATAACCCTTTCTAGAAGACTGATCATGCATTGTATTTTAATATTCAATATACCCACTTTAACAAAACTTGAGACATATAAGGACATCGAACTTTTCCTACTCTCATTTAATATGCAACTGTACTCCATTAATATTATATATAAAGTGCACGTGTTTGGTGAAATTAGAAAATAGGAGAAGGATAAAAGTGGCTGCTGCAGTAGCGATAACAATGGTTTGCCGGTGGTGGTTCAATGTATCACAACAATCGTAGCAGTAATTAATCCGAACAGGAAGTGAAAACAGCAATAAACAATGATGATGGTGATCGTGTTGGTGAAGAATGATGATTATACTAGAAAACTGCAGGTTCCGATTAGTGAGGAAATGGTTTTACTCGTTAATAGCTGTGACAAAATGGCAGTAGTTCATGGTGGTTGTCAAGGGTTGAAGAAGGTGGTAATTATGGGTTGTAGGGGTGGTGATTTTTGGTAGTGTGGTGAAGAAATGATCATTGAACAACAGAAGCGAGACAAAGGAGAAGTCGGATTACCTTGTACATAAACAAACTAAGCAAGTTCGGATGGGTGTTCTCAACCGGGACAGCAACATAAATGGTTTAATGACTTTTCGAATAGTAGTAGTTCCAAGTAGTGATGATCAATGGGTGTTCGGAGGTGTTGAGGTGGTGGTTGTAATTGAAAAAGTAGGTGTCGAGGGAGGTGATGAACCGGTGGTTTAGTAGCATCAATAGGGTTCAATGGTGACGGTTCTTCGAACAATAAATAGGAATGGGCACGTAGTTTCGATGGTAGCAAGTGGATAGAATTAGTGAAACACGAGTAGTTTAAAGGGAGTTGGATGGAAACGGAAGTGAGTTGATGGTTTTGGTTATGAGGTTATGGTAGAGAAGAGGGAGATTAGTGCAGGTTGTTACATATATGTTTGTTGAGATATACATATGTATTTCTATAAGTTCAAACAATAAAGTAATGAAAAGAGTATTATAAAGAAAAAAAATCAAGAAAAGATAAAGAGGTGATGGGTTTATGATTGATGGTTATTGATTGGTTCGATCAAAAGATAGTGGAGAAGATAGTGATTTGTGTTGGTGGGTGATGTTTTTCTTGTATATATGCATATGTACCGTAATATATATATATATATTCAATGAATGAGTAGGATGGTGGTGATGTTGATAGGAAACAAGAAACATTTACAAAAATCTCCACTTAATATTTGATGGTAATCAAGTCAGGAAAATAAAAAAATAAAAAGACAAGTAGGTTTTCAAATTGTAATGTCTATTGTCTGTGGGCATATGTCTATATATGTATCTATATGTATCATCCATTAAATTAGTAAACATAATATAACATACATAGACTATGATCATGGTGAAAGAATCTTGAGGCAATAATGGAAAGTACAGACAATCAATTTGAAATAGTAAATGGGTTGATTAAATCAAATTCTACGGATGAACTAATTGACACTAGTGAACGTTTAATAATAATATTAATTAATAATAGCACTACGTTCATATGTCTAATGATAATTAAATGAAACAGAACAAACAATGAAGCAGCCTCATTTCTTGTTTTAATCTACCGACAGTTTTAACGGACTCTTATTTTGTGCCCCGTTGTTCTCTCGGTGGCGAATAAAAAAGTCTTCAGAAAAATCCCAAATTTTTAGATTAAGTTTCTTTAATTATTTCGGTCATTATGGTATAAAATTTGGTCATTAACTATTAAATAGAATTTACATTAATTATTCACTCCCAACCCAAGTAAAATATAAAAAGTTTAAAAATTTAACTAATAGCTACTAAATACATTTTTACTAATCCTGTAATTTATATAACTCATTTTTGAATCACCGTTTATTTTAAAATTATTTAAGTTTGAATTTAACTTGCTAAATAGCAATCGGAACATCACACGAGTATTACAATCATTTAATATTTCTTTTTAATATACTTTGTTTATATATATAGATATATTTTAAATAATAATTATTATAATATCATATTTTTATTTTATCTTACTTAATTGATTTTAATAACAACAACATATAATACCTCAAATTATATTTCAATTTATTATTTATATATATACTCACACCTATCTATTTACAATTAATTGTTCGTGAATCGTCGAGAGCAGTCGAAGGTCAATTGAATATATGAACATAGTTTCAAGGTTTTTGAGACTCAACATTACAGACTTTGCTTATCGTGTCAAAATCATGAAAGAATAAAGTTTAAATTTGATCGGAAATTTCCGAGTCGTCACAGTACCTACCCGTTAAAGAAAGTTCGTTCCGAAATTTGAGTGAGGTGGTCATGACTAACAATAAAAATGTTTTTATGACGAATATGAGTTGATAAATAGAGTTTTATCTTCATTGAGTAATATGGATAAAATAATTCGATTACTCGGAAAGTATAAGTGAAGCTATCACCAATGAGTGGAATGAATAAATGAAATACGTCTTAACCGGTGACGTAGTCACGGTTGATTTTCGAAATTCAAGGGATTTAGAGAAAATCTTTATAATAAGATTTGGTTCTTCGGAAATTAAGGAAATTAGGATCCACTTTGATTAAATGCGATAATCTGTCATGACTGCTCTGTCTGATATTTCATTATAAATCCACTCCCTTCGTTTCCTTTATATCTTAGAGTTCCATACTTTTGTTCTCTCTTCTCGACTTTAAGTCAAGCGAATAATGGTCCAGAATTCGTAGATATTGAGTTTCGAATGAACATAACTAATGTTCTAAGAGAGAAATTGTAATAGCACGATCTTGATTAGTTAAATTACCAGAATTCAAGAGAAAAGATAGAACTATCATGAAAATATGTTATTGATATGTCTATAGATTAGACAGAATGTAAAAGTTGTGTAACATGGCACATGATGACGTTATGGTCTGTGAATCATCACGTTTCATTAGAAACTCAGCATGACTTACTGTAATATAATCACGTTAATCAAGTGTCATTATATTATATACTAACTCATGCTTCAGTTCCCAACACTACTTCAAAAACATTCAAATTTTAAATTCGAATTCTTCATAATTTAGAAACTAAAACAGTTTCCTTTCTGATATAACACTGATAGCGTGAAAAGATAAATGATTTCAGATAAGAATAGTTCTGAAAACATCTTCAGGAATATTGAAGGTATTTATAATGAAAGATACGATGATATCTTAGAATTTCTAATATCGATGGATGATGAAGAAGATTTATCCGTAAGAGTTTAGTGTCAGGAACAAGGTATTCGTTAGTAACTTCAGCAGATACTGAATCATTTAGATTCTTTGAAGGCAGGTTTATTCTTTGTGATTTGTCCACAGTCTCCTTCATAGTTTGCTCAATCCGTTTTCCAGTTCCAAATCTTCTCAGTTTCGGAGCTTTTTCAACACACCTTTCTTTATCATCAAACTTTTGACTATTAAGGCAGTCTTCATTTTTCACTGCTTCATCAGCTTTTTTTTTTTGCAAACTCAGAAAATTGATTCGTAAACTTGTTGCTTTTCAGAATTTCAGAATGGAAGATCATAATTCTAAGAGATAAATGTTATATGTATACATATAACTGTTGATGTAGGAACGTTGCGAGATTCAAAATACTGATTGATAATTCCCGATAATTGGTATGGTAATTCTCGTTATAAGATGTGGATGAGTATATGATAAGGCTTTAATGAACAAATATAAGGGTTCTTCGGAGAGACTTAAGCCAATGAGTAATGAAGTTGCTGGTAAGTTTACTGTTAAAGTGATGGAATATAAACGGTTTTTCTGTAACGATGACAAAAGGCGAACTTATATATCAAAGTTATAATAGAGTTTATTCGAATGAAAAGTCAAAATTGATTTGCTGGAGCTGTGACAAAATTGGCTAATTTAAAAAGGGATTGCAAAGTTATTTTCGGTAATAACAATGCCAAAGGAGCTAGCACAGATATGTGTTAAACGTTTACTCAGGTTCCGAGAGTTTTTCAGGTGCATAACTATATGCATAAATCTTTTCTTTCGTAGATGAAGTACGATTGGTTCATTCTCTCGATTGGGGTGTTTTCAAGAATCATGAAAGGTTTGAGCGCAGATCGTAATCGTCAAGATACAAATGAGGTTTTAGATGAAATCAAGTGGCAAACTTGAAGAATTGATTAGTTTCATATGTTATAATCAATATTTTAATTTATTTTAATTGTCCAATGTTGGTAGTCTTCAGTTGATAGTCCACAGTTAGCAGTTCAATAATTCATATATAGTTTAATATATTATATTCGAATTAATTAATACGTGTCGTGACCCATTGTATACATGTCTCAGACTCGATCACAACTCAAAGTATATATATTATTTAGAATCAACCTCAACCCTGTATAGCTAACTCAAACATTACTGCATATAGAGTGTCTATGGTTATTCCAAATAATATATATAGATGCGTCGATATGATATGTCAAAACTTTGTATACGTGTCCCAATATTTAAAGTGCTTAAAATAAATAACAGAAATTAAATGACGATAAATAAAATTGCGAGAATTAAATTTGCGATAATTAAATTGCGATAAATAAAATGTAATAAGGAATTAACAGTTAGCTAGGAAGAGTTAGCTATGATTTTGTTAGTGTGGTTTCTTAACAAAATTTCTCATAGTTAATTTGTTTGTATCAAACAAATTTTATTTTGTCCAATGTTTTCTTCATTATGCCACTTGTTGGATTCTGATAGATCAAAATTCAAATATGAAATTGATAGAAAATCGTTATTCTGTGGTGAACGGATACGTATATCTATGGATGTAAGTAGAATAGTAAATGACCGTTGAATCAGATTTGAAAGAATGTACAGTGTAACTTATTAATGTGAAATCTAAATATTCCTCGAGTGCTACCTACCCGTTAAAATATTTTCACCATTAACAGTTTGTACAAAAGAAATTTTAATTACAATCTTTATGAAAACATATATACATATATATTTTCTTCAGATGTAATCATGGATTTAATGAGTTGATATGATATTAAAGTCATTTGATTTACCGTTAGAACAAGAATACATAATCTCTAAAACATTAGAGATTACATAATCGTCATGTTCAAGGATGTAGAATGATACGTAGAACGAAGATAATCGATGTAGGACAAGATGTAGAACGAAAATTATGCTCGAGGTATAGATTGCGATTTTGCGGCATGTGATGTTGAAACTTGGGTTGTTGGTGGTACTGGTGTTGATGTTGTTGCTGAAGCTGGTAAGTTTTGCACCATATTCTCCAAATTGATTACTCGAGCGTGAAGCTTGTTGACTTCTTCCATTATTCCGGAATGATTGTCGGTCGGAACGAGCGGCTGAATAAGGTTTAGAATTGTGGATAGAATATAATCGTGACGAGTTACCCTGGAAATGAGGCTGAATGTGGTGTTTCGGATAGGTTCGCCAGTAAGTGCTTCAGGTTCTTCGCCAAGAGAGAAATTCGGTGGGTGGAAAGGCTCACCTTCTTCTTGTCTCTGATGATTAAGTAGATCACGAACCCATCAGATGAATTGGGGAAGGCTGATTGGTTGATTCATTCTGGTGATGCTGCTTTCGGAGCTTAGGTGAACATTCATGTCGGAATAGCTGTCGGAATCCGAGGAATTCGAACTGGTTGAGAGATCCATCTCGTACGATCAGATGGAGGATTTTCGATATGAATTAGATTATAGGATGTAGATTAGTATCCTGCAATACATACTTTACATATGCATATATAATACTAAAATCCCATAAGTTACGGAGGAATCTACGGAAGCTGTCAGGCAAAGTCTACAGTAACAGATATGCTAATATATGAATTTTGTCTATACACTATTCATGCAGTCAATGCAGTAAAACGTGTCTAGACTAAGAATGATAAGCATGTAATTTCTGACAAGAAATGATAAGCAAAACTTTTGACATGCAGACATGGTCGAAGTCCAGACTCACTAATGCATCTAAACAACTATCAGTTAGACACACTAATGCAAGACCTGGTTCGCTAAGACCACCGCTCTAATACAAACTGAAAGGACCCGTCCTAGTCCATCTGGACGAATACATTACATTTGGTTACATCACGAGGTACTTGACCTCTATATGATACATTTTACAAACATTGCATTCGTTTTTAAAAGAAAAACTTTCTTCACATCGAAAGTTTGAAGGCATGCATACCATTTCATAATATATCCAACTATAATTGACTTAATAATAATCTTGATGAACTCAACGACTCGAATGCAACGTCTTTTGAAATTTGTCATGAATGACTCCAAGTAATATCTCTAAAATGAGCAAATGCACAGCGGAAGATTTCTTGCATACCTGAGAATAAACATGCTTTAAAGTGTCAACCAAAAGGTTGGTGAGTTCATTAGTTTATCATAATCAATCATTTTCATCATTTTAATAGACCACGAGATTTTCATTTCCATTTCTCATAAATATACGTCCCATGCATAGAGACAAAAATCATTCATATGGATTGAACACCTGGTAACCGACATTAACAAGATGCATATAAGAATATCCCCTATCATTCCGGGACATCCATCGGACATGATAAAACAACATCGAAGTACAAAAGCATCCGCTACAACGGATGAGGTTTGTTAGGCCCAATAGATCTATCTTTAGGATTCGCGTCAATTAGTAGATCGGTTTACTAATTCTTAGGCTACCAAGCAAAAGGGGCATATTCGGCTTCGATCATTCAACCATAGAATGTAGTTTCGATTACTTGTGTCTATTTCGTCAAACATTTATAAAAACGCATGTATTCTCAGTTCCAAAAATATATATTGCAAAAGCATTTAAAAAGGGAGTAATGAAACTCACGATACTGTATTTTGTAGTAAAAATACATATGACGTCTTTGAACAATTGTGGGGTAGGCCTCGGATTCACGAACCTATATTATTCATATATATATATATATATATATATATATATATATATATATATATATATATATATATATATATATATATATTAAAACATATAATAACAACTAACGAGTTGATATTTTAATAATTTACATATCATATTACTAATTAAGTTATATTTATCCTATAGTTAATATTTATTTCTAGATTATATTTATTAATATTAATATAGTAAATACTTATTAAAGTAGTTTAATAATATAATATTTATCATTTGTCATAATATATTACAAATAGAAATTTATTTCAAGGTTTATATATGATAAGAATATGTATTTATATTAATTAATATATTTTATATATAGTTTACTTAATGTCATAAAAATTTAGTAATATATAATATTAATATATTTGTAATGTATTTTGTACAATAATATCTATTTGTAATAATAATAATAATAATAATAATAATAATAATAATAGTGATAATAAAAAAATGATACTTTTGAAAATGATAATTTTTAATATAAATGGTATTAATAATAATTTCAATAATGATACTAATAATAATAACCTAAATGATAATAGTAATGTTAATTCTAATATCAATGTTAGTAATAATAGTAACCTAATAACAATAATAATAATAATAATAATAATAATAATAATAATAATAACAATAATAATAATAATAATAATAATAATAATAATAATAATAATAATAATAATAATAATAATAATAACAATTATAATAATAATAATAATAATAATAATAATAATAATAATAAAAATGAGTAATAAGTAAACTACCTCAATGAAGTAGCCCTAAAAAATGCCCAAGTCCGGGTTTGAACCCGCGACGTCACGCTAATTCGATATCATCCTTAATCATCACGCTATGTATTTCAATTGGGGAATAACACCCAACTTGAATTGTTTTTAACCTTTACTTCTGTATCCTTCTTCTTTTTCTAAAAAAAAAAAAATGCTCGAGTACAGGCTCGAACCCACGACCTCTCGATTAACTAACACACTCCAGACAAATGAACCATTAGTTTATTTCTGTTTTTTTTTTCACTCGCTCGACTAATTAATAATATGTCTCAAACTGTTTTATCTTCATCTTACTTCTATCATCATTACATCCATTTTCATCATCGTATACCTTATTACAAACATCATTGATCACAAAATTATACACCTATCATTATCATGAAATCATCTAAATATTATGATCAATATTCTAACCATTTTAATCATCATCATATAATCCTCACGACATCAGCATATATCATTATTTGTCGTCTTCCCTTTAATATCGAACTTATCAACATAATTATTTTCGTTATACTAGTATCATCATTATCATTATTACAACCGTATCATCATCATCCTTACTCGAATATTTTATCATCCTTATTATCGACACCCCCTATCGTTTAACATACATTATAAAAAAAATTATATCCAAACGTCACTATACTATATTGGTTGGCCATACTAGCTCCACTTGCATAACCCTTTTCTTAGAGACTGATTATGCATTGTATTTTAATATTCAATATACCCACTTTAACAAAACTTGAGACATATAAGGACATCGAAATTTTCCTACACTCATTTAATATGCAACTGTACTCCATTAATATTATATATAAAGTGCATGTGTTTGGTGAAATTAGAAAATAGGAGAAGGATAAAAGTAGCTGCTGCAGTAGCGATAACAATGGTTTGTCGGTGGTGGTTCAATGTATTACAACAACCGTAGCAGTAATTAATTCGAACAGGAAGTGAAAACAGCAATAAACAATGATGATGGTGATCGTGTTGGTGAAGATGGATGATTATACTAGAAAACTGTAGGTTCCGGTTAGTGAGGAAATGGTTTTACTCGTTAATAGCTGTGACAAAATGGCAGTAGTTCATGGTGGTTGTCAAGGGTTGAAGAAGGTGGTAATTATGGGTTGTAGGGGTGGCGATTTTTGGTAGTGTGGTGAAGAAATGATCATTGAACAACAGAAGCGAGACAAAGGAGAAGTCGGATTACCTTGTACATAAACAAACTAAGCAAGTTCGGATGGGTGTTCTCAACCGGGACAGCAACATAAACAGTTTAATGACTTTTCAAATAGTAGTAGTTCCAAGTAGTGATGATCAATGGGTGTTCGGAGGTGTTGAGGTGGTGGTTGTAATTGAAGAAGTAGGTGTCGAGGGAGGTGATGAACCGGTGGTTTAGTAGCATCAATAGGGTTCAATGGTGACGGTTCTTCGAACAATAAACAGGAACGGGCACGTAGTTTCGATGGTATCAAGTGGATAGAATTAGTGAAACACGAGTAGTTTAAAGGGAGTTGGATGGAAACGGAAGCGAGTTGATGGTTTTGTTCATGAGGCTATGGTAGAGAAGAGGGAGATTAGTGCAGGTTGTTACATATATGTTTGTTGAGATATACATATGTATATCTATAAATTCAAACAATAAAGTAATGGAAGGAGTATTATAAAGAAAAAAATCAAGAAAAGATAAAGAGGTGATGGGTTTATGATTGATGGTTATTGATTGGTTCGATCAAAAGATAGTGGAGAAGATAGTGATTTGTGTTGGTGGGTGATGTTTTTCTTGTATATATGCATATGTACCGTAATATATATATATTCAATGAATGAGTAGGATGGTGGTGATGTTGATAGGAAACAAGAAACATTTACAAAAATCTCCACTCAATATTTGATGGTAATCAAGTCAGGAAAAGAAAAAAATAAAAAGACAAGTAGGTTTTCAAATTGTAATGTCTATTGTCTGTATGGGCATATGTCTATATATGTATCTATATGTATCATCCATTAAAGTAGTAAACATTATATAACATACATAGACTATGAGCATGGTGAAAGAATCATGTGGCAATAATGGAAAGTACAGACAATCAATTTGAAATAGTAAATGGGTTGATTAAATCAAATTCCACGAATGAACTAATTGACACTAGTGGACGTTTAATAATAATATTAATTAATAATAGCACTACGTTCATTTGTCTAATGATAATTAAATGAAACAGAACAAACAGTGAAGCAGCCTCATTTCTTGTTTTAATCTACCGACAGTTTTAACGGACTCTTATTTTGTGCCCCGTTGTTCACTCAGTGGCGAATAAAAAAGTCTTCAGAAAAATCCCAAATTTTTAGATTAAGTTTCTTTAATTATTTCGGTCATTATGGTATAAAATTCGGTCATTAACTGTTAAATAGAATTTACATTAATTATTCACTCCCAACCCACGTAAAATATAAAAAGTTTTAAAATTTAACTAATAGCTACTAAATACATTTTTACTAATCCTATAATTTATATAACTCATTTTTGAATCACCGTTTATTTTAAAATTATTTAAGTTTGAATTTAACTTGCTAAATAGCAATCGGAACATCACACGAGTATTACAATCATTTAATATTTCTTTTTAATATACTTTATTTATATATATAGATATATTTTAAATAATAATTATTATAATATCATATTTTTATTTTATCTTACTTAATTGATTTTAATAACAACAACATATAATACCTCAAATTATATTTCAATTTATTATTTATATATATACACACACCTATCTATTTACAATTAATTGTTCGTGAATCGTCGAGAGCAGTCGAAGGTCAATTGAATATATGAACATAGTTTCAAGGTTTTCGAGACTCAACATTACAGACTTTGCTTATCGTGTCGAAATCATGAAAGAATAAAGTTTAAATTTGATCGGAAATTTCCGGGTCGTCACAGTGGTGGTCCTCTAGCTCGACCCGTTGATGTTGCAGATGAGAAAGTACTAGTCATTCTGGGTAATATTTTACCCACTCCTTTACGGTGCCCTTGTCTTGGGCCCAACTTGACCGACCCGTTTCATTCCAACCAGTTCAACCCGACTACTATACCTTCTCTTTTCTGTTAAGACTAGCGAATTATTAAATAAGACATATTTTCTCTTTTCTGTTTTGTATTGGCTTTTTATAGGCCAAGTTTCTATCAATAACATTAAGCAATTTGGCTAAATACCAGTTGGTTATTGCAGACCTTACACAGTCAACAACATAAGAAATTAAGAAATAAGAAACTCAAAATTCAGATGCAATTAACCCAAATAATAAACATGTTCAAACTAAATGAATTCAAATGCAATTAGTTAATAATAACAACCTTATTCGTTACTAATTCTTCAAAACACACTAGGCCGTTTAAAAAAAAAATTACCTCAAAACTAAATCACCATAATCACTGTACCATCACAGAATCGTGCAATTAAGATCGTTTAAACTGAACTAAATCACCATAATCACTGAACTACTAAATCAAAATCGTTTAAACTAACCCAATTTTCGGATTTAAACTAACCCAAAACACCAAACTTTAATTTTGAAAATAAATGAAGAACATACCTTTTTAGTGATTTAAGATGGAAGAAATGGTTGGATTTGGTGTTTCTTAAACCTGAAATTGCATCAGTTCGCCGATATGTTCGAAGGAAAAAGAGGAGGCGTAAAAGTGAGGCAATGTAAAAGTGAGGAAAGAGATCGAGCTTTTTTTAGGTTTTTTTTAGGGACGACAATTGGGGACGACTTGTCGTCCCTAATACCCTTGGAGGGAAAAAATTCGCTGAAACCCACCTGTTTTTTGGGTGAAAATTATTTATTTTTTAAAAATCTATTTATTTATATTACTTATACAATAACTTATATAATTATTAACTTTACTTTTAAAATTTTTTATAAAATTAATATTTTATGAAATATTTACTTATATAATATTTATTTATATTTATATTTACTTATATAAATATTTACTTACATACAATAATATTTATTTAAAATTGATATTTATTTATATTTACTTAAAAATATATATTCATTAACATAAATATTTTATTTAATTATATAAATATATATAAATATATTTACGTATATAAAAAAGCCGTCTAGACATATCGTTGTCATAAACATCATCATCGTTATCATCATCGTCGCATATCACCGTCATCGATCATCATCGTCGTCGTCATCATCATTGTCATCATCCTCGTCATCATATACACACTAATATATTAGGCTGTTAGATTACACTGTTATATTACGCACTTAGATTACGCCGATATATTAAGCCGTTATCATCATCGTCAAATATCATTGTCATCATCATCGTCACATGCGACGCCAAATCTTCGGCGGGAAAACTTTGGGTGAGAAATCATTGGCAGGAAAATATAATGAGGCTTTTTGGGCGGGAAAATTCTTCTATATAACAACCCCTTATTAATTATACCCTAAACTCTAATTAAACGTCATTAATTATCATCATCATCATCATCATCGTCGTCATCATCGTCATCATCATCATCGTCGTCATCATCATCGTTAAGTGTTAGTTTCAGTTTCTAGTATCTGTTGTATTTTCTTCAAGTTTGAATGAATGTTATAAGTTGTTACATGAACATTATATATATATATATAGTGAAGTTTCGAATCTATAACTGGCAACACGAGTATACTCTTCAAGAATTCACTGTGCTATTGGGCGTACCATATGATGGCAGAAATCATCATCATCGTAATCATCATCGCAATCATCAACATCATCATCATCGTAATCATCATCATCGTCGTCGTCATTGTTCGTCATCACCATCGTCATCATCGTTACACCGTTACATTACACCGTCATCATCATCATCATCACCGTCAGCGTAATCATCATCATCGTCGTCATCATCATCGTAATCATCATCATCGTCATCGTCGTCGTCGTCATTCGTCATCACCATCGTCATCATCGTTACACCGTGACATTACATTGTTACAATGCACCGTTACATTACACCGTCATCATCATCATCATCATCACAATGTTACTGAATTAAATCACATTACAACGACGAACATTACATGGAAATCATACAAAGTTAATGAAATTAAAATCACACTGATAACGACAAGCATACGAACTAGTTGGAAAACATATTAATGTAACACTAATATCGACGACGAGGATGACTACGAGCATCCGACATAGAGGACGAACTTTCAGAACCTGAGCTCGATGCTGCCAATGTTTCAGAAACGAAGGACCGGTCAATAGGTAACGTGGTTATCGGACGTCGTCTCACCAGACCTTTAACCACACCAATACTAGTAAATACACGGTTCAGAAATGCTCCGTATGGAAGATGAGGTCTTGTTTCCCCGCCCAAATGTTTCCCGTCCTAATGTAACGATGTTTATGTGTCGGTGTAATGTAACGGTGTTATGTAACGTTGTTATCTAACGGTGTTTATGTGTCAGTGTAATGTAACAGTGTTATGTAACAGTGTTTATGTGTCGGTGTTATGTAACGTTGTTACGTAACAGTGTTTATGTGTCGGTGTAATGTAACGATGTTATGTAACAGTGTTTATGTGTGGGTGTAATGTAACGGTATTATGTAACAGTGTTTGTGTTGGTCTAATGTAACGGTGTTATGTAACGTTGTTATGTAACGGTGTTTATGTGTCAGTGTAATGTAACGTTGTTATGTAACAGTGTTTATGTGTCGGTGTAATGTAACGGTGTTTATAGCACACAATTGTTAAGTAGAAATTATTCTCAAAATAAAGTACATCAGTTACTTCCAAAATACAATACATCAGTTACTAGAAACCGAAATTACTTCAGAAACTACAAACTACAACACACTACTTCTAAAAGAAATTACATTAGTTACTTGAAAATGAAACACAACACAAATGCTACCAAACTACAAATTAACATCAGTTTCAAACTTTTTACTTGACGTTTTGCGGTTTCAAGTGAACGTATAAGAGCTTTATTGGACCTTAACAATGACGGTATCACTTCAAGCGCCCAGTCAGAGCAGCGCAGATCAATCCAAATTTGTCACCTTCTACAACGTTCAGACATCAAGCTTTCGAACCGACCATCACAACCATAATATCGTCGACCGTACTGGTATTCATCAGTCAAACAAGTTTTGATAACCATCTTTAAACCACAAGTTCGATAAGACTTAACAGCCAAAGTTTCCCATGGACCATACTGTAATTTTCATCCATATTGTTACAGTCATCTAGTGTTTTGACTAGTGGGGTTTTTATATAGAATAATTTTCCCACCCAAAAACCACCATCCGTTTTCCCGCCAATGTTTTCCCACCCAAAGTTTCCCGTCGAAAGAAAAATACATCAGTTAACAATGTTAGAGTTTGTTTATGGTTTAATTAGGGTTTAATTAAGCACTGTTTAGGAAAAGGCTTCTTATAGTTGCTTGTCTCCTTGACAATTGCCCCGACAGATGGTATTATTGTGTTGGTGGGGTATCTCAACTCCAACTCCAATTCCGTTCGAACACACGGACGTCTTATTATATTCTCTTTCAGCTCCTTTTTATAACATTAGTTGCTCTTTTTAAAAAAATGATGATGACAATGATTTTTGACGATGATAAAAAATACAAGTAACTAAAAGATTTCAAATTAATTATATATAAAAAATTAAAAATTTCACCAAAATATATATAAAATATTTATTAAAATTATATATTCATATAAAACACATATTACTGAATCGTCATCGTAATCATCATCATCATCAGTGTGATTTAATTTCAGTAACTTTGTATGATTTTCGTTTAATGTTCGACGTTATAATGTAATTTAATTCAGTAACTTTGTATGATGTTGCTTGTAGTTGAAATGTTATAATTTCAGTAACTTTGTTAGAATTCGAAAATAACTGCGATTTTTCATTCATTTAATAGAAAGTACAATAAAATATTAAAACAACGACATAATTAAAGTAAAACACAATAAAATATAGAAAACTACATAATTAAACTAAAACACAATAAAATATTAAAAACGGCATAATTAAACTAAAACATAATAAAGGGAAATGCGATTAGAACGTCAACTCAGTGTGATTTATTCATCTTCCAAAAGTAAATAAAGAGAAATGCGATTAAAAACGCCAACTGAGGATTTCTTTTATACCGTTCCACTGATCCTTTGTTCGGAGATATGTAGCGGACAATTCCGGAACACAGTCATCTTCGTAATACAAGACGTCCGTGTGTTCGAACGGAACCATTTCTTTCAAAAAGTATAAAAGGTCCTCTAAACCTACGTCGCGAACATCAATTTCTTCGAACGTAGATTTCGAACTACTTGTATAATCGTAAAGTTTCATTTCATTACGGAATTTACTTCCGTAATACACTTCCAATGAGACAATCAACGGCGGAATGGTCAACATTTTCGGTGTGTTTGATGTGTGCAATGTTGTTGATAATGGACTCTATAAATATGAAAAAACTGTCAAAAATGTCGTCCCCAATAGGCTTTAGGGACGACATGTTGTCCCTAAATATGGCGCCAAATTTTTTGTTCTTTTGGAGCCAATTTTTTTCCAACCGACAAAAATAAAAAAAATATTTTTTTTTTTTGGGAACGACATATAGGGATGACATGTCATCCCTAAAAAATTGGCGCGCTTTTTTTTGCTTTTTGGAGCCAGTTTCTGACACGAGAAATAATTAAAAAATTTGAATATTATTTAGGGACGACATGTCGTCCCTAACAAACTGGTCAAACTTTTGGTAAAAAGCATCCCAGATTTTTGTCCTTTAGTGTATTTTTGGGGACAACTTGATGTCGTCCCTAATACCGTCGTCTCCAATGTTAGATTTTCTTGTAGTGAAAGGAATTTGGACTTGCTAGCACCTTGTTTCTAACGAATAACACAAACTTTGAACTACTGTTAAGAATTACTACTACTCAAAAACCATTTGTAAGAGTTTTAATGACAATTTGATGCAGGTTCTAATGCAACTGGACTCGGGCCAAATGGGCTTTCATCTATTATGCTACATGATTTTATAGAATATGAGATGGGAGGGTTCAGTGGGCCTAACATGAAATGTCCCGTTCTTATTGATTAAAAACGTTCCATATTAATTGATTTCGTTGTGAGGTTTTGACCTCTATATGAGACGTTTTTCAAAGACTGCATTCATTTTTAAAACAAACCATAACCTTTATTTCATAAATAAAGGTTTAAAAAGCTTTACGTAGATTATCAAATAATGATAATCTAAAATATCCTGTTTACACACGACCATTACATAATGGTTTACAATACAAATATGTTACATCGAAATCAGTTTCTTGAATGCAGTTTTTACACAATATCATACAAACATGGACTCCAAATCTTGTCTTTATTTTAGTATGCAACAACGGAAGCTTTTAGTATTCACCTGAGAATAAACATGCTTTAAACGTCAACAAAAATGTTGGTGAGTTATAGGTTTAACCTATATATATCAAATCGTAACAATAGACCACAAGATTTCATATTTCAATACACATCCCATACATAGAGATAAAAATCATTCATATGGTGAACACCTGGTAACCGACATTAACAAGATGCATATATAAGAATATCCCCATCATTCCGGGACACCCTTCGGATATGATATAAATTTTGAAGTATTAAAGCATCCGGTACTTTGGATGGGGTTTGTTAGGCCTAATAGATCTATCTTTAGGATTCGCGTCAATTAGGGTGTCTGTTCCCTAATTCTTAGATTACCAGACTTAATAAAAAGGGGCATATTCGATTTCGATAATTCAACCATAGAATGTAGTTTCACGTACTTGTGTCTATTTTGTAAATCATTTATAAAACCTGCATGTATTCTCATCCCAAAAATATTAAATTTTAAAAGTGGGACTATAACTCATTTTCACAGATTTTTACTTCGTCGGGAAGTAAGACTTGGCCACTGGTTGATTCACGAACCTATAACAATATATACATATATATCAAAGTATGTTCAAAATATATTTACAACACTTTTAATATATTTTGATGTTTTAAGTTTATTAAGTCAGCTGTCCTCGTTAGTAACCTACAACTAGTTGTCCACAGTTAGATGTACAGAAATAAATCGATAAATATTATCTTGAATCAATCCACGACCCAGTGTATACGTATCTCAGTATTGATCACAACTCAAACTATATATATTTTGGAATCAACCTCAACCCTGTATAGCTAACTCCAACATTCACATATAGAGTGTCTATGGTTGTTCTGAAATATATATAGATGTGTCGACATGATAGGTCGAAACATTGTATACGTGTCTATGGTATCTCAAGATTACATAATATACAATACAAGTTGATTAAGTTATGGTTGGAATAGATTTGTTACCAATTTTCACGTAGCTAAAATGAGAAAAATTATCCAATCTTATTTTACCCATAACTTCTTCATTTTAAATCCGTTTTGAGTGAATCAAATTGCTATGGTTTCATATTGAACTCTATTTTATGAATCTAAACAGAAAAAGTATAGGTTTATAGTAGGAAAAATAAGTTACAAGTCGTTTTTGTAAAGGTAGTCATTTCAGTCGAAAGAACGACGTCTAGATGACTATTTTAAAAAACATACTTCCACTTTGAGTTTAACCATAATTTTTGGATATAGTTTCATGTTCATAATAAAAATTATTTTCCCAGAATAACAACTTTTAAATCAAAGTTTATCATAGTTTTTAATTAACTAACCCAAAAAGTCCGCGGTGTTACTACGACGGCGTAAATCCGGTTTTACGGTGTTTTTCGTGTTTTCAGGTTTTAAATCATTAAGTTAGCATATCATATAGATATAGAACATGTGTTTAGTTGATTTTAAAAGTCAAGTTAGAAGGATTAACTTTTATTTGCGAACAAGTTTAGAATTAACTAAACTATGTTCTAGTGATTACAAGTTTAAACCTTCGAATAAGATAGCTTTATATGTATGAATCGAATGATGTTATGAACATCATTACTACCTCAAGTTCCTTGGATAAACCTACTGGAAATGAGAAAAATAGATCTAGCTTCAAAGGATCCTTGGATGGCTTGAAAGTTCTTGAAGCAGAATCATGACACGAAAACAATTTCAAGTAAGATTTCCACTCGAAATAAGATTGTTATAGTTATAGAAATTGAATTAAAGTTTGAATATGATTATTACCTTGTATTAGAAAGAAAACCTACTGTAAGTAACAAAGGTTTCTTGATCTTGGATGATTACTTGGAATGGATTTAGAAAACTTGGAAGTAAACTTGCAATCTTGGAAGTATTCTTGATTTTATGAAACTAGAACTTTTGGAATTTATGAAGAACACTTAGAACTGGCAGATAGAACTTGAGAGAGATCAATTAGATGAAGAAAATTGAATAATGAAAGTGTTTGTAGGTGTTTTTGGTCGTTGGTGTATGGATTAGATATAAAGGATATGTAATTTTATTTTCATGTAAATAAGTCATGAATGATTACTCATATTTTTGTAATTTTATGAGATATTTCATGCTAGTTGCCAAATGATGGTTCCCACATGTGTTAGGTGACTCACATGGGCTGCTAAGAGCTGATCATTGGAGTGTATATACCAATAGTACATACATCTAAAAGCTGTGTATTGTACGAGTACGAATACTGGTGCATACGAGTAGAATTGTTGATGAAACTGAACGAGGATGTAATTGTAAGCATTTTTGTTAAGTAGAAGTATTTTGATAAGTGTCTTGAAGTCTTTCAAAAGTGTATGAATACATATTAAAACACTACATGTATATACATTTTAACTGAGTCGTTAAGTCATCGTTAGTCGTTACATGTAAATGTTGTTTTGAAACCTTTAGGTTAACGATCTTGTTGAATGTTGTTAACCCATTGTTTATTATAACAAATGAGATGTTAAATTTTTATATTATCATAATATTATGATATATAATATATCTTAGTATGATATATATACAGTTAAATATCGTTACAACGATAATCGTTACATATATATATCTCGTTTCGAAATCATTAAGTTAGTAGTCTTATTTTTACATATGTATTTCATTGTTAATACACTTAATAATATATTTACTTATCATTTAACATAATTAACCAAGTGTATCAATATCTTAATATGATTCATATGTACCTAGTAAGACGTTGTTATAACGATAATCGTTATATATATCGTTTTCGAGTTTCTTAAATTAATAGTCTCATTTTTATGTATATAACTCATTTTTAAAATACCTAATGAGATACATACTTATAATAAAATCATGTTAATTATATATATAACCATATATATGTCATCGTATAGTTTTTACAAGTTTTAACGTTCGTGAATCACCGGTCAACTTGGGTGGTTAATTGTCTATATGAAACCTATTTGAATTAATCAAGTCTTAACAAGTTTAATTGCTTAACATGTTGGAAACACTTAATCATGTAAATAACAATTTCATTTAATATATATATAAACATGGAAAAGTTCGGGTCACTACAGTACCTACCCGTTAAATAAATTTCGTCCCGAAATTTTAAGCAGTTGGAGGTGTTGACGTATCTTCTGGAAATAAATGCGGGTATTTCTTCTTCATCTGATCTTCAAGCTCCCAGGTGAACTCGGGTCCTCTACGAGCATTCCATCGAACCTTAACAATCGGTATCTTGTTTTGTTTAAGTCTCTTAACCTCACGATCCATTATTTCGACGGGTTCTTCAATGAATTGAAGTTTTTCATTGATTTGGATTTCGTCCAACGGAATAGTGAGATCTTCTTTAGCAAAACATTTCTTCAAATTTGAGACGTGGAAAGTGTTATGTACAGCCGCGAGTTGTTGAGGTAGCTCCAGTTGGTAAGCTACTGGTCCGACACGATCTATAATCTTGAATGGTCCAATGTACCTTGGATTTAGTTTCCCCCATTTGCCAAATCGAACAACGCCTTTCCAAGGTGAAACCTTAAGCATGACCATTTCTTCAATTTCAAACTCTATATCTTTTCTTTTACTATCCGCGTAGCTCTTTTGTCGACTCTGGGCGGTTTTCAATCTTTGTTGAATTTGGATGATTTTCTCGGTAGTTTCTTGTATTATCTCCGGACCTGTAATCTGTCTATCCCCCACTTCACTCCAACAAATAGGAGACCTGCACTTTCTACCATAAAGTGCTTCAAACGGCGTCATCTCAATGCTTGAATGGTAGCTGTTGTTGTAGGAAAATTCTGCTAACGGTAGATGTCGATCCCAACTGTTTTCGAAATCAATAACACAAGCTCGTAGCATGTCTTCAAGCGTTTGTATCGTCCTTTCGCTCTGTCCATCAGTTTGTGGATGATAGGCAGTACTCATGTCTAGACGAGTTCCCAATGCTTGCTGTAATGTCTGCCAGAATCTTGAAATAAATCTGCCATCCCTATCAGAGATAATAGAGATTGGTATTCCATGTCTGGAGACGACTTCCTTCAAATACAGTCGTGCTAACTTCTCCATCTTGTCATCTTCTCTTATTGGTAGGAAGTGTGCTGACTTGGTGAGATGATCAACTATTACCCAAATAGTATCATAACCACTTGCAGTCCTTGGCAATTTAGTAATGAAATCCATGGTAATATTTTCCCATTTCCATTCCGGGATTTCAGGTTGTTGTAGTAGACCTGATGGTTTCTGATGTTCAGCTTTGACCTTAGAACACGTTAAACATTCTCCTACATATTTAGCAATATCGGCTTTCATACCTGGCCACCAAAAATGTTTCTTAAGATCCTTGTACATCTTCCCCGTTCCAGGATGTATTGAGTATCTGGTTTTATGAGCTTCTCTAAGTACCATTTCTCTCATATCTCCAAATTTTGGTACCCAAATTCTTTCAGCCCTATACCGGGTTCCGTCTTCCCGAATATTAAGATGCTTCTCCGATCCTTTAGGTATTTTATCCTTTAAATTTCCCTCTTTTAAAACTCCTTGTTGCGCCTCCTTTATTTGAGTAGTAAGGTTAGTGTGAATCATTATATTCATAGATTTTACTCGAATGGGTTCTCTGTCCTTTCTGCTCAAGGCATCGGCTACCACATTTGCCTTCCCCGGGTGGTAACGAATCTCAAAGTCGTAATCATTCAACAATTCAATCCACCTACGCTGCCTCATATTCAGTTGTTTCTGATTAAATATTTGTTGAAGACTTTTGTGGTCGGTATATATAATACTTTTGACCCCATATAAGTAGTGCCTCCAAGTCTTTAATGCAAAAACAATCGCGCCTAATTCCAAATCATGCGTCGTATAATTTTGATCGTGAATCTTCAATTGTCTAGACGCATAAGCAATCACCTTCATCCGTTGCATTAATACACAACCGAGACCTTGCTTTGATGCGTCACAATAAATCACAAAATCATCATTCCCTTCAGGCAATGACAATATAGGTGCCGTAGTTAGCTTTTTCTTCAATAATTGAAACGCCTTCTCTTGTTCATCCTTCCATTCAAATTTCTTCCCTTTATGCGTTAATGCAATCAAGGGTTTTGCTATTTTGGAGAAATCTTGGATGAATCTTCTGTAGTAACCAGCCAATCCTAAAAATTGACGTATACGCTTCGGAGTTTTTGGGGTTTCCCACTTTTCAACGGTTTCGATCTTTGCCGGGTCCACCTGGATACCTTCTTTGTTCACTATGTGATCGAGGAATTAAACTTCTTCCAACCAAAATGCACACTTTGAAAACTTAGCGTACAGTTTTTCTTTCCTCAATACTTCTAGCACTTTTCTCAAATGTTCTTCGTGCTCTTGATCATTCTTTGAGTAAATAAGTATGTCATCGATGAAAACAATGACAAACTTGTCAAGATATGGCCCACACACTCGGTTCATAAGGTCCATGAACACAGCTGGTGCGTTAGTCAATCCAAATGGCATAACCATAAACTCGTAATGACCATAACGCGTCCTAAAAGCAGTTTTTGGAATATCATCCTCCTTTACTCACATTTGATGATATCCAGAACGTAAATCGATATTCGAATAAACCGACGAGCCTTGTAGTCGATCAAATAAGTCGTCAATTCTCGGCAGTGGATAACGGTTTTTGATGGTAAGTTTGTTCAACTCTCTGTAGTCAATACACAACCTAAATGTACCATCCTTCTTCTTGACAAACAAAACAGGAGCTCCCCATAGTGATGTTCTTGGTCGAATGAAACCACGTTCTAATAGTTCTTACAGTTGGCTTTGCCGTTCTTTCATCTCGCTGGGTGCGAGTCTATAAGGAGCACGAGCTATTGGTGCAGCTCCTGGTACAAGATCTATTTGAAATTCAACAGATCGATGTGGAGGTAGTCCCGGTAATTCTTTCGGAAATACATCGGGAAATTCTTTTGCGACGGGAACATCATTGATGCTCTTTTTTTCAGTTTGTACTTTCTCGACGTGTGCTAGAACAGCATAGCAACCTTTTCTTATTAGTTTTTGTGCCTTCAAATTACTAATAAGATATAGCTTCATGTTGCCCTTTTCTCCGTACACCATTAAGGGTTCTCTTTCTTCTCGTACAATGCGAATTGCATTTTTATAACATACGATCTCTGCTTTCACCTTCTTCAGCCAGTCCATGCCAACTATTACATCAAAACTCCCTAACTCTACTGGTATCAAATCAATCTTAAATATTTCGCTACCCAGTTTAATTTCTCGATTCCGGCATATATTATCTGCTGAAATTCATTTACCGTTTGCTAATTCGAGTAAAAATTTACTATCCAATGGCGTCAATGGACAACTTAATTTAGCACAAAAATCTCTACTCATATAGCTTCTATCCGCACCCGAATCAAATAAAACGTAAGCAGATTTATTGTCAAAAAGAAATGTACCCGTAACAAGCTCCAGGTATTCCTGTGCCTCTGCCGCATTAATATTTAAAACTCTTCTGCGGCCTTGTCCATTCGTGTTCTCCTGGTTCGGGCAATTTCTAATAATGTGGCCCGGTTTTTCACATTTATAACAAACTACATTGGCATAACTTGCTCCGACACTACTTGCTCCGCCATTACTCATTCCGACACCATTTGTTCCTTTCGTTCTGTTAATCCCTGGTCCGTAGACCTCACACTTCACCGCGCTATGACCATTTCATTTACACTTGTTGCAAAATTTGGTGCAGAACCCCGAGTGATACTTTTCACACCTTTGGCATAGCTGCTTCTGATTGTTGTTGTTGTTGCGGTTGTTATTGTTGTTGGGATGATTGTTGTAGTTGCTGTTGTTATTGTTGTTGTTGTTGTTGTTGGGCCGTTTGTTGTAGTTGCGATTAATGTTGCGATTGTTGGGATAATTGTTGCGATTATTATTGTAATTGCTGTTGTTGTTGTATTGGTGATTCTTATCACCGTTTTCCTCCCACTTTCTTTTGACTTGCTTCACATTGGCCTCTTCAGCCGTCTGTTCTTTAATTCTTTCCTCAATCTGGTTCACTAGTTTGTGAGCCATTCTACATGCCTGTTGTATGGAGGTGGGCTCGTGTGAACTTATATCTTCTTGGATTCTTTTCGGTAATCCTTTCACAAACGCGTCGATCTTCTCTTCCTTATCTTCGAACGCTCCCGGACACAATAGGCACAATTCTGTGAATCGTCTTTCGTACGTGGTAATATCAAATCCTTGGGTTCGTAACCCTCTAAGTTCTGTCTTGAGCTTATTGACATCGGTTCTGGGACGGTACTTCTCGTTCATCAAGTGCTTAAATGCTGACCACGGTAGTGCGTACGCATCATCTTGTCCCACTTGCTCTAGATAGGTATTCCACCATGTTAACGCAGAACCTGTGAAGGTATGCGTAGCGTACTTCACTTTGTCCTTTTCAGTACACTTACTTATGGCAAACACCGATTCGACCTTCTCGGTCCACCGTTTCAATCCGATCGGTCCTTCGGTTCCATCAAATTCCAAAGGTTTGCAGGCAGTGAATTCTTTGTAGGTGCATCCTACACGATTTCCTGTACTGCTAGATCCAAGGTTATTGTTGGTATGTAGCGCAGCCTGTACTGCGGCTATGTTTGAAGCTAGAAAAGTACGGAATTCCTATTCATTCATATTCACGGTGTGTCGAGTAGTCGGTGCCATTTCCTTCAAAATAGTCAAATGGAACAAGTTAATCATACAGAATATTAAGAGTAGTTAATAGTATTTCGTAGCATAATATGAACTCATTTATAAAAGCTTTTTCTTCATATTAGCGTTTTATAAGTTTAAATTCGGGTAGTACCTACCCGTTAAGTTCATACTTAGTAGCTAATATACAATTCAACTACTACAATTCTATATGAAAAACTGATTATAATAATATTTCGCGTTCAAACTTTTATACAATATTTTACAAACTTACAATACCGCTTATTTTACATAAAAACATGAAATATAGCACACAATAACTTTGATACAAGATAGTTGTAAAGATAATTCTAGCTAGTACACAAGTCATTCAGCAAAGGCAATAAAGACACGTAATTCATACGTCCAAAAACAAGTCATGCATTCTGGTTTTACTAGGACTACTTCCCATCCTTGGTCTTGTGGAACATAACCGTTATGGCCGTTGATAAGACAGCGTGTTGTAACGTCGTCAAAGGGACGAGGGTTACGTAATGACCAACAGTCTCGTAATAACCTAAAAACCTCATTTCTTACCCCAATTACCGACTCCGTCACTTGTGGGAACGTTTTGTTTTATAGTTGTAGCCCGATGTTATTTTTCTCACTTTGGTGAAAAGCGAACATTACTAACCCGTAAGCATAGCATGCTTCTTTATGTTGCATGTTAGCCTGTTTTTTCTAAATCATGAAGCCCTATATTCGGATACATTGAGTCAAAATAATTTCTTAACCCGTTGCGTAAAATAGCATTTGGGTTCCCCGCAATATATGCGACAAAGTAAACACATCGTAACTTATGGGTTTCCCAATGTGATATCCCCCATCTTTCAAACGAAAGTCTCTTATAAACCAAGACATTCTTGGAACGTTCTTCGAATGTCTTACAAACTGATTTCGCCGTAAATAGTTGTGCCGAAGAATTCTGACCGACTCTAGACAAGATTTCATCAATCATGTCTCCGGGTAGGTCTCTTAAAATATTGGGTTGTCTATCCATTTTGTGTTTTTATACTGTAAAATAGACAAGAGTTAGATTCATAAAAAAATACTTATTAATACAAGCAATTTTTACATATATCATAAAGCATAAGCACACTATATTACATATATTACACCACACGAATACAACTATCTTATTCCGACTCGCTCGTTTCTTCTTCTTCGGTTTTGGTTCGTTTTGCCAAGTTTCTAGGGATATATGATGTTCCCCTAATACGAGCTGTCGTTTTCCACAACGGTTTAGAAAAACCTGGTGGTTTAGAGGTTCCCGGGTCATTGTTACAACTTAAGGGCTTCGGGGGTTGACGATACATATAAAGTTCATCGGGGTTGGAATTAGATTTCTCTATTTTTATGCCCTTTCCCTTATTATTTTCTTTTGCCTTTTTAAATTCAGTTGGGGTAATTTCTATAACATCATCGGAATTCTCGTTGGAATCCGATTCATCGGAGAATTGGTAATCCTCCCAATATTTTGCTTCCTTGGCGGAAACACCATTGACCATAATTAACCTTGGTCGGTTGGTTGAGGATTTTCTTTTACTTAACCGTTTTATTATTTCCCCCACCGGTTCTATTTCCTCCTCCGGTTTCTCCTCTTCCGGTTCTGATTCTTCTTCCGGTTCTGATTCTTCTTCCGGTTCTTCTTCGGGAACTTGTGAATCAGTCCAATATATATTTGACTCCTCGTTATTATTAGGTGAGTCAATGGGATTTGTGCTAGAAGTAGACATCTATCACACAATATCAAACATGTTAAGAGATTAATATATCACATAATATATACATGTTAATAATATATAGTTTCCAACAAAAATGTTAAGCAATCATTTTTAAAAAAAACACGGTCGAAGTCCAGACTCACTAATGCATCCTAACAAACTCGATAAGACACACTAATGCAAATTTCTGGTTCTCTAAGACCAACGCTTGGATACCAACTGAAATGTCCCGTTCTTATTGATTAAAAACGTTCCATATTAATTGATTTCGTTGCGAGGTTTTGACCTCTATATGAGACGTTTTTCAAAGACTGCATTCATTTTTTATTTCATAAATAAAGGTTTAAAAAGCTTTACGTAGATTATCAAATAATGATAATCTAAAATATCCTGTTTACACACGACCATTACATAATGGTTTACAATACAAATATGTTACATCGAAATCAGTTTCTTGAATGCAGTTTTTACACAATATCATACAAACATGGACTCCAAATCTTGTCCTTATTTTAGTATGCAACAGCGGAAGCTCTTAGTATTCACCTGAGAATAAACATGCTTTAAACGTCAACAAAAATGTTGGTGAGTTATAGGTTTAATCTATATATATCAAATCGTAACAATAGACCACAAGATTTCATATTTCAATACACACCCCATACATAGAGATAAAAATCATTCATATGGTGAACACCTGGTAACCGACATTAACAAGATGCATATATAAGAATATCCCCATCATTCTGGGACACCCTTCGGATATGATATAAATTTCGAAGTACTAAAGCATCCGGTACTTTGGACGGGGTTTGTTAGGCCCAATAGATCTATCTTTAGGATTCGCGTCAATTAGGGTGTCTGTTCCCTAATTCTTAGATTACCAGACTTAATAAAAAGAGGCATATTCGATTTTGATAATTCAACCATAGAATGTAGTTTCACGTACTTGTGTCTATTTTGTAAATCATTTATAAAACCTGCATGTATTCTCATCCCAAAAATATTAGATTTTAAAAGTGGGACTATAACTCACTTTCACATATTTTTACTTCGTCGGGAAGTAAGACTTGGCCACTGGTTGATTCACGAACCTATAACAATATATACATATATATCAAAGTATGTTCAAAATATATTTGCAACACTTTTAATATATTTTGATGTTTTAAGTTTATTAAGTCAGCTGTCCTCGTTAGTAACCTACAACTAGTTGTCCACAGTTAGATGTACAGAAATAAATCAATAAATATTATCTTGAATCAATCCACGACCCAGTGTATACGTATCTCAGTATTGATCACAACTCAAACTATATATATTTTAGAATCAACCTCAACCCTGTATAGCTAACTCCAACATTCACATATAGAGTGTCTATGGTTGTTCCGAAATATATATAGATGTGTCGACATGATAGGTCGAAACATTGTATACGTGTCTATGGTATCTCAAGATTACATAATATACAATACAAGTTGATTAAGTTATGATTGGAATAGATTTGTTACCAATTTTCACGTAGCTAAAATGAGAAAAATTATCCAATCTTGTTTTACCCATAACTTCTTCATTTTAAATCCGTTTTGAGTGAATCAAATTGCTATGGTTTCATATTGAACTCTATTTTATGAATCTAAACAGAAAAAGTATAGGTTTATAGTCGGAAAAATAAGTTACAAGTCGTTTTTTTAAAGGTAGTCATTTCAGTCGAAAGAACGACGTCTAGATGACCATTTTAGAAAACATACTTCCACTTTGAGTTTAACCATAATTTTTGGATATAGTTTCATGTTCATAATAAAAATTATTTTCCCAGAATAACAACTTTTAAATCAAAGTTTATCATAGTTTTTAATTAACTAACCCAAAACAGCCCGCGGTGTTACTACGACGGCGTAAATCCGGTTTTACGGTGTTTTTCGTGTTTCCAGGTTTTAAATCATTAAGTTAGCATATCATATAGATATAGAACATGTGTTTAGTTGATTTTAAAAGTCATGTTAGAAGGATTAACTTTTATTTGCGAACAAGTTTAGAATTAACTAAACTATGTTCTAGTGATTACAAGTTTAAACCTTCAAATAAGATAGCTTTATATGTATGAATCGAATGATGTTATGAACATCATTACTACCTCAAGTTCCTTGGATAAACCTACTGGGAATGAGAAAAATAGATCTAGCTTCAAAGGATCCTTGGATGGCTTGAAAGTTCTTGAAGCAGAATCATGACACGAAAACAATTTCAAGTAAGATTTCCACTCGAAATAAGATTGTTATAGTTATAGAAATTGAATTAAAGTTTGAATATGATTATTACCTTGTATTAGAAAGATAACCTACTGTAAGTAACAAAGGTTTCTTGATCTTGGATGATTACTTGGAATGGATTTAGAAAACTTGGAAGTAAACTTGCAATCTTGGAAGTATTCTTGATTTTATGAAACTAGAACTTTTGAAATTTATGAAGAACACTTAGAACTTGAAGATAGAACTTGAAAGAGATCAATTAGATGAAGAAAATTGAAGAATGAAAGTGTTTGTAGGTGTTTTTGGTCATTGGTGTATGGATTAGATATAAAGGATATGTAATTTTGTTTTCATGTAAATAAGTCATGAATGATTACTCATATTTTTGTAATTTTATGAGATATTTCATGCTAGTTGCCAAATGATGGTTCCCACATGTGTTAGGTGACTCACATGGGCTGCTAAGAGCTGATCATTGGAGTGTATATACCAATAGTACATACATCTAAAAGCTGTGTATTGTACGAGTACGAATACGGGTGCATACGAGTAGAATTGTTGATGAAACTGAACGAGGATGTAATTGTAAGCATTTTTGTTAAGTAGAAGTATTTTGATAAGTGTCTTGAAGTCTTTCAAAAGTGTATGAATACATATTAAAACACTACATGTATATACATTTTAACTGAGTCGTTAATTCATCGTTAGTCGTTACATGTAAATGTTGTTTTGAAACCTTTAGGTTAACGATCTTGTTGAATGTTGTTAACCCATTGTTTATTATAACAAATGAGATGTTAAATTGTTATATTATCATGATATTATGATATATAATATATCTTAGTATGATATATATACAGTTAAATGTCGTTACAACGATAATCGTTACATATATGTCTCGTTTCGAAATCATTAAGTTAGTAGTCTTATTTTTACATATGTATTTCATTGTTAATACACTTGATAATATATTTACTTATCATTTAACATAATTAACCAAGTGTATCAATATCTTAATATGATTCATATGTACCTAGTAAGACGTTGTTATAACGATAATCGTTATATATATCATTTTCGAGTTTCTTAAATTAATAGTCTCATTTTTATGTATATAACTCATTGTTAAAATACCTAATGAGATACATACTTATAATAAAATCATGTTAATTATATATATAACCATATATATGTCATCGTATAGTTTTTACAAGTTTTAACGTTCGTGAATCACCGGTCAACTTGGGTGGTCAATTGTCTATATGAAACCTATTTCAATTAATCAAGTCTTAACAAGTTTGATTGCTTAACATGTTGGAAACACTTAATCATGTAAATAACAATTTCATTTAATATATATATAAACATGAAAAAGTTCGGGTCACTACATAACAGCCCATTCGTGAAGACCTAGCAAATGCTGGAATTGGAAGTTTCAAGAACTGGAAGTTTCAAGAACTGGAAGTTTAAAAGTTTCCTTTATTATTTTCCTATTTAAGAGTCTTTTGTTTGAAGAGACCATCAGTTTTTTTTATTACTACTATATTTTGAGTGAAATAAACAGCCCTGAGGCCAATTTTCCAGATTGTGAGATTGTGTTCTATAACCATCAGTTTATGTTTGCATTATCTGGTATCAGTAGTCCAGGGATGGCCGAACGGTACAATCGAGGTGGTTTTGGACGAGGTGGAAATCGCAGATTCGCTGGAAGAGGCAGCGATCACGACCCGTATGCTGAAATCGCACGCTTACAAAGACGAATTGATGAGTTAGAATTCAATCGGGACCATGATTTTCAAGAAAGTTTCTCGGATCAGACCAGCTAATTGGAGACCTCTGAGACGAATCTGTTTGCGGCGGGTCATCGTAGGGATCATCGTGAGGATCCTCTACGCAATTTAGGCATCAAGATCGAGATCCCTGAATTTAAGGGAACAATGGAACCGGACGATTTTATTGAATGGTTACATACGGTGGAAAGAGTATTCGACCTTAAGGATATCCACGAACACCTCAAGGTTAAACTAGTGGCAACGAAACTACGCAAACACGCGTCCTTGTGGTGGGAAAATGTTCGCAAGAATAGGGCGTATGCCCGAAAATCCAAAGTCGAAACATGGGATAAGATGAAGAAGTTGTTGCGTGCCAAATTTCTACCTGAAAATTATAGACAAGAATCGTTTTTGGAGTATCACAATTTACGCAAGAGGACACAAAGTGTAGAGGAAATTATTCAAGAGTTTGAACGACTTCGCATGCGTTGCGATGTTCAAGAGGAAGAAGAACAAACAATTGCGCGGTTTTTGGGAGTCTTGAAACCGGAAATTGCTGATGTCGTGAACTTACAACCCTACTGGTCATTCAATGATGTGTGTCGCCTTGCACTTAAGGTGGAAAAGCAACAGAATCGCAATAAAACAAAGGTTCCTTTTACACGAACATTTTCTAATGCTAATTCCAAGTCAGGGAATATCGTAGTACCCAATCAGAATAAACCCGACCCAAGGGCCTTCTCATCTGGTCAGGGACCCAATAACCGCTCTCCAAAGTGTTTTAAATGTCAAGGGCTCGGGCATTATTCGAGGGATTGTCCGAATCAAAGAACCGTCACGGTATGGGAAGATGTCAAAGAACCCGTCTATGACACGGATGGGGAATATGATGAGGCTACAAAAGCAGCAGAACATACTGATGAGATCGTGTACCCGGATCAAGAAGAAGCTCTAGTAATTCAAAGGGCTTTGAATGCACACCCTGAACAGACTAGTGATAACCTATGGCTCCGAAATAATATCTTTCGTACTAAAGTCATCGCTAAAGGAAAAGTGTGTACAATGATCATTGACGGCGGTAGTTGCGAGAATGTAGTTTCAACCGAGATGGTTGAGAAACTGGGGCTGCAAGCAATCGACCATCCGGAACCCTATCAATTAACTTGGCGTAATCATATTAAAGTTAATAAACGTTGTTTGGTTACATTTTCGATTGGCAATAAATATAATGATGAGGTTTGGTGCGAAGTCATTCCCATGGATGCTTGTCATTTACTGTTGGGTCGCCTTTGGCAATTTGATCGAAAGACTAAACACGATGGGTTAAAAAACACGTATAGTTTCACGAAGGATGGCGTCAACATCATATTAGCTCCATTAGACTCTAGCAAGAAATCCACAGTGGAACCGACATTATTCTTGCATAAAGGTGAGCTGAAACAGGAACTTAGGAACTCAACCTTGTTGTTTGCTTTAATTGTGACAGAATGTAATGAGCAAGGAAAGGAGATTCCAAGTATTATACAACCACTGTTGGACGAATTCAAAGATGTGTTGCCATCGGAAATTCCTCCCGGGTTACCTATAGCACGGGATATCCAACATTGCATCGACTTTGTACCGGGTTCTGTTATTCCAAATAAACCCGCGTATCGTTTGAACCCGAAGGAGTTTGAGGAGTTGCAAAGACAAGTCTCTGAGTTGTTGCAAAAGGGCTTAATAAAGGAAAGTATGAGCCCCTGTGCCGTGCCCGCTTTGTTGGTTCCGAAGCATGACGGCACTTACCGAATGTGCATTGATAGCCGAGCCGTGAATAAAATCACAATCAAATACCGTTTCCCAATACCACGGTTCGATGATCTCATTGATCAGCTACATGGTTCAAAAATATTCTCAAAGATTGATTTAAGGAGCGAGTACCACCAAATTCGAATGAGACCGGGAGACGAGTGAAAAACGGCTTTCAAAACACGTGAAGGGTTGTATGAATGGATGGTCATGCCTTTTGGGCTATCAAATGCGCCGAGCACGTTTATGCGACTAATGAACCATGTCTTCAAAGCATTCATTGGAAAATTTGTGGTGGTATACTTTGACGATATCTTGGTTTATAGCGCGGATATTACTCAACATATGGAGCATCTTCATGAGATTTTTAATGTGTTACGTGACCAACGTTTATATGCAAATGGGACTAAATGTCACTTCATGTCAAGGGAAGTAACCTTTCTTGGCTATATTGTGTCACAGGATGGAATACGCATGGATGACAGCAAGATTGAAGCCATTACTAGTTGGCCAATTCCAACTAGCATTCACGAAATAAGAAGCTTCCATGGACTTGCTTCCTTTTATCGCCGGTTCATTTGAAATTTCAGTTCCATCATTGCCCCGATAACCGAATGTATGAAGGGTGGACGGTTCACTTGGAATGAGGAAGCAACATCAGCTTTTAACAACTTGAAGAACAAGGTAACTCATGCTCCAATCTTGATATTACCGAATTTTAATGATGTGTTCCAAGTCGAATGTGATGCATCGGGAGTGGGAATAGGCGGAGTGTTGAGTCAAAACAACAAACCCGTCGCATTCTTTAGTGAAAAGCTTAATGAGGCACGGCGAAAATACTCGACATATGACCGCGAATTTTATGCCATAGTTCGCACTTTGGAAACGTGGCGTCATTATTTGTTGCCTAACGAGTTTGTGTTGTACTCGGACCACGAATCTTTGAAGTATATACAAGGGCAACACAAGTTAAGTCCCCGAAACGCGAAGTGGGTTGAAATTTTACAAGCATATTCTTTTGTCATTAAACATAAAGCGGGTTCTCAAAATCAAGTGGCCAACGCTCTCAGTCGGCGTTACACGCTAGTTACTACTGTGCAAAACCAAGTCAAAGGATTGGAATTTTGGCGTGATCACTATGCTACTGATCAAGACTTTGGGAGCATTTGGTCTAAATGTGTGCAAGGTAACTTCCTGAATTTTGTGATTTCTAATGGATATTTGTTTAAGGGTACCAAACTGTGCATTCAGGTGGGCTCGCTACGTCACGCAATCATCACAGAGAGTCATTCCGGTGGACTTGCAGGTCATTTTGGGGTCAATAAAACAGTAGCAATGGTAAAGGAACATTTTTACTGGCCTCATTTGGTTAAAGATGTCAACCGTATTATCGCACGTTGTCGTATATGCCATATTGCCAAGACACATGGGACAAATGCAGGCTTGTATACTCCATTGCCTATACCAAATGGCCCTTGGGAAGATGTGACTCTTGATTTTGTTCTAGGATTACCTCGGACACAGTGACACAAAGATTCGATTATGGTTGTGGGTTTTTCAAAAATGGCACACTTCATTCCATGTTCGAAAACGTTTGATGCCAGTCAGGTTGCCCGACTTTATTTTGCAGAAATAGTGCGGTTACATGGTATCCCAAAAACTTTTACTTCCGATCGTGATGTTAAGTTTGTGAGCCACTTTTGGCGCACTTTGTGGGCTCGTGTTGGTTCGAAATTGCAGTTTAGTACGTCCCATCATCCTCAAACCGATGGGCAAACAGAGGTTGTTAACCGTAGCTTGGGAAATTTATTGCGGAGCCTTGTTAGCGATCATCCCAAACAATGGGATCTCGCATTACCACAAGCAGAATTTGCCTTCAACCGGTCTCTCAACCGTACCACGGGGAAGAGTCCGTTTGAAATAGTTTATGGTCGTAATCCATTGACTCCACTTGATTTAATGCCGCGGGTTGTTTCTGATTCGGGATCGTCTGAAGGTCGTGAACAAGCTGATTATTTCAAGAAAATGCACCAACAGGTTCGACAATATATGGAGGGTCAAATCAAAGTTTACAAGAGGCGGGTTGACGCACGTCTAAAACATGTTGTGTTTCAAGTATGTGACCTTGTGTGGATCCATTTGCGAAATGAGAGGTTCCAGCCGGGTCGTTGTGGCAAGCTTAATCCATGGGCTGATGGACCATTCCGGGTACTTGAGAAGATTAATGATAACGCTTACAAAATTGAGTTGCCGGGCCACTACAATGTGTCCGCTACATTCAATGTGGCGGATCTTTCCCCTTATGTTCCTGACAGTGATGATGGTGTTGACTCGAGGTCGAGTCTTTCGAAAGGGGGAGGGGATGATGCAGGTTCTAATGCAACTAGACTCGGGCCAAATGGGCTTTCATCTATTGGGCTACATGATTTTATAGAATATGAGATGGGAGGGTTCAGTGGGCCTAACAGCCCATTCGTGAAGACCTAGCAAATGCTGGAATTGGAAGTTTCAAGAACTGGAAGTTTCAAGAACTGGAAGTTTAAAAGTTTCCTTTATTATTTTCCTATTTAAGAGTCTTTTGTTTGAAGAGACCATCAGTTTTTTTTATTACTACTATATTTTGAATGAAATAAACAGCCCTGAGGCCAATTTTCCAGATTGTGAGATTGTGTTCTATAACCATCAGTTTCTGTTTGCATTACAATTCATAACAGCGTCCTCGTTATCAGCAACTATCGATCTCCAGGATAATACCAACTGCAGATGGGTGGACAGTGGTCATAATTTCTGAAATACAAAAAGAATTAGCTATGAAACACAAGTAGTAATACAACATATAAAATTTGGAGATCATACCTTTAAAGATCTTAACATCTTATATGAATACTTGAATTATAAGCCTTATATCTTTAATAATTCAATGAAGGACCCTAATTGCTGATAAGGGCAAACATTCATGAATGGGAATGTTGCAAAAAAGTAATAAATCGGAAAACTGCAAAAAAGTAATAAATGCAAGTTTGACACTGCGAAAGAAATAAACAGCCTATAAGTTTGCAAATATTTATCTATTTCTCATCAAAAACAAGTGATTGCAAATCTGACATATTTGATGATTATGATCAACATAATGCCTCGTATAGGAACAAGTTACGTTTGAAGTTTAGGCACATACCAATTTCTCTGTTGGATGTATCCACTTAGCTACTTTTCAGCATCTTAAATTGCATTTCCTGTTTCAATAAAATAGATATGATCCATTAGACATCTAGAACAATATTCCGGCAACTTACATGCATAAGGGGGCTTATTAGTTTCTTGAAGCACATCCTCAATATACCTTAAGCTCATGTCTGAAGTTCAACTAGCTTATGTATACAATCTGTCCATACGAAAACATATTCTCTCACATGTATGCTCTAGACAAGGAAGATACATATGTAAAATAGACTGAATATAACACGCAAGAGCATATATACACGATGATTTGTTATATTGTATCAATACATACGAGATGGATCATCAACCCAAGTCTTGAGATTTACACATAGCCTCCATCCATGCACAATTTATAAGAAACTTATTAGTAATGTTATTCTTAATCTAAATTAATCAATATAGTTAACGAAAGTACTGGGACCATTACCTTATTTTTTATGATGCAGAGAATCACATGAAACATATATAACATCACTATATTAAACATAATTATAGCATGTAAATTGGCATCTAGATGTAAGTTACATACAATGATGATTGTATTGTAAGAAAAGGACTCAATCTAAGCCCCATCTAAGTATTTTGTTTATTTGAACTTTTGAAGCTCGAAAGTTTGAAACTATACCGATCCAATCAAACATAAATCGTAATCTATTTGATCCAAATAGAGTTATAGGATGATGAAGACTTAATGTTATATAATGTAAACATTATTAATTAATTAAAAAATATATTTATCGACTGATCTCCTACTGAATGATCATGATTATATAATATAATTAGATAAGTTGTGCTGACATTTTTCAAAATAACACAAATATCAATATCAATTCAATGCAAATGCATAAAGTCAGACATGAAGTGTGAAAAAGGAATAGTAAGACAGATTGTAACGGTGGCCAAGTGACGGTCACTTGCCTTGTTGGACAAAAGAAACGCCACTTACCTCCGGTAACCGAGCATCACTTCCGGCGTTACTTTGGAGTCCGGGATTAAGTGACGAGGCATGTCACGGCTGTTTCTTGTATTTTTCTGTTTTTTTTATTAATTTAAAAATATTATTTTTATCCCCAATTATATTTTGACACATCAACATAATAACACCAAAAAGAAACACCACCACTGTTTCATTCAAAAAAGAAAAACGTCATAGTAATTCAAAAAGTACAAAAAGACAAGTGACACCAAAAGTGACACCGCTCATCGTTACGAATGGTCTAAGTGTTAACCATACTCAACAATAGATCTATCTAGAGTTTAACAAACTGAATCTGTAGAATAAAATAACCATACTCAGTGATAGATCTAGGGTTTAACAAACCCAATTTGTAGAATAAAACAAGAGCAAAAACAAATCAGAGAAACGTCAATAAAAATTACCATTGTCACAGTTGGTTCATATTTGAAAATCAAATTTAAAGACGGTGGAGTTAGCTTGAAAAGCAACAGCACCGATGCAGTTAGCAACAATGGGATGGGTGGAGGGTAGAAAGTGTTGATGTTTTTGTGTGCAGGTAAAACTGATAACATAGGAAGAAAAGGGGCGCCGATTAGATAAGTTACCTCCAATTTTATGTGAATTTTTTTAATAATTTCTTATTACCGCCTGAAATGAAAAGGTTCTTCACGTAGACCGCTTTGTACAATTAGACCGGTTCTATTGCACATCTAGACCGGTTCTATATCATTGATTTTGGCAGAGGGATTATTTAGACCTGTTTCATCCGTAACCGGTCTACCTGTAGAGGTCTAATTATACAAAAATGAGTTGTAGAGTTGTTTTGAAAAAGTGTGTTGTCAAAAGTAGCCAATGAAGTTGAAGCTTCTAAAGGAAGTTTTCTTTGAAAAAATAGTGCTCCGTACGTATGATAATAAGAGGAGTAATAACCTTTACAAATTTAAATTAAAAATCTTTAAATAAAAAAGCATTTACAGTAATAAATTGTTTTCATTCCACACCATCACATCACCAAAATTAAGCTTATAACTAGTCCGGTCCGGCCCGCACGATGCGGCGGGGGCTTTCGGCCGGCGTATTCATATTTAACGAAGTTTTATTTACAGAAGGGAAAACGGTCCATGTGTTATGCGTCGTTGTTGGTGTCGTCGTCTTTAGTGTTTTTAAAAATCTGTTCGATTCAAACGTAGTTAGTTTCTTTTGTTGATAAAATTATTTCGAGCATGACGGTGTTGGCGAAAAAATTTAACTCGCGTCGAGCAGGAAGATACGGGTTGTCGTTGTGTTTAGCGTTTTTTCAAAAGTGTCCGTTTCGAACGTAGTTAGTATCGTTATGTTCATAAAATTATTTCGAGTCTGGGCGTGTTGTCGGAAAAATTTAACTTGCGGCGAGCGGGAAGATACGGGCTTTCGTTGTGTTTAGCGTTTTTTAAAATGTGTCCGTTTCAAACGTAGTTAGTTTCGTTTTGTTCGTAAAAATATTTTGAGTTTAACGGAGTTCTTGGTGAAATTTAACTCGGAGCGAGGAGGAAGATAAAAGATGTCGTTCTATTTAGCGTTTTTTAAAAAGTGTCCGTTTCGAACGAGTTTTTTTCGTTTTGCTCATAAAATTAACGGTGTGCTCGTTAAAATTTAACTCGGAGCGAAGAGGAAGATACGGGCTGTCGAAGTGTTTGGGTGAAGGTTTTATTTTAATTACGAGAATTTACGTTTTAACCCCCTGAAGTTTGGTGTAATTTTTGTAAGTTGGTTATAGTTAAAGGGAAAAAATGAAAATTCCAAGTGTGAAAAGGGATCCAACTGTTGTCGTTTTGGCGTTGAGAAAACGGCCAAAAACTCCAACTTTTTTAGTATGTATAGGATTAATGACACTTCCATGTATGTAACCTGAAAGGTTAGGCAAGCAACCTAAGTGATGTCATCTTTTATCACTAAATTATATATAAGTTAGATATCAGGTACACAATGACAGAATTATGTTAGGGAAACTATTTTTTATAGCTGTCGTGCAATGTACGGACTCTTAATGTCTATGTATGAACTAGAATTTATCAAAGTTTTACTAATGTGTGTTGTTTACAAAAACATATTTTACTAATTCAACCACATAGCACATTTTGACACTTTTCCTATAATATCGTTATTTCATATATAAGTTTAAAAAACCAATAATGTTTGCGGATGAGTCCCCGTGCAACGCACGAGCTCATAAATCTATTTTTTTTTATAGATCCACATAATTTAAGTGTAGTTCCCAAAATACCCTTTGTAATTATTTAAAGTAATATACTCCACATCATTATTTTTTGTTTTTTCTCTTTCATCAAATCACAAAAGCCACATAACTCCTTTTTGACTTCAAAATGAAATGTCAAGCCATACACACAAAGTATCTCCATTGTTTTTGATAAAGGATTCCTTCTTCAAGTCTACAATAAAAAGCCTGATATGAATCAAATTCATTATCCTCTGTGTTTCTTGATCACATCACCCAACACCATTCTCTTTCTAATTCTCTTTCTAATAGCAAACAACTAGAAGACAATGTTCATCAATTATTGGAACGCTTTGTAAAAAAGTGCACAAAAACGTCATTAAGAGTAACTGAAAAACAGGTAAGAGCTGGGAAACATTTTAATTTTCTTTTTATTTTTGATTTGATCGCCTTGGGCCTAATCTAATACCTCTAATACTAGTAACTAGTCAAACACAGTAAAAGATAAATGAAAGAATTTTAATAGTTTACCTCATTCTACAATAATCACCAACGTCCAACTATAATCAAACTTCCTGTCTTGCAAAAGTGGTGTTTTTTTTTATGAAAGTTGAACGGAACAAGTTAAGTTTATTTTTAATCAGGAGGGTGGAGTTTATTACTTAAATGTGTTTAGCTAAAAAATTATACCAAAAGAACTAATCTATCCATCTAATGTAATATTACAATTTGAAAATACATTTAAATTTTTTTTTTTTTTGGAAACTGTAACACCAAGTAGTTGGAACTTTATGGGAACTGTATGTAACCTCTTGTATTCCATGACCCTTCATTTTCCCCTTCTGCATTTTTTTTTATAATCTAAATACACAAGAAACTTGTATATTGGTCACTTACCAGATTTTAACTGCTTCTGGACTATTGTTCGGTTTCTTGAAATCTAAGGGAAACAAAGAATTGGGTAGAAAGTCCATTCAACGTTGTTCAATGGAGTTATTTACCTTTGAGGAGAAACCAGAAAACAGGGTTCATAACTTGGTTAATGAGGTGTTTTCATGGTCTCTCAGTGACGTGCTTAATCGAAATTTGTACAATGAAAAGGTGTGCAAATGCTTTCTCATGTACTCACTTGTTACTATATTCAGAACATAATTTAATTTACTTGTTTGTTTAAATATATAGTATCAATACATATTGTACTCTTTATACTGTTTATGTTTGTAAGTACGTATAAACGGTTCCAACCTAAATAAATACTTACATGGTTTCGTGTCGGAAATCGTTAGTTTGCTCATTTACCTGTATATACTTGTTTTGTACATCGTTGCCACTATTGAAAAACTACCAAAATTTGAGCAGGTATCCGAGATACCAATGACATTTTCATCGGTAACAGAGTATAAAACATCATTTGTTTATCCTCTTTTCGAAGAGACACATGAGGACTTGCGCTCAAAAATACTAGGAGTCAAGCGTTGTCCTACTGCGGGGATTGTTCAAGTACGTAAGTCTCCAGGGTTGCCTCCGAAAGTTCTACATTACACGATCAAACTTCGTATACATCAGGGTTCATATGAACCTCAATGTGGAGATCTCATTGCTTTAACGGATGTAAAACCAAAGTTTGTTGATGATCTCGAGAGGCCAAATAAGTCTTACGTCATTGCTATAGTGCAAGGCGCGAAGACCGAGAGTTCCATTTATTTTGTATTGTCATCGAAACCACTTAATGAACAAGGAGTTGGAGTTATTCAGAATGATGTATTAAGCAATACCGCGCATACGGATTTAAAACACTTTGTTGTTTATCTTACAAACGTGACGACAAACATTCGAATATCGCAAGCTCTTTACCCGGAGAGGGAAGGTGACCAAAAAAGGATGCTTGAAAAGTTGATACAGATTGATTCTTTTGTAAGAATGTCGTGATGCATTATTACTTTTTAGAATGACAGCTATCACATTGTATAATACACACAGCGGAACTTGAACCCGGATATAGATGAGCCGGATGTAAAAATTTAATAAAATTTTCATTGTCAACATTGGTAAACACAAAAAAAAAAAAAAAACCTTATTTTTTAGTAAATTTTTTTTTGTGTAAAATTTTTTTTCCCTTTAAATCCTGGTGGGGCGGATACCCATTTGGGTATAACTATGTTCCGCCACTGATAATACATTAAAATGTTTTAACTACAACATAATCCTTTATTAATGGATTTTGCTAATGACAGCCTCAGAGCTGCCGTTAACATGTATTAGATCATTATACTTAGCGGTCACTATTCTTTTTAAATGACAGTTATCATATTATACAATACATTAAAGCGAGTTATCTAAGGCTGTCGTTAGCACAATCCGTTATTATATTCACCTACGATTTGTTTTTGATTATAGGATGAAGAAAGTTGTGTTGAATGCTCTATTGATAAAACTAGGGAATGGAGTTATTCGAATATAGAGGAAGCAATTAAAACTTTTAAGCTTGATAGTTCACAAGAAGCTGCTGTTTTAAGCGGCATTGATTCAAGATACTGTTCTCATCGGAATACGATAAAGCTAATATGGGGCCCACCAGGGACAGGAAAGACTAAAACTATTAGTTCGTTATTATATATGTTACTGAAGATGAATTGCAGAACTCTCACTTGTGCTCCTACAAATATTGCAGTTTTAGGAGTTACCAAAAGGGTAATGAGCTTAATGAGGGATAATATGTTACATGATACTTATGGTTTAGGAGATATACTTCTGTTTGGAAATGAAGAGAGAATGAAGATAAAAGATCAACATGATCTTTTGAACATATTCTTGAATCAACGTGTTAAGATTCTCGCTGGTAGTTTAGCTCCGCGTTCGGGGTGGCAAGCTAGAAGTGAGTCTTTGATTCGTTTCTTTAAGGATCCCGAGATTCAATATCAGTCGTACGTAACGGAAAAACAGAAATTTATTGAAGCACTGAAAAAGGAAAAATCAGACGAAAAGAGTGTTAAAGAAAATATCTCGACTTTTGAGCAATTTGTATTGGATCGTATTCGCTTAAATGGACATCGTCTTATATCTATTGTAAAAAATTTGTACACACATATTCCAACATCTTTCATTTCCGAAGAGATCGCGAAAGAAATGATTAGACTCATCAAATATCTTAAACTTTTTGAAGAATTACTTGTGCAAACCGTTGCTGATAATGTAGTTTTGAAAGAAGCTAAGGGTAAATATGACAGTTTCAATGCTGTTAGAACATCGATTCTTCAAATATTTGAAAATCTTCAAAATACACTTTGTATTCCCGAGTTCAAGGAAAATTATGAAATTAAGGCTTTTTGTATGACGAATGCTTGTTTAGTATTCTGTACAGCATCAAGCTCCATCAACTTGCATACGAGCAACACTAAACCGTTGGAATTTCTTGTGATCGATGAAGCTGCTCAGCTTAAAGAATGTGAATCTTTGATACCTTTTAGTCTCGAAGGTCTTCGACATGCTATTCTTGTAGGTGATGAAAGACAACTTCCAGCCATGGTTCAAAGCAAAGTATTAAACTTTTATATACTTACTATATTTAAATACTCGATATATTTTTAGCTATCTATAGCCACAGGTTGTCGTTAACTTTCATAAAAATATTGTACAATTCAATAACTGCCACTATAAAGTCAATATGTAACGTGTCATGTACTATTCATTTTTATGCACGTTAATGACTGTATGTTGTCTGTGGATGTCGTTAGAAAAATCCTTGAATATAATCTTTTCTATATAAACATTTGTGTGATTTCGTCACTTAATTATTTATGAATTTGTTTTGTGGTTTTAGACTAGTGCAGAGGCTGAATTTGGTAGGAGCTTATTTGAGAGGTTTGTATTACTAGGACATAAGAAGCATCTTCTTAATGTCCAATATAGGATGCATCCATCCATAAGCCGGTTCCCAAACAAGGAATTTTATAACAACCAAATCTTGGATGGTATGAATGTCAAGAACAACGCTTATGAAAAGCGTTTTCTTCAAGAAAATGTGTACGGATCGTACTCTTTCATTAATGTAACATCTGCCAAGGAAGATTTTGATAGGAATCAGAGCTTGAAAAATCTCACTGAAGTGGCCGTTGCTACTGAAATAATCGCTAGTCTCTTTAAAGGTATAGTGCTTGTCTATTGTTTCTATTTATTTATCTCCTTTTATATATATTTATTAAATATAAATTAATCATAATTTTATATTGTGATATATTTACAGAAGCCGTTGCAAGCAAACGAAAGGTAAGTGTTGGTTGCATATCACCCTACAAAGCACAGGTAACTGCAATACAGGAAAAGATTGGCGATAAGTACTCGAGTTACGAAAATTACTTCTCTGTAAACGTGCGTTCGGTTGATGGATTTCAAGGGAGTGAGGAAGATGTAATAATTATATCCACTGTAAGATGTAATGTGAAAGGGTCGATTGGTTTTCTTTCAAATCATCAGAGAACAAATGTGGCCTTAACTCGAGCAAGGTAACGACAAGCATACTTTTATAGTATTTTTTTACTCCCGTTTTTTTCTTGGTCATGTTTTTCAGTTGATTATTATACAGATTTTGCTTGTGGATTTTGGGGAATGGGTCGACTTTGTTAAAAAGCGGATCTATTTGGAAGCAATTAGTTCTTGATGCCAAGGATCGTGGCTGTTTCCACGATGCAAATGAAGACAAGAACTTGGCTGAAGCTACCATGGCTGCTTTGGTTGAATTTTGCCAACTTGATAGCTTATTCAGTAATGATTCTGTACTTTTTAGTGAAGCCAAATGGAAGGTATTTTGCATTTTTAGGCCTCAAGTTTTGCTCATCTCTTGAATTACACTCACTCTCTCTCAAAAAGAATGTCACATAGTAATTTCTGTTGGATTTAAGATAGGTTCGATAAATGTTAGTTTTGGGTAATTCAATTTATAATAAATAAATGACAGAGTAATAATTGAGGGAATATTTGAGATTTTTCTGATATTTACTAGTTATTTGTTGCTACTGAACAATTATTTTGGGATGGAAGGAGTAATATGTAGCACAAATAAAGAAAACGTTTATTTGGTTTATATGATAGGTGAAATTTAGTGACACCTTCATGGAGAGCATTGCAAGATACACCGAGATTGAAATTCGTAAAGAAGTGGTTAGTCTTGTGGGTAAGCTTTCACGTGGCTGGCGAAAAGATGATGACGATAAAGTGCAACTAGAAGGAACATGTATGTACCTAGATGAGTACAATGTTACGCAAAACTTGCGATTGATTTGGACCGTTGATGTTGTTGCAGAAGATTCACTTTGCATCCAGGTGCTAAAGATGTGGGATATTTTGCTTCCCAATAAGGTTCAAGAACTTGCAAAGATATTAACTGACAAGGTGTATGGTAATTATACCGTAAATATGATAAATCGCTGCAAGGAAAAACAAGTTGATGGGTACATTTGATTTTCAATACTTTTTATTAATTATGTTTTATTATCCAAAGTTATGAATTATCTGAAATTGTAAACAGGAATGTGACACTCCCAGTTTCTTGGCCCTTGAATTCGGACACTGATGACAGTTGGATATTGGCTAAGCAATTTGCTGCATTGAGCTTGAAGAACGAGCGTGCATCATCATCAAGATCTTCAAGTGGGCGGTGAGTTGTGGTGTATACTTATGAATCATGATGATGAGTTATTAATAAATTTATTGTATGTTGCGAAAGTAAATATATTGTGCTTGTTTTGTTAGGAGGTTTGGTAATAGGAATTCCAACAGGTATGGTGATTCAAGATCTCGTGGAAGAGGAAGTAGGTGGTGAAGAAACCTATTGAAGAACTCTAGCGTTATGTATCTTAATTAAGAATATGAATTATGTTTGTTGTTTTGTTATGCACCATTATGAAACACAAGGATTAAAAGACTGTAACGTTGCAGATCATACTGTTTACTACATTCCGGCTCTTTTAGACGTGTGGAAAAATCCTTTTAGACGTGTTTAATAACACGTCTACATGTGACAGCTCCAATTGAGGGTACTCATATAGTGCTGTTCAAGGAACCGCTCTAAAAACTAATAATTAGACGTGTTGTCAAATCGTTAGAATAGGCTGTTCCGTTATGTCTTCCGTTATCTTCAATTAGACGTGTTCCGTTAGTTTCAATTAGACGTGTTCCGTTAGTTGCAATTAAACGTGTTCCTGTATATTCCGTTAGTCGGTATTAGACGTGTTCATCTAGATGCAATTAGACGTGTTCATCTTGTTGCAATTAGACGTGTTCATGTAGTTGCAATCAGACGTGTTCATCTATTTGCAATTAGATGTGTTCCGGGATATTTTTATAAACCCGACAAAAATTTTAAAATATTTAAAATTTTAAATTTTTGAAAATTTAAAAATTAAATATTTCAAATTGCCGCCAAATATAACAGACTTCTGCAAGTAGACGTGTTGTATTATAACAGAAATTTAAAAAGCAATTAAACGTGTTGAATTGGTTGTGCTAATGGACGTGTTGAATTGCATAACTGGTAAATGCTGGTAAATGTAATAGATCAACAAGAATAAAACAATAATTAATTTTATTAATAAAGAAAACACAAATATACATATAAATTATCTTCATAACATTTACAAATGAAAAAAGTCATAAATCAAAATTTTCTAGTTATTACAAATGAAAAAAGCTGCCTACAATTTATTTTTATATACTCCATTTCAAAGCAAAGCATCCTCCAAAGCATCCTCTAGCTCAAAAAATCCACATGCTCTTCAAAAAATCCCTTGATTTGGTTTACCTGTTTTGAAAGAAAAGTAATTTGAACATGCATGAATATATGGACTTTAACAATAATACCAAATCTCCAAAACAGTTGACACGCAATATCATATCACATAAAGGTTACACATACCAGACATCAAAAAGGAGACCACAAATGCCATTTTTCCATAATATTGTCGAGATCGATTGTAGATAAATAACGTTCGTCCCATGAAAGCTGTAAATTTTAAATAGGTATATAAATATAGGTATATACATATACATATAAAATATAAGCTTTTTGTAACATATACCTAAAGATAAAATTTAATAATTCATAACTGAAAATACTTACTTCGTCAATATTAATAACTTCCTTTTTCATACGACTGCTTACGATCGAATGCATCCAAGTGAGCACATAATATCCACACTGTGACGACCCGGAAATTTCTGACCAAATTTAGACTTAATCTTTATATGTTTTCGACACGATAAGCAAAGTCTGTAATATTGATTCTCAAAATTTTTGAACTAATATTATATATTCAGTTAACCTTTGACTATTGACCAACGATTCACGAACATCTATTGTAGATATATATATATATATATATATATATATATATATATATATATATATATATATATATATATATATATATATATATATATATATATATATATATATATATACAATAAGTTGAAATATTAATTATTAAAATTAATTATAAATAACTTGCAATGTGTATTTAAAAACTGATTTATGTATATTAAATAAAGATATATACATATATATAATTTCAAGTTATTTAGTAAACGATAGTAACATTCGTTTATTGATTCGATTGATATTTAGATAAGTTAACTAAAACGTTTAAGATGAACAAGTAAAACACTAATTTGCTACAGTATTTTCGAATTGCTACAGTACCCGAAAAGCTACAGTTTTTTCGAAAACCACTATTTGCTACAGTAAAAATCATTTTACTACAGTAAAACACTATTTCAAAATGAAAAAATGTATGTATATTTTACAAATGTTATAAAATATAATATTAACTTGGTCATAAAACTTTTTGATTTAAAACAATATTATTAAATATACTTTGATAAATAACGAGAAAATGATTTAAAGAAGCAAATGACCAAAACACTCGAAAGTTCAAGATACACTTTAAGTAATATTTTAAGACTATATTTTGACAAAGGTACGAATCACGAAACGTAAAGTACAAGTTTTCTAAGCGTACAAAAGGACGTTCGAAAAACCGGAATCGGGACATAAGTCGAACGTAAACGTACAAGACATCGGAACCAAAATTACAAGTTAACTAGGCACGAGAATATAATATAATATATAATTAATTAATATATATTATATATTTATTTAATTATGTCGACAAGCAGAACAACAAAATAATGTGAGCTGTAAGAGGAGGCCATGCGATCGCATGGCCAAAGGCCTTCAAACCCATGAGATCGCATGGGATGGCTGGACAGGCAAGGTCTATAAATATCGAACGATTTCAGTTGCACACACACACACATCTCATCGGAACCAAAATTTCAAGTTAACTAGGCACGAGAATATAATATAATATATAATTAATTAATATAAATTATATATTTATTTAATTATGTTGACAAGCAAAACAACAAAATAATGTGAGCTGTAAGGGGAGGCCATTCGATCGCATGGCCAAAGGCCTTCAAACCCATGCGATCGCATGGGATGGCTGGACAGGCAAGGTCTATAAATATCGAACGATTTCAGTTGCACACACACACATCTCATCTATCTATCTCCCTCTGTATACATATATATATTTATATTATTATTATTATTATTATTATTATTATTATTATTATTATTATTATTATTATTATTATTATTATTATAATTAAAATTAAAATTAAAATTATTATTAATCTTATAGTTAGGAATATTATTATTATTAGTATTATACATAAAATACTATGACGAAGTTCTGCTCAAATGATTTCAAATCGAGTTTTCAAATAAGTCAAAGCTAAGGAAATTATGGGTTATAGCTATGGAGGTTATGGGTAATGTTCATGGGTATGGTTCGCAAGTCAAACTTAGTGTTTATCATCTCCGTTGCGTCTATGTACTTTCCTACAATATTGAATCACAATATTGATATGTGAGCATGCATATCTTATCTTTTATATATTAATAGTGTATCCATGTCTAGTGCTCGAGTATATATGTTTATGCACACTTGTATGCTTTAATTTTGTCGTTAGATAGTTTATGATGAATCACGAATTTGATACATATGTTATTGATATAAGGTATATGATATGCATGTCATTGGAAAGCTGTCGAAAAATTAATAACTTTTCATTTAGAAATCGTGTGTTTTCGAGGAACGGGTTAAAAGTTATGGTCAATTGAATTATGATTAACATTAATTGGAATTGCTTTTCAATCTGCAATTGATATTTAAACAACTTTTTTATAAGATTGATAAATTGGATTTTCAAATATTATTAATCGAGTAAATGAATTTCTATATAAGGCACGTCTCGTCTTGTTGAACAATTGTCAAAGTTGACTGTCTTATCATGTTTTAAAGATTTATAAACACTATAATCTAATTTTACAAGTATTGGAAATTATGTGAAATAATAAAATATTTCCGATTGCCATGATAATTCAAATATAATATAGCTCCTGAAATAAATAATATTTTGAGTTTGATAAACTATAAATTCGTTCAATTATCAAGACTTATACTATGTTAATAAACATGCATAGATTTAAAGATCATATTGGGTCAGGTTGACTTTTGAGATGACTTTTGTTAACTTTTGCATGTCGGTCTCGAGCATTAGGATTGTGATACACTATGACCTGACCTAGCTTTTTAGACAGGTATTGACCAACATATGTTCTCTAGGTTGAGATCTACGGTTATTTTGCATTCCGAGTTTCGGTCACATTTCGGTGAATGACCTTATGTGCTGCTAAGGTGAGTTTTCATAGCTCCCTTTTTAATTGCTTTTGCAATCTATATTTTTGGGCAAAGAATACATGCACTTTATTTTAAACGCAATGGACACAAGTACATACTAAATTCAACACTGAGTTTGAACCAAAAATCCCTTAGCATTTGTAACTAGTAACTGCCAGTTATAAGAACTGGTGGGCGCGAGTAGTTGTATATGGATCCATAGGGCTTGACATCCCCGTCTATTCCAGGTATAGAAACCCTAGCCTGAACTATAAAACAGACGTATGCTATTTGAGTTTAGTACACGCTGGTTTGCGTGTATTGTACATGTTGGTTGCATGTATATTAAAACAGGGGTACTTATTATAACGTTAAAGTTTAGTTAACAGGGTGCTCAATTTCGTAGAATCTTTTGATAAACGTTTCGGATGAAACAACTGAAATCTTGTGGTCCACCTTTATATACAGAAAATATGTGCAACATTAAACCTATGAACTCACCAACCTTTGTGTTGATACTTTAAAGCATGTTTATTCTCAGGTTCCTAGAAGTCTTCCGCTGTTTGCTTATATGATATACAAGCTATGTGCATGGAGTCATACATGCGTTATTCGAGAAAACTTTGCATTCACAAAATCATCACCATGTATCTTATTTGACTGCATTGTCAACGGATGAATTATTGTAAACTATTATTTACAGTGATTGTCTATATGTAGAAATCATCAGATATCGAAAACCTTGGAATTAGATATTCATTTATGGTGTGCCTTTTCAAAAGAATGCAATGTTTACAAAACGTATTATGTAGAGGTCAAAACCTCACTATGAAATCAATGAATGATGTATTCGTCCAAATGGATTTGGACGGGTCATCACAGTTGGCATCAGAGCTTGAGGTCATAGGGAACTAGAATTTGCATTAGTGTGTTTAACTGGTAATTGTTAGAATGCATTAGTGAGTCCGGACTATGACCGTATCTGTTTTTACCAAGTTTTGCTTATCATTTCTTGTCAGAAATTACATACTTATCATTTTTAGACTAGACACGTCTTACTGCAATTATTGCATAAATGGAAGTATAGACAAATCATATCTCATCATATTTATATCAATAGACTTTGTCTGACGCTTTTCCTAAATTTCCTCTGTAAATTACGAAATCTTTTTGCTATATATACGCATTCAAGGAGACGAAGATATCATTCAGTATTCAACACCCATCTTATATCGAAAACCCTTTATCCGTTCATATAATATGGATTTCTCACTTAATTCCTCGAACTCCTCGAGCTCCAATGGCAGCGTAACCAGAATGAACCAACCAATTAGTCATCATCTATTCTGGATGAATTGGGGATGGTTTCGTAGCTTACTTAATCATTGGAGACAAGAAGAAGGTGATCCCTTCCATCCACCACATTCCCCTCTTGGGGAAGAACCTGAAGCACTTACCGGCGAACCTGTTCGTAATACCATTTCTCTCTCATTTCCGGAGTATCTCTTCATGATTATATACTATCTCAAATTCTAGATCTTATTCATCCGCTCGTCCGAACCGACAATCACCCCGGTGTAATAGAAGAAGTTAACGAGCTTCGCGCTCGAGTAGTGGCTTTGGAGAATATGGTACAAAGGTTACAAGCACCAGCAGCATCACCGGCATCAACAGTACCACCATCATCAACACCAACAGTACCATTACCACCATCAACAACATCCACATCCCATGATTCAACATCACAAGATGTTCCACGAGCATCAACGTCATACACACCATAGATACCAAGGAGTACCAACAACAATAACCGATGAAGTATTGATTCATAACTTCATTGGAGAAATATTCTACGGCGATTATGTAATATCTAAAGTTTTAGAGATTATATATTCTAGTCCTAATCTAAAACCGGATGAGATTAATATTATGTTAACTCATTAAATCCATGATTACATCTAAAGAAAATATATATGTAGGTATATTTTCATAAAGATTGTAATTAAAAATTCTTTTGTACAAACTGTTGATGGTGAGAATATTTTAACGGGTAGGTAATACCCGAGAGATATATAAATTCACAATTAATATGTTACATTCTTCGATCCTGATTCAACAAATCATCAACTATACTCACTACTTTCACAACGAGATATATTCTTTCATAGAAATCAAAACAACCATACTCATTCAAATTCAATTACATATTCTAATTTTAACATATCAGAATCCAAGTCGAGATATAACCGATATCATCACTCTTAGATTCCTATATCTTTCAAAGCTATACTTTGACTTCAAAACTGTGCTAGAACATCACTCCTATTCATAAAACCCAGAAAAATATTTGTATCATTCAAAATTCTAGTACATCATATATCTTGACAATTACAATCTTCATTCAAATCCTTCGAACTCTTGAAAACACCTCGGATTGATAACCGACGATTCGGTTATGATAACTTTGAATACTGATGAAGCAGCAAAACTGTAAATGGTCTTAATGGCCAAAAATTTGATAATAAAGAGTGGTGTGTTGAAAAAGCTCAGATTTGGAATTGAAAAATGGATTAAGCAAACTATGAAGGAGACTATTGACAATTCACAAAGACTAAACTACCTTCAAAGAATCCAAATGATTCAGTATCTGCTGAAGTCATTAACGAATACCTTGCTTCTGACTCTAAATCTTTACGGACAAATCTTCTTTATTGTCTTTTGATATTAGAAATTCTAAGATATCATCATATCTTTCATTATAAATATCCTCGATATTTCTGAAGATATTTTCATAACTATTCTTATCTAAAATCATTTATCTCCTCGCATTATCTGCATTACATCATAAAGGAAACTGTTTAGTTTCTATATTCTGTAAATCTTCGAGTTTAAATTATGAATATTTTTGAAGCAGTGTTGGGAACTGAAGCATGAGTTAGTATAATATAATGACACTTGATCAACGTGATTATATTACAGTAAGTCATGCTGAGTTTCTAATGGAATGTGATGATTCACAGACCATAACGTCATCATGTGCCATGTTACACGATTCTTACATTCTATCTAATATATAAACATATCAAGAACATAATTTCTTGATAGTTCTATCTTTTCTCTTGAATTCTGGTAATTTAACCAATCAAGATCATACTATTACAATCTCTCTCTTAGAACATTAGTCATGTTCATTCGAAACTCCATACCTACGAATTCTGAACTATTACTTGCGAAGAGAAAACAAAAGCATGAAGCTCTGAAATAGAAATGGGAGTATAAATCGTAGAAAATAGGAGAGAGTATTAACTGTGGATGTCAATGATTATAGAAAGACAGAAGCAGAAACATCGAAATATAAGGGAAGATATAAAACACAACAACAACCCAGAAATTTACAAACCGTATATATCGATGCATATAGCAATATAAAGACAGGAGAGAACTAAAAAACACTATAAAACCAAGAGTATAGTAGAAGTAAATAGATTCTTCAGGCGGGAGATAAAAAAGAAGAATGACAGATATGAAAGTTAGGAGTATATCAAGAAGCAGAACTGGATGGAGCATATTGACGAATGCTTTAAAATATGAATTGAGGGAGAAAGAATATAAGGTATGAGCTGTGGAAAATAAGGAAATGAAGAGGGTAGATTTATAGTGAAATATCCGACAGAGCAATCAAAACAGATTATCGCATTTAACCAAAGAAGATCATATCTCCTTAACAACTGAAGAATCAAATCTTATTACGAAGATTTTCCTCTAAATCCCTTGAAATCCGAAAATCCACCGTGACTACGTCCAAAGTTAAATCTCTATCTCAACCTTTTGTGACAGCTTCACTCGTACGCTTCACATACTCGAATCGTTTTATGTATATTAGTCAATAATGATAAAACTCTATTTATCCACTCATATTCATCATAAAAACATTTTTATTGTTAGCCATGACGACCTCACTCAAATTTCGGGACGAAATTTATTTAACGGGTAGGTACTGTGACGACCCGAAAATTTCTGACCAAATTTAAACTTAATCTTTATATGTTTCCGACACGATAAGCAAAGTCAGTAATATTGATTCTCAAAATTTTTGAACTAATGTTATATATTCAATTAACCTTTGACTATTGACCAACGATTCACGAATATCTATTTGTAAATAGGTATATATATAAATATATATATATATACAATAAGTTGGAATATTAATTATTAAAATTAATTATAAATAACTTGCAATGTGTATTTAAAAACTGATTTAAGTATATTAAATAAAGATATATACATATATATAATTTCAAGTTATTTAGTAAACGATAGTAACATTCATTTATTGATTCGATTGATATTTAGATAAGTTAACTAAAACGTTTAAGATGAACAAGTAAAACACTAATTTGCTACAGTATTTTCGAATTACTACAGTACCCGAAATGCTACAGTGTTTTCGAAAACCACTATTTGCTACAGTAAAAATCATTTTACTACAGTAAAACACTAATTCAAAATGAAAATATATGTATATTTTACAAATGTTATAAAATATAATATTAACTTGGTCATAAAATGTTTTGATTTAAAATAATATTATTAAATATACTTTGATAAATAACGAGAAAATGATTTAAAGAAGCAAATGACCAAAACACTCGAAAGTTCAAGATACACTTTGAGTAATATAGTTTATTGATAATTTAAGACAATATTTTGACAAAGGTACGAATCAAGAAACGTAAAGTACAAGTTTTCTAAGCGTACGAAAGGACGTTCGAAAAATTGGAACCGGGACATAAGTCGAACGTAAACGTACAAGACATCGGAACCAAAATTACAAGTTAACTAGGCACGATAATATAATGTAGAGACCCGTCCTAATCCATCCGGACGAAGTCCATATCGATTATAAACGATTCGCAATAGTTGATTACATCGCGAGGTACTTGACCTCTATATGATACATTTTACAAACATTGCATTCATTTTTGAAAAGTCAATCTTTCATTACATCAAAAGTTGACGGCATGCATACCATTTCATAATATATCTAACTATAATTGACTTAATAATAATCTTGATGAACTCAACGATTCGAATGCAATGTCCTTGGAAATAAGTCATGAATGACTCCAAGTAATATCTCTAAGATGAGCAAATGCACATCGGAAGATTTCTTTCATACCTGAGAATAAACATGCTTTAAAGTGTCAACCAAAAGGTTGGTGAGTTCATTAGTTTAACATAAATATTCATTTTTATCATTTTTAATAGACCACAAGAATTTCATTTCCAGTTCTCATAAATATACGTCCCATGCATAGAGAAAAAAATATCATTCATATGGTGAACACCTGGTAACTGACATTAACAAGATGCATATAAGAATATCCCCTATCATTCCGGGAAATCCTTCGGACATGATAAAAACAACATCGAAGTACTAAAGCATCCGGTACTTTGGATGGGGTTCGTTAGGCCAAATATATCTATCTTTAGGATTCGCGTCAATTAGTAGATCGGTTTACTAATTCTTAGGTTACCAAGCAAAAGGGGCATATTCGGCTTCGATCATTCAACCATATAATGTAGTTTTAATTACTTGTGTCTATTTCGTAAAACATTTATAAAAGCACATGTATTCTCAGTCCCAAAAATATATATTGCAAAAGCATTTAAAAAGGTAGTAATGAAACTCACAATACTGTATTTTGTAGTAAAAATACATATGACGTCATTGAACAAGTGTAGGGTTGGCCTCGGATTCACGAACCTATATCATTTATATATATATATATATATATATATATATATATATATATATATATATATATATATATATATATATATATATATATATATATATATATATATATATATATATATATATATATATATATATTAAAACATATGTTCGTACTTGAAAAGTTTATATATATTATTATTACTAATATACTTGTTATGTTACTTAGATAAATTTAATTATTTATATATACTGACATTTATCATTCATTATAAAATTTTATTTTTAGGTTTATATATATATATATATATATATATATATATATATATATATATATATATATATATATATATATGATAAGATTTATATTTTAATATCTTTTATATACAGATTAATTAATATCATTTTAATAATAAGAATATAGTGATATGTAATATTAATATTATTGTAATGTATTTTTATATATAAATATTTAATTGTAATTATACTGATAATGATAAAAATGATAATAATAATCATGGTAATAGTAATAGTAATAATGATAATAATACATGTGTTAATAATAATCAGTTTTATCGTGAGGTTCATGTTAAATTTTCTAATTTCTTAACTACGGTTCTTATACTTTAATTTCATGATCATTTTCATAATTTTTACCATTTTAACTTTTATTAAAATTTTATACTATAAATGTTATTAGTATGTTCCAAATCATGTTAATAATAATACTATTAGTAATAATATTAGTAATGATAATACTAAAATTCTTAAACAATAATACTAGTAACACAAATGAAAATGATAATTTTTGATAATAGTAATTCGAATAATGTTATTAGTAATGATAGTAATATTATTAACAACGATATAATAATAATGATTTTAGTATTAACTCTTATGTTCATACCTAAATTTAACAATATAACTAATGCTTAATTTTGATACTAGACTTTATAATAATAACAATTTTACTTATTTCAGTGATAATAATATTCATTTATTAACATATTCGTAATCTTAATCGTAATAATTTATAATAACAATAGTGATACAATAATAATAATAATACAAATAATAATATTAGTGTAAATACTAATAATATTAATAAATGATATTAATTAGTAATATGTTAATACTAGTAAATAAAGCTACTAACATAACAATAATAATACTAGCAATAGATCTAATAGTAATAATAATGATAAGAAATTACAACCTTTGAAGAAAGCTAAAAAGAAACGCCCCTGCCAGGTCTCGAACCCAAGACCTCTCGTTCCTCATCACCACTCCCTAACCATTCTACCAAGCTCACATTTCTGTTATATCTCTCACCCTATATCTTTTTAACCCGTTAACTGTGTTCCCCATCTCCTTAATTAACCCAAATCGAACAAAGCCTAAATTCCACCACATAATCGATCGCAAATCTATTTTAGGTTCATTACAAATTAGAAAATACCAATATGCAGTGATTGTTTTATTTAGAAAATGAGAAAAAAAATAAACAAATAAAATGGGGTACTGTTCGTCGCATAATAAAGGATGAACACAAATTCAATTTTTAAAATTTAGATCGTTTTAGGTTATGATCTCTACACGAAAAAGATTATAAATCACTCATGAAAACTTTTGAAATCATTAATTGGACTTGAATCACAACATAGAACTCGAATTTGATCAAAGAACTTTGTTTGACTTTTTATTTTTAAAACTTTGACTCGAAAATTCTCATTCAATACCATGAATTGGAACCTCAAATTTTGCAGATAGTGTAAGTGAACGATTCCTAACAACTTGGCATTATTAATTTTTGAAGTTTGAATCGAATTCATGATATGGCTAAAAAGTGGAAGAACAGAGGACTTTGTTTTTGATTTTGAAATTTCTGTTTTAAAATCAGTTAGATAAATATTGGAGTGATTTTATTTGATGATGGTACTAAGGAAAATGACTGAATTCATCCGTAATATTCAGTTTTCGATTGTTTTATAGTCAACATTAAATTGACAGGTTCCATCGAGCAGGTAAAAAAAAATAGAATTAGCCAATGACTTAAATCGAATTCGTACACTTTAATTGATTTTTGAAAGCTAACCAAATCAGACAGAAACAAAGTTTAGAGAAATGCGATTGAGATGGTTTTCTTGTTTCCTGATGGAGATAGCTCGACACAAGTTCACAGGCGAAACAGAATAAAGAAAATTGATATCTGATTGAAAAATGGGGAGGATTCAAATTGGAGTGATGAAGAAGAATTTCTATACAAACCTCCCATTCCAAAAATGAAGAAAAAGAAGTTCAAATAGAAGTGAAAGAACCAAGAAAAGAACACCCGAAAAAGGTTAACAAACCAACTCGACTTACTAAAGTAGGAGACCCGGGTGAATTTATCATTTCTTGCTTGCTTAATGATGGTGCTATATATAATGGACTCGCAGATTTAGGAGCAAGTGCAAATATTATGCCTCTTTCCTTATACAAAAGATTAGGTATGGGCAAATTAAAACCAACCAAAATAGGTGTTCAATCATTTGGCCTAACCATGAAACACCCGGTTAGAATAGCAAATAATTTACTTGTTAACGTGGGAAGTTTGACCTTTGTTGCAAACTTCATAGTTATTAATATGGAGGAAAACCTTGATATTCCTCTAATTTTAGGTCGCCCATTTTTAGCAACCACCGAAGCATTCATTGATGTAAGAGAAGGTAGAATGACACTTAGGGATGGTGATAAATCGGTCACCTTTGTGAACCGAAAGTTTAGATCTCCACCAACCAAAACTGTTAAACCAATAAAAATGCATAAGTGTGGGGAAGATGAAGAAACACTTAATGATGATCCGATAACAAAGAACCCCGTTGATGATACGAAATTAGATGAACCCGTTTTTAATAGTTCAAGGAAGAAACTTTATAAACGGATTCACGATGCTAGGATTAAGGGAAACTTTAAGTTATGTAACCGATTAGTATCCAATTTATCGCCAAAAGAAAAGGCAATGTTAGTTGAATTTGTGAAAGTTACAGAGGAAATCAACAATTGGCTTGAAGTAAAAGTCAAAGATATACAAGTTGTTGATAGTCCAATTGAAAACGAAGTTAATCACAATTTCGACACCAAATCTTACTAAGTGTGGGGAGAATCGAATCTATTTAGGGTTATTTATATTTTTGTTAGAGTTAGATATTTTGTTTTCGTGTAGTTTCCGAAAATGGAATCCGTATGGTCTTTCCCTAGCAGACCCTAAAGAACTAGTCTTCTCTCCCCATTCTGAATTTTTATTTTTTTTAGGTTTTACGAGATGAAGAATTCCTTTGATATGAACCATGGTCTAATGCTACATGCTATGATTACTAAACGTAATAATGACACACTTCCGAGTGAACTGGTATCATTCATAAGAGAAAAAATGGACGGAGTAAGAAAAGAACTCAGGAAAGATCATCATAAAATACATTTTGGAAAAAGAAAATCAAAATTCGCAACAAAAAGAAGAGTACGACACCTTGAAAGATGTTATAAATGCGGAAAATGGTCACACGAAGGCAAATGTTCAAATAATCAAACATATTCAAATACCGAATTTGTTACTCTATGCAGAAAAGGACCGTTCATATGTTTAGAAGAAAAGATATTGAAGAATCGAGGTTACGCTTACGTAGCTATGGAGAATCAAATCACACGACTCTCCTATGAGTTGGCTAAAGCAGGTCTCTGAGAATTCTTTCTCACAGGTAAGTATGTACAGTTTTTATTTTTATTTTTATTGCTTTTAACCTTTTGATAATAAACGCTGAATCATTCGCTATAAAGTATTAAATTGGTATTCAATAAAATTAGGTATGCGTAACTGAAATTATTGATATCATACAAAAATTTATTACATCACTGCGAAATTTACCGTTTATTCTTAAGGTATAAATATCTTTAATCAATCAACTCAAAATATTTCAAAAATTCATCAGGAGTAAAACTAGGTAATATAGCCGAAATTACTTTACCGAAAAGAGGGGTGTATATTTTTGACAATATTTGATTGATTAAAGTGGGATAAAAGACCAAAAAGATTTTTAATTTTTAATTTTACTATGTTTTTAAAATTAATATATAAATATTAAATTAATATTGTAAACTTTTTAAAATCAATATATTTAACTTTGTAAATATTTGAAAAATTAATATTTTTAATATAAGTTTGTATGTATAAAAACATAATATAAATTTGGTGTGAATTTTTAATTTTAATAATATGAATTTTTAATTTTATGCATTTTAAATTTAAGTTTGTTGTGAATTTAAAAACAAAAAAAAATTTACTTTATTTCATTAAGTTAAAAATATAATTTTTAAAATTCGTCGTGAGTTGAAAACTAGGTCGTTGAACTTAAATTGCTTTACCCAAGGGAGGGACGAGAACTTTTATTATCATTATTTTTAATCTTATTTGTAACGACCCGGATTTTTCCGATCGTTTTATACATATGAGATTAATATTTACATAAATTAAACATTACCAACATGATAAGCAATCCAAATTGTTGAGTCTTGTGTTTTTGAAAAGAGTTTTACACAACGTTTGACCGTCCAATTTGACCGATGATATCACGAACTATATAACATACGATAATTATACGACTGTGTACATATACGTATTTATACATATTTAACATGACCTAAGGATGGTTTAACATATCATTGTGTACTAGTAACAATGAGTTATAAGTATACTTTGAGACTACTAACTAAAGTTTTCAAAACGGTAACTATACGTAACGTTCTTTGATATATATACCTATAACCTATAATGCTTATACAAGTATCGTATAAATACGTATTTAATTACTTTTAAAGGTCTTGAATACATAAAACAATATAAGTATATTCATAAAAGATAGTTATATTTGAATTCTCGTTCCGTTTCCTCAAGATTTTTACACTTATACCTAGGGTATATGTAACCGTATTGTACGCAGCTTCTAGATGTATTTACTATTGGTATATACACCTTTAATCATTCATTCTTAGTAGCCATCTTAGAGTCAAAAACATGTGGAACCATTATTTATCAACTCGTATGACTAATGAGCTAAAAAACAAACTTAAGGATTTTTTTTCTATATAACAAGTAAATTCGTTTTTATGATTTCACCCCATTTTTTCATTCCATTTTCTCATACCTACACTCCAAATTCTCTCTCAAAATACTCCTAACATCATACTTGATCATCTCCAAGCATTTTCACCATCTTTTAGCTTCATAATCAAGGTAAAACTATGTTTAAACTTTGATTCAATTCATGTAAGTTATTTATCTTAAATCAAGATATAAACTTACTTACAACCTTTGTTTCTTTTCATGATTTCACTTTTTAATCTTCCAAGTCATCAAGAACAAGTTCATATCTTGTTTATTCAGCAACTTTCTTCATCATACTTGAGGTATAACCTTTGTTCATCATCTTGTTCAATTATAACTATCTTATTAAGAATATACAAATTATAACAACAAGAACATAGTTTGAATGATTTCAAACTTGTTTGCAAACTAAATAGATCCTTCTAACTTGACTTTTAAAATACTTCAAGACCTGTAATATATCATAATGATATGTTAATTAACAAGATACAACTTGATTTTACAAAGAACACCTTAAAACTGAATCTACATCATTGGAGTGCAACCGGAGGCTATTTTGGGTTGGATAATTAAAAACCATCCTAAACTTTGAATTGGAAGTTTATATTCTGGAAAAATGATATTTCTTATGAATATGTTAATATATAAAAATCTCATGGTGTAACTCAAAGTGTAAGTATTTTTGTAAAAATGATCATCTAGATGTTGTTTTTACAACGGAAATGATCACTTTCATAAGATTCACCAAAGTTTGACCTATAACCTGTGATTTTGAATGCAAACTAAGGCATTTACAGTTCATATTCATAAATAATGACTCGATCCAAGGAAGTGGCAAGTTGAATCAACAAAAACGGAGTTGTATTGAAGAAACTACGGCTAAAACAAAATTGGGTATCCAAAGCTAGTTTAGCTACGAAATTAATTGGAGTAAAACTAAACTAATCATATCTTTGCTAATTAATATGGTATTTTATATATATTTACTTATGATTTGATTTTATATATTTCAGGACCACCCGTAAACAACACGAAAGGATTAATTATAAGACCTCATGATTGTACGCAACATGTCATTTGACAACACGGTACTTTATGTACGCAACACGTCATTTGACAACATGGTACCATGGGTCGAGATTAATTCTGATCAATACGAATACGATGGGGTCTTTATTTATTTTATTGAGCAACTAATTGTGGATCACTAACATCGGACTGCTAACTACGGACTAATAGATATTATAAGTATTATAAGTATATATGTAACGATTATTTGAAAAGAAAATATGTTAATATATTATATATATGGTTAGGTTCGTGATATCTATCAGAGACCAAGTCGTGTTAAATATCTTCAAAGCAAAAGTGAGTATATAGTCCCACTTTTAAACTCTAAATATTTTGGGATGAGAATACATGCATTTTATGATTTACGTTATGGACACAAGTGATTAAAAATATATATTCTACGTTGAGTTGTACCACTGGCATACTTCCCTGTAACTTGGTAACTACTATTTACATGCGGTATTGTAAACGCGAATCCTGTTGATAGATCTATCGGGCCTGACAACCCCAACCGGACTGGACGACCAGTATTCATCGGTTGCACAGTACTTCGTTTCGGTGACTACACTTGGTACGGTGTAGTGATATTTCATAATAAAGGGAATATGCGACGTTGATTAAATGTTATGGTTATCAAGTGCTCAACCACTTAGAATATTTTTATTAAAACGTTTATGTATATTAAATCTTGTGGTCTATATTTATAACGCTGCTAGCATTAAACCTATATCTCACCAACTTTATTTTGACGTTTTAAGCATGTTTATTCTCAGGTGATAATTAAAAGCTTCCGCTGCATTATGCCGAATTTAAGCAGGATTTGGAGTATGCATATTTGTTTCAAAAATAAAACTGCATATCGGAAAATTTGTAATGTGAAATATGTTGGAAATCGTATTGTTATTATCAAATGTAAAGTTTGTAAAACTAAGATTATCGCTAAACGATAATCATTATTATGCTGTTTGAACCTTTGATTATAATAATTGTTATGGTTTGTATTATAAAAACGTATGCAGATTTTGAAAAATGTCACATATAGAGGTCAATACCTCGCAATGACACCAATGAGTACGTGACATTTATATTCGATATGAACGGGATGGTTCATTATTGAATTAAAGTATGCCAAAAATATTTAAAAAAAAAACCCAAAAATCTTTGCTTTTAAAACCGCGATTAAAAATGACAAATTTAAAATTTTGTCGAGGAACGGACTAGGACAACGATCCGAAACGCCCTCATTCTTAAAAGAAACAAATTTTTAAAATTTAATAATTTATGTTTTATTAAATAAAGGTTTTTATTAAAAAAAAAAAAAGAAGAGTAAATCCGCACTCGCGGAGTTTGGAGTGGGAACACCTCCGCACTCGCAGAGTTTGAAAATTCTAGAAAGAGATAACTGGTCGAACAGACCAGTCCCCAACCACACCCACACTCCATTTTCTGCGAAAAAACCCACAAAAACACTCTCAAATTCGAAATTTTTCACCATAAATCATCAAATTTTTTGCTAAAATCACAATGAGGAGATTATTAACAAGGAGTTACTCAAGAAAAACGGTAATTTATACATCTAAACACTCTTTAATCTGGATTTTTAATGTTCTTGAGCAAATTTATACCTAATTTGATTTTGATGATTTTTGGTGTAATTGTGCTTAAATTGATTGTATATTATGCTTGTATAACCTAGATTGATGCTATTTAACATGATTAGAAGCCTTAAACTTCAAATTTTGAGTAATCTAGGGTTTGTGTTCTTGAGCAAAATTGGGGCTTTTTGATATAAACGGGTTATGGCCGAATTTTGTTGTTAATTTATACTAAATTGAGTTGTGTAACATGTTTAGGTTGCTAAATGATCAAAACTTTGATCCTAAACATGATTTATGAAGATTAAAGTGGACTTTTTGAGTCAAAAACACATGAACTTGATCTAATTGATATGAATGTCATGTGGAACCTGTTTAATTGCTATAATGATTATTTTTGACATGTTTTAGAAGTTAAATGCTTTGGAATATTGTATACATTTTCATATAAGTTTATTTGTAAAAATATAGAATTGTTAGTATTATGAAAATATGTATAAAGTTTAATATGGTTTAAACATGTCATTGTAATTGTTTTGATTTATGATTTTGCCAACACTAATGCATATTTGGATGCACAAAAATTGTGTTTGATGTGTTTTGCAAACTGAAAGGGGTGAATCTTCATCCCAGGCTCGCAATGCTCCTCCTCCCGAGAATACGGAACAACAGGAAGTTAATGACTTTTATCGACAAAATGTACCTCATCCAGTCGCTTCATATTGAAATATTCATGAGGCAGATTTACATCCAAATTTGAGATTCGATAGATTTTGGATAGACTATCCAAAATATCAGAGGAACTTGCACACCCTTCAGTCTAATATTGTTGAGGTGCCTAGGATAATAGAATGGGACCCGTTAGAAGCAGTTGGATTAGCCGAACCAATCAGAGAATTACTTACACAAAGGTATGGTAATTCTACTTTTAATGATTGGGTACGTTTATTCAACATATATAGGCCTGTATATAGAGAATGGTGTGTGGAGTTGTTATGTAGTATTGAAATAAATGATCGGATATCTACTTTAACCGATCGAAGTTTTCTTAGATTTTTATTAGGAGGTGAGATGCGCCATATGTCTTTACTAGATATGGCTCAGGCTTTACGTATATATACGCCTGAGGAGCTAGCATCTCCTGATTGTCAAATGTTGATAGTTAATGGTAGGAGGGTTGATGAGAATTTTGATATGAATGGTGTATGGAGTAGAATGACTAGCCATAACCGATTCAAAGGGGGATCTTACTCTTATCTTGATATTGATAGAGCCGAGTTAAGAGTGATCCACAGGTTTTTAGCCAATTCGATTACACAGCGAGGTAGGAACAAGGAAAAGGTAAATGAATAGGATTTATTTTACCACATGTGTATTCGAGACCCACAGAGCGCTGTAAATATACCTTATTGTGTGGGTTATTATCTATCGACTATGATTAGGGGTATGCGGTGTAATAAAATAATAGGAGGTGGTATCTTTGTTACATTAATTGCTGAACATCTCGGTGTGGATAGAAGTCGGGGGGATTATTAATGGCAAAACCAGAACCCCGTAATAGGATAGATTTACGCGTGTATCATGGTGCTAAGGTTTTAAAGAAATGAAACAACGCTGCAGCACAATATGATGGCAGGCATCCACAGGTCGAGAGAGATCAACATCAAGGTAATGCGGGATGGGGTAATCAGATGTGTGACGATCGCTCCAAATCTATATGGACGAACACGTCATTCATCGATTTCATTGCGAGGTATTTGACCTCTATATGATACGTTTTGTAAACATTGCATTCTTTTGAAAAGGCACACCATAAATGAATATTTAAATCTAAGGTTTTCGACATCAGATGATTTTTACATATAGACAATCACCGTAAATAAGTTTACAATAGTACTTCCATTAACAATGCAGTCAAAATAAGATACATGGTGATGATTTGGTGAATGCAACGTTTCCTTGATAAATATGCCATGTAAGACTCCATGCACATAGCTTGTCTAACATATAAGCAAACAGCGGAAGACTTCTAGGAAACCTGAGAATAAACATGCTAACAAGTGTCAACACAAAGGTTGGTGAATTCATAGTTTTAATGTTTCGTATAATCTGTATATAAAGGTGGATCACAAGATTTCAGTTGTTTCATCCAGAAACGTTTATCAAAATATTCTACAAGATTGAGCACCCTGGTAACTAAACTTAACGTATATATAATTTGTACCCTTTGTATAATCATCTTAATAATACACGCAAACCAACGTGTACGCTTCTCAAATAGCATACGTCCGTTAAAAGGCTAGTGCTCTAGCTCGGACGGGGTTATCAAGCCCTATGGATCCATATACAATTATTAGCGCCCACCAGTCCATATCCTATGTACTGGCAGCTACTAGTTACCAAAGCTAAGGGATTTTCAGTTTAACTCAGTGTAGAATTTAGTATGTACTTGTGTCTTATCGCGTTTAAAATAAATTGCATGTATTCTCAGCCCAAAAATATTTAAAGTATTTAAAAAGGGAGACTATAAACTCACGCATATAAATATTGTTTATTGGTTAATAAAGCATTTGCATGTATTCTCAGCCCAAAAATGTAGAGAGTAAAAGGGATCTTATGAAACTCACGCATATAAATATTGTATATTGGTTAATAAAGCATTTGCATGTATTCTCAGCCCAAAAATGTAGAGAGTAAAAGGGATCTTATGAAACTCACCTTATCAGCATATAAAGTCGTTCATCGTAATGTGATCGAAACTCAGAGTATCGAATAACCATAGATCTCAACGTATCAATATTGAGATTTAATATTGTAGAAAAGTACGTAGACGTAACGGAGATGATAAACACTAGGTTTGATTCACAAATATACCCCCGAACATTACCCATAACCTCCTTGGCAATAACCCATAATTTCCTTAACTCTAGCTTGCTCGTAAACTTGTTTTGAAATCGTTTGGACATAACCTCGTCGTAGTATTTTATGTATAATACTAATAATATTACTAATAAAAATAATAAGATTAATAATAATAATATTAATCTTAATAATACTATATATATATATATATATATATATATATATATATATATATATATATATATATATATATATATATATATATGAGAGACAGAGAGATTTTGAGAAGAAAAAGTAAATATATTCGAACAAAACTTGCGAGCTTTATAGACCTTGCCTGATTTCCACTGCCATGCGATCGCATGGCTGGGCAGTGTAATTCCCATGCGATCGCATGGGAAACTTTTCCAGCTCACAATGTTTTGGCAACTAGCTCGTCGACATATTTTTATAATATATAATTTAAATTAATTAATTATATATTATATTTTATTCTCGTGCATAGTTGATTTGTAATTTTTGTTTCGATAAGTCGTACGTCGTCACTCGACTTATGTCCCGATTCCGGTTTTTCGAATGTCCCTTCGTACGCTGAGAAAACTTGTACATTACATTTTGGGACACGTACCTTAGTCAAAATATAGCCTTAAATTATCCCTAAATTATATCACTCAAAATATAACTTATACATTTGAGTGTTTTGGTCATTTACATCTATAAATCATCGTCTCGCTATTTGTTAAAATACATTTTAAAATAGTGTGTACTGTAGCAAAGTTACTGTAGCAAAGGCAATTTTTACTGTAGCAATTCACTGTAGCAAAGTCAATTTCACTGTAGCAAGTAGTTATTTTCGAAAACACTGTAGCATTTTGAGTACTGTAGCAATTTGAAAATACTGTAGCAAATTAGTGTTTTACTGGTTCATCTTAAATGCTTTAGTTAACTTATCTAAATATCAATCGAATCAATAAACGAATGTTACTATCGTTTACTAAATAACTTGAAATTATATATATGTATATATCTTTTTAATATACATAAATCAGTTTTTAAATACACATTGGAAGTTATTTATAAATAAATTTTAATAATAAATATTCCAACTTATCATATATATTCAAATAGATATTTAAACCAATAAGTTTAATGTACGGTCTCAAACAATTAATACATTGTTACCTTTTCAAATTATAGTATATATGTATCTATTTATATATAATTGTTCGCGAATCGTCGAAAACAACCGAAGGGTATTTAAATATATAAAAGTAGTTCAAAAATTTTGAGATTCAGTTTTACAGAATTTGCTTATCGTGTCGGAAATGTTAATCATACAAAGATTAAGTTTAAATTTGGTCAGAAATTTCTGGGTCATCACAAGATGACAGAAATGCAACTTTTTATAGCTCATCATGAGTATGAAATGTCTAGACAACGAGCATTTCAAGATTGGCAGTATCATCAAAACCAAATCATAAGTCATCGTGCACACATAAATGCAAACTACATTGCTACTCCAATGCCCGTATTTCCTCCCTGGACTATAGAGACCCGCACACCGTACCCTACATATGACCTAGCTCAAGCATTCTACAGCACATACGGCTATGAATGGTATCCCTACTGGCACCATCCTCATCAACCCTGATTTTCTTTTATGCTTATTTTTATTTATTTGATAACTTATAATTTTATACTTTTAATATTTCTTTTGATACTATAATAGTTTTTATAATTTTCTAACTTTTATTATTAGATCTTAATAATTTTTGAATGTGGGGTGATATACCCAACTTCAAAAATATGTATATATATGTTTGTAGTTTATCTCATGTACAAAATAGGGTAAAACAGCACATTTTCAAAGACTGGCATTAAGTTCAGCAAAAGCAACTAATTTTGACGATAAGATGCAAAATATATGTGAAATAACAACTGCAAGAATGAACAAATGATGTGCACCATTTATCATTCAACAAACAAACGCTAATATGTTTGGAAACTTTGGTAAAATTTAATCATTTTTCTACGATAATCACCCTCAATAATTTAATTTGTTACTAATTTCTTGCAAATGAGCGCATTGCAAGATCTTAAGTGTGGGAAGGGATTAAATTCTTTCGGATTTTAAAATTTTTTTGACTTATACACTTGGTTACCATGCAAATTAGCTTGATAAGACTAATGAATCAGATCCCCAGAAAGGATAATCTCCTTAAAGATCAAAAATCTGCTTTTAAGACTGATATTACTCAATCCTTGAGATTGACCTTAAAGATTGAGAATTACAAACTCATGAAATTCGATGATATCTAAACTCGAGCTTGAACGAGAAAATATTTTGATCAAATTACAAACCGATTTGTTTTCTGAAAACCCTATTTTCAATGCGTTCATTACCATTGAACGTAAAATCCTAGAAATTCACCTGGAATTCATTAGGTCACCTGAACCAAATCGGGTGTCAACCGTAAGAACGGTGGTTGTATAGTATGGTCGAAGACAGGACCTTGGGCCAGACCAAAAAACCATAAGGGTGAGCTTTACTATTGCTCCTACAAAGGATAGTAATTGCATCCGACATGATATAGACCATAATGAAAAGCATGACATTAGACATTGCCTTAACAGTTGCTTGTTCAACGCTTTCCTTTACAATCGGACGGTAGTTTACCAAAAGGTAATATACGGAACAAGTATACTGGACGTGTTACTTTCTCAATACAAGGTTAGCAAGTGGGTGACACAAAACCGCAAGTTTTGAGCTAAAATTTTCAAATCTGAAACCCACACAACCCACAAAAACATTTTGCAAACACCGGTGAAGGGTTATTCCGGAAAAACTTATCTAGGGTAAAAGCTAGATTAAATTTTCAAAAGATCAAATGTTTTCATAAAGATCCAATTTCCTAACGGATCTAAATTTTCATAGTCATGTGGGACTATAAACCACATCGTTACTACCATTGTTCATACCGCCGTATAGAAATCACTGATGTACAAAGTGTGAAGAATAAAGAAGTGATTCTAGTATTTTTATTTCAAGACTATATTGCTTGAGGACAAGCAACGCCCAAGTGTGGGAATATTTGATAATGCTAAAAACGAACATATATTTCATAGCATTATCCCTCAAGAAAGACAAGCTTTTAGTTGCAATTGTTCTATTTACAAGTGATATTCGTTTAAATATTAAAAGGTGAAGACAAAAGGCAGATTCGACGAATTGAAGACGCAAATGACCAAAAAGTTAAAAAATACAAAGTACAATCAAAGAGATTTAAATTATTGATGAGAAACGTCTCAAAAGTACAAGAGTACGAGCCGCAAAACGCAAAGTTCAAATTATTAAATCGTACAAAAGGACGGTCGAAAAACCGGAACCAGAACATGAATCAACTCTCAACGCGCGACGCAACGGACCAAAAATTACAAGTCAACTATGCACAAGGATATAATATAATATATAATTAATTATATATATTATTATATAATATATATTTACGCAGCCCACGTTTTGGATCATAATGTGAGCTGTATTTCAAACCTCCGCACTCGCGGAGTTTAGAAGAGCAAAAGCTCCGCACTCGCGGAGCTACACAGTAAATTGTGGGCCTATAAAAGCCATCGAATTCTGCACTTCAAAAATGTAGTGACCCGAACTTTTCCATGTTTATATATATTAATTGAGATTGATATTTACATGATTAAATGTTTCCAACATGTTAAGCAATCAAACTTGTTAAGACTTGATTAATTGAAATATGTTTCATATAGACAATTGACCACCCAAGTTGACCGGTGATTCACGAACGTTAAAACTTGTAAAAACTATACGATGACATATATATGGTTATATATATAGTTAACATGTTTATATTATAAGTATGTATCTCATTAGGTATTTTAACAATGAGTTATATACATAAAAATGAGACTATTAATTTAAGAAACTCGAAAACGATATATATAACGATTATTGTTATAACAACGTCTTACTAGGTACATATGAATCATATTAAGATATTGATACACTTGGTTAATTATGTTAAATGATAAGTAAATATATTATTAAGTGTATTAACAATGAAATACATATGTAAAAATAAGACTACTAACTTAATGATTTCGAAATGAGACATATATGTAACGATTATCGTTGTAACGACATTTAACTGTATATACATCATACTGAGATATATTATATATCATAATATCATGATAATATAATAATTTAAAATCTCTTTTGATATTATAAACATTGGGTTAACAACATTTAACAAGATCGTTAACCTAAAGGTTTCAAAACAACACTTACATGTAACGACTAACGATGACTTAACGACTCAGTTAAAATGTATATACATGTAGTGTTTTAATATGTATTTATACACTTTTGAAAGACTTCAATACACTTATCAAAATACTTCTACTTAACAAAAATGCTTACAATTACATTCTCGTTCAGTTTCATCAACAATTCTACTCGTATGCACCCGTATTCGTACTCGTACAATACACAGCTTTTAGATGTATGTACTATTGATATATACACTCCAATGATCAGCTCTTAGCAGCCCATGTGAGTCACCTAACACATGTGGGAACCATCATTTGGCAACTAGCATGAAATATCTCATAAGATTACAAAAATATGAGTAATCATTCATGACTTATTTACATGAAAACAAAATTACATATCCTTTATATCTAATCCATACACCAACGACCAAAAACACCTACAAACACTTTCATTCTTCAATTTTCTTCATCTAATTGAACTCTCTCAAGTTCTATCTTCAAGTTCTAAGTGTTCTTCATAAATTCCAAAAGTTCTAGTTTCATAAAATCAAGAATACTTTCAAGTTTGCTAGCTCACTTCCAATCTTGTAAGGTGATCATCCAACCTCAAGAAATCTTTGTTTCTTACAGTAGGTTATCATTCTAATACAAGGTAATAATCATATTCAAACTTTGGTTCAATTTCTATAACTATAACAATCTTATTTCAAGTGATGATCTTACTTGAACTTGTTTTCGTGTCATGATTTTGCTTCAAGAACTTTGAGCCATCCAAGGATCCATTGAAGCTAGATCCATTTTTCTCTTTTCCAGTAGGTTCATCCAAGGAACTTAAGGTAGTAATGATGTTCATAACATCATTCGATTCATACATATAAAGCTATCTTATTCGAAGGTTTAAACTTGTAATCACTAGAACATAGTTTAGTTAATTCTAAACTTGTTCGCAAACAAAAGTTAATCCTTCTAACTTGACTTTTAAAATCAACTAAACACATGTTCTATATCTATATGATATGCTAACTTAATGATTTAAAACCTGGAAACACGAAAAACACCGTAAAACCGGATTTACGCCGTCGTAGTAACACCGCGGGCTGTTTTGGGTTAGTTAATTAAAAACTATGATAAACTTTGATTTAAAAGTTGTTATTCTGAGAAAATGATTTTTATTATGAACATGAAACTATATCCAAAAATTATGGTTAAACTCAAAGTGGAAGTATGTTTTCTAAAATGGTCATCTAGACGTCGTTCTTTCGACTGAAATGACTACCTTTACAAAAACGACTTGTAACTTATTTTTCCGACTAGAAACCTATACTTTTTTTGTTTAGATTCATAAAATAGAGTTCAATATGAAACCATAGCAATTTGATTCACTCAAAACGGATTTAAAATGAAGAAGTTATGGGTAAAACAAGATTGGATAATTTTTCTCATTTTAGCTACGTGAAAATTGGTAACAAATCTATTCCAACCATAACTTAATCAACTTGTATTATATATTATGTAATCTTGAGATACCATAGACACGTATACAATGTTTCGACCTATCATGTCGACACATCTATATATATTTCGGAACAACCATAGACACTCTATATGTGAATGTTGGAGTTAGCTATACAGGGTTGAGGTTGATTCCAAAATATATATAGTTTGAGTTGTGATCAATACTGAGATACGTATACACTGGGTCGTGGATTGATTCAAGATAATATTTATCAATTTATTTCTGTACATCTAACTGTGGACAACTAGTTGTAGGTTACTAACGAGGACAGCTGACTTAATAAACTTAAAACATCAAAATATATTAAAAGTGTTGTAAATATATTTTGAACATACTTTGATATATATGTATATATTGTTATAGGTTCGTGAATCAACCAGTGGCCAAGTCTTACTTCCCGACGAAGTAAAAATCTGTGAAAGTGAGTTATAGTCCCACTTTTAAAATCTAATATTTTTGGGATGAGAATACATGCAGGTTTTATAAATGATTTACAAAATAGACACAAGTACGTGAAACTACATTCTATGGTTGAATTATCGAAATCGAATATGCCCCTTTTTATTAAGTCTGGTAATCTAATAATTAGGGAACAGACACCCTAATTGACGCGAATCCTAAAGATAGATCTATTGGGCCTAACAAACCCCATCCAAAGTACCGGATGCTTTAGTACTTCGAAATTTATATCATATCCGAAGGGTGTCCCGGAATGATGGGGATATTCTTATATATGCATCTTGTTATTGTCGGTTACCAGGTGTTCACCATATGAATGATTTTTATCTCTATGTATGGGATGTGTATTGAAATATGAAATCTTGTGGTCTATTGTTACGATTTGATATATATAGGTTAAACCTATAACTCACCAACATTTTTGTTGACGTTTAAAGCATGTTTATTCTCAGGTGAATATTAAGAGCTTCCGCTGTTGCATACTAAAATAAGGACAAGATTTGGAGTCCATGTTTGTATGATATTGTGTAAAAACTGCATTCAAGAAACTGATTTCGATGTAACACATTTGTATTGTAAACCATTATGTAATGGTCGTGTGTAAACAGGATATTTTAGATTATCATTATTTGATAATCTACGTAAAGCTTTTTAAACCTTTATTTATGAAATAAAGGTTATGGTTTGTTTTAAAAATGAATGCAGTCTTTGAAAAACGTCTCATATAGAGGTCAAAACCTCGCAACGAAATCAATTAATATGGAACGTTTTTAATCAATAAGAACGGGACATTTCAAAAAACACATCTTTTTCTAATCTATCTCTCACTCTCTACGTAATATATATATATATATAATTTATAATTTTAATTTTAATTTAATAATAATAAGGGTATGTTAGCGAATGTTGTAAGTGTGTAAGTCGAAATTCTGTCCGTGTAACGCTACGCTATTATTAATCATTGTAAGTTATGTTCAACCTTTTTAAATTAATGTCTTGTAGCTAAGTTATTATTATGCTTATTTAATGCCGAAGTAATCGTGATGTTGGGCTAAATATTAAAATTGGGTAATTGGGCTTTGTACCATAATTGGGGTTTGGATAAAAGAACGACACTTGTGGAAATTAGACTATGGGCTATTAATGGGTTTTATATTAACTTAACGATACCTCGTTAATTTAATATAAAGGTTATAATTTGAAGTATCCATAAATAACCACTTACGCTTAATCGAGTACGGTGGGCGGGATATCTATAAATACCAATAATTGTTCATTTTACCGGACACGGGACTGGATTAGTAGTTAATGGACTAGTTAAAACAGGGGTGGATTACATTCAAGGGTAATTGGTGTAATTGTTAACAAAGTATTAAAACCTTGGTTTACACGCAGTCGATAACCTGGTGTATTCATTAAACAAAGTAATAAGACGTTGTTACAGTTCGAATCCCCAATTAGTTGGAATATTTGACCTCGGGTGTAAGGATAATTTGACGAAGACTCTCGCACTTTATATTTATGACTGATGGACTATTATGGACAAAACCGTATGGACATATCGAATAATCCAGGACAAAGGACAATTAACCTATGGTAATAAACTAAAATCAACACGTCAAACATCATGATTAGGGAAGTTTAAATAAGCATAATTCCTTTATTTTATATTTAATTTCACTTTTAATTATCGCACTTTAATTTATTGTCATTTTAATTATCGTACTTTTTAATTATCGCAATTTTATTTATTGTCATTTTATTTATCGCACTTTAATTTATCACACTTTAATTATTGTTATTTACTTTACGCTTTAAATTAAGTCTTTTATATAATTAATATTTTACATTAGGTTTTAACTGCGACTTAAGTTTTTAAATCGACAAACCAGTTATTAAACGGTAAAAACCCCCTTTTATAATAATAATAATACTTCTTATATTTATATATATATTTATATACAAATTTAGTTTTAAAAATATAGCGTTAAACTTGGCTAATTCCCTGTGGATGAACCGGACTTACTAAAAACTACACTACTGTATGATTAGGTACACTGCCTATAAGTGTTGTAGCAAGGTTTAGGTATATCCACTCTATAAATAAATAAATAACTTGTGTAAAATTGTATCGTATTTAATAGTATTTCGTAGTAAAATATTATAGTATTTAGTACCCCTTCGCTTTAACATCAATATTTATTTGTATATAATTATTTATATTCTTGTTTATAATTAAAGGTTCGTGAATCATCGAAACTAGTCGAAGGTTAAATGAATTTATGAAAAATAGTTCCAACATTTTAAGACTTGGCTTAATAGACTTTGCTTATCGTGTCGAAATCATTCAAAGATTAAGTTTAAATTTAGTCAAAAATTTCCGGGTCATCACATATAATATAATATATAATTAATTAATATAAATTATATAAATTATATATTTATTTAATTATGTCGACAAGCAAAACAACAAAATAATGTGAGCTGTAAGGGGAGGCCATGCGATTGCATGGCCAAAGGCCTTCAAACCCATGCGATCGCATGGGATGGCTGAACAGGCAAGGTCTATAAATATCGAACGATTTCAGTTGCACACACATAGATCTCATCTATCTATATCCCTCTGTATACATATATATATTTATATTATTATTATTATTATTATTATTATTATTATTATTATTATTATTATTATTATTATTATTATTATTATTATTATTAATCTTATAGTTAGGAATATTATTATTATTAGTATTATACATAAAATACTACGATGAAGTTCTGCTCAAATGATTTCAAACCGAGTTTTCAAATAAGTCAAAGCTAAGGAAATTATGGGTTATAGCTATGGAGGTTATGGGTAATGTTCGTGGGTATGGTTCGCAAGTCAAACTTAGTGTTTATCATCTCCGTTGCGTCTATGTACTTTCCTACAATATTGAATCACAATATTGATATGTGAGCATTCATATCTTATCTTTTATATATTAATAGTGTATCCATGCCTAGTGCTCAAGTATATATGTTGTATGCACACTTGTATGCTTTAATTTTGTCGTTAGATAGTTTATGATGAATCACGAATTTGATACATATGTTATTGATATAAGGTATATGATATGCATGTCGTTGGAAAGCTGTCGAAAAATTAATAACTTTTCATTTAGAAATCGTGTGTTTTCGAGGAACGAATTAAAAGTTATGGTCAACTGAATTATGATTAACATTAATTGGAATTGCTTTTGAATCTGCAATTGATATTTAAAAAACTTGTTTATAAGATTGATAAATTGGATTTTCAAATATTATTAATCGAGTAAATGAATTTCTATATAAGGCACGTCTCGTCTTATTGAACAATTGTCAAAGTTGACTGTCTTATCATGTTTTAAAGCTTTATAAACACTATAATCTGATTTTATAAGTATTGGAAAACTATGTGAAATAATAAAATATTTTCGATTGCCATGATAATTCAAATATAATATAGCTCTAAAAATAAATAATATTTTGAGTTTGATAAACTATAAATTCATTCAATTATCAAGACTTATACTATGTTAATAAACATGTATAGATTTAAAGATCATATTTGGTCAGGTTGACTTTTGAGATGACTTTTGTTAACTTTTGCATGTCGGTCTCGAGCATTAGGATTGTGATACACTATGACCTGATCTAGCTTGTTAGACATGTATTGACCAACATATGTGAAATGTCCCGTTCTTATTGATTAAAAACGTTCCATATTAATTGATTTCGTTGCGAGGTTTTGACCTCTATATGAGACGTTTTTCAAAGACTGCATTCATTTTAAAACAAACCATAACCTTTATTTTATCAATAAAGGTTTAAAAAGCTTTACGTAGATTATCAAATAATGATAATCTAAAATATCCTGTTTACACACGACCATTACATAATGGTTTACAATACAAATATGTTACAACAAAATAAGTTTCTTGAATGCAGTTTTTACACAATATCATACAAGCATGGACTCCAAATCTCATCCTTATTTAAGTATGCGACAGCGGAAGCTCTTAATAATCACTTGAGAATAAACATGCTTAAAACGTCAACAAAAATGTTGGTGAGTTATAGGTTTAACCTATATATATCAAATCATAATAATTGAAATGTCCCGTTCTTATTGATTAAAAACGTTCCATATTAATTGATTTCGTTGCGAGGTTTTGACCTCTATATGAGACGTTTTTCAAAGACTGCATTCATTTTAAAACAAACCATAACCTTTATTTCATCAATAAAGGTTTAAAAAGCTTTACGTAGATTATCAAATAATGATAATCTAAAATATCCTGTTTACACACGACCATTACATAATGGTTTACAATACAAATATGTTACAACAAAATAAGTTTCTTGAATGCAGTTTTTACACAATATCATACAAGCATGGACTCCAAATCTCGTCCTTATTTAAGTATGCGACAGCGGAAGCTCTTAATAATCACCTGAGAATAAACATGCTTAAAACGTCAACAAAAATGTTGGTGAGTTATAGGTTTAACCTATATATATCAAATCATAATAATAGACCACAAGATTTCATATTTCAATACACATCCCATATATAGAGATAAAAATCATTCATATGGTGAACACCTGGTAACCGACATTAACAAGATGCATATATAAGAATATCCCCATTATTTCGGGACACCCTTCGGATATGATATAAATTTCGAAGTACTAAAGCATCCGGTACTTTGGATGGGGTTTGTTAAGCCCAATAGATCTATCTTTAGGATTCGCATCAATTAGGGTGTCTGTTCCCTAATTCTTAGATTACCAGACTTAATAAAAAGGGGCATATTCGATTTCGATAATTCAACCATAGAATGTAGTTTCACGTACTTGTGTCTATTTTGTAAATCATTTATAAAACCTGCATGTATTCTCATCCCAAAAATATTAGATTTTAAAAGTGGGACTATAACTCACTTTCACAGATTTTTACTTCGTCGGGAAGTAAGACTTGGCCACTGGTTGATTCACGAACCTATAACAATATATACATATATATCAAAGTATGTTTAAAATATATTTACAACACTTTTAATATATTTTGATGTTTTAAGTTTATTAAGTCAGCTGTCCTCGTTAGTAACCTACAACTAGTTGTCCACAGTTAGATGTACAGAAATAAATCGATAAATATTATCTTGAATCAATCCACGACCCAGTGTATACGTATCTCAGTATTGATCACAACTCAAACTATATATATTTTGGAATCAACCTCAACCCTGTATAGCTAACTCCAACATTCACATATAGAGTGTCTATGGTTGTTCCGAATTATATATAGATGTGTCGACATGATAGGTCGAAACATTGTATACATGTCTATGGTATCTCAAGATTACATAATATACAATACAAGTTGATTAAGTTATGGTTGGAATAGATTTGTTACCAATTTTCACGTAGCTAAAATGAGAAAAATTATCCAATCTTGTTTTACCCATAACTTCTTCATTTTAAATCCGTTTTGAGTGAATCAAATTGCTATGGTTTCATATTGAACCCTATTTTATGAATCTAAACAGAAAAAGTATAGGTTTATAGTCGGAAAAATAAGTTACAAGTCATTTTTGTAAAGGTAGTCATTTCAGTCGAAAGAACGACGTCTAGATGACGACCATTTTAGAAAACATACTTCCACTTTGAGTTTAACCATAATTTTTGGATATAGTTTCATGTTCATAATAAAAATCATTTTCTCAGAATAACAACTTTTAAATCAAAGTTTATCATAGTTTTTAATTAACTAACCCAAAACAGCCCGCGGTGTTACTACGACGGCGTAAATCCGGTTTTACGGTGTTTTTTGTGTTTCCAGGTTTTAAATCATTAAGTTAGCATATCATATAGATATAGAACATGTGTTTAGTTGATTTTAAAAGTCAAGTTAGAAGGATTAACTTTTGTTTGCGAACAAGTTTAGAATTAACTAAACTATGTTCTAGTTATTACAAGTTTAAACCTTCGAATAAGATAGCTTTATATGTATGAATCGAATGATGTTATGAACATCATTACTACCTTAAGTTCCTTGGATAAACCTACTGGAAAATAGAAAAATGGATCTAGCTTCAACGGATCCTTGGATGGCTCGAAGTTCTTGAAGCAGAATCATGACACGAAAACAAGTTCAAGTAAGATCATCACTTGAAATAAGATTGTTATAGTTATAGAAATTGAACCAAAGTTTGAATATGATTATTACCTTGTATTAGAATGATAACCTACTATAAGAAACAAAGATTTCTTGAGGTTGGATGATCACCTTACAAGATTGGAAGTGAGATAGCAAACTTGAAAGTATTCTTGATTTTATGTAACTAGAACTTGTAGAATATATGAAGAACACTTAGAACTTGAAGATAGAACTTGAGAGAGATCAATTAGATGAAGAAAATTGAAGAATGAAAGTGTTTGTAGGTGTTTTTGGTCGTTGGTGTATGGATTAGATATAAAGGATATGTAATTTTGTTTTCATGTAAATAAGTCATGAATGATTACTCATATTTTTGTAATTTTATGAGATATTTCATGCTAGTTGCCAAATGATGGTTCCCACATGTGTTAGGTGACTCACATGGGCTGCTAAGAGCTGATCATTGGAGTATATATACCAATAGTACATACATCTAAAAGCTGTGTATTGTACGAGTACGAATACGGGTGCATACGAGTAGAATTGTTGATGAAACTGAACGAGGATGTATTTGTAAGCATTTTTGTTAAGTAGAAGTATTTTGATAAGTGTATTGAAGTCTTTTAAAAGTGTATAAATACATATTAAAACACTACATGTATATACATTTTAACTCAGTCGTTAAGTCATCGTTAGTCGTTACATGTAACTGTTGTTTTGAAACCTTTAGGTTAACGATCTTGTTAAATGTTGTTAACCCAATGTTTATAATATCAAATGAGATTTTAAATTATTATATTATCATGATATTATCATGTATGAATATCTCTTAATATGATATATATATATATATATATATATATATATATATATATATATATATATATATATATATATATATATATATATATATATATTAAATGTCTTTACAACGATAATCGTTACATATATGTCTCGTTTAAAAATCATTAAGTTAGTAGCCTTGTTTTTACATATGTAGTTCATTGTTAATATACTTAATGATATGTTTACTTATCATAGTATCATGTTAACTATATATATATATCCATATATATGTCATCATATAGTTTTTACAAGTTTTAACGTTCGTGAATCACCGGTCAACTTGGGTGGTCAATTGTCTATATGAAACATATTTCAATTAATCAAGTCTTAACTAGTTTGATTGCTTAACATGTTGGAAACATTTAATCATGTAAATATCAATCTCAATTAATATATATAAACATGTAAAAGTTCGGGTCACTACAGTACCTACCCGTTAAATAAATTTCGTCCCGAAATTTTAAGTTGTTGAAGGTGTTGACGAATCTTCTGGAAATAGATGCGGGTATTTCTTCTTCTTCTGATCTTCACGCTCCCAGGTGAACTCGGGTCCTCTACGAGCATTCCATCGAACCTTAACAATTGGTATCTTGTTTTGCTTAAGTCTTTTAACCTCACGATCCATTATTTCAACGGGTTCTTCGATAAATTGAAGTTTTTCGTTGATTTGGATTTCATCTAACGGAATAGTGAGATCTTCTTTAGCAAAACATTTCTTCAAATTCGAGACGTGAAAAGTGTTATGTACAGCCGCGAGTTGTTGAGGTAACTCAAGTCGGTAAGCTACTGGTCCGACACGATCAATAATCTTGAATGGTCCAATATACCTTGGATTTAATTTCCCTCGTTTACCAAATCGAACAACGCCTTTCCAAGGTGCAACTTTAAGCATGACCATCTCTCCAATTTCAAATTCTATATCTTTTCTTTTAATGTCAGCGTAGCTCTTTTGTTGACTTTGGGCGGTTTTCAACCGTTGTTGAATTTGGATGATCTTCTCGGTAGTTTCTTATATAATCTCCGGACCCGTAATCTGTCTATCCCCCACTTCACTCCAAAAAATCGGAGACATGCACTTTCTACCATAAAATGCTTCAAACGGTGCCATCTCAATGCTTGAATGGTAGCTGTTGTTGTAGGAAAATTCTGCTAACGGTAGATGTCGATCCCAACTGTTTCCGAAATCATAACACATGCTCGTAGCATGTCTTCAAGCGTTTGTATCGTCGTTTCGCTCTGCCCATTAGTTTGTGGATGATAGGCAGTACTCATGTCTAGACGAGTTGCTAATGCTTGCTGTAATGTCTGCCAGAATCTTGAAATAAATCTGCCATCCCTATCAGAGATAATAGAGATTGGTATTCCATGTCTGGAGACGACTTCCTTCAAATACAGTCGTGATAACTTCTCCATCTTATCATCTTCTCTTATTGGCAGGAAGTGTGCTGATTTGGTGAGACGATCAACTATTACCCAAATAGTATCAAAACCACTTGCAGTCCTTGGCAATTTAGTGATGAAATCCATGGTAATGTTTTCCCATTTCCATTCCAGGATTTCGGGTTGTTGAAGTAGACCTGATGGTTTCTGATGCTCAGCTTTGACCTTAGAACACGTTAAACATTCTCCTACGTATTTAGCAACATCGGCTTTCATACCCGGCCACCAAAAATGTTTCTTGAGATCCTTGTACATCTTCCCCGTTCTAGGATGTATTGAGTATCTGGTTTTATGAGCTTCTCTAAGTACCATTTCTCTCATATCTCCAAATTTTGGTACCCAAATCCTTTCAGCCCTATACCGGGTTCCGTCTTCCTGAATATTAAGATGCTTCTCCGATCCTTTGGGTATTTCATCCTTTAAATTTCCCTCTTTTAAAACTCCTTATTGTGCCTCCTTTATTTGAGTAGTAAGGTTATTATGAATCATTATATTCATAGATTTTACTCGAATGGGTTCTCTGTCCTTCCTACTCAAGGCATCGGCTACCACATTTGCCTTCCCCGGGTGGTAACGAATCTCAAAGTCGTAATCATTCAATAATTCAATCCACCTACGCTGCCTCATATTCAGTTGTTTCTGATTAAATATGTGTTGAATACTTTTGTGGTCGGTATATATAATACTTTTGACCCCATATAAGTAGTGCCTCCAAGTCTTTAATGCAAAAACAACCGCGCCTAATTCCAAATCATGCGTCGTATAATTTTGTTCGTGAATCTTCAATTGTCTAGACGCATAAGCAATCACCTTCGTTCGTTGCATTAATATACAACCGAGACCTTGCTTTGATGCGTCACAATAAATCACAAAATCGTCATTCCCTTCAGGCAATGACAATATAGGTGCCGAAGTTAGCTTTTTCTTCAATAACTGAAACGCTTTCTCTTGTTCATCATTCCATTCAAATTTCTTCCCTTTATGCGTTAATGCAGTCAAGGGTTTTGCTATTCTGGAAAAGTCTTGGATGAACCTTCTGTAGTAACCAGCTAGTCCTAAAAACTGGCGTATGTGTTTCGGAGTTTTCGGGGTTTCCCACTTTTCAACAGTTTCTATCTTTGCCGGATCCACCTTAATACCTTCTTTGTTCACTATGTGACAGAGGAATTGAACTTCTTCCAACCAAAATGCACACTTTGAAAACTTAGCGTACAATTCTTCCTTCCTCAATACTTCTAACACCTTTCTCAAATGTTCACCGTGTTCTTGGTCATTCTTTGAGTAAATAAGTATGTCATCAATGAAAACAATGACAAACTTGTCAAGGTATGGTCCACATACTCGGTTCATAAGGTCCATGAACACAGCTGGTGCATTAGTTAAACCAAATGGCATGACCATAAACTCGTAATGACCGTAACGTGTTCTGAAAGCAGTCTTTGGAATATCATCTTCTTTCACCCGCATTTGATGATACTCGGAACGTAAGTCAATCTTTGAATAAACAGACGAGCCTTGTAGTTGATCAAATAAGTCTTCGATTCTCGGTAGTGGGTAGCGGTTCTTGATGGTAAGTTTGTTCAACTCTCGGTAGTCGATACACAACCTGAATGTACCATCTTTCTTCTTGACAAACAAAACAGGAGCTCCCCACGGTGATGTGCTTGGTCGAATGAAACCACGCTCTAAAAGTTCTTGTAATTGGCTTTGTAGTTCTTTCATCTCGCTGGGTGCGAGTCTGTAAGGAGCACGAGCTATTGGTGCAGCTCCTGGTACAAGATCTATTTGAAATTCAACGGATCGATGTGGGGGTAATCCCGGTAATTCTTTCGGAAATACATCGGGAAATTCTTTTGCAATGGGAACATCATTGATGCTCTTTTCTTCAGTTTGTACTTTCTCGACGTGTGCTAGAACAGCATAGCAACCTTTTCTTATTAGTTTTTGTGCCTTCAAATTACTAATAAGATGTAGCTTCGTGTTGTCCTTTTCTCCGTACACCATTAAGGGTTTTCCTTTTTCTCGTATAATGCGAATTGCATTTTTGTAACAAACGATCTCTGCTTTCACTTCTTTCAACCAGTCCATACCGATTATCACATCAAAACTCCCTAACTCTACTGGTATCAAATCAATCTTAAATGTTTCACTAACCAGTTTAATTTCTCGATTCCGACATATATTATCTGCTGAAATTAATTTACCATTTGCTAATTCGAGTAAAAATTTACTATCCAAAGGCGTCAATGGACAACTTAATTTAGCACAAAAATCTCTACTCATATAGCTTCTATCCGCACCCGAATCAAATAAAACATAAGCAAATTTATTGTCAATAAGAAACGTACCCGTAACAAGCTCCGGGTCTTCCTGTGCCTCTGCCGCATTAATATTGAAAACTCTTCCGCGGCCTTGTCCATTCGTGTTCTCCTGGTTCGGGCAATTTCTAATAATGTGGCCCGGTTTTCCACATTTATAACAAACTACATTGGCATAGCTTGCTCCGACACTACTTGCTCCGCCATTACTCGTTCCGACACCATTTGTTCCTTTCGTTCTATTAACCCCTGGTTCGTAGACCCCACACTTCGCCGCGCTATGACCATTTCTTTTACACTTGTTGCAAAATTTGGTGCAGAACCCCGAGTGATACTTTTCACACCTTTGGCATAGCTGCTTCTGATTGTTGTTGTTGTTGCGGTTATTATTGTTGTTGGGATGATTGTTGTAGTTGTAGTTGTTGTTGCTGTTGTTGGGCCGTTTGTTGTAGTTGCGATTGATGTTGCGATTGTTGGGATAATTGTTGCGATTGCTGTTGTTGTTGTATTGGTGATTCTTATCACCATTTTCCTCCCACTTTCTTTTGACTTGCTTCACATTGGCCTCTTCAGCAGTCTGTTCTTTAATTCTTTCTTCAATCTGGTTCACTAGTTTGTGAGCCATTCTACATGCCTGTTGTATGGAGGCGGGCTCGTGTGAACTTATATCTTCTTGGATTCTTTCCGGTAATCCTTTCACAAACGCGTCGATCTTCTCTTCCTCATCTTCGAATGCTCCCGGACACAATAGGCACAATTCTGTGAATCGTCTTTCGTACGTGGTAATATCAAATCCTTGGGTTCGTAACCCTCTAAGTTCTGTCTTGAGCTTATTGACCTCGGTTCTGGGACGATACTTCTCGTTCATCAAGTGCTTGAATGCTGACCACGGTAGTGCGTACGCATCGTCTTGTCCCACTTGCTCTAGATAGGTATTCCACCATGTTAACGCAGAACCTGTGAAGGTATGCGTAGCGTACTTCACTTTGTCCTCTTCAGTACACTTACTTATGGCAAACACCGATTCGACCTTCTCGGTCCACTGTTTCAATCCGATCGGTCCTTCGGTTCCATCAAATTCCAAAGGTTTGCAGGCAGTAAATTCTTTGTAGGTGCATCCTACACGATTTCTTGTACTGCTAGATCCAAGGTTATTGTTGGTATGTAGCGCAGCCTGTACTGCGGCTATGTTTGAAGCTAGAAAAGTACGGAATTCCTCTTTATTCATATTCACGGTGTGTCGAGTAGTCGGTGCCATTTCCTTCAAAATAGTCAAATGGAACAAGTTAATCATACAGAATATTAAGAGTAGTTAATAGTATTTCGTAGCATAATATGAACTCATTTATAAAAGCTTTTTCTTCATATTAGCGTTTTATAAGTTTAAATTCGGGTAGTACCTACCCGTTAAGTTCATACTTAGTAGCTAATATACAATTCAACTACTACAATTATATATGAAAAACTGATTATAATAATATTTCGCGTTCAAACTTTTATACAGTATTTTACAAACTTACAATACCGCTTATTTTACATAAAGCATGAAATATAGCACACAATAACTTTGATACAAGATAGTTGTGAAGATAATTCTAGCTAGTACACAAGTCGTTCAGCAAAGGCAATAAAGACACGTAATTCATACGTCCAGAAACAAGTCATGCATTCTGGTTTTACTAGGACTACTTCCCATCCTTGGTCTTGTGGAACATAACCGTTATGGCTGTTGATAAGACAGCGTGTTGTAACGTCGTCAAAGGGGCGAGGGTTACGTAATGTCCAACAGTCCCGTAACAATCTAAAAACCTCATTTCTTACCCCAATTACCGACTCCGTCACTTGTGGGAACGTTTTGTTTAATAGTTGTAGCCCCATGTTCTTGTTCTCACTTTGGTGAGAAGCGAACATTACTAATCCGTAAGCATAACATGCTTCTTTATGTTGCATGTTAGCCGCTTTTTCTAAATCACGAAGTCCAATATTCGGATATATTGAGTCAAAATAATTTCTTAACCCATTGCGTAAAATAGCATTTGGGTTCCCCGCAATATATGCGTCAAAGTAAACACATCGTAACTTATGGATTTCCCAATGTGATATCCCCCATCTTTCGAACGAAAGTCTTTTATAAACCAAGGCATTCTTGGAACGTTCTTCGAATGTCTTACAAACTGATCTCGCCTTAAATAGTTGTGCCGAAGAATTCTGACCGACTCTAGACAAGATTTCATCAATCATGTCTCCGGGTAGGTCTCTTAAAATATTGGGTTGTCTATCCATTTTGTGTTTTTATACTGTAAAATAGACAAGAGTTAGATTCATAAAAAAAAATACTTATTAATACAAGCAATTTTTACATATATCATAAAGCATAAGCACACTATATTACATATATTACACCACACGAATACAACTATCTTATTCCGACTCGCTTGTTTCTTCTTCTTCGGTTTTGGTTCGTTTTGCCAAGTTTCTAGGGATATATGATGTTCCCCTAATACGAGCCGTCGTTATCCACATTGGTTTAGAAAAACCTGGTGGTTTAGAGGTTCCCGGGTCATTGTTACAACTTAAGGACTTCGGGGGTTGACGATACATATAAAGTTCATCGGGGTTGGAATTAGATTTCTCTATTTTTATGCCCTTTCCCTTATTATTTTCTTTTGCCTTTTTAAATTCAGTTGGGGTAATTTCTATAACATCATCGGAATTCTCGTCGGAATCCGATTCATCGGAGAATTGGTAATCCTCCCAATATTTTGCTTCCTTGGCGGAAACACCATTGACCATAATTAATCTTGGTCGGTTGGCTGAGGATTTTCTTTTACTTAACCGTTTTATTATTTCCCCCACCGGTTCTATTTCTTCATCCGGTTCCGATTCTTCTTCCGGTTCCGATTCTTCTTCCGGTTCCGACTCTTCTTCCGGTTCCTCTTCGGGAACTTGTGAATCAGTCCACGAATCATTCCAATTTACATTTGACTCTTCATTATTATTAGGTGAGTCAATGGGACTTGTTCTAGAGGTAGACATCTATCACATAATATCAAACGCGTTAAGAGATTAATATATCACATAATATTCACATGTTAAAAATATATAGTTTCCAACAAAATTTGTTAAGCAATCATTTTTCAAGTAAACACGGTCGAAGTCCAGACTCACTAATGCATCCTAACAACTCGATAAGACACACTAATGCAAAATTCTGGTTCTCTAAGACCAACGCTCTGATACCAACTGAAATATCCCGTTCTTATTGATTAAAAACGTTCCATATTAATTGATTTCGTTGCGAGGTTTTGACCTCTATATGAGACGTTTTTCAAAGACTGCATTCATTTTAAAACAAACCATAACCTTTATTTCATCAATAAAGGTTTAAAAAGCTTTACGTAGATTATCAAATAATGATAATCTAAAATATCCTGTTTACACACGACCATTACATAATGGTTTACAATACAAATATGTTACAACAAAATAAATTTCTTGAATGCAGTTTTTACACAATATCATACAAGCATGGACTCCAAATCTCGTCCTTATTTAAGTATGCGACAGCGGAAGCTCTTAATAATCACCTGAGAATAAACATGCTTAAAACGTCAACAAAAATGTTGGTGAGTTATAGGTTTAACCTATATATATCAAATCATAATAATAGACCACAAGATTTCATATTTCAATACACATCCCATACATAGAGATAAAAATCATTCATATGGTGAACACCTGGTAACCGACATTAACAAGATGCATATATAAGAATATCCCCATCATTCCGGGACACCCTTCGGATATGATATAAATTTTGAAGTACTAAAGCATCCGGTACTTTGGATGGGGTTTGTTAAGCCCAATAGATCTATATTTAGGATTCGCGTCAATTAGGGTGTCTGTTCCCTAATTCTTAGATTACCAGACTTAATAAAAAGGGGCATATTTGATTTCGATAATTCAACCATAGAATGTAGTTTCACGTACTTGTGTCTATTTTGTAAATCATTTATAAAACCTGCATGTATTCTCATCCCAAAAATATTAGATTTTAAAAGTGGGACTATAACTCACTTTCACAGATTTTTACTTCGTCGGGAAGTAAGACTTGGCCACTGGTTGATTCACGAACCTATAACAATATATACATATATATCAAAGTATGTTTAAAATATATTTACAACACTTTTAATATATTTTGATGTTTTAAGTTTATTAAGTCAGCTGTCCTCTTTAGTAACCTACAACTAGTTATCCACAGTTAGATGTACAGAAATAAATCGATAAATATTATCTTAAATCAATCCACGACCCAGTGTATACGTATCTCAGTATTGATCACAACTCAAACTATATATATTTTGGAATCAACCTCAACCCTGTATAGCTAACTCCAACATTCACTTATAGAGTGTCTATGGTTGTTCCGAAATATATATAGATGTGTCCACATGATAGGTCGAAACATTGTATACGTGTCTATGGTATCTCAAGATTACATAATATACAATACAAGTTGATTAAGTTATGGTTGGAATAGATTTGTTACCAATTTCCACGTAGCTAAAATGAGAAAAATTATCCAATCTTGTTTTACCCATAACTTCTTCATTTTAAATCCGTTTTGAGTGAATCAAATTGCTATGGTTTCATATTGAACTCTATTTTATGAATATAAACATAAAAAGTATAGGTTTATAGTCGGAAAAATAAGTTACAAGTCATTTTTGTAAAGGTAGTCATTTCAGTCGAAAGAACGACGTCTAGATGACAATTTTAGAAAACATACTTCCACTTTGAGTTTAACCATAATTTTTGGATATAGTTTCATGTTCATAATAAAAATCATTTTCTCAGAATAACAACTTTTAAATCAAAGTTTATCATAGTTTTTAATTAACTAACCCAAACCAGCCCGCGGTGTTACTACGACGGCGTAAATCCGGTTTTACGGTGTTTTTCGTGTTTTCAGGTTTTAAATCATTAAGTTAGCATATCATATAGATATAGAACATGTGTTTAGTTGATTTTAAAAGTCAAGTTAGAAGGATTAACTTTTGTTTGCGAACAAGTGTAGAATTAACTAAACTATGTTCTAGTTATTACAAGTTTAAACCTTCGAATAAGATAGCTTTATATGTATGAATCGAATGATGTTATGAACATCATTACTACCTTAAGTTCCTTGGATAAACCTACTGGAAAATAGAAAAATGGATCTAGCTTCAACGGATCCTTGGATGGCTCGAAGTTCTTGAAGCAGAATCATGACACGAAAACAAGTTCAAGTAAGATCATCACTTGAAATAAGATTGTTATAGTTATAGAAATTGAACCAAAGTTTGAATATGATTATTACCTTGTATTAGAATGATAACCTACTGTAAGAAACAAAGATTTCTTGAGGTTGGATGATCACCTTACAAGATTGGAAGTGAGATAGCAAACTTGAAAGTATTCTTGATTTTATGTAACTAGAACTTGTAGAATATATGAAGAACACTTAGAACTTGAAGATAGAACATGAGAGAGATCAATTAGATGAAGAAAATTGAAGAATGAAAGTGTTTGTAGGTGTTTTTGGTCGTTGGTGTATGGATTAGATATAAAGGATATGTAATTTTGTTTTCATGTAAATAAGTCATGAATGATTACTCATATTTTTGTAATTTTATGAGATATTTCATGCTAGTTGCCAAATGATGGTTCCCACATGTGTTAGGTGACTCACATGGGCTGCTAAGAGCTGATCATTGGAGTGTATATACCAATAGTACATACATCTAAAAGCTGTGTATTGTACGAGTACGAATACGGGTGCATACGAGTAGAATTGTTGATGAAACTGAACGAGGATGTATTTGTAAGCATTTTTGTTAAGTAGAAGTATTTTGATAAGTGTATTGAAGTCTTTTAAAAGTGTATAAATACATATTAAAACACTACATGTATATACATTTTAACTGAGTCGTTAAGTCATCGTTAGTCGTTACATGTAACTGTTGTTTTGAAACCTTTAGGTTAACGATCTTGTTAAATGTTGTTAACCCAATGTTTATAATATCAAATGAGATTTTAAATTATTATATTATCATGATATTATCATGTATGAATATCTCTTAATATGATATATATATATATATATATATATATTAAATGTCTTTACAACGATAATCGTTACATATATGTCTCGTTTAAAAATCATTAAGTTAGTAGCCTTGTTTTTACATATGTAGTTCATTGTTAATATACTTAATGATATGTTTTCTTATCATAGTATCATGTTAACTATATATATATCCATATATATGTCATCATATAGTTTTTACAAGTTTTAACGTTCGTGAATCACCGGTCAACTTGGGTGGTCAATTGTCTATATGAAACATATTTCAATTAACCAAGTCTTAACAAGTTTGATTACTTAACATGTTGGAAACATTTAATCATGTAAATATCAATCTCAATTAATATATATAAACATGGAAAAGTTCGGGTCACTACAATAATAGACCACAAGATTTCATATTTCAATACACATCCCATACATAGAGATAAAAATCATTCATATGGTGAACACCTGGTAACCGACATTAACAAGATGCATATATAAGAATATCCCCATCATTCCGGGACACCCTTCGGATATGATATAAATTTCGAAGTACTAAAGCATCCAGTACTTTGGATGGGGTTTGTTAGGCCCAATAGATCTATCTTTAGGATTCGCGTCAATTAGGGTGTATGTTCCCTAATTCTTAGATTACCAGACTTAATAAAAAGGGGCATATTCGATTTCGATAATTCAACCATAGAATGTAGTTTCACGTACTTGTGTCTATTTTGTAAATCATTTATTAAACCTGCATGTATTCTCATCCCAAAAATATTAGATTTTAAAAGTGGGACTATAACTCACTTTCACAGATTTTTACTTCGTCGGGAAGTAAGACTTGGCCACTGCTTGATTCACGAACCTATAACAATATATACATATATATCAAAGTATGTTCAAAATATATTTACAACACTTTTAATATATTTTGATGTTTTAAGTTTATTAAGTCAGCTGTCCTCGTTAGTAACCTACAACTAGTTGTCCACAGTTAGATGTACAGAAATAAATCGATAAATATTATCTTGAATCAATCCACGACCCAGTGTATACGTATCTCAGTATTGATCACAACTCAAACTATATATATTTTGGAATCAACCTCAACCCTGTATAGCTAACTCCAACATTCATTTATAGAGTGTCTATGGTTGTTCCGAAATATATATAGATGTGTCCACATGATAGGTCGAAACATTGTATACGTGTCTATGGTATCTCAAGATTACATAATATACAATACAAGTTGATTAAGTTATGGTTGGAATAGATTTGTTACCAATTTCCACGTAGCTAAAATGAGAAAAATTATCCAATCTTGTTTTACCCATAACTTCTTCATTTTAAATCCGTTTTGAGTGAATCAAATTGCTATGGTTTCATATTGAACTCTATTTTATGAATATAAACAGAAAAAGTATAGGTTTATAGTCGGAAAAATAAGTTACAAGTCGTTTTTGTAAAGGTAGTCATTTCAATCGAAAGAACGACGTCTAGATGACAATTTTAGAAAACATACTTCCACTTTGAGTTTAACCATAATTTTTGGATATAGTTTCATGTTCATAATAAAAATCATTTTCTCAGAATAACAACTTTTAAATCAAAGTTTATCATAGTTTTTAATTAACTAACCCAAAACAGCCCGCGGTGTTACTACGACGGCATAAATCCGGTTTTACGGTGTTTTTCGTGTTTCCAGGTTTTAAATCATTAAGTTAGCATATCATATAGATATAGAACATGTGTTTATTTGATTTTAAAAGTCAAGTTAGAAGGATTAACTTTTGTTTGCGAACAAGTTTAGAATTAACTAAAATATGTTCTAGTGATTACAAGTTTAAACCTTCGAATAAGATAGCTTTATATATATGAATCGAATGATGTTATGAACATCATTACTACCTTAAGTTCCTTGGATAAACCTACTGGAAAATAGAAAAATGGATCTAGCTTCAACGGATCCTTGGATGGCTCGAAGTTCTTGAAGCAGAATCATGACACGAAAACAAGTTCAAGTAAGATCATCACTTGAAATAAGATTGTTATAGTTATAGAAATTGAACCAAAGTTTGAATATGATTATTACCTTGTATTAGAATGATAACCTACTGTAAGAAACAAAGATTTCTTGAGGTTGGATGATCACCTTACAATATTGGAAGTGAGCTAGCAAACTTGAAAGTATTCTTGATTTTATGTAACTAGAACTTGTAGAATATATGAAGAACACTTAGAACTTGAAGATAGAACTTGAGAGAGATTAATTAGATGAAGAAAATTGAAGAATGAAAGTGTTTGTAGGTATTTTTGGTTGTTGGTGTATGGATTAGATATAAAGGATATGTAATTTTGTTTTCATGTAAATAAGTCATGAATGATTACTCATATTTTGGTAATTTTATGAGATATTTCATGCTAGTTGCCAAATGATGGTTCCCACATGTGTTAGGTGACTCAAATGGGCTGCTAAGAGCTGATCATTGGAGTGTATATACCAATAGTACATACATCTAAAAGCTGTGTATTGTACGAGTATGAATACGGGTGCATACGAGTAGAATTGTTGATGAAACTGAACGAGGATGTAATTGTAAGCATTTTTGTTAAGTAGAAGTATTTTGGTAAGTGTATTGAAGTCTTTCAAAAGTGTATAAATACATATTAAAACACTACATGTATATACATTTTAACTGAGTCGTTAAGTCATCGTTAGTCGTTACATGTAAGTGTTGTTTTGAAACCTTTAGGTTAACGATCTTGTTAAATGTTGTTAACCCAATGTTTATAATATCAAATGAGATTTTAAATTATTATATTATCATGATATTATCATGTATGAATATCTCTTAATATGATATATATATACATTAAATGTCTTTACAACGATAATCGTTACATATATGTCTCGTTTAAAAATCATTAAGTTAGTAGTCTTGTTTTTACATATGTAGTTCATTGTTAATATACTTAATGATATGTTTACTTATCATAGTATCATGTTAACTATATATATATATCCATATATATGTCATCATATAGTTTTTACAAGTTTTAACGTTCGTGAATCACCGGTCAATTTGGGTGGTCAATTGTCTATATGAAACATATTTCAATTAATCAAGTCTTAACGAGTTTGATTGCTTAACATGTTGGAAACATTTAATCATGTAAATATCAATCTCAATTAATATATATAAACATGGAAAAGTTCGGGTCACTACAGTACCTTCCCGTTAAATAAATTTCGTCCCGAAATTTTAAGCTGTTGAAGGTGTTGACGAATCTTCTGGAAATAGATGCGGGTATTTCTTCTTCATCTGATCTTCATGCTCCCAGGTGAACTCGGGTCCTCTAAGAGCATTCCATCGAACCTTAACAATTGGTATCTTGTTTTGCTTAAGTCTTTTAACCTCACGATCCATTATTTCAACGGGTTCTTCGATGAATTGAAGTTTTTCGTTGATTTAGATTTCATCTAACGGAATAGTGAGATCTTCTTTAGCAAAACATTTCTTCAAATTCGAGACGTGGAAAGTGTTATGTACAGCCGCGAGTTGTTGAGGTAACTCAAGTCGGTAAGCTACTGGTCTGACACGATCAATAATCTTGAATGGTCCAATATACCTTGGATTTAATTTCCCTCGTTTACCAAATCGAACAACGCCTTTCCAAGGTGAAACTTTAAGCATGACCATCTCTCGAATTTCAAATTCTATATCTTTTCTTATAATGTCAGCGTAGCTCTTTTTTCGACTTTGGGCGGTTTTCAACCGTTGTTGAATTTGGATGATCTTCTCGGTAGTTTCTTGTATAATCTCTGGACCCGTAATCTGTCTATCCCCCACTTCACTCCAACAAATCGGAGACCTGCACTTTCTACCATAAAGTGCTTCAAACGGTGCCATCTCAATGTTTGAATGGTAGCTGTTGTTGTAGGAAAATTCTGCTAACGGTAGATGTCGATCCCAACTGTTTCCAAAATCAATAACACATGCTCGTAGCATGTCTTCAAGCGTTTGTATCGTCCTTTCGCTCTGCCCATCAGTTTGTGGATGATAGGCAGTACTAATGTCTAGACGAGTTCCTAATGCTTGCTGTAATGTCTGCCAGAATCTTGAAATAAATCTGCCATCCCTATCAGAGATAATAGAGATTGGTATTCCATGTCTGGAGATGACTTCCTTCAAATACAGTCGTGCTAACTTCTCCATCTTGTCATCTTCTCTTATTGGCAGGAAGTGTGCTGATTTGGTGAGACGATCAACTATTACCCAAATAGTATCAAAACCACTTGCAGTCCTTGGCAATTTAGTGATGAAATCCATGGTAATGTTTTCCCATTTCCATTCCGGGATTTCGGGTTGTTGAAGTAGACCTGATGGTTTCTGATGCTTAGCTTTGACCTTAGAACACGTCAAACATTCTCCTACGTATTTAGCAACATCGGCTTTCATACCCAGCCACCAAAAATGTTTCTTGAGATCCTTGTACATCTTCCCCGTTCCAGGATGTATTGAGTATCTGGTTTTATGAGCTTCTCTAAGTACCATTTCTCTCATATCTCCAAATTTTGGTACCCAAATCCTTTCAGCCCTATACCGGGTTCCGTCTTCCCGAATATTAAGATGCTTCTCCGATCCTTTGGGTATTTCATCCTTTAAATTTCCCTCTTTTAAAACTCCTTGTTGCGCCTCCTTTATTTGAGTAGTAAGGTTATTATGAATCATTATATTCATAGATTTTACTCGAATGGGTTCTCTGTCCTTCCTGCTCAAGGCATCGGCTACCACATTTGCCTTCCCCGGGTGGTAACGAATCTCAAAGTCGTAATCATTCAATAATTCAATCCACCTACTCTGCCTCATATTCAGTTGTTTCTGATTAAATATGTGTTGAAGACTTTTGTGGTCGGTATATATAATACTTTTGACCCCATATAAGTAGTGCCTCCAAGTCTTTAATGCAAAAACAACCGCGCCTAATTCCAAATCATGCGTCGTATAATTTTGTTCGTGAATCTTCAATTGTCTAGACGCATAAGCAATCACCTTCGTTCGTTGCATTAATACACAACCGAGACCTTGCTTTGATGCGTCACAATAAATCACAAAATCATCATTCCCTTCAGGCAATGAAAATATAGGTGCCGTAGTTAGCTTTTTCTTCAATAACTGAAACGCTTTCTCTTGTTCATCATTCCATTCAAATTTCTTCCCTTTATGCGTTAATGCAGTCAAGGGTTTTGCTATTCTGAAAAAGTCTTGGATGAATCTTCTGTAGTAACCAGCTAGTCCTAAAAACTGGCGTATGTGTTTTGGAGTTTTCAGGGTTTCCCACTTTTCAACAGTTTCTATCTTTGCCGGATCCACCTTAATACCTACTTTGTTCACTATGTGACCGAGGAATTGAACTTCTTCCAACCAAAATGCACACTTTGAAAACTTAGCGTACAATTCTTCCTTCCTCAATACTTCTAACACCTTTCTCAAATGTTCACCGTGTTCTTGGTCATTCTTTGAGTAAATAAGTATGTCATCGATGAAAACAATGACAAACTTGTCAAGATATGGCCCACACACTCAGTTCATAAGGTCCATGAACACAGCTGGTGCGTTAGTCAATCCAAATGGCATAACCATAAACTCGTAATGACCGTAACGTGTTCTGAAAGCAGTCTTTGGAATATCATCTTCTTTCACCCGCATTTGATGATACCCGAAACGTAAGTCAATCTTTGAATAAACAGACGAGCCTTGTAGTTGATCAAATAAGTCGTCGATTCTCGGTAGTGGGTAGCGGTTCTTGATGGTAAGTTTGTTCAACTCTCGGTAGTCGATACACAACCTGAATGTACCATCTTTCTTCTTGACAAACAAAACAGGAGCTCCCCACGGTGATGTGCTTGGTCGAATGAAACCACGCTCTAAAAGTTCTTGTAATTGGCTTTGCATTTCTTTCATCTCGCTGGGTGCGAGTCTGTAAGGAGCACGAGCTATTGGTGCAGCTCCTGGTACAAGATCTATTTGAAATTCAACGGATCGATGTGGGGGTAATCCCGGTAATTCTTTCGGAAATACATCGGGAAATTCTTTTGCAATGGGAACATCATTGATGCTCTTTTCTTTAGTTTGTACTTTCTCGACGTGTGCTAGAACAGCATAGCAACCTTTTCTTATTAGTTTTTGTGCCTTCAAATTACTAATAAGATGTAGCTTCGTATTGCCCTTTTCTCCGTACACCATTAAGGGTTTTCCTTTTTCTCGTATAATGCGAATTGCATTTTTGTAACAAACGATCTCTGCTTTCACTTCTTTCAACCAGTCCATACCGTTTATCACATCAAAACTCCCTAACTCTACTGGTATCAAATCAATCTTAAATGTTTCGCTAACTAGTTTAATTTCTCGATTCTGACATATATTATCTGCTGAAATTAATTTACCATTTGCTAATTCGAGTAAAAATTTACTATCCAAAGGCGTCAATGGACAACTTAATTTAGCACAAAAATCTCTACTCATATAGCTTCTATCCACACCCGAATCAAATAAAACGTAAGCAGATTTATTGTCAATAAGAAACGTACCCGTAACAAGCTCCGGGTCTTCCTGTGCCTCTGCCGCATTAATATTGAAAACTCTTCCGCGGCCTTGTCCATTCGTGTTCTCCTGGTTCGGACAATTTCTAATAATGTGGCCCGGTTTTCCACATTTATAACAAACTACATTGGCATAACTTGCTCAGACACTACTTGCTCCGCCATTACTCGTTCCGACACCATTTGTTCCTTTCGTTCTATTAACCCCTGGTCTGTAGACCTCACACTTCGCCACGCTATGACCATTACTTTTACACTTGTTGCAAAATTTGGTGCAGAACCCCGAGTGATACTTTTCACACCTTTAACATAGCTGCTTCTGATTGTTGTTGTTGTTGCGGTTATTATTGTTGTTGGGATGATTGTTGTAGTTGCTGTTGTTGTTGTTGTTGTTGTTGTTGTTGTTGGGCCGTTTGTTGTAGTTGCGATTGATGTTGCGATTGTTGGGATAATTGTTGCGATTATTGTTGTAATTGCTGTTGTTGTTGTATTGGTGATTCTTATCACCGTTTTCTTCCCACTTTCTTTTAACTTGCTTCACATTGGCCTCTTCAGCAGTCTGTTCTTTAATTCTTTCTTCAATCTGGTTCACTAGTTTGTGAGCCATTCTACATGCCTGTTGTATGGAGGCGGGCTCGTGTGAACTTATATCTTCTTGGATTCTTTCCGGTAATCCTTTCACAAACGCGTCGATCTTCTCTTCCTCATCTTCGAATGCTCCCGGACACAATAGGCACAATTCTGTGAATCGTCTTTCGTACGTGGTAATATCAAATCCTTGGGTTCGTAACCCTCTAAGTTCTGTCTTGAGCTTATTGACCTCGGTTCTGGGACGGTACTTCTCGTTCATCAAGTGCTTGAATGCTGACCACGGTAGTGCGTACGCATCATCTTGTCCCACTTGCTCTAGATAGGTATTCCACCATGTTAACACAGAACCTGTGAAGGTATGCGTAGCGTACTTCACTTTATCCTCTTCAGTACACTTACTTATGGCAAACACCGATTCGACCTTCTCGGTCCACCGTTTCAATCCGATCAGTCCTTCGGTTCTATCAAATTCCAAAGGTTTGCAGGCAGTGAATTCTTTGTAGGTGCATCCTACACGATTTCCTGTACTGCTAGATCCAAGGTTATTGTTGGTATGTAGCGCAGCCTGTACTGCGGCTATGTTTGAAGCTAGAAAAGTACGGAATTCCTCTTCATTCATATTCACGGTGTGTCGAGTAGTCGGTGTCATTTCCTTCAAAATAGTCAAATGGAACAAGTTAATCATACAGAATATTAAGAGTAGTTAATAGTATTTCGTAGCATAATATGAACTCATTTATAAAAGCTTTTTCTTCATATTAGCGTTTTATAAGTTTAAATTTGGGTAGTACCTACCCGTTAAGTTCATACTTAGTAGCTAATATACAATTCAACTACTACAATTCTATATGAAAAACTGATTATAATAATATTTCGCGTTCAAACTTTTACACAAGATTTTACAAACTTACAATACCGCTTATTTTACATATAGCATGAAATATAGCACACAATAAATTTGATACAAGATGGTTGTGAAGATAATTCTAGCTAGTACACAAGTCGTTCAGCAAAGGCAATAAAGACACGTAATTCATACGTCCAGAAACAAGTCATGCATTCTGGTTTTACTAGGATTACTTCCCATCCTTGGTCTTGTGGAACATAACCATTATGGCTGTTGATAAGACAGCGTGTTGTAACGTCGTCAAAGGGACGAGGGTTACGTAATGTCCAACAGTCCCGTAACAATCTAAAAACCTCATTTCTTACCCCAATTACCGACTCCGTCACTTGTGGGAACGTTTTGTTTAATAGTTGTAGCCCGATGTTCTTGTTCTCACTTTGATGAGAAGCGAACATTACTAATCCGTAAGCATAACATGCTTCTTTATGTTGCATGTTAGCCGCTTTTTCTAAATCATGAAGTCCAATATTCGGATATATTGAGTAAAAATAATTTCTTAACCCATTGTGTAAAATAGCATTTGGGTTCCCCGCAATATATGCGTCAAAGTAAACACATCGTAACTTATGGATTTCCCAATGTGATATCCCCCATCTTTCGAACGAAAACCTTTTATAAACCAAGGCATTCTTGGAACGTTCTTCGAATGTCTTACAAACTGATCTCGCCTTAAATAGTTGTGCCGAAGAATTCTGACCGACTCTAGACAAGATTTCATCAATCATGTCTCCGGGTAGGTCTCTTAAAATATTGGGTTGTCTATCCATTTTGTGTTTTTATACTGTAAAATAGACAAGAGTTAGATTCATAAAAAAAAAATACTTATTAATACAAGCAATTTTTACATATATCTTAAAGCATAAGCACACTATATTACATATATTACACCACACGAATACAACTATCTTATTCTGACTCGCTTGTTTCTTCTTCTTCGGTTTTGGTTCTTTTTGCCAAGTTTCTAGAGATATATGATGTTCCCATAATACGAGCCGTCGTTTTCCACATTGGTTTAGAAAAACCTGGTGGTTTAGAGGTTCCCGGGTCATTGTTACAACTTAAGGACTTCGGGGGTTGACGATACATATAAAGTTCATCGGGGTTGGAATTAGATTTCTCTATTTTTATGCCCTTTCCCTGATTATTTTCTTTTGCCTTTTTAAATTCAGTTGGGGTAATTTCTATAACATCATCGGAATTCTCGTCGGAATCCGATTCATCGGAGAATTGGTAATCCTCCCAATATTTTGCTTCCTTGGCGGAAACACCATTGACCATAATTAACCTTGGTCGGTTGGTTGTGGATTTTCTTTTACTTAACCGTTTTATTATTTCCCCCACCGGTTCTATTTCTTCATCCGGTTCCGATTCTTCTTCCGGTTCCGATTCTTCTTCCAGTTCCGACTCTTCTTCCGGTTCCTCTTCGGGAACTTGTGAATCAGTCCACGAATCATTCCAATTTACATTTGACTCTTCATTATTATTAGGTGAGTCAATGGGACTTGTTCTAGAGGTAGACATCTATCACATAATATCAAACGCGTTAAGAGATTAATATATCACATAATATTCACATGTTAAAAATATATAGTTTCCAACAAAATTTGTTAAGCAATCATTTTTCAAGTAAACACGGTCGAAGTCCAGACTCACTAATGCATCCTAACAAACTCGATAAGACACACTAATGCAAAATTCTGGTTCTCTAAGACCAACGCTCGGATACCAACTGAAATGTCCCGTTCTTATTGATTAAAAACGTTCCATATTAATTGATTTCGTTGCGAGGTTTTGACCTCTATATGAGACGTTTTTCAAAGACTGCATTCATTTTAAAACAAACCATAACCTTTATTTCATCAATAAAGGTTTAAAAAGCTTTACGTAGATTATCAAATAATGATAATCTAAAATATCCTGTTTACACACGACCATTACATAATGGTTTACAATACAAATATGTTACAACAAAATAAATTTCTTGAATGCAGTTTTTACACAATATCATACAAGCATGGACTCCAAATCTCGTCCTTATTTAAGTATGCGACAGCGGAAGCTCTTAATAATCACCTGAGAATAAACATGCTTAAAACGTCAACAAAAATGTTGGTGAGTTATAGGTTTAACCTATATATATCAAATCATAATAATAGACCACAAGATTTCATATTTCAATACACATCCCATACATAGAGATAAAAATCATTCATATGGTGAACACCTGGTAACCGACATTAACAAGATGCATATATAAGAATATCCCCATCATTCCGGGACACCCTTCGGATATGATATAAATTTCGAAGTACTAAAGCATCCGGTACTTTGGATGGGGTTTGTTAGGCCCAATAGATATATCTTTAGGATTCGCGTCAATTAGGGTGTCTGTTCCCTAATTCTTAGATTACCAGACTTAATAAAAAGGGGCATATTCGATTTCGATAATTCAACCATAGAATGTAGTTTCACGTACTTGTATCTATTTTGTAAATCATTTATTAAACCTGCATGTATTCTCATCCCAAAAATATTAGATTTTAAAAGTGGGACTATAACTCACTTTCACAGATTTTTACTTCGTCGGGAAGTAAGACTTGGCCACTGGTTGATTCACGAACCTATAACAATATATACATATATATCAAAGTATGTTCAAAATATATTTACAACACTTTTAATATATTTTGATGTTTTAAGTTTATTAAGTCAGCTGTCCTCGTTAGTAACCTACAACTAGTTGTCCACAGTTAGATGTACAGAAATAAATCGATAAATATTATCTTGAATCAATCCACGACCCAGTGTATACGTATCTCAGTATTGATCACAACTCAAACTATATATATTTTGGAATCAACCTCAACCCTGTATAGCTAACTCCAACATTCACATATAGAGTGTCTATGGTTGTTCCAAAATATATATAGATGTGTCCACATGATAGGTCGAAACATTGTATACCTGTCTATGGTATCTCAAGATTACATAATATACAATACAATTTGATTAAGTTATGGTTGGAATAGATTTGTTACCAATTTTCACGTAGCTAAAATGAGAAAAATTATCCAATCTTGTTTTACCCATAACTTCTTCATTTTAAATCCGTTTTGAGTGAATCAAATTGCTATGGTTTCATATTAAACTCTATTTTATGAATATAAACAGAAAAAGTATAGGTTTATAGTCGGAAAAATAAGTTACAAGTCGTTTTTGTAAAGGTAGTCATTTCAGTCGAAAGAACGACGTCTAGATGACCATTTTAGAAAACATACTTCCACTTTGAGTTTAACCATAATTTTTGGATATAGTTTCATGTTCATAATAAAAATCATTTTCTCAGAATAACAACTTTTAAATCAAAGTTTATCATAGTTTTTAATTAACTAACCCAAAACAGCCCGCGGTGTTACTACGACGGCGTAAATCCGGTTTTACGGTGTTTTTCGTGTTTCCAGGTTTTAAATCATTAAGTTAGCATATAATATAGATATAGAACATGTGTTTATTCGATTTTAAAAGTCAAGTTAGAAGGATTAACTTTTGTTTGCGAACAAGTTTAGAATTAACTAAAATATGTTCTAGTGATTACAAGTTTAAACCTTCGAATAAGATAGATTTATATATATGAATCGAATGATGTTATGAACATCATTACTACCTTAAGTTCCTTGGATAAACCTACTGGAAAATAGAAAAATGGATCTAGCTCCAACGGATCCTTGGATGGCTCGAAGTTCTTGAAGCAGAATCATGACACGAAAACAAGTTCAAGTAAGATCATCACTTGAAATAAGATTGTTATAGTTATAGAAATTGAACCAAAGTTTGAATATGATTATTATCTTGTATTAGAATGATAACCTACTGTAAGAAACAAAGATTTCTTGAGGTTGGATGATCACCTTACAAGATTGGAAGTGAGCTAGCAAACTTGAAAGTATTCTTGATTTTATGTAACTAGAACTTGTAGAATATATGAAGAACACTTAGAACTTGAAGATAGAACTTGAGAGAGATTAATTAGATGAAGAAAATTGAAGAATGAAAGTGTTTGTAGGTGTTTTTGGTCGTTGGTGTATGGATTAGATATAAAGGATATGTAATTTTGTTTTCATGTAAATAAGTCATGAATGATTAATCATATTTTTGTAAATTTATGAGATATTTCATGCTAGTTGCCAAATGATGGTTCCCACATGTGTTAGGTGACTCACATGGGCTGCTAAGAGCTGATCATTGGAGTGTATATACCAATAGTACATACATCTAAAAGTTGTGTATTGTACGAGTATGAATACGGGTGCATACGAGTAGAATTGTTGATGAAACTGAACGAGGATGTAATTGTAAGCATTTTTGTTAAGTAGAAGTATTTTGATAAGTATATTGAAGTCTTTCAAAAGTGTATAAATACATATTAAAACACTACATGTATATACATTTTAACTGAGTCGTTAAGTCATCGTTAGTCGTTACATGTAAGTGTTGTTTTGAAACCTTTAGGTTAACGATCTTGTTAAATGTTGTTAACCCAATGTTTATAATATCAAATGAGATTTTAAATTATTATATTATCATGATATTATCATGTATGAATATCTCTTAATATGATATATATACATTAAATGTCTTTACAACGATAATCGTTACATATATGTCTCGTTTAAAAATCATTAAGTTAGTAGTCTTGTTTTTACATATGTAGTTCATTGTTAATATACTTAATGATATGTTTACTTATCATAGTATCATGTTAACTATATATATATATCCATATATATGTCATCATATAGTTTTTACAAGTTTTAACGTTCGTGAATCACCGGTCAACTTGGGTGGTCAATTGTCTATATGAAACATATTTCAATTAATCAAGTCTTAACAAGTTTGATTGCTTAACATGTTGGAAACATTTAATCATGTAAATATCAATCTCAATTAATATATATAAACATGGAAAAGTTCGGGTCACTACAATATGTTCTCTAGGTTGAGATCTACGGTTATTTTGCATTCCGAGTTTCGATCACATTTCGGTGAATGACCTTATGTGCTGCTAAGGTGAGTTTTCATAGCTCCCTTTTTAATTGCTTTTGCAATCTATAGTTTTGGGCTGAGAATACATGCACTTTATTTTAAACTCAATGGACACAAGTACATACTAAATTCTACACTGACTTTGAACCGAAAATCCCTTAGCTTTGGTAACTAGTAACTGCCGATTATAAGAACTGGTGGGCGCAAGTAGTTATATATGGATCCATAGGGCTTGACATCCCCGTCTGTTCCAGGTATAGAAACCCTAGCCTGAACTATAAAACAAACGTATGCTATTTGAGTTTAGTACACGTTGGTTTGCGTGTATTGTACATGTTGGTTGCATGTATGTACAGGGGTACTTATTATAACGTTAAAGTTTAGTTACCAGGGTGCTCAATTTCGTAGAATCTTTTAATAAACGTTTCGGATGAAACAACTGAAATCTTGTGGTCCACCTTTATATACAGAATATGTGCAACATTAAAACTATGAACTCACCAACCTTTGTGTTGACACTTTAAAGCATATTTATTCTCAGGTTCCTAGAAGTCTTCCGATGTTTGCTTATATGTTAATTGGGATTGCTTATCATGTTGGTAAGGTTTAATTTATGTAAATATTAGTCTTATAAGTATAGAACGATCAGAAAAATCCGGGTCATTACAGCATCTGTAAATAAATAATTAAAAACTTGTGTAATTTGTAACGTATTTCGTAGTAAAAATAATACTATTTCGTACCCCCAAGCTGCACACATCAGCTTCCAATACCGGTCAAAGACTTGTCATAAAATACAGTGAAGGAGGTTTTAAGTGATGTGGTTAGAAGTTTTGTACAATGGCCTCTCATGAAAATGACTCGCATCACCAAGGTACATGTACTGTAATGCTTACTTACCCGTTTCTTGTGTTAATCTAAGTATTATAAATTATATCTTCATTCAGGAAATAGAGGCATATGTAAATGACATCAGTTCCAAAAAAAAAACCGTACACAATTCAAGGGGTGACACCACAAAGACTAATGGAATTGCAACAAAAACAGGTTATTAATGTTTATATTCTGAATAATTTTTTTTTCATGTAATACTCTCTGTATAGTTGAATACTCTGTAAATATTTGGATACTCTGAATACTTGTATAATTCTTACTATATATATTTATATTTCATGTTTGTTACTTGATAGGTGAAGACATATACCGTTTTGTTCCACCCCACGACTTCAGAACCTACACCGTGTGATAGGGGGCATATGCATCCAACCGATGAGACTACCTTGATACATGGAAAGCATGTGCTTCCGTGCTACATGAAGGTGTCTATAAACTATGTTTTGCCTCGATTTGAATCTACATTGCTTCCAATACCAGATAAAAATCTTGAGTATAATACACTAAAAGAGGCTATTGGGGCTATGATACAATGGCCTCTCTTAAAACTTTGTCCTTCAGATAAAAACAAGGTACATGTATAATTGCTTACATAATTTCTTGTATTGGTCAACTGCATTTAAGTGTTATATTTAATTTTGCCTCGATTGTTATCAGGAGAGTGCAATGAAATTAAAGAGGGTTGGATTACATAATAGAATAGATAAAAGCAATGTGTCTATTGGTAGTACCTGTAGTAAGCAGGTATATATATGCTCATCAAATTTAAGTTACATCATCATACGTATATACGTATATAATTATATAATTTAAGTTATCTGATGTGGTGTTGCAGGTGCATCCACGTAACAAATGAGATTCAGGAATACAACAAAAAAAGAGAACAATTGTATAGTAAGCTGCTTTCAATGGAACATCTCCTATCCAATAGATCATGTGTACAAGCTGCGTATACTAGATGGATGATTCGAGAAGATCCTACCGCCGGTTTCACTTTTAATGCAACTCCAGGAGTTTTTAGCGAACCCAGTGAGTGCGTAAGTACGATTGCTGCTGATGACATCATCACATTTTAGACAAGGGGTTTCCTGGACTGCAGCATCATTTTTTCCTTCATGCTGTAAGTGCATTTATTAATTCATATGCACGTTTGACTATAGTTTTTAGGTTTTGAGCTGACATGTTATTTTTTTAATTGTTTTTTCGCATATTAAGGGTCTACACACTTTTATGAAAGTAGCTTTTACCGAACCATATGGGTTAATGAACCATTATTTAATACAAGGATCATTGATCATCTCAGACAAAAAATTTGTAATAAAGTACTTGAGGACCTCCTTCAACTCTACTCAACAGTCTTTCTTCACACCATATAATCAGAAGTATGTAATCATTCCTTATATATTATTGCTTACAAAAATGTTATCGTCTAACGAGTGTATTTTAATTTGCCAGTGATCATTGGGTGTTGGTTTTTGTATCTCACACTGAGTACAAAGGAATCATACTTGATTCAGTAAATAGGAATCAAAAAAGACGAAAGATGATTATATGATCACAGACTGTATAACACAGTAAGACTTATTTCTAAATTAATAATAGTTGTTAATTTAAATCTTGATTACATTTACATTATGTCACATTAGACAATATCATTTGTTCTTCTATTTGTCTAATTTTGAATAGGGCTTGGGGTCCTTTGCAATGGAATGTAGTTAAGGTTAGTCATCCTAGCTGTCTACAAACAGTCCACCAAGTTGTTCATCCATGTTTTCATGTTCATGTTAATGTTACGTGTTACATGTTAAATTAATACATGTGTATAAATGTGTGGTTATAATGCAGTGCAATCAACAACCCGGCAGTTGAGAGTGTGTGTGATGACCCGTCCAAATCTATTTGGACGAATACATCATTCATTGATTTCATAGTGAGGTGACCTCTACATGATACGTTTTGTAAACATTGCATTCTTTTGAAAAGGCACACCATAAATGAATATCTAATTCCAAGGTTTTCGACATCTGATGATTTCTACATATAGACAATCACCGTAAATAATAGTTTACAATAATTTATTTGTTAACAATGCAGTCATATAAGATACATGGTGATGATTTTGTGAACGCAATGTTTTCTCGAATAACGCATGTATGACTCCATGCACATAGCTTGTATTTGTTGAGACTTATGTTTTTTTTGAAAAGAGTTTTACACAACGTTTGACCGTTCAATCTGACCGATGATATCACGAACTATATAACACACGATAATTATACGATTATGTATATATATACATATCTATACATATTTAACTTGATTTAGGGATGGTTTAACATTTCATTGTGAACTAACAACAATGAGTTATAAGTATACTTTGAGACCACTAACTTAAGTTTTCAAAACAATAACTATATGTAACGTTCTTTGACATATATACTTACAATCTATAATGTGTTGGTGATTTATGTCACCAATATGATTTAAGTGTAATGGGATTAATTTGTAACCAAAATAATCTTGATAAATATCAAACAAGTTTGGGGAAGTGTGGAGTGCACACTTGTTTGAACTTATCTTGATTATGACAAGGGTTCGGGGGCAGCGCCCCCGATAAGCGGGGTCCAAGGGGCAGAAATTTTTTTTTGGGCTAACATTGCTTTATTAATAATGTCTTAAAATTTTATTTTTGGCCCGGTTTGACCCAAAATAAAAGCCCGGTTTTGAGCTTCTTTTTCCGTAACATACCCAGCATCTATACGTAATTACTATTGGTAAATACACATCAAATCAACATCCTTATCAGCCTTAGATCTGCCCTAGATAAGAGGGAATCTTATTTGTAAGCTAGCATACATTATTACTCAAAAATTCAACACAAAAATTTGTCCTTGTTCCCTCAACAACCAGACTGTCCTATAAGTATCACCATCACCTTGGTTTTTCATTTCATTTTTACAACCATTTTTCTCTAACCAAAAACACACTCTTAGGAACTCTAATTGTTCTTCACAATCTCAGCAAATACTCATGAAGAACTAGCTTCAAGAACAACCTATAATCATCATAAGAAAGTTTAATCAAGATTATTTCCTATCTTTTCCAGTAGCTTTATCCAAATAACTTGAGGTAGTAACCTTATTCATAATCTTATTCGATTCATATTTATATAGCTATCTTATTTTGTGTTATAAAATTTTTAACAACAAGAACATAGTTTGAATGATTTCAATCCTGTTCGCAAACTAAATAGATCCTTCTAACTTAATTTTTAAAATAAAATCGGGTATCCGAAGCTAGTTTAGCTACGAAATTAATTAGAGTAAAACTAAACTAATCATATCTTTGCTAATTAATATGATATTTTATATATATTTACTTATGATTTGATTTTATATATTTCAAGACCACCCGTAAACAACATGAGAAGATTAATCATAAGACCTCATGATTGTACGCAACACGTCATTTGACAACACGGTACTTTATGTACGCAACACGTCATTTGACAACATGGTACCATGGGTCGAGATTAATTCTGATCAATACGAATACGATGGGGTCTTTATTTATTTTATTGAGCAACTAATTGTGGACCATTAACAACAGACTGCTAACTACGGACTAAGAAAATATTAAAAGTATTATAAGTATATATATATATGTAACGATTACTTGAAAAGAAAATATGTTGATATATTATATATATGGTTAGGTTCGTGATATCAATCGGAGACCAAGTCGTGTTATATATCTTCAAGGAAAAAGTGAGTATATAGTCCCACTTTTAAACTCTAAATATTTCGCGATGAAATCATATGTTATTGTATTCGTCCTTATGGTTAAGGTCGGGTTATGACAGATGGGATATACCTAAACCTTGCTACAACACTATAGGCAGTGTACCTAATCATAGAGTAGTGTAGTTTTTAGTAAGTCCGGTTCGTTCCACAGGGAATCTTTTAAACAAAGCTTAACGCTATATTAGTTTTAATTTATAAAAATACAAATATATATAAGTAATATTATTATTATAAAGGGGGGTTTTTACCGTTTAATGACCGGTTTGTCGATTTTAAAACTTTAGTCGCAGTTAAAACCTAATGTAAAATATTAAATAAATAAAAGACTTAATTTAAAGCCTAAAGTAAATAACGATAATGAAATTGCAATAAATAAAAGTGCGATGAAATAAAATTGCGATAATTAAAAGTGCAATTAAATACAATGACAATAAATAAAAGTGCGATAATTAGAAGTGCAATTAAATATGAAAATAAAGGAATTATGGTTATTTAAACTTCCGTAATCAAGATGTTTGACGTGTTGATTTTAGTTTATTCCCATGGGTTAATTGTCCTTTGTCCTGGATTATTTAATATGTCCGTCTGGTTTTTGTCCATAACAGTCCATCAGTCATAAATATAAAGTGCGAGTGTCCTCGTCAAATTATCCTTATACCCGAAGTCAAATATTCCAACTAATTGGGAACTTAAACTGTAACAAGGTGTTAATACTTTGTTTAATAATTACACCAGGATATCGACTGCGTGTAACCCAAGGTTTTAATACTTTGTTATCAATTATGGCAAGTGTCCTTGTACATAATTTCACCCCTGTTTTAATAATTCCATAGACTATTAATCCATTCCCGTGTCCGGTTAAATGAATGATTATTCGTACATATAAATATCCCGCCCATCGTGTCTGATTGAGTGTATATGGTTATTTATAAGGACGTCCAATTGTAAATCTTTATATTAAAATTAACAAACTATCATTTAGTTAAACAAGTGTAAAGCCCATTAATAGCCCATAGTCTAATTTCCACAAGTGTCGTTCTTTTGTCCAAACCCCAATTATGGTGCAAAGCCCAATTACCCAATTTTAATATTTTTAGCCCAACATCATGATTACTTTAGTATTAAATAAGCATAATAATAACTTAGCTACGAGACATTAAATTAAAAAGGTTGAACATAACTTACAATGATTAAAAATAGCGTAGCGTTACACGGACAGAATTTCGACTTACACCCTTACAACATTTGCAAACATACCCTTATTATTAGAAATTAAAATTAAAATTAAAATTATAATATAAATATATATACATATACGTTGATGAATGAAGAGAAAAAGGTGTGTAAATTTCGGCCGAATGCTCGGCCTTTTATAGGCCCACGTAATACTATTTGACCTCCGCGAGTGCGGAGATTTTTGCCTTTATAAGCTCCGCGAGTGTGGAGCTGTGGATTCCAGCTCACACAAGCTTGGCTCCTAGCTTGCCGACGATTTTATAATATAATATAATATATATATTAATTTTAAGAATTAATTATATATTATATTATATTCATGTGCATAGTTGACTTGTAATTTTTAGTCCGTTGCGTCGAGCGTTGAAAGTTGACTCTGGTCCCGGTTCTGGATTTTCGAACGTCCTTGCGTATAATTTAATATCTTGTACTTTGCGTTTCGCGTCTTGTACTCTTGTAATTTTGAGATGTTTCTCATCAATAATTGGAACCACTTTGATTGTATTTTGTACTTTTGAGCTTTTTGGTCATTTGCGTCTTCAATTCGTCAAATTTGTCTTTTGTCTTCACCTTTTATTGTTTAAACGAATATCACTTGTAAATAGAACAATTGCAACTAAAAGCTTGTCTTTCTTGAGGGATAATGCTATGAAATATATGTTCGTTTTTAGCATTATCAAATATTCCCACACTTGAGTGTTGCTTTTCCTCAAGCAATACAAAACTTGTAATTAAATCACACGAATCACTTCTTTATTCTTCACACTTTGTACATCAGTGATTTCTATACGGCGGTATGAACAATGGTAGTAACGATGTGGTTTACAGTCCCACATGACTATGAAAATTTAGATCCTTTAAGGAAATTGGATCTTTATGAAAACATTTGCTCTTTTGAAAATTAAATCTAGCTTTTACCCTAGATAAGTTTTCCGGAATAACCCTTCACCGATGTTTGCAAAATATTTTTGTAGCTTTGGTGGGTTTTAGATTTGAAAATTTTAGCTCAAAACTTGTGGTTTTGTGTCACCCACTTGCTAACCTTGTATTGGGAAAGCAACACGTCCAGTATACTTGCTCCAAATATTACCGTCCGGTTGTAAAGGAAAGCGTTGAACAAGCAACTGTTAAGGCAATGTCCCCTGACATGCTTTTAATTATGGTCTATAACGTGTCGGACGCAATTACTATCCTTTGTAGGAGCAATAGTAAAGCTCACCCTTATAATTTTTCGATCTGGCACAAGGTCCTGTCTTTGACCATGCTATGCAACCACCGTTCTTACGGTTGACACCCGATTTGGTTCAGGTGACCTAATGAATTTCAGGTGAATTCCTAGAATTTTACGTTCAATGGTAATGAACGTATTGAAAAATGGGTTTTCAGAAAACAAATCGGTTTTAATTTTGATCAAAATATTTTCTCGTTCAAGCTCGAGTTTAGATATCATTGAATTCCATGAGTTTGTAATTCTCAATCTTTAAGGTCAATCTCTAGGATTGAGTAATATCAGGCTTAAAAACTGATTTTTGATCTTTAAGGAGATTATCCTTTTCTGGGGATCTGATTCATTAGTCTTATCCAGCTAATTTGCACGGCGTCCTCCCCATTTTATAAGACAGATCCTCTCATAGTTAGGATAAGTCTGACCACTTGGCGACCCTGTTTGATGCTGAGGTCCGTGGATTTCCTGCTGATTTTAGTGATGACTTTTCTAGATTTTTCGTCAACCTACAGCTGGTCTGGACGACAACTTCATGACCTAAATCAAGAAGCGCGTTTCTTTTTCGGAATACTTTACATTCTTTTAATGATGGAATTGATTCATCGTGTAGATCCATCTTTCTTACAGTAAATCGGGTAAAACTGTTTAGTTTAGTCCAAAGCAAAAGTATCTTCAATTATTTGTTACAAAAATATGTGACATATGTTTAAGATAACTTGGTAAATTTTCCCACACTTGGCTTTTATTTTCTTTTATTTGCCTTTTTATTGTCCTCTATTCCATTTTAAATGAATTCTAACATTTTGGTTTGTTTCTCAATTTATATCCTTTCCGAGGTAACAATAATTTCGGTGTTAACACCTAGTTTTATCGTTCATAAATATGTATAAACATGATTTTGAGTTCATTTAATTGAAAATTTTGAAAATTTTTACTAGAAGTGGGTAGTCAGTATATAAGACTAGGGCTGTTCTTTGTTATCAGAGAGCACTAGATTCTAATACAACTACTACGTTACTAGTATTTTTAATGGTAACCAAGTGTTTAAGTTAAAAATTTTAAAAATTCCAAAGAATTTAACCCCTTCCCACACTTAAGATCTTGCAATGCCCTCATTTGCAAGAAATCAGTAACAATTTAAATTATTGAGGGTGATTAGCGTAGAAAAATGATTAAATTTTACCAAAGTTTCTAAGCATATTGGCGTTTGTTTGCTGAATGATAAATGGTGCACATCATTTGTTCATTCCGTCTGTTGGTACATCACATTTGTTTTTCATTTTGTCGTCAAAATTAATAGCTTTTGATGAACTTAATGCCAGTCTTTGAAAATGCGCTGTTTTACCCTGTTTTGTACATGAGATAAACTACAAACACATATATACATATTTTTGAAGTTGGGTTTTCACACCACATTCAAAAATTATTAAAATCTAATAAAGTTAGAAAATTATAAAAGCTATTATAATAATAAAATAAGAAATAAGAAATAAGAAAATTAAGAATTAGTAACATTACAATAAAATAAACAAAAATAGAAAATTACGGATGAGGAGGATGGTTCCAGTATGTGTCCCAAGCGTATCCATAGATAATGTAAAATGCTTGGGCCGGGTCATATGTAGGATATGGTGGTCGGCTCTCTAAAGTCCAAGGAGCAAATTCGGGCATAACGGTAGGAATGTAGTCTCTACCTACGTGTGTACAATGACTTATGATTTGGCTTTGATGATACTGCCAATCTTGAAATGCTTTTTGTCTAGCCATTTCATACTTGTGTAGAGCCATAAAAATTTGCACTTCCATCATTGGATTATCCCCTCCCGGTTGACCTTGCTGTTGATCTCTCTCAACCTGTGGATGCCTGCCATCATAACGTGCTGCCGTGTTGTTTCGTTTCTTTAAGACCTTAGCACCATGATAAACACGCAAATCTATTCTATCGCGGGGTTCTGGTTCTGCCATTAATATTCCCCCCCGACTTCTATCCACACCGAGATATTCAGCAATTAAAGTAATAAATATACCACCTCCTATTATGCTACCACGCCTCATACCCCTAACCATAGTCAATAAATAATAACCCACACAAAGAGGTATACTTACAATGCTCTGTGGGTCTCGAATACACGTGTGGTAAAACAAATCCTGTTCATTTACCTTTTCCTTATTCTTATCTCGTTGTGTAATCGAATTGGCTAAAAACCTATGGATTACTCTTAATTCAGCTCTATCAATATCAAGATAAGAGTATAATCCCCCCTGGAATCGGCGATGGCTAGTCATCCTACTCCATATGTCATTTGTATCAAAATTCTAATCCACCCTCCTACCATAAACTATTAACCTCTGGCAATCATAAGATGCTAGCTCCTCGGGAGTATATATACCTAAAGCCCGAGCCATGTCTAGTAAGGACATATGACGCATCTCCCCTCCTAATAAAAATCTAATAAAACTACGATCGGTTAAAGTATCTACCCGATCATTTATTTCAATAGTACACAATAACTCTATACACCATTCTCTATATACAGGTCTACGCATGTTGAATAAATGTACCCAATCACTAAAAGTAGAATTACCATACCTTTGAGTAAGTAATTCCCTGATTGGCTCGGCCAATTCCACTACCTCTAATGGTGCCCAATCTATAACTCTGGGTACCTCAACATTATTAGACACAAGGTTGTGCAGGTTCTTTTGATATTTTGGATAGTCTATCCAATATCTATCAAATCTCAAATTCGGATGTAAATCTACCTCATGAATATTTGAATATGAAACAATTGGGTGAGGCATATCTTGTCGGTATTGGTTATTAATTTTCTGTTGATCTGCATCTTCCGGAGGAGCATTGCGAGCCTGGGATGAAGATTCACCCCTTTCAGTCTGCAAAATATATCAAACACAATTTTTGTGCATCCAAATATGCATTAGTTTTAGCAAAATAATAAATATAAACAATTACAATGACATGTTTAATCTATATTAAACTCTATACACATTTTTAAAATATTAACAATTCTACACTTTTACAAATATACTTTTACAAAAATGTATACAAAGTTCCTTAGCATTTATCTTTTAAAACATGTCAAAAACAATCATTATAACAATTAAATAAGTTCCTCATGACATTCATATTAATTAAATCAAGTTCATGCAATTTTGGTTCAAAAAGTCCACTTTAATCTTCATAAATCATGTTTAGGATCAAAGTTTTGATCATTTAGTAACCTAAACATGTTACACTACTCAATTTAGTATAAACTAACAATAAAATTCAGCCATAACCTGTTTATATCAAAAAGCCCTAATTTTGCTCAAGAACACAAACCCTAGATTATTCAAAAATTGAAGTTCAAAGCTTCTAATCATGTTAAATAGCATCAATCTAGGTTATATAAGCATAATACACAAACAATTGAAGCATTATTACACTAGAAAGCATCAAAATCGAATTAGGCATGAAATTGTTCAAGAACACTAAAAATTCGGATTAAATGGTGTTTAGGTGTAGAAATTTACCGATTTCCTTGAGTAATTCCTTGATAATAGTCTCCTCATTGTAATTTTAGCAACAAATTTGACGATTTATGGTGAAAAATTTTGATTTTGAGAGGTTTTTGTGTGTGTTTTTCGTGAAAAATGGGTGTGGTGGTGAAGGGGACTGGTCTGTTCGACCAGATATGTTTCTGGTTTTTTTGACCTCCGCGAGTGCGGTGGTGTGGCCATTTAAAACTCTGCGAGTTGCGGTGGTTTTTTTTTATTTATAAAACCTTATAACTTTATAAAACTTAAAATTAATTTAAAAATTAAAATTTTGTTTCTTTTTAGGATGAGGGCGTTTCGGATCGATGTCCTAGTCTGTCCCTCGACAAAAATTTTAAAATTTGTCATTTTTAAGCGTGGTTTTAAAAGCAAAGATTTTTGGGTTTTTTAATGTTTTTGGCATACTTTAATTCAATAAGATTAAAAATAATGATAATAAAAGTTCTCGTCCCTCCCTCGGGTAAAGCAATTTCGGTTCAACGACCTAGTCTTCAACTTACGACGAATTTTAAAAATCATATTTTTAACTTAGCGAAATAAAGTAAATTTTTTTTTTTATAATCACACCAAACTTAAATTAAAAATGCATAAAATTAAAAATTCACACCAAACTTATATTATATTTTTGTTTTCATACATTTATATTAAAAATATTAATTTTTCAAATATTTACAATTTTAAATATATATTAATTTAAAAAGTTTACAATATTATTTTAATATTAATTTTAAAAACAAAGTAAAAATAAAATTAAAAATCTTTTTGGTCTTTTATCCCACTTTAATCAATCAAATATTATCAAAAATATACGCGCCTCTTTTCGGTAAAGTAATTTCGGTTCCATGACCTAATTTAACTCATGACGAATTTTTGAAATATTTTTGGTTGATTGATTAAAGATATTTATACCTTAAGAATAAACGAAAAATTTCGCAGTGATGTAATAAATGTTTGAATGATATCAATAATTTCGGTCGCAAGACCTAATTTTATCGAATATCAATATGACACTTTATAGCGAACAAAATAGCGTTTATTATCAAAAGGTTAAAAATAAAAATAAAAATAAAAACTGTACAAACTTACCTGTGAAAGAGATTTCTTAGTGATATGCTCTAGCCCACTCATAAGATAGTCGGACTAATTGGTTTTCCATAGCTACATAGGAGTAACCTCGAGCATTTATCAATTTTTCTTCTAAACATATGAACGGTTCGTCTCTGCATAAAGTAACAAATTCGGTGTTTGAATAGGTTTGATTATTTGAACATTTACCTTCGTGTGACCATTTTCCGCATTTGTGACATCTTTCAAGGTGTCGTGCTCTTCTTTTAGGTGCGGATTTTGATTTTCCTTTACCAAATTGTAACTTATTATTTTCGCATCTGGATTCTTTTCTTACTTCGTCCAATTTGCCTCTGATTAATGATACTATTTCACTTGGAAGGGTGTCATTATTACGTTTAGTAATCAAAGCGTGTAGCATTAGACCATGGTTTAATTCACAGGAAGTCTTCATTTCGTAAAACCTAAAAAAAAAAATAAAATTTAGAATGGGGGGAGAAGACTAGTTCTTTAGGATCTGCTAGGGAAAGACCATTCGGGTTCCATTTTCGAGAAATACACGAAAACAGAAAATATAACTCTAACAGAAATACATATTATCCTTAAAAGACTTGATTCTCCCCACACTTAGTTAGCTGTGGTGTTGAAATTGTGATTAACTTCGTTGTCAACTTCCATCGGACTATCTATGTAGTGTTTAATTCTGTGACCATTAACCTTAAATTCAATCCCATTTGAATTTATCAATTCTACTGTTCCGTATGGGAAAACTCTTTTGACTATGAATGGTCCAGACCATCTTGATTTCAATTTTTCAGGAAATAGCTTGAATCGTGAATTGAAAAGAAGAACTCTGTCTCCTTCTTTAAATTCTTTGGAACTTTTGATTCTTTTATCATGCCATTTCTTCGTTCTTTCCTTATAGATTAACGAATTTTCGTATGCTTCTTGTCTTAATTCTTCTAATTCATTTAGTTGACTTAATCGTAGACGTCCAACTTCACGTAAATCAAGATTACATATCTTCAAAGCCCAAAATGCTTTGTGTTCAATTTCTACTGGAAGATGACATGCTTTTCCGTAAACGAGTTTAAAAGGTGTGGTTCCAATTGGAGTTTTGTAGGCTGTTCTAAAAGCCCAGAGTGCATCCTCCAATTTAATGGACCATTCCTTCGGATTTGATCCTACGGTTTTCTCTAGAATACGTTTTAAAGCTCGGTTGGTATTTTTAACTTGTCCACTTGTCTGTGGATGATAAGCAGTGGAGATTTTATGAGTTACTCCATATCTTTTAAGAACTTTCTCAAGTTGATTATTACAGAAATGAGTTTCCCGATCACTTATTAAAGCTTTCGGTGTTACAAACCTTGCAAAAAGACGTTTTAAAAAGTTGACTACAACTCGTGCATCGTTAGTTGGGAGAGCTTGTGCTTCCGCCCATTTAGATACATAATCAATGGCTACGAGAATATAGAGATTATTATGAGATTTTGGAAATGGACCCATAAAGTCAATACCCCAAATGTCAAATACTTCACATACTTGAATGACATTTTGTGGCATTTCATCACGTTGACTTATTTTTTCGGCCCTTTGACAAGCATCACAGGATTTGCAAATAAGGTGTGCGTCTTTGTAAATTGTAGGCCAATAGAATCCAGCATCGTAAACTTTTCTTGCTGTTAGTTGAGGCCTATAATGCCCTCCTGTTGGTCCTGTGTGACAATGGTTTAAGATTTTACTAGCTTCATCTCCGAATACACATCGGCGTATTATTCCATCGGGATAACTTTTAAACAAATGTGGATCTTCCCAGAAATAGTGTTTTATATCACTAAAGAATTTCTTTCATTTTTGGTACGACAATCCTTTTTCAAGGAATCCACATACTAAATAGTTTGCATAGTCTGCAAACCATGGAATTTCATTATAATCTATCTTCAATAGATATTCATCAGGAAAGTTGTCTTGTATGGCCGATTCATTTAGAACTTCTAATTCGGGATTTTCAAGACGAGAAAGATGATCAGCGGCGAGATTTTCTGCTCCCTTTTTATCTCGGATTTCAATATCAAACTCTTGTAAGAGTAAGATCCAACGGATTAATCGTGGTTTAGCATCTTGTTTCTAAAATAGGTATATAAGAGCAGAATGGTCGGTATAGACCACCGTTTTAGCTAGAACGAGATATGAACGAAATTTGTCAAAAGCAAAGACAATAGCAAGGAGTTCTTTTTCAGTAGTTGTGTAATTTGTTTGTGCTCCTTGTAACGTCTTACTAGCATAATATATAGGTTGAAATCGTTTTTCAATCCTTTGTCCTAAAACGGCTCCCATTGCAAAATCACTTGCATCGCACATTAGTTTAAATGGTAGATTCCAATTTGGTGTTATCATGATCGGCGCATTAGTGAGTTTTTCTTTAAGTATATTAAAAGATTTGATACAGTCATCTGAAAAGATGAATGGAGCATCCTTTTCTAGGAGTTTATTCATAGGAGTGGCAATTTTAGAAAAATCTTTTATGAAACGTCGGTAAAAACCAGCATGTCCTAGAAAACTCCTAAATCCTCTAACATTGGTGGGATGTGGAAGTTTAGCAATTACATCTACTTTAGCTCTATCCACTTCAATTCCTTCCTTTGAAATTTTATGACCAAGAACGATGCCTTCTTTAACCATGAAATGGCATTTCTCCCAATTAAGAACTAGATTTGATTGTTTGCATCTAATAAGCATTCGTTCAAGATTAACTAGACATGATTCAAAAGTATCACCAAAGACTAAAAAGTCATCCATGAAAACTTCTATGCATTCTTCTATCATGTCGTGAAAAATCGCCATCATGCATATTTGAAAGGTTGCAGGGGCGTTGCAAAGTCCAAATGGCATGCGTTTGTAAGCAAAAGTACCATAAGGGCACGTGAACGTGGTTTTCTCTTGGTCCTCGGGTGCTATTGGAATTTGAAAATATCCGAAAAAACCATCAAGAAAACAATAGTAACTATTTTCGGCTAATCTTTCCAACATTTGATCAATGAAAGGTAAGGGAAAGTGATCTTTTCTGGTGGCGTCATTTAATTTTCTATAATCAATACATACACGCCATCCTGTTACAGTCCTAGTCGGAATAAGCTCATTTTTCTCATTTGTGATGACAGTCATGCCACCCTTCTTAGGTACGCATTGAACTGGGCTTACCCAGGGACTATCAGAAATTGGATAAATTAAACCTGCATCTAGCAGTTTAATAATTTCTTTCTTAACAACATCTTGCATATTAGGATTTAGTCTTCGTTGGCATTGTACATACGTTTTATGACCTTCTTCCATAAGGATTTTATGTGTGCAATACGAAGGACTTATTCCTTTAATATCATGAATCTTCCATGCAATAGCTGGTTTATGAGCTTTTAGCACAGAAATGAGTCGAGATTTTTCATTTTCAGTAAGAGAAGACGATATTATTACAGGTAATTCAGATTCACCATGTAAATAAGCGTATTCCAAATGGTTTGGAAGTGGCTTTAACTCTAATGTCAGAGGTTCTTCTATCGATGATTTATATCGATATCTGTCTTCTTCTTTTAGCATTTGAATTTCTTCTGTTGTTGGTTCATATCCATTAGCCATAAGTGTAGCTAACATTTTAGTTTTATCAATTGGTTCAGTTCCTTCTCCTAAAGAACATTCTCCTGTTCCTTGTAATTCTGGAAATTCTTCTAACAATTCTGCATGTGATTCTATAGTTTGAATATAATAGCATGTATCATCTGCAGATTGCGGTTGTTACATTGCTCTATCAACTGAAAAGGTAACACTCTCGTCCTCTATACTTAGGGTTAGTTTCTTACCAAACACGCCTATCATTGCTTTAGCCGTGTTTAAAAATTTTCTTCCTAATATGAGAGGAACTTGAGAATCTTCTTCCATGTCCAGAACAACAAAATCTACTGGAAATACTAAAGTACCAACTTTAACTAGCATGTTCTCCATTATCCCTCTAGGATATTTTACTGATCTCTCGGCTAGTTGTATGCTTATTTGTGTTGGTTTCAATTCTCCAAGGTCTAGTTTAGTGTATAGTGAATACGGCATTAAATTTATACTAGCACTTAAGTCTGCCAATGCTTCTATTGAACTAAGACTACCCAGAAAACATGGAATTGTGAAACTTCCTGGATCAGATAGTTTTTCTGGTATCTTATTCAACAGCACTGCTGAACAATTAGCATTCATAGTAACAAACGAGAGTTCTTCCATTTTCTTTCTATTCGTGATTAGATCTTTCAGAAATTTAGCATATCTAGGCATTCCTGAAATCACATCAATGAAAGGAGGATTTACATTTATCTGTTTAAACATATCCAAGAATTTGGATTGCTCGGCTTCAAGTCTCTCTTTTCTCATTTTACTTGGGTAAGGAAGTGGTGGTTGGTATGGTTTAACATAAGGTTTTGCCTTAACTGTGTTATCTTCATTAACCTTTCCAACTACCGGTTCGTTTTCCTTATCTTGTTCAGGTTGTGGTTCTTGTGGAGTAGGAATAGCTTCATCAGAAATTACAGGTATTTCCGGTGGTTTAAGTGTAATACCACTTTTTGTGGTAATAGCTTTAGCTGTTTCATTTCGAGGGTTAGCATTTGTATCACTAGGTAGACTTCCCGATTTTCTTTCACCTATTAACCTTGCTAGGTTACTTACTTCTTGTTCCAGATTTTGAATAGAAGCTTGTTGATTTCTAAATGCTTGAGCATTTTGTTCATTTGTTTGTTTCTGAGATGTGAAAAATTGCGTTTGAGATTCAACTAGCTTCGTCATCATATCTTCTAAATTCGGATTTTTATCATCGATTTGTGGTCGTTTGTTTTGAAAATTAGGTCTTTGCTGATTGTAAGTATTATTGGATACTTGTTGATTGCTAGGACCTTGTTGGTTGTTGTATGGAACATTTCGGTTATAATTCTGGTTTTGGTTGTAAATCGGTCTTGGCGGTTGATAATTATTCTGATAATTATTTCCAGGCCTTTAGTTTATGTATGAAACATTCTCTCTTTGTTCCATTGTTAGTTCAATACTGAGACAATCTTTTGTCAAATGTGGTCCTCCACACTGCTCACAACTAATTCGTATTGAGTGCATATCTTTAGTCATCTTTTCCATTCGTCTCTCGACAGCATCTATCTTTGCAGAAATGGAATCTAAGTCATGGCTAGAATTGGCTCTAGCTTCTTTAGAAGATCTAACGATATCTTTTTCTTGGTGCCACTCATGTGAGTGGGAAGCAGTGTTATCAATAATTTTATAAGCATCAGTTTCTGTTTTCTTCATAATGGAACCACCAGCTGCTATATCGATGTCTTTCCTTGTAGTGATGTCGCATCCTTGGTAGAATATTTGTACTATTTGACAGGTGTCTAAACCATGTTGCGGACATCCTCTTAATAACTTTCCAAATCTTGTCCACGCCTCATATAAAGTTTCATTTGGCTTCTGTGTGAACGTAACAATTTCTCCTTGAAGTCTCACGGCTTTAGATGCAGGAAAGAATTGTTTAATAAAATTTTCAACTAAAACGTCCCATGTATCAATCGCCCCTTCAGGTAACGATTCTAACCAATCTTTGGCTTCTCCCTTTAAAGTCCAGGGAAATAACATGAGATATATCTGTTCATCCTCCACTTCTCTTATTTTACATAGAGTGCAGATCCTATTAAAGGTACGAAGATGTTCATTTGGATCTTCCTTCGGCGCACCACTAAATTGGCATTGATTAGTTACCATGTGTAGAATTTGTTCTTTGATTTCATAATCTGGCGCATTAATGTTTGGATGAGTAATTGCGTGACCTTGGCCAGTGCGTTTAGCTCTCATTCGGTCTTCCATACTTAAAGGTTCCGGATTTTCCATGATTGAATTTGTTGAATCTGAATCACTAGAGGATTCTGATTTAATGGTTCGTTCCTCAACAATCTCTGTTTGAATGATTGGTGGTTCCGGAGGAAAGATTAATGGTTCAGGATCTATAAATCGTCCTTGAATATTCTCCGGATTCTCAATTGTGAGGTCGGGTTCAAAAAATGGATTATCTGAAATTTGAATTGGAGTACTTGGTCGACTGGATGATGATTCTAAAGAAAAATCAACGGCGAAAATATTTGCTAGATGTCTTGATCGAGTTACAGGTGGTGAAAGTACAAAAGGTGGTGAACGTTTTGCTCGGTGCATTCACTGAATATCCTATTAGTTTTTAAAAAGGAAGAAAAATTATATAAGTTATCCAATTAATAGACTTTTCTGATATTGCTCACGTTTCGAATAGCCAAAAGATGCAGCAGAGGGGCAGGATTTGTTTGGTCTAAATATAATTGAGTACTGTTTGGCTCCAATAACCCGGTCCACGTACAAATCCAACTATTACTACGAACCAGAAAATTTTGATGTCTATCAATTTAACCGCTTAAAATTATTTTTCGTTTGAAATTTAAAGAAATATTAGATAAGAAATAGAGAAAATTCTAAGTCCTAAAAACTAGAATGGCGAGAAATAAGAGAGAAAAAGAGCGCGTCGAAAAATGTCGAAAAATAAAAATAAGAAAGTAGCGCGTTGAAACTTAAAAAGGAACTAAAAACTAAGAATTTGCGTCTAAAAATATTAAAGCTTAATAGAAAAACTATATCCCAAATGGCAATATCTTAAAAAGGAACTAAAAATTAAAAACGGCGTCGAAAAATTCTAAAGCACCTAAATCTTAGTCTAAAGAAAAAGTACTTAAGGGATTTTACGGCAAAGCCTAAAAATCTAGAAGTAAAAATAACTATGGCAAAAACTATGTCTAAAAACTAAATATAAGCGAAAAATACAAAAATTACGCTAAAACAATTAAAAAGGGACAAAATATAAAAATATACTAAAAGTTGTAAAAAGTACAATTTTTATAAAAATATTATTTTTATATTATTTATTTAATAAAATTATTAATTTTATAAATTAATTAAACTAAGTATAACTTAATAATACAAATTAAATAAATAACTAAATTAACTAATTAAATAATCTAAACCTAATTAGGGTTTAAATTAAATTATAATAATAATAAATACCCCGTAATGATTACAGAATTAGGGTTGTTTGTGTGGCCTGTCAGAAGACCTCCGCGAGTGCGGATAGTCCCAGTTCAAAACCTCCGCGAGTCGCGGAGGGTCAAATTTAGGCTGAAAAGGGGTTCGTTTTTGCACAGGTTCAGTTTTTTTTCTTTTTATTTTTTTTATGTTTTTCTATTTTATCAAATATATATAAAATATAAATATAACTAAATATTTTTATAAAACAATAAAATACTTATTTTTAAACTCAAAAGTAAAAATACTTTTTTTTTAAACTTTATATATTTTTTAACAAACTCTTTTTGTATATTTATATTTTTATATTTAAAAAAAAACTTATATTTTTATACGAAGGACTTAATAAAAACTTTTACAAAATTATATTATTATTAATTTTTTTTATATCATTAGTGTTGCTCTTTCGGCGTTTAAGTTCCCCGGCAGCGGCGCCAAAAACTTGATGTGTGCAGCTTGAGGGTACGAAATAGTATTATTTTTACTACGAAATACGTTACAAATTACACAAGTTTTTAATTATTTATTTACAGATGGGATATACCTAAACCTTGCTACAACACTATAGGCAGTGTACCTAATCATAGAGTAGTGTAGTTTTTAGTAAGTCCGGTTCGTTCCACAGGGAATCTTTTAAACAAAGCTTAACGCTATATTAGTTTTAATTTATAAAAATACAAATATATATAAGTAATATTATTATTATAAAGGGGAGTTTTTACCGTTTAATGACCGGTTTGTCGATTTTAAAACTTTAGTCGCAGTTAAAACCTAATGTAAAATATTAAATAAATAAAAGACTTAATTTAAAGCGTAAAGTAAATAACGATAATGAAATTGCAATAAATAAAAGTGCGATGAAATAAAATTGCGATAATTAAAAAGTGCGATAATTAAAAGTGCAATTAAATACAATGACAATAAATAAAAGTGCGATAATTAGAAGTGCAATTAAATATGAAAATAAAGGAATTATGCTTATTTAAACTTCCGTAATCATGATGTTTGACGTGTTGATTTTAGTTTATTCCCATGAGTTAATTGTCCTTTGTCCTGGATTATTTAATATTTCCGTCTGGTTTTTGTCCATAACAGTCCATCAGTCATAAATATAAAGTGCGAGTGTCCTCGTCAAATTATCCTTATACCCGAAGTCAAATATTCCAACTAATTGGGGACTTAAACTGTAACAAGGTGTTAATACTTTGTTTAATAATTACACCAGGATATCGACTGCGTGTAACCCAAGGTTTTAATACTTTGTTATCAATTATGCCAAGTGTCCTTGTACATAATTTCACCCCTGTTTTAATAATTCCATAGACTATTAATCCATTCCCGTGTCCGGTTAAATGAACGATTATTCGTACATATAAATATCCCGCCCATCGTTACCGATTGAGTGTATATGGTTATTTATAGAGACGTCCAATTGTAAATCTTTATATTAAAATTAACAAACTATCATTTAGTTAAACAAGTATAAAGCCCATTAATAGCCCATAGTCTAATTTCCACAAGTGTCGTTCTTTTGGCCAAACCCCAATTATGGTGCAAAGCCCAATTACCCAATTTTAATATTTTTAGCCCAACATCATGATTACTTCAGTATTAAATAAGCATAATAATAACTTAGCTACGAGACATTAAATTAAAAAGGTTGAACATAACTTACAATGATTAAAAATAGCGTAGCGTTACACGGACAGAATTTCGACTTACACCCATACAACATTCGCTAACATACCCTTATTATTAGAAATTAAAATTAAAATTAAAATTATAATATAAATATATATACATATACGTTGATGAATGAAGAGAAAAAGGTGTGTAAATTTCGGCCGAATGCTCGGCCTTTTATAGGCCCACGTAATACTATTTGACCTCCGCGAGTGCGGAGGTTTTTGCCTTTATAAGCTCCGCGAGTGCTGAGCTGTGGATTCCAGCTCACACAAGCTTGGCTCCTAGCTTGCCGACGGTTTTATAATATAATATAATATATATATATATATATATTAATTTTAAGAATTAATTATATATTATATTATATTCATGTGCATAGTTGACTTGTAATTTTTAGTCCGTTGCGTCGAGCGTTGAGAGTTGACTCTGGTTCCGGTTCCGGATTTTCGAACGTCCTTGCGTATAATTTAATATCTTGTACATTGCGTTTCGCGTCTTGTACTCTTGTAATTTTGAGACGTTTCTCATCAATAATTGGAACCACTTTGATTGTATTTTGTACTTTTGAACTTTTGAACTTTTTGGTCGTTTGCGTCTTCAATTCGTCGAATCTGTCTTTTGTCTTCACCTTTTATTATTTAAACGAATATCACTTGTAAATAGAATAATTGCAACTAAAAGCTTGTCTTTCTTGAGGGATAATGCTATGAAATATATGTTCGTTTTTAGCATTATCAGAAACCTCAATGATGTGTAGTCCTTAATAAAGTTGTTTATTTTCACCTTCATGTAAAAAGGAACAACTTTTCCCCATTTACTTGAGTAAATTTGTTGGTTGTATATAGTATACCCTGAGCACACACAAGAGTCTCTATACGATGTGGGTTAAATAACAAGATTTCAACTTCGTCCTGAAAACATTAAAAACAAGAAATATAAATTGTAGAGTAGTTAATAGTTTAAATGTGTATTGAAGTATCCATTTCGCTTTTGAAATAAAAGAAGATCAATTACCTTTATGTTTTGCAAGTCTGCAAATGGTTGGTTCTTGACCCTTTGCTCTTGAAACCTTGGTTCATGAATCACTTCTTTTCGCATGCCTAGAGCATCCACTTTCTGTTTTTTTGCCACTCTATCTTGTTCCTCCTCTATTTGCTGGATCATTGAAATGTCCCGTTCATATTGATTATAAACATTCCATATTAATTGATTTCGTTGCGAGGTTTTGACCTCTATATGAGACGTTTTTCAAAGACTGCATTCATTTTTAAAATAACCATAACCTTTATTTTATCAATAAAGGTTTTAAAAACATTACGTAGATTATCAAATAATGATAATCTAAAATATACTGTTTACACACGACCATTACATAATGGTTTACAATAGAAATATATTACATCGACATATGTTTCTTGAATGCAGTTTTTACACAATATCATACAAACATGGACTCCAAATCTTGTCCTTATTTTAGTATGCAACAGCGGAAGCTCTTAGTATTCACCTGAGAATAAACATGCTTTAAACGTCAACAAAAATGTTGGTGAGTTATAGGTTTAACCTATATATATCAAATCGTAACAATAGACCACAAGATTTCATATTTCAATACACATCCCATACATAGAGATAAAAATCATTCATATGGTGAACACCTGGTAACCGACATTAACAAGATGCATATATAAGAATATCCCCATCATTCCGGGACACCCTTCGGATATGATATAAATTTTGAAGTACTAAAGCATCCGTTACTTTGGATGGGGTTTGTTAGGCCCAATAGATCTATCTTTAGGATTCGCGTCAATTAGGGTGTCTGTTCCCTAATTCTTAGATTACCAGACTTAATAAAAAGGGGCATATTCGATTTCGATAATTCAACCATAGAATGTAGCTTCACGTACTTGTGTCTATTTTGTAAATCATTTATAAAACCTGCATGTATTCTCATCCCAAAAATATTAGATTTTAAAAGTGGGACTATAACTCACTTTCACAGATATTTCATTCCTCGAAAATAAGACTTGGCCACAGATCGATTCACGAACCAATACAAATATGTACATATATATCAAAGTATGATCAAAATATAATTACAACCATTTTTATTATGTTTTAAAGATTTGAGTGTATTAAGTCAGCTGTCCTCGTTAGTAACCTACAACTAGTTGTCCAAAGTTAGATGTACAGAAATAAATCGATATATATTATCTTGAATCAATCCACGACCCAGTGTATACACGTCTCAGGCTAGATCACAACTCAAAGTATATATATTTTTGGAATCTACCTCAACCCTGTATAGCTAACTCCAACATTACTGCATATAGAGTGTCTATGGTTGTTCCAAATAATATATATACATGGGTCGATATGATATGTCAAAACATTTGCATACGTGTCTATGGTATCCCAAGATTACATAATATATTAGAATACATGTATAATACAATATAAGTTAGCTAGGATATGATTTGTATAGATTTGTTAAATATTTCCCGTAGCTAAAAAGATCAAAAATATCCAATCTTGTTTTACCCATAACTTCTTCATTTTAAATCCGTTTTGAGTGAATCAAATTGCTATAGTTTCATATTGAACTCTAATTTAAGAATCCAAACATAAAAAGTATAGGTTTATAGTTGGAAATTTAAGTTACATGTCAATTACTAAAGAGGTAGTCATTTTCGTCGAAAGAACGACACCTTGATGACCATTTTGAAAAACATACTTTCACTTTGAGTTTAACCAATATTTTTGGATATAGTTTCATGTTAATATGAAAAATCATTTTCCCAGAAGAACAACTTTTAAATCAAAGTTTATCATAGTTTTTAATTATCCAAACCAAAACAGCCCCCGGTTTCACTACGACGGCGTATATCCGATTTTATGGTGTTTATCGTGTTTCCAGGTTTTAAATCATTAAGTTAGCATATCATATAGATATAGAACATGTGTTTAGTTGATTTTAAAAGTCAAGTTAGAAGGATTAACTTTTGTTTGCGAACAAGTTTAGAATTAACTAAACTATGTTCTAGTGATTACAAGTTTAAACCTTCGAATAAGATAGCTTTATATGTATGAATCGAATGATGTTATGAACATCATTACTACCTCAAGTTTTCTGGATAAAAATACTGGAAATGTGAAAAATGGATCTAGCTTCAAAAGATCCTAGGATGGCTTGAAAGTTCTTGAAGCAGAATCATGACACGAAAACAGTTCAAGTAAGATTTTCACTCGAAATAAGATTGTTATAGTTGTAGAAATTGAATCAAAGTTTGAATATGAATATTACCTTGAATTAGAAAGATAACTTACTATAAATAATAAAGGTTCCTTGATCTTAGATGATTACTTGGAATGGATTAGAAAGCTTGGAAGTAGATTTGCAAACTTGGAAGTATTCTTGATTTTTATGAAACTATATTTATGGAATTTATGAAGAACACTTAGAACTTGAAGATGAAACTTGAGAGAGATCAATTAGATGAAGAAAATTGAAGAATGAAAGTGTTTGTAGGTGTTTTTGGTCGTTGGTATATGGATTAGATACAAAGGATATGTAATTTTGTTTTCATGTAAATAAGTCATGAATGATTACTCATATTTTTGTAATTTTATGAGATATTTCATGCTAGTTGCCAATGATGGTTCCCACATGTATTAGGTGACTCACAAGGGCTACTAAGAGCTGATCATTGGAGTGTATATACCAATAGTACATACATCTAAAAGCTGTATATTGTACGAGTACGAATACGGGTGCATACAAGTAGAATTGTTGATGAAACTGAACAAGGATGTAATTGTAAGTATTTTTGTTAATTAGAAGTACTTTGATATGTGTCTTGAAGTCTTTCAAAAGTGTATGAATACATATCAAAACACAACATGTATATACATTCTAATGGAGTCGTTAAGTCTTCGTTAGTCGTTACATGTAAGTGTTGTTTTGAAACCTTTAAGTTAATGATCTCAATTAATGTTGTTAACCTAATGTTTATTATATCAAATGAGATGTTAAATTATTATGTTATCATGATATTATGATGTATAAATATCTCTTAATATGATATATACATTAAAATATCGTTACAACGATAATCGTTACATATAAGTCTCGTTTCGTAATTCTTGAGTTAGTAGTCTTGTTTTTACATATGTAGTTCATTGTTAACACACTTAATGATATATTTAAATATCATTTTATCATGTTAAATATAGTGTATCAATATCTTAATATGATACATATGTATTTAGTAGACGTTATCATAACGATAATCGTTATATATATCATTTCGAGTTTCTTAACTTAGTAATCTCATTTCTTATGTATATCACACATTGTTAATATACTTAGTGAGCTACTTACTCATCATAATCTCATGTCAACCATATATATATGTCTATATATACCACAACATGTAGTTTTTACAAATTTGTAACGTTCGTGAATCGCCGGTCAACTTGGGTGATCAATTGTCTATATGAAACTTATTTCATTTAATCAAGTCTTAATAAGTTTGATTGCTTAACATGTTGGAAACATTTAGTCATGTAAATATCAATCTCAATTAATATATATAAACATGGAAAAGTTCGGGTCACTACAGTAGCTACCCGTTAAATAAATTTCGTCCCGAAATTTTAAGCTGTTGAAGGTGTTGACGAATCTTCTGGAAATAGATGTGGGTATTTATTCTTCATCTGATCTTCATGCTCCCAGGTGAACTTAGGTCCTCTATGAGCATTCCATCGAACCTTAATAATCGGTATCTTGTTTTGCTTAAGTTTCTTAACCTCACAATCCATTATTTCGACGGGTTCTTCAATGAATTGAAGTTTTTCATTGATTTGGATTTTGTCCAACGGAATAGTGAGATCTTCTTTAGCAAAACATTTCTTCAAATTTGAGACGTGGAAAGTGTTATGTACAGCCGCGAGTTGTTGAGGTAGCTCCAGTTGGTAAGCTACTGGTCCGACACGATCTATAATCTTGAATGGTCCAATGTACCTTGGATTTAGTTTCCCCCGTTTACCAAATCGAACAACGCCTTTCCAAGGTGAAACCTTAAGCATGACCATTTATCCAATTTCAAACTCTATATCTTTTCTTTTACTGTCCGCGTAGCTCTTTTGTCGACTCTGGGCGGTTTTCAATCGTTGTTGAATTTGGATGATTTTCTAGGTAGTTTCTTGTATTATCTCCGGACCCGTAATCTGTCTATCCCCCACTTCATTCCAACAAATCGGAGACCTGCAGTTTCTACCATAAAGTGCCTCAAACGACGCCATCTCAATACTAGAATGATAACTGTTGTTGTAGGAAAATTCTGCTAATGGTAGGTGTCGATCCCAACTGTTTTCGAAATCAATAACACATGCTCGTAGCATGTCTTCAAGTGTTTGTATCGTCCTTTCACTCTGCCCATCAGTTTGTGGATGATAGGCAGTACTCATGTCTATACGAGTCCCCAATGCTTGTTGCAACGTCTGCCAGAACCTTGAAACAAATCTACCATCCCTATCAGAGATAATAGAGACGGGTATTCCATGTCTGGAGACAATCTCCTTCAAATACAATCGCGTCAACTTCTCCATTTTGTCATCTTCTCTCATTGGCAGGAAGTGTGCTGACTTGGTGAGTCGATCAACTATTACCCAAATAGTATCATAACCACTTGCAGTCCTTGGCAATTAAGTAATGAAATCCATGGTAATGTTTTCCCATTTTCATTCCGGGATTTCAGGTTGTTGTAGTAGACCTGATGGTTTCTGATGTTTAGCTTTGACCTTAGAACACATCAAATATTCTCCTACATATTTAGCAATATCGGCTTTCATACCCAGCCACCAAAAGTGTTTCTTGAGATCTTTATACATCTTCCCCGCTCCGGGATGTATTAAATATCTGGTTTTATGTGCTTCTTTAAGTACCATTTCTCTCACATCTCCAAATCTTGGTACCCAAATTCTATCAGCCCTATATCGGGTTCCATCTTTCCGAATATTAAGATGTTTCTCTGATCCTTTAGGTATCTCATTCTTCAACTTTCCTTCTTTTACAACCCCCTGTTGCGCCTCCTTTATTTGAGTAGTAAGGTTAGTACTAATAATTATTTTCATAGCTTTTACCCGTATAGGTTCTCTGTCCTTTCTACTCAAAGCGTCGGCTACCACATTCTCCTTCCCCGGGTGGTATCGAATCTCAAAATCATAATCATTCAACAGTTCAATCCACCTGCGTTGTCTCATATTCAGTTGCTTCTGATTAAATATATGTTGGAGACTTTTGTGGTCGGTATATATAATACTTTTAACCCCATATAAATAATGCCTCCAAGTCTTTAATGCAAAAACAACAGCACCCAATTCCAAATCGTGAGTCGTATAATTTTGCTCGTGAATCTTCAATTGTCTAGACGCATAAGCAATCAGCTTCGTTCGTTGCATTAATACACAACCGAGACCTTGCTTTGATGCGTCACAATAAATCTCAAAATCATCATTCCCTTCAGGCAATGACAATATAGGTGCCATAGTTAGCTTTTTCTTCAATAACTGAAACGCCTTCTCTTGTTCATTCCTTCCATTCAAATTTCTTCCCTTTGTGCGTTAATGCAGTCAAGGGTTTTGCTATTTTGGAGAAATCTTGGATGAATCTTCTGTAGTAACCAGCCAATCCTAAAAATTGACGTATATGCTTCGGTGTTTTTAGGGTTTCCCACTTTTTAACGATTTCGATCTTTGCCGGGTCCACCTGGATACCTTCTTTGTTCACTATGTGACCGAGGAATTGAACTTCTTCCAACCAAAATGCACACTTTGAAAACTTAGCGTACAGTTTTTCTTTCCTCAATACTTCTAGCACTTTTCTTAAATGTTCTTTGTGCTCTTGATCATTCTTTGAGTAAATAAGTATGTCATCGATGAAAACAATGAAAAACTTGTCAAGATATGGCCCACACACTCGGTTCATAAGGTCCATGAACACAGCTGGTGCGTTAGTCAATCCAAACGGCATAACCATAAACTCGTAATGACCATAACGCATCCTAAAAGCAGTTTTTGGAATATCATCCTCCGTTACTCGTATTTGATGATATCCAGAACGTAAATCGAATTTCGAATAAACCGACGAGCCTTGTAGTTGATCAAATAAGTCGTCAATTCTCGGCAGTGGATAACGGTTTTTGATGGTAAGTTTGTTCAACTCTCTGTAGTCAATACATAACCTAAATGTACCATCCTTCTTCTTGACAAACAAAACAGGAGCCCCCCATGGTGATGTGCTTGGTCGAATGAAACCACGTTCTAATAGTTCTTGCAGTTGGCTTTGCAGTTCTTTCATCTCGCTGGGTGCGAGTCTGTAAGGAGCACGAGCTATTGGTGCAGCTCCTGGTACAAGATCTATTTGAAATTCAAAAGATCGATGTGGAGGTAGTCCCGGTAATTCTTTCGGAAATACATCGGGAAATTCTTTTGCGACAGGAACATCATTGATGCTCTTTTCTTCAGTTTGTACTTTCTCGACGTGTGCTAGAACAGCATAGCAACCTTTTCTTATTAGTTTTTGTGCCTTCAAATTACTAATAAGATGTAGCTTCGTGTTGCCCTTTTCTCCATACACCATTAAGGGTTCTCCTTCTTCTCGTACAATGCGAATTGCATTTTTGTAACATACGATCTCTGCTTTCATCTCCTTCAGCCAGTCCATGCCAAATATTACATCAAAACTCCCTAACTCTACTGGTATCAAATCAATCTTAAATATTTCGCTACCCAGTTTAATTTCTCGATTCCGGCATATATAATCTGCTGAAATTAATTTACCGTTTGCTAATTCGAGTAATAATTTACTATCCAACGGCGTCAATGGATAATTTAATTTAGCACAAAAATCTCTACTCATATAGCTTCTATCCGCACTCGAATCAAATAAAACGTAAATAGATTTATTGTCAATAAGAAACGTACCCATAACAAGCTCCGGATCTTCCTGTGCCTCTGCCGCATTAATATTGAAAAATCTTCCGCGGCCTTGTCCATTCGTGTTCTCCTGGTTCGGGCAATTTCTAATAATGTGGCCCAGTTTTCCACATTTATAACAAACTACATTGGCATAACTTGCTCCGACACTACTTGCTCCGCCATTACTCATTCCAACACCATTTGTTCCTTTCGTTCTGTTAACCCCTGGTCCGTAAACCTCACACTTCACCGCGCTATGACCATTTCTTTTACACTTGTTGCAAAATTTGGTGCAGAACCCCGAGTGATACTTTTCACACCTTTGGCATAACTGCTTCTGATTGTTGTTGTTGTTGTTGCGGTTGTTATTATTGTTGGGATGATTGTTGTAGTAGTTGTTGTTGTTGTTGTTGTTGTTGTGCCGTTTGTTACGATTGTTGAGATAGTTTTTGTTGTATTGGTGACTCTTATCACCGTTTTCCTCCCACTTTCTTTTGACTAACTTCACGTTGGCCTCTTCGGCCGCCTGTTCTTTAATTCTTCCCTCAATCTGGTTCACTAGTTTGTGAGCCATTCTACATGCCTTTTGTATGGAGGCAGGCTCGTGTGAACTTATATCTTCTTGGATTCTCTCCGATAACCCTTTCACAAATGCGTCGATCTTCTCTTCCTCATCTTCGAACACTCTCGGACACAATAGGCACAATTCTGTGAATCGTCTTTCGTACGAAGTAATATCGAATCCCTGTGTTCGTAACCCTCTAAGTTTTGACTTGAGCTTATTGACCTAGGTTCTGGGACGGTACTTCTCGTTCATCAAGTGCTTGAATGCTGACCACGGTAGCGCGTAAGCAGCATCTTGTCCCACTTGCTCTAGATAGGTATTCCACCATGTTAACGCAATACCTGTGAAGGTATGCGTAGCGTACTTCACTTTATCTCCTTCAGCACACTTACTTATGGCAAACACCGATTCAACTTTCTCGGTCCACCGTTTCAATCCGATTGGTCCTTCGGTCCCATCAAATTCTGAAGGTTTGCAGGCAGTGAATTCCTTGTAGGAGCATCCTACACGATTTCTTGCGCCGTTAGCTGTATTGCTAGATTCAGAGTTATTGTTGGTATGTAGCGCGGCATGTACTGCGGCTATGTTTGAAGCAAGAAAGGCACGAAATTCCTCTTCGCTCATATTCAAGGTGTGTTGAGTAGTCGGTGCCATTTCCATCAAAATAGTCAAATGAAATAATTTAATCATACAGAATATTAAGAGTAGTCAATAGTATCTCATAGCGTAATATGAACTCATTTATAAAAGCTTTTTCTTCATATTAGCATTTTATAAGTTTAAATTCGGGTACTACCTACCCGTTAAGTTCATACTTAGTAGCTAATATACAATTCAACTGCTACAATTCCATATGAAAAACTGATTATAATAATATATCACATACAAATATTCTTCAAACTTACAACTTCGCTATATTACATATAACATGAAATATAGTACACTATGATACAGGATAGTTTTGAAGATAAATCTAGTTAATACGCAAGTTGTTCAGCAAAGGAAATAAACACACGTAATTCATAAGTCCAGAAACAAGTCATGCATTCTGGTTTTACTAAGACGACTTCCCATCCTTGGTCTTGTGGGAAATAACCGTTACGACCATTAGCTAGGCAGCATGTTGTAATGTCGTCAACAGGACGAGGGTTTCGTAATGACCAACAACCCTGTAATAATCTAAAAACCTTGTTTCTCACCCCAACTACTGAATCCGTCACTTGTGGGAAAGTTTTATTTAAAAGCTGCAATCCGATGTTCTTTTTCTCACTTTGGTAAGAAGCGAACATCACTAACCCGTAAGCATAACATGCTTCTTTATGTTGCATGTTAGAAGCTCTTTCTAATTCACGAAATCCTATGTTGGGATATGTTGAGTCAAAATAGGTTCTTAACCCGTAGCGTAAAATTGCATTTGGGTTCCCCGCATTTAATGCTTTAAAGAAAACACGGCGTAACTTACGGTCTCCCTAATGTGATATACCCCACCTATCAAAGGAAAGCCTTTTATAAACTAAGGCATTTCCGAAAAGTCTTTCAAATGTTTGACAAGTTAATTTCGCCATAACTAAATGTGCTAATGAATCCTGACCGACTATAGACAAGATTTCCTCAATCATATCCTCTTGTAGGTCTTCTAAAATATTCGGTTATCTACCCTTAACGTCCATTTTGTTTTTATACTGTAAAATAGACAAGGATTAGATTCGTAAAAGATAATTAACAAACAATACAAGCAATTTTTACATAGAACATAAAAGTACAAGCACAATACAATACATATAATACATAACATGATTACAACCCTCTAATCTGAATCACTAGTTTCTTCTTCTTCGGACTTGGTTCGTTTTCCTAATTTCCTAGGAATATATGATGTTCCTCTAATACGAGTCGTCGTTTTCTACATTGGTTTAGAAAAACCTGGTGGTTTAGAGGTTCCCGGGTTATTGTCACGATATTGAAAATACGGGTGTTGACGGTACATATAAAGTTCATCGGGATCGGAATCGGAATCAGATTTCTCTATTTTGATGCCTTTTCCCTTATTATTTTCTTTTGCCTCATTAAATTGGGTCGGGGTAATTTCTATAACATCATCGGAATCCTCACCAGGATCCGATTCATCGGAAAATTGGTAATTTTCCCAATATTTTGCTTCCTTAGCGGAAACACCATTGACCATTATTAACTTTGGTCCATTGGTTGAGGATTTTCTTTTATTTGACCAGTTTTTTGTGGTTCCTACTATTCCCCCCTCCAGAACCTCTTCTTCTTCTGGTTCCTCTTCTTCTGGTTCCTCTTCTTCCGGTTCCTCTTCTTCTGGTTCCATTTCCTCTTCTTCCGGTTCTTCGAGAACTTGTGAATCTTGCCAATATATATTCGACTCTTCGTTATTATTAGGTGAGTCAATGGAATTTGTGCTAGAGGTAGACATCTATCACACAATATCAAACATGATTATAAATGTTCCATATTAATTGATTTCGTTGCGAGGTTTTGACCTCTATATGAGACGTTTTTCAAAGACTGCATTCATTTTTAAAACAACCATAACCTTTATTTTATCAATAAAGGTTTTAAAAACATTACGTAGATTATCAAATAATGATAATCTAAAATATACTGTTTACACACGACCATTACATAATGGTTTACAATAGAAATATATTACATCGACATATGTTTCTTGAATGCAGTTTTTACACAATATCATACAAACATGGACTCCAAATCTTGTCCTTATTTTAGTATGCAACAGCAGAAGCTCTTAGTATTCACCTGATAATAAACATGCTTTAAACGTCAACAAAAATGTTGGTGAGTTATAGGTTTAACCTATATATATCAAATCGTAACAATAGACCACAAGATTTCATATTTCAATACACATCCCATACATAGAGATAAAAATCATTCATATGGTGAACACCTGGTAACCGACATTAACAAGATGCATATATAAGAATATCCCCATCATTCCAGGACACCCTTCGGATATGATATAAATTTCAAAGTACTAAAGCATCCGGTACTTTGGATGGGGTTTGTTTGGCCCAATAGATCTATCTTTAGGATTCGCGTCAATTAGGGTGTCTGTTCCCTAATTCTTAGATTACCAGACTTAATAAAAAGGGGCATATTCGATTTCGATAATTCATCCATAGAATGTAGCTTCACGTACTTGGTCTATTTTGTAAATCATTTATAAAACCTGCATGTATTCTCATCCCAAAAATATTAGATTTTAAAAGTGGGACTGTAACTCACTTTCACAGATATTTCCTTCCTCAGAAATAAGACTTGGCCACGGATCGATTCACGAACCTATACAAATATGTACATATATATCAAAGTATGATCAAAATATAATTACAACCATTTTTATTATGTTTTAAAGATTTGAGTGTATTAAGTCAGCTGTCCTCGTTAGTAACCTACAACTAGTTGTCCAAAGTTAGATGTACAGAAATAAATCGATATATATTATCTTGAATCAATCCACGGCCCAGTGTATACACGTCTCAGGCTAGATCACAACTCAAAGTATATATATTTTTGGAATCCACCTCAACCCTGTATAGCTAACTCCAACATTACTGCATATAGAGTGTCTATAGTTGTTCCAAATAATATATATACATGGGTCGATATGATATGTCAAAACATTTGCATATGTGTCTATGGTATCCCAAGATTACATAATATATTAGAATAAATGTATAATACATTATAAGTTAGCTAGGATATGATTTGTATAGATTTGTTAAACATTTCCCGTAGCTAAAAAGATCAAAAATATCCAATCTTGTTTTACCCATAACTTCTTCATTTTAAATCCATTTTGAGTGAATCAAATTGCTATGGTTTCATATTGAATTCTAATTTAAGAATCCAAACAGAAAAATTATAGGTTTATTGTAGGAAAATTAAGTTACATGTCAATTACTAAAGAGGTAGTCATTTCCGTCGAAAGAACGACATCTTGATGACCATTTTTAAAAACATACTTTCACTTTGAGTTTAACCAAGATTTTTGGATATAGTTTCATGTTAATATGAAAAATTATTTTCCCAGAAGAACAACTTTTAAATCAAAGTTTATCATAGTTTTTAATTATCCAAACCAAAACAGCCCCCGATTTCACTACGACGGCGTATATCCGATTTTATGGTGTTCATCGTGTTTCTAGGTTTTAAATCATTAAGTTAGCATATCATATAGATATAGAACATGTGTTTAGTTGATTTTAAAAGTCAAGTTAGAAGGATTAACTTTTGTTTGCGAACAAGTTTAGAATTAACTAAACTATGTTCTAGTGATTACAAGTTTAAACCTTCGAATAAGATAGCTTTATATGTATGAATCGAATGATGTTATGAACATCATTACTACCTCAAGTTTTCTGGATAAAACTATTGGAAATGAGAAAAATGAATCTAGCTTCAAAGGATCCTTGGATGGCTTGAAAGTTCTTGAAGCAGAATCATGACACGAAAACAGTTCAAGTAAGATTTTCACTCGAAATAAGATTGTTATAGTTGTAGAAATTGAATCAAAGTTTGAATATGAATATTACCTTGAATTAGAAAGATAACCTAACATAAATAATAAAGGTTCCTTGATCTTAGATGATTACTTGGAATGGATTAGAAAGCTTGGAAGTAGACTTGCAAACTTGGAAGTATTCTTGATTTTTATGAAACTATACTTATGGAATTTATGAAGAACACTTAGAACTTGAAGATGGAACTTGAGAGAGATCAATTAGATGAAGAAAATTGTAGAATGAAAGTGTTTGTAGGTGTTTTTGGTCATTGGTATATGGATTAGATATAAAGGATATGTAATTTTATTTTCATGTAAATAAGTCATGAATGATTACTCATATTTTTGTAATTTTATGAGATATTTCATGCTAGTTGCCAAATGATGGTTCCCACATGTGTTAGGTGACTCAAAAAGGCTGCTAAGATCTGATCATTGGAGTGTATATAGCGATAGTACATACATCTAAAAGCTGTGTATTGTACGAGTACGAATACGGGTGCATACGACTAGAATTGTTGTTGAAACTGAACGAGGATGTAATTGTAAGCATTTTTGTTAAGTAGAAGTACTTTGATATGTGTCTTGAAGTCTTTCAAAAGTGTATGAATACATATCAAAACACAACATGTATATACATTCTAATGGAGTCGTTAAGTCTTCGTTAGTCGTTTCATGTAAGTGTTGTTTTGAAACCTTTAAGTTAATGATCTCAATTAATGTTGTTAACCCAATGTTTATTATATCAAATGAGATGTTAAATTATTATGTTATCATGATATTATGATGTATGAATATCCCTTAATATGATATATACATTAAAATATCGTTACAACGATAATCGTTACATATAAGTCTCGTTTCGTAATTCTTGAGTTAGTAGTCTTGTTTTTACATATGTAGTTCATTGTTAACACACTTAATGATATATTTAAATATCATTTTATCATGTTAAATATAGTGTATCAATATCTTAATATGATACATATGTATTTAGTAGACGTTATCATAACGATAATCGTTATATATATCATTTCGAGTTTCTTAACTTAGTAATCTCATTTCTTATGTATATCACACATTGTTAATATACTTAGTGAGATACTTACTCATCATAATCTCATGTAAACCATATATATATGTCTATATATACCACAACATGTAGTTTTTACAAATTTGTAACGTTCGTGAATCGCTGGTCAACTTGGGTGATCAATTGTTTATATGAAACTTATTTCATTTAATCAAGTCTTAACAAGTTTGATTGCTTAACATGTTGGAAACATTTAGTCATGTAAATATCAATCTCAATTAATATATATAAACATGGAAAAGTTCGGGTCACTACAGTACCTACCCGTTAAATAAATTTCGTCTCGAAATTTTAAGCTGTTGAAGGTGTTGACGAATCTTCTGGAAATAGATGCGGGTATTTATTCTTCATCTAATCTTCACGCTACCAGGTGAACTCGGGTCCTCTACGAGCATTCCATCGAACCTTAACAATCAGTATCTTGTTTTGCTTAAGTTTCTTAACCTCACGATCCATTATTTTGACGGGTTCTTCAATGAATTGAAGTTTTTCATTGATTTGGATTTCGTCCAACGGAATAGTGAGATCTTCTTTAGCAAAACATTTCTTCAAATTCGAGACGTAGAAAGTTTTATGTACAGCCAGGAGTTATTGAGGTAGCTCCAGTTGGTAAGCTACTGGTCCGACACGATCTATAATCTTGAATGGTCCAATGTACCTTGGATTTAGTTTCCCCCGTTTACCAAATCGAACAACACCTTTCCAAGGTGAAACCTTAAGCATGACCATTTCTCCAATTTCAAACTCTATATCTTTTCTTTTACTGTCTGCGTAGCTCTTTTGTCGACTCTGGGCGGTTTTCAATCGTTGTTGAATTTGGATGATTTTCTTGGTAGTTTCTTGTATTATCTCCGGACCCGTAATCTGTCTATCCCCCACTTCATTCCAACAAATCGGAGACCTGCACTTTCTACAATAAAGTGCCTCAAACGGCACCATCTCAATATTAGAATGATAACTGTTGTTGTAGGAAAATTCTGCTAACGGTGGGTGTCGATCCCAACTGTTTCTGAAATCAATAACACATGCTCGTTGCATGTCTTCAAGCGTTTGTATCGTCCTTTCACTCTGCCCATCAGTTTGTGGATGATAGGCAGTACTCATGTCTAGACGAGTCCCCATTGCTTGTTGCAACGTCTGCCAGAACCTTGAAACAAATCTACCATCCCTATCAGAGATAATAGAGACGGGTATTCCATGTATGGAGACAACCTCCTTTAAATACAATCGCGCCAACTTCTCCATTTTATCATCTTCTCTCATTGGCAGGAAGTGTGCTGACTTGGTGAGTCGATCAACTATTACCCAAATAGTATCATAACCACTTGCAGTCCTTGGCAATTTAGTAATGAAATCCATGGTAATGTTTTCCCATTTCCATTCCGGGATTTCAGGTTGTTGTAGTAGACTTGATGGTTTCTGATGTTCAGCTTTGACCTTAGAACACGTCAAATATTCTCCTACATATTTAGCAATATCGGCTATCATACCCGGCCACCAAAAGTGTTTCTTGAGATCTTTATACATCTTCCCCGCTCCGGGATGTATTGAATATCTGGTTTTATGTGCTTCTTTAAGTACCATTTCTCTCACATCTCCAAACCTTGGTACCCAAATTCTATCAGCCCTATATCGGGTTCCGTCTTCCCGAATATTAAGATGTTTCTCTGATCCTTTAGGTATCTCATTCTTCAACTTTCCTTCTTTTACAACCCCCTGTTGCGCCTCCTTTATTTGAGTAGTAAGGTTAGTAAGAATAATTATATTCATAGCTTTTACCTGTATAGGTTCTCTGTCCTTTCTACTCAAAGCGTCGGCTACCACATTCGCCTTCCCCGGGTGGTATCGAATCTCAAAATCATAATCATTCAATAGTTCAATCCACCTGTGTTGTCTCATATTCAGTTGCTTCTGATTAAATATATATTGGAGACTTTTGTGGTCGGTATATATAATACTTTTGACCCCATATAAATAATGCCTCCAAGTCTTTAATGCAAAAACAACAACACACAATTCCAAATCGTGAGTCGTATAATTTTTCTCGTGAATCTTCAATTGTCTAGACGCATAAGCAATCACCTTCGTTCGTTGCATTAATACACAACCGAGATCTTGTTTTGATGTTAGGACCCCGAAGTTGTATAGTGTTAATGTGAAATAAGCTTAATTGAAGGTTCCTTAGAAGAGGGCTATATAAGGAATCTAAGTAGTCCTAATTAGATAGCCATTGCATTGTAACTGAGTTCTAGAAGCTGTGGAATGTAATTGTACCGATTCTCTCTAATACCGAGTCTCATGCTTACATACCGAATCTCTCCTTATCTTATCATTTCTCTCAATCTCAACATGATCTGACCTATCATTTGGTATCAGAGCTTCCAGGAAGTGATTCTACATCACTATATCGATCCAGAGATTGTAGATTACAGAATCTGAATACTCTCGGTATTTTGAATCACATTCGGTATTATCGAATTTGATAATCTGACGTTCAGATTCTTGTGATAAGTTCAGCGAAGGTGCATTAGGTATTTTAGAAAGAGTTTCGATCATCATTACAGCTTTTTAACTTCAATTATGGAGAATCAAGTTGATTTTTAGAGTTTGTGGCTAAAACTCTCGGTATTGCTTAATTCAAGCTTGATTCTGGATTTTTGTGAAGATTTAAGGTTTCAGTTGTGTTCGTGAGGTGTTAAATCACATTTCTGACGGTTCAATTTCTTCAATTCATCAAGTTTTGAAGATTTGATCAACACTCGGTATCGTAACTGTCATACCGAGTCTGCTTCATTACTTAAATTCATCTTAAGTGTTGCAGATTGTGATTCTATCACATTTGGTTTGATTATACGCAGCTACTTGGTGTGATTTGAGAAAGGATTCTATCATATTTCTAAGTTTTAAACTTAGACTCGGTATTGTCGACTGCTACAGTTGACATTCGGTATCCTATACTTTCGGTATCTTTGATATTTTGTGTGATACTAACGTGTTTCCTTGTGCAGCAAGGTTACAGAATCTAATTCAAAAGGATTGAATTGAGTTTGAACTTCAAATTCATACAGAATCTGACTACCGAATCAAATACAGAATCTGAGTTTCTGTATCACTTAATCCATTGTTTTAAGTGGTTACAGGCTACAATTCTTGTGATTACCGAATCTATACTAAATCTGGGTGTGTCTCTTGTATTTCTGATCAGTTTCTTTTACAGAATCTGATATACAGAATCTTTACCGAATCTGCTACAGTACCGAATCTGCTGCAGTACCGAATCTGACACAGAATCTGACATTCTGATCAGATTGTTATGATTTTTCATCTTAGATTTGTGTAATACAGAATCTTTACCGAATCTACCTCATTTTCAAGATGTCTACTCAAGATACTTTGATCATTGGATCAGATTCCCATCCTCCAGTATTGTTTGATGGAAAGTACACTCAGTGGCTTCACCGTATCACTCAGTACATAGACTATAAGGGTGAGAAAGCAAAGTACATTTGGGCTTCTCTGAGAGATGGTCCAGTTGTTGATTATCATCCGGATACTGGTATGCCAATTCCAGTCTATGAACTTTCTGGTGATAAGCGTGAGAGAGCTTAGGGTGACATAGAGGCAAAGAATATTGTTATGCAAGCTATCCCGTATGAATTGTTTGAAAATGTTGATAGCAACACAACAACAAAAGATATATGGGATGAGATCAAACGACAGCAAGAAGGTTATGACATGTCAGACGTTACTAAATTGAATAAGGCTCTGGGATTCTATGAAGATTTCAAGCAGGAAACTGATGAACCACTCAAGGATACCTATCGTCGTTTCAATGGTGTTCTCAATTAGTTGAAAAGGTGCAAGATCATAAAAGTAAATGCTGAAGTCAACATGAAGTTTCTCAAAAAGCTCAATGCTGATTGGCTTCCTTATGGAACCATTGTTCGATCTACTAAAGAGATTGACAAGTTGACTATTCGTGAACTTGTTGGAGTTCTTATGCATTACCAACCTGAAGTGTCTAAACTTCAAGAAGGAAGGAAAGAGTCTTCTATGGGCGATCCACTTGCCCTAATTGCCAATAAGAAGAGCAAATCATTGACGTCTTCCAAAAGCTTGTCCAAGAAAGTGCTTGTAGAAGAATCAACTGATTCAGAAGATTTGAATCTTTCTGATGTTGATGATTCTCACCTTGAATTAGTCAAGATGGCAGCCATGTTCACAAAAGCCTTGAACAAACACAAGTTTAAAGGCAAATCAAGCAATCAACGCAAAAACTCGTCATCTTCCTCGTACTACAAGAAAGCTGATCAATCTAAACAACAACGTGCTGATGATTCCAAGAAGTAAGATTCAATTTGTTTCAATTGTAGCAAAGCTGGTCATTACTCTCGTGAGTGCAAGATGCCTAAGAAGAAGGATGCAGCTTACTACAAGAAGAAAATGTTGATGGCTAAGATTGTGGAAACTGGGGGAGAGCTAAAACAGGTTGATGATACTTGGTTTAACTGGACTGATGATTCAGATTCAGAGGTGGAACATGCAAATGTTTGCAAGGTGACAAAGCTCATCAAAGCTAAGGAAGCAATGGAGAATTATGACTCAACATCCGATGATGATGAGGTACAATCAACTGAAATCTAATCTGATTTTATAAAAATGCAAAATGACTTGATGAAGAATCTGGTCTCAATGTCAAAAGAAGTCAAAAGCTTAAAATCTAAAAACAAGGTTTTAAAAGATAAAATCAAAATGAATGAGACCAGACCTTCCTCATCCAAATTGCAAACGGATGTGCAAAAATTGACTCTCCAACTCAACTCTACGGAAACTGAGTTGGAAGATCTAAAAAAGACAATTCATCCAATTAAAGTTGAAAGAACTGATTATCGTTTAAAATCGGAACGACTTGCAGAAAAAGTTCAATTTTTAGAAAAAGATCTTTCTGATTTGAAAAACCAACATGAACCCACACTTTCAAAACTAAACAAGAAAATCGTTTAATTGGAATACACCATAATTGAAAAGAACACTGAAATTTCTTTATTGTCAAAAGAATCTTTTCAAATGAAAGCTCAACTTGCTCGATATGAGGAAAAACTCTATCGAACAGAGCAATCCAAAGCTATCACGGATATGGAACTTTCAAAACAAACGATTTTCATGAATAGACCAAAAAGGATTCATGGTGAAAAGTGGGGGTTGGGTTATGAAGATCCGAAAATTTTGGAAGATGCTTCCAAAAAGATTCCAGGATTATATCATTCTGATTATTTTCAAGCCGGTTTACCATCGCATTTTGTACATGCTTCTGATGCTGATTTTGATGATATTATTGTAAATCGTAAATCTAGGAAATACCATCAAATTAGCTTATTGTATGAAAAAATCAATGCTAAGATAGGTAAATCGAATCCTGATTTCTTGAAAAATCTTGTCGAAACTGAAAAAAACATGCAACGTGAAGATTATGTGCCTAAGCGTAGACTGGTTTATATCCCAACACTCATGCTAGAGAAATACATTTTAATGCTTGAGAATGAAGTGTTTAACAAACCTAGTTCTAGCATTACTGCAATAGATGAAGTGTTTGATGAACCAATTTTTGATGTGAAACCAATTCTACCAACTTTACCTGCATGTCCAGATGATGTTTTCCATGAAGACCTAGCACATGAACTAACTGTCTTCTTTAAGACAGATTCTCTAGGTCAAAATTCTTTAGATGAAAAAGTAGAACCTCAGGATGAACCGAACATTGAACCTTTGATAGATTTTGAAAGTCAACTTGATCCTTTGCATGATTATTACTTGAATTTGCCTGCTGTACGTAATTTGAATCGTATAGTAGCTCAACTTGAACATGAGAATATTGACTTGCAAATTAAGTGCCAATCATTAGAACAAATGCTTGCTTTGTGTGATAAATTTCCTTCACTGCCTAAGAAAGAATGTACTTATGCTTTTAAGGAGGGTGAAGTGATAGTTTCTGCTGAAGAATTATGTCTTGAGATTAAAAGCTTAAAACAAAAGATAATTTAAATGAAACAGGCTAACACACTTAAGCAAACGTCTAATGTTGTAACCAATGTGCTTGAATGTACTGGTGGGATTACTAAGAAGGGGAAGGGAACAACAACATCTAAGGATGTAAAACCCATTACTATTCTTAAAAATCCTCTACGTTCTCAATTTGGCAATCATGGTTCGAAAGTTGTTTCTACAACTCAGTTTATTGTTAAAAAGGTTCATTCTCCAAATGGTTCTGTGTTAACTGAAAAGATTCCTATGATTCCTATGACAAAAACTTTAAAAGCGAGTCTTTTAAAGAAATTGGTTAAGTCCACAATACACACAAGTTCTAAACCTGATTTAAGTGAGTATGATGCAAAAGAACGTACAATCAAATTGGAAATTCTGCAAAATCAGTCATCTCATGTGTCAACTGAAAAGTTTGGACGTCTAACTAACAAAGGTGTTTCTCGTGTCACAGGTCATAATCCAAACTTGAATTACAAATCTGTATGGGTTCCTAAGTCCACGACTAAGAAAGTAGCAACCAAACCAAAGCAATCTGCTAGTCGGCCTAGGAAATCATCTCATGTTTTTCAATTTTCGCCTGTGAACAAAACATCTACTTGGAATAAATTGTGTGTTAAGACTTCTGATAATGATGTAAAGATTGATATTACGTATGACGCTTCATGTAATGTGGTTTTAAATGATGCTTTATTGTCTAAACTGCATGATGCTTTACGTGATTATTTCATCATTGATCCAAAGTTTGTTGTTAATCAAAAGTTTATTGCTGGTACTAACCGAAAAGGACCCACGAAACTTTGGGTACCTAAACTCTAGGGAATTCACATTTACAGGGTTTCGACGTCTGTGTTTAGTATATCGATTTCGGTTGTTCTCGACACATGACGGGCGATAAATCCTTGCTTGTCAACTTCATTGACAAATTCCTAGGAACGGTTACATTCAGAAATGATGAGATTGCAGCAATAACGGGTTACGGAGATTTTGTGCAAAATGGCATAACAATCAAACGGGTTTCATATGTTGAGGGTTTGGGGTGCAGTTTATTTAGTGTGAGCCAATTCTGCGATGGAGATCTCAAAGTTTTGTTTGAACGTCGATAATGCTCGGTGCAATCCACCGAAGGAAATGATCTTCTTGTTGGTAAACGTTGTGCTTCACTATATACTATTAACCTCAATGATGCACCATCACATGCAACCATGTGTTTGGCCACTCGTTCTACCAAAGAAAATTCATGGTTATGGCATCATCGGATGTCACACCTGAATTACAAGGGTATCAATCGATTAGTCTCTAAAGATTTAGTTAATGGTATTCCAACCTTTCAATATGATAAGCATCATGTGTTCCCATCATGTGCGATGGGTAAGCTGAAACGGACTAATCATCCGCTTAAGCAAAACCCCAGTACTTCATCGTCTTTGTAATTATTGCATATGGACTTATGTGGACCCATGCGTATTTCTAGCCTCGGTGGCAAGAAACATGTGCTTGTCATTGTTGATGACTATACCCGGTTTACATGGATTTTTCTTTTGCGAAATAAGTCAGAAACCCCCGCCATTATCATTGAATTCATTAAAAAGATTCAACGCTCTTTTAACAAACATGTTAAGAGCATCAGAACTGATAATGGGACGGAATTTAAGAATGACCCGATTGATAGTTATTTGAAAGACCAAGGCATTGAACATCAGTTCTCTGCTGCTCGGACCCCCCAACAAAATGGAGTAGTCGAACGACGTAATCGTACGTTGTGCGAAGCAGCACGAACGATGCTTGGATACTCCAAATTACCTCCAAAAATGTGGGGGGAGGCCATTTCAACTGCATGCTATACCCAAAATCATTGTATTGTAAACAAACGTTTTGATAAAACTCCATATGAGTTATTATATGGTAGACGCCCGAATGTCAAATATTTCCGTATTTTTGGTTGTATATGCTATGTGCCTAACGATTTTGACAGCCCCGGAAAGTTTGATCCTCATGGCGATCAGGCCATATTTCTTGGTTATTCCTCGAACAAAGTTGCTTATCGTGTTTATCATAAGCGGACAAAGATGATTAAAGAGAGCATTAACGTCAAGTTCGATGAATTTTCGGGAATGGCTTTTGAACAACTCAGTTCAAAACCCGATCCTAACCTGGCTACTACTTCTTCTGCGCAAAACTCAATTTTATCGAAGAAGGGTGTTCCTACGGTTACATCAGAGGAACTGGATATCTTGTTTGATAGTCTTTATACTCCTCAACGGGATTCAAATGTTCAAACCGTACCGGTTACACCATCACAGTCAACTACTGTAGAGACTCTTCAAAGTCTTTTTGATGAAGATTCAACACCAACTGATTCACCTGTTGCTTCTTCATCCTCCCTCCAACCTCCTGTTATTGATAATCTTGAACAAGATCAAGATTCATCATTTGATACAACTTCAGCTGTTTCTCCAGATACTCTATTGAATCCATTAGATACTGTTACATCAGATCAAGCAGATCAAGGCTCAACGTCAACAACGGTTGATGTTCCGATGGATACAGTTGATGTACAATCTCTTCCACACCCCCGATGGACTAAAAGTCATCCAATAGATCTTATTATTGGTGACGCATCTGCTCCAGTTTCAACTCGAAGGGCTACTCATAATATGTGTCTATTCACAGCCTTTCATAGTAAGATTGAACCAACAACGGTTGCTCAAGCTTTACTAGATCCATACTGGGTAGTTACAATGCAAGACGAGATCAATCAATTTGAACGATTGAAAGTATGGCGATTAGTTCCAAGACCAACGGGTCAACGACCAATAGGGGTTAAGTGGATTTTCAAGAACAAGAAGGATTCTGATGGAATTGTGGTTCGAAATAAGGCACGTCTTGTGGCCAAAGGATATCGACAACAAGAGGGCATTGATTATGACGAAACGTTTGCTCCGGTTGCTAGGATTGAGGCAATTCGTCTTTTCCTTGCATTTGCTTCTCATATGAAGTTCACGGTGTTTCAAATGGATGTCAAAACTACTTTTCTGAATGGTTATCTTCAAGAGGAAGTCTATGTTGATCAACCAGAAGTCTTTGTCGATCCCAGTCATCCAAACCACGTTTACTACTTGGAGAAAGCTTTATACAGTCTGAAGCAAGCACCGCGTGCATGGTACGAGACCTTAACAAAGTATTTGCTGGACAATGGCTTCTCTCGTAGAACGATTGATACAACGTTATTCATTCGTAAAAACCACGGTCACATTCTCTTGGTTCAAATTTACGTTGATGATATTATTTTTGGTTCCACGTCCCCAGCCTTATGCAAAGAATTTGGTGACCTTATGGCCAACAAATTTGAAATGAGCATGCTTGACCAGTTAACTTTCTTCTTGGGGTTACAAGTAAAACAATTACCAAATGGGATTTTTATCAGTCAAACAAAGTATATCAATGATATGCTAAAATGTTTTAAAATGACTGCTTTAAAACCAATGACAACCTCAATGAGGACTTTACTGGATGCTGATACTAATGGGGAACCCTTTGATATTACGCTTTATCGAAGCATGGTTGGTTCTTTAATGTATCTAACTGCGAGTCAACCAGACATTACACTTGCCGTAACTGTCTGTGCCCGCTTTCAGTCCAACCCTAAGAAATCTCACTCCAAAGCGGTTGTTAGGATTTTTCAATACCTTAAAGGTACACCTAACATTGGGATCTGGTATCCTCATGGATCCGATTTTAATCTCACTGCTTATACTGATGCGGATCATGGTGGTTGCCATGTTGATAGAAAGAGCACATCTGGATCAATTCAGATGTTGGGGAATAGACTAGTTGGTTGGTCATCCAAAAAGCAGAACTGTGTGTCTTTATCAACAGCTGAGTCTGAGTACATTGCTGCTGCTCACTGTTGTTCACAAGTTTTGTGGATGCAAACTCAACTCTTGGACTATGGCTTTATGATTTCTAAGACCCCGATCTATTGTGATTCACAAAGTGCAATTGCAATAACAAGCAACCCGGTTCATCACTCTAAAACTAAACACATAGATATTCGTTATCATTTCATTAAGGAGCATGTAGAGAAAGGGGATATAGAGTTATACTTTGTGCCTACTAAAGTGCAATTAGCTGACATGTTCACTAAACCTTTAGGTGAACTTTGGCTAAATTTTTTGATCAAAGAGATTAGCATGGTAGAGTATAGTGCTTGATATTCCTTAGATCTGTTGGAAATTATTTTTGGGATCTTGTGTTTAGGGGGAGTAGATACTTTCTAGGGGGAGCAACTAAGTTTCAGTGCTTTAGATAATTTTTCTTTAAGGGACTGCCTTTAGATTAATGATAACTTCCTAGATATATTTGTTCAATGGTTACGCAAGGGGGAGGTAACTCATTGATATCCTATTTCAAGTGGGAGTTAATTCATTTTCTTGGGAATATAATCAAAATGCTGATTTACTTTCTTGTATATCACATTTTGAGGGGGAGAAAAAGGGAGAAAATGAGAAAATAATTCAAAAATATTGTTTTTCAAAAGTGAATTCAAAATTTCTTTATTTTTATCTGAAATAATTCACTATGGCTTGTATGCATCTCAGTATGCAACCCGTGTCAACAATTGGTATCACTGAAGATTTGTACTTTGTATAAAATTCAAAGTTCTTTTAAGTACAAATCTTATTTTGAAAAATTCATAAAAATTGGAAAAGATAAAATCCAAAAATATTTAAATTTTACTGAATAAATGCTATTTTTAGCATTTTACCGAGTCTGACAACCAACAGTACAGATTCGGTAAGTTCAAAGTTTTCAGAAATTGTCTCAGAATTGTTTTTCATGAAAAGATTGAAATGGATTTCAAGAGGAAAAATCAATTTGTCAAAATTTGGAGTTAAATTGTTAAAGTTTTGAAAAATTGGACTATATTCGGTATTTTAGGCCCATTCTGTAAAGCTCATTCGGTATTTTACTTTCGGTATCTATAAAAGGAGAGTCAAAGTCAAACATTACTCTCTTACTGTTATTAATTACCTACCGAGTATGTTGATTATACCGAATCTGCCTAATTCTACCGAGTCCGTCATTCTGTTTCTTCAAATTCTTGGTAATTGTTCATTTTAATCAATGTTTAAGATATATAATTGTAGATCTGAGATAATTAAGTTTTTATCAACTAGAAAAGATCAAAATAACTGGATTATGACCTTTAATTTTTGAAATCTTGTTGATTATACCGAGTCTGAGTCGATTTTAATTAATCTTTTATTAAACTCAATTGATATGGAAAATCAACATGAAATCTTGTCTAATCTGAGTTAAATTGACTGATCTATCATTTGACCGAGTCTAATTACATGTTTAATTGCTTATTTGATGAATTCTGTATCTACCGAATGTGTTCTTATCCTGATACCGAGTTTGTTCATACAATTAACATGTTAATATACTTGTAATTGAATGGTTAATTAATCATGGTAGTGATATTACTTGATATATGATAGAATATGCATGTTTGAGTGACTTTCTGTTAATTGTTGAAGATACCGAATCTGGTTTTCTTTCTTAATACCGAGTCTGAAATTTGGTACCTTGAAATTTTTTGATTTTTATCTTCAAACACTTAACATGTTTATTCTATATCTTTCTGATATGAAAACTCAAGCTTATTTGGTTACAGAATCTAAAGTTTTCATAACTACCGAATCTGCTTGAAATGTGTTTAAAAATTGATTAAGTGTTGTTCTGAGTCCTTGTGTTATATAATTGACTTTGCATGATGATTTTGTACTAAGATGAATATCATATGAATGTCATGGTTGTCAATTATTTGTTCATATTTGAGAATAAAAGACTTTTATATTTTTGAAAAACCATAAAAATCTTAAAATTTAAAAATATAAAAAGGATTTCAAAGGCAAATAAGAATAGAGATATATTCTTTTTGTTAAATATCTTGTGGTCTTCTATTTCTTATTTATACAGCTAAATGGCGAACAATCACTTCATCAACTCTGAAACTAGCATACCCTGCAACTACTGGACAGCAATTCTAGAGAGGCACACACTGTGGCCTGCTCTCAATACTACTGCCAGTGTAGCTGTAACAGATCTAGAGTTACTTAAAAGAACAATTAGGTTTGTGGAAGCTACACAACCTATTACTGAAAATCCAGAGGGAACACAAGCTCGTTTTGAATTTCAACAAAGAGGAGTTCAAGGGAGGAGGAGTTTCACTAAAGCTGATTTCAGGAGGGTCTTCAGACTTCCTCTTGTACAGAATGCTCCTGCTTTTCCTGCTACTCAGCAAATGATGACTTCTGTCTTTGATCTTGGTTATGTTGGAGCTACCAATGTTCCACCAGCTAAGTTTTAGAAGAAATATCTGCACTCAAGGTGGTATGTGATCTTCTCAATCATCAACAGATGCTTGCTGATGACAAGGAGTGGATCTGATAGCTTGACTGTGCCAATGCTAAAAGTATTCTACTCTTTCATAAGAGTAGAGGCTCCTGACTATGCTGAGCTTTTATGGGATTTGGTTCAAGCTCAAGTTGATAAGCCAAAGGGTTCATACATCCCTTGCGAAAGGTTTTTCTGTATATTTATCCATGATGCTATAAATGCTTGCAGAAATGCAAATATATTTGTACCAGGTACACATGGATTACAGATGAAAAGGTTTGGAGAGCTGAAGATGAACACCCCTATGGTGTCTGATAATCAATTCACTGCACCAATTCCAAATTGGCTAGTGAGGCTAGCTGAACCCCAAGACGCTCGTATGCGTTCTTATTTTCAGGCTGTAGGAATACCTCTTCCGAACCCGGTACAACAAGAACAAGATGAACCTGCCGTGGTTCCAGCCCCAGAGGTTGTAGAGGAACCTGTAGTTCAACCACCCAGGCCAGCTAATCCTCCACTTAGGGTAAACCTCAAATGATCTAGGGTAGCACACCAAGCTCAACCCGTGAGGATCAGGGAACCTAGTCCAACTAGGATTGAACCAACCCTTTCCACAACACCCGAAGTAAGCAGTGACACTTCAGCAACAGCATCTGAATCATCTCCTGAACATTCTCCTAAGAGAACTCGATACATGCCTGATGAGATGATTCAGACTCCGCCAACCAACGAGTAACTAGATCTAGGACTTCGACACCCATCGTCCGCCAAACAGTTACTCCAACCATTGGTGATACAGACCAAGACCAAGAGCCAATTAGGTCACCCTCACCTATCTCCGTATCACATCCAAGAATAACAGTAAGCCCTACACTAAATGAAGAGCAAGCTTCAGTAGGCAAGAGATCTAAACGCACGGATGGTAAAAAGACCACTAAGCCCATCCAATCTAAGCAGGACTTAATAATAAATCCTACAAAGCAAGGTGCTTCGGCATCTAAGGAAGTAAAGTCTTCCTCTGCAGTAAAGTCTGCGTTGACTCGATTGATTGAGGAAACTCAATCATTGAAGTCCAGAACGGACGAAGGGGAGCCGAAAAATCTTGAAAAGGCACCCTGCGTATCGGCTGGAAATCCTCCTGTACCTCAATGTACAACAGGGTCTCGAGGTCCGGCTTATCTTGATGAGCAAGATCTGCCGCGTCCCATGGAAATGAGTCAACATGACAATCCTTCGGGATATTTATCAAACTTCTAGCAGACTGTTCCCTTGGTCCATGAAAGTGATCCATTGGTTCAAACCATTTCTCTTCCGGATTCTGAATCTCAGGGTCCGGAGGAAGTGTCTTTAACTGAAAGGGATGTGCCACCTCATGGTATATCAATGATTTCAGGAGTCGGGGATAGCAATATCTCTGTGAGAACTAAACCGACGGGTAGTCTTGCTACTTTGTCAGAGTCCCATGAGACCAAAGTCATGGAGGTGGATGCTTTGAAAGAAACTTCAGCGGTGACAACTCCGGTTGTTACCCAACCTCCATCAGAAGGGGATATCACGAATCTGACTAGTAGTATGTATAGCCCTACATATAAGAATAATACTGCACAATCATCCTTACCTGCCCTCACGGCAACTCAAACACTTCCACCAACATCGCCTTCAACAGTTGCTGCTGATGCTGCTTTTGTTCATGGTTACACTGTTGTTTCACCAACTAGGTCACCTTCTCGAAGTTTAAATAGATATGGATTAAAGTATCTCTCTGACAATGAGGTGGAGGAGCTCTATCTTGCTGAGTTTGCTAAACGAACTAATCTTGATGAAGTTCACAAAACTATGATGATTTATCTTGAGCAAGCAAGGATAGTGTATCCTTTATCTCCATGCAAGTCACCTGGACCAATTCACATGCCTGATCATGATGATTTTGATCCCGACAATCTTCATGAGGGGGAGAATAGACAAGGTGGTTATCGGTCCAGTGTTTTTCAAAGATCAACTTATGAAGCTGGTACATCTAGTCAACAGAAGGAAAAAGATGTTGTTGATATATCTGATTCCAGTGATGAAATTGAAGAAATTCAGTGTGAAAGTTTTTTAGATGAATCGGAAAGTCAGAGAGAGGGTGATTCAGGAATGTTAATGACTATGGATTTAGCTAATCAATCAGAGAAAAAGTTAACTCAAGAGGACAATCAAAACTTTGACAACATTGAAGATATTTTGAAGGGGTCATCAAGTGTTGCCAATGAATTCAATGATCATCAATTTGTTAATTTGACATCTCCAACTGACGAATTTGGAATACACTTCGAAAAGGAGATTTTCTCTAATGGCAAAGAAGATACCACGACTCCTCCCGATTTGAATGTTCCTTTTCAAATTGCAGAGATTGTTCTTAAACGTGATGCTAATTACCAACTGAGTGAGGATGAAGAGAAATACATTCTTCGTTCACCATTCATTGAACAACAAGCATATAGAATTTATGGTGATTCTGATCTCGTCCTTTCTGCATCAATGAGTGTTCTGGGTGCATGGAAATTTCATAAGAAACCAGAATATCTCAAAGCTTATCTGAGTGTTCGTGACAAATTCAAATTGAAGAATGAAGAGAAACTTCAAATTCAGCGGAGTTCAGAGATTAAAAGCATAAATAAGATTTTGATGATTAATAAGGATGGAGTGAAGATGCCATTGTTTCAAGTTACAAGAATGGATGATGAGGATTACCAATTCTCAGAAGCGGATTTTGATAAACTGAAGATGGATGATATTATTTTCATTTACAACTATCTGATTAACTTGAATGAATCTGCAACAATTTATCATGCTACTGCAATGAAGGCAGTCTACAGGTTTATTCTTGATTCGATGAGATGGATGTCAGTTGATGATTTTCAGTTGGGATTGGAATCTGGACACAAAAAGCTCGGAATTAAACCACCAAATCAAGTGATTGAAGAGCTAAGATACATGTCCTTAATTGAAGTGAGCGACTGTCCATATGGATTTGTATTTGTCAATTCTCACTATACAAAGATCTTCATCAGAGTCTCAGATTTTAGAAGATACTCAGACAGAACGTTGATGTATGCTTTCAAGTACATGAGATGGAGATTGATCAATAACTGCTATTCAACTGAAGATATTGAGATTGTCAAATACATTCTCACAAGATTAAAAAGTCGTCTCAAAATAAGAGTAAACATACGAAGATATGAGAATCTCAAGGGATTCAAATCCAAAGTTCACTTCAGAGGAACAAAGTTCCTTTAGATGTTTTAAATAGGATTATGTTGTAAAGTTCACATTTAACACTAAGGGGGAGATTGTTAGGACCCCGAAGTTGTATAGTGTTAATGTGAAATAAGCTTAATTGAAGGTTCCTTAGAAGAGGGCTATATAAGGAACCTAAGTAGTCCTAATTAGATAGCCATTGCATTGTAACTGAGTTCTAGAAGCTGTGGAATGTAATTGTACCGATTCTCTCTAATACCGAGTCTCATGCTTACATACCGAATCTCTCTTTATCTTATCATTTCTCTCAATCTCAACATGATCTGACCTATCATTTGATGCGTCACAATAAATCACAAAATCATCATTCCCTTCAGGCAATGACAATATAGGTGCTGTAGTTAGCTTTTTCTTCAATAAACGAAACGCCTTCTCTTGTTCATCCTTCCATTCAAATTTATTCCCTTTATGCGTTAATGCAGTCAAGGGTTTTGCTATTTTGGAGAAATCTTGGATGAATCTTCTGTAGTAACCAGCCAATCCTAAAAATTGACGTATATGCTTCGGAGTTTTTGGGGTTTCCCACTTTTTAACGGTTTCGATCTTTGCCGGGTCCACCTGGATACCTTCTTTGATCACTATGTGACCGAGGAATTGAACTTCTTCCAACCAAAATGCACACTTTGAAAACTTAGCGTACTGTTTTTCTTTCCTCAATACTTCTAGCACTTTTCTTAAATGTTCTTCGTGCTCTTGATCATTCTTTGAGTAAATAAGTATATCATCGATGAAAACAATGACAAACTTGTCAAGATATGGCCCACACACTCGGTTCATAAGGTCCACGAACACAGCTGGTGCGTTAGTCAATCTAAACGGTATAACCAGAACTCGTAATGACCATAACGCGTCCTAAAAGCAGTTTTTGGAATATCATCCTCCTTTACTCGCATTTGATGTTATCTAGAACGTAAATCGATTTTTGAATAAACCGACGAGCCTTGTAGTTGATCAAATAAGTCGTCAATTCTCGGCAGTGGATAACGGTTTTTGATGGTAAGTTTGTTCAACTCTCTGTAGTCAATACACAACCTAAATGTACCATCCTTCTTCTTGACAAACAAAACAGGAGCTCCCCATGGTGATGTGCTCGGTCGAATGAAACCACGTTCTAATAGTTCTTGCAGTTGGCTTTGCAGTTCTTTCATCTCACTCGGTGCGAGTCTGTAAGGAGCAAGAGCTATTGGTGCAGCTCCTGGTACAAGATCTATTTGAAATTCAACAGATCGATGTGGAGGTAGTCCCGGTAATTTTTCGGAAATACATCGGGAAATTCTTTTGTGACGGGAACATCATTGATGCTCTTTTCTTCAGTTTGTACTTTCTCGACGTGTTCTAAAACAGCATAGCAACCTTTTCTTATTAGTTTTTGTGCCTTCAAATTACTAATAAGATGTAGCTTCATGTTTCCCTTTTCTCCGTAAACCATTAAAGGTTCTCCTTCTTCTCGTACAATGCGAATTGCATTTTTGTAACATACGATCTCTGCTTTCATCTCCTTCAGCCAGTCCATGCCAACTATTACATCAAAACTCCCTAACTCTACTGGTATCAAATCAATCTTAAATATTTCGCTACCCAGTTTAATTTCTCGATTCCGGCATATATAATCTGCTGAAATTAATTTACCGTTTGCTAATTCGAGTAAGAATTTACTATCCAACGGCGTCAATGGACAACTTAATTTAGCACAAAAATCTCTACTCATATAGCTTCTATCCGCACCCGAATCAAATAAAACGTAAGCAGATTTATTGTCAATAAGAAACGTACCCGTAACAAGCTCCGGGTCTTCCTGTGCCTCTGCCGCATTAATATTGAAAACTCTTCCCCGACCTTGTCCATTCGTGTTCTCCTGGTTCGGGCAATTTCTAATAATGTGGCCCGGTTTTCCACATTTATAACAAACTACATTGGCATAACTTGCTCCGACACTACTTGCTCCGCCATTACTCGTTCCAACACCATTTGTTCCTTTCGTTCTGTTAACCCCTGGTCCGTAGACCTCACACTTCACCACGCTATGACCATTTATTTTACACTTGTTGCAAAATTTGGTGCAGAACCCCGAGTGATACTTTTCACACCTTTGGCATAGCTGCTTCTGATTGTTGTTGTTGTTGCGGTTGTTATTATTGTTGAGATGATTGTTGTAGTTGTTGTTGTTGTTGTTGTTGTTGTTGTTGTTGTTGTTGTTGTGCCGTTTGTTGCGATTGTTGGGATAGTTGTTGTTGTATTGGTGACTCTTATCACCGTTTTTCTCCCACTTTCTTTTGACTAGCTTCACGTTGGCCTCTTCGGCCGCCTGTTCTTTAATTCTTCCCTCAATCTGGTTCACTAGTTTGTGAGCCATTTTGTATGGAGGCAGGCTCATGTGAACTTATATCTTCTTAGATTCTCTCCGGTAACCCTTTCACAAATGCGTCGATATTCTCTTCCTCATCTTCGAACGCTCTCGGACACAATAGGCACAATTCTGTGAATCGGCTTTCGTACGAAGTAATATCGAATCCCTGTGTTCGTAACCCTCTAAGTTCTGACTTGAGCTTATTGACCTCAGTTCTGGGACGGTACTTCTCGTTCATCAAGTGCTTGAATGCTGACCACGGTAGCGCGTAAGCAGCATCTTGTCCCACTTGCTCTAGATAGGTATTCCACCATGTTAACGCAATACCTGTGAAGGTATGCGTAGCGTACTTCACTTTGTCTCCTTCAGCACACTTACTTATGGCAAACACCGATTCAACTTTCTCGGTCCACCGTTTCAATCCGATTGGTCCTTCGGTCCCATCAAATTCTGAAGGTTTGCAGGCAGTGAATTCCTTGTAGGAGCATCCTACACGATTTCTTGCGCCGTTAACTGTATTGCTAGATTCAGAGTTATTGTTAGTATGTAACGCGGCTTGTACTGCGGCTATGTTTGAAGTAAGAAAGGCACGAAATTCCTCTTCGCTCATATTCAAGGTTTGTCGAGTAGTCGGTGCCATTTCCTTCAAAATAGTCAAATGAAACAATTTAATCATACAGAATATTAAGAGTAGTCAATAGTATCTCGTAGCATAATATGAACTCATTTATAAAAGCTTTTTCTTCATATTAGCGTTTTATAAGTTTAAATTCGGGTACTACCTACCCGTTAAGTTCATACTTAGTAGCTAATATACAATTCAACTACTACAATTCCATATGAAAAACTGATTATAATAATATATCACATACAAATATTCTTCAAACTTACAACTTCGCTATATTACATATAACATGAAATATAGTACACTATGATACAGGACAGTTTTGTAGATAAATCTAGTTAATACGCAAGTTGTTCAGCAAAGGAAATAAAGACACGTAATTCATAAGTCCAGAAACAAGTCATGCATTCTGGTTTTACTAAGACGACTTCCCATCCTTGGTCTTGTGGAAAATAACCGTTATGACCATTAGCTAGGCAGCATGTTTTAATGTCGTCAAAAGGACGAGGGTTTCGTAATGACCAACAGCCCCGTAATAATCTAAAAACCTTGTTTCTCACCCCAACTACTGAATCCGTCACTTGTGAGAAAGTTTTATTTAAAAGCTGCAATCTGATGTTCTTTTTCTCACTTTGGTAAGAAGCGAACATCACTAACCCGTAAGCATAACATGCTTCTTTATGTTGCATGTTAGAAGCTCTTTCTAATTCACGAAATCCTATGTTGGGATATGTTGAGTCAAAATAGGTTCTTAACCCATAGCGTAAAATTGCATTTGGGTTCCCCGCATTTAATGCTTTAAAGAAAACACGGCGTAACTTACGGTCTCCCCAATGTGATATACCCCACCTATCAAAGGAAAGCCTTTTATAAACTAAGGCATTTCCGAAAAGTCTTTCAAATGTTTGACAAGTTAATTTCGCCATAACTAAATGTGCTGATGAATCCTGACCGACTCTAGACAAGATTTCCTCAATCATATCCTCTTGTAGGTCTTCTAAAATATTCGGTTGTCTACCCTTAACGTCCATTTTGTTTTTATACTGTAAAATAGACAATGATTAGATTCGTAAAAGATAATTAACAAACAATACAAGCAATTTTTACATAGAACATAAAAGCACAAGCACAGTACAATACATATAATACACCACATGATTACAACCCTCTAATCTGAATCACTGGTTTCTTCTTCTTCGGACTTGGTTTTTTTTCCTAATTTTCTAGGAATATATGATGTTCCTCTAATACGAGTCATCATTTTCCACATTGGTTTAGAAAAACCTGGTGGTTTAGAGGTTCCCGGGTTATTGTCACGATATTGAAAATACGGGTGTTGACGGTACATATAAAGTTCATCAGAATCGGAATCAGATTTCTCTATTTTGATGCCTTTTCCCTTATTATTTTCTTTTGCCTCATTAAATTGGGTCGGGGTAATTTCTATAACATCATCGGAATCCTCATCAGGATCCGATTCATCAAAAAATTGGTAATTTTCCCAATATTTTGCTTCCTTAGCGAAAACACCATTGACCATTATTAATTTTGGTCCATTGGTTGAGGATTTTCTTTTATTTGACCGGTTTTCTGTGGTTCCTACTATTCCCCCCTCCGGAACCTCTTCTTCTTCCGGTTCCTCTTCTTCTGGTTCCTCTTCTTCCGGTTCTGTTTCATCTTCTTCCGGTTCTTCGGGAACTTGTGAATCTTGCCAATAAATATTCGACTCTTTGTGATTATTAATTGGGTCAATGGGATTTGTGCTAGAGGTAGACATCTATCACACAATATCAAACATGATAAGAGATTAATATATCACATAATATTTACATGTTAATAATATATAGTTTCCAACAAAAATGTTAAGCAATCATTTTTAAAGAAAACACGGTCGAAGTCCAGACTCACTAATGCATCCTAACAAACTCGATAAGACACACTAATACAAATTTTCTGATTCTCTAAGACCAACGCTCTGATACCAACTGAAATGTCCCGTTCATATTGATTATAAACGTTCCATATTAATTGATTTCGTTGCGAGGTTTTGACCTCTATATGAGACGTTTTTCAAAGACTGCATTCATTTTTAAAACCACCATAACCTTTATTTTATCAATAAAGGTTTTAAAAACATTACGTAGATTATCAAATAATGATAATCTAAAATATACTGTTTACACACGACCATTACATAATGGTTTACAATAGAAATATATTACATCGACATATGTTTCTTGAATGCAGTTTTTACACAATATCATACAAACATGGACTCCAAATCTTGTCCTTATTTTAGTATGCAACAGCGGAAGCTCTTAGTATTCACCTGAGAATAAACATGCTTTAAACGTCAACAAAAATGTTGGTGAGTTATAGGTTTAACCTATATATATCAAATCGTAACAATAGACCACAAGATTTCATATTTCAATACACATCCCATACATAGAGATAAAAATCATTCATATGGTGAACACCTGGTAACCGACATTAACAAGATGCATATATAAGAATATCCCCATCATTCCGGGACACCCTTCGGATATGATATAAATTTCGAAGTACTAAAGCATCCAGTACTTTGGATAGGGTTTGTTAGGCCCAATAGATCTATTTTTAGGATTCGCGTCAATTAAGGTATCTGTTCCCTAATTCTTAGATTACCAGACTTAATAAAAAGGGGCATATTCGATTTCGATAATTCAACCATAGAATGTAGCTTCACGTACTTGTGTCTATTTTGTAAATTATTTATAAAACCTGCATGTATTCTCATCCCAAAAATATTAGATTTTAAAAGTGGAACTATAACTCACTTTCACAGATATTTCCTTCCTCGGAAATAAGACTTGGCCACGGATCGATTCACGAACCTATACAAATATGTACATATATATCAAAGTATGATTAAAATATAATTACAACCATTTTTATTATGTTTTAAAGATTTGAGTGTATTAAGTTAGCTGTCCTCGTTAGTAACCTACAACTAGTTGTCCAAAGTTAGATGTACAGAAATAAATCGATATATATTATCTTGAATCAATCCACGACCCAGTGTATACACGTCTCAGGCTAGATCACAACTCAAATTATATATATTTTTGGAATCCACCTCAACCCTGTATAGCTAACTCCAACATTACTGCATATAGAGTGTCTATGGTTGTTTCAAATAATATATATACATGGGTCAATATGATATGTCAAAACATTTGCATACGTGTCTATGGTATCCCAAGATTAAATAATATATTAGAATACATGTATAATACAATACAAGTTAGCTAGGATATGATTTGTATAGATTTGTTAAACATTTCCCGTAGCTAAAAAGATCAAAAATATCCAATCTTGTTTTACCCATAACTTCTTCATTTTAAATCCGTTTTGAGTGAATCAAATTGCTATGGTTTCATATTGAACTCTAATTTAAGAATCCAAACAGAAAAAGTATAGGTTTATAGTCGGAAAATTAAGTTACATGTCAATTACTAAAGAGGTAGTCATTTCCGTTGAAAGAACGACATCTTGATGACCATTTTGAAAAACATACTTTCACTTTGAGTTTAACCAAGATTTTTGGATATAGTTTCATGTTAATATGAAAAATCATTTTCCCAGAAGAACAACTTTTAAATCAAAGTTTATCATAGTTTTTAATTATCCAAACCAAAAAAGCCCCCGGTTTCACTACGACGGCGTATATCCGATTTTATGGTGTTCATCGTGTTTCCAGGTTTTAAATCATTAAGTTAGCATATCATATAGATATATAACATGTGTTTAGTTGATTTTAAAAGTCAAGTTATAAGGATTAACTTTTGTTTGCGAACAAGTTTAGAATTAACTAAACTATGTTCTAGTGATTACAAGTTTAAACCTTCGAATAAGATAGCTTTATATGTATGAATTGAATGATGTCATGAACATCATTACTACCTCAAGTTTTCTGGATAAAACTACTGTAAATGAGAAAAATGGATCTAGCTTCAAAGGATCCTTGGATGGCTTGAAAGTTCTTGAAGCAGAATCATGACACGAAAACAGTTCAAGTAAGATTTTCACTCGAAATAAGATTGTTATAGTTGTAGAAATTGAATCAAAGTTTGAATATGAATATTACCTTGAATTAGAAAGATAACCTACTATAAATAATAAAGGTTCCTTGATCTTAGATGATTACTTGGAATGGATTAGAAAGCTTGGAAGTAGACTTGTAAACTTGGAAGTATTCTTGATTTTTATGAAACTATACTTATGGAATTTATGAAGAACACTTAAAACTTGAAGATGGAACTTGAGAGAGATCAATTAGATGAAGAAAATTGAAGAATGAAAGTGTTTGTAGGTGTTTTTGGTTGTTGGTATATGGATTAGATATAAAGGATATGTAATTTTATTTTCATGTAAATAAGTCATGAATGATTACTCATATTTTTGTAATTTTATGAGATATTTCATGCTAGTTGCCAAATGATGGTTCCCACATGTGTTAGGTGAATCACAAGGGCTGCTAAGAGCTGATCATTGGAGTTTATATACCAATAGTACATACATCTAAAAGCTGTGTATTGTACGAGTACGAATACGGGTGCATACGAGTAGAATTGTTGATGAAACTGAACGAGGATGTAATTGTAAGCATTTTTGTTAAGTAGAAGTACTTTGATATGTGTCTTGAAGTCTTTCAAAAGTGTATGAATACATATCAAAACACAACATGTATATACATTCTAATGGAGTCGTTAAGTCTTCATTAGTCGTTACATGTAAGTGTTGTTTTGAAACCTTTAAGTTAATGATCTCAATTAATGTTGTTAACCCAATGTTTATTATATCAAATGAGATGTTAAATTATTATGTTATCATGATATTATGATGTATGAATATCTCTTAATATGATATATACATTAAAATATCGTTACAACGATAATCGTTACATATAAGTCTCGTTTCGTAATTCTTGAGTTAGTAGTCTTATTTTTACATATGTAGTTCATTGTTAACACACTTAATGATATATTTAAATATCATTTTATCATGTTAAATATAGTGTATCAATATCTTAATATGATATATATGTATTTAGTAGACGTTATCATAACGATAATCGTTATATATATCATTTCGAGTTTCTTAACTTAGTAATCTCATTTTTATGTATATCACACATTGTTAATATACTTAGTGAGATACTTACTCATCATAATCTCATGTCAACCATATATATATGTCTATATATACCACAACATGTAGTTTTTACAAATTTGTAACGTTCGTGAATCGCCGGTCAACTTGGGTGATCAATTGTCTATATGAAACTTATTTCATTTAATCAAGTCTTAACAAGTTTGATTGTTTAACACGTTGGAAACATATAGTCATGTAAATATCAATCTCAATTAATATATATAAACAAGGAAAAGTTCGGGTCACTACAATCTCCACTTGTTTCTCCACAACTGGGTGATCTTCCATTCCCCATTTTCTCTCAACAAACTTGTCATTCAACACCACCTGTTCGTTTACCTGTTCCAGTTCATCTACCTGTAAGACTTCCAGTGCGTCTATCGGTTCATCGACTTGTTCGTCTACCAGTTGCATATTTCCTGTCGTGTCGTGATGTTCTGTCGTGTCATGATGTTCTGGTGTTGTAGTTGTTTCATGTGAAGTTTCATGTGTTCCATTTTTTTCTCTTTCCACCACCACCCTTTGCACCTCCTTAACCACAAATTCATGTACCTTTTCCATTGTTATGAATTGGTCTCCCTTTTGTTACTTACCGAATTTGCTATATCCTAGCGTGCTACTAACACCTCTGGTTCTACCGCCGTGTTCTTTCCCCACATTAACTAACAAGGCATCCTCACCTTGTTTATCTGTCTTATCCTGGAACAAAACAAGAAAATTAATCGATTATAAAATAATTCTAAGTTAATAAGGCTATAAATACAAATTAAAGTATATTACAATTTTATTTACAAGGGACACATTCGTATCTGGAATTATTGGCCTCTTCGTTTCTTTCGTTCGCTTCATCCTTCCGAGTACATAATTCCTTCTAGCAGGATTGGAGATATCGTGTGTGACAACCCAGAAATTTCTGACCAAATTTAAACTTTAATCTTTATGTATTCCCGACACGATAAGCAAAGTTTGTAAGTTGAATCTCAAGAATTTTAAACTGTGTTCATACATTCATTTAACCTCGACCAAATTCTAACGATTCATGAACCATTAAATGAACGTATATAATTATGATGTATATATGTTTATATTATAACTTGAAAACGTTAATAAAATATTAGACGTATTATACTTTTCGTGAACGTATTTGTTTCAAAATATATTATCGGTAGAATTAGAAGATGTATCAAATGATTGAATTTTTAGATATATTGAATTATAATTACGAGTCTCTGTTAAGAGGTCCACTATGATTTGAGAAATCTATTCTTTTTAACGGTATTCGGAATAATTGGTAAAATGATTTTTAGAAGGAACAAAAGTGTCAATTAACGGGAACTAGACAAGGGTTAGTGGAGATTTCCGTTTGATTTTCAATTTTTGCTTTACAATAATTGTCTTGTGACTTTTGATCAGATAAACTATTAAACTTGTATATTAATTAACGTGGATGTAAAATTGTAGAAAATAGATAACTTAGAAGATGGATATCGAAAAGTTAAGTAAATTAACGTTTTACATTAAAATGATTTTATACGTTTACCTAACATTTAGACTTTATATCACGTTGCACCAACAAACGTTAAAAACTTGAAATTTATTAAAAGTATATTTAATCTTACTTTTCTAAAACATTTTTACGATATAATAACTTCATCTATTTTAACCTTTTAATAAAATGATTATTTTATATATTTAGTTTTAGAAAAACAAAGTTATCATATTTGATTTAAATGTATAAAAACGTTTCAATTTAAAAAGAACTTTATTAATTAGGATGTTTTATAAGATAATTGGTATTTTACTTTTAAAGAATTTAAATAAAGTTTATATTATAAATTACTAGTAAATAAAGCGTTTAAAAAAAAATGTAAACGTGATTGATATAATATTTTTCTACTATCCAAACGATTCCAAAATAACTTTAAAAATATAATTAGTTTTGAGAAAAACTAAATATTGTATTATTACATATTTCAATATGAACAAATATATATTTTAAATAAAGATATATATATATATATATATATATATATATATATATATATATATATATATATATATATATATATATATATATATATATATATATATATATATATATTATACAAGTAACAAAATATAATATTTTAACAGATGATTTAAAATGATACATTTTGATAAACTACGAGACTCTAATTTATAGAAGCAAATGACTACAACACTCAATTTTATAAGTTACATTTATCATAAGGTAATTTATTGATAAATAAGTCAAATTATTATTAAGGGTACACGTCGCGTAATGTAAAGGGCTAGTTTTCTAAACGTACGAAAGTGCGTTCGAAAAACCAAAAGTGGTACATGAGTAGAGTGACAATGTCCGTGTCATTTGAGTAAAAATTACACTTTTACCATGAGCGTAAATATAATATAATATATAATTAATTATATAGATTAAATAATTATTTATAATTAATATATTCGAGTGTCGGCAGCTTTGATTGAACGAATGTGAGCTGCATACAGGGACCATGCGATCGCATGGCCCTTCCCCTTGCCACCCATACGATCGCATGGCTAGGTAAGTATGGTCAAGTCTTTAAAAGGTCGAACGAATTCTGTTTTTGCACATACACATAAAACATATCCATCTCTCTCTGATCTCTCTACTCCGTAATATTTATTTAATTTATTATTATTATTATTATTATTATTATTATTATTATTATTATTATTATTATTATTATTATTATTATTATTATTATTATTAATCTTATTAGTATTAGTAGCATTAGGAGCGATATTATTAGTATTATTACATAAAATACTACGACGAGGTCATGAGCGAGTAATTTCAAAACTGGTGTTCGAGTAGGATAGGGCTAAGGAAATTATGGGTTATAGCTTTGGAGGTGATGGGTAATATTCATTGGTTTGCTCGTGAGGTCAATCTAGTGTTTATCATCTCCGTTGCGTCGACGTACCTTTCTTGCAATATTGAATCTCAATATTGATACGTGAGCACTCATAACTTAACTTTTATTTATTAATAGTGTATCCCTGACTAGTGCTCGAGTATTTAGGATTATGCATGCTTGTACTCTTGATATTGCCTTTAGTTAGGTTATGTTAAATCCTGAATTAGTTATATATGCGGTTGAGATAAGGTATAAGATATGCATGTCGTTGGAAAGCTAGCGAAAAATTAAGAACTTTCCCTTTAGATATCGAATGGTTTCGATAAACGGATTTGAAGTTATAGTCAATCGAATTTTTGTATTATTATTAAAAATGATTATTATTATCGTCATTATTATCGTCGTTCTAGTTTTATCTTATTATTATTATTTTTATTATTATTATTATTATTATCTTTATCAATAAAAGGATTTATCATTAAAAATTGTTATTGTTATTATTATTACTATCGTTATTATCGTTGAAGTTATAATTAGTATTATTATATTATTATTATTATCTAATTATTCTTATTATTATTATTATTATTATCATTATTATTATTATCATTATTAAATATATATATATATCATTATTTAAAAATGGTTATTGTTATTGTTATTATTATTATTATTATTATATTATCATTAAAATAATTATTAGTATTATCGTTAATAATGTCATAGTAATTATCATTATTCGTATTATTGTAATTAAAACTAATATTAGTAACACCTAATTATTTTGATTACTATAATTATCATTATTATGAACAGGATATAAAAGACGATTAAAAACTATTAAATGAAACGATTATGAAATAATGAGTAAGAGTATCATGATGAAATTAAAATATTATAAGATATTGATTTAAATAAAATTATCGTTCTTATTATGTTTATTATTACTATTATTATTAAAAGTATCGTTAGTATTAAAACTATCATTTTAATAAAAATGTCATTGTTACTATAAAATATCATTATTATTATCATTTTAAATAGAATTATTATTTTAAAAATAATATTAAAAAGTATTGTAAATATTAAAGTTATCATAATTAGAATTATCATTTTATCATAATGTCATCTTAGTAATTATAAATATTGATATTTTTATAATAATAATAATTATTACAAAATAATACAACTTTTACTTACTATTATTATAGATATTAGTTTATCAAATAAATATGTGATACAAACATATTTTACTTCGTGTAATAAATTACTTTAATAATACCTATCATATTATCTTTATGATATTAAATGAACTCTATAAATTTTATTACTTAATATATATAAAAGTATATTTTATTATATAAATTTTAATATAAAATTTTATTTATTAATAAATGAATTATATTATTTACTCTAATAAATATTTTAAAGATGTTTAAAAATATAAAACGACGATATTTAAAATATATTATAATCATGTATAAATTTTGGAAATCATTTTGAGTCAAATTGTTTTTTTTTTTGTTGATTTTTGCATATTAGTCTCGAGCATTAGGATTGTGGTACACTATGACCTGACCTAATTTATTAGATAAATATTGATCAACATACAAATATATATATATATATATATATATATATATATATATATATATATATATATATATATATATATATATATATATATATATATATATATATATATATATATTTAATTTAAGTTCGTGAATCTGAGGCCAACCTTGCACTTGTTCAATGATGTTATATGTATTTTTACTACGAAATACAATATGGTGAGTTTCATTTGCCTTTTTACCCTTTATATTTTTTGGGCTGAGAATACATGCGAAATTTTTATAAATATTTTATGAAATAGACACAAGTAATCGAAACCACATTATATGGTTGAATGATCAAAGCCGAATATGCCCCTTTTTAGCTTGGTAGCCTAAGAATTTGGGAACAGACCCCCAAATTGACGCGAATCCTAAAGATAGATCTATCGGGCCCAACAAGCCCCATTCTGGAATTTAGAATGCTTTAGTACCTCGATTTTATCATCTCCGATGGGTGTCCCGGAATGATGGGGATATTCTATATACATCTTGTTATTGTCGGTTACCAGGTGTTCAATCCATATGAATGATTTTTGTCTCTATGCATGGGACGTATATTTATGAGAACTGGAAATGAAATTCTTGTGGTCTATTAAAATGATGAAAATGAATGATTATGATAAACTAATGAACTCACCAACCTTTTGGTTGACACTTTAATGCATGTTTATTCTCAGGTGTTAAAGAAATCTTCCGCTGTGCATTTGCTCATTTTAAAGATATTACTTGGAGTCTTTCATGGCATATTTTGAAGAACGTTGCATTCGAGTCATTGAGTTCATCAAAGATTATTATTTAGTCAATTTATAGTTGGATAGTGGATATTATGAAATGGTATGCATGCCTGTCAATTTTCGATGTAAAGAAAGTTCGTCTTTTAAAAACGAATGCAATGTTTGTAAAATGTATCATATAGAGGTCAAATACCTCACGATGTAATCAACTATTGTGATTCGTTTATAATGTATATGAACGGGTCCCTTCAGTTGGTATCAGAGCGGTGGTCTTAGCGAACCAGGTCTGCATTAGTGTGTCTAACTGATAAGTCGTTAGGATGCATTAGTGAGTCTGGACTTCGACCGTGTCTACATGTCAAAAGTTTTGCTTATCATGTCTAGCCGGAAATCATCCACTTATCACCCTTAAAAAATTTCCTGCTTAGTCTAGACACGTCTTGCTGCATTGATTGCATGAATAGTGTATAGATAAAAAAATTCATATCTTAGCGTATCTGCTAAATCATATCTTATCGTATCAATTACTGTAAACGTTGCCTGATATATTTCGTAAATTCCTCCGTAATTTATGAAATCTTTTATTCTATATATATGGATATTCTATGTAATTAGAATACCATTCGTTAGACAAAATCATTTCATATCGAAAAATCCTTTATCCTATCGTACGAAATGGAATTCGTCATCAGTTCAAGTCACTCGGATTCAGAAATGGAATCCCATTCAAGCTCCGAAAGCAGTATAACCGGAATAGATCAACCAATCAGTCATTATCTATTTTGGATGAATTTGGGATGGGTTCGTAGCCTTCTCAAACATTGGAGACAAGAAGAAGGTGATCCCTTCCATCCACCATATTGCCCTTTTGGCGAAGAACCTGAAGCACTTACTGGCGAACCTGTCCGAAACACCATTTTCTCTCTCATTTCCAGAGTATCTCGTCACGATTATATACTACATCAAATTCTAGATTTTATATATCCGCTCATCCGAACTGTCAATCACCCCAGTGTAATAGAAGAAGTCAACGGGCTTCGCGCTCGGGTAGTGGCTTTAGAGAACATGGTGCAAAGGTTACAAACACTAGCAGCAGCAACAACATCATAACCAGTACCACCATCATCAACGACAACAGTACCATTACCAACCCCAACCAAAACCGCATTGTAAACCTCAACTTCACAATCTGTCCCACGAGCATCAACGTCGTACGCACCATAGATACCAAGGAGTACCAATAACAATAACTGACGAAGTATTAATTCATAACTTCATTGGAGAAACATTCCGCGGCGATTATGTAATCTCTAAAGTCTTAGAGATTATCTAATCTAGCCCTAACCATAAACCAGTTAAGCGAACCAAAATGATAGAAGGAAGAGTAGAAACCCTGACAAAAATGGTGTGTGATTAACAAGCTAAACTTGTTTTACCAACAGCATCAACAGTACCATCAGTGTCACCAGCATCGTCAATACAGTCAACATCAAAATCAACAACACCTATAACATCACTAACTCCGTCAGTTCAAGAATCACTGTGGACATCATTACGAATCAATGACGCATATATTGTATCGACGAGTTATGAAGAATTAACTCATTCTCTTTGAAGAAATTATATGTATATATATATATGTATATATATATATATATATATATATATATATATATATATATATATATATATATATATATATATATATATATATATATATATATATATATATATATATATGTATATATATATATATATATATATATATATATATATATATTGAAATAAAAATAAATCTTTTCGTGCTAAGCTATTGTGTGTGAATCTTAACTACTCAGTTAATTCATATTACAAATATGCAATAATGTACGTCCTTCACCTACAACTTAACCATCGTTAACTACAATCTCTATCTCAATTCAACAAATTTCAATTCATAATAAATCAAGGATATATTTGATTTTACACCTTCATCATCGATGTAACCGAAAGTTTTCAGATACCATCATTCATACTTTGCGAAGTTCACAAGAATTTAACAAAAACCAACATCACGCCTCAACAAATAGCGAAGTATTGATTCATAATTTCAATATTATTGAAGAAATAATTATGTAATCTCTAAAGCCTTCAAGGGATTATTCAATTCTAGTTCCAACCGTAAATCGAATGAGTTTAATTTAGTATTAACTCATTAAAATCTATGGTACATCTGAAGAGAATATACACATATATATCTTCATAAAGACTGTAATAAAATTCTTTTGTACGAAATATTAATTGTGAAATTTTTTTTTAACGGGTAGGTAATACCCGAGATATATATATATATATATATATATATATATTCACAATTAATATGTTACATTCTTTGAATCTGATTAAGCAAATTATCAACTATACTCCCTACTTTCACAATAATATACATTCGTTCATAGAAATCAAAACAACCATACTCATTCAAACTCAATTACATATTCTGATTTTGAAACCTCAGAATTCAATTCGAGATATAACCGGTACCATCACTTTTTGATTCCTACATCTTTCGAAGCTATATTTTGACTTCAAAACTGTGTTAGAACATCAAATGTATATTAACGATTACAATCTGTGTTCAAACCCTTTGAAAATTTCTGAAGACACTTCAATTAATGAGCAATCGAGATGGTGATCCAACCACATATTACCCACAGTTATGTACTTAAAAAGCTCTCAAAACCAAAGTCATAGTTCAACACATATATGTGTTAGATCCTTTGGCATTTATTAGCAAAAATAACTTTGCAATTTCTTTTCAAAGTAGCAAATTCTATCACAGCTCCAGCAAGACAACTTCGATTTTTCATTCGGAGTAGCCTTATCATAGTCTTGATATATAGGTTGCCCTTTCGCCATTGTTACCGGGGAACCTTTCATATCTCGCCATATTAGCAGTAAACTTATCAGCAACCGTAATGATCTGAGATTTTTTCGAAAAGTCATTATATTTATCAAAACCCCATCATTTACTCATCTGCCTCTTGTAACGAGAATTGCCATACGAATCATTGGGAATTAGCAATCAGTATTTTGAAATCTCGCAGCATGTTGATGCCAACAGTTATACATATAACGTCTATCTCCAAGGCTTACATACTTCAAATGTGAAGTTTCTGAAAAACACCTTGAATTACAAACTAGTTCTTGAAATGCTGACGAAGCAGCAACAACTGTAAACGATCTTAACAGTAAAAAGCTTGATGATAAAGATTAGTGTATTGGTAAAGCTCAGGAAAAGAGAAGTTTTAGAACTGGAAAACGTATTGAGCAAAATATGAAGGAGGCTGTGCACAAATCACAAAGACTGAACCTGCCTTCAAAGAATCCAAATGATTCAGTTTCTGCTGAAGTCATTAACAAATACCTTGCTCCTGATCATAAACCCCTGCGGATAATATTCTTCAACATCCTCTGATATTAGAAATTCTAATATATCATCATATCTTTCATTATAAATATCCTCCATATTTCTAAAAATATTTTCATAATTAATCTTATCTGAAATCATTTACCTCTTCGCGCTATCTGTATTACATCATAAAAGAAACTATTTTAGTTTCTAAATTCTGAAACATTCGAGTTTAAAATAGGAATATTTTTGAAGTAGTGTTGGGAGCTGAAGCATGAGTTAGTATAATATAATGACACTTGATCAACGTGATTATATTACAGTAAGTCATACTGAGTTTCTAAATGGAACATGATGGTTCACAGATCATAACATCATCATGCGCCATGTTACACGACTATTGTATTCTCTTTAACCTCTAAAATATCAAGAAAATATTTCTTGATGATTCGGCCTTTTCTGAGGTATTCTAGTAATTTGACAAGTCAAGATCGTGCCATTACAATTTCCTTCTTAGAACATTAACAATGTTCATTCCGAAATTCATATCTGCGAATTATGGACCATTATAAGTGGAACTTACTCGCAAGAAGAAGAAACGAATGGACAAAGCTCCGAAACAGAAATTGGGGTATAAGTCACAGCAAATAAAAGAAAGCATTAACTGGGGACTACAATGATTATGGGAGACAGAAGCAGGGACATCGAAATATAAGAGAAGATATAAAATCCAACAACCACCCAGAAACTATAAACCGTAGATATCGATACAGATAGCAATATAAAGACACGGGAGAACTAAAAACACTATAAAACCAAGAGTATAGTAAAAGTAAATAGATTATTCCGGTGGCAGATGAAAGAGAAGAATGACAGAGATGAAGGTTAGGAGTATATCAAGAATCAGAACTGGATGGAGCATATTGACGAATGCTTTAAAATATGAGATGAGGGAGAAAGACTAGAAGGTGTGAGTTGTAAAGAAACGAAGAGGGTGGATTTATAACAAAATATCCGACAGAGCAATCAAAATGGACGATTGCATTTAAAGCGGATCCTAATTCCCTTGGGTACCGGAGAATCAAATCTTATTACGAAGATTTTCTCCAAATCTCTTGAACTTGAAAATCAATCCTATCTACGTCAAAAGATATGACGAATCTATAGCTACTCATTTCACTCTTTTGGTAATAGCTTCACTCGTACTCTTCACAAAATAAAATGGTTTTATCCATATTACTCAATGATGATAAAACCATAATCTTCAGCTTATATGCGTCATGAAAAAATATATATTGTCAGCCATGACCATCCAAATCAAATTTCAGGACGAAATTTCTTTAACGGGTAGGTACTGTGACAACCCGAAAATTTCCGACCAAATTTAAACTTTAATCTTTATATATTCCCGACACGATAAGCAAAGTTTGTAAGTTGAATCTCAAGAATTTTAAACTGTGTTCATACATTCATTTAACCTGGACCAAAATTCCAACGATTCACGAACCATTAAATGAACGTATATAATTATGTATGTATATATGTTTATATTATAACTTGAAAACGTTAATAAAATATTAGACGTATTATACTTTTCGTGAACGTATTTGTTTCAAAATATATTATCGGTAGAATTAGAAGATGTATCAAATGATTGAATTTTTAGATATATTGAATTATAATTACGAGTCTCTGTTAAGAGGTCCACTATGATTTGAGAAATCTATTCTTTTTAAAGGTATTCGAAATAATTGGTAAAATGATTTTTAGAAGGAACAAAAGTGTCAATTAACGGGAACTAAACAAGGGTTAGTGGAGATTTTCGTTTGATTTTCAATTTATGCTTCACAATAATTGTCTCGTGACTTTTGATCAGATAAACTATTAAACTTGTATATTAAGTAACGTGGATGTAAAATTGTAGAAAATAGATAACTTAGAAGATGGATATCGACAAGTTAAGTAATTTAACGTATTACATTAAAATGATTTTATACGTTTACCTAACCTTTAGACTTTATATTACGTTGCACCAACAAACGTTAAAAACTTGAAATCTATTAAAAGTATATTTAATCTTACTTTTCTAAAACATTTTTACGATATAACAACTTCTTCTATTTTAACCTTTTAATAAAATGATTATTTTATATATTTAGTTTTAGAAAAACAAAGTTATCATATTTGATTTAAATGTATAAAAACGTTTCAATTTAAAAAGAACTTTATTAATTAGGACGTTTTATAAGATAATTTGTATTTTACGTTTGAAGAATTTAAATAAAGTTTATATTATAAATTACTAGTAAATAAAGCGTTTAAAAAAATGTAAACGTGATTGATATAATATTTTTCTACTATCTAAACGATTCTAAAATAACTTTAAAAATATAATTAGTTTTGAGAAAAACTAAATATTGTATTATTACATATTTCAATATGAACAAATATATATTTTAAATAAAGATATATATATATATATATATATATATATATATATATATATATATATATATATATATATATATATATATATATATATATATATATATATATATATATATATATAAATTATACAAGTAACAAAATATAATATTTTAACAGATGATTTAAAATGATACATTTTGATAAACAACGTGAAAGGACCCGTTCATATACATTATAAACGATTCACAATAGTTGATTACATCGCGAGGTATTTGACCTCTATATGATATATTTTACAAACATTGCATTCGTTTTTAAAAGACAAACTTTCTTTACAACGAAAATTGACGGTATGCACACCATTTCATAATATATCCAACTATAATTGACTTAATAATAATCTTGATGAACTCAATGACTCGAATGCAACGTCTTTCAAAATATGCCATGAATGACTCCAAGTAATATCCTTAAAGTGAGCTAATGCACAGCGGAAGATTTCTTTAATACCTGAGAATAAACATGCTTTAAAGTGTCAACCAAAAGGTTGGTGAGTTCATAGGTTTATCATAACAATCATTTCAATATATTAATAGACCACATGATTTCCGTTTATAAATATATGTACACTCGTAAGTGTATAAAAGTATTCTATAAGTTGTAGGCACCCGGTAACAAGCCTTAACGTTCATGTTTTACCCTCTGAAGTACACCAGATCAGGTGTGTTTAAAATAACCTCGAAGTACTAAAGCATCCCATAGTCAGGATGGGGTTTGTCAGGCCCAATAGATCTATCTTTAGGATTCGCGCCTACCGTACATAGACAAGTAGTTTAATGTTACCAAGCTAAGGGTATATTTCTGGTTTAAACCCACGTAGAATTAGTTTTAGTACTTGTGCCTGTTTCATAAAACATTTATAAAAACAGCGCATGTATTCTCAGTCCCAAAAATATATATAAAAGGGAGCAAATGAAACTCACTTTTGCCTTGAAGGTATTTAATTCGACTTGGTCTCCGATAGATATCACGAACCTAACCATATATATAATATATCAACATATTTTCTTTTTTAAGTAATCGTTACATATATATATACTATTAATACTTTTAATATTTTCTTAGTCCGTAGTTAGCAGTCTGATGTTAGTGGTCCACAATTAGTTGCTTAAATAAAATAAATAAATACCCCATCGTATTCGTATTGATCAGAATTAATCTCGACCCATGGTACCATGTTGTCAAATGACGTGTTGCGTACATAAAGTACCGTGTTGTCAAATGACGTGTTGCGTACAATCATGAGGTCTTATGATTAATCTTCTCGTGTTGTTTACGGGTGGTCCTGAAATATATAAAATCAAATCATAAGTAATTATATATAAAATATCATATTAATTAGAAAAGATATGATTAATTTACTTTTTCTCCAAATATTTTCGTAGCCAAACTAGCTTCGGATACCCAATCTTGTTTTAGTCGTAGTTTCTTCATTACAACTCCGTTTTTGTTGGTTCAACTTGCCACTTCCTTGGATTGAGTCAAATTTTAAGAATATGAACTGAAAATACCTTAGTTTGTATTCGAAATCATAGGTTATAGGTCAAACTTTGGTGAAACTTATGAAAGTGATCATTTTCCATCATAAAAACAACATTTAATGATCATTTTTCTAAAAATACTTACACTTTGAGTTAAACCATGAAATTTTTATGTGTTAACATATTCATAAGAAATATCATTTTTCCAGAACATGAACTTTCAATTCAAAGTTCAAGATGGTTTTTAATTATCCAACCCAAAACAGCCCCCGGTTGCACTCCGACGACGTAGATTCAGTTTTTAAGATGTTCTTTGTAAAATCAAGTTATATCTTGTTAGGTTAGCATATCATTATGATATATTACAGGTCTTGAAGTGTTTTAAAATTCAAGTTAGAAGGATCTATTTAGTTTGCGAACAAGTTTGAAATCATTCAAACTATGTTCTTGTTGTTAAAATTTTATACCACAAAATAAGATAGCGATATGAATATGAATTGAATTAGATTATTTACAAGGTTACTACCTCAAGTTACTTAGACAAAGTTATTGCAAAAGATAAGAAATAATCTTGGAATCAAAGAGTGGTGGAGTTAGATCAAAAGGTTGGAAGTAAACTTCTTCAAATGGGTGGTTATTTTGATATGTTCTTGAAAGAGTTTTCTTATGGTGTTTAAGGCTTGTAATTGAAGCTAAATGATGGGGAAAATACTTGGAGATGATCAAGTATGAAGTTAGGAGTATTTTGAGAGAGAAATGAGGGTGTAGGTATGAAAAAATGGAGTGAAGAAATGGTGTTCATTTATAAAAACGTTTTTAGTTTATAAAGAAAGAAAAGGATACCTAATTTTGTTTTCTTACTAATAATTCATACTACTTGACAAATCCTAGTTACCTCATATCTAGGGTAGTAATAATGTTGATTAGGATGTTGATTTGATGTGTATATAACAATAGTAAATACGTATAGAAGCTGGGTATGATATGGGTACATATACCCTAGATATACGTATAGAAATCTTAAGGAAACGGAACGAGAATTCAAATATAGCTATCTTTTGTGAATATACTTATATTATTTTATGTATTTAAGTCCTTAAAAAGTGATTAAATACTTTATATATACGATACGTGTATAAGCATTATATATTATAAGTATATATATCAAAGAATGTTACGTATAGTTATCGTTTTGAAAACTTAAGTTAGTAGTTTCAAAATATACTTATAACTCATTGTCATTAGTACACAATGAGATGTTAAACCATCCTTAGATCATGTTAAATATATATAAATAGATATATATACACAAACGTATAATTATCGTATGTTATATAGTTCGTGATATCATCGGTCATATTGGACGGTCAAACGTTGTGTAAAACTCTTTTCAAAAACACAAGTCTCAACAATTTGGATTGCTTATCATGTTGGTATGGTTTAATTTATGTAAATATTAATCTCATAAGTATAATTTGGTCGGAAAATTCCGGGTCATTACACAACGAGACTCTGATTTATAGAAGCAAATGACCACAACACTCAATTTTATAAGTTACATTTATCATAAGGTAATTTATTGATAAATAATTCAAATTATTATTAAGGGTACACGTCGCGTAACATAAAGGGCTAGTTTTCTAAACGTACGAAAGTGCGTACGAAAGTGCATTCGAAAAACCGAAAGTGGTACATGAGTCGAGTGACAACGTCCGTGTCATTAGAGTAAAAATTACACTTATACCATGAGCATAAATATAATATAATATATAATTAATTATATAGATTAAATAATTATTTATAATTAATATATTTGAGTGTCGGCAGCTTTGATTGAACGAATGTGAGCTGGATACAGGGACCACGCGATCGCATGGCCCTTCCCCTTGCCATCCATGCGATCGCATGGCTAGGTAAGTATGGTATAGTCTTTAAAAGGTCGAACGAATTCTATTTTTGCACATACACATAAAACATATCCATCTCTCTCTCTGATCTCTCTACTCCGTAATATTTATTTAATTTATTATTATTATTATTATTATTATTATTATTATTATTATTATTATTATTATTATTATTATTATTATTATTAAGATTATTATTATTATTAATCTTAAATCTTATTAGTATTAGTAGCATTAGGAGTGATATTATTAGTATTATTACATAAAATACTACGACGAGGTCATGAGCGAGTAATTTCAAAACTGGTGTTCGAGTAGGATAGGGCTAAGGAAATTATGGGTTATAGCTATGGAGGTGATGGATAATGTTCATGGGTTTGCTCGTGAGGTCAATCTAGTGTTTATCATCTCCGTTGCGTCGACGCACCTTTCCTGCAATATTGAATCTCAATATTGATACGTGAGCACTCATAACTTAACTTTTATTTATTAATAGTGTATCCCTTACTAGTGCTCGAGTATTTAGGATTATGCATGCTTGTACTTTTGATATTGCCTTTAGTTAGTTATGTTAAATCCTGAATTAGTTATATATGCGGTTGAGATAAGGTATAAGATATGCATGTCGTTGGAAAGCTAGCGAAAAATTAAGAACTTTTCCTTTAGATATCGAATGGTTTCGATGAACGGATTTGAAGTTATAGTCAATCGAATTTTTGTATTATTATTAAAAATGATTATTATTATTTTCGTTCTAGTTTTATCTTATTATTATTATTATTATTATTATTATTATTATTATTATTATTATTATTATTATTATTATTATTATTATTATTATTATTATTATTATTATTATTATTATTATCTTTATCAATAAAAGGATTTATCATTAAAAATTGTTATTGTTATTATTATTACTATCGTTATTATCGTTAAAGTTATAATTAGTATTATTATTATTTTTATTATCTAATTATTCTTATTCTTATTATTATTATTATTATTATTATCATTATTATTATTATCATTATTAAATATATATATCATTATTTAAAAATGGATATTGTTATTGTTATTATTATTATTATTATATTATCATTAAAATAATTATTAGTATTATCTTTAATAATGCCATAGTAATTATCATTATTCGTATTATTGTAATTAAAACTAATATTAGTAACACCTAATTATTTTGATTACTATTATTATCATTATTATGAACACGATATAAAAGACGATTAAAAGCTATTAAACGAAACGATTAGGAAATAATGAGTAAGAGTATCATGATGAAATTAAAATATTATAAGATATTGATTTAGATAAAATTATCGTTCTTATTATGTTTATTATTACTATTATTATTAAAAGTATCGTTAGTATTAAAACTATCATTTTAACAAAAATTATCATTTTAATAAAAATGTCATTGTTACTATAAAATATCATTATTATTATCATTTTAAATAGAATTATTATTTTAAAAATAATATTAAAAAGTATTGTAAATATTAAAGTTATTATAATTAGAATTATCGTTTTATCATAATGTCATCTTAGTAATTTTAAATATTGATATTTTTATAATAATAATAATTATTACAAAATAATACAACTTTTACTTACTATTATTATAGATATTATTTTATCAAATAAATATGTGATACAAACATATTTTACTACGTGTAATAAATTACTTTAATAATACCTATCATATTATCTTTATGATATTAAATGAACTCTATAAATTTTATTACTTAATATATATAAAAGTATATTTTATTATATAAATTTTAATATAAAATTTTATTTATTAATAAATGAATTATATTATTTACTCTAATAAATCTTTTAAAAATATTTAAAAATATAAAACGACGATATTTAAAATATATTATAATCATGTATAAATTTTGGAAATCATTTTCAGTCAAATTGTTTTTTGTTGATTTTTACATATTACTCTCGAGCATTAGGATTGTGGTACACTATGACCTGACCTAATTTATTAGACAAATATTGATCAACATACAATATATATATATATATATATATATATATATATATATATATATATATATATATATATATATATATATATATATATATATATATATATATATATATATATATATATATTTAATTTAGGTTCGTGAATCTGAGGCCAACCTTGCACTTGTTCAATGATGTTATATGTATTTTTACTATGAAATACAGTATGGTGAGTTTCATTTGCCTTTTTACCCTTTATATTTTTTGGGCTGAGAATACATGCGAAATTTTTATAAATGTTTTATGAAATAGACACAAGTAATCGAAACTACATTATATGGTTGAATGATCGAAGCCGAATATGCCCATTTTTAGCTTGGTAGCCTAAGAATTTGGGAACATACCCCCAAATTGACGCGAATTCTAAAGATAGATCTATCGGGCCCAACAAGCCCCATTCTGGAATTTGGATTGCTTTAGTACTTCGATTTTATCATGTCCGATGGGTGTCCCAGAATGATGGGATTATTCTATATGCATCTTGTTAATGTCGGTTACCAGGTGTTCAATCCATATGAATAATTTTTGTCTCTATGCATGGGACGTATATTTATGAGGACTGGAAATGAAATTCTTGTAGTCTATTAAAATGATGAAAATGAATGATTATGATAAACTAATGAACTCTCCAACCTTTTGGTTGACACTTTAAAGCATGTTTATTCTCAGGTGATAAAGAAATCTTCCGCTGTACATTTGCTCATTTTAAAGATATTACTTGGAGTCTTTCATGGCATATTTTGAAGAACGTTGCATTCGAGTCATTGAGTTCTTCAAAGATTATTATTAAGTCAATTTATAGTTGGATAGTGGATATTATGAAATGGTATGCATGCCTGTTAATTTTCGATGTAAAGAAAGTTTGTCTTTTAAAAACGAATGCAATGTTTGTAAAATGTATCATATAGAGGTCAAATACCTTGCGATGTAATCAACTATTGTGATTCGTTTATAATGTATATGAACGGGTCCCTTCATCGTGGTATACTGTACGCTTTTCAGGATCATTTTTCTCCATATCCCATTCATCTTGATGGCCTCGATAACCTGAACGTCCTACACGGGCGTAATTATCTTTTGGTTGTTTCAAGACGTTTAATCTACCTTTTTCTCGTAATTCCTTTCCAATTTGCATGGGATTAAAAAGCACATTAGTTTCCATCAATTTAAAAATGTAATTCCATATATATTTAAAAGCAAATGAATAACACTAACCCTTTTTGCTGGTATATCTTCAAGTTCACAAAATTGTCTACATTTAGCTGCAGTTATGGAACCGTAATCTGGACATTCTTCATAAGGAAGCTTGCCTTGAACCATATACATTCTTAACTTGGCCCTGAATCTCTTAAAAGCCCTGTTGCAATGATGAAGTGTTTGTTTCTTCGCAAAATCATCTTTGATAAAATGATGTTCCTGTAAATGTTGTTACATATATAATTAAACATTAGTTTAACCAATTTTGATACCTTTATGAAACAAAATTCTTATAAGTTATGATTTGATACCTTTATGTCCAACCATAACGCTTCTTTCTCATCTACAGATACTACTTTCCAATCTTCCTCAATAAAATCAATCATACGCCTTGTAAGAACACCTATGTTACTGGCAAACATAGCTTGATATTTTCCTATCGCCTGCCCTAATCGGTCAAATTCAACCACAAATGGAATCACTGATTTTTCTTTAAGTTTGTTAACTCCTCGTTTAGGCCTATTGTTTTGACTCTATATACATGAAAAAAATCAATAATAAGAATCTAACAATAATAACAATACTAATACCTTAACAATACTAGTAGTTCTAGGTATACATACAATAGAATTGAAATCATACACGTACCATGATATTTGATGTATCAAGTTCTTGAATTTATCGAATTTAGCGAGTTTCTGCAGTTACCTACAGAGTTCGTGGGATTGTGTATAGAACTATGTAATTGCAAAACAACAAAATGCTTAACTGACGGTTTGTAGTAGCGATTTGAAGGAGTTTGGATCACTGCCAGGGTTTGTGAAAATAATACAACAGTAAATGAGACTGGCGGTTTGTTTCAATTATGATCGGAGGTTGTTTTGTGTCGATTAGAAGTGTCAATTAGGTTGGCGATTAATTTAAAATTTTCGAGACCAAATGGTGGGTGATTTGGCCATTAACCTGATCTGATGATGAAGAAGATTAGGTATTTTACCTATAGTAAAATATTTCATATTTTTTAATACTCCGTAATAAGCTACTTCACTCGGCCCATAAAAAACTAATTAATGGCAAAACTGATCCGGTATTTTAAAAATATCTGTTTAAAAAAAAGCAAGACAAAATATCCCTCACCTTCTCAAGTACCTCATACGGAGTATCTCTTCACCTGCTACCATCTCTGTACTTGTAATAACGATCAACTACAACCATCTCCCGCCATGTCGAGCTCAGGTTATTGTATTTTCTAAAACAAAATTTTTTGTTTATTAACTGTAAGCACTAAAATAGACATTCATAACAGGGTTTTCCGAATTGAAAACCTAAAAAATTTAGAACAAAGTTTAACATCACATTTATTTATTTTAAATCATTAAAATCAAACAACAGATCTACACTTTATCTGTATTTATGCTTTTTTATTTGCACCTGAATCTATTTTATCTCACAGTTATGTGCATAGATAATATCAGTGTTTTTCTTTGGACTTACACTCATGTAGGTGTGAGTATATATTATTTGCTAATTATCTGCAGAATCCCAACTGGTAACTTAGGGTTTAATTTATGTTACAGTAATATGTAATGTGAACTTTAAAGCTACAATACCAATATAGTTTGCTTAGGATTGAAAAATGACAGCATATATGTTTTATCCAACAATTTTAAATCAAACAATTGATCCGTGATGTAAATGAGTATTTTGTTCTTTGTTCACATATAAATGAATTGAACCACAAATATAGCTGCAAACAATGATGCCTCTACTAGTCAAACAAGTGCACTCACCATTGACCAGCTGAATAGAGCTGAAAGGTACAACATATGGAGCACCGTTGATGTCACATACATCTTCTTCAACATACCTAGGGGAACTTTTTGGGTGAGTTAGATACTTTTTTAGAGAAATGGTTAAATGTATTTGTTTATATAGCATTGACAAATATTTATGAAATCTTTAACATATAATATGTCAATGTCATTTAATAACTACCTGAGGACTTTAATCGCATCCGAGAACTCGAGGCTGACTGCACCTATCTATGCTTGGATATGGAAAGGATATTCCATTGGTGGGGCTTAAAACAGGCCACAGATGTAACCAAAAAATAGCTTTTAGTTTCGGAAGGTTGGGAGTACTTTGTGGGTTTGAATGGGTACAATGTGGGTGATAGGTGTATGATTGGGTTCTCCCGTCGGTACAAGAGTTTTTTCATGGTCATGGATGGAAGCCACCCACTTTAAAATCTCATTCGGGTCGATAGTCTTTTGATAGTGCAGCTTTAACTCTAATTTGTGGAGTAGTTATAGTGTATGTACGAATTGCACATGTACATCTTTTGTTAACTTTTAAGTTCCTCACCGGAGAATAATTTAGGTTTTAAATTTAATCATGTCAGTAAGAATTTTATATTATGATATGTAAATTATGTTCGTATTTAATAGTCGACGTTGATGTTTGGTAAATAACTATCATAATCGCATACAACTATCGTTCGATATGTAGGTTCTTTAATCTTATTTAGTAATGGAACATTGTAGTTTACAATAAACTAATTTGTCCAATTCAAGTTTGATTGTATTTGAAGTTGCGCGTCACAAGTAACAACCTTAAAAGATGGTTCACTTATCATGGTAAATTGTATGTATTTGGCTATTTCAATGTAGTATATGTACAAGATTTTCTAATGAAATGTCTGTTTTAAATGAGTCTATTGTCCCATAAGTGGTAAATGCTTAAAATTGCATTGAGTTGAAATTTTGTAATCAAAAGAAATGCAAGAAAAGGTAAATATTACTAAATTTCATTAATCATTAAAAAACATTAACATATCCAAATGTAAACTATACATTCAGCTATTATATATAGGGAGAATTGCTGAATACTAGTGTAATACATTACAAAATATACATGGTATAAGTGCTACTCAAAAGATGGAAGTTGAGCAACAACATCCAGATTGTACAGCACTTATACACCAAAAGTAATTAACTAAAATTGTTTAAATCAACATATTAAAGATAAAAGCTTCGTTCCTCCAGATTGTACATAAGTTCATAATATTGACCAGGAATCAGGCCATTGAGTGTGCGGAACTCTGGAAAACCGTACGTAACTGCCAGATTTGGTTTCTTCTTCTATTTCTCCTATTTCAACCGCCACTTAAATTCATCACCTTCATGATTAAAGCAATTCACATAACACCCACTCCTCAGTCCTGGAAGTCCAATAAACTTCTTTGGAAGAAGCTAACGAAAAAGAAATTACATAGTTAGCCAAAGGATTAACCAAATTGTTATTCTATAATGATTAAGCATAAAAAGTTGATATGTAAAAAGATAAGACAAGTAGTGTACCACCGTTTATCAGTTGATGACTGTTAAACTTTAAAAAGATAAGATAAGTAGCGTACCAACAATTTACCAGATGGTATTTGGATAATAGTAACACGTTCAGGATGTAGATGTTGTTGAGGCATTGGTTCATCTTCTGAGGTATCACTGTCGGTATCACTGTCTGAGCCGTCATCAATATAAATGATTTCAGGAATGGAATGGGAAGTTGATCCTCTTTTCCAGTTAGTAGAAACATTAACGTCCATCAGCTGAAAAGTTAATAAACAACCCTTTTCAACATCACGGTGGTCATAAATCACCAGCTCAAGATTTTCCAAATCAGTTGCATAAAAGACCATACAATCACAAGACGCCAATTTAAGGTCTCTAAGCAATCAGGCCATCCTTCCCACATGACTAACTCGTCTTCCATTAAGATTATGCGTACCCTTTTCTTATACCATCTTTGAAAGTGAACAAACATTTCTTGTTTGGGTCCAGATTTTCCATAAGTTGTTGTTAACCATTCCTTTGGGAGTATCTACATCCAATCACAAATAATGCTATTTTTGTTAAAGAAATATAAAACTAATTTGTTAAGATAATAATCATGTACACATACTAAATGTGTGATTCATATGAGATAACGAAAAATGACCATACCAATCCTGGTTATTTGGATCGTTGACGAATTTCATGAATGAAGGGAAACGTCTGTATGGAGCATTGTCAAACATTATTGCCTGAATTCGAGTCAATGCACTAAAAGATATGAATGGATCAAAAAAATTCTTTTGAAACATATCAGGTGAGTAAATAGCCAACTCGAAGTTTCTTTTGTCGATTCGAGTCAAGAGAAGGATATCACCTTCTCCAATTTTAAGATCGTTCATGATTTTCAGCCAGCCATCGCCAAGTATCAAACGGCTACGATCAGGCGAAAATGTAACTTCAGCGTTATATCCTTGCAGGGTGTGTGTCATGACCCGAATTTTTTCCTATGATTATATATTGAACAATATTAATATTTACATGATTAAATGTTTCCAACATATTAAGCAATCAAACTTTTTAAGACTTGATTAATTGAAACGAATTTTATGTAAACGTGTGACCACCCAACTTGTCCGATGATTCACGAACGTTATAACTTGTAAATAAAATGATAATATATATATGAACTTATATATATATTTAACATGATGAAATGATAATTAAGTATCTCATTAAGTATATTAACAATGAAATATATACATAAAATGAGACTACTAACTTAAGGATTTCGAAATGATATATATACGTAACGATTATCGTTGTAATAACGTCTTAATATTTATATATCGTATTAAGATATATTAACACACTATGTTATCATGATAATATAACAATTTAACATCCCATTAGATATAATAACAATGGGATTAATTACATTTAACAAGGTCGTTAACTTAAAGGTTTCGAAACAACACTTACATGTAACTACTAACGATGATTTAATGACTCAGTTAAAATGTATATATATAGTGTATTAAGATGTATTTATACACATTTGAAGGACTTTAATACATATATCAAAACACTCTTACTCAACAAAAATAATCACAATTGTATTCCCATTTGTTTTCATCAAGAATTCTACTCGTATTCGCTCGGTATTTGCACTCGTATTATACTCAGCTTCTAGATGTATTTACTATTGGTATATACCAATACAAATATGCTCCTTAGCAGCCTTAAATGATTAAGAAACATGTGGAACCAACCATTTGTCAAGTAGCATGAATTATTTAGCAAGAAAACAAAATTAGGAATCTTTTCTTTCTTTATAAACTAAAAATGTTTTTATGCATACACACCATTTCTTCATTCCATTTTCTCATACTTACACTCTCAATTCTCTCTCAAAATACTCCTAAATTCATACTTGATCATCTCCAAGTATTTTTCCCATCATTTAGCTTCAATTACAAGCTTTAATCATCATAAAAACAACCTAGAATCAAGAAGTTGCAAGATTACTTCCAATCTTTTTAATCCAATCCAACAACTCATCAAAGATCAAGAACTTCCATCTAATCTTAGTAAATTTTCATTCTTAATCAAGGTAATAATCATATCCAAGCTTTGGTTTAATTCTTATAAACATAACTACCTTAAATCAAGTAGTAATATTACTTGAACTTGTTTTCGTGTCATGATTATGCTTCAAGAACTTCCAAGCCATCAAAGATCCTTTGAAGCTCAAGTTATTTTCTCATCATTTCCAGTAGGTTTACCTACTATACTTGAGGTATTAATGATGTTCATAACATCATTCGATTCATATATATATATATAACTATCTTATTCGAAAATTTAAACTTGTAATCACTAGAACATAGTTTAGTTAATTCTAAACTTGTTCGCAAACAAAGTTAATCCTTCTAACATAACTTTTAAAATCTACTAAACACATTTTCTATATCTATATGATATGCTAACTTAATGATTTAAAACCAGTAAACACGAAGAACACCGTAAAACCGGACATACGCCGTCGTAGTAAAAGCGGGGGCTGTTTTGGGTTTGATAATTAAAAACTATGATAAACTTGGATTTAAAAGTTGTTCTTCTGAGAAAATGATATTTCTTATGAACATGAAACTATATCCAAAAATCATGGTTAAACTCAAAGTGGAAGTATGTTTTTCAAAATGGTCATCAAGATGTCGTTTTTCGACGAAAATGACTTCCTCTTTCAAATATGACATGTAACCTGTAACTCCGACTATAGACCACTAATTTTTCAGTTTAGTTCTAAATACTACAGTTCATTATAAAACCATAGCAACTTGATTCACTTTAAACGGAGTTGTAATGAATATTTGGCTAGCAAAACAAAATCTGCTAAAATTAACGTTGTATGGACGAAATTTATATTGTAAAAACTATATTAACCATATCCTTGTTAACTTTTCCTATATATATTTGAACATGTTATCATTAGTATAACAAAATATTATAATCTTAGTTAATTCCGAGATTGTATAAATATATAATAATCTTGGTACATTCCATGACAATAAGTATACAATACGTTTTGATAAATCCTAAGACAATAAGTATACAATACGTTTTGATAAATTTTAAGACAATACGTATACAATACATCTCTGAGTTGATGCAAAGACAATACGTATACAATACGTTGTGGGGTAATTTTAAGATCATATATATACCGATTATTGGACTGTTGGACATTTCGGACTATTTTGGACTACTAACAAAGGACTACTAACATAAAAATGTTAAAAAATTAAAATATAAATATTCTATGAACTTGTTTTATTTTATTCGAATTTCGTATTATTATCTGAATCATTATTATTGTTACAGGTTCGTGAATCCAAGGACTACGACCATATTTTTAATAAGCTGAAAACTTATTATTAATATACTTTTACTACCGTGAGTATATAGTCCCATTTTTAAACTCTAAAAATATTTTGGGATGAGAATACATGCATTTTATGTTTTACGCCATGGACGCAAGTACTTAAAATATATTCTACGTTGAGTTATACCACATTGCATATCTTCCCTAATAGCTTGGTAACTAATATTTACATGTTGTAAGAACATGTAAGTGCGAATCCTATTGATAGATCTATCGGGTTTGACAACCCCAACCGGGCTAGTCGCTCTAGTATCGTAAACGGTTGCATAGTAGTTCGTTTTTACTACACTTGGTACAGTGTAGGGAGATTTCATAATAAAGGGAATATGCAACATTTATGGTTAAGTATGGTTACCGAAGCGCTCAACAACTTATAGAATATCTTTAGTGAAATATTTATAACTATGAAATTTTGTGGTCTATATTTATATCGATGCTAGCTTTAAACCAATATATCTCACCAACCTTTGTGTTGACTATTTAAGCATGTTTATTCTCAGGTCCATAAAAAAGTCTTCCGCTGTTGCATTAACTGAGCAAGCTGTGCATGGAGTCTCATGCCTTTGTTAAAATGAAGTGTTGTATTCAATAAAACCTTTGTCATGTATTATATTTGACTGTTATGTCACGTTTGTAGTAATTGGAAACCGATGTATTATGGGGATTATTTCTTAAATAATCGCCCACTTGTTTAAAACATGCATTATGTATAATAAGGGTGTGTCTTTTTATGAAACGAATGCAGTATTTTCTAAAATGTATCATATAGAGGTCAAATACCTCGCTATGGGACCAATGAATAATGTACCTTTATAGTAATATGGACGAGTCATTTCAGTTGGCATCAGAGCAGAGGTCTTAGCGAACCAGAAATAGCATTAGTGTGTCTGACCGGTATTTGTTAGGATGCATTAGTGAGTCTGGACTTTGACCGAACTTGTTTTTTGAAAACCATTACTTATCATTTTTGGTCAGAAATTAAATATTATAACATGTAAATATTATGTGGTATATTACTAATGTGGTAGTTAATGTGTGATAGATGTCTACTTCTAGCACCAATCTCATTATCACATTCAGCGACTCCGAAGTTGAATCTCCAGCAAAAGTACCAATCATCGACTTATCTGATAACGACGATGACTCGAAGGAAGGTGTATCAATCATCTATATAACTGATGACGATGATGAGGATTCATTTTTGAAAGACTCACAATTCCCAGAGGAACCTATAATCAACAACCCAGAAATTCCAAAAGCAGAAACTAATAAAACAATTATTGTACCAAGTGCTCCTGATACTACCACATCTAGTCAACCATCTCTTACCAATACTACAGAAATGTCATCTACTGAACCCCAACCAAAACCTAGACTTACCGCTGAAATACGCACTCTGACAGTAGGGAAGCGAAAATTCTATGATTTCTCAGATTTCTTTGAATTCCCAAGGAAGCCTCGCCATTTCTAATCTATTTTTGCAGCTATTTGACTTCACGTCTTATATAATAATATATCATGTGCTATATTTCATCTTACATATGTTTTATGTAAATAGTGGTATTGAATTATTGTGAAATATTGTACCAAAAGAATAAGCGTGAAGTATTAATGCATTAAGTTTTTCATGATAGAATATTATCATGATTGTAGTAGTTAATTTGTGTACTAGCTATTAAGTATGAACTTTAACGGGTATGTACTACCCGAGATACAATTATAAAATGCTAATAAGAAGAAAATGCTTTTATAATAATTTGTTCATATTATTAATATGCCACGATGTACCATTAATTACTTGCTACATCTATAATATTCTATGTGATTAATTATCTTATATGTTTATTGAAGAAACATGGCTCGATTAAATTGAATGACGGAACAAGAAATTGAGGAGCTTATCAACCAATGCGTAAACGACAGAATGCTTTGGGTCGAAGCGGCAAGAGCAGCAGTAAACAACACAAACCCTCGTGTTGGATGGTCATATAAAGCATTTCAAGGTTGCAAACCTTCATCATTCAGTGGAACAGATGGACCAGTCGGTTTAACCCGATGGTTCGAAAAACTGGAGTTCATATTTAAAATCAGTGGTTGTGTAGAAGGGGATCGGACAAAGTATGCTTCATGCACATTACAGGATGGTGCACTTACATGGTGGAAAAACTATGTAAAAGCTGTAGGGGGCGATGAAGCATATGATACTCCTTGGGAGGAATTGAAAAATATGCTAATCAACGAATACTGCCCAAGGAACGAGGTTAGGAAGATGGAAGCCGAGTTACGAAATTTGAAAGTTGTCGGAACGGAACTTACCAACTATAACAGGCGATTCATGGAATTAGCCTTGTTATGTCCTGAATTGGTACCAACGGAAGAGCGAAAGATTGAATTGTACAAAGATGGTCTACCAAAGAACATCAAGGCCAATGTTACAGCATCCAAACCCAATACAATTCATGAAGCTATCACCATGGCAAACGAGCTAATGGATCAGATCATCCTGGACAAGAACGTATCAAATACCGATGCCAAGTTATCGGACAACAAAAGAAAGTGGGATGGAAATCGTGATTGAGGTCACCAACAACAAACCCTTAAGAAACAGGAAACCACGCAAGGTGTGGATAGTGGTTCAAGCTCGGGTTACAAAGGGCGTAATCCCTTATGTAACAGATGCCACAAACATCACACTGGTTTTTGCAATGTGGTGTGCAACAAATGTAATCGAAGGGGTCATCTTGTTGAAGATTGTTGGGTTCCTGTTACAAATACAAATGGCACCAAGACTCCTGCCACCAATGCAAATAGAACTGCCCTGACTACTGTTACTTGTTACGGGTGTGGGAAACAGGGCCATATTAAGAGCCAGTGACCTAATCCAGAGAAGAATAACAGACCTGCACGGGGAAGAGCATTTGTTATTAATGCTAGAGAGGCATGTGAAGACTCAGAGCTTGTTACGGGTACGTTTACCATTAATGACTTATCAGCATCTATTATATTTGATACTGGTGCCGATAGAAGTTACATGTGTAGAGACTTTTACGCTAAATTGAATTGTTCATCATTACCTCTAGAGCCTAAGTACATGATTGAGTTGGCTAATGGTAAACTAATTAAAGCCGATAAAATTTGCCGTGATTGTAAAATAAAGTTAGCCGGAGAAACATTTAAAATTGATTTGATACCCGTAGAATTAGGAAGTTTTGATGTAATAGTCGACATGGACTGGATGTCCAAAATAGAAGCTGAGGTTGTGTGTGCCAAGAAGGCAATTCGCATTCCTCGTAAGGATAAAACGGCAGTAATGATATATGGAGAGAAGGGTAACTCAAAGCTAAAACTCATTAGCTGCTTGAAAGTCCAAAAGTGCTTGAAGAAAGGGTGCTATGTTATCCTAGCACATGTTAATAAAGTCGAAATGAAGGAAAAAGAAAAGAGCATCAACGACGTGCCTGTGGTAAGAGATTTTCCTGAAGTCTTTCCGGAAGGGTTGCCGGGATTACCTCCATTTAGATCTGTAGAATTTCAAATAGATCTAGTACCAGGAGCTGCACCAGTAGCTCGTGTTCCATACAGACTTGCACCGTCTGAGATGAAAGAGTTACAAAGCCAGTTACAAGAATTACTGGACCGTGGATTCATTCGACCAAGTACTTCACCGTGAGGAGCTCCAATTTTATTCATCAAGAAGAAAGATGGATCCTTCCGAATGTGTATAGATTACCGCGAATTAAACAAGTTAACTATCAAGAATCGGTACCCATTACGGAGAATTGATGACTTATTTGATCAGCTGCAAGGATCACGTGTTTACTCCAAAATCGATCTAAGATCGGGATATCATCAGTTGCGTGTCAAAGAAGAAGTTATTTCGAAAACCGCATTTCGGAAACGCTACGGTAATTATGAATTTTTAGTCATGCCGTTCGGGCTGACAAACGCACCAGCTGTATTCATGGACCTCATGAATCGGGTATGCAGTCCGTATTTGGATAAGTTTGTTATCATCTTTATTGATGATATTCTTATTTATTCCAAAAATGAACAAGAACATGAGCAACATTTAAGGTTGGTGCTTGTAACGACCCAGATTTTTCCAATCGTTTTATACTTATGAGATTAATATTTACATAAATTAAACCTTGCCAACATGATAAGCAATCCAAATCATTGAGACTTGTATTTTTGAAAAGAGTTTTACACAACGTTTAACCGTCCAATTTAACCGATGATATCACGAACTATATAACATACGATAATTATACGTTTGTGTATATATATGTATTTATATATATTTAACATGATCTAAGGATCGTTTAACATCTCATTGTGTACTAATGACAATGAGTTATAAGTATATTTTGAAACTACTAACTTAAGTTTTCAAAACGATAACTATATGTAACATTCTTTGATATATATACTTATAACCTATAATGCTTATACATGTATCGTATATATAATGTATTTAATCACTTTTTAAGGACTTAAATATATAAAACAATATAAGTATATTCACAAAAGATAGCTATATTTGAATTCTCATTCCGTTTCCTCAAGATTTCTATACGTATATCTAGGGTATATGTACCCGTATCATACCCAGCTTCTATATGTATTTACTATTGGTATATACACATCAAATCAACATCCTAATCAACATTATTACTACCCTAGATATGAGGTAACTAGGATTTGTCAAGTAGTATGAATTATTAGTAAGAAAACAAAATTAGGAATCCTTTTCTTTCTTTATAAACTAAAAACGTTTTTATGAATGAACACCATTTCTTCACTCCATTTTCTCATACCTACACCCTCATTTCTCTCTAAAAATACTCCTAACTTAATACTTGATCATCTCCAAGCATTTTCCCCATCATTTAGCTTCAATTGCAAGCCTTAAACACCATAAGAAAACTCTTTCAAGAACATATCAAAATAACCACCCATTTGAAGAAGTATACTTCCAACCTTTTGATCTAACTCCACCACTCGTTGATTCCAAGATTTTTTCTTATCTCTTACAGTAACTTTGTCTAAGTAACTTGAGGTAGTAACCTTGTTCATAATCTTGTTCGATTCATAATTATATAGCTATCTTATTTTATGTTGTAAAATTTTAACAACAAGAACATAGTTTGAATGATTTCAAACTTGTTTGCAAACTAAATAGATCCTTCTAACTTAACTTTTAAAACACTTCAAGAAATGTAATTATCATAATGATATGCTAACTTAACAAGATATAACTTGGTTTTACAAAGAACACCTTAAAAACTGAATCTGCGTCGTCAGAATGCAACCGGGGCTGTTTTGGGTTGGATAATTAAAAACCATCTTGAACTTTGAATTGGAAGTTCATGTTCTGGAAAAATGATATTTCTTATGAATATGTTAACACATAAAAATTTCATGGTTTAACTCAAAGTGTAAGTATTTTTAGAAAAATGATCATTAAATGTTGTTTTTATGATGGAAAATGATCACTTTCATAAGTTTTACCAAAGTTTGACCTATAACTTGTGATTTTGAATACAAACTAAGGTATTTTCAGTTCATATTCTTAAAATTTGACTCGATCCAAGGAAGTGGCAAGTTGAACCAACAAAAACGGAGTTGTAATGAAGAAACTACGACTAAAACAAGATTGGGTATCCGAAGCTAGTTTAGCTACGAAAATATTTGGAGATAAAGTAAATTAATCATATCTTTTCTAATTAATATGATATTTTATATATAATTACTTATGATTTGATTTTATATATTTCAGGACCACCCGTAAACAACACGAGAAGATTAATCATAAGACCTCATGATTGTACGCAACACGTCATTTGACAACACGGTACTTTATGTACGCAACACGTCATTTGACAACATGGTACCATGGGTCGAGATTAATTCTGATCAATACGAATACGATGGGGTCTTTATTTATTTTATTGAGCAACTAATTGTGGACCACTAACATCGGACTGCTAACTACGGACTAAGAAAATATTAAAAGTATTATAAGTATATATATATATATATATATATATATATATATATATATATATATATATATATATATATATATAAATATATATATATATGTATGTAACGTGAAATGTCCCGTTCTTATTGATTAAAATTTCCCGTTCTTATTGAAATGTCCCGTTCTTATATGTAACGATTACTTGAAAAGAAAATATGTTGATATATTATATATATGGTTAGGTTCGTGATATCTATCGGAGACCAAGTCGAGTTAAATACCTTCAAGGCAAAAGTGAGTATATAGTCCCACTTTTAAACTCTAAATATTTCGGGATGAGAATACATGCATTTTATGATTTACGTTATGGACACAAGTGATAAAAAAATATATTCTACGTTGAGTTGTACCACTGGCATACTTCCCTGTAGCTTGGTAACTACTATTTACATGTGGTATTGTAAACGCGAATCCTGTTGATAGATCTATCGGGCCTGACAACCCCAACCGGACTGGATGACCAGTATTCAACGGTTGCATAGTACTTTGTTTCGGTGACTACACTTGGTACAGTGTAGTGAGATTTCATAATAAAGGGAATATGCGACGTTGATTAAATGTTAAGTATGGTTATCAAGTGCTCAACCACTTAGAATATTTTTATTAAAACGTTTATGTATATGAAATCTTGTGGTCTATATTTATAACGCTGCTAGTATTAAACCTATATCTCACCAACTTTATGTTGACGTTTAAAGCATGTTTATTCTCAGGTTCCTAGAAGTCTTCCGCTGTTTGAATATATGTTAGAGAAACCATGTGCATGGAGTCATACATGTTTTATTCGAGGAAGCATTGCATTCACAAAATCATCACCGTGTATTTATTTTGACTGCATTGTCAATGGAAGTATTCTTGTAAACTGTTATTTACGGTGATTGTCTATATGTAGAAATCATCAGATGTCGAAAACATTGAATTTTAAATATTCATTTATGGTATATCTTTTCAAAAGAATGCAATGTTTATAAAACGTATCATATAGAGGTCAAATGCCTCGCGATGTAATCATATGTTATTGTATTCGTCCCTATGGATTGGGTCGGGTCGTTTCATGTGGTATCAGAGCGGTGGTCTTAGCGAACCAGGTCTGCATTAGTGTGTCTAACTGATAAGTCGTTAGGTTGCATTAGTGAGTCTGAACTTCGACCGTGTCTGCATGTCAAAATTTTGCTTATCATTTTGTGTCGAAAATCATCTACTTATCATCTGTAGGAAATTACCTGCTTATCATCTTAAGTCTAAACGCGTCTTACTGCATTCATTGCATGAATGGTGTATAGACAAAATTCATATCTTAGCGTATTTGCTAATTCATATCTACGCGTATCTGTTACTATAAACTTTGTCTGGCATATTCCGTAAATCCCTCCGTAATCTATGAGAACTTTTGTTCTATATATGTGGATATTCTATATAATTAGAATACCACCCGATAGCCGGAAAATCATTTCATATCGAAAAATCCTTTATTCAATCATACGAAATGGAACTCGTCACTAGTTGAAGTCCCTAGGATTCCGATATGGAATACCACTCAAGCTCCGAAAGTAGTGTGACCGGAATGGATCAACTAATCAGTCATCATCTATTTTGGATGGATTGGGGATGGGTTCGTCTCCTCAATCATTGGAGACAAGAAGAAGGTGATCCCTTCCATCCACCAAATTGCCCTCTTGACGATGAACCTGAAGAACTTACCGGCGAACCTGTTCGAGAAACCATTTTCTCTCTCATTTCCAGAGTATCTCGTCACGATTATATACTACATCAAATTCTAGATTTTATTTATCCGCTCGTCCGAACCGACAATCACCCCGATGTAATAGAAGAAGTCAATGAGCTTCGCACTCGGGTAGTGGCTTTGGAGAATACGGTACGAAGGTTACAAACACCATCAGCAGCATCAGCAGCATAACCAGTACCGTCAATAACATCAACATCGCAAGCCTCAATACCCTAAGCACCAGCATCATCACCAGCATTAACGTTATCACCATCATCAACATCAACAGGATCATTACCACCACCAACAATCACATCCGCATCACACGCCTCAATATCACCATCCGTACCTCGGATATCAACGTCACACGCACCATAAATACCAAGAAGTACCAACAACAACAAACGATGAAGCATTGATTCATAACTTCATCGAAGAAACATTCTATGGTGATTATGTAATCTCTAAAGACATAGAGATTACCTATTTCTGCCTTAACCATAAATCAGATGAGTGGACAGAAATGATAAAAGGAAGAGTAGAAACCCTGACAAGAATGATGCGTAAGGTACAAGCTAGACTTGTTTTACCAACAGCATCAGCAGTACCCTTAGCCTCACCAACACAGTCAGTGCTGTCAACATCGTTAGAATCGTCAGCAACTTTAACATCACAAGCTCCACCAGTTCAAGAATCACCGTGGACATCATCAATAACGTGTATATTACATCAACGAGTTATGAAGTATTAACTCATTCTTCTGAAGAATTTATATAAATATTTTATATATATGAATTCGGAAACCAAAATAAATCTTTTCGTACTAAGCTATTAAGTATGAATTGAAAAAGGGTAGATACTACTCGTTTAAATTCATATTACAAATATGCAATGATGTACGTCCTTCGTCAGCAACTTAATCATCATTAACTACAATCCCTGTTTCAATTCAATGAATTTCGTTTTATAATAAACCAAGTGTATTATTCAATAATATGTTTGATTTTACACTTTCATCTTCAATGTACTCGAAGCTTACTGGGAAACAACATTCATATCTTGCGAAGTTAGCAAGAGTTCAATGAGTATCAGCATGATTCACTAAGGAAATATATATAAGAATAAATAATGAAGTATTGATCCATAACTTCATTAATATTCTGTGAAGAATATGTGGTTCCTAATCATTTTAGAGATTACTTATTCTAGCTAAAACCGAAAATCAAATGAGTCTAATATTATATTGACTTATTAAATTCATGATTACATCTGAAGAAGATATATATGTACATAGATTTTCATAAAGATTGTAATAAAATTCTCTGGTACAAAACATTACTTGTGAAATTTTTTTTAACGGGTAGGTAATACCCGAGAGATATATAAATTCACAATTAATATGATTATATTCTTCGACTCTGATTCAACAATCATCAACTATACTCACTACCTTCACAATAATATACATTCTTTCATAGAAATCAAAACAATCATTCTCATTCAAATTTGATTACGACAAAATGAAATCCAAGTCAAGACTTAACAGAAGACATCACTCTTAGGACTCTTACATCTTTCAAAACTATACTTTGACTTCAAAACTATGCTAGAACATCATTCGATTCTTGGAACCCAGAAAAATATTTGTATCATTCAAAGTCCTAAAACATCATATGTATATTAACAATTACAATCTATGATCAAACCCTTCGAAATTCCTGAAGACACTTCAAATAATGGACAATCGAGATGATGATCTAACCACACATTACCCGCAGTCTTGCACCTGAAAAGCTCTCGAAACCAAGGACATAATTTAACACGTATCCGCGTTAAATCTTTTAGCATTTATTAGCAAAAATAACTTTGCGATTCCTTTTCAAAATAGCAAATTTTGTCACAGTTTCAGCAAGTCAACCTCGACTTTCCATTCGAAGTAGCCTTATTATAACCTGTAATACATACGATTACCCTTTTGTTACCAGGGAACCTTTTATATTTCACGACATTATCAGCAGATGTACCAGCAACTCGTTACCCCTTTGGCGGAATCAACAATTGGTATTTTGAAATCTCGCAGCATTTCTATTTCGGCAGTTATATATATATACAACGTCTATCCCCAAGAATTACATATTTCAAATGTGAAGTTTCTGAAAAATGCTCCAGTCTACGAATTAGTGCTATTAAGTTTTGGAAAAGACTGATAAAGTGGTAAAGACAGTAGACAACAATTACGGTCAGAAGTTTGACAATAAAGAATAATAGATTAGAAAAGCTCGAATGAAAAATTTGGTACTGGAAAACGGATTGAGCAAAGTATAAAGGAGGTCGTGGACAAATCACAATGACGAAATCTACCTTCAAAGGATTCAAATGATTCAGTGTTTGCTGAAACCGTTAGTAAACCTTACTCCTTATTCTAAACCTTCACAGACAGATTTTCCGCGTCATTCTCTGATCTTAGATATTCTAAGATATCATCGTATTTTTCATTATAAATATCTCCGATATTCCTGAAGATATATTCCCAACTATCCTCATCAAAAATCATTTATCTCTTCACAATATTTGCGTTACAACATAAAAGAAACTGTGTTAGTTTCTAAATTCTGAAAAATTCGAGTTTAAAATATGAATGTTTTGAAGTAGTGTTGGAAACTGAAGCATGAATTAGTATAATATAATGACACTTGATCAACGTGATTATATTACAGTAATTCATGCTGAGTTTCTAAATGGAACATAATGATTCACAGATCATAACGTCATCATGTGCCATGTTACACAACTCTTACATTCTACCCAATCTCCAAACATATTAAGAACATATCTCCTTGATAATTCTATCTTTTCGGACATTCTGGTAACTTACCAAATCAAGATCGTGCAATTACTATTTCCTTCTTAGAACATTAACTATGTTTATTTCAAAATCCATACCTACGAATTCCGGACCATTATTCGCTTGACTCGAAGTCGGGAAGAGGAAACAGAAGTATGGAACTGTTGAATATAAAAGAAAATATAAAGCTCGACAACAACAAATAAATTACAAACCGTGTATATCAATACGTATTGCAACGTAAAGGCACGGGAGAATTAACAATACTATAACCCCCAAGGTAATAGTAGAAATAAATAAAATCCTCCGGAGGTAGATGAAAAAGAAGAATGACAGAGATGAAAGTTAAGAGTATATCCAGGATCAGTACTGGATGAAGCATACTGATAAATATTTTAAAGTATGAATTGAGGGAGGAAGAATAGAAGGTATGAGTTGTAAGGAAATGAAGGGAGGTGGATTTATAGTAAAAGATCCGACAGAGCAATCAAAATAGATGATCGCATTTAAAGCAGATTCTAATTTCCTTGATTATCGAAGAATCAAATCTCATTATGAAGATTTTACTCCAAATCTCTTGAACTTGGAAATCAATCCTATCTACGTCAAAAGATATGACGAATTTATACCTACTCATTTCACCCTTTGGTGATAACCTCACTCGTACTCTTCACAAAAATCAAATTTCTTTATCAATATTACTTGATGATAATAAAACTCTAATTTCCAACTCATATACGTCATGAAAACATACTTATTGTCAGCCATGACCATCCCATTCAAATTTCGGGACGAAATTTATTTAACGGGTAGGTACTGTAACGACCCGGATTTTTCCAATCGTTTTATACTTATGAGATTAATATTTACATAAATTAAACCTTACTAACATGATAAGCAATCCAAATTATTGAGACTTGTGTTTTTGAAAAGAGTTTTACACAACGTTTGACCGTCCAATTTAACCGATGATATCACGAACTATATAACATACGATAATTATACGTTTGTGTATATATATGTATTTATATATATTTAACATGATCTAAGGTTGGTTTAACATCTCATTGTGTACTAATTACAATGAGTTATAAGTATATTTTGAAACTACTAACTTAAGTTTTCAAAACGATAACTATACGTAACATTCTTTGATATATATACTTATAACCTATAATGCTTATACATGTATCGTATATATAATGTATTTAATCACTATTTAAGGACTTAAATACATAAAACAATATAAGTATATTCACAAAAGATAGCTATATTTGAATTCTCATTCCGTTTCCTCAAGATTTCTATACATATATCTAGGGTATATGTACCCGTATCATACCCAGCTTCTATATGTATTTACTATTGGTATATACACATCAAATCAACATCCTAATAAACATTATTACTACCCTAGATGTGAGGTAACTAGGATTTGTCAAGTAGTATGAATTATTAGTAAGAAAACAAAATTAGAAATCCTTTTCTTTCTTTATAAACTAAAAACGTTTTTATGAATGAACACCATTTCTTCACTCCATTTTCTCATACCTACACCCTCATTTCTCTCTCAAAATACTCCTAACTTAATACTTGATCATCTCCAAGCATTTTCCCCATCATTTAGCTTCAATTACAAGCCTTAAACACCATAAGAAAACTCTTTCAAGAACATATCAAAATAACCACCCATTTGAAGAAGTATACTTTCAACCTTTTGATCTAACTCCACCACTCTTTGATTCCAAGATTTTTTCTTATCTCTTACAGTAACTTTGTCTAAGTAACTTGAGGTAGTAACCTTGTTCATAATCTTGTTCGATTCATAATTATATAGCTATCTTATTTTATGTTGTAAAATTTTAACAACAAGAACATAGTTTGAATGATTTCAAACTTGTTTGCAAACTAAATATATCCTTCTAACTTAACTTTTAAAACACTTCAAGACCTGTAATATATCATAATGATATGCTAACTTAACAAGATATAACTTGGTTTTACAAAGAACACCTTAAAAACTGAATCTACGTCGTCGGAATGCAACCGGGGCTGTTTTGGGTTGGATAATTAAAAACCATCTTGAACTTTGAATTGGAAGTTCATGTTCTGGAAAAATGATATTTCTTATGAATATGTTAACACATAAAAATTTCATGGTTTAACTCGAAGTGTAAGTATTTTTAGAAAAATGATCATTAAATGTTGTTTTTATGATGGAAAATGATCACTTTCATAAGTTTTACCAAAGTTTGACCTATAACTTGTGATTTTGAATACAAACTAAGGTATTTTAAGTTCATATTCTTAAAATTTGACTCGATCCAAGGAAGTGGCAAGTTGAACCAACAAAAACGGAGTTGTAATGAAGAAACTACGACTAAAACAAGATTGGGTATCCGAAGCTAGTTTAGCTACAAAAATATTTGGAGATAAAGTAAATTAATCATATCTTTTCTAATTAATATGATATTTTATATATAATTACTTATGATTTGATTTTATATATTTCAGGACCACCCGTAAACAACACGAGAAGATTAATCATAAGACCTCATGATTGTACGCAACACGTCATTTGACAACATGGTACCATGGGTCGAGATTAATTCTAATCAATACGAATATGATGGGGTCTTTATTTATTTTATATATATATATATATATATATATATATATATATATATATATATATATATATATATATATATATATATATATATATATATATATATATATATATATATATATATAACGATTACTTGAAAAGAAAATATGTTGATATATTATATATATATGGTTAGGTTCATGATATCTATCGGAGACCAAGTCGAGTTTAATACCTTCAAGGAAAAAGTGAGTATATAGTCCCACTTTTAAACTCTAAATATTTCGGGATGAGAATACATGCATTTTATGATTTACGTTATGGACACAAGTGATAAAAAAATATATTCTACGTTGAGTTGTACCACTGGCATACTTCCCTGTAGCTTGGTAACTACTATTTACATGTGGTATTGTAAACGCGAATCCTGTTGATAGATCTATCGGGCCTGACAACCCCAACCGGACTGGACGACCAGTATTCAACGGTTGCACAGTACTTCATTTCGGTGACTACACTTGGTACAGTGTAGTGAGATTTCATAATAAAGGGAATATGCGACGTTGATTAAATGTTAAGTATGGTTATCAAGTGCTCAACCACTTAGAATATTTTTATTAAAACGTTTATGTATATGAAATCTTGTGGTCTATATTTATAACGCTGCTAGCATTAAACCTATATCTCACCAACTTTATGTTGACGTTTAAAGCATGTTTATTCTCAGGTTCCTAGAAGTCTTCCGCTGTTTGAATATATGTTAGAGAAACCATGTGCATGGAGTCATACATGTTTTATTCGAGGAAGCATTGCATTCACAAAATCATCACCGTGTATTTATTTTGACTGCATTGTCAACGGAAGTATTCTTGTAAACTGTTATTTACGGTGATTGTCTATATGTAGAAATCATCAGATGTTGAAAACATTGAATTTTAAATATTCATTTATGGTATATCTTTTCAAAATAATGCAATGTTTATAAAACGTATCATATAGAGGTCAAATGCCTCGCGATGTAATCATATGTTATTGTATTCGTCCCTATGGATTGGGTCGGGTCGTTTCAGTGCTGGAACTGTTGAAGAAAGAATAGTTATACGCAAAGTTTTCTAAGTGCGCCTTTTGGTTAAAGGAAGTACAATTCCTTGGTCACATCGTGAGTTGTCAAGGAATTCAGGTCGATCCTGTGAAGGTTGAAGCCATTGAAAAATGGGAAACCCCAAAGACTCGGACGCAAATACGCCAATTTTTGGGTCTTGCTGGCTATTACATAAGGTTTATTCAAGATTTTTCCCGGATAGCGAAACCATTGACAGCATTAACACATAAAGGGAAGAAGTACGAATGGACTTCTGAGCAAGAAGCCGCATTTCAATTATTGAAGAAGAAGTTGACTACATCGCCTATTCTATCGTTACCTGAAGGAAACGATGATTTTGTAATTTATTGTGACGCTTCGCGACAAGGTTTTGGTTGTGTCCTCATGCAACGAAAGAAGGTTATTGCATATGCATCCCGACAACTGAAGATTCATGAACAAAATTATACGACTCATGATCTAGAATTGGGAGCAATGGTGTTTGCATTAAAGATTTGGAGACACTACTTGTACTAGGTTAAATGTACTATGTATACCGACCATAAAAGCCTTCAACATATCTTCAACCAAAAACAACTGAACATGAGGCAACATAGGTGGGTCGAGCTGATAAATGACTATGATTGTGAAATTCGCTATCATCTCGGGAAAGCAAATGTAGTAGCAGATGCTTTAAGCAGGAAGGAAAAAGAGCCGATTCGAGTACGGGCAATGAATATGAAGATTCATACAAACCTGACTACACAAATAAAGGAGGCTCAACGAGGAGCTCTTACTGAAGAAAACTTTGGAAATGAGATGCTCAAGGGTTTAGTCAAGCAACTTGAGATACGAGAAGACAGAACCCGGTATTTTAATGAACGTATTTGGGTACTGAAGTTTAAAGGGTTAAGAAAATTGGTTTTGGATGAGGCACATAAGACGAGATACTCGATACATTCCGGAGCTGGAAAGATGTATCAAGATCTTAAGGCACAATTTTGGTGGCCAAATTTGAAAGCTGATATTGCAACATACATTGGAGAATGTTTGACTTGCTCCAAAGTCAAGGCGGAACATCAGAAACCATCAGGTTTGCTTCAACAACCAGAAATCCCTGAATGGAAATGGGAATGTATTACTATGGATTTCATCACGAAGCTACCAAAGACTGCATGGGGTTATGACACCATTTGGGTAATTGTCGATCGTCTCACCAAATATGCACATTTTCTACCTATGAAGGAAATGGATAAGATGGAGAAATTGGTACGATTATACATGAAGGAAGTTGTTTCAAAACATGGAGTACCTATTTCCATTATATCTGATCGCAACAGTAGGTTTACGTCAAGGTTTTGGCAATCACTACATGAAGCTCTAGGGACTCGTTTGGATATGAGCAGTGCATATCATCCTCAGACCGATGGGCAAAGTGAAAGGACCATTCAGACTCTTGAAGACATGCTTAGAGCATGTGTGATCGATTTTGAAAATGGATGGGATAAATATTTACCATTGGCAGAATTCTCGTATAACAACAGTTATCATACGAGTATTAATGCTGCACCATTTGAAGCACTTTATGGAAGAAAGTGTAGATCCCCTATCTATTGGAACGAAGTAGGTGATAGACAACTGACTGGTCCCGAGATCACACAGGAGACTACTGAAAAGATTGTGCAAATCAAGGAGAGATTGAAGACCGCCCAAAGTCGTCAAAAGAGCTATGCTGATGTTCGAAGGAAGCCGTTAGAATTTCAGGTTGATGACATGGTTATGTTAAAGGTGTCACCTTGGAAAGGTGTGATACGCTTTGGTAAGAGGGGTAAATTGAACCCAAGATAAGTAGGACCATTCAAGATCATCGAACGTATTAGACCAGTGGCTTATCGACTTAAGCTACCACAACAACTTGCTGGAGTACACAATACCTTTCACGTCTCGAACCTAAGGAAATGCCTTACTAAAGAAGACCTCACTGTTCCTCTTGAAGAAATCTAAATCGACGAGAAACTGCATTTTATAGAAGAGCCTGTCGAAATCATGGATCGTGAAGTCAAACGGCTCAAGCAAAGAAACATACCTATAGTTAGGGTTCGTTGGAATGCTCGAAGAGGTCCTGAGTTAACTTGAGAAAGAGAGGACTAGATGAAACAGAAATATCCACAGCTATTTACAAACACCGCCCATTGAATAGGTATTACTTCAAATTTCGGGATGAAATTTCTTTAACGGGTAGGTACTGTCATAACCCGAATTTATTTTCCATGATTATATATTGAACAATATTAATATTTACATGATTAAATGTTTCCAACATATTAAGCAATCACACTTTTTAAGACTTGATTAATTGAAACGAATTTTATGTAAACGTGTGACCACCCAACTTGTCCGATGATTCACGAATGTTATAACTTGTAAATAACATGATTATATATATGAACTTATATATATATATATATATATATATATATATATATATATATATATATATATATATATATATATATATATATATATATATATATATATATATTTAACATGATGAAATGATAATTAAGTATCTCATTAAGTATATTAATAATGAACTACGTACATAAAATGAGACTACTAACTTAAGGATTTCGAAACGATATATATACGTAACGATTATCGTTGTAATAACGTCTTAATATTTATATATCGTATTAAGATATATTAACATACTATGTTATCATGATAATATAACAATTTAACATCCCATTAGATATAATAACAATGGGATTAATTACATTTAACAAGGTCGTTAACTTAAAGGTTTCGAAACAACACTTACATGTAACGACTAACGATGAGTTAATGACTCAGTTAAAATGTATATATATAGTGTATTAAGATGTATTAATACACATTTTAAGGACTTCAATACATATATCAAAACACTCTTACTTAACAAAAATAATCACAATTGTATTCCCATTTGTTTTCATCAAGCATTCTACTCGTATTCGCTCGGTATTTGCACTCGTATTATACCCAGCTTCTAGATGTATTTAATATTGGTACATACCAATAAAAATCTGCTCCTTAGCAGCCTTAAATGATTAAGAAACATGTGGAACCAACCATTTGTCAAGTAGCATGAATTATTTAGCAAGAAAATAAAATTAGGAATCTTTTCTTTCTTTATAAACTAAAAACGTTTTTATGCATACACACCATTTCTTCATTCCATTTTCTCATACTTACACTCCCAATTCTCTTTCAAAATACTCCTAACTTCATACTTGATCATCTCCAAGTATTTTCCCCATCATTTAACTTCAATTACAAGCTTTAATCATCATAAAAACAACCTAGAATCACGAAGTTGCAAGATTACTTTCAATCTTCTTAATCCAATCCAACAACTCATCAAAGATCAAGAACTTCCATCTAATCTTAGTAACTTTTCATTCTTAATCAAGGTAATAATCATACCCAAGCTTTTGTTTAATTCCTATAAACATAACTACCTTAAATCAAGTAGTAATATTACTTGAACTTGTTTTCGTATCATGATTCTGCTTCAAGAACTTCCAAGCCATCAAAGATCCTTTGAAGCTCAAGTTATTTTCTCATCATTTACAGTAGGTTTACCTACTATATTTGAGGTAGTAATGATGTTCATAACATCATTCGATTCATATATATATAACTATCTTATTCAAAGATTTAATCTTGTAATCACTAGAACATAGTTTAGTTAATTCTAAACTTGTTCGCAAACAAAGTTAATACTTCTAACATAACTTTTAAAATCCACTAAATACATGTTCTATATCTATATGATATGCTAACTTAATGATTTAAAACCTGTAAACACGAAGAACACCGTAAAACCGGACATACGCCGTCGTAGTAAAACTGGGGGCTGTTTTGGGTTGGATAATTAAAAACTATGATAAACTTTGATTTAAAAGTTGTTAACATGAAACTATATCCAAAAATCATGCTTAAACTCAAAGTGGAAGTATGTTTTTCAAAATGGTCATCAAGATGTCGTTTTTCGACGAAAATGACTACCTCTTTCAAATATGACTTGTAACTTGTAACTCTAACTATAAACCACTAATTTTTAAGTTTAGTTCTAAATACTACAGTTCATTATGAAACCATATCAATTTGATTCACTTTAAACAGAGTTGTAATGAATATTTGGCAAGCAAAACAAAATCTACTAAAATTAACGTTGTATGGACGAAATTTATATTGTAAAAACTATATTAACCATATCCTTGCTAACTTTTCCTATATATATTTGGATATGTCATCATTAGTATAATAAAATATTATAATCTTAGTTAATTACGAGATTGTATATATATATATATATATATATATATATATATATATATATATATATATATATATATATATATAATAATCTTGGTACATTCCATGACAATAAGTATACAATACGTTTTGATAAATCCTAAGACAATAAGTATACAATTGTTTTGATAAATTCTAAGACAATACGTATACAATACATCTCTGGGTTGATGAAAAGACAATATGTATACAATACGTTGTGGGGTAATTCTAAGATTATATATATACCGATTATTGGACTGTTGGACATTTCGGACTATTTTGGACTACTAACATAAAAATGTTAAAAATTAAAATATAAGTATTCTATGAACTTGTTTTATTTTATTCACATGTCGTATTATTATCTGAATCATTATTATTGTTATAGCTTCGTGAATCCAAGGACGACGGCCATATTTTTAATAAGCTGAAAACTTATTATTAATATACTTTTACTACCGTGAGTATATAATCCCATTTTTAAATTCTAAAAATATTTTGGGATGAGAATACATGCATTTTATGTTTTACACTATGGATGCAAGTACTTAAAATATATTCTACGTTGAGTTGTACCACATTGCATATCTTCCCTAATAGCTTGGTAACTAATATTTACATGTTGTAAGAACATGTAAGCGCGAATCCTATTGATAGATCTATCGGGTTTGACAACCCCAACCGAGCTAGTCGCTCTAGTATCGTAAACGGTTGCATAGTACTTCGTTTTTACTACACTTGGTACAGTGTAGGGAGATTTCATAATAAAGGGAATATGTTACATTTATGGTTAAGTATGGTTACCGAAGCGCTCAACAACTTATAGAATATATTTATTGAAATATTTATAACTATGAAATCTTGTGGTCTATATTTATATTGATGCTAGCTTTAAACCTATATATCTCACCAACCTTTGTGTTGACTGTTTAAGCATGTTTATTCTCAGGTCCTTAAGAAAGTCTTCCGCTGTTGCATTATCTGAGCAAGCTGTGCATGGAGTCTCATGCTTTTGTTTAAATGAAGTGTTGCATTCAATAAAACCTTTGTCATGTATTATATTCGACTGTTATGTCACGTGTGTAGTATTTGGAAATCGATGTATTATGGGGATTATTTCTTAAATAATCGCCCACTTGTTTAAAACATGCATTATATATAATAAGGGTGTGTCTTTTTATGAAACGAATGCAATATTTTCTAAAATGTATCATATAGAGGTCAAATACCTCGCTATGGGACCAATGAATAACGTATCACGTTTATAGTAATATGGACGAGTCGTTTCAGTGTGGATGAAAACAGAATGTCTTGGAATCATGCTATCATAATAGTCAACATACCATTCATGTGGCAAAGCCTGTAACAAAACATAATAACCTGATATGTCTTACAATGGTTTTGCATTATAAAATAGATAATTTTAATGTTAAAACAGTAATGAAACAATACCAGTTCAAGCTTATCTGCAAATAGCATTATGTGGATGAACGATGGTGGACGATTGTAGGAAGCCATTAATGACAACGTTAGAGATTATTTCTGCTTCTGTAAAAATCAACATATATATACATATCAGTTATGTAGGTAACAATAAAAATTATGGTCAAATTAGTACAACTAGATTTAGGTATAATAGTATGATATTTAGGGCATTTCGTCTTTAACACAAAATATAAATTAGACTCTTTCTGCAGCATCTATTAACCACTTTTAAACCCTATTGTTTCAATTTTATGAGTAATCTAAGACAAAAAGTGCATGTATATAACCTTATTTTAGATTATTGTTTCCTAATAACATAACTCGATTCAGGTCTAATAGTCTGATTTTCTGGTCATTATGTCTATAACAAGAATATTCGAGTAAAGAACAATTAGTTAACTCAAAAAAACCATATGTACCTGTATTTGCGACGATCCTTCAGCCGTGAGGACAAAATCGATTTCTTTCGTCACATGTTTAGAATAATCGCCGTTCTATGATGAAGGATTCGGGTGTTTCTTGTGGTTTGATAATGAAGTGGGATGGTTTAGGGTAGACGAAGAAGTTGGATGGTTTTGTGATCGCGGTTTGTTCCCGGTATTAAAATTGAAAACTGTGCATATATATGTTTTTTTTAGAATTATTTGTATTTGTATTTGTATAGATTGTTATTATTAATTTAAAAGGTAATAACATAAAGTAAATAGTTCATGGTTAAAAAAATAAATAACAAAAGACATAAAGACATGTTGCATAAGTTATTAAAAAATATAATCATGTTTGTACAAAAAAAAGGTAATTAATCATATGTTTTAACAATTTTTATCTGTCTGCAACCTCGTCTCCTTTCTCATGGTCTTCCCTAAAGTAGATTGTATTATTTCCAACAAAAATTTCTTTCAAAGGTTGAACACCGACTGAAAATGGCGTTAACTCGTCAAATTGGTCGTACTCATCCTCATCAACAACGTTCTCGACACCAACAATCCATCGTTTTCCATACTGAACCACATGCCATCTACAATCCTTTGGGTCTTCGATAAAGAATACTTGAGTAACTAGTTTTGCTAGAATGAATGGTTCTTCGTCATATCCATTGGTGGAAAGATTAACAGTTGTAAAACCATCTTCATCAACTTGAACACCGCGATCATTATTAACCCACTTACACTTGAACAAGGGTATAGTGTACGAATTACCATAATCTAATTCCCATATTTCTTGAATGACACCATAATAAGATTTTTTAGCGATCCTTGATCTTTCTTCACGATTGACCATGGTGAATTCCGTCGACGAGACTATCTACGCCTGTGCATGGTACGGTTCCGTCCCAAATCAATTCGGTTCGGTTCCGTCCCGAGTCCCAAATTATTGAAGAAAGTCGTACCGAGGACCGTACCAAATAATTTCGGTTCGGTTTGGTTCGATTCCATAATTTTCGGTTTGGTTCCGTGAAAAGAACCGTCCCACTAATTTCTAAACTTGTTTGACCCACTTTAACCCTTTTGTTATTTTGATTTAATATACAGTACTCATTTTGTGGTCATTTTAATAAACTAATAATTGTTTAAAATATACTCCGTATAAAAATTATAATTACGATACAAGAATAATAGAATTTAAACAGTTGATTATTGAGGTAGTAAAAAACATATAAAGTACAACATACCGGATCAGCTTGTAACTACGGAGTATTGTTCAACATCCTGCTTATGCATGTGTTGTCGTATATGTACATTACGTTGATCATATATATAGATAGATGGGAAAACAAAATGGAAGTCATATAAAAGCAAAACAACTACAAATAAGGAAAAAAAATATCATATATATAGCAGTAGAGATAACATGAGTAATATTATTTAAAATAGCTACAAAGCAAAACAAAAAAAATTCAAAGTGTCGTATTATTAAAAGCATAACAATATCATTAAAGCAGTAGTCATATACAAAGCAAAACAAAAATATTGAAAGTAAAACAAACTATCCAGGGATTCATTTTGTATTACTATTGTCAAATTATAATAGTAAAAGTCAAGAAAAGTATTTGGAAGATTTTCGGTCCGGTAATTTTCCCGAAATTTCGGGTTTGGTACGTCCCGAACTGAAAACCGAAATTTGGCAAAACAATGGACCGTGGACCGTACCGAAAATCTTCGGTTCGGTCCGGTTCCGATCCGGTTTGGTCCGGTCTTTTGAATTTTTCGGTTTTTCCCATACCATGCACACCCCTAAGGCTATCACCGTAACACAGCTATTTTGCGTTTTACTCTTCTTATCTTGATCTTTAGTGTAAAAGGTATACCCATTGATGTCATATCCTTGATATTGGAACACATGTTAAGTGTAGTGACCCGAACTTTTCCATAATTATATATATTAAATGATGAGTTGTAATCACTTGAATCCAATAATTTACTTGAAAACCAACGAACCAATCAGAGCGCGACATGTGGCGCGATAATCACATGTGATTAAAAAAAAATTCAAAAATATTTTTTTTAAATAATTAAAAAAAAATTAATTTTTAAAAAAAAAAGTTTTTAAAATTTTTTTTTAAAAAAAAAATTTAGTTTTTTTTATATTTAGCATTTCAATTCCAATCACATGTGATTGTAAAGCCCAATCACATGTGATTGCCAAACATAATTGTGAAGACCCGTCCTAATTCATCCGGACGAAGTCCATATCGATTATAAACGATTCACAACATTTGATTACATCGCGAGGTACTTGACCTCTATATGATACATTTACAAACATTGCATTCGTTTTTGAAACGACAATCTTTCATTACATCGAAAGTTGACGGCATGCATTTCATTTCATAATATATCTAACTATAATTGACTTAATATTAATCTTGATGAACTCAACGACTCGAATACAACGTCTTTTGAAATATGTCATGAATGACTCCAAGTAATATCCCTAAAATGAGCAAATGCACAGCGGAAGATTTCTTTCGTACCTGAGAATAAACATGCTTTAAAGTGTCAACCAAAAAGGTTGGTGAGTTCATTAGTTTAACATAAATAATCATTTCATAATTTTAATAGACCACAAGTTTTCATATTTCCATTTCTCATAAACATACGTCCCATGCATAGAGACAAAAATATCATTTATATAGATTGAACAACTGGTAACCGACATTCACAATATGCATATAAGAATATCCCCATCATTTCGGGATCCTCCTTAGGACATGATATAAATTTTGAAGTACTAAAGCATCCGGTACTTTGGATGGGGCTTGTTGGGCCCGATAGATCTATCTTTAGGATTCGCGTCAATTAGGGTGTCTGTTCCCTAATTCTTAGATTACCAGACTTAATAAAAAGGGGCATATTCGATTTCAATAATTCAACCATATAATGTAGTTTCAATTACTTGTGTCTATTTCGTAAAACATTTATAAAAGCAACGCATGTATTCTCAGTCCCAAAAATATATATAAAAAGGGAGTAATGAAACTCACGCATATAAATATTGTAAAACAGTTAATAAAGCATTTGCATGTATTCTCAGCCCAAAAAAACATAAAGAGTAAAAGGGAGCAAATGAAACTCACGCATATATATATTGTAAAACAGTAGTAAAGCATTTGCATGTATTCTCAGCCCAAAAATGTAAAGAGTAAAAGGGATTCAAATGAACTCACCATACTGTATTTTGTAGTAAAAATACATATGACGTCATTTAACAAGAGTAGGGTTGACCTCGGATTCACGAACCTACATTATTTATATATATTAACACATATATTTGTAATCGACCAAATTTATTATATCTTAAATTATATATTATATATATATTTAATTTGTATGTATCTTTAAAAATGACTAATGTTTATATAGTTATATTAATATTTATATATAATTAATATTATATTAAAAAAATACATCATTTGTTATATATGAAAAATAAAATATGTTTAATATATGTAATATTATTATAAGTATAATTTTATATACAAAATATTTATTTATTGTAAACATAATAATAATGATAATACTAGTAATAAAAATAATGATAATACCAATAATAATTTTTAATAATAATAATACTTATGTATCATAATAATAATAATAATAATAATAATAATAATAATAATAATAATAATAATAATAATAATAATAATAATAATAATAATAATAATAATAGAAATAAAATAACAAATTATACCCTTTAAAAATCCTTGAGTAAAAAGATTTGCCGCGGACGAGACTCGAACCCGCGACCTCCCGCTAACTCGCTAACATCTTAAACCACTCCTCTGCTCTAACGTTTTTGTTTTAATTTTTACACCACCTCTATATAACCCGTATTCAGTTTATTGAAAAAAGACTCCTTCGGCCCAACAAGAAAAAGAAACTTGGCCCAAGTGATTTAATCAAGCCCTAATGGACTACACAGCCCGTTAATTTGAGGAGTTCCGGTTCTTGGTTCTTAATCGAATGAAAACAGGAAGGAAAACACATAGCATCATCAACCTATTCGATCACTGATCATCATCACCGTCTTCTCTGTATCATCATCCTCATCGATTCATCATCAACACAATCTTGAATTTCATAACTTCGAATTGATGAAGGTCCACCCTCTCTGAGATCAGAATCTGCTGTTCGATATTAATCCTTGGGCTCAAATCCTCAAATCTTCATACTAAATTTATCACTACAAATTGATCCAGAAAAAGTGTTCCTGATCAAGAATTTGAGACTTCGTGCATCATCTGGTTGGATTAACAGCAAATTAATGAAGAATCAGATCGTATTCTTCGTTCTTCATAAACTCAATACGATTTGGCCTACGGGTTGATTGACAATGAATTGATGAAAATTAAAAGTGTAGATTCGTTCTAATTCTAATCTTGATTGTTTCTGCAACTTTTCAAATCCAAACACGAAGTATTGAATCCGAATTCAAAGGTCAAATTTCGTAGCAAAAAAAATCAAACAATTTTGATTTCTTCAAACTCGAAGGAGGTATGATGTTTCATGTTATGATTCTGTTTATCAAGTATTCTATAGATAATATGGAACATATTTCAATGTGTAGATTGATGCTTAGAAAGTAATTAAAATGATAAATAAATTTTGAACCTCATGATGATAGCCGTCGAGTTTTGGTTGCTATTCTTAGAATTATTTCATAAAATTATGAGGTTTTATAATGATATTTTTTATGTTGGTTTTCGAGTAGAGGTAGCTGCAACAATTGATGATGACAGGTTGTGGTGGTTAATGGTTGTCAGTGGATGTCGAATAGCTGCAGACAAAATAGATAAGCAATAGCCATAAGCCTTAGTATGGCAGTAATAATAGAGAACTCGAGCAGTGGTAATAGAAAAAGGTTATGATGGTGAATTTGTTCGATGGTGTTTGTCTTGAAGAAGTCTTGAGCAGTTTTAACTGAACAAAATAGTCAATAGCAACATCAAGAGTGTTCGGGTTTGGACTGTACCAGAAAAGAAGTAGTAGCAAAATGGTAGGGATAAAGAACAAGTGGCTGTCGTGTTGATTGTGACCAAAACAGAGACAGTGTAGTAGCTGCTCTTCGATGTGCAGCAGCAAGGAACAAGAGACATAATAGCAGTATTTTCTATAGTCGTTGCAGGTTTATGGTTATTGATGATGGTGATTGAAGAATAGAAAAAATAGTAGCAGGTGGCTATTTTATTATTATTGTTTGTCTCTTACAGAGTTGAAATGAATAAGAAAGCAGACAACGAGTTTAACTATAATATTAGATTGAAACTGAAACGAGTAGGATGCAAATGCAACTTATGATGCATTCTTGAGTTATAATATACAGTTGTTTTCATGTATAGAAAGATACTGTATCTAGTTCAACTAAAGTAATAAGTGTTCGTTGTTTTCTAGTTCCAGATACAAAGGGTTATTGAAGAATGATCGAATGGGAGATAGAGTAGGAGGTAGTAGATGTTTGATGATTATGAATGTGCAAGTATATGTATATAATTTTTAAAGTCATTGTACTCTCACCTTTTTAAATAGAAACCACTTTGTTTGCATGTTGCAATTCATGGAGTAACTGTATCCATGTGAGAGTTGGTTGTTATTATCTACCGACACTATAATATATAATAATAATAATAATAATAATAATAATAATAATAATAATAATAATAATAATAATAATAATAATAATAATATTAATAATAATAATAATAATAATAATAATAATAATAATAATAATAATACTAATAATAATTATAATATATAATAATATATATGGTGATATTAATAATAAATTGTATTATTTTCTAACTATAATAATAATAATAATGAATTTTAAAATAATAATAATAATAACATTAATATACCAAATTACATGTATTAGATTAAAATAATAATATTCAAAGTTCTAATATTTATATTAATATTAATATTTATTTCTAATGAAAATAATAATAACATTATTAATATAATAACTATATTTTACTTGTAATTACTTTTGATATATTAATATTGTAATTTTATTAATTATGAAATATTTAATAATTATATAATGTATATATAATATCATATATTTAATATTTATTTTTAATATACTTTATTTATATATAGAGATATATTTTAAATAATATTTATTATAATATCCTATTTTATTTTATTAATTTTTTATAACAACAACATATAATACTTCAAATTATATTTCGAATTATTATTTATATATACATACACACATATTTATTTACAATTAATTGTTCGTGAATCGTCGAGAGTAGTCGAAGGGTAATTGATTCCATGAATATAAATTTCAAAGTTTTCGAGACTCAACATTACAGACTTTGCTTATCGTGTCGGAAATATATAAAGATTAAAGTTTAAATTTGATCGGAAATTCCCGGGTCATCACAGTACCTACCCGTTAAAGAAATTTCGTCCCGAAATTTGAGTGAGGTCGTCATGACTAACAATAAATATGTTTTCCTGACGAATATGGGCTGATAAATAGAGATTTATTACCATAGAGTAATATGGATAAAATAATTTGATTACTCGAAAAGTACGAGTGACGTTATCACCAAATAGTGAAATGAGAAAGACATGTTTCATCATAACTTTTGATTAGTCATGGTTGAATTTAGAAAATAAGGTGTGTCTTAACTTCTGACATTGTCTTGATTGAATTCCAGAATTCAAGGGATTTAAAGAAAATCTTCAAAATCTAAAAGATTTGATTCTTCGGCGAGTAAGGAAATTAAGATCTTTATAATTAAATACGGTGATCTGTCTCAGTTACTCTATCTGATATTTCCATTATAAATTAAACTCTTCCGTTCCATTATTCTCACCATTCCTATACTTTCTTTCTTAGTTCATACATCCAAAAGATGGTGAAAATGCTTAATCCAGTTCTGATCCTTGTCCTCATCCTTACTATCGCAACAATCATTCTCCTTTTCCAACTTCTACCAAAGGAATCTGCTTTCTTCTACTTTGCCCTTGGGATTATAATGTTTTTAATTCTCCCGTGTCTTTATGTTGCGATAAACATTGATATACACGGTTTGTAATTTGTGTGTTGTTATCAGGCTTTATATTCTCCCTTATATTTCAAAGCTCTATGCTTTTGTTTTCTCTTCCCGACTTTAAGTCAAGCGAAAAATGGTCCAGAATTTGTAGATATAGAGTTTCGAATGATTATAATGTTCTAAGCAGGAAGGAACGTGATAGCACGATTTGATTTTTCAAATTTATCAACATCACGGAAGATAGAACCATCAAGAATACATTTTCTTGATTTAATCAGGAGTTAAGTATAATGAAAGAGTTATGTAACATGGCACATGATAACGTTATGATCTGTGAATCATCACGTCCCATTAGAAACTCAGCATGACTTACTGTAATATAATCACGTTGATCAAGTGTCATTATATTATACTAACTCATGCATCAGTTCCCAACATTACTTCAATAACATTCATATTTTAAGCTCGAAGTTTACAGAATATAGAAACTAACAGTTTCTATATGATGTAATACTGATAGCACGAAGAGATTAATGATTTCAGATAAGAATAGTTATAAAATATCTCCAGAAATATGGAGGATATTTATAATGAAAGATACGATAATATCTTGAAATATCTAAGATCAGAGGATGATAGAAACTATTGTCTGCAAGGATTTAGAGTAAGGAGCAAGATATTCCCTAAAGACTTTAGCAGATATTGAATCATTTGGATTCTTTGAAGTCAAACTTATTCTTTGTGATTTGTCCACGGCTTTCTTCCTAGTTTCTCATAATCTGCTTTTTCGGTACTAAATTTTCTATTGAATGTTTCCAATATAATGATACACAGGAAGCACGAGGAGGTATATAATTTCGGACGAGAATATTTATGAAAATATCCTCAAAAATATCTAAGATATTGATGATGATATTTTGGAATTTCTAAGTTCGATGGTTGATGGAGAAAGATCTTCCACAAGATTTTAACATGACTTCGGAGCAAGATATTCTCTAAAGATTTCAACGGATCCAGAATTACCTGAATCCTTTGAATATAGGGTTTGGTCCTTGTATTTGTCCTTGGTCTCCTTCATGGGTAGCTCAATCTGTTTTTCAATACCCAATTTTCTATCGAGCGTTCCTAACACTCCTTTCTTTATCATCAAACTTTTGGTCGTTTAGACCATCTACCATTTTTCTGTTTCCTCTGTATTTAATGCTATGATATCTGAATCATCAGTTATTAATCCGAGATAGTTTCAGGAAAAATTATGTTTTTAGATGATTAAACGCTGATGGTAATATGGTGGAATATGAAAGGTTCCCTGGTAACAATAAAAGAGCACGCGTATATATCAACGTTATAATAAGGTTGTTTCGTACGAAAAGTTGAAGTTGACTTGCTGGAGCTGTGACAAAACTGGCTATCTCGAACAGCAGATGCAAAGTTATTTTCGGTAATAATAACGCTAAAGGAATTAGCACAGCTACGTGTTAAACGTTTACTCAGGTTCCGAGTGTTTTTAGGTGCATAACTATATGCATCAATCTTTCCTCCCTTTCCTCCCATAAATGAAGTGCGGTTGGTTCATCCTCTCGATTTAGGTGTTTTCAAGAATCATGAAAGGTTTGAACGCAGAATGTAATCGTGAAGATACAAATGATGTTTACGACGAAATCAAGTGGCAACTTGAAGAATTGTTTAGTTTCATATGTTATAATCAATATTTTAATTCAAGTGCGGTTGGTTCATCCTCTCGATTGAGGTGTTTTCAAGAATCATGAAAGGTTTGAACGCAGAATGTAATCGTGAAGATACAAATGATGTTTAAGACGAAATCAAGTGGCAACTTGAAGAATTGTTTAGTTTCATATGTTATAATCAATATTTAAATTCATTTTAATTGTCCAATGTTATTAGTCCACAGTCGATAGTCCACAGTTGACAGTCCAATAATTCATATATAGTTTAATATATAATATTCGAATTAATTAATACGTGTCGTGACCCGTATACATCTCAGACTCGATCACAACTCAAACTATATATATTATTGTAGAATCAACCTCAACCCTGTATAGAGAACTCAATCATTACTACATATAGAGTGTCTATGGTGATTCCAAATAATATATATAGATGCGTCGATATGATATGTCAAAACCTTGTATACGTGTCCCGATATTTAAAGTGCGTAAAATAAATAACAGAAAATTAAATAACGATAAATAAAGTGCGTAAAGTAAATAACAGAAATTTAATGACGATAAATAAAATTGTGAGAATGTAAATTGCGATAAAATAAATTGCGATAAACAAAATGTAATCAGTTAGCTAGGAACAGTTAGCTAGGATTTTGTTAGCGTGGATTCTTAACAAAATTTCTCATAGTTAATTTGTTTGTTTCTAACAAATTTTATTTTGTCCAATGTTTTCTTCATTATGCCACTTGTCGGATTCTGATAGGTCAAAATCCAAATATGAAATTAAATGAAAATGGTTATTCTGTGATGAACGGATTCGTATAGCTGTGGTTGCAAGTAGGATAGTAAATGACTGTTGAATCAGATTCGAAGAATGTACAATGTAACTTATTAATGTGAAATCTAATTATTCCTCGGGTATTACCTACCCGTTAAAATATTTTCACCATTAACACCTTGTACGAAAGAATTTTTAATTACAATCTTTATGAAAATATATATACATATATATTTTCTTCAGATATAATCATGGATTTAATGAGTTAATGTGATATTAAACTCATTTGATTTACCGTTAGAATAAGAATATATAATCTCTAAAACATTAAAGATTATATAATCGCCATGTCGAACGAAGATAAATAATGTAGAATGATTCGTAGAACGATGATTATACTCGAGGTACAGAATGAGATGTTGAGCATGTAATGTTGAAACTTATGTTGTTGGTTGTACTGTTGATGCAGATGATGTTGTTGAAGCTGGTACGTTTTGCACCATATTCTCCAAATTGATTACTCGAGCGCGAAGTTCGTTGACTTCTTGTATTACTCCGGGACGATTGTCGGTCGAAATGAGCGAATGAATAAGATCTAGGATTTGAGATAGTATATAGTCGTGACGAGATACTCTGGAAATGAGGCTAAAATTGGTGTTTCGAATAGCTTCGTCGGTAAGTGCTTCAGGTTCTTTGCCAAGAGTGCAGGTTGGTGGGTGGAAAGGATCGCCTTTTTCTCGTCTCCATCGATTAAATCGACTACGAACCCATCAGATAAATTAGGGATGGCTGATTGGTTACTCCATTCTGGTTACACTGCTTTCGGAGTTCGAGTGGAAATCCATATCAGAATAGTTGTCGGAATAACTATCGGAATAGCTATCGGAATCTAAAGGACTTGAACTGGTTGAGGGATTCATCTCGTACGATCAGACGAAGGATTTTTAATAAGAAATAGATTATAGGATATAGATTAGTATCCTGCAATACATAATTTACATATGCATATATAATACAAAAATCCCATAAGTTACTGAGAAATCTACGAATGCTGTCAGGCAAAGGTAACAATAATAGATACGCTAAGATATGGATTAGCAGATACGCTAAGATATGAATTTGTCTATACACTATTCATGCAATCAAAGCAGTAAAATGTGTCTAGACTAAGAATGATAAGCAAGTGATTTTGTAAGGATGATAATCAGATGATTTCCGACTAGAAATGATAAGCAAAACTCTTGACATGCAGACACGGTCGAAGTTCAGACTCACCAATGCATCCTAACGACTTATCAGTTATACACACTAATGCAGACCTGGTTCGCTAAGACCACCGCTCTGATACCAACTGTGAAGACCCGTCCTAATCCATCCGGACGAAGTCCATATAGATTATAAACGATTCACAACAGTTGATTACATCGTGAGGTACTTGACCTCTATATGATACATTTACAAACATTGCATTCGTTTTTGAAAAGACAATCTTTCATTACATCGAAAGTTGATGGCATGCATTCCATTTCATAATATATCTAACTATAATTGACTTAATATTAATCTTGATGAACTCAACGACTCGAATGCAACGTCTTTTGAAATATGTCATGAATGACTCCAAGTAATATCCCTAAAATGAGCAAATGCACAGCGGAAGATTTCTTTCGTACCTGAGAATAAACATGCTTTAAAGTGTCAACCAAAAAGGTTGGTGAGTTCATTAGTTTAACATAAATAATCATTTCAAAATTTTAATAGACCACAAGTTTTCATATTTCCATTTCTCATAAACATACATCCCATGCATAGAGACAAAAATATCATTTATATGGATTGAACACCTGGTAACCGACATTCACAATATGCATATAAGAATATCCCCATCATTTCGGGATCCTCCTTAGGAAATGATATAAATTTCGAAGTACTAAAGCATCCGGTACTTTGGATGGGGCTTGTTGGGCCCGATAGATCTATCTTTAGGATTCGCGTCAATTAGGGTGTCTGTTCCCTAATTCTTAGATTACCAGACTTAATAAAAAGGGGCATATTCGATTTCAATAATTCAACCATATAATGTAGTTTCAATTACTTGTGTCTATTTCGTAAAACATTTATAAAAGCAACGCATGTATTCTCAGTCCCAAAAATATATATAAAAAGGGAGTAATGAAACTCACGCATATAAATATTGTAAAACAGTTAATAAAGCATTTGCATGTATTCTCAGCCCAAAAAAACGTAAAGAGTAAAAGGGAGCAATTGAAACTCACGCATATATATTGTAAAACAGTAGTAAAGCATTTGCATGTATTCTCAGCCCAAAAATGTAAAGAGTAAAAGGGATTCAAATGAACTCACCATACTGTATTTTGTAGTAAAAATACATATGACGTCATTTAACAAGAGTAGGGTTGACCTCGGATTCACGAACCAACATTATTTATATATATTAACACATATATTTGTAATCGACCAAATTTATTATATCTTAAATTATATATTATAAATATTTAATTTGTATGTATCTTTAAAAATGACTAATGTTTATATAGTTATATTAATATTTATATATAATTAATATTATATTAAAAAATACATCATTTGTTATATATGAAAAAAAATATGTTTAATATATGTAATATTATTATAAGTATAATTTTATATACAAAATATTTATTTATTGTAAAAATAATAATAATGATAATACTAGTAATAAAAATAATGATAATAACAATAATAATTTTTAATAATAATAATACTTATGTTCATAATAATAATAATAATAATAATAATAATAATAATAATAATAATAATAATAATAATAATAATAATAATAATAATAATAATAATAATAATTGAAATAAAATAACAAATTATACCCTTTAAAAATCCTTTAGTAAAAAGATTTTCCGCGGACGAGACTCGAACCCGCGACCTCCCGCTAACTCGCTAACACCTTAAACCACTCCTCTGCTCTAACGTTTTTGTTTTAATTTTTACACCACCTCTATATAACCCGTATTCAGTTTATTGAAAAAAGACTCCTTCGGCCCAACAAGAAAAAGAAACTTGGCCCAAGTGATTTAATCAAGCCCTAATGGATTACACAACCCGTTAATTTGAGGAGTTCCGGTTCTTGGTTCTTAATCGAATGAAAACAGGAAGGAAAACACATAGCATCATCAACCTATTCGATCACTGATCATCATCACCATCTTCTCTGTATCATCATCCTCATCGATTCATCATCAACACAATCTTGAATTTCATAACTTCGAATTGATGAAGGTCCACCCTCTCTGAGATCAGAATCTGCTGTTCGATATTAATCCTTGGGCTCAAATCCTCAAATCTTCATACTAAATTTATCACTACAAATTGATCCAGAAAAAGTGTTCCTGATCAAGAATTTGAGACTTCGTGCATCATCTGGTTGGATTAACAGCAAATTAATGAAGAATCAGATCGTATTCTTCGTTCTTCATAAACTCAATACGATTTGGCCTACGGGTTGATTGACAACGAATTGATGAAAATTAAAAGTGTAGATTCGTTCTAATTCTAATCTTGATTGTTTCTGCAACTTTTCAAATCCAAACACGAAGTATTGAATCCGAATTCAAAGGTCAAAGTTCGTAGCAAAAAAAATTAAACAATTTTGATTTCTTCAAACTCGAAGGAGGTATGATGTTTCATGTTATGATTCTGTTTATCAAGTATTCTATAGATAATATGGAACATATTTCAATGTGTAGATTGATGCTTAGAAAGTAATTAAAATGATAAATAAATTTTGAACCTCATGATGATAGCCGTCGAGTTTTGGTTGCTATTCTTAGAATTATTTCATAAAATTATGAGGTTTTATAATGATATTTTTTATGTTGGTTTTCGAGTAGAGGTAACTGCAACAATTGATGATGACAGACTGTGGTTGTTAATGGTTATCTGTGGTTGTCGAATAGCTGCAGACAAAACAGATAAGCAATAGCCATAAGCCTTAGTATGGCAGTAATAATAGAGAACTCGAGCAGTGGTAATAGAAAAAGGTTATGATGGTGAATTTGTTCGATGGTGTTTGTCTTGAAGAAGTCTTGAGCAGTTTTAACTGAACAAAATAGTCAATAGCAACATCAAGAGTGTTCGGGTTTGGACTGTACCAGAAAAGAAGTAGTAGCAAAATGGTAGGGATAAAGAACAAGTGGCTGTGGTGTTGATTGTGACCAAAACAGAGACAGTGTAGTAGCTTCTCTTCGATGTGTAGCAGCAAGGAACAAGAGATATAATAGCAGTATTTTCTATAGTCATTGCAGGTTTATGGTTATTGATGATGGTGATTGAAGAATAGAAAAAATAGTAGCAGGTGGCTATTTTATTATTATTGTTTGTCTCTTACAGAGTTGAAATGAATAAGAAAGCAGACAACGAGTTTAACTATAATATTAGATTGAAACTGAAACGAGTAGGATGCAAATGCAACTTATGATGCATTCTTGAGTTATAATATACAGTTGTTTTCATGTACAGAAAGATACTGTATCTAGTTCAACTAAAGTAATAAGTGTTCGTTGTTTTCCAGTTCCAGATACAAAGGGTTATTGAAGAATGATCGAATGGGAGATAGAGTAGGAGGTAGTAGATGTTTGATGATTACGAATGTGCAAGTATATGTATATAATTTTTAAAGTCATTGTACTCTCACCTTTTTAAATAGAAACCACTTTGTTTGCATGTTGCAATTCATGGAGTAACTGTATCCATGTGAGAGTTGGTTGTTATTATCTACCGACACTCTAATATATAATAATAATAATAATAATAATAATAATAATAATAATAATAATAATAATAATAATAATTATAATAATACTAATAATAATTATAATATATAATAATATATATGGTGATATTAATAATAAATTGTATTATTTTCTAACAATAATAATAATAATAATGAATTTTAAAATAATAATAATAATAACATTAATATACCAAATTACATGTATTAGATTAAAATAATAATATTCAAAGTTCTAATATTTATATTAATATTAATATTTATTTCTAATGAAAATAATAATAACATTATTAATATAATAACTATATTTTACTTGTAATCACTTTTGATATATTAATATTGTAATTTTATTAATTATGAAATATTTAATAATTATATAATGTATATATAATATCATATATTTAATATTTATTTTTAATATACTTTATTTATATATAGAGATATATTTTAAATAATATTTATTATAATATCCTATTTTATTTTATTAATTTTTTATAACAACAACATATAATACTTCAAATTATATTTTGAATTATTATTTATATATACATACACACATATTTATTTACAATTAATTGTTCGTGAATCGTCGAGAGCAGTCGAAGGGTAATTGATTCCATAAATATAAATTTCAAAGTTTTCGAGACTCAACATTACAGACTTTGCTTATCGTGTCGGAAACATATAAAGATTAAAGTTTAAATTTGATCGGAAATTCCCGGGTCATCACAATAATCACATCTGATTCTGCATGTCAAATCCAATCACATGTGATTGAAAAAAAATTCAAATTTTTTTTTTTCAAAAAAATAATTTCAACCGAAAACAAACTTTAATTGAGTGATTTGATCAAGTTTGTTAGCGTTTCGTGATCATCTATTCACAATTTTAGACTTTAATTCGGTGATTTGATCAAGTTTTGATCAAAAACTTGGTGTTTAAAGGTTTTAACACAAATTTACTGAAATTTGTCATTTTACAAAAAAAAAAAAAAATTTTCAATCACATGTGATTGGATTTCACATGCAGAATCACATGTGATTGGCATTAAGAATCACATGTGATTTACTGCATGTCAAATCCAATCACATGTGGTTGAAAAAAAAATTTGAAAAAAAGAATTTTTGAAAAAAAATTTTCGAAAAAAAATTAAAACAAAAATTTCGAAAAAAATTAATTTTTTTTTTTTTTAAATTTTTTTTAAATTATTTTTTTTCAATCACATGTTATTATCGCGCCACGTGTCGCACCCTGATTAGTTCCTTGAATCTCAACTTAAAAGTTGGTCTCATTTGAATATTTCTCATTAAATGATATCTAATATTAACATGATTAAATGTTTCCAACATGTTAAGTAATCAAACTTGTTAAGACTTGATTATTTGTTATGAGTTTCATGTAGACAATTGACCACCCAAGTTGACCGGCGATTCACGAACTTTAAAACTTGTAAAAACGACATGATGATATATATATGGGCATATATATGGTTAACATGAGATTATGAAAAGTATCTCACTAAGTATATTAACAATGTGTGATATACATAAAAAATGAGAATATTGAATTATGAAGCTCGAAACAATATACATAACGATTATCGTTATAACAACGTCTTACTAAATACATATGTATTGTATTAAGATATTGATATACTATAATTAACATGATAAAATGATAATTAAGTATATCATTGAGTGTATTCATACACCATGTTATCATATTAACATAACAATTTAACATCTCATTTAAGTATAATAACAATGAATTAATTATATTTAACAAGATCATTAACCTAAAGGTTTCAAAACAACAGTTACATGTAACGACTAATGATGACTTAACGACTCAGTTAAAATGTATATACATGTAGTGTATTTAGATTTATTAGTACACTTTTGAAAGACTTCAAGAAACATATCAAAGTACTTCTACTTAACAAAAATGCTTACAATTACATCCTCATTCATTTTCATCTACAATTCTACTCGTATGCACCCGTATTCGTACTCGTACAATACACATCTTCTAGATGTATATACTATTGGTATATACACTTCAATGATCAGCTCCATAGCAGCCCATGTGAGTCATTAAAGATGTGGGAACCATCATTTGGCAACTAGCATGAAATATCTCACAAAATTACAAAAATATTATAAATCATTCATGAATTATTTACATGAAAAAAACTTACACATCCTTTATATCTAATCCATATACCAACGACCAAAAACACATACAAACACTTTCATTCTTCAATTTTCTTCATCTAATTGATCTCTCTCAAGTTCTATCTTCAAGTTCTAAGTGTTCTTCATAAATTCTATAAGTTCTAGTTTCATAAAATCAAGAATACTTTCAAGTTTACAAGTCTACTTCCAAGCTTTCTAATCCATTCCAAGTAATCATCTAAGCTCAAGAAATTTTTCTTATTTACAGTAAGATATCTTTCTAATACAAGAACTTTCAAGCCATCCAAGATTCTTTGAAGCTAGATCATTTCTTGTCACTTCCAGTAGGTTTACCTACTAAACTTGAGGTAGTAATGATGTTCATAACATCATTCAATTCCTACATATAAAACTATCATATTCGAAGATTTAAACTTGTAATCACTAGAACATAGTTTAGTTAATTCTAAACTTGTTCACAAATAAAGTTAATCCTTCTAACTTGACTTTTAAAATCAACTAAACACATGTTCTATATCTATATGATATGCTAAATTAATGATTTAAAACCTAAAAACACGAAAAACACCGTAAAACCGGACATACGCCGTTGTAGTAACACCGCGGGCTGTTTTGGGTTTGATAATTAAAAACTATTATAAACTTTGATTTAAAAGTTGTTCTTCTGGGAAAATTATTTTTATTATGAACATGAAACTATATCCAAAAATCATGGTTAAACTCAAAGTGAAAGTATGTTTTTCAAAATGGTCATCAAGACGTCGATCTTTCGACTGAAATGACTACCTCTTATAATATTGACTTGTAACCTGTATTTACGACTATAAACTTATACTTTTTCTGTTTAGATTCATAAACTTAAGTTTAATATGAAACCATAGCAACTTGAATCACTCAAAACGAATTTGAAACGAAGAAATGACGGGTAAAACAAAATAAAATTGCTAGTTTTAGCTACGAAAATTTTGTAACAAATCTAGACTAAACATATCCTAACTAATTTATATTATATTATACATATTATGTAATCTTGGGATACCATAGACACGTATACAATGTTTTGACATATCATATCGACCCATCTATATATATATTTCTGAACAACCATAGACACTCTATATGCAGTAATGCTTGAGTTAGCTATACAGGGTTGAGGTTGATTCTAAAATAATATATATACTTTGAGTTGTGATCTAGCCTGAGACTTGTATACACTGGGTCGTGGATTGATTCAAGATAATATATATTGATTTATTTCTGTACATCTAACTGTAGACAACTAGTTGTAGGTTACTGACGAAGACTGTTGACTTAACAAACTCAAATCATTAAAACGTAATAAAAATGTTGTAAATATATTTTGAACATACTTTGATATATATGTACATATTTGTTATAGGTTCGTGAATCGACCAGTGGCCAAGTCTTACTTCCCGACGAAGTAAAAATCTGTGAAAGTGAGTTATAGTCCCACTTTTAAAATCTAATATTTTTGGGATGAGAATTCACGCAGTTCCATAAATGTTTTACGAAATAGACACAAGTAATCGAAACTACATTCTATGGTTGAATTATTAAACTGAATATGCCCCTTTAAGCTTGGTAGCCTAAGAATTAGGGAACTGGCCCCTAATTGACGTGAATCCTAAAGGTAGATCTACGGGAACTAACAACCCCCATTCCAAAATTTGGAATGCTTTAGTGCTTCGAGTTTATCATGTCCGATGGGTGTCCCGGAATGATGGGTATATTTTATATGCATCTTGTTAATGTCGGTGATCGAGCCTAGATCCGTCTTCCTCACCGAATTGGATCTAGGATCGAGTGCAATGAGGAGGATTGGGGTGTTGTTGTTTGTTTTGGGCCCCGATGATCGTCTTTCACTTTAGAAATCAAGTGATCAACCACCTCGACCCGGTCTTGATTATTGATTTGCATAATTCACGCTAACACAATGTAAAGATTCCTTGGGCAAGGTCACAAGTGAAAATTACAAAAGCTAGAGCAAATGGCAGAGAATCAACAACCTATAAATGAGAGGCCAAGCTCCCTATTTATAGTATTCAGAATATTCGTGGATTCTTGCACTCTTGTGCTGATTCTTGCACTCTTGTGCGGATTCATGCACTCTTGTGCGGATTCATGCACTCTTGTACGGATTCATGCACTCTTGTGCGGATTGCGGATTTCAGCACACTTGTGCATTGCGGATTTTAGCACACTTGTGCATTGCGGATTTCAGCACAAGGTGTTAAAACTTAGTGCAATCCTTGTGCAATGCGCAAGGTAATGCTATGCGCACTATTAAGTCCCCCAAGTTCGGTATTATATGTTGAAGATATATAATGACGAACTTGTAAGTATGCAATCATAGGGAATATAGCAATATATACACTATCATGTCCCCCCAGTTCGATAATATAAACTGAAAGTATATGATGTCGAACTCTAAGTGTACAATATGCTTTGTTCCTGAAGTTATGCGCAACTCATGGCGCTTGTTTATAGAAGAGAAAATCATGTTGCAACGTTTATTTATATAGCACTTTTAATATATTCATAACATTAGACTTGTCCTTTGCAATTTCAATAATTTGTTATTGTGCACATAACAAATATCTACTTTTGCGAAACAATCTTTTTGCGTTATGAATTCTCTAAGTCCGCCGAAACGATCCTTAGGAAAAATATGTGTTTTTTGCGAAGCATCTAAGCATGGCTAGATCAAATACTTAGGAAAAATGTCACAAGTTCCAACTTTTCCCAAACACTTGTAATTTTATGTTATTCATCCAAGCGGGCTTTCTTCAACGCTTAGGCGTTCATTGCATTTTTAGACGCCAAGTGGTTTTCACTTGCAAAATCAAAGTACGCGTCCGCAATTGATAAAATTTGATCACGATTCATTTTTGGTCTCACGCATATTTAGCATTTTTTTTAGAAATTTGCTCGAAGCATATATGAAGCAAGTCAATTGAAGCTTATGTTAATATAACATGTACCCAATGGCATATTTTAAGCCTTTCTTGCCAATGGATACTTGTACTATAGAAACATATGGTTTTAGTCTTCATGACCTCATGCATCGTGTGCAAAACAATCAATAATTGTGGCCATGCTTTTAAGCAATGCAACCACGTGCTTTTAGCATAAATAATAGTATTGCCATGGCCATGCTCATGGACTTAGATAATGTTGCGTCATACTCGAATAATAATGTTGCCATGGCCGTATGCTCATGGGCTTGAGTAATGTGCCATTTGCACTAAAATTTTCAAATGTTGCGATTTCAAACTCGTTTAACATCCGCGTAGCTTTTAAACTTACGGGTTTAATCGTGATAGATTTAAAGTTCTGATTTTCAAGCTTGGAAATTGCAAACTTTTCATATTCAACTTGCTCAGTAGGTCTATAAACTTATCCGCACAAAATAGATGTTCATTTTCATTTCCATAACCACATAAGAATGTTGTCGAGTCAATGCGCAAGACAACGGTACGCAACTCAAAAAGATTGCACAAAGTAGCGCTTGATATCCAAATATTGAGCGTTTAGCTCGCATACATTTTTAGTTGAATCCAATCATACATGTTATTGGATTCATCATGCATAGAATCATCACGCAAACGCTTTGTCACACAAACGCTTTATCGCGTGATATCATTATGCGCGTAAAAAGTTCCGTATTGCTTATCATGGAATAAAATTCTCTTGTGGATTAAACTTGCTCTAGTAAATTAATCCACCTGAAGACAAGAAACTTGCATGTAAGACAAGTGTTATGCCCCCAATCGAAATTGAGCCACATAATCTTTTATAATTCGACGATTCTTCTATTTATAATTCGAGAACCAATATAATCTTTTGTGCTATGCACCCTTGTGCAACTTTGTGTGTAATTAATGAAGCTTGCACAAAATAGATGTAAATTTAATTTCCGTATTTTTGTAACCGCGCAGTTCATAAGTAACAATTAGTGTGCAACCCATTATTTTGCTCTACATATTGCACGTGGCATTCAAACACTTCCACGTATTTTCCCTTTTGTTATACGTGTAGTAACAATCTTTCACTCTTTTGCAAGACATATTACTCATCATATCATATATTCCTCATATTTTTAGAAACCAAAACATTTATGTTTTAGCCGTGGCCGTCTATCACACTTTTGCGTTATCGATTGAAACATATGCTACAAAATGAAGACCTTACGCGCACCAGATCATACTTTCTGTGTCACAATTTCCTTGTGCTTATTTTTAGCATGCACTAAATCTTCGTTGTACAATCTTTTCTGATTGCACAAAATCAATCTTCATTTTGTGCAAACTTTATTTTTTGCACAAAATCTTGCAATGTGCAGCGCTTAGCATGCACTAAATCTTCGTTGTGCAATCTTTTCTGATTGCACAAAATAATAAATCCGCAAAAATTTCATTTTTGCAAAAAAACTTCGTTTTGTGCAAACTTTATTTTTTGCACAAAATCTTGCAATGGCAGTGCTTAGCATGCACTAAATCTTCGTTGTGCAATCCTTTCTGATTGCAAAAAATCATCGTTGTGCAAACCTTTAGTTTGCACAAAAATTTCTTTGTGCAGCTTTTAGCTTGCACAAATTCTTCATCATGCAACATTTAATTTGCACATAATCATCGTTGTGCAAACGTTTAGTTTGCACAAAAATTGCTTTGTACAGCCTTTAGCATGCACAAATCGGCCTTTAGAATCAGAAATTATGTCGGAATCAAAAGTTAAATTTCATTTGGAAAAGACTTACGAATCCAATCAGTAGTTTAATTTGATTACCGATGTGTGACTTAATTCATCCCACGGATGGCACCAATTGATCGATCCTAGATCCGTCTTCCTTACAGAATTGGATCAAGGATCGAGTGCAATGAGCAGAATTGGGGTGTTGTTGTTTGTTTTGGGCCCCGATGATTGTCTTTCACTTTAGCAATCAAGTGATCAACCACCCCGACCCGGTCTTGATTATTGATTTTCATAATTCACGCTAACACAATGTAAAGATTCCTTGGGCAAGGTCACAAGTGAAAATCACAAAGGTCTGGGCAAATTGGTAGAGAATCAACAACCTATAAATGAGAGGCCAAGCTCCCTATTTATAGGATTCAGAATATTCGCGGTGTGCGGATCGCAGATCGCGGATTATCATACATTTGTGCGGATCGCGGATTATCGCGGATTATTGCGGATCATCGCGGATTATCTCAGATCATTGCGGATCATCGCGGATCATCACGGATTATTGCGGATCATCGCGGATTATCGCGGATTCCTGCACACTTATGCTAAAACTTAGTGCAAGGTAGTGCTATACGCACTATCAAGTCCCCCAAGTTTGGTATTATATGTTGAAGATATATAATGACGAACTTGTAAGTATGAAATCATAGGGAATATAGCAATATATACACTATCAGTCGGTTACCAGGTGTTCACCATATGAATGATTTTTGTCTCTATGCAGTTTACGAAATGCCTGATATGAGATGTGTTATAAAAATGAAATCTCGTGGTCTATTATTATGATTTGATAATATATAGGTTAAACCTATAACTCACCAACATTTTTGTTGACGTTTTAAGCATGTTTATTCTCAGGTGATTATTAAGAGCTTCCGCTGTTGCATACTAAAATAAGGACGGGATTTGGAGTCCATGCTTGTATGATATTGTGTAAAAACTGCATTCAAGAAACTTATTTCGAGGTAATATATTGTTATTGTAAACCATTATGTAATGGTCGTGTGAAAATGGTATATTTTAGATTATCATTATTTGATAATCTATGTAATGCTTTTTAAACCTTTATCGATAAAATAGAAGTTATCGTTGTTTTAAAAATGAATGCAGTCTTTGAAAAACGTCTCATATAGAGGTCAAAACATCGCGTTGAAATCAATTAATATGGAACGTTTATAATCTATATGAATGGGACATTTCATTAAGGGGCGAATCCTAAAGCTTCGAGTGTTTTATCAATATTTGGAAGTGTCCTCCTAACTTTGTCTTTCAACCATTCTGAAAATGTTTTTTTATGTTGTTTTGCCAACCATTTTGCACTCTTTTTACGTTTTTCTTGTCTCAACAACGACATTTGTTCTTGTATGTACGGATCAATAGATGTAGTGTGTTGTAAGACAGTAAAATGTGCCTCTTGATAATCGGCAACATTTAAATAGCCCGTCTTGCGCCTAAGTGTCACTTGACCTGAAAATCTTCCTTCATGATGACTTTGTGGAATCCTGACATTTTTAAACCCATCCATATAGTTTGTGGAGAATTCGATCACCTCTTCGGATGCATATCCTTCAACGATACTCCCTTCTAGTCGATTAAGGTTCCTTACATAACCTTTTAAGATACCCATATATCTTTCAAATGGATACATATAACGTAAGAAAACTAGACCACATGCCTTTATTTCTCCTACAATATGTGTAATACCCCGTCAGAATCCACTAACGGAATACTAACTCTTGGTCCCACAGTTTAGCGGTCAAGCCCTCTATATCACACGTTTTCGAAAAGTATTCGCATTAATCATCAAAGCAAAGTCATTTATTAAAGAAAATGTAACTGGAAAACGTTTGACATAAATGACTAATGTATATGAACCCAAAACATCTCGAAAGAAAATGGTTTAAATGCGAATATTTATTCTTGAAATGTAAATGATAAAATATGTTAGACGCCGTCCCGTTCTAGCAGAAAACAGCATAATAACTTCAGTTAAGCGAAAGCACTACCTCTATGAACCTGAGATAAAACATGGAAAACATCAACGAAAAACGTTGAGTGAATCTACAGGTTTAGTAAATCATTTCGTAAGTTAGGCCACAAGATTTTCTGGAAAACATCATAAGAAAAGTATACATTATCATGAGCACTTGATTATAAACCTTTAACCTTTGCGTAGGCCGAGCCAACGTCTTTAGTTTACCCTATCATGGTGATACACCAATCAAGTGTACGAGTAACAACAAAATAAGTACCAGTTATGTTGCGGTGAGGTTTGTCAAACCTAACGGTACCATCCCTATAAGTCGAGCTTACAAAGTAACTAATGTAATCAAGCTAAGGGATTTTTGATCTGAACTCATATGTATATGTTTAAGTTACTTGTGCCTAATATGTAAAACATTTGTAAAAAGCATGCATCTCATCCCTATAAAAACGTAGTAGGGACTGTAGACTCACCTTAGCAAAAGCACTTGTAATTATCTTAGCAAAACGTAAGGTTGTCGAACAATCTCGACTGAACAACGCAACCTAAACAAGTAAATCATCTTAAGTATACACTCATAGGTCAAACCATGTCAACCCATAGTGTACGCAAAGTCCTAGTGCTCAGACTGACTCAACGAACAAGTAAAAGTCAACTAATCCAAGCAATTCAACAAAAGTCAACTAAAGTCAAACCAAAAGTCAATTTGGTCAAAGTGGTCAACTAAAGTCAAACATCTAAGTAGGTCATACAAACATGGTGAACATGTCAAACCTAGGTCAAATATCATTTTACAACTCTTAGTTAAGCAAATCGCACTTTTGCATCTTAAAGCATGCCTTCGAAAAACGTACACAGTAGAAAGATACAACTATAGCTCATAGCACATAACTCATTAAATTATGAACAAATCCAGATCGTAACTAAACTTAAAATTGATTCCAAAAAGTCCAGCCAAAGCCTCATACGATAAATAAAAGACCAATATCAGAAAGGGTCTAATCATAGTTCGTTACAGAAATTTCTGCACGCGCGTCAGTTTTTAAACATTTCTCAAAAAATATAGAAAATAGATTTTGACGAACATCCAATTGGAGTCATCTCAAAACATCTCAAAGTTTTAGTGATAAAATAATCAGAAATATTGGTTTAGCCAATTTGTACAGTTTTGCAAACCTTTACAGACTCATCAGTTTTTAATCATCAACTAGACACATCACTTAGACGAGCACATATCTCCTGGTTAATCATGTTTTCGCAAGTTCACATACAAATGAAATATGTCAAGGAACACTTACAATAACATATTCCAGAAGATCAAAGTCTCAATCAACTCCTAATTCACTTTAGCAATTTTTATGTAACTTTGAAAACTGATTCAGCTCACTTTAAAAACCAAATCTTCCTTTTGACATAACGGGAGCATTACATAACCTTTTGACGCAAATATTAAGTCCAAATTGCATAAATTTTCATAAGGAACATAGTAGTATACTTTATATAAGCTAAAACACAAATCATGCAACTCAGAAAATTCGGATTACGAACAAAACCTAGTCAAATCTTCGATTAAGCATATCTTAAGCATACGATAACGAAATCACGCAAAATCGGAGTCTAAAATTAATAACTTTTTGATATATTTTTATTTAAACATAATAAAAGATAAGTTTTCATGTCAATTTTATCAGATCAACAAGAAACAAATTCGTTTTTCATGCATACAACGTTAGTCAAGTAATCAAACGATAAATAACAACACAAGACACCATTAATTGAGCACTAGACTCTAATACACTACGTAATTGAAAAAAATTCAGATTTATAAAAACTAGGGTTTGAAATTATACCTTAAGTACACGAATTGCTAGTACGTACTCGTAGAGAACAACGATTGAAACAATGTTTATGCTTAAGATTTCTTCTAATTTCAAGTTTTGATGTCTGTGTGTGTGGGCTACAGTCGACGAGCAACGAGGGAGGGGGAGAGAAAGATGTCGACTAAAATAGGGTTTAGGGTAAGGGTTAGTGTTAAGCTTCTATTTATACATAAAAGTTAGGGCCTAAATAAGCTACTAGTGATCCCCTAGTCCAAGTTTAAGTCCAATTAGGGGTGCATGGGGGTTATTCGGCGGAATTGAAATGTCCCGTTCATACTGATTATAAACGTTCCATATTAATTGATTTCGTCGCGAGGTTTTGACCTCTATATGAGACGTTTTTCAAAGACTGCATTCATTTTTAAAACAACCATAACCTTTATTTTATCGATAAAGGTTTAAAAAAAACAATACGTAGATTATCAAATAATGATAATCTAAAATATACCGTTTACACACGACCATTACATAATGGTTTACAATAAGAATATATTACATCAACAATAAGTTTCTTGAATGCTGTTTTTACATAATATCATACAAGCATGGACTCCAAATCTTGTCCTTATTTTAGTATGCAACAGCAGAAGCTCTTAATAATCACCTGAGAATAAACATGCTTAAAACGTCAACAAAAATGTTAGTGAGTTATAGGTTTAACCTATATGTTATCAAATCATAATAATAGACCACAAGATTTCATATTTCAATATACATCCCATACATAGAGATAAAATTCATTCATATGGTGAACACCTGGTAACCGACATTAACAAGATGCATATAAGAATATCCCCTATCATTCCGAGAAATCCTTCGGACATGATAAAAACGAATTCGAAGTACTAAAGCATCCGGTACTTTGAATGGGGTTCGTTAGGCCCAATAGATTTATCTTTAGGATTCGCGTCAATTAGTAGATCGGTTTACTAATTCTTAGGTTACCAAGCAAAAGGGGCATATTCGCCTTCGATTATTCACCCATATAATGTAGTTTCAATTACTTGTGTCTATTTCGTAAAACATTTATAAAACTGCATGTATTCTCATCCCAAAATATTAGATTTTAAAAGTGGGACTATAACTCACTTTCACAGATTTTTACTTCGTCGAGAAGTAAGACTTGGCCACTGGTCGATTCACGAACCTATAACAAATATGTACATATATATCAAAGTATGTTCAAAATATATTTACAACATTTTTAATACGTTTTACTATTTTAAGTTTATTAAGTCAGCTGTCCTCGTTAGTAACCTACAACTAGTTGTCCGCAGTTAGATGTAAAGAAATAAATCGATATATATTATCTTGAATCAATCCACGACCCAGTGTATACACGTCTCAGGCTAGATCACAACTCAAAGTATATATATTTTTGGAATCAACCTCAACTCTGTATAGCTAACTCCAACATTACTGCATATAGAGTGTCTATGGTTGTTCCAAATAATATATATAGATGGGTCGATATGATATGTCAAAACATTTGCATACATGTCTATGGTATCCCAAGATTACATAATATATTAGAATACATGTATAATATAATATAAGTTAGCTAGGATATGATTAATATAGATTTGTTACCAATTTTCACGTAGCTACAACAAGCAAAAATATCCAATCTTGTTTTACCCATAACTTCTTCGTTTTAAATCCGTTTTGAGTGTTTCAAGTTGCTATGGTTTCATATTGAATTTAAGTTTATGAATCTAAATAGAAAAAGTATAAGTTTATAGTCCGAAATACAGGTTACAAGTCGTTTTTGTAAAGGTAGTCATTTCAGTCGAAAGAACGACGTCTAGATGACCATTTTGGAAAACATACTTCCACTTTGAGTTTAACCATGATTTTTGGATATAGTTTTTCATGTTCATAATAAAAATAATTTTCAAAGAAGACATATATCTGGTTTTACGATGTTTTTCGTGTTTTCCGGTTTTAAATCATTAAGTTAGCATATCATATAGATATAGAACATGTGTTTAGTTGATTTTAAAAGTCAAGTTAGAAGGATTAACTTTATTTGCGAACTAGTTTAGAATTTACTAAACTATGTTCTAGTGATTACAAGTTTAAATCTTCAAATAAGATAGTTTTATATGTATGAATTGAATGATGTTATGAACATCACTACTACCTTAATTTTAGTAGGTGAACCTACTGGAAATGAGAAAAATAGATATAGCTTTAAAGGATCCTTGGATGGCTTGAAAGTTCTTGAAGCAGAATCATGACACGAAAACAAGTTCAAGTAAGATTTCCACTCTAAATAAGATTGTTATAGTTATAGAAATTGAATTAAAGTTTGAATATGAGTATTACCTTGTATTAGAAAGATATCTTACTGTAAATAAGAAAGATTTCTTAAGGTTGGATGATCACTTTACAAGATTGGAAGTAAGCTAGCAAACTTGGAAGTATTCTTGATTTTATGAAACTAGAACTTATAGAATTTATGAAGAACACTTAGAACTTGAAGATAGAACTTGAGAGAGATCAATTAGATGAATAAAATTGAAGAATTAAAGTGTTTGTAGGTGTTTTTGATCGTTGGTATATGGATTAGATATAAAGGATGTGTAATTTTGTTTACATGTAAATAAGTCATGAATGATTACTAATATTTTTGTAATTTTATGATATATTTCATGCTAGTTGCCAAATGATGGTTCCCACATGTGTTAGGTGACTCACATGGACTACTAAGAGCTGATCATTGGAATTTATTTACTAATAGTACATACATCTAAAAGCTGTGTATTGTACAAGTACGAATACGGGTGCATACGAGTAGAATTGTTGATGAAACTGAACGAGGATGTAATTGTAAGCATTTTTGTTAAGTAGAAGTATTTTGATAAGTGTCATGAAGTCTTTCAGAATTTTATGAATACATATTAAAAAACTACATGTATATACATTTTAACTGAGTCGTTAAATCATCGTTAGTCGTTACATGTAAATGTTGTTTTGAAACCTTTAGGTTAACGATCTTGTTAAATGTTGTTAACCCATTGTTTATTATATCTAAAGAGATGTTAAATTATTACATTATCATGATATTATGATATATTAATATATTTTAGTAGGATATATATACAGTTAAATGTTGTTACAACGATAATCGTTACATATATGTCGCGTTCGAAATCATTAAGTTAGTAGTCTTGTTTTTACATATGTAGTTCATTATTAATACACTTAATAACATGTTTACTTATCATTTGTTATGATTAAACATAGTGTATCAATATCTTAATATGATTCATATGTATTTAGTAAGACATTGTTATAACGATAATCGTTATATATATCGTTTCGAGTTTCTTAATTTAATAAACTCAATTTTATGTATATAACTCATTGTTAAAATACCTAATGAGATACTTACTTATCATAATATTATGTTAACTATATATATAATCATATATATGTCATCATATAGTTTTTACAATTTTAACGTTCGTGAATCACCGGTCAACTTGGGTGGTCAATTGTCTATATGAAACCTATTTCAATTAATCAAGTCTTAACAAGTTTGATTGCTTAACATGTTGGAAACACTTAATCATATAAATAACAATTTAATTTAATATATATAAACATGAAAAAGTTCGGGTCACTACACGAATGGCCCAATAGGGGTGTTCCTGGGCTCGTTTTGCTTAACTCTTGGTACGCGCGTGGTCTGTTTTGAATGCCGTTAACCGTACTGGATCTCCGGAACATTAACTAGTCATTGAAACAAAAACACCGGGTTTAATTCATTAAATAAATAATAAATTAAATTAGTTTTTCTTAAAGTCAATAATTATTGAAAATAATTATTTCGTCATTTTTCTGAGTTCCGTAAACTAAAAAGCTTTCTAGGCGATTAACTTAATCGCAAAGTTTTCTAGTTTTTTCACTATCCGAAATAAATTCATAAATTAATATAACCTATTAATTCAAGAATCTCTCTAATAAGCATGTATTTAATTCTATTAACCACACAAGTCTAAGTAAACACCGTTAAATACTTAACGGACAAGTAACGAAAGTAAATGGAAAAAGTCGGGTTGTTACATTACCCACGTGTTATGAAAAATTTCGTCCCGAAATTATAGTTCTCATCCGCTGTAGTTGTCTCCTCGGGAAACAGTTGCGGATACTTAAGTCTCATCTGGTCTTCACGTTCTCACGTGAATTCTGGTCCTCTACGGGCATTCCATCTAACCTTAACAAGCGGAATTCTGGTTTGCTTTAGTTGCTTAACCTCGCGATCAATAATCTTAACGGGTTCTTCAATGAAATTAAGCTTAGGATCAACTTGCACTTCGTCTAAGGGAATTACCAAGCTTTCATCTGATAAACATTTCTTCAAATTGGAAACATGAAAAGTATCTTGAATCTCACCAGTTCTTGCGGCAGCTTCAGTCTATACGCTACTGGACCAATTCTTTTGGTAATCTCAAACGGTCCAATATACCTCGGATTTAACTATCCTCTTTTGCCAAAGCACACTACACCCTTCCAGGGTGATACTTTGAGCATAACTTTGTCTCTAATCTAAAATTCTAAATATTTCCTTCTAATGTCGGCATAACTCTTTTGACGATCTTGCGCTATTTTCATTTTCTCTCGTATCTGCGCGATCTTCTCAGTCGTTTCGTGTACAATCTCAGGACCAGTTAACTGACTATCTCCTAACTCAGCCCAACATATAGGTGATCTGCACTTTCTGCCATGCAGTGCTTCAAAAGGCGTTGCCTTTATACTTGCGTGATAACTATTGTTGTAAGAAAACTCTACTAACGGTAGATGTCTATCCCATCCAATTCCAAAGTCAATCAAACACGCTCTTAACATATCTTCTAATGTCTGAATGGTTCTCTCCTATTGACCATCAGTCTGTGGATGGTATGCTGTACTCATGTTTAAATGAGTTCCCATGGCATCTTGCATAGCTTGCCAGAATCTAGATGCAAATCTACTATCTCTGTCGGAAATAATGGATAGCGACACTCCACGTTGAGAAACTACTTCCTTTATGTAGATCTGTGCCAACCTCTCCATCTTATCCGTTTCCTTAATCGGTATAAAATGAGCAGACTTCGTAAGACAATCAACGATAACCCAAATCGTATCATAACCTCCTACAGTTTTAGGCAACTTAGTGATAAAATCCATCGTAATATTCTCCCACTTCCATTGTGGAATCTCTGGCTTTGTCAATAATCCTGATGGTTTCTGATGCTCTGCCTTAACTTTAGCACAAGTCAAGCACTTACCAACATAAGTAGCGATATCAGCTTTCATATTAGGCCACCAATACAGTGCTTTAAGATCTTGGTATATCTTGTCGGATCCAGGGTGAATAGAATACCTTGTCTTGTGTGCCTCTTCTAGGACTAGTTCCCTTAATCCTCCAAACTTCGGTACCCAAATTATGTCGATAAAATATCAGTTTCCATCTTCTTGAGTAACGAACTTCTTATCGATTCCTCGAAGTGATTCGGTAGCAATGTTCTCTTCTTTCAATGCCTCTAACTGTGCGTCATGTATCTAAGAAGTAAGGTTCCTTCGGATAGTCATATTCAATGCTCTAACTCGAATAGGCTTAACTCTCTCCTTCCTACTCAAAGCATCTGCCACTACATTAGCCTTACCAGGATGGTAGCTAATGTCGCAGTCGTAGTCATTCAATAGTTCGATCCAATGTCTCTGTCTCATATTAAGCTGTTTCTGATCGAAAATATGCTGTAAACTCTTGTGATCTGTGAAAACATCAAACTTAGTACCATACAGATAGTGTCTCCACATCTTCAGTGAAAAGGCTACAGCACCAAGTTCTAAATCGTGAGTCGTATAATTCAACTCGTGTATCTTCAATTGTCGTGATCCATACGCAATCACTTTCGTACGTTGCATCAACACGTAACCAAAACCTTACCGTGAAGCGTCGCCGTAAACCACGAAATCCTCGGTTCCTTCGGGTAAAGACAAAATCGGTGCAGTCGTTAACTTCTCTTTTGACAACTGAAATGCAGCTTCATGCAACTCTATCCATTCATACTTCTTACCCTTGTGAGTCAATGCTGTTAACGGTCGGTCAATAGTAGAAAATCCCTCAATGAATCTTCTATAATAACCGATGAGATCTAAGAATTGTCGTATCTGCATTGGCGACTTAGGAGTCCCCCATTTCTCAACTGTCTCTATCTTCGCAGGATTAACTTGGATACCATTGACACCAACAATATGACCCAAAAATTGCACTTCTTGCAGCCAAAAGCCACATTTCGAAAATTTCACATACAACTGCTCCTTCCTGAGCGTCTCTAGTAACAAACGGAGATGTGGCTCATGTTCCTTCTCATTCTTAGAGTTTACCAGAATATCATTGATAAACACAATAACAAACTTGTTTAGATATGGCTTACACACACGGTTCATGAGATCCATGAATACAGCCGGTGCGTTCGTCAATCCAAACGGCATTACAGTAAATTCATGATGACCATAGCATGTCCTAAACGTTGTCTTCGCTATATCTGCCTCTTTCACTCTCATCTGAAGATAACCTGATCTCAGATCGATCTTAGAGTAACACGCAGATCCTTGCAATTGATCAAACAAATCATCAATCCTAGGCAACGGGTATCTATTCTTGATAGTTAACTTATTCAACTCCCTGTAATCAATACAGAGCATCATAGATCCATCCTTCTTCTTCACAAACAGTACTGGAGCTCCCTAAGGTGATGAGCTCGGTTGAATGAATCCTTTGACTAAAAGCTCTTGCAGTTGACTAGACAACTCTTGCAATTCTGATGGTGCGAGTCTATATGGTGCTCGCACTACTGGTGCTGCTCCGGGAACTAAATCAATCTGGAACTCTACATCTCTATGTGGAGGTAATCCTGGTAACTCGCCTGGAAACACATCGGGAAATTCTCTAACAATGGGCACATCTTTGAGTTTCTTGCCTTCAGATTCAGTTTCGCTCACGTGAACCAGCATAGCAAGAAAACCCTTTCTCATGTGTTTTTGCGCCTTCAAACAGTTAATAAAATGTAACGGCTTATTGCTTCGCTCTCCATACACCATTAGAGGTTCACCTTCAATAACAGAAATGCAAATTGCCTTCTGATGACAAATAATGTCGGCTCTATTCTCGGCTAACCAATCCATTCCAACAACAAGGTTGAAACTTCCTAGCTTAATCGGTATCACATCTATCTTAAATGACATTCCAGCCAAAGTCAAAGTATAATCACGTTAAACCTTATTAGCACTCATTAGATTGCCATTCCCTAGTTCTATAGAGTATAAGTTTTCTAATGACGATACAAGATTCTTAAGATTGTAGTGACCCGAACTTTTCCATGTTTATATATATTAATTGAGATTGATATTTACATGATTAAATGTTTCCAACATGTTAAGCAATCAAACTTGTTAAGACTTGATTAATTGAAATATGTTTCATATAGACAATTGACCACCCAAGTTGACCGGTGATTCACGAACGTTAAAACTTGTAAAAACTATATGATGACATATATATGGATATATATATATAGTTAACATGATACTGTGATAAGTAAACATATCATTAAGTATATTAACAATGAACTACATATGTAAAAACAAGACTACTAACTTAAAGATTTTTAAACGAGACATATATGTAACGATTATCGTTGTAAAGACATTTAATGTATATATATCATATTAAGAGATATTAATACATGATAATATCATGATAATATAATAATTTAAAATCTCATTTGATATTATAAACATTGGGTTAACAACATTTAACAAGATCGTTAACCTAAAGCTTTCAAAACAACACTTACATGTAACGACTAACGATGACTTAACGACTCAGTTAAAATGTATATACATGTAGTGTTTTAATATGTATTTATACACTTTTGAAAGACTTCAATACACTTATCAAAATACTTCTACTTAACAAAAATGCTTACAATTACATCCTCGTTCAGTTTCATCAACAATTCTACTCGTATGCACCCGTATTCGTACTCGTACAATACACAGCTTTTAGATGTATGTACTATTGGTATATACACTCCAATGATCAGCTCTTAGCAGCCCATGTGAGTCACCTAACACATGTGGGAACCATCATTTGGCAACTAGCATGAAATATCTCATAAAATTACAAAAATATGAGTAATCATTCATGACTTATTTACATGAAAACAAAATTACATATCCTTTATATCTAATCCATACACCAACGACCAAAAACACCTACAAACACTTTCATTTTTCAATTTTCTTCATCTAATTGATCTCTCTCAAGTTCCTAATTGATCTCTCTCAAGTTCTATCTTCAAGTTCTAAGTGTTCTTCATAAATTCTACAAGTTCTAGTTACATAAAATCAAGAATACTTTCAAGTTTGCTAGCTCACTTCCAATCTTGTAAGGTGATCATCCAACCTCAAGAAATCTTTGTTTCTTACATTAGGTTATCATTCTAATATAAGGTAATAATCATATTCAAACTTTGGTTCAATTTCTATAACTATAACAATCTTATTTCAAGTGATGATCTTACTTGAACTTGTTTTCGTGTCATGATTCTGCTTCAAGAACTTCGAGCCATCCAAGGATCCGTTGAAGCTAGATCCATTTTTCTCTTTTCCAGTAGGTTTATCCAAGGAACTTAAGGTAGTAATGATGTTCATAACATCATTCGATTCATACATATAAAGCTATCTTATTCGAAGGTTTAAACTTGTAATCACTAGAACATAGTTTAGTTCATTCTAAACTTGTTCGCAAACAAAAGTTAATCCTTCTAACTTGACTTATAAAATCAACTAAACACATGTTCTATATCTATATAATATGCTAACTTAATGATTTAAAACCTGGAAGCACGAAAAACACCGTAAAACCGGATTTACGCCGTCGTAGTAACACCGCGGGCTGTTTTGGGTTAGTTAATTAAAAACTATGATAAACTTTGATTTAAAAGTTGTTATTCTGAGAAAATGATTTTTATTATGAACATGAAACTATATCCAAAAATTATGGTTAAACTCAAAGTGGAAGTATGTTTTCTAAAATGGTCATCTAGACGTCGTTCTTTCGACTGAAATGACTACCTTTACAAAAACGACTTGTAACTTATTTTTTCGACTATAAACCTATACTTTTCTGTTTAAATTCATAAAATAGAGTTCAATATGAAACCATAGCAATTTGATTCACTCAAAACGGATTTAAAATGAAGAAGTTATGGGTAAAACAAGATTGGATAATTTTTCTCATTTTAGCTACGTGAAAATTGGTAACAAAACTATTCCAACCATAACTTAATCAACTTGTATTGTATATTATGTAATCTTGAGATACCATAGACACGTATACAATGTTTCAACCTATCATGTCGACACATCTATATATATTTCGGAACAACCATAGACACTCTATATGTGAATGTTGGAGTTAGCTATACAGGGTTGAGGTTGATTCCAAAATATATATAGTTTGAGTTGTGATCAATACTGAGATACGTATACACTGGGTCGTGGATTGATTCAAGATAATATTTATTGATTTATTTCTGTACATCTAACTGTGGACAACTAGTTGTAGGTTACTAACGAGGACAGCTGACTTAATAAACTTAAAACATCAAAATATATTAAAAGTGTTGTAAATATATTTTAAACATACTTTGATATATATGTATATATTGTTATAGGTTCGTGAATCAACCAGTGGCCAAGTCTTACTTCCCGACGAAGTAAAAATCTGTGAAAGTGAGTTATAGTCCCACTTTTAAAATCTAATATTTTTGGGATGAGAATACATGCAGGTTTTATAAATGATTTACAAAATAGACACAAGTACGTGAAACTACATTCTATGGTTGAATTATCGAAATCGAATATGCCCCTTTTTATTAAGTCTGGTAATCTAAGAATTAGGGAACAGACACCCTAATTGACGCGAATCCTAAAGATAGATCTATCGGGCCCAACAAGCCCCATCCAAAGTACCGGATGCTTTAGTACTTCGAAATTTATATCATATCCGAAGGGTGTCCCGGAATGATGGGGATATTCTTATATATGCATCTTGTTAATGTCGGTTACCAGGTGTTCACCATATGAATGACTTTTATCTCTATGTATGGGATGTGTATTGAAATATGAAATCTTGTGGTCTATTATTATGATTTGATATATATAGGTTAAACCTATAACTCACCAACATTTTTGTTGACGTTTTAAGCATGTTTATTCTCAGGTGATTATTAAGAGCTTCCGCTGTCGCATACTTAAATAAGGACGAGATTTGGAGTCCATGTTTGTATGATATTGTGTAAAAACTGCATTCAAGAAACTTATTTTGTTGTAACATATTTGTATTGTAAACCATTATGTAATGGTCGTGTGTAAACAGGATATTTTAGATTATCATTATTTGATAATCTACGTAAAGCTTTTTAAACCTTTATTGATGAAATAAAGGTTATGGTTTGTTTTAAAATGAATGCAGTCTTTGAAAAATGTCTCATATAGAGGTCAAAACCTCGCAACGAAATCAATTAATATGGAACGTTTTTAATCAATAAGAACGGGACATTTCAAAGATTATGGTAAAAATCTCTAGACACAAAGCTTCTATCAGCTCCAGAATCGAAAAGTACATAAACATGTTGATTATTGAGAAGAAACGTACCCGTGACTAGATTAGGATCATCACGAGCTTCACTAGAGTTAATGTTAAGAGCCCTTCCTCTTGCAGGTTCAACAGTCTTACTAGTAGTTGGGCAATCCTTTTGGAAGTGACCTTCCTTTCCGCACCCATAACACATATTCGTACCAGCTCTACATTCGGCAAAACACATGTCCATTCTTCTTGCACTTATCACACCTCTTCAAACAATCTCCGGGTGATGCCTATTACATTTAGCACACAACAGGAACTTTCCCTTATAGCCAGAATTAGCATTCGTAGTTGCTGTATTGCTCTTAGCAGTATCTTGTTTCTTAAAGGGATGCTGATTGAAATTCTTCCCTGAGTTATTATTATTGTTCCATTTCCTCTTGTTATCATAAGTTTTAGTCTCAGTTAAGGCAGGAGTCTTTCCTCGCTGTTCAACCTGATCCATCAACTCACCAGCCATCTCAACAGCCTCTTGTATAGTTCTCGGCTTCAAATATTCACACCGCTTTGAAAACTATCGGTAAAACCTCTCGCATACAGAGTGATCTTGCGGTGTTCGGGAGTAACCATATGTAGACACATGAGAGCGAGCTCAAAGAATCTCTTGTTGTAACTGGCCAAATTAGTACCCACTAGCTTCAAGTTTTGGAGTTCGCGCTCCATCTTAACAATTTCAGTGTAGGGACAATACTCTTCGACCATCCATCGTTTCAAATCCTCCCATGGAGTCTCAAAAGCTTGATCCACACCTTCGGAATTTGCATAAGTATTCCACTGAAATGTCCCGTTCTTATTGATTAAAAACGTTCCATATTAATTGATTTCGTTGCGAGGTTTTGACCTCTATATGAGAGGTTTTTCAAAGACTGCATTCATTTTAAAATAAACCATAACCTTTATTTCATAAATAAAGGTTTAAAAAGCTTTACGTAGATTATCTAATAATGATAATCTAAAATATCCTGTTTACACACGACCATTACATAATGGTTACAATACAAATATGTTACATCGAAATCAGTTTCTTGAATGCAGATTTTACACAATATCATACAAACATGGACTCCAAATCTTGTCCTTATTTTAGTATGCAACAGCGGAAGCTCTTAGTATTCACCTGAGAATAAACATGCTTTAAACGTCAACAAAAATGTTGGTGAGTTATAGGTTTAACCTATATATATCAAATCGTAACAATAGACCACAAGATTTCATATTTCAATACACATCCCATACATAGAGATAAAAATCATTCATATGGTGAACACCTGGTAACCGACATTAACAAGATGCATATATAAGAATATCCCCATCAATCCAGGACACCCTTCGGATATGATATAAATTTCGAAGTACTAAAGCATCCGGTACTTTGGATGGGGTTTGTTAGGCCCAATAGATCTATCTTTAGGATTCGCGTCAATTAGGGTGTCTGTTCCCTAATTCTTAGATTACCAGACTTAATAAAAAGGGGCATATTCGATTTCGATAATTCAACCATAGAATGTAGTTTCACGTACTTGTGTCTGTTTTGTAAATCATTTATAAAACCTGCATGTATTCTCATCCCAAAAATATTAGATTTTAAAAGTGGGACTATAACTCACTTTCACAGATTTTTACTTCGTCGGGAAGTAAGACTTGGCCACTGGTTGATTCACGAACCTATAACAAATATGTACATATATATCAAAGTATGTTCAAAATATATTTACAACACTTTTAATATATTTTGATGTTTTAAGTTCATTAAGTCAGCTGTCCTCGTTAGTAACCAACAACTAGTTGTCCAAAGTTAGATGTACAGAAAAAAATTGATATATATTATCTTGAATCAATCCACGACCAAGTGTATACACGTCTCAGGCTAGATCACAACTCAAAGTATATATATTTTTGGAATCAACCTCAACCCTGTATAGCTAACTCCCACATTACTGCATATAGAGTGTCGATATGATATGTCAAAACATTTGAATACGTGTCTATGGTATCCCAAGATTACATAATATATTAGAATACATGTATAATACAATATAAGTTAGATAGGATATGATTAATATAGATTTGTTACCAATTTTCACGTTGCTACAACAAGAAAAATTATCCAATCTTGTTTTACCCATAACTTCTTCATTTTAAATCCGTTTTGAGTGAATCAAATTGCTATGGTTTCATATTGAACTCTATTTTATGAATCTAAACAGAAAAAGTATAGGTTTATAGTCGGAAATATAAGTTACAAGTCGTTTTTGTAAAGGTAGTCATTTCAGTCGAAAGAACGACGTCTAGATGACCATTTTAGAAAACATACTTTCACTTTGAGTTTAAACATGATTTTTGGATATAGTTTCATGTTCATAAGAAAAATCATTTTCCCAGAAGAAAAACTTTTAAATCAAAGTTTATCATAGATTTAATTAACTAACCCAAAACAGCCCGCGGTGTTACTACGACGGCGTATGTCCGGTTTTACAGTGTTCTTCGTGTTTCCAGGTTTTAAATCATTAAGTTAGCATATCTTATAGATATAGAACATGTGTTTAGTTGATTTTAAAAGTCAAGTTATTAGGATTAACTTTTGTTTGCGAACAAGTTTAGAATTAACTAAACTATGTTCTCGTGATTACAAGTTTAAACCTTCAAATAAGATAGCTTTATATGTATGAATCGAATGATGTTATTGAAGGTATTTCGTATGCCCGAGAGACATATTAAATTAACGTGGCTAACGTGTTATGATCCAAGTCGGGTCATACCCAATAACAAGCTTACCGACACCTTATATGTATTTAATCTTAGCGATTGGATCGTTAAATAAATACGTGACACTTGAATTTTAGAAAAATGGGTTTTCTAAATATAATCACTTGAGTTAAGTTATTTGGATAACTTATATCCTATGGATTTAAATTGTTTATAGGAGTAAACAATTTACATTGTGTAATATTTATAAAAGGGTTTATAAATATACAAGTAACAAATAAATACTAGCACAAATGTTACAAGTTTTATAAAAATACTAATCTTTTATAAAACAAAGTGGTGGTGGGGTTTGCATAGCCCAAGGAAGACCAACATGTGCTTGTGTTGTTACTTTTAATATGACATAATTCTCAAGTGTATGCATGCTCACTTTAACCAAGCCTTTTGACTCCTTTCAAGAATGCAAGTGGAGGACACAATATTATTCTTTTAGGAGGGTGCTGGCCGATTTTAATCAGCCTTTTTTGCTGAGATTCTGGCCGAAATTATGGGTGAACAAAAGGTGGTTTCAAGCTTGGTCACTTCAATGTACAATATGTATATGAACCAAGACTTGTGAGGTTGAAAGATATGCATTTTAATACATATGAAACCACTTGTAATCAGCTCATTTTTCAGCTCTTTTCTGCTGAATCTGGCCGTGAGTTGTAGGTAGGAAGAAAGGGTTCTTCATGTAGTATTGCAAGCTCATATGTAGTGTCAAATAAATCCTAACCAAATTGCATGGTGTTAGTAATCAAAGCTTGGGGTATACTACACTTGAGGCTTCAAGTTAGAAGCTTTTAAGTCATCAAACATCATCACTAATACACTGCAGCTGCTGGTCGGTTTTAACAAGCAAACAAAAAGGGGTTTCAAGTTAGTTTTAAGGTGAATAAGGTTAAGTAAGACTCAAGGGTGTTTTGGTGTCTTGTTTGGTCATCTTCTTCATCATCATTCATGACTTATAGCAGCCCTTAAACTTGTTTTAAGGAGGTATTAAACTCTATCTTTTCTTGTTAATTAGTAAGCATATATATTCACAACTTGATCCATGGGGTTTAGCTTTAATTGGTTTAAAGATTAACAAGATAAAAATGTTACTAACCTGCTTCCGCTTTGATTATGTTTCTTAAATGGTTTTAAGACTTTCAAACTTGTTAAATCCCAACAATGGTATCTAGAGCCGAAGTTGTTGAAATATGCTTCGAGATGGTTATTAAACTCACTATAATTTTGCATTCTATGAACATGCATGAAGTAGAATGTAAAATTTTCGGTTTTGGGTGGTTGTCATTTTGGCCAAAATCACTTGTGATTCTGCATTCTGTACTGCAAATCACTTGTGATTCTGTACTGCCAATCACTTGTGATTCTGTGTTGCCGATCACTTGTGATTCTGTATTGCCAATCACTTGTGATTCTGTGTTGCAGATCACTTGTGATTCTGTGTTGCCGATCACTTGTGATTCTGTATTGCCAATCACTTGTGATTCTGTATTGCCTATCACTTATGTTGATGATGTTCACAATCTAAGCCTTGACCTTGTGTTTGGTTGCATGCATGGTTGATTGATATTTATTCAATTGGTTTGTAATAATATTTATTCATTTGGCATGTAATAATTCATTCATAAGGCTATGTAATTTATTTTATATTTGGTATGTAAAATAGATTAGGTTGTATTTTCATTTTCTAGATAAAAATGTATTAGGATACATATTTTGTAAAATGAAGATACAAGATGATGAAGACTTGAAGAACACAAGGAGCATTTGGATGCAAGGTTAAGTGGGAGATTGGAAATCTCTTGCTTTGTGTTAAAACCCCTTAACCGGTGGCATTTGTTTTCGGCTAAACAAATGTCGACCAAAATGGCTAGATTGTGAACACACTTATTTTGCTTGTGTGGTTGTGTATTGTATGATTGTGGATTGTATGTTTGTATGCTACAAGTTAATCTCACAAGTTAACAACAAGCAAAATGGAAATTTAATTGGTTAAATTATACATTAGTTAACGACATGCAAAACGACAATTTAATTGGTTAAATTAAAAATGGCTAAAAGGACATTAATAAACGGTTATTAAGATCATGATTAGGATCATATATATAAAATGGTTTATAGACATGAAAATGGATTTTCATAAGAACCATACACTAAATGCATGTTAGTGTATGGCATAAAAGTTTTCTCAAACTAGAATTAACGAAAACTTAAAATCCCTTTTACTAAACAAGGCAACAAGTTTAACGCCATCCTTTTGTGTGACACTTAAGCATGTTAGGGAACTCATGATGGGATAAAGGTCACCTAACCATCATGAACAAACTAATATGATTAAGGTGAGTTTCGCATGCTTGTGGGATAAAGGTCACCTAACCACTTGTATGTTAAGTTTACACGTTTACACAAGTAGGACGACTTGATTTGGGAATCATGAACTTAGGGTCACCGAAGCATGAGGAACAAATAGGCGTTGATGGGATAATATGCCATGCAAAAGGATTACATGATCCCATACATTAGAAGTTGCAAAAGGATTGCAATTGTCATATAATGACTACCTAGCTAAATCAAATAACGGGATAAAGGTCACCTAACCGAAATTTGGTTTACCGTTGGATTCTAAAATTTAATATATCAATTGGATTAAAAGGGTATTGAATGTTAAATTAAAATCAATACTTAAATGAACTTTGTTAAATTTTGTAGATGGCCGCCAATAACAACAACATTCCTAACGCACCAATCAACTTTAATAACCTATCATTGAGGTCCATCCTCAAAAGGGAAAATAACTCCCAATCCGTTTCATCTAATACACTAAAGATGAAAAGCCTCATTGATCGATTGCACCGTCTCAATAGTCCCGTGTCTAATGAATTAACCACGGACCTTATCCTCAACTCTTTGTCAAAAAGGTTTGACACATGCGTGTTGAATTACAGCATGAATGATTGGGATAAGAGCATTGGCGAATTACATGCCATGCTAAGGACGGATGAATCAAGCATGGGTAAAAAGGCTTCACCCATGCTCACGATCAAAGAAGGTGGATCCAAGGATGAATCCTCTTCTAAGCCAAAGGTGGCTAAGAAGAAAGGACCCACCTATAAGGGCAAAGGAAAGGAGAAGATGGTTGCCCCAACCAACAACACTATATCGCAAAAGGTTGCAAGGCAAGCAAACCCCAAGGAAGATCCGTGCTTTGGTTGCCGTGTGATGGGTCACTAGAAACGCAACTGCCCGGTCTACCTAAAGGAGTTGAAAACAAAGAGGGATGCAGGGCAAACCTCAGGTAATGTATATATGGAATATGTTGAGCTTAGTATTACTTCTTCTAATACATGGGTATTAGACACAGGATGTGGAACTCATATTTGCAATTCATTGCAAGGGTTCATGAGAGGTAAACTAAATGCGGGAACAACAAGTCTCTACATGGGAAATGGTGCAAAGGTGCACGTAAAAGCTCAAGGAGACTTTGTTTTAAAGCTACCAAGTAGTTTGGAGCTTATATTGAAAAATGTTTTGTATGCACCTGATTTAACGCGAAACATTATTTCTGTTTCCCATTTAAGACAATGTGGTTTTAATCTTAATTTTATTAATGATGATATCCATGTTTTCTTGAATGATATGTTCTATTTTAAGGCTTCGCCTTTGAATGGTATTTATGAATTGGTTCATGATAACACATCATTCGATAGCTCAATATACCAAGCAAGCACCAAGAAGCTCAAAATGGATTTGAGTGATTCCTACTTATGGCATTGTCGCCTTGGTCACATAAACAAGAATCGAATACATACACTTCAAAAGAATGGACTTTTGAAATCAAATGAACTTGACTCGTTTGATGTATGTGAATCTTGTTTGCAAGGCAAAATGACTAAAGCACCTTTCAAAGGGACCTATGAAAGGGCTAAGGACTTATTGGAATTAATACATTCGGATGTATGTGGACCCTTTAAGCCCATAGCTAGGAATGGTGAAAGATACTTCGTTACTTTCATTGATGACTTCAGTCGTTTCGAATATGTCTACTTATTAAGACACAAGGACGAAACTTTTGAAGCATTCAAGGAATATCAAAACGAAGTACAAAAATCAACTCAATAAGACAATTAAGGTACTTCGTACCGATAGAGGAGGTGAATACCTAAGCGATGCCTTCCAAGATCATCTTAGGAGTTGTGGGATTATCTCACAACTTACTCCACCAGGAACACCCCAACCTAATGGAGTGTCCGAAAGGAGGAACCGAACCCTAATGGATATGGTTCGATCTATGATGGCAAGAAGCTCGTTACCTCTATCATTTTGGGGTTATTGTCTATGCTCCGCGGCTCGTATTTTAAACATGGCCCCAACCAAGAAAGTGGAGCGAACACCTCATGAGATGTAGTTTGGAAAACCTCCATCTCTATCATACTTAAAGGTATGGGGATGTGAAGCTTATCCTAAGCGTTACGTCCCTAATAAGTTGAATGCTCCATCCACAAAGTGTATCTTCATAGGATATCCCAAGGATGATATGGGATACTATTTCTATGATCCATCCGAGCAGAATGTATTGGTTGCTCGGAAGGCTGAATTCCTTGAAACTAAGTTCCTCCTGGAAGGAAATAGTGAAAGGAAGATAGATCTTGAAGAGGTTCAAGATCAAGTAGATAATACACAATTGGTTGACACTAGCACTCAACATGAAAATGTTGAGAATGATCACATGGGTGATCAAGGTATACAAAACATTCGTAGATCTGGTAGAATTAGTAACCCTCCTGAGAGATATGGGTATCTCATAGATGGTTACTATACGGTTGATTTGGATGAACCGACAAACTACCAAGATGCTTTATCACGGATTGATAAAGATAAATGGCAGGAAGCCATGAACGTTGAGATGCAATCCATGTATGACAACCAAGTTTGGGAATTGGTTGCACAACCTACTAACTCCAAGTTAGTTGATTGTAAATGGCCTTTCAAGGAGAAAACCAAGATACATGGAAACTTGGATACATATATAAAGTATGCAAGTTAAAGAAATCAATCTACGGATTGAAACAAGCATCAAGAATGTGGAATCATCGTTTTAATGAGGAAGTCAAGAATTTTGACTTCATTAATAACGGTGATGAAAGTTATGTATACAAGAAAGCTAGTGGGAGCACTATCATGTTCCTTGTACTATATGTGGATGATATATTATTATTTGGAAATAATATTCCGCAAATCCAAGGAGTTAAAAACTTGGCTAAGTAGTTGCTTCTCCATTTAGGATCTTGGAGAAGCACAATACATTTTGGGGATTGGGATCTACAGAGATAGATCCAAGAAATTGATAGGTTTGAATCAAAGTGCATACAATAAAAGGCTTGAAAAGGTTCAAGAAGGAAAACTCTAAGAAAAGTTTGGTACCTTTTCAAAGAGGAGCGATTCTCAGTTTATCTCAGTGCCCCACCACGAAAGATGAACAAGAAAGCAAAAGAATGTCCCATATGCGTCTGCTATTGGGTCAATCATGTATGCAATGATATGCACTACACCGGATGTGTCATGCGCTCTTAGCATGACAAGTAGATACCAGAATAACCCAGAAAATAGTCATGGGACTGTGGTTAAAAGTATATTGAAATACCTTGGAAGGACTAAGGGTATGTTTCAAATATACGGGTCTGGTGAGGAGGAACTCGCTGTAAAAGGTTACGTGGACGCGAGCTTCCAAACTAAAGGTGCGGTCTCTTGGAAGAGTTAAAAATAGAATGTTGTTGCTTTATCCACTACAGAATCAGAATACATCGCCGTCTCATTGGCAGCTAAGGAAGCTGCATGGATGAAGAAATTCATCGACGACTTAGGAGTGGTCCCTACCATTCAAGACCCTCTTGAGATATTTTGTGACAACGAAGGTGCGATTGCTCAAATCAAGGAACCTCGTGCTCACCAAAAGACCCGTCACATTGAGCGGAGATTCAACTACATTAGGGATGAAGTTGAAAAGGGAAAGATATGTATTCGCAAAGTTCACACAGATCATAACATAGCGGATCCACTCACGAAACTCTTATATGGAGCAAAACATGAAGGACATGTTTGTGCATTAGAGCTTCGACATTCTAGTGATTGGTTATGATCTGTTTTAAGTATTGTAACGGAACGAAGTGGTTCAAACTCATTAATATAACTATGGTGTTTATTTATTTGAGTCATGTTCCTATTTTGCATATTTTATCCATGAATAAGTAATTATTCTAAATTCCGTAGTCGATCACATTTGTGGGAATGAATGTGAGGTCTAGACTATTATGAACTTGGATTGGTTAACATTCAAATGGTGAATGTGGAGCAAGGTTGCAACCAAGGTTCATAGATATTTGTGGGACACAAATATTGGAAGACCCGCTCTCAAGATTTACTGTATGGAGCCTTTGTGGTTGATCACATGTAATCTTGAGTAAAGGAGAATATCATTGTATCCTCTGACCTGAGATACATATTGGGTTCAGATATTCACTGAATATTGTACCTTGATTCTTTCCTTCGCTATTCTGAAAAGGTAGCTCATAAGGGAGGCTTCAGGTATGGTACAAGGTGTAGTGTCTAGGACGTATGTAGTCAAGATGGAATTTGTCCCTCTTATTCGTTGAGAGTCAGATGTCTAAGGCCTGATAAAGTTAAATCTATAAGAGAGTGGTCACTCTGTATCTCTTGGATTTAACATGACATCTAGGATAAAAGGAAATAATGAAAGATTCACCTAATCATATTCGAGATGGGAACTTGAAAGGGATGATGTTATTGAATGGCACAAAGTCATAACATATTAGGGGTGATGGACGGTGTGTTAGGCTGTATCCATCACTTGCATTAATTTCTTATGTTTCTCGTGCAAGTGGGAGATTGAAGGTATTTCGTATGCCCGAGAGACATATTAAATTAACGTGGCTAACGTGTTATGATCCAAGTCGGGTCATACCCAATAACAAGCTTACCGACACCTTATATGTATTTAATCTTAGCGATTGGATCGTTAAATAAATACGTGACACTTGAATTTTAGAAAAATGGGTTTTCTAAATATAATCACTTGAGTTAAGTTATTTGGATAACTTATATCCTATGGATTTAAATTGTTTATAGGAGTAAACAATTTACATTGTGTAATATTTATAAAAGGGTTTATAAATATACAAGTAACAAATAAATACTAGCACAAATGTTACAAGTTTTATAAAAATACTAATCTTTTATAAAACAAAGTGGTGGTGGGGTTTGCATAGCCCAAGGAAGACCAACATGTGCTTGTGTTGTTACTTTTAATATGACATAATTCTCAAGTGTATGCATGCTCACTTTAACCAAGCCTTTTGACTCCTTTCAAGAATGCAAGTGGAGGACACAATATTATTCTTTTGGGAGGGTGCTGGCCGATTTTAATCAGCCTTTTTTGCTGAGATTCTGGCCGAAATTATGGGTGAACAAAAGGTGGTTTCAAGCTTGGTCACTTCAATGTACAATATGTATATGAACCAAGACTTGTGAGGTTGAAAGATATGCATTTTAATACATATGAAACCACTTGTAATCAGCTCATTTTTCAGCTCTTTTCTGCTGAATCTGGCCGTGAGTTTTAGGTAGGAAGAAAGGGTTCTTCATGTAGTATTGCAAGCTCATATGTAGTGTCAAATAAATCCTAACCAAATTGCATGGTGTTAGTAATCAAAGCTTGGGGTATACTACACTTGAGGCTTCAAGTTAGAAGCTTTTAAGTCATCAAACATCATCACTAATTCACTGCAGCTGCTGGTCGGTTTTAACAAGCAAACAAAAAGGGGTTTCAAGTTAGTTTTAAGGTGAATAAGGTTAAGTAAGACTCAAGGGTGTTTTGGTGTCTTGTTTGGTCATCTTCTTCATCATCATTCATGACTTATAGCAGCCCTTAAACTTGTTTTAAGGAGGTATTAAACTCTATCTTTTCTTGTTAATTAGTAAGCATATATATTCACAACTTGATCCATGGGGTTTAGCTTTAATTGGTTTAAAGATTAACAAGATAAAAATGTTACTAACATGCTTCCGCTTTGATTATGTTTCTTAAATGGTTTTAAGACTTTCAAACTTGTTAAATCCCAACAGTTATGAACATCATTACTACCTCAAGTTTTCTGGATAAAGCTACTGGAAATGAGAAAAATGAATCTAGCTTCAAAGGATCCTTGGATGGCTTGAAAGTTCTTGAAGCAGAATCATGACACGAAAAACAAGTTCAAGTAAGATTTTCACTCGAAATAAGATTGTTATAGTTATAGAAATTGAATCAAAGTTTGAATATGAGTATTACCTTGTATAAAAAAGATATCTTACTGTAAATAAGAAAGATTTCTTGAGGTTGGATGATCACTCTACAAGATTGGAAGTAAGCTAGCAAACTTGGAAGTATTCTTGATTTTATGAAACTAGAACTTGTAGAATTTATGAAGAACACTTAGAACTTGAAGATAGACCTTGAGAGAGATCAATTAGATGAAGAAAATTGAAGAATGAAAGTGTTTGTAGGTGTTTTTGGTCGTTGGTGTATGGATTAGATATAAAGGATATGTAATTTTATTTTCATGTAAATAAGTCATGAATGATTACTCATATTTTTATAATTTTATGAGATATTTCATGCTAGTTGCCAAATGATGGTTCCCACATGTGTTAGGTGACTTACATGGGCTGCTTAGAGCTGATCATTGGAGTGTATATACCAATAGTACATACATCTAAAAGCTGTGTATTGTACGAGTACGAATACGGGTGCATACGAGTAGAATTGTTGATGAAACTGAACGAGGATGTAATTGTAAGAATTTTTGTTAAGTAGAAGTATTTTGATAAGTGTCTTGAAGTCTATCAAAAGTGTATGAATACATATTAAAACACTACATGTATATACATTTTAACTGAGTCGTTAAGTCATCGTTAGTCGTTACATGTAAGTGTTGTTTTGAAACCTTTAGGTTAACGATCTTGTTAAGTGTTGTTAACCCAATGTTTATAATATCAAATTATATTTTAAATTATTATATTATCATGATATTATGATGTATAAATATCTCTTAATATGATATATATACATTAAATGTCGTTACAACGATAATCGTTACATATATGTCTCGTTTAAAAGTCATTAAGTTAGTAGTCTTGTTTTTACATATGTAGTTCATTGTTAATATACTTAATGATATGTTTACTTATCATAATATCATGTTAACTATATATATATCCATATATATGTCATCATATAGTTTTTACAAGTTTTAACGTTCGTGAATCACCGGTCAACTTGGGTGGTCAATTGTCTATATGAAACCTATTTCAATTAATCAAGTCTTAACAAGTTTGATTGCTTAATATGTTAGAAACACTTAATCATGTAAATAACAATTTCATTTAATATATATATAAACATGGAAAAGTTCGGGTCACTACAGTACCTACCCGTTAAATAAATTTCGTCCCGAAATTTTAAGCAGTTGGAGGTGTTGACGTATCTTCTGGAAATAAGTGCGGGTATTTTTCTTCATCTGATCTTCTCGTTCCCAGGTGAACTCGGGTCCTCTACGAGCATTCCATCGAACCTTAACAATTGGTATTTTGTTTTGTTTAAGTCTTTTAACCTCACGATCCATTATTTCGATGGGTTATTCGATGAATTGAAGTTTTTCGTTGATTTTGATTTCGTCTAACGGAATAGTGAGATCTTCTTTAGCAAAACATTTCTTCAAATTCGAGACGTGGTAAGTGTTATGTACAGTCGCGAGTTGTTGAGGTAACTCAAGTCGGTAAGCTACTTGTCCGACACGATCAATAATCTTGAATGGTCCAATATACCTTGGATTTAATTTAACTCGTTTACCAAATCGAACAACGCCTTTCCAAGGTGCAACCTTAAGCATGACCATCTCTCCAATTTCAAATTCTATATCTTTTCTTTTAATGTTGGCGTAGCTCTTTTGTCGACTTTGGGCGGTTTTCAACCGTTGTTGAATTTGGATGATCTTCTCGGTAGTTTCTTGTATTAGCTCCGGACCCGTAATCTGTCTATTCCCCACTTCACTCCAACAAATTGGAGACCTGCACTTTCTACCATAAAGTGCTTCAAATGGTGCCATCTCAATGCTTGAATGGTAGCTGTTGTTGTAGGAAAATTCTGCTAACGGTAGATGTCGATCCCAACTGTTTCCGAAATCAATAACACATGCTCGTAGCATGTCTTCAAGCGTTTGTATCGTCCTTTCACTCTGCCCATCAGTTTGTGGATGATAGGAAGTACTCATGTCTAGACGAGTTCCTAATGCTTGCTGTAATGTCTGCCAGAATCTTGAAATAAATCTGTCATCCCTATCAGAGATAATAGAGATTGGTATTCCATGTCTGGAGACGACTTCCTTCAAATACAGTCGTGCTAACTTCTCCATCTTGTCATCTTCTCTTATTGGCAGGAAGTGTGCTGATTTGGTGAGACGATCAACTATTACCTAAATAGTATCAAAACCACTTGCAGTCCTTGGCAATTTAGTGATGAAATCCATGGTAATGTTTTCCCATTTCCATTTCGGGATTTCGGGTTGTTGAAGTAGACCTGATGGTTTCTGATGCTCAGCTTTGACCTTAGAACACGTCAAACATTCTACTACGTATTTAGCAACATCGGCTTTCATACCCGGCCACCAAAAATGTTTCTTGAGATCCTTGTACATCTTCCCCTTTCCAGGATGTATTGAGTATCTGGTTTTATGAGCTTCTCTAAGTACCATTTCTCTCATATCTCCAAATTTTGATACCCAAATCCTTTCAGCCCTATACCGGGTTCCGTCTTCCCGAATATTAAGATGCTTCCCCGATCCTTTGGGTATTTCATCCTTTAAATTTTCTTCTTTTAAAACTCCTTGTTGCGCCTCCTTTATTTGAGTAGTAAGGTTATTGTGAATCATTATATTCATAGATTTTACTCGAATGGGTTCTCTGTCCTTCCTGCTCAAGGCGTCGGCTACCACATTTGCCTTCCCCGGGTGGTAACGAATCTCAAAGTCGTAATCATTCAACAATTCAATCCACCTACGCTGCCTCATATCCAGTTGTTTCTGATTAAATATGTGTTGAAGACTTTTGTGGTCGGTATATATAATACTTTTGACCCCATATAAGTAGTGCCTCCAAGTCTTTAATGCAAAAACAACCGCGCCTAATTCCAAATCATGCGTCGTATAATTTTGTTCGTGAATCTTCAATTGTCTAGACGCATAAGCAATTACCTTCGTTCGTTGCATTAATACACAACCGAGACCTTGCTTTGATGCGTCACAATAAATCACAAAATCATCATTCCCTTCAGGCAATGACAATATAGGTGCCGTAGTTAGCTTTTTCTTCAATAACTGGAACGCTTTCTCTTGTTCATCCTTCCATTCAAATTTCTTCCCTTTATGCATTAATGCAGTCAAGGGTTTTGCTATTATGGAAAAGTCTTGGATGAACCTTCTGTAGTAACCAGCTAGTCCTAAAAACTGGCGTATGTGTTTCAGAGTTTTCGGGGTTTCCCACTTTTCAACAGTTTCTATCTTTGCCGGATCCACCTTAATACCTTCTTTGTTCACTATGTGACCGAGGAATTGAACTTCTTCCAACCAAAATGCACACTTTGAAAACTTAGCGTACAATTCTTTCTTCCTTAATACTTCTAACACCTTTCTCAAATGTTCACCGTGTTCTTGGTCATTCTTTGAGTAAATAAGTATGTCATCAATGAAAACAATGACAAACTTGTCAAGGTATGGTCCACACACTCGGTGCATAAGGTCCATGAACACAGCTGGTGCATTAGTTAAACCAAACGGCATGACCATAAACTCGTAATGACCGTAACGTGTTCTGAAAGCAGTCTTTGGAATATCATCTTCTTTCACCCGCATTTGATGATACCCGAAACGTAAGTCAATCTTTGAATAAACAGACGAGCCTTGTAGTTGATCAAATAAGTCGTCGATTCTCGGTAGTGGGTAGCGGTTCTTAATGGTAAGTTTGTTCAACTCTCGGTAGTCGATACACAACCTGAATGTACCATCTTTCTTCTTGACAAACAAAAGAGGAGCTCCCCACGGTGATGTGCTTGGTCGAATGAAACCACGCTCTAAAAGTTCTTGTAATTGGCTTTGCAATTCTTTCATCTCGCTGGGTGCGAGTCTGTAAGGAGCACGAGCTATTGATGCAGCTCCTGGTACAAGATCTATTTGAAATTCAACGGATCGATTTGGGGGTAATCCCGGTAATTCTTTCGGAAATACATCGGGAAATTCTTTTGCGACGGGAACATCATTGTTGCTCTTTTCTTCAGTTTGTACTTTCTCGACGTGTGCTAGAACAGTATATTATTAGTTTTTGTACCTTCAAATTACTAATAAGATGTAGCTTCGTGTTGCCCTTTTCTCCGTACACCATTAAGGGTTTTCCTTTTTCTCTTATAATGCGAATTGCATTTTTGTAACAAACGATCTCTGCTTTCACTTCTTTCAACCAGTCCATACCGATTATCACATCAAAACTCCCTAACTCTACTGGTATCAAGTCAATCTTAAATGTTTCGCTAACCAGTTTAATTTCTAGATTTCGACATATATTATCTGCTGAAATTAATTTACCATTTGCTAATTCGAGTAAAAATTTACTATCCAAAGGCGTCAATGGACAACTTAATTTAGCACAAAAATCTCTACTCATATAGCTTCTATCCGCACCCGAATCAAATAAAACGTAAGCAGATTTATTGTCAATAAGATACGTACCCGTAACAAGCTCCGGGTCTTCCTGTGCCTCTGCCGCATTAATATTGAAAACTCTTCCACGGCCTTGTCCATTCGTGTTCTCCTGGTTCGGTCAATTTCTAATAATGTGGCCCGGTTTTCCACATTTATAACAAACTACATTGGCATAACTTGCTCCGACACTACTTGCTCCGCCATTACTCGTTCCGACACCATTTGTTCCTTTCGTTCTGTTAACCCCTGGTCCGTAGACCTCACACTTCGCTGCGCTATGACCATTTCTTTTACACTTGTTGCAAAATTTGGTGCAGAACCCCGAGTGATACTTTTCACCTTTGGCATAGCTGCTTCTGATTTTTGTTGTTGTTGCGGTTATTATTGTTGTTGGGATGATTATTGTAGTTGTCACGACCCGGAAAATTCCGACTAATTTTAAACCAAACTCTCGATACGATTTAATATCTTTGGCATGATAAGCAAAGTCCGTTATGTTGCGTCTCAAAATTTTTGAACTGTTTTCATGAATCCATTTGATCTTTGATTATGTCCGACGATTCACAATACGATTAGTTGTAAATAAATATTAATATCAGTATTAATACAGTTACTATACATAATATAAAGATATGAAATTGAGTACATATAATTTGTTATACTATCATTATTAATATTATTGTCATCATTATTAATATTATTATATTATTATTACTATCATTAATATAACTACTAGTATTATTATCAATATTATTATTATTACAGAAATTATGATATTAAAAATTGTTATTATTTTTATAGTATTATCATCAAGTTAATTATTAAATATGGAAATTAAATTAAATGTAATATATTAGAACAGATCCTAGGCGTAATCTATCTACTCCACTTTTGTTTCTTCTTTCTGTTTTCTTTGGTTTTGTTGTATACCCGTGAGACCATGTCGATCCAATCCTTCCTACAAAACAAATACTAATTTAAATCTCTGCAGTTACCCTTCAATCATGGATATATAATAAACGTTTGATGCAATCAAGGGGATTAAACACAAAAAAATTCCATAAAACCCGTTCCCTCGGTCTTCCACTCAAATCACCATAACCATCTTGAATCCACTTGAATTCACTTGTTTTAAGTTTATTATTACCTTGCTGTAATATCGAGAATTCAAACCCACCATCACCTTCACAAGCCACCATCTTCTTCTCCGGTCACTATACACAACAATCAACAAAACCATCACTACAACTTTTGTTGCTTTTATTCTACTCGAAACTACACAACCATGATACCCTCTATTTTTGTTTTACTTTTTCTGCTTCCTTCTTCTTGACTACCGTCGATCATCATATACACTCACAACCACCATCAAACCGCCATAACATCCACCATTATCACCTCTGTACGAATCAATGCAAACCCGGGAAACAAAACCCATTGAAGTTACCGCTACTTTTTAAACGAATAACAAGAGGGATGAAGAAGAAGCTGAACCAAAAACTCGATATTATATGTATATGTATAATATATAAAGCAACGTATATTCCTTTTAAACTTCTTCAATTGACTATATTATTGAGGATTATATAATGGCCGACCGATATTATCAATTGAATAATTTATGTACCAATAACACCGCCCCACTATCTGTTGTTCTTCTTTCTTTCGGTTCTTGTCTTCTCCACCGACAACATGATAAGGGTGAATGGGCTTCTATAGTAGGCTGCTAGATTTCGGTATGTATATTGGGCCTTTGAATCATTTGGATGTTGATGGCCCAAGAACCAACTCAAAGAAAACCGTTGGGCAAATAAACTGTTACTTCTGTATTTTTTTTTTCTTTTTCAAATGACCTTCAAGAAACCAAGGTGATACTACTACTATTTGTTATTGTTTAGAAAATGATTATGATAACATGGTATATGACGATGATAGTGATGATATATGGTTGATGATACTCGACAAATACAATAATGATGAATGATGTAGTGATCGTAATTTTATGTGGTGATGGCTGAATCCATGACGATAATGATATAAGAGTATGACGATAATGAGTTAGGATGTTATATTGCATAATATAATAAAAGAAAATGATGAAGTCTGTATGAGAATGAGGTTATAATCGAATTGTTTTAGAGAAGATAGGAAATCAGAAATAAGCTTTAATAGATTTAAGAGTGAATTAAAAGCATATATGTGGGGTTATAGGGATGGTTTGGTGTGTATGCGGTTAACCGATAGGTTTTCGGCTCGAGCTCTGTATGTGGCATTTTTTTTTGGGAAAGCTTTGGAGGTAGTAATTTTATTTTTTATTTATAATTATTATTAAAAATTTTATTATTATTATTATTATTATTATTATTATTATTATTATTATTATTATTATTATTATTATTATTATTATTATTATTATTATTATCAATATTACTATTATCATTATCATTAGAAATTATTTTTATTATTAAAAGTAACATTATTATTAACGTTATCATTATAATTAAAATTGTCATTTTAAAAAAAAGTATTATCAAAAGTATCAATATTATAAGTATTATTATTTTTATTTCTACAAATAAAATGACAAGTAGTATTATCAAAACTAATATTTTCATTATTAAAAACTAAGTCTTATTATTATTAACACTATGTTAGTATTAGTAAAGTCATTATTTTTTTTACAAACCGAAAGTCATTTATATAAAAATATATTGCAAGTATACTAATATTACATACTAATATATTCTAGAATATTAACTAATATATATTATTATGGATATAATACTAATTAAAATTTATATATCATCTAACATATTATAAGTAATAATGTAATTATATAAGGATATTAATCTTAATACACATTTACTTTGTAGTGTGTTATGTGTTAATATATATATACTTGATATAGGTTCGTGAATTCAAGGTCAACCCTACACTTTTTAAATGACGTCATATGTATTTTTAGTACAAAATACAGTATGGTGAGTTTCATTTGCTCCCTTTTTAATTGTTTTTGCAATATATATTTTTGGGCTGAGAATACATGCGCTGCTTTTATAAATGTTTACGAGATAGACACAAGTATTTATAATATATTCTACGTTGAGTTGTACCACCCTGCATATCTTCCCTAATAGCTTGGTAACTACTATTTACATGTGGTATTGTAAACGCGAATCCTATTGATAGATCTATCGGGCCTGACAACCCCAACCGGACTGGACGACCAGTATTCAACAGTTGCACAGTACTTCGTTTCGGTGACTACACTTGGTACGGTGTAGTGAGATTTCATAATAAAGGGAATATGCGACGTTGATTAAACGTTAAGTATGGTTACCAAGTGCTCAACCACTTAGAATGCTTTACATACACTTGCGAGTGTATTATGTTTATGATTATGAAATCTTGTGGTCTATTAATATATTGAAATGATTTTTATGATAAACCTATGAACTCACCAACCTTTTGGTTGACACTTTTAAGCATGTTTATTCTCAGGTACGAATTAAGTCTTCCGCTGTGCATTTGCTCATTTTAAAGACATTACTTGGAGTCGATCATCGCAATGGGACCATATGTTGAAGACTTCATCCAGGTGGATAAGGTCGGGGTCTTTACAGGTGGTATCAGAGCGTTGGTCCTAGTGAACCAGGTCTTGCATTAGTGTGTCTAACTGATAGTTGTTAGGATGCATTAGCGAGTCTGGACTTCTACCTTAGTTGCATATTATAAGTATTGTTTATCATTCCTAGTGGAAAAATTTCCTTCTTAGCATTCCTAAGTTTAGACACGTCTTACTGCCTTTATTGTATAGATAATGTATAGACAGATTCATATCTTAGCATATCTGTTACTATAACCTTTGCCTGACAACTTTCGAAGATTCCTCCGTGACTTATGGGATTCTAGTATTGTATATACATATGTAAGTTATGTATTGAAGCATACCAAACTAAATCCTATAATCTATTTCCTATCGAAAATACTTTATCTGATCGTGCAAGATGGAACTCACCACTAGTTCAAGTCCCTCGGATTCCGATATGGAGTTTCACCTAAGCTCCGAAATCAGCGTTACCAGAATGAATCACCCAGTCATCCATCCCCAATTCATCTGATGAGTTCGTAGTTGACTTAATCAATGGAGACGAGAAGAAAGCGATCCTTTCCTTCCACCAACCGAATTCACCTCTGGGCAAAGAACCTGAAGCACTTACCGGCGAACCAATCCGAAACACCATTTTTCACCCTCATTTCCTGAATATCTCGTCATGATTATATACTATCTCCAATTCTGAATTTTATTCATCTGCTCGTTCCGACCGACAATCATCCCGGAGTAATAGAAGAAGTCAACGAGCTTCGCGTACGAGTAGTAGCTTTGGAAAATATGGTGTAAAACTTACCAGCTTCAGCAACATCACCGACACCAGTACCACCAGCAACCCAAGTTTCAACATCACATGCCTCAACATCTCATTCTGTACCTCGAGCGTAATCATCGTTCTACGTATTGTTCTATCTACTTTATCTTCGTTCTACATATCGTTCTACATCGATTATTTTCGCTCGATATGACAATTATGTAATTTCTAAAGTTTTAGAGATTATGTAATCTAGTTCTAACGATAAATCAAATGAGTTTAATATCTTATTAACTCATAAAATCCATGATTACATCTGAAGAAAATATATATGTATGTATAGTTTCATAAAGATTGTAATTAAAAATTCTTTTGTACAAACTGTTAATGGTGAAAATATTTTAACGGGTAGGTAATACCCGAGGAATATTTTGATTTCAAATTAATAAATTACACGGTACATTCTGCGAATCTGATTCAACAGTCACTTACTATCCTACAAATCCGTTCACCACGGAATAACCATTTTCATTCAATTTCATATTGGGTTTTGACTTATCAGAATCCGACAAGTGGCATAATGAAGAAAACATTGGATAAAATAAAATTTGTTAGAAACAAACAAATTAACTATGTGAAATTTTGTTAAGAATCCACGCTAACGAAATCCTAGCTAACTGTTCCTAGCTAACTGATTATATTTTATTTATCGCAATTTATTTTATCGCAAGTTAAATTCTCGCAATTTTATTTATCGTCATTTAATTTCTGTTATTTATTTACGCGTTTAAATATCGGGACACGTATACAAGGTTTTGACATATCATATCGACCCATCTATATAAATATTTCGGAACAACCATAGACACTCTATATGCAGTAATGTGGGAGTTAGCTATACAGGGTTGAGGTTGATTCCAAAATATATATATACTTTGAGTTGTGATCGAGTCTGAGACATGTACACGGGTCACGATACGTATTAATTAATTCGAATGTTATATATTAAACTATATATGAACTATTGGACTGTTAAATGTGGACTATCGACTGTGGACGAATAATATTGGACAATTAAAATGAATTAAAATACTGATTATAACATATGAAACTAAATAATTCTTCAAGTTTGCCACTTGATTTCATCTTAAACCTCATTCGTATCTTGACGATTACAATCCATGTTCAAATCTTTCATGATTTTTGAAAACATCTCAATCGAGAGGATAAATCAATCGCACTTCATCTACGGAAGAAAAGATTGATACACATAGTTATGCACCTGAAAAACCCTCAGAAACTGAGTAAACGTTTAACAAGTAGCTGTGCTAATTCCTTTAGTGTTATTATTACCCAAAATAACTTTGCAGTTCTTTTTCAAAGTAGCAAATTTTGTCACAGCTCCAGCAAGTCAACTTCGACTTTTCGTTCGAAACAACCTTATTATAACTATGATATATATGCGTGCTCTTTTATCGCTACCAGGGAATCTTTTATATTCCACCATATTACCATCAGCGTTTAATCATCTAAAAACACAATTCTCCTGAAACCACCTCGGTTTGATAACCGATGACCCAGATCCGTTAACTTTGAAAATGCTGATGAAGCAGCATGTCGTAGATGATCTTAATGGCCAAAAGTTGATGATAAAGAAGGAAGTGTTAGGAACGCTCGATAGAAAATTTCGTACTGAAAATTGGATTGAGCACACCATGAAGGAGACCAAGGATAAATACAAGGACTAAACCCTATATTCAAAGAGTCTAGATAATTCTGGATCCGATGAATTCTTTAACGAATATCTTGCTCCAAAGTCATGTTAAAAATCTTACGGAAATTTTTTTTCTTCATCAACCCCCGAACTTAGCAATTCCAAAATATCATCATAAATATCTTCGATATTTCTGAGGATATTTTCATAAATATTCTTGTCCGAAATCATCTACCTCTTCGTATTTTCTGTACTCCATTATAATGGAAACTTCTGTAAAGTCTAAGTATAAATTATGAATGAATTGTGGAGAAGTGTTGGGAACTGAAGCATGAGTTAGTATAATATAATGCACTTGGCCAACGTGATTATATTATAGTAAGTCATGCTGAGTTCCTAATGGAACATGATGATTCACAGACCTTAACGTCATCATGTGTCATGTTACATAACTCTTTCATTCTACTTAATCTCTAAGCATATCACGGAAATATTTCCTTGATATTTCTGTTCTTCCGTAATTCCAACAGTTGCTAATAATTCGTGCTAATACATTTTCTTTCTGATTAGAAGATTTCCTTAAATTCCTTGAATTCCGGGAATACACTATAACTACGTCAAAAGTTAAGACGAAACTTTTACTCTTTTATGATATCTTCACTCGTACGCTTCGCATGATCGAATTGTTTTATCTATATTACTCAATGATGATAAAACTCCATTATCACCTCATATTCGTCATGAAAACATTCTTATTGTTAGCCATGACGACCTCGATCAAATTTCGGGACGAAATTTCTTTAACGGGTAGGTACTGTCACGACCCAGAAAATTCCGACTAATTTTAAACCAAACTCTCGATATGATTTAATATCTTTGGCATGATAAGCAAAGTCCGTTATGTTGCGTCTCAAAATTTTTGAACTGTTTTCATGAATCCATTTGATCTTTGATTATGTCCGACGATTCACAATACGATTAGTTGTAAATAAATATTAATATCAGTATTAATATAGTTACTATACATAATATAAAGATATGAAATTGAGTACATATAATTTGTTATACTATCATTATTAATATTATTGTCATCATTATTAATATTATTATTATTACTATCATTAATATAACTACTAGTATTATTATCAATATTATTATTATTACAGAAATTATGATATTAAAAATTGTTATTGATAATATAATACCAATTATGTTATTATTGTATTATGATAGTTATTATTTTTATAGTATTATCATCAAGTTAATTATTAAATATGGAAATTAAATTAAATGTAATATATTAGAACAGATCCTAGGCGTAATCTATCTACTCCACTTTTGTTTCTTCTTTCTGTTTTCTTTGGTTTTGTTGTATACCCGTGAGACCATGTCGATCCAATCCTTCCTACAAAACAAATACTAATTTAAATCTCTGCAGTTACCCTTCAATCATGGATATATAATATACGTTTGATGCAATCAAGGAGATTAAACACAAAAAAATTCCATAAAACCCGTTCCCTCGGTCTTCCACTCAAATCACCATAACCATCTTGAATCCACTTGAATTCACTTGTTTTAAGTTTATTATTACCTTGCTGTAATATCGAGAATTCAAACCCACCATCACCTTCACAAGCCACCATCTTCTTCTCCGGTCACTATACACAACAATCAACAAAACCATCACTACAACTTTTGTTGCTTTTATTCTACTCGAAACTACACAACCATGATACCCTCTATTTTTGTTTTACTTTTTCTGCTTCCTTCTTCTTGACTACCGTCGATCACCATATACACTCACAACCACCATCAAACCGCCATAACATCCACCATTATCACCTCTGTACGAATCAATGCAAACCCGGGAAACAAAACCCATTGAAGTTACCGCTACTTTTCAAACGAATAACAAGAGGGATGAAGAAGAAGCTGAACCAAAAACTTGATATTATATGTATATGTATAATATATAAAGCAACGTATATTCCTTTTAAACTTCTTCAATTGACTATATTATTGAGGATTATATAATGGCCGACCGATATTATCAATTGAATAAATTATGTACCAATAACACCGCCCCACTATCTGTTGTTCTTTTTTCTTTCGGTTCTTGTCTTCTCCACCGACAGCATGATAAGGGTGAATGGGCTTCTATAGTAGGCTGCTAGATTTCAGTATGTACATTAGGCCTTTGGATCATTTGGATGTTGATGGCCCAAGAACCAACTCAAAGAAAACCGTTGGGCAAATAAACTGTTACTTCTGTATTTTTTTTTTCTTTTTCGAATGACCTTCAAGAAACCAAGGTGATACTACTACTATTTGTTGTTGTTTAGAAAATGATTATGATAACATGGTATATGACGATGATAGTGATGATATATGGTTGATGATACTCGACAAATACAATAATGATGAATGATGTAGTGATCGTAATTTTATGTGGTGATGGCTGAATCCATGACGATAATGATATAAGAGTATGACGATAATGAGTTAGGATGTTATATTGCATAATATAATAAAAGAAAATGATGAAGTCTGTATGAGAATGAGGTTATAATCGAATTGTTTTAGAGAAGATAGGAAATTAGAAATAAGCTTTAATAGATTTAAGAGTGAATTAAAAAACAGATATGTGGGATTAGAGGGATGGTTTGGTGTGTATGCGGTTAATCGATAGGTTTTCGGCTCGAGCTCTGTATGTGGCATTTTTTTTTTTTTGGGAAAGCTTTGGAGGTAGTAATTTTATTTTTTATTTATAATTATTATTAAAAATTTTATAATTATTATTATTATTATTATTATTATTATTATTATTATTATTATTATTATTATTATTATTATTATTATTATTATTATTATTATTATTATTATTATTATTATTATTATTATTATTATTATTATTATCAATAATATTACTATTATCATTATCATTAGAAATTATTTTTATTATTAAAAGTAACATTATTATTAACGTTATCATTATAATTAAAATTGTCATTTTAAAAAAAAGTATTATCAAAAGTATCAATATTATAAGTATTATTATTTTTATTTCTACAAATAAAATGACAAGTAGTATTATCAAAACTAATATTTTCATTATTAAAAACTAAGTCTTATTATTATTAACACTATGTTAGTATTAGTAAAGTCATTATTATTTTTACAAACCGAAAGTCATTTATATAAAAATATATTGCAAGTATACTAATATTACATACTAATATATTCTAGAATATTAACTAATATATATTATTATGGATATAATACTAATTAAAATTTATATATCATCTAACATGTTATAATTAATAATGTAATTATATAAGGATATTAATCTTAATACACATTTACTTTGTAGTGTGTTATGTGTTAATATATATATACTTGATATAGGTTCGTGAATTCAAGGTCAACCCTACACTTGTTAAATGACGTCATATGTATTTTTACTACAAAATACAGTATGGTGAGTTTCATTTGCTCCCTTTTTAATTGTTTTTGCAATATATATTTTTGGGCTGAGAATACATGCGCTGCTTTTATAAATGTTTACGAGATAGACACAAGTACTTAAAATATATTCTACGTTGAGTTGTACCACCCTGCATATCTTCCCTAATATCTTGGTAACTACTATTTACATGTGGTATTGTAAACGCGAATCCTGTTGATAGATCTATCGGGCCTGACAACCCCAACCGGACTGGACGACCAGTATTCAACGGTTGCACAGTACTTCGTTTCGGTGACTACACTTGGTACGGTGTAGTGAGATTTCATAATAAAGGGAATATGCGACGTTGATTAAACGTTAAGTATGGTTACCAAGTGCTCAACCACTTAGAATGCTTTACATACACTTGCGAGTGTATTATGTTTATGATTATGAAATCTTGTGGTCTATTAATATATTGAAATGATTTTTATGATAAACCTATGAACTCACCAACCTTTTGGTTGACACTTTTAAGCATGTTTATTCTCAGGTACGAATTAAGTCTTTCGCTGTGCATTTGCTCATTTTAAAGACATTACTTGGAGTCGATCATCGCAATGGGACCATATGTTGAAGACTTCGTCCAGGTGGATAAGGTCGGGGTCTTTACAGTAGTAGTTGTTGTTGTTGTTGTTGTTGTTGTTGTTGTTGTTGTTGTTGTTGTTGTTGTTGTTGTTGTTGGGCCTTTTGTTGTAGTTGCGATTGATGTTGCGATTGTTGGGATAATTGTTGCGATTATTGTGGTAATTGCTGTTGTTGTTGTATTGGTGATTCTTATCACCGTTTTCCTCCCACTTTCTTTTGACTTGCTTCACATTGGCCTCTTCACCAGTCTGTTCTTTAATTCTTTCTTCAATCTGGTTCACTAGTTTGTGAGCCATTCTACATGCCTGTTGTATGGAGGCGGGCTCGTGTGAACTTATATCTTCTTGGATTCTTTCCGGTAATCCTTTCACAAATGCGTCGATCTTCTCTTCCTCATCTTCGAATGCTCTCGGACACAATAGGTACAATTCTGTGAATCGTCTTTCATACGTGGTAATATCAAATCCTTGGGTTCGTAACCCTCTAAATTCTGTCTTGAGTTTATTGACCTCGGTTCTGGGACGGTACTTCTCGTTCATCAAGTGCTTGAATGCTGACCACGGTAGTGCGTAAGCATCATCTTGTCCCACTTGCTCTAGATAGGTATTCCACCATGTTAACGCAGAACCTGTGAAGGTATGCGTAGCGTACTTCACTTTGTCCTCTTCAGTACACTTACTTATGGAAAACACCGATTCGACCTTCTCGGTCTACCGTTTCTATCTGATCGGTCCTTCGGTTCCATCAAATTCCAAAGGTTTGCAGGCAGTGAATTCTTTGTAGGTGCATCCTACACGATTTCCTGTACTGCTAGATCCAAGGTTATTGTTGGTATGTAGTGCAGCCTGTACTGCAGCTATGTTTGAAGCAAGAAAGGCACTGATAATGCTAAAAACGAACATATATTTCATAGCATTATTCCTCAAGAAAGACAAGCTTTTAGTTGCAATTGTTCTATTTACAAGTGATATTCGTTTAAATAATAAAAGCTGAAGACAAAAGACAGATTCGACGAATTGAAGACGCAAACGACCAAAAAGCTCAAAAGTACAAAAGACAATCAAAGAGGTTCCAATTATTGATAAGAAACGTCTCGAAATTACAAGAGTACAAGATTCAAAATACAAAGTACAAAATATAAAATTGTACGCAAGGACGTTCGAAAATCCGGAACCGGGACCAGAGTCAACTCTCAACGCTCGACGCAACGGACTAAAAATTACAAAGCAACTATGCACATAAATATAATATAATATTTAAATAATTCTTATAATTTATATATTATATAAATAAATAAAAACCGTCGGCAAGAGAGACTCCAAAATGGGTGAGCTGTAATTTCAAACTCCGCGACTCGCGGAGTTTGAAGGCCAAAAGGGCCGCGAGTCGCGGAGCCCCAAACTTTGAAACTCCCTATAAAGCCAACCAAATTCTGAGCATTTTTGATCATCTTTTTTCCTTCTTCTCTCAATATATACGTAATATATATTTATAATTAATATTTTAATTTTAATTTTAATTTTAAATCCTAATAATAAGGGTATGTTAGTGAATGTTGTAAGGGTGTAAGTCGAAATTATGTCCGTGTAACGCTACACTATTTTTAATCATTGTAAGTTATGTTCAACCTTTTTAATTTAATGTCTCGTAGCTAAGTTATTATTATGCTTATTTAATCCGAAGTAATCATGATGTTGGGCTAATTACTAAAATTGGGTAATTGGGCTTTGTACCATAATTGGGGTTTGGATAAAAGAACGACACTTGTGAAAATTAGACTATGGGCTATTAATGGGCTTTATATTTGTTTAACTAAATGATAGTTTGTTAATGTTAATATAAAGATTTACAATTGGGCGTCCCTATAAATTACCATATACACTCGATCGGACACGATGGGCGGGGTATTTATATGTACGAATAATCGTTCATTTAACCGGACACGGGAATGGATTAATAGCCACTAGAATAATTAAAACAGGGGTGAAATTGTAGTGACCCGAACTTTTCCATGTTTATATATATTAATTGAGATTGATATTTACATGATTAAATGTTTCCAACATGTTAAGCAATCAAACTTGTTAAGACTTGATTAATTGAAATATGTTTCATATAGACAATTGACCACCCAAGTTGACCGGTGATTCACGAACGTTAAAACTTGTAAAAACTATACGATGACATATATATGGTTATATATATAGTTAACATGTTTTTATTATAAGTATGTATCTCATTAGGTATTTTAACAATGAGTTATATACATAAAAATGAGACTATTAATTTAAGAAACTCGAAAACGATATATATAACGATTATCGTTATAACAACGTCTTACTAGGTACATATGAATCATATTAAGATATTGATACACTTGGTTATTTATGTTAAATGATAAGTAAATATATTATTAAGTGTATTAATAATGAAATACATATGTAAAAATAAGACTACTAACTTAATGATTTCGAAACGAGACATATATGTAACGATTATCGTTGTAACGACATTTAACTGTATATACATCATACTAAGATATATTATATATCATAATATCATGATAATATAATAATTTAACATCTCATTTGTTATAATAAACAATGGGTTAACAACATTCAACAAGATCGTTAACCTAAAGGTTTCAAAACAACATTTACATGTAACGACTAACGATGACTTAACGACTCAGTTAAAATGTATATACATGTAGTGTTTTAATATGTATTCATACACTTTTGAAAGACTTCAAGACACTTATCAAAATACTTCTACTTAACAAAAATGCTTACAATTACATCCTCATTCAGTTTCATCAACAATTCTACTCGTATGCACCCGTATTCGTACTCGTACAATACACAGCTTTTAGATGTATGTACTATTGGTATATACACTCCAATGATCAGCTCTTAGCAGCCCATGTGAGTCACCTAACACATGTGGGAACCATCATTTGGCAACTAGCATGAAATATCTCATAAAATTACAAAAATATGAGTAATCATTCATGACTTATTTACATGAAAACAAAATTACATATCCTTTATATCTAATCCATACACCAACGACCAAAAACACCTACAAACACTTTCATTCTTCAATTTTCTTCATCTAATTGATCTCTCTCAAGTTCTATCTTCAAGTTCTAAGTGTTCTTCATAAATTCCAAAAGTTCTAGTTTCATAAAATCAAGAATACTTTCAAGTTTGCTAGCTCACTTCCAATCTTGTAAGGTGATCATCCAACCTCAAGAAATCTTTGTTTCTTACAGTAGGTTATCATTCTAATACAAGGTAATAATCATATTCAAACTTTGGTTCAATTTCTATAACTATAACAATCTTATTTCAAGTGATGATCTTACTTGAACTTGTTTTCGTGTCATGATTCTACTTCAAGAACTTCGATCCATCCAAGGATCCGTTGAAGCTAGATCCATTTTTCTCTTTTCCAGTAGGTTTATCCAAGGAACTTAAGGTAGTAATGATGTTCATAACATCATTCGATTCATACATATAAAGCTATCTTATTCGAAGGTTTAAACTTGTAATCACTAGAACATAGTTTAGTTAATTCTAAACTTGTTCGCAAACAAAAGTTAATCCTTCTAACTTGACTTTTAAAATCAACTAAACACATGTTCTATATCTATATGATATGCTAACTTAATGATTTAAAACCTGGAAACACGAAAAACACCGTAAAACCGGATTTACGCCGTCGTAGTAACACCGCGGGCTGTTTTGGGTTAGTTAATTAAAAACTATGATAAACTTTGATTTAAAAGTTGTTATTCTGAGAAAATGATTTTTATTATGAACATGAAACTATATCCAAAAATTATGGTTAAACTCAAAGTGGAAGTATGTTTTCTAAAATGGTCATCTAGACGTCGTTCTTTCGACTAAAATGACTACCTTTACAAAAACGACTTGTAACTTATTTTTCCGACTATAAACCTGTACTTTTTATGTTTAGATTCATAAAATAGAGTTCAATATGAAACCATAGCAATTTGATTCACTCAAAACGGATTTAAAATGAAGAAGTTATGGGTAAAACAAGATTGGATAATTTTTCTCATTTTAGCTACGTGAAAATTGGTAACAAATCTATTCCAACCATAACTTAATCAACTTGTATTGTATATTATGTAATCTTGAGATACCATAGACACGTATACAATGTTTCGACCTATCATGTCGACACATCTATATATATTTCGGAACAACCATAGACACTCTATATGTGAATGTTGGAGTTAGCTATACAGGGTTGAGGTTGATTCCAAAATATATATAGTTTGAGTTGTGATCAATACTGAGATATGTATACACTGGGTCGTGGATTGATTCAAGATAATATTTATCGATTTATTTCTGTACATCTAATTGTGGACAACTAGTTGTAGGTTACTAACGAGGACAGCTGACTTAATTAACTTAAAATATCAAAATATATTAAAAGTGTTGTAAATATATTTTGAACATACTTTGATATATATGTATATATTGTTATAGGTTCGTGAATCAACCAGTGGCCAAGTCTTACTTCCCGACGAAGTAAAAATCTGTGAAAGTGAGTTATAGTCCCACTTTTAAAATCTAATATTTTTGGGATGAGAATACATGCAGGTTTTATAAATGATTTACAAAATAGACACAAGTACGTGAAACTACATTCTATGGTTGAATTATCGAAATCGAATATGCCCCTTGTTATTAAGTCTGGTAATCTAAGAATTAGGGAACAGACACCCTAATTGACGCGAATCCTAAAGATAGATCTATTGGGCTTAACAAACCCCATCCAAAGTACCGGATGCTTTAGTACTTCGAAATTTATATCATATCCGAAGGGTGTCCCGGAATGATGGGGATATTCTTATATATGCATCTTGTTAATGTCGGTTACCAGGTGTTCACCATATGAATGATTTTTATCTCTATGTATGGGATGTGTATTGAAATATGAAATCTTGTGGTCTATTATTATGATTTGATATATATAGGTTAAACCTATAACTCACCAACATTTTTGTTGACGTTTTAAGCATGTTTATTCTCAGGTGATTATTAAGAGCTTCCGCTGTCGCATACTTAAATAAGGATGAGATTTGGAGTCCATGCTTGTATGATATTGTGTAAAAACTGCATTCAAGAAACTTATTTTGTTGTAACATATTTGTATTGTAAACCATTATGTAATGGTCGTGTGTAAACAGGATATTTTAGATTATCATTATTTGATAATCTACGTAAAGCTTTTTAAACCTTTATTGATGAAATAAAGGTTATGGTTTGTTTTAAAATGAATGCAGTCTTTGAAAAACGTCTCATATAGAGGTCAAAACCTCGCAACGAAATCAATTAATATGGAACGTTTTTAATCAATAAGAACGGGACATTTTAGTTGGTATCCGAGCGTTGGTCTTAGAGAACCAGAATTTTGCATTAGTGTGTCTTATCTAGTTTGTTAGGATGCATTAGTGAGTCTGGACTTCGACCGTGTTTACTTGAAAAATGATTGCTTAACAAATTTTGTTGGAAACTATATATTTTTAACATGTGAATATTATGTGATATATTAATCTCTTAACGCGTTTGATATTATGTGATAGATGTCTACCTCTAGAACAAGTCCCATTGACTCACCTAATAATAATGAAGAGTCAAATGTAAATTGGAATGATTCGTGGACTGATTCACAAGTTCCCGAAGAGGAACCGGAAGAAGAGTCGGAACCAGAAGAAGAATCGGAACCGGAAGAAGAATCGGAACCGGATGAAGAAATAGAACCGGTGGGGGAAATAATAAAACGGTTAAGTAAAAGAAAATCCTCAACCAACCGACCAAGGTTAATTATGGTCAATGGTGTTTCCGCTAAGGAAGCAAAATATTGGGAGGATTACCAATTCTCCGATGAATCGGATTCCGACGAGAATTCCGATGATGTTATAGAAATTACCCCAACTGAATTTAAAAAGGCAAAAGAAAATAATAAGGGAAAGGGCATAAAAATAGAGAAATCTAATTCCAACCCCGATGAACTTTATATGTATCGTCAACCCCCGAAGTCCTTAAGTTGTAACAATGACCCGGGAACCTCTAAACCACCAGGTTTTTCTAAACCAATGTGGAAAATAACGGCTCGTATTAGGGGAACATCATATATCCCTAGAAACTTGGGAAAACGAACCAAAACCAAAGAAGAAGAAACAAGCGAGTCGGAATAAGATAGTTGTATTCGTGTGGTGTAATATATGTAATATAGTGTGCTTATGCTTTATGATATATGTAAAAATTGCTTGTATTAATAAGTATTTTTTTTATGAATCTAACTCTTGTCTATTTTACAGTATAAAAACACAAAATGGATAGACAACCCAATATTTTAAGAGACCTACCCGGAGACATGATTGATGAAATCTTGTCTAGAGTTGGTCAGAATTCTTCGGCACAACTATTTAAGGCGAGATCAGTTTGTAAGACATTCGAAGAACGTTCCAAGAATACCTTGGTTTATAAAAGGCTTTCGTTCGAAAGATGGGGGATATCACATTGGGAAATCCATAAGTTACGATGTGTTTACTTTGACGCATATATTGCGGGGAACCCAAATGCTATTTTACGCAATGGGTTAAGAAATTATTTTGACTCAATATATCCGAATATTGGACTTGGTGATTTAGAAAAAGCGGCTAACATGCAACATAAAGAAGCATGTTATGCTTACGGATTAGTAATGTTCGCTTCTCACCAAAGTGAGAACAAGAACATCGGGCTACAACTATTAAACAAAACGTTTCCACAAGTGACGGAGTCGGTAATTGGGGTAAGAAATGAGGTTTTTAGATTGTTACGGGACTGTTGGACATTACGTAACCCTCGTCCCTTTGACGATGTTACAACACGCTGTCTTATCAACGGCCATAACGGTTATGTTCCACAAGACCAAGGATGGGAAGTAGTCCTAGTAAAACCAGAATGCATGACTTGTTTCTGGACGTATGAATTACGTGTCTTTATTGCCTTTGCTGAACAACTTGTGTACTAGCTAGAATTATCTTCACAACTATCTTGTATCAAAGTTATTGTCTGCTATATTTCATGCTTTATGTAAAATAAGTGGTATTGTAAGTTTGTAAAATATTGTATAAAAGTTTGAACGCGAAATATAATTATAATCAGTTTTTCATATAGAATTGTAGTAGTTGAATTGTATATTAGCTACTAAGTATGAACTTAACGGGTAGGTACTACCCGAATTTAAACTTATAAAACGCTAATATGAAGAAAAAGCTTTTATAAATGAGTTCATATTATGCTACGAAATACTATTAACTACTCTTAATATTCTGTATGATTAACTTGTTCCATTTAACTATTTTGAAGGAAATGGCACCGACTACTCGACACACCGTGAATATGAATGAAGAGGAATTCCGTACTTTTCTAGCTTCAAACATAGCCGCAGTACAGGCTGCGCTACATACCAACAATAACCTTGGATCTAGCAGTACAGGAAATCGTGTAGGATGCACCTACAAAGAATTCACTGCCTGCAAACCTTTGGAATTTGATGGAACCGAAGGACCGATCGGATTGAAACGGTGGACCGAGAAGGTTGAATCGGTGTTTGCCATAAGTAAGTGTACTGAAGAGGACAAAGTGAAGTACGCTACGCATACCTTCACAGGTTCTGCGTTAACATGGTGGAATACCTATCTAGAGCAAGTGGGACAAGACGATGTGTAAGCACTACCGTGGTCAGCATTCAAGCACTTGATGAACGAGAAGTACCGTCCCAGAACCGAGGTCAATAAGCTCAAGACAGAACTTAGAGGGTTACGAACCCAAGGATTTGATATTACCACGTACGAAAGACGATTCACAGAATTGTGCCTATTGTGTCCGGGAGCATTCGAAGATGAGGAAGAGAAGATCGACGCGTTTGTGAAAGGATTACCGGAAAGAATCCAAGAAGATATAAGTTCACACGAGCCCGCCTCCATACAACAGGCATGTAGAATGGCTCACAAACTAGTGAACCAGATTGAAGAAAGAATTAAAGAACAGACTGCTGAAGAGGCCAATGTGAAGCAAGTCAAAAGAAAGTGGGAGGAAAACGGTGATAAGAATCACCAATACAACAACAACAGCAATTATAACAATAATCGCAACAACTATCCTAACAATCGCAACATCAATCGCAACTACAACAAACGGCCCAACAACAACAACAACAACAAAAACCACAACAATCATCTTAACAACAATAATAACCGCAACAACAACAATCAGAAGCAGCTATGCCAAAGGTGTGAAAAGTATCACTCGGGGTTCTGCACCAAATTTTGCAACAAGTGTAAAAGAAATGGTCATAGCGCGGCGAAGTGTGATGTCTACGGACCAGGGGTTAACAGAACGAAAGGAACAAATGGTGTCAGAACGAGTAATGGCGGAGCAAGTAGTGTCGGAGCAAGTTATGCCAATGTAGTTTGTTATAAATGTGGAAAACCGGGCCACATTATTAGAAATTTCCCGAACCAGGAGAACACGAATGGACAAGGCCGTGGAAGAGTTTTCAATATTAATGCGGCAGAGGCACAGGAAGACCCGGAGCTTGTTACGGGTACGTTTCTTATTGACAATAAATCTGCTTACGTTTTATTTGATTCGGGTGCGGATAGAAGCTATATGAGTAGAGATTTTTGTGCTAAATTAAGTTGTCCATTGACGCCTTTGGATAGTAAATTTTTACTCGAATTAGCAAATGGTAAATTAATTTCAGCAGATAATATATGTCGGAATCGAGAAATTAAACTGGTTAACGAAACATTTAAGATTGATTTGATACCAGTAGAGTTAGGGAGTTTTGATGTGATAATCGGTATGGACTGGTTGAAAGAAGTGAAAGCGGAGATCGTTTGTTACAAAAATGCAATTCGCATTATACGAGAAAAAGGAAAACCCTTAATGGTGTACGGAGAAAAGGGCAACACGAAGCTACATCTTATTAGTAATTTGAAGGCACAAAAACTAATAAGAAAAGGTTGCTATGCTGTTCTAGCACACGTCGAGAAAGTACAAACTGAAGAAAAGAGCATCAATGATGTTCCCGTCGCAAAAGAATTTCCCGATGTATTTCCGAAAGAATTACCGGGATTACCCCCACATCGATCCGTTGAATTTCAAATAGATCTTGTACCAGGAGCTGCACCAATAGCTCGTGCTCCTTACAGACTCGCACCCAGCGAGATGAAAGAACTACAAAGCCAATTACAAGAACTTTTAGAGCGTGGTTTCATTCGACCAAGCACATCACCGTGGGGAGCTCCTGTTTTGTTTGTCAAGAAGAAAGATGGTACATTCAGGTTGTGTATCGACTACCGAGAGTTGAACAAACTTACCATCAAGAACCGCTACCCACTACCGAGAATCGATGACTTATTTGATCAACTACAAGGCTCGTCTGTTTATTCAAAGATTGACTTACGTTCCGGGTATCATCAAATGCGGGTGAAAGAAGATGATATTCCAAAGACTGCTTTCAGAACACGTTACGGTCATTACGAGTTTATGGTCATGCCGTTTGGTTTAACTAATGCACCAGCTGTGTTCATGGACCTTATGAACCGAGTGTGTGGACCATACCTTGACAAGTTTGTCATTGTTTTCATTGATGACATACTTATTTACTCAAAGAATGACCAAGAACACGGTGAACATTTGAGAAAGGTGTTAGAAGTATTGAGGAAGGAAGAATTGTACGCTAAGTTTTCAAAGTGTGCATTTTGGTTGGAAGAAGTTCAATTCCTCGGTCACATAGTGAACAAAGAAGGTATTAAGGTGGATCCGGCAAAGATAGAAACTGTTGAAAAGTGGGAAACCCCGAAAACTCCGAAACACATACGCCAGTTTTTAGGACTAGCTGGTTACTACAGAAGGTTCATCCAAGACTTTTCCAGAATAGCAAAACCCTTGACTGCATTAACGCATAAAGGGAAGAAATTTGAATGGAATGATGAACAAGAGAAAGCGTTTCAGTTATTGAAGAAAAAGCTAACTACGGCACCTATATTGTCATTGCCTGAAGGGAATGATGATTTTGTGATTTATTGTGATGCATCAAAGCAAGGTCTCGGTTGTGTATTAATGCAACGAACGAAGGTGATTGCTTATGCGTCTAGACAATTGAAGATTCACGAACAAAATTATACGACGCATGATTTGGAATTAGGCGCGGTTGTTTTTGCATTAAAGACTTGGAGGCACTACTTATATGGGGTCAAAAGTATTATATATACCGACCACAAAAGTCTTCAACACATATTTAATCAGAAACAACTGAATATGAGGCAGCGTAGGTGGATTGAATTATTGAATGATTACGACTTTGAGATTCGTTACCACCCGGGGAAGGCAAATGTGGTAGCCGATGCCTTGAGCAGGAAGGACAGAGAACCCATTCGAGTAAAATCTATGAATATAATGATTCATAATAACATTACTACTCAAATAAAGGAGGCGCAACAAGGAGTTTTAAAAGAGGGAAATTTAAAGGATGAAATACCCAAAGGATCAGAGAAGCATCTTAATATTCGGGAAGACGGAACCAGGTATAGGGCTGAAAGGATTTGGGTACCAAAATTTGGAGATATGAGAGAAATGGTACTTAGAGAAGCTCATAAAACCATATACTCAATACATCCTGGAACGGGGAAGATGTACAAGGATCTCAAGAAACATTTTTGGTGGCCGGGTATGAAAGCCAATGTTGCTAAATACGTAGGAGAATGTTTGACGTGTTCTAAGGTCAAAGCTGAGCATCAGAAACCATCAGGTCTACTTCAACAACCCGAAATCCCGGAATGGAAATGGGAAAAAATTACCATGGATTTCATCACTAAATTGCCAAGGACTGCAAGTGGTTTTGATACTATTTGGGTAATAGTTGATCGTCTCACCAAATCAGCACACTTCCTACCAATAAGAGAAGATGACAAGATGGAGAAGTTAGCACGACTGTATTTGAAGGAAGTCGTCTCCAGACATGGAATACCAATCTCTATTATCTCTGATAGGGATGGCAGATTTATTTCAAGATTCTGGCAGACATTACAGCAAGCATTAGGAACTCGTCTAGACATGAGTACTGCCTATCATCCACAAACTGATGGGCAGAGCGAAAGGACGATACAAACGCTTGAAGACATGCTACGAGCATGTGTTATTGATTTTGGAAACAGTTGGGATCGACATCTACCGTTAGCAGAATTTTCCTACAACAACAGCTACCATTCAAGCATTGAGATGGCGCCGTTTGAAGCACTTTATGGTAGAAAGTGCAGGTCTCCGATTTGTTGGAGTGAAGTGGGGGATAGACAGATTACGGGTCCAGAGATTATACAAGAAACTACCGAGAAGATCATCCAAATTCAACAACGGTTGAAAACTGCCCAAAGTCGACAAAAGAGCTACGCTGACATTAAAAGAAAAGATATAGAATTTGAAATTGGAGAGATGGTCATGCTTAAAGTTGCACCTTGGAAAGGCGTTGTTCGATTTGGTAAACGAGGGAAATTAAATCCAAGGTATATTGGACCATTCAAGATTATTGATCGTGTCGGACCAGTAGCTTACCGACTAGAGTTACCTCAACAACTCGCGGCTGTACATAACACTTTCCACGTCTCGAATTTGAAGAAATGTTTTGCTAAAGAAGATCTCACTATTCCGTTAGATGAAATCCAAATCAACGAAAAACTTCAATTCATCGAAGAACCCGTCGAAATAATGGATCGTGAGGTTAAAAGACTTAAGCAAAACAAGATACCAATTGTTAAGGTTCGATGGAATGCTCGTAGAGGACCCGAGTTCACCTGGGAGCGTGAAGATCAGATGAAGAATAAATACCCGCATCTATTTCAAGAAGATTCGTCAACACCTTCAACAGCTTAAAATTTCGGGACGAAATTTATTTAACGGGTAGGTACTGTAGTGACCCGAACTTTTCCATGTTTATATATATTAATTGAGATTGATATTTACATGATTAAATGTTTCCAACATGTTAAGCAATCAAACTTGTTAAGACTTGATTAATTGAAATATGTTTCATATAGACAATTGACCACCCAAGTTGACCGGTGATTCACGAACGTTAAAACTTGTAAAAACTATACGATGACATATATATGGTTATATATATAGTTAACATGTTTTTATTATAAGTATGTATCTCATTAGGTATTTTAACAATGAGTTATATACATAAAAATGAGACTATTAATTTAAGAAACTCGAAAACGATATATATAACGATTATCGTTATAACAACGTCTTACTAGGTACATATGAATCATATTAAGATATTGATACACTTGGTTATTTATGTTAAATGATAAGTAAATATATTATTAAGTGTATTAATAATGAAATACATATGTAAAAATAAGACTACTAACTTAATGATTTCGAAACGAGACATATATGTAACGATTATCGTTGTAACGACATTTAACTGTATATACATCATACTAAGATATATTATATATCATAATATCATGATAATATAATAATTTAACATCTCATTTGTTGTAATAAACAATGGGTTAACAACATTCAACAAGATCGTTAACCTAAAGGTTTCAAAACAACATTTACATGTAACGACTAACGATGACTTAACGACTCAGTTAAAATGTATATACATGTAGTGTTTTAATATGTATTCATACACTTTTGAAAGACTTCAAGACACTTATCAAAATACTTCTACTTAACAAAAATGCTTACAATTACATCCTCATTCAGTTTCATCAACAATTCTACTCGTATGCACCCGTATTCGTACTCGTACAATACACAGCTTTTAGATGTATGTACTATTGGTATATACACTCCAATGATCAGCTCTTAGCAGCCCATGTGAGTCACCTAACACATGTGGGAACCATCATTTGGCAACTAGCATGAAATATCTCATAAAATTACAAAAATATGAGTAATCATTCATGACTTATTTACATGAAAACAAAATTACATATCCTTTATATCTAATCCATACACCAACGACCAAAAACACCTACAAACACTTTAATTCTTCAATTTTCTTCATCTAATTGATCTCTCTCAAGTTCTATCTTCAAGTTCTAAGTGTTCTTCATAAATTCCAAAAGTTCTAGTTTCATAAAATCAAGAATACTTTCAAGTTTGCTAGCTCACTTCCAATCTTGTAAGGTGATCATCCAACCTCAAGAAATCTTTGTTTCTTACAGTAGGTTATCATTCTAATACAAGGTAATAATCATATTCAAACTTTGGTTCAATTTCTATAACTATAACAATCTTATTTCAAGTGATGATCTTACTTGAACTTGTTTTCGTGTCATGATTCTACTTCAAGAACTTCGATCCATCCAAGGATCCGTTGAAGCTAGATCCATTTTTCTCTTTTCCAGTAGGTTTATCCAAGGAACTTAAGGTAGTAATGATGTTCATAACATCATTCGATTCATACATATAAAGCTACCTTATTCGAAGGTTTAAACTTGTAATCACTAGAACATAGTTTAGTTAATTCTAAACTTGTTCGCAAACAAAAGTTAATCCTTCTAACTTGACTTTTAAAATCAACTAAACACATGTTCTATATCTATATGATATGCTAACTTAATGATTTAAAACCTGGAAACACGAAAAACACCGTAAAACCGGATTTACGCCGTCGTAGTAACACCGCGGGCTGTTTTGGGTTAGTTAATTAAAAACTATGATAAACTTTGATTTAAAAGTTGTTATTCTGAGAAAATGATTTTTATTATGAACATGAAACTATATCCAAAAATTATGGTTAAACTCAAAGTGGAAGTATGTTTTCTAAAATGGTCATCTAGACGTCGTTCTTTCGACTGAAATGACTACCTTTACAAAAACGACTTGTAACTTATTTTTCCGACTATAAACCTATACTTTTTATGTTTAGATTCATAAAATAGAGTTCAATATGAAACCATAGCAATTTGATTCACTCAAAACGGATTTAAAATGAAGAAGTTATGGGTAAAACAAGATTGGATAATTTTTCTCATTTTAGCTACGTGAAAATTGGTAACAAATCTATTCCAACCATAACTTAATCAACTTGTATTGTATATTATGTAATCTTGAGATACCATAGACACGTATACAATGTTTCGACCTATCATGTCTACACATCTATATATATTTCGGAACAACCATAGACACTCTATATGTGAATGTTGGAGTTAGCTATACAGGGTTGAGGTTGATTCCAAAATATATATAGTTTGAGTTGTGATCAATACTGAGATACGTATACACTGGGTCGTGGATTGATTCAAGATAATATTTATCGATTTATTTCTGTACATCTAATTGTGGACAACTAGTTGTAGGTTACTAACGAGGACAGCTGACTTAATTAACTTAAAACATCAAAATATATTAAAAGTGTTGTAAATATATTTTGAACATACTTTGATATATATGTATATATTGTTATAGGTTCGTGAATCAACCAGTGGCCAAGTCTTACTTCCCGACGAAGTAAAAATCTGTGAAAGTGAGTTATAGTCCCACTTTTAAAATCTAATATTTTTGGGATGAGAATACATGCAGGTTTTATAAATGATTTACAAAATAGACACAAGTACGTGAAACTACATTCTATGGTTGAATTATCGAAATCGAATATGCCCCTTGTTATTAAGTCTGGTAATCTAAGAATTAGGGAACAGACACCCTAATTGACGCGAATCCTAAAGATAGATCTATTGGGCTTAACAAACCCCATCCAAAGTACCGGATGCTTTAGTACTTCGAAATTTATATCATATCCGAAGGGTGTCCCGGAATGATGGGGATATTCTTATATATGCATCTTGTTAATGTCGGTTACCAGGTGTTCACCATATGAATGATTTTTATCTCTATGTATGGGATGTGTATTGAAATATGAAATCTTGTGGTCTATTATTATGATTTGATATATATAGGTTAAACCTATAACTCACCAACATTTTTGTTGACGTTTTAAGCATGTTTATTCTCAGGTGATTATTAAGAGCTTCCGCTGTCGCATACTTAAATAAGGATGAGATTTGGAGTCCATGCTTGTATGATATTGTGTAAAAACTGCATTCAAGAAACTTATTTTGTTGTAACATATTTGTATTGTAAACCATTATGTAATGGTCGTGTGTAAACAGGATATTTTAGATTATCATTATTTGATAATCTACGTAAAGCTTTTTAAACCTTTATTGATGAAATAAAGGTTATGGTTTGTTTTAAAATGAATGCAGTCTTTGAAAAACGTCTCATATAGAGGTCAAAACCTCGCAACGAAATCAATTAATATGGAACGTTTTTAATCAATAAGAACGGGACATTTCAGAAATTACATTCAAGGGTAATTGGTGTAATATTTAACTTCGGGTATAAGGATAATTTGACGAGGACACTCGCACTTTATATTTATGACTGATGGACAGTTATGGACAAAAACCAGACGGACATATTAAATAGTACAGGACAAAGGACAATTAACCCATGGGAATAAACTAAAAATCAACACGTCCAACATCATGATTACGGAAGTTTAAATAAGCATAATTCTTTTATTTCATATTTAATTGCCTTTATTTTATATTTAATTGCACTTCTAATTCTCGCATTTTTATTGTTATTGTATTTAATTGCACTTTTAATTATTGTACTTTTTAATTATCGCAAGTTTATTTTATCGCATTTTTATTATTCGAAATTTCATTATTGTTATTTACTTTACGCTTTAATTTAAGTCTTGTATTTATTTATTATTTTACATTTGGTTTTAACTGCGACTAAAGTTTTAAAATCGACAAACCGGTCATTAAACGGTAAAAACTCCCCTTTATAATAATAATATTACTTATATATATATTTGTATTTTTATAAAAGTAAACTAATATAGCGTTAAGCTTTGTTTAAAAAGATTCCCTGTGGAACGAAACGGACTTACTAAAAACTACACTACTGTACGATTAGGTACACTGCCTATAAGTGTTGTAGCAAGGTTTAAGTATATCCATTCTCTAAATAAATAAATATCTTGTGTAAAATTGTATCGTTCTTACAAACCGATTTGTTTTCTGAAAACCCTATTTTCAATGCGTTCATTACCATTGAACGTAAAATCCTAGGAATTCACCTGAAATTCATTAGGTCACCTGAACTAAATCGGGTGTCAACCGTAAGAACGGTGGTTGCATAGTGGTCAAAGACAGGACCTTGTGCCAGACCGAAAAATTATAAGGGTGAACCTTACTATTGCTCATACCAAGGATAGTAATTGCGTCCGACACGTTATAGACCATAATTAAAAGCATGTCAGGGGACATTGCCTTAACAGTTGCTTGTTCAACGCTTTCCTTTACAACCGGACGGTAGTTTACCGAAAGGTAATATACGGGACAAATAAACTGGACGTGTTGCTTTCCAAATACAAGGTTAGCAAGTGGGTGACACAAAACCGCAAGTTTTGAGCTAAAATTTTCAAATCTGAAACCCACCAAACCCACAAAAATATTTTGCAAACACCGGTAAAAGGTTATTCCGGAAAACTTATCTAGGATAAAAACTAGATTTAATTTTCAAAAGATCAAATGTTTTCATAAAGATCCAATTTCCTTAATGGATCTAAATTTTTATAGTCATGTGGGACTGTAAACCATATCGTTACTACCATTGTTTATACCGCCGTATAGAAATCACTGATGTACAAAGTGTGAAGAATAAAGAAGTGATTCTAGTATTTCAAGACGATATTGCTTGAGGACAAGCAACGCTCAAGTGTGGGAATATTTGATAATGCTAAAAACGAACATATATTTCATAGCATTATTCTTCAAGAAAGACAAGCTTTTAGTTGCAATTGTTCTATTTACAAGTGATATTCGTTTAAATAATAAAAGGTGAAGACAAAAGACAGATTCGACGAATTGAAGACGCAAACGACCAAAAAGCTCAAAAGTACAAAAGACAATCAAAGAGGTTCCAATTATTGATAAGAAACGTCTCGAAATTACTAGAGTACAAGATTCAAAATACAAAGTACAAAATATAAAATTGTACGCAAGGACGTTCGAAAATTCGGAACCGGGACCAGAGTCAACTCTCAACGCTCGACGCAACGGACTAAAAATTACAAGGCAACTATGCACATAAATATAATATAATATTTAAATAATTCTTATAATTTATATATTATATAAATAAATAAAAACCGTCGGCAAGAGAGACTCCAAAATGGGTGAGCTGTAATTTCAAACTCCGCGACTCGCGGAGTTTGAAGGCCAAAAGGGCCGCGAGTCGCGGAGCCCCAAACTTTGAAACTCCCTATAAAGCCAACCGAATTCTGAGTATTTTTCATCATCTTTTTTCCTTCTTCTCTCGATATATACGTAATATATATTTAATTTATATTTTAATTTTAATTTAATTTTAAATCCTAATAATAAGGGTATGTTAGCGAATGTTGTAAGGGTGTAAGTCGAAATTCTGTTCGTGTAACGCTACGCTATTTTTAATCATTGTAAGTTATGTTCAACCTTTTTAATTTAATGTCTCGTAGCTAAGTTATTATTATGCTTATTTAATCCGAAGTAATCATGATGTTGGGCTAATTACTAAAATTGGGTAATTGGGCTTTGTACCATAATTGGGGTTTGGATAAAAGAACGACACTTGTGGAAATTAGACTATGGGCTATTAATGGGCTTTATATTTGTTTAACTAAATGATAGTTTGTTAATGTTAATATAAAGATTTACAATTGGGCGTCCCTATAAATTACCATATGCACTCGATCGGACACGATGGGCGGGGTATTTATATGTACGAATAATCGTTCATTTAACCGGACACGGGAATGGATTAATAGCCACTAGAATAATTAAAACAGGGGTGAAATTACATTCAAGGGTAATTGGTGTAATTGTTAACAAAGTAGTAAAACCTTGGTTTACACGCAGTCGATAACCTGGTGTATTCATTAAACAAAGTATTAAAACCTTGTTACAATTCGAATCCCTAATTAGTTGGAATATTTAACTTCGGGTATAAGGATAATTTGACGAGGACACTCGCACTTTATATTTATGACTGATGGACTGTTATGGACAAAAACCAGACGGACATATTAAATAATCCAGGACAAAGGACAATTAACGCATGGGAATAAACTAAAAATCAACACGTCAAACATCATGATTACGGAAGTTTAAATAAGCATAATTCTTTTATTTCATATTTAATTTCCTTTATTTTATATTTAATTGCACTTCTAATTCTCCTATTTTTATTGTTATTGTATTTAATTGCACTTTTAATTATTGTACTTTTTAATTATCGCAAGTTTATTTTATCGCATTTTTATTATTCGAAATTTCATTATCGTTATTTACTTTACGCTTTAATTTAAGTCTTGTATTTATTTATTATTTTACATTTGGTTTTAACTGCGACTAAAGTTTTAAAATCGACAAACCGGTCATTAAACGGTAAAAACCCCCCTTTATAATAATAATATTACTTATATATATTTGTATTTTTATAAAAACTAATATAGCGTTAAGGTTTGTTTAAAAAGATTCCCTGTGGAACGAACCGGACTTACTAAAAACTACACTACTGTACGAGGATGAGAGTGTTACCTTTTCAGTTGATAGAGCAATGCAACAACCACAATCTGCAGATGATACATGTTATTATATTCAAACTATAGATGCACATGCAGAATTATTAGAAGAATTTCCAGAATTACAAGGAACAGGAGAATGTTCTTTAGGAGAAGGTAATGAACCAATTGATGAAGCTGAAATGTTAGCTACACTTATAGCTAATGGATATGAACCAACAACAGAAGAAATTTAAATGCTAAAAGAAGAAGACAGATATCGATATAAATCATCAATAGAAGAACCACCGAAATTAGAGTTAAAGCCACTTCCAAACCATTTGGAATACGCTTATTTACATGGTGAATCTGAATTACCTGTAATAATATCGTCTTCTCTTACTGAAAATGAGAAATCACAACTCATTTCTGTGTTGAAAGCTCATAAACCAGCCATTGCATGGAAGATTCATGATATTAAAGGAATAAGTCCTTCGTATTGCACACATAAAATCCTTATGGAAGAAGGTCATAAAACGTATGTGCAACGCCAACGAAGACTAAATCCTAATATGCAAGATGTAGTTAAGAAAGAGATTATTAAACTGCTAGATGCAGGTTTGATATATCCAATCTCTGATAGTCCATGGGTAAGCCCAGTTCAATGCGTACCTAAGAAGGGTGGCATGAATGTCATTACAAATGAGAAAAATGAGCTTATTCCTACTAGGACTGTAACAGGATGGCGTGTATGTATTGATTATAGAAAATTAAATGACGCCACCAGAAAAGATCACTTTCCCTTACCTTTCATAGATCAAATGTTGGAAAGATTAGCCGGAAATAGTTACTATTGTTTTCTAGATGGATTTTCCGGATATTTTCAAATTCCATAGCACCCGAAGATCAAGAGAAAACCACATTTACGTGACCTTATGGTACTTTTGCTTACAAACGCATGCCATTTGGACTTTGCAACGCCCCTGCAACCTTTCAAAGGTGCATGATGGCGATTTTTCATGACATGATAGAAGAATGCATGGAAGTATTCATGGATGACTTTTCAGTTTTTGGTGATACATTTGAATCATGTCTAGTTAATCTGGAACGAATGCTTATTAGATGCGAACAATCAAATCTAGTACTTAATTGGGAGAAATGCCATTTCATGGTTAAAGAAGGCATCGTTCTTGGTCATAAAATTTCAAAAGAAGGAATTGAAGTGGATAGAGCTAAAGTAGATGTAATTGCTAAACTTCCACATCCCACCAATGTTAGAGGAGTTAGGAGTTTTCTAGGGCATGCCGGTTTTTACCGACGTTTCATAAAAGATTTTTCTAAAATTGCCACTCCTATGAATAAACTGCTAGAAAAGGATGCTCCATTCATCTTTTCAGATGAGTGTATCAAATCTTTTAATATTCTTAAAGAAAAACTTACTAATGCGCCGATCATAATAATACCAAATTGGAATCTACTATTTGAACTAATGTGCGATGCAAGTGATTTTGCAATGGGAGCCGTTTTAGGACAAAGGATTGAAAAACGATTTCAACCTATATATTATGCTAGTAAGACGTTACAAGGTGCACAAACGAATTATACAACTACTGAAAAAGAACTCCTTGCTATTGTCTTTTCTTTTGACAAATTTCGTTCATATCTCGTTCTAGCAAAAACGGTGGTCTATACCGACCATTCTGCTCTTAGATACCTATTTTCGAAACATGATGCTAAACCAAGATTAATCCATTGGATCTTACTCTTACAAGAGTTTGATATTGAAATTCGAGATAAAAGAGGAGCAGAAAATCTCGCCGCTGATCATCTTTCTCGTCTTGAAAATCCCAAATTAGAAGTTCTAAATGAATCGGCCAAACAAGACAACTTTCCTGATGAATATCTATTGAAGATAGATTATAAAGAAATTCCATGGTTTGCAGACTATGCAAACTACTTAGTTTGTGGATTCCTTGAAAAAGGATTATCGTACCAAATGTAGTGACCCGAACTTTTCCATGTTTATATATATTAATTAAGATTGATATTTACATGATTAAATGTTTCCAACATGTTAAGCAATCAAACTTGTTAAGACTTGATTAATTGAAATAGGTTTCATATAGACAATTGACCACCCAAGTTGACCGGTGATTCACGAACGTTAAAACTTGTAAAAACTATATGATGACATATATATGGTTATATATATAGTTAACATGATATTATGATAAGTAAACATATCATTAAGTATATTAACAATGAACTACATATGTAAAAACAAGACTACTAACTTAATGATTTTGAAACGAGACATATATGTAACGATTATCGTTGTAACGACATTTAATGTATATATATCATATTAAGAGATATTCGTACATCATAATATCATGATAATATAATAATTTAAAATCTCTTTTGATATTATAAACATTGGGTTAACAACATTTAACAAGATCGTTAACCTAAAGGTTTCAAAACAACATTTACATGTAACGACTAACGATGACTTAACGACTCAGTTAAAATGTATATACATGTAGTGTTTTAATATGTATTCATACACTTTTGAAAGACTTCAAGACACTTATCAAAATACTTCTACTTAACAAAAATGCTTACAATTACATCCTCGTTCAGTTTCATCAACAATTCTACTCGTATGCACCCGTATTCGTACTCGTACAATACACAGCTTTTAGATGTATGTACTATTGGTATATACACTCCAATGATCAGCTCTTAGCAGCCCATGTGAGTCACCTAACACATGTGGGAACCATCATTTGGCAACTAGCATGAAATATCTCATAAAATTACAAAAATATGAGTAATCATTCATGACTTATTTACATGAAAACAAAATTACATATCCTTTATATCTAATCCATACACCAACGACCAAAAACACCTACAAACACTTTCATTCTTCAATTTTCTTCATCTAATTGATCTCTCTCAAGTTCTATCTTCAAGTTCTAAGTGTTCTTCATAAATTCCAAAAGTTCTAGTTTCATAAAATCAAGAATACTTTCAAGTTTGCTAGCTCACTTCCAATCTTGTAAGGTGATCATCCAACCTCAAGAAATCTTTGTTTCTTACAGTATGTTATCATTCTAATACAAGGTAATAATCATATTCAAACTTTGGTTCAATTTCTATAACTATAACAATCTTATTTCAAGTGATGATCTTACTTGAACTTGTTTTCGTGTCATGATTTTGCTTCAAGAACTTCGAGCCATCCAAGGATCCATTGAAGCTAGATCCATTTTTCTCTTTTCCAGTAGGTTTATCCAAGGAACTTAAGGTAGTAATGATGTTCATAACACCATTCGATTCATACATATAAAGCTATCTTATTCGAAGGTTTAAACTTGTAATCACTAGAACATAGTTTAGTTAATTCTAAACTTGTTCGCAAACAAAAGTTAATCCTTCTAACTTGACTTTTAAAATCAACTAAACACATGTTCTATATCTATATGATATGCTAACTTAATGATTTAAAACCTGGAAACACGAAAAACACCGTAAAACCGGATTTACGCCGTCGTAGTAACACCGCGGGCTGTTTTGGGTTAGTTAATTAAAAACTATGATAAACTTTGATTTAAAAGTTGTTATTCTGAGAAAATGATTTTTATTATGAACATGAAACTATATCCAAAAATTATGGTTAAACTCAAAGTGGAAGTATGTTTTCTAAAATGGTCATCTAGACGTCGTTCTTTCGACTGAAATGACTACATTTACAAAAACGACTTGTAACTTATTTTTCCGACTATAAACCTATACTTTTCTGTTTAGATTCATAAAATAGAGTTCAATATGAAACCATAGCAATTTGATTCACTCAAAACGGATTTAAAATGAAGAAGTTATGGGTAAAACAAGATTGGATAATTTTTCTCATTTTAGCTACGTGAAAATTGGTAACAAATCTATTCCAACCATAACTTAATCATCTTGTATTGTATATTATGTAATCTTGAGATACCATAGACACGTATACAATGTTTCGACCTATCATGTCGACACATCTATATATATTTCGGAACAACCATAGACACTCTATATGTGAATGTTGGAGTTAGCTATACAGGGTTGAGGTTGATTCCAAAATATATATAGTTTGAGTTGTGATCAATACTGAGATACGTATACACTGGGTCGTGGATTGATTCAAGATAATATTTATCGATTTATTTCTGTACATCTAACTGTGGACAACTAGTTGTGGGTTACTAACGAGGACAGTTGACTTAATAAACTTAAAACATCAAAATATATTAAAAGTGTTGTAAATATATTTTGAACATACTTTGATATATATGTATATATTGTTATAGGTTCGTGAATCAACCAGTGGCCAAGTCTTACTTCCCGACGAAGTAAAAATCTGTGAAAGTGAGTTATAGTCCCACTTTTAAAATCTAATATTTTTGGGATGAGAATACATGCAGGTTTTATAAATGATTTACAAAGTAGACACAAGTACGTGAAACTACATTCTATGGTTGAATTATCGAAATCGAATATGCCCCTTTTTATTAAGTCTGGTAATCTAAGAATTAGGGAACAGACACCCTAATTGACGCGAATCCTAAAGATAGATCTATTGGGCCTAACAAACCCCATCCAAAGAACCGGATGCTTTAGTACTTCGAAATTTATATCATATCCGAAGGGTGTCCCGGAATGATGGGGATATTCTTATATATGCATCTTGTTAATGTCGGTTACCAGGTGTTCACCATATGAATGATTTTTATCTCTATGTATGGGATGTGTATTGAAATATGAAATCTTGTGGTCTATTATTATTATGATTTGATATATATAGGTTAAACCTATAACTCACCAACATTTTGTTGACGTTTTAAGCATGTTTATTCTCAGGTGATTATTAAGAGCTTCCGCTGTCACATACTTAAATAAGGACGAGATTTGGAGTCCATGCTTGTATGATATTGTGTAAAAACTGCATTCAAGAAACTTATTTTGTTGTAACATATTTGTATTGTAAACCATTATGTAATGGTCGTGTGTAAAAAGGATATTTTAGATTATCAGTATTTGATAATCTACGTAAATTTTTTTTTTAAAAACCTTTATCTATGAAATAAAGGTTATGGTTTGTTTTAAAAATGAATGCAGTCTTTGAAAAACGTCTCATATAGAGGTCAAAACCTCGCAACGAAATCAATTAATATGGAACGTTTTTAATCAATAAGAACGGGACATTTCACCAAAGACGAAAGAAATTCTTCAGTGATATAAAACACTATTTTTGGGAAGATCCACATCTGTTTAAAAGTTGTCCCGATGGAATAATACGCCGATGTGTATTTGGAGATGAAGCTAGTAAAATATTAAACCATTGTCACACAGGACCAATATGAGGGCATTATGGGCCTCAACTAACAGCAAGAAAAGTTTATGATGCTGGATTCTATTGGCCTACAATTTACAAAGACGCACACCTTCTTTGCAAATCCTGTGATGCTTGTCAAAGGGCCGGAAAAATAAGTCAACGTGATGGAATGCCACAAAATGTCATCCAAGTATGTGAAGTATTTGACATTTGGGGTATTGACTTTATGGGTCCATTTCCAAAATCTCATAATAATCTCTATATTCTCGTAGCCATTGATTATGTATCTAAATGGGCGGAAGCACAAGCTCTCCCAACTAACGATGCACGAGTTGTAGTCAATTTTTTAAAACGTCTTTTTGCAAGGTTTGGAACACCGAAAGCTTTAATAAGTGATCGGGGTACTCATTTCTGTAATAATCAACTTAAGAAAGTTCTTAAAAGATATGGAGTAACTCATAAAATCTCCACCGCATATCATCCACAAACAAGTGGACAAGTTGAAAATACCAACCGAGCTTTAAAACGTATTCTAGAGAAAACCGTAGGATCAAATCCGAAGGAATGGTCCATTAAATTAGAGGATGCACTCTGGGCTTTTAGAACAGCCTACAAAACTCCAATTGGAACCACACCTTTTAGACTTGTTTATGGAAAAGCATGTCATCTTCCAGTAGAAATTGAACACAAAGCATTTTGGGCTTTGAAGACATGTAATCTTGATTTACATGAAGCCGGACATCTACGATTAAGTCAACTAAACGAATTAGAAGAATTAAGACATGAAGCATACGAAAATTCGTTAATCTATAAAGAAAAAACGAAGAAATGGCATGATAAAAGAATCAGAAGTTCAAAAGAATTTAAAGAGGGAGACAGAGTTCTTCTTTTCAATTCACGATTCAAGCTATTTCCTGGAAAATTGAAATCAAGATGGTCTGGACCATTCATAGTCAAAAGAGTTTTCCCATACGGAACGATAGAATTAATAAATTCAAATGGGATTGAATTTAAAGTTAATGGTCACAGAGTTAAACACTACATACATGGTCCGATGGAAGTCGACAACGAAGTTAATCACAATTTCGACACCACAGCTAACTAAGTGTGGGGAGAATCAAGTCTTTAAAGGATAATATGTATTTCTGTTAGAGTTAGATTGTCTGTTTTCGTGTGGTTCTCGAAAATGGAACCCGAATGGTCTTTCCCTAGCAGACCCTAAAGAACTAGTCTTCTCCCCCTATTCTGAATTTTTATTTTTTTTTAGGTTTTTACAAAATGAAGACTGCCTGTGAACTAAACCATGGTCTAATGCTACACGCTTTGATCACTAAACGTAATAATGACACACTACCGAGTGAAATAGTATCAGTAATCAGAGAAAGAATGGACGGAGTTAGAAAAGAATCCAGATGCGAAGATAATAAGTTACAATTTGGTAAAGGAAAATCAAAATCCGCAGCGAAAAGAAGAGCACGACACCTAGAAAGATGTCACAAATGCGAAAAATGGTCACATGGAGGTAAATGTTCAAATAATCAAACCTATTCAAACACCGAATTTGTTACTTTATGCAGAGACGGACCGTTCATATGTTTAGAAGAAAAGACACTGAATGCTCGAGGTTACGCCTATGTAGCTATGGAAAACCAATTAAACCGACTATCTTATGAATGAGATAGATCATATAACTAAGAAATCTATTTCACAGGTAAGTCTGTACAGTTTTTATTTTATTTTATTTTTTTTTATTTTTAACCTTTTGATAATAAACGCTAATTTGTTCGCTATAAAGTATTAAATTGGTATTGAATAAAATTAGGTTTGGCGACCGAAATTATTGATATCAGTCAAAAATTTATTACATCACTGCGAAATTTAACGTTTATTCTTAAGGTATAAATATCTTTAATCAATCAACCCAAAATATTTCAAAAATTCGTCATGAGTTAAATTAGGTCTTGGAACCGAAATTACTTTACCAAAAAGAGGGGCGTATATTTTTGATAATATTTGATTGATTAAAGTGGGATAAAAAGCCAAAAAGATTTTTAATTTTATTTTTACCATGTTTTTAAAATTAATATTTAAATCTTAAATTAATATTGTAAACTTTGTAAAAACAATATATTTAAAATTGTAAATATTTGAAAAATTAATATAAGTTTGGTTTGAATTTATAATATGAATTTTTAAATTAAGTTTGGTGTGAATTTTTAATATTAATTTTGAATTTTATATTTAAGTTGTGTGAATTTAAAAACAACAATTTACTTTATCTCATTAAGTTAAAAATATGATTTTTAAAATTCGTCGTAAGTTGAAGACTAGGTCTTTGAACCGAAATTGCTTTACCCGAGGGAGGGACGAGAACTTTTATTAAAGCGTAAAGTAAATAATAAATATAAAGTGCAAGACTTAAATTGAAGACTAGGTCTTTGGTCGCAGTTAAAACCAAATGTAAAATAATAAATAAATACAAGACTTAAATTAAAGCGTAAAGTAAATAACGATAATGAAATTTCGAATAATAAAAATGCGATAAAATAAACTTGCGATAATTAAAAAGTACAATAATTAAAAGTGCAATTAAATACAATAACAATAAAAATGCGATAATTAGAAGTGCAATTAAATATAAAATAAAGGAAATTAAATATGAAATAAAATAATTATGCTTATTTAAACTTCCGTAATCATGATGTTTGGCGTGTTGATTTTTAGTTTATTCCCATGGGTTAATTGTCCTTTGTCCTGGATTATTTAATATGTCCGTCTGGTTTTTGTCCATAACAGTCCATCAGTCATAAATATAAAGTGCGAGTGTCCTCGTCAAATTTAAGTCTTGCACTTTATATTTATTATTTACTTTACGCTTTAATAAAAGTTTTCGTCCCTCCCTCGGGTAAAGCAATTTCGGTTCAAAGACCTAGTCTTCAACTTACGACGAATTTTAAAAATCATATTTTTAACTTAATGAGATAAAGTAAATTGTTGTTTTTAAATTCACACAACTTAAATATAAAATTCAAAATTAATATTAAAAATTCACACCAAACTTAATTTAAAAATTCATATTATAAATTCAAACCAAACTTATATTAATTTTTAAAATATTTACAATTTTAAATATATTATTTTTACAAAGTTTACAATATTAATTTAAGATTTAAATATTAATTTTAAAAACATGGTAAAAATAAAATTAAAAATCTTTTTGGCTTTTTATCCCACTTTAATCAATCAAATATTATCAAAAATATACGACCCTCTTTTCGGTAAAGTAATTTTGGTTCCAAGACCTAATTTAACTCATGACGAATTTTTGAAATATTTTGGGTTGATTGATTAAAGATATTTATACCTTAAGAATAAACGTTAAATTTCGCAGTGATGTAATAAATTTTTGACTGATATCAATAATTTCGGTCGCCAAACCTAATTTTATTCAATACCAATTTAATACTTTATAGCGAACAAATTAGCGTTTATTATCAAAAGGTTAAAAATAAAATAAAATAAAATAAAATAAAAACTGTACAGACTTACCTGTGAAATAGATTTCTTAGTTATATGATCTATCTCATTCATAAGATAGTCGGTTTAATTGGTTTTCCATAGCTACATAGGCGTAACCTCGAGCATGCAGTGTCTTTTCTTCTAAACATATGAACGGTCCGTCTCTGCATAAAGTAACAAATTCGGTGTTTGAATAGGTTTGATTATTTGAACATTTACCTCCATGTGACCATTTTTCGCATTTGTGACATCTTTCTAGGTGTCGTGCTCTTCTTTTCGCTGCGGATTTTGATTTTCCTTTACCAAATTGTAACTTATTATCTTCGCATCTGGATTCTTTTCTAACTCCGTCCATTCTTTCTCTGATTACTGATACTATTTCACTCGGTAGTGTGTCATTATTACGTTTAGTGATCAAAGCGTGTAGCATTAGACCATGGTTTAGTTCACAGGCAGTCTTCATTTTGTAAAAACCTAAAAAAAATAAAAATTCAGAATGGGGGGAGAAGACTAGTTCTTTAGGGTCTGCTAGGGAAAGACCATTCGGGTTCCATTTTCGAGAACCACACGAAAACAGACAATCTAACTCTAACAGAAATACATATTATCCTTTAAAGACTTGATTCTCCCCACACTTAGTTAGCTGTGGTGTCGAAATTGTGATTAACTTCGTTGTCGACTTCCATCGGACCATGTATGTAGTGTTTAACTCTGTGACCATTAACTTTAAATTCAATCCCATTTGAATTTATTAATTCTATCGTTCCGTATGGGAAAACTCTTTTGACTATGAATGGTCCAGACCATCTTGATTTCAATTTTCCAAGAAATAGCTTGAATCGTGAATTGAAAAGAAGAACTCTGTCTCCCTCTTTAAATTCTTTTGAACTTCTGATTCTTTTATCATGCCATTTCTTCGTTCTTTCTTTATAGATTAACGAATTTTCGTATGTTTCATGTCTTAATTCTTCTAATTCGTTTAGTTGACTTAATCGTAGACGTCCGGCTTCATGTAAATCAAGATTACATGTCTTCAAAGCCCAAAATGCTTTGTGTTCAATTTCTACTGGAAGATGACATGCTTTTCCATAAACAAGTCTAAAAGGTGTGGTTCCAATTGGAGTTTTGTAGGCTGTTCTAAAAGCCCAGAGTGCATCCTCTAATTTAATGGACCATTCCTTCGGATTTGATCCTACGGTTTTCTCTAGAATACGTTTTAAAGCTCGGTTGGTATTTTCAACTTGTCCACTTGTTTGTGGATGATATGCGGTGGAGATTTTATGAGTTACTCCATATCTTTTAAGAACTTTCTCAAGTTGATTATTACAGAAATGAGTACCCCGATCACTTATTAAAGCTTTCGGTGTTCCAAACCTTGCAAAAAGACGTTTTAAAAAATTGACTACAACTCGTGCATCGTTAGTTGGGAGAGCTTGTGCTTCCGCCCATTTAGATACATAATCAATGGCTACGAGAATATAGAGATTATTATGAGATTTTGGAAATTGACCCATAAAGTCAATACCCCAAATGTCAAATACTTCACATACTTGGATGACATTTTGTGGCATTCCATCACGTTGACTTATTTTTCCGGCCCTTTGACAAGCATCACAGGATTTGCAAAGAAGGTGTGCGTCTTTGTAAATTGTAGGCCAATAGAATCCAGCATCATAAACTTTTCTTGCTGTTAGTTGAGGCCCATAATGCCCTCATGTTGGTCCTGTGTGACAATGGTTTAATATTTTACTAGCTTCATCTCCAAATACACATCGGCGTATTATTCCATCGGGACAACTTTTAAACAGATGTGGATCTTCCCAAAAATAGTGTTTTATATCACTGAAGAATTTCTTTCGTCTTTGGTACGATAATCCTTTTTCAAGGAATCCACAAACTAAGTAGTTTCCATAGTCTGCAAACCATGGAATTTCTTTATAATCTATCTTCAATAGATATTCATCAGGAAAGTTGTCTTGTATGGCCGATTCATTTAGAACTTCTAATTCGGGATTTTCAAGACGAGAAAGATGATCAGCGGCGAGATTTTCTGCTCCTCTTTTATCTCGGATTTCAATATCAAACTCTTGTAAGAGTAAGATCCAATGGATTAATCTTGGTTTAGCATCATGTTTCGAAAATAGGTATCTAAGAGCAGAATGGTCGGTATAGACCACCGTTTTTGCTAGAACGAGATATGAACGAAATTTGTCAAAAGAAAGTCAATAGCAAGGAGTTCTTTTTCAGTAGTTGTATAATTCGTTTGTGCTCCTTGTAACGTCTTACTAGCATAATATATAGGTTGAAATCGTTTTTCAATCCTTTGTCCTAAAACGGCTCCCATTCTAAAATCACTTGCATCGCACATTAGTTCAAATGGTAGATTCCAATTTGGTGTTATCATGATCGGCGCATTAGTAAGTTTTTCTTTAAGAATATTAAAAGATTTGATACACTCATCTGAAAAGATGAATGGAGCATCCTTTTCTAGCAGTTTATTCATAGGAGTGGCAATTTTAGAAAAATCTTTTATGAAACGTCGGTAAAAACCGGCATGCCCTAGAAAACTCCTAACTCCTCTAACATTGGTGGGATGTGGAAGTTTAGCAATTACATCTACTTTAGCTCTATCCACTTCAATTCCTTCTTTTGAAATTTTATGACCAAGAACGATGCCTTCTTTAACCATGAAATGGCATTTCTCCCAATTAAGTACTAGATTTGATTGTTCGCATCTAATAAGCATTCGTTCCAGATTAACTAGACATGATTCAAATGTATCACCGAAAACTGAAAAGTCATCCATGAATACTTCCATGCATTCTTCTATCATGTCATGAAAAATCGCCATCATGCACCTTTGAAAGGTTGCAGGGGCGTTGCAAAGTCCAAATGGCATGCGTTTGTAAGCAAAAGTACCATAAGGGCACGTAAATGTGGTTTTCTCTTGATCTTCGGGTGCTATGGAATTTGAAAATATCCGGAAAATCCATCTAGAAAACAATAGTAACTATTTCCGGCTAATCTTTCCAACATTTGATCTATGAAAGGTAAGGGAAAGTGATATTTTCTGGTGGCGTCATTTAATTTTCTATAATCAATACATACACGCCATCCTGTTACAGTCCTAGTAGGAATAAGCTCATTTTTCTCATTTGTAATGACAGTCATGCCACCCTTCTTAGGTACGCATTGAACTGGGCTTACCCATGGACTATCAGAGATTGGATATATCAAACCTGCATCTAGCAATTTAATAATCTCTTTCTTAACTACATCTTGCATATTTGGATTTAGTCTTCGTTGGCGTTGCACATACATTTTATGACCTTCTTCCATAAGGATTTTATGTGTGCAATACGAAGGACTTATTCCTTTAATATCATGAATCTTCCATGCAATGGCTGGTTTATGAGCTTTCAACACAGAAATGAGTTGTGATTTCTCATTTTCAGTAAGAGAAGACGATATTATTACAGGTAATTCAGATTCACCATGTAAATAAGCGTATTCCAAATGGTTTGGAAGTGGCTTTAACTCTAATTTCGGTGGTTCTTCTATTGACGATTTATATCGATATCTGTCTTCTTCTTTTAGCATTTGAATTTCTTCTGTTGTTGGTTCATATCCATTAGCTATAAGTGTAGCTAACATTTCAGCTTCATTAATTGGTTCATTACCTTCTCCTAAAGAACATTCTCCTGTTCCTTGTAATTCTGGAAATTCTTCTAATAATTCTGCATGTGCATCTATAGTTTGAATATAATAACATGTATCATCTGCAGATTGTGGTTGTTGCATTGCTCTATCAACTGAAAAGGTAACACTCTGCTAATGCTTCTATTGAACTAAGACTACCCAGAAAACATGGAATTGTGAAACTTCCTGGATCAGATAGTTTTTCTGGTATCTTATTCAACAGCACTGCTGAACAATTAGCATTCATAGTAACAGCCGAAAGTTCTTCCATTTTCTTTCTATTTGAGATTAGATCTTTCAAGAATTTAGCATATCTAGGCATTCCTGAAATCACATCAATGAAAGGAAGATTTACATTTATCTGTTTAAACATATCCAAGAATTTGGATTGCTCGACTTCAAGTTTCTCTTTCTTCATTTTACTCGGGTAAGGAAGTGGTGGTTGGTATGGTTTAACATAAGGTTTATCCTTAACTATGTTATCTTCATTAACCTTTTCAACTACCGATTCTTTTTCCTTATCTTGATCAGGTTGTGGTTCTTGTGGAGTAGGAATAGCTTCATCAGAAGTTACAGGTATTTCAGGTGGTTTAAGTGTTGTACCACTTCTTGTGGTAATGGCTTTAGCTGTTTCATTCCGGGGGTTAGCATTTGTATCACTAGGTAGACTTCCCGGTTTTCTTTCACCTATTAACCTTGCTAGGTTACTTACTTCTTGTTCCAGATTTTGAATAGAAGCTTGTTGATTTCTAAATGCTTGAGCATTTTGTTCATTGGTTTGTTTTTGAGATGTGAAAAACTGCGTTTGAGTTTCAACTAGCTTCGTCATCATATCTTCTAAATTCGGCTTTTTATCATCGGTTTGTTGTGGTGGTTTGTTTTGAAAATTAGGTCTTTACTGATTGTAAGTATTATTGGATACTTGTTGATTGCTAGGACCTTGTTGGTTGTTATATGGAATATTTCGGTTATAATTCTGGTTTTGATTGTAAATCGGTCTCGGCGGTTGATAATTATTCTGATAATTATTTCCAGGCCTTTGGTTTATATATGAAATATTCTCTCTTTGTTCCATTGTTAATTCAATACTGAGACAATCTTTTGTCAAATGTGGTCCTCCACACTGCTCACAACTAATTCGTATTGAGTGAATATGTTTAGTCATCTTTTCCATTCGTCTCTCGACAGCATCTATCTTTGCAGAAATGGAATCTAAGTCATGGCTAGAATCAGCTCTAGCTGCTTTAGATGATCTAACGATATCTTTTTCTTGGTGCCACTCATGTGAGTGGGAAGCAGTGTTATCAATAATTTTGTAAGCATCAGTTTCGGTTTTCTTCATAATAGAACCACCAGCTGCTATATCTATGTCTTTCCTTGTAGTGATATCGCATCCTTGGTAGAATATTTGTACTATTTGACAGGTGTCTAAACCATGTTGCGGACATCCTCTTAACAACTTTCCATATCTAGTCCATGCCTCATATAGAGTTTCATTCGGCTTCTGTGTAAACGTAACAATTTCTGCTTGAAGTCTTACGGCTTTAGATGCAGGAAAGAATTGTTTAAGAAATTTTTCAACTAAAACATCCCATGTATCAATCGCCCCTTCAGGTAACGATTCCAACCAATCTTTGGCTTCTCCCTTTAAAGTCCAGGGAAATAACATGAGATATATCTGTTCATCCTCCACTTCTCGGATTTTAAATAGTGTGCAGATCCTATTAAAGGTACGTAAATGTTCATTTGGATCTTCCTTCGGCGCACCACTAAATTGTCATTGATTAGTCACCATGTGTAGAATTTGTCCTTTGATTTCATAATCTGGCGCATTAATGTCTGGATGAGTAATTGCGTGACCTTGGCCAGTGCGTTTAGCTCTCATTCGGTCTTCCATACTTAAAGGTTCCAGATTCTCCATAATTGAATTTGTTGAATCGGAATCACTAGAGGATTCTGATTTAATGGTTCGTTCCTCAACAATCTCTGTTTGAATGATTGGTGGTTCCGGAGGAAAGTTTAGTGGTTCAGGATCTACGAACCGTCCCTGAATATTCTCCGGATTCTCAATTGTGAGGTCGGGTTCAAAAAATGGATTATCGGAAATTTGAACTGAAGTACTTGGTCGACTGGATGACGATTCTAAAGAAAAATCAACGGCAGTAATATTTGCTAAATGTCTTGATCTAGTTACAGGTGGTGAACGTACAAAAGGTGGTGAACGTCTTGCTCGGTGCATTCACTGAATATCCTATTAGTTTTTAAAAGGAAAGAAAACTTATAATAAGTTATCCAATCAATAGACTTTTCTGATTTTGCCCACGTTTCGAATAGCCAAAAGATGCAGCAGAGGGGCAGGATTCGTTTGGTCTCAATATAATTGAGGACTGTTTAGCTCCAATAACCCGGTCCACTTACAAATCCAACTATTACTACGAACCAGAAAATTTTGATGTCTATTAATTTAACCACTTAAAATAAATTTTCGTAATTTTAAGATATTTAGATAAGAATAAAAATCTATGTCCTAAAAACTAGAATAGCGAGAAATAAGAAAGAAAAAGAGTTCGTCGAAAAAGGTCGAAAAAAAGAAAAATGGTTGAAAAATAAAAGGTGACGGAAAAATAAAAGAAACTTTTAAAACTTAAAACACTTGACTAACCTAACCTTATTACTACAACTAACTTAAAATTATAATCGCAAATTGAGATTACTAATTGGAATGATAATTGATACATAGGTAAAAGTCGTCTAAAAATATTAAAGCTTACAGGAAAAACTAAATCCCAAATGGAAATAACTTAAAAAGAAACTAAAACTTAATAAGGCGTCGCAAAATTCTAAAGTACCTAAATCTTAGTCTAAAGAAAAAGCACTTAAGGAATTCTACGGCAAAGCCTAAAAATCTAGAAGTAAAAATAACTATGGCAAAAACTAAGTTTAAAACTAAATATGAGCTAAAAATACAAATATTACGTTAAAACGATTGAAAAGGGACAAAATATAAAAATATACAAAAAGTTGTAAAAAGTACAATTTTTTATAAAAATATTATTTTTATATTATTTATTTTATAAAACTATTAATTTTACAATTTAATTAAACTAATTAAACAAAATATTAATAAAAACTAAAATACATATTTAATTAAAACCTAATTAGGGTTTTATATTAATAATTATAATAATAATTCGTAATTAATGCCTGATTAGGGTTCTGTCGGCATGTCAGGTTATCTCCGCGAGTCGCGGTATTTCAAACAGCAAACCCCGCGAGTCGCGGGGTTCAAATTTCTACTCTGGTACAGTTTTAAATCGACGCGTTTTTATTTAGTTTTTTTTTTTCTTTTCTGTTTTTAATTTTTCTGTTTATATAAAAAAAATATGTGTATAATAAAAACTTATATTTAAAACTTAAATAAAAATAGAATTACTTTATAATTTTATAAATAAAAATCTTAAAGCTAGATTTATATATATTAAAAAAAAAAAATTTTATGTTTTAAATAAAAACAAAATACTTAAATAAAACTTATATAAAAATAAAGAAACTTTATAAAACTTAAATATTTAACAAAATCTTAAAAATACTTATATTTTTGTTTTTCTTTTTATATTTTCGAATATTTAAAACGTATTTTTATAAAAACAAATTTTAATAAAAGTAAACTAAAAATTTTTTTTTTATATATTATATTAGCGTTGCGCTTCCGGCTTTTAAGAGAGTCCCCGGCAGCGGCGCCAAAAATACTTGATGTTAAAGCTAAGGGGTATAAAATACTATTAAATTTTGCAGGAAATACTATTAAATATGATACAATTTTACACAAGATATTTATTTATTTAGAGAATGGATATACTTAAACCTTGCTACAACACTTATAGGCAGTGTACCTAATCGTACAGTAGTGTAGTTTTTAGTAAGTCCGGTTCGTTCCACAGGGAATCTTTTTAAACAAAGCTTAACGCTATATTAGTTTACTTTTATAAAAATACAAATATATATATATAAGTAATATTATTATTATAAAGGGGGGTTTTTATCGTTTAATGACCGGTTTGTCGATTTTAAAACTTTAGTCGCAGTTAAAACCAAATGTAAAATAATAAATAAATACAAGACTTAAATTAAAGCGTAAAGTAAATAACGATAATGAAATTTCGAATAATAAAAATGCGATAAAATAAACTTGCGATAATTAAAAAGTACAATAATTAAAAGTGCAATTAAATACAATAACAATAAAAATGCGAGAATTAGAAGTGCAATTAAATATAAAATAAAGGAAATTAAGTATGAAATAAAAGAATTATGCTTATTTAAACTTCCGTAATCATGATGTTTGACGTGTTGATTTTTAGTTTATTCCCATGAGTTAATTGTCCTTTGTCCTGGATTATTTAATATGTCCGTCTGGTTTTTGTCCATAACAGTCCATCAGTCATAAATATAAAGTGCGAGTGTACTCGTCAAATTATCCTTATACCCGAAGTTAAATATTCCAACTAATTGGGGATTCGAATTGTAACAAGGTTTTAATACTTTGTTTAATGAATACACCAGGTTATCGACTGCGTGTAAACCAAGGTTTTACTACTTTGTTAACAATTACACCAATTACCCTTGAATGTAATTTCACCCCTGTTTTAATTATTCTAGTGGCTATTAATCCATTCCCGTGTCCGGTTAAATGAACGATTATTCGTACATATAAATACCCCGCCCATCGTGTCCGATCGAGTGTATATGGTAATTTATAGGGACGCCCAATTGTAAATCTTTATATTAACATTAACAAACTATCATTTAGTTAAACAAATATAAAGCCCATTAATAGCCCATAGTCTAATTTCCACAAGTGTCGTTCTTTTATCCAAACCCCAATTATGGTACAAAGCCCAATTACCCAATTTTAGTAATTAGCCCAACATCATGATTACTTCGGATTAAATTGCAACTAAAAGCTTGTCTTTCTTATTTAATCCGAAGTAATCATGATGTTGGGCTAATTACTAAAATTGGGTAATTGGGCTTTGTACCATAATTGGGGTTTGGATAAAAGAACGACACTTGTGGAAATTAGACTATGGGCTATTAATGGCCTTTATATTTGTTTAACTAAATGATAGTTTGTTAATGTTAATATAAAGATTTACAATTGGGCGTCCCTATAAATTACCATATACACTCGATCGGACACGATGGGCGGAGTATTTATATGTACGAATAATCGTTCATTTAACCGGACACGGGAATGGATTAATAGCCACTAGAATAATTAAAACAGGGGTGAAATTACATTCAAGGGTAATTGGTGTAATTGTTAACAAAGTAGTAAAACCTTGGTTTACACGCAGTCGATAACCTGGTGTATTCATTAAACAAAGTATTAAAACCTTGTTACAATTCGAATCCCCAATTAGTTGGAATATTTAACTTCGGGTATAAGGATAATTTGACGAGGACACTCGCACTTTATATTTATGACTGATGGACTGTTATGGACAAAAACCAGACGGACATATTAAATAATCCAGGACAAAGGACAATTAACCCATGGGAATAAACTAAAAATCAACACGTCAAACATCATGATTACGGAAGTTTAAATAAGCATAATTCTTTTATTTCATATTTAATTTCCTTTATTTTATATTTAATTGCACTTCTAATTCTCGCATTTTTATTGTTATTGTATTTAATTGCACTTTTAATTATTGTACTTTTTAATTATCGCAAGTTTATTTTATCGCATTTTTATTATTCGAAATTTCATTATCGTTATTTACTTTAGGCTTTAATTTAAGTCTTGTATTTATTTATTATTTTACATTTGGTTTTAACTGCGACTAAAGTTTTAAAATCGACAAACCGGTCATTAAACGGTAAAAACCCCCCTTTATAATAATAATATTACTTATATATATATTTGTATTTTTATAAAAGTAAACTAATATAGCGTTAAGCTTTGTTTAAAAAGATTCCCTGTGGAACGAACCGGACTTACTAAAAACTACACTACTGTACGATTAGGTACACTGCCTATAAGTGTTGTAGCAAGGTTTAAGTATATCCATTCTCTAAATAAATAAATATCTTGTGTAAAATTGTATCGTATTTAATAGTATTTCCTGCAAAATTTAATAGTATTTTATACCCCTTAGCTTTAACATCAAGTATTTTTGCCGCCGCTGCCGGGGACTCTCTTAAAAGCCGGAAGCGCAACGCTAATATAATATAAAAAAAAAAGATTTTTAGTTTACTTTTATTAAAATTCGTTTTTATAAAAATACGTTTTAAATATTCAAAAATATAAAAAGAAAAACAAAAATATAAGTATTTTTAAGATTTTGTTAAATATTTAAGTTTTATAAAGTTTCTTTATTTTTATATAAGTTTTATTTAAGTATTTTGTTTTTATTTAAAACATAAAAAAAAATTTAATATATATAAATCTAGCTTTAAGATTTTTATTTATAAAATTATAAAGTAATTCTATTTTTATTTAAGTTTTAAATATAAGTTTTTATTATACACATATTTTTTTTATATAAACAGAAAAATTAAAAACAAAAAAGAAAAAAAAATAAAAAAAATAAAAACGCGTCGATTTAAAACTGTACCAGAGTTGAAATTTGAATCCCGCGACTCGCGGGGTTTGCTGTTTGAAATACCGCGACTCGCAGAGATAACCTGACACGCCGACAGAACCCTAATCAGGCATTAATTACGAATTATTATTATAATTATTAATATTAATATAAAACCCTAATTAGGTTTTAATTAAATATGTATTTTAGTTTTTATTAATATTTTGTTTAATTAGTTTAATTAAATTGTAAAATTAATAGTTTTATAAAATAAATAATATAAAAATAATATTTTTATAAAAAATTGTACTTTTTACAACTTTTTGTATATTTTTATATTTTGTCCCTTTTCAATCGTTTTAACGTAATATTTGTATTATTAGCTCATATTTAGTTTTAAACTTAGTTTTTGCCATAGTTATTTTTACTTCTAGATTTTTAGGCTTTGCCGTAGAATTCCTTAAGTGCTTTTTCTTTAGACTAAGATTTAGGTACTTTAGAATTTTGCGACGCCTTTTTAAGTTTTAGTTTCTTTTTAAGTTATTTCCATTTGGGATTTAGTTTTTCCTGTAAGCTTTAATATTTTTAGACGACTTTTACCTATGTATCAATTATCATTCCAATTAGTAATCTCAATTTGCGATTATAATTTTAAGTTAGTTGTAGTAATAAGGTTAGGTTAGTCAAGTGTTTTAAGTTTTAAAAGTTTCTTTTATTTTTTCGTCACCTTTTATTTTTCAACCATTTTTCTTTTTTTCGACCTTTTTCGACGAACTCTTTTTCTTTCTTATTTCTCGCTATTCTAGTTTTTAGGACATAGATTTTTATTCTTATCTAAATTTCTTAAAATTACGAAAATTTATTTTAAGTGGTTAAATTAATAGACATCAAAATTTTCTGGTTCGTAGTAATAGTTGGATTTGTACGTGGACCGGGTTATTGGAGCCAAACAGTCCTCAATTATATTGAGACCAAACGAATCCTGCCCCTCTGCTGCATCTTTTGGCTATTCGAAACGTGGGCAAAATCAGAAAAGTCTATTGATTGGATAACTTATTATAAGTTTTCTTTCCTTTTAAAAACTAATAGGATATTCAGTGAATGCACCGAGCAAGACGTTCACCACCTTTTGTACGTTCACCACCTGTAACTAGATCAAGACATTTAGCAAATATTACTGCCGTTGATTTTTCTTTAGAATCGTCATCCAGTCGACCAAGTACTTCAGTTCAAATTTCCGATAATCCATTTTTTGAACCCGACCTCACAATTGAGAATCCGGAGAATATTCAGGGACTGTTCGTAGATCCTAAACCACTAAACTTTCCTCCGGAACCACCAATCATTCAAACAGAGATTGTTGAGGAACGAACCATTAAATCAGAATCCTCTAGTGATTCTGATTCAACAAATTCAATTATGGAGAATCTGGAACCTTTAAGTATGGAAGACCGAATGAGAGCTAAACGCACTGGCCAAGGTCACGCAATTACTCATCCAGACATTAATGCGCCAGATTATGAAATCAAAGGACAAATTCTACACATGGTGACTAATCAATGCCAATTTAGTGGTGTGCCGAAGGAAGATCCAGATGAACATTTACGTACCTTTAATAGGATCTGCACACTATTTAAAATCCGAGAAGTGGAGGATGAACAGATATATCTCATGTTATTTCCCTGGACTTTAAAGGGAGAAGCCAAAGATTGGTTGGAATCGTTACCTGAAGGGGCGATTGATACATGGGATGTTTTAGTTGAAAAATTTCTTAAACAATTCTTTCCTGCATCTAAAGCCGTAAGACTTCAACCAGAAATTGTTACGTTTACACAGAAGCCGAATGAAACTCTATATGAGGCATGGACTAGATATGGAAAGTTGTTAAGAGGATGTCCGCAACATGGTTTAGACACCTGTCAAATAGTACAAATATTCTACCAAGGATGCGACATCACTACAAGGAAAGACATAGATATAGCAGCTGGTGGTTCTATTATGAAGAAAACCGAAACTGATGCTTACAAAATTATTGATAACACTGCTTCCCACTCACATGAGTGGCACCAAGAAAAAGATATCGTTAGATCATCTAAAGCAGCTAGAGCCGATTCTAGCCATGACTTAGATTCCATTTCTGCAAAGATAGATGCTGTAACATCCCGCGTTTTTCCGTTAAATTATTTTAACACCGTCTTTTTTTTGAAAAAAAATAACATCCCTCGTCACCTATACTCGTGCACTTCGTTAACTAGTGTTCATGATAATCCCGTTACTCGATTATAACATCTCTCGTTAACTTGCGTTTTAAAAATATTCGTTTGGTTATTTCCCGCACCCGACAACAAACTTGAGGGGCTAATCTCGCCACTCGGGTAAACTTGGCTAACTAGTGACTCCTCACCACCACACACTTCATTTCACCATCTTCTTCCTCTTTTTCTTTCTTCCTTTTCTCTCAAGAACACAAACACAAAATTCATCATCTAATTTTGATCTTGGAAGCTCACAACAAATCCGACTACATATTCTTAATCCTCTCGTCATCCTCTACGATTTGATACTAACTACACCGATTTTGGGTAACATCTCTAAAACTCTAGATTTCTCAAATTCGTGTTTTTGACTTGATATGTTGTTAGTTAGTGTCTATGGCTCGTGTATAACATGAATATATGATTTGTATGCTCGATCTTGATGTTTTGGTGTAACTAGCTTGAAAATGAAAAGTGTATGCTTAATCTTTGATTTTGGATGATGAAATGTGTTTAGATGTTAATGTTTGTGTGTTCAAAGTGTTAGTTACTTCAATAGCTTCGTTTTGGTGTGTTTATTGACATGAAAACCTTACATTAACATGATTAGTGATTTTGAGGTTTTGGTTAGGGTTTGACAACTCTTAAAACGAACTTTTGATGCGTTGAATGCTTGTTAATGTTATTGGTAAGTGTTTAGTTGGATTGTATGCTCGATTACCTTCAAAACGGCATATCATATGTGTGAATTGGTTTCCCGAAACTCAAAATGCAATTGATGAACTTGAAACTTTGAAAATGGACTTTTATTGTTCGCTTGATGAGTTTTCGGCTATTGTAAATGATGTTATTGTTGGACCATAAGTGCTTAGTTGTATTCCTCGTCAAAATACCTTTCCAACGATATATGATAGGCATTATAAGTGTTTGCGGGTCAATTGTTGTGTTAGAATTGATTTTGGCTCGTGCATACTTGTGGAAAAACAGAAACAGACCTGCACAGATGGTGGCGCGGCGCGCCCCATCCCCGCGCGGCGCGCAGGTGTACCTGGTCAGATTCTGACCTCCTCGTCCCATTTCACGTGAAATGTTTGACTAGCTACCGACCTCCGATTCACATGAAACTTGTTCTAATATACTTGTATATGAATAATTAGCATAGAAAAATAGTCCGGGACCCGACCCGAACATGTTGACTTTTTCGTTGACTTTGACCCGACCAAGTTTGACTTTTTGTCAAACTTAACCAATTAATTATGCAATCTTTCTAACATGATTCTATACTTGTATCTTGCATGAAACTTGACAATTTTCTTCACATGCTATACTTAATCGAGTCGTAACGAGCCATAGGACTAATTGAACACATTTCACCCGACCTTGTGTCGTAACCGGTTAATTGATATAACTTACTTGTTTAGGTCAAGGCTAAGCAACTTTCATGCACACGTTTACTTGTTGAAGTACCTTTATACTCGTGCACTCAAGGTGAGATCATAGTCCCACCTTTTCAACAACTTTTATACTTTTAAATCGTGGGCTGAGAAAACATATACTTTGTTACATCTTGTACTACTTACTTTTATGTTTTGAACACAAGTGTGAAAACAAACATTCCACGTGCGAGTTAGAACAAAAATGCCTCAATTCGATTATCATTAGTTACACTTGCAGGGTGTAAGCGAGAACTTATATTGTGTGGCCATACGGGTTTAACAAACCCTCATTCGGACGGTTCGCTACCGTTATGCGGATGAAATATATTTTTGTGTTTTAGTGTGGGTTCTAGCACTGTGTGATGGGGTAACGTTGGTTAAGTTTTGATAATTGAGTGCTCGCGTATAACAACACTTTTGGAATGCAAATGATTTGGATAATCTACGTTATGGAAATACAAAATCTTGTGGTTCAAAAACAACGTTTAATACTTACTAAACCTATGATTTCACCAACGTTTTCGTTGACAGATTCTTCTATGTTTTCTCAGGTTTTGAATGCTTAGTGATACATGCTTCCGCACTCTTTTGATACTTGCTTGGATGTCGAGTATACATGCATTTTGGAGCATCTTTTGAACTTATTTAAACTGTGTCGCATAGTTTTCATTTGTACTTATAACGTTGTAACTTAACTTGTGGTCAATTATCTTTGTAAACTTTGAAACAATCTTTACACTTGAATGGATGCGACATATTTTGGGTCAACGTCTGTTTTAAAGACTTATGACCAGGTAATGGGACCTACGTAGTCGACGCCGTCACTTGACGATTTGTCGGGGTCGCTACAAGTGGTATCAGAGCCTTGGTTGTAGGGATTTAGAGTTCATTTGTGTCCACCCCGAGTCATAGGGTACATAGGTGAATCTAGACTACAACCGGCATATAGACTGAAGTAGGAATTACTTGACTATTTGTGCATCTATACTCGAACTCTTCTATCATATCTAACTCGTATTCGATCTTGATCTTACGTTGATAAATTTTGTTGACGCGCCACCTTGACTTTATGAGGTAATGTTAAATGCACATGAGAATCAGGGTAATATAATTTCCGGGATTATATTACGGTGATTCATATGGACATTCCGACATTATGACATAAAGAATTTAAGGCGAGTCAAGGAAAATTTTCTCTACATCATCATTCCCTATCATGATTAGTATTATTGAGAATACTAATCAACGATATTCTTGTGTCTTGAAGGAACAATGCCTCCCCGTCGCGGACCACGTAATGAAACTTCCGAACAAGCTTTTCAACGCATGATAGCCACCGCCATAGGTGCGGCTATGGCTAGTATCTCCTCCGACATCAATAACAACCACAACCACAACAACCATGGAGCCGGTAATTCAAACGAGGGTTGCTCCTACAAAACTTTCATGGGGTGCAAACCTCACACCTTCGATGGGACCGGAGGACCGGTTGTGCTCACCCGATGGTTTGAGCAAACAGAAGCCGTTTTTAGCATAAGCGGTTGTCGGGACCAAGACAAAGTCAAATATTCCACCCACACTTTTGCCGGTATCGCCCTCACATGGTGGAATACGTATGTGCTGTCGGTGGGTATCGATGAAGCCCACACACTCTCATGGGCCGACTTAAAGAAAAAGATGATCACCGAATACTTCCCGCGCGAAGAGACCCGTAAGCTCGAACACGAACTAAGAACTTTAAAAGCGGTCGGGAATGACCTAAAGGCATATAATCAACGATTTTCTGAGCTATCCTTGATGTGCCCAAACCTCGTGACCCCCGAACCTCTAAGGGTTGAACTTTACATGGATGGTCTTCCCAAGAGCATCAAACAAGGAGTAATGTCATCCAAACCCAGTAATCACCAAGAGGCCCTGAATATGGCCCGTCAATTGATCGAAACGGTAGACGAGATTGAAGTGCCGGCACCTAAAGCCGAGGATGAGTCGGGTGACAACAAAAGAAAATGGGAAGCCCCCCAATCGAGTAACTACAACAACAACTTTTCCAAGGAACCTCTCACCCCCGTCGGCAAGAAAAGTTATGCCGGGACACGACCTTTTTGCAACAAATGCCACAAGCATCATTTTGGTGAATGTAGCAAGCTAATTTGCCATCGGTGCCAAGGTAGTGGTCATATTGCCAAGTATTGTGGAAGTACCGCCCCCGTCACTCAAAAGGGGCCCGACGCACCAAAGCCGAGTATTTGCTACAAATGTGGCCAATCGGGTCATTTTAGGAATGAATGCCCAAAGAATAAAGCAAAAACCAACGCGCGCCGTTGAACTTACAACATCGACACCTAGGATGCCCGAGACGATGATGGACTAGTCACGGGTACGTTTCTTCACAACAAACCGTATATTTCATACTTATTCGATTCGAGTACCGTTAGACGTTTTATAACCAAGGATTTGACTCGTGCTCTTTATATTCCACCTCTTTCCCCCAGATACTACTTAGACGATTTAAGTGACCGACGGAAAATATTGTGTGCCTATAAATTTTATCGGAGGATATGCGTTAAGAAATTGGACTCGACACCTATAGAACTAAGGAACTCAAAACTTATTCATTAAGGAGAAATTGTTGCCCTACATTTATGTATAGATTATTGTGAACTAAGTAACTTTCGGTTGGAAACCAATACTCTCTTCCTCGTATCCATTACCTCATGATTATTTGCGTGGATCCCGTGTATTCCAAATCGACCTCCGTTCTGGTTATCATCAATTGGGGGTTAAGGGAGACGATGTCTCCTAAGCCATTTTCCGAGCTCGCAACGTTAGTTGTAAATCCCTCTTAGTACCGTTTGATTTATTTAGGACTCCGTCCGTATTCATGAACCTCCTAAACCACGTATGCAACTTATCTAGACAAATCTGTTATCATATTTATAGATGACATCTTAACTTATTCAAGTAAAGAAGGCAAACGAACAACATCATCATCTTACGCTCGAACTTTGAGAAAAGAGCAACTCTATACCAAATTCTCCGAGTGAGAATTTCTGTTAAACGAAGTCAAATTTTCTAGACCATGATGTTAATGGTCAAGGCATTACAATCAATCTCGAAATCAAGCCACACGTAATCATGAAACTCTCTCAACTCAGACTTGTATTCGTAAAATCTTAGATCTCGCCTGTTATCACCGAAGATTCATTTCTGACTTTTCTCGTGTTACCCGACTTTTAAACTCGTTAACTCACTAAGGGAAAACTTTAAACCTCTCCGTGTTCGAACCTTGAGCGTGAATCTTCACACCAACATTTCTAGTTAAAATCGTATAGCAACAGATGGAACTCAAACATGGAAATATTTCTACATGAACGCCGAAAGGCATACTCTCTCGACTCAAAATTAACGTAACTAAAATTCGTTATTTTGCACGAAGAATTCGAATATTAAACTGTAGATCCGATCAACTTCCTCGTCATCACGTACCACACACATACCTCTGTTATTTCACCGTTACTGTCTGATATTACTGGGATTTAAGATAACACACAATCCAACGATACTTCACTCTTCTTTGACTTAACGTCCTTGTGTTTCTGATAATCGGCCAACTATTATTCAACCCCGAACTATACAACTACGTGTACTATCTCGTTTCTCTTTCAGACTTCAACTTTTGACAACTAGAGGCACGTTATGGCAACCTCGAGATGCAAGCTCATCCTATTCTAAGTCCTCATTTCACTCCTATCTTTGTCGCTCGCATTTCCGTTTAAAGAAACTCCTTGTAACATTTCTCCATGGATAGAGAAATTCCTCATATTATATTAGTATTCGCCACGAGGGTGAATAGTCCTAACGAACATTTTTCGAACCCTAACTGACTTGTTCAAACATATCTTAAGAGATTCTATTCCAACACGGAGTATCTTTGTCAATTATCCCGTATCGAAATACTCGTTTCGCCTCTAGTTTTACAAGAAACCTTGGAGACCCGCTTAGACATGAGTACCGCGTACCACCCACAAACAGACGAACCGAACAAACGAACGATTTACGTCTTCAAAAGACATGTTTCAAACTTGCATGGTCGCTTTTAGTAGATCCCTCTTACAACAGTAGTTACCACTCGCGTGTTCACACGCACTTTTCGAAACCCTATATGACCGCTAATGTCATACCCCTATTCGTTGGACCAAAGCATGTGGCAAACAAAACACCGAATCTTAACTCATCCAAGAAACAACAATTGAGATAATCCAAGTCCGAGAAGGGCTCGAGACGACCCGTAGTCGCCCAAAAGAGTCATACCAAACTTAGATGAAAACCTCACAAATCCCAGTGTGTAACCGCGTAATATTGAGAAACCGCACCTTGGAAAGGTGTAATCCATTTTGGGAAATCGAGAAAGGCTATATCCGCAATATCGAACCTTTTGAAACCTTGGGGCGTATTGGAACCGCTTCCTATCATTTAGAACTTCCGACTCAATTAAGTTCCGTTTACCCTACATTTCGTGTAACAAACTTAGAAACGTGTCCTGTGGAACAGGAACGTGCAATCCTGCTAGGTACATCAACTATCGATGACAAACTACTCTTCATAGGAAAACCAGTTGAAACCGGGGATCGTAAAAACCAAGCCCTAATACAACGTAACACCCCGACTATCCGGATTCGTGGAATGTCCAAGAAAGTACCTTCAATCATTCGTAGAGTTACTACACTAGGTCTCGAGTAAGATACATCGACTATTACTTCCAACTAAATTTCGGGACGAAATTTCTTTTAAGGTGTGGATAATGTAACATCCCGCGTTTTTCCGTTAAATTATTTTAACACCGTCTTTTTTTTGAAAAAAAAATAACATCCCTCGTCACCTATACTCGTGCACTTCGTTAACTAGTGTTCATGATAATCCCGTTACTCGATTATAACATCTCTCGTTAACTTGCGTTTTAAAAATATTCGTTTGGTTATTTCCCGCACCCGACAACAAACTTGAGGGACTAATCTCGCCACTCGGGTAAACTTGGCTAACTAGTGACTCCTCACCACTACACACTTCATTTCACCATCTTCTTCCTCTTTTTCTTTCTTCCTTTTCTCTCAAGAACACAAACACAAAATTCATCATCTAATTTTGATCTTGGAAGCTCACAACAAATCCGACTACATATTCTTAATCCTCTCGTCATCCTCTACGATTTGATACTAACTACACCGATTTTGGGAAACATCTCTAAAACTCTAGATTTCTCAAATTCATGTTTTTGACTTGATATGTTGTTAGTTAGTGTCTATGGCTCGTGTATAACATGAATATATGATTTGTATGCTCGATCTTGATGTTTTGGTGTAACTAGCTTGAAAATGAAAAGTGTATGCTTAATCTTTGATTTTGGATGATGAAATGTGTTTAGATGTTAATGTTTGTGTATTCAAAGTGTTAGTTACTTCAATAGCTTCGTTTTGGTGTGTTGATTGACATGAAAACCTTACATTAACATGATTAGTGATTTTGAGGTTTTGGTTAGGGTTTGACAACTCTTAAAACGAACTTTTGATGCGTTGAATGCTTGTTAATGTTATTGGTAAGTGTTTAGTTGGATTGTATGCTCGATTACCTTCAAAACGGCATATCATATGTGTGAATTGGTTTCCCGAAACTCAAAATGCAATTGATGAACTTGAAACTTTGAAAATGGACTTTTATTGTTCGCTTGATGAGTTTTCGGCTATTGTAAATGATGTTATTGTTGGACCATAAGTGCTTAGTTGTATTCCTCGTCAAAATACCTTTCCAACGATATATGATAGGCATTATAAGTGTTTGCGGGTCAATTGTTGTGTTAGAATTGATTTTGGCTCGTGCATACTTGTGGAAAAACAGAAACAGACCTGCACAGATGGTGGCGCGGCGCGCCCCATCCCCGCGCGGCGCGCAGGTGTACCTGGTCAGATTCTGACCTCCTCGTCCCATTTCACGTGAAATGTTTGACTAGCTACCGACCTCCGATTCACATGAAACTTGTTCTAATATACTTGTATATGAATAATTAGCATAGAAAAATAGTCCGGGACCCGACCCGAACATGTTGACTTTTTCGTTGACTTTGACCCGACCAAGTTTGACTTTTTGTCAAACTTAACCAATTAATTATGCAATCTTTCTAACATGATTCTATACTTGTATCTTGCATGAAACTTGACAATTTTCTTCACATGCTATACTTAATCGAGTCGTAACGAGCCATAGGACTAATTGAACACATTTCACCCGACCTTGTGTCGTAACCGGTTAATTGATATAACTTACTTGTTTAGGTCAAGGCTAAGCAACTTTCATGCACACGTTTACTTGTTGAAGTACCTTTATACTCGTGCACTCAAGGTGAGATCATAGTCCCACCTTTTCAACAACTTTTATACTTTTAAATCGTGGGCTGAGAAAACATATACTTTGTTACATCTTGTACTACTTACTTTTATGTTTTGAACACAAGTGTGAAAACAAACATTCCACGTGCGAGTTAGAACAAAAATGCCTCAATTCAATTATCATTAGTTACACTTGCAGGGTGTAAGCGAGAACTTATATTGTGTGGCCATACGGGTTTAACAAACCTTCATTCGGACGGTTCGCTACCGTTATGCGGATGAAATATATTTTTGTGTTTTAGTGTGGGTTCTAGCACTGTGTGATGGGGTAACGTTGGTTAAGTTTTGATAATTGAGTGCTCGCGTATAACAACACTTTTGGAATGCAAATGATTTGGATAATCTACGTTATGGAAATACAAAATCTTGTGGTTCAAAAACAACGTTTAATACTTACTAAACCTATGATTTCACCAATGTTTTCGTTGACAGATTCTTCTATGTTTTCTCAGGTTTTGAATGCTTAGTGATACATGCTTCCGCACTCTTTTGATACTTGCTTGGATGTCGAGTATACATGCATTTTGGAGCATCTTTTGAACTTATTTAAACTGTGTCGCATAGTTTTCATTTGTACTTATAACGTTGTACCTTAACTTGTGGTCAATTATCTTTGTAAACTTTGAAACAATCTTTACACTTGAATGGATGCGACATATTTTGGGTCAACGTATGTTTTAAAGACTTATGACCAGGTAATGGGACCTACGTAGTCGACGCCGTCACTTGACGATTTGTCGGGGTCGCTACAGATGCTGTCGAGAGACGAATGGAAAAGATGACTAAAGATATTCACTCAATACGAATTAGTTGTGAGCAGTGTGGAGGACCACATTTGACAAAAGATTGTCTCAGTATTGAATTAACAATGGAACAAAGAGAGAATATTTCATATATAAACCAAAGGCCTGGAAATAATTATCAGAATAATTATCAACCGCCAAGACCGATTTACAATCAAAACCAGAATTATAACCGAAATATTCCATACAACAACCAACAAGGTCCTAGCAATCAACAAGTATCCAATAATACTTACAATTAGCAAAGACCTAATTTTCAAAACAAACCACCACAACAAACCGATGATAAAAAGCCGAATTTAGAAGATATGATGACGAAGCTAGTTGAAACTCAAACGCAGTTTTTCACATCTCAAAAACAAACCAATGAACAAAATGCTCAAGCATTTAGAAATCAACAAGCTTCTATTCAAAATCTGGAACAAGAAGTAAGTAACCTAGCAAGGTTAATAGGTGAAAGAAAACCGGGAAGTCTACCTAGTGATACAAATGCTAACCCCCGGAATGAAACAGCTAAAGCCATTACCACAAGAAGTGGTACAACACTTAAACCACCTGAAATACCTGTAACTTCTGATGAAGCTATTCCTACTCCACAAGAACCACAACCTGATCAAGATAAGGAAAAAGAATCGGTAGTTGAAAAGGTTAATGAAGATAACACAGTTAAGGATAAACCTTATGTTAAACCATACCAACCACCACTTCCTTACCCGAGTAAAATGAAGAAAGAGAAACTTGAAGCCGAGCAATCCAAATTCTTGGATATGTTTAAACAGATAAATGTAAATCTTCCTTTCATTGATGTGATTTCAGGAATGCCTAGATATGCTAAATTCTTGAAAGATCTAATCTCAAATAGAAAGAAAATGGAAGAACTCTCGGCTGTTACTATGAATGCTAATTGTTCAGCAGTGCTGTTGAATAAGATACCAGAAAAACTATCTGATCCAGGAAGTTTCACAATTCCATGTTTTTTGGGTAGTCTTAGTTCAATAGAAGCATTAGCAGATTTAGGTGCTAGTATAAATCTAATGCCGTATTCACTATACGTTAAACTAGACCTTGGAGAATTGAAACCAACCAGAATAAGCATACAACTAGCCGATAGATCAATAAAATATCCTAGAGGGATAATGGAGAACATGATAGTTAAAGTTGGTACTTTAGTATTTCCAGTAGATTTTGTTGTTTTGGACATGGAAGAAGATTCTCAAGTTCCTCTCATATTAGGAAGACCATTCTTAAACACGGCTAAAGCAATGATAGACATGTTCGGTAAGAAACTGACCCTAAGTATAGAGGATGAGAGTGTTACCTTTTCAGTTGATAGAGCAATGCAACAACCACAATCTGCAGATGATACATGTTATTATATTCAAACTATAGATGCACATGCAGAATTATTAGAAGAATTTCCAGAATTACAAGGAACAGGAGAATGTTCTTTAGGAGAAGGTAATGAACCAATTGATGAAGCTGAAATGTTAGCTACACTTATAGCTAATGGATATGAACTAACAACAGAAGAAATTCAAATGCTAAAAGAAGAAGACATATATCGATATAAATCATCAATAGAAGAACCACCGAAATTAGAGTTAAAGCCACTTCCAAACCATTTGGAATACGCTTATTTACATGGTGAATCTGAATTACCTGTAATAATATCGTCTTCTCTTACTGAAAATGAGAAATCACAACTCATTTCTGTGTTGAAAGCTCATAAACCAGCCATTGCATGGAAGATTCATGATATTAAAGGAATAAGTCCTTCGTATTGCACACATAAAATCCTTATGGAAGAAGGTCATAAAACGTATGTGCAACACCAACGAAGACTAAATCCTAATATGCAAGATGTAGTTAAGAAAGAGATTATTAAACTGCTAGATGCAGGTTTGATATATCCAATCTCTGATAGTCCATGGATAAGCCCAGTTCAATGCGTACCTAAGAAGGGTGGCATGACTGTCATTACAAATGAGAAAAATGAGCTTATTCCTACTAGGACTGTAACAGGATGGCGTGTATGTATTGATTATAGAAAATTAAATGACGCCACCAGAAAAGATCACTTTCCCTTACCTTTCATAGATCAAATGTTGGAAAGATTAGCCGGAAATAGTTACTATTGTTTTCTAGATGGATTTTCCGGATATTTTCAAATTCCAATAGCACCCGAAGATCAAGAGAAAACCACATTCACGTGCACTTATGGTACTTTTGCTTACAAACGCATGCCATTTGGACTTTGTAACGCCCCGGCAACCTTTCAAAGGTGCATGATGGCGATTTTTCATGACATGATAGAAGAATGCATGGAAGTATTCATGGATGACTTTTCAGTCTTCGGTGATACATTTGAATCATGTCTAGTTAATCTGGAACGAATGCTTATTAGATGCGAACAATCAAATCTAGTACTTAATTGGGAGAAATGTCATTTCATGGTTAAAGAAGGCATCGTTCTTGGTCATAAAATTTCAAAAGAAGGAATTGAAGTGGATAGAGCTAAAGTAGATGTAATTGCTAAACTTCCACATCCCACCAATGTTAGAGGAGTTAGGAGTTTTCTAGGGCATGCCGGTTTTTACCGACATTTCATAAAAGATTTTTCTAAAATTGCCACTCCTATGAATAAACTCCTAGAAAAGGGTGCTCCATTCATCTTTTCAGATGAGTGTATCAAATCTTTTAATATTCTTAAAGAAAAACTTACTAATGCACCGATCATGATAACACCAAATTGGAATCTACCATTTGAACTAATGTGCGATGCAAGTGATGTTGCAATGGGAGCCGTTTTAGGACAAAGGATTGAAAAACGATTTCAACCTATATATTATGCTAGTAAGACGTTACAAGGAGCACAAACGAATTATACAACTACTGAAAAAGAACTCCTTGCTATTGTCTTTGCTTTTGACAAATTTCGTTCATATCTCGTTCTAGCAAAAACGGTGGTCTATACCGACCATTCTGCTCTTAGATACCTATTTTCGAAACAAGTTGCTAAACCAAGATTAATTCGTTGGATCTTACTCTTACAAGAGTTTGATATTGAAATCCGAGATAAAAGAGGAGCAGAAAATCTCGCCGCTGATCATCTTTCTCGTCTTGAAAATCCCGAATTAGAAGTTCTAAATGAATCGGCCATACAAGACAACTTTCCTGATGAATATCTATTGAAGATAGATTATAAAGAAATTCCATGGTTTGCAGACTATACAAACTACTTAGTTTGTGGATTCCTTGAAAAAGGATTATCGTACCAAAGACGAAAGAAATTCTTCAGTGATATAAAACACTATTTTTGGGAAGATCCACATCTGTTTAAAAGTTGTCCCGATGGAATAATACGCCGATGTGTATTTGGAGATGAAGCTAGTAAAATATTAAACCATTGTCACACAGGACCAACAGGAGGGCATTATGGGCCTCAACTAACAGCAAGAAAAGTTTATGATGCTGGATTCTATTGGCCTACAATTTACAAAGACGCACACCTTCTTTGCAAATCCTGTGATGCTTGTCAAAGGGCCGGAAAAATAAGTCAACGTGATGGAATGCCACAAAATGTCATCCAAGTATGTGAAGTATTTGACATTTGGGGTATTGACTTTATGGGTCCATTTCCAAAATCTCATAATAATCTCGATATTCTCGTAGCCATTGATTATGTATCTAAATGGGCGGAAGCACAAGCTCTCCCAACTAACGATGCACGAGTTGTAGTCAATTTTTTAAAACGTCTTTTTGCAAGGTTTGGAACACCGAAAGCTTTAATAAGTGATCGGGGTACTCATTTCTGTAATAATCAACTTGAGAAAGTTCTTAAAAGATATGGAGTAACTCATAAAATCTCCACCGCATATCATCCACAAACAAGTGGACAAGTTGAAAATACCAACCGAGCTTTAAAACGTATTGTAGAGAAAACCGTAGGATCAAATCCGAAGGAATGGTCCATTAAATTAGAGGATGCACTCTGGGCTTTTAGAACAGCCTACAAAACTCCAATTGGAACCACACCTTTTAGACTTGTTTATGGAAAAGCATGTCATCTTCCAGTAGAAATTGAACACAAAGCATTTTGGGCTTTGAAGACATGTAATCTTGATTTACATGAAGCCGGACGTCTACGATTAAGTCAACTAAATGAATTAGAAGAATTAAGACATGAAGCATACGAAAATTCGTTAATTTATAAAGAAAGAACGAAGAAATGGCATGATAAAAGAATCAGAAGTTCAAAAGAATTTAAAGAGGGAGACAGAGTTCTTCTTTTCAATTCACGATTCAAGCTATTTCCTGGAAAATTGAAATCAAGATGGTCTGGACCATTCATAGTCAAAAGAGTTTTCCCATACGGAACGATAGAATTAATAAATTCAAATGGGATTGAATTTAAAGTTAATGGTCACAGAGTTAAACACTACATACATGGTCCGATGGAAGTCGACAACGAAGTTAATCACAATTTCGACACCACAGCTAACTAAGTGTGGGGAGAATCAAGTCTTTAAAGGATAATATGTATTTCTGTTAGAGTTAGATTGTCTGTTTTCGTGTGGTTCTCGAAAATGGAACCCGAATGGTCTTTCCCTAGCAGACCCTAAAGAACTAGTCTTCTCCCCCCATTCTGAATTTTTATTTTTTTTTAGGTTTTTACAAAATGAAGACTGCCTGTGAACTAAACCATGGTCTAATGCTACACGCTTTGATCACTAAACGTAATAATGACACACTACCGAGTGAAATAGTATCAGTAATCAGAGAAAGAATGGACGGAGTTAGAAAAGAATCCAGATGCGAAGATAATAAGTTACAATTTGGTAAAGGAAAATCAAAATCCGCAGCGAAAAGAAGAGCACGACACCTAGAAAGATGTCACAAATGCGGAAAATGGTCACATGGAGGTAAATGTTCAAATAATCAAACCTATTCAAACACCGAATTTGTTACTTTATGCAGAGACGGACCGTTCATATGTTTAGAAGAAAAGACACTGAATGCTCGAGGTTACGTCTATGTAGCTATGGAAAACCAATTAAACCGACTATCTTATGAATGGGATAGATCATATAACTAAGAAATCTATTTCACAGGTAAGTCTGTACAGTTTTTATTTTTTTTTATTTTTAACCTTTTGATAATAAACGCTAATTTGTTCGCTATAAAGTATTAAATTGGTATTGAATAAAATTAGGTTTGGCGACCGAAATTATTGATATCATTCAAAAATTTATTACATCACTGCGAAATTTAACGTTTATTCTTAAGGTATAAATATCTTTAATCAATCAACCCAAAATATTTCAAAAATTCGTCATGAGTTAAATTAGGTCTTGGAACCGAAATTACTTTACCGAAAAGAGGGGCGTATATTTTTGATAATATTTGATTGATTAAAGTGGGATAAAAAGCCAAAAAGATTTTTAATTTTATTTTTACCATGTTTTTAAAATTAATATTTAAATCTTAAATTAATATTGTAAACTTTGTAAAAACCAAGGTTGCAAAAGACGTGAGACGGGGTCGAGACGGCCGGGTCCTAAAAAGGTGGAGACGTTCAAGACGGGGTCGAGACGGGGGTCGAGACGGACGTTGACCAAAGTTGACTTTTAAATATATAAGTATATAAATATATATATATATATATGTACATATTTTAAAGTCAAAAACTTCAATTGACTAACTTGTACTCATAATTGCTATCACTGTTAATATAATACTGAAAATCTAAACTAAAATACGACATATTTGACTGATTTTGCCGACTTTCTGGCTTTTTCGAATTTTGAGAGACTTTGACATGATTTTTTTCAACTTTGACTCGAATTTTGACCGTTGACTGTCATATTAGACGGTTTTCTTCGAGACGGGACGGGCTAGTCACCAAACCGTCGCAACGGGCGTCGAGACGGCTCGAGACGGGGTGTTTTGCAACAGTGGTAAAAACAATATATTTAAAATTATAAATATTTGAAAAAATAATATAAGTTTGGTTTGAATTTATAATATGAATTTTTAAATTAAGTTTGGTGTGAATTTTTAATATTAATTTTGAATTTTATATTTAAGTTGTGTGAATTTAAAAACAACAATTTACTTTATCTCATTAAGTTAAAAATATGATTTTTAAAATTCGTCGTAAGTTGAAGACTAGGTCTTTGAACCGAAATTGCTTTACCCGAGGGAGGGACGAGAACTTTTATTATCATTATTTTTAATCTTATTGAATTAAAAGTATGCCAAAAACATTAAAAAAAAACCCAAAAATCTTAGCTTTTAAAACAATCGCTACAAAAAGACAAATTTTAAAATTTTGTCGAAGGACGGACTAGAACATCGATCCGAAACGACCTCGTCCTAAATAACAAGGGAAACAAAATTTTAAAAATTAATTACTTAATTGTTTTATAAGTTAATGATTTTTTAAAAAAAAAAAAAAAAGCAAACTCCGCGACTCGCGGAGTTTGCAGTTTCAAACACCGCGACTCGCGGAGGTATCGGATTCCAGAAAAAAAATATAGCTGAACGAACAGCTCAAACCACACACCACAAACTCAAAGAAAACTGCGAAAATAACTGCCGAAAATACACGCAAAAACACCCCCAAAATCACAATTTTTAACCGTTAATCATCAAATCTTTTACTAAAATCATGTTGAGAAGGATGCTATCAAGGAATTACTCAAGAAAAACAGTAAATTTCTACACCTAAACACCATTTAATTCGAAAATTAGTGTTCTTGAGCAATTTTTTCCCCAATTTGATTTTGATGCTTTTTAGTGTAATTATGGTTAAATTGTTTATGTATTATGCTTGTATAACCTAGATTGATGCTATTTAACATGATTAGAAGCCTTAAACTTCAAATTTTGAGTAATCTAGGGTTTGTGTTCTTGAGCAAATTTGGGGCTTTTTGATATAAACAGGTTATGGCCGATTTTTGTCATGAATTGTTGCTAAATTAAGTAGTGTAACATGTTTAGGTAGTTAAATGATCCAAACTTTGAGCCTAAACATGATTTTGAGAATTAAAGTGGACTTTTTCAAGTCTAAAATTCATGAACTTGATTTTTGAGAGATAATGCCATTTGAAACTTGTTTAATTGCTAGTGATGATTATTTTGACATGTTATTTGAGTTAAATGCTTATGAACTTGACGAACATTTTCGTATATGCTTATTTGAAAAAGTGTAGATTTGATAAAAATGTGAAAATAAGCTTAAGTTTGATATAAATTGATCATGTCATTGTAATTATTTTGATTGATGATTTTGCTGACACTAATGCATATTTGGATGCACAAAAATTGTGTTTGATGTGTTTTGCAGACTGAAAGGGGTGAATCTTCATCCCAAGCTCGCAATGCTCCTGCTGAGAATGCGGAACAACAGGAGGTGGATAACTACTACAAGCAAGATATACCTCATCCAGTCATGACATTTTCTGATATGCACTTGCAAGATTTGCATCCGAACCTGAGATTTGACAGACTTTGGATAGATTATCCAAAGTATCAAAGGGGGTTGCATACTCTTCATTCTAAAGTTGTTGAGGTACCTAGGGTCATAGAATGGGGATATTTAGAAGCTGTAGAATTGGCCGGGCCAATTAGGGAATTACTTGTACAGAGGTATGGTAATTCTACTTTTAATGTCTGGGTACGTTTATTCACCATGCGTAGACCTGAATATAAAGTATGGTGTGAAGAATTGTTGTGTAGTATAGAGTTGAATGATCGGGTAGTTAGTTTAACCGATCGATCTTTTATTAGATTTTTGTTAGGCGGTTCGATGCACCACATGTTTTTACTAGACATGGCTCAGGCTTTACGTATATATACGCCTGAGGAGTTAGCATCTGCCGATTGTAGAGGGTTGATACTAAATGGTAGAAAGATAGATGAAAATTTTGATACACACGGTGTGTGGAGTCAAATGACACGCCATCACCATTTCAAAGGGGGAAATTACTCTTATTTGGATATAGATAGAGCTGAATTAAGAGTGATTCATAGGTTTTTAGCTAATTCGATTACACAAAGAGGTAAGAACAAGGAAAAGGTAAATGAACAGGATTTGTTTTACCATATGTGTATTCGAGACCCACAAAGCACTGTAAGTATACCTTATTGTGTGGGTTATTATTTATCAGCTATGGTTAGGGGGATGCGACCGCATAGCATAATAGGAGGTGGTATTTTTATTACTTTGATTGGTGAATATCTCGGTGTGGATATAAGTCGGGGGGATTATTAGTAGAAGAACCAGAACCCCGCGATACTATAGGTTTAAATGTATACCATGGTGCGAAAGTTTTGAAGAGGCGAAATAACGCCGCAGTACAATACCATGGTAGACATCCACAGGTTGAGAGAAACCAACAGCAAGGTAATGTAGGAGGGGGAAATGAGATGCAAGAAATGCAAATGTTTATAGCTTCACAGGAGTACGAAAATGCTAGACAGAGAGCATTTGAAGATTGGCAAGTTCATCAGAACCAAATCATAGCTCATTGCCAACATATAGGTTGAAACTATATTCCTACACCAAAACCCATCTTCCCTCCCTGGTCTATAGAGATGCAACCACCATATCCTACGTATAACCCTGCCGAAGCATTTTATAGCACCTATGGTTATGCTTGGAACCCCTATTGGTACCAGTATCATCCCTAGTCTACTTAGTTTTATTTATTTTGTAATTTGTAATATTGATACATTTAATACTTATGTTAATATTGTAATAGTTTTTATAATTTTCTAACTTTTATTCCTAGATTTTAATAATTTTTGAATGTGGGGTAATATACTAAACTTCAAAAATATGTATATATGTTTGCAGTTTATCTTATGTACACAACAGGGTAAAACAACGCATTTTCAAAGACTGGCATTAAGTTCAGCAAAAGCAACTAATTTTGACGACAAGATGCAAAATATATGTGAAATAACAACAAGACGGAATGAACAAATGATGTGCACCATTTATCATTCAGCAAACAAACGCCAATATGTTTGGAAACTTTGGTAAAATTTAATCAATTTCACGCAAATCACCCTCAATAATTTAAATTGTTACTGATTTCTTGCAAATGAGGGCATTGCAAGATCTTAAGTGTGGGAAGGGGTTAAATTCTTTCGGATTTTAAAATTTTTTATCTTATACACTTGCTTATCATTAGAAATACTAGTAAAGTAGTAGTTGTATTAGAATCTAGTGCTCTCTGATAATAAAGAACAGCCCTAGTCTTATATACTGACTACCCAATTCTAGTAAAATTTTACAAAATTTCCAATTAAATGAACTCAAAATCATGTTTATACATATTTATGAACGATAAAACTAGGTTAAAACACCGAAATTATTGTTACCTCGAAAAGGACATAAATTGAGAAACAAACCAAAATGTTAAAATTCATTTAAAATGGAATAAAGGACGATAAAAAAGGAAAATAAAAGCCAAGTGTGGGAAAAATTACCAAGTTATCTTAAACATATGCCACATATTTTTGTACAAATAACTGAAAATACTTTTGCTTTGGACTAAACTAAAAAGTTTTACCCGATTTACTGTAAGAAAGATGGATCTACACGATGAATTAATTCCATCATTAAAAGGAAGTAAAGTCTTCCGAAAAAGACACGCGCTTCTTGATTTAGGTCAAGAAGTTGTCGTCCAGACCAGCTGCAGGTTGACAAAAAATCTTGAAAAGTCATCACTAAAATCAGCAGGAAATCCACGGACCTCAGCATTAAACAGGGTCGCCAAGTGGTCAGATTTATCCTAACCATGAGAAGGATTTATCTCGTAAAATGGGGGGGCACCATGCAAATTAGCTGGATAAGACTAATGAATCAGATCCCCAGAAAGGATAATCTCCTTAAAGATTAAAAATCAGCTTTTAAGACTGATATTACTCAATCCTAGAGATTGACCTTAAAGATTGAGAATTCAAACTCATGGAATTCAATGATATCTAAACTCGAGCTTGAACGAGAAAATATTTTGATCAAAATTACAAACCGATTTGTTTTCTGAAAACCCTATTTTCAATGCGTTCATTACCATTGAACGTAAAATCCTAGGAATTCACCTGAAATTCATTAGGTCACCTGAACTAAATCGGGTGTCAACCGTAAGAACGGTGGTTGCATAGTGGTCAAAGACAGGACCTTGTGCCAGACCGAAAAATTATAAGGGTGAGCCTTACTATTGCTCATACCAAGGATAGTAATTGCATCCGACACGTTATAGACCATAATTTAAAGCATGTCAGGGGACATTGCCTTAACAGTTGCTTGTTCAACGCTTTCCTTTACAACCGGACGGTAGTTTACCGAAAGGTAATATACGGGACAAGTAAACTGGACGTGTTGCTTTCCAAATACAAGGTTAGCAAGTGGGTGACACAAAACCGCAAGTTTTGAGCTAAAATTTTCAAATCTGAAACCCACCAAACCCACAAAAATATTTTGCAAACACCGGTAAAAGGTTATTCCGGAAAACTTATCTAGGGTAAAAACTAGATTTAATTTTCAAAAGATCAAATGTTTTCATAAAGATCCAATTTCCTTAATGGATCTAAATTTTTATAGTCATGTGGGACTGTAAACCATATCGTTACTACCATTGTTTATACCGCCGTATAGAAATCACTGATGTACAAAGTGTGAAGAATAAAGAAGTGATTCTAGTATTTCAAGACGATATTGCTTGAGGACAAGCAACGCTCAAGTGTGGGAATATTTGATAATGCTAAAAACGAACATATATTTCATAGCATTATTCCTCAAGAAAGACAAGCTTTTAGTTGCAATTGTTCTATTTACAAGTGATATTCGTTTAAATAATAAAAGGTGAAGACAAAAGACAGATTCGACGAATTGAAGACGCAAACGACCAAAAAGCTCAAAAGTAGAAAAGACAATCAAAGAGGTTCCAATTATTGATAAGAAACGTCTCGAAATTACAAGAGTACAAGATTCAAAATACAAAGTACAAAATATAAAATTGTACGCAAGGACGTTCGAAAATCCGGAACCGGGACCAGAGTCAACTCTCAACGCTCGACGCAACGGACTAAAAATTACAAGGCAACTATGCACATAAATATAATATAATATTTAAATAATTCTTATAATTTATATATTATATAAATAAATAAAAACCGTCGGCAAAAGAGACTCCAAAATGGGTGAGCTGTAATTTCAAACTCCGCGACTCGCGGAGTTTGAAGGCCAAAAGGGCCGCGAGTCGCGGAGCCCCAAACTTTGAAACTCCCTATAAAGCCAACCGAATTCTGAGCATTTTTCATCATCTTTTTTCCTTCTTCTCTCAATATATACGTAATATATATTTATAATTTATATTTTAATTTTAATTTTAATTTTAAATCCTAATAATAAGGGTATGTTAGCGAATGTTGTAAGGGTGTAAGTCGAAATTCTGTTCGTGTAACGCTACGATATTTTTAATCATTGTAAGTTATGTTCAACCTTTTTAATTTAATGTCTCGTAGCTAAGTTATTATTATGCTTATTTAATCCGAAGTAATCATGATGTTGGGCTAATTACTAAAATTGAGTAATTGGGCTTTGTACCATAATTGGGGTTTGGATAAAAGAACGACACTTGTGGAAATTAGACTATGGGCTATTAATGGGCTTTATATTTGTTTAACTAAATGATAGTTTGTTAATGTTAATATAAAGATTTACAATTGGGCGTCCCTATAAATTACCATATACACTCGATCGGACACGATGGGCGGGGTATTTATATGTACGAATAATCGTTCATTTAACCGGACACGGGAATGGATTAATAGCCACTAGAATAATTAAAACAGGGGTGAAATTACATTCAAGGGTAATTGGTGTAATTGTTAACAAAGTAGTAAAACCTTGGTTTACACGCAGTCGATAACCTGGTGTATTCATTAAACAAAGTATTAAAACCTTGTTACAATTCGAATCCCCAATTAGTTGGAATATTTAACTTCGGGTATAAGGATAATTTGACGAGGACACTCGCACTTTATATTTATGACTGATGGACTGTTATGGACAAAAACCAGACGGACATATTAAATAATCCAGGACAAAGGACAATTAACCCATGGGAATAAACTAAAAATCAACACGTCAAACATCATGATTACGGAAGTTTAAATAAGCATAATTCTTTTATTTCATATTTAATTTCCTTTATTTTATATTTAATTGCACTTCTAATTCTCGCATTTTTATTGTTATTGTATTTAATTGCACTTTTAATTATTGTACTTTTTAATTATCGCAAGTTTATTTTATCGCATTTTTATTATTCGAAATTTCATTATCGTTATTTACTTTACGCTTTAATTTAAGTCTTGTATTTATTTATTATTTTACATTTGGTTTTAACTGCGACTAAAGTTTTAAAATCGACAAACCGGTCATTAAACGGTAAAAACCCCCATTTATAATAATAATATTACTTATATATATATTTGTATTTTTATAAAAGTAAACTAATATAGCGTTAAGCTTTGTTTAAAAAGATTCCCTGTGGAACGAACCGGACTTACTAAAAACTACACTACTGTACGATTAGGTACACTGCCTATAAGTGTTGTAGCAAGGTTTAAGTATATCCATTCTCTAAATAAATAAATATCTTGTGTAAAATTGTATCGTATTTAATAGTATTTCCTGCAAAATTTAATAGTATTTTATACCCCTTAGCTTTAACATCAAGATATTTATTTATTTAGAGTACTTGATGTTAAAAATTAATTAAAAGTGATATTCAAGTATTTAACATATTCAAGGTGTGTCGAGTAGTCGGTGCCATTTCCTTCAAAATAGTCAAATGAAACGAGTTAATCATATAGAATATCAAGAATAGTCAATAGTATTTCGTAGCGTAATATGAAGTTATTTATAAAAGCTCTTTCTTCATATTAGCATTTTATACTCTTTAATTCGGGTAGTACCTACCCGTTAAGTTCATACTTAGTAGCTAACATACCATTTCAACTACTACAATTCTATATGAAAAACTAATCACAAAAACAAAATATATATATATATATATATATATATATATATATATATATATATATATATATATATATATATATATATATATATATATATATATATATATATATATATATATATATATCATATTCAAGCCTTTATACAATAACTTGCAAACTTACAATACCGCTATTTTACATATAGCATGAAATATAGCACATAAAACTTTGATAAAAAGTAGTTGCGAAGAAAATTCTAGTTAATAAATAAGACGTTCAGCAAAGGCAATAAAGACACGTAATTCATACGTTCAGAAACAAGTCATGCGTTCTGGTTTTACTAGGACTACTTCTCATCCTTGGTCTTGTGGAACATAACCGTTATGGCCATTGATAAGATAGCGTGTTGTAACGTCGTCAAAGGGACGAGGGTTACGTAATGTCCAACAGTCCTGTAACAATCTAAAAATCTTGTTTCTTACCCCAACTACTGAGTCCGTTACTTGTGGAAATGTTTTGTTTAATAGTTGTAGCCCGATGTTCTTGTTCTCACTTTGGTGAGAAGCGAACATTACTAACCCGTAAGCATAACATGCTTCTTTATATTGCATGTTAGCCGCTTTTTCTAAATCATGAAGTCCTATGTTCGGATACATTGAGTCAAAATAATTTCTTAACCCGTAGCGTAAAATAGCACTTGGGTTCCCCGCAATATATACGTCAAAGTAAACACATCGTAACTTATGGGTTTCCCAATGTGATATCCCCCATCTTTCAAACGAAAGTCTCTTATAAACCAAGGCATTCTTGGAACGTTCTTCGAATGTCTTACAAACTGATTTCGCCGTAAATAGTTGTGCCAAAGAATTCTGACCGACTCTAGACAAGATTTCATCAATCATGTCTCCGGGTAGGTCTCTTAAAATATTGGGTTGTCTACCCATTTTGTGTTTTTATACTGTAAAATAGGCAAGAGTTAGATTCATAAAAAAAATACTTATTAATACAAGCAATTTTTACATATATCATAAAGCATAAGCACACTATATTACATATATTACACCATACGAATACAACTATCTTATTTCGACTCGCTCGTTTCTTCTTCTTCAGTTTTGGTTCGTTTTTCCAAGTTTCTAGAGATATATGATGTTCCCCTAATACCAGCTGTCGTTTTCCACAACGGTTTAGAAAAACCTGGTGGTTTAGAGGTTCCCGGGTCATTGTTACAACTTAAGAACTTCGGGAGTTGACGATACATATAAAGTTCATCGGGGTTGGAATTAGATTTCTCTATTTTTTTGCCCTTTACCTTATTATTTTCTTTTGCCATTTTAAATTCAGTTGGGGTAATTTCTATAACATCATCGGAATTCTCGTCGGAATCCGATTCATCGGAGAATTGGTAATCCTCCCAATATTTTGCTTCCTTGGCGGAAACACCATTGACCATAATTAACCTTAGTCGGTTGGTTGAGGATTTTCTTTTACTTAACCGTTTTATTATTTCCCCCACCGGTTCTATTTCCTCCTCCGGTTCCTCCTCTTCCGGTTCTGATTCTTCTTCCGGTTCTGATTCTTCTTCCAGTTCCTCTTCGGAAACTTGTGAATCAGTCCAATATATATTCGACTCTTCGTTATTATTAGGTGAGTCAATGGGATTTGTGCTAGAGGTAGACATCTATCACACAATATTAAACATGTTAAGAGATTAATATATCACATAATATATACATGTTAATAATATATAGTTTCCAACAAAAATGTTAAGCAATCATTTTTAAAGAAAACACGGTCGAAGTCCAGACTCACTAATGCATCCTAACAAACACGATAAGACACACTAATGCAAATTTTCTGGTTCTCTAAGACCAATGCTCGGATACCAACTGAAATGTCCTGTTCTTATTGATTAAAAAAGTTCCATATTAATTGATTTCGTTGCGAGGTTTTGACCTCTATATGAGACGTTTTTCAAAGACTGCATTCATTTTAAAACAAACCATAACCTTTATTTCATAAATAAAGGTTTAAAAAGCTTTACGTAGATTATCAAATAAAGATAATCTAAAATATCATGTTTACACACGACCATTACATAATGCCGCCCAAGCCAGTTTCCCAAGCTGATGTTCGTCGGTGGATCTCCGAAGGATTGACCGAGGCCGTGGCAGAATTCCGTAATAGAACCAATAGCAACAATGTGAACGCTGCAAATCAGGGAAACCAGGATGCAACTAATACTTAGAATAATGGACAAGCAGGGTGTACGTACAAGACTTTATTGAGTTGTAAACCACACTCGTTTAATGGCACCGAAGGTCCAGTTGGTTTGACTCGTTGATTTGAGAAGCTTGAGTCTGTTTTTCGTATCAGCGGTTGTAGAGATGCAGATAGAACAAAGTTTGCGTCTTGTAAGCTATCAGATGGCGCTTTGACATGGTGGATGTAGTGACCCGAACTTTTCCATGTTTATATATGAAATGTCCCGTTCTTATTGATTAAAAACGTTCCATATTAATTGATTTCTTTGAGAGGTTTTGACCTCTATATGAGACATTTTTCAAAGACTGCATTCATTTTTAAAACAAACCATAACCTTTATTTCATAAATAAAGGTTTAAAAAGCTTTACGTAGATTATCAAATAATGATAATCTAAAATATCCTGTTTACACACGACCATTACATAATGGTTTACAATACAAATATGTTACATCGAAATCAGTTTCTTGAATGCAGTTTTTACACAATATCATACAAACATGGACTCCAAATCTTGTCCTTATTTTAGTATGCAACAGCGGAAGCTCTTAGTATTCACCTGAGAATAAACATGCTTTAAACGTCAACAAAAATGTTGGTGAGTTATAGGTTTAACCTATATATATCAAATCGTAACAATAGACCACAAGATTTCATATTTCAATACACATCCCATACATAGAGATAAAAATCATTCATATGGTGAACACCTGGTAACCAACATTAACAAGATGCATATATAAGAATATCCCCATCATTCCGGGACACCCTTCGGATATGATATAAATTTCGAAGTACTAAAGCATCCAGTACTTTGGATGGAGTTTGTTAGGCCCAATAGATCTATCTTTAGGATTCGCGTCAATTAGGGTGTCTGTTCCCTAATTCTTAGATTACCAGACTTAATAAAAAGGGGCATATTCGATTTGATAATTCAACCATAGAATGTAGTTTCACGTACTTGTGTCTATTTTGTAAATCATTTATAAAACCTGCATGAATTCTCATCCCAAAAATATTAGATTTTAAAAGTGGGACTATAACTCACTTTCACAGATTTTTACTTCGTCGGGAAGTAAGACTTGCCACTGGTTGATTCACGAACCTATAACAAATATGTACATATATATCAAAGTATGTTCAAAATATATTTACAACACTTTTAATACATTTTGATGTTTTAAGTTCATTAAGTCAGCTGTCCTCGTTAGTAACCTACAACTAGTTGTCCAAAGTTATATGTACAGAAAAAAAATTGATATATATTATCTTGAATCAATCCACTACCCATTGTATACACGTCTCAGGCTAGATCACAACTCAAAGTATATATATTTTTGGAATCAACCTCAACCCTGTATAGCTAACTCCCACATTACTGCATATAGAGTGTCTATGGTTGTTCCAAATAATATATACACATGGGTCGATATGATATGTCAAAACATTTGCATAGGTGTCTATGGTATCCCAAGATTACATAATATATTAGAATACATGTATAATACAATATAAGTTAGATAGGATATGATTAATATAGATTTGTTACCAATTTTCACGTTGCTACAACAAGAAAAATTATCCAATCTTGTTTTACCCATAACTTCTTCATTTTAAATCCGTATTGAGTGAATCAAATTGCTATGGTTTCATATTGAACTCTATTTTATGAATATAAACAGAAAAAAGTATAGGTTTATAGTCGGAAATATAAGTTACAAGTCGTTTTTGTAAAGGTGGTCATTTCAGTCGAAAGAACGACGTCTAGATGACCATTTTAGAAAACATACTTTCACTTTGAGTTTAATCATGATTTTTGGATATAGTTTCATGTTCATAAGAAAAATTATTTTCCCAGAAGAACAACTTTTAAATCAAAGTTTATCATAGTTTTTAATTAACTAACCCAAAACAGCCCGCGGTGTTACTACGACGGCGTATGTCCGGTTTTACAGTGTTCTTCGTGTTTCCATGTTTTAAAGCATTAAGTTAGCATATCTTATAGATATAGAACTTGTGTTTAGTTGATTTTAAAAGTCAAGTTAGTAGGATTAATTTTTGTTTGTGAACAAGTTTAGAATTAACTAAACTATGTTCTAGTGATTACAAGTTTAAACCTTCGAATAAGATAGCTTTATATGTATGAATCGAATGATGTTATGAACATCATTACTACCTCAAGTTTTCTGGATAAAGCTATTAGAAATGAGAAAAATGGATCTAGCTTCAAAGGATCCTTGGATGGCTTGAAAGTTCTTGAAGCAGAATCATGACACGAAAAACAAGTTCAAGTAAGATTTCCACTCAAAATAAGATTGTTATAGTTATAGAAATTGAATCAAAGTTTGAATATGAGTATTACCTTGTATCAGAAAGATATCTTATTGTAAATAAGAAAGATTTCTTGAGGTTGGATGATCACTCTACAAGATTGGAAGTAAGCTAGCAAACTTGGAAGTATTCTTGATTTTATGAAACTAGAACTTGTAGAATTTATGAAGAACACTTAGAACTTGAAGATAGAACTTGAGAGAGATCAATTAGATGAATAAAATTGAAGAATGAAAGTGTTTGTAGGTGTTTTTGGTCATTGGTGTATGGATTAGATATAAAGGATATGTAATTTTATTTTCATGTAAATAAGTCATGAATGATTACTCATATTTTTGTAATTTTATGAGATATTTCATGCTAGTTGCCAAATGATGGTTCCCACATGTGTTAGGTGACTCACATGGGCTGCTAAGAGCTGATCATTGGAGTGTATATACCAATAGTACATACATCTAAAAGCTGTGTATTGTACGAGTACGAATACGGGTGCATACGAGTAGAATTGTTGATGAAACTGAACGAGGATGTAATTGTAAGCATTTTTGTTAAGTAGAAGTATTTTGATAAGTGTATTGAAGTCTTTCAAAAGTGTATGAATACATATTAAAACACTACATGTATATACATTTTAACTGAGTCGTTAAGTCATCGTTAGTCGTTACATGTAAGTGTTGTTTTGAAACATTTAGGTTAACGATCTTGTTAAGTATTGTTAACCCAATGTTTATAATATCAAATGAGATTTTAAATTATTATATTATCATGATATTATGATGTATAAATATCTCTTAATATGATATATATATATACATTAAATATCGTTACAACGATAATCGTTACATATATGTCTCGTTTAAAAATCATTAAGTTAGTAGTCTTGTTTTTACATATGTAGTTCATTGTTAATATACTTAATGATATGTTTACTTATCATAATATCATGTTAACTATATATATATCCATATATATGTCATCATATAGTTTTTACAAGTTTTAACATTCGTAAATCACCTGTCAACTTGGGTGGTCAATTGTCTATATGAAACCTATTTCAATTAATCAAGTCTTAACAAGTTTGATTGCTTAACATGTTGGAAACACTTAATCATGTAAATAACAATTTCATTTAATATATATATAAACATGGAAAAGTTCGGGTCACTACAGTACCTACCCGTTAAATAAATTTCGTCCCGAAATTTTAAGCAGTTGGAGGTGTTGACGTATCTTCTGGAAATAAGTGCGGGTATTTCTTCTTCATCTAATCTTCTCATTCCCAGGTGAACTCGGGTCCTCTACGAGCATTCCATCGAACCTTAACAATTGGTATCTTGTTTTGTTTAAGTCTTTTAACCTCACGATCCATTATTTCGATGGGTTCTTCGATGAATTGAAGTTTTTCGTTGATTTCGATTCTGGCAGATATTACAGCAAGCATTGGGAACTCGTCTAGACATGAGTACTGCCTATCATCCACAAACTGATGGGCAGAACGAAAGGACGATACAAACGCTTGAAGACATGCTACGAGCTTATGTTATTGATTTCGGAAACAGTTGGGATCGACATCTACCGTTAGCAGAATTTTCCTACAACAACAGCTACCATTCAAGCATTGAGATGGAGCCGTTTGAAGCACTTTATGGTAGAAAGTGCAGGTCTCCGATTTGTTGAAGTGAAGTGGGGGATAGACAGATTACGGGTCCGGAGATAATACAAGAAACTACCGAGAAAATCATCCAAATTCAACAAAGATTGAAAACCGCCCAGAGTCGACAAAAGAGCTACGCGGACAGTAAAAGAAAAGATATAGAGTTTGAAATTGGAGAAATGGTCATGCTTAAGGTTTCACCTTGGAAAGGCGTTGTTCGATTTGGTAAACGGGGGAAATTAAATCCAAGGTACATTGGACCATTCAAGATTATAGATCGTGTCGGACCAGTAGCTTACCAACTGGAGCTACCTCAACAACTCGCGACTGTACATAACACTTTCCATTTCTCAAATTTGAAGAAATGTTTTGCTAAAGAAGATCTCACTATTCCTTTGGACGAAATCCAAATCAATGAAAAACTTCAATTCATTGAAGAACCCGTCGAAATAATGGATCGTGAGGTTAAGAGACTTAAACAAAACAAGATACCGATTGTTAAGGTTCGATGGAATGCTCGTAGAGGACCCGAGTTCACCTGGGAGCGTGAAGATCAGATGAAGAAGAAATACCCGCATTTATTTCCAGAAGATACGTCAACACCTCCAACTGCTTAAAATTTCGGGACGAAATTTATTTAACGGGTAGGTACTGTAGTGACCCGAACTTTTCCATGTTTATATATATTAATTGAGATTGTTATTTACATGATTAAGTGTTTCCAACATGTTAAGCAATCAAACTTGTTAAGACTTGATTAATTGAAATAGGTTTCATATAGACAATTGACCACCCAAGTTGACCGGTGATTCACGAACGTTAAAACTTGTAAAAACTATATGATGACATATATATGGATACATATATAGTTAACATGATATTATGATAATTAAACATATCATTAAGTATATTAACAATGAACTACATATGTAAAAACAAGACTACTAACTTAATGATTTCGAAACGAGACATATATGTAACGATTATCGTTGTAACGACATTTTACTGTATATATATCATACTAAGAAATATTATATATCATAATATCATGATAATATAACAATTTAAAATCTCATTTATTATAATAAACAATGGGTTAACAACATTTAACAAGATCGTTAACCTAAAGGTTTCAAAACAACATTTACATGTAACGACTAACGATGACTTAACGACTCAGTTAAAATGTATATACATGTAGTGTTTTAATATGTATTCATACACTTTTGAAAGACTTCAAGACACTTATCAAAATACTTCTACTTAACAAAAATGCTTACAATTACATCCTCGTTCAGTTTCATCAACAATTCTACTCGTATGCACCCGTATTCGTACTCGTACAATACACAGCTTTTAGATGTATGTACTATTGGTATATACACTCCAATGATCAGCTCTTAGCAGCCCATGTGAGTCACCTAACACATGTGGGAACCATCATTTGGCAACTAGCATGAAATATCTCATAAAATTACAAAAATATGAGTAATCATTCATGACTTATTTACATGAAAACAAAATTACATATCCTTTATATCTAATCCATACACCAACAACCAAAAACACCTACAAACACTTTCATTCTTCAATTTTCTTCATCTAATTGATCTCTCTCAAGTTCTATCTTCAAGTTCTAAGTGTTCTTCATAAATTCCAAAAGTTCTAGTTTCATAAAATCAAGAATACTTCCAAGATTGCAAATTTACTTCCAAGTTTTCTAAATCCATTCCAAGTAATCATCCAAGATCAAGAAATCTTTGTTACTTACAGTAGGTTATCTTTCTAATACAAGGTAATAATCATATTCAAACTTTAATTCAATTTCTATAACTATAACAATCTTATTTCAAGCCATCCAAGGTTCCTTTGAAGCTAGATCCATTTTTCTCATTTCCAGTAGGTTTATCCAAGGAACTTGAAGTAGTAATGATGTTCATAACATCATTTGATTCATACATATAAAGCTATCTTATTTGAAGGTTTAAACTTGTAATCACTAGAACATAGTTTAGTTAATTCTAAACTTGTTCGCAAATAAAAGTTAATCCTTCTAACTTGACTTTTAAAATCAACTAAACACATGTTCTATATCTATATGATATGCTAACTTAATGATTTAAAACCTGGAAACACGAAAAACACCGTAAAACCGGATTTACGCCGTCGTAGTAACACCGCGGGCTGTTTTGGGTTAGTTAATTAAAAACTATGATAAACTTTGATTTAAAAGTTGTTATTCTGGGAAAATGATTTTTATTATGAACATGAAACTATATCCAAAAATCATGGTTAAACTCAAAGTGGAAGTATGTTTTCTAAAATGGTCATCTAGACGTCGTTCTTTCGACTGAAATGACTACCTTTACAAAAACAACTTGTAACTTATTTTTCCGACTATAAACCTATACTTTTTCTGTTTAGATGTAAAAAATAGAGTTCAATATGAAACCATAGCAATTTGATTCACTCAAAATGGATTTAAAATGAAGAAGTTATGGGTAAAACAAGATTGGATAATTTTTCTCATTTTAGCTACGTGAAAATTGGTAACAAATCTATTCCAACCATAACTTAATCAACTTGTATTGTATATTATGTAATCTTGAGATACCATAGACACGTATACAATGTTTCGACCTATCATGTCGACACATCTATATATATTTCGGAACAACCATAGACACTCTATCTGTGAATGTTGGAGTTAGCTATACAGGGTTGAGGTTGATTCCAAAATATATATAGTTTGAGTTCTGATCAATACTGAGATACGTATACACTGGGTCGTGGATTGATTCAAGATAATATTTATCGATTTATTTCTGTACATCTAACTGTGGACAACTAGTTGTGGGTTACTAACGAGGACAGTTGACTTAATAAACTTAAAACATCAAAATATATTAAAAGTGTTGTAAATATATTTTGAACATACTTTGATATATATGTATATATTGTTATAGGTTCGTGAATCAACCAGTGGCCAAGTCTTACTTCCCGACGAAGTAAAAATCTGTGAAAGTGAGTTATAGTCCCACTTTTAAAATCTAATATTTTTGGGATGAGAATACATGCAGGTTTTATAAATGATTTACAAAGTAGACACAAGTACGTGAAACTACATTCTATGGTTGAATTATCGAAATCGAATATGCCCCTTTTTATTAAGTCTGGTAATCTAAGAATTAGGGAACAGACACCCTAATTGACGCGAATCCTAAAGATAGATCTATTGGGCCTAACAAACCCCATCCAAAGTACCAGATGCTTTAGTACTTCGAAATTTATATCATATCCGAAGGGTGTCCCGGAATGATGGGGATATTCTTATATATGCATCTTGTTAATATCGGTTACCAGGTGTTCACCATATGAATGATTTTTATCTCTATGTATGGGATGTGTATTGAAATATGAAATCTTGTGGTCTATTATTACGATTTGATATATATATATATATATATATATATATATATATATATATATATATATATATATATATATATATATATATATATATATATATATATATATATATATAGGTTAAACCTATAACTCACCAACATATTTGTTGACGTTTAAAGCATGTTTATTCTCAGGTGAATACTAAGAGCTTCCGCTGTTGCATACTAAAATAAGGACAAGATTTGGAGTCCATGTTTGTATGATATTGTGTAAAAACTGCATTCAAGAAACTGATTTCGATGTAACATATTTGTATTGTAAACCATTATGTAATGGTCGTGTGTAAACAGGATATTTTAGATTATCATTATTTGATATCTACGTAAAGCTTTTTAAACCTTTATTTAGGAAATAAAGGTTATGGTTTGTTTTAAAAATGAATGCAGTCTTTGAAAAACGTCTCATATAGAGGTCAAAACCTCGCAATGAAATCAATTAATATGGAACGTTTTTAATCAATAAGAACGGGACATTTCAGTTGGTATCCGAGCGTTGGTCTTAGAGAACCAGAAAATTTGCATTAGTGTGTCTTATCGAGTTTGTTAGGATGCATTAGTGAGTCTGGACTTCGACCGTGTTTTCTTTAACAATGATTGCTTAACATTTTTGTTGGAAACTATATATTTTTAACATGTGAATATTATGTGATATATTAATCTCTTAACATGTTTGATATTGTGTGATAGATTTCTACCTCTAGCACAAGTCCCATTGACTCACCTAATAATAACGAAGAGTCGAATATATATTGGACTGATTCACAAGTTCCCGAAGAGGAATCGGAAGAAGAATCAGAACCTGAAGAAGAATCAGAACCGGAAGAGGAGGAACCGGAGGAGGAAATACAACCGGTGGGGGAAATAATAAAACGGTTAAGTAAAAGAAAATCCTCAACCAACCGACCAAGGTTAATTATGGTCAATGGTGTTTCCGCCAAGGAAGCAAAATATTGGGAGGATTACCAATTCTCCTATGAATCGGATTCCGACGAGAATTTCGATGATGTTATAGAAATTACCCCAACTGAATTTAAAAAGGCAAAAGAAAATAATAAGGGAAAGGACACAAAAATAGAGATATCTAATTCCAACCCCGATGAACTTTATATGTATCGTCAACCCCCGAAGTCCTTAAGTTGTAACAATGACCCGGGAACCTCTAAACCACCAGGTTTTTCTAACCCAATAAGGAAAACGACGGCTCGTATTAGGGAAACATCATATATCCCTAGAAACTTGGTAAAACGAACCAAAACCGAAGAAGAAGAAACGAGCGAGTCGGAATAAGATAGTTGTATTCGTGTGGTGTAATATATGTAATATAGTGTGCTTATGCTTTATGATATATGTAAAAATTGCTTGTATTAATAATTATTTTTTTTATGAATCTAACTCTTGTCTATTTTACAGTATAAAAACACAAAATGGATAGACAACCCAATATTTTAAGAGACCTACCCGGAGACATGATTCATGAAATCTTGTCTAGAGTCGGTCAGAATACTTCGGCACAATTATTTACGGCGAAATCAGTTTGTAAGACATTCGAAGAACGTTCCAAGAATGCCTTGGTTTATAAGAGACTTTCGTTTGAAAGATGGGGGATATCACATTGGGAAACCCATAAGTTACGATGTGTTTACTTTGACTCATATATTGCGGGGAACCCAAATGCTATTTTACGCAACGGGTTAAGAAATTATTTTGACTCAATGTATCCGAATATAGGACTTCATGATTTAGAAAAAGCGGCTAACATGCAACATAAAGAAGCATGCTATGCTTACGGGTTAGTAATGTTCGCTTCTCACCAAAGTGAGAAAAAGATCATCGGGCTACAACTATTAAACAAAACGTTCCCACAAGTGACGGAGTCGGTAATTGGGGTAAGAAATGAGGTTTTTAGGTTATTACGAGACTGTTGGTCATTACGTAACCCTCGTCCCTTTGACGACGTTACAACACGCTGTCTTATCAACGGCCATAACGGTTATGTTCCACAAAACCAAGGATGGGAAGTAGTCCTAGTAAAACCAGAATGCATGACTTGTTTCTGGACGTATGAATTACGTGTCTTTATTGCCTTTGCTGAACGACTTGTGTACTAGCTAGAATTATCTTCACAACTATATCTTGTATCAAAGTTATTGTGTGCTATATTTCATGCTTTATGTAAAATAAGCGGTATTGTAAGTTTGTAAAATATTGTATAAAAGTTTGAACGCGAAATATTATTATAATCAGTTTTTCATATAGAATTGTAGTAGTTGAATTGTATATTAGCTATTAAGTATGAACTTAACGGGTAGGTACTACCCGAATTTAAACTTATAAAACGCTAATATGAAGAAAAAGCTTTTATAAATGAGTTCATATTATGCTACGAAATACTATTAACTACTCTTAATATTTTGTATGATTAACTTGTTCCATTTGACTATTTTGAAGGAAATGGCACCGACTACTCGACACACCGTGAATATGAATGAAGAGGAATTTCGTACTTTTCTAGCTTCAAACATAGCTGCAGTACAGGCTGCGCTACATACCAACAATAACCTTGGATCTAGCAGTACAGGAAATCGTGTAGGATGTACCTACAAAGAATTCAATGCCTGCAAACCTTTGGAATTTGATGGAACCGAAGGACCGATCGAATTGAAACGGTGGACCGAGAAGGTCGAATCGGTGTTTGCCATAAGTAAGTGTACTGAAGAGGACAAAGTGAAGTACGCTACGCATACCTTCACAGGTTCTGCGTTAACATGGTGGAATACCTGTCTAGAGCAAGTGGGACAAGATGATGCTTATGCACTACCGTGGTCAGCATTCAAGCACTTGATGAACGAGAAGTACCGTCCCAGAACCGAGGTCAATAAGCTCAAGACAGAACTTAGAGGGTTACGAACCCAAGGATTTGATATTACCACGTACGAAAGACGATTCACAGAATTGTGTCTATTGTGTCCGGGAGCGTTTGAAGATCAGGAAGAGAAGATCGACGCGTTTGTGAAAGGATTACCAGAAAGAATCCAAGAAGATATAAGTTCACACGAGCCCGCCTCCATACAACAGGCATGTAGAATGGCTCACAAACTAGTGAACCAGATTGAGGAAAGAATTAAAGAACAGACGGCTGAAGAAGCCAATGTGAAGCAAGTCAAAAGAAAGTGGGAGGAAAACGGTGATAAGAATCACCAATACAACAACAACAGCAATTACAACAATAATCGCAACAATTATCCCAACAATCGCAACATCAATCGCAACTACAACAAACGGCCCAACAACAAAAACAACAACAACAGCAACTACAACAATCATCCCAACAACAATAACAACCGCAACAACAACAACAACAATCAGAAGCAGCTACGCCAAAGGTGTGAAAAGTATCACTCGGGGTTCTGCACCAAATTTTGCAACAAGTGTAAAAGAAATGGTCATAGCGCGGCAAAGTGTGTGGTCTACGGACCAGGGGTTAACAGAACAAAAGGAACAAATGGTGTCGAAACGAGTTATGGCGGAGCAAGTAGTGTCGGAGAAAGTTATGCCAATGTAGTTTGTTATAAATGTGGAAAACCGGGCCACATTATTAGAAATTGCCCGAACCAGGAGAACACGAATGGACAAGGCCGCGGAAGAGTTTTCAATATTAATGCGGCAGAGGCACAGGAAGACCCGGAGCTTGTTACGAGTACGTTTCTTATTGACAATAAATCTGCTTACGTTTTATTTGATTCGGGTGCGGATAGAAGCTATATGAGTAGAGATTTTTGTGCTAAATTAAATTGTCCATTGACGCCGTTGGATAGTAAATTTTTTACTCGAATTAGCAAACGGTAAATTAATTTCAGCAGATAATATATGCCGGAATCGAGAAATTAAACTGGGTAGCGAAATATTTAAGATTGATTTGATACCAGTAGAGTTAGGGAGTTTTGATGTAATAGTTGGCATGGACTGGCTGAAGAAGGTGAAAGCAGAGATCGTATGTTATAAAAATGCAACTCGCATTGTACGAGAAGAAGGAGAACCCTTAATGGTGTACGGAGAAAATGGCAACATGAAGCTACATCTTATTAGTAATTTGAAGGCACAAAAACTAATAAGAAAAGGTTGCTATGCTATTCTAGCACACGTCGAGAAAGTACAAACTGAAGAAAAGAGCATCAATGATGTTTCCATCGCAAAAGAATTTCCCGATGTATTTCCGAAAGAATTACCGGGACTACCTCCACATCAATCTGTTGAATTTCAAATAGATCTTGTACCAGGAGCTGCACCAATATCTCGTGCTCCTTATAGACTCGCACCCAGCGAGATGAAAGAACTGCAAAGCCAACTGCAAGAATTATTAGAACGTGGTTTCATTCGACCAAGCACATCACCATGGGGAGCTCCTGTTTTGTTTGTCAAGAAGAAGGATGGTACATTTAGGTTGTGTATTGACTACAGAGAGTTGAACAAACTTACCATTAAAAACCGTTATCCACTGCTGAGAATTGATGACTTATTTGATCAACTACAAGGCTCGTCGGTTTATTCGAAGATCGATTTACGTTCTGGATATCATCAAATGCGAGTAAAGGAGGATGATATTCCAAAAACTGCTTTTAGGACGCGTTATGGTCATTACGAGTTTATGGTTATGCCGTTTGGATTGACTAACGCATCAGCTGTGTTCATGGACCTTATGAACCGAGTGTGTGGGCCATATCTTGACAAGTTTGTCATTGTTTTCATCGATGACATACTTATTTACTCAAAGAATGATCAAGAGCACGAAGAACATTTGAGAAAAGTGCTAGAAGTATTGAGGAAAGAAAAACTGTACGCTAAGTTTTCAAAGTGTGCATTTTGGTTGGAAGAAGTTCAATTCCTCGGTCACATAGTGAACAAAGAAGGTATTCAGGTGGATCCAGCAAAGATTGAAACCGTTGAAAAGTGGGAAACCCCAAAAACTCCGAAACACATACGCCAGTTTTTAGGATTGGCTGGTTACTACAGAAGATTCATCCAAGATTTCTCCAAAATAGCAAAACCCTTGACTGCATTAACGCATAAAGGGAAGAAATTTGAATGGAAGGATGAACAAGAGAAGGCGTTTCAATTATTGAAGAAAAAGCTAACTACGGCACCTATATTGTCATTGCCTGAAGGGAATGATGATTTTGTGATTTATTGTGACGCATCAAAGCAAGGTCTCGGTTGTGTATTAATGCAACGAACGAAGGTGATTGCTTATGCGTCTAGACAATTGAAGATTCACGAGCAAAATTATACGACGCATGATTTGGAATTAGGCGCGGTTGTTTTTGCATTAAAGACTTGGAGGCACTACTTATATGGGGTCAAAAGTATTATATATACCGACCACAAAAGTCTTCAACACATATTTAATCAGAAACAACTTAATATGAGGCAGGGTAGGTGGATTGAATTGTTGAATGATTACGACTTTGAGATTCGTTACCACCCGGGGAAGGCAAATGTGGTAGTCGACGCCCTGAGCAGAAAGGACAGAGAACCCATTCGAGTAAAATCTATGAATATAATGATTCACACTAACCTTACTACTCAAATAAAGGAGGCGCAACAAGGAGTTTTAAAAGAGAGAAATTTAAGGAATAAAATACCCAAAGGATCGGAGAAGCATCTTAATATTCGGGAAGACGGAACCCGGAAGAGGGCTGAAAGAATTTGGGTACCAAAATTTGGAGATATGAGAGAAATTGTACTTAGAGAAGCTCATAAAACCAGATACTCAATACATCCTGGAACGGGGAAGATGTACAAGGATCTTAAGAAACATTTTTGGTGGCCAGGTATGAAAGCCGATATTGCTAAATATGTAGGAGAATATTTGACGTGTTCTAAGGTCAAAGCTGAACATCAGAAACCATCAGGTCTACTACAACAACCTGAAATCCCGGAATGGAAATGGGAAAACATTACCATGGATTTCATTACTAAATTGCCAAGGACTGCAAGTGGTTATGATACTATTTGGGTAATAGTTGATCGTCTCACCAAGTCAGCACACTTCCTGCCAATAAGAGAAGATGACAAGATGGAGAAGTTAGCACGACTGTATTTGAAGGAAGTCATCTCCAGACATGGAATACCAATCTCTATTATCTCTGATAGGGATGGCAGATTTATTTCAAGATTCTGGCAGACATTACAGCAAGCATTGGGAACTCGTCTAGACATGAGTACTGCCTATCATCCACAAACTGATGGGCAGAGCGAAAGGATGATACAAACGCTTGAAGACATGCTACGAGCTTGTGTTATTGATTTTGGAAACAGTTGGGATCGACATCTACCGTTAGCAGAATTTTCCTACAACAACAGCTACCATTCAAGCATTGAGATGACGCCTTTTGAAGCACTTTATGGTAGAAAGTGCAGGTCTCCGATTTGTTGGAGTGAAGTGGGGGATAGATAGATTACGGGTCCGGAGATAATACAAGAAACTACCGAGAAAATCATCCAAATTCAACAAAGATTGAAAACCGCCCAGAGTCGACAAAAGAGCTACGCGGACAATAAAAGAAAAGATATAGAGTTTGAAATTGGAGAAATGGTCATGCTTAAGGTTTCACCTTGGAAAGGCGTTGTTCGATTTGGTAAACGGGGGAAATTTAATCCAAGGTACATTGGACCATTCAAGATTATAGATCGTGTCGGACCAGTAGCTTACCGACTGGAGCTACCTCAACAACTCGCGACTGTACATAACACTTTCCACGTCTCAAATTTGAAGAAATGTTTTGCTAAAGAAGATCTCACTATTCCTTTGGACAAAATCCAAATCAATGAAAAACTTCAATTCATTGAAGAACCCGTCGAAATAATGGATTGTGAGGTTAAGAGACTTAAACAAAACAAGATACCGATTGTTAAGGTTCGATGGAATGCTCGTAGAGGACCCGAGTTCACCTGGGAGTGTGAAGATCAGATGAAGAAGAAATACCCGCATTTATTTCCAGAAGATACGTTAACACCTCCAACTGCTTAAAATTTCGGGACGAAATTTATTTAACGGGTAGGTACTGTAGTGACCCGAACTTTTCCATGTTTATATATATTAATTGAGATTGTTATTTACATGATTAAGTGTTTCCAACGTGATAAGCAATCAAACTTGTTAAGACTTGATTAATTGAAATAGGTTTCATATAGACAATTGACCACCCAAGTTGACCGGTGATTCACGAACGTTAAAACTTGTAAAAACTATATGATGACATATATATGGATACATATATAGTTAACATGCTATTATGTTAATTAAACATATCATTAAGTATATTAACAATGAACTACATATGTAAAAACAAGACTACTAACTTAATGATTTCGAAACGAGACATATATGTAACGATTATCGTTGTAACGACATTTAACTGTATATATATCATACTAAGATATATTATATATCATAATATCATGATAATATAACAATTTAACATCTCATTTGTTATAATAAACAATGGGTTAACAACATTTAACAAGATCGTTAACCTAAAGGTTTCAAAACAACATTTACATGTAACGACTAACGATGACTTAACGACTCAGTTAAAATGTATATACATGTAGTGTTTTAATATATATTCATACACTTTTGAAAGACTTCAAGACACTTATCAAAATACTTCTACTTAACAAAAATGCTTACAATTACATCCTCGTTCAGTTTCATCAAAAATTCTACTAGTATGCAACCGTATTCGTACTCGTACAATACACAGCTTTTAGATGTATGTACTATTGGTATATACACTCCAATGATCAGCTCTTAGCAGCCCATGTGAGTCACCTAACACATGTGGGAACCATCATTTGGCAACTAGCATGAAATATCTCATAAAATTACAAAAATATGAGTAATCATTCATGACTTATTTACATGAAAACAAAATTACATATCCTTTATATCTAATCCATACACCAACGACCAAAAATACCTACAAACACTTTCATTCTTCAATTTTCTTCATCTAATTGATCTCTCTCAAGTTCTATCTTCAAGTTCTAAGTGTTCTTCATAAATTCCAAAAGTTCTAGTTTCATAAAATCAAGAATACTTCCAAGATTGCAAGTTTACTTCCAAGTTTTCTAAATCCATTCCAAGTAATCATCCAAGATCAAGAAACCTTTGTTACTTACAGTAGGTTATCTTTCTAATACAAGGTAATAATCATATTCAAACTTTAATTCAATTTCTATAACTATAACAATCTTATTTCGAGTGAAAATCTTACTTGAACTGTTTTCGTGTCATGATTCTGCTTCAAGAACTTTCAAGCCATCCAAGGATCCTTTGAAGCTAGATCCATTTTTCTAATTTCCAGTAGGTTTATCCAAGGAACTTGAGGTAGTAATGATGTTCATAACATCATTCGATTCATACATATAAAGCTATCTTATTCGAAGGTTTAAACTTGTAATCACTAGAACATAGTTTAGTTAATTCTAAACTTGTTCGCAAATAAAAGTTAATCCTTCTAACTTGACTTTTAAAATCAACTAAACACATGTTCTATATCTATATGATATGCTAACTTAATGATTTAAAACCTGGAAACACGAAAAACACCGTAAAACCGGATTTACGCCGTCGTAGTAACACTGCGGGCTGTTTTGGGTTAGTTAATTAAAAACTATGATAAACTTTGATTTAAAATTTGTTATTATGGGAAAATGATTTTTATTATGAACATGAAACTATATCCAAAAATCATGGTTAAACTCAAAGTGGAAGTATGTTTTCTAAAATGGTCATCTAGACGTCGTTCTTTCGACTGAAATGACTACCTTTACAAAAATGACTTGTAACTTATTTTTCCGACTATAAACCTATACTTTTTCTGTTTAGATTCAAAAAATAGAGTTCAATATGAAACCATAGCAATTTGATTCACTCAAAACGGATTTAAAATGAAGAAGTTATGGGTAAAACAAGATTGGATAATTTTTCTCATTTTAGCTACGTGAAAATTGGTAACAAATCTATTCCAACCATAACTTAATCAACTTGTATTGTATATTATGCAATCTTGAGATACCATAGACACGTATACAATGTTTCGACCTATCATGTCGACACATCTATATATATTTCGAAACAACCATAGACACTCTATATGTGAATGTTGGAGTTAGCTATACAGGGTTGAGGTTGATTCTAAAATATATATAGTTTGAGTTGTGATCAATACTGAGATACGTATACACTGGGTCGTGGATTGATTCAAGATAATATTTATCGATTTATTTCTGTACATCTAACTGTGGACAACTAGTTGTAGCTTACTAACGAGGACAGCTGACTTAATAAACTTAAAACATCAAAATGTATTAAAAGTGTTGTAAATATATTTTGAACATACTTTGATATATATGTATATATTGTTATAGGTTCGTGAATCAACCAGTGGCCAAGTCTTACTTCTCGACGAAGTAAAAATATGTGAAAGTGAGTTATAGTCCCACTTTTAAAATCTAATATTTTTGGGATGAGAATACATGCAGGTTTTATAAATGATTTACAAAATAGACACAAGTACGTGAAACTACATTCTATGGTTGAATTATCGAAATCGAATATGCCCCTTTTTATTAAGTCTGGTAATCTAAGAATTAGGGAACAGACACCCTAATTGACGCGAATTCTAAAGATAGATCTATTGGGCCTAACAAACCCCATCCAAAGTACCGGATGCTTTAGTACTTCGAAATTTATATCATATCCGAAGGGTGTCCCGAAATGATGGGGATATTCTTATATATGCATCTTGTTAATGTCGGTTACCAGGTGTTCACCATATGAATGATTTTTATCTCTATGTATGGGATGTGTATTGAAATATGAAATCTTGTGGTCTATTGTTACGATTTGATATATATATATATATATAGGTTAAACCTATAACTCACCAACATATTTGTTGACGTTTAAAGCATGTTTATTCTCAGGTGAATACTAAGAGCTTCCGCTGTTGCATACTAAAATAAGGACAAGATTTGGAGTCCATGTTTGTATGATATTGTGTAAAAACTGCATTCAAGAAACTGATTTCGATGTAACATATTTGTATTGTAAACCATTATGTAATGGTCGTGTGTAAACAGGATATTTTAGATTATCATTATTTGATAATCTACGTAAAGCTTTTTAAACCTTTATTTATGAAATAAAGGTTATGGTTTGTTTTAAAAATGAATGCAGTCTTTGAAAAATGTCTCATATAGAGGTCAAAACCTCTCAAAGAAATCAATTAATATGGAACGTTTTTAATCAATAAGAACGGGACATTTCATATATAAACATGGAAAAGTTCGGGTCACTACATCCACCATGTCAAAGCGCCATCTGATAGCTTACAAGACGCAAACTTTGTTCTATCTGCATCTCTACAACCGCTGATACGAAAAACAGACTCAAGCTTCTCAAATCAATGAGTCAAACCAACTGGACCTTCGGTGCCATTAAACGAGTGTGGTTTACAACTCAATAAAGTCTTGTACGTACACCCTGCTTGTCCATTATTCTAAGTATTAGTTGCATCCTGGTTTCCCTGATTTGCAGCGTTCACATTGTTGCTATTGGTTCTATTACGAAATTCTGCCACGGCCTCGGTCAATCCTTCGGAGATCCACCGATGAACATCAGCTTGGGAAACTGGCTTGGGCGGCATTATCTTTCTGTTCAAGATAACACATTCGGTTAGCGTCAACGAAATTGACATATAAAAGTTCTACTAGCAACGGGAATGATGCACAGTAGATAATATTAAATCATAGTGATTTTAATAAGACTAGTGGTAAATAGTAGCGATACATACCATTTAGTAGTAGCAGTTGTGACGACCTCCAGATAGGGCCTGGAAGAATAACGTCACTAAATATATCAAATCACAGTTGTATAAAGGAGAACGACTCTATATGAGACGTTTTATTGAATTTTGCAGCGAAAGATAAATAGATTACATTGTATTTAATGAACAATGCATTAAATGTCTTTAATTGGTATGATATGTGATGAAGACTCCAAGCATGGAAAGCAATCATCATCAAAACAGCAGATATACAGCGGAAGCAATATTTAAGTACCTGAGAATAAACATGCTTTAAAAGTCAACACTAGGTTAAGTGAGTTCATAGGTTTGTCATAATAATGATTTCAGTAATAGTGTTAGACCACAAGATTTTTGTTCATAAGCTTGGTCTCGCAGGGACCAATTAGTAGATCTCACAGATTCAAAAGTTGTTCATAAAGTTGGTCTCGCAGGGACCAAAAAGTAGATCACGCAGATCCAAAAGTTGTTCATAGTTTTCCCCAAAGACAAGTTGTGTTTATACTTGTCGGTTAGGGACTTAGTGGTATAGCATAGTTTAAAGTTGGTACTTGTGTCTAGCGTGTAAAACAATTATGAAAGTTGTGCATGTATTCTCAGCCCAAAAATGTAAAGAGTAAAAGGGTTTCAAATAAACTCATGAAAAATCAGTTTTAGTATTTGTATTCATTTCATAAAAACAGTTATAAAAGTAGCGCATGTATTCTCAGCCCAAAAATATAGATAAAAAGGGAACTATGAAAACTCACGAAAAATCAGTTTTAGTATGTGTATTAATTTCATAAAAACAGTTATAAAAGTAGCGCATGTATTCTCAGCCAAAAAATATAGATAAAAAGGGAACTATGAAAAACTCACATTAAATAGCAGTTGAAGTATTCCTTGAAAGGAATGAAATGAATGGAAATAAGTGACCGTGATCTCAACCTAGAGATAGAATGTACGATCAGATGTTGTCTAATAGACACAAGTATGGTAACTATACCAATGATAATGGTTTTTTGAAAGAAAATGTATTTTTGGAAAGGTTACTATCTATGAAAATTTTCCACTTTTAGTAACTTTCCAATTATAGAAAGTTCGGGTTATAATCTTTAACAGGATGTTGTACGACAAACTCAAATCTCGTTGCTATCATACAAGTCACTTGAATGATCAGTTGTTACCGGTTGGCCCAGGATCTCTTGACCAAAATCTATGTTTGGCATTCGAGATCCACAAGCGTCCCATAATGGTACCAAGGATTACCCTAGGCCTTAAGTAGCATTGAGGTTCATATATAGTGCACGTTATCTTGATTATAACCTTGGTGATAATAATGATAGTAATAATAATAATAATTGAAAATGGAAACATCACTCACGTATCAATATTGTTACTCAATATTGCAGGAAAAAGTACGCAGATGTAACGGACATTACAAATGCTAGGTTGACCTCACGAACAATACCCATAACCTCCATAGCTATAACCCATACTTTCCTTAGCTCTATCCCGCTCATAAAACCCGTTTTGAAATGACCCGCTCATAACTTCGTCGTAGCATTTCATGTATAAATAATAATATTTTATAATTTTGTAGGCTTATAACTACCTTTAGTGGTTTGATTATGTTATAATTCAGTAGGCTTATAACTACCTTTAGTGGTTTGATTATGTTATAATTCAGTAGGCTTATAACTACCTTTAGTGGTTTGATTCTTGATTAAGAATACTAATAATGAAGTGTAAGAACAAAGATGATAATGGATAGAAAGAAAGAAACACTTTATAAGTGTGAGAAATGGTGCAAGTTTAATGTTTGCATTCATGAGTATTTATAGCCTAAAATTTCAATATAAAAATACATACTTTATGTACCAAAATTGACTATATGTATACTAATTTATAATTTTATTTTTAGTCAACATAGGGATGTACTAGTTTATACTTTCCTTTTTTTTTTAATTTTATTTATTTTTAGTCAACATAAGGATGTATTTGTTTAGGATTCTTTTTAGTCTCATTATTATTATTATTATTATTATTATTATTATTATTATTATTATTATTATTATTATTACATTTACTACATGATAAGTATTATTTTTCTTTTTATCAATTCATTACATTGAAATATATATATATATATATATATATATATATATATATATATATATATATATATATATATATATATATATATATATATATATATATATATATATATATATATATATATATTCATTTCGAAATATATATTTGAAATATTTATTTAATATTTAGTTTTTCAAAATCAATTATATTTTAATGTTTATTTTAAAATCGTTTAAATAATAGAAATTATTATAACACGTAACGTTTTTAATTAATATATATATATATATTTACATAAAATTGTTCGTGAATCGTCGAAATCATATAAAAGTTAATTTAAATTTAGTCAGAAATTTCCGGGTTGTCATAGTACCTACCCGTTAAAAGAAATTTCGTCCCGAAATTTAGTTGTTGCCATCAATCGGCGTTGTTCGTACATTGACGAGGATATTTACGTTTTATTTGGTCTTCACGTTCCCAGGTATGTTCGGGGCCTTGAGTGAATTCCAACAGATAGAATATTGTTTTGTTTCAAAAGTTAAATCATACGAACCATAAATTCTACAGGTTCTTCGATGAAGTGCATTTTATTATTAATGCGAAGATCATTCAAAATGATGATGTTATACAAGTCATTTCAGTAAATTGGATACATGAAATGTGTTATGAATAATATTGAGCTCATTTAAAACCTTGAGCGTTTATGCCGCAATATTAGGGTAGACAAAATAGAGAGGATTTCATGAAAATCACAGTCATGAAATTTGATAGAGATCGTCCTTGTTTACAACAAGAATATTGTAATGATGAATATAAGTTGAAAAATAAAGTTTTATCACTATTGAATAATATGGAAAAAAACGATTTAATTATAGGAAGCGTATAAACGAAGCTATTGTAAAAGAGGGAATGAGAAAATTAAATGTTCGCCTTAACTTTTGATGTAGTCACAATTAACATCCGGAATTCAAGGGATTAAAGGAAATCTTCGTAATCTATAAGATTTGATTCTCCGGTATTTAAGGAAATTAGAATTTTCTTTGATTAAATGCGGTGAATTGCCTCAATTGCTGTGTTTGGAAATTTTGCTATAAATTAGCTTCTTCCGTTTCATTATCTTCACTACTTCTATACTTTCTTCCTAAATTCATACTTCCAAAAGATTTATTAATATGCTCAATCTCGTATTGATACTTGTTATTATATTGACCATATATGCAGTCATTCTTCTTTTTCTTTTACCACCAGAGGAATCTGTTTACTTCCACTATGCTGTTGGGGTTATAGTATTTTTAATTCTCCCGTGTCTTTATGTTGCTATACGAATTGATATACACGGTTTGTAATTTCCGTGTTGTTATCGGGCTTTGTATTTTCCCTTATATGTCAGAGCTCTTTGCCTTTTTATTCTCCTGTCGACTCTAAGTTAAGCGAGTAATGGTCCAGAATTTGTAGGTATGAAGTTTCGAATGGACCTACTGTTCTAAGTGTAATATCACGATTTGACTTGGTAAATTACCAGAATTACTGAGGATAGAATTATCAAGAATATATGTTCTTGATATGTTCAGAGATTAAGTAGAATGTAAGAGTCGTGTAACATGGCGAATGATGATTATAAAGTCTATGAATCATCATCTTCCATTAAAAATTTAGCATACTTACTGTAATATAATCACGTTGGCCTGACGTCATTATATTATACTAACTCATGCTTCAATTCTCAACACTTCTTCAAAACACTTATAATTTAAACTTGAATTTTTACAGAATATAGAAATTAAAACAGTTTCCTTTATGATGTGATAAAGATATCGCAAAGAGATAATTAATTGCGAACAAGAATTGTTATGAAGATATCTTCAGAAATATAGAGGATATTTATAATGAAAGATACGATGATATCTTAGAATTTTCTAAGATCGAAGGATGATAAAGAATATTTGTTCGTAAAAGGATTAGAGTCAGGAGCAAGGTATTCGTTAATGACTTCAGCAGATACTGAATCATTTAAATTCTTTGAAGGCAGGTTTAGTCCTTGTGATTTATCCACAGCCTCCTTCATAGTTTGCTCAATCCGTTTTCCAGTTCCAAATCTGAGTTTATACCATTCTTTATCATCAAACTTTTGGCCCTTAAGACCTTCTACAATGTTTCCTCTACATTTAATGCAACCATATTTGAATCGTTGGTTATCAATCCGAGATGGTTTCAAGAAATTTTATTTTTAGATGATTATACGCTGATTGTAATCGTCAACGGATCAAATGGTTGACGAATAGGCGTTGTTGATTTCAAAAGTAATGAATGATAATTTCGGTGGTTTGATGTGATAATTCATCATAGAATACGAATGAATATAATTCATGAATGTAGTGATCTTTAGGAAGATGTCATCTGCTAAAGCTTTACTTGAATTCTGATATGTCAAAATATGTAGTGGTTGTTCTTTAGTGAACGAATACATATATCTTGTAAGTAGTATAGTTACGGACTATTGAATCAGAATTGAAGAATGTACAATGTAATATATTAATGTGAGATATAAATATTTCTCGGGTATTACCTACCCGTTAAAATATTTTCACAATTAACAATTTGTACAAAAGAGAAGATATACGTTCATATATGTATTCTTCACATATAATATAGATTAATGAGTTAATATAATATTAAACTCATTTGATTTGCGGTTGAAACGAGAATAAATAATCTCCAAAACTTTAGAGATTTCATAATTGTCGCGAAGTATTTCGCTAATGAAGTTATGAATCAATACTTCATCGTTTGTTGTTATTGATATACCTTGGTATATGATGTTGGTGCTCGTGGATTTCTTGTGAAATTCACAAGGCATGAATGATGTTTTCTAGAATGTTTTGAGTACATCGAAAACAGATGTGTAAAATCAACCATGTATTTGAATAATATACTTGATTTATTATGAAATGGAGTTTATTGTGCTGAAGCAGTGATTAACGATTGTTAAGTCATTAACAAAGGATGTACATCATAGCATATTGTGATATGAATTAACCAAGTAGTACATACTAGTTAAGATTCACACGTAATAGCTTAGTACGAAAAGATTTATTATTAAACCATACATATATAAAGTATACATATATAATTCTTCAGGAAGAATGAGTCAATACATCTTAATTCATAATTACTAATATTCCTTGGTATCTATTTAGCGTATGATGTTGATATCCGAAGTACCGGGTGTGATGTTGAGGCGTGGGATGCGGATGTTTGTTGTTGGTGATGCTGATGGTACTGGTGCTGCTGGTTATGCTGCTGGTGCTGCTGATGCTTGTAGATATTGCACCATATTCTCCAGAGCCACAACTCGAGCGTGAAGTTCATTAACTTCCTCTATTATACTGGGATGATTGGCGGTTCGGACAAGGGGACAAATAAGATCTAGAATTCTAGATATTATATAATCGTGGCGAGCTGTTCTGGAAATGAGGGTGAAAATGGTGTTTCGGACTGGTTCGCCGGTAAGTGCTTCAGGTTCTTCGCCAAGTGGTGAATTCAGTTGGTGGAAGGGATCACCTTCTTCTTGCCTCCATTGATTGAGTCGGCTACGAACCCACTCCCAATTCATCCAAAATAGATGATGGCTGATTGGTTCGTTTGTTCCGGTTACGCTGCCTTTGGAGCTTGAGGAGTTCGATGAATCAAGTGAGAAATCCATACTATGTGTTTGGAATAGGGTTTTTGATATGAAATGATATATTTGTCTCCTCGAATAGGTATATATATATCAAAAAGATTTCCGTAATTTACGGAGGAAATTTAGGAAAAGTGTCAGACAAAGTCTATTGAGATAGATATAATAAGATATATTAAGATATGATGTGTCTATACTCCAATAATGGCAGTATGACGTGTCGAGATCATAAAATGATAAGTATGTAATCTGATAATCTTTCGATTAAAGACTTTCAATTCGTATACTGTGATAACCCAATGACATTTTTCAGTTCGCAAACCGATGCATATAGGCATAAGGCATATAGGTACGTGATATAACAGGGAGTTATATACGTTTGAGTATGAATAGTAACGAATATAGGAGTTTCAAAAATCATGGATAATATTTTAGGTAATACATATGTAATACACAAAACTATGATAGATGACATAGGAATGTCAAGAATTTCTGATATCATGGTGTCGCATTTAAATGCGGTGGCGTAATTAGATAATACTTAGGAAAGTTCTTAGATTGGCTTTGCATTCTAAGATAAGTAAAGTTTCTAAGGTATAGCGTAGCATTTAACAGTTAAAGACAACAATTAAAGGTACTATGGTCAAGGAAAGTTGTAGTCCTACATTGCTAAGGTACCTAATTGTATAAGGCACACAAAAAATGCAATCCTGGTTCTCAACAACAACCTGCACTGATACCAATCTGTGACGACCTCCAGATAGGGCCTGGAAGAATAACGTCACTAAATATATCAAATCACAGTTGTATAAACGAGAACGACTCTATATGAGACATTTTATTGAGTTTTGCAGCGGAAGATAAATAGATTACATTGTATTTAATGAAAAATGCATTAAATATCTTTAATTGGTATGATATGTAATGAAAACTCCAAGCATGGCAAGCAATCATCATCAAAATAGCAGATATACAGCGGAAGCAATATTTAAGTACCTGAGAATAAACATGCTTAAAAAGTCAACACTAGGTTGAGTGAGTTCATAGGTTTGTCATAATAATGATTTCAGTAAGAGTGTTAGACCACAAGATTTTTGTTCATAAGCTTGGTCTCGCAGGGACCAATTAGTAGATCTCGCAGATCCAAAAGTTGTTCATAAAGTTGGTATCGCAGGGACCAAAAATTTGATCACGCAGATCCAAAAGTTGTTCATAGTTTGCCCCAAAGACAAGTTGTGTTTATACTTGTCGGTTAGGGACTTAGTCGGACATAGCCGGGTATAGCATAGTTTAAATTTGGTACTTGTGTCTAGCGTGTAAAACAGTTATAAAAGTTGTGCATGTATTCTCAACCCAAAAATGTAAAGAGTAAAAGGGAATCAAATAAACTCACCAAAACTCAGTTTTAGTATTTGTATTCATTTCATAAAAACAGTTATAAAAGTAGCGCATGTATTCTCAGCCCAAAAATATAGATAAAAAGGGAACTATGAAAACTCACGAAAAATCAGTTTTAGTATTTGTATTAATTTCATAAAAACAGTTATAAAAGTAGCGCATGTATTCTCAGTCAAAAAATATAGATAAAAAGGGAACTATGAAAAACTCACATTAAATAGCAGTTGAAGTATTCCTTGAAAGGAATGAAATGAATGGAAATAAGTGACCGTGATCTCAACCTAGAGATAGAATGTACGATCAGATGTTGTCTAATAGACACAAGTATGGTAACTATACCAATGATAATGGTTTTTTGAAAGAAAATGTATTTTTGGAAAGGTTACTATCTATGGAAATTTTCCACTTTTAGTAACTTTCCAATTATAGAAAGTTCGGGTTATAATCTTTAACAGGATGTTGTACGACAAACTCAAATCTCGTTGCTATCATACAAGTCACTTGAATGATCAGTTGTTACCGGTTGGCTCAGGATCTCTTGACCAAAATCTATGTTTGGCATTCGAGATCCACAAGCGTCCCATAATGGTACCAAGGATTACCCTAGGCCTTAAGTAGCATTGAGGTTCATATATAGTGCACGTTATCTTGATTATAACCTTGGTGATAATAACGATAGTAATAATAATAATAATTGAAAATGGAAACATCACTCACGTATCAATATTGTTACTCAATATTGCAGGAAAAAGTACGCAGATGTAACGGACATTACAAATGCTAGGTTGACCTCACGAACAATACCCATAACCTCCATAGCTATAACCCATACTTTCCTTAGCTCTATCCCGCTCATAAAACCCGTTTTGAAATGACCCGCTCATGACTTCGTCGTAGTATTTTATATATAAATAATAATATGTTATAATTCAGTAGGCTTATAACTACCTTTAGTGGTTTGATTATGTTATAATTCAGTAGGCTTATAACTACCTTTAGTGATTTGATTATGTTATAATTCAGTAGGTTTATAACTGCCTTTAGTAGTTTGATTCTTGATTAAGAATACTAATAATGAAGTGTAAGAACAAAGATGATAATGGATAGAAAGAAAGAAACACTTTGTAAGTGTGAGAAATGGTGCAAGTTTAATGTTTGCATTCATGAGTATTTATAGCCTAAAATTTCAATATAAAAATACATACTTTATGTACCAAAATTGACTATATGTATACTAGTTTATAATTTTATTTTTAGTCAACATAAGGATGTACTAGTTTATACTTTCCTTTTTTTTAATTTTATTTATTTTTAGTCAACATAAGGATGTATTTGTTTAGGATTCTTTTTAGTCTCATTATTATTATTATTATTATTATTATTATTATTATTATTATTATTATTATTATTATTATTATTATTATTATTATTATTATTATTATTATTATTATTACATTTACTACATGATAAGTATTATTTTCTTTTTACTAATTCATTACATTGAAAATATATATATATATATATATATATATATATATATATATATATATATATATATATATATATATTCATTTCGAAATATATATTTGAAATATTTATTTAATATTTAGTTTTTCAAAATCAATTATATTTTAAAGTTTATTTTAAAATCGTTTAAATAATAGAAATTATTATAACACGTAACGTTTTTAATATATATATATATATATATATATATATATATATATATATATATATATATATATATATATATATATAAAATTGTTCGTGAATCGTCGGAATCATATAAAAGTTAGGTTTAAATTTAGTCGGAAATTTTCGGGTTATCATAGCAGTAATATGGACAATGTACACTAGTAGCATTATCACTAATTAACAATAGCAGCATTAACCACTAAACATGATTAATCACCAGTAAATCCAACACTTAATGTAATAAAATTTCCCGTTCAAAAATCACGCATAACCAACGATAGCAACATATCACTCTTGTCATAAGTAAAATGACATAAGTAAAACCACATCTAGCAACATATGTGCGAATATCAAATAATAAAAAATAATATTCAAATAGTATTCAATAGCGTGGAACAAGTCTAAACAATCGATTTCTATTTGCGTTTTTAAATCTCCTTCAACAAATACTCGACCATCTTCTCCAAGTTTTCAACTCGTAACGTGAGGTCATTAGGGTCGTTGACATTGGCAGCAGCAGTAGAGGTACTAGGTTTAGAAGTAGATGTAGAAGCGTCATAGGGATGAAAATGGCGACACATCTCAAGTGCTGGTTATCATAGCGAAAACTCTTATAAAATGGGTTATTAGCTCGAGCGGGTCCTTTCGGTATCCTACGGTGGCCTCTCGGTCCGTGGGGGTTAACATAGTCGGGATTAACAAAAGGTGACAGAGAACGAGTAGGCGAATCCGGTAAGTTAGGTTCAGATTCAGTTTCGGGTTCCGAGTCCTCCTCGGGGTCCTCCTCCGGTTCTTCCTTTTCGGACTGCCTTCCGGGTTCGAATTCGGTATCATCCGCATACTCGAGTATCGTATTCCCTTGTGCTTTCACGGTTTCCACGGATTTCGTGTTGGAGTCGGTAAGAATGACAGGATTGGAAGAAGTCATCTAGCACTCAAAGAAAACACAAAGTTAGTTCATCTAGTAATCATGTCATTATAGAAATCAAGTAAAATAATGGATAACGTAACTAGGTTTCATGTAACTTAACAAGTCTAGGGTTACAGTCTAGACTCAATAGATGTCCTAACGTTGACTCTCTAATGCAGCCTAGTCCTAGGTAACCGATCTGCTCTGATACCAAATATAATACCCCATCAGAATCCACTACGGAATATTAACTCCTGGTCCTACAGTTTAGCGGTCACGCCCTCTATATGAGACGTTTCCTAAAAGTATTCGCATTAATCATCAGAGCAAAGTTATTTATTAAAGAAAATGTAACTGGAAAACGTTTGACATAAACGACTAATGTATATGAACCCAAAACATCTCGAAAGAAAATAGTTTAAATGTGAATATTTTTTCTTGAAATATAAATGATAAAAATGCTGGACGCCGTCCAGTTCTAGCAGCAAACAGCATAATAACTTCAGTTAAGCGGAAGCACTACCTCTATGAACCTGAAAAAAAACATGCAAAACGTCAATAAATAACGTTGAGTGAATCTACAGGTTTAGTAAATCATTTCGTAAGTTAGGCCACAAGATTTTCTGGAAAACATCATAAGAAAAGTATACATTATCATGAGCACTTGATTATAAAGCTTTAACCTTTGCGTAGGCCGAGCCAACATCTTTAGTTTACCCTATCATGGTGATACACCGATCAAGTGTATGAGTAACAACAAAATAAGCACCAGTTATGTTGCGGTGAGCTTTGTCAAACCTAACGATACCGTCCCTATAAGTCGAGCTTACAAAGTAACTAATATAATCAAGCTAAGGGATTTTTTATCTGAACTCATATGTATATGTTTAAGTTACTTGTACCTAATATGTAAAACATTTGTAAAAAGTATGCATCTCATCCCTGTAAAAACGTAGTAGGGACTGTAGACTCACCTTAGCAAAAGCACTTGTAATTATCTTAGCAAAACGTATGGTTGTCGAACAATCTCGACTGAACAACGCAACCTAAACAAGTAAATTATCTTAAGTGTACACTCATAGGTCAAACCATGTCAACCCATAGTGTACGCAAAGTCCTAGTGCTCAGACTGACTCAACGAACACGTAAAAGTCAACTAATCCAAGCAAGTCAACAAAAGTCAAATCAAAAGTCAATTCAGTCAAAGTGGTCAACTAAAGTCAAACATCTCAGTAGGTCATGCAAACATGTTCAACATGTCAAACCTAGGTCAAATATCATTTTACAACTCTTAGTTAAGCAAATCGCACTTTTGCATCTTAAAGCATGCCTTCGAAAAACGTACATCGTAGAAAGATACAACTATAGCTCATAGCACATAACTCGTTAAATTATGAACAACTCTAGATCATAACTACACTTAAAATAAATTCCAAAAAGTCCCGAAAAAGCCTCATACGATAAATAAAAGTCCAATATCAGAAAGGGTCTAATCATAGTTCGTTACAGCAATTTCTGCTCGCGCATCAGGTTTTAAACATTTCTCAAACAATATAGAAAATATATTTTGATGAACGTCCAATTGAATTCATCTAAAAATATCTCAAAGTTTCAGTGATAAAATAATCAGAAACATTGGGTTAGCCAATTTGTACAGTATTGTAAACCTTTACAGACTCATCAGTTTTTAATCATCAACTAGACACATCACTTAGACGCGCACATATCTCATGGTAAATCATGTTTTTGCAAGTTGACATACAAATGAAATATGTCAAGGAACACTTAAACTAACATATTCCAGAAGATAAAGGTCTAAATCAACTCCTAGTTTACTTTAGAAATTTTTATGTAACTTTGAAAACTGATTCAGCTCACTTTAAAAACCAAATCTTCGTTTTGACATAACGGGAGCATTACATAACCTTTTGACGCAAATCTTAAGTCCAAATTTCATAAATTTTCATAAGGAACATAGTAGTATACTTTATATAAGCTAAAACACAAAGCATGCAACTCAAAAAAAAATCGGATTACGAACAAAACCTAGTCAAATCTTCGATTAAGCATATCTTAAGCATACGATAACGAAATCACGCAAAATCAGAGTCTAAAATTAATAAATTTTCGATATCTTTATATTTAAACATAATACAAGATCAGTTCTCATTTCAATTTTATCAGATCAAAAAGAAACAAATTTGTTTTTCATGCATACAACGTTAATCAAGTAATCAAACAATAAATAACAACACAAGACACCATTAATTGAGCACTTGACTCTAATACACTATGTAATTGAACAAAATTCAGATTTATAAAAACTAGGGTTTGCAATTATACCTTCAGAACACGAATTACTAGTACGTACGCGTAGAGAACGACGATTGAAACAACGTTTATGCTTAAGCTTTCTTCAAATTTCAAGTTTTGATGTGTGTGTGTGTGTGTGTGGGCTATAGTTGACGAGCAAGGGGGAGGGGGAGAGCAAGATTTCGACTAAAATAGGGTTTAGGGTAAGGGTTAGTGTTAAGCTTCTATTTATACATAAAAGTTAGGGCCTAAATAAGCTACTAGTGATCCCCTAGTCCAAGTTTAAGTCCAATTAGGGGTGCATGGGGGGTATTCGGCCGAATGGCCCACTAGGGGTGTTCCTAGGCTCGTTTTGCTTAAATATTGGTACGCGTGTGGTCCGTTTCGAATGCCGTTAACCGTACCGGATCTCCGGAACGTTAACTAGTCGTTGAAACAAAAACACCTGGTTTAATTCATTAAATAAATAATAAATTAAATTAGTTTTTCTTAAAGTCATTAATTATTGAAAAATAATTATTTCGTCGTTTTTCTGAGGTCCGTAAACTAAAAAGATTTCTAGGCGATTAACTTAATCGTAACGTTTTCTAGTTAGTTTACTATCCAAAATAAATTCATAAATTAATATAACCTATTAATTCAAGAATCTCTCTAATAAGCATGTATTTAATTCTATTAAACACACAAGTCTAAGTAAACACCATAAAATACTTAACGGACAAGCTTACAGAAAAAGTCGGGTTGTTACAAGGAGATACCAAGTGAACCATGACATCAAAGAATGAGGGTGGAAAGTACATCTCGAGTTCACAAAGAGTAAGTATGATATCTCTTTGATATTCATCCATCACTTCAGGATCAATCAACTTTGAATGAATCATGTTGAAAAATAAGCATAGTTTTGTTATTGTGTGTCGAATACGGTTGGGTAGAATTCCACGAATTGCGATAGGAATCATCCGAGTCATTAGTACATGACAATCATGTGACTTCATACCAAGTAACTTCAAATCTTTCATCGAAACCAACTTCCTAATGTTAGCAGAGTATCCTGATGGAACCTTAATACCATGTAAACATTGACAAAATTTAGTTTTCACGACCTTCGACATAGTATAAAAGACCAGTGGAAGAAACTTGGTGGACCTTCCATCAATATCTTTAGGTTATAGCTCTGGTCTGATATTCATTAATTCCATGTCCATTCTAACTTTAATTACATCTTTTGTTTTTCCAGGAATGTTCAACAGTAACCCTATCAGACTTTCACAAACATTTTTCTCAATATGCATAACATCAAGACAATGTCGGACTCGTAAATGCTTCCAGTAGGGTAATTTCCAAAAAAAAATAGACTTTTTCTTCCAAATACCTTTGGGAGGATCAAAACTTTTCTTTCCCAACACAACATTTATATTAGCAACTTTAGAGAATGTAGTTTCTCCATCCAATGGAGGTGGTAGCTTTCTATCCTCTATAGTACCATCAAATAAATCTGACTTTTTACGATACGGGTGATTCTCAGCAAGCTCTCTCTGGTGCACCATAAATGCCGGTTTCTTACAATTTGTGAGCCATATCGAGTGAGTATTTTCCTCACAAACATGACATGCCTTTTTCCCCTTCGTACTATATCCAGACAAATTACTATAAGCAGGAAAATCATTAATGGTGCAAAAAAGCATTGCCCGTAGTTGGAAGTATTCTTTCTTGTATGCATCATAAATGTGTATGCCAGTACTCCATAATTCCATCATGTCATCAACTAATGGTTGCAAATAAACATCAATGTCGTTTCCAGGTTGCTTTGGGCCTTGAATCAAAAGAGACATCATTATGTATTTTCTTTTCATACATAGCCAAGGCGGTAGGTTATAAATGCATAGAAGAACAGGCCATGTGCTGTGACGGCTACTCAAATCTCTGAAAGGATTAATTCCATCTGAACTGAGTCCGAACCTTATATTACGTATCTCATCCCCAAATTCTCCAAAATCTTTATCAATATTTTTCCATTGAAGTGAATCGGCCACATGTCGCATTTTTCCATCATTTTTACGATCTTCACCATGCCAATGTAATAATTTTGCATCTTTCTCATTCGCAAATAATCTCTTTAATCTTGGTATGATAGGCAAGTACCACAATAATTTTGCAAGAGGTCCATTTTCCGACACATCACTATCAACATTATCAGTTGGTTTTCCACGTTTATACCTAGATGTACCACATACCTTACATTGATGAAGGTCTTTGTCTTCATTCCTGTATAACATACAATCATTTGGAAAAGCATGTATTCTCTGTATTTCCAATCCCATTGGACACATCAATTTCTTTGCTTGGTATGTTGAAACCGGCAACTTATTACCTTCTGGTAGCATTTTGTTCAACAACTCTAACAGGCTAGTGAAACTTGTATCGCTCCAACCATTGTTTTATTTTAAGTTAACCAGTTGTATAACGGTGGAAAGTTTTGTAAAATTCATACAACCGGTATATAAAGGTTTTTCAGCGTCAACAAATAGTTGTTGTATTCTGTCATGATACTTGTCAGCAACATTATCCTCCATATCCAAATCGTCAAGCATGTCATCAAAATTAACATTATTGTCACTATTGTATGAATCTTCTTCGTTATCGGTATGATTATCCGAAACAGACGGGTTAAGGTCAGCTAATGTGATGACCCGGAAATTTCTGACCAAATTTAAACTTAATCTTTAACGTTTCCGACACGATAAGTGAAGTCTATGAAGTTGAATCTCAAAATTTTAAACTATTCAAATACCCTTCGATTTTTCTCAACGATTCGCGAACAATTATATGTAAATAGATACATATATATACTATAACTTGAAAACGTAACAAAGTGTTATGAAAATGATACTGTGCATTAACCTTATTGGTTTGATTATCTGATTGATATTTAGATAAGTTAACTAAAATGTTTAAGATGAACCAGTAAAACACTAATTTGCTACAGTATTTTCGAATTGCTACAATACCCGAAAAGCTACAGTGTTTTCGAAAATCACTATTTGCTACAGTAAAAAAACTTTTCTACAGTAACTTTGCTACAGTAAAACACTATTTCAAAATGAAAAGGTATATATGTATATGTATATGTACATACTATGAGACGATGATTTATAGAAGTAAATGACCAAAACACTCGAAAGTTTAAGATACACTTTGAGTGATATAGTTTATTGATAATTTAAGACTATATTTTAACAAAGGTACATTCACGAAACGTAAAATTCAAGTTTTCTTAGTGTACGAAAGGACGTTCGAAAAACCGGAACCGGGACATAAGTCGCGTGATGACGTACGACTTATCGGAACAAAAATTACAAGTCAACTATGCACGTGAATTTAATATAATATATAATTAATTATATAAATTATATATTATAAATATAATTAATAAATATGTCGACAAGCGTAGGACAAAAACATTTGTGAGCTGTCATACCTTCCCATGCGATCGCATGGGAAATGGCTTGGGAAGCCATGCGATCGCATGGCACCCTTTTGCTGGCCACATCTATAAATTCACGATTTCTGTTTCTGATTCATTCATATATCTATCTCTCGACTCTCTCTCTCTCTCTCTATATATATATATATATATATATATATATATATATATTATTAATATTAAGATTATTATTATTAATCTTATTATTAATAATATTAGTATTATTATTTTTACGATACAAAAATAATAATATACATAAAATATTACGACGGAGTGATGTCCAAATGATTTTAAAACGAGTTTTCGAGCAAGCTAGAGCTAAGCAAATTATGGGCTATTGCCATGGAGGTTATGGGTAATGTTAATGGGTAATTTTCGCAAGTCAAACCTAGTGTTTATCATCTCCGTTACGTCTACGTACTTTCCTGCAATATTGAATCACAATATTGATACGTGAGCATTCATATCTTATCTTTTATATATTAATTGTGTATCCATGTCTAGTGCTCGAATATATATATTTATGCATGCATGTATGCTAAATTTCGTCGTTAAACAGTTTATAATGAATCACGAATTAAATACATATATTACTGGTAAAAGGTATATGATACACATGTTTTTGGAAAGCTGGCGAAAAATCAATAACTTTTCATTTAGATATCGAATAATTTCGATGAACGGATTAAAAGATATGATCAACTGAATTATGATTGACGTTAATTGAAATTGCTTTTGAATCTACAATTAAGATTTAAACAACTTGTTTACGAGATTGATAAATTGGATTTTTGAATATTACCAACCGAGTAAATGAATCCTTATATAAGGTACGTCTTGTTTTGTTAAACAACTGTCAAAATTGACTTTTTGAAACGACTTTGGATAACTTTTGTATGTCGATCTCGAGCATTAGGATTGTGATACACTATGACCTGACCTAGCTTGGTAGACATTTATTGACCAACATATGTTCTCTAGGTTGAGATCTACGGTTATTTGGTAATCCGAGTTTCGGTCACATTTTGGTGAACGACTTTATATGCTGCTAAGGTGAGTTTCATTTGCTCCCTTTTTAATTGCTTTTGCAATCTATATTTTTGGGCTGAGAATACATGCACTTTATTTTAAACGCAATGGATACAAGTACATACTAAATTCTACACCGAGTTTGAACCGAAAATCCATTAGCTTTGGTAACTAGTAACTGCCGGTTATAAGAACTGGTGGGCGCGAGTAGTTATATATGGATCCATAGGGCTTGATATCCCCGTCCGAGCTAGAGCGCTAGCCTTTTAACGGACGTATGCTATTTGAGAAGCGTACACGTTGGTTTGCGTGTGTTATTAAGATGATTATACAAAGGGTACAAATTATATATACGTTAAGTTTAGTTACCAGGGTGCTCAATTTAGTAGAATATTTTGATAAACGTTTCTGGATGAAACAACTGAAATCTTGTGATCCACCTTTACATACAGATTATACGAAACAATAAAACTATGAACTCACCAACCTTTGTGTTGACACTTGTTAGCATGTTTATTCTCAGGTTTCCTAGAAGTCTTCCGCTGTTTGCTTATATGTTAGACAAGCTATGTGCATGGAGTCTTACATGACATATTTTTCAAGGAAACGTTGCATTCACCAAATCATCACCATGTATCTTATTTTGACTGCATTGTCAACGGAAGTATCATTGTAAACTATTATATTACGGTGATTGTCTATATGTAGAAATCATCAGATGTTGAAAACCTTTAATTTAAATATTCATTTATGGTGTGCCTTTTCAAAAGAATGCAATGTTTACAAAACATATCATATAGAGGTCAAATACCTCGCAATGAAATCGATGAATGACGTGTTCGTCCATATGGATTTGGAGCGATCGTCACAGCTAATGACTCACCATGAAAAGACCAACATGTGTACCCTCTCATAAATCCGTGTGGAATTAGATGATTTTTGATATCGGTTGAATCAGTAAACCACTGTGCATTTTTGCATTTCTTACAAGGACAACTAATTGTGGTGTTTTCTTTTTCTAGTTTATCAGTCTCGGCAATTGTAATAAATTCTTCAAGACTATCAATAAACTCAGAGCTAGCGCGGCCTATCTCGTACATCCAAGTATTCCAATCCATCTACAAGTAACATTGAAAAAGTTAATACATTATTAATAATAAAGAATGTAAAAAGTTGAAAAAGGGACTAGAACCCACAACCTCCTCTCTACCAAGCAATATCCTAACCATCTAAGCAAATGTGTTAAACTGACAACTATTTTCTATAAAAACTATACGTATGGTCTACTGTAAAAAAATCCAAAATCAAAATCAATTGAGTTTTATCGATCATAATCCCATTACGTCTTTATCATTTCTCTTTTTTTATCTATCTGTGATCTAAAAAAACCCCGAAGTAACCCAAATCAATTGAATCTGTAAACCCTAATTGTTCGATACCTAATGATACACATAGCGCATCGGGCTAATAATTGATCTTGTCCTTAAGCCTGACCCGTTAGCGGTCCATTGGCCTTTTCCCTCAAAACCCTAAAATTGCCTCTATAAATAAAGGGCATGACTTCTACCCTAATACACACACAAATACATCCTGGAAGCTCAAACGCTCTCCTCCTCTCCCCTCTAGGGTTTTACCTACACAAGTGTAGGGTTTTCTCCTAAAACAGCCATAACCACCCTCTCGAAATCATCATCTCGGCTAGGGTTATCACGGTAACCAGACCGGAGGTTAAAGCCGCTGTACATAATAAACCCTCCTCTATTGCACTCAAGCGTATCTCTAGCATTCGGTGGAAATATGCTTGATCATTTGACGCTATCCGTAGGACCAGTTAAAACGTGTCTCGTACTTATTGTCAAAAGAATTATTGAATCATATCTGATTCGCATCTGTAAGCTCTCTCTTTTAAATTTATTCGGTCGATCAACACATTAATGTATTGATAGTTGCATCAAAATTAACGACGAAAGGTTTATGCACCGATTATGTGCATTTATCTAAAAACATGTATATCCATGACATCTGTTGGTATAACATAAAATATATAATTAGTTTGTTGATCGATTTTTCCTATAAAGGAAGTCACCTGATTTAAATAAATTGATACTTTTGTCTGTTGATTATACATTAATTTACTACGTCGAATACGACGGACTCGACCGATACTCATGATTGTTGATGACTTGATTTATAAGTTTAATAATCCGGTATGATTAGGTTAACTGAGGCGACAATATATTTTGACAAGTTTCGATTAATGGAAAACATATTGAGTGGAATCGAAGCGTGTGTTAGAATTATATATTTAGAATTATATATGTACGTTTAAATAACACGGATATTCATATTGATTATTTTCATTCGAATTTAGTTGATGTTTTATTATGAACGTGTGATCCGTGGGGATATCATGCGATACATCTTTTAACCCTTTAAGGATTATATTCATCACCATACAGTCGGTTCAATAAATCAGACTGTGATTTTTGAGCATTAATATAAACACGGAATCTTTTATCACTAATCGAATATATGTATTATAATATCTCATATTTGTTGGAAATTTAGTATAATTGTGGGTTTTAATCTATACTTGTAAATGGTTTTGGAGGTACGGAGTGTACACCCATTAAGTGATAGATCAACCGGACCCAAAAGTGGTTTTCCATTATTTACTATCATAACTTGGTCTACCTGAAATTTGACTAAGTGTTTTCAGTACTAAGTTTTCTTAGTAAGCTGAAATTTGGCTAATTGTTTTGTGCTGGTTGTTCTGCATTGCTGGTCCTTGTGCTGGTTGTTCTGCATTGCTGGTCCCTGTGCTGGTTGTTCTGCGCAACTGGTCCCTGTGCTGGTTGTTCTGCGTAGCAGGTCCTGTTTGCTGGTTCCTCTGCGCTGCTGGTCCTGTTTGCTGGTTCCTCTGCGCTGCTGGTCCTGTTTGCTGGTTCTTTTACGATACTGGTCCCTATGCTGACTCCTTTGCGCTGCTGGTCCCTATGCTGACTCCTTTGCGCTGCTGGTCCTTTTGCTGACTTTTGCGCTGCTGGTCCTTTTGCTGACTTTTGCGTTGCTGGTCCTTAAGAGGCAGTAGCAAGAAAACACTTAACACAATTTTGAGTGATTACGGAAGAATTATTCCTGGACCCACTTTACTTTAATTATTTGTTATAATCGATGGCGGCTACGATGAAACACATGACGTCGAATTTCTCCAAACTTGATAAGTTTGAGGGAATTGATTTTAAGAGATGGCAAAAGAAGATACACTTCTTTCTGAGCAGCATGAGTGTGGTGTACGTACTCAGCACACCAATTCCTGAAGATCATGGTGATGATGCCACTGTTGAACAAATTCAGAAAAGGTGCAAGTGGGAGAACGATGACTACATCGCTAGAGGTTTAATCCTCAATGGTATGGCTGATTCTCTTTTTGATATTTACCAAAATGTTGAATCTGCTAAAGAACTATGGGACTGTTTAGAAACCAAGTATATGTCTGAGGATGCTTCTAGTAAAAAGTTTCTTGTGAGTAATTTTAATAATTACAAGATGGTCGATTCTAGACCGGTCTTGGAACAATACAATGAGCTCATTCGTATACTTGATCAATGCACACAACATAAAATGAATATGGATGAGTCTATTAAAGTCTCAAGTATCATTGATAAACTACCTCCATCTTGAAAAGAATTTAAAGATTCTTTGAAACATAAGAAGGAGGAGTTAACTCTTGTTGAGTTAGGTAGTCATCTACGTATAGAGGAATCCCTCAGGTTGTAGGATAATGACAAGCCAAAGAGCAACGAAGTTGCTGGCACGTTTGTTGTCAATATGGTGGAACATAAAAAGTTCACTAGTAAAAATGACAAAAAGGGCAAACGTAAACATCAAGGTTATAACAAGGCTAATCCGAATAAGAAGTCTAAATTGACTTGTTGGAAGTGTGGTAAAACTGGACACTTGAAAATGGATTGCAAGGTTATATTTGGTAATAATAATGCCAAAGGAACTAGCACAAGCGGTTAGGGAAATGGTTTAAACAACCAAAGCTCGAAAGGTCAGAATATGTTTAATAATTCAAATAAGAATTATGTTTCATATATATCTGAAGCTTATTTTGTGCAGGATGATGATGTTGCGTGGTGGGTTGACTCGGGAGCTACCACCCATGTATGCAAGGATAGATTTTGGTTCAAGACTTACGAGTCCGTGACCGATAGATCAATTCTTCATATGGGAAATGAGTCAACAACTCCTGTTCATGGACGTGGAAGTGTGGATTTATGTTTTAGTTCTGGAAAAACTATTTGTTTGTTTGATGTTTTGCATGTACCACAAATAAGGAAAAATTTAGTTTCCAGTAGTGTGTTAAATTGTTGTGGTTATAAACAAGTGATTGAATCTGATAAGTTTGTTTTGTCAAAACATGGTATGTTTGTTGGTTTTGGTTATTTATGTAATCGAATGTTTAGACTTAACATTAATCACTTAAATGTTAATTTTGCTTTTATTTCAACTTCTGGCATAAATAATTCTACACTTTGGCATGCTAGACTAGGACATGTACACTTTAAAAGAATGCAAGATATGTCTAAAGATGGTTTAATACCGGCCTTTGATATGAACAATGAAAAGTGTAAAACGTGTATGTTGACAAAAATCACTAAGAAACCATTTTAAAATGTACATCGTGATACTGAAATTTTGGAATTAATACATAGTGATTTGTGTGATTTGCATGCAACTCCTACTTTAGGGAATAAGAAATATTTTGTTACTTTTATTGATGATGCTTCTAGGTTTTGCTATGTTTACCTGTTACATACTAAGGATGAAGCATTAGATAAATTTAAAATATTTAAAATTGAAGTAGAATTGCAACAAAAGGCTTTGATTAAAAGACTTAGAATGGATAGGGGAGGTGAATACGTTGACCAATCGTATTTCCAATCCGTTGGTATTATCCATGAGACCACAGCTCCTTATACTCCACAACAAAATGGTATATCTAAAAGGAAGAATAGGGTCCTTAAGGAAATGGTTAATTCTATGTTATCCTATTCGGGTTTAAGTGAAGGATTTTGGGAGGAAGCTATGTTAACAGCTTGTTATTTGCTTAATAGAGTTCCTAACAAAAGAAACAAGATTACACCTTATGAACTTTGGAATAAAAGGAAACCTAACTTGAATTATCTTCGGGTATGGGGTTGTAGGGCGGTTGTAAGACTGCCTGATCCCAAGAAGAAAAGTTTAGGTGAAAGAGGTATAGATTGCATATTTGTTGGATATGTTGAACACTCCAAGGCATATAGGTTCTATGTAATAGAGCCTAATGAGTTTGTCTCAATCAATTCTGTGATTGATTCAAGGGATGCAATCTTTGATGAAAATCGATTTTCATCTATACCTAGACCAAAAGATATGATTCCAAGTAACAATGGAATCAATAAGGATTGTAATTATGAAGTCTCTAAAAAGGCTGTTAATCAGTCACTCGAGCTTCGGAAAAGCAAAAGAGAAAGGAAACCTAAATCACTTGGACCAGATTTTAAACTATACTTAGTTGAAGGTTCCAGGGATGCTGTTTCTACCCAATATTCATATTGCTTCAATGTTGATGATGATCCTAAAACATATGATGAAGCAATGAGGCCTCAGGATGTTGCATTCTGAAAAGAGGCAATTAATGATGAGATGGATTCCATCATGGGCAATAACACTTGGGTGTTAGCTGATTTACCTCCTGGTTGCAAACCTTTGGGTTGCAAATGGATCTTCAAAAAGAAGATGAAGGTGGATGGAACTATTGAAAAGTTCTAGGCAAGGTTAGTCATTCAAGGCTTTAGACAAAAGTCTGGAATTGACTATTTTGATACTTATGCTCCTGTGGCACGTATCACTACCATTAGACTGCTGATTGCTTTGGCTACAATTCACAATCTGGTTATTCACCAGATGGATGTGAAGACAGCATTCTTGAATGGTGAATTAGATGAGGAGGTTTATATGAACCAACCTCAGGGCTTTGTCATGCCAGGAAATGAATGCAAGGTGTGCAAACTTGTGAAGTCCTTATATGGTTTGAAACAAGCACCTAAGCAATGGCATCAGAAGTTTGATGAAGTGGTTTTATCTAGTGGTTTTAAATTAAACCAAGCAGATAAATGTGTATATAGTAAATTTGATGATTCTGGTAAAGGAGTTATAATTTGTCTATATGTTGATGACATGTTAATCTTTGGGACTGACCAAAGTCAGGTTGATTTAACAAAAGAATTTTTGTCATCAAAATTCTCCATGAAAGATATGGGGGAGGCTGACGTTATCCTTGGCATTAGGATCAAACGTGAAAGCAAAGGAATTTCAATTTCTCAATCTCATTATATTGAGAAGGTGTTGAAAAAGTTCAATTGGTTTGAATGTACTCCTGTGAGTACCCCTGCGGATCCAAGTGAGAAGCTTATGCCTAATCAAGGTAAAGCTGTATCACAACTTGAGTATTCTCAGGTGATTGGCTGTTTGATGTACGCCATGACTTGTACAAGGCCGGATATTGCTTTTGCAGTGGGAAAACTGAGTAGATATACTAGTAATCCTAGTACTCATCACTGGCAAGCAATTAGGCGGGTACTGAAGTACTTGAAGAAAACTATGGACTATAGTTTATCTTATAATGGGTTTCCTTCAGTAATAGAAGGATATTCTGATGCGAGTTGGATAACCAATATTGAAGATCATTCTTCAACAAGTGGTTGGGTGTTCTTGCTTGGGGGAGGTGCTATTTCATGGGCTTCTTAGAAGCAGACATGTATTACCAACTCAACGATGGAATCTGAGTTTGTTGCTTTAGCTGCTGCTGGTAAAGAAGCAGAATGGCTTAGAAACTTGATCCATGAGATACCATTATGGCCTAAAACTATAGCACCCATGTCTATCCATTGTGATAGTGCTGCGACATTGGCAAAGGCTTATAGCCAGATGTACAATGGAAAGTCTAGACACTTAGGTGTTAGACATAGCATGATTCGTGAACTGATCATGAATGGGGTGATTTCTATAGTGTTCATGAGGTCACAACAGAATTTAGCTGATCACTTGACGAAGGGATTGGCAAGAGGCTTGGTTGACAAGTCTGCTGTGGGGATGGGTTTAAAGTCCGCATAAATTTCTAATTATAAGATACCCAATTCCCTTCTAATAAAAATTAGAAGTTGAATTCAATGTGGAAGGCTTATACTTAGAAATTCGGAGTACATAAGTTTTGTATCATCCCAAGGTAATGTATGTACTCAGACCTGCTGAAGGAGAGGTTGAAGTCTGGCTTCTTAATAGTTCATTTGAAAAAGTGCATGAGCAGGTGCATGACTGAAATGAACTACCTATGTGAATGTGAAGTTTTGCCGCTTCAACAAAGCTTGGACTTTTGCTTTAGATACATTCATGAAAGGATATGGACACATGGCTCGTAAAGTGTCAGGATAGATTTAGAGTATTTGAAAACTTATGTGTATGTTATTTTCAGTTATTCAAATGGGTTGAAGGGTTCAATTCTTAGAACACCCCGATTCTCGAATATTTGAAATGCGTAATGTACTAAGGTGAAAATTCAATCTTCAAGATATTTTCATTTATGCAAGAGTTTTGTTTTAATTTGTTTAATTCTCATGAAACGAATTGCACTAAATTGGGGAGGATTGTTGGAAATTTAGTGTAATTGTGGGTTTTAATCTATACTTGTAAATGGGTTTGGAGGTACGGAGTGTACACCCATTAAGTGATAGATTACCCGGACCCAAAAGTGATTTTCCATTATTTACTATCATGACTTGATCTACCTGAAATTTGACTAAGTGTTTTCAGTACTAAGTTTTCTTAGTAAGCTGAAATTTGGCTAAGTGTTTTGTGCTGGTTGTTTTGCATTACTGGTCCTTGTGCTGGTTTTTCTGCATTGCTGGTCCCTGTGCTGGTTGTTCTGCGCAACTAGTCTATGTGCTGGTTCCTCTGCGCAGCTGGTCCTGTTTGCTGGTTCCTCTGCACTGCTGGTCCTGTTTGCTGGTTCCTCTGCGCTGCTGGTCCTGTTTGCTGGTTCTTTTACGCTGCTGGTCCTGTTTGCTGACTTTGGCGCTGCTGGTCCCTATGCTGACTCCTTTGCGCTGCTGGTCCTTTTGTTGACTTTTGCGCTGCTGGTCCTTTTGCTGACTTTTGCGTTGCTGGTCCTTAAGAGGCAGTAGCAAGAAAACACTTAACACAATTTTGAGTGATTACGGAAGAATTATTCCTGGACTCACTTTACTTTAATAGTGGAAGGAATAATACTTTTTTATTATAAAGTAATCACTCATGCTTTGATAGTTGTAAAATATAATATTTGTTTATTGTAAAAATAACACGTTTAACTTTCATGATAGAAGTAATAATATTTGTTTATTGTAAAAGTAATAACTTTTACTTTAAAGATGGAAGTGATAATATATGTTTATAGAAATATTCTTCCTGTAATCACTTTTGAATATTATAGAAGATACTTTTATTAATCAATCGGCCAATTGATTTTAATAAAAGACTCTTTCATGATTAAGGGTGTATATAAATATATTAACCAATATGCATGAGAAAATATACAAGTTACGAACATCTAATACTCTTCTGCAAAAGAGTTCTTGTTTACTGTCAATAACATGAACTAATCTCTGTCTTATCCCAAAGTGATATTCATGTAACCCAGGCAATAAGGGTCGAATAATTACTTTCGGAAAGTGATACCACGATTCAGTGATTTATCTGGCTATCGATAATCTTACCCTACACGAAAATTAAATAAAACCTCCAACAATATTATATCCTTTTTGTGTATTGGAATTAATAATTTTGAGTCGGTGCCTTCCTTGACTCTATATACGTCGAATATTTGCTTTTGTCTTTCTTTTGTTGATTACTAACAAGAATTAGGGAAAGTACAAGTGTACAAGCCATGGTACAACAAATGGATGCGACGTGGGAATTATGAACCTCCGCACACTTTCCGCACTACTCAAACAATATGTCCTGTGGACGAGTTAAATCTAACTCGTTTCGTAAGTTCTCATATTCTTATTCGTTGAATATAAAAATTACTCATATTCTTATTCGTTGAATATAAAAATGAACAAAGTTTCTAATTTGGATGAGATATTTACTCCAAAAGAAACATAAGAAATAATATTACTCCCTAATAAATAATGGTGTATACTTGGGCCCAATTAAGCGATATATACGATTGGAAAATAGCGTAACTCTTTTAGTATTACAATATTGTCTGATACTCGTGACACATATGGTAATTCACAATAAACTTGGTAAAATATGTGAATTTTACTGATCCCATATCAATTATTGCTATTAAAAGATTACCAAGTGATTTGGTTTCCATAAATATTTTGCTTTAACGCGTAGGTAACGAAAACGTATGATTTTAAGGAATTGGAGATTCCTAGTATTATCTCAATTATTTATGTATTGGAGTACTACGTGTAAATACATCCCACCAATTTTAATATGAATCATATCTACAACGATACTAAAGTCTCGAATGTTGATCATAACAACGAGATCACCAAATCTATTTTGAATCTGATCTCGACGCCTACGGGCAGATCCTGACACCTCCGGGAAGATCGCATTGCTTTCGGGCAGATTATAATGAAACAAGGCATGTCCTATCGCCTTCAAACAGTCCACATGCATCCGGACATGTTGATTGACCTTACCTTGATTTTATACCCGTTACTGGTATGCGGATGTGGACGCTAGAATTCTTTCAAACCTTGTCAAGAAAGATTATCCACGTTCACCATTCTTTACAAAATTAATTCATGTATTATAAGGCAAATATGATTGAAAATAGATGCATACGATTGAAAATTATTCACACGACAAGATTTGTATTTAAGACGAATATGTGAGTACGGAAATCGGATCATGTTGTCACAATAGGCATGTGCCGGCATAGATGTTAATCACGATCACAGATTTTACAGGTCTGAAGCAATTCTATGATTAATGGCAAGTAAATCGCACAAATCCATAAATTTTTCGGGATTTGTTTTGGTACAAATCTTACTTGACAAAAAGAGTGATACACAAGGGATCTACTTTCTAAAATTGTGTGACAAATCGTCACGTACTATGTATCTATACCGACATGTTGCCCGATTACATGCGCAACGCCTCCGGGCAAGACGCTCAGTCTCACCCGTACTGCCTTACCGCATATACGGTACTTACTTATTGGCAACCACATAGCTCACATCATCACATCCGAATTCAGGATATGAGGTGTATATAAAAAGGGATTTGATTAAGATTAAATCTCACTGTACAAACGATTTTCTACACGCAGATTTCAGTGAAACCTTCTTGTAGACTTTCGAATATGCTAATAGAAAATAAATTTTTCACAAGGCATAAATACAAATGCTAAAGCACGTGTGGCAAACAGTTGAATTCCAACTTATAGCCTATACGCTACTTAATATGCAGCCCGTGTACTACGTAATTAAGACTTATGTACGGCAAGTGCGTTACTCCATTAAGGTCCTTGCATTGCATGATCGCTTAACTTTGCGACAGTTCTAACACATAATAGATAGGCGCACTCCAAACATCACTCTGTGTATACTGCCACATTATATAATTGGTATTCACATATACTCTAATTTCCATATTGAAACATAATGGCCGAGTATTATACCACAATTAAATGAATGATTTCACACAAGTAACCATATCTTCATGGTTACAAAGAATGTGGTAGAACTATAATTCCATATCATGCGGGTATCTTGTATGTATATGACTAACTAAAAATTTATTTAGTGGCTATGGATCATGCCTTACATCTTAGATGCTAAACACAAGTTATTAAAACTTGTGAAAACAGCATATGCGCATAGCGTATATATCACACAAATGATATAATATCAGGAGGATACTTTGAACTCGGTTAATTAGTGGCAATTGCTTAGCCTCTTGATTCCTTAGTGTGATATTAATTATAATTCAAGACAACTAAATACTTTAATTATCTTGAACTTGGGGCTGATATAGTATATATTATAACCATCGGAAAAAGAATGTTTCCTTTATCGGTGACGGCCGTACACCTAAAAAATCTCTTGGAAGGTTGGAAAGTATCTCCTTTTGGAGATGGGCATCATGATGCTAAAATTCCGCAAGTCCGCGATGCCGCTCCATAATCCCCTTACAGTGTTAATCACACTATATCACATTCCACATTATTTGCGCACTAAAATAGTCCATGGCCGCAACGTGCAAGCTCATGGACAATTATTATAAAACCATGGCCGCGTACGCGCGCCCTTGGCATATTTATTAAATCCATGGCCGCAACGTGTAAGATCATGGATAATTATTTAAAGACCATGGTCGCGTAAGCGCGCCCATGGCATATTTATTAAATCCATGGTTGCAACGCATAAGACCATGGGCGCTTATTATAACCTCATGGTAGCATTGAGTAAGTCCATGAGATGATTTTATTTTCTCATGGTCGCATGCGTATTTTTGCACTTCCCATCTAAAGTGGTTTAAGTTTCATTCTAGATTTCAACACCACTAAGTACTTTAGTACTATTGAAATGGGGGCTACCATGATATGATCATAACTATTAGAAAGGATTGTTTTCCTTTCAGTGATTAGCGGTTGCATGCCAAAAATCCTTTAAACAGGTAGGATAGACCCGCATACGCATCACATATATTATTTTCGCGGTTAAGCCCGTAAAGAAAACACACTTATCGAGGGAACTGATCCACCCTCTACAGTGTTTCTTATTTAGTGCGTCCAAAACACTATAACCATTAAGTATGTGGATTGCACGCACCGCTGCACAGGGAACGCTCCGAATCCCAAATGGCATAGTTTAGTTTGGCTACTAAAACTATAAATAATGGTGACAGTAGTAAAACATTGGTTTGTTTCAAACGCTTGTACACCACGCAGGACGGAGATCTGCAAAGTCATGACTATAAAATACAAGTTTGGTTACTTGTCAATATCACGTGCATTGGATTGACCTGAAGACTCTTGAGATAAGCATTGGATTGCTTATATAGACGGATTCGACATTGAATTGTCAATACATGTAAACACTTATAAGAAATTTATAAAAGTCAAGAGTATAATTTAGAGCATTGGCTTGCTCTCTCTGCGGACAACATTGGATTGTTGCCGCAAGAATAAAAAGATTATGTCTGTATAGAGGGGTCGCTCCCGTCGTGCAACATAACATTTAATCTACGTTATTGTGCAAATAATGAAAGCTGGCTTTTTAATTTGCAATTTTGCAAATATTAAGGAACTAAGTTATTTCTTTGCTCGAGCATATGCCAGAATAAACACTAAATGCAGAATAACGACGCGCGCATAAAAATACTATCAAAAATAAAAAAAGGCATTAGTTTGCCCGCGTAGATATACGCAAATTGCCGCATTGAATTGACCGCACAATTAAATACCCCTCACCTTTTGGTTGGGATGCCTCAAAATGACTGATTACGGAGCTTGGAAGTCAGAGATGCCTTGAATGCAACATCGATCTCCGATTTATCGCATTGTTGCATCAAGAAGGCTCCTATGCAAATAGCTAGAGATCCTCGACGTGGCCTTGAGATTCGGAACTCAAAGTCACTAGCGAGATGTCTTGAACGCAAATGGAAATTCCAAACAATGTTTGCTTCAGGAAAGCCTTACTTTATGATAAAACATTTTATGAGTAGACCATGACTTTGTGCTATGGACCACTCTTTACTAAGTCCATGGTCGCGTAAGCGCGCCCATGGCATATCTTTACTAAGTCCATGGTCGCGTAAGCGCGCTCATGGCATATTTTCATAAGTCCTTGGTCGCGAAATGCCCTTGGCCGTTATGCGTAAGACCATGGACGCATGACAGTACTTTGTAAATCCATGATCATGATATGCTCATGGCCATTATCATAGTTCAACACAACTAAATACTTTAGTTATATTGAACTAGGGGAGTAACGATATACTAATATACTATTAGTATACTTTATCGGCATTAATATATTGGGTTTATGTTTCCTAATTATCCCGCATAGACATAATTGTCTAAATCACACCTAAAGTATATAATTCATAAGTATAGGTATTCGACGTTGGAGCTGTCTTGATCACGGCGTCACTTGGCGCAATAGATGCTCATCACGCATCATTACTTGTCGCACAAGATGAGCATCAAATGTTTATTGCAACTTATTAAACGTGATAGTTCTTTCAAGTTACATGCGGTGGCATATATAATAACTTTGATATGATACATTTGCTATATATCATGCCGAACTTGGGGGACTTAATGATACGCATAGCGCATCGGGCTAATAATTGGTCTTGTCCTTAAGCCTGGCCCGTTAGCGGTCCATTGGCACTTTCCCTCAAAACCCTAATATTGCCTCTATAAATAAAGGGCAGGACTTCTACCCTAATACACACACATATACATCCTGGAAGCTCAAACGCTCTCCTCCTCTCCCCTCTAGGGTTTTACCTACACAAGTGTAGGGTTTTCCCCTAAAACAGCCATAACCACCCTCCCAAAATCATCATCTCGGCTAGGGTTATCATGGTAACCGGACCGGAGGTTAAATCCGATGTACATAAAAAACCCTCCTCTATTGCACTCAAGCGTATTGTAAGTAACTAGAGGGGGGTGAATAGTTACTTAGTCGATTTTTCAATATTTTCTTTGCGTTTTGTTGAACTTGATATAGTGTGACTTGAAATGTTTGTTCTCTAATAATACTAACAATATAAATATATGTAAAGTTATAATCAAAAGATAAGGGAAGAGAGAACAAACACAACGATTTATATGTAGTGACCCGAACTTTTCCATGTTTATATATATTAATTGAGATTGATATTTACATGATTAAATGTTTCCAACATGTTAAGCAATCAAACTTGTTAAGACTTGATTAATTGAAATATGTTTCATATAGACAATTGACCACCCAAGTTGACCGGTGATTCACGAACGTTAAAACTTGTAAAAACTATACGATGACATATATATGGTTATATATATAGTTAACATGTTTATATTATAAGTATGTATCTCATTAGGTATTTTAACAATGAGTTATATACATAAAAATGAGACTATTAATTTAAGAAACTCGAAAACGATATATATAACGATTATCGTTATAACAACGTCTTACTAGGTACATATGAATCATATTAAGATATTGATACACTTGGTTAATTATGTTAAATGATAAGTAAATATATTATTAAGTGTATTAACAATGAAATACATATGTAAAAATAAGACTACTAACTTAATGATTTCGAAATGAGACATATATGTAACGATTATCGTTGTAACGACATTTAACTGTATATACATCATACTGAGATATATTATATATCATAATATCATGATAATATAATAATTTAAAATCTCTTTTGATATTATAAACATTGGGTTAACAACATTTAACAAGATCGTTAACCTAAAGGTTTCAAAACAACACTTACATGTAACGACTAACGATGACTTAACGACTCAGTTAAAATGTATATACATGTAGTGTTTTAATATGTATTTATACACTTTTGAAAGACTTCAATACACTTATCAAAATACTTCTACTTAACAAAAATGCTTACAATTACATTCTCGTTCAGTTTCATCAACAATTCTACTCGTATGCACCCGTATTCGTACTCGTACAATACACAGCTTTTAGATGTATGTACTATTGGTATATACACTCCAATGATCAGCTCTTAGCAGCCCATGTGAGTCACCTAACACATGTGGGAACCATCATTTGGCAACTAGCATGAAATATCTCATAAGATTACAAAAATATGAGTAATCATTCATGACTTATTTACATGAAAACAAAATTACATATCCTTTATATCTAATCCATACACCAACGACCAAAAACACCTACAAACACTTTCATTCTTCAATTTTCTTCATCTAATTGAACTCTCTCAAGTTCTATCTTCAAGTTCTAAGTGTTCTTCATAAATTCCAAAAGTTCTAGTTTCATAAAATCAAGAATACTTTCAAGTTTGCTAGCTCACTTCCAATCTTGTAAGGTGATCATCCAACCTCAAGAAATCTTTGTTTCTTACAGTAGGTTATCATTCTAATACAAGGTAATAATCATATTCAAACTTTGGTTCAATTTCTATAACTATAACAATCTTATTTCAAGTGATGATCTTACTTGAACTTGTTTTCGTGTCATGATTTTGCTTCAAGAACTTTGAGCCATCCAAGGATCCATTGAAGCTAGATCCATTTTTCTCTTTTCCAGTAGGTTCATCCAAGGAACTTAAGGTAGTAATGATGTTCATAACATCATTCGATTCATACATATAAAGCTATCTTATTCGAAGGTTTAAACTTGTAATCACTAGAACATAGTTTAGTTAATTCTAAACTTGTTCGCAAACAAAAGTTAATCCTTCTAACTTGACTTTTAAAATCAACTAAACACATGTTCTATATCTATATGATATGCTAACTTAATGATTTAAAACCTGGAAACACGAAAAACACCGTAAAACCGGATTTACGCCGTCGTAGTAACACCGCGGGCTGTTTTGGGTTAGTTAATTAAAAACTATGATAAACTTTGATTTAAAAGTTGTTATTCTGAGAAAATGATTTTTATTATGAACATGAAACTATATCCAAAAATTATGGTTAAACTCAAAGTGGAAGTATGTTTTCTAAAATGGTCATCTAGACGTCGTTCTTTCGACTGAAATGACTACCTTTACAAAAACGACTTGTAACTTATTTTTCCGACTAGAAACCTATACTTTTTTTGTTTAGATTCATAAAATAGAGTTCAATATGAAACCATAGCAATTTGATTCACTCAAAACGGATTTAAAATGAAGAAGTTATGGGTAAAACAAGATTGGATAATTTTTCTCATTTTAGCTACGTGAAAATTGGTAACAAATCTATTCCAACCATAACTTAATCAACTTGTATTATATATTATGTAATCTTGAGATACCATAGACACGTATACAATGTTTCGACCTATCATGTCGACACATCTATATATATTTCGGAACAACCATAGACACTCTATATGTGAATGTTGGAGTTAGCTATACAGGGTTGAGGTTGATTCCAAAATATATATAGTTTGAGTTGTGATCAATACTGAGATACGTATACACTGGGTCGTGGATTGATTCAAGATAATATTTATCAATTTATTTCTGTACATCTAACTGTGGACAACTAGTTGTAGGTTACTAACGAGGACAGCTGACTTAATAAACTTAAAACATCAAAATATATTAAAAGTGTTGTAAATATATTTTGAACATACTTTGATATATATGTATATATTGTTATAGGTTCGTGAATCAACCAGTGGCCAAGTCTTACTTCCCGACGAAGTAAAAATCTGTGAAAGTGAGTTATAGTCCCACTTTTAAAATCTAATATTTTTGGGATGAGAATACATGCAGGTTTTATAAATGATTTACAAAATAGACACAAGTACGTGAAACTACATTCTATGGTTGAATTATCGAAATCGAATATGCCCCTTTTTATTAAGTCTGGTAATCTAAGAATTAGGGAACAGACACCCTAATTGACGCGAATCCTAAAGATAGATCTATTGGGCCTAACAAACCCCATCCAAAGTACCGGATGCTTTAGTACTTCGAAATTTATATCATATCCGAAGGGTGTCCCGGAATGATGGGGATATTCTTATATATGCATCTTGTTATTGTCGGTTACCAGGTGTTCACCATATGAATGATTTTTATCTCTATGTATGGGATGTGTATTGAAATATGAAATCTTGTGGTCTATTGTTACGATTTGATATATATAGGTTAAACCTATAACTCACCAACATTTTTGTTGACGTTTAAAGCATGTTTATTCTCAGGTGAATATTAAGAGCTTCCGCTGTTGCATACTAAAATAAGGACAAGATTTGGAGTCCATGTTTGTATGATATTGTGTAAAAACTGCATTCAAGAAACTGATTTCGATGTAACACATTTGTATTGTAAACCATTATGTAATGGTCGTGTGTAAACAGGATATTTTAGATTATCATTATTTGATAATCTACGTAAAGCTTTTTAAACCTTTATTTATGAAATAAAGGTTATGGTTTGTTTTAAAAATGAATGCAGTCTTTGAAAAACGTCTCATATAGAGGTCAAAACCTCGCAACGAAATCAATTAATATGGAACGTTTTTAATCAATAAGAACGGGACATTTCAGTTGGTATCCGAGCGTTGGTCTTAGAGAACCAGAAAATTTGCATTAGTGTGTCTTATCGAGTTTGTTAGGATGCATTAGTGAGTCTGGACTTCGACCGTGTTTTCTTTAAAAATGATTGCTTAACATTTTTGTTGGAAACTATATATTTTTAACATATGAATATTATGTGATATATTAATCTCTTAACGTGTTTGATATTATGTGATAGATGTCTACCTCTAGAACAAGTCCCATTGACTTACCTAATAATAATGAAGAGTCAAATGTAAATTGGAATGATTTGTGGACTGATTCACAAGTTCCCGAAGAGGAACCGGAAGAAGAGTCGGAACCGGAAGAAGAATCGGAACCGGAAGAAGAATCGGAACCGGATGAAGAAATAGAACCGGTGGGGGAAATAATAAAACGGTTAAGTAAAAGAAAATCCTCAACCAACCGACCAAAGTTAATTATGGTCAATGGTGTTTCCGCCAAGGAAGCAAAATATTGGGAGGATTACCAATTCTCCGATGAATCGGATTCCGACGAGAATTCCGATGATGTTATAGAAATTACCCCAACTGAATTTAAAAAGGCAAAAGAAAATAATAAGGGAAAGGGCATAAAAATAGAGAAATCTAATTCCAACCCCGATGAACTGTATATGTATCGTCAACCCCCGAAGTCCTTAAGTTGTAACAATGACCCGGGAACCTCTAAACCACCAGGTTTTTCTAAACCAATGTGGACAACGACGGCTCGTATTAGGGGAACATCATATATCCCTAGAAACTTGGCAAAACGAACCAAAACCGAAGAAGAAGAAACGAGCGAGTCGGAATAAGATAGTTGTATTCGTGTGGTGTAATATATGGAATATAGTGTTCTTATGCTTTATGATATATGTAAAAATTGCTTGTATTAATAAGTATTTTTTTTATGAATCTAACTCTTGTCTATTTTACAGTTTAAAAACACAAAATGGATAGACAACCCAATATTTTAAGAGACCTACCCGGAGACATGATTGATGAAATCTTGTCTAGAGTCGGCCAGAATTCTTCGGCACAACTATTTAAGGCGAGATCAGTTTGTAAGACATTCGAAGAACGTTCCAAGAATGTCTTGGTTTATAAGAGACTTTCGTTTGAAAGATGGGGGATATCACATTGGGAAACCCATAAGTTACGATGTGTTTACTTTGACGCATATATTGCGGGGAACCCAAATGCTATTTTACGCAACGGGTTAAGAAATTATTTTGACTCAATATATCCGAATATTGGACTTCGTGATTTAGAAAAAGCGGCTAACATGCAACATAAAGAAGCATGTTATGCTTACGGATTAGTAATGTTCGCTTCTCACCAAAGTGAGAACAAGAACATCGGGCTACAACTATTAAACAAAACGTTTCCACAAGTGACGGAGTCGGTAATTGGGGTAAGAAATGAGGTTTTTAGATTATTACGGGACTGTTGGACATTACGTAACCCTCGTCCCTTTGATGACGTTACAACACGCTGTCTTATCAACGGCCATAACGGTTATGTTGCACAAGACCAAGGATGGGAAGTAGTCCTAGTAAAACCAGAATGCATGACTTGTTTCTGGACGTATGAATTACGTGTCTTTATTGCCTTTGCTGAACGACTTGTGTACTAGCTAGAATTGTCTTCACAACTATCTTGTATCAAAGTTATTGTGTGCTATATTTCATGCTTTATGTAAAATAAGCGGTATTGTAAGTTTGTAAAATATTGTATAAAAGTTTGAACGCGAAATATTATTATAATCAGTTTTTCATATAGAATTGTAGTAGTTGAATTGTATATTAGCTACTAAGTATGAACTTAACGGGTAGGTACTACCCGAATTTAAACTTATAAAACGCTAATATGAAGAAAAAGCTTTTATAAATGAGTTCATATTATGCTACGAAATACTATTAACTACTCTTAATATTCTGTATGATTAACTTGTTCCATTTAACTATTTTGAAGGAAATGGCACCGACTACTCGACACACCGTGAATATGAATGAAGAGGAATTCCGTACTTTTCTAGCTTCAAACATAGCCGCAGTACAGGCTGCGCTACATACCAACAATAACCTTGGATCTAGCAGTACAGGAAATCGTGTAGGATGCACCTACAAAGAATTCACTGCCTGCAAACCTTTGGAATTTGATGGAACCGAAGGACCGATCGGATTGAAACGGTGGACCGAGAAGGTTGAATCGGTGTTTGCCATAAGTAAGTGTACTGAAGAGGACAAAGTGAAGTACGCTACGTATACCTTCACAGGTTCTGCGTTAACATGGTGGAATACCTATCTAGAGCAAGTGGGACAAGATGATGCGTACGCACTACCGTGGTCAGCATTCAAGCACTTGATGAACGAGAAGTACCGTCCCAGAACCGAGGTCAATAAGCTCAAGACAGAACTTAGAGGGTTACGAACCCAAGGATTTGATATTACCACGTACGAAAGACGATTCACAGAATTGTGCCTATTGTGTCCGGGAGCATTCGAAGATGAGGAAGAGAAGATCGACGCGTTTGTGAAAGGATTACCGGAAAGAATCCAAGAAGATATAAGTTCACACGAGCCCGCCTCCATACAACAGGCATGTAGAATGGCTCACAAACTAGTGAACCAGATTGAAGAAAGAATTAAAGAACAGACTGCTGAAGAGGCCAATGTGAAGCAAGTCAAAAGAAAGTGGGAGGAAAACGGTGATAAGAATCACCAATACAACAACAACAGCAATTACAACAATAATCGCAACAATTATCCCAACAATCGCAACATCAATCGCAACTACAACAAACGGCCCAACAACAACAACAACAACAACAACAACAGCAACTACAACAATCATCCCAACAACAATAATAACCGCAACAACAACAACAATCAGAAGCAACTATGCCAAAGGTGTGAAAAGAATCACTCGGGGTTCTGCACCAAATTTTGCAACAAGTGTAAAAGAAATGGTCATAGCGCGGCGAAGTGTGAGGTCTACGGACCAGGGGTTAATAGAACGAAAGGAACAAATGGTGTCGGAACGAGTAATGGCGGAGCAAGTAGTGTCGGAGCAAGTTATGCCAATGTAGTTTGTTATAAATGTGGAAAACCAGGCCACATTATTAGAAATTGCCCGAACCAGGAGAACACGAATGGACAAGGCCGTGGAAGAGTTTTCAATATTAATGCGGTAGAGGCACAGGAAGACCCGGAGCTTGTTACGGGTACGTTTCTTATTGACAATAAATCTGCTTACGTTTTATTTGATTCGGGTGCGGATAGAAGCTATATGAGTAGAGATTTTTGTGCTAAATTAAGTTGTCCATTGACGCCTTTGGATAGTAAATTTTTACTCGAATTAGCAAATGGTAAATTAATTTCAGCAGATAATATATGTCGGAATCGAGAAATTAAACTGGTTAGCGAAACATTTAAGATTGATTTGATACCAGTAGAGTTAGGGAGTTTTGATGTGATAATCGGTATGGACTGGTTGAAAGAAGTGAAAGCGGAGATCGTTTGTTACAAAAATGCAATTCGCATTATACGAGAAAAAGGAAAACCCTTAATGGTGTACGGAGAAAAGGGCAACACGAAGCTACATCTTATTAGTAATTTGAAGGCACAAAAACTAATAAGAAAAGGTTGCTATGCTGTTCTAGCACACGTCGAGAAAGTACAAACTGAAGAAAAGAGCATCAATGATGTTCCCATTGCAAAAGAATTTCCCGATGTATTCCCGAAAGAATTACCGGGATTACCCCCACATCGATCCGTTGAATTTCAAATAGATCTTGTACCAGGAGCTGCACCAATAGCTCGTGCTCCTTACAGACTCGCACCCAGCGAGATGAAAGAACTGCAAAGCCAATTACAAGAACTTTTAGAGCGTGGTTTCATTCGACCAAGCACATCACCGTGGGGAGCTCCTGTTTTGTTTGTCAAGAAGAAAGATGGTACATTCAGGTTGTGTATCGACTACCGAGAGTTGAACAAACTTACCATCAAGAACCGCTACCCACTACCGAGAATCGACGACTTATTTGATCAACTACAAGGCTCGTCTGTTTATTCAAAGATTGACTTACGTTCCGGGTATCATCAAATGCGGGTGAAAGAAGATGATATTCCAAAGACTGCTTTCAGAACACGTTACGGTCATTACGAGTTTATGGTCATGCCGTTTGGTTTAACTAATGCACCAGCTGTGTTCATGGACCTTATGAACCGAGTGTGTGGACCATACCTTGACAAGTTTGTCATTGTTTTCATTGATGACATACTTATTTACTCAAAGAATGACCAAGAACACGGTGAACATTTGAGAAAGGTGTTAGAAGTATTGAGGAAGGAAGAATTGTACGCTAAGTTTTCAAAGTGTGCATTTTGGTTGGAAGAAGTTCAATTCCTCGGTCACATAGTGAACAAAGAAGGTATTAAGGTGGATCCGGCAAAGATAGAAACTGTTGAAAAGTGGGAAACCCCGAAAACTCCGAAACACATACGCCAGTTTTTAGGACTAGCTGGTTACTACAGAAGGTTCATCCAAGACTTTTCCAGAATAGCAAAACCCTTGACTGCATTAACGCATAAAGGGAAGAAATTTGAATGGAATGATGAACAAGAGAAAGCGTTTCAGTTATTGAAGAAAAAGCTAACTACGGTACCTATATTGTCATTGCCTGAAGGGAATGATGATTTTGTGATTTATTGTGACGCATCAAAGCAAGGTCTCGGTTGTGTATTAATGCAACGAACGAAGGTGATTGCTTATGCGTCTAGACAATTGAAGATTCACGAACAAAATTATACGACGCATGATTTGGAATTAGGCGCGGTTGTTTTTGCATTAAAGACTTGGAGGCACTACTTATATGGGGTCAAAAGTATTATATATACCGACCACAAAAGTCTTCAACACATATTTAATCAGAAACAACTGAATATGAGGCAGCGTAGGTGGATTGAATTATTGAATGATTATGATTTTGAGATTCGTTACCACCCGGGGAAGGCAAATGTGGTAGCCGATGCCTTGAGCAGGAAGGATAGAGAACCCATTCGAGTAAAATCTATGAATATAATGATTCATAATAACATTACTACTCAAATAAAGGAGGCGCAACAAGGAGTTTTAAAAGAGGGAAATTTAAAGGATGAAATACCCAAAGGATCGGAGAAGCATCTTAATATTCGGGAAGACGGAACCCGGTATAGGGCTGAAAGGATTTGGGTACCAAAATTTGGAGATATGAGAGAAATGGTACTTAGAGAAGCTCATAAAACCAGATACTCAATACATCCTGGAACGGGGAAGATGTACAAGGATCTCAAGAAACATTTTTGGTGGCCGGGTATGAAAGCCGATGTTGCTAAATACGTAGGAGAATGTTTGACGTGTTCTAAGGTCAAAGCTGAGCATCAGAAACCATCAGGTCTACTTCAACAACCCGAAATCCCGGAATGGAAATGGGAAAACATTACCATGGATTTCATCACTAAATTGCCAAGGACTGCAAGTGGTTTTGATACTATTTGGGTAATAGTTGATCGTCTCACCAAATCAGCACACTTCCTACCAATAAGAGAAGATGACAAGATGGAGAAGTTAGCACGACTGTATTTGAAGGAAGTCGTCTCCAGACATGGAATACCAATCTCTATTATCTCTGATAGGGATGGCAGATTTATTTCAAGATTCTGGCAGACATTACAGCAAGCATTAGGAACTCGTCTAGACATGAGTACTGCCTATCATCCACAAACTGATGGGCAGAGTGAAAGGACGATACAAACGCTTGAAGACATGCTACGAGCATGTGTTATTGATTTCAGAAACAGTTGGGATCGACATCTACCGTTAGCAGAATTTTCCTACAACAACAGCTACCATTCAAGCATTGAGATGGCGCCATTTGAAGCACTTTATGGTAGAAAGTGCAGGTCTCCGATTTGTTGGAGTGAAGTGGGGGATAGACAGATTACGGGTCCGGAGATTATACAAGAAACTACCGAGAAGATCATCCAAATTCAACAACGGTTGAAAACCGCCCAAAGTCGACAAAAGAGCTACGCTGACATTAAAAGAAAAGATATAGAATTTGAAATTGGAGAGATGGTCATGCTTAAAGTTGCACCTTGGAAAGGCGTTGTTCGATTTGGTAAACGAGGGAAATTAAATCCAAGGTATATTGGACCATTCAAGATTATTGATCGTGTCGGACCAGTAGCTTACCGACTAGAGTTACCTCAACAACTCGCGGCTGTACATAACACTTTCCACGTCTCGAATTTAAAGAAATGTTTTGCTAAAGAAGATCTCACTATTCCGTTAGATGAAATCCAAATCAACGAAAAACTTCAATTCATCGAAGAACCCGTCGAAATAATGGATCGTGAGGTTAAAAGACTTAAGCAAAACAAGATACCAATTGTTAAGGTTCGATGGAATGCTCGTAGAGGACCCGAGTTCACCTGGGAGCGTGAAGATCAGATGAAGAAGAAATACCCGCATCTATTTCCAGAAGATTCGTCAACACCTTCAACAGCTTAAAATTTCGGGACGAAATTTATTTAACGGGTAGGTACTGTAGTGACCCGAACTTTTCCATGTTTATATATATTAATTGAGATTGATATTTACATGATTAAATGTTTCCAACATGTTAAGCAATCAAACTTGTTAAGACTTGATTAATTGAAATATGTTTCATATAGACAATTGACCACCCAAGTTGACCGGTGATTCACGAACGTTAAAACTTGTAAAAACTATACGATGACATATATATGGTTATATATATAGTTAACATGTTTATATTATAAGTATGTATCTCATTAGGTATTTTAACAATGAGTTATATACATAAAAATGAGACTATTAATTTAAGAAACTCGAAAACGATATATATAACGATTATCGTTATAACAACGTCTTACTAGGTACATATGAATCATATTAAGATATTGATACACTTGGTTAATTATGTTAAATGATAAGTAAATATATTATTAAGTGTATTAACAATGAAATACATATGTAAAAATAAGACTACTAACTTAATGATTTCGAAATGAGACATATATGTAACGATTATCGTTGTAACGACATTTAACTGTATATACATCATACTGAGATATATTATATATCATAATATCATGATAATATAATAATTTAAAATCTCTTTTGATATTATAAACATTGGGTTAACAACATTTAACAAGATCGTTAACCTAAAGGTTTCAAAACAACACTTACATGTAACGACTAACGATGACTTAACGACTCAGTTAAAATGTATATACATGTAGTGTTTTAATATGTATTTATACACTTTTGAAAGACTTCAATACACTTATCAAAATACTTCTACTTAACAAAAATGCTTACAATTACATTCTCGTTCAGTTTCATCAACAATTCTACTCGTATGCACCCGTATTCGTACTCGTACAATACACAGCTTTTAGATGTATGTACTATTGGTATATACACTCCAATGATCAGCTCTTAGCAGCCCATGTGAGTCACCTAACACATGTGGGAACCATCATTTGGCAACTAGCATGAAATATCTCATAAGATTACAAAAATATGAGTAATCATTCATGACTTATTTACATGAAAACAAAATTACATATCCTTTATATCTAATCCATACACCAACGACCAAAAACACCTACAAACACTTTCATTCTTCAATTTTCTTCATCTAATTGAACTCTCTCAAGTTCTATCTTCAAGTTCTAAGTGTTCTTCATAAATTCCAAAAGTTCTAGTTTCATAAAATCAAGAATACTTTCAAGTTTGCTAGCTCACTTCCAATCTTGTAAGGTGATCATCCAACCTCAAGAAATCTTTGTTTCTTACAGTAGGTTATCATTCTAATACAAGGTAATAATCATATTCAAACTTTGGTTCAATTTCTATAACTATAACAATCTTATTTCAAGTGATGATCTTACTTGAACTTGTTTTCGTGTCATGATTTTGCTTCAAGAACTTTGAGCCATCCAAGGATCCATTGAAGCTAGATCCATTTTTCTCTTTTCCAGTAGGTTCATCCAAGGAACTTAAGGTAGTAATGATGTTCATAACATCATTCGATTCATACATATAAAGCTATCTTATTCGAAGGTTTAAACTTGTAATCACTAGAACATAGTTTAGTTAATTCTAAACTTGTTCGCAAACAAAAGTTAATCCTTCTAACTTGACTTTTAAAATCAACTAAACACATGTTCTATATCTATATGATATGCTAACTTAATGATTTAAAACCTGGAAACACGAAAAACACCGTAAAACCGGATTTACGCCGTCGTAGTAACACCGCGGGCTGTTTTGGGTTAGTTAATTAAAAACTATGATAAACTTTGATTTAAAAGTTGTTATTCTGAGAAAATGATTTTTATTATGAACATGAAACTATATCCAAAAATTATGGTTAAACTCAAAGTGGAAGTATGTTTTCTAAAATGGTCATCTAGACGTCGTTCTTTCGACTGAAATGACTACCTTTACAAAAACGACTTGTAACTTATTTTTCCGACTAGAAACCTATACTTTTTTTGTTTAGATTCATAAAATAGAGTTCAATATGAAACCATAGCAATTTGATTCACTCAAAACGGATTTAAAATGAAGAAGTTATGGGTAAAACAAGATTGGATAATTTTTCTCATTTTAGCTACGTGAAAATTGGTAACAAATCTATTCCAACCATAACTTAATCAACTTGTATTATATATTATGTAATCTTGAGATACCATAGACACGTATACAATGTTTCGACCTATCATGTCGACACATCTATATATATTTCGGAACAACCATAGACACTCTATATGTGAATGTTGGAGTTAGCTATACAGGGTTGAGGTTGATTCCAAAATATATATAGTTTGAGTTGTGATCAATACTGAGATACGTATACACTGGGTCGTGGATTGATTCAAGATAATATTTATCAATTTATTTCTGTACATCTAACTGTGGACAACTAGTTGTAGGTTACTAACGAGGACAGCTGACTTAATAAACTTAAAACATCAAAATATATTAAAAGTGTTGTAAATATATTTTGAACATACTTTGATATATATGTATATATTGTTATAGGTTCGTGAATCAACCAGTGGCCAAGTCTTACTTCCCGACGAAGTAAAAATCTGTGAAAGTGAGTTATAGTCCCACTTTTAAAATCTAATATTTTTGGGATGAGAATACATGCAGGTTTTATAAATGATTTACAAAATAGACACAAGTACGTGAAACTACATTCTATGGTTGAATTATCGAAATCGAATATGCCCCTTTTTATTAAGTCTGGTAATCTAAGAATTAGGGAACAGACACCCTAATTGACGCGAATCCTAAAGATAGATCTATTGGGCCTAACAAACCCCATCCAAAGTACCGGATGCTTTAGTACTTCGAAATTTATATCATATCCGAAGGGTGTCCCGGAATGATGGGGATATTCTTATATATGCATCTTGTTATTGTCGGTTACCAGGTGTTCACCATATGAATGATTTTTATCTCTATGTATGGGATGTGTATTGAAATATGAAATCTTGTGGTCTATTGTTACGATTTGATATATATAGGTTAAACCTATAACTCACCAACATTTTTGTTGACGTTTAAAGCATGTTTATTCTCAGGTGAATATTAAGAGCTTCCGCTGTTGCATACTAAAATAAGGACAAGATTTGGAGTCCATGTTTGTATGATATTGTGTAAAAACTGCATTCAAGAAACTGATTTCGATGTAACACATTTGTATTGTAAACCATTATGTAATGGTCGTGTGTAAACAGGATATTTTAGATTATCATTATTTGATAATCTACGTAAAGCTTTTTAAACCTTTATTTATGAAATAAAGGTTATGGTTTGTTTTAAAAATGAATGCAGTCTTTGAAAAACGTCTCATATAGAGGTCAAAACCTCGCAACGAAATCAATTAATATGGAACGTTTTTAATCAATAAGAACGGGACATTTCATTATAGTGGTTCGGGAAGATGTTAACTAATCTTCCTTAATCCACTCCTCAATTCTACGAATTGAGATTTTTCTTCACTATGATACTCCAAACTCGGTGGAGTGTCCGGATACAACACTAGTACGTCGATAAGCCGCACCTTGTGAACTCTTACGTCCCTTTGAAGATTTCACAAACACCTACAGCTCTTACCACAAGATCCTAATGAACTATCCTAGTGAAAACAAAACTATCCTCTAGATCCCTTTAAGAAGATAGTTTACAAGTAAACTTACAACTTTAAGCTTACAAGTACTCTTGCTAGAATCACTCCAAAAGATTACAATTTAATTATGAGAATGATATCCGTAAGTATGAGAAAATATGAGTGCAAGAGGTAAGCCTTCAAATGCTTCAAGGCTTGGCTTTTATAGGAAAGAGAAATCTTCCTGGAAGCTACACGGCTCGCTGTACGGTGGACCGTGGTTCGACCTTTTACCTCTGACAACTAATTTATATGGCCGTTTTTGTCCTTTGAAAATTGTCATTTTCCCTTATTGAATAACTGCAACTAAGAACCAATTATCTCTGAAATTATCCCTATTACCCCTTTTGTTTTAGACATAAGCATGGAGGTTTACATGTCCATAAAAGAAGAAAGTATTCAAGCTTTGACCATTTGTCATTGATTACTAAAAGAAGTAATTCCAGAATTTTGTCTCTTGACAAACCATTATCTTCCAAAAACTTCATCAACCTTTCTTAATTGCTTGTCATCTTGCTAATGGGAGTATATTGCCCTTTGGAACATTGTTACAACTCTAATGAACTAGTTTGAGTCTTGTTTGAACATAATGATTCTTGTTACAATTTGACTAGACTTAAACTAGTTACATTCTCATACAAATAATGATACATAGAACTACTGGGAGAGCAACTCTTTAATTGGGACTTTAATGACCATTATTAGTATGTTTAAATGACACTATGTATTAGGATAAAGATATATAACACATGAGTGTTTTAGTCTAAATCAAGCTTAAAATATCATTAAGATGTCATTAGGTGTGATTAGTAAAAATTAACATCTTTTGGTTCAAAACTCTTTTGAGATAAAAAAGGGCAACTATTATAAGTGTGTTTAAAAAGGTTTTATAAATTGTAGATGCCTCAAAGTGGTCTATCTTAAAGTGGATGAATTTGGTAACAGAGAAAACTGCGGTCGGGATGCGGTCAACCGTGATGGTAGCCGTAGATTGACAGTTTTAAACAAACTTGAATTCGTTGGTACAGGACACACACGGTCAGCTTCACGATCGACCGTGGTTCAACCGCGTATCATTTTTACTTATGTATTGGTCTTGTGCTAGAGATAGTTTAGGCTCATGAACTCATGTCGTATTACATATGATTAACCACTTTGTCATCATCAAAACTGAGTGATTAACTTTGAATATTATGATTGGAATCTTAACCAACATTCTCCCCCCTTTTTGATGATGACAAATATATGAGTAAGTGTTTTAACTATGTAAGTCGACATAAGTGTTAACATCACTTACCATACACTTTCTCCCCCTTTTGTCGAAGCAAAAAGGTTAGTCCCACTTGGAACTAAGCGCGCCCTAGAGTAATGCTCCCCCTTAAATCGTACACACTTATCAATTGTTCCTGCTTATTAATAAAATGGCTCCCCCTTGAACCAATATGTAACGACCCGTCAAAATCGCTATTGACGCGGCACGTTAATCATTGATTCCACAGTGAGGTTTTGACCTCTATATGATCCGTTTTGATAAAATATTGCATTCATTAAAATAAGTGACTTTCTAAACATAGAAAGTTATAAGCATGTGGGCGAGTGCTTAGGTATAAGCAAATCCCTAAAATACATAAGTCTTTATTTTACAGGTTGACATCACAGTCAATTTATTTATTACACAACGTGGTTTTGTTTCGAATGCAATAAACTTTATACAAAGTATGAGAGACTCCATGCAGACAACAAGCACATCACAGCGGAAGCAGTCTAAGGACCTGAGAATAAAACATGCTAAAAAGGTCAACACTAATGTTGGTGAGTTATATGTTTAATTGCTCGAGTCATAAGTATATAAAGATAGACCACAAGATTTCATCAAAAGTTTATCAATAGATTCTACGTAACAGAGCACCCTGGTAACTAAACTTAACGTTATAATGATAATTAACCTATTCGTTTTAATACACGCAAACCAACGTGTCATAAACTCAAATAACATACATCCGTTAAAAGGCTAGCGCTCTAGCTCGGACGGGGATGTCAAGCCCTATGGATCCATATAAGATTATTCGCGCCCACCAGTCTACATCCTATGTACTGGCAACTACTAGTTACCAAAGCTAAAGGATTCTCGGTTTAACTCAGTGTAGAATTAAGTATGTACTTGTATCCATTGCGTTTAAAATAAATTGCGTGTATTCTCAGCCCAGAATATTTAAAGCATTTAAAAGGGATCTATAAAATCACGGTTCAATATTGAGATTAAATATTGTAGGCAAATTGCGTAGACGTAATGATGGTAGACGACTGTATGGTTGGCCTTGGATTCAAGAACAATACCCCGAATAATACCCAATAATTCCTTAGTTTAAAACGGTTTGAAACCCAAATTAAAACACCCTCGTAGATACTTTATTATTATTAAACTTAAATTAAATTATAATTATAATTATAATTATAAATATAGAACACAGAAGAAAGAAAAGAAAGAATGTATGTATAACTTCATCGAGCAAACTGCCTTTTATAGGCATATTTTTGGAATCTGATGCCCATGCGATGGCATGGGTTTTCAGTGCTTTTGCCATGTGATCGCATGGCTAGGCTGGACAGCTCATTTCTGCTTTGTTTGCTAGTTCGTTGACATAATATTTACTGTAGTAAATAGTGTTTTTGGTCCCCATGCGATCGCATGGGCTTTTGGTGAATCTGCCATGCGATCGCATGGCTAGTCTGGCCAGCTCACTTTGTTTTGTTTGCTAGTTCGTGGACATAATATTACTGTATCAAATAGTGTTTTACTGTAGAAAATAGTATTTTACTGTGTTTTATTGTAATAAATATTGTTTACTGTAGCAAAATGATTTTTACTATAGCAAATAGTGTTTTACTTGTACATTTTTGATTTAATTGCGTTTCTTCTTATAAATTTAAAAAAAAAACTTACATTACAAAAATAAAACTATTATATAATTATCACAGGTTATGACATTCGTGAATCTACGAAAAAAGTCGAAAGGTACATGAATGTGTAAACTAGTTCAAAAAGTTTTAAGATTCAGCATAATAGGTTCGCTTATCGTGTCGGAAACATTTTATCCTTTAATTAATTTATTAATATGAAATATTTTAGGTCTTTACAGTACCTCCCCATTAAAGAAAATTTCGTCCCGAAATTTTGAGTAGTACCTGTTTTATAAGCGATATCAGTGAAAAAATGTAGATACTTTTGCTTCATCTGATCTTAACGTTCCCAAGTAAACTCAGGTCCTCGTATAGCATCTCAATGAACTCTAACTATATAATGACCCGTCCTAATCCACCTGGACGAAGTCTTCAACAGATGGTCCCATTGCGAGGTTCTGACCTCTATATGCCATGAACGATTCCATGTAATATCTTTAAAATGAGCAAATGCATAGCGGAAGATTTCTTTAATACCTGAGAATAAACATGTTTTAAAAGTGTCAACTAAAAGGTTGGTGAGTTCATAGGTTTATCATAAAACAATAAAATTCATCATTTTGATAGACCACAAGATTTAAATGTGCATGGTACAAATGAGCCCGAATCCTATACCCACCTGTAATGTACATGCGATATCTTTTAAATACAGTACACATATCTCGTGTACGAAACCATTTTTCAATAATTCTTTGTAACCGTACACATATCTCGTGTACAAAACATCATACACAAAACCTGTGTATAAAATCATTCTCTCGATACATAACATTCGCTTTTCTTTGCTTACTTTCGTTGCTTGGTAACCGACCTTAACATTTAATGCGCATCATAAATATCCACTAAATAAATAGAACTTTCAGTCTGTAATCAATATATAAACCACCTAAGTACTAAACACTATGCCCACTAGCTCTTCTGTCTAGTGAACATTCTGGGTGGGGGTGTTAAACCCAGTAGCTACTTTTAGGATTCGCGTGAATTAGGGGCCATACTCGTTTCCTAATTCTTAGGTTACCAAGCTATAATAATCAGGGGAAATATTCACATCAATTAGTGGCAATTATAACGTCCAACTAATTCAAATATAATAATCAACAGAACCTCTCATCTGTATAATAATTCATTCGAGGAATGTTTTGCTTGTGTCTATCTCATCAAACATTTATAAAAGCATCTCATGTATTCTCAGTCCAAAAATATAGATTTCAAAGGCATTTAATAAAACGGTTGTAAAAACAGTGCATATATTCTCAGTCCCAAAAAATATAAAGAGTTAAAGGGAATTAAATGAACTCACGCATATAATTATTGTAAAACAGTCATTAAAACTTTGCATGAATTCACAGTCCAAAAATGTAATTAGTAAAAGGGAGTAAATGAACTCACAATACGATATTTTGTAGTAAAAATATGCATACGACTGAATTGAAAAATGCAAGGTTGGCCTCAGATTCACGAACCTATATCTAGTATATATATTAACACATATAATTAACATGTAATAATAATCAAACTAGTTTATATATATATATATATATTACTTTTAGTAATATATTTGTTATTTCAATGGTTACATATATATATATATATATATATATATATATATACGGGCAGGTTCAAACGAGAACAAGAAAAAGAGCGAGAACTGTGAGAACTTCTAGATTTCATAGTTTTTATGCATTTAAATGCAACAAATTAAATGCAAATGTTAATTAATGTTTATATTACTAACAAACATTTGTTCATCACCACAAATTATATGTTAAATTCTTAATTATATAAAGTGTTCACATGTTACATAAACAAATATGCACATGTGAACGGAAACCTATATATTTAATTATATAGGTAAAAATATAAGTTTTTTCAAGCTATTTTATGGTCATTTTTACTCTCCATTAACATTTATGGATGATTCAATCTACTCACATGTGAAAATGTTCGTAAATTAAAAGTTCTCGCAGTTCTTGCCCTTTTTGTGGTTCTCGTTTGAACTTTTGACTATATATATATATATATATATATATATATATATATATATATATATATATATATATATATATATATATATATATATATATATATATATATATATATATTATTTCAAATGTTTATATTTTTATCTCTATATGTATACTTTTATATATGTTTTATACAAGTATTTTAATAACAATTTATTGTAATAATAATAATAATAATAATAATAATAATAATAATAATAATATTAATATTAATATTAATAATAATATTAATAATAATTATAATAATAATATTAATAGTAATATTGTTAATAATAATAATATAGTTCTTATAATAAAAATAGTAATAATGATACTAGTAATTAATAAAAATGGTAGTAATGATAATAATAATATTAATGTTAAAATAATAATAATAATAATAATAATAATAATAATAATAATAATAATAATAATAATAATAATAATAATAATAATAATAATAATAATTATAATAATAATAATAATAATAATAATAATAATAATAATAATAATAATAATGATAATAATAATTATAATATTCATAAAATTAATAATAATAATCATATTCATAAAATAATAATAAAGATAATAATGATAAAATTAATGATAATTCTATTAATAATACTAATGATATTTTTAAAAATGATAATTTTTAGTAGTCATGATACTAAGAATACTTATACTCATAAAGATAATCATGTTAATGGTAATAATACTATTTATCTTTAATAATAATAATGATGTGATAATAATAATATCAATAATAATAATATTAATATTAAAAGTACTAATAATAATAAATAGAAATTCTACCTCAAAAAGAAAATGGCTTAAAAATAATGCCCCAGCCCGAGCTCGAACTCGCAACCTCTCGGTTAAACCCAATATCACTAACCCGTCCCTCTATCTCTTTATTTCTGTTTTAAATACCATGGAATAAATATATAATCCATGTATCCCACGGTTTTCTTCTTCATTTATCATTATCAATTTCATTTATTCATAACATCATTTACATCATCACATCATCTTCATGTTCCTTCATCATCATCATTCATTCATGTGATCATAGTATCATCATGTTATCATCATCCCTTCATCATCAACATCATCAACTATTATCACAGAAACCTCATAATTATTATCTTACATCATCACCATTATTCACATCATTCCATCGCTACATCCATCATCATTATCCTCACCATTAACCTCACGAATATTATCCTCTTCATTAAAACATCACCATTATTATCTTATCATCTAACCTCATAGTTTTTAACATAAATAAAACAAGAAAACAGCGAATATCACCATATTTATTCGTGATCATAATCATCATGTGTCATTTATCAAATCAACTTCATTATCTCATTCATACATAAACGTAATCGTCATCGTCCATTATCATCAACACCCTTTATCTGTCATCGTTATCAGTTTTCTGTAACATCATCATTCTTGGTCACCATTTATCATCACAGTACCATAACCATCATACTATCTACAATTTGGTTTCGGCCCAAGATAAAACGGGTCCTAATTTAATAGCCTTAGTCCATGATGAATAAAAGAGGCCTAAGTACTAAAATGATAGCCCAAGTTTTTCTTTTCACTTCTTCATTTAAATGGTACAATAGTATTAACAGTCTTGGGTTATTTGCAGCGAGGAAAAAAAAAGAAACAGAAAATCGAAGCCATCATCATCAGCTTAGAAAAATTTAAAACGTCAATTAAGTGGCCCCTTTTGTGTCGATGGAATTATAATAAATTTAACATTGGATCCATTTAATAGCTCCATTATTGGCCAACCAAAAGTGAAAGGAAACGTGTAATTTCATATGGCCGGTGGTTATAATTAAGAACGCAAGTTGCACCTTTAGGATTATTGAAGTGAGACTTATCTGGTACCTTTTGTCGGCCAGAAAACAATAGAAAGCATGTAATTAACAGCCATTCGTTTTTGTTTATATTTCCCTTTTCCTTCATAAATCATCCTCTAAGATTTTCTTTCATCTTCTCTTCATCTATTCTTAAAACAGAAATCAATAATAGCAGCGGTTTGTAATGTTTGCGTGATATCTCAGTTTTAAATAGAAGGCGAACAATAGTTGCAACGAAGAAGTAGCTGCAGTAATATTAAAGTAATTTGAAGAAGGTGGTTTGCAGTCTTGATGGTGAAGGTGGTTGTTTTATCGAAGAAGAAGGTAGAGAGAGAGAGGAAAGGGAAAGTGGCGGGTTATGGTGGTCCACGGTTGTGGAGGGTGGTTGGTGAGAGTTCACGGTTTAAACAGAAAGGAAAGCAAAATAATGAGCAGGTTGTATGATATGGTGATGGTGGCGTTTGTGTTGTCATCGAAACAGAAGACAGGATCATAAGGTGGAGGTTTAGGTGTTAGGTTAAAGGTGAATTCTAGTAGCAACAAGTGAATAGCAGTAGGTTTAATTGTATTGATATGGGTGGATGGTGGTAGCCGAACAAAAGGGAAGATGAATACAAATCAAGTAAGTGTGAAGGTGGGTTGATAACACGTGACGGTTAATGGTTATCTTTGAACAAGAGTGGTGATACTTTGGTTGGGTAGTTCAAAAAAACAAAGAAAGAAAGAAACAAAAATTGAAAGTGGTATAATGTGATGTGGGTTTCAAGTTGAAGGGGATCGGGTATGGTTTGTGTGAATACTTATATTATAACTTCCTCCTATATATATAATGTTGATATATATATATATATATATATATATATATATATATATATATATATATATATATATGTGTGTGTGTGTGTGTGTGTGTGTGTATTGAAAGGTGTCGACATGAAGAATCAATCCGAAGAGATACCAACAAAATAAAAGAAGATTGAAAAGGTTGATAGAAGTATTCGAGCCAGGAGTAACTGTGACGACCCGGAAATTTCCGACCAAATTTAAACTTAACCTTTATATGTTTCTGACACGATAAGCAGAATTTGTAATGTTGAATCTCAAAAAGTTTGGAACTACATTCATGTAATCAATTACCCTTTGACCGTGTTCGACGATTCACGAATAATTATGTGTATATAGATATGTATATATAATATATAATATTAACTGAAAACATTAACAAAGTATTAGATATATGATACTTTACATGAACATATTTGTTAAGATATATTTATTGATAGAATTAAGAGATAATATCAAATGATTGAATTATCAGATACATTATGATATGATTACGGGTCTATGTTATGAGGTCCACTGTGATTTAAGAAATCTATTCTTTTTGACCACTCATTACTTAACCAGTATGATAAAAATAACGATATTTATATTTTATTTTATCAAATATATATAACGATTTAAATTAATATTATATATATTTATACGCGTATTATACGTACATAGTTTTATACTTTTACTATACTTTAACTTTACCTTTACTTTACTTTACTTTTACTTTACTTTAACTTTAATAATTAATACTTTAATAATTCACTTTAATAATTCATACTTTAATAATTCACTTTAATAATTCATACTTTAATAATTCAAAAATCTATTATAAATAGAATTCAATAGGTTTCATTATTTTATAGAAACTTGAAAATATATTTCTCTAAACTCTCTCAATCGAAATATATATATATATATATATATATATATATATATATATATATATATATATATATATATATATATATATATATATATATATATATATATTTACTTAGTATTATTTCGAGATATTATTAGTATACATAAAATACTACGACGGAGTTATATTCAGACGATTTCAAAATAAGTTTTCAAACGGGATAGATCTAAGGAAATTGTGGGTTATAGCTATGGAGGTTATGTGTATTGATCGAGGGTATTGCTCGTGAGGTCAACCTAACGTTTATCATTTTCGTTGCGTCTACGTACTTTCCTGCAATATTGAATCACAATATTGATACGTGAGCATTCATATCTTATCTTTTATATATTAATAGTGTATCCCTGACTAGTGCTCGAGTATATATGATTATGCATGTTTGTATGCTTAGTTTCATCGTTAAATAGTTTATGATAAATCACGAATTTGATACATATGCTACTAAGATAAGGTATATGATATGCATGTCTTTGAAAAGATGAAGAAAAATTAATAACTTTTCATTTAGAAATCGTGTGGTTTCGATGAACGGATTAAAAAATATGGTCAACTGAATTATCATTAATTTTAATATTATTATTAAAACGATTATTATAATTGTTATTAGTTGATGTTATTACTAAAATTATCTTTATTACTAAAAATTAATATTTTTATTAAAACTATCATTTTATTATTTTTATCATTATTATTATTATCAATATTATTTTATCAAATAAATATACGTACAAAGATATTTTTACCACACGTAATATAATTACATTAATAATACATACCACTATATTTTTATGATATTAAGTGAATTTTATAAATTTTATTACTTGAGATATATAAAAGTATATTTTTATCATATATGAATTTTAATATAAATTTTTATTTATTAATAAATGACTTGTATTATTTAGTATAATAAGATCTGATAAATATATTTAAATATATAAAATGACTATATATAAGTTATATAATAATCATGTATAGATTTTGGAAGTCATTTTGGGTCAAGTTGACTTTTGTTGACTTTTGCATGTCGGTCTCAAGCATTAGGATTGTGATACACTACGACTTGACCTAAATTGTTAGACAGATATTGACCAACATATAAATATATATACTTAATATAGGTTCGTGAATCCAAGACAAACCTTGCACTTGTTCAGTGCCGTCATATACATAATTGCTACGAAATACAGTATTGTGAGTTTCATTACTCACTTTTTATATATATTTTTGGGCTGAGAATACATGCGCTGTTTTATAAATGTTTTACGAAATAGGCAAAAGTACTAAAACTAATTCTATGTGGGTTTAAACTAGAAATATACCCTTAGCTTGGTAACATTAAACTACTTGTCTATGTACGGTAGGCGCGAATCCTAAAGATAGATCTACTGGGCCTGACAAACCCCATCCTAACTATGGGATGCTTTAGTACTTCGAGGTTATTTTAAACACACCTGATCTGGTGTACTTCAGAGGGTAAAACATGAACGTTAAGGCTTGTTACCGGGTGCCTACAACTTATAGAATACTTTTATACACTTGCTAGTGTACGGATATTTATAGAAACTGAAATCTTGTGGTCTATTACTATTACGGAAATGATTGATTATGATAAACTAATGAACTTACCAACCTTTTGGTTGACACTTTAAAGCATGTTTATTCTCAGGTATTAATGAAATCTTCCGCTGTGCATTAGCTCATTTTAAGGATATTACTTGGAGTCATTCATGACATACTTTGAAAGACGTTGCATTCGAGTCGTTGAGTTCATCAAGATTAATATTAAGTCAATTATAGTTGGATGTAATATGAAATGGTATGCATGCCGTCAATTTTTGATGTAAAGAAAATTTGTCTTTTAAAAACGAATGCAATGTTTGTAAAACGTATCATTTAGAGGTCAAATACCTCGCGATGTAATCAACTATTGTGAATCGTTTATAATGTATATGAACGGATCCTTTCAGTAACAAACAAGAAAAGAATGAAGTAGATAGTGACCCTAAATAGAATCGTATGCTTTACTGATATTGATAGCTAACAAATTTTATATCTGTCTGTTTGATCTTTCTTCTCCTCTATTCGGATTGCAGTAATATGATGTGATCAATTTTTGTTTGGTATTGACGAAGAGGTCGACGTTTAACAAGAATTAGACAGGAAGGACATGAAATTTCAACCAGGAAGAAAAAGAAAGAAAAGTAATTTAACAGATAGTGAAGGCTAATGTAGTGACCCGAACTTTTCCATGTTTTTATATATTAAATGAAATTGATATTTATATGATTAAATGTTTCCAACATGTTAAGCAATCAAACTTTTTAAGACTTGATTAATTGAAATAGGTTTCATATAGACAATTGACCACCCGAGTTGACCGGTGATTCACGGACGTTAAAACTTGTAAAAACTATATGATGACATATATATGATTATATATATAGTTTACATGATATTATGATAAGTAAGTATCTCATTAGGTATTTTAACAATGATTTATATACATAAAATTGAGTTTATTGAATTAAGAAACTCGAAACGATATATATAACGATTATCGTTATAACAACGTCTTAGTAAATACATATAAATCATATTAAGATATTGATACACTATGTTTAATCATGATAAATTATAAGTAAACATGTCATTAAGTGTATTAACAATGAACTACATATGTAAAAACAAGACTACTAACTTAATGATTTCGAAACGAGACATATATGTAACGATTATCGTTGTAACAACATTTAACTGTATATATATCATACTAAGATATATTAATATATCATAATATCATGATAATGTAATAATTTAATATCTCTTTAGATATAATAAACAATGAGTTAACAACATTTAACAAGATCGTTAACCTAAAGGTTTCAAAACAACATTTACATGTAACGACTAACGATGACTTAACGACTCAGTTAAAATGTATATACATGTAGTGTTTTAATATGTATTCATACTCTTTTGAAAGACTTCAAGACACTTATCAAAATACTTCTACTTAACAAAAATGCTTACAATTACATCCTCGTTCAGTTTCATCAACAATTCTACTCGTATGCACCCGTATTCGTACTCATACAATACACAGCTTTTAGATGTATGTACTATTGGTATATACACTCCAATGATTAGCTCTTAGCAGCCCATGTGAGTCACCTAACACATGTGGGAACCATCATTTGGCAACTAGCATGAAATATCTCATAAAATTACAAAAAAATATTAGTAATCATTCATGACTTATTTACATGTAAACAAAATTACACATTCTTTATATCTAATCCATATACCAACGACCAAAAACACCTACAAACACTTTCATTCTTCAATTTTCTTTATCTAATTGATCTCTCTCAAGTTCTATCTTCAAGTTCTAAGTGTTCTTCATAAATTCTATAAGTTCTAGTTTCACAAAATCAAGAATACTCCCAAGTTTGCTAGCTTACTTCCAATCTTGTAAAGTGATCATCCAACCTCAAGAAATCTTTCTTATTTACAGTAAGATATCTTTCTAATACAAGGTAATACTCATATTCAAACTTTGATTCAATTTGTATAACTATAACAATCTTATTTCGAGTGGAAATCTTACTTGAACTTGTTTTCGTGTCATGATTCTGCTTCAAGAACTTTCAAGCCATCCAAGGATCCTTTGAAGCTAGATCTATTTTTCTCATTTCTATTAGGTTTATCCACAAAACCTGAGGTAGTAATGATGTTCATAACATCATTCGATTCATATATATAAAACTATCTTATTCGAAGGTTTAAACTTGAAATCACTAGAACATAGTTTAGTTAATTCTAAACTTGTTCGCAAACAAAAGTTAATTCTTCTAACTTGACTTTTAAAATCAATTAAACACATGTTCTATATCTATATGATATGCTAACTTAATGATTTAAAACCTAAAAACATGAAAAACACCGTAAAACCGGACATACGCCGTCGTAGTAACACCGCGGGCTGTTTTGGGTTTGATAATTAAAAACTATGATAAACTTTGATTTAAAAGTTGTTCTTCTGAGAAAATGATTTTTCTTATGAACATGAAAATATATCCAAAAATCATGGTTAAACTCAAAGTGAAAGTATGTTTTTCAAAATGGTCATCAAGACGTCATTCTTTCGACTGAAATGACTACCTCTTACAAAAACGACTTGTAACTTATATTTTCAACTATAAACCTATACTTTTTCTGTTTAGATTCATAAAATAGAGTTCAATATGAAACCATAGCAATTTGATTCACTCAAAACGGATTTAAAACGAAGAAGTTATGGATAAAACAAGATTGGATATTTTTTGATTGTTGTAGCTACGGGAAATATTGTAACAATTCTATACAAATCATATCCTAGCTAACTTATATTGTATTATACATGTATTCTAATATATTATGTAATCTTGGGATACCATAGACACGTATGCAAATGTTTTGACATATCATATCGACCCATGTAGATATATTATTTGGAACAACCATAGACACTCTATATGCAGTAATGTTGGAGTTAGCTATACAGGGTTGAGGTTGATTCCAAAAATATATATACTTTGAGTTGTGATCTAGCTTGAGACGTGTATACACTGGGTCATGAATTGATCCTAGATAATATATATCAATTTATTTCTGTACATCTAACTATGGACAACCAGTTGTAGGTTACTAACGAGGACAGCTGACTTAATAAACTTAAAACATCAAAATGTATTAAAAGTGTTGTAAAAATATTTTGAACATACTTTGATATATATGTACATATTTGTTATAGGTTCGTGAATCGACCAGTGGCCAAGTCTTACTTCCCGACGAAGTAAAAATCTGTGAAAGTGAGTTATAGTCCCACTTTTAAAATCTAATATTTTGGGATGAGAATACATGCAGTTTTATAAATATTTTACGAAATAGACACAAGTAAATGAAACTAAATTATATGAGTGAATGATCGAAGCCGAATATGCCCCTTTTGCTTGGTAGCCTAAGAATTAGTAAACCGATCTACTAATTGACGCGAATCCTAAAGATAGATCTATTGGGCCTAACGAACCCCATCCAAAGTACCGGATGCTTTAGTACTTCGAATTCGTTTTTATCATGTCCGAAGGATTTCTCGGAATGATAGGGGATATTCTTATATGCATCTTGTTAATGTCGGTTACCAGGTGTTCACCATATGAATGAATTTTATCTCTATGTATGGGATGTATATTGAAATATGAAATCTTGTGGTCTATTATTATGATTTGATAATATATAGGTTAAATCTATAACTCACCAACATTTTTGTTGACGTTTTAAGCATGTTTATTCTCAGGTGATTATTAAGAGCTTCCGCTGTTGCATACTAATTAAGGACAAGATTTGGAGTCCATGCTTATATGATATTATGTAAAAACTGCATTCAAGAAACTTATTTTTTTTATGTAATATATTCTTATTGTAAACCATTATGTAATGGTCGTGTGTAAACGGTATATTTTAGATTATCATTACTTGATAATTTACGTAATGCTTTTTAAACCTTTATCGATAAAATAAAGGTTATGGTTGTTTTTAAAAATGAATTCAGTCTTTGAAAAACGTCTCATATAGAGGTCAAAACCTCGTGACGAAATCAATTAATATGGAACATTTATAATCAATATGAACGGGACAATTCAGTTGGTATCCGACCGTTGGTCTTAGAGAACCAGAAATTTGCATTAGTGTGTCTTATCGAGTTTGTTAGGATATATTAGTGAGTCTGGACTTCGACCGTGTTTTCTTTAAAAAGGATTGCTTAACACTTTTATTGGAAACTATATATTATTAACATGTAAATATTATGTGATATATTAACCTCTTAATGTGTTTGATATTGTGTGATAGATGTCTACCTCTAGTACAAATTCCATCGACTCACCTAATAATAATGAAGAGTCGAATATGCTTTGGGAAGATTCACAAATTCCCGAAGAGGAACCGGAAGAAGAGGAACCGGAAGAGGAGGAACCAGAAGAAGAGGAACCGGAAGAGGAGGAACCGGAAGAGGAGGAACCGGAAGAAGAAGAGGTTCCGGTGGAAGAAATATTGATACCTATAGTAAATTGATTAAATAAAAGAAAATCCTCAACCAACGGACCAAAGTTAATAATGGTCAATGGTGTTTCCGCCGATGAAGCAAAATATTGGGAAGATTACCAATTTTCCGATGAATCGGATCCCGATGAGGATTCCGATGATGTTATAGAAATTATCTCGACCCAATTTAATAAAGCGAAAGAAAATAATAAGGGAAAAGGTATAAAAATAGAGAAACCCGATTCCAACCCCGATGAACTTTATATGTATCGGCAACATCTGTATTTCCTAAAATGTAACAATGACCCAGGAACCTCTAAACCACCAGGTTTTTCTAAACCATTGTGGAAAACGACGGCTCGTATTAGAGGAACGCCATATATTCCTAGAAAATTAGGAAAACGAACCAAGTCTGAAGAAGAAGAAACCAGTGATTCAGATTAGAGGGTTGTAATCATGTTGTGTATTATATGTATTGTAGTGTGCTTGTACTTTTATGTTCTATGTAAAAATTGCTTGTATTGTTTGTTAATTATCTTTTACAAATCTAATCCTTGTCTATTTTACAGTATAAAAACAAAATGGACGTTAAGGGTAGACAACCGAGTATTTTAGAAGATCTACCAAAGGATATGATTGAGGAAATCTTGTCTAGAGTCGGTCAGAATTTATCAGCACAATTAATTATGGCAAAATTAACTTGTCAAACATTTGAAAGACTTTCCAGAAATGCCTTAGTTTATAAAAGGCTTTCCTTTGATAGGTGGGGTATATCACATTGGGGAGACCATAAGTTACGCCGGGTTTTCTTTAAAGCGTTAAATGCGGGGAACCCAAATGAAATTTTACGCTACGGGTTAAGAACCTATTTTGACTCAACATATCCCAACATAGGATTTTGTGAATTAGAAAGAGCTTCTAACATGCAACATAAAGAAGCATGTTATGCTTACGGGTTAGTAATGTTCGTTTCTTACCAAAGTGAGAAAAAGAACAACGGATTGCAGCTTTTAAGTAAAACTTTCCCACAAGTGACGGATTCAGTAGTTGGGGTGAGAAACAAGGTTTTTAGATTATTACGGGGCTGTTGGACATTACGAAACCCTCGTCCTTTTGACGACATTACAACATGCTGCCTAGCCAATGGTCATAACGGTTATTTTCCACAAGACCAAGGATAGGAAGTCGTCTTAGTAAAACCAGAATGCATGACTTGTTTCTGGACTTATGAATTACGTGTATTTATTTCCTTTGCTGAACAACTTGCGTATTAACTAGATTTATCTTCAAAACTGTCCTGTATCATAGTGTATTATATTTCATGTTATATGTAATATAGCGAAGTTGTAAGTTTGAAGAATATTTGTATGTGATATGTTATTATAATCAGTTTTTCGTATGGAATTGTAGTAGTTGAATTGTATATTAGCTACTAAGTATGAACTTAACGGGTAGGTAGTACCCGAATATAAACTTATAAAACGCTAATATGAAGAAAAAGCTTTTATAAATGAGTTCATATTATGCTACGAGATACTATTGACTACTCTTAATATTCTGTATGATTAACTTGTTTCATTTGACTATTTTGAAGGAAATGGCACCGACTACTCGACACACCTTGAATATGAGCGAAGAGGAATTTTGTACCTTTCTTGCTGCAAACATAGCCGCAGTACAGGCTGCGCTACATACCAACAATAACTCTGAATCTAGCAATGCAGCTAACGGTGCAAGAAATTGTGTAGGATGCTCCTACAAAGAATTCACTGCCTGCAAACCTTTGGAATTTGATGGGACCGAAGGACCAATCAGATTGAAAAGGTGGACCGAGAAAGTTGAATCGGTGTTTGCCATAAGTAAGTGTGCTGAAGGAGACAAAGTGAAGTACGCTACGCATACCTTCACAGGTGTTGCTTTAACATGGTGGAATACCTATCTAGAGCAAGTGGGACAAGATGCTGCTTACGCGCTACCGTGGTCAGCATTTAAGCACTTGATGAATGAGAAGTACTGTACCAGAACCGAGGTCAATAAGCTCAAGTCAGAACTTAGAGGGTTAGGAACATAGTTATTCGATATTACTTCATACGAAAGACTATTAACAGAATTGTGCCTATTATGTCCGAGAGCGTTCGAAGATGAGGAAGAGAAGATCAACGCTTTTATGAAAGGGTTACCGGAGAGAATCCAAGAAGATATAAGTTCACACGAGCCTGCCTCCATACAAAAGGCATGTAGAATGGCTCACAAACTAGTGAACCAGATTGAAGCTAGTCAAAGAACAACAATAACAACCGCAACAATAACAACAAAAGAATAATTAAAGAACAGGCGGCCGAAGAGGCCAACGTGAAGCTAGTCAAAAGAAAGTGGGAGGAAAACGGTGATAAGAGTCACCAAAACAACAACAACTATCCCAACAATCGCAACATCAATCGCAACTACAATAAACGGCACAACAACAACAACACCAACTACAACAATCATCCCAACAACAATAACAACCGCAACAATAACAACAACAATCAGAAGCAGCTATGCCAAAGGTGTGAAAAGTATCACTCGGGGTTCTGCACCAAATTTTGCAACAAGTGTAAAAGAAATGGTCATAGCGCGGCGAAGTTTGAGGTCTACGGACCAGGGGTTAACAGAACGAAAGGAACAAATGGTATCGGAACGAGTAATGGCAGAGCAAGTAGTGTCAGAGCAAGTTATGCCAATGTAGTTTGTTATAAATGTGGAAAACCGGGCCACATTATTAGAAATTTCCCGAACCAGGAGAACACGAATGGACAAGGCCGCAGAAGAGTTTTCAATATTAATGCGACAGAGGCACAGGAAGACCCGGAGCTTGTTACGGGTACGTTTCTTATTGACAATAAATCTGCTTACGTTTTATTTGATTCGGGTGCGGATAGAAGCTATATGAGTAGAGATTTTTGTGCTAAATTAAGTTGTCCATTGACGCCGGTGGATAGTAAATTTTTACTCGAATTAGCAAACGGTAAATTAATTTCAGCAGATTATATATGCCGGAATCGAGAAATTAAACTGGGTAGCGAAATATTTAAGATTGATTTGATACCAGTAGAGTTAGGGAGTTTTGATGTAATAGTTGGTATGGACTGGCTGAAGGAGATGAAAGCAGAGATCGTATGTTACAAAAATGCAATTCGCATTGTATGAAAAGAAGGAGAACCCTTAATGGTGTACGGAGAAAAGGGCAACACGAAGCTACATCTTATTAGTATTTTTAAGGCACAAAAACTAATAAGAAAAGGTTGCTATGCTATTCTAGCACACGTCGAGAAAGTACAAACTGAAGAAAAGAGCATCAATGATGTTCCCGTCGCAAAAAAATTTCCCGATGTATTTCCAAAAGAATTATCGGGACTACCTCCACATCGATCTATTGAATTTCAAATAGATCTTTTACCAGGAGCTGCACAAATAGCTCGTGCTCCTTACAGACTCGCACCCAGTGAGATGAAAGAACTGCAAAGCCAACTGCAAGAACTATTAGAACGTGGTTTCATTCGACCAAGCACATCACCATGGGGAGCTCCTGTTTTGTTTGTCAAGAAGAAGGATGGTATATTTAGGTTGTGTATTGACTACAGAGAGTTGAATAAACTTACCATCAAAAACCGTTATCCACTGCCGAGAATTGACGACTTATTTGATCAACTACAAGGCTCGTCGGTTTATTCGAAAATCGATTTACGTTCTGGATATCATCAAATGCGAGTAAAGGAGGATGATATTCCAAAAACTGCTTTTAGGACGCGTTATGCTCATTACGAGTTTATGGTTATGCCGTTTGGATTGACTAACGCACCAGCTGTGTTCATGGACCTTATGAACCGAGTGTGTGGGCCATATCTTGACAATTTTGTCATTGTTTTCATCGATGACATACTTATTTACTTAAAGAATGATCAAGAGCACGAAGAACATTTGAGAAAAGTGCTAGAAGTATTGAGGAAAGAAAAACTGTACGCTAAGTTTTCAAAGTGTGCATTTTGGTTGGAAGAAGTTCAATTCCTCGGTCACATAGTGAACAAAGAAGGTATCGAGGTGGACCCGACAAAGATTGAAACCGTTGAAAAGTGGGAAACCCCAAAAACTCCGAAGCATATACGTCAATTTTTAGGATTGGCTGGTTACTACAGAAGATTCATCCAAGATTTCTCCAAAATAGCAAAACCCTTGACTTCATTAACGCATAAAGGGAAGAAATTTGAATGGAAGGATGAACAAGAGAAGGCGTTTTAGTTATTGAAGAAAAAGCTAACTACGGCACCTATATTGTCATTGGCTGAAGGGAATGATGATTTTGTGATTTATTGTGACGCATCAAAGCAAGGTCTCGGTTGTGTATTAATTCAACGAACGAAGGTGATTGCTTATGCGTCTAGACAATTGAAGATTCACGAGCAAAATTATACAACTCACGATTTGGAATTGGGTGCTGTTGTTTTTGCATTAAAGACTTGGAGGCATTATTTATATGGGGTCAAAAGTATTATATATACCGACCACAAAAGTCTCCAACATATATTTAATCAGAAGCAACTGAATATGAAACAACGCAGGTGGATTGAACTGTTGAATGATTATGATTTTGAGATTCGATACCACCCGGGGAAGGCGAATGTGGTAGCCGACGCTTTGAGTAGAAAGGACAGAGAACCTATACGGGTAAAAGCTATGAATATAATTATTCGTACTAACCTTACTACTCAAATAAAGGAGGCGCAACAGGGGGTTGTAAAAGAAGGAAAGTTGAAGAATGAGTTACCCAAAGGATCAGAGAAACATCTTAATATTCGGGAAGACGAAACCAGATATAGGGCTGATAGAATTTGGGTACCAAGGTTTGGAGATGTGAGAGAAATGGTACTTAAGGAAGTACATAAAACCAGATATTCAATACATCCCGGAGCGGGGAAGATGTATAAAGATCTCAAGAAACACTTTTGGTGGCCGGGTATGAAAGCCGATATTGCTAAATATGTAGGAGAATGTTTGACGTGTTCTAAGGTCAAAGCTGAACATCAGAAACCATCAGGTCTACTACAACAACCTGAAATCCCGGAATGGAAATGGGAAAACATTACCATGGATTTCATTACTAAATTGCCAAGGACTGCACGTGGTTATGATACTATTTGGGTAATAGTTGATCGTCTCACCAAGTCATCACACTTCCTGCCAATGAGAGAAGATGACAAAATGGAGAAGTTGGCGCGATTGTATTTGAAGGAGGTTGTCTCCAGACATGGAATACCCGTCTGTATTATCTCTGATAGGGATGGTAGATTTGTTTCAAGGTTCTGGCAGACGTTGCAACAAGCATTGGGGATTCGTCTAGACAGGAGTACTGCCTATCATCCACAAACTGATGGGCAGAGCGAAAGGACGATACAAACGCTTGAAGACATGCTACGAGCATGTGTTATTGATTTCGGAAACAGTTGGGATCGATACCTACCGTTAGCAGAATTTTCCTACAACAATAGTTATCATTCTAGTATTGAGATGGCGCAGTTTGAGGCACTTTATGGTAGAAAGTGCAGGTCTCCGATTTGTTGGAATGAAGTGGGGGATAGACAGATTACGGGTCCGGAGATAATACAAGAAACTACCAAGAAAATAATCCAAATTCAACAACGATTGAAAACCGCCCAGAGTCGACAAACGAGCTACGCGGACAGTAAAAGAAAAGATATAGAGTTTGAAATTGGAGAAATGGTCATGCTTAAGGTTTCACCTTGGAAAGGCGTTATTCGATTTGGCAAACGGGGGAAACTAAATCCAAGGTACATTGGACCATTCAAGATTATAGATCGTGTCGGACCAGTAGCTTACCAGCTGGAGCTACCTCAACAACTCGCGGCTGTACATAACACTTTCCACGTCTCGAATTTGAAGAAATGTTTTGCTAAAGAAGATCTCACTATTCCGTTGGACGAAATCCAAATCAATGAAAAACTTCAATTCATTGAAGAACCCGTCGAAATAATGGATCGTGAGGTTAAGAGACTTAAGCAAAACAAGATACCGATTGTTAAGGTTCGATGGAATGTTCGTAGAGGACCCGAGTTTACCTAGGAGCATGAAGATCAGATGAAGAAGAAATACCCGCATCTATTTCCAGAAGATTCGTCAACATCTTCAACAGCTTAAAATTTCGGGACGAAATTTATTTAACAGGTAGGTACTGTAGTGACCAGAACTTTTCCATGTTTATATATATTATTTGAGATTGATATTTACATGACTAAATGTTTCCAACATATTAAGCAATCAAACTTGTTAAGACTTGATTAAATGAAATAAGTTTCATATAGACAATTGATCACCCAAGTTGACCGGCAATTCACGAACGTTACAAAATTGTGAAAACTACATGTTGTGGTATATATAGACATATATATATGGTTGAAATGAGATTATGATGAGTAAGTGTCTCACTAAGTATATTAACAATGTGCGATATACATAAGAAATAAGTTTACTAAGTTAAGAAACTCGAAATGATATATATAACGATTATCGTTATGATAACGTCTACTAAATATATATGTATCATATTAAGATATTGATACACTATATTTAACATGATAAAATGATATTTAAATATATCATTAAGTGTGTTAACAATGAACTACATATGTAAAAACAAGACTACTAACTCAAGAATTACGAAACGAGACTTATATGTAACGATTATCGTTGTAACGATATTTTAATGTATATATCATATTAAGAGATATTCATACATCATAATATCATGATAATATAATAATTTAACATCAAATTTGATATAATAAACATTGGGTTAACAACATTAATTGAGATCGTTAACTTAAAGGTTTCAAAACAACACTTACATGTAACGACTAACGAAGACTTAACGACTCCATTAGAATGTATATACATGTTGTGTTTTGATATGTATTCTTACACTTTTGAAAGACTTCAAGACATATATCAAATTACTTCTACTTAACAAAAATGCTTATAATTACATCCTCGTTCAGTTTCATCAACAATTCTACTCGTATGCACCCGTATTCGTACTCGTACAATACACAGCTTTTAGATGTATGTACTATTGGTATATACACTCCAATTATTAGCTCTTAGCAGCCCATGTGAGTCACCTAACAAATGTGGGAACCATCATTTGGCAACTAGCATGAAATATCTCATAAAATTACAAAAATATTAGTAATCATTCATGACTTATTTACATGAAAACAAAATTACATATCCTTCATATCTAATCCATATACCAACGACCAAAAACACCTACAAACACTTTCATTCTTCAATTTTATTCATCTAATTGATCTCTCTCAAGTTCCATCTTCAAGTTCTAAGTGTTCTTCATAAATTCCATAAGTATAGTTTCATAAAAATCAAGAATACTTCCAAGTTTGCAAGTCTACTTCCAAGCTTTCTAATCCATTCCAAGTAATCATATAAGATCAAGGAACCTTTGTTATTTATAGTAGGTTATCTTTCTAATTAAAGGTAATATTCATATTCAAACTTTGATTCAATTTCTACAACTATAACAATCTTATTTCGAGTGAAAATCTTACTTGAACTGTTTTCGTGTCATGATTCTGCTTCAAGAACTTTCAAGCCATCCAAGGATCCTTTGAAGCTAGATCCATTTTTCTCATTTCCAATAGTTTTATCCAGAAAACTTGAGGTAGTAATGATGTTCATAACATCATTCGATTCATACATATAATGCTATCTTATTCGAAGGTTTAAACTTGTAATCACTAGAACATACTTTAGTTAATTCCAAACTTGTTCACAAAAAAAAGTTAATCCTTCTAACTTGACTTTTAAAATCAACTAAACACATGTTCTATATCTATATGATATGCTAACTTAATGATTTAAAACCTGGAAACAAAATGAACACCATAAAATCGGATATACGCCGTCGTAGTGAAACCGGGGGCTGTTTTGGTTTGGATAATTAAAAACTATGATAAACTTTGATTTAAAAGTTGTTCTTCTAGGAAAATGATTTTTCATATGAACATGAAACTATATCCAAAAATCTTGGTTAAACTCAAAGTGAAAGTATGTTTTTCAAAATGGTCATCAAGATGTCGTTCTTTCGACGAAAATGACTACCTCTTTAGTAATTGACATGTAACTTAAATTTTTGACTATAAACCTATACTTTTTCTGTTTAGATTATTAAATTAGAGTTCAATATGAAACCATAGCAATTTGATTCACTCAAAACTGATTTAAAATGAAGAAGTTATGGGTAAAACAAGATTGGATATTTTTGTTCTTTTTAGCTATGGGAAATGTTTAACAAATCTATACAAATCATATCCTAGCTAACTTATATTGTGTTATACATGTATTCTAATATATTATGTAATCTTGGGATACCATAGACACGTATGCAAATGTTATGACATATCATATCGACCCATGTATATATATTATTTGGAACAACTATAGATACTCTATATGCAGTAAGGTTGGAGTTAGCTATACAGGATTGAGGTTGATTCCAAAAATATATATACTTTGAGTTGTGATTTAGCCTGAGACGTGTATACACTGGGTCGTGGATTGATTCAAGATAATATATATCGATTTATTTATGTACATCTAATTGTGGACAACTAGTTGTAGGTTACTAACGAGGACAGCTGACTTAATACACTCAAATCTTTAAAACATAATAAAAATGGTTGTAATTATATTTTGATCATACTTTGATATATATGTACATATTTGTATAGGTTCGTGAATCGATCCGTGGCCAAGTCTTATTTTCGAGGAAGGAAATTTCTGTGAAAGTGAGTTATAGTCCCACTTTTAAAATCTAATATTTTTGGGATGAGAATACATGCAGGTTTTATAAATGATTTACAAAATAGACACAAGTACGTGAAACTACATTCTATGGTTGAATTATCGAAATCGAATATGCCCCTTTTTATTAAGTCTGGTAATCTAAGAATTAGGGAACTGACACCCTAATTGACGCGAATCCTAAAGATAGATCTATTGGGCCAAACAAACCCCATCCAAAGTACCGGATGCTTTAGTACTTCGAAATTTATATCATATCCGAAGGGTGTCCCGGAATGATGGGGATATTCTTATATATGCATCTTGTTAATGTCGCTTACCAGGTCTTCACCATATGAATAATTTTTATCTCTATATATGGGATGTGTATTGAAATATGAAATCTTGTGGTCTATTGTTACGATTTGATATATATAGGTTAAACCTATAACTCACCAACATTTTTGTTGACGTTTAAAGCATGTTTATTCTCAGGTGAATACTAAGAGCTTTCGCTATTGCATACTAAAATAAGGACAAGATTTGGAGTCCATGTTTGTATGATATTGTGTAAAAACTGCATTCAAGAAACATATGTCGATGTAATATATTTCTATTGTAAACCATTATGTAATGGTCGTGTGTAAAAAGTATATTTTAGATTATCATTATTTGATAATCTACGTAATGTTTTTAAAACCTTTATTGATAAAATAAAGGTTATGGTTGTTTGAAAAATGAATGCAGTCTTTGAAAAACGTCTCATATAGAGGTCAAAACCTCGCAACGAAATCAATTAATATGGAACGTTTATAATCAATATGAACGGGACATTTCAATAAAGAATGGGTTAACAATATTTAACATGATCGTTAACCTAAAGGTTTCAAAACAACATTTACATGTAACGACTAACGATGACTTAACGACTCAGTTAAAATGTATATACATGTAGTGTTTTAATATGTATTCATACACTTTTGAAAGACTTCAAGACACTTATCAAAATACTTTTACTTACCAAAAATGCTTACAATTACATCCTCGTTTAGTTTCATCAACAATTCTACTCGTATGCACCCGTATTCGTACTCATACAATACACAGCTTTTAGATGTATGTACTATTGGTAAATACACTCTAATGATCAGCTCTTAGCAACCTATGTGAGTCACCTAACACATGTGGGAACCATCATTTGGTAACTAGCATGAAATATCTCATAAAATTACAAAAAATATTAGTAATCATTCATGACTTATTTACATGTAAACAAAATTACACATCCTTTATATCTAATCCATATACCAACGACCAAAAACACCTACAAATACTTTCATTCATCAATTTTCTTCATCTAATTGATCTCTCTCAAGTTCTATCTTCAAGTTCTAAGTGTTCTTCATAAATTCTATAAGTTCTAGTTTCACAAAATCAAGAATACTCCCAAGTTTGCTAGCTTACTTCCAATCTTATAAAGTGATCATCCAACCTCAAGAAATCTTTCTTATTTACAATAAGATATCTTTATAATACAAGGTAATACTCATATTCAAACTTTGATTCAATTTCTATAACTATAACAATCTTATTTCGAGTGGAAATCTTACTTGAACTTGTTTTCCTGTCATGATTCTGCTTCAAGAACTTTCAAGCCATCCAAGGATCCTTTGAAGCTAGATCTGTTTTTCTCATTTCCAGTAGGTTTATCCACAAAACCTGAGGTAGTAATGATGTTCATAACATCATTCGATTCATATATATAAAACTATCTTATTCGAAGGTTTAAACTTGAAATCACTAGAACATAGTTTAGTTAATTCTAAACTTGTTCGCAAACAAAAGTTAATTCTTCTAACTTGAATTTTAAAATCAACTAAACACATGTTCTATATCTATAAGATATGCTAACTTAATGATTTAAAACCTGGAAACACGAAAAACACCGTAAAACCGGACATACGCTGTCGTAGTAACACCGCGGGCTGTTTTGGGTTTGATAATTAAAAACTATGATAAACTTTGATTTAAAAGTTGTTCTTCTGGGAAAATGATTTTTCTTATGAACATGAAACTATATCCAAAAATCATGGTTAAACTCAAAGTGGAAGTATGTTTTTCAAAATGGTCATCAAGACGTCGTTCTTTCGACTGAAATGACTACCTCTTACAAAAATGACTTGTAACTTATATTTTAGACTATAAACCTATACTTTTTCTATTTAGATTCATAAAATAGAGTTCAATGTGAAACCATAGCAATTTGATTCACTCAAAACGGATTTTAAACGAAGAAGTTATGGGTAAAACAAGATTGGATATCTTTTGATTGTTGTAGCTACGGGAAATATTGTAACAATTCTACACAAATCATATCCTAGCTAACTTATATTGTATTATACATGTATTCTAATATATTATGTAATCTTGGGATACCATAGAGACGTATGCAAATGTTTTGACATATCATATCGACCCATGTAGATATATTATTTGGAACAACCATAGACACTCTATATGCAGTAATGTTGGAGTTAGCTATATAGGGTTGAGGTTGATTCCAAAAATATATATACTTTGAGTTGTGATCTAGCCTGAGACGTGTATACACTGGGTCATGGATTGATCCAAAATAATATATCAATTTATTTATGTACATCTAAATATGGACAACCAGTTGTAGGTTACTAACGAGGACAGCTGACTTAATAAACTTAAAACATCAAAATCTATTAAAAGTGTTGTAAATATATTTTGAACATACTTTGATATATATGTACATATTTGTTATAGGTTCGTGAATCGACCAGTGGCCAAGTCTTACTTCCCGACGAAGTAAAAATATGTGAAAGAGAGCTATAGTCCTACTTTTAAAATCTAATATTTTGGGATGAGAATACATGCAGTTTTATAAATGTTTTACGAAATAGACACAAGTAAATGAAACTACATTATATGAGTGAATGATCGAAGCCGAATATGCCCCTTTTGCTTGGTAGCCTAAGAATTAGTAAACCGATCTACTAATTGACGCGAATCCTAAAGATAGATCTATTGGGCCTAACGAACCCCATCCAAAGTACCGGATGCTTTAGTACTTCGAATTCGTTTTTATCATGTCCGAAGGATTTCCCGGAATGATAGGGGATATTCTTATATGCATCTTGTTAATGTCGGTTACCAGGTGTTCATCATATGAATGAATTTTATCTCTATGTATGGGATGTATATTGAAATATGAATTCTTGTGGTCTATTATTATGATTTGATAATATATAGGTTAAACCTATAACTCACCAACATTTTTGTTGACGTTTTAAGCATGTTTATTCTCAGGTGATTATTAAGAGCTTCTGCTGTTGCATACTAAATAAGGACAAGATTTGGAGTCCATGCTTGTATGATATTATGTAAAAACTGCATTCAAGAAACTTATTTTTTTTTTTGATGTAATATATTCTTATTATAAACCATTATGTAATGGTCGTGTGTAAACGGTATATTTTAGATTATCATTAATTGATAATCTACGTAATGCTTTTTAAACCTTTATCGATAAAATAAAGGTTATGATTGTTTTTAAAAATGAATGTAGTCTTTGAAAAACGTCTCATATAGAGGTCAAAACCTCGCGACGAAATCAATTAATATGGAACGTTTATAATCAATATGAACGGGACATTTCAGTTGGTATCCGAGCGTTGGTCTTAGAGAACCAGAAATTTGCATTAGTGTGTCTTATCGAGTTTGTTAGGATACATTAGTGCGTCTGGACTTCGACCGTGTTTTCTTTAAAAAGGATTGCTTAACACTTTTGTTGGAAACTATATATTATTAACATGTAAATATTATGTGATATATTAACCTCTTAATGTGTTTGATATTGTGTGATAGATGTCTACCTCTAGTACAAATTCCATCAACTCACCTAATAATAATGAAGAGTCGAATATACTTTGGGAAGATTCACAAATTCTCGAAGAGGAACCGGAAGAAGAGGAACCGGAAGAGGAGGAACCAGAAGAAGAGGAACCGGAAGAGGAGGAACCGGAAGAGGAGGAACCGGAAGAAGAAGAGGTTCCGGAGCAAGAAATATTGATACCTATAGTAAATCGATTAAATAAAAGAAAATCCTCAACCAACGGACCAAAGTTAATAATGGTCAATGGTGTTTCCGCCGAGGAAGCAAAATATTGGGAAGATTACGAATTTTTCGATGAATCGGATCCCGATGAGGATTCCGATGATGTTATAGAAATTACCTCGACCCAATTTAATAAAGCGAAAGAAAATAATAAGGGAAAAGGTATAAAAATAGAGAAACCCGATTCCAACCCCGATGAACTTTATATGTATCGGCAACATCCGTATTTCCTAAAATGTAACAATGACCCGGGAACCTCTAAACCACCAGGTTTTTCTAAACCATTGTGGAAAACGACGGCTCGTATTAGAAGAACACCATATATTCCTAGAAAATTAGGAAAACGAACCAAGTCCGAAGAAGAAGAAACCAGTGATTCAGATTAGAGGGTTGTAATCATGTTGTGTATTATATGTATTGTAGTGTGCTTGTACTTTTATGTTCTATGTAAAAATTGCTTGTATTGTTTGTTAATTATCTTTTACGAATCTAATCCTTGTCTATTTTACTGTATAAAAACAAAATGGACGTTAAGGGTAGACAACCGAATATTTTAGAAGATCTACCAGAGGATATGATTGAGGAAATCTTGTCTAGAGTCGGTCAGAATTCATCAGCACAATTAATTATGGCAAAATTAACTTGTCAAACATTTGAAAGACTTTCCAGAAATGCCTTAGTTTATAAAAGGCTTTCCTTTGATAGGTGGGGTATATCACATTGGGGAGACCGTAAGTTACGCCGTGTTTTCTTTAAAGCGTTAAATGCGAGGAACCCAAATGCAATTTTACGCTACGGGTTAAGAACCTATTTTGACTCAATATATCCCAACATAGGATTTCGTGAATTAGAAAGAGCTTCTAACATGCAACATAAAGAAGCATGTTATGCTTACGGTTTAGTGATGTTCGCTTCTTACCAAAGTTAGAAAAAGAACATCAGATTGCAACTTTTAAATAAAACCTTCCCACAAGTGACGGATTCAGTAGTTGGGGTGAGAAACAAGGTTTTTAGATTATTACGGGGCTGTTGGACATTACGAAACCCTCGTCCTTTTGATGACATTACAACATGCTGCCTAGCCAATGGTCATAACGGTTATTTTCCACAAGACCGAGGATGGGAAGTCGTCTTAGTAAAACCAGAATGTATGACTTGTTTCTGGACTTATGAATTACGTATCTTTATTTCCTTTGCTGAACAACTTGCGTATTAACTAGATTTATCTTCAAAACTGTCCTGTATCAAAGTGTACTATATTTCATGTTATATGTAATATAACGAAGTTGTAAGTTTGATGAATAATTGTATGTGATATATTATTATAATCAGTTTTTCATATGGAATTGTAGTAGTTGAATTGTATATTAGCTACTAAGTATGAACTTAACGGCTAGGTAGTACCCGAATTTAAACTTATAAAACGCTAATATGAAGAAAAAGCTTTTATAAATGAGTTCATATTATGCTACGAAATACTATTGACTACTCTTAATATTCTGTATGATTAACTCGATTCAGTTGGCTATTTTGAAGGAAATGGCACCGACTACTCGACACACCATGAATATGAGCGAAGAGGAATTTCGTACCTTTCTTGCTGCAAACATAGCCGCAGTACAGGCTGCGCTACATACCAACAATAACTATGAATCTAGCAATGAAGCTAACGGTGCAAGAAATCATGTAGGATGCTCCTACAAAGAATTCACTGCCTGCAAACCTTTGGAATTTGATGGAACCGAAGGACCAATTGGATTGAAACGGTGGACCGAGAAAGTCGAATCGGTGTTTGCCATAAGTAAGTGTACTGAAGAAGACAAAGTTAAGTACTCTACACATACCTTGATAGGTACTGCGTTAACGTGGTGGAACACCTATCTTGAACAGGTAGGACAAAATGCTGCTTACGCACTACCGTGGTCGGCATTCAAGCAATTGATGAACGAGCAGTATCGTCCTAGAAACGAAGTCAATAAACTCAAGGCAGAACTTAGAGAGTTACGAACACAAGGGTTCGACGTTACCACATATGAACGACGATTCATAGAGTTGTGCCTATTGTGTCCGGGAGCATTCGAAGATGAAGAAGAGAAGATCGACGCATTTGTAAAAGGGTTACCAGTAAGGATTCAAGAAGATGTGAGTTCACACGAGCCCGCTTCTATACAGAAGGCAAGTCGAATGGCTCATAAACTCATAAATCAGATTGAGGGAAGAATTAAAGAGCAGGCGGCTGAAGAAGCAAACACGAAACCACTAAAGAGGAAGTGGGAGGAAAACGGTGACAAGAGTCACAAGTACAACAACAACAACAATTACAACAATAATCGCAACAACTATCCCAACAACCGCAACAACAATCGCAACAATAACTGCAATCCTAACAATAACTACAACAAACATCCCAAAAACAACAACAACTACAACAACCGTTTCAACAACAATAACAATCCCAATAACAACCTCAATAACAACAACGGCAACAAAAACCAAAAACAGCCATGTCATAGGTGTGAAGAAAATCATCAAGGGTTTTGCACGACATTTTGCAACAGGTGTAAAAGAAATGGTCATAGCGCGACAAAGTGTGACGTCTACGGACCAAAGTTTAACAGAAATAAAGGAACAAATAATGTCGAAACAAGTAATGCCGAAATGAATAGTGTCGGAGCAAGTAATACCAACGCTGTTTGTTATAAATGTGGAAAACCGGGCCACATTATTAGAAATTGCCCGAATCAGGGGAATACTAAAGGGCAGGGCCGTGGAAGAGTTTTCAATATTAATGCGGCAGAAGCACAGGAAGACCCGGAGCTTGTTACGGGTACGTTTCTTATTGACGATAAATCTGCTTATGTTTTATTTGAATCGGGTGCGGATAGAAGCTATATGAGTAGAGAATTTTGTGCTAAATTAAGTTTCCCATTGACGCCTTTGGATAGTAAATTTTTACTCGAATTAGCAAACGGTAAATTAATTTCAGCAGATAATATATGTCGTGAGAGAGAAATTAAATTGGGGGATGAAACGTTTGAAATTGATTTAATACCAGTCGAGTTAGGGAGTTTTGATGTAATAATTGGCATGGACTGGTTGAAAAAGGTGAGAGCAGAGGTCGTTTGTTACAAAAATGTGATTCGCATTATGCGTGAAAAAGGAAAACCTTTAATGGTGTACGGAGAAAAGAACAACGCGAAATTAAATCTTATTAGTAGTTTGAAGGCGCAAAAACTATAAGAAAATGTTGTTACATCATTCTAGCACACATCGAGGAAGTTAAACCTGAAGAAAAGAACATCAGTGGTGTTCCCGTCGCAAAAGAATTTCCCGATGTATTTCCGAAAGAATTAACGGGATTACCCCCACATCGATCCGTTGAATTTCAAACAGACCTTGTACCAGGAGCTGCACCAATAGCTCGTGCTCCATACAGACTCGCACCCAGCGAAATGAAAGAATTACAAAGTCAGTTACAGGAACTTTTAGAGTGTGGTTTCATTCGACCAAGCACATCACCATGGGGAGCTCCTGTTTTGTTTGTCAAGAAGAAAGATGGTACATTCAGGTTATGTATCGACTACCGAGGGTTGAACAAACTTACCATCAAGAACTGCTACCCACTACAGAGAACCGACGACTTATTTGATCAACTACAAGGCTCGTCTGTTTATTCGAAGATCGATTTACGTTCTGGATATCATCAATTGCGGGTGAAGGAAGATGATATTCCAAAGACTGCTTTTAGGACGCGTTACGGTCATTACGAGTTTATGGTTATGCCGTTTGGATTGACTAACACACCAGCTGTGTTCATGGACCTCATGAACCGAGTGTGTGGGCCATATCTTGACAAGTTTGTCATTGTTTTCATCGATGACATACTTATTTACTCGAAGAATGATCAAGAGCACGAAGAACATTTGAGAAAAGTGCTAGAGTTGCTGAGAAAAGAAAAACTGTACGCTAAGTTTTCAAAGTGTGCATTTTGGTTGGAAGAAGTTCAATTCCACGGTCATATAGTGAACAAAGAAGGTATTCAGGTGGATGCAGCAAAGATTGAAACCGTTGAAAAGTGGGAAACCCCGAAAACTCCGAAACACATACGCCAATTTTTAGGGCTAGCTGGTTATTACAGGAGATTCATCCAAGATTTTTCAAAAATAGCAAAACCCTTGACTGCATTAACTCATAAAGGGAGGAAATTTGAATGGAATGATGAACAAGAAAAAGCGTTCAATTATTGAAGAAAAAGTTAACTACGGCACCTATATTGTCATTACCTGAAGGGAATGATGATTTTGTAATATATTGTGACGCCTCAAAGCAAGGTCTCGGTTGTGTATTAATGCAACGAACGAAAGTAATTGCTTATGCGTCTAGACAATTGAAGATTCACGAGCAGAATTATATGACGCATGATTTGGAATTAGGCGCGGTTGTTTTTTCATTAAAGACTTGGAGGCACTACTTATATGGGGTCATAAGTATTATATATACCGACCACAAAAGTCTTCAACACATATTTAATCAGAAACAACTGAACATGAGGCAGCGCAGATGGATTGAATTGTTGAATGATTATGACTTTGAGATTCATTACCACCCAGGGAAGGCAAATGTGGTAGCCGACGCCTTGAGCAGAAAGGACAGAGAACCCATTCGTGTAAAATCTATGAATATAATGATTCACACTAACCTTACTACTCAAATAAAGGAGGCACAACAAGGAGTTTTAAAAGAGGGAAACTTAAAGGATGAAATACCCAAAGGATCGGAGAAGCATCTTAATATTCGGGAAGACGGAACCCGGTATAGGGCTGAAAGAATTTGGGTACCAAAATTTGGAGTTATGAGAGAAATGGTACTTAGAGAAGCTCATAAAACCAGATACTCAATACATCCTTGAACACGGAAGATGTACAAGGATCTCAAGAAACATTTTTGGTGGCCGGGTATGAAAGCCGATGTTGCTAAATACATAGGAGAATGTTTGACGTGTTCTAAGGTCAAAGCAGAGCATCAGAAACCATCAGGTCTACTTCAACAACCCGAAATCCCGGAATGGAAATGGGAAAACATTACCATGGATTTCATCGCTAAATTGCCAAGGACTGCAAGTGGTTTTGATACTATTTGGGTAATAGTTGATCATCTCACCAAATCAGCACACTTCTTGCCAATGAGAGAAGATGACAAGATGGAGAAGTTAGCAAGACTGTATTTGAAGGAAGTCGTCTCCAGACATGGAATACCAATCTCTATTATCTCTGATAGGGATGTCAGATTTATTTCAAGATTCTGGCAGACATTACAGCAAGCATTAGGAACTCGTCTAGACATGAGTACTGCCTATCATCCACAAACTGATGGGCAGAGCGAAAGGACGATACAAACGCTTGAAGACATGCTACGAGCATGTGTTATTGATTTCAGAAACAGTTGGGATTGACATCTACCGTTAGCAGAATTTTCCTACAACAACAGCTACCATTCAAGCATTGAGATGGCACCGTTTGAAGCACTTTATGGTAGAAAGTGCAGGTCTCCGATTTGTTGGAGTGAAGTGGGGGATAGACAGATTACGGGTCCAGAGATAATACAAGAAACTACCGAGAAGATCATCCAAATTCAATAACGGTTGAAAACCGCCCAAAGTCGACAAAAGAGCTACGCCGACATTAAAAGAAAGGATATAGAATTTGAAATTGGAGAGATGGTCATGCTTAAGGTTGCACCTTGGAAAGGTGTTGTTCGATTTGGTAAATGAGGGAAATTAAATCCAAGTTATATATGACCATTCAAGATTATTGATCGTGTCGGACCAGTAGCTTACCGACTTGAATTACCACAACAACTCGTGGCTGTACATAACACTTTCCACGTCTCAAATTTGAAGAAATATTTTGCTAAAGAAGATCTCACTATTCCGTTAGACGAAATCCAAATCAACGAAAAACTTCAATTCGTCGAAGAACCCGTCGAAATAATGGATCGAGAGGTTAAAAGACTTAAGCAAAACAAGATACCAATTGTAAAAGTTCAATGGAATGCTTGTAGAGGACCCAAGTTCACCTGGGAATGAGAAGATCATATGAAGAAGAAATACCCGCACTTATTTCCAGAAGATACGTCAACACCTCCAACTGCTTAAAATTTCGGGACGAATAACGGGTAGGTACTGTAGTGACCCGAACTTTTCCATGCTTTTATATATTAAATGAAATTGATATTATATGATTAAGTGTTTCCAACATGTTAAGCAATCAAACTTGTTAAGACTTGATTAATTGAAATAGGTTTCATATAGACAATTGACCACCCGAGTTGACCGGTGATCACGAACGTTAAAACTTGTAAAAACTATATGATGACATATATATGATTATATATATAGTTAACATGTTATTATGATAAGTAAGTATCTCATTAGGTATTTTAACAATGAGTTATATACATAAAATTGAGTTTATTGAATTAAGAAACTCGAAACGATATATATAACGATTATCGTTATAACAACGTCTTACTAAATACATATGAATCATATTAAGATATTGATACACTATGTTTAATCATGATAAATGATAAGTAAACATGTCATTAAGTGTATTAACAATGAACTACATATGTAAAAACAAGACTACTAACTTAATGATTTCGAAACGAGACATATATGTAACGATTATCGTTGTAACAACATTTAACTGTATATATATCATACTAAGATACATTAATATATCATAATATCATGATAATGTAATAATTTAACATCTCTTTAGATATAATAAACAATGGGTTAACAATATTTAACATGATCGTTAACCTAAAGGTTTCAAAACAACATTTACATGTAACGACTAACGATGACTTAACGACTCAGTTAAAATGTATATACATGTAGTGTTTTAATATGTATTCATACACTTTTGAAAGACTTCAAAACACTTATCAAAATACTTCTACTTAACAAAAATGCTTGTAATTACATCCTTGTTCAGTTTCATCAACAATTCTACTCGTATGCACCCGTATTTGTACTCATACAATACACGGCTTTTAGATGTATGTACTATTGGTATATACACTCCAATGATCAGCTCTTAGCAGCCCATGTGAGTCACCTAACACATGTGGGAATCATCATTTGGCAACTAGCATGAAATATCTCACAAAATTACAAAAAATATTAGTAATCATTCATGACTTATTTACATGTAAACAAAATTACACATCCTTTATATCTAATCCATATACAACGACTAAAAACACCTACAAACACTTTCATTCTTCAATTTTCTTCATCTAATTGATCTCTCTCAAGTTCTATCTTCAAGTTCTAAGTGTTCTTCATAAATTCTATAAGTTCTAGTTTCACAAAATCAAGAATACTCCCAAGTTTGCTAGCTTACTTCCAATCTTGTAAAGTGATCATCCAGCCTCAATAAATCTTTCTTATTTACAGTAAGATATATTTCTAATACAAGGTAATACTCATATTCAAACTTTGATTCAATTTCTATAACTATAACAATCTTATTTTGAGTGAAAATCTTACTTGAACTTGTTTTCGTGTCATGATTCTGCTTCAAGAACTTTCAAGCCATCCAAGGATCCTTTGAAGCTAGATCTATTTTTCTCATTTCCAGTAGGTTTATCCACAAAACCTGATGTAGTAATGATGTTCATAACATCATTCGATTCATATATATAAAACTATCTTATTCGAAGGTTTAAACTTGAAATCACTAGAACATAGTTTAGTTAATTCTAAACTTGTTCGCAAACAAAAGTTAATTCTTCTAACTTGACTTTTAAAATCAACTAAACACATGTTCTATATCTATATGATATGCTAACTTAATGATTTAAAACCTGGAAACACGAAAAACACCGTAAAACTGGACATACGCCGTCGTAGTAACACCGCAGGCTGTTTTGGGTTTGATAATTAAAAACTATGATAAACTTTAATTTAAAAGTTGTTCTTCTGGGAAAATGATTTTTATTATGAACATGAAACTATATCCAAAAATCATGGTTAAACTCAAAGTGGAAGTATGTTTTTCAAAATGGTCATCAAGACGTCGTTCTTTCGACTAAAATGACTACCTCTTACAAAAATGACTTGTAACTTATATTTTCGACTATAAACCTATATATTTTCTGTTTATATTCATAAAATAGAGTTCAATATGAAACCATAGCAATTTGATTCACTCAAAACGGATTTAAAACGAAGAAGTTATGGGTAAAACAAGATTGGATATTTTTTGATTGTTGTAGCTACGGGAAATATTGTAACAATTCTACACAAATCATATCCTAGCTAACTTATATTGTATTATACATGTATTCTAATATATTATGTAATCTTGGGATACCATAGACACGTATGCAAATGTTTTGACATATCATATCGACCCATGTAGATATATTATTTGGAACAACCATAGACACTCTATATGCAGTAATGTTGGAGTTTGCTATACAGAGTTGAGGTTGATTTCAAAAATATATATACTTTGAGTTGTGATCTAGCCTGAGACGTGTATACACTGGGTCATGGATTGATCTAAGATAATATATATCAATTTATTTCTGTACATCTAACTATGGACAACCAGTTGTAGGTTACTAACGAGGACATCTGACTTAATAAACTTAAAACATCAAAATGTATTAAAAGTGTTGTAAATATATTTTGAACATACTTTGATATATATGTACATATTTGTTATAGGTTCGTGAATCGACCAGTGGCCAAGTCTTACTTCCCGACGAAGTAAAAATCTGTGAAAGTGAGTTATAGTCCCACTTTTAAAATCTAATATTTTGGGATGAGAATACATGCAGTTTTATAAATGTTTTATGAAATAGACACAAGTAAATGAAACTACATTATATGAGTGAATGATCGAAGCCGAATATGCCCCTTTTGCTTGGTAGCCTAAGAATTAGTAAACCGATCTACTAATTGATGCGAATCCTAAAGATAGATCTATTTGGCCTAACGAACCCCATCCAAAGTACCGGATGCTTTAGTACTTCGAATTTGTTTTTATCATGTCCGAAGGATTTCCCGAAATGATAGGGGATATTCTTATATGCATCTTGTTAATGTCGGTTACCAGGTGTTCACCATATGAATGAATTTTATCTCTATGTATGGGATGTATATTGAAATATGAAATCTTGTGGTCTATTATTATGATTTGATAATATATAGGTTAAACCTATAACTCACCAACATTTTTGTTGACGTTTTAAGCATGTTTATTCTCAGGTGATTATTAAGAGCTTCCGCTGTTGCATACTAAATAAGGACAAGATTTGGAGTCCATGCTTGCATGATATTATGTAAAAACTGCATTCAAGAAACTTATTTTTTTTTTTGATGTAATATATTCTTATTGTAAAGCATTATGTAATGGTCGTGTGTAAACGGTATATTTTAGATTATCATTACTTGATAATCTACGTAATGCTATTTAAACCTTTATCAATAAAATAAAGGTTATGGTTGTTTTTAAAAATGAATTCAGTCTTTGAAAAACGTCTCATATAGAGGTAAAAACCAATAGCATTAGATTAGTAGAGGGTGATATGGTGTAGTTGATTGATTGCTGTAGCAATTAATTGATTGTGGTTGTTTTCTAGTAATATAGTGATTGACAGCATCTCTTGAGCAGGAGGAATGAAACAAAGAAGAAAAGAAGAAAACTTAAAAAGATGATGGAGACTTGCAACTGATTTTGTTTTATATTATTGTTTGGATTCAGTTTGTATTGTTTTGAGATCGACATGTAACAAATTGATGACAGGAAGTCATAAACTTTCATTAAAAAAAAATTGATGAATAACTCGGATGAGGATGCTAACAGATTCCTGTTATCTATTTATGATTACTGTTATTGATTTGTGACAAGAGAGAGAAACAAAATTTTATAAAGCCTGAAAGTGAAACAGATTCTTGTATCTCTGTATGAGTTTTTCTTATATTTAATTTAGTATTAATCATAAATAAGTAAATTAATAATACTGATCCTAATAATAATATAATTATATTAATTATATAAATAATAATAATAATGTTAATAATTATCATGATAATAATAATAATAATAATAATAATAATAATAATAATAATAATAATAATAATAATAATAATAATAATAATATTAATAATAATAATAATAATATTATTATTAATAACAATTATAATAATATTTATTGATAATAATGTTAACAAATACATAATTATTTATTTAACATGAAATATTATAAATTTTGTATATATAATATTTATAAATCAATACAATATTCATAATTATGTATAGAAATTATAAGTTCAATTTAAACTGGTTAAATATTAATCGAAGCGACACCCGAGTATTATAATCGCGGTTTTAAAGAAATAATTATTATAATATCATATTTCATAACAACAACATTTAATATCTCAAATTATACTTCCAATTAATATTTATATACATACACACATATCTATTTACAAATAGTTGTTCGTGAATCGTCGGGATTGGTCGAAAGTCAAATGAATATATGAAACAGTTCAAAATTTTTGAGACTCAACCTAACAGAATTTTCTTTATGCGTCAAAAATATTATATCGTATCGAGAGTTTGGTTTAAAATTAGTCAAAAATTTTCCGGGTCGTCACAGTACCTACCCGTTAAAAAAATTTCGTCTCGAAATTTGAGTGGTGACAGTTGAAACTAAAATTGAGAATGTTTTAGTACCAGATTTTGAACTCAGATTCTTAATAGAAAGATTTTAGTCGTCTAAGAATTTTTCATCGAAGAATAATGATAAGATTAAAGATTTCTTCGAGGTTGATACGCAGATAGTTTCATAAATGCCTTTCTCGGATTGAGTTGGTTTCATTATGAATTCGAATCAAGTAAAATAGTTCATAATGAATGCAAGTCAAGTAACATGGTTCGTGGTGACAGTAAGGTTGATCAAGCATTACTATCATCACGTTCCATTATAACTTCCGCATGACTTATTGTAATATAATCACATTGATCAAGTGTCATTATATTACATTAACTCATGCTTTCATTCCAATATTACTCTAAAATATCAAAGGATTTAAAACTTCTAGGGTTTCACTAGAAATTAGAAGTCAAAGCAGTTTCTGATACGATGTACTAAGGATAGTGTGACGACCCGGAGATTTCAGAACAAATTTAAACTTTAATCTTTACATGTTTCCGACACGATAAGCAAAGTTTGTTAAGTTGAATCTCAAGAATTGTAAACTGTGTTTATACATTCATTTAAACCTCGACCAAATTCCAATGATTCACGAACCATTATATGAATAGATATGATTATACGTGTATATGTGTATCTGTTATAACTTGAAAAACATTAACAAGGCATTAGACGTATAATACGTTACATAAACCTATTTGTTTCAAAATATATTTAAAATAATTATTGACGAAACTAAAAGATAAGTTGAATTATCGGATACATTGAATTATTATTACTAGTCTCTGATGAGAGGTCCACTTTGATTTAGAAAACCTTTTCTTTTAACGGTATCCAGAATATTTGATAAAATTGATTTACAAAAGTGTCATTAACGAGAGTTAGTCAAAAGTTAGTAATCATTTCCGTTTAAATTTCAAAAGTGTACTTTACTTTGATTAACTCGTGTCCCTTGATAAATCAACTATTTAGTTTTTATATTAAAAACATTATTTGGTAAAATAACTACTATTATTTAAAAACGAGTTAAATTATATAAAACGAATTTTGAAATGTAATTGGTTTTGAAAGATTAAATATTATATCATTAGATAAATATTTCAAACATATATATTATGTATAAATTTACGATTCTAAATAATAATATATATATATAACTTAGTCATAAAAAGTCCTGATTTAAAATAATATATTTTGATAAACAACGAGCCACTGATTTATAGAAGCAAATGACCACAACGCTCAAATTTATAAGTTACATTTATTATAAGGTAATTTATTGATAAGTAAGTCAAATTATTAATAATGGTACACGTCGCGTAACGTAAAAGGCTAGTTTTCTAAACGTACGAAAGTGCGCTCAAAAAAACCGAAAGTGGTACATGAGTCGAGTGACAACGTACGAGTCATTTGAGTAAAAATTACATTTTTACCAAGAACGTAAATATAATATAATATTTAATTAATTATATAAATTAAATATATTATAAAATTATAAAATCTATATATATGAAGATTAGTTGGACATCCATGTTATAGGTCGCAATTTGCGGTTCACTTTTCCTTCATCACTCTGAAATTTTAGAGTTAATGGGTCCCAAAAACATTCTATAAATCTCTAACGCGTTTTGGTTGATTTCACAATTCATATATCCCTTTATCTCCTTGATTACTCCGTAATATTTATTTAATTTAATATTTTATTTATTATTAAAGATGATTATTATTAATCTATTTATATTAATATTAGTAGTAATATTATCAGTGTTATACATAAAATATTACGACGAGGTTATGAGAGAGTTATTTCAAGACGAGTTTTTCGAGTGGGATAGAGCTAAGGAAATTATGGGTTATGGCTAAGGAGGTGATGGGTATTGTTCGGGGGTATTGTGAGTGAAGTCAAACTAGTATTTATCATCTCCGTTACGTTTACGTACCTTTCCTGTAATATTGAATCTCAATATTGATACGTAAGCACTTATAATTTAATTTTTATATACTAATAGTGTATCCCTGACTAGTGCTCGAGTATATAGGATTATGCATGCTTGTACTTTTGATATCGCCGTTGGATAGGTTATATTGAATCCTGAATTAGTTACATATGCGGTTGAGATAAGGTATAAGATATGCATGTCGTTGGAAAGCTAGCGAAAAATTAAGAACTTTTCATTTAGATATCGAATGACTTCGATAAACGGATTAGAAGTTATAGTCAATTGAATTTTTGTATTATTATTAAAAATGATTATTATTATCGTCGTTATTATCGTCGTTATAGTTTTTATCTAATTATTATTATTATTATTATTATTATTATTATTATTATTATTATTATTATTATTATTATTATTATTATTATTATTATTATTATTATTATTATTATTATTATTATTATTATCATTATCAATAAAAGGTATTATCATTAAAAATTGTTATTTTTATTATTATTACGATCGTTATTATCGTTAAAGTTATAATTAGTTTTATTACTATTATTATCATTAAAATAGTTACTAGTATTATCATTAATATTATCATAATATTTATTATTATTATTAGTATTATTATAATTAAAACTAATATTAGTAACACTTGATTATTTTGATTACTATTATTATTAATATGAACGCGATATAAAAGACGATTAAAAGCTATTAACAAATTGATTAAGAAATAATGAGTATGAGTATCATGATGAAATAAAAATATTGTAAGATATAGATTTAGATAAAAATATCATTTTCGTTATTTTTATCATGATTATTATTAAAAGTATTATTAATATTAAAACTATCATTTTTACTAAAAATTATTATTTTTTTAAATAGAAATATCATTGTTATTATAAAATATCATTATTATTATTATTTTAGTATTATTATTAATAAAAATTATCATTTTATCATAATATCATTTTAGTAAATATAAATATTGATATTAATAGAATAATAATAATTATTACTACAAAATAATACAACTTTTACTTATTATTATTATTGACATTAAATTATCAAATTCATATGTGATACAAAGATAGTTTCCTACGTGTAAAATAATTACATTAATAATACCTATCATATTATTTTAAGATATTAAATGAACTTTATAAATTTTATTACTTAGGATATATAAAAGTATATTTTTATTATATAAATTTTAATATAAAATTTTATTTATTAATAAATGAATTATATTATTTACTCTAATAAATCTTTTGAAAATATTTAAAAATATAAAATGACGATATTTAAACTATATAATAATCATGTATAAATTTTAGAAATCATTTTTTGAGTCAAATTAACTTTTGTTGACTTTTGCATATTAGCCTCGAGCATTAGGATTATGGTACACTATGACCTGACTTAATTTGTTAGACAAATATTGACCAACATACAAATATATATATATATATATATATATATATATATATATATATATATATATATATACATATATATATATATATATATATATATATATATATATATATATATATATATATATATATATATATATATATATATATATTTAATTTAGGTTCGTGAATCCGAGGCCAACCTTACACTTGTTCAATGACGTCATATGTATTTTTACTATAAAATACAGTATTGTGAGTTTCATTTGCTCCCTTTTTAAATGATTTTGCAATATATATATTTTTGGGACCGAGAATACATGCTCTGCTTTTATAAATGTTTTACAAAATAGACACAAGTAATCGAAACTACATTCTATGGTTGGATTATCGAATCGAATATCACCCCTTTTAGCTTGGTAGCCTAACAATTAGGGAACAGACACCCTAATTGACGCGAATCCTAAAGGTAGATCTACGGGCCCTGACTCCCCCCATACTGGAAAATGGTATGCTTTAGTACTTCGAGTTATTAATACAGATGGATTTCTGTTTTGGGGATATTCTATATGCATTATGTTAATGTCGGTTACCAGGTGTTCAATCCATATGAATGATTTTTTAAACACTTGCGAGTGTATGATTATTGAATAATGAAAATCTTGTGGTCTATTAAAATTATGAAAATGATTGATTATGATAAACTAATGAACTCACCAACCTTTTGGTTGACACTTGAAAGCATGTTTATTCTCAGGTATGAAAGAAATCTTCAGCTGTGCATTTGCTCATTCTAGAGATATTACTTGGAGTCATTCATGACATATTTCAAAAGACGTTGCATTCGAGTCGTCGAGTTTTTCAAGATTAATACTAAGTCAATTATAGTTGGATATATTATGAAATGGTATGCATGCCATCAACTTTCGATGTAAAGAAAGTTTGTTTTTTAAAAATGAATGCAATGTTTGTAAAATGTATCATATAGAGGTCAAGTACCTCGCGATGTAACCAAATGCAATGTATTCGTCCAGATGAATTAGGACGGGTCGTTATAGATAGAACGACGGTGAAAATAATTACAAACGAGAATGATACAAGGATATCATTAAAATGTTGAGGATATTAATAACATAAGAACGAGAATGATACGAGAATGATAAGCATCTCATGTAATCCATAAGAACGAATACAATAACATATGATTACATCGCGAGGTACTTGACCTCTATATGATACATTTTACAAACATTGCATTCATTTTTAAAAGACAAACTTTCTTTACAACGAAAGTTGATGGCATGCTGTAATGACCCGGAAATTTCCGACCAAATTTAAACCTTAATCCTTATATGTTTCCGACCCGATAAGCAAAGTCTGCAATGTTGAATCTCAACAATTTTGAACTATTTTCATGTTATCATTTGACCTTTGACAATTCCCGATGACTCACGATATGATTACTTGTAAATATGTATGCATGTATTTAAAATGAAATATTATATGATCTAATTGATTGAATTAAAATAAAATAATATATAATAATTATTATTATTATTTAGAACATATCTATATATGTAAATAAAGTATATTAAATATATATATGTGGTTTCGAATTTATTTTGTAAACGACAAGGACACTCAGTTATCATCTCATCGGTATTAAGCGAGTTAAAAAAGAACTTATGTGATTTTAGAATAAACGTTGATCCGAAAATAGGTTGTATCAATTTTAGTTTTATTAAAAACGTATTTAGAATCTATTTCATTAATTTTAAAAATATTAAATTTTTAGTTGAGATCGAGCTCGAATGACAGGTCAATTTTTATGAACGATATTAAACAAGTTTAAGACGCGAACTTATGAGAAGTTGGAATTAAATATTGATCTATAATTAAGTTATGTAAAGTTTAGAGTTATTAAAAATATTTTTTTTTACTTTGATGAGTTGAATTTTAATACTCCGTATAGATTAATTGGAATTAAAAATAAATAGTAGACGCACCTTTTTGATCAGATTTTGAGTGAAATAATTAAATATGTTCAAACTAAAAATTTGGGATTTTTAGGGAAACTTTTATACTTCACCTGTTTAGCAATGGACACGAAATAAAATCCGCTTTAACATGTCGGCAACAAAATTCTTAATTAAACCCGTGAATTGTGATTTAATAAATTGTGGCACTATTTTCCCCCTTTTTCAAATCTCTACCAACTAGAATTGTATATTATATATAATATACATATAGATATGCTTTAGAGTACACACTAATACAAAACCCGTTGCATTTTTCTCTTTTTGGCTCTTTGTCTACAATCACCTAAGTAACCATCATCATCTTCATATCCTTTCTTCTTCTGTTCGAGTTAATAAGAGTAAAAGGCTGCATATTTACAGCCACAATAAGTCATATGCCTTGCTGTTATTGTTCTTGTTTCGGCCATCACAAGTCATCATAAACCACCACCTTTTGTCTTCCTTTTCTAAACCAGTGACACCCAACTCTTCTCTTCCTGCTGCTGTACCAACCGAAAACGCCACGACATCATTACAACCTTCCACCACAAACTTAAAACCACCACTTCCACCAATTATTTTCGCCGCTGCAACTATACTTTTTCCTGTTTTGGGTCGAGCAAAACACCAACCAAAAACCACTCTCAAATGCCACCTTCATCTTTCACCATCTCATCACCATAAACTTCAAACACCACTACCATCCTTCTTTATCTTCGTGAACCCAACAACAACCATGACCATTTTCTGTCTCCTTTCTAATTCGGTCCAAGACCCACATCACCATCCTCCACCTGTTTCCATTTTCTTAACACCATCGAAACCTGCAACAACCTTTTTTTATTTATTACTATCAAAGAACCAAATCATCACTTGTAATCCGTCTGTTTTGCTATTATCCTTCGTGAACCAGACAACAGATGCCGAATATTTTTTTTGCTGCAACTTGTGAGTCTGTTTCTACTGTTAGAGTTATATGAAATTAAGAATGATGAGTGATTAGGTAAATGATGACAGATGGGATGAGCATGTTTACGAGTAAGATGATGATGAGCGTGATTTGTTTCTTTCTGTTTGGAAAAGCACAAAAACAAAACCCTATTACTTTTTGTTGTCGGCTACATTCATCCCACTAGGTCTTTATTAAAAGTAAAAAAAAAGGGATTGATTTTTTTAACTGGCCGATTATTATATAGTTGAGTTGGGCCGTGTATAGTTTGCCTTGTTGGATCACTTAATCTTAAACATGAACTTGATTTTAAATTGGGCTGTTGTCTCCTGCTGAGTCGAGTTACACACGGGTCACAACTGCAAACCCCACTTGAAACTATAAACTTCCAGCAATTTAAATTACTCATCATACATATACCCTAAACGGACTTGGTTTATCTAGTTCTTGGGCTCGTTTCAAAAAAAAAAAAAGATTAAGTGGGCTGCTATAGTTCGATTGTTATACTTGGGCCGGTTCCTAGTTTTTTTTTTTTGGCCGAAGTATATAATACGGGGAGATGGAAAATAGGATGGTTAAGGGTTGAGCTTTACAAGTGATTTCACACTTTCATTGTAATCTGCTCAAACACAGATCATGGAATGATAATGATAAGTCGACGATGAAGAATACGGTATTAATATAGTTAGGATAATTAAATTAAGATGATGATAATTAATGGGTGTTATATGATGATATTAATTGTATCATGATTATGATTATGAATATGATCAATGAAGATGATAGATAATAATAAAGGGAAGATGATTACGTTAGGGTGATAACGACGATGATGGGGTGTAATGTTAGTGATATCGATCCTAAAGGAATGATAATGGTAAGAGAATGATACGTAATACCTGAGGTTAAGATGATCTTAAAGATGGTTATGATGACTACATGATATTTGGTAATTGGTACATGAAATAGTAAACATTAATAATAAATATTGATATTGATAAACGTAATTAAGATGGTGATAATGAGAGACGATAATGGTATTGATGATATGATGAAGTTACAAGATGAAATAATAAAGAATGATGATGAGGTTATGAGCGAGATATAATAAGATAGATAAAACATGATAAAGATTAGATGATGGTGATTTGGTTTGAGGATAAAAAGTTAATAATAAAAATTATGATGATTAGGATTAGGTTATGATAATGATAAGATTATGGTGATGATGATGACATGGTGATACATGTTGGCGAGGATACGGAATACAAAGGTGATCAGATTAAGAATGTTTACGGGTTAGCGGGACGTCGCGGGTTCAAACCCGGACTTGGGCATTATTTTTAGGGCGACTTCCTTAAGGTTCGTGAATCCGAGACCAACCCTATATTTGTTCAATGACGTCATATGTATTTTTACTACAAAATACAGTATGGTGAGTTTCATTTGCTCCCTTTTTAATTACTTTTGCAATATATATTTTTGGGCTGAGAATACATGCGCTGCTTTTATAAATGTTTACAAAATAGACACAAGTACTTAAAAATATATTCTACGCTGAGTTGTACCACTGGCATATTTCCCTGTAGCTTGGTAACTACTATTTACATGGGTATTGTAAACGCGAATCCTGTTGATAGATCTATCGGGCCTGACAATCCCAACCAGACTGGACGACCAGTATTCAACGGTTGCACAGTACTTCGTTTTGGTGACTACACTTGGTACGGTGTAGTGAGATTTCATAATAAAGGGAATATGCGACGTTGATTAAATGTTAAGTATGGTTACCAAGTGCTCAACCACTTAGAATGCTTTTCATACACTTGCGAGTGTATTATGTTTATGATAACGGAAATCTTGTGGTCTATTAATATATTATAATGATTGTTATGATAAACCTATGAACTCACCAACCTTTTGGTTGACACTTTAAAGCATGTTTATTCTCAGGTACGAATTAAGTCTTCCGCTGTGCATTTACTCAATTGAAAGATATTATTTGGAGTCATTCCTGGCATATTTAGGAGAGTACCTCGCAATGGGACCAGATGTTGATGATTTCGTCCAGGTGGATAAGGACGGGTCATTACAGTTGGTATCAGAGCGTTGGTCCTAGCGAACCATGTCTTGCATTAGTGTGTCTAACTGATAGTTGTTAGGATGCATTAGCGAGTCTGGACTTCGACCTTAGCTGCATATTATAAGTATTGTTTATCATTACTAGTGGAAAATTACCTGCTTATTATTCCTAAGTCTAGACACGACTTCCTGCACTTATTTGATAGATAGTGTACAGATAAATTCATATCTTAGCGAATCTGTTACTGTAGACTTTATCTGACATGTTTCCTTAATTCTCTCCGTAATCTACGAGATCTTCTGTACTATACATAGATATTCTATGTAATTAGAATATCATCCGATATCCGAAATTTATTTCATACCAAAAACTCTTTATCTAACCGAGCAAAATGGAACTCACCACTAGTTCAAGCCCCTCAGATTCCGATATGGAGTTTCACCTAAGCTCCGAAAGCAGTGTCACCAGAATGAATCAACCAATCAGCCATCCCCAATTCATCTGATGGATTCGTAGTCGACTTAACCAATGGAGACGCGAAGAAGGCGATCCTTTCCACCAACCGAATTCACCTCTTGGCAAAGAACCTGAAGCACTTACCGGTGAACCTATCCGAAACATCATTTTTAGCCTCATCTCTAGGGTAGCTCGTCACGATTATCTTCTATCTAAAATTCTAAACCTTATTCATCCGCTCGTTTCGACCGACAATCATTCCGGAATAATAGAAGAAGTCAACGAACTTCCCACCTGAGTTGTAGCCTTGAAAAATATGGTGCAAAACGTACCAGCTTCAGTAACATCACCGGCACCAACAGTACCATCAACATCAACACCAGTACCACCAACAACCCAAGTTTCAACATCACATGCCTCAACATCTCATTCTGTACCTCGAGCATAATCATCGTTCTACGTATCATTCTATCTACTTTATCTTCGTTCTACATATCGTTCTACATCGATTATTTTCATTCGACATGGCGATTATGTAATCTCTAATGTTTTAGAGATTACATATTCCTATTCTAACAGTAAATCAAATGAGATTAATATCATATTAACTCATTAAATCCATGATTACATCTGAAGAAAATATATATGCAAGTATATTTTTATAAATATTGTAATTAAAAATTCGTTTGTACAAACTGTTAATGGTGAAAATATTTTAACGGGTAGGTAATACCCGAGGAATATTTAGATTTCACATTAATAAGTTGCACTGTACATTCTTCGACTTTGATTCAACAGTCAGACACTATTCTACTTGTATCCATAGATATACGTATCCATTCACCACAGAATCCATTTTCGTTCAATTTCATATTTGGATTTTGACCTATCAGAATCCAACAAGTGGCATAATGAAGAAAACATCGGACAAAGTAAAATTTGTTAGAAACAAATGAACTAACTAATTGAAATATTGTTAAGAATTCACGCTAACTGTTCCTAGCTAACTGGTTACATTTTATTTATCGCAATTTAATTATCGCAATTTACATTCTCGCAATTTACATTCTTGCAATTTTATTTATCGTCATTTAATTTCTGTATTTATTTTACGCACTTTAAATAACGGGACACGTATACAAGGTTTCGACATATCATATTGACCCATCTATATATTTATCTTGGAACAACCATAGACACTCTATATGCAAATGATGGAGTTAGCTATACAGGGTTGAGGTTGATTCCAAAATATATATATAGTTTGAGTTGTGATCAATACTGAGACCGGTACACGGGTCACGATACGTATTAATTAATTCAAATGTTATATGTTAAACTATATATGAACTATTGGACAATTGGACTATTGGACTACTAACTTTGGACAATTAAAATGAATTAAAATATTGATTATAATATATGAAACTAAATAATTTTTCAAGTTTGCCACTTGATTTCATCTTAAACCTCATTTGTATCTTGACGATTCCAATCCATGTTCAAATCTTTCATGATTCTTGAAAACACCTCGATCGAGAGGATGAACCAGCCACACTTCATCTACGGAAGAAAAGATTAATACATATAGTTATGCACCTGAAAAACTCTCGAAAACCTGAGTAAACGTTTAACACGTATCAGTGCTAATTCCTTTAGTGTTGTTATTACCCAAAATAATTTGATAATCCCTTTCAAAGTAGCAAATTTTGTCACAGCTCCAGCAAGTCAACTTCGACTTTTCATCCGAAATAACCTGATTATAATCTTGATATATATGCGTACTCTTTATTGTTACCGGGGAACCTTTTACATTCCACCATATTACCATCAGCGTTTAATAATCTAAAAACACAATTCTCCTAAGACCACCTCTTTTTAATAACCGATGACCCATATCCGTTAACTTTGAAAATGCTGACGAAGCAGCATGTTATAGATGGTCTTAATGGCCAAAAGTTGATGATAAAGAAGGAAGTGTCAGGAACACTCGATAGACAATTTGGTACTGAAAATCGGATTGAGCACACCATGAAGGAGATCGTGGACAAATCATAAAAACTAAACCTGTACCTAACGAATCCAGATGATTTAGTATCTGCTGAAATCTTTAAACGAATATCTTGTTCCTATTTATTCTAAATCCTTGTGGAAGGATTTTCTTTATCAACCTACGAACTTAGAAATTCCAAAATATCATCATAAATATCTTCGATATTTCTGAGGATATTTTCATAAATATTCTTGTCCGAAATTATCTACCTCTCCGTGTTTTCTGTATTCCATTATATTGGAAACTTCTGTAAAATCTAAGTATAAATTATGAATGAATTGTGGAGAAGTGTTGGAAATTGAAGCATGAGTTAGTATAATATAATGACACTTGGCCAACGTGATTATATTACAGTAAGTTATGCTGAGTTTCTAATGAAACATGATGATTCACAGCCTATAACGTCATCATGTGCCATGTTACACGACTCTTATATTCGACTATATCTCTAAAAAAAATCAAGAAACATATTTTCTTGATAATTCTATCTTTCCAGTGACTCCTGATAATTTGGAAAATGTTTGGGAAATATGAATTGAAGTATAAAAGTTGAGAGTTGCGGAAATAATGGAACAAAAGAGGTTCATTTATAATGGGATTACCAGGCATAGAAACCGAGACAGATTACCGCATTTAATTAAAGAGATTTTATTCACCAAAGAATCAAATCTTTCAGATCTCGACGATTTTCTCTAAATCCCTTAAAATCCGAAAATCAATCCTATCGACGTCAAAAGTTAAATCTTTACCTCAATCTTTTATGATAGCTTCATTCATACTCTTCGAATAATCGAATTGTTTTATCTATATTACTCAATGATGATAAAACTCTATTTGTCAGCGCTTATTCGTCAGAAAAACAATTTCATAGTCAGCCCTGACCATCCCAATCAAATTTCGGGGACGAAATTTTTTTAACGGATAGGTACTGTAATGACCCGGAAATTTCCGACCAAATTTAAACCTTAATCTTTATATGTTTTCGACCCGATAAGCAAAGTCTGCAATGTTGAATCTCAACAATTTTGAACTATTTTCCTGTTATCATTTGACCTTTGACAATTCCCGATGACTCACGATATGATTACTTGTAAATATGTATGCATGTATTTAAAATGAAATATTATATGATCTAATTGATTGAATTAAAATAAAATAATATATAATAATAATTATTATTATTTAGAACATATCTATATATGTAAATAAAGTATATTAAATATATATATGTGGTTTCGAATTTATTTTGTAAACGACAAGGACACTCAGTTATCATCTCATCGGTATTAAGCGAGTTAAAAAAGAACTTATGTGATTTTAGAATAAACGTTGATCCGAAAATAGGTTGTATCAATTTTAGTTTTATTAAAAACGTATTTAGAATCTATTTCATTAATTTTAAAAATATTAAATTTTTAGTTGAGATCGAGCTCGAATGACAGGTCAATTTTTATGAACGATATTAAACAAGTTTAAGACTCGAACTTATGAGAAATTGGAATTAAATATTGATCTATAATTAAGTTATGTAAAGTTTAGAGTTATTAAAAATATTTTTTTTTACTTTGATGAGTTGAATTTTAATACTCCGTATAGATTAATTGGAATTAAAAATAAATAGTAGACGCACCTTTTTGATCAGATTTTGAGTGAAATAATTAAATACGTTCAAACTAAAAATTTGGGATTTTTAGGGAAACTTTTATACTTCACCTGTTTAGCAATGGACACGAAATAAAATCCGCTTTAACATGTCGGCAACAAAATTCTTAATTAAACCCGTGAATTGTGATTTAATAAATTGTGGCACTATTTTTCCCCTTTTTCAAATCTCTACCAACTAGAATTGTATATTATATATAATATACATATAGATATGCTTTAGAGTACACACTAATACAAAACCCGTTGCATTTTTCTCTTTTTGGCTCTTTGTCTACAATCACCTAAGTAACCATCATCATCTTCATATCCTTTCTTCTTCTGTTCGAGTTAATAAGAGTAGAAGGCTGCATATTTACAGCCACAATAAGTCATATGCCTTGCTGTTATTGTTCTTGTTTCGGCCATCACAAGTCATCATAAACCACCACCTTTTGTCTTCCTTTTCTAAACCAGCGACACCCAAATCTTCTCTTCCTGCTGCTGTACCAACCGAAAATGCCACGACATCATTACAACCTTCCACCACAAACTTAAAACCACCACTTCCACCAATTATTTTCGCCGCTGCAACTATACTTTTTCCTGTTTTGGGTAGAGCAAAACACCAACCAAAAACCACTCTCAAATGCCACCTTCATCTTTCACCATCTCATCACCATAAACTTCAAACACCACTACCATCCTTCTTTATCTTCGTGAACCCAACAACAACCATGACCATTTTCTGTCTCCTTTCTAATTCGGTCCAAGACCCACATCACCATCCTCCACCTGTTTCCATTTTCTTAACACCATCGAAACCTGCAACAACCTTTTTTTTATTTATTACTATCAAAGAACCAAATCATCACTTGTAATCCGTCTGTTTTGCTATTATCCTTCGTGAACCAGACAACAGATGCCGAATATTTTTTTTTTGCTGCAACTTGTGAGTCTGTTTCTACTGTTAGAGTTATATGAAATAAAGAATGATGAGTGATTAGGTAAATGATGACAGATGGGATGAGCATGTTTACGAGTAAGATGATGATGAGCGTGGTTTGTTTCTTTCTGTTTGGAAAAGCACAAAAACGAAACCCTATTACTTTTTGTTATCGGCTACATTCATCCCACTAGGTCTTTATTAAAAGGAAAAAAAAAGGGATTGATTTTTTTTAACTGGCCGATTATTATATAGTTGAGTTGGGCCATGTATAGTTTGCCTTGTTGGATCACTTAATCTTAAACACGAACTTGATTTTAAATTGGACTGTTGTCTCCTGCTGAGTCGAGTTACACACGGGTCACAACTGCAAACCCCACTTGAAACTATAACCTTCCAGCAATTTAAATTACTCATCATACATATACCCTAAACGAACTTGGTTTATCTAGTTCTTGGGCTCGTTTCCAAAAAAAAAAAAAAAGATTAAGTGGGCTGCTATAGTTCGATTGTTATACTTGGGCCGGTTCCTAGTTTTTTTTTTTTTTTGGCCGAAGTATATAATACGGGGAGATGGAAAATAGGATGGTTAAGGGTTGAGCTTTACAAGTGATTTCACACTTTCATTGTAATCTGCTCAAACACAGATCATGGAATGATAATGATAAGTCGACGATGAAGAATACGGTATTAATATAGTTAGGATAATTAAATTAAGATGATGATAATTAATGGGTGTTATATGATGATATTAATTGTATCATGGTTATGATTATGAATATGATCAATGAAGATGATAGATAATAATAAAGGGAAGATGATTACGTTAGGGTGATAACGACGATGATGGTGTGTAATGTTAGTGATATCGATCCTAAAGGAATGATAATGGTAAGAGAATGATACGTAATACCCGAGGTTAAGATGATCTTAAAGATGGTTATGATGACTACATGATATTTGGTAATTGGTACATGAAATAGTAAACATTAATAATAAATATTGATATTGATAAACGTAATTAAGATGGTGATAATGAGAGACGATAATGGTATTGATGATATGATGAAGTTACAAGATGAAATAATAAAGAATGATGATGAGGTTATGAGCGAGATATAATAAGATAGATAAAACATGATAAAGATTAGATGATGGTGATTTGGTTTGAGGATAAAAAGTTAATAATAAAAATTATGATGATTAGGATTAGGTTATGATAATGATAAGATTATGGTGATGATGATGACATGGTGATACATGTTGGCGAGGATACGGAATACAAAGGTGATCAGATTAAGAATGTTTACGGGTTAGCGGGACGTCGCGGGTTCAAACCCGGACTTGGGCATTATTTTTAGGGCGACTTCCTTAAGGTTCGTGAATCCGAGACCAACCCTATATTTGTTCAATGATGTCATATGTATTTTTACTACAAAATACAGTATGGTGAGTTTCATTTGCTCCCTTTTTAATTACTTTTGCAATATATATTTTTGGGCTGAGAATACATGCGCTGCTTTTATAAATGTTTACAAAATAGACACAAGTACTTAAAAATATATTCTACGCTGAGTTGTACCACTGGCATATTTCCCTGTAGCTTGGTAACTACTATTTACATGGGTATTGTAAACGCGAATCCTGTTGATAGATCTATCAGGCCTGACAACCCCAACCGGACTGGACGACCAGTATTCAACGGTTGCACAGTACTTCGTTTTGGTGAGTACACTTGGTACGGTGTAGTGAGATTTCATAATAAAGGGAATATGCGACGTTGATTAAATGTTAAGTATGGTTACCAAGTGCTCAACCACTTAGAATGCTTTTCATACACTTGCGAGTGTATTATGTTTATGATAACGGAAATCTTGTGGTCTATTAATATATTATAATGATTGTTATGCTAAACCTATGAACTCACCAACCTTTTGGTTGACACTTTAAAGCATGTTTATTCTCAGGTACGAATTAAGTCTTCCGCTGTGCATTTACTCAATTGAAAGATATTATTTGGAGTCATTCCTGGCATATTTAGGAGAGTACCTCGCAATGGGACCAGATGTTGATGATTTCGTCCAGGTGGATAAGGACGGGTCATCACACATGCATACCATTTCATAATACATCCAACTATAATTGACTTAAAAATAATCTTGATGAACTCAACGACTCGAATGCAACGTCTTTTGAAATATGCCATGAATGACTCCAAGTAATATCCTTAAAATGAGCTAATGCACAGTGGAAGATTTCTTTAATACCTGAGAATACACATGCTTTAAAGTGTCAACCAAAAGGTTGGTGAGTTCATTAGTTTATCATAATCGATCATTTCCATAATTTTAATAGACCACAAGATTTTTCATTTCCATTTTTCATAAATATATGTCCCATGCATAGAGACAAAAATCATTCATATGGATTGAACACCTGATAATCGACATTCACAAGATGCATATAAGAATATCCCCATCATTCAGCGACTCGGTTCGGACATGATATAAATTTCAAAGTACTAAAGCATCCGCAACCATGGATAGGGCTTGTTGGGCCTGATAGATCTATCTTTAGGATTCGCGTCAATTAGGGGCTCGGTTCCCTAATTCTTAGATTACCAGGCTAAAAGGGGCATATTCGGCTTCGATCCATTCAACCATATAATGTAGTTTCGATTACTTGTGTCTATTTCGTAAAACATTTAAAAAGCGCATGTATTCTCAGTCCTAAAAATATATATTGCAAAAGCATTTAAAAAGGGAGTAATGAAACTCACTATACGATATGTTGTAGTAAAAATATGCATACGACGGAACTGAACAAAGCAAAGTTGGCCTCGAATTCACGAACCTATATCAAGTATATATATTAAAGTACGTAATCGAACAAATTTATATATTATTACTAGTGATATAATTTTATTACTTTATATGTTTATATATATTTGTTTCATACATTTTAAGTACTTACATTTGTTATTATAATAAGTTTATTAATATAGTAAGTTTCTCATAAAATATTTATATGCATAGTATTATTTAATATTTTAAAATATAATACTAGGTAATATATTCTTTTCTAAATAATATTTGTTGTAGCAATTATGATAATATTAATAGTAATATTGATAATAATAATAATGGTAGTAATAATAATAATGATAAAAATAATAATAATGATGTTAAAAATAATAATAATAATAATTATACTTATAATATGATAAAATTAATAATAATAGTAATAATAATAATAAATAAATATACTAATTTTAATAAAAACTCTTAATTTTCAATAATATGATACTCTTAATAAATATGATAATTTAAATGATACTTTTAATGATGATGATAATAATAATAATAATAATAATAATAATAATAATAATAATAATAATAATAATAATAATAATAATAATAATAATAATAAAAATAATAATAATAATAATAATAATAATAATAATAATAATAATAATAATAATAATAATAATAATAATAATAATAATAATGATGATGATGATGATGATGATGAGTAATAAGTATACTACCTCAAAGAAGTAGCCCTTAAAAAACATGCCCAAATCCGGGTTTGAACCTGCGATGTCCAGCTAACCCGAAAACATCCTTAACCATCTTTATTATTATCGTTATTTCACATATCATTAACGAATCAATCATCATCATTTCCTAATCTTAACCATCATCATTATCTAACACTCGTTACTTAATCATCATCTTTATCTCATCTATCTTGCCATCATCATCGATCACATACATCATCCATATATCCTGTTTCATGTAATATCAACATCCTCTCGATCATAAACCTACATCATAATCATCATTTTTCTTTATCCCGAATCATCATGTACCAATCTCATCAATTCTTTTCTTCTATCCTAATTTCTAAAATTGTTGTTGGGTCTCGCTTGGGGACAAGAAACAACAACCTATATCCAACAGCCCAACAGCAAGTTGGATCCCATCGGCCCAACAGAATATTCACGGCCCAATCAGAAAATAAAATAAAGCTTCAGCCCAAATTACTAATAAACACAGCTCCATGAAACAAATCATAACGGCTCACCAATCAACGGGAAAATGGATTGATAATCAAGTTTGTAATAGCCCGTTTCTATATTTGTATGTAAATATGATTCCTCTTTTTTTTAAACTGTTATCTAAGATATCAACTAATCACCCATGTATACATGTCGGCCACCCCCAAAAGAACATGAAATGTCGCCTAGCTAATATCATCTCATGTGTTTCGATCAAAGCAAATAAATACGTGGCCCATTTAATCACTAGTATGTTTCTATAATCTTTAACAACCAAGTGGATTATCCACTAAAAAAATGTCGGCCATCGTTTTATCACCTCCCACTTGTACCCTCTTTTATAATGCGTGATATTATTAGAGTATTATATAGAAAGTTGCAAGTCTCATTAATCTCCTAGTGAAATCCAAGTGACATAAAAACCAACCTTTCCATCGATTTCTTGACAGGAACAAAAATATATGAAAGTGTTAGCGAGATGGGTGGGAGTGGTGATTTGATTTCCGATAGAAACAGAAAAGAAAGCAGAAGCTGAAGCAGATGGCGGTGATGCTTTGTTATGGGTTAATGATTTACAAGGAAGAAGAAGAAGAAGAATGTGGAGAGAGAGAGGAGATATGTTTATCAATGGTGTTTAATATTTGAAGATGATGGTGGTGGTGAGGATCACAGTGATGGTGATTTACTTAGGGTGATGATTAAATCGTGGGTCTTGTGACTTGTTCAAACAGAAAAACAGACGCAGCAACAATAGTTGAATTATTGGCGGTATGTGAGGGTTTACAGCGAACTTAAGAAACAAAAGAAAGAAGCAGAAGTGGATATATGAAGCGGTTGTTTGATTGTTGCAGTGGTTCAAGGTGTCGGTTGGAAGTGGTGTTCGATTATGGAGGTTGTTGAAGGTGTTGGGAACAATTGGAGTAGTAGAAGATGATTATTGTTGATCATTGTTGGGAGAGAGAGAAAAGAGAGAGAGAGTAAGGTGGTACATGTGATCGCTTGATTCAAGAAACAGAAACAGGAAGCGTAGGCGTAGCAGTAAGATGCATGGTTCCAAGGGTGGTAATTGTCATGGTGATGGTGTCTGGTTAATCACATTTTGAAAAGAAACAGTAGAAGTAAGCAAGCGGGTTTGAAAGATATTGTTCAACGTACGTGATTGTTTGAGGAAGATGGATCATTCTCAACAAGAACATAAGATTAGAGGTGACAGTTATTCAAATGAAATTCCAACAATTATGAGATAGTCGATTGTCTTATAGCTAAAAGAGATGTCGATAGAATAATTGAAGCAGACAGAAATATACCATCCAGGAAGAAGAAAACAAAGTTTTAAAGAAAAGCAAATAGTGATCGAAAACAGATTGGTTCCATTTGTTGGATTAATTTCAATAATCAGATGCAGAAGTACCAATTACTTATAGTTTGTTATTTACATATCTTGTTTATATATATATATATATATATATATATATATATATATATATATATATATATATATATATATATATATATATATATATATTGTATATATATATATATATATATATGTATATATATATGTATATACATATATATCTATTTCTTGAATTTTGATCTATATTAAGTATAAATATCTTATTGTTATTAGTAATACTTATAATAATATTATTAATAAAAATACTATTAATATTAAATGATAGTTAAAAATATTATTACTAACAATAATGATAAAAAAAATTTATAATGATAATATTATTAGTTATATTAATATTTTTTTTAATGATAATAGTAATATTAATAAAAATATAATAACTTTTCACATCAAATTATATACACATTTTATATTAGAAATAATAATATTAATAATACAAATATTAATATCAATATTACAATAACAAAATTAATGATAATAATATTACTAGAACCATTGTATTTCAAACTTGCAATACCGTTTATTATTTATGTAGTATTATATTATATGATGACATTTATTGAAAAAGTTAATATTTATATATATATTATATATATATATATATATATATATATATATATATATATATATATATATATATATATATATATATATATATATATATATATATATATATATATATATATATATATATATTTGTTGAAAGTCCTATATAGATTCATATTATATATATATATATATATATATGTGTGTGTAATATGAATCTATATAGGACTTTCAACAAATATATATATATATACATATATATATATTTTAACAATAGTGTAATTATTCTAGGTATTTTTTTACATTTTAAATTTCAATTAATTAAAGTATACTTTATTAATTCATTATATAATATATATATACTTATATATTTACATATTTATTTATTTACAAAGCAATGTTCGTGAGCCGTCGGGAATAGTCAAAGGGTCAAATGATTTCATGAAATAGTTCAATAATTTTTGAGACTCAACTTTACAGACTTTGCTTATCGTGTCGAATTCATATAAATATTAAGTCTAAATTTGGTTGAAAATTTCCGGGTCGTCACGGTACCTACCCGTAAAAGAAATTTCGTCCCGAAATTTAAGTGAAGTGGTCATGGCTAACAATAAAAATGTTTTCATGACGAATTTGAGTAGATAAATAGAGTTTTTTTTCATTATTGATTAATATAGATAAAACGATTTGATTATGTGAGGCGTACGAGTGAAGCTGTCACAAAGGATTGAGATAGAAATTTAACTTCTGACTTAGTCCCGATTGAATTTTCGGAATTCAAGGAATTTAAAGAAAATCTTTGAAATCAGAATAAGATCTGATCCTTCGGGATTTAAAGAAATTATGATCTCTTTAATTAAATGCGGTGATCTGTCACGATTGCTTTGTCTGATATTTCCATTATAAATTAAACTTTTCAGTTCCATTATTTTGACCATTCCTATACTTTCTTCCTCCATTCCTACTTACAAAATATTGTGAAAATACTTCATCTAGTTCTGATTCTTGATATTTTTCTAACTATCGCATCTGTCATTCTTCTTTTCCATTTACCGCCGGAGGAATCTATTCACTTCTACTATTACCTTGGGGTTATAGTATTTTTCATTCTCCCGTGTCTTTATATTGCTATACACATTGATATACATGATTTGTAATTCCTGGATTGTTGTTGGATTTTATTTTTCCTTACATTCTGAAGCTTCATGCTTTTGTTTTCTATTCTTGACTTTGAGTAAAGCAAGTAATGATCCAGAATTTGTAGGTATGAAGTTTCGAATGATTATAATATACTATGAAGAAAGGAAAGGTAATAGCACGATTTGATTTGTCGAATTACCAAAATCCCTGAGGATGGAACTATCAAGAATATATTTTCTTGATATGTTCAGGGGTTAAGTAGAATGAAAGAGTTGTGTAACATGACGCATGATGATGGTATGATTTGTGAATTATCATGCTTCATTAGAACTCCAGCATGACTTACTGTAATATAATCACGTTGGCCAAGTGTCATTATATTATATTAACTCATGCTATAATTCTCAACACTTCTCCATAATTCATTCATAATTTATACTTAGATTTTACAGAATATTGAAAACTAACAAAGTTTTCAATATGATGTGATACAGATAGCACGAAGAGATAGATAATTTCGGACGAGAATATTTATGAAAATATCCTCAGAAATATCGAAGATATTTATGATGATATTTTGGAATTTCTAAGTTCGAAGGTTGATGAAGAAAATTTTACGCAAGATTTTAACATGACTTCGGAGCAAGATATTCTCTAAAGATTTCATCGGATCCAGAATTACCTGGATTCTTTGAATATAGGGTTTGGTTCTTGTATTTGTCCTTGGTCTCCTTCATGGTTAGCTCAATCTGTTTCTCAGTACCAAATTTTCTATCGAGCGTTCCCAACATTCCATTCTTTATTATCAAACTTTTGGCCGTTTAGACCATCTACAATTTTTTTGTTTCCTCTGCATTTAATTCTACGATATCTGAATCATCGGTTATCAATTTGAGGGTCTCAAGAGGATTGTGTTTTTAGATGATTAAACGCTGATTATAATTGTCAAGATACAAAGGATGTTTAAGATGAAATCAAGTGGCAACTTGAAGAAATGTTTAACTATAGAAGATGTAGCTTATAAACGATCTTTTTAAACCAAAATGTTATAATTTATATTTCATACTCTTTTAATACTTTTTAATTGTTCAAGGTTAGTAGTCCAATAGTCCAATATATAATCTTAAAATTTTAAATATTTAAGATTAGAAATATGATGAAGAAATTTTACGTAATTAATTAATTGGTTACTAATCAATTTTATTTTATTCATTATTTTCTCTATTATGCCACTTGTCAAATCTTGACTTGGATTTTTATCGACAGAAACTCGTATATGAAATTGAACTGGGATGAAAATGGTTATTCTTTGGTGAACGAATATGTATATTTGTGGTTGTATGTAGGGTAGTAAATGACTGTTGAATCGGATTTGAAGAATGTACATTGTAATATATTAATGCGAAGTCTAAATATTTCTAGGGTATTACCTACCCGTTAAAATATTCTCATCATTAATAATTTGTACAGAAGAATTTTTAATTACGCTCTTTATGAAAATATACTAACATATATATTTTCTTCAGATGTAATCATGGATTTAGTGACTCAATAATGAAAAACGAAGATAATCGATGCAGATTGATATGTAGAACAAAGATAAAGTAGATAGAACGATAGGTAGAACGAAGATTATGCTCGCGGTACAGATGGTGATGTCGAGGCTGGTGATGTTGAAACTTGGGTTGTTGGTGGTACTGGTGTTTCCGGTGCTGTTGCTGAAGCTGGTAGGTTTTGCACCACGTTTTCCAAATTGATTGCTCGAGCGCGAAGCTCGTTGACTTCTTCCATTATTCCGGGATGATTGTCGGTCGGAATGAGCGAATGAATAAGGTTTAGAATTGTGGATAGAATATAATCGTGTCGAGATATTCGAGAAATTAGGGTGAAAATGGTGTTTCGGATTGGTTCACCGGTAAGTGCTTCGGGTTCATCGCCAAGAGGGCAATATGGTGGATGGAAGGAATCACCTTCTTCTTGTCTCCAATAATTAAGTAGGCTACGAACCCCACTCCAATTCATCCAGAATAGATGATGGTTAATTGGCTGGTTCATTCTAGTCACACTGTTTTTGGAGCTCGAGTGAAATTTTATATCGGAATCAGAGGGACTTGAACTAGTGTTGAATTCCATTTCGTACGATTGAATAAAGGATTTTTCAAAATGAAATGATTTTTGAATATTGGATGATATTATAACTACATAGAATATCTATATATATAGTACTAAAGATTTCGTAGACTACGGAAGAATTTACGGCATATGTCAGGAAAGTCTACAGTAACAGATGCGCTAAGATATGAATTATTAGATACGCTAAGATATAAATTTTGTCTATACACTATTCATGCAGTCAATGCAGTAAAACGTGTCTAGACTAAGAATGATAAGCAGGTAATTATCGACACGAAATGATAAGCAAAACTTTTGACATGCAGATACGGTCGAAGTCCAGACTCACTAATGCATCTAATCAATTATTAGTTAGACACACTAATGCAAAACCTGGTTCGCTAAGACCACCGATCTGATACCACATGTAAAGACCCGTCCTAATCCATAAGAACGAATACAATAACATATGATTACATCGCGAGGTACTTGACCTCTATATGATACATTTTACAAACATTGCATTCATTTTTAAAAGACAAACTTTCTTTAGAACAAAAGTTGACGGCATGCATACCATTACATAATACATCCAACTATAATTGACTTAAAAATAATCTTGATGAACTCAATAACTCGAATGCAACGTCTTTCGAAATATGCCATGAATGACTCCAAGTAATATCCTTAAAAGGGGCTAATGCCCAGCGAAAGATTTCTTTAATACCTGAGAATAAACATGCTTTAAAGTGTCAACCAAAAGGTTGGTGAGTTCATTAGTTTATCATAATCGATCATTTCCATAATTTTAATAGACCACAAGATTTTTCATTTCCATTTCTCATAAATATACGTCTCATGCATAGAGATAAAAATCATTCATATGGATTGAACACCTGATATTCGACATTCACAAGATGCATATAAGAATATCCCCATCATTCCAGGACTCGGTTCGAACATGATATAAATTTCGAAGTACTAAAGCATCCGCAACCATGGATAGGGATTGTTGGGCCCGATAGATCTATCTTTAGGATTCGCATCAATTATGTGATGACCCGGGAATTTTCGATCAAATTTAAACTTAATCTTACTATGATTCTGACACGATAAGCAAAGTCTATTAAACCGAGTCTCAAAATGTTGGAAATTTTTTTTTCATAAATGCATTTGACCTTGACCATTTCTGACGATTCACGAACCATTGTGTGTATATATATATATATATATATATATATATATATATATATATATATATATATATATATATATATATGTGTGTGTGTGTGTGTGTGTGTGTGCGTGTGTAGTGAATTGAAATTATAAAATCCAAACATTGGAATTAGGTATGTAAAATAAGATACAAAATAATTAAGTACAATTTAAAATGAATCCATATATAAAGACATATGAGATATATGTATAACTATTATATATAATATATATAAAAATTAAATATTAAAGAATCAATAAAAACTATTATATAATATATTATATGATCATTAAATATTACATAATTAATATATTATTAACAAATTAAAATATAGTGGTTACAATAAGATTTTTATTACTTTCATTATTATTATTATTAATACTAAGGTTAATTAATAATAAATATTAGTATTAGTTATAATATTATAGATAATATATAGATATGAAATGTAATGCATTTGTTACCTTTACTATCTTTCACTACTAACATTAGAATATATATCTAATATTAATAACAATGTTATTATTATTTTGTATAATACATAAATATGAAATTTAATATAATTGATTTGTTATATAACTACTATTATTATTATTATTAGTATTGTTGTTATCATTATTCATATCATAATTAGTGATAATATTACAACTTTAGTTACTATAAATGATTATGTATTATTATTATTATTATTATTATTATTATCTTTACTAAGATTATTATTACTAATATCATTATTATTATTATATTTATTAATAGAAATTAATATAATCTACTACTATCAATAATAATATAATTATTATAAGTTTCAGGATTATTAGTATTGTTATTATTATTATTTAATATAATTGTTAGTAGTAATAATACATTGATTAATTATTAGTATTAATAGTAATATATTTTTATAAATTATAAAGCCATGAACCTAGCAAGACATCAGATTCACATACCAACTTTACTGTAATCAATTTTGTCTCTATATCTCCTATCTTGTATAATTAAATCCAATCAGATACAATTTGTTAGCCATCCCTATCTCTGATTTTTTTTTTTTTTAAAAAAGGTTCCTGTCCTTTATTTATGAATTCTGTTTGATGTCGATTTCAAGGGTCCAATTCAGATATTTATGATCAATTTGTGTTCCTACATTAGTTATACAAGCACATCACAGAATTACAACTGCAATTTCACAAATTAAAAACCAGAAGTCTGAAGGTAACAGACGGCATCCCTGTTCATCCTCCATTTTTTTTTAAATTATTGAAATCGAGTTTAAATCCAAAATTCTTTAATGCAGTTTCATTATAAATCTTTCATGTAAGATTTCTGGAAAGTTTGAAAACCCAACTTGTCATATTGAAATCAAATTTTGAGGTCAAACTTATCCATGTAAAAAGTCAAACTTTTGTTCATGATCGAATTTGAGTTTTCTGTTACGATTCAATGTAAATAGATGATTAATAAAGTTTCCATTAACGATTTATAAACTGTTTCATGTTATAACATTTGTGTATAATGTTCCACAACTCAAAATCATCTTTTATTTTTTTTAATACCCCGACGAACAGCAGGAGGCTGTTATAATTTTTTTTTTTTCCGTTCCTATTTGTTCCAAACACCCTATTAATTCATCTCTGATTGTTTAAACCCAAAACCAAATTTAATATCTGATGTTATAATTAAAATACTCTGGTTCGATCTTGGGTTTTTTTAAAGATGAGGAAGGAGGAGTCAAGAAAGCGTACGAGTTAAAGGATTTTAAGTTTGTGATAAATCATAAAAGTACACAGCAGAGCGATGGTGTAGGTTGTTAGCGGGTTCCGAGATGTCGGGGGTTCGAGTCCCTGGGAGGACTATATTCTTTTTAGGCCAATTTTATTAAGGTAGTCTCATCTTTTTATTATTATTATTATTATTATTATTATTATTATTATTATTATTATTATTATTATTATTATTATTATTATTATTATTATTATTATTATTATTATTATTATTATTATTATTATTATTTACTATCATTATGTTAGTTGTTATTATTATTATTTATGAGATCATTGTTATTATTAATGTAAAGTATGATATTATTATTATTACTAGTATTATCAATTAAAATTTTGTTACTATCATGACTAACATATTTATTATTATTATTAGTATTATTATCGTAGTTATCATCATTAAAATGATTATGAACGTATCAACAACATTCATATAACGAACCTAATAATAAAAGTGATATGATAAATTATGGAAAATAGTTATAATTATAAGAATACAAGTGCAGTTATGAATACGATTTTGAACACGAAGCTTTTGATAAATCTAATTATTATTATTAACATTGTTACTACTATTATTACTACTATTATCACCATCATTATTATCATAATTATCATTATTTTAGTATCTTAGTATTATCATTAATTTAACAAGTAAATGTTATTTGTATAAAAATATACTTAATACATATAATATAACTATATTAATAATTTTTATTTAAAATATATAGAATGAAAATATTTTAAAGAAACATAAGAATTATAAAATCATATTACTAATAAATATATATATATATATATAAATTATTCGATTACCATTATATGTGTTGATATATATATAACTGATATAGGTTCGTGAATCCGAGTCCAACCCTGCATTGTTCAGTTTGTCTAATGTCGTCATATGTATTTTTACTACAAAATACATTAGGTGAGTTCATTTACTCCCTTTTTACTCTTTACGTTTTTGGGCTGAGAATACATGCAAATGTTTTATGATCTGTTTTACAATATTTATTTGCGTGAGTTTCATTTACCTTTTTACCCTTTATATTTTTGGGCTGAGAATACATGCGCAATTTTTATAAATGTTTTTACGAAATAGACACAAGTAATCAAAACTACATTATATGGTTGAATGATCAAAATCGAATATGCCCCTTTTTATTAAGTCTGGTAATCTAAGAATTAGGGAACAGACACCCTAATTGACGCGAACTCTAAAGATAGATCTATCGGGCCCAACAAGCCCCATCCAAGGTACCAGATGCTTTAGTACTTCGAAATTTATATCATGTCCGAAGGAGGATCCCGGAATGATGGGGATATTCTTATATGCATATTGTGAATGTCGGTTACCAGGTGTTCAATCCATATGAATGATTTTTTGTCTCTATGCATGGGACGTATGTTTATGAGAAATGGAAATATGAAATCTTGTGGTCTATTAAAATTATGAAATGATTATTTATGTTAAACTAATGAACTCACCAACCTTTTGGTTGACACTTGAAAGCATGTTTATTCTCAGGTACGAAAGAAATCTTCCGCTGTGCATTTGATCATTTTAAAGATATTACTTGGAGTCATTCATGACATATTTCAAAAGACGTTGCATTTGAGTCGTTGAGTTTATCAAGATCATTATTAAGTCAATTATAGTTGGATATATTATGAAATGGTATGCATGTCTATCAACTTCAGATGTAATGAAAGATTGTCTTTTCAAAACGAATGCAATGTTTGTAAAATGTATCATATAGAGGTCAAGTACCTCGCGATGTAATCAACTGTTATGAATCGTTTATAATCGATATGGACTTCGTCCGGATGGATTAGGACGGGTCCTTTCAGTTGGTATCAGAGCGGTGGTCTTAGTGAACCGGGTCTACATTAGTGTGTCTAACTGATAAGTCGTTAGGATGCATTAGTGAGTCTGGACTTTGACCGTGTCTGCATGTCAAAAGTTTTGCTTATCATTTTATGTCGAAAATTTCCTGTTTATCATTCTTAGAGAATCACTTGCTTATCATCCTTAGTCTAGACACATCTTATTGCATTAATTGCATGATTAGTGTATAGACAAAAATTTATATCTTAGCATATCTGCTAATTCATATCTTAGCGTATCTGTTATTGTTACCGATACCTAACAGCTTCCGTAGATTCCTCCGTAACTTATGGGATTTTAGTATTTTATATGCATGTGTAAATTATGTATTACAGAGTACTAATCTACATCCTATAATCTATTTCTTATCGAAAATTCTTTATCTGATCGTACGAGATGAATCCTGCAATCAGTTCGAGTCCCTCAGATTTCGATAGCTATTCCGACATGGATATTCACCTAAGCTCCGAAAACAGCATCACCAGAATGAATCAAACAATCATCCATCCTCAATTCATCTGATGGGTTCGTGATCGACTTAATTAATGGAGACGCGAAGAAGGCGACCCCTCCATCAACCGAATTTATCTCTTGACGAGGAACCTGAAGCACTTACCGGCGAACCAGTCCGAAACACCATTTTCCCCATCATTTCCCAAATATATCAACGTGATTATATTCTATCCACAATTCTAAACCTTATTCACCCGCTCGTTCCAACCGACAATCATTCCGGAATAATGGAAGAAGCCAACAAGCTTTGCGCTCGAGTAATCAATTTGCAGAATATGATGCAAAACTTACCAGCTTTAGCAACAACATTAATACCATTACCACCAACAACCCAAGTTTCAACGTCATAGGCCTCAACGTCTCATTCGGTACCTCGAATATAATCATCGTTCTACGAATCGTTCTACATAAACTATCTTCGTCCTTCATGGCAATTATGTAATCTTTAATGTTTTAGAGATTATGTACTCTAGTTTTAGCCGTAAATCTGATGAGTTTAATATCATATTGACTCATTAAATCCATGATTACGTATGAAGAAAATATATATGTATATATGTTTTCATAAAGATTGTAATTAAAATTTTTATTGTACAAACTGTTAATGATGAAAATATTTTAACGGGTAGGTAATACCCGAGGAATATTAATATTTCACATTAATAAGTTACATTGTACATTCTTCGAATCTGATTCAATGGTCGATTACCATCCTACCTACATCTATCGATATACGAATCCGTTCACCACAGAATAACCATTTTCATTCAAATTCAATTTCATATTTGGATTTTTACTTACCAGAATCCAACAAGTGGCATAATGAAGAAATAATGGACAAAATAAAAATTGATTAGAAACAGACTAATTAACAATATGGAATTTTGTTAAGAAACCACGCTAACTGTTCCAGCTAACTGTTCCTAGCTAACTGATTACATTCTATTTATCGCATTTTATTTATCGCAATTTAATTATCGCAATTTACATTCCCGCAATTTTATTTATTGTCATCTAATTTCTGTTATTTACTTTACGCACTTTATTTATCGTTATTTAATTCCTGTTATTTATTTTACACACTTTAAATATCGGGACACGTATACAAGGTTTTGACATATCATATCGACGCATCTATATATATTATTTGGAATCACCATAGACACTCTATATGCAGTAATGATCGAGTTCTCTATACAGGGTTGAGGTTGATTCTATAATAATATATATACTTTGAGTTGTGATCGAGTCTGAGACATGTACACGGGTCCCGATATGTATTAATTAATTCGAATATTATATATTAAGCTATATATGTATTATCGGACAGTTAATTGTGGACTATCAAATATGGACTGTCGACATTGGACAATTAAAATGAATTAAAATATTGATTATAACATATGAAACTAAACATTTCTTCAAGTTTTCCACTTGATCTCATCTTAAACTTCATTTGTATCTTGACGATTACAATCTGCGTTCAAACCATTCATGATTCTTGAAAACACCTCAATCGATAGGATGAATCAACTGCACTTCATCTACGGAAGGAAAGATTTATGCATATAGTTATGCACCTGAGAAACTCTCGGCAACTGAGTAAAAGTTTAACACGTAGCCGCGTCAAATCCTTTGGCATTTATTATCAAAAATAACTTTGCGATCCCTTTTCAAAGTAGCCAATTTTGTCACAGCTCCAGCAAGTCAACTTCGACTTTTCATTCGAAGTAGCCTTACTATAATCATGATATATACAATTACCCTTTTGATAACGGAGAATTCTTTTATATTCCACCATGTTACCAGAAGACGTACCAACAACCTCGTTGTTTTTTTTTTTGGCTTAAATCTCTCTAACAAATCATTATATTTATTCATTGAAACCCTATCATATACTCATCTACATCTTGTAACGAGAACTGCCATACCAATTATCGGGAATCAGCAATCAGTACTTTGAAAACTCACAGCATATCTACATCAACAGTTATATGTATAACATTTATCTCTTAGAATTATGATCTTTCATTCTGAAATTCTAAAAAGCACTCAGTCTACAAATCAATACTCTGAATGTTGAAAAAGCTGAATGAAGCAGCAGAAACATTAGACAACCGTAAACGACCTTAATCATCAGAAGTTTGATGATAAAGAATAGTATGTTGGAAAAGCTCAGAAAAGTTGGAACCGGAAAACGGATTGAGCTAACCACTAAGGAGACCAAGGACAAATACAAGGACCATATCCTATATTCAAAGAATTCAGATAATTCTGGATTCGTTGAAATCTTTAGAGAATATCTTGCTCCGAGGTCATGTTAAAATCTTGCGAAAAATTTTTCTTCATCAACCTTCGAACTTAGAAATTCTAAAATATCATCATAAATATCTTCGATATTTCTGAGGATATTTTCATAAATATTCTCATCCGAAATTATATACCCCTTTGTGCTACCTGTAATTCATTATACTGGAAATTTCTGTAAAATCTAAGTATAAACTATGAATGAATTCTGAAGTAGTGTTGGGAACTGAAGCATGAGTTAGTATAATATAATGACACTTGATCAACGTGATTATATTACAGTAAGTCATGTTGAGTTTCTAATGGAATGCGATGATTCACAGATCTTAACGTCATCATGTGCCATGTTACATAACTCTGTCATTCTACTTAACCTCCGAACATAAAAAAAAAATATATTCTTGATAGTTCTATCTTCTGTAATTATGGTAATTTAACCAATCAAATCGTGCTATTACAATTCTTCTACTTAGTATATTATGATCATTCAAAATTTCATACATATCAATTCTGGACCATTATTCGCTTTACTTGAGGTCGGGAAGAGGAAACAAAAGTCTGGAGCTCCGAAATAAAAAGGAGGATATAAAGCTCGATAACAACACGTAAATTACAAGCCGTGTATGTCAATGTTTATAGCAATATAAAGACACGGTATAATTAAGAATAATATCACCCCAAGGTAATAGCAGAAGTAAACAGATTTTTCTGGGGGAAGATTGAAAAGAAGGATGACAGAAATGATAATTAGAAAAATATCAAGGATTAGAACGGGATTAAGCATTTTCACAATCTTTTGGATGTATGAACTGAGAAAGAAAGTATAGAAGTGGTGGAAACTAATGGAATGGAAAAGGTAAATTTATAATGGAAATATCAGACAGAGTAATCGAGACGGATCACCGTATTTAATTATAGAGATCTTAATTTCCTTATTCGCCGAAAAATCAGATCTTATAGATTTCCAAGATTTTCTTTTAAATCCCTTGAATTCCGGAATTCAACCAAGGCAACGTCAAAAGTTAAAACGAAACTTCATTTATTCATTTCACTCTTTTGTGATAGTTTTATTCGTACTCTTCGAATAATCGAATTATTTTATCTGTATTATTCAATAATGATAAAACTCTATTTATCAGCTCATATTCGTCAGGAAAACATAATTATTGTTAGCCATGACGACCTCATTCAAATTTCGGGACGAAATTTCTTTAACGGGTAGGTACTGTGATGACCCGAGAATTTCCGATCAAATTTAAACTTAATCTTAATATGATTCTGACATGATAAGCAAAGTCTATTAAACCGAGTTTCAAAATGTTGGAAATTTTTTTTTCATAAATGCATTTGACCTTGACAATTTCCGACGATTCACGAACTATTGTGTGTGTATATATATATATATATATATATATATATGTGTGTGTGTGTGTGTGTGTTTGTGTGTGTGTGTGTGTGTGTGTGTGTAGTGAATTGAAATTATAAAATCCAAACATTGGAATTAGGTATGTAAAATAAGATACAAAATAATTAAGTACAATTTAAAATGAATCCATATATAAAGACATATGAGATATATGTATAACTATTATATATAATATATATAAAAATTAAATATTAAAGAATCAATAAAAACTATTATATAATATATTATATGATCATTAAATATTACATAATTAATATATTATTAAAAAATTAAAATATAGTGGTTACAATAAGATTTTTATTACTTTCATTATTATTATTAATACTAAGGTTAATATTAATAATTAATATTAGTATTAGTTATAATATTATAGATAATATATAGATATGAAATGTAATGCATTTGTTACCTTTACTATCTTTCACTACTAACATTAGAATATATATCTAATATTAATAACAATGTTATTATTATTTTGTATAATACATAAATATGAAATTTAATATAATTGATTTGTTATATAACTACTACTATTATTATTATTATTAGTATTGTTGTTATCATTATTCATATCATAATTAGTGATAATATTACAACTTTAGTTACTATAAATGATTATGTATTAATATTATTATTATTATTATTATTATTATCTTTACTAAGATTATTATTACTAATATCATTTTTATTATTATATTTATTAATAGAAATTAATATAATCTACTACTATCAATAATAATATAATTATTATAAGTTTCAGGATTATTAGTATTGTTATTATTATTATTTAATATAATTGTTAGTAGTAATAATACATTTATTAATTATTAGTATTAATAGTAATATATTTTTATAAATTATAAAGCCATGAACCTAGCAAGACATCAGATTCACATACCAACTTTACTGTAATCGATTTTGTCTCTATATCTCCTATCTTGTATAATTGAATCCAATCAGGTACAATTTGTTAGCCATCCCTATCTCTGATTTTTTTTTTTTAAAAGGTTCCTGTCCTTTATTTATGAATTCTGTTTGATGTCGATTTCAAGGGTCCAATTCAGATATTTATGATCAATTTGTGTTCCTACATTAGTTATACAAGCACATCACAGAATTACAACTGCAATTTCACAAATTAAAAACCAGAAGTCTGAAGGTAACAGACGGCACCCCTGTTCATCCTCCATTTTTTTTAAATTATTGAAATCGAGTTTAAATCCAAAATTCTTTAATGCAGTTTCGTTATAAATCTTTCATGTAAGATTTCTGGAAATTTTGAAAACCCAACTTGTCATATTGAAATCAAATTTTGAGGTCAAACTTATCCATGTAAAAAGTCAAACTTTTGTTCATGATCGAATTTGAGTTTTCTGTTACGATTCAATGTAAATAGATGATTGATAAAGTTTCCATTAATGATTTATAAACTGTTTCATGTTATAACATTTGTGTATAACGTTCCACAGCTCAAAATCATCTTTTATTTTTTTTAATACCCCGACGAACAGCAGGAGGCTGTTATAAATTTTTTTTTATTTTTTTTTTCCGTTCCTATTAGTTCCAAACACCCTATTAATTCATCTCTGATTGTTTAAACCCAAAACCAAATTTAATATCTGATGTTATAATTAAAATACTCTGGTTTGATCTTGGGTTTTTTTAAAGATGAGGAAGGAGGAGTCAAGAAAGCGTACGAGTTAAAGGATTTTAAGTTTGTGATAAATCATAAAAGTACACAGCAGAGCGATGGTGTAGGGTGTTAGCGGGTTACGAGAGGTTGGGGGTTCGAGTCCCTGGGAGGACTATATTCTTTTTAGGCCAATTTTATTAAGGTAGTCTCATCTTTTTATTATTATTATTTTTATTATTATTATTATTGTTATTTATTATTATTATTATTTACTATCATTATGTTAGTTGTTATTATTATTATTATTTATGAGATTATTGTTATTATTAATGTAAAGTATGATATTATTATTATTACTAGTATTATCAATTAAAATTTTGTTACTATCATGACTAACATATTTATTATTATTATTAGTATTATTATCGTAGTTATCATCATTAAAATGATTATGAACGTATCAACAACATTCATATAACGAACCTAATAATAAAAGTGATATGATAAATTATGGAAAATAGTTATAATTATAAGAATACAAGTGCAGTTATGAATACGATTTTGAACACGAAGCTTTTGATAAATCTAATTATTATTATTAACATTGTTACTACTATTATTACTACTATTATCACCATCATTATTATCATAATTATCATTATTTTAGTATCTTAGTATTATCATTAATTTAACAAGTAAATGTTATTTGTATAAAAATATACTTAATACATATAATATAATTATATTAATAATTTTTATTTAAAATATATAGAATGAAAATATTTTAAAGAAACATAAGAATTATAAAATCATATTACTAATAAATATATATATAAATTATTCGATTACCATTATTTGTGTTGATATATATATAACTGATATAGGTTCGTGAATCCGAGTCCAACCCTGCATTGTTCAGTTTGTCTAATGTCGTCATATGTATTTTTACTACAAAATACATTAGGTGAGTTCATTTACTCCCTTTTTACTCTTTACGTTTTTGGGCTGAGAATACATGCAAATGCTTTATGAACTGTTTTACAATATTTATATGCGTGAGTTTCATTTACCTTTTTACCCTTTATATTTTTGGGCTGAGAATACATGCGCAATTTTTATAAATGTTTTTACGAAATAGACACAAGTAATCAAAACTACAATATATGGCTGAATGATCGAAATCGAATATGCCCCTTTTTATTAAGTCTGGTAATCTAAGAATTAGGGAACAGACACCCTAATTGACGCGAACTCTAAAGATAGATCTATCGGGCCCAACAAGCCCCATCCAAGGTACCGGATGCTTTAGTACTTCGAAATTTATATCATGTCCGAAGGAGGATCCCGGAATGATGGGGATATTCTTATATGCATATTGTGAATGTCGGTTACCAGGTGTTCAATCCATATGAATGATTTTTTGTCTCTATGCATGGGACGTATGTTTATGAGAAATGGAAATATGAAATCTTGTGGTCTATTAAAATTATGAAATGATTATTTATGTTAAACTAATGAACTCACCAACCTTTTGGTTGACACTTGAAAGCATGTTTATTCTCAGGTACGAAAGAAATCTTCCGCTGTGCATTTGATCATTTTAAAGATATTACTTGGAGTCATTCATGACATATTTCAAAAGACGTTGCATTTGAGTCGTTGAGTTTATCAAGATCATTATTAAGTCAATTATAGTTGGATATATTATGAAATGGTATGCATGTCTGTCAACTTCAGATGTAATGAAAGATTGTCTTTTCAAAACGAATGCAATGTTTGTAAAATGTATCATATAGAGGTCAAGTACCTCGCGATGTAATCAACTGTTATGAATCGTTTATAATCGATATGGACTTCGTCCGGATGGATTAGGATGGGTCCTTTCAAATTAGGGGCTCGGTTCCCTAATTCTTAGATTACCAGGCAAAAAGGGGGCATATTCGGCTTCGATCCATTCAACCATATAATGTAGTTTCGATTACTTGTGTCAATATCGTAAAACATTTAAAAAGTGCATATATTCTCAGTCCCAAAAATATATATTGCAAAAGAATTTAAAAAGGGAGTAATGAAACTCACTATACGATATTTTGTAGTAAAAATATGCATACGACGGAAATGAACAAAGGAAGGTTGGCCTCGAATCCACGAACCTATATCAAGTATATATATTAAAGTACGTAATCGAACAAATTTATATATTATTGCTACTGATATAATTTCATTACTTTATTTGTTTATATATATTTGTTTCATACATTTTAAGTACTTACATTTGTTATTATAATAAGTTTATTAATATAGTAAGTTTCTCATAAAAATATTTATATGCATAGTATTATTTAATATTTTAAAATATAATACTAGGTAATATATTCTTTTCTAAATAATATTTGTTATAGCAATTATGATAATATTAATAGTAATATTGATAATAATAATAATGGTAGTAATAATAATGATAAAAATAATATAAAAATAATAATAATAATAATTATTATTATACTTATAATATGATAAAATTAATAATAATAGTAATAATAATAATAATAATAATAATAATAATAATAATAATAATAATAATAATAATAATAATAATAATAATAATAATAATAATAAATAAAAATACTAATTTTAATAAAAACTCTTAATTTTCAATAATATGATACTTTTAATAAATATGATAATTTAAATGATACTTTTAATGATGATGATGATGATGATGATAATAATAATAATAATAATAATAATAATAATAATAATAATAATAATAATAATAATAATAATAATAATAATAATAATAATAATGATAATGATAATGATAATGATAATGATAATGATAATGATAATGATGATAATAATAATAATAATAATAATAATAATAATAATAATAATAATAATAATAATAATAATAATAATAATAATAATAATAAGTAATAAGTATACTACCTCAAAGAAGTAGCCCTTAAAAAACATGCCCAAATCCGGATTTGAACCTGCGACGTCCCGCTAACCCGAAAACATCCTTAACCATCTTTATTATTATCGTTATTTCACATATCATTAACGAATCAATAATCATCATTTCCTAATCTTAACCATCATCATTATCTAACACTCGTTACTTAATCATCATCTTTATCTCATCTATCTTGCTATCATCATCGATCACATACATCATCCATATATCCCGTTTCATGTAATATCAACATCCTCTCGATCATAAACCTACATCATAATCATCGTTTTTCTTTATCCCGAATCATCATGCACCAATCTCATCAATTCTTTTCTTCTATCCTAATATCTAAAATTGTTGTTGGGTCTCGCTTGGGGACAAGAAACAACAACCTATATCCAACAGCCCAACAGCAAGTTGGATCCCTTCGGCCCAACAGAATGTTCATGGCGCAATCAAAAAATAAAACAAAGCTTCGGCCCAAATTACTAATAAATACGGCACCATGAAATAAATCATAATGTCTCACCAATCAACACGAAAATGGATTGATAATCAAGTTTGTAATAGCCCGTTTCTATATTTGTATGTAATTAGGATTCCTCATTTTTTTAACTGTTATCTAAGATATCAACTAATCACCCATGTATACATGTCGTCCACCCCCAAAAGAACATGAAATGTATCCTAGCTAATATCATCTCATGTGTTTCGGTCAAAGCAAATAAATACGTGGCCCATTTAATCTCTAGTATGTTTCTAAAATCTTTAACAAGAAGTGGATTATCCACTAAAATAATGTCGGCCATCGTTTTATCACCTCCCACTTGTACCCTCTTTTATAATGCGTGATATTATTGAAGTATTATATTGCAAGTTTCAAGTCTCATTAATCTCCTAGTAAAACCCAAGTGACATAGAAACCAACCTTTCGATCGATTTCTTGACAGGAATAAAAATATATCAATGTGTTAGCGAGATGGATGGGAGTGGTGATCTGATTTCGGACAGAAACAGAAAAGAAAGTAGAAGCTGAAGCAGATGTCGGTGATGGTTTGTTATGGGTTAATGATTTACAAGGAACAAGAAGAAGAAGAATGTGGAGATAGAGAAAGAGAGAGAGGAGATATGTTTATCAATGGTGTTTAATATTTGAAGATGATGGTGGTGGTGAGGATCACAGTGATGGTGATTTACTTAGGGTGATGATTAAATCGTGGGTCTTGTGACTTGTTCAAACAGAAAAATAGACGCAACAACAATAGTTGAATTGGTGGCGGTCTGTGAGGGTTTACAACGAACTTAAGAAACAAAAGAAAGAAGCAGAAGTGGATATATGCAGCGGTTGTTTGATTGTTATGGTGGTTCAAGGTGTCGGTTGGAAGTGGTGTTCGATTATGGAGGTTGTCGAAGGTGTTGGGAACAATTGGAGTAGTAGAAGATGATTATTGTTGATCGTTGTTGGGAGAGAGAGAAAAGAGAGAGAGAGAGAGTAAGGTGGTACCTGTGGTCGTTTGATTCAAGAAATAGAAACAGGAAGCGTAGGCGTAGCAGTAATATGCATGGTTCCAAGGGTGGTAATTGTCATGGTGATGGTGTCTGGTTGATCACGTTTTGAAAAGAAACAGTGGAAGTAAGCAAGCGGGTTTGCAAGATATTGTTCGACGTACATGATTGTTTGAGGAAGATGGATCGTTCTCAACAAGAACACGAGATTAGAGGTGACGGTTATTCAAATGAAATTCCAAAAATTATGAGATAGTCGATTGTCTTATAGCCAAAAGAGATGTCGATAGAATAATTGAAGCGGACAGAAATATACCATCTAGGAAGAAGAAAACAAAGTTTTAAAGAAAAGCAGATAGTGATCGAAAATAGATTGGTACCATTTGTTGGATTAATTTCAATAATCAGATGCAGAAGTACCAATTACTTATAGTTTGAAAAGGATTGGAAACATATTACGTTCTTATTTATTTATTTATCTATATATATATATATATATATATACCGTATTTATATTTATACATATTTACATATATATATATATATATATATATATATATATATATATATATATATATATATATATATATATATATATATATAAATCTGTATTTTGTATTTGTATACGTATTTTTATATATCTGTTATTTACATATCTTGTTTATATATATATATATATATATATATATATATATATATATATATATATATATATATATATATATATATATATATATATATATATATATATCTATTTCTTGAATTTTGATCTATATTAAGTATAAATATCTTATTGTTATTAGTAATACTTATAATAATATTATTAATATTATTAATAAAAATACTATTAATATTAAATGATAGTTAAAAATATTATTACTAACAATAATGATAAAAAAAATGATAATGATAATATTATTAGTTATATTAATATTTTTTTAATGATAATAGTAATATTAATAATAATATAATAACTTTTCACATCAAATTATATACACATTTTATATTAGAAATAATAATATTAATAATACAAATATTAATATCAATATTACAATAACAAAATTTATGATAATAATATTACTATAACCATTGTATTTCAAACTTGCAATACCGTATATTATTTATGTAGTATTATATTACATGATGACATTTATTGAAAAATATAATATTTATATATTTTATATATATATTTGTTGAAAGTCCTATATAGATTCATAATATATATATATATATATATATATATATATATATATATATATATATATATATATATATATATATATATATATATATACAGGATCAATGGGGAAGTAACCAATCGGGGGGAAGCGGGGGGAAGCAAAATTTTTTTTTTCATTTTTTTGGAATTTTTTTTCTGGCATCAAGATCACACGAAAATATGAACATTTAGAAGAGACACTTCGTGATGAATGTTATTCTTTAGGCGGGAAAACGATCGACAAAATTAACATTCAAGATAATATTGTTCGTGAAGAATATTAACATTTTTTTCCATGTTTTGTGAAGTAAAATTTAGCTCGATTTAGAGTTTAGGGTTTAGGGTTTAGGGTTTAGGGTTTGGTGTTTTGGGTTTATTCCATAAACCCAAAACACCAAACCCTAAACCCTAAACCCTAAACCTTAAACCCTAAACTCTAAACCGTTCATGTTAAAAACTCAATCTAAATCCTAAATCTAAACCCTAAACGCTAAATTTCTAAACCCTAATATCTAAACCCTATAAACCCTAATATCTAAACCCCAATAGCTAAAACCTCAACATACGCTCGAAAAACACGATAATTGTTATATATTACTTCTTCGAGCGTTTTCCCGCCAAAAAAAAAAAAATTTAACACAAAGTGTCTCTACTAAATGTTCATATTTTCATCCCATCTATAATGTTCGTGAACAAAGTTTTTTCAAAAAACGAAAAAAAAAGTTTTTGCTTCCCTCCGCTTCCCCCCGATTGGTTACTTCCCTCTTGATCCTAGTTTAATTATTCTAGGTATTGTTTTACATTTTAAATTTAAAATTAAATAAAGTATACTTTATTAATTCATTATATTATATTATATATATATATATATATATATATATATATATATATATATATATATATATATATATATACTTATATATTTACATATTTATTTATTTACAAAGCAATGTTCGTGAACCGTCGGGAATAGTCAAAGGGTCAAATGATTTCATGAAATAGTTCAATAATTTTTTAGACTCAACTTTACAGACTTTGCTTATTGTGTCGAATTCATATAAAGATTAAGTTTAAATTTGGTCAAAAATTTCCGGGTCGTCACAATTTAATAAAACAGTTGTAAAAATAGCGCATGTATTCTCAGTCCCAAAAATATAAAGAGTAAAAGGGAATCAAATGAACTCACGCATATAATTATTGTAAAACCGTCATTAAAACTTTGCATGAATTCACAGTCCAAAAATGTAATGAGTAAAAGAGAGCAAATGAACTCACAATACGATATTTTGTAGTAAAAATATGCATACGACTGAACTGAACAATGCAAGGTTGGCCTCAGATTCACGAACCTATATTCAGTATATATATTATCACATATAATTAACATGTAATAATAATCAAACTAGTTTATATATATTACTTTTAATAATATATATGTTTTATATAAGTATTTTAATAACAATTTATTGTAATAATAATGATAATAATATTAATAGTAATATTGTTAATAATAATAATAATATAGTTCTTATAATAAAAATAGTAATAATGATACTAGCAATTAATAAAAATGGTAGTAATGATAATAATAATATTAATGTTAAAATAATAATAATAATTATAATTATAATAATAATATTAATGATAATAATAATTATAATATTCATAAAAATAATAATAATAATCATATTCATAAAATAATAATAAAGATAATAATGATAAAAATAATGATAATTCTATTAATAATACTAATGATATTTTTAAAAATGATAATTTTTAGTAGTCATGATAATAAGAATACTTATACTCATAAAGATAATCATGTTAATGGTAATAATACTATTTATCTTTAATAATAATAATGATGTGATAATAATAATATTAATAATAATAATACTAATAATATTAATAAAAGTACTAATAATAAATAGAAATTCTACCTCAAAAAGAAAATGGCTTAAAAATAATGCCCTAGCCCGGGCTCGAACTCGCAACCTCTCGGTTAAACCCAACTCCACTAACTCGTCCCTCTATCTCTTTATTTCTGTTTTAAATACCATGGAATAAGTATATAATCCATGTATCCCACGGTTTTCTTCTTCATTTATCATTATCAATTTCATTTATTCATAACATCATTTACATCATTACATCATCTTCATGTTCCTTCATCATCATCATTCATTCATGTGATCATACTATCATCATGTTATCATCATCCCTTCATCATCAACATCATCGAAATCATCATACATCATCAACTATTATCACATAAACCTCATAATTATTACCTTACATCATCACCATTATTCTCATCATTCCATCGCTACATCCATCATCATCATCCTCACCATTAACCTCACGATTATTATCCTCTTCATTAAAACACCACCATTATAATCTTATCATCTAACCTCATCGTTTTTAATAGAAATAAAAAAGAAAACAGCGAATATCACCATATTTATTCGTGATCATAATCATCATGTGTCATTTATCATATCAACTTCATTATCTCATTCATACATAAATGTAATCATCATAGTCGATTATCATCAACAACCTTTATCTTTCATCGTTATCAGTTTTCTGTAACATCATCATTCTTGATCACCATTTATCATCACAGTACCATAACCATCATACTATCTACAATTTGGTTTCGGCCCAAGATAAAACGGGTCCTAATTTAATAGCCTTAGTCTATGATGAATAAAAGAGGACCAATTACTAAAATGATAGCCCAAGTTTTTCTTTTCTCTTCTTCATTTAAACGGTACAATAGTATTAACAGTCCTGGGTTGTTTGCAGCGAGGGAAAAAAAAGAAACAAAAAATCGAAGCCATCATCATCAGCTTATAAAAATTTAAAACGTCAATTAAGTGGCCCCTTTTGTCTCGATGGAATTATAATAAATTTAACATTGGATCCATTTAGTAGCTCCATTATTGGCCAACCAAAAGTGAAAGGAAACGTGTAATTTCGTATGGCCGGTGGTTATAATTAAGAACGCAAGTTGCACCTTTAGGATTATTGAAGTGGGACTTATCTGGTACCTTTTGTCGGCCAGAAAACAATAGAAAGCATATAAGTAACAGCCATTCATTTTTGTTTATATTTCCCCTTTCCTTCATAAATCATTCTCTAAGATTTTCTTTCATCTTTTCTTCATCTATTCTTAAAACAGAAATCAATAATAGTAGCGGTTTGTAATGTTTGCGTGATATCTCAGTTGTAAACAGAAGGCGAACAATAGTTGCAACGAAGAAGTAGCTGCAGTAATATTAAAGTAATCCGAAGAAGGTGGTTTGCAATCTTGATGGTGAAGGTGGTTGTTTTATCGAAGAAGAAGGTAGAGAGGGAGAGGAGGGAGAAAGTGGCGGGTTATGGTGGTCTACGGTTGTAGAGGGTGGTTGGTGAGAGTTCACGGTTTAAATAGAAAGGAAAGCAGAATAACGAGCAGGTTGTATGATATGGTTGATAATGCTAAAAACGAACATATATTTCATAGCATTATCCTTCAAGAAAGACAAGCTTTTAGTTGCAATTTTTCTATTTACAAGTGATATTCGTTTAAATAATAAAAGGTGAAGACAAAAGATAGATTCGACGATTTGAAGACGCAAATGACCAAAAAGCTCAAATGTATAAAATACAATCCAAGTGGTTCAATTTATTGGTGAGAAACGTCTCAAAAATACAAGAGTACAATCCGCAAAACGCAAAGTACAAGATATTAAATCATACGAAAGGACGTTCAAAAATCCGGAACCGGGACCTGAGCTAACTATCAACGCGCGACGCAATGGACCTAAAATTACAAGTCAACTATGCACACGAATATAATATAATATATAAATAATTCTATAAATTATATATATTATATTTATATTATTAAATAAAAATGTCGGCAAGCTAGAAAACAAGATGAAGTGAGCTGTCCCAGGAGGCCATGCGATCACATGGCCTGGTAGTTATAAATCCATGCGATTGCATGGGAAGAAATTCCAGGCCAAGTGCTATAAATAGCGAACGAATTGGACGAGTTATTTACACCTTATTCAATCAATTACTCTCTGCTCTCCCTCAATATATATATTTATATTTTATAATTATAATTTTAATATTAAGTTAATAATAATAAGGTTATTTTAGTGAATGTTTTAAGTTTGTAAGTCGAAATCCTATCCGTGTAACACTACGCAAAAATACTCATTGTAAGTTATGTTCAACCTTTTTAAATTAATGTCTCGTAGCTAAGTTATTATTATGTTTGTTTAAGCCGAAGTAATCGTGATGTTGGACTAAATATTAAAGACTGGGTTATTGGGCTTTGGACCATAATTGGGGTTTGGACAAAAGATCGACACTTGTGAAAATTTGACTATGGGCTATTAATGGGCTTTATATTTAATTAACTAAATGATATCTTGTTAATTTAATATAGAGATTACAACTTGACGTATTTATATATAACCACATATGCTTGACTGGATACGATGGGCGGGATATCTATAAATACTAATAATTGTTCATTTGACCGGACACGGGGATGGATTAATAGTCAATGGACTCATTAAAACAGGGGTGGATTACATTCAAGGGTAATTGGTGTAATTGTTAATAAAGTATTAAAACCTTAGATTATACGCAGTCGATAACCTGGTGTAATCATTAAACAAAGTATTAAGACCTTACTATGGTTTAAATCCCCAATTAGTTGGAATATTTGACTTCGGGTATAAGGTTAATTTGGCGAAGACCCTCGCAATTTATAATTATCACCGATGGACTATTATGGACAAAACCAGATGGACTTATCGAATAATCCAGGACATAGGATAATTAACCCATGGTAATAAATTAATATCTACACGTCGAACATCATGATTACGGAAGTTTAAATAAGCATAATTCCTTTATTTTATATCTCGTCGCACTTTTATTTATCGTCATTTTATTTATCACACTTTTAATTATCACACTTTATTTATCGTCATTTACTTTACACTTTAAATTAAGTTCTATTTATATTTTTATATTTTGCATTAGGTTTTAATTGCGACTTAAATCAACAAACCGGTCATTAAACTGTACAAACCCCCTTTTATAATAATAATAATAATATTACTTATATATATATATATATATATATATATATTTATACAAATATAGTTAATAAAATTATAGCGTTAAACTTAGTGAGCTCCCTGTGGAACGAACCGGACTTACTAAAAACTACACTACTCTACGATTAGGTACACTACCTAGAAGTGTTGTAGCAAGGTTTAGGTATATCCATTTGAAACGATCCGACCCAATCCATAGGGACGAATACAATAACATATGATTACATCGCGAGGCATTTGACCTCTATATGATACGTTTTATAAACATTGCAGTCTTTTGAAAAGATATAACATAAATGAATATTTAAAATTCAATGTTTTCGACATCTGATGATTTCTACATATAGACAATCACCGTAAATAACAGTTTACAAGAATACTTCCGTTGACAATGCAGTCAAAATAAATACACGGTGATGATTTTATGAATGCAATGCTTCCTCGAATAAAACATGTATGACTCCATGCACATGGTTTCTCTAACATATATTCAAACAGCGGAAGACTTCTAGGAACCTAAGAATAAACATGCTTTAAACGTCAACATAAAGTTGGTGAGATATAGGTTTAATGCTAGCAGCGTTATAAATATAGACCACAAGATTTCATATACATAAACGTTTTAATAAAAATATTCTAAGTGGTTGAGCACTTGATAACCATACTTAACATTTAATCAACGTCGCATATTCCCTTTATTATGAAATCTCACTACACTGTACCAAGTGTAGTCACCAAAACGAAGTACTGTGCAACCGTTGAATACTGGTCGTCCAGTCCGGTTGGGGTTGTCAGGCCCGATAGATCTATCAACAGGATTCGCGTTTACAATACCGCATGTAAATAGTAGTTACCAAGCTACAGGGAAGTATGCCAGCGGTACAACTCAACGTAGAATATATTTTTTTATCACTTGTGTCCATAACGTAAATCATAAAATGCATGTATTCTCATCCCGAAATATTTAGAGTTTAAAAGTGGGACTATATACTCACTTTTTCCTTGAAGGTATTTAACTCAACTTGGTCTCCGATAGATATCACGAACCTAACCATATATATATAATATATCAACATATTTTCTTTTCAAGTAATCGTTATGTAGTGACCCGAACTTTTCAATGTTTATATATATATTAAATGAAATTGTTATTTACATGATTAAGTGTTTCCAACATGTTAAGCAATCAAACTTGTTAAGACTTGATTAATTGAAATAGATTTCATATAGACAATTGACCACCCAAGTTGACCGGTGATTCACGAACGTTAAAACTTGTAAAAACAATACGATGACATATATATGGTTATATATATAGTTAACATGATTTTATTATAAGTATGTATCTCATTAGATATTTTAACAATGAGTTATATACATAAAAATGAGACTATTAATTTAAGAAACTCGAAAACGATATATATAACGATTATCGTTATAACAACGTCTTACTAGGTACATATGAATCATATTAAGATATTGATACACTTGGTTAATTATGTTAAATGATAAGTAAATATATTATTAAGTGTATTAACAATGAAATACATATGTAAAAATAAGACTACTAACTTAATGATTTCGAAACGAGACATATATGTAACGATTATCGTTGTAACGACATTTAACTGTATATACATCATACTAAGATATATTATATATCATAATATCATGATAATATAACAATTTAACATCTCATTTTTTATAATAAACAATGGGTTAACAACATTCAACAAGATCGTTAACCTAAAGGTTTCAAAACAACATTTACATGTAACGACTAACGATGACTTAATGACTCAGTTAAAATGTATATACATGTAGTGTTTTAATATGTATTCATACACTTTTGAAAGACTTCAAGACACTTATCAAAATACTTCTACTTAACAAAAATGCTGATAATTACATCCTCGTTCAGTTTCATCAACAATTCTACTCGTATGCACCCGTATTCGTACTCGTACAATACACAGCTTTTAGATGTATGTAATATTGATATATACACTCCAATGATCAGCTCTTAGCAGCCCATGTGAGTCACCTAACACATGTGGGAACCATCATTTGGAAACTAGCATGAAATATCTCATAAAATTACAAAAATATGAGTAATCATTCAAGACTTATTTACATGAAAACAAAATTACATATCCTTTATATCTAATCCATACACCAATGACCAAAAACACCTACAAACACTTTCATTCTTCAATTTTCTTCATCTAATTGATCTCTCTCAAGTTCTATCTTCAAGTTCTAAGTGTTCTTCATAAATTCTACAAGTTCTAGCTTCATAAAATCAAGAATACTTTCAAGTTTGCTAGCTTACTTCCAATCTTGTAAGGTGATCATCCAACCTCAAGAAATCTTTGTTTCTTACAGTAGGTTATCATTCTAATACAAGGTAATAATTATATTCAAACTTTGGTTCAATTTCTATAACTATAACAATCTTATTTCGAGTGGAAATCTTACTTGAAATTGTTTTCGTGTCATGATTCTGCTTCAAGAACTTTCAAGCCATCCAAGGATCCTTTGAAGCTAGATCCATTTTTCTCATTTCCAGTAGGTTTATCCAAGGAACTTGAGGTAGTAATGATGTTCATAACATCATTCGATTCATACATATAAAGCTATCTTATTCGAAGGTTTAAACTTGTAATCACTAGAACATAGTTTAGTTAATTCTAAACTTGTTCGCAAATAAAAGTTAATCCTTCTAACTTGACTTTTAAAATCAACTAAACACATGTTCTATATCTATATGATATGCTAACTTAATGATTTAAAATCTGGAAACACGAAGAACACCGTAAAACCGGATTTACGCCGTCGTAGTAACACCGCGGGCTGTTTTGGGTTAGTTAATTAAAAACTATGACAAACTTTGATTTAAAAGTTGTTATTCTGAGAAAATGATTTTTATTATGAACATGAAACTATATCCAAAAATCATGATTAAACTCAAAGTATAAGTATGTTTTCTAAAATGGTCATCTAGACGTCGTTCTTTCGACTGAAATGACTACCTTTACAAAAACGACTTGTAACTTATTTTTCCGACTATAAACCTATACTTTTTCTGTTTATATTCATAAAATAGAGTTCAATATGAAACCATAGCAATTTGATTCACTCAAAACGGATTTAAAATGAAGAAGTTATGGGTAAAACAAGATTGGATAATTTTTCTCATTTTAGCTACGTGAAAATTGGTAACAAATCTATTCCAACCATAACTTAATCAACTTGTATTGTATATTATGTAATCTTGAGATACCATAGACACGTATACAATGTTTCGACCTATCATGTCGACACATCTATATATATTTCGGAACAACCATAGACACTCTATATGTGAATGTTGGAGTTAGCTATACAGGGTTGAGGTTGATTCCAAAATATATATAGTTTGAGTTGTGATCAATACTGAGATACGTATACACTGGGTCGTGGATTGATTCAAGATAATATTTATCGATTTATTTCTGTACATCTAACTGTGGACAACTAGTTGTAGGTTACTAACGAGGACAGCTGACTTAATAAACTTAAAACATCAAAATGTATTAAAAGTGTTGTAAATATATTTTGAACATACTTTGATATATATGTATATATTGTTATAGGTTCGTGAATCAACCAGTGGCCAAGTCTTACTTCCCGACAAAGTAAAAATCTGTGAAAGTGAGTTATAGTCCCACTTTTAAAATCTAATATTTTTGGGATGAGAATACATGCAGGTTTTATAAATGATTTACAAAATAGACACAAGTACGTGAAACTACATTCTATGGTTGAATTATCGAAATCGAATATGCCCCTTTTTATTAAGTCTGGTAATCTAAGAATTAGGGAACAGACACCCTAATTGACGCGAATCCTAAAGATAGATCTATTGGGCCTAACAAACTCCATCCAAAGTACCGGATGCTTTAGTACTTCGAAATTTATATCATATCCGAAGAGTGTCTCGGAATGATGGGGATATTCTTATATATGCATCTTGTTAATGTCGGTTACCAGGTGTTCACCATATGAATGATTTTTATCTCTATGTATGGGATGTGTATTGAAATATGAAATCTTGTGGTCTATTGTTACGATTTGATATATATAGGTTAAACCTATAACTCACCAACATTTTTGTTGACGTTTAAAGCATGTTTATTCTCAGGTAAATACTAAGAGCATCCGCTGTTGCATACTAAAATAAGGACAAGATTTGGAGTCCATGTTTGTATGATATTGTATAAAAACTGTATTCAAGAAACTGATTTCGATGTAACATATTTGTATTGTAAACCATTATGTAATGGTCGTGTGTAAACAGGATATTTTAGATTATCATTATTTGATAATCTACGTAAAGCTTTTTAAACCTTTATTTATGAAATAAAGGTTATGGTTTGTTTTAAAAATGAATGCAGTCTTTGAAAAACGTCTCATATAGAGGTCAAAACCTCGCAACGAAATCAATTAATATGGAACGTTTTTAATCAATAAGAACGGGACATTTCACGTTACATACATATATATATATATTTATATGAATATATATATATATATATATATATATATATATATATATATATATATATATATACTTATAATACTTTTAATATTTTCTTAGTCCGTAGTTAGCAGTCCGATGTTAGTGGTCCACAGTTAGTTGCTCAATAAAATAAATAAAGACCCCATCGTATTCATATTGATCAGAATTAATCTCGACCCATGGTACCATGTTGTCAAATGACGTGTTGCGTACATAAAGTATCGTGTTGTCAAATGACGTGTTGCGTACAATCATGAGGTCTTATGATTAATCTTCTCGTGTTGTTTACGGGTGGTCCTGAATTATATAAAATCAAATCAAAAGTAATTATATATAAAATATCATATTAATTAGAAAATATATGATTAATTTACTTTATCTCCAAATATTTTCGTAGCTAAACTAGCTTCGGATACCCAATCTTGTTTTAGTCGTAGTTTCTTCATTACAACTCCGTTTTTGTTAGTTCAACTTGACACTTCCTTGGATCGAGTCAAATTTTAAGAATATGAACTGAAAATACCTTAGTTTGTTTTCGAAATCACAGGTTATAGGTCAAACTTTGGTAAAACTTATGAAAGTGATCATTTTCCATCATAAAAACAACATTTAATGATCATTTTTCTAAATATACTTACACTTTGAGTTAAACCATGAAATTTTTATGTGTTAACATATTCATAAGAAATATCATTTTTCCAGAACATGAACTTCCAATTCAAAGTTCAAGATGGTTTTTAATTATCCAACCCAAAACAGCCCCCGGTTGCACTCCGACGACGTAGATTCAGTTTTTAAGGTGTTCTTTGTAAAACCAAGTTATATCTTGTTAAGTTAGCATATCATTATGATATATTACAGGTCTTAAAGTGTTTTAAAAGTTAAGTTAGAAGGATCTATTTAGTTTGCAAACAAGTTTGAAATCATTCAAACTATGTTCTTGTTGTTAAAATTTTACAACATAAAATAAGATAGCTATATATTTATGAATCGAACAAGATTATGAACAAGGTTACTACCTCAAGTTACTTGGACAAAGTTACTGTAAGAGATAAGAAAAAAATCTTGGAATCAAAGAGTGGTGGAGTTAGATCAAAAGGTTGGAAGTATACTTCTTCAAAGGGTGGTTATTTTGATATGTTCTTGAAAGAGTTTTCTTATGGTGTTTAAGGCTTGTAATTGAAGCTAAATGATTTGGAAAATGCTTTGAGATGATCAAGTATGAAGTTAGGAGTATTTTGAGAGAGAAATGAGGGTGTAGGTATGAGAAAATGGAGTGAAGAAATGGTGTTCATTCATAAAAACGTTTTTAGTTTATAAAGAAAGAAAAGGATTCCTAATTTTGTTTTCTTACTAATAATTCATGCTACTTGACAAATACTAGTTACTTCATATCTAGGGCAGTAATAATGTTGATTAGGATGTTGATTTGATGTGTATATACCAATAGTAAATACGTATAGAAGCTGGGTATGATACGGGTACATATACCCTAGATATACGTATAGAAATCTTGAGGAAACGGAATGAGAATTCAAATATAGCTATCTTTTGTGAATATACTTATATTATTTTATGTATTTAAGTCCTTAAAAAGTGATTAAATACATTATATGTATGATACATGTATAAGCATTATAGGTTATAAGTATATATATCAAAGAATGTTACGTATAGTTATCGTTTTGAAAACTTAAGTTAGTAGTTTCCAAATATACTTATAACTCATTGTCATTAGTACACAACGAGATGTTAAACCATCCTTAAATCATGTTAAATATATATAAAAACATATATATACACAAACGTATAATTATCGTATGTTATATAGTTCGTGATATCATCGGTCAAATTGGACGGTCAAACGTTGTGTAAAACTCTTTTAAAAAACACAAGTCTCAACAATTTGGATTGCTTATCATGTTGGTAAGGTTTAATTTATGTAAATATTAATCTCATAAGTATAAAACGATTGGAAAAATCCGGGTCGTTACAGTACCTACCCGTTAAATAAATTTCGTCTCGAAATTTGAATGGGATGGTCATAGCTGACAATAAGTATGTTTTCATGACGTATACGAGTTGGAAATTAGAGTTTTATTATCATCAAGTAATATTTATAAAGCAATTTCATTTTTGTGAAGAGTACGAGTGAGGCTATCACCAAAGGGTGAAATGAGTAGGTATAGATTCGTCATATCTTTTGACGTAGATAGGATTGATTTCCAAGTGCAAGAGATTTGGAGTAAAATCTTCATAATGAGATTTGATTCTTCGATAATCAAGGAAATTAGAATCCGCTTTAAATGCGATCATCTATTTTGATTGCTCTATCGGATCTTTTACTATAAATCCACCTCCCTTCATTTCCTTACAACTCATACCTTCTATTCTTCCTCCCTCAATTCATACTTTAAAACATTTATCAGTATGCTTCATCCAGTACTGATCCTGGATATACTCTTAACTTTCATCTCTGTCATTCTTCTTTTTCATCTACCTCCGGAGGATTTTATTTATTTCTACTATTACCTTGGGGTTATAGTAATGTTAATTCTCCCGTGCCTTTACGTTGCAATACGTATTGATATACACGGTTTGTAATTTATTTGTTGTTGTCGAGCTTTATATTTTCTTTTATATTCAACAGTTCCATACTTCTGTTTCCTCTTCCCGACTTCGAGTCAAGCGAATAATGGTCCGGAATTCGTAGGTATGGATTTTGAAATAAACAAAGTTAATGTTCTAAGAAGGAAATAGTAATTACACGATCTTGATTTGGTAAGTTACCAGAATGTCCGAAAAGATAGAATTATCAAGGAGATATGTTCTTAATATGTTTGGAGATTGGGTAGAATGTAAGAGTTGTGTAACATGGCACATGATGACGTTATGATCTGTGAATCATTATATTCCATTTAGAAACTCAGCATGAATTACTGTAATATAATCACGTTGATCAAGTGTCATTATATTATACTAATTCATGCTTCAGTTTCCAACACTACTTCAAAACATTCATATTTTAAACTCGAATTTTTCAGAATTTAGAAACTAACACAGTTTCTTTGATGTTGTAACGCAAATATTGTGAAGAGATTGATGAGGATAGTTGGGAATATATCTTCAGGAATATCGGAGATATTTATAATGAAAAATACGATGATATCTTAGAATATCTAAGATCAGGGAATGACACGGAAAATCTGTCTGTGAAGGTTTAGAATAAGGAGTAAGGTTCTTACTTACGGTTTCAGCAGACACCGAATCATTTGAATCCTTTGAAGGTAGATTTCGTCATTGTGATTTGTCCACGACCTCCTTTATACTTTGCTCAATCCGTTTTCCAGTACCAAATTTTTCGTTCGAGCTTTTCCAATCTATTATTCTTTATTGTCAAACTTCTGACCGTAATTGTTGTCTACTGTCTTTACCACTTTATCAGTCTTTTCCAAAACTTAATAGCACTATTTCGTAGACTGGGGCATTTTTCAGAAACTTCACATTTAAAATATATGCAATTCTTGGGGATAGACGTTGTATATATATATATATAACTGCCTAAATAGAAATGCTGCGAGATTTCAAAATACCAATTGTTGATTCCGCCAAAGGGGTAACGAGTTGCTGGTACATTTGCTAATAATATCGTGGAATATAAAAGGTTCCCTGGTAACAAAAGGGTAATCGTATGTATTACGGGTTATAATAAGGCTACTTCGAATGTAAAGTCGAGGTTGACTTGCTGAAACTGTGACAAAATTTGCTATTTTGAAAAGGAATCGCAAAGTTATTTTTGCTAATAAATGCTAAAAGATTTAACGCATATACGTGTTAAATTATGTCCTTGGTTTCGAGAGCTTTTCAGGTGCAAGACTGCGGGTAATGTGTGGTTGGAACATCATCTCGATTGTCCATTATTTGAAGTGTCTTCAGGAATTTCGAAGGGTTTGATCATAGATTGTAATTGTTAATATACTTATGATGTTTTAGGACTTTGAATGATACAAATATTTTTCTGGGTTCCAAGAATCGAATGATGTTCTAGCATAGTTTTGAAGTCAAAGTATAGTTTTGAAAGATGTAAGAGTCCTAAGAGTGATGTCTTCTGTTAAGTCTTGACTTGGATTTCGTTTTGTCGTAATCAAATTTGGATGAGAATGGTTGTTTTGATTTCTATGAAAGAATGTATATTATTGTGAAGGTAGTGAGTATAGTTGATGATTGTTGAATCAGAGTCGAAGAATAGAATATAATCATATTAATTGTGAATTTATATATCTCTCGGGTATTACCTACCCGTTAAAAAAAATTTCACAAGTAATGTTTTGTACCAGAGAATTTTATTACAATCTTTATGAAAATATATCTACATATATATCTTCTTCAGATGTAATCATGAATTTAATAAGTCAATATAATATTAGACTCATTTGATTTTCGGTTTGAGCTAGAATAAGTAATCTCTAAAATGATTAGGAACCACATATTCTTCACAGAATATTAATGAAGTTATGGATCAATACTTCATTATTTATTCTTATATATATTTCCTTAGTGAATCATGCTGATACTCATTGAACTCTTGCTAACTTCGCAAGATATGAATGTTGTTTCCCAGTAAGCTTCGAGTACATTGAAGATGAAAGTGTAAAATCAAACATATTATTGAATAATACACTTGGTTTATTATAAAACGAATTTCATTGAATTGAAACAGGGATTGTAGTTAACGATGATTAAGTTGCTGACGAAGGACGTACATCATTGCATATTTGTAGTATGAATTTAAACGAGTAGTATCTACCCTTTTTCAATTCATACTTAATAGCTTAGTACGAAAAGATTTATTTTGGTTTCCGAATTCATATATATAAAATATTTATATAAATTCTTCAGAAGAATGAGTTAATACTTCATAACTCGTTGATGCAATATACGCGTTATTGATGATGTCCACGGTGATTCTTGAACTGGTGGAGCTTGTGATGTTAAAGTTGCTGACGATTCTAACGATGTTGACAGCACTGACTGTGTTGGTGAGGCTAAGGGTACTGCTGATGCTGTTGGTAAAACAAGTCTAGCTTGTACCTTACGCATCATTCTTGTCGGGGTTTCTACTCTTCCTTTTATCATTTCTGTCCACTCATCTGATTTATGGTTAAGGCAGAAATAGGTAATCTCTATGTCTTTAGAGATTACATAATCACCATAGAATGTTTCTCCGATGAAGTTATGAATCAATACTTCATCGTTTGTTGTTGTTGGTACTTCTTGGTATCTATGGTGCGTGTGACGTTGATATCCGAGGTACGGATGGTGATATTGAGGCGTGTGATGCGGATGTGATTGTTGGTGGTGGTAATGATCCTGTTGATGTTGATGATGGTGATAACGTTGATGCTGGTGATGCTGCTGGTGCTTAGGGTATTGAGGCTTGCGATGGTGATGTTATTGACGGTACTGGTTATGCTGCTGATGGTGTTTGTAACCTTCGTACCGTATTCTCCAAAGCCACTACCCGAGTGTGAAGCTCGTTGACTTCTTCTATTACACTGGGGTGATTGTCGATTCGGATGAGCGGATAAATAAAATCTAGAATTTGATGTAGTATATAATCGTGACGAGATACTCTGGAAATGAGAGAGAAAATGGTTTCTCGAACATGTTTGCCGGTAAGTGCTTCAGGTTCATCGTCAAGAGGGCAATTTGGTGGATGGAAGGGATCACCTTCTTCTTGTCTCCAATGATTGAGGAGGCTACGAACCCATCCCCAATCCATCCAAAATAGATGATGACTGATTGGTTGATCCATTCCGGTCACACTGCTTTCGGAGCTTGAGTGGTATTCCATATCGGAATCCGAGGGACTTCAACTAGTGACGAGTTCCATTTTGTATGATTGAATAAAGGATTTTTTGATATGAAATGATTTTTCGGCTATCGGGTGGTATTCTAATTATATAGAATATCCACATATATAGAACAAAAGATCTCATAGATTACGGAGGGATTTACGGAATATGTCAGACAAAGTTTACAGTAACAGATACGCGTAGATATGAATTAGCAAATACGCTAAGATATGAATTTTGTCTATACACCATTCATGCAATGAATGCAGTAAGACGCGTTTAGACTTAAGATGATAAGCAGGTAATTTCCTACAGATGATAAGTAGATGATTTTCGACACAAAATGATAAGCAAAATTTTGACATGCAGACACGGTCGAAGTCCAGACTCACTAATGCAACCTAATGACTTATCAGTTAGACACACTAATGCAGACCTGGTTCGCTAAGACCACCGCTCTGATACCACATGAAACGACCCGACCCAATCCATAGGGACGAATACAATAACATATGATTACATCGCGAGGCATTTGACCTCTATATGATACGTTTTATAAACATTGCATTCTTTTGAAAAGATATACCATAAATGAATATTTAAAATTCAATGTTTTCGACATCTGATGATTTCTACATATAGACAATCACCGTAAATAACAGTTTACAAGAATACTTCCGTTGACAATGCAGTCAAAATAAATACAAGGTGATGATTTTGTGAATGCAATGCTTCCTCGAATAAAACATGTATGACTCCATGCACATGGTTTCTCTAACATATATTCAAATAGCGGAAGACTTCTAGGAACCTGAGAATAAACATGCTTTAAACATCAACATAAAGTTGGTGAGATATAGGTTTAATGCTAGCAGCGTTATAAATATAGACCACAAGATTTCATATACATAAACGTTTTAATAAAAATATTCTAAGTGGTTGAGCACTTGATAACCATACTTAACATTTAATCAACGTCGCATATTCCCTTTATTATGAAATCTCACTACACTGTACCAAGTGTAGTCACCGAAACGAAGTACTGTGCAACCGTTGAATACTGGTCGTCCAGTCCAGTTGGGGTTGTCAGGCCCGATAGATCTATCAACAGGATTCGCGTTTACAATACCACATGTAAATAGTAGTTACCAAGCTACAGGGAAGTATGCCAGTGGTACAACTCAACATAGAATATATTTTTTTTATCACTTGTGTCCATAACGTAAATCATAAAATGCATGTATTCTCATCCCGAAATATTTAGAGTTTAAAAGTGGGACTATATACTCACTTTTGCCTTGAAGGTATTTAACTCGACTTGGTTGTAACATCCCAACCCGTTAACCAACCAAAAACGCAACATAAAAAAAAATAAAACTGGGCTGACCAGATGAGGTGCGCGGCGCGCATACTCATTTGTGCGCGGCGCGCACAGGGCCTGGCAGCCCGCTGTCCAAAAATTCCGTTTTACGTGAAAAGATATTCAACTTCCCGACACATTTAGACCAAACGCTTTTCACAACATTTTATATTAGTTAAAACTAACACGTTCCAATAATAAAATGAGTTTTACGAGACTGAGCCCACATCAGCCGTTTTACGACTTTCGTACAAAATACAAGTTTTCGACCACACGACTTCTAATACAAAATAAAGCCGAGCATGGCGATTGGGGATACGCTACCCAATCCTAATCAATCCAAAAGCAAGATCTTCTAAAGCAACTATGCGAGTCCACTAGTCCACACGCTTACCCGAGTCACCGTCTCCAAGCAAATCTATAAAAATGTAAACAATGCGAGGGTAAGCTAACGCTTAGTGAGTGAAAATAAACTACATACATATATATGCATAAAATGGACACGCCACACAAATAATTAAATACCGCATAACGGAGCATCCAAGCATAAAGGCAAGCTAATCTAAGCATACCGTACGATCACTAAGCAACAAGTAAAATATGCATCAACAAACATAAGTTCACCAACGACGATGTGAACAACGCCAAGAAGCTACACCCGGAGGGTTAGCTACATCACGACAATAAAATAATATATATGTATAACAATATATAAACGAATAAGGTTAACCCCTTAACCCATTACCGAATACCAAACACCACAATGAAGATTGACCGAAAAACCCGAGCCTTAGTGAATTCGCACAACCCGATATTCATTTCTTCACCAATTCAACAACCGAGGTTGGCCGAACTACCCGAGCCTTAGTGAATTCGCACAACCCGAGATTCACTACCTCATCAACAAGATGACCAAACAACCCGAGTTATCATGAATCCGCACTACCCGAGATTCACTTCTCAACATCAAACCCACGGTCAAGGGATTATAAAATCCACCACATCGGGGTTATCCACATCACAATACATGTGATAACGTACACACAAGTGTACACCTCGCCAAGAGGAGGTCAACCAAAATGCACAACCGTGCCAATTGGACCTATACACAAGTCCATCAAAACCACCTATATGTGAAGTGAGCTCTATAACCGAGAACCACTTCACCCGACCCGCACCCATGCTACACATACATATGTACATAGGATATTAACACTCACCTTGTCGCCTTGATGAATGCTTCCAAGTAATCTGCGACTCGTCAATGGAAAGTACCTATTCCATTATCACAATTACAACAACACACAATTAGGGTTGACTTACAAACCAACCCAATTCGACACTTAGTGCCATTTCGACCCAATTGCACTTCCAAGCACAAACCGTGCCCAAACTAACCAATAATCACTAACACAAGTGATAATGGTCCTAATATGCCAATTAAACCCGAACACAAGTGTTAAACACTTATCGTTCTCAAAATCACCCATAAACCCTAATTTTGACCCAATTCCAAAATTAGTCTTTCAAATACATAAAACAGGTTCTAACACTTTCATAATCACTAAACCTAGTGATTAAACCCAATTTCAAGTTCTAATTGTAGTGACCCGAACTTTTCCATGTTTATATATATTAATTGAGATTGATATTTACATGATTAAATATTTCCAACATGTTAAGCAATCAAACTTGTTAAGACTTGATTAATTGAAATATGTTTCATATAGACAATTGACCACCCAAGTTGACCGACGATTCACGAACGTTAAAACTTGTAAAAATGACATGACGATATATATATGGATATACATATGGTTAACATGAGATTATGATAAGTAAGTATCTCCATAAGTATATTAACAATGAGTTATATACATATAAACAAGACTACTAACTTAAGGATTTCGAAACGAGACATATATGTAACGATTATCGTTGTAACGACATTTAAATGTATATATATCATATTAAGATATATTAATATATCATAATATCATGATAATATAATAATTTAACATCTCATTAGATATAATAAACAATGGGTTAACAACATTAATTGAGATCGTTAACTTAAAGGTTTCAAAACAACACTTACATGTAACGACTAACGATGACTTAACGACTCAGTTAAAATGTATATACATGTAGTGTATTTAGATGTATTAAAATACTTTTGGAAGACTTCAATACATATATCAAAACACTCATACTTAACGAAAATGGTTACAGTTACTTTTCCATTCTTTTCTTTCATCAAGAATTCTAGTCGTATTCTTACCTGTATTATACACAGCTTCAAAACGTACTTACTATGAGTATATACCAATAGGAACTAGCATGGGATTCCACTCTTGATTATGTCATGTATGACTAATCAATTTTAACTTCTACCATGAGCTAGTCAACTAACTAGAACTCCTTTTAACCCCAATCACCACTCACCAATTACCACTCATCATTCACTCCATTTCACTTCCAATTCTCTTTCTAATTCTCTCTCAACACACACACACACTATTATGAACGTATTTTTCCAGTAGTTAATCATCATCTTCATCAAAAATCACTTCAAGAATCAAGCTATAATCATCATAGGAAGAACACTTCAAGAACACTTCAAAAATCCCTTCAAGTTTACTAATTTACTTCCAAGCTTTCTAATCCATTCCAAGTAATCATCTAAGATCAAGAAACCTTTGTTATATACAGTAGGTTATCTTTCTTATTCAAGGTAATATTCATATTCAAACTTTGATTCAATTTCTATAACTATAAACTATCTTAATTCGAGTAAAAATCTTACTTGAACTTGTTTTTGTGTCATGATCCTACTTCAAGAACTTTCAAGCCATCCAAGATCCTTTGAAGCTAGATCATTTCTTGTCACTTCCAGTAGGTTTACCTACTAAACTTGAGGTAGTAATGATGTTCATAACATCATTCGATTCATATATATAAAACTATCTTATTCGAAGGTTTAAACTCGTAATCACTAGAACATAGTTTAGTTAATTCTAAACTTGTTCGCAAACAAAAGTTAATCCTTCTAACTTGACTTTTAAAATTAACTACACACATGTTCTATATCTATATGATATGCTAACTTAATGATTTAAAACCTGGAAACACGAAAAACACCGTAAAACCGGATTTACGCCGTCGTAGTAACACCGCGGGCTGTTGTGGGTTAGTTAATTAAAAACTATGATAAACTTTGATTTAAAAGTTGTTATTCTGAGAAAATTATTTTTATTATGAACATGAAACTATATCCAAAAATTATGGTTAAACTCAAAGTGGAAGTATGTTTTCTAAAATGGTCATCTAGACGTCGTTCTTTCGACTGAAATGACTACCTTTACAAAAACGACTTGTAACTTATTTTTCCGACTATAAACCTATACTTTTTCTGTTTAGATTCATAAAATAGAGTTCAATATGAAACCATAGCAATTTGATTCACTCAAAACGGATTTAAAATGAAGAAGTTATGGGTAAAACAAGATTGGATAATTTTTCTCATTTTAGCTACGTGAAAATTGGTAACAAATCTATTCCAACCATAACTTAATCAACTTGTATTGTATATTATGTAATCTTGAGATACCATAGACACGTATACAATGTTTCGACCTATCATGTCGACACATCTATATATATTTCGGAATAACCATAGACACTCTATATGTGAATGTTGGAGTTAGCTATACAGGGTTGAGGTTGATTCCAAAATATATATAGTTTGAGTTGTGATCAATACTGAGATACGTATACACTGGGTCGTGGATTGATTCAAGATAATATTTATCGATTTATTTCTGTACATCTAACTGTGGACAACTAGTTGTAGGTTACTAACGAGGACAGCTGACTTAATAAACTTAAAACATCAAAATATATTAAAAGTGTTGTAAATATATTTTGAACATACTTTGATATATATGTATATATTGTTATAGGTTCGTGAATCAACTAGTGACCAAGTCTTACTTCCCGACGAAGTAAAAATCTGTGAAAGTGAGTTATAGTCCCACTTTTAAAATCTAATATTTTTGGGATGAGAATACATGCAGGTTTTATAAATGATTTACAAAATAGACACAAGTACGTGAAACTACATTCTATGGTTGAATTATCGAAATCGAATATGCCCCTTTTTATTAAGTCTAGTAATCTAAGAATTAGGGAACAGACACCCTAATTGACGCGAATCCTAACGATAGATCTATTGGGCCTAACAAACCCCATCCAAAGTACCGGATGCTTTAGTACTTCGAAAATTATATCATATCCGAAGGGTGTCCCGGAATGATGGGGATATTCTTATAAATATGCATCTTGTTAATGTCGGTTACCAGGTGTTCACCATATGAATGATTTTTATCTCTATGTATGGGATGTGTATTGAAATATGAAATCTTGTGGTCTATTGTTACGATTTGATATATATAGGTTAAACCTATAACTCACCAATATTTTTGTTGACGTTTAAAGCATGTTTATTCTCAGGTGAATACTAAGAGCTTCCGCTGTTGCATACTAAAATAAGGACAAGATTTGGAGTCCATGTTTGTATGATATTGTGTAAAAACTGCATTCAAGAAACTGATTTCGATGTAACATATTTGTATTGTAAACCATTATGTAATGGTCGTGTGTAAACAGGATATTTTAGATTATCATTATTTGATAATCTACGTAAAGCTTTTTAAACCTTTATTTATGAAATAAAGGTTATGGTTTGTTTTAAAAATGAATGCAGTCTTTGAAAAACGTCTCATATAGAGGTCAAAACCTCGCAACGAAATCAATTAATATGGAACGTTTTTAATCAATAAGAACGGGACATTTCAGTTGGTATCCGAGCGTTGGTCTTAGAGAACCAGAAAATTTGCATTAGTGTGTCTTATCGAGTTTGTTAGGATGCATTAGTGAGTCTGGACTTCGACCGTGTTTTCTTTAAAAATGATTGCTTAACATTTTTGTTGGAAACTATATATTTTTAACATATGAATATTATGTGATATATTAATCTCTTAACGTGTTTGATATTATGTGATAGATGTCTACCTCTAGAACAAGTCCCATTGACTCACCTAATAATAATGAAGAGTCAAATGTAAATTGGAATGATACGTGGACTGATTCACAAGTTCCCGAAGAGGAACCGGAAGAAGAGTCGGAACCGGAAGAAGAATCGGAACCGGAAGAAGAATCGGAACCGGAAGAAGAAATAGAACCGGTGGGGGAAATAATAAAACGGTTAAGTAAAAGAGAATCCTCAACCAACCGACCAAGGTTAATTATGGTCAATGGTGTTTCCGCCAAGGAAGCAAAATATTGGGAGGATTACCAATTCTCCGATGAATCGGATTCCGACGAGAATTCCGATGATGTTATAGAAATTACCCCAACTGAATTTAAAAAGGCAAAAGAAAATAATAAGGGAAAGGGCATAAAAATAGAGAAATCTAATTCCAACCCCGATGAACTTTATATGTATCATCAACCCTCGAAGTCCTTAAGTTGTAACAATGACCCGGGAACCTCTAAACCACCAGGTTTTTCTAAACCAATGTGGACAACGACGGCTCGTATTAGGGGAACATCATATATCCCTAGAAACTTGGCAAAACGAACCAAAACCGAACAAGAAGAAACGAGCGAGTCGGAATAAGATAGTTGTATTCGTGTGGTGTAATATATGTAATATAGTGTGCTTATGCTTTATGATATATGTAAAAATTGCTTGTATTAATAAGTATTTTTTTTATGAATCTAACTCTTGTCTATTTTACAGTATAAAAACACAAAATGGATAGACAACCCAATATTTTAAGAGACCTACCCGGCGACATGATTGATGAAATCTTGTCTAGAGTCGGTCAGAAATCCTCGGCACAACTATTTAAGGCGAGATCAGTTTGTAAGACATTCGAAGAACGTTCCAAGAATGCCTTGGTTTGTAAAAGGCTTTCGTTCGAAAGATGGGGGATATCACATTGGGAAATCCATAAGTTACGATGTGTTTACTTTAACGCATATATTGCGGGGAACCCAAATGCTATTTTACGCAACGGGTTAAGAAATTATTTTGACTCAGTATATCCGAATATAGGACTTCGTGATTTAGAAAAAGCGGCTAACATGCAACATAAAGAAGTATGTTATGCTTACGGGTTAGTAATGTTCGCTTCTCACCAAAGTGAGAATAAGAACATCGGGCTACAACTATTAAACAAAACGTTCCCACAAGTGACGGAGTCGGTAATTGGGGTAAGAAATGAGGTTTTTAGGTTATTACGAGACTGTTGGTCATTACGTAACCCTCGTCCCTTTGACGACGTTACAACACGCTGTCTTATCAACGGCCATAACGGTTATGTTCCACAAGACCAAGGATGGGAAGTAGTCCTAGTAAAACCAGAATGCATGACTTGTTTCTGGACGTATGAATTACGTGTCTTTATTGCCTTTGCTGAACGACTTGTGTACTAGCTAGAATTATCTTCACAACTATCTTGTATCAAAGTTATTGTGTGCTATATTTCATGCTTTATGTAAAATAAGACGTATTGTAAGTTTGTAAAATATTGTATAAAAGTTTGAACGCGAAATATTATTACAATCAGTTTTTCATATAGAATTGTAGTAGTTGAATTGTATATTAGCTACTAAGTATGAACTTAACGGGTAGGTACTACCCGAATTTAAACTTATAAAACGCTAATATGAAGAAAAAGCTTTTATAAATGAGTTCATATTATGCTACGAAATACTATTAACTACTCTTAATATTCTGTATGATTAACTTGTTCCATTTGACTATTTTGAAGGAAATGGCACCGACTACTCGACACACCGTGAATATGAATGAAGAGGAATTCCGTACTTTTCTAGCTTCAAACATAGCCGCAGTACAGGCTGCGCTACATACCAACAATAACCTTGGATCTGGCAGTACAGGAAATCGTGTAGGATGCACCTACAAAGAATTCACTGCCTGCAAACCTTTGGAATTTGATGGAACCGAAGGACCGATCGGATTGAAACGGTGGACCGAGAAGGTCGAATCTGTGTTTGCCATAAGTAAATGTACTGAAGAGGACAAAGTGAAGTACGCTACGCATACTTTCACAGGTTCTGCGTTAACATGGTGGAATACCTATCTAGAGCAAGTGGGACAAGATGATGCGTACGCACTACTGTGGTCAGCATTCAAGCACTTGATGAACGAGAAGTACCGTCCCAGAACCGAGGTCAATAAGCTCAAGACAGAACTTAGAGGGTTACGAACCCAAGGATTTGATATTACCACGTACGAAAGACGATTCACAGAATTGTGCCTATTGTGTTCGGGAGCATTCGAAGATGAGGAAGAGAAGATCGACGCGTTTGTGAAAGGATTACCGGAAAGAATCCAAGAAGATATAAGTTCACACGAGCCCGCCTCCATACAACAGGCATGTAGAATGGCTCACAAACTAGTGAACCAGATTGAAGAAAGAATTAAAGAACAGACTGCTGAAGAGGCCAATGTGAAGCAAGTCAAAAGAAAGTGGGAGGAAAATGGTGATAAGAATCACCAATACAACAACAACAACAATTACAACAATAATCGCAACAATTATCCCAACAATCGCAACATCAATCGCTACTACAACAAATGGCCCAACAACAACAACAACAACAACAACAGTAACTACAACAATCATCCCAACAACAATAATAACCGCAACAACAACAAAAATCAGAAGCAGCTATGCCAAAGGTGTGAAAAGTATCACTCGGGGTTCTGCACCAAATTTTGCAACAAGTGTAAAAGAAATGGTCATAGCGCGGCGAAGTGTGAGGTCTACGGACCAGGGGTTAATAGAACGAAAGGAACAAATGGTGTCGGAACGAGTAATGGCGGAGCAAGTAGTGTCGGAGCAAGTTATGCCAATGTAGTTTGTTATAAATGTGGAAAACTGGGCCACATTATTAGAAATTTCCCGAACCAGGAGAACACGAATGGACAAGGCCGCGGAAGAGTTTTCAATATTAATGCGGCAGAGGCACAGGAAGACCCGGAGCTTGTTACGGGTACGTTTCTTATTGACAATAAATCTGCTTACGTTTTATTTGATTCGGGTGCGGATAGAAGCTATATGAGTAGAGATTTTTGTGCTAAATTAAGTTGTCCATTGACGCCTTCGGATAGTAAATTTTTACTCGAATTAGCAAATGGTAAATTAATTTCAGCAGATAATATATGTCGGAATCGAGAAATTAAACTGGTTAGCGAAACATTTAATATTGATTTGATACCAGTAGAGTTAGGGAGTTTTGATGTGATAATCGGTATAGACTGGTTGAAAGAAGTGAAAGCAGAGATCGTTTGTTACAAAAATGCAATTCACATTATACGAGAAAAAGGAAAACCCTTAATGGTGTACGTAGAAAAGGGCAACACGAAGCTACATCTTATTAGTAATTTGAAGGCACAAAAACTAATAAGAAAAGGTTGCTATGCTATTCTAGCACACGTCGAGAAAGTACAAACTGAAGAAAAGAGCATCAATGATGTTCCCATTGCAAAAGAATTTCCCGATGTATTTCTGAAAGAATTACCGGGATTACCCCCACATCGATCCGTTGAATTTCAAATAGATCTTGTACCAGGAGCTGCACCAATAGCTCGTGCTCCTTACAGACTCGCACCCAGTGAGATGAAAGAACTGCAAAGCCAATTACAAGTACTTTTAGAGTGTGGTTTCATTCGACCAAGCACATCACCGTGGGGAGCTCCTGTTTTGTTTGTCAAGAAGAAAGATGGTACATTCAGGTTGTGTATCGACTACCGAGAGTTGAACAAACTTACCATCAAGAACCGCTACCCACTACCGAGAATCGACGACTTATTTGATCAACTACAAGGCTCATCTGTTTATTCAAAGATTGACTTACGTTCCGGGTATCATCAAATGCGGGTGAAAGAAGATGATATTCCAAAGACTGCTTTCAGAACACGTTACGGTCATTACGAGTTTATGGTCATGCCGTTTGGTTTAACTAATGCACCAGCTATGTTCATGGACCTTATGAACCGAGTGTGTGGACCATACCTTGACAAGTTTGTCATTGTTTTCATTGATGACATACTTATTTACTCAAAGAATGACCAAGAACACGGTGAACATTTGAGAAAGGTGTTAGAAGTATTGAGGAAGGAATAATTGTACGCTAAGTTTTCAAAGTGTGCATTTTGGTTGGAAGAAGTTCAATTCCTCGGTCACATAGTGAACAAAGAAGGTATTAAGGTGGATCCGGCAAAGATAGAAACTGTTGAAAAGTGGGAAACCCCGAAAACTCCGAAACACATACGCCAGTTTTTAGGACTAGCTGGTTACTACAGAAGGTTCATCCAAGACTTTTCCAGAATAGCAAAACCCTTGACTGCATTAACGCATAAAGGGAAGAAATTTGAATGGAATGATGAACAAGAGAAAGCGTTTCAGTTATTGAAGAAAAAGCTAACTACGGCACCTATATTGTCATCGCCTGAAGGGAATAATGATTTTGTGATTTATTGTGACGCATCAAAGCAAGGTCTCGGTTGTGTATTAATGCAACGAATGAAGGTGATTGCTTATGCGTCTAGATAATTGAAGATTCACGAACAAAATTATACGACGCATGATTTGGAATTAGGCGCGGTTGTTTTTGCATTAAAGACTTGGAGGCACTACTTATATGGGGTCAAAAGTATTATATATACCGACCACAAAAGTCTTCAACACATATTTAATCAGAAACAACTGAATATGAGGCAGCGTAGGTGGATTGAATTATTGAATGATTACGACTTTGAGATTCGTTACCACCCGGGGAAGGCAAATGCGGTAGCCGATGCCTTGAGCAAGAAGGACAGAGAACCCATTCGAGTAAAATCTATGAATATAATGATTCATAATAACCTTACTACTCAAATAAAGGAGGCGCAACAAGGAGTTTTAAAAGAGGGAAATTTAAAGGATGAAATACCCAAAGGATCGGAGAAACATCTTAATATTCGGGAAGACGGAACCCGGTATAGGGCTGAAAGGATTTGGGTACCAAAATTTAGAGATATGAGAGAAATGGTACTTAGAGAAGCTCATAAAACCAGATACTCAATACATCCTGGAACGGGGAAGATGTACAAGGATCTCAGGAAATATTTTTGGTGGCCGGGTATGAAAGCCGATGTTGCTAAATACGTAGGAGAATGTTTGACGTGTTCTAAGGTCAAAGCTGAGCATCAGAAACCATCAGGTCTACTTCAACAACCCGAAATCCCGGAATGGAAATGGGAAAACATTACCATGGATTTCATCACTAAATTGCCAAGGACTGCAAATGGTTTTGATACTATTTGGGTAATAGTTGATCGTCTCACCAAATCAGCACATTTCCTGCCAATAAGAGAAGATGACAAGATGGAGAAGTTAGCACGACTGTATTTGAAGGAAGTCGTCTCCAGACATGGAATACCAATCTCTATTATCTCTGATAGGGATGGCAGATTTATTTCAAGATTCTGGCAGACATTACAGCAAGCATTAGGAACTCGTCTAGACATGAGTACTGCCTATCATCCACAAACTGATGGGCAGAGCGAAAGGACGATACAAACGCTTGAAGACATGCTACGAGCATGTGTTATTGATTTCGGAAACAGTTGGGATCGACATCTACCATTAGCAGAATTTTCCTACAACAACAGCTACCATTCAAGCATTGAGATGGCGCCGTTTGAAGCACTTTATGGTAGAAAGTGCAGGTCTTCGATTTGTTGTAGTGAAGTGGGGGATAGACAGATTACGGGTCCAGAGATTATACAAGAAACTACCGAGAAGATCATCCATATTCAACAACGGTTGAAATCCGCCCAAAGTCGACAAAAGAGCTACGCTGACATTAAAAGAAAAGATATAGAATTTGAAATTGGAGAGATGGTCATGCTTAAAGTTGCACCTTGGAAAGGCGTTGTTCGATTTGGTAAACGAGGGAAATTAAATCCAAGGTATATTGGACCATTCAAGATTATTGATCGTGTCGGACCAGCAGCTTACCGACTTAAGTTACCTCAACAACTCGCGACTGTACATAACACTTTCCACGTCTCGAATTTGAAGAAATGTTTTACTAAAGAAGATCTCACTATTCCGTTAGATGAAATCCAAATCAACGAAAAACTCCAATTCATCGAAGAACCCGTCGAAATAATGGATCGTGAGGTTAAAAGACTTAAGCAAAACAAGATACCAATTGTTAAAGTTCGATGGAATGCTCGTAGAGGACCCGAGTTCACCTGGGAGCGTGAAGATCAGATGAAGAAGAAATACCCGCATCTATTTCCAGAAGATTCGTCAACACCTTCAACAGCTAAAAATTCCGGGACGAAATTTATTTAACGGGTAGGTACTGTAGTGACCCGAACTTTTCCATGTTTATATATATTAATTGAGATTGATATTTACATGATTAAATGTTTCCAACATGTTAAGCAATCAAACTTGTTAAGACTTGATTAATTGAAATATGTTTCATATAGACAATTGACCACCCAAGTTGACCGGCGATTCATGAACGTTAAAACTTGTAAAAACGACATGACGATATATATACGGATATACATATGGTTAACATGAGATTATGATAAGTAAGTATCTCCATAAGTATATTAACAATGAGTTATATACATATAAACAAGACTACTAACTTAAGGATTTCGAAACGAGACATCTATGTAACGATTATCGTTGTAACGACATTTAAATGTATATATATCATATTAAGATATATTAATATATCATAATATCATGATAATATAATAATTTAACATCTCATTAGATATAATAAACAATGGTTTAACAACATTAATTGAGATCGTTAACTTAAAGGTTTCAAAACAACACTTACATGTAACGACTAACGATGACTTAACGACTCAGTTAAAATTTATATACATGTAGTGTATTTAGATGTATTAAAATACTTTTGGAAGACTTCAAGACATATATCAAAACACTCATACTTAACGAAAATGGTTACAGTTACTTTTCCATTCTTTTCTTTCATCAAGAATTCTAGTCGTATTCTTACCCGTATTATGCACAGCTTCAAAACGTACTTACTATGAGTATATACCAATAGGAACTAGCATGTGATTCTACTCTTGATTATGTCATGTATGACTAATCAATTTTAACTTCTACCATGAGCTAGTCAACTAACTAGAACTCCTTTTAACCCCACTCACCACTCACCAATTACCACTCATCATTCACTCCATTTCACTTCCAATTCTCTTTCTAATTCTCTCTCAACACACACACACTATTATGAACGTATTTTTCCAGTATTTAATCATCATCTTCATCAAAAATCACTTCAAGAATCAAGCTATAATCATCATAGGAAGAACACTTCAAGAACACTTCAAAAATCCCTTCAAGTTTACTAATTTACTTCCAAGCTTTCTAATCCATTCCAAGTAATCATCTAAGATCAAGAAACCTTTGTTATATACAGTAGGTTATCTTTCTTATTCAAGGTAATATTCATATTCAAACTTTGATTCAATTTCTATAACTATAAACTATCTTAATTCGAGTAAAAATCTTACTTGAACTTGTTTTTGTGTCATGATCCTACTTCAAGAACTTTCAAGCCATCCAAGATCCTTTGAAGCTAGATCATTTCTTGTCACTTCCAGTAGGTTTACCTACTAAACTTGAGGTAGTAATGATGTTCATAACATTATTCGATTCATATATATAAAACTATCTTATTCGAAGGTTTAAACTCGTAATCACTAGAACATAGTTTAGTTAATTCTAAACTTGTTCGCAAACAAAAGTTAATCCTTCTAACTTGACTTTTAAAATTAACTACACACATGTTCTATATCTATATGATATGCTAACTTAATGATTTAAAACCTGGAAACACGAAAAACACCGTAAAACCGGATTTACGCCGTCGTAGTAACACCGCGGGCTGTTTTGGGTTAGTTAATTAAAAACTATGATAAACTTTGATTTAAATGTTGTTATTCTGAGAAAATTATTTTTATTATGAACATGAAACTATATCCAAAATTTATGGTTAAACTCAAAGTGGAAGTATGTTTTCTAAAATGGTCATCTAGACGTCGTTCTTTCGACTGAAATGACTACCTTTACAAAAATGACTTGTAACTTATTTTTCCGACTATAAACCTATACTTTTTCTGTTTAGATTCATAAAATAGAGTTCAATATGAAACCATAGCAATTTGATTCACTCAAAACGGATTTAAAATGAAGAAGTTATGGGTAAAACAAGATTGGATAATTTTTCTCATTTTAGCTACGTGAAAATTGGTAACAAATCTATTCCAACCATAACTTAATCAACTTGTATTGTATATTATGTAATCTTGAGATACCATAGACACGTATACAATGTTTCGACCTATCATGTCGACACATCTATATATATTTCGGAACAACCATAGACACTCTATATGTGAATGTTGGAGTTAGCTATACAGGGTTGAGGTTGATTCCAAAATATATATAGTTTGAGTTGTGATCAATACTGAGATACGTATACACTGGGTCGTGGATTGATTCAAGATAATATTTATCGATTTATTTCTGTACATCTAACTGTGGACAACTAGTTGTAGGTTACTAACGAGGACAGCTGACTTAATAAACTTAAAACATCAAAATATATTAAAAGTGTTGTAAATATATTTTGAACATACTTTGATATATATGTATATATTGTTATAGGTTCGTGAATCAACCAGTGGCCAAGTCTTACTTCCCGACGAAGTAAAAATCTGTGAAAGTGAGTTATAGTCCCACTTTTAAAATCTAATATTTTTGGGATGAGAATACATGCAGGTTTTATAAATGATTTACAAAATAGACACAAGTACGTGAAACTACATTCTATGGTTGAATTATCGAAATCGAATATGTCCCTTTTTATTAAGTCTGGTAATCTAAGAATTAGGGAACAGACACACTAATTGACGCGAATCCTAAAGATAGATCTATTGGGCCTAACAAACCCCATCCAAAGTACCGGATGCTTTAGTACTTCGAAAATTATATCATATCCGAAGGGTGTCCCGAAATGATGGGGATATTCTTATAAATATGCATCTTGTTAATGTCAGTTACCAGGTGTTCACCATATGAATGATTTTTATCTCTATGTATGGGATGTGAATTGAAATATGAAATCTTGTGGTCTATTGTTACGATTTGATATATATAGGTTAAACCTATAACTCATCAACATTTTTGTTGACGTTTAAAGCATGTTTATTCTCAGGTGAATACTAAGAGCTTCCGCTGTTGCATACTAAAATAAGGACAAGATTTGGAGTCCATGTTTGTATGATATTGTGTAAAAACTGCATTCAAGAAACTGATTTCGATGTAACATATTTGTATTGTAAACCATTATGTAATGGTCGTGTGTAAACATGATAATTTAGATTATCATTATTTGATAATCTACGTAAAGCTTTTTAAACCTTTATTTATGAAATAAAGGTTATGGTTTGTTTTAAAAATGAATGCTGTCTTTGAAAAACGTCTCATATAGAGGTCAAAACCTCGCAACGAAATCAATTAATATGGAACGTTTTTAATCAATAAGAACGGGACATTTCACTAATCATAGCCAATTTGTTCACCAACCCAAAATCCACCAACAATAACAATAAACCCGATTACAAGCAACACTAAACTCACTTCATGAGTTTAAATGGGTTTATCAACAATTTAAGTTCAAACCCTAACTTGAATATCAAAATCAAACAATGAAATTCGGAGTTAGAACATACCACAACAACCAAAACGAAGCTAGGAACGAGGTGAACAACTTTAACACCCGAGACTTTGATCAATTCAAGCTCCTTCTTCACCAAAACCCCAAATCTCTCTCTAGATTTCTCCCTCTCTCTCAAGAATAGTTTGAGAGTGTTTATGGATGTGAAATGTGATCCAAAACTGAATCCAACCAGCTGATATGGCCTCACATCCGGCCTCAAGTGAAAAGACCAAAAAGCCCCTCATTAAACTCAAAATATAAAAAGCAGGATTCTGTCGCTGGGCTAGTGCGCGGTGCGCACCCATGGGTGTGCGCGGCGTGCACCCATGTCTGGACAGAATCTGAGCTTTGTTTAATTACACAATGCTTCCTGCACTTTATGTAGCATAATTATACTTCCGTATAATAAATATTAGGGTCTTACAACTCTCCCCCACTTAGAATCGATCACGTCCTCGTGATCCTCGTCACTTAACCAAACGGACCACATTCCACGGTCCTCAAACATACGTTCCAAACCGACCTCTACCACAATTATCATAAACTCAGAGATTAAACCACTTACCAATTACACACGTGCACGCATTTCGAGACATGCAATGCACACGACATCCGAAAACTACTACAATCGCTTAACATTCGTGGAAACATCATGTTTCCTTCCTATTTCTCTAGGGAATCCTTCCCAATGGACCGCCCTTAACACTAAATCGTCATCCGTGATTTAACAAATCCACAAATCCGAGCATTAAAAATTGCTCAATCCCTCACATCGGGAAAAACTCAATCAATCTCTTACCGAGATATCAATCCCTTAGCGTACACTTACCGAGTACAATGCTAAAAGCAACCAAGTCTCAACCTAAGGTCAACAACCCGAAATGAAGAATACCGAACCAAACGAATCCTTACGGATACGCTTACCACATAACATCCCTTGTAGTGCGCAGTACGACCAATACGCAACTATCGTAACATCATAAACAAATGGCTAAAACCGATAGCGCCCCAAACGACTATGGCAACGCAAATCCCAAGGTGTACAAAATCGACTATTGTCACACCCGTAACAACATGTGAGCGAAACACGGCTATCGCATCACTAATCACACGACATGGTCCTCGCGACCTAACCATTGGTGTATAAACAACCAATAGTTCACAACACAACATGGCCGAAACAACCCGAGCCTAAACACATAAGGAGGATGGTCGAAACAACCCGAACCTTAGAGAATTCGCACAACCCGAAATTCACCAACCCAATCCATATATCCTACAACGAAATGACCGCACAACCCGAGTCATCGTGAATATGCACAAACCGATATTCACTACCTCCGCCACATAGTATAACCGAGGATGGCCGTACAACCCGAGCCTTAGTGAATCCGAACTACCCGACATTCACTACCTCAAACTATAAGTCCAACCAACAGGGACAATCGTACTACCCGAAATATTGTGAATACGAACAACCCGATATTCACGTCCCACAATACAACACGCAAGGAATGGTACTCGCATTTCCCACCGGTACTCGCATTTCCCGATAATGTTATACCATGCCGATATAACACTACTGCCATGATGAAGTCAGCGGACCCCGAAGGTCATGCTCCACCAATCAACAATACCATGATGAAGTCAGCGGACCCCGAAGCTCATGCTTCACCAATCTCATACGCACTTTTGGCCTCAAATAACGAGTAGTGCAACATCGCGCTCTGCTACACTATAGTGAACCCTAACAGATAACACTAACCATCCACACAATCGAGCGAGAACCACCTATTTCTAACATAGGCACAAAACAATAATTCTCTACAAGAGAATCCACCACGCACATCCCCTAACCGAGGGACTTCACCTTGCTCGCCAAACACGTCTATTATCTCAACGAGATTTCCACATTATCACCTCGGTGATAATTTCAAATCTAAAATCAGAAGTACAATTCACCGAAATTGTACTCTACCACAAATCGACCAAAACTAGGTCCCAACATAAGTATCGGATCTACTAAAAGCATTGTCCGAAATCTCACAATAAAACCTCCTCGTGCGGGAGTGTAACTCCCCCACTTGGAACTACGTTCCATAACAGCAACTCGTACTACCGTACAGTGCTACCAAAGGTAGACTTTACCAACAATTGGGTTCGCAAGACCCATCACTACTTCTTGCTCCAATCTTGAGCACACAGAGGATTTTAACCAAATCCTTAAACACTTCGAACGAAAAGTTAATCACAAACTACACAAACTTTACTCTCGCAATCATCCAATTGCTATAGTTTGTCAACTTCCACCTAGTCACTCATTGTACCTAAGGGTTTCACTTCGGTACCCTAAGTACAATGTAACCACAACATAATCGGAGTCGAGCACCACGCTAGTAGGTATGAAAGAGGCACCTTGAAAGGACCCGTCCTAATCCATCCGGACGAAGTCCATATTGATTATAAACGATTCACAACAGTTGATTACATCGCGAGGTATTTGACCTCTATATGATACATTTTACAAACATTGCATTCGTTTTTGAAAAGACAAACTTTCATTACAACGAAAGTTAACGGCATGCATACCATTTTATAATATATCTAATTATAACTGATTTAATAATAATCTTGATGATCTCAACGACTCGAATGCAACGCCTTTTGAAATATGTCATGAATGACTCCAAGTAATATCTTTAAAATGAGCAATTACATAGCGGAAGATTTCTTTCGTACCTGAGAATAAACATGCTTTCAAGTGTCAACCAAAAGGTTGGTGAGTTCATTAGTTTAACATAAATAATCATTTCATAATTTTAATAGACCACAAGATTTCATATTTCCATTTCTCATAAACATACGTCCCATGCATAGAGACAAAAATATCATTCATATGGATTGAACACCTGGTAACCGACATTAACAATATGCATATAAGAATATCCCCATCATTCAGGGATCCTCCTTCGGACATAATATAAATTTCGAAGTACTAAAGCATCCGGTACTTTGGATGGGGCTTGTTGGCCCGATAGATCTATCTTTAGAGTTCGCGTCAATTAGGGTGTCTGTTCCCTAATTCTTAGATTACCAGACTATATAAAAAGGGGCATATTCGATTTTGATAATTCAACCATATAATGTAGTTTTGATTTACTCGTGTCTATTTCGTAAAACAGTTATAAAAATAGCGCATGTATTCTCAGTCCCAAAAATATATATTGCAAAAGCATTTAAAAAGGGATTAATGAAACTCACCTAATTTATTTTGTAGTAAAAATACATATGACTATATTGAACAACGCAGGGTTGGCCTCGGATTCACGAACCTATATCAATTATATATATTAACACATTATTATTATTAGTGATATGATTGTGATATTAATAAATTATATGTTTCATTAATTAACTTAATTAAATATATTTATGTTATATACCTTGAATAAATAATTATTAATTTCTTTACAAAACTGTTAATATATATTTATATTGTATGTATTGAATATAGTTTTATATATCTTAATAGTTATTTGTTAAGATAATATATATGATAATAATTATAATGTTAAAAAATAATACTAATGGTGATATTAATAATAAAAATGACAATATAACCATACTTCTAATAATAATAATAATAATAATAATAATAATAATAATAATAATAATAATAATAATAATAATAATAATAATAATAATAATAATAATAATAAAGATAACTACCTCAAAGAATTGGTCTTTTGATAAAAATAAAGCCCCTGAACAGGCTCGAACCCGCGTCCTCTGGTTCAATCGCTAACACCTCAAACCACTCATCCATTTCTGTCTTTCCAATGTTATATGAAACCCAATTATATTTAACCTATACTCTTCGGCCCAACAGCAATTTCAAAGCCCAAAATGAAAGTCAGCCTAATTAATCATTAAATAACAAGGTTCACGGCCCTTTTTGTGTTTTCTATCTAATCGTTAAAAAAAATGCAGCAACCATCTCGTCATCAGGCATCATCATAGTTATCGTTATTTTATATGGCATAGTACCTATTATAATTCTTTTTGAATTATACCCTACCTATTCTAATTGTGGTGGTTTACTCTTCTTTTTAACCGACAACCAAGACCCACTCAATTAGTAAAAGGAAAATCAAAAGGCTTTTCATTGGTTTTAACTTTTGGCCACCAAGTTAATACGTATGGAGTTTTGAATATCAACATAAAGGGAAAAGTTGCATCCACTAACAACATAATCATCATCTTTAATAGTCATCGTTTAAACCGAATCATTTGAACATTTGTATTATCCTTATTAATTATCATCTACTTAATTGTGTATGTTTGTGTAGTTGCTGAATAGAAACCCATGTAATAGAATTGATAGATTTCAATCTGGTGGCCCAACTCCACACTCAAATCACGGCCCAACTTGGATCAAGAATAAAGTAGGCTCTCGATTAAACAAGGCAGTCCACAACTCCTTTTAAAACATGAATGGCCCAACTTATACGTGGCTGTTTGGATTTTCTACAGTATATAAAAATAATAATACGGATAAGGCAAGTTGCAGCCATATGTAACTGCCCACTCCCCTTTGTTTTAATATTCAAGCACAATATGTCATGTAGGGTTGGAAACTTTATGTCTGTCGGCCACAAAGACAAAGAGGAAAAGAAAATGTGCAATTATTAACCTTATTTTTTTAATCCCTTTGGTGGAGTTGATTTGCTGGAAGAAAAAAATACCGCATGTTTTCATCAATCTTCTTGTGGTTTCGCTCAACAGAAAATGAATAAATAATTGGTTCGGTTTATATGATGGTTCTTTGGTGTTCAAATAGAATGAAAGTGGTGAAGACTTCTATAATTTATTAAGGAAGAAAATGATCTTACCAAGTTGTGGTGCGAAATGAAGAAACGAAAAATATGAAGAACGAAGACCGACTTGACAGATGATAGATGATGAACGAATCAGATTGGATATAAAATCATCAATTGTTGAATGGTATGTGGTTACAACGATGTGGCAAGGATACAGGTGCGTGTCAGGTAACTACACATTGAGTGTGGTGTATGGTTGTCTATGGTTGTGGTGTTCACGAGGTTATGTAGGTGAGTAGTAGGAACTGGTGGTTGTGGACTTTCGGACTGGTTAGCCCAACAGAAGACGTACATGGTTTTTATGGTGTTTTGAGATGAGTCATAAATAAAACAGAAAGTGTTGTGGTGATAGAATTTTGATCTCGAACATAAAAGATGGTGGTTCTCCGGTGATGTACGAGTGTGGATTTGTTGTATCAATAAGGAACAAGATACGAGAAGTACTTAGGTCCGAATGTTTGAAGAAGTTTGATGGTGCCTCATGATGTTGTATTGGTTTGGTTATTCATAGTGTTTTACGAAGGAGAGGGAGAGAGATTAGAGAGAAAGTGAGTTGTGTTCTTCAATTTACGTTTTGTTTTGTGTCTATTTTGTTGTTTTAAGCTATAATTGTATTAGATGGTATAGTGTCTATCAGATAATATTCCAGCTAGTCTGACTTAATTGAGCTTGTTTTGTAGTTAAATAAAATCGACCAGAATCAATCGATCGTACAGAAAATGGAATAAAAAATAAAAAGAGAAAAAGATTTGTAACAGATTTTGTAACACTTTTAAAGATAGAAAAAAAATTGATAAAGCATGATAGCGATAAGAAACAACTTTGTACGATTTCCTGCTATATGAATTATATTCCATTAATAATTTAATAATTAAATAATATATTAATAATAATACTAATAATAATAATAATAATAATTTTATTAATAATAATAATAACTATTAAATAATAATAATACTGATAATAAATTAATGATAATATTCATGGTAATATTAATATTAATAACAACATTGATAATATGATTAATAATAAAATACTAATACTAATATTAACAATAATAGAATTTATAATATTAAAAATAATTTTATCATGATAATAAGAATATGAGTAATTATAAAAATGATATTAATAATATTATTAATGATAACCATAACAAATTGTATTATTTTTATTATAGCAGTACTGATAACTTTAATAATAATAATGATGATAATGATATTATTAATGATACTAATAATAATACTAATTACAATAATATTAGTAATAATAATATAATAATTTATTCATTTTCATAATAATATTAATAATACTAATATAGATGTTAATATTGAAGGTAATAATAATAATATTACTATAACTATTATAGTTTACATATTATTCAATTTATTATATTAGATATTAACATTGCATGTTATTAATTATATGATATATAATAATAATAGTAATAATTCTTAATGATAATCTTTATTAATAATTATTCTTAATTCAATTGATTAAATTTTATTATTTCTAATTATTATATTTATTTATATTTATATATGTATACAACTTTACATATTTATTTACAAATAATTGTTCGTGAATCGTCGGGAACGGTCAAGGTCAAATGTATTCATAAAAAAATAGTTCAAAAATTCCGAGACTCAACATTACAGACTCTGCTCATCGTGTCAAGATTATATAAAGATTAAGTTTAAATTTGGTCGAAAATTCTCGGGTCATCACAGTACCTACCCGTTAAAGAAATTTCGTCCCGAAATTTGAGTGAGGTCGTCATGGCTAACAATAAAAATTGTTTTCATGACGAATATGAGTTGATGAATAGTGTTTTATCATTATTGATTAATATAGATAAAACGATTCGATCATGTGAAGCGTACGAGTGAAGCCATCACAAAATAGTGAAATGAGAAGACAAGTTTCATCATAACTTTTGACTAGTCATGGTTAAATTTAGAAAATAAGGTGCGTCTTAACTTTTAACGTTGTCTTGGTTGAATTCCGGAATTCAAGGGATTAAAGAAAATCTTCAAAATCTAAAAGATCTGGTTCTTCGAGATTTAAGGAAATTCGGATCTCTTTAATTAAATGCGATGATCTGCCTCGATTGCTCGGTCCGGTATTTCCACTATAAATGAACTTCTTCTGTTCCATTACTTTCCATTCCTATACTTTCTTTCTTAGTTCATACATCCAAAAGATTATGAAAATGCTTAATCCAGTTCTAATCCTTGTCCTTATCTTTACTATCACAACAATCATTCTCCTTTTCCAACTTCCACCGGAGGAATATGTTTTCTTCTACTTTGCCCGTGGGGTTATAGTGTTTTTAATTCTCCCGTGTCTTTATGTTGTGATAAAAATTGACATACACGGTTTGTAATTTCGGTGTTGTTGTTGGGCTTTATATTTTCCCCTATGTATTAGAGCTTCATACTTTTGTTTTCTCTTCCCGACTTTAAGTCAAGCGAATAATGGTCCAGAATTCGTAGATATAGAGTTTCGAATGATTATAATGTTCTAAGCAGGAAGGAACGTGATAGCACGATTTGATTTTCAAATTTATCAACATCACGGAAGATAGAACCATCAAGATTACATTTTCTTGATATGTTCAGAAATTAAGTAGAATGATAGAGTTATGTAACATGGCACATGATGACGTTATAATCTGTGAATCATCATGTTCCGTTAGAACTCAGCATGACTTACTGTAATATAATCACGTTGGCCAAGCGCCATTATATTATACTAACTCATGCTTCAATTCCCTACACTTCTCCAGAATTCATTCCTAATTTATACTTAGATTTTACAGAAGTTTCCAATATAATAGAATACAGAAAGCACGAAGAGGTAGATAATTTCGGACAAGAATATTTATGAAAATATCCTCAGAAATATCGAAGATATTTATGATGATATTTTGGAATTTCAAAGTTAGAAGGTTGATGAAGAAAAAAAAATAAAAATTTTCGCAAGATTTTAACATGACTTCGGAACAAGATATTCTCTAAAGATTTCGGCGCATCCAGAATTACCTGGATTCCTTGAATATAGGGTTTGGTCCTTATATTTATCCTTGGTCTCCTTCATGGCTAGCTCAATTCCATTTTTCAGTATCAAATTTTCTATCGAGCGTTCCCAACACTCCATACTTTTTCATCAAACTCTTGACCATTTAGGCCATCTACAATTTTACTGTTTCATCTGCATTTAATGCAGCCATATCTGAATCGCCAGTTATCAATCCGAGGTGTTTTCAGGAGAATTTTGTTTTTAGATGATTAAACGCTGATGGTACTATAGTGGAATATAGAAGGTTCTCTGGTAACAATAAATGAGCAAGCATATATATCAAGGTTATACTAAGGTTGTTTTAATTGAAAAGTCGAAGTTGTCTTGTTGGAGCTGTGACAAAATTGGCTATTTTGAAAAAGAATTTCAATATTATTTTCGGTAATAACAATGCCAAAGAAGCTCGCACAGATACGTGTTAAACGTTTACTCAGGTTTCGAGTGTTTTTATGTGCATAACTATCTGCATCAATCTTTTCTTCCGTAGATGAAGTGCGGTTGGTTCATCCTCTCAATTTAGGTGTTTTCAAGAATTATGAAAGGTTTGAATGTAGATTGAAATCGTCAAGACACAAATGAAGTTTAAGATGAAATCAAGTGGCAAACTTGGAGAATTGTTTAGTTTCATATGTTATAGTCAATATTTTAATTCATTTTAATTGTCCAATGTTAGTAGTCCACAGTTGATAGTCCACAGTTTGCAATTCAATAATTCATATATAGTTTAATATATAATATTCGAATTAATTAATACGTATCGTGACCCGTATTCGTCTTAGACTCGATCACAACTCAAACTATATATATTATTGTAGAATCAACCTCAACCCTGTATAGCTAACTCTTGCATTACTGCATATAGAGTGTCTATGGTTATTCTAAATAATATATATAGATGCGTCGATATGATATGTCAAAACCTTGTATATGTGTGCCGATATTTAAAGTGCGTAAAATAAATAACAGAAATTAAATGACGATAAATAAAATTGCGAGAATTAAAACTGCGATAAATAAAATGCGATAAACAAAAGGTAATACAGAATTAACAGTTAGCTAGGAACAGTTAGCGTGGATTCTTAATAAAATTTCTCATAGTTAATTTGTTTGTTTCTAATAAATTTTTATTTTGTCAAATGTTTTCTTCATTATGCCACTTGTTGGATTCTAATAAATCAAAATCTAAATATGAAATTGGATAAATATGGTTATTCTATGGTGAACGGATTAGTATAACGATGGGTGTAAGTAGGATAGTAAATGACTGTTGAATTAGATTTGAAAGAATGTACAGTATAACTTATTAAAGTGAAATCTAAATATTCCTCGGGTATTACCTACCCGTTAAAAATATTTTCACCATTAACAGTTTGTACACATGAATTTTTAATTACAATCTTTATGAAAACATATATACATATATATTTTCTTCAGATGTAATCATGGATTTAATGAGTTAACATGATATTAAACTCATCTAATTTACGGCTAGAACTAGAGTACATAATCTCTAAAACATTTAGAGATTACATATTCATCATGTCGTACGAAGATAAATTTTGTAGAACGTCATATAGAACAATGATTATGCTCGAGGTACAGAATGAGATGTTGAGACATGGATTGTTGAAACTTGGGTTGTTGGTAGTACTGGTGCTGTTACTGATGGTACTGTTAGTGCCGGTGTTGTTGCTGAAGCTGGTACATTTTTGCACCATATTTTCCAATGCTATAACTCGGGCGCAAAGCTCGTTGACTTATTACTCCGGGATGATTGTCGGTTCGGACGAGCGGATGAATATGGTTTAGGTTTTTTTAGATAGAATATAATCGTGGCGAGATATTCGGGAAATGAGGGTGAAAATGGTGTTTCGGACTGGTTTGCTGATAAGTGCTTCAGGTTCATTGCCAAGAGGTATATTCGGTTGGTGAAAAGGATCGTCTTCTTCGCGTCTCCATTGATTAAGTCGACTACGAACTCATCAAATCAATTATGGATGGATGATTGGTTAATTCATTCTGGTAACACTACTTTCGGAGCTTAGGTGAAATTCCATATCGGAATAACTGTCGGAATTCGAGGAATTCGAACTGGTTGAGGGATTCATCTCGTACGATCAGATGAAGGATTTTTTTTTTAATAAATAGATTATAGGATGTAAATTAGTACCCCGCAATACATAATTTTCATATGCATATATACTACTAAAATCCCATAAGTTACGGAGGAATCTACGGAAGCTGTCAAGCAAAGGTAACAATAACAGATACGCTAAGATATGAATTTATCTATACACTGTCTATGCAATAGAGGCAGTAAGACATGTCTAGACTAAGAATGATAAGCAGGTAATTTCCTAAGGATGATAAGCAGACGATTTCTGACAAAATTGATAAGCAAAACTTTTGACATGCAGATACGGTCGAAGTCCAGACTTACTAATGCATCCTAACGACTATCAGTTAGACACACTAATGCAAGACCTGGTTCACTAAGACCACCGCTCTGATACCAACTGAAAGGACCCATCCTAATCCATCCGGACGAAGTCCATATTGATTATAAACGATTCACAACAGTTGATTACATCGCGAGGTATTTGACCTCTATATGATACATTTTACAAACATTGCATTCGTTTTTGAAAAGACAAACTTTCATTACAACGAAAGTTGACGGCATGCATACCATTTTATAATATATCTAATTATAACTGATTTAATAATAATCTTGATGATCTCAACGAATCGAATGCAACGCCTTTTGAAATATGTCATGAATGACTCTAAGTAATATCTTTAAAATGAGCAATTACACAGCGGAAGATTTCTTTCGTACCTGAGAATAAACATGCTTTCAAGTGTCAACCAAAAGGTTGGTGAGTTCATTAGTTTAACATAAATAATCATTTCATAATTTTAATAGACCACAAGATTTCATATTTCCATTTCTCATAAACATACGTCCCATGCATAGAGACAAAAATATCATTCATATGGATTGAACACCTGGTAACCGATATTAACAATATGCATATAAGAATATCCCCATCATTCCGGGATCCTCCTTCGGACATAATATAAATTTCGAAGTACTAAAGAATCCGGTACTTTGGGTGGGGCTTGTTGGGCCCGATAGATCTATCTTTAGAGTTCGCGTCAATTAGGGTGTCTGTTCCCTAATTCTTAGATTACCAGACTATATAAAAAGGGGCATATTCGATTTCGATAATTCAACCATATAATGTAGTTTTGATTTACTCGTGTCTATTTCGTAAAACAGTTATAAAAATAGCGCATGTATTCTCAGTCCCAAAAATATATATTGCAAAAGCATTTAAAAAGGGATTAATGAAACTCACCTAATGTATTTTGTAGTAAAAATACATATGACTATATTGAACAACGCAGGGTTGGCCTCGGATTCACGAACCTATATCAATTATATATATTAACACATTATTATTATTAGTGATATGATTGTGATATTAATAAATTATATGTTTCATTAATTAACTTAATTAAATATATTTATGTTATATACCTTGAATAAATAATTATTAATTTCTTTATAAAACTGTTAATATATATTTATATTGTATGTATTGAATATAGTTTTATATATATTAATAGTTATTTGGTAAGATAATATATATGATAATAATTATAATGTTAAAAAACAATACTAATGGTGATATTAATAATAAAAATGACAATATAACCATACTTCTAATAATAATAATAATAATAATAGTAATAATAATAATAATAATAATAATAATAATAATAATAATAATAATAATAATAATAATAATAATAATAATAATAATAATAATAATAATAATAATAATAATAAAGATAACTACCTCAAAGAATTGGTCTTTTGATAAAAATAAAGCCCCTGAACAGGCTCGAACCCGCGTCCTCTGGCTCAATCGCTAACACCTCAAACCACTCATCCATTTCTGTCTTTCCAATGTTATATGAAACCCAATTATATTTAACCTATACTCTTCGGCCCAACAGCAATTTCAAAGCCCAAAATGAAAGTCAGCCTAATTAATCATTAAATAACAAGGTTCACGGCCCTTTTTGTGTTTTCTGTCTAATCGTTAAAAAAAATGCAGCAACCATCTCGTCATCAGGCATCATCATAGTTATCGTTATTTTATATGGCATAGTACCTATTATAATTCTTTTTGAATTATACCCTACCTATTCTAATTGTGGTGGTTCACTCTTCTTTTTAACCGACAACCAAGACCCACTCAATTAGTAAAAGGAAAATCAAAAGGCTTTTCATTGGTTTTAACTTTTGGCCACCAAGTTAATACGTATGGAGTTTTGAATATCAACATAAAGGGAAAAGTTGCATCCACTAACAACATAATCATCATCATTAATAGTCATCGTTTAAACCGAATCATTTGAACATTTGTATTATCCTTATTAATTATCATCTACTTAATTGTGTATGTTTGTGTAGTTGCCGAATAGAAACCCATGTAATAGAATTGATAGATTTCAATCTGGTGGCCCAACTCCACACTCAAATCACGGCCCAACTTGGATCAAGAATAAAGTAGGCTCTCGATTAAACAAGGCAGTCCACAACTCCTTTTAAAACATGAATGGCCCAACTTATACGTGGCTGTTTGGATTTCCTACGGTATATAAAAAAAATAATACGGATAAGGCAAGTTGCAGCCATATGTAACTGCCCACTCCCCTTTGTTTTAATATTCAAGCACAATATGTCATGTAGGGTTGGAAACTTTATGTCTGTCGGCCACAAAGACAAAGAGGAAAAGAAAATGTGCAATTATTAACCTTATTTTTTTAATCCCTTTGGTGGAGTTGATTTGCTGGAAGAAAAAAATACCGCATGTTTTCATCAATCTTCTTGTGGTTTCACTCAACAGAAAATGAATAAATAATTGGTTCGGTTTATATGATGGTTCTTTGGTGTTCAAATAGAATGAAAGTGGTGAAGACTTCTATAATTTATTAAGGAAGAAAATGATCTTACCAAGTTGTGGTGCGAAATGAAGAAACGAAAAATATGAAGAACGAAGACCGACTTGACAGATGATAGATGATGAACGAATCAGATTGGATATAAAATCATCAATTGTTGAATGGTATGTGGTTACAACGATGTGGCAAGGATACAGGTGCGTGTCATGTAACTACACATTGAGTGTGGTGTATGGTTGTCTATGGTTGTGGTGTTCACGAGGTTATGTAGGTGAGTAGTAGGAACTGGTGGTTGTGGACTTTCAGACTGGTTAGCCCAACAGAAGACGTACATGGTTTTTATGGTGTTTTGAGATGAGTCATAAATAAAACAGAAAGTGTTGTGGTGATTGAATTTTGATCTCGAACATAAAAGATGGTGGTTCTCCGGTGATGTACGAGTGTGGATTTTTTGTATCAATAAGGAACAAGATACGAGAAGTACTTAGGTCCGAATGTTTGAAGAAGTTTGATGGTGCCTCATGATGTTGTATTGGTTTGGTTATTCATAGTGTTTTACGAAGGAGAGGGAGAGAGATTAGAGAGAAAGTGAGTTGTGTTCTTCAATTTACGTTTTGTTTTGTGTCTATTTTGTTGTTTTAAGCTATAATTGTATTAGATGGTATAGTGTCTATCAGATAATATTCCAGCTAGTCTGACTTAATTGAACTTGTTTTGTAATTAAATAAAATCGACCAGAATCAATCGATCGTACAGAAAATGGAATAAAAAATAAAAAGAGAAAAAGATTTGTAACAGATTTTGTAATACTTTTAAAGATAGAAACAAAAATTGATAAAGCATGATAGCGATAAGAAACAACTTTGTACGATTTCCTGCTATATGAATTATATTCCATTAATAATTTTATAATTAAATAATATATTAATAATAATACTAATAATAATAATAATTTTATTAATAATAATAATAACTATTAAATAATAATAATACTGATAATAAATTAATGATAATATTCATGGTAATATTAATATTAATAACAACATTGATAATATGATTAATAATAAAATACTAATACTAATATTAACAATAATAGAATTTATAATATTAATAATAATTTTATCATGATAATAAGAATATGAGTAATTATAAAAATGATATTAATAATATTATTAATGATAACCATAACAAATTGTATTATTTTTATTATAGCAGTACTGATAACTTTAATAATAATGATGATGATAATGATATTATTAATGATACTAATAATAATACTAATTACAATAATATTAGTAATAATAATATAATAATTTATTCATTTTCATAATAATATTAATAATACTAATATAGATGTTAATATTGAAGGTAATAATAATAATATTACTATAACTATTATAGTTTACATATTATTCAATTTATTATATTAGATATTAACATTGCAGGTTATTAATTATATGATATATAATAATAATAGTAATAATTCTTAATGATAATCTTTATTAATAATTATTCTTAATTCAATTGATTAAATTTTATTATTTCTAATTATTATATTTATTTATATTTATATATGTATACACCTTTACATATTTATTTACAAATAATTGTTCGTGAATCGTCGGGAACGGTCAAGGTCAAATGTATTCATAAAAAAATAGTTCAAAAATTCCGAGACTCAACATTACAGACTCTGCTCATCGTGTCGAGATTATATAAAGATTAAGTTTAAATTTGGTCGGAAATTCCCGGGTCATCACACACCTAATGTCGCGTCATGTAGACTCCATTACCAACATCCATCGAGATCCAAAACACTCGATCTCAAAAGTTCCAACCACCCGACGAACCTCACGGTTCATCAATTTCAAAACGAGAGCGAACACGCTCTAACATCCGAACACCAAAGCCCATTCCCAAGGCTTGGTAGAACATTTCTCAATACTAAGGAATGCTTGGTTACACCAAGTCTTACGCCCTTCGCCCATTAATCAAAACGTCACCATAGGGTACTTCCATTAGGAACGTCACCCATAACAATAACATGCAAAACACTATGCAACCCACAAACCCGAACGCATTGACACATAAATAAATATTCAAAGGGCATATTTATTAAAACGAAAAGTACCTTGACGTCTCCTTGCGGCATTCTCCGCCGCCAACTCGGGACAATCCGGCTTGCGATGTCCCTCTTTATGACAATAGTAGCACATTCCGTCATCACTCTTCGGCATTGTGCATTCCCACAACTTGTGGCCCCTAACACCACAATTGAAACATCTAGGCGCACGAGAACTCGTCGAACCTTTCTCCGCATTACCCATACTCGCACCTGCGCCCTTAGTTTTCTTACTTGGAGCACTATACGAATCAACCCTTCTTTTACTTGAGAGCTCCCTAGTTTTCGATTGTGAATGTGATTCGAAACCCCTAGCCATGTTAAATAACTCCGCAAACGAGTTCACTTGGCCAATGCTGATTTTGCCCTGCAAATCATCATTCAAAGTCCGATAGAAATCTTCCATCAACATCCGATCATTCCCAATATACTCCGGGAAAAAACGAGCCTTCGACATAAAGGTCGTCTTTAGAGTATTCAAGTCCATCGACCCTTGTTGCAAATTTCGCAACTCATTCCGCATTTCCGACAAATCGGCTGAAGTCCGGAACTCCTTGAAGAATTCCCTCTTAAACTCGTCCCATGATAACACCATAAACAGTTCACCACCGACAAGATCAATCTTACCATCCAACCAATCCTTTGCTCTACCCCGCAACAAACTAGTAGCGAGCCTTGTCCTCTTCTCGGGAGGACATTCAATCGTGCGAAAACACCCTTCGACATCCGAGATTCAAGTGGTGCTTACCAAGGGATCCGGTTTCCCATCGTACTTCGGAGGTTTAGTCCTCATGAAGCTCTTAAGACAACGCTCCATTTTGCCGCTACTCTGAAATTCGGAATACCTCCTATCCATTCTTTCTTCCAACGCACCCATTTGCTCCGCAACGGCGGCCGCAACTCTAGTATTAAACTCCTCGTCATTCGTCTCGATCTCGTTTCGCGTCGCCATTCTAAAGAATGCAAAACGATTAGTCCATGAACGTATAAAACCATACGCACCACACCGCCCCATCTTGCTAAACACTCATCGTACATCACTTGTTAGACACGATTTGCACCCGTAATACGGTTTGCAAGTCCTTATTACGCACACACGCCACATCAACTCGTTAGTACAACGACCGCCTCGCTCGATGATAGAAACAACACAAACAAAATTCTACGCGATATAAACACACGCGAGAATTACACCATAACACAAATAATATATTAATAATATCCGCATTACTAATATAAACGTTAGTCCACCTACAAGCAAGGCACTAACCATAACCCATTCCGACCCGTAATCCTACAAGTCCCGCAACAATTAAGCACACACAAAAGTCTAAGTCTAGGCACCTATCTCAAGTCACCTAAATCCCTTAGACCATGCTCTGATACCACTTGTAACATCCCAACCCGTTAAACAACCAAAAACGCAACATAAAAAAAAAAAAAAAAAACTGGGCTGACCAGATTAGGCGCGCGGCGCGCACACTCACCTGTGCGCGGCGCGCACACTCACCTGTGCGCGGCGCGCACAGGGCCTGGCAGCCCGCTGTCCAAAAATTCCGTTTTACGCGAAAAGATCTTCGACTTCCCGACACATTTAGACCAAACGCTTTTCACAACATTTTATATTAGTTAAAACTAACACGTTCCAAAAATAAAATGAGTTTTACGAGACCGGGCCCACATCGGCCGTTTTACAACTTTCGTACAAAATACAAGTTTTCGACCACACGACTTCTAATACAAAATAAAGCCGAGCATGGCGATTGGGGATACGCTACCCAATCCTAATCAATCCAAAAGCAAGATCTTCTAAAGCAAATATGCGAGTCCACTAGTCCACACGCTTACCCGAGTCACCGTCTCCAAGCAAATCTATAAAAATGTAAACAATGAGAGGGTAAGCTAACGCTTAGTGAGTGAAAATATACTACATACATATATATCATAAAATGGACACGCCACACAAATAATCAAATACCGCATACCGGAGCATCCAAGCATAAAGGCAAGCTAATCTAAGCATACCGTATGATCACTAAGCAACAAGTAAAATATGCATCAACAAACATAAGTTCACCAACGACGATGTGAACAACGCCAAGAAGCTACACCCGGAGGGTTAGCTACATCACGACAATAAAACAATATATATGTATAACAATATATAAACGAATAAGGTTAACCCCTTAACCCATTACCGAATACCAAACACCACAATGAAGATTGGCCGAACAACCCGAGCCTTAGTGAATTCGCACAACCCGATATTCACTTCTTCACCAATTCAACAACCGAGGTTGGCCGAACTACCCGAGCCTTAGTGAATTCGCACAACCCGAGATTCACTACCTCATCAACAAGATGACCGAACAACCCGAGTCATCATGAATCCGTACTACCCGAGATTCACTTCTCAACATCAAACCCATGGTCACGGGATTATAAAATCCACCACATCGGGGTTATCCACATCACAATACATGTGATAACGTACACACAAGTGTACACCTCGCCAAGAGGAGGTCAACCAAAACGCACAACCGTGCCAATTGGACCTATACACAAGTCCATCAAAACCACCTATATGTGAAGTGAGCTCTATAACCGAGAACCACTTCACCCGACCCGCACCCATCCTACACATACATATGTACATAGGATATTAACACTCACCTTGTCGCCTTGATGAATGCTTCCAAGTAATCCGCGACTCGTCAATGGAAAGTACCTATTCCATTATCACAATTACAACAATACACAATTAGGGTTGACTTACAAACCAACCCAATTCGACACTTAGTGCCATTTTGACCCAATTGCACTTCCAAGCACAAACCGTGCCCAAACTAACCAATAATCACTAACACAAGTGATAATGGTCCTAATATGCCAATTAAACCCGAACACAAGTGTTAAACACTTATCGTTCTCAAAATCGCCCATAAACCCTAATTTTGACCCAATTCCAAAATTAGTCTTTCAAATACATAAAACGGGTTCTAACACTTTCATAATCACTAAACCTAGTGATTAAACCCAATTTCAAGTTCTAATCATAGCCAATTTGTTCACCAACCCAAAATCCACCAACAATAACAATAAACCCGATTACAAGCAACACTAAACTCACTTCATGAGTTTAAATGGGTTTATCAAAAATTTAAGTTCAAACCCTAACTTGAATATCAAAATCAAACAATGAAATTCGGAGTTAGAACATACCATAACAACCAAAACGAAGCTAGGAACGAGGTGAACAACTTTAACACCCGAGACTTTGATCAATTCAAGCTCCTTCTTCACCAAAACCCCAAATCTCTCTCTAGATTTCTCCCTCTCTCTCTCTAGAATAGTTTGAGAGTGTTTATGGATGTGAAATGTGATCCAAAACTGAATCCAACTAGCTGATATGGCCTCACATCTGGCCTCAAGTGAAAAGACCAAAAAGCCCCTCATTAAACTCAAAATATAAAAAGCAGGATTCTGTCGCTGGGCTAGTGGGCGGTGAGCACCCATGGGTGTGCGCGGCGCGCACCCATGTATGGACAGAATCTGAGCTTTGTTTAATTACACAATACTTCCTGCACTTTGTGTAGCATAATTATACTTCCGTATAATAAATATTAGGGTCTTACATTGGTCTCCGATAGATATCACGAACCTAACCATATATATATAATATATCAACATATTTTCTTTTCAAGTAATCGTTATATATATATATATATATATATATATATATATATATATATATATATATATATATATATATATATATATATATATATATATATATATATATATATATATATATATATATACTTATAATACTTTTAATATTTTCTTAGTCCGTAGTTAGCAGTCCGATGTTAGTGGTTCATAATTAGTTGCTCAATAAAATAAATAAAGACCCCATCGTATTCTTATTGATCAGAATTAATCTCGACCCATGGTACCATGTTGTCAAATGACGTGTTGCGTACATAAAGTACCGTGTTGTCAAATGACGTGTTGCGTACAATCATGAGGTCTTATGATTAATCTTCTCGTATTGTTTACGGGTGGTCCTGAAATATATAAAATCAAATCAAAAGTAATTATATATAAAATATCATATTAATTAGAAAAGATATGATTAATTTACTTTATCTCCAAATATTTTCGTAGCTAAACTAGCTTCGGATACCCAATCTTGTTTTAGTCGTAGTTTCTTCATTACAACTCCGTTTTTGTTGGTTCAACTTGCCACTTCCTTGGATCGAGTCAAATTTTAAGAATATGAACTGAAAATACCTTAGTTTGTATTCGAAATCACAGGTTATAGGTCAAACTTTGGTAAAACTTATGAAAGTGATCATTTTCCATCATAAAAACAACATTTAATGATCATTTTTCTAAAAATACTTACACTTTGAGTTAAACCATGAAATTTTTATGTGTTAACATATTCATAAGAAATATCATTTTTCAGAACATGAACTTCCAATTCAAAGTTCAAGATGGTTTTTAATTATCCAACCCAAAACAGCCCCCGGTTGTACTCCGACGACGTAGATTCAGTTTTTAAGGTGTTCTTTGTAAAACCAAGTTATATCTTGTTAAGTTAGCATATCATTATGATATATTACAGGTCTTGAAGTGTTTTAAAAGTTAAGTTAGAAGGATCTATTTAGTTTGCAAACAAGTTTGAAATCATTCAAACTATGTTCTTGTTGTTAAAATTTTACAACATAAAATAAGATAGCTATATAATTATGAATCGAACAAGATTATGAATAAGGTTACTACCTCAAGTTACTTGGACAAAGTTACTGTAAGAGATAAGAAAAAATCTTGGAATCAAAGAGTGGTGGAGTTAGATCAAAAGGTTGGAAGTATAGTTCTTCAAATGGGTGGTTATTTTGATATGTTCTTGAAAGAGTTTTCTTATGGTGTTTAAGGCTTGTAATTGGAGCTAAATGATGGGGAAAATGCTTGGAGATGATCAAGTATGAATTTAGGAGTATTTTGAGAGAGAAATGAGGGTGTAGGTATGAGAAAATGGAGTGAAGAAATGGTGTTCATTCATAAAAACGTTTTTAGTTTATAAAGAAAGAAAAGGATTCCTAATTTTGTTTTCTTACTAATAATTCATGCTACTTGACAAATCCTAGTTACCTCATATATAGGGCAGTAATAATGTTGATTAGGATGTTGATTTGATGTGTATATACCAATAGTAAATACATATAGAAGCTGAGTATGATACGGGTACATATACCCTAGATATACGTATAGAAATCTTGAGGAAACGGAATGAGAATTCAAATATAGCTATCTTTTGTGAATATACTTATATTATTTTATGTATTTAAGTCCTTAAAAAGTGATTAAATACATTATATATACGATACATGTATAAGCATTATAGGTTATAAGTATATATATCAAAGAATGTTACGTATAGTTATCGTTTTGAAAACTTAAGTTAGTAGTTTCAAAATATACTTATAACTCATTGTCATTAGTACACAATGAGATGTTAAACCATCCTTAGATCATGTTAAATATATATAAATACATATATATACACAAACGTATAATTATCGTATGTTATATAGTTCGTGATATCATCGGTCAAATTGGACGGTCAAACGTTGTGTAAAACTCTTTTCAAAAACACAAGTCTCAACAATTTGGATTGCTTATCATGTTGGTAAGGTTTAATTTATGTAAATATTAATCTCATAAGTATAAAACGATTAGAAAAATCCGGGTCGTTACACCATTCAATAAATAAATAAATAACTTGTGTAAAATTATATCATATTTAATAGTATTTCGTAGTAAAATATAATAGTATTGAAATGTCCCGTTCATATTGACTATAAACGTTCCATATTAATTGATTTCATCGCGAGGTTTTGACCTCTTTCGAGACGTTTTTCAAAGACTGCATTCATTTTTAAAATAACCATAACCTTTATTTTATCGATAAAGGTTTAAAAAGCATTACGTAGATTATCAAGAAATGATAATCTAAAATATACCGTTTACACACGACCATTACATAATGGTTTACAATAAAAATATGTTACATCGAAATAAGATCTTAAATGCAGTTTTTACACAATATCATACAATCATGGACTTCAAATCTTGTTCTTATTTTAGTATTCAATAGCGAAAGCTCTTAATAGTCTCCTTAGAATAAACATGCTTAAAACGTCAACAAAAATGTTGGTGAGTTATAGGTTTAACCTATATATTATCAAATCATAATAATAATAGACCACAAGATTTCATTTTTTCATAAATATACATCTCATATCAGGGATTTCGCAAACTGCATAGAGATAAAAATCATTCATATGTTGAATACCTGGTAACCGACCTTAACATAATGCATAGTATATCCCCAAAACAGAACCTCTTGTCTGTATAATAATCTCGAAGTACTAAACCATCCATAACCTGAATGGGGGTTGTTAAGCCCAATAGATCTATCTTTAGGATTCGCGTCAATTAGGGGTCATTTCCCTAATTCTTAGGTTACCAGACTTGAAGGGCGATATTCAGTTTAATAATCCAAACATAGAATGTAGTTTCGTATACTTGTGTCTATTTTGTAAAACATTTATAAAACTGCATGTATTCTCATCCCAAAACTATTAGATTTTAAAAATGGGACTATAACTCACTTTCCCAGATTTTTCCTTCGTCGGAAAATAAGACTTGGCCACTGGTCGATTCACGAACCTATAATTATATGTACATATACATCAAAGTATGATCGAAATATATTCACAAAATTTTATTACGTTTTAATGATTTAAGTTTATTAAGTCAGCTGTCCTCGTTAGTAACCTACAACTAGTTGTTCACAGTTATATGTACAGAAATAAATCAATATATATTATCTCGAATCAATCCACGACCCAGTGTATACAAGTCTCAGGCTCGATCACAACTCAAAGTATATATATTATTTTGGAATCAACCTCAACCCTGTATAGCTAACTCCAGCATTACTGCATATAGAGTGTCTATGGTTGTTCCGAAATATATATATAGATGGGTCGATATGATATGTCAAAACATTGTATACGTGTCTACGGTATCCCAAGATTATATGTTAGAATACATGTATAATACAATATAAGTTAGCTAGGATATGATTAATATAGATTTGTTATAAAATTTTCGTAACTACAACAAGTAAAATTTTCCAATTTTGTTTTACCCATAACTTCTTCGTTTTAAATCCGTTTTGAGTGATTCAAGTTGCTATGGTTTCATAATGAACTCTAATTTATGAAACTAAACAAAAAAAGTATAAGTTTATAGTCAAAAATACAGGTTGCAAGTCATTTACTAAAGAGGTAGTCATTTTCGTCTTTGATGACCATTTTGAAAAACATACTTTCACTTTGAGTTTAACCATGATTTTTGGATATAGTTTCATGTTCATAAGAAAAATCATTTTTCCGGGAGTATAGCTTTTAAATCAAAGTTTATCATAGTTTTTAATTATCCAAACCAAAACAGCCTGCGGTGTTACTACAACGGCATATATCCGGTTTTACGGTGTTTTTTGTGTTTCCAGGTTTTAAATCATTAAGTTAGCATATCATATAGATATAGAACATGTGTTTAGTTGATTTTAAAAGTCAAGTTAGAAGGATTAACTTTGTTTGCAAACAAGTTTAGAATTAACTAAACTATGTTCTAGTGATTACATGTTCAAATCTTCGAATAAGATAGTTATTTATATATGAATCGAATGATGTTATGAACATCATTACTACCTCAAGTTTAGTAGGTAATCCTACTGGAAGTGATAAAAATTGATCAAGCTTCAAAGGATTCTTGGATGGCTTGAAAGTTCTTGAAGTAGAATCATGACACGAAAACAAGTTCAAGTAAGATTTCTACTCGAAATAAGATTGTTATAGTTATAGAAATTGAATCAAAGTTTGAATATGAGTATTACCTTGAATTAGAGAGATAACCTACTGTAAATAACAAAGGTTTTTTGATCTTAGATAATTACTTTGAATGGATTAGAAAGATTGAAAGTAATCTTGCAATCTTGAAAGGTTTCTTGAAGTGTTCTTGGTGTTTCTTTTTATGGTGATCTAAGTTTTGATTATGAGATCAAAACTTGCTGAATATGATGAGAGTTAGAAGAGATGGAAGTGTGTGTTTAGAGAGTAATATGATGTAGTAAACTAGCATGAAATGGATGTATATATCCATGCTAATCCCACATTTTTTTAGCTAGTCAAAAAGGCTTTTCTAGTTTTGTTATTTAGCTTAATCATTCATGGTAAATGACAAAGGTTAATCCCTACATGTTTCTATAATAGATGATGAGTCATTTAGGGCTGCTAAGATCAGATTATTGAGTGTATATACCAATAGTAAATACATCTAGAAGCTGTGTATTGTACGAGTATGAATACGGGTGCATACGAGTAGAATTGTTGATGAAAACGAATGAGAATGAAATTGTAAGCATTTTTGCTAAGTAGAAGTACTTTGATATGTGTCTTGAAGTCTTTCAAAAGTGTACTAATACATCTTAATACACTACATGTATATTCATTTTAACTGAGTCGTTAAGCCAGGGGCTCTGTGTAGTGACCCGAACTTTTCCATGTTTATATATATTAATTGAGATTGATATTTACATGATTAAATGTTTCCAACATGTTAAGCAATCAAACTTGTTAAGACTTGATTAATTGAAATATGTTTCATATAGACAATTGACCACCCAAGTTGACCGGCGATTCACGAACGTTAAAACTTGTAAAAATGACATGACGATATATATATAGATATACATATGGTTAACATGAGATTATGATAAGTAAGTATCTCCATAAGTATATTAACAATGAGTTATATACATATAAACAAGACTACTAACTTAAGGATTTCGAAACGAGACATATATGTAACGATTATCGTTGCAACGACATTTAAATGTATATATATCATATTAAGATATATTAATATATCATAATATCATGATAATATAATAATTTAACATCTCATTAGATATAATAAACAATGGGTTAACAACATTAATTGAGATCGTTAACTTAAAGGTTTCAAAACAACACTTACATGTAACGACTAACGATGACTTAACGACTCAGTTAAAATGTATATACATGTAGTGTATTTAGATGTATTAAAATACTTTTGGAAGACTTCAAGACATATATCAAAACACTCATACTTAACGAAAATGGTTACATTTACTTTTCCATTCTTTTCTTTCATCAAGAATTCTAGTCGTATTCTTACCCGTATTATACACAGCTTCAAAACGTACTTACTATGAGTATATACCAATAGGAACTAGCATGGGATTCCACTCTTGATTATGTCATGTATGACTAATCAATTTTAACTTCTACCATGAGCTAGTCAACTAACTAGAACTCCTTTTAACCCCACTCACCACTCACCAATTACCACTCATCATTCACTCCATTTCACTTCCAATTCTCTTTCTAATTCTCTCTCAACACACACACACTATTATGAACGTATTTTTCCAGTAGTTAATCATCATCTTCATCAAAAATCACTTCAAGAATCAAGCTATAATCATCATAGGAAGAACACTTCAAGAACACTTCAAAAATCCCTTCAAGTTTACTAATTTACTTCCAAGCTTTCTAATCCATTCCAAGTAATCATCTAATATCAAGAAACCATTGTTATATACAGTAGGTTATCTTTCTTATTCAAGGTAATATTCATATTCAAACTTTGATTCAATTTCTATAACTATAAACTATCTTAATTCGAGTAAAAATCTTACTTGAACTTGTTTTTGTGTCATGATCCTACTTCAAGAACTTTCAAGCCATCCAAGATCCTTTGAAGCTAGATCATTTCTTGTCACTTCTAGTAGGTTTACCTACTAAACTTGAGGTAGTAATGATGTTCATAACATCATTTGATTCATATATATAAAACTATCTTATTCGAAGGTTTAAACTCGTAATCACTAGAACATAGTTTAGTTAATTCTAAACTTGTTCGCAAACAAAAGTTAATCCTTCTAACTTGACTTTTAAAATTAACTACACACATGTTCTATATCTATATGATATGCTAACTTAATGATTTAAAACCTGGAAACACGAAAAACACCGTAAAACCGGATTTACGCCGTCGTAGTAACACCGCGGGCTGTTTTGGGTTAGTTAATTAAAAACTATGATAAACTTTGATTTAAAAGTTGTTATTCTGAGAAAATGATTTTTATTATGAACATGAAACTATATCCAAAAATTATGGTTAAACTCAAAGTGGAAGTATGTTTTCTAAAATGGTCATCTAGACGTCGTTCTTTCGACTGAAATTACTACCTTTACAAATACGACTTGTAACTTATTTTTTCGACTATAAACCTATAATTTTTCTGTTTAGATTCATAAAATAGAGTTCAATATGAAACCATAGCAATTTGATTCACTCAAAACGGATTTAAAATGAAGAAGTTATGGGTAAAACAAGATTGGATAATTTTTCTCATTTTAGCTACGTGAAAATTGGTAACAAATCTATTCCAACCATAACTTAATCAACTTGTATTGTATATTATATAATCTTGAGATACCATAGACACGTATACAATGTTTCGACCTATCATGTCGACACATCTATATATATTTCGGAACAACCATAGACACTCTATATGTGAATGTTGGAGTTAGCTATACAGGGTTGAGGTTGATTCCAAAATATATATAGTTTGAGTTGTGATCAATACTGAGATACGTATACACTAGGTCGTGGATTGATTCAAGATAATATTTATCGATTTATTTCTGTACATCTAACTGTGGACAACTAGTTGTAGGTTACTAACGAGGACAGCTGACTTAATAAACTTAAAACATCAAAATATATTAAAAGTGTTGTAAATATATTTTAAACATACTTTGATATATATGTATATATTGTTATAGGTTCGTGAATCAACCAGTGGCCAAGTCTTACTTCCTGACGAAGTAAAAATCTGTGAAAGTGAGTTATAGTCCCACTTTTAAAATCTAATATTTTTGGGATGAGAATACATGCAGGTTTTATAAATGATTTACAAAATAGACACAAGTACGTGAAACTACATTCTATGGTTGAATTATCGAAATCGAATATGCCCCTTTTTATTAAGTCTGGTAATCTAAGAGTTAGGGAACAGACACCCTAATTGACGTGAATCCTAAAGATAGATCTATTGGGCCTAACAAACCCCATCCAAAGTACCGGATGCTTTAGTACTTCGAAATTTATATCATATCCGAAGGGTGTCCCGGAATGATGGGGATATTCTTATATATATGCATCTTGTTAATGTAGGTTACCAGGTGTTCACCATATGAATGATTTTTATCTCTATGTATGGGATGTGTATTGAAATATGAAATCTTGTGGTCTATTGTTACGATTTGATATATATAGGTTAAACCTATAACTCACCAACATTTTTGTTGACGTTTAAAGCATGTTTATTCTCAGGTGAATACTAAGAGCTTCCGCTGTTGCATACTAAAATAAGGACAAGATTTGGAGTCCATGTTTGTATGATATTGTGTAAAAACTGCATTCAAGAAACTGATTTCGATGTAACATATTTGTATTGTAAACCATTATGTAATGGTCGTGTATAAACAGGATATTTTAGATTATCATTATTTGATAATCTACGTAAAGCTTTTTAAACCTTTATTTATGAAATAAAGGTTATGGTTTGTTTTAAAAATGAATGCAGTCTTTGAAAAACGTCTCATATAGAGGTCAAAACCTCACAACGAAATCAATTAATATGGAACGTTTTTAATCAATAAGAACGGGACATTTCAGTTGGTATCAGAGCGTTGGTCTTAGAGAACCAGAAAATTTGCATTAGTGTGTCTTATGGAGTTTGTTAGGATGCATTAGCGAGTCTGGACTTCGACCGTGTTTTCTTTAAAAATGATTGCTTAACATTTTTGTTGGAAACTATATATTTTTAACATATGAATATTATGTGATATATTAATCTCTTAACGTGTTTGATATTATGTGATAGATGTCTACCTCTAGAACAAGTCCCATTGACTCACCTAATAATAATGAAGAGTCAAATGTAAATTGGAATGATTCGTGGACTGATTCACAAGTTCCCGAAGAGGAACCGGAAGAAGAGTCGGAACCGGAAGAAGAATCGGAACCGGAAGAAGAATCGGAACCGGAAGAAGAAATAGAACCGGTGGGGGAAATAATAAAACGGTTAAGTAAAAGAGAATCCTCAACCAACCGACCAAGGTTAATTATGGTCAATGGTGTTTCCGCCAAGGAAGCAAAATATTGGGAGGATTACCAATTCTCCGATGAATCGGATTCCGACGAGAATTCCGATGATGTTATAGAAACTACCCCAACTGAATTTAAAAAGGCAAAAGAAAATAATAAGGGAAAGGGCATAAAAATAGAGAAATCTAATTCCAACCCCGATGAACTTTATATGTATCGTCAACCCCCGAAGTCCTTAAGTTGTAACAATGACCCGGGAACCTCTAAACCACCAGGTTTTTCTAAACCAATGTGGACAACGACGGCTCGTATTAGGGGAACATCATATATCCCTAGAAACTTGGCAAAACGAACCAAAACTGAACAAGAAGAAACGAGCGAGTCGGAATAAGATAGTTGTATTCGTGTGGTGTAATATATGTAATATAGTGTGCTTATGCTTTATGATATATGTAAAAATTGCTTGTATTAATAAGTATTTTTTTATGAATCTAACTCTTGTCTATTTTACAGTATAAAAACACAAAATGGATAGACAACCCAATATTTTAAGAGACCTACCCAGAGACATGATTGATGAAATCTTGTCTAGAGTCGGTCAGAATTCCTCGGCACAACTATTTAAGGCGAGATCAGAGTGTAAGACATTCGAAGAACGTTCCAAGAATGCCTTGGTTTATAAAAGGCTTTCGTTCGAAAGATGGGGGATATCACATTGGGAAATCCATAAGTTACGATGTGGTTACTTTGACGCATATATTGTGGGGAACCCAAATGCTATTTTACGCAACGGGTTAAGAAATTATTTTGACTCAGTATATCCGAATATAGGACTTCGTGATTTAGAAAAAGCGGCTAACATGCAACATAAAGAAGCATGTTATGCTTACGGGTTAGTAATGTTCGCTTCTCACCAAAGTGAGAACAAGAACATCGGGCTACAACTATTAAACAAAACGTTCCCACAAGTGACGGAGTCGGTAATTGGGGTAAGAAATGAGGTTTTTAGGTTATTACGAGACTGTTGGTCCTTACGTAACCCTCGTCCCTTTGACGACGTTACAACACGCTGTCTTATCAACGGCCATAACGGTTATGTTCCACAAGACCAAGGATGGGAAGTAGTCCTAGTAAAACCAGAATGCATAACTTGTTTCTGGACGTATGAATTACGTGTCTTTATTGCCTTTGCTGAACGACTTGTGTACTAGCTAGAATTATCTTCACAACTATCTTGTATCAAAGTTATTGTGTGCTATATTTCATGCTTTATGTAAAATAAGCGGTATTGTAAGTTTGTAAAATATTGTATAAAAGTTTGAACGCGAAATATTATTACAATCAGTTTTTCATATAGAATTGTAGTAGTTGAATTGTATATTAGCTACTAAGTATGAACTTAACGGGTAGGTACTACCCGAATTTAAACTTATAAAATGCTAATATGAAGAAAAAGCTTTTATAAATGAGTTCATATTATGCTACGAAATACTATTAACTACTCTTAATATTCTGTATGATTAACTTGTTCCATTTGACTATTTTGAAGGAAATGGCACCGACTACTCGACACACCGTGAATATGAATGAAGAGGAATTCCGTACTTTTCTAGCTTCAAACATAGACGCAGTACAGGCTGCGCTACATACCAACAATAACCTTGGATCTGGCAGTACAGGAAATCGTGTAGGATGCACCTACAAAGAATTCACTGCCTGCAAACCTTTGGAATTTGATGGAACCGAAGGACCGATCGGATTGAAACGGTGGACCGAGAAGGTCGAATCGGTGTTTGCCATAAGTAAGTGTACTGAAGAGGACAAAGTTAAGTATGCTATGCATACCTTCACAGGTTCTGCGTTAACATGGTGGAATACCTATCTAGAGCAAGTGGGACAAGATGATGCGTACGCACTACCGTGGTCAGCATTCAAGCACTTGATGAACGAGAAGTACCGTCCCAGAACCGAGGTCAATAAGCTCAAGACAGAACTTAGAGGGTTACGAACCCAAGGATTTGATATTACCACGTACGAAAGACGATTCACAGAATTGTGCCTATTGTGTCCGGGAGCATTCGAAGATGATGAAGAGAAGATCGACGCGTTTGTGAAAGGATTACCGGAAAGAATCCAAGAAGATATAAGTTCACACGAGCCCGCCTCCATACAACAGGCATGTAGAATGGCTCACAAACTAGTGAACCAGATTGAAGAAAGAATTAAAGAACAGACTGCTGAAGAGGCCAATGTGAAGCAAGTCAAAAGAAAGTGGTAGGAAAACGGTGATAAGAATCACCAATACAACAACAACAGCAATTACAACAATAATCGCAACAATTATCCCAACAATTGCAACATCAATCGCAACTACAACAAACGGCCCAACAACAATAACAACAACAACAACAACAACAACAACAACTACAACAATCATCGCAACAACAATAATAACCGCAACAACAACAACAATCAGAAGCAGCTATGCCAAAGGTGTGAAAAGTATCACTTGGGGTTCTGCACCAAATTTTGCAACAAGTGTAAAAGAAATGGTCATAGTGCGGCGAAGTGTGAGGTCTACGGACCAGGGGTTAATAGAACGAAAGGAACAAATGGTGTCGGAACGAGTAATGGCGGAGCAAGTAGTGTCGGAGCAAGTTATGCCAATGTAGTTTGTTATAAATGTGGAAAACTAGGCCACATTATTAGAAATTGCCCGAACCAGGAGAACACGAATGGACAAGGTCGCGGAAGAGTTTTCAATATTAATGCGGCAGAGGCACAGGAAGACCCGGAGCTTGTTACGGGTACGTTTCTTATTGACAATAAATCTGCTTACGTTTTATTTGATTCGGGTGCGGATAGAAGCTATATGAGTAGAGATTTTTGTGCTAAATTAAGTTGTCCATTGACGCCTTTGGATAGTAAATTTCTACTCGAATTAGCAAATGGTAAATTAATTTCAGCAGATAATATATGTCGGAATCGAGAAATTAAACTGGTTAGCGAAACATTTAAGATTGATTTGATACCAGTAGGGTTAGGGAGTTTTGATGTGATAATCGGTATGGAATGGTTGAAAAAAGTGAAAGCAGAGATCGTTTGTTACAAAAATGCAATTCGCATTATACGAGAAAAAGGAAAACCCTTAATGGTGTACGGAGAAAAGGGCAACACGAAGCTACATATTATTAGTAATTTGAAGGCACAAAAACTAATAAGAAAAGGTTGCTATGCTGTTCTAGCACACGTCGAGAAAGTACAAACTGAAGAAAAGAGCATCAATGATGTTCCCATTGCAAAAGAATTTCCCGATGTATTTCCGAAAGAATTACCGGGATTACCCCCACATCAATCCGTTGAATTTCAAATAGATCTTGTACCAGGAGCTGCACCAATAGCTCGTGCTCCTTACATACTCGCACCCAGCGAGATGAAAGAACTGCAAAGCCAATTACAAGAACTTTTAGAGCGTGGTTTCATTCGACCAAGCACATCACCGTGGGGAGCTCCTGTTTTGTTTATCAAGAAGAAAGATGGTACATTCAGGTTGTGTATCGACAACCGAGAGTTGAACAAACTTACCATCAAGAACCGCTACCCACTACCGAGAATCGACGACTTATTTGATCAACTACAAGGCTCGTCTATTTATTCAAAGATTGACTTACGTTCCGGGTATCATCAAATGCGGGTGAAAGAAGATGATATTCCAAAGACTGCTTTCAGAACACGTTACGGTCATTACGAGTTTATGGTCATGCCGTTTGGTTTAACTAATGCACCAGCTGTGTTCATGGACCTTATGAACCGAGTGTGTGGACCATACCTTGACAAGTTTGTCATTGTTTTCATTGATGACATACTTATTTACTCAAAGAATGACCAAGAACACGGTGAACATTTGAGAAAGGTGTTAGAAGTATTGAGGAAGGAAGAATTGTACGCTAAGTTTTCAAAGTGTGCATTTTGGTTGGAAGAAGTTCAATTCCTCGGTCACATAGTGAACAAAGAAGGTATTAAGGTGGATCCGGTAAAGATAGAAACTGTTGAAAAGTGGGAAACCCCGAAAACTCTGAAACACATACGCCAGTTTTTAGGACTAGCTGGTTACTACAGAAGGTTCATCCAAGACTTTTCCAGAATAGCAAAACCCTTGACTGCATTAACGCATAAAGGGAAGAAATTTGAATGGAATGATGAACAAGAGAAAGCGTTTTAGTTATTGAAGAAAAAGCTAACTACGGCACCTATATTGTCATTGCCTGAAGGGAATGATGATTTTGTGATTTATTGTGACGCATCAAAGCAAGGTCTCAGTTGTGTATTAATGCAACGAACGAAGGTGATTGCTTATGCGTCTAGACAATTGAAGATTCACGAACAAAATTATACGACGCATGATTTGGAATTAGGCGCGGTTGTTTTTGCATTAAAGACTTGGAGGCACTACTTATATGGGGTCAAAAGTATTATATATACCGACCACAAAAGTCTTCAACACATATTTAATCAGAAACAACTGAATATGAGGCAGCGTAGGTGGATTGAATTATTGAATGATTACGAATTTGAGATTCGTTACCACCCGGGGAAGGCAAATGTGGTAGCCGATGCCTTGAGCAGGAAGGATAGAGAACCCATTCGAGTAAAATCTATGAATATAATGATTCATAATAACCTTACTACTCAAATAAAGGAGGCGCAACAAGGAGTTTTAAAAGAGAGAAATTTAAAGGATGAAATACCCAAAGGATCAGAGAAACATCTTAATATTCGGGAAGACGGAACCCGGTATAGGGCTGAAAGGATTTGGGTACCAAAATTTGGAGATATGAGAGAAATGGTACTTAGAGAAGCTCATAAAACCAGATACTCAATACATCCTGGAACGGGGAAGATGTACAAGGATCTCAGGAAATATTTTTGGTGGCCGGGTATGAAAGCCGATGTTGCTAAATACGTAGGAGAATGTTTGACGTGTTCTAAGGTCAAAGCTGAGCATCAGAAACCATCAGGTCTACTTCAACAACCCGAAATCCCGGAATGGAAATGGGAAAACATTACCATGGATTTCATCACTAAATTGCCAAGGACTGCAAGTGGTTTTGATACTATTTGGGTAATAGTTGATCGTCTCACCAAATCAGCACATTTCCTGCCAATAAGAGAAGATGACAAGATGGAGAAGTTAGCACGACTGTATTTGAAGGAAGTCATCTCCAGACATGGAATACCAATCTCTATTATCTCTGATAGGGATGGCAGATTTATTTCAAGATTCTGGCAGACATTACAGCAAGCATTAGGAACTCGTCTAGACATGAGTACTATCTATCATCCACAAACTGATGGGCAGAGCGAAAGGACGATACAAATGCTTGAAGACATGCTACGAGCATGTGTTATTGATTTCGGAAACAGTTGGGATCGACATCTACCATTAGCAGAATTTTCCTACAACAACAGCTACCATTCAAGCATTGAGATGGCGCTGTTTGAAGCACTTTATGGTAGAAAGTGTAGGTCTCCGATTTGTTGGAGTGAAGTGGGGGATAGACAGATTACGGGTCCGGAGATTATACAAGAAACTACCGAGAAGATCATCCAAATTCAACAACGGTTGAAAATCGCCCAAAGTCGACAAAAGAGCTACGCTGACATTAAAAGAAAAGATATAGAATTTGAAATTGGAGAGATGGTCATGCTTAAAGTTGCACCTTGGAAAGGCGTTGTTCGATTTGGTAAACGAGGGAAATTAAATCCAAGGTATATTGGACCATTCAAGATTATTGATCGTGTCGGACCAGTAGCTTACCGACTTGAGTTACCTCAACAACTCGCGGCTGTACATAACACTTTCCACGTCTCGAATTTGAAGAAATGTTTTGCTAACGAAGATCTCACTATTCCGTTAGATGAAATCCAAATCAACGAAAAACTCCAATTCATCGAAGAACCCGTCGAAATAATTGATCGTGAGGTTAAAAGACTTAAGCAAAACAAGATACCAATTGTTAAGGTTCGATGGAATGCTCGTAGAGGACCCGAGTTCACCTGGGAGGGTGAAGATCAGATGAAGAAGAAATACCCGCATCTATTTCCAGAAGATTCGTCAACACTTTCAACAGCTTAAAATTTCGGGACGAAATTTATTTAACGGGTAGGTACTGTAGTGACCCGAACTTTTCCATGTTTATATATATTAATTGATATTGATATTTACATGATTAAATGTTTCCAACATGTTAAGCAATCAAACTTCTTAAGACTTGATTAATTGAAATATGTTTCATATAGACAATTGACCACCCAAGTTGACCGGCGATTCACGAACGTTAAAACTTGTAAAAACGACATGACGATATATATATGGATATACATATGGTTAACATGATATTATGATAAGTAAGTATCTCCATAAGTATATTAACAATGAGTTATATACATATAAACAAGACTACTAACTTAAGGATTTCGAAACGAGACATATATGTAACGATTATCGTTGTAACGACATTTAAATGTATATATATCATATTAAGATATATTAATATATCATAATATCATGATCGTATAATAATTTAACATCTCATTAGATATAATAAACAATGGGTTAACAACATTAATTGAGATCGTTAACTTAAAGGTTTCAAAACAACACTTACATGTAACGACTAACGATGACTTAACGACTCAGTTAAAATGTATATACATGTAGTGTATTTAGATGTATTAAAATACTTTTGGAAGACTTCAAGACATATATCAAAACACTAATACTTAACGAAAATGGTTACAGTTACTTTTCCATTCTTTTCTTTCATCAAGAATTCTAGTCGTATTCTTTTCGAGTTTCATAATTCAATAGTCTCATTTTATGTATATAACTCATTGTTAATATACCTATAGAGATACTTATTTTTCATAATATCTTGTTAGCTATATACATATCCATATATGTATATCATCATATAGTTTTTACAAGTTTTAACGTTCGTGAATCGCCGGTCAACTTGGGTGGTCAATTGTCTATATAAAGCTCATTTCAAATAAGCAAGTCTTAACAAGTTTGATTTCTTAACATGTTAGAAACATTTAATCATATAAATATCAATTTCGTTTAATATATAAACATGGAAAAGTTCGGGTCACTACAGTACTACCCGTTAAATAAATTTCGTCCCGAAATTTTAAGCGGTTGAAGGTGTTAACGCATCTTCTGGAAATAAGTGCGGGTATTTCTTTTTCATCTGGTCTTCACACTCTCAGGTGAACTCAGGTCCTCTACAAGCATTCCATCGAACCTAAACAATTGGTATCTTGTTTTGCTTAAGCCTTTTAACCTCACGATCCATTATTTCGACGGGTTCTTCGATGAATTGAAGTTTTTCATTGATTTGGATTTCGTCTAACAGAATAGTGAGATATTCTTTAGCAAAATATTTCTTCAAATTCGAGACATAAAAAGTGTTATTTACAGCCTCGAGTTGTTGAGGTAACTCAAGTCGGTAAGCTACTGGTTCGATAATCTTGAATGGTCTAATGTACCTTGGATTTAATTTCCCTCGTTTACCAAATCGAACAACGCCTTTCGAAGGTGAAACTTTAAGCATGACCATCTCCCTAATTTCAAATTCTATATATTTTCTTTTACTGTTCGCGTAACTCTTTTGTCGACTTTGGGCGGTTTTCAACCGTTGTTGAATTTGGATGATCTTCTCGGTAGTTTCTTGAATTATCTCTGGACCCGTAATCTGTCTATCCCTAACTTCACTCCAACCAATCGAAGACCTGCACTTTCTACCATAAAGTGCCTCAAATGGTGCCATCTCAATACTCGAGTGATAACTGTTGTTGTAGGAAAACTCTGCTAACGGTAGGTGTCGATTCCAACTGTTTCCAAAATCAATAACACATGCTCGTAGCATGCCTTCAAGCGTCTGTATTGCCCTTTCGCTCTGTCCATCAGTTTGTGGATGATAGGCAGTACTCAAGTCTAGACGAGTTCCAATGCTTGTTGTAATGTCTGCCAAAACCTTAAAACAAATCTGCCATCCCTATCAGAGATAATAGAGATTAGTATTCCATGTCTGGAGACAACTTTATTCAAGTATAATCGTGCCAATTTCTCCATTTTGTCATCTTCCCTCATTGGCAGAAAGTGTGTTGACTTGGTGAGACGATCGTCTATTACCCAAATAGTATCATAACCACTTGCAGTCTGTAGTGACCCGTCTTAATCCATCTGGACGAAGTCCATATTGATTATAAACGATTCACAACAGTTGATTACATCGCAAGGTACTTGACCTCTATATGATACATTTTACAAACATGGCATTCATTTTTGAAAAGAAAATCTTTCATTACATTGAAAGTTGACAACATGCAAACCATTTCGTAGTATATCTTACTATAATTGACTTAATAATAAACTTGATGAACTCAACGACTCGAATGCAACTTCTTTTGAAAGATGCCATAAATGACTCCAAGTAATATTTCTAGAATGAGCAAATGCACAGCGAAAGATTTCTTTCGTACCTGAGAATAAACATGCTTTAAAGTGTCAATCAAAGGGTTGGTGAGTTCATTAGTTTAACATAAATAATCATTTCATAATTTTAATAGACCACAAGATTTCATATTTCCATTTCTCATAAACATACGTCCCATGCATAGAAACAAAAAAATATCATTCATATGGATTGAACACCTGGTAACCGAAATTCACAATATGCATATAAGAATATCCCCATCATTCCGGGATCCTCATTCGGACATGATATAAATTTCGAAGTACTAAAGCATCCGGTACTTTGGATGGGGCTTGTTGGGCCCGATAGATCTATCTTTAGGATTCGCGTCAATTAGGGTGTCTGTTCCCTAATTCTTAGATTACCAGACTTAAAAGGGGTATGTTCGGTTTAATAATTCAGCCATAGAATGTAGTTTCATTTACTCGTGTCTATTTCGTAAAACAGTTATAAAAGCAGCGCATGTATTCTCAGCCCAAAAATATAAAGGGTAAAAAGGCAAATGAAACTCACAGTACTGTATTTTGTAGTAAAAATACATATGACGACATTGAACAATGTAGGGTAGGACTTGGATTCACGAACCTATATCATTTGTATATATATATATATATATATATATATATATATATATATATATATATATATATATATATATATATTAAAACATATAATCATAACTGAACAAATTTACTTATTATACCTTGAATTTATATATTATATATGTTCAATTTGTGTATATATTCATAATAGTTAATATTTATATAGTTATATTAATATATCTATATTTATATATATACTTGTTTAAAGTTATATTTAAAAATCGATAATTTGTTATTTGTATATATTTATATAAATAATATTAATAGGTTTGATATATATAGTTATATGAAATTTTAATATAATTATAGTATATGTAACAAATATACTTTATGTACAAAATATTTATTTGTTTAAAAACGATAGTTTTGATATTAATGATTTACTAATAATAATAATAATAATACAACTTTATTAATATTAATAATACTAATAATAATAATAAGAATATTGTTAACAATGATACTTATGTTAATGATAATAATACTGGTAATAAAAATGATACTAATACCAATATTAGTGAAAATAATAATTATTTGCATCATTTTCTTAATAATACAAATACATAATAATAATTTCAATCAATAATAATAATAATAATAATAATAATAATAATAATAATAATAATAATAACAATAACAATCTATAATAACAATGATAATAATAATGATTAATAATAATAATAATAATAATATTAATAATAATATTAATATTAATAATAATAATAATAATAATAATAATAATAATAATAATATTAATAATAATAATAATATTAATAATAATAATAATAATAATAATAATAATAATAATAATAATAATAATAATAATAATAATAATAATAATAATAATAATAATAATAATAATAATAATAATAATAATAATAATAATAGAGCTAAAAGTATTTGTGTATATCCTTGAGAAATTTTGTCTAAAAAGAATTATCCCTTTTGAGACTCGAACCCGTGACCACAAGTTAACCCGCAAACACTCAAGACCATTCCACCATTTCAGATTTTCTGATTATACTCCAAACTAATTCCCTTTTATCTCTTAACTTATAGTGTTCATCTTCTTCATCAATGAGCTTAAATCAACCTCAAATCAAATCCTAATCCGCGAATTACATAAACGTTTTTGGACTTAATATCAAATACGAAATAAAACAATTAATCGTGATTATTGTTAATTGTATTAACAAAACAACAACAAAAAAATTTAAAGATCATAGCAGCCGTCGCTGTACTTCACAAAAAAAATTAGTTTTTGATTTAGATTTCGTTTTAGGCAAACATTACAACATGAAATATGTTGTATATCGTTCATATAAACTTTCCAATTCATCAATTTAATTTGATTTATAACAGAAAACTCGAATTTGATTGTTGAACACAGTTTGACTTTTAAAAACCAAAAGTTTGACTTCGAAAATTAAGAATCAAATGAAGAAATTAAAAGTTGAAATCTTACAGATATTTGATATAGATGATTCCTAACGACTTCATATTTATAGATTTTGTTAATTGAATCGATTTATGATTTTGGCAAAAAAAAATGTGGATACAGAGGCCACGAAGGGAAAAAGAAAAAAAAATTTGTATAACTCCTTTTTGATTGATTACTGAAGATAAGGTAGGTCATAACATGCAGTCGACCAATCCAAACTGAACAATCCAAAAAAAAAAGTAGAAAATGAAAGGTAACCAAAATTTCGTACGATAGATTCTAATATCAATTATTTTTGTTTCCATCTTGATTATTTACTGATTTATAATTATAATTGTGTTTGACAATGATTTATAATCACATCAGACATTTAAAAAATATATATATATAAATAAGTAAATATTACACAGTTTGGAATGTGGATTGGAAGATACCCTTTTTATTTTATATGTAATTTATATACTTTATTGTTTTTAATAATTAATAATACCTTAGTTATAATATTATTACTAATTAATAACATTTATGTTAACCATTATTAATATGATAGTTAAAAAAATGATAATTATATGACGATATTAGTAATAACCCAAAATGATAAATTTTATTATGTTATTAATAATCATCAATAAGAATGTTTATAATAATGTGATTAATGATACAATTAATAATTGGTATCATTTTTCTAAGAATATTTATAAAAGTAATGGTTTTAAGAATAATGGTAATGATACTTATAAAGATAAAATAATAATATTAATAATGCTAAAAAATATCTTTAGTAATAAATAATAATATAACAACTTTCATGTATCAATTCTAATATTTTGAAAATAATAATATTAGTAATTTTGATAATACAATACCTTATGTCTAGTTTCATGTATATCTATATATCTGTATTTTAGGTATATAAAGAATCGTAGTAACATTAATTATACCAATTTTAATATCTAATATTAATGAAACAGATAATAGTAATAACAGTAGAATCAATAATGATATTAATACTAATATTAATAATAATACTTGTATATGTCATGTTTTATATATAAATCTTATATAGTAATATTAATGATACAAATAGTGATAATAATAGTGAAATTAATGGTAATAAAATTAATATTACAAATATATTACTATCTGTTATATAACTTATTGATTCCTTAATATATATATATATATATATATATATATATATATATATATATATATATATATATATATATATATATATATATATATATATATACATAATATTTCTTATGTATAGAATTTGTTTATACATAATATTTACATATTTATTTACACATCTGTTCGTGAATCGTCGGGAGTAGTCGAAGGGTAAATGAATGCATGAACACAGTTCAAAGTTTTTGGGACTTCAAAATTACAGACTTTGTTTATCGTGTCTGAATCATATAAAGATTAAGTTTAAATTTGGTCGGAAATTCCCGGGTCATCACAGTACCTACCCGTTAAAGAAATTTCGTCTCGAAATTTGAGTGAGGTGGTCATGGCTAATAATAAAAATGTTTTCATGACCAATATGAGTTGATAATTAGAGGTTTATCATCATTGAATAATAATGATAAAATAATTCGATTATTCTACGAATACGAATGAAGCTATCGCAAAAGAGTGAATTGAAGAAAATAAGATTTTCTTTAGCTTTTGACGTAAACAGGGTTGAATTTCAGAATTCAAGGGATTTATAGAAAATCTTCGAAATCGAAAAGATTTGATTCTTCGGTGAGTAAAGAAATTAAGATCTCTATAATTAAATACCGTGATCTGCCTCGATTACTCTGTCTGATACTTCCATTATAAATCAAACTCTTCCGTTCCATTATTCTCACCATTCCTATACTTTCTTTCTTAGTCCATACATCCAAAAGATTGTGAAATGCTTAATCCCATTCTAATCCTTGATATTTTCCTAATTATCATTTCTGTCATCCTTCTTTTCAATCTTCCTCCAGAAAAATCTGTTTACTTCTACTATTACCTTGGGGGATACTATTCTTAATTCTACCGTGTCTTTATATTGCTATTCGTATTAATATCCATGGTTTGTAATTTCTGCATTGTTGTTGGGTTTTATATCTTCTCTTATGTTCCCATGTCCCTGTTTCTGTCTCTTATAATTATTGTCATCCCTAGTTAATACTCTCCCCTATTTACTGCGATTTATACTCCAATTTCTATTTCGGAGCTTCATGCTTTGGTTTTCTTTTCGCAAATAACGGTCCAGAATTAATAGGTGTGGAGTTTCAAATGAGTTTAAAGTTCTAAACAAGAAAGAACGTAATAGCACGATTTGATTAGTCAAATTACCAGAATAACTGAGAATAGAACTATCAAGAATATATTCTTGATATGTTCAGAATTTAATCAGAATGAAAGAGTTATGTAGCATGTCACATGATGACGTTATAATCTGTGAATCATCATATTCCATTTAGAAGCTCAGCATGACTTACTGTAATATAATTACGTTGATCAAGTGTCATTATATTATACTAACTCATGCATCAGTTCCCAACATTACTTCAATAACATTCATATTTTAATCTCGAAAGTTCACAGAATATAGAAACTAACATTTTCTATATGATGTAACACTGATAGCACTAATAGATTAATGATTTCAGATAAGAATAGTTATGAAAATATCTTCAGAAATATGGAGGATATTTATAATAAAAGATACGATAATATCTTTGAATATCTAAGATCAGAGGATGATGGAGATTATTTTCCGCAAGGGTTTAGAGTCAGGAGCAAGATATTTGCTAAAGACTTCAGCAGACATTGAATCATTTAGATTCTTTGAAGTTAAACTTATTCTTTGTGATTTGTCCACGACTTCTTTCATAGTTTCGCATAATCCGCTTTTCGGTACTAAATTTTCTATTGAGTGCTTCCAATACTCCATTCTTTATCATCAAACTTTTGTCGATTAAGGTTGTTTACGGTTGCCTACAGTTTCTGCTGCTTCATTCAGTTTTTTTTTTTTTTTTAAAGTTCAATGTATTGATTTGTAGGCTGGGTGCTTTTCAAAATTTTAGAATTGAATATCGTAATTCTAGGAGATAATTGTTATATGTATACATATAACTGTTGATGTAGACATGCTGCGAGATTTCAAAATACTGGTTGCTAAACCCTGGTAATTGGTATGGCAATTTTTGTTACAGGATACGGATGAGTATATGATAGGGCTTCAATGAACATAACGATTCTTCGGAAGGTCAGAGATCAATGAAATTGCTGGTAAATTTACTGCTAAGGTGGTTAAATATAAACGATTCTCCGGTAACGATGACGAAAGGTAACTTATATAATCAAGATTATAATAAGGCTAATCCGAATGAAAGTCGAAGTTGATTTGCTGAAGCTGTGACAAAATTGGCTACTTTGAAGAGGGATTGTAAAGTTATTTTCGGTAATAACAATGCCAAAGGAGCTAGCACAGATACTTATTAAACGTTTACTCAGGTTCTGAGAGTTTTAAAGTGCATAACTATATGCATCAATCGCTTGTTACGTAGATGAAGTACTGTTGGTTCATCCTATCGATTGAGATGTTTCAAGAATTACGAAAGGTTTGAATGCGGATCGTAATCGTTAAGATACAAATGAGGTTTAGGATGATATCAAGTGGCAACTTGAAGAATTGTTTAGTTTCATATGTTATAATCCATATTTTAATTCATTTTAATTGTCCAATGTTGGCAGTCCACAGTTGATAGTCCACAGTCAGCAATTCAATAATTCATATATAATATTCGAATTAATTAATACATATCATGACCCATGTACATGTCTCAGACTCGATCACAACTCAAAGTATATATATTATGTGAGAATCAACCTCAACCCTGTATAGAGAACTCGATCATTACTGCATATGGAGTGTCTATGGTGATTCTAAATCATATATATATATATATATATATATATATATATATATATATATATATATATATATATATATATATATATATATATATATATATATATATGCATCGATATGATATGTCAAAACCTTGTATACGTGTCCCATATTTAAAGTTCGTAAAAATAAATAATAGAATTTAAATGACGATAAATAAAGTGCATAAAGTAAATAACAGAAATTAAATGACGATAAATAAAATTGCGAGAATGTAAATTGCGATAATTAAATTGCGATAAAGAAACTGCTATAAATAAAATGTAATCAGTTAGCTAGGAACAGTTAGCTAGGATTTTGTTAGCGTGGATTCTTAACAAAATTTTCTCATGGTTAATTTGTTTGTTTCTAACAAATTTTTTTTTTGTCAAATGTTTTCTTCATTATGCCACTTGTCGAATTCTGATAGGTCAAAATCCAAATATGAAATTGAATGAAAATGGTTATTCTGTGGTGAACGGATACGTATATCGGTGGTTGTAAGGAGGATAGTAAATGATTATCGAATCAGATTCGAAGAATGTACAGTGTAACTTATTAATGAGAAATCTAAATATTCCTCGGGTATTACCTACCCGTTAAAATATTTTCACCATTAACAGTTTGTACGAAAGAATTTTTAATTTACAATCTTTATGAAATTATATAAACATATATATTTCTTCAGATGTAATTATAGATTTAATGAGTTAATATGATATTAAACTCATTTGATTTACCGTTAGAATATGAATATATAATCTCTAAAACATTAAAGATTATATAATCGCCATGTCGAACGAAGATAAATAATATAGAATGATTCGTATAATGATGATTATGCTCGAGGTACAGAATGAGATATTGGGGAATGTGATGTTGAAACTTGTGTTATTGGTGGTACTAGTTATGTTGCTGGTGCTGCTGATGGTGGTACTGTTACTGTCGGTGTTACAAGTGTTGTTGGTGCTGAGGTTGGTGATGATGTTGGTATAGTAAGTATAGCTTGTAGATCACACACCAATCTTTTCAGGTTTTCTATCCTACCCTCTATCATATCTATCCATCCACTCATCTGATTCGATAGATCTTGATTATAAATTGGAAGTTCCCTAACTTCTTCTAATATTCCCCTTCGATTGGTATTCGGAAGTAGAGGTTGAATATTTTCTGAGATTGCAGTAATTCGACCTTCGAGGTGGAAAACTTTAGCAAGAAGGGTGAATACAGTGTTGCGCATAGGTTCGCCGGTAAGTACATCGTCTTCTCCGATGTTAAGAGGTAAGTTTAGTTCGCGGTAGGGCTCGCCTTTTTCATTTCTCCATCGAGTGAGTAAGTCTCGGACCCACCCCCATCTCCTCCAGAAAGAAAAATAACTAAATGGTTGAGGCACTTCTGGTTCATTGACTTCGGAGTCAGCTTCAATATACATCTCGAAATCGCTTCCGAAACTAATGGAATCCAAACTAGGTGTAGGATCCATCTCTCACGATCAGTTAAAGGGTTTTGATATGAAATGATTTTCGAATATCGAATGATATTCTAATTATATATAGAATATCTATACATACTTCCCAAGATCCCGTGAATTACGGAGAAAATTAAGGAAACGTGTCAGATAAGGTCTACAGTGACAGATACGCTAAGATATGGATTTTTGTCTATACACTATTCATGCAATCATTGCAGTAAGATGTGTCTAAACTAAGAATGATAAGCAGGGAATTTCCTAAGGATGATAAACTGATGATTTCCGACAAAGATGATAAGCAAAATTTTTGACATGCAGACACGGTTGAAGTCCAGACTCACTAATGCATCCTAACGACTTATCAGTTATACACACTAATGCAGACCTGGTTCGCTAAGACCACCGCTCTGATACCAACTGTAGTGACCCGTCCTAATCCATCCGGACAAAGTCCATATCAATTATAAACGATTCACAACAGTTGATTACATCACGAGGTACTTGACCTCTATATGATACATTTTACAAACATGGCATTCGTTTTTGAAAAGACAATCTTTCATTACATTGAAAGTTGACAACATGAAAACCATTTCATAGTATATCTTACTATAATTGACTTAATAATAAACTTGATGAACTCAACGACTCGAATGCAACGTCTTTTGAAAGATGCCATAAATGACTCCAAGTAATATTTCTAGAATGAGCAAATGCACAGCGGAAGATTTCTTTCGTACCTGAGAATAAACATGCTTTAAAGTGTCAACCAAAGGGTTGGTGAGTTCATTAGTTTAACATAAATAATCATTTCATAATTTTAATAGACCACAAGATTTTATATTTCCATTTCTCATAAACATACGTCCCATGCATAGAGACAAAAAAATATCATTCATATGGATTGAACACCTGGTAACCGACATTCACAATATGCATATAAGAATATCCCCATCATTCCGGGATCTTCCTTCGGACATGATATAAATTTCGAAGTACTAAAGCATCCGGTACTTTGGATGGGGCTTGTTGGGCCCGATAGATCTATCTTTAGGATTCGCGTCAATTAGGGTGTCTGTTCCCTAATTCTTATATTACCAAATTAAAAAGGGGCATATTCGGTTTAATAATCCAGCCGTAGAATGTAGTTTCATTTACTCGTGTCTATTTCGTAAAACAGTTATAAAAGTAGCGCATGTATTCTCAGCCCAAAAATATAAAGGATAAAAAGGCAAATGAAACTCACAGTACTGTATTTTGTAGTAAAAATACATATGACGACATTGAACAATGCAGGGTAGGCCTTGGATTCACGAACCTATATCATTTGTGTGTGTATATATATATATATATATATATATATATATATATATATATATATATATATATATATATATATATTAAAACATATAATCATAACTGAACAAATTTACTTATTATACCTTTAATTTATATATTATGTATGTTCAATTTGTGTATATATTCATAATAGTTAATATTTATATAGTTATATTAATATATCTATATTTATATATATACTTGTTTAAAGTTATATTTAAAAATCGATAATTTATTATTTGTATATATTTATATAAATAATATTAATAGGTTTGATATATATAGTTATATGAAATTTTAATATAATTATAGTATATGTAACAAATATACTTTATGTACAAAATATTTATTTGTTTAAAAACGATAGTTTTGATATTAATGATTTACTAATAATAATAATAATACAACTTTATTAATATTAATAATACTAATAATAATAATAAGAATATTTTTAACAATGATACTTATGTTAATGATAATAATACTAGTAATAAAAATGATACTAATACCAATATTAGTGAAAATAATAATTATTTGCATCATTTTCTTAATAATACAAATACATAATAATAATTTCAATCAATAATAATAATAATAATAATAATAATAATAATAATAATAATAATAATAATAATAATAATAATAATAACAATAACAATCTATAATAACAATGATAATAATAATGATAATAATAATGATAATAATAACATAACAATAATAATAATAATAACAATAATAATAATAATAATAATAATAATAATAATAATAATAATAATAATAATAATAATAATAATAATAATAATATTAATATTAATAATAATAATAATAATAATAATAATAATAATAATAATAATAATAATAATAATAATAATAATAATAATAATAATAATAATAATAATAATAATAATAACAATAATAATAATAATAGAGCTAAAAGTCTTTGTGTATACCCTTGAGAAATTTCGTCTAAAAAGAATTGTCCCTTTTGAGACTCGAACCCGTGACCACAAGTTAACCCGCAAACACTCAAGACCACTCCACCATTTCAGATTTTCTGATTATACTCCAAACTAATTTCCTTTTAACTCTTAACTTACAGTGTTCATCTTCTTCATCAATGAGCTTAAATCAACCTCAAATCAAATCCTAATCCGCGAATTACATAAACGTTTTTGGACTTAATATCAAATACGAAATAAAACAATTAATCGTGATTATTGTTAATTGTATTAACAAAACAACAACAAAAAATAAAAGATCATAGCAGTCGTCGCTGTACTTCACAAAAAAAATTAGTTTTTGATTTTGATTTCATTTTAGGAAAACATTACAACATGAAATATGTTGTATATCGTTCATATAAACTTTCCAATTCATGAATTTAATTTGATTTATAACAGAAAACTCGAATTTGATTATTGAACACAGTTTGACTTTTAAAAACCAAAAGTTTAACTTCGAAAATTAAGAATCAAATGAAGAAATTAAAAGTTGAAATCTTACAGATAGTTGATATAGATGATTCCTAACGACTTCACATTTATAGATTTTGTTAATTGAATCGATTTATGATTTTGGCAAAAAAAAAATGTGGATACAGAAGCCACGAAGGGAAAAAGAAAAAAAATTTGTATAACTCCTTTTTGATTGATTACTGAAGATAAGGTAGGTCATAACATGCAGTCGACCAATCCAAACTAAACAATCCAAAAAAAAAAAAAGTAGAAAATGAAAGGTAACCAAAATTTCGTACGATAGATTCTAATATCAATTATTTTTGTTTCCATCTTGATTATTTACTGATTTATAATTATAATTGTGTTTGACAATGATTTATAATCACATCAGACATTTAAAAATATATATATATATATAAATAAGTAAATATTACACAGTTTGGAATGTGGATTGGAACGTACCCTTTTTATTTTATATGTAATTTATATACTTTATTGTTTTTAATAATTAATAATACCTTAGTTATAATATTATTACAAATTAATAACATTTATGTTAACCATTATTAATACGATAGTTAAAAAAAATGATAATTATATGACGATATTAGTAATAACCCAAAATGATAAATTTTATTAAGTTATTAATAATCATCAATAAGAATGTTAATAATAATGTGATTAATGATACAATTAATAATTGGTATCATTTTTCTAAGAATATTTATAAAAGTAATGGTTTTAAGAATAATGGTAATGATACTTATAAAGACAAAATAATAATATTAATAATGCTAAAAAATATCTTTAGTAATAAATAATAATATAACAACTTTCATGTATCAATTCTAATATTTTGAAAATAATAATATTAGTAATTTTAATAATACAATACCTTATGTCTAGTTTCATGTATATCTATATATCTGTATTTTAGGTATATAAAGAATCATAGTAACATTAATTATACCAATTTTAATATCTAATATTAATGAAACAGATAATAGTAATAACAGTAGAATCAATAATGATAATAATACTAATATTAATAATAATACTTGTATATGTCATGTTTTATATATAAATCTTATATAGTAATATTAATGATACAAATAGTGATAATAATAGTGAAATTTGTAGAGACCCGTCCTAATCCATCCGGACGATGTCCATATCGATTATAAACCATTCACAACAGCTGATTACATCGCGAGGTACTTGACCTCTATATGATACATTTTACAAACATTGCATTCGTTTTTGAAAAGACAATCTTTCATTACATCGAAAGTTGACAACATGCATACCATTTCGTAATATATATCTTACTATAATAGACATAATAATAATCTTGATGAACTCAACGAATCGAATGCAACGTCTTTTAAAATATGTCATGAATGACTCCAAGTAATATCTCTAAGATGAGCAAATGCACAGCGTAAGATTTCTTTCGTACCTGAGAATAAACATGCTTTAAAGTGTCAACCAAAAGGTTGGTGAGTTCATTAGTTTAACATAAATAATCATTTCATAATTTTAATAGACCAAAAGATTTCATATCTCCATTTCTCATAAACATACGTCCCATGCATAGAGACTAAAATATCATTCATATGGATTGAAGACCTGGTAATCGACATTCACAATATGCATATAAGAATATCCCCATCATTCCGGGATCCTCCTTCGGACATGATATAAATTTCGAAGTACTAAAGCATCCGGTACTTTGGATGGGGCTTGTTGGGACCGATAGATCTATCTTTAGAGTTCGCGTCAATTAGGGTGTCTGTTCCCAAATTCTTAGATTATCAGACTATATAAAAAGGGGCATATTCGATTTCGATAATTCAACTATATAATGTAGTTTCGATTACTTGTGTCTATTTCATAAAGCATTTATAAAAGCAACGCATGTATTCTCAGTCCCAAAAATATATATTGCAAAAGTATTTAAAAAGGGAATAATGAAACTCACGCATATAAATATTGTAAAACAGTTATTAAAACAGTGCATGTATTCTCAGTACAAAAATGTAATGAGTAAAAGGGAGCAAATGAAACTCACAATACTTTATTTTGCAGTAAAAATACATATGACGACATTGAATAACTGAACAATGCAGGGTTGGCCTTGGATTCACGAACCTATACCATTTGTATATATATTAACACATATAATTAAAATCAATTAATCTCACTTATTAATTATATAATTTTTATATATATTGTGTTTGTAGTTTATATAGTATTTTACTAAATCCAAATATATTTTCTTTATATATTATATCTTAGATTAGATGTTTCATATATTTATAAAATATTTATTTGTTATAATCTAGTAATACTAATAATAATAATGATAATAATAAAAATAATATTGATAAAAATAATGATAATTTTAATAATAATAATAATGATAGTTTTAAATAATAAAATTGATAAATTTAATAAAATGATAAATGTTAACAATCATAATGATAATAATACTTATTTTCATAATAATGATAATAGTATTAATAATAATTCTTATAATAATGATGATAATAATAATAATGTTTTTAACTATAAAGATATAATAATAATAATAAAAATAATACTACCTTAAAAAGATAACAAATGCATCATAGCCCGGGTTCGAACCCATGACCTCTCGTTCCCCTAACAAGCACCTAAATCATTACTCTACTTGTGGCTTTTCTGAAATTATAGTAATCTGTTATTTATTTAACCCTGTTTCGATTTCTCCTTCTTTTTCAACAACAAACCCATTTACAACTTCATTATCATAATTCGATCCATCTATCATCTATACTATCATCATTCATCTTATATCATCATCATCATCTATGTCTTTACTTATATTAGTATTTATATCATTATCTATCTCATCTCTTCTCGATCAAAATCACCATCTTAATCATGTTTATCACCATCATTACCGTACCCTCATCATTAACATCTTAACGTTTCCTTTATCGATTCATTTATCAATAATCCAAAATAAAGATCGTGACCATCGTTTAGAACGTCAATAGAGTAAAAACAAAAACAAAGAGAAATCGATGGCTTGCAAGTCTTGGCTCAAATGAAATCATGAACTTATCGGCCTAATCAGAAAAACTATATATATCGGCCCAAGTAACATATTTGGATTAAATAGATTCAAAAGCCCATCAAACAAATGGATCCATAAGTTAAATTTGTATATCTGTGTTCCAAAATAAAACTGGAATAAACATGGTGGGGAAACAAGCCATCACATTAATCGTTATTTCTCATCCTAGTCACTATCTCACTATCATTTATTATATTATCCTCCTCAATTAACATGATACTATCATGCTTGTCGACTAAAAGCAAAAAGATGAAACAGCATGCGTGATTAAAATAACATATAAAGGTTGTTGGTCTCGATCAAACCGGAAGTAACACAGTAGCATACCTTGGTTATTATTTGGGCTGCGTTTGCAAGAAAATAGAAAAAGAAAAAAAATCAAACGCAGTTAGGTGTTCATGTTCGATTAGGAATAGGAAGACAAGGTGGCAGTTTAGGTGAAGTTAAATGGGTTTCATAAGAATGATGAGATTATCAAACAACAATAATAGAGAACAATCGTGGTGAGTTTGAAAGGAGAAAGATGATGGTTCTTGCACATAATTAGTAACAGAAATATAATTTTTGTAGTATGTAATCGATGGTGGTGATATGGTTGTATTTGAGCCGAAAGTGGTAGTAGTTAGGGTGGTGGAAGGCGATGGTTTGATGAAGGTGATATCGATGGTAGGGTGTGGGTGTTTATTTTCGTGATCTTTTCGATTGGAACAAGAAACAGAAAACGTAAACTGTAGCAGTTTTGATAAGTTCTTTGATAAGTTTAATGAAGATGATCATAAAGATGGTGCTTGACAAAAACGCAGGTGGTGAGTTTAAGATGGCGAGTGATAGTGATCATGGTTGTGATTGAGTTGATTATCAAGTGTATGTATATGTTCTCGTGTATATATATAGAAAATGTTTTGATGGTTGTCAATATGGTTTGTGGTAATTAATTGTTTAGTTTTTGTGTGGAACCGGAAGCATAAACCATAGCAAGAGTAGCGTGTCACCATGGTTTCGGTTATGGGTTTAATTGAACAAAAAGGAAATATATCAACAAGTTGGTGTTTGAGAATGATGAAGATGATGGTGATTATTCTCGGTTTGAAGGTGGTGGTGGATGATGGTAGCCTAGTGGCGGTTGGTGACCAGTGAAGTGGTGATGGTAGAAGGAGAGAAGGGTGTGAGATGCAAAGGTTGATCGAGAAAGTCACAAAATATATCTATATAATCTTACATGTACATATATTACAGATATGAATAAGAATTGATATTATTATATAATAATAATAATTAAAATTATAATTTATAATATAATAAAAGTAATCAATCAGTGAAAATAGGAAAGCCATCACAATAATTCTGCCGACGCTTTTCCCCGGATGGCTATATCGTGTCCATTACTAAACAGTTAACGTATAAAAGTGTCCCTAAAAATCCCAAATTTTTAGATTAAAAATATTTAATTATTTCACTCATTAACTGTTTGAAACCTGTTCAAAAAGGTTCGATAATTATTTATTTTCTGTTTCAATTTATATGTACGAAGTACTAATATTTAAACTTAAAAAGGTAAAAATATTTTTAACAAATCTAACATCTTCATAATCGATTTACAGTTCAACTTTTATTTTAGTCCTTCATGAACATGTAATATATCTATATTAAAACTAACGAAATGTCAACCGAGTGTTATTGACGTTTACTAATTAGGCTTGAAATCAATTATTTTTACTATATTCTCTTTCTATATATAAAGAGTTTTAAATACCAAGTTTTATTACACAAATGAATATATTAAATATATATGTTAAGTAATTAAATTTAATATAATAATATATATACAAGTAACATTCATATATTTACATATTTATATATTTATATATATAATAATAGTTTATTAGTTTGATTCAAGTTATTATATATATATATATATATATATATATATATATATATATATATATATATATATATATATATATATATATATACATGTACATATATTTACAAGCAATGGTTCGTGAATCGTCGGGAATAGTCAAGGGTAATTGATTACATGAACACAATTCAAGTTTTTGAAAACATCAACATTACAGACTTTGCTTATCGTGTCAAAACTATATAAAGATTAAGTTTAAATTTGGTCGGAAATTCTCGGGTCATCACAGTACGTACCCGTTGAAGAAATTTCATCCCGAAATTTGAGTGAGGTGGTTATGGCTAACAAAAAAAATATTTTCATGACACATATGAGTTGATAAATAGAGTTTTATCATTATTGAGTAATATGGATAAAACAATTCGATTATTCGAAGAGCACGAATGAAGCTATCATAAAAGAGTGAAATGAGAAATAAAGATTCATCTTGACTTTTGATGTAGTCACTGTTGAATTTAGAAAATAAGGTGCTTCTTAACTTTTGAAGTTGTCTTGGTTGAATTCCGGAATTCAAGGGATTTAAAGAAAATCTTTGAAATCTAAAAGATTTGATTCTTCTATAATTAAATGCGATCATCTGTCTCGATTGCTTTGTCTGGTATTTTCACTATAAATGAACTTCTTCCGTTCCATTACTTCCCATCACTTCCAATTTCAATATTTTAATTCATTCTTCCAAATCATCAATCAATATGCTTCATCCAGTTTTAATTCTGGATATAATCCTGACTTTTATATTGATCATTCTCCTTTTTCATCTACCACCGGTGGAATCTGTCTACTTCTACTACGCTCTTGGGTTTATAATGTTTCTAGTTCTCCCGAGTCTTTATATTGCTATTCGTATTGATATCCACGGTTTGTAACTTCCGTGTTGTTATTGGGCTTTATATTTTTTTTTATTTTTTTTACACTTTGGATCACTTTGCCTTTTTATTATCCTCTCGATCTCTAGTAAAGCGAGTAACGGTCCAGAATTCATAGATATTAATTTCAAAATGAACATAGGTAATGTTCTAAGAAAGAAATGGTAATAGCACGATCTTGATTCGTCAAATTACCAGAATATCCGGAAAAGATAGAACTATCAAGAAAATATGTTCTTGATATGTTTATATATCAGATAAAATGTAAGAGTCGTGTAACATGGCACATGATGACGTTATAATCTGTGAATCATCATGTCCCATTTAGAAACTCAGCATGACTTGCTGTAATATAATAACGTTGATCAAGTGTCATTATATTATACTAATTCATGCATCACTTTCTTTACATTTCTCCGTAATTTATTCATAAATTAACCTTAGATTTTACAGAAGTTTCCAATATAATGAAAGACAGGAAGCACGAAGAGGTATATAATTTCGGACGAGAATATTTATGAAAATATCCTCAGAAATATCGAAGATATTGATGATGATATTTTGGAATTTCTAAGTTCGATGGTTGATGGAGAAAGATTTTCCGCAAGATTTTAACATGGCTTCAGAGCAAGATATTCTCTATAGATTTCAACGGATCCAGAATTATCAGGATTCTTTGAATATAGAGTATGGTCCTTGTATTTGTCCTTGGTCTACTTCGTGGTTAGCTCAATCCGTTTTCCGGTTCCAACTTTTCCGAGCTTTTCCAACATACTATTCTTTATCATCAACTTCCGATGATTAAGGTCGTTTACGACTGTCTACGGTTTCAGCTGCTTCATTCAGCTTTTTCAACATTCAGAGTATTGATTTGTAGACTGAGTGCTTTTCAGAATTTCAAAATGAAAAATCATAATTCTAAGAGATAAATGTTATACATATAACTGTTGATGTAGATATGCTGTAAGTTTTCAAAGTACTGATTTGCTGATTCCCGGTAATTGGTATGGCAGTTCTCGTTACAAGATGTGAATGAGTATATGATAAGACTTCAATAGATAAACATAGTGATTTGTCGGAGGGATTTAAGGCAAGGAGCAACGAGATTGTTAGTACATCTGCTGGTAATATGGTGGAATATAAAAGGTTCCCCGGTAACAATAAAAGAGCACGCATATATATCAAGGTTATAATAAGGTTGTTTCGAACGAAAAGTCGAAGTTGACTTGCTGAAGCTGTGACAAAATTTGCTACTTTGAAAGGGATTACCAAGTTATTTTAGGTAATAAAAACACTAAGGAATTAGCACAGCTACGCGTTAAACGTTTACTCAGTTGCCGAGAGTTTCTCAGGTGCATAACTATATGCATAAATCTTTCCTTCAGTGAATGAAGTGCGATTGATTCATCCTATCATTTGAGGTGTTTTCAAGAATAATGAAAAGTTTGAACGCAGATTATAATCGTCAAGATACAAATGAGGTTTAAGATGAAATCAAGTGGCAAACTTGAACAATTGTTTAGTTTTATATGTTATAATCAATATTTTAATTTATTTTAATTATCCAATGTTATTAGTCCACAGTCGATAGTCCACAGTTAACAGTCCAATAATTCATATATAGTTTAATTTATAATATTCGAATTAATTAATACGTATCGTGACCCGTGTACATGTCTCAGACTCGATCGCAACTCAAAGTATATATATTATTATAGAATCAACCTCAACCCTGTATAGCTAACTCCAGTATTACTGCATATAGAGTGTCTATGGTTATTCCAAATAATATATATAGATGCGTCGATATGATATGTCAAAACCTTGTATACGTGTCCCGATATTTTAAGTGCGTAAAATAAATAACAGAAAATAAATGACGATAAATAAAGTGCGTAAAGTAAATAACAGAAATTAAATGACGATAAATAAAATTGCGATAATTAAATTGCGATAAACAAACTGCGATAAATAAAATGTAATCAGTTAGCTAGGAACAGTTAGCTGGAACAGTTAGCGTGGATTCTTAACAAAATTTTTCGTAGTTAATTTGTTTGTTTCTATCAAATTTTTATTTCGTCAAATGTTTTCTTCATTATGCCACTTGTTGGATTCTGATAGGTCAAAATCCAAATATGAAATTGAATGAAAATGGTTATTCTGCGGTGAACGGATACGTATATCGGTGGTTGTAAGTAGGATAGTAAATGACTGTTGAATCAGATTTGAAGAATGTACAGTGTAACTTATTAATGCGAAATCTAAATATTCCTCGGGTATTACCTACCCGTTAAAATATTTTCACCATTAACAGTTTGTACATAAGAATCTTTAATTACAATCTTTATGAAAACATATACATATATATTTTCTTCAGATGTAATTATGGATTAAATGAGTTAATATAATATTAATCTCATTTTATTTACCGTTAGAATAAGAATATATAATCTCTAAAACATTAGAGATTACAAAATCGCCATGTCGAACGAAGATAAAATAAATAGAATGATACGTAGTACGATGATTATATTCGAGGTAAAGAATGTGATATTGAGGCATGGATTGTTGATGGTACTGTTGGTGCCGTTGATGTTGCTGAAGCTGGTACGTTTTGCACCATATTTTTCAAATTAATTACTCGAGCGCGAAGCCCGTTGACTTCTTCCATTATTCCGGAATGATTTTCGGTTGGAACGAACGGATGAATAAGGTTGAGAATTTTAGATATCATATAATCATGGTGAGATATCGTGAAAATAAGAGTGAATATAGTGTATCTAAGTGGTTTGCCGGTAAGTGCTTCAGGTTTTTCGCCAAGAGATGAATTCGGTTGGTGGATATGATCGCCTTCTTCGTATTTCCATTAATTAAGTCGACTACGAATTCATTAGATGAATTGGGGATGGATGATTGGTTGATTCATTCTGGTGACGCTGCTTTTGGAGCTTAGGTGAAAACCCATATCGGAAAAGCTGTCGGAATTCGAGTGGTTGAGGGATTCATCTAGTACGATCAGATGAAGGATTTTCGATAAGAAATAGATTATAGGGTGTAGATTAGTACCCTGCAATACATAATTTACATATGCATATATAATACTAAAATCCCATAAGTTATGGAGGAATCTACGGAAGCTGTCAGGCAAAGTCTACAGTAACAGATATGCTAAAATATAGTTTAGCATATATGTTAAGATACGAATTTTGTCTATACACTATTCATGCAATCATTGCAGTAAGATGTGTCTAGACTAAGAATGATAAGCAGGTAATTTCCTAAGGATGATAAGAAGATGATTTCCGACACGAAATGATAAGCAAAACTTTTGACATGCAGACACGGTCGAAGTCCAGACTCACTAATGCATCCTAACAACTATCAGTTAGACACACTAATGCAAGACCTGGTTCACTAAGACAACCGCTCTGATACCAACTGTAGAGACCCGTCCTAATCCATCCGAACAATGTCCATATCAATTATAAATGATTCACAATAGCTGATTACATCGCGAGGTACTTGACCTCTATATGATACATTTTACAAACATTGCATTCATTTTTGAAAAGACAATCTTTCATTACATCAAAAGTTGACAACATATATACCATTTCGTAATATATATCTTACAATAATAGACTTAATAATAATCTTGATGAACTCAACGACTCGAATGCAACGTCTTTTAAAATATGTCATGAATGACTCCAAGTAATATCTCTAAGATGAGCAAATGCACAGCGGAAGATTTCTTTCGTACCTGAGAATAAACATGCTTTAAAGCGTCAACCAAAAGGTTGGTGAGTTCATTAGTTTAATATAAATAATCATTTCATAATTTTAATAGACCACAAGATTTCATATCTCCATTTCTCATAAACATACGTCCCATGCATAGAGACTAAAATATCATTCATATGGATTGAACACCTGGTAATCGACATTCACAATATGCATATAAGAATATCCCCATCATTCCGGGATCCTCCTTCGGACATGATATAAATTTCGAAGTACTAAAGCATCCGGTACTTTGGATGGGGCTTGTTGGGCCTGATAGATCTATCTTTAGAGTTCGCGTCAATTAGGGTGTCTGTTCCCTAATTCTTATATTACCAGACTATATAAAAAGGGGCATATTCGATTTCTATAATTCAACCATATAATGTAGTTTCGATTACTTGTGTCTATTTCGTAAAGCATTTATAAAAGCAACGCATGTATTCTCAGTCCCAAAAATATATATTGCAAAAGTATTTAAAAAGGGAATAATGAAACTCACGCATATAAATATTGTAAAACAGTTATTAAAACAGTGCATGTATTCTCAGCCCAAAAATGTAATGAGTAAAAGGGAGCAAATGAAACTCACAATACTGTATTTTGTAGTAAAAATACATATGACGACATTGAATAACTGAACAATGCAGGGTTGGCCTTGGATTCACGAACCTATACCATTTTTATATATATTAACACATATAATTGAAATCAATTAATCTCACCTATTAATTATATAATTTTTATATATATTGTGTTTGTAGTTTATATAGTATTTTACTAAATCCAAATATATTTTCTTTATATATTATATCTTAGATTAGATGTTTCATATATTTATAAAATATTTATTTGTTATAATCTCGTAAGACTAATAATAATAATAATAATAATGATAATAATAAAAATAATACTGATAAAAATAATGATAATTTTAATAATAATAATAATGATAGTTTTAAATAATAAAATTGATAAATTTAATAAAATGATAAATGTTAACAATCATAATGATAATAATACTTATTTTCATAATAATGATAATAGTATTAATAATAATTCTTATAATAATGATGATAATAATAATAATGTTTTTAACTATAAAGATATACTAATAATAATAAAAATAATACTACTTTAAAAAGATAACAAATGCATCATAGCCCGGGTTTGAACCCATGACCTCTCGTTCCCCTAACAAGCACCTAAACCATTACTCTACTTGTGGCTTTTCTGAAATTATAGCAATCTGTTATTTATTTAACCCTGTTTCGATTTCTCCTTCTTCTTCAACAACAAACCCATTTACAACTTCATCATCATAATTCGATCCATCTATCATCTATACTATCATCATTCATCTTATATCATCATCATCATCTACGTCTTTACTTATATTAGTATTTATATCATTATCTATCTCATCTCTTCTCGATCAAAATCACCATCTTAATCATGTTTATCACCATCATTACCGTACCCTCATCATTAACATCTTAACGTTTCCTTTATCGATTCATTTATCAATAATCCAAAATAACGATCGTGACCATCGTTTAGAACGTCAACAGAGTAAAAATAAAAACAAAGAGAAATCAATGGCTTGCAAGTCTTGGCTCAAATGAAATCATGAACTTATCGGCCCAATCAGAAAAACTATATATATCGGCCCAAGTAACATATTTGGATTAAATAGATTTAAAATCCCATCAAACAAATGGATCCATAAGTTAAATTTGTATATCTGTGTTCCAAAATAAAACTGGAATAAACATGGTGGGGAAACAAGCCATCACATTAATCGTTATTTCTCATCCTAGTCACTATCTCACTATCATTTATTTTATTATCCTCCTCAATTAACATGATACTATCATGCTTGTCGACTAAAAGCAAAAAGATGAAACAGCATGCGTGATTAAAATAACATATAAAGGTTGTTGGTCTCGATCAAACCGGAAGTAACACAGTAGCATACCTTGGTTATTATTTGGGCTGCGTTTGCAAGAAAATAGAAAAAGAAAAAAAATCAAACGCAGTTAGGTGTTCATGTTCGATTAGGAATAGGAAGACAAGGTGGCAGTTTAGGTGATGTTAAATGGGTTTCATAAGAATGGTGAGATTATCAAACAACAATAATAGCGAACAATCGTGGTGAGTTTGAAAGGAGAAAGATGATGGTTCTTGCACATAATTAGTAACAGAAATATAATTTTTGTAGTATGTAATCGATGGTGGTGATATGGTTGTATTTGAGCCGAAAGTGGTAGTAGTTAGGGTGGTGGAAGGCGATGGTTTGATGAAGGTGATATCGATGGTAGGGTGTGGGTGTTTGTTTTGGTGATCTTTTCGATTGGAACAAGAAACAGAAAACGTAAACTGTAGCAGTTTTGATAAGTTCTTTGATAAGTTTAATGAAGATGATCATAAAGATGGTGCTTGAAAAAAACGCAGGTGGTGAGTTTAAGATGGCGAGTGATAGTGATCATGGTTGTGATTGAGTTGATTATCAAGTGTATGTATATGTTCTCGTGTATATATATAGAAAATGTTTTGATGGTTGTCAATATGGTTTGTGGTAATTAATTGTTTAGTTTTTGTGTGGAACCGGAAGCATTAACCATAGCAAGAGTAGCGTGTCACCATGGTTTCGGTTATGGGTTTAATTGAACAAAAAGGAAATATATCAACAAGTTGGTGTTTGAGAATGATGAAGATGATGGTGATTATTCTCGGTTTGAAGGTGGTGGCGGATGATGGTAGCCTAGTGGCGGTTGGTGACCAGTGAAGTGGTGATGGTAGAAGGAGAGAAGGGTGTGAGATGCAAAGGTTGATCGAGCAAGTCACAAAATATATCTATATAATCTTACATGTACATATATTACAGATATGAATAAGAATTGATATTATTATATAATAATTATAATTATAATTATAATTATAATTTATAATATAATAAAAGTAATCAATCAGTGAAAACAGGAAAGCCATCACAATAATTCTTCCGACGCTTTTCCCCGGATGGCTATATCGTGTCCATTACTAAACAGTTAACGTATAAAAGTGTCCCTAAAAATCCCAAATTTTTAGATTAAAAATATTTAATTATTTCACTCATTAACTGTTTGAAACCTGATCAAAAAGGTTCAATAATTATTTATTTTTGTTCCAATTTATATGTACGGAGTACTAATATTTAAACTTAAAAAGGTAAAAATATTTTTAACAAATCTAACATCTTCGTAATCGATTTACAGTTCAACTTTTATTTTAGTCCTTCATGAACATGTAATATATCTATATTAAAACTAACGAAATGTCAACCGAGTGTTACTGACGTTTACTAATTAGGCTCGAAATCAATTATTTTTAATATATTCTCTTTCTATATATAAAGAGTTTTAAATATCAAGTTTTATTACACAAATGAATATATTAAATATATATGTTAAGTAATTAAATTTAATATAACAATATATATACAAGTAATATTCATATATTTACATATTTATATATTTATATATATAATAATAGTTTATTAGTTTGATTCAAGTTATTATATATATATATATATATATATATATATATATATATATATATATATATATATATATATATATATATATATATATATATATATATATATATATATATACTTGTACATATATTTACAAGCAATGGTTCGTGAATCGTCGGGAATAGTCAAGGGTAATTGATTACATGAACACAATTCAAAGTTTTTGAAAACATCAACATTACAGACTTTGCTTATCGTGTCAAAACTATATAAAGATTAAGTTTAAATTTGGTCGGAAATTCCCGGGTCATCACAAAATTAATGGTAATGAAATTAATATTACAAATATATTACTATCTGTTATATAACTTATTGATTCCTTAATATATATATACATAATATTTCTTATGTATAGAATTTGTTTATACATAATATTTACATATTTATTTACACATCTGTTCGTGAATCGTCGGGAGTAGTCGAAGGGTAAATGAATGCATGAACACAGTTCAAAGTTTTTGGGATTTCAATATTACAGACTTTGCTTATCGTGTCTGAGTCATATAAAGATTAAGTTTAAATTTGGTCGGAAATTCCCGGGTCATAACACAGTCCTTGGCAATTTTGTAATGAAATCCATGGTAATGTTTCCCCATTTCCATTCCGGAATTTTAGGTTTTTGAAGTAGACCTGATGGTTTCTGATGTTCAGCTTTGACCTTAGAACAAGTTAAACATTCTCCTACGTATTTAGCAATATCGGCTTTCATACCCGACCACCAAAAGTGTTTCTTGAGATCTTTGTACATCTTCCTCTCTCCGGGATGTATTGAGTATCTGGTTTTATGTGCTTCCCTAAGTACCATTTCTCTCACATCACCAAACTTTGGTACCCAAATTCTGTCAGCCCTATACCGGGTTTCGTCTTCCCGAATATTAAGGTGTTTCTCCGATCCTTTGGGTATTTCATTCTTCAGATTTCCCCCTTTTAAAACTCCCTGTTTCGCCTCCTTTATTTGAGTAGTAAGGTTAGTATGAATAATTATATTCATAGCTTTTACTCGAACCTTGTCCTTTCTACTCAAAGCGTCGGCTACCACATTCGCCTTCCCCGGGTGGTAACGAATCTCGAAATTGTAATCATTCAATAACTCAATCAACCTACACAGCCTCATGTTCAGTTGTTTCTGATTAAATATGTGTTGGAGACTTTTGTGGTCGGTATATATAATACTTTTGACCCCATATAAGTAGTGCCTCCAAGTCTTTAATGCAAAAACAACAGCACCCAATTCCAAATTGTGATTCGTATAATTTTGCTCATGAATCTTCAATTGTCTAGACGCATAAGCAATTACCTTCGTTCATTGCATTAATACACAACCAAGACCTTGCTTTGAGGCGTCACAATATATCACAAAATCATCATTCCCTTCAGGCAATGACAATATAGGTGCCGTAGTTAACTTTTTCTTCAACAATTGAAACGCTTCCTCCTGCTCATCCTTCCATTAAAATTTCTTCCCTTTATGCGTTGACGCAGTCAAGGGTTTTGCTATTTTGGAAAAATCTTGGATGAATCTTCTGTAGTAACCAGCCAGTCCTAAAAATTGGCTTATACGCTTTGGAGTTTTAGGGGTTTCCCACTTTTCAACGGTTTCAATCTTTGCCGAATCCACCTGAATACCTTCTTTGTTTATTATGTGACCGATGAATTGAACTTCTTCCAACCAAAATGCACACTTTGAAAACTTAGCGTACAGTTTTTCTTTCCTCAACAACTCTAGCACTTTTCTCAAATGTTCTTCGTGCTCTTGATCATTCTTTGAGTAGATAAGTATGTCATCGATGAAAACAATGACAAACTTGTAGAGATATGGCCCACACACACGGTTCATGAGGTCCATGAATACAGCTGGTGCGTTAGTCAATCCAAACGGCATAACCATAAACTCGTAATGACCGTAACGCGTTCTAAAAGCAGTCTTCGGAATATCATCCTCCTTCACCCACATTTGATGATATCCAGAACGTAAATCGATCCTCGAATAAACCGACGAGGCTTGTAGTTGATCAAATAAGTCGTCGATTCTCGGTAGTGGATAATGGTTCTTGATGGTAAGTTTGTTCAACTCTCGGTAGTCGATACATAACCTGAATGTACCATCTTTCTTCTTGACAAACAAAATAGGAGCTCCCCATGGTGATGTGCTCGGTCGAATGAAACCATGCTCTAAAAGTTCTTGTAATTGGCTTTGGAGTTCCTTCATTTCGCTGGGTGCGAGTCTGTATGGAGTACAAGCTATTGGTGTAGCTCTTGGTACAAGATCTATTTGAAATTTAACAGATCGGTGTGGAGGTAGTCCCGGTAATTCTTTCGGAAATACGTCGAGAAATTCTTTTGCGACGGGAACATCATTGATGTTCTTTTCTTCAGAATTGACTTTCTCAATGTGTGCTAGAACAGCATAGCAACCTTTTATTATTAGATTTTGCGCCTTCAAATTACTAATAAGATTTAGCTTCGCGTTGCTCTTTTCTCCGTACACCATTAAGGGTTTTCCTTCTTCTTATACAATGCGAATTGTATTTTTGTAACAGACGATCTCTGCTTTCACCTCTTTTAACCAGTCCATGCCGATTATCACATCAAAACTCCCTAACTCTACTGGTATCAAAACAATCTTAAACGTTTCGCTACCCATTTTAATTTCTCGATTCTGACATATATTATCTGCTGCAATTAATTTACCGTTTGCTAATTCAAGTATAAACTTATTATCCAAAGGCGTCAATGGACAACTTAATTTAGCACAAAAATCCTTACTCATATAGCTTCTATTCACACCCGAATCAAATAAAACATAAACAGACGTATTGTCAATAAGAAACGTATGCGTAACAAGCTCTGGGTCTTCCTGCTCTTCAACCGCATTAATATTGAATACTCTTCCTCGGCTTTGCCCACTATTATCTCCCTGATTTGGACACATATTTTTGTAATGGCCCTTCTCCCGCATCCGAAACAGGTAATGTCGGCATAACTTGTTCCTACATTATTTGTTCTCCGTAGATTTCGCACTTTGTCGCACCATGGCCCTTTCTATTACACTTAGTACACACTATCGTACAGAGACCAGTCGGATGGTATCCTTCACACCTCTGGCAGAATTTCTGCCTCTTGTTGTTATTGTTGGGATTGTTGTTGTTGCGGTTGTTATTGTTGTTGGGACGTTTATTGTAATTGTTGTTGTTGAGTTGGTTTTTGTTGTGTTTGTTGTTGCGGAAAATGGTGCGATTGTAGTTGTGATTGCTGTGTTGATTATTGAAATTGTGACCCTTGTCACTGGTTTCTTCCCACTTTCTCTTGGTTTGTTTCGTGTTGGCTTCTTCGGCCGCCTGCTCTTTAATCCTTCCTTCAATCTGGTTTACTAGTTTGTGAGCCATTCAACTTGCCTTTTGTATGGAGGCGGGCTCGTGTGAACTCACATCTTCTTTAATTCTTTCTGGGAACCCTTTTACAAATGTGTCGATCTTTTCTTTTTCGTCTTCGATTGCTCTGGGACACAATAGGCACAACTCTGTGAATCATCGCTTGCACGTGGTGATATCGAAACCTTGCGTTCGTAATCCTCTAAGCTCTACTTTGAGCTTATTGACCTCGTTTCTGGGATGATACTGCTCGTTCATCAAGTGCTTAAATGCTGACCACGGTAGTGCGTAAGCAGCATCTTGTCCTACCTGCTCGAGATAGGTATTCCACCATGTTAACCCAGTACCTGTGAAGGTATGCGTAGCGTACTTTACTTTTTCTTCTTCTGTGCACTTACTTATGGCAAACACCGATTCGACCTTCTCGGTCCACCGTTTCAATTCGATCGGACCCTCGGTTCCATCAAATTCCAAAGGTTTGCAGGCAGTGAATTCTTTGTAGGAGCATCCTACACGATTTCTAGTGGCATTATATCCATTGCTAGTTTCAGAGTTATTGTTGTTATTTTGCATTGCGGCTTACACCGCAGCTATGTTTGAAGCAAGAAAGGTACGGAATTCTTCCTCGCTCATATTCATGGTGTGTCGAGTAGTTGGTACTATTTCCTTCAAAAATAGCCAAAAGAATTGAGTTAATCATATAGAATATTTAAGAGTAGTCAATAGTATTTTGTAGCATAATATGAACTTATTTATAAAAGCTTTTTCTTCATATTAGCGTTTTATAGTTTTAATTCGGGTAGTACCTACCCGTTAAGTTCATACTTAGTAGCTAATATACAATTCAACTACTACAATTCTATATGAAAAAACGATTATAATAATATTTCACATTCAAACTTTTATACAATATTTTGCAAACTTACAATACCGCTATTTTACATATAGCATGAAATATAGCACATAAAAACTTTGATACAAAGAAGTTGCGAAGACAATTCTAGTTAATACGTAAGTCGTTCAGCAAAGGCAATAAAGATACGTAATTCATACGTCCAGAAACAAGTCATGCATTCTGGTTTTACTAAGACTAGCTCCCATCCTTGGTCTTGTGGAACATAACCGTTGTGGCCGTTGACAAGACAGCATGTTGTAACGTTGTCAAAGGGACGGGGATTACGTAATGCCCAGCAGCCCTGTAACAATCTAAAAACCTTGTTTCTCACCCCAACTACTGAGTCCGTCACTTGTGGGAATGTTTTATTTAACAGTTGTAATTCGATGTTCATTTTCTCACTTTGGTGAGAAGCGAACATCACTAACCCGTAAGCATAACATGCTTCTTTATGTTGCATGTTAGAAGCTCTTTCTAACTCACTAAGTCCTATGTTGGGATATTTTGAGTCAAAATAGGTTCCTAACCCGTAGCGTAAAATTGCATTTGGGTTCCCCGCATTTAATGCTTTAAAGAAAACACGGCGTAACTTACGGTCTCCCCAATGTGATATACCCCATCTTTCAAATGAAAGCCTTTTATAAACTAAGGCATGCCTGAAACGTTCATCAAATGTTCTACAAACTAATTTCGCTGTAAATAATTGTACCGACGAATTCTGACCGACTTTATACAAGATTTCATCAATCATGTCCCCGGGTAGGTCTTTTAAAATTTTTGGTTGTCTATCCTTAACATCCATTTTGTTTTTATACTGTAAAAATAGACGAGTGTTAGATTTGTAAAAGATAAGTATCAAATAATACAACAATTTTTACATACAACATGAAAGTATAAGCACACTTATATTACATATATTACAATGCAGGATTACAACTTTTTATTCCGACTCACTTGTTTCTTCCTCCTCTGATTTGGTTTGTTTCGCTAATTTCCTAGGGATATATGGTGCTCCCCTAATACGAGCCGTTCTTTTCACAAATGGTCTAGAAGGATCCGGTGGCTTAGATGTTCCCGGGTTACAGCTAAAACTTAAGAAATACGGGTCTTGATGGTATTTCCTATCGGGACATTTCATGTTAACATACAGGTCATCGGGGTCGGAATTAGGTTTCTCTATTTTGATGCATTTTCCGTTATTATTTTCTTTTGCCTTTTTAAATTGGGTCGGAGTAATTTCTATAACATCATCGGAATCCTCATCGGGATCCAATTCATCAGAAAATTGGTAATCTTCCCAATATTTTGCTTCCTCGGCAGAAACACCATTGACCATTATTAATTTTGATCCGTTGGTTGAGGGTTTTCTTTTATTTATCTATTTTTCAGTGGTTTCTAATATTTCCTCCTCTGGAACCTCTTCTTCTGGTTCCTCTTCTTCCGGTTCCTCTTCTTCCGGTTCCTCCTCTTCCGGTTCCTCTTCTTCCGGTACCTCTTCAGGAATTTGTGAATCTTCCCAAAATATATTCGACTCTTCATTATTATTAGGTGAGTCGATGGGATTTGTACTAGAGGTAGACATCTATCACACAATATCAAACACGTTAAGAGATTAATATATCACATAATATTTACATGTTAATAATATGTAGTTTCCAACAAAAAGGGTTAAGCAATTGTTTTTTTTTTAAAACACGGTCGAAGTCCAGACTCACTAATGCATCCTAACAAACTTGGTAAGACACACTAATGCAATTTTTTGGTTCTCTAAGACCAACGCTCGGATACCGACTGAAATGTCCCGTTCATATTGACTATAAACGTTCCATATTAATTGATTTCGTCGCGAGGTTTTGACCTCTATATGAGATGTTTTTCAAAGACTGCATTCATTTTTAAAATAACCATAACCTTTATTTTATCGATAAAGGTTTAAAAAGCATTACGTAGATTATCAAGAAATGATAATCTAAAATATACCGTTTACACACGACCATTACATAATGGTTTACAATAAAAATATGTTACATCGAAATAAGATCTTGAATGTAGTTTTTACACAATATCATACAATCATGGACTTCAAATCTTGTCCTTATTTTAGTATACAACAGCGGAAGCTCTTAATAGTCACCTGAGAATAAACATGCTTAAAACGTCAACAAAAATTGTTGGTGAGTTATAGGTTTAACCTATATATTATCAAATCATAATAATAATAGACCACAAGATTTCATTTTTTCATAAATATACATCTTATATCAGGTATTTCGCAAACTGCATAGAGATAAAAATCATTCACATGTTAAACACCTAGTAACCGACGTTAACATAATGCATAGAATATCCCCAAAACAGAACCTCTCATCTGTATAATAATCTCGAAGTAATAAACCATCCATAACCTGAATGGGGGTTGTTAAGCCCAATAGATCTATCTTTAGGGTTCGCGTCAATTAGGGGCCATTTCCCTAATTCTTAGGTTACCAGACTTGAAGGGCGATATTCGGTTTAATAATCCAACAATAGAATGTAGTTTCGTATACTTGTGTCTATTTAGTAAAACATTTATAAAACTGCATTTATTCTCATCCCAAAAATATTATATTTTAAAAATGGGACTATAACTCACTTTCACAGATTTTTCCTTCGTCGAAAAATAAGACTTGGCCACTGGTTGATTCACGAACCTATAACAATATGTACATATCCATCAAAGTATGATCAAAATATATTCACAACATTTTTATTACGTTTTAATGATTTAAGTTTATTAAGTCAGCTGTCCTCGTTAGTAACCTATAACTAGTTGTCCACAGTTAGATGTACAAAAATAAATCAATATATATTATCTCGAATCAACCCACGACCCAGTGTATACAAGTCTCAGGCTCGATCACAACTCAACATATATATATTATTTTGGAATCAATCTCAACCCTGTATAGCTAACTCCAGCATTACTGCATATAGAGTGTCTATGGTTGTTTCGAAATATATATATATATATAGATGGGTCGATATGATATGTCAAAACATTGTATACGTGTCTATGGTATCCCAAGATTATAACAATATAAGTTAGCTAGGATATGATTAATTTAGATTTGTTATAAAATTTTTGTAACTACAACAAGTAAAATTTTCCAATTTTGTTTTACCCATAACGTCTTCGTTTTAAATCCGTTTTGAGTGATTCAAGTTGCTATGGTTTCATAATGAATTGTAATTTATGAAACTAAATAGAAAAAATATAAGTTTATAGTCAGAAATACAGATTACATGTCATTTACTAAAGAGGTAGTCATTTCCGTCGTAAGAACGACATCTTGATGACCATTTTGAAGAACATACTTCCACTTTGAGTTTAACCATGAGTTTTGGATATGGTTTAATGTTCATAAGAAAAATCATTTTCCTAGGAGTATAGCTTTTAAATCAAAGTTTATCATAGTTTTTAATTATCCAAACCAAAACAGCCCGCGGTGTTACTGCAACGGCGTATATCCGGTTTTACGGTGTTTTTCATGTTTCCAGGTTTTAAATCATTAAGTTAGCATATCATATAGATATAGAACATGTGTGTAGTTGATTTTAAAAGTCAAGTTAGAAGGATTAACTTTGTTTGCAAACAAGTTTAGAATTAACTAAACTATGTTCTAGTGATTACATGTTCAAATCTTCGAATAAGATAGTTATTTATATATGAATCGAATAATGTTATGAACATCATTACTACCTCAAGTTTAGTAGGTAATCCTACTGGAAGTGACAAAAATTGATCTAGCTTCAAAGGATTCTTGGATGGCTTGAAAGTTCTTGAAGTAGAATCATGACACGAAAACAAGTTCAAGTAAGATTTCTACTCGAAATAAGATTGTTATAGTTATAGAAATTGAATCAAAGTTTGAATATGAGTATTACCTTGAATTGGAGAGATAAACTACTGTAAATAACAAAGGTTTCTTGATCTTAGATAATTACTTTGAATGGATTAGAAAGATTGAAAGTAATCTTGCAATCTTAAAAGGTTTCTTGAAGTGTTCTTGGTGTTTTTTTTATGGTGATCTAAGCTTTGATTATAAGATCAAAACTTGTTGAATATGATGAGAGTTAGAAGAGATGGAAGTGTGTGTTTAGAGAGTAATATGATGTAGTAACCTATCATGAAATGGATGTATATATCCATGCTAATCCCACATTTTTTTAGCTAGTCAACAAAGGCTTTTCTAGTTTTGTTATTTAGCTTAATCATTCATGGTAAATAACAAAGGTTAATCCCTACATGTTTCTATAATGGATGATGAGTCATTTAGGGCTGCTAAGATCAGATTATTGAGTGTATATGCCAATAGTAAATACATCTAGAAGCTGTGTATTGTACGAGTACGAATACGGGTGCATACGAGTAGAATTGTTGATGAAAACGAATGAAGCGATATTCACCCAGCCAGGGGCTCTACCCCTTGGACCCCACCAGGGGTTGCCACCCCTTGGACCTCGCTATCGGGGGCGCTGCCCCCGAACCCCCGTTACATATATGACTCGTTTCGAAATTCTTAAGTTAGTAATCTTATTTTTACATATGTAGTTCATTATTAACACACTTAATGATATATATAATTATCATTTTATCATATTAAATATAGTGTAACAATATCTTAATATGATACATATGTATTTAGTAAGACGTTGCTATAACGATAATCGTTATATATATCATTTCGAGTTTCATAATTCAATAGTCTCATTTTATGTATATAATGTGAAGACCCGTCCTAATCCATCCGGACAAAGTCCACATCGATTATAAACGATTCACATTAGTTGATTACATCGCGAGGTACTTGACCTCTATATGATACATTTTACAAACATTGCATTCGTTTTTAAAAGATAAACTTTCATTTACATAGAAAGTTGACGACATGTATACCCATTCATAATATATCCATTTATAATTGACTTAATAATAATCTTGATGAACTCGACGACTCGAATGCAACGTCTTTTGAAATATGTCATGACTGACTCCAAGTAATGTCTCTAATATGAACAAATGTACAGCGGCAGATTTCTTTCATACCTGAGAATAAACATGTTTTCAAGTGTCAACCAAGAGGTTGGTGAGTTCATAAGTTTATCATAAACAATCATTTCATAATTTTAATAGACCACAAGATTTCATATTTCCATTTCTCATAGACATACGTCCCATGCATAGAGACAAAATATCATTCATATGGATTGAACACCTGGTAACCGACATTCACAATATGCATATAAGAATATCTCCATCATTCCGGGATCCTGCTTCGGACATGATATAAATTTCGAAGTACTAAAGCATCCGGTACTTTGGATGGGACTTGTTGGGCCCGATAGATCTATCTTTAGAGTTTGCGTCAATTAGGGTGTCTGTTCCCTAATTCTTAGATTACCAGACTTAATAAAAAGGGGCATATTCGGTTTAATAATCCAGCCATAGAATGTAGTTTTAAGTACTTGTGTCTATTTCGTAAAACAGTTATAAAAGCAGCGCATGTATTCTGTAACGACCCGGATTTTTCCGATCGTTTTATACTTATGAGATTTATTTTTACATAAAATAAACCTTACCAACATGATAAGCAATCCAAACTGTTGAGACTTATGTTTTTGAAAAGAGTTTCACACAACGTTTGACCGTCCAATTTGACCGATGATATCACGAACTATATAACACACGATAATTATACGATTATGTATATGTACATATCTATACATATTTAACATGATTTAAGGATGGTTTAACATTTCATTGTGAACTAACAACAATGAGTTATAAGTATACTTTGAGACCACTAACTTAAGTTATCAAAACGATAACTATATGTAACATTCTTTGACATATATACTTACAATATATAATGTGTTGGTGATCTATGTCACCAATATGATTTAAGTGTAATGCGATTAATTTGTAACCAAAATAATCTTAATAAATATCGAACAAGTTTGGGGAAGTGTGGAGTGCACACTTGTTTGAACTTATCTTGATTATGACGGGGGTTCGGGGGCAGCGCCCCCGATAAGCGGGGTCCAAGGGGTGGCAACCCCTGGCTGGGCTAACATTGCTTTATTAAAAATATCTTAAAATTTTATTTTGGCCCGGTTTGACCCAAAAATAAAAGCCCAGTTTTGAGCCTCTTTTACAGTTATAAACCCGTCCATATTTGAATTCTCGTTCCGATTCCTCAAAATTTCTACAACTATATCTAGGGTATATGTAACCGTATCATACCCAGCTTCTATACGTATTTACTATTGGTATATACCAACAATAAACTTCAATGATCAGCCACTAGACATGATGTTACATGTGGGAACCAGCCATTTAACCTCATGTGTGACTTTTGTGCAAGAAAACAAACTAAATCTCCTATATATCCATCCCATAATCATGCTATTTTGCACACACACACATACAATTTCATTTCTAATTTTATTTCAAGTTAATTCACTCCCTAATCTCTCTTCATTTACCTACTCAAGAACGTATCAATATAGTCATCCGATTTCAAGGAGATTACTTCCAATCTTTCAATCCCACTCCACCACTCTTTTGATTCCAAGATTTTTCTTACCTTTTCCAGTAGCTTTGTTCAAGTAACTTGAGGTAGTAACCTTATTCATAACCTTATTCGATTCATATTTATATAGCTATCTTATTTTGTGTTATAAAATTTTAACAACAAGAACATAGTTTGAGTGATTTCAAACTTGTTCGCAAACTAAATAGATCCTTCTAATTTGATTTTTAAAAACACTTCAAGACCTGTAATATATCATATTATGACAAAATCGGATTAATCATATCTTGGCTAATTAACATAATATTTAATATATATTTACTTATGATTTTATTTTATATATTTCAGGACCACCCGTAAACAACACGAGAAGATTAATCATAAGACCTCATGATTGTACGCAACACGTCATTTGACAACACGGTACTTTATGTACGCAACACGTCATTTGACAACATGGTACCATGGGTCAAGATTAATTCTGATCAACACGAATACGATGGGGTCTTTATTTATTTTATTTAAGCAACTAATTGTGGACCACTAACATCGGACTGCTAACTACGGACTAAGAAAATATTAAAAGTATTAAAAGTATATATATATATATATATATATATATATATATATATATATATATATATATATATATATATATATATATATATATATATATATATATATATATATATATATATATATGTAACGATTACTTGAAAAGAAAATATGTTGATATATTATATATATGGTTAGGTTCGTGATATCTATCGGAGACCAAGTCGAGTTAAATACCTTCAAGACAAAAGTGAGTATATAGTCCCACTTTTAAACTCTAAATATTTTGGGATGAGAATACATGCATTTTATGATTTACGTTATGGACACAAGTGATTAAAAATATATATTCTACGTTGAGTTGTACCACTGGCATACTTCCCTGTAACTTGGTAACTACTATTTACATGAGGTATTGTAAACGCGAATCCTGTTGATAGATCTATCGGGCCTGACAACCCCAACTGGACTGGACGACCAGTATTCAACGGTTGCACAGTACTTCGTTTCGGTGACTACACTTGGTACGGTGTAGTAAGATTTCATAATAAAGGGAATATGCGACGTTGATTAAATGTTAAGTATGGTTAATAAGTGCTCAACAACTTAGAATATTTTTATTAAAACGTTTATATATGAAATCTTGTGGTCTATATTCATAACGCTGCCGGCTTTAAACCTATATCTCACCAACTTTATGTTGACGTTTTAAGCATGTTTATTCTCAGGTGATAACTAAAAGCTTCCGCTGCAACATGTTGAATTTAAGCAAGATCTTGAGTATGCATATTTGTGTCAAAAATAAAACTGCATATCGGAGGATTTGTAATGTAAAATATGTTGGAGGTCGTATTGTTATTATCACATGTAAAGTTTGTAAGTCTAAGATTATCGCTAAACGATAATCATTATTAAGTTGTTTAAACCTTGTATTTGTAATAAAAGCTATGGTTTGTATTGTAAAAACGAATGCAGTTTTTGAAAAATGTCGCATATAGAGGTCAATACCTCGCGATGAAATCATATGTTATTGTATTCGTCCTTATGGTTAAGGTCGGGTTATGACATATTCTCAGTCCCAAAATATATATTGCGAAAGCATTTAAAAAAGGGATTAATGAAACTCACGCATATAAATATTGTAAAACAGTTATTAAAACATTTGCATGTATTCTCAGCCCAAAAATGTAATGAGTAAAAGGGAAATGAAACTCACGCATATAAATATTGTAAAACAGTTATTAAAACATTTGCATGTATTTTCAGCCCAAAAATGTAATGAGTAAAAGGGAAATGAAACTCACGCATATAAATATTGTAAAACAGTTCATAAAGCATTTTTGCATGTATTCTCAGCCCAAAAACGTAAAGTGTAAAAAGGGCAAATGAAACTCACGCATATAAATATTGTAAAACAGTTCATAAAGCATTTTTGCATGTATTCTCAGCCCAAAAACGTAAAGAGTAAAAAGGGCAAATGAAACTCACCTAATGTATTTTGTAGTAAAAATACATATGACAACATTAGACAAACTGAACAATGCAAAGTTGGTCTCGGATTCACGAACCTATAGTCAATAATGTATATTAACACATGTAATTGTAATAATACTTAAATTAATATTTGTAATGGTAAAAATGATAATACTTGTTATTACTAATAAAAATAATAATGTTTGTGAAAAATAATAACATAATGTATTATTTCAAAATGGTAATATTATTAATAATCCTGATTCTTATATTAATAATAATAAGATTAATGATAAAACTAATACTTATAATAACATTAATAACAGTAGTTCTTAATAAAAATGTAAAGTTTACTAACTAAGATAATGAAAATTATAGTCTTGATAATATAACCTAATACTTAATATCAATAATAATAATAATAATAATAATAATAATAATAATAATAATAATAATAATAATAATAATAATAATAATAATAATAATAATAATAATAATAATAATAATAATAATAATTGTAACTATAATCATAATATTATGTGATACTTAATACTTGTATGATATTTATAATAATAATTACAATCATAATACTAAAAAAAATAATAATAATCATAATTGTAATAATAATAATAATAATAATAATAATAATAATAATATTTGTAATAATAAATATAATAATAAATTTTGATATTGAAAACTACCTCATAAAGTCTGAAAAAAAATAATGCCACGAGCAGGGCTCGAACCCGAGACCTCTCGCTCACCAAACAACACTCTAAACCAATACTCCAAGACTGTCTTTCTGTTTACACTTGTAACCCATCTATACTTAACCCGATTAGTACACTAGTGGCCTGCAACCCAACATGTCTTTAGCCCATGAACTAATTAAAAGAAATCCAAAGTTATAGTCCCATCAATTATTAAACACGAAGCCAAACTGATAAGCCCAATAAACCTAATCAAATTAAATGATCCCTTTAACCCTATATCAATTATCAGATATAAATAGGACCGTAACAGAAACTAGTATAATCCTTCGATGGCATGTATTGTTCACTACTAGACCACACTTTCAAGAAAATATCACGGTTTCATCTTCTATTGGAGAGAGAGGGGTCCATTAATGATTCAATATCAAATATAATAGGAGGTGTGCGTGTTTTATTGAACCTGTCTGGCTCCACCGAATTCATTTAACAATCACATTTAAATCATTAATTTACCCAAGTGGTTATTACTTTTGGGTATCTGTTGACCAAAGGAGAAAAAAAAGAAAAAGGAACGTAACACAATAGAAGAATACAATGATGGTGCAACGGTATACTAGCTGAAACAGAAAATTTAATTTTGTAAGAGAGAGGAGAGAGAGAACGAGTGAGAGAGATGAAGAATGGTGGTCAATGGTTGTGATGTTTTATTCGGACTGAATAGAAAGATAGAGCAGTAGCAGATGCAGGTAACGTATGGCAATTGGTTTTGGTTTTTGTTGCAGCAGGTATTCGAAACAGGAAAAATATATATATATATATATATATATATATATATATATATATATATATATATATATATATATATATATATATATATATATATATATATATATATATATATATATATATATATATATATATATATATATATATATATATATATATATATATATATATATATATATATAATGATGGTAGTGGTAGGTTAGGGATGATCATGGTTGTGCTTGTGATGTTTATCTAGGTGAAGTAGTTGATGGTTAATGAAGTGAAACAAGGTGACGAGGTTAAGTGTCGGTACCTTACACCGAAGGTAAGAACCAAAATTACATAAGTGGGTTTGATGATGTTTGATTTATATAGGATAAAGTGAGTTTGTTGAGTCGAGGGTAATGGCAACAGAAAATAGTAGCAACATGAATGAAGCAATAATAAATGGGTTTGATCACGTGAACTGCAGCATATCACAAACCTTCGATTGTTACTTGATTAGGATGATTGGTAGTGAGTGTTGATCGAACAAGAAATATGAAATTATAAGAGAAAGATTGTAATTACAAAGGAATATAATAGTTACTAATCAAGTGGTGTTGTGGTTGTTCCTGGTGGAGGTTTATAGTAGTGATGGATCTAGTTGGTGGTTTCTCTAGCTAATGGTGGCCGTTGGTAGAAGTGATGGTGGGTTGTGGTGGAGTTTTGATCGGAGGAAGAAGGAGTTGTGAGTTTGTGTAAGTGTGTGTTTTGTATATGCATACAACACATATAATACAATAGATAATGTTAGGTGATAAAATCAAACACAAAATAATTCAATACCAAATCAATTAGTTACAGTAATTGTAATCAATAATGATAGTGGATAATCGAATAATTTTTCAACAATATAAGACAATTGATGGTTATAAAAATCAAACATGTGTCGACATAAGGAATCTAGTATGAGGTGAAAACATGAGGAAAAATTTAAACGAAACAGATAGTGACTTGTAACTAAATTTGTACCTGACTGTTTAATCTTTAATGATTGAAAAAGAAGTGTAACAAAGTGAATCCAATTTATCTGTATTTATGATTCGTAATATTGATAGTTAATAACAATAATTATATTGATAATATTAATAATACTAACTAATAATAATAATATTACTAGTAATAATATTATTATTGATAAAGATACTAATAATAATAAATGATAAAAAGAATAATATGATAATATTAATACTAATAATAATGATAATAAAAATAATAAGTTTAATAACAATTAATAATTATGATAACTAAAATGATGATTTCTATTAATAAGAGTAATAATATTATCTAATGATAATACGAGTAATAATATCTATAACCAATTACATGTATCAAATTTCATATCTATATATTATATATTTTTATATTTATATATATATATGTGTGTACATATTTATTTACAAATAACTGTTCGTGAATCGTCAGAAATGGTCAAAGGGTAATTGCATATATGAAACAGTTCAAACTTTTTGAGACTCCAACATTACTGACTTTGCTTATCGTGTCGAAATCATATAAAGATTAAGTTTAAATTTAGTCGAAAATTCCCGGGTCGTCACAGTACCTACCCGTTAAAGAAATTTCGTCCCGAAATTTGAGTGAGGTGGTCTTGGCTAACAATAAGAATGTTTTCATCACAAATATGAGTTGATAAATAGAGTTTTATCATCATTGAATAATATGGATAAAACAGTTTGATTATTCGAAGAGCACGAGTGAAGCTATTCACAAAAGAATGAAATGAGAAACAAAGATTTGTTTTTAACTTTTGACGTAGACATGTTTGAATTTAGAAAATAAGGCGCGTCTTAACTTTCGACATTGTCTTGGTTGAATTCCGGAATTCAAGGGATTTAAAGAAATCTTGAAGATCTATAAGATCTTATTCTTTGGGATTTATGGAAATTAAGATCTCTTTAATTAAATACGGTGATCTGCCCCGATTACTACGTCTGATTTTTCCTTTATAAATTTACCTTTTCCGTTCCATTTATTTTCACCACTTCTATACTCAATTCCCAAATTCAAAAGATTTATGAAAATGCTTAACCCTGTTCTGATTCTTGTTCTTATTCTAACTATCGCAATGATCGTTCTTCTTTTCCAACTCCCACCTGAAGAATCTATTTATTTCTATTATGCTCTAGGGATTATTGTATTTATAATCCTCCTATGTCTTTATATTGCTATACGTACTGATATTCACGGTTTGTAATTTTGGTGTTGTCATTGGGCTTTATATTTTCTCTTATATTTTGAAGTCCTTGCTTCTGTTTTCTATAATCATTATCATCCCCAGTTAATACTTCCCCTATTTGCTGCGATTTATCTCCAATTTCTATTTCGGAGCTTTGTCCCTTCGTTTCTTCTTCTTGCGATTGGGCATCTCTTGTAATGGTCCAGAATTCGCAGATACAAGTTTCAGAATGAACATTGTTAATGTCCTAAGAAGGTAATGGTAATAGAACAATTTGACTTGTGAAATTACTAGAATTCGAGGAAAGATAGGACTATCAAGAAAAATATGTTCTTGATATGTTTAAAGATTTAGACAGAACGTAAGAGTCGTGTAACATAGCACATGATGACGTTGTAATCTGTGAATCATCACATTCCATTTAGAAACTCAGCATGACTTACTGTAATATAATCACGTTGATCAAGTGTCATTATATTATACTAACTCATGCATCAGTTCCCAACACTACTTCAAAAACATTCATATTTTAAATTCGAAAGTTTACAGAATATAGAAACTAACAATTTCTATATGATGTAACACTGATAGCACGAAGAGATTAATGATTTCAGATAAGATTAGTTATGAAAATATATTCAAAAATATCAAGGATATTTATAATGAAAGATACGATAATATCTCGGAATATCTAAGATCAGAGGATGATAGAAACTATTGTCCGCAAGGGTTTAGAGTAAGGAGCATGATATTCACTAAAGACTTTAGCAGACATTGAATCATTTGGATTCTTTGAAGTCAAACTTATTCTTTGTGATTTTTCCACTGCTTTCTTCATAGTTTCGCATAATCTGCTTTTCGGTACTAAATTTTTCTATTGAATGTTTCCAATATAATGACACACAGGAAGCACGAAGAGGTATATAATTTCGGACGAGAATATTTATGAAAATATCCTCAGAAATATCGAAGATATTGATGATGATATTTTGGAATTTCTAAGTTCGATGGTTGATGGAGAAATATTTTCCGCAAGATTTTAACATGACTCCGGAGCAAGATATTCTCTAAAGATTTCAACGGATCCAGAATTACCTGAATCCTTTGAATATAGGGTTTGGTCCTTGTATTTGTCCTTGGTCTCCTTCATGGGTAGCTCAATCTGTTTTTCAATACCCAATTTTGAGCGTTCCTAACACTCCTTTCTTTATCATCAAACTTTTGGCCGTTTAGACCATCTACCATTATTCTGTTTCTTCTGCATTTAATGCGATGATATCTGAATCATCAGTTATTAATCCGAGGTGGTTTCAGAAAAATTATGTTTTTAGATGATTAAACGCTGATGGTAATATGGTGGAATATGAAAGGTTCCCTGGTAACAATAAAAGAGCACGCGTATATATCAACGTTATAATAAGGTTGTTTCGTACGAAAAGTCGAAGTTGTCTTGCTGGAGCTGTGACAAAATTTGGCTATTTTGAAGAAGAACTACAAAGTTATTTTGGGTAATAATAACACTAAAGAAATTAGCACAATTATGTATTGAACGTTTACTCAGTTTCCGAGAGTCTTTCAAGTGCATTACTATATGCATCAATCTTTTCTTCCGTAAATGAAGTGCGGTTGGTTCATCCTCTCGATTGAGGTGTTTTCAAGAATCATGAAAGGTTTGAACGCAGAATGTAATCGTGAAGATACAAATGTTGTTTAAGACGAAATCAAGTGGCAACTTGAAGAATTGTTTAGTTTCATATGTTATAATCAATATTTTAATTCATTATAATTGTCCAATGTTATTAGTCCACAGTCGATAGTCGACAGTTGACAGTCCATTAATTCATATATAGTTTAATATATAATATTCGAATTAATTAATACGTGTCGTGACCCGTATACGTCTCAGACTCGATCACAACTCAAACTATATATATTATTGTATAATCAACCTCAACCCTGTATAGAGAACTTGATCATTACTGCATATAGAGTGTCTATGGTGATTTCAAATAATATATATAGATGCGTCGATATGATATGTCAAAACCTTGTATACGTGTCCCGATATCTAAAGTGCTTAAAATAAATAACAGAAAATTAAATAACGATAAATAAAGTGCGTAAAGTAAATAACAGAAATTTAATGACGATAAATAAAATTGCGAGAATGTAAATTGCGATCAAATAAATTGCGATAATTAAAATGTAATCAGTTAGCTAGGAACAGTTAGCTAGGATTTTGTTAGCGTGGATTCTTAACAAAATTTCTCATAGTTAATTTGTTTGTTTCTAACAAATTTTATTTTGTCCAATGTTTTCTTCATTATGCCACTTGTCGGATTCTGATAGGTCAAAATCCAAATATGAAATTGAATGAAAATGGTTATTCTGTGGTAAACGGATTCGTATAGCTGTGGTTGCAAGTAGGATAGTAAATGACTGTTGAATCAGATTCGTAGAATGTACAGTATAACATGTTAATATGAAAGTTAAATATTTCCTCGGGTGTTACCTACCCGTTAAAATATTTTCACCATTAACAGTTTGTACGAAAGAATTTTTAATTACAATCTTCATGAAAATATATATACATATATATTTTGTTCAGGTGTAATTATGGATTTAATGAGTCAATATGATATTAATCTCATTTGCTTTTCGGTTTGAGCTAGAATGAGTAATCTCTAAAGCTATTAGGAACCACATATTCTTCGCAGAACATTAATGAATTTATGGATCAATACGTCATTGTTAATTGTTGTTGGTACTCCTTGGTATCTATGGTGCGTATGATATTGATGTTCGAGATAAAGATTGTGATGTTGAGGTGTGGGATGCGGATGTTGATGGTAGTGGTGATGGTACTCTTGATGTTGGTGATGGTGGTACCGTTTATGCTGCTGGTGCGGCTTCTGGTGTTTGTAACTTTCGCACCATATTCTCTAAAGCTGTTACTCGAGCGCGAATCTCGTTGACTTCTTTTATTACACCGGGGTAATTTTCGGTTTGGACTAGCGGATAAATATAATCTATAATTTGGTATAGTATATAATCGTGGCGAGATACTCTGGAAATGAGAGAAAAGATGGTGTTTCGAATAGATTCACCGGTAGGTGCTTCAGGTTCTTCGCCAATAGGGCAATGTGGCGGATGGAAAGGATCACCTTCTTCTTGTCCCCAATGATAGAGGAGGCTACGGACCCAACCCCAATTCATCCAGAATAGATGATGGCTGATTGGTTGATCCATTCTGGTTACACTGCTTTCGGAGCTAGAATGGGATTCCATTTCGGAATCCGAGGATCTTGAACTAATGACGAATTCCATTTCGTACGATTGAATGAAGGACTTTTTAGCTATGAAATGATTTTCTGGCTAACGGATGGTATTCTTAATTACATATAATATCTATATATATAGAACAAAAGGTTTCGTAGATTACGAAGGAATTTACGGGATACGCCAGGTAAGTTTTACAGTAACAGATACGCTAAGATACGAATTTTGTCTATACACTATTCATGCAATCAATGCAGCAAGATGTGTCTAGACTAAGAATGATAAGCAGATAATTTTTGACACAAAATGATAAGCAAAACTTTTTGACATGCAGACCAGGTCGAAGTCCAGACTCACTAATGCATCCTAACGACTACTAGTTAGACACACTAATATAAGACCTGGTTCGCTACGACCACCGCTCTGATACCAACTGTGAAGACCCGTCCTAATCCATCCGGACAAAGTCCACATCGATTATAAACGATTCACATTAGTTGATTACATCGCGAGGTACTTGACCTCTATATGATACATTTTACAAACATTGCATTCGTTTTTAAAAGATAAACTTTCATTTACATAGAAAGTTGACGACATGTATACCCATTCATAATATATCCATCTATAATTGACTTAATAATAATCTTGATGAACTCGACGACTCGAATGCAACGTCTTTTGAAATATGTCATGAATGACTCCAAGTAATGTCTCTAATATGAACAAATGTACAGCGACAGATTTCTTTCATACCTGAGAATAAACATGTTTTCAAGTGTCAACCAAGAGGTTGGTGAGTTCATAAGTTTATCATAAACAATCATTTCATAATTTTAATAGACCACAAGATTTCATATTTCCATTTCTCATAGACATACGTCCCATGCATAGAGACAAAATATCATTCATATGGATTGAACACCTGGTAACCGACATTCACAATATGCATATAAGAATATCCCCATCATTTCGGGATCCTCCTTCGGACATGATATAAATTTTGAAGTACTAAAGCATCCGGTACTTTGGATGGGGCTTGTTGGGCCCGATAGATCTATCTTTAGAGTTCGCGTCAATTAGGGTGTCTGTTCCCTAATTCTTAGATTACCAGACTTAATAAAAAGGGGCATATTCGGTTTAATAAACCAGCCATAGAATGTAGTTTTAAGTACTTGTGTCTATTTCGTAAAACAGTTATAAAAGCAGCGCATGTATTCTCAGTCCCAAAATATATATTGCGAAAGCATTTAAAAAAGGGATTAATGAAACTCACGCATATAAATATTGTAAAACAGTTATTAAAACATTTGCATGTATTCTCAGCCCAAAAATGTAATGAGTAAAAGAGAAATGAAACTCACGCATATAAATATTGTAAAACAGTTATTAAAACATTTGCATGTATTCTCAGCCCAAAAATGTAATGAGTAAAAGGGAAATGAAACTCACGCATATAAATATTGTAAAACAGTTCATAAAGCATTTTTACATGTATTCTCAGCCCAAAAACGTAAAGAGTAAAAAGGGCAAATGAAACTCACGCATATAAATATTGTAAAACAGTTCATAAAGCATTTTTGCATGTATTCTCAGCCCAAAAACGTAAAGAGTAAAAAGGGCAAATGAAACTCACCTAATGTATTTTGTAGTAAAAATACATATGACAACATTAGACAAACTGAACAATGCAAAGTTGGCCTCGGATTCACGAACCTATAGTCAATAATGTATATTAACACATGTAATTGTAATAATACTTAAATTAATATTTGTAACGGTAAAAATGATAATACTTGTTATTACTAATAAAAATAATAATGTTTGTGAAAAATAATAACATAATGTATTGTTTCAAAATGGTAATATTATTAATAATCCTGATTCTTATATTAATAATAATAAGATTAATGATAAAACTAATACTTATAATAACATTAATAACAGTAGTTCTTAATAAAAATGTAAAGTTTACTAACTAAGATAATGAAAATTATAGTCTTGATAATATAACCTAATACTTAATATCAATAATAATAATAATAATAATAATAATAATAATAATAATAATAATAATAATAATAATAATAATAATAATAATAATAATAATAATAATAATAATAATTGTAACTATAATCATAATATTATGTGATACTTAATACTTGTATGATATTTATAATAATAATTACAATCATAATACTAACAAAAATAATAATAATCATAATTGTAATAATAATAATAATAATAATAATAATAATAATAATAATATTTGTAATAATAAATATAATAATAAATTTTGATATTGAAAACTACCTCATAAAGTCTGAAAAAAATAATGCCACGAACAGGGCTCGAACCCGAGACCTCTCGCTCACCAAACAACACTCTAAACCAATACTCCAAGACTGTCTTTCTGTTTACACTTGTAACCCATCAATACTTAACCCGATTAGTACACTACTGGCCTGCAACCCAACATGTCTTTAGCCCATGAACTAATTAAAAGAAATCCAAAGATATAGTGCCATCAATTATTAAACATGAAGCCAAACTGATAAGCCCAATAAACCTAATCAATTTAAACGATCCCTTTAACCCTATATCAATTATCAGATATAAATAGGACCGTAACAGAAACTAGTATAATCCTTCGATGGCATGTATTGTTCACTACTAGACCACACTTTCAAGAAAATATCACGGTTTCATCTTCTAGTGGAGAGAGAGGGTTCCATTAATGATTCAATATCAAATATAATAGGAGGTGTGCGTGTTTTATTGAACCTGTCTGGCTCCACCGAATTTATTTAACAATCACATTTAAATCATTAATTTACCCAAGTGGTTATTACTTTTGGGTATCTGTTGACCAAAGGAGAAAAAAAAGAAAAAGGAACGTAACACAATAGAAGAATACAATGATGGTGCTACGGTATACTAGCTGAAACAGAAAATTTAATTTTATGAGAGAGAGGAGAGAGAGAACGAGTGAGAGAGATGAAGAATGGTGGTCAATGGTTGTGATGTTTTATTCGGACTGAATAGAAAGATAGAGCAGTAGCAGATGCAGGTAACGTATGGCAATTGGTTTTGGTTTTGGTTGCAGCAGGAATTCGAAACAGGAAAAAAAAAATATAATGACGGTAGTGGTAGGTTAGGGATGATCATGGTTGTGCTTGTGATGTTTGTCAAGGTGAAGTAGTTGATGGTTAATGAAGTGAAACAAGGTGACGAGGTTAAGTGTCGGTACCTTACACCGAAGGTAAGAACCAAAATTACATAAGTGGGTTTGATGATGTTTGATTTATATAGGATAAAGTGAGTTTGTTGAGTCGAGGGTAATGGCAACAGAAAATAGTAGCAACAGGAACGAAGCAACAATAAATGGGTTTGATCACGTAAACTACAGCATATCACAAACCTTCGATTGTTACTTGATTAGGATGATTGGTAGTGAGTGTTGATCGAACAAGAAATATGAAATAATAAGAGAAAGATTGTAATTACAAAGGAATATAATAGTTACTAATCAAGTGGTGTTGTGGTTGTTCCTGGTGGAGGTTTATAGTAGTGATGGATCTAGTTGGTGGTTTCTCTAGCTAATGGTGGCCGTTGGTAGAAGTGATGGTGGGTTGTGGTGGAGTTTTGATCGGAGGAAGAAGGAGTTGTGAGTTTGTGTAAGTGTGTGTTTTGTATATGCATACAACACATATAATACAATAGATAATGTTAGGTGATAAAATCAAACACAAAATAATTCAATACCAAATCAATTAGTTACAGTAATTGTAATCAATAATAATAGTGGATAATCGAATAATTTTTCAACAATATAAGACAATTGATGGTTATAAAAATCAAACATGTGTCGACATAAGGAATCAAGTATGAGGTGAAAACATGAGGAAAAATTTAAAAGAAACAGATAGTGACTTGTAACTAAATTTGTACCTGACTGTTTAATCTTTAATGATTGAAAAAGAAGTGTAACAAAGTGAATCCAATTTATCTGTATTTATGATTCGTAATATTGATAGTTAATAACAATAATTATATTGATAATATTAATAATACTAACTAATAATAATAATATTACTAGTAATAATATTATTATAGATAAAGATACTAATAACAATAAATGATAAAAAGAATAATATGATAATATTAATACTAATAATAATGATAATAAAAATAATAAGTTTAATAACAATTAATAATTATGATAACTAAAATGATGATTTCTATTAATAAGAGTAATAATATTATCTAATGATAATACGAGTAATAATATCTATAACCAATTACATGTATCAAATTTCATATCTATATATTATATATTTTTATATTTATTTATATATATATGTGTGTACATATTTATTTACAAATAACTGTTCGTGAATCATCAGAAATGGTCAAAGGGTAATTGCATATATGAAACAGTTCAAACTTTTTGAGACTCCAACATTACTGACTTTGCTTATCGTGTCGAAATCATATAAAGATTAAGTTTAAATTTAGTCAAAAATTCTCGGGTCGTCACATGTAACTCATTGTTAATATACCTAAAGAGATACTTATTTTCATAATATCTTGTTAGCTATATATATATATATATATATATATATATATATATATATATATATATATATATATATATATATATATATATATATATATATATATATATATATATATATATATATATATATATATATCATATAGTTTTTACAAGTTTTAACGTTCGTGAATCGCCGGTCAACTTGGGTGGTCAATTGTCTATATAAAGCTCATTTCAAATAAGCAAGTCTTAACAAGTTTGATTGCTTAACATATAAATATCAAATTCATTTAATATATAAACATGGAAAAGTTCGGGTCACTACAAGTATTTCACGTACCCCTCGCACACATCAAGTATTTTTGGCACCGCTGCCGGGAAAGCAAAGCGAAAGGCTATAAAAAAAATTTAGTTTTTAATCTATTTTTGTAAAAAAATATATATAATTTTAAAAATATAAAAACATAAAAAAAGTATATTTATATTTTTAAGTGTTTAAATTAAAAAGTTTATTTTTTTTAGTTACAAAAACTAATAAGTAATTTTTATCATTTTAGTTTTTAATACATAATTTTTTATATAAATTAAACTAAAAAAAATAGAAAATGGGCCGAACACTGTAGCAGCCAAAATATCTGGCCTGGTATCTGTTCCCATGCGACTGCATGAAAATCCTACACACAATCCATGCGATCGCATGGATTGATTTGATAGCCCGGGTACCTTAGCCGACAGAATTAGGGTTACGTTTATTAATAATTATTATTATTAATTAATTATTAATTAGGGTTTTAGTTATTAAATTAATTTTTAATTCTAGTTTTAATAATTAATTTGTAATTTTAAGTTTTAATTAGTTTTATTAATATATAAATTAATACTTTTATAAAAATAATATTTTTTATAAAACTAATATTTTTATAATTAGTTTTTATTAATATAAAAATATTATTTTTATAAAAATAAGTAATTTTATCATTTTTTATATCTTTTTATAAATTGTATATTTTAATCTTTTAATTTGTAATTTGTATTTTTTATCGTTCGTAACTAGTTTTAAACTTAGTTTTTGCTTAGTTATTTTATATTTCTAGATTTTTAGGCTTTGCTTTAAAATCCCTTAAGTGCTTTTTCTTTAAATTAAGATTTAGGCGCTTTAGAATTTTACGACGTCGCTTATCACTTTTAAATAGATTTTGGTGCCTTTTTAAGTTATTGCCGTTTTGGATATAGAATTCTTTTTAAGCTTTAATACTTGTAGACACAACTTTTAAGTTTCGACGCTTTACTTTCTTATTTTTATTTTCGACTTTTTGTTTTCGACCTTTGGTTTTCGACCTCTTATTTTTCGACGCGCTGTTTCTTTTCCATTTCTACGCTCTAGTTTTTAGGACCTAGAATTTTCTATATTTTCTTTAAATTTCGACGAAAAATTATTTTAAGCGGTTAAATTGATCGACATCCAAAATTTTCTGATTCGTAGTAATAGTTGGATTTGTTAGTGGCGAGTTGCGGGCTTCCGATTTAAAGGGTCCTGGCTACCTGCTGCATGCATTGGCTATTCGAAACGTGGGCAAAATCAGAAAATTCTATTAATTTGATAACTTTAATAATTTTTATCTTTATAACTAATAGGATATTCAGTGAATGCACCGAGCAAAACGTTCACCACCTTTTATACATTCACCACCTGTAACTCGATCAAGACATCTAGTCGAACAAGTACTCCAACTAAAATTTCTGATAATCCAATTTTTGAAACCGACTTCACAATTGAGGACCCGGAGGATATTCAGGGACAATTCAGAGATCCTGAACCACTAATCATTCCACCTGAACCACAAATTACTCATCCGGAGATTATCGAGGAAGCAACTGTTAAATCAGAATCTTCTAGTGATTCAGATTCAACCATTTCAATCATGGAAGAAACAGAACCTCAAAGTATGGAGGATCGAATGAAAGCTACACGCACTGGCCAAGGTCACGCAATTATTCAACCAGACGTTAATGCGCCAGATTATGAAATCAAAGGACAAATCCTACACATGGTAACTAATCAGTGCCAATTTAGTGGTACGCCAAAAGAAGATCCAAACGAACATCTTCGTACCTTTAATAGGATCTGTACTCTATTCAAAATCAGAGAAATTTAAGATGAACAGATCTATCTCATGTTATCTCCCTGGACTTTAAAGGGAGAAGCCAAAGATTGGTTAGAATCATTACCTGAAGGAGCGATTGATTCATGGGATGTTTTAGTTTCGAAATTTTTTAAAAGATTCTTTTCAGAATTTAAAGCCGTGATTCAAGGAGAAATTGCCACATTCGCACAAAAGCCAAATGAAACGCTATATGAGGCATGGACAAGATTTAGAAAAATGTTGAGAAGTTGTCCTCAACATGGTCTAGTTACTTATCAAATAGTCCAAATATTTTACAAAGGAGTCGACGTCGCTACACGAAAAGACATCGACACAGCAGCTGGTGGTTTTATTATGAAGAAAACCGCAACCGAAGCTCACTAAATTATTGATAACACAGCATCCCACTCACATGAGTGGCATCAAGAGAAAGATATCTTTCGTTCATCTAAAGTGGCTATAGCCGATTCTAGTCATGACTTTGATTCCATTTCCGCAAAGCTACATGCTTTTGAGAGACGAATGGAAAAGATGACTAAAGATATTCACGCAATACGAATTAGTTGTGAGCAGTGCGGAGGACCACATTTGACAAAAGATTGTCTCAGTGTTGAACAAACAATGGAACAAAGAGAGAATGTTTCATATATGAATCAAAGGCCGGGAAATAATTATCAGAATAATTATCAAAATCCCAGGCCAAACTACAATCAAAATCAGAATTATAACCGAAATGTTCCATACAACAACCAACAAGGTCCTAGCAATCAACAAGTATCTAATAATACTTACAACCAGCAAAGACCTATTTTTCCAAATAAACCATCACAAACCGATGATAAAAAACCAAATTTAGAAGATATGATGTCGAAGCTAGTTGAATCTCAAACGCAGTTTTCTCATCCCAGAAACAAACTAATGAACAAAATGCTCAAGCATTTAGAAATCAACAAGCTTCAATTCAAAATCTGGAACAAGAACTATGTAACCTAGCAAGGTTGATAGGAGAAAGAAAACCAGGGAGTCAACCGAGCGATACAAATGCTAACCCCTGGAATGAAATAGCTAAAGCCATCACCACAAGAAGTGGTATTACACTTAAACCACCTGAAATGCCTGTAATTTCTGATGACTCTATTCCTACTACACGGGCACCACAGCCAGAGCAAGAGAAGGAATCATAACCGGTAGTTGAAAAGGTTAATGAAGATAACACAGTTAAGGCAAAGCCTTATGTTAAACCATACCAACCACCACTTCCATACCTGAGTAAAATGAGAAAAGAAAGACTTGAAGCCGAGCAATCCAAATTCTTGGATATGTTTAAACAAATAAATGTCAATCTTCTTTTCATTGATGTGATTTCAGGAATGCCATGATATGCTAAATTCCTAAAAGATCTAATCACAAACAGAAAGAAAATAGAAGAACTCTCGGCTGTTACAATGAATGCTAATTGTTCTGCAGTGCTGTTGAATAAGATACCAGAAAAATTATCAGATCCAGGAAGTTTCACAATTCCATATTTTCTGGGTAGTCTTAGTTCAATAGAAGCATTGGCAGACTTAGGTGCTAGTATAAATATAATGCCATATTCATTATACACTAAACTAGACCTTGGAGAATTGAAACCAACACGAATAAGCATACAACTAGCCGATCGATCAATAAAATATCCCAGAGGGATAATGGAGAACATGCTAGTTAAAGTTGGTACTTTAGTATTTCCAGTAGACTTTGTTATTCTGGACATGGAAGAAGATTCTCGAGTTCCTCTTATATTAGGAAGACCATTCTTAAACATGACTAAAGCAATAATAGACGTGTTCGGTAAGAAACTGACCCTAAGTATAGAGGATGAGAGTGTTAACTTTTCTATTGATAGAGCCATGCAACAACCGCAATCTGCAGATGATACATATTATTATGTTGAAACTATAGATTCACAAGAAGAATTGTTACAAGAATTTCCAGAATTACAAAGAACAGGAGAATGTTCTTTAGGAGAAGGAACTGAACCAATTGATGAAGCTAAAATGTTAACAGCACTTATGGCTAAAGAATATAAACCAACAATAGAAGAACTTCAAGTACTGAAAGAGGAAGACAGATATCGATACAAATCATCGATAGAAGAACCACCGATATTAGAGTTAATGCCACTTCCAAACCATTTGGAATACGCTTATTTACATGGTGAATCTGAATTACCTGTAATAATCTCATCTTCTCTTAAGAAAAATGAAAAATCTCAACACATTTCTGTGCTTAAAGCTCATAAACCAGCTATTGTATGGAAGATTCATGACATTAAATGTATAAGTCCTTCGTATTGCACACATAAAATCCTTATGGAAGAAGGTCATAAAACACACGTGCAATGCCAACGAAGACTAAATCCTAATATGCAAGAAGTTTTTAAGAAAGAAATTATTAAACTGCTTGATGTAGCTTTAATTTATCCAATTTCTGATAGTCCATGGGTAAGCCCGGTTCAATGCGTACCTAAGAAGGGTGGCATCACTGTCATCACAAATGAAAAAGATGAGCTTATTCCTACAAGGACTATAACACGATGGTGTGTTTGTATTGATTATAGAAAATTAAATGACCCCACCAAAAAAGATCACTTTCCCTTACCTTTCATTGATCAAATGTTGGAAAGATTAGCTGGGAACAGTTACTATTGTTTTCTTGACGGTTTCTCTGGATACTTTTAAATTCCAATCGCACCCGAGGACCAAGAAAAAACCACCTTCACTTGCCCTTATGGTACTTTTGCTTACAAACGCATGCCATTTGGACTTTGCAATGCCCCTGCAACCTTTCAAAGGTGCATGATGGCGATTTTTCAAGACATGATAGAAGAATGCATGGAAGTTTTCATGGATGAATTTTCAGTCTTCGGTGACACTTTTGAAACATGTCTAGTTAATCTTGAACGAATGCTTATTAGATGCGAGAAATCAAATCTAGTACTTAATTGGGAGAAATGTCATTTCATGGTTAAAGCAGGTATCGTTCTTAGTCATAAAATTTCAAGTGAAGGAATTGAAGTGGATAGAGCTAAAGTAGATGTAATTGCTAAACTTCCACATCCCACCAATGTTAGAGGAGTTAGGAGTTTTCTAGGGCATGCCGGTGTTTACCGACGGTTCATAAAAGATTTTTCTAAAATTGCTACTCCTATGAATAAACTCCTAGAAAAAGATGCTCCATTCATCTTTTTAGATGAATGCATTAAATCTTTTAATATTCTTAAAGAAAAATTCACTAATGCGCCGATCATGATAACTCCAAATTGGAATCTAGCATTTGAACTCATGTGCGATGCAAGTGATTTTGCAATGGGAGCCGTTTTAGGTCAAAGGATTGAAAAACTATTTCAATCTATCTATTACGCTAGTAAGAGGTTACAAGGAGCACAAACAAATTACACAACTACTGAAAAAGAACTCCTTGCTATCGTTTTTGGTTTTGACAAATTTCGTTCATATCTCGTTCTAGCTAAAACGGTGGTCTATACTGATCATTCTGCTCTTAGATACCTATTTTCGAAACAATATACCAAATCACGATTAATCTGTTGGATCTTACTCTTACAAGAGTTCGATATTGAAATCCGAGATAAAAAGGGAGCAAAAAATCTCGCCGCTGATCATCTTTCTCGCCTTGAAAATCCCGAATTAGAAGTTCTAAATAAATCAACCATACAAGATAACTTTCCAGATGAATATATCTTGCAAATAGATTATAGTGAAATTCCATGGTTTGCAGACTTTGCAAACTACTTAGTATGTGGATCCTTTGAAAAAGGGTTATCGTACCAAAAACGAAAGAAATTCTTTAGTGATATAAAACACTATTTTTGGGAGGATCCACATTTGTTTAAGAGATGTCCCGATGGAATAATACGCCGATGCGTATTCGAAGATGAAGTTAGTCAAATTTTAAACTATTGTCACACAGGACCAACAGGAGGGCATTATGGGCCTCAAATCACAGCAAAGAAAGTCTATGACGCTGGATTCTATTGGCCTTCAATTTTCAAAGACGCGCACCTTCTTTGTAAATCCTGTAATGCATGTCAAAGGGCCGGAAAAATAAGTCAACATGATGAAATGCTACAAAATATCATTCAAGTATGTGAAGTATTTGACGTTTTGGGTATTGACTTTATGGGTTCATTTCCAAAATCTCATAATAATCTCTACATTCTCGTAGCTATTGATTATGTATCTAAATGGGCGAAAGCACAAGCTCTCCCAACTAACGATGCACGAGTAGTAGTCAACTTCTTAAAACGTCTTTTTGCTAGGTTCGAAACACCGAAAGCTTTAATAAGTGATCGGGGTACTCATTTCTTTAATAATCAACTTGAGAAAGTTCTCAAAAGATACGGAGTAACTCATACAATCTCAACCGCTTATCATCCACAAACAAGTGGATAAGTTGAAAATACCAACTGAGCATTAAAACGTATTCTAGAGAAAACCGTAGGATCAAATCCGAAGGAAAGGTGCATAAAATTGGAGGATGCACTCTGGGCTTTTAGAACAGCCTACTAAACTCCAATTGGAACCACACTTTTTAAACTTGTTTATAGAAAAGCATGTCACCTTCCAGTAGAAATTGAGCACAAAGCATTTTGGGCTTTGAAGACATGTAATCTTGATTTACTTGAAGCCGGATGTCTACGGTTAAGTCAACTAAACGAATTAGAAGAATTAAGACATGATGCATATGAAAATTCGTTAATCTATAAGGAAAGAACGAAGAAATGGCATGATAAAAGAATCAGAGGTTCAAAAGAATTTAAGGAAGGAGACAGAGTTCTTCTTTTCAATTCACGATTCAAGCTATTTCCTGGAAAATTGAAATCAAGATGGTCTGGACCATTCATAGTCAAAAGAGTTTTTCCATACAGAACAATAGAGTTAATAAATTCAAACTGAATTGAATTTAAAGTTAATGGTCATAGAGTTAAACATTACATACATGGTCCGATGGAAGTTGATAATGAAGTTAATCATAATTTCACCACTAAAGAAAACCCTCAGAATGAAAACATAAATATGATCTCAACGACATATGAAAAACCAAAAGTAGAAGATGAGGAAGTTTCAAATTAGAGCGATAAAGAAGAATTTCTATATAAACCTCCCATTCCAAGAAAAGAGGTAAAAATATGGACAAGAGATTCAAGCAGAAGTGAAAGAACCAAGGAAAGAGCACCCGAAAAAGGTTAACAAACCAACTCTACTTACTAAAGTAGGAAACCCAGGTGAATTTATCATTTCTTGCTTACTTAATGATGGTGCTATGTATAATGGACTCGCAGATTTAGGGGCAAGTGCGAATATTATGCCTATTTCCTTATACAAAAGATTAGGTGTGGGTAAATTAAGACCAACCAAAATAGGTGTTTAATTATTTGACCAAACTATTAAACACCCGGTTAGAATAGCCAATAATTTACTTGTTAAAGTGGGAAGTTTGACCTTTGCTGCAAATTTCATAGTTATTAATATAGAGGAAGACCTTGATATTCCTCTAATTTTAGGTCGCCCATTTTTAGCAACTACCGAGGTGCTCTTTGATGTAAGAGAGGGCAGAATGAGACTTAGGCATGGTGATAAATCGGTCACCTTTGTGTGTAACAACCCCACTTCATAAACCCAAAACGCGTACCAAATTTTTTTTTTTAAGGCAGTGCATCTGGACGGCGTCCAGAATCCTGGACGGCGTCCAGCTCAGAAGGGTGGGACGGCGTCCAAACATTTGGGACGGCGTCCAGCTCAAACAACTGGGACGGAGTCCAAGCAATTGGGACGGCGTCCCAATGGTCTTCCAGCTACTGATCACGGGTCCAACTCACACGAGCGGAAAACCCGCTTCCCGACATTTTCAAACGAAAACCTTTTTACCACAAGTCAATATAAATGAAACTAAGAGATTTTCATCATCAAATCAAGTTTTACATCAACGGGCCCACATCGCCCATTTTACTAGTTTCGTTCAAAAATAAAAGTTTCGACCAAATATAAGTTTAAGTTCCAAACGACACTAGAGCATGGTGTTTGGGGTTAAACTACCCAATCTCGGTCGAACTCCAAAAGCTAACACCCAAAAGCATCCCTTAACAAGACAAGCGGGAGATCACTAATCCAATTGAACGCTCTTACCCTTGTCAACGCCGGAGCCTATAAAAAAGGTAAACAACGAGAGGGTAAGCAAAGCTTAGTGAATGCAATAATTATACATACATATATATAACCCATCTATTTGTAATCACAATTACCGAATACCTTGTACGAACTTGAAACTCAAATTAGCATAACATCATACCCAAAATACTTAACAAGTCGCACATTATCACAAAACCGCATTAGCATATACTCAACACAATATATTTAAACAATATGCCAAACAATCAACAATCTCAATATGGTTAACCATAACGCTATGGTGCTACCGGCTCGTGGTTCACACCATACGCAATTGAGTCATACTCTTTTATAGTGCTACCGGCTCGTGGTTCACACTCGATGCTACCAGCTCGTGGTTCACATCTTAGTTTATAGTGCTACCGGCTCGTGGTTCACACTCGATGCTACCGGCTCGTGGTTCAAATCTTAGTTTATAGTGCTACCGGCTCGTGGTTCACACTCGATCACACACATGTTATGGCACTACCGGCTCGATGGTTCATACCATAACACCCACAAATAAATACGTCATATACACATACGTATAATTACTCCACTCACCTTAGAGTCTTCGTGAAAGATAACCAAACTTGCCACTTCAATGTAACGTACCTATTACATTTTAGCACATAATCAATTCACAACTCAAGTCGGTCAAGCAACTCACTCAAAAATCTAGAGTCTTTTGTCCCAAAGTGCAATCCCGACCCATTTTGCACCCTTAACCCTAATAATGGGTTAACTTCACCAAAAACCCTAATTCTAGCCATTAAGGTCTTAACACACATTAAATCACCAAGTTGACTCGTTTTCATACATGCAAGACAACCTAGGTCATCAAAGACCCATTTGACCCATTTCTAGGTCGACACACCCATTTGGGTCACCCATAACCCAAATCACACCCACTAACATTAACTATAAGTGTATTAGTATTTACTTAGGTCTTTAAGACCCATTTACACCATTTACCCTTTCAAAACCCTAGGTTAGTCACCATTTGGGTCTTCATGACCCAAACTTACCCAAAACCCCCAAATCACTCATACATGGGTTTTATGTACAACATTAACCCAAACCCTAACCCTTAAACATATTTACTAGAGAAATCAATTTTAGGGCTTACCACAACAATCAAAACGAAGCTAACAAGGAGATGAACAACTTTAATGCTCGAGCTAAAACCCGAAACCAGCTTCTTCTTCTCCGATTTGAGCTTTCTCACACTTGAATCACACTCTCTCACTAGGATTTAAGTGGATGAAGTTTGGTGGTTAGGAATGGAGTAATGAGGCTCAACCAAACTGATCTAGGGCCTTTAATTCGTCCACCAAGTGAAATTACCAATTTCCCCATCTAAAATATTTAAAAACCCAAATCTGGCTCGACAGATCATCTGGACGGCGTCCAGGCCTTCATAATGGGACGGCGTCCCAGATTTTTGGACGGCGTCCAAACCAAAAGAAAACAGGATCTTACAACTCTCCCCCACTTGAACCGGATTGCGACCTCGCAATCCACGCCGCATGACAAGCAGGAAGATAAACCAAGACAAACTCTTCGGGCTCCCAAGTAAACTCGGAACCTTTACTTCGCCGCCATTGAATCTTGAAAGTTCTCACTTCTTTATTCCTCAACATTTTCACCTTTTCGTCAAGGATAGCAATCGGTTCCTCGACATATTCTAACTTATTGTTTAGCTCGATCTCGTCTAAAGGCATCCATGAGGAATCGTCCGCAAGACACTTACGGAGGTGGGAAACATGAAATGTATTATGGATCCCCGCAAGCTCTTCGGGTAATTCCAATCGATATGCAACTTCGCCAACACGAGCTGAAACCTTGAACGTCCCAATAAACCGAGGAGCTAACTTTCCCCGTTTTCGAAATCGAATAATACCCTTCCATGGCGAAACCTTAAGCATCACCATATCGCCTTCTTGGAACTCAATCAATCACCTACATCTATCAGCATACGACTTTTGCCTATCTTGAGCCTTCTTCAAATGTTCCCGAATCAAATCGATCTTACTATTTGTCTCTAAAACCAAATTGGAACTCCCGATCTCTCTTTGACCCACTTCTCCCCAACAAACAGGAGTTCGACACCTACGCCCATAAAGCATTTCGTAAGGTGGCATCCCGATACTAGTATGATAACTATTATTGTACGAGAATTCCACCAAAGGCAAATGCTCATCCCAACAACCACCAAAGTCAATGATGCACGCCCGTAACATATCTTCCAAAGTTTGATTCGTACGTTTAGTTTGACCGTCTGTTTGAGGATGATACGCCATGCTCAACTTCAATTGTGTACCCATATCCTCATGAAACTTTTCCCAAAATCGAGATGTAAAACGGGTATCTCGATCCGAAATAATAGATATAGGAACCCCATGTCGCGAGACCACTTCCTTGATAAACAACTTAGCCAAAGTCTCCGACGATATCGCTTCTTTAATGGGAAGAAACAAAGCGCTTTTTTTCAATCGGTCAACTATAACCCAAATCGAATCGAATTGGGTTCTCGCCGTTTTAGGTAACTTTGTAATGAAATCCATGGTAATGTGCTCCCATTTCCATTTCGGGATTTCTAACAGTTGCAACTTACCATACGGCTTTTGGTGTTCGGCTTTTACTTGTAAACACGTGACACATTGCTCAACATACTTCACAACATCACGTTTCATGCCCGGCCACCAATAATCTTTCTTCAAGTCATGATACATTTTTGTCGCGCCCGGATGAATGGAATATTTTGACTTATGTGCTTCATCAAGTAGAACCCGTCGGTAATCACCCATATTAGGCACCCACACCCTTCCTTGAAAGGACAACAAACCACGCGAGCCCATAGTAATGAACTCTGATTGGCCCACGATTCGTTCCGCATGCTTGTTGTGAACGTAAGCCTCTATTTGAATCTCGCCGAGCTTTTCAAGAAAATCGTTGGTAATAATCAAACGTAACGACCCCACTTTTATCGCCGGATGTTAACTCTTTTGACTCAACGCATCCGCGACCACATTCGCCTTACCCGGATGATAAAGTATTTCACAATCGTAGTCTTTCACCACATCCATCCACCTACGTTGGCGATAATTCAAATCTCGTTGATTAAAGAGGTGTTTCAAACTCTTATGATCCGAATAAATCGTACACTTGACACCATACAAGTAATGGCGCCAAATTTTCAACGCATGCACTACCGCCGCCAACTCAAGATCATGAGTCGGATACCTCGTTTCATGTTCCTTTAATTGTCGAGAGGCATAAGCGATGACTTTACCTCTTTGCATTAGAACACACCCGAGACCATTTAGGGAAGCATCACAATAAACCACCATATCTTCTACCCCTTCCGGCAACACTAACACCGGAGCTTGACACAACTTCTCTTTTAACAATTAAAAAGCAATCTCTTGCTCGTTCTCCCAATTAAACCTAGCATTCTTTCTCGTCAACTTCGTCAATGGAGAAGCAATCTTAGAAAAGTCTTGGATAAACCGACGATAATAACCGGTCAATCCGAGAAAACTTCGGATTTCCGTAGGCGTAGTCGGTCGTCCCCAAATCTTCACCGTTTCGATCTTCCCCGGATCTACTTGAATACCGTTTTCGTTCACAATATGACCAAGGAATTGAACTTCCCTTAGCCAAAATTCACATTTGGAGAACTTTGCATACAACTTCTCCTTTCATAGCGTCTTCAATACTTCACGCAAATGATGTTCATGTTCGTTCATACTTTTCGAGTAGACTAGTATGTCGTCAATGAACACTATTACCGACTTGTCCAACATAGGTTGGCACACTCGGTTCATAAGATCCATGAATGCCGTCGGTGCATTCGTAAGACCAAAGGGCATAACTACAAACTCATAATGCCCGTAACGCGTTCGAAAAGCCATTTTCTCTATGTCTTCCTCACGGACCCGCATTTGGTGATAGCCGGACCGTAGGTCGATCTTAGAGAAATACGTTGCACCTTGAAGTTGATCAAATAAATCGTCAATCCTAGGTAATGGATAACGATTCTTGATCGTCACTTTATTCAACTCACGGTAATCAATGCACATACGCATACTACCATCTTTCTTCTTCACAAATAACACCGGAGCGCCCCATGGCGAAGCAATAAAACCCTTCTCGAGCAACTCTTGGGTTTGATTTAACAACTCTTGCATTTCCGTTGGTGCTAAACGATAAGGAGTTTTAGCAATGGGAGTAGCTCCCGGAACCAACTCAATACGAAACTCAACTTGTCTTTCCGCCGGAACACCCGGTAATTCGTCCGGAAAAACATCTTCGAATTCACTAACAACCGGAATTTTACGAATAGGTGGTGGCTCATTGCGAGTATCAACAACGTGAGCAAAGAAAGCCATGCCACCGGTAACAACAAAACGACGTGCCCGTGCAAAAGTGCATATCGGCACCGGTCTCCTTCGCTTATCACCATGAATAATTAACTCTCCCCCACTTAGGGTCTTCACACGAATAAACTTATCATGGCATGCAATATCGGCTCTATAACGATCGATCCAATCCATACCAACGACAATATCAAAGTCGCCCAAGGTCATTGGAATAAGATCAATTTTAAAGGTTTCGGCACCAAAAACAACATCACAATTTTCACATACATCAACCACTAGCACCGTCTTGCCGTTCGCTATTTCGACTTCTATCGGACGACTTAACTTAGCTAACGGTCTATTAAGTTTAGGCACAAATTTAGGAGACACAAACGACAAATTTGCACCGCTATCGAAAAGAATCCTTGCCGGATTAGAATTAACCATGTAAGTACCTGAGACAACTTCGTGCGATTGTTTGGCTTCATTATTGGTCATCAAATAGTTGCGACCCCTAGCCGTGCCCGCTGCTTTCTCTAACCGTTTAACATTATCATTATTCAAATCAGGACATTCCGGCCTCTTATGCCCCTCTTTACCACAATTAAAGCAAGTGATTTTGGTCGACGCCTTGGTGCAATCACGGGCCATGTGTCCTCTTTGATTACAATTATAACACGTGGGCCCAAAACCCCCGGAAGCACCCTTCTTCACACTATTAAAGCTTTCGGAGCCTTTCTTGGACTTCTTATTTGAAAAGTTCGAATGACTTGAACCCTCAAACTTCCTCTTTGAAAAAGTAAAATCGCTCTTTCTTGGCACCTCCGGCTCAAAACCCCGAGCCAATTCAAATAACTCGTCAAAAGACTTAGCCATACCCCAACTAATCTTACCCTTGTACTCAACATTTAAAGTGCGGTAGAAATCCTTCATTAGCTTGTGATCATCACCAACATACTCCGGGCAAAAACGAGTCTTTGCCAAGAAGGTAGACTTAAGAGTAACTAAGTCCATTGAACCTTGTTGCAAATGGTGCAACTCGTCCCGGATTCTATCGAGATCGGAAGAAGTTCGGTATTCCTTGAAAAACTCCTTCTTAAATTCTTCCCACGTAAAGCACATACATTGTTCCTCACCATACAAGTTGATTTTATCATCCCACCATAACTTAGCCTCTTTTCGTAGCATGCTAGAGCCATACCTCGCCTTCTTCTCGGGAGGACATTCCGAGGTACGGAAAGCTCCCTCAATATCGGAGATCCAACATGTACTTTTCAAGGGATCTCGCACCCCATTAAACATCAGGGGTTGAGCATCCTTGAAGTTCTTGTAGTGGAAGTCCCGCGTTCCTTCGCCTCCTTCACCGTGAGGATAGATATTCCTAGCGTCAAGGGCCTCTTCGATAGTGGCCTTCATTCGTTCATTAATTAGATCGGTTATTTGCTCATCAACCGAATCTTGAAAGACCTTTCGAACGTCCGCAAGAAAATCCGCTTTTAACTTCTTAAAGACGGCCTCAACCTTGGCTGAAAACTCGGCGTCCTCGCTTGTACTTCCATTATCATGTTCGGGACCGTTTCTCGTCTTCATTCTATAAAACGAATTAGGTTAAACCACAAAACGGAAGGACAGATTACATATATACATACATATACGCCACACTACTCCATATCGCTCAACAATCGTCGTACATTACTTGTTTGACAAGATTTGTACCCGTAACATTGGTAGCTAATCATTGTTACGCGAGCACGTCGCATTAACTTGCTAGTACAATGTCCATCTCGCTCGATGCCCGCTAAACATACATAGCAAATATCACATGATTAGTTTACATAAACCTATGCACAATCCAATCCCGATCCGACCCAAAGTCCTACAAGTCCCGCATAAACGCGCACACAAAAAGTCTAAGTCTAGGCGCCTATCTCAAGTCACCTAAATCCCTTAGACCATGCTCTGATACCACTTGTAACAACCCGACTTCATAAACCCAAAATGCGTACCAAAAATTTTTTTTTTTAAGGCAGTGCATCTGGACGGCGTCCAGCTCAGAAGGGTGGGACGGCGTCCAAACATTTGGGACGGCGTCCAGCTCAAACAACTGGGACGGTGTCCAAGCAATTGGGACGGCGTCCCAATGGTCTTCCAGCTATTGATCACGGGTCCAACTCACACGAGCGGAAAACCCGCTTCCCGACATTTTCAAACGAAAACCTTTTTACCACAAGTCAATATAAATGAAACTAAGAGATTTTCATCATCAAATCAAGTTTTACATCAACGGGCCCACATCGCCCATTTTACTAGTTTCGTTCAAAAATAAAAGTTTCGACCAAATATAAGTTTAAGTTCCAAACGACACTAGAGCATGGTGTTTGGGGTTAAACTACCCAATCTCGGTCGAACTCCAAAAGCTAACACCCAAAAGCATCCCCTAACAAGACAAGCGGGAGATCACTAATCCAATTGAACGCTCTTACCCTTGTCAACGCCCGAACCTATAAAAAAGGTAAACAATGAGAGGGTAAGCAAAGCTTAGTGAATGCAATAATTATACATACATATATATAACCCATCTATTTGCAATCACAATTACCGAATACCTTGTACGAACTTGAAACTCAAATTAGCATAACATCATACCCGAAATACTTAACAAGTCGCACATTATCATAAAACCGCATTAGCATATACTCAACACAATATATTTAAACAATATGCCAAACAATCAACAATCTCAATATGGTTAACCGTAACGCTATGGTGCTACCGGCTCGTGGTTAACACCATACGCAATTGAGTCATACTCTTTTATAGTGCTACCGGCTCGTGGTTCAAACTCGATGCTACCGGCTCGTGGTTCACATCTTAGTTTATAGTGCTACCGGCTCGTGGTTCACACTCGATGCTACCGGCTCGTGGTTCACATCTTAGTTTATAGTGCTACCGGCTCGTGGTTCACACTCGATCACACACATGTTATGGCACTACCGGCTCGATGGTTCATACCATAACACCCACAAATAAATACGTCATATACACATACGTATAATTACTCCACTCACCTTAGAGTCTTCGTGAAAGATAACCGAACTTGCCACTTCAATGTAACGTACCGATTACATTTTAGCACATAATCAATTCACAACTCAAGTCGGTCAAGCAACTCACTCAAAAATCTAGAGTCTTTTGTCCCAAAGTGCAATCCCGACCCATTTTGCACCCTTAACCCTAATAATGGGTTAACTTCACCAAAAACCCTAATTCTAGCCATTAAGGTCTTAACACACATTAAATCACCAAGTTGACTCGTTTTCATACATGCAAGACAACCTAGGTCATCAAAGACCCATTTAACCCATTTCTAGGTCAACACACCCATTTGGGTCACCCACAACCCAAATCACACCCACTAACATTAACTATAAGTGTATTAGTATTTACTTAGGTCTTTAAGACCCATTTACACCATTTACCCTTTCAAAACCCTAGGTTAGTCACCATTTGGGTCTTCATGACCCAAACTTACCCAAAACCCCCAAATCACTCATACATGGGTTTTATGTACAACATTAACCCAAACCCTAACCCTTAAACATATTTACTAGAGAAATCAATTTTAGGGCTTACCACAACAATCAAAACGAAGCTAACAAGGAGATGAACAACTTTAATGCTCGAGCTAAAACCCGAAACCAGCTTCTTCTTCTCCGATTTGAGCTTTCTCACACTTGAATCACACTCTCTCACTAGGATTTAAGTGGATGAAGTTTGGTGGTTAGGAATGGAGTAATGAGGCTCAACCAAGCTGATCTAGGGCCTTTAATTCGTCCACCAAGTGAAATTACCAATTTACCCATCTAAAATATTTAAAAACCCAAATCTGGCTCGACAGATCATCTGGACGGCGTCCAGATTTCTGGACGGCCTCCAGGCCTTCATAATGGGACGGCGTCCCAGATTTTTGGACGGCGTCCAAACCAAAAGAAAACAGGATCTTACATTTTGAACCGAAAGTTTCGATCTTCACTAACCAAAACTGTTGATCCAATAAAAATGCCTAAGTGTGGGGAAGATGAAAAAACACCTAATGATAACCTGATAACAAAGAACCCCGTTGATGATACAAAATTAGATGAACCCGTTTTTAATAGTTCAAAGAAAGAAACTTTATAAACGGATTCAAGATGCTAGGATTAAGGGGAACTTGAAGTGATGTAACCGATTAGTATCCAATTTATCACCTAAGGAAAAGGCAATGTTAGTTGAATTTGTGAATGTTATCGAGGAAATCAACAAATGGCTTGAAGCAAAAGTCAAAGATATACAAGTTGTTGATGGTCCAATTGAAATGAACAATGAAGTTAATCATAAGTTCGACACCACATCTAACTAAGTGTGGGGAGATTCAAATGTTCTAAGATATAATGCTGTTTAGAATTAGATTTTCCTGTTTTCGTGTAGTTCTCAAGAATGGAATCCGATTGTTCTTTCCCTAGCAGACCCTAAAGAACTAGTCTTCTCCCCCCATTCAGAATTTTTTATTTCTTTTAGGTTTTACGAGATGAAGAATTCCTTTGATTTGAACCATGGTCTACTACTACACGCTATGATTACTAAACGTAATAATAACAAATCCCCGAGTGAAGTGGTATCATTCATAAGAGGCAAAATGGATTAAGTAAGAAAAGAACTCAGGAATTATCACAATAAGATACATTTTGGTAAAGGAAAATCAAAATCCGCAGCAAAAAGAAGAGCAAGACATCTTGAAAAATGTTATAAATGCGGAAAATGGTCACACGAAGGGAAATGCTCGAACAATCAGACATATTCCAATTCTGAATTCGTTACTCTATGCAGAGAATGACCGTTCATATGTTTAAAAGAAAAGTTGTTAAATACTCGAGGTTACGCTTATGTAGCAATGGAAAATCAAATCGAACGACTCTCTTATGAGTCAACTAAAGCAGGTCTTTGAGAATTCTATCTAGCAGGTAAGTTTGTACAGTTTTTATTTTTATTTTTATGCTTTTAACCTTTTGATAAAAAATACTGAATCGTTCGCTATAAAGTATTAAATTGATATTCAATAAAATTAGGTATAATAAACTGAAATTATTGATTTCATACAAAACGAAATTTACCGTTTATTCATAAGGTATAAATATCTTTAATCAATCAACTTAAAATATTTCAAAAATTCGTCATGAGTAAAATTAGGTAATATAGCCGAAATTACTTTACCCAAAAGAGGGACGTATATCTTTGTAAATATTTGATTGATTAAAGTGGGATAAAAGACCAAAAAGATTTTTATTTTATTTTTACCTTGTTTTTAAAATTAATATATAACTATTTTAATTTAAATATAAAATTGTAAAATTAATGTATTTAAATAATTTTAATATTTATATAAAATTTTATGGATTATAAATTTAAGTTTGGTGTGAATTTAAAAACAAAATTTACTTTATTTCATTAAGTTAAAAAAATTGATTTCTAAAATTCGTCGTGAGTTAAATACTAGGTCGTTGAACCGAAATTGCTTTACCCGAGGGCGGGGCGACAAATTTTGTTATCATTATTTTTAATCTTATTGATTTAAAGTATGCCAAAAACATTAAAAAAATCCGAAAATCTTTGCTTTTAAAACAAATGCTTTAAAAATGACAAATTTTAAAATTTTGTCGAGGGACGAACTAGGTAAACGTACCGAAACTACCTCATCTTAAATACCAAGGAAAACAAACTTTTAAATTTAATCAATTTTTGTTTCACTAGTTAAAGATTTTTATTAAAAAAAAAAAAACTACACCCCATGCGATCGCATGGAGGCAGAAAACTAGAAGGGATCAAAAAGCCAGCGAGCTCTCTGTCTCTCACAAAATACACACACATACACGAACACACACTCCAAAACCTCTCTAAAATCTCCATTTTTTCACCAAAATTCACCAAATTTCTTGCTATAATCCGCTCTAATCATGCATTTGTTCAGAATTTTTTCAAAAAAGGTAACGACTCCACCCCTAAAACTCTTTAAATTCGAATTATAGTGTTCTTGAGAAAATTTTTACCTAATTTAATTTTGATGATTTCTAGCCTAATTAGAGTTAAATTGTTAGTATATTATACTTATATAACCTAGATTGATGCTATTTGTCATGATTTGAAGCCTTAAACTTCAAAAATTTTAGAAATCTAGGGTTTGTGTTCTTGGGCAATTTGGGGCTTTTTGATATAAACAGGTTATGACCGATTTTTGTTATGAATTATTGCTAAATTAAGTAGTGTAACATGTTTAGGTTGCTAAATGATCCAAACTTTGATCCTAAACATGATTTTTGAGCATCAAAGTGGACTTTTTAAGTCTAAAATTCATGAACTTGATTAATTTGAAATGAATGTCATTTGAAACTTGTTTAATTGCTAGTAATGGTTATTTTGACATGTTATTTGAGTAGAATGCTTATGAACATTCTGTACATTTTCATATATGCTTATTTGAAAAATTGTTGAATTGATAAATTTGTGAAAATGTGTATAAGTTAAATATGGATTAAACATGTTAATGTTATTGTTTTAAGTTGTTATTCTGCTAACACTAATGTATATTTGGATGCACAAATTTTGTGTTTAATGTGTTTTGCAGAGAAATACAGATACTGACGGTGCATCATCGTCTAGACAAGCTGATCAAGAGCCACAGCAAGAACCACAGCAAGAACCACAGTCAGAGATGCAACAAGAACCACAACAACAAGAACAACACCAACATTATGATCAACATCTACTTTATTATGAGCCTGAACCAATGTTTTACACTCATTATCGTCAATTTCAGGCTCACCCGAGGATTACGCACCTACTTATAAATGAACAACAGTTACATCCCAACTTAAGATTCGACCAGTGTTGGACAGAGTACCCGAAATTTCAAAAGAACATGCATATCCTTTACCACAAAAATATTGAAATGCCTCGGGTAATAGATTGGGAGCCTTTGGAAGCGGTTGGCCTAGCTAATTCGGTTAGAGGTTTGCTAGTCCAGAGTTATGGTAGCTCTACATTTAACGATTGGATCCGCCTATTTACTACGCGTAGAACTATATATAGAGAATGGTGTGTTGAATTGCTTAGCACTATAGAGTTAAATAATGAAGTTACTATGTTAGGAGATAAAAGTTTTATTAGGTTTCTTTTATGAGGTACAATGTACAGGATGTCCATGTTAGACATGGTTAGAGCTCTATTAATCTACACCCCCGCTGATATTAATACACCTGATTGCAATACTTTAATTGTCAAAGGTAAAAGAGTAGATATAGATTTTGACGCTAACGCCATATGGAGGCGTATGTCAAGATTTAGGGAATTTACACGGGGTGGAAGACACTCCTATTTAGATATTGACAGGGCAGAACTCCGGGTAATACATAGATTTTTAGCAAATTTGATTACACAACGGGGTAGAAACAAGGAGAAAATGACCCTAAACGATCTATTCTATCTTAAGTGTATTCGAAACCCGAGGAGCTTTATTAATATTCCTTATTGCATAGGCCACTATCTTTCTAAAGTTGTTGAGGCTATGCAAGCAGGAAGTATTATAGGGGGAGGTATTTTTGTTACTCTCATTGGAGAGTATTTAGGTATAGGTAAAGAGCATGGGGGTCCGATGATTGAGATTGGGGGACAAGCCGAGAGTATAGGTTTGCAGGTTTATTAAGGTGCAAAGGTACTAAAACGGAGACATAATATGCCAATACCATATCAGGGCAGACACCCACAGGTAGAGAGGGGTTCAGATGAGGAAATGGAAGAAGCAGATGACATTAGGGATGTCATTAGGGATAGTTATACTAATGTCTTCCAGCATGTAGATGAGGTGGAAATGAATAACCAAGCTAGGCATCGTCAGTATGAGCAGTGGAGAGCTGCGGATGAGTATGAGCAATCCAGGCGACGCCAACACGATAGCTGGAAAGTTCATCAGCACCAAATCATGAGCAAACTATCATATCAGGTATCACATAACTACATCCCGACTCGGCCTGCTTTTTATCCACCACATCAACCTGACATCCGACCGCCCTTTAACCTGTACGACCCCAATCAAGCCTATCAGGACACCTATCACCAACCATGGAACCCGAGCGATGATATGAACTGGAATCCCTATCCAAATCAATAGTATTCCATTGGTGATTTCTTATCTTTTATCACTTTTATTTATTTATGTTAAACATTTAATATTTTGATATTTTTATGTAATTTTTAACATTTTTATTATTTTGTTACTAATATTCCATATTTATAAATTGAAAGTGAGATACTAAGTCCCATTTCAAATTACCATGCATGTTTATATTTATATTGTATGTATATTACACAACAGGGTAAAACATCGCATTTTCAAAGACTGACATTAAGTTCAGCAAAAGCAACTAATTTTAAAGACAAGATGCAAAATATATGTGAAATAACAACTGCAGGAATGAACAAATGATGTGCACCATTTATCATTCAAACAAACAACAATATGTTTGGAAATTTTGGTAAAATTTTAATCATTTTTCTACGCTAATCACCCTCAATAATTTAAATTGTTACTGATTTCTTACAAATGAGGGCATTGTAAGATCTTAAGTGTGGGAAGGGATTAAATTCTTTCTTTTTAAACATTAATTTATACACTTGGTTCAATTGCCAAATTTTGTGAAAATTTAAAAAAATTTCAACTAAATGAATTCAAAATCATGTTTATACATATTTATGAACGATAAAACTAGGTGTTAATACCGAAATTATTGTTACTTCGGAAAGGACATAAATTGAGAAACAACCCAAAATGCTTGAATTCATTTAAAATGGAATAGAGGAGAATAAAAAGGCAAAGAAAAAAAAAATAAAAGCTAAGTGTGGGAAGAATGTGCCAAGTTCTTTAAAACATATATCACATACTTTTGTACAAGATTATTGCAGATACTTTTGCTTTGGACTAAACTAATTAGTTTTACCCGATTTACTGTAATATATTTGAAAGAAGAAGGATCTACACGATGAATCAATTCCATCATTAAAAGGAAGTAAAGTCTTTCGAAAAAGACACGTGCTTCTTGATTTAAGTCAAGAAGTTGACGTCCAGACCAGCTGTAGGTTGACGAAAAACCTAGAAAAGTCATCTCTAAAATCAGCAGGAAATCCACGGACCTCAGCATCAAACAGGGTCGCCAAGTGGTCAGATTTATCCTAACCATGAAAAGGATTTATCTCGTAAAATGGGGAGGGCGCCGTGAAAATTAGCTTGATATGACTAATGAATCAGACCCCCAGAAAAGGATAATCTCCTTAAAGATTAAAAATCAGCTTTAAGCCTGATATTACTCAATCCTTGAGATTGACCTTAAAGATTGAGAATTACAAACTCATGGAATTCAATGATATATAAACTCGAGCTTGAACGAGAAAATATTTTGATCAAAATTTCAAACCGATTTGTTTTCTGAAAACCTATTTTCAATGCGTTCATTACCATTGAACGTAAAATCCTGAGAATTCACCGAAATTCATTAGGTCACCTGAACCAAATCGGGTGTCAACTGTAAGAACGGTGGTTGCATAGCAAGGTCAAAGACAGGACCTTGTGCCAGACCGAAAAATTATAGGGTGATCTTTGCTATTTCTCCTACAAAGGATAGTAATTGCATCCGACACGTTGTGGACCATAATCAAAAGCATGTCATTAGACATTGCCTTAATAGTTTCTTGTTCATCGCTTTCCTTTACAACCGGACGGTAGTTTACCGAAAGGTAATATACGAAACAAGTAAACTGGATGTGTGCTTTCCGATACAGGGATAGCAGCGGATTACACGAACCTAAAAGTTTTAGCCAAAATATTGATCCACAAAAATATTTTACAACACCGATGGTGGGTCAAATCAGAAAACTTATCTAGGGTAAAAGCTAGATTGAATTTTCAAAAGTGATCAAATGTCTTCATAAAGATCTAATTTCCTAAAGGATCTAAATTTTTATAGTCATGTGGGACTGTAAACCACATCGTTACTATCATTGTTCATACCACCGTATAAAAATCACTGATGTACAAAGTGTGAAGAATAAAGAAGTGATTCTAGTAAAGTTATATTAAAGTTCTATATTGCTTGAGGACAAGCAACGCTCAAGTGTGGGAATATTTGATAATGCTAAAAATGAACATATATTTCATAGCATTATCCTTCAAGAAAGACAAGCTTTTAGTTGCAATTGTTCTATTTACAAGTGATGTTCGTTTAAATAATAAAAGGTGAAGACAAAAGACAGATTCGACGATTTGAAGATGCAAATGACCAAAAAGCTCAAATGTACAAAATACAATCCAAGTGGTTCAATTTATTGATGAGAAACGTCTCAAAATTATAAGAGTACAAGCCGCAAAACGCAAAGTACAAGATATTAAATCATATGAAAGGACGTTCGAAAATCCGGAACCGGGACCTGAGCCAACTATCAACGCACGACGCAATGGACCTAAAATTACAAGTCAACTATGCACATGAATATAATATAATATATAAATAATTCTATAAATTATATATATTATATTTATATTATTAAGTAAAAATGTCGGCAAGCTAGAAAACAAGATGAAGTGAGATGTCCCAGGAGGCCATGCGATCGCATGGCCTGGTAGTTATAAATCCATGCGATCGCATGGGAAGAAATTCCAGGCCAAGTGCTATAAATAGCGAACGAATTGGACGAGTTATTTACACCTTATTCAATCAATTACTCTCTGCTCTCCCTCAATATATATTTATATTTTATAATTATAATTTTAATATTAAGTTAATAATAATAAGGTTATTTTAGCGAATGTTTTAAGTTTGTAAGTCGAAATTCTGTCCGTGTAACACTACGCATAAATACTCATTGTAAGTTATGTTCAACCTTTTTAAATTAATGTCTCGTAGCTAAGTTATTGTTATGTTTATTTAAGCCGAAGTAATCGTGATGTTGGACTAAATATTAAAGACTTGGTTATTGGGCTTTAGACCATAATTGAGGTTTGGACAAAAGATTGACACTTGTGAAAATTGGACTATGGCTATTAATGGGCTTTATATTTAATTAACTAAATGATATCTTGTTAATTTAATATAGAGATTACAACTTGACGTATTTATATATAACCACATACGCTTGACTGGGTACGGTGGGCAGGATATCTATAAATACTAATAATTGTTCATTTGACCGGACAAGGGGATGGATTAATAGTCAATGGACTCATTAAAACAAGGGTGAATTACATTCAAGGGTAATTGGTGTAATTGTTAATAAAGTATTAAAACCTTGGATTATACGCAGTCGATAACCTGATGTAATCATTAAACAAAGTATTAAGACCTTATTACGGTTTAAATCCCCAATTAGTTGGAATATTTGACTTCGGGTATAAGGTTAATTTGGCGAAGACCCTCGCACTTTATAATTATCACCGATGGACTATTATGGACAAAACCAGATGGACTTATCAAATAATCCAGGACAAAGGACAATTAACCCATGGTAATAAATTAAAATCTACACGTCGAACATCATGATTACGGAAGTTTAAATAAGCATAATTGCTTTATTTTATATCTCGTCGTACTTTTATTTATCGTCATTTTATTTATCGCACTTTTAATTATCGCACTTTATTTATTGTCATTTACTTTACGCTTTAAATTAAGTTCTATTTATATTTTAATATTTTGCATTAGGTTTTAATTGCAACTTAAATCGACAAACCGGTCATTAAATGGTAAAAACCCCCTTTTATAATAATAATAATAATAATAATAATAATAATAATAATAAAAATAATAATAATAATAATAATAATAATACTTATATATATATATATATATATATATATATATATATATATATATATATATATATATATATATATATATATTTATACAAATATATTTAATAAAATTATAGCGTTAAACTTGGTGAGCTCCCTGTGGAACAAACCGGACTTACTAAAAACTACACTACTCTACGATTAAGTACACTGCCTATAAGTGTTGTAGCAAGATTTAGGTATATCCATTCAATAAATAAATAAATAACTTGTGAAAAATTGTATCGTATTTAATAGTATTTCGTAGTAAAATATAATAGTATTTCACGTACCCCTCGCACACATCAATGGTGATGGTGGCGTTTGTGTTGTCATTGAAACAGAAGACAGGATCATAAGGTGGTGGGTTAGGTGTTAGGTTAAAGGTGAATTCGAGTAGCAACAAGTGAATAGCAGCAGGTTTAATCGTATTGATATGGGTGGATGGTGGTATCCGAACAAAAGGGAAGATGAATACAAATCAAGTATATGTGAAGGTGGGTTGATAACATGTGACAGTTAATGGTTATCTTTGAACAAGAGTGGTGATACTTTGGTTGGGTAGTTTAAACAAACAAAGAAAGAAAGAAACAGAAATTGAAAGTGGTATAATGTGATGTGGGTTTCAAGTTGAAGGTGATCGGGTATGGTTTGTATGAATGCTTCTATTATAACTTCCTCCTATATATATAATGTTGATTGATATATATATATATATATATATATATATATATATATATATATATATATATATATATATATATATATATATATATATATATATATATATATATATATATATATTGAAAGGTGTCGACATGAAGAATCAATCCGAAGAGATACCAACAAAATAAAAGAAGATTGAGAAGGTTGACAGAAGTATTCGAGCCAGGAGTAACAAACAAGAAAAGAATGAAGTAGATAGCGACCCTAAACAGAATCGTACGCTTTACTGATATTGATAGCTAACAAATTTTGTATCTGTCTGTTTGATCTTTCTTCTCCTATATTTGGATTGCAGTAATATGATGTGATCAATTTTGTTTGGTATTGACGAAGAGGTCGACGTTTAACAAGAATCAGACAGGAAGGACATGAAATTTCAACCAGGAAGAAAAAGAAAGAAAAGTAATTTAACAGATAGTGAAGGCTAACACTTTTCGTACAGATTTCTATTTCTTTATTTCCAATAGCATTAGATTAGCAGAGGGTGATATGGTGTAGTTGATTGATTGCTGTAGCAATTAATTGATTGTGGTTGTTTTCTAGTAATATGGTGATTGATAGCATCTCTTGAGCAGGAGGAACGAAACAAAGAAGAAAAGAAGAAAACTTAAAAAGATGATGGAGACTTGCAACTGATTTTGTTTTATATTATTGTTTGTATTCAGTTTGTATTGTTTTAAGATCGACATGTAACAAATTGATGACAGGAAGTCATAAACTTTCATTAAAAAAAATAAATAGATGAATAACTCGGATGAGGATGGCTAACAGATTCCTATTATCTATTTATGATTACTGTTATTGATTTGTGACAAGAGAGAGAAACAAAATTGTATAATGCCTGAAAGTGAAACAGATTCTTGTATCTATGTATGAGTTTTTTATATATTTAATTTAGTATTAATCATAAATAAGTAAATTAATAATAATGATCCTAATAATAAAATAATTATATTAATTATATTAATAATAATAATAATGTTAATAATTATCATGAAAATAATAATAATAATGTTAATAATTATCATGATGATGATAATAATAATAATAATAATAATAATAATAATAATAATAATAATAATAATAATAATAATAATAATAATATTAATATTAATATTAATAACAATGATAATAATATTTATTGATAATAATGTTAACAAATACATAATTATTTATTTAACATGAAATATTATAATTTTTGTATATATAATATTTATAAATCATTACAATATTCATAATTATGTATAGAAATTATAAGTTCAATTTAAACTGGTTAAATATTAATTGAAGCGACACCCGAGTATTATAATCGCAGTTTTAAAGAAATAATTATTATAATATCATATTTCATTGCAACAACATTTAATATCTCAAATTATACTTCCAATTATTATTTATATACATACACACATATCTATTTACAAATAGTTGTTCGTGAATCGTCGGGATTGGTCGAAAGTCAAATGAATATATGAAATAGTTCAAAATTTTTGAGACTCAACCTAACAGACTTTTCATATTGCGTCAAAAATATTATATTGTATCGAGAGTTTGGTTTAAAATTAGTCAAAAATTATCTGGGTCGTCACAAACTATCGGTATTTTGCTTTGTTTTAATTATTTGACCTCACGGTCCATGACTTCATCAGATTCTTCGATAAAATGGAGTTTATCATTGATTCGTATTTCGTTAAGTGGAATTATGACATCCTCTTCAGCTAAACATTTCTTCATATTTGACACGTAAAATGTGTAGTGAACACTACTAAGTTCTTGCGGTAGCTTTAATCGATAAGAAACTGCTCCAATTCTTTCGGTGATTTCAAAGGGTCCTACGTACCTAGGACTTAGCTTTCCTTGGTTACCGAATCGTACAACGCCTTTCCAGGGTGACACTTTCAACATGACTTTGTCGCCCACTTGAAATTCTAGCAGTTTTCTTGTTACATCAGCATAACTCTTTTGGCGACTCATGGCTGTTTTCAATCACTGTTGTATTTGAATGATCTTTTCGGTGGTTTCATGAATAATTTCTGGTCCAGTAAGTTGTCTTTCTCCTACTTCGCTCCAATAGATAGGAGATCTACACTTTCTACTGTAAAGTGCTTCAAATGGTGCTGCGTTGATGCTCGTATGATAGCTGTTATTGTATGAAAATTCTGCCAACGGTAAGTGTCGATCCCAACTAGTTCCAAAGTCAATCACGCATGCCCGTAACATATCTTCTAATGTTTGTATTGTTCTTTCACTTTGACCATCTGTCTATGGGTGATAAGCGGTGTTCATATGTAATCGAGTTCTCAATGCTTTTTGTAATGACTGCCAGAAATGTGATATGAATCGGGTGTCGCGATCAGATATGATGGAGATAGGTACACCATGCCTGGAAACTACTTCCTTCAAATATAGGCGTGCTAATCTCTCCATATTGTCTGTCTCCTTTATTGGTAGAAAGTCCGCTGATTTAGTTAGACGATCAACTATCACCCAAATAGCATCGTAACTACTTGCAGTCCTTGGCAATTTTGTAATGAACTCCATAGTTATTCTTTCCCATTTCCATTGAGGAATTTCTGGTTGTTGCAGTAACCCTGACGGCCTATGGTGCTCAGCTTTGACCTTCGCACATGTCAAACATTTGCTTACATATGTAGCAATTTTTGTCTTCATATTAGGCCACCAATAGAACTTCTTAGATCGTGGTACATTTTCCCATTTCCTGGGTGAATTGAGTACCTCGTTTTGTGTGCTTCATCCAGTACTAGTTGCCTTAGGTTACCATGTCTTGGTACCCATATCCTACTAGCAAAATACAGGGTTCCATCGGCTTTTACTTCAAGCTATTTTTCTAACCCTTTGCTCATTTCGCCTTTCTCATTTTCTTCTTTTAAAGCTTCCAACTGTGCTGCTTGAATTTGCTTTGTGAGATCAGTACGAATTGTAATGTTCAAAGCTCGGACCCTAAGAGGTTTTACTCTCTCTTTCCGACTTAGGGAATCAGCTACTACATTAGCCTTTCCGGGGTGGTAACGGATTTTACAATCGTAATCGTTCAATAAATCTACCCAGCGACGTCGCCTCATATTGAGTTTTTTTTGATCAAAAATATGTTGAAGACTCTTATGGTCGGTGTTCACTGTACACTTGGTTCCATATAAATAATGTCTCCATATTTTGAGTGCAAAAACTACTGCTCCAAGTTTCAAATCGTGCGTCGTATAGTTCCTTTCATGAATTTTTAGTTGTCATGAAGCGTATGCGATAAGTTTTGTGTGTTGCATTAATACACATCCTAAACCTTGGCGCGAAGCGTCAAAATAGATAACGAAATCATCATTTCCTTCTGGTAATGACAAAATGGGTGCAGATGTTAACCTCTTCTTTAATAAATGGAATGAGGATTCCTGTTCCGTGGACCAATCATACTTCTTTCCCTTTTGAGTTAATGCAGTTAAGGGTTTGGCGATTTTAGAGAAATCTTGAATGAATCTTCAGTAGTAACCAGTAAGACCTAAGAATTTGCGGATTTGTGTTGGAGTCTTCGGGGTTTCCCATTTACTAATGGCTTCGATCTTGGCGGGGTCAACTTTAATTCCATGTTTACTGACAACATGGCCCAAAAACTGTACTTCTTGTAACCATAAATCACACTTCAAAAATTTTGCGTACAGTTCTTCTTTCTTGAGTACCTTCAGTACCAGTCTTAAGTGTTGCTCATGTTCTTCCTTGTTCTTAGAGTAAATCAATATGTCGTCGATAAAAATAATGACAAATTTGCCTAAATACGGTCTACATATGCGATTCATTAGATCCATGAATACTGCTGGAGCATTAGTCAATCCAAAAGGCATGACTAAAAACTCATAGTAACCGTAACGGGTTCTGAACGCGATTTTAGGAACATCTTCTTCCTTCACTCTCAGCTGATGATATCCGGAGCGTAGATCAATCTTAGAATAAACACTTAATCCTTGCAATTGATCAAATAAATCATCAATCCTCGGTAATGGGTACCATTCTTGATCGTTAATTTGTTTAATTCTCGATAATCTATGCACATTCTCATTGATCCATCCTTCTTCTTGACGAACAGAATAGGAGCACCCAAAGGTGAAAAACTGGGATGAATAAATCCACGGTTCGATAATTCTTGCAACTGGTTTTGTAATTCTTGCATTTCTGAAGGTGCAAGTCTATATGGGGATCGGGCTACAGGTGCAGCTCCTGGTATGAGATCAATCTGGAATTCTACACATCTGTGTGGAGGTAGCCCTGGTAATTCTTCTGAAAATACTTCGGGATATTCTCTTACAACCGACACGTCATCAATGCTTCTTTCTCCGGTATTGATCTTCTTCACGTGTGCCAGAATAGCATAATAACCTTTTCTTATAAATTTATGGGCCTTCATACAGCTGATAAGGTTCAGCTTCGAGTTGCTCTTCTCCCCATAAATCATTAATGATGTTTCATCCTTTCGAGGGATGCAGATCGCTTTCTCAGCGCAAACAACTTCCACTCTTGTTTTGGACATCTAGTCCATGCCAACGATTACATCAAAACTTCCTAATTCTACGGGTATCAAATCGATTTTGAAGGTTTCACCAGCGAGATTTATTTCGCAACCATGGCAAATTTTATCGGCTTTTATCAGTTTACCATTAGCTAATTCAATAGTATATTTATCGTCTCGAGGTAATGATGAACATTTTAGTTTAGAACTAAAGTATTTACACATATAACTTCTATCAGCACCCGTATCAAACATAGTAGAATCTAGTTGATTATTAACGGTAAACGTACCCGTAACAAGATCAGGGTCCTCACGTGCTTCGTTGACATTAATGTTAAATGCCCTCCCACGTGCGGGTTCTTTGTTCTTCTCCTTATCAGGGCATTGATTTATAAAGTGACCAGACTTCCCGCATCCAAAACATTTCTTGACATTGGTCGGTTTTGTCTTTACTTCAGAAACGGTGGCATAACAATCTTTTGCCACATGTCCTTTCTTGTTGCACTTATCACAGACCACTTGGCAATAACCTGCATGATGTGTGTAACATCTTTTGCAGAATGGATGGGGTCCCTTATAGTTTGGACTAGCAGTTGCCCCATCTTGTTTACCTTTAAAAGTTTCTCACCTCTTCAGGTGAGTACTTTTTCCCTTATAGTCTTCCCATTTCCTCTTTCCTTCAGTTATCTTGACTTCGGTAATTGGTGCCTTAATCGAACTCTCTGTGATCTGATCCATGAGTTGGTGTGCCATTGTCATAGCTTCCTGCATCGTATTCGATTTGGACGATGTAACATTTCCTTTGATATTGATCGATAAACTGTCAATATACATTTCTATCGTTCGTTTCTCGTTTGGCACCAATTCGGGACACAACAAGGCTAGTTCCATGAAATGCTTTTCATAGTTCTTGAGATTCGCACCGAAAACCTTTAGATTACGTAACTCAGATTCCATTTTTCTGATCTCGTTTCGAGGACAGTATTCCTCGATTAACATCTTTTTCAATTCTTCCCAAGAGATATCGTATGCTGTATCTACTCCTTATGCTTTAGCATAAATGTTCCATCAAGTAAATGCACCGTCTTGCAACGTACACGAAGCATACTTTGACTTGTCTCCGTCCGCACAATTATTGATTTTGAAAACGGACTCCATCTTTTCAAACCATCGGGTTAGACTGACTGGTCCCTCGGTTCCACTAAACGTCTGTGGTTTGCATCCTTGAAAAGTTTTGTATGAGCATCCATTTTGTGAGTTTGTGTTCACGGCTACTGTTTTGGCTGCTGCTTCAGTTGCTGCTTTTGCTGCCTCGGCTGCAGAAATTCTTTCATTCACACGTTTCTCGACTAGTTCCTCAAACTCAGTATCCGACATTTGAGACATGTTTCTTCAATAAACATATAAGATAATTTAATCACGTAGAATATTATAAATGTAGCGAGTAATTAATGGTACATCGTGGCATATTAATAATATGAACCAATTATTATAAAAGCATTTTCTTCTTATTAGCGTTTTATAATTATTTCTTAGGGTATTACCTACCCGTTAAAGTTCATACTTAATAGCTTAATACAACAATTAACTACTACCATTCAAATAATATTCTATTATGAAAAACTAATGCATTATCATTTCACACTTTATTCTTCAATGCATTATCGTACAACGATACAATACCACTTATTCACATAAGTTTATTTTACATAAAACATATGTAAGATAAAGTAAAGCACACTAATTGATATTATACAATGCGTGAAGTGATGTCGTAGCGGAAATGGTTTTTAAAAACGGCGGGGCTTCTTGTTATCAGGTACTGGCATAACGCTTATTTGAGCGGTACGTTTATATTTTTGTCGGAGTTCTGAGGTACTTGATACCTCAATTGAGTTGGTAAGACAAGGGTGACTAGGGGTAGCAACATTAGGAGCAACAATTGCTTTATTAATTTTTGGATTAAGCAATTCTGGGTTGGTGACTACATGTTCCTTTCCATTGTTAACTTCTTTTTTGTAGTGACCCGAAATTTTCTGAACCTTTCTATGATTATATGTTTAATGAAAGCTATATTTACATGATTAAATGTTTCCAACATGTTAAGCAATCAAACTTGTTAAGACTTGGTTAATTGAAACGGAAATTTTGTAAACGTCTGATTACCCAGTTTGACCAATGATTCACGAACGCTATAAGTTGTATATGACATGATGATACATAAATGAATAAATATATATGTTTAACATGATATAATGATCATCAAGTATCTCATTAAAAATATTAACAATAAGTTATATACTTAAAAAGGAGACTATTGACGTATGAAACTCGAAACGATACATATAACGATTATCGTTATAACCACGTCTTACTAAATATATATGAAGCATATTAATACATTGTTATATTATATATAACATGATAATATGATAATTAAATATATCATTAAGTGTATTAACAATGAACTAAGTAAAAACAAGACTACTAATTTAAGGATTTCGAAACGAGACATATATGTAACGATTATCGTTGTAACGACATTTAAATGTATATATCATATTAAGATATATTAATATATCATAATATCATGATAACATAATAATTTAAAATCTCATTTGATATTATAAACTTTGGGTTAACAACATTTAACAAGATCGTTAACCTAAAGGTCTCAAAACAACACTTACATGTAACGACTAACGATGACTTAACGACTCAGTTAAAATGTATATACATGTAGTGTTTTAATATGTATTCATACACTTTTGAAAGACTTCAAGACACTTATCAAAATAATTCTACTTAACAAAAATGCTTACAATTACATCCTCGTTCAGTTTCATCAACAATTCTACTCGTATGCACCCGTATTCGTACTCGTACAATACACAGCTTTTAGATGTATGTACTATTGGTATATACACTCCAATGATCAGCTCTTAGCAGCCCATGTGAGTCACCTAACACATGTGGGAACCATCATTTGGCAACTAGCAAGAAATATCTCATAAAATTACAAAAATATGAGTAATCATTCATGACTTATTTACATGAAAACAAAATTACATATCCTTTATATCTAATCCATACACCAACGACCAAAAACACTTACAAACACTTTCATTCTTCAATTTTCTTCATCTAATTGATCTCTCTCAAGTTCTAACTTCAAGTTCTAAGTGTTCTTCATAAATTCTACAAGTTCTAGTTACATAAAATCAAGAATACTTTCAAGTTTGCTAGCTCACTTCCAATCTTGTAAGGTGATCATCCAACCTCAAGAAATCTTTGTTTCTTACAGGAGGTTATCATTCTAATATAAGGTAATAATCATATTCAAACTTTGGTTCAATTTCTATAACTATAACAATCTTATTTCAAGTGATGATCTTACTTGAACTTGTTTTCGTGTCATGATTCCGCTTCAAGAACTTCGAGCCATCCAAGGATCCGTTGAAGCTAGATCCATTTTTCTCTTTTCCAGTAGGTTTATCCAAGGAACTTAAGGTAATAATGATGTTCATAACATCATTCGATTCATACATAAAAAGCTATCATATTCGAAGTAGTAAACTAGTAATCACTAGAACATAGTTTAGTTAATTCTAAACTTGTTCGCAAATAAAGGTAATCCTTCTAACTACACTTTTAAAATCAACTATACACATGATCTATATCTATATGATATGCTAACTTAATGATTTAAAACCCGGAAACACGATAAACACCATAAAATCGGATTTACGCCGTCGTAGTTACAACCGGGGGCTGTTTTGGTTTGGATAATTAAAAACTATGAATAACTTTGATTTAAAAGCTATACTTCTATGAAAATGATTTTTCTTATGAACAAGAAACCATATCCAAAAATCATGGTTAAACTCAAAGTGAAAGTATGTTTTTCAAAACAGTCATCAAGATGTCGTTCTTTCGACGGAAATGACTACCTCTTTCAAAAACGACTTGTAACTTGTATTTCCGACTATAAACCTATACCTTTTCTGTTTAGTTTCATAAATTCAAGTTCAATACGAAACCGTGGCCGCTTAAATCACTCAAAACGGATTAGAAACGAAGAAATGGCGAGCAAAACAAAATTGGTAAAAACTACTCATTTTAGCTACGTGAAAATTGGTAACAAATCTATTCAAACCATAACTTAATAAAATTGTATTGTATATTATGTAATCTTGAGATACCATAGACACGTATACAATGTTTCGACCTATCATGTCGACACATCTATATATATTTCGGAACAACCATAGACACTATATATGTGAATGTTGGAGTTAGCTATACAGGGCTGAGGTTGATTCCAAAATATATATAGTTTGAGTTGTGATCAATACTGAGATATGTATACACTGGGTCGTGGATTGATTCAAGATAATATATATCGATTTATGTCTGTACATCTAACTGTGGACAACTAGTTGTAGGTTACTAACGAGGACAGCTGACTTAATAAACTTAAAACATCAAAATGTATTAAAAGTGTTGTAAATATATTTTGAATATACTTTGATATATATGTACATATTTGTTATAGGTTCGTGAATCGACCAGTGGCCAAATCTTACTTCCCGACGAAGTAAAAAAATCTGTGAAAGTGAGTTATAGTCCCACTTTTAAAATCGAATATTTTTGGGATGAGAATACATGCAGGTTTTATAAATGATTTACAAAATAGACACTAGTACGTGAAACTACATTCTATGGTTGAATTATCGAAATCGAATATGCCCCTTTTTATTAAGTCTGGTAATCTGAGAATTAGGGAACAGACACCCTAATTGACGTGAATCCTAAAGATAGATCTATTGGGCCTAACAAACCCCATCCGAAGTACCGGATGCTTTAGTACTTCGAAATTTATATCATATCCGAAGGGTGTCCCGGAATGATGGGGATATTCTTAAATATGCATCTTGTTAATGTCGGTTACCAGGTGTTCACCATATGAATGATTTTTATCTCTATGTATGGGATGTGTATTGAAATATGAAATCTTGTGGTCTATTATTATGCTTTGATAATATATAGGTTAAACCTATAACTCACCAACATTTTTGTTGACGTTTTAAGCATGTTTATTCTCAGGTGATTATTAAGAGTTTCCGCTGTCGCATACTTAAATAAGGACGAGATTTGGAGTCCATGCTTGTATGATATTGTGTAAAAACTACATTCAAGAAACTTATTTCATTGTAACATATTTGCATTGTAAACCATTATGTAATGGTCGCGTGTAAACAGGATATTTTAGATTATCATTATTTGATAATCTACGTAAAGCTTTTTAAACCTTTATTGATGAAATAAAGGTTATGGTTTGTTTTAAAATGAATGCAGTCTTTGAAAAACGTCTCATATAGAGGTCAAAACCTCGCAACGAAATCAATTAATATGGAACGTTTTTAATCAATAATAACGGGACATTTCAGTTGGTATCAGAGCGTTGGTCTTAGAGAACCAGAATTTTGCATTAGTGTGTCTTATCGAGTTTGTTAGGATGCATTAGTGAGTCTGGACTTCGACCGTGTTTACTTGAAAAATGATTTCTTAACAAATTTTGTTGGAAACTATATATTTTTAACATGTGAATATTATGTGATATATTAATCTTTTAACGCGTTTGATATTATGTGATAGATGTCTACCTCTAGAACAAGTCCCATTGACTCACCTAATAATAATGAAGAGTCAAATGTAAATTAGAATGATTCGTGGATTGATTCACAAGTTCCCGAAGAGGAACCGTAAGAAGAGTCAGAACCGGAAGAAGAATCGGAACCGGAAGAAGAATCGGAACCGGAAGAAGAAATAGAACCAGTGGGGGAAATAATAAAACGGTTAAGTAGAAGAAAATCCTCAACCAACCGACCAAAGTTAATTATGGTCAATGGTGTTTCCGCCAAGGAAGCAAAGTATTGGGAGGATTACCTATTCTCCGATGAATCGGATCCCGACAAGGATTCTGATGATGTTATAGAAATTACCCCAACACAATTTAATAAGGCAAAAGAGAACAATAAGAGAAAGGGCATAAAAATAGAGAAATTTGATTCCAAACCCGATGAACTTTATATGTATCGTCAACACCCGTATTTCTTAATTTATGACAATAACCCGTGAACCTCTAAACCACCAGGTTTTTCTAAACCAATGTGGAAAACGACGGCTCATATTAGGGGAACATCATATATCCCTAGAAACTTGGCAAAACGAACCAAAACCGAAGAAGAAGAAACGAGCGAGTCGGAATAAGATAGTTGTATTCGTGTGGTGCAATATATGTAATATAGTGTGCTTATGCTTTATGATATATGTAAAAATTGCTTGTATTAATAAGTATTTTTTTTTATGAATCTAACTCTTGTCTATTTTACAGTATAAAAATACAAAATGGATAGACAACCCAATATTTTAAGAGACCTACCAGGAGACATGATTGATGAAATCTTGTCTAGAGTTGGTCAAAATTCCTCGGCACAACTATTTAAGGCGAGATCAGTTTGTAAGACATTCGAAGAATGTTCCAAGAATGCCTTGGTTTATAAAAGGATTTCGTTCGAAAGATGGGGGATATCACATTGGAAAATTCATAAGTTACGATGTGTTTACTTTGACGCATATATTGCGGGGAACCCAAATGCTATTTTACGCAATGGGTTAAGAAATTATTTTGACTCAATATTTCCGAATATAGGAATTCATGATTTAGAAAAAGTGGCTAACATGCAACATAAAGAAGCATGTTATGCTTACGGGTTAGTAATGTTCGTTTCTTACCAAAGTGAGAACAAGAACATCGGGCTACAACTATTAAACAAAACGTTCCCACAAGTGACGGAGTCGGTAATTGGGGTAAGAAATGAGGTTTTTAGATTGTTACAGGACTATTGGACATTATGTAACCATCGTCCCTTTGATGATGTTACAACACGCTGTCTTATCAACGACCATAACAGTTATGTTCCACAAGACCAAGGATGGGAAGTAGTCCTAGTAAAACCAGAATGCAAGACTTGTTTCTGGACGTATGAATTACGTGTCTTTATTGCCTTTGCTGAACGACTTATGTACTAGCTAGAATTATCTTCACAACCATCTTGTATCAAATTTATTGTGTGCTATATTTCATGCTATATGTAAAATAAGCGGTATTATAAGTTTGTAAAATATTGTGTAAAAGTTTGAACGCGAAATATTATTATAATCAGTTTTTCATATAGAATTGTAGTAGTTGAATTGTATATTAGCTACTAAGTATGAACTTAACGGGTAGGTACTACCCGAATTTAAACTTATAAAATGCTAATATGAAGAAAAAGCTTTTATAAATGAGTTCATATTATGCTACGAGATACTATTGACTACTCTTAATATTCTGTATGATTAACTTGTTTCATTTGACTATTTTGAAGGAAATGGCACCAACTACTCGACACACCTTGAATATGAGCGAAGAGGAATTTCGTGCCTTTCTTGCTTCAAACATAGCCGCAGTACAGGTTGCGCTACATACCAACAATAACCTTGGATCTAGCAGTACAGGAAATCGTGTAGGATGCACCTACAAAGAATTCACTGCCTGCAAACCTTTGGAATTTGATGGAACCGAAGGACCGATCAGATTGAAACGGTGGACCGAGAAGGTCGAATCGGTGTTTGCCATAAGTAAGTATACTGAAGAGGACAAAGTGAAGTACGCTACGCATACCTTCACAGGTTCTGCATTAACATGGTGGAATACCTATCTAGAGCAAGAAGGACAAGATGGTGCTTACGCACTACCATGGTCAGCATTCAAGCACTTGATGAATGAGAAGTACCGTCCCAGAACTGAGGTCAATAAGCTCAAGACAGAACTTAGAGGGTTACGAACCCAAGGATTTGATATTACCACGTACAAAAGACGATTCACAGAATTATGCCTATTGTGTCCGGGAGCGTTCGAATATGAGGAAGAGAAGATCGACGCATTTGTGAAAAGATTATCGGAAAGAATCCAAGAAGATATAAGTTCACACAAACCCGCCTCCATACAACAGGCATATAGAATGGCTCACAAACTAGTGAACCAGATTGAGGAAAGAATTAAAGAACAGGCGGCTGAAGAGGCCAATGTGAAGCAAGTCAAAAGAAAGTGGGAGGAAAATGGTGATAAGAATCACCAATACAACAACAACAGCAATTACAACAATAATCGCAACAACTATCCCAACAATCGCAACATCAATCGCAACTACAACAAACGGCCCAACAATAACAACAACAACAACAACAACAACAACAACAACAACAACAACAGCAACTACAACAATCATCCCAACAACAATAACAACCGCAACAACAACAATAATCAGAAGCAACTATGCCAAAGGTGTGAAAAGTATCACTCGGGGTTCTGCACCAAATTTTGCAACAAGTGTAGAATAAATGGTCATAGCGCGGCGAAGTGTGAGGTCTACGGACCAGGGGTTAACAGAACGAAAGGAACAAATGGTGTCGGAACGAGTAATGGTGGAGCAAGTAGTGTCGGAGCAAGTTGTGCCAATGTAGTTTTTTATAAATGTGGAAAACCGTGCCACATTATTAGAAATTGCCCGAACCAGGAGAACACGAATGGATAAGGCCACGGAAGAGTTTTCAATATTAATGCGGCAGAGGCACAGGAAGACCCGGAGCTTGTTACGGGTACGTTTCTTATTGACAATAAATCTGCTTACGTTTTATTTGATTCGGGTGCGGATAGAAGCTATATGAGTAGAGATTTTTGTGCTAAATTAAGTTGTCCATTGACGCCATTGGATAGTAAATTTTTACTCGAATTAGCAAACGGTAAATTAATTTCAGCAGATTATATATGCCGGAATCGAGAAATTAAACTGGGTAGCGAAATATTTAAGATTGATTTGATATCAGTAGAGTTAGGGAGTTTTGATGTAATAGTTGGCATGGACTGGCTGAAGAAGGTGAAAGCATAGATCGTATGTTATAAAAATGCAATTCGCATTGTACGAGAAGAAGGAGAACCCTTAATGGTGTACGTAGAAAAGGGAAACACGAAGCTACATCTTATTAGTAATTTGAAGGCACAAAAACTAATAAGAAAAGGTTGCTATGCTGTTCTAGCACATGTTGAGAAAGTACAAACTGAAGAAAAGAGCATCAATGATGTTTTTGTCGCAAAAGAATTTCCTGATGTATTTCCAAAAGAATTACCGGGACTACCTCCACATCGATCTGTTGAATTTCAAATAGATCTTGTACCAGGAGCTGCACCAATAGCTCGTGCCCCTTACAGACTCGCACCCAGCGAGATGAAAGAACTGCAAAGCCAACTGCAAGAACTATTAGAACGTGGTTTCATTCAACCAAGCACATCACCATGGGGAGCTCCTGTTTTGTTTGTCAAGAAGAAAGATGGTACATTTAGGTTGTGTATTGACTACAGAGAGTTGAACAAACTTACCATCAAAAACCGTTATCCACTGCCGAGAATTGACGACTTATTTGATCAACTACAAGGCGCGTCGGTTTATTCGAAGATCGATTTACGTTCTGGATATCATCAAATGCGAGTAAAGGAGGATGATATTCCAAAAACTGCTTTTAGGACGCGTTATGGTCATTACGAGTTTATGGTTATGCCGTTTGGATTGACTAACGCACCAGCTGTGTTCATGGACCTTATGAACCGAGTGTGTGGGCCATATCTTGACAAGTTTGTCATTGTTTTCATCGATGACATACTTATTTACTCAAAGAATGATCAAGAGCACGAAGAACATTTGAGAAAAGTGCTAGAAGTATTGAGGAAAGAAAAACTGTTCGCTAAGTTTTCAAAGTGTGCATTTTGGTTGGAAGAAGTTCAATTCCTTGGTCACATAGTGAACAAAGAAGGTATCCAGGTGGACCCGGCAAAGATCGAAACCGTTGAAAAGTGGGAAACCCCAAAAACTCCGAAGCATATACGTCAATTTTTAGGATTGGCTGGTTACTACAGAAGATTCATCCAAGATTTCTCCAAAATAGCAAAACCCTTAACTGCATTAACGCATAAAGGGAAGAAATTTGAATGGAAGGATGAACAAGAGAAGGCATTTCAGTTATTGAAGAAAAAGCTAACTACGGCACCTATATTGTCATTGCCTGAAGGGAATGATGATTTTGTGATATATTGTGACGCCTCAAAGCAAGGTCTCGGTTGTGTATTAATGCAACGAACGAAGGTAATTGCTTATGCGTCTAGACAATTGAAGATTCACGAGCAAAATTATATGACGCATGATTTGGAATTAGGCGCGATTGTTTTTGCATTAAAGACTTGGTGGCACTACTTATATAGGGTCAAAAGTATTATATATACCGACCACAAAAGTCTTCAATACATATTTAATCAGAAACAACTGAACATGAGGCAGCATAGGTGGATTGAATTGTTGAATGATTACGACTTTGAGATTCATTACCACACGGGGAAGGCAAATGTGGTAGCTGACGCCTTGAGTAGAAAGGACAGAGAACCCATTCGAGTAAAATCTATGAATATAATGATTCACAATAACCTTACTACTCAAATAAAGGAGGCACAACAAGGAGTTTTAAAAGAGGGAAATTTAAAGGATGAAATACCCAAAGGATCGGAGAAGCATCTTAATATTCGGGAAGACGGAACCCAGTATAGGGCTGAAAGGATTTGGGTACCAAAATTTGGAGATATGAGAGAAATGGTACTTAGAGAAGCTCATAAAACCAGATACTCAATACATCCTGGAACGGGGAAGATGTACAAGGATCTCAAGAAACATTTTTGGTGGCCGGGTATGAAAGCCGATGTTGCTAAATACGTAGGAGAATGTTTGATGTGTTCTAAGGTCAAAGCTGAGCATCAGAAACCATCAGGTCTACTTCAACAACCCAAAATCCTGGAATGGAAATGGGAAAACATTACCATGGATTTCATCACTAAATTGCCAAGGACTGCAAGTGGTTTTGATACTATTTGGGTAATAGTTGATCGTCTCACCAAATCAGCACACTTCCTGCCAATAAGAGAAGATGACAAGATGGAGAAGTTAGCATGACTGTATTTGAAGGAAGTTGTCTCCAGACATGGAATACCAATCTCTATTATCTCTGATAGGGATGGCAGATTTATTTCAAGATTCTGGCAGACATTACAGCAAGCATTAGGAACTCGTCTAGACATGAGTACTGCCTATCATCCACAAACTGATGGGCAGAGTGAAAGGACGATACAAACGCTTGAATACATGCTACGAGCATGTGTTATTGATTTCAGAAACAGTTGGGATCGACATCTACCGTTAGCAGAATTTTCCTACAACAATAGCTACCATTCAAGCATTGAGATGGCTCCATTTGAAGCACTTTATGGTAGAAAGTGCAGGTCTCCAATTTGTTGGAGTGAAGTGTGGGATAGACAGATTACGGGTCCGGAGATAATACAAGAAACTACTGAGAAGATCATCCAAATTCAACAATGGTTGAAAACCGCCCAAAGTCGACAAAAGAGCTACTCCGACATTAAAATAAAAGATATAGAATTTGAAATTGGAGAGATGGTCATGCTTAAGGTTGCACCTTGGAAAGGTGTTGTTCGATTTGGTAAACGAGGGAAATTAAATCCAAGGTATATTGGACCATTCAAGATTATTGATCGTGTCGGACCAGTAGCTTACCGACTTGAGTTACCTCAACAACTAGTGGCTGTACATAACACTTTCCACGTCTCGAATTTGAAGAAATGTTTTGCTAAAGAAGATCTCACTATTCCGTTGGACGAAATCCAAATCAATGAAAAACTTCAATTCATTGAAGAACCCGTTGAAATAATGGATCGTGAGGTTAAGAGACTTAAACAAAACAAGATACCGATTGTTAAGGTTCGATGGAATGCTCGTAGAGGACCCGAGTTCACCTGGGAACGAGAAGATCAGATGAAGAAGAAGTACCCGCACTTATTTCCAGAAGATGAGCCAACACCTCCAATCGCTTAAAATTTCGGGATGAAATTTATTTAACGGGTAGGTACGGTAGTGACCCGAAATTTTCCGAACCTTTCTATGATTATATGTTTAATGAAAGCTATATTTATATGATTAAATGTTTCCAACATTTTAAGCAATCAAACTTGTTAAGACTTGGTTAATTGAAACGAAAATTTTGTAAACGTCTGATTACCCAGTTTGACCAATGATTCACTAATGCTATAAGTTGTATATGACATGATGATACATAAATGAATAAATATATATGTTTAACATGATATAATGATCATCAAGTATCTCATTAAAAATAATAACAATAAGTTATATACTTAAAAAGGAGACTATTGACGTATGAAACTCGAAACGATACATATAACGATTATCGTTATAACCACGTCTTACTAAATATATATGAAGCATATTAATACATTGTTATATTATATATAACATGATAATATGATAATTAAATATATCATTAAGTGTATTAACAATGAACTAAGTAAAAACAAGACTACTAACTTAAGGATTTCGAAACGAGACATATATGTAACGATTATCGTTGTAACGACATTTAAATGTATATATCATATTAAGATATATTAATATATCATAATATCATGATAATATAATAAATTAAAATCTCATTTGATATTATAAACTTTGGGTTAACAACATTTAACAAGATCGTTAACCTAAAGGTCTCAAAACAACACTTACATGTAACGACTAACGATGACTTAACGACTCAGTTAAAATGTATATACATGTAGTGTTTTAATATGTATTCATACAGTTTTGAAAGACTTCAATACACTTATCAAAATACTTCTACTTAACAAAAATGCTTACAATTACATCCTCGTTCAGTTTCATCAACAATTCTACTCGTATGCACCCGTATTCGTACTTGTACAATACACAACTTTTATATGTATGTACTATTGGTATATACACTCCAATGATCAGCTCTTAGCAGCCCATGTGAGTCACCTAACACATGTGGGAACCATCATTTGACAACTAGCAAGAAATATCTCATAAAATTACAAAAATATGAGTAATCATTCATGACTTATTTACATGAAAACAAAATTACATATCCTTTATATCTAATCCATACACCAACGACCAAAAACACTTACAAACACTTTCATTCTTCAATTTTTTTCATCTAATTGATCTCTCTCAAGTTCTAACTTCAAGTTCTAAGTGTTCTTCATAAATTCTACAAGTTCTAGTTACATAAAATCAAGAATACTTTCAAGTTTGCTAGCTCACTTCCAATCTTGTAAGGTGATCATCCAACCTCAAGAAATCTTTGTTTCTTATAGGAGGTTATCATTCTAATACAATGTAATAATCATATTCAAACTTTGGTTCAATTTCTATAACTATAACAATCTTATTTCAAGTGATGATCTTACTTGAACTTGTTTTCGTGTCATGATTCTGCTTCAAGAACTTCGAGCCATCCAAGGATCCGTTGAAGCTAGATCCATTTTTCTATTTTCCAATAGGTTTATCCAAGGAACTTAAGGTAGTAATGATGTTCATAACATCATTTGATTCATACATAAAAAGCTATCATATTCGAAGTGGTAAACTAGTAATCACTAGAACATAGTTTAGTTAATTCTAAACTTGTTCGCAAATAAAGTTAATTCTTCTAACTACATTTTAAAATCAATTATACACATGATCTATATCTATATGATATGCTAACTTAATGATTTAAAACCCGGAAACACGATAAACACCATAAAACCGGATTTACGCCGTCGTAGTTACAACCGGGGGCTGTTTTGGTTTGGATAATTAAAAACTATGAATAACTTTGATTTAAAAGCTATACTTCTGGGAAAATGATTTTTCTTATGAACAAGAAACCATATCCAAAAATCATGGTTAAACTCAAAGTGAAAGTATGTTTTTCAAAACAGTCATCAAGATGTCGTTCTTTCGACGGAAATGACTACCTCTTTCAAAAACGACTTGTAACTTGCATTTCCGACTATAAACCTATACCTTTTATGTTTAGTTTCATAAAGTCAAGTTCAATACGAAACCGTGGCCGCTTAAATCACTCAAAACGGATTAGAAACGAAGAAATGGCGAGCAAAACAAAATTGGTAAAAACTACTCATTTTAGCTACGTGAAAATTGGTAACAAATCTATTCCAACCATAACTTAATCAACTTGTATTGTATATTATGTAATCTTGAGATACCGTAGACACGTATACAATGTTTCGACCTATCATGTCGACACATCTATATATATTTCGAAACAACCATAGACACTCTATATGTGAATGTTGGAGTTAGCTATACAGGGTTGAGGTTGATTCCAAAATATATATAGTTCGAGTTGTGATCAATACTGAGATATGTATACACTGGGTCGTGGATTGATTCAAGATAATATATATCGATTTATTTCTGTACATCTAACTGTGGACAACTAGTTGTAGGTTACTAACGAGGACAGCTGACTTAATAAACTTAAAATATCAAAATGTATTAAAAGTGTTGTAAATATATTTTGAATATACTTTGATATATATATGTACATATTTTTTATAGGTTCGTGAATCGACCAGTGGCCAAGTCTTACTTTCCGACGAAGTAAAAAAATCTGTGAAAGTGAGTTATAGTCCCACTTTTAAAATCTAATATTTTTGGGATGAGAATACATGCAGGTTTTATAAATGATTTACAAAATAGACACAAGTACGTGAAACTACATTCTATGGTTGAATTATCAAAATCGAATATGCCCCTTTTTATTAAGTCTGGTAATCTAAGAATTAGGGAACAGACACCCTAATTGATGCGAATCCTAAAGATAGATCTATTGGTCCTAACAAACCCCATCCAAAGTACCGGATGCTTTAGTACTTCGAAATTTATATAATATCCGAAGGGTGTCCCGGAATGATGGGGATATTCTTAAATATGCATCTTGTTAATGTCGGTTACCAGGTGTTCACCATATGAATGATTTTTATCTCTATGTATGGGATGTGTATTGAAATATGAAATCTTGTGGTCTATTATTATGATTTGATTATATATAGGTTAAACCTATAACTCACCAACATTTTTGTTGATGTTTTAAGCATGTTTATTCTCAGGTGATTATTAAGAGTTTCCGCTGACGCATACTTAAATAAGGACGAGATTTGGAGTCCATGCTTGTATGATATTGTGTAAAAACTGCATTCAAGAAACTTATTTCATTGTAACATATTTGTATTGTAAACCATTATGTAATGGTCGCGTGTAAACAGGATATTTTAGATTATCATTATTTGATAATCTACGTAAAGCTTTTTAAACCTTTATTGATGAAATAAAGGTTATGGTTTGTTTTAAAATGAATGCAGTCTTTGAAAAACGTCTCATATAGAGGTCAAAACCTCGCAACGAAATCAATTAATATGGAACGTTTTTAATCAATAAGAACGGGACATTTCATTTTTCAGTAATCTCCTTTACTTCCTCCTCCTCCTCACTGATCTCACCTAATGAACTGTCTGAGTCATGTGTAGGAGAATATGTTCGACCGGTGGTCATGATCCGATATCTGCCAGGCGTAATCGGCATAACCCGCCCGTCGGCGGTGTATCTTGCCCAGTGTCCATGTTCGTTTAGAAATGGACGGCCCTCGTTTATTCTAGGGATTACGGTACCATCGAAACGATACTGTGGGTCCAGAAAACTAGGGCTGGGTGGAGCTAGGACCTCCTCGTTTATTGTTGTTTGTATTCCTTGGTATCTACAGGGCGTATGACGTTGATGCTCGAGGTACAGATTGTGACGTCAAGGTGTGGGATGCGGATGTTGCTGTTGGTGGTAGTGGTACTGTTGGTGTTGATGATGGTGGTACTATTGATGCCAGTGATGCTGCTGGTGCTTGTAACCTTTGCACCATATTTTCCTAAGCCACTACCCGCGCGCGAAGCTCGTTGACTTCTTCTATTACACCTGGATGATTGTCGGTTCGGACGAGTGGATGAATAAGATCTAGAATGTGAGATAGTATATAATCGTGACGAGATACTCTGGAAATGAGAGAGAAAATGGTGTTTCGGACTGGTTCGCCGGTAAGTGGTTCAGGTTCATCGCCAAGAGGTAAATTCGGTTTATGGAAAGGATCACCTTCTTCGTGCCTCCATTGATTAAGTTGACTACGAACCCATCCCCAATTCATCAAGAGTTGATGATGGCTGATTGGTTGATCCATTCCGGTTACACTGCTTTCAGAGCTAGAGTGGAACTCCATATCGGAATCCGAGGAACTTGAACTAGTTGCAGAATTCATCTTACACGGTTAGGTAAAGGATTTTTGATAGAAAATAGATTATCGGATTTAGTTTGGTATTCGATACATATTTTACATATGTATATATAATAACAAAATTCCATAAATGACGGAGGAATCTTCAGAAAATGTCAGGCAAAGTCTACCGTGAGAGATATGATAAGATATGAATATTTGTCTATACACTATCTATGCAATAATTGCAGTAAGACGCATCTAGACTTAAGATGATAAACAGGTAATTTTTGACAAGAAATGGTAAGCAAAACTTTTGACATGTAGACATGGCTGAAGTCCAGACTTACTAATGCATCCTAACAACTATCAGTTAGACACACTAATGCAAGACCTGGTTCGCTAAGACCATCGCTCTGATACCAACTAAAATGACCAATCCATATTACTATAAATGCAATACATTATTCATTGGTCCAATAGCGAGGTATTTGACTATATGATACGTTTTAGAAAATATTACATTCGTTTCATAAAAAGCACACCATTATTATACATAATGCATGTTTTAAACAATTGGCAGATTATTTAAGGAATAATCTCCATAATACATCGGTTTTCAAATACTACACACTTGACATAATAGTCAAATATAATACATGACAAAGGTTTTATTGAATGCAACACTTTATTTAATTAAAAGCATGAGACTCCATGCACAGCTTGCTCAGATTATGCAACAGCGGAAGACTTTCTTAAGGACCTGAGAATAAACATGCTTAAACAGTCAACACAAAGGTTGGTGAGATATATAGGTTTAACATCGATATAAATATAGACCACAAGATTTCATTGTTATATAAAAGTGTATAAAAGTATCCTATAAGTTGTTGAGCGCTTTGGTAACCATACTTAACCATTAATGTAGCATATTCCCTTTATTATGAAATCTCCCTACACTGTACCAAGTGTAGTAAAAACGAAGTACTATGCAACCGTTTACGATACTAGAGCGACTAGCCCGGTTGGGGTTGTCAAACCCGATAGATCTATCAATAGGATTCGCGCTTACATGTTCTTACAACATGTAAATATTAGTTACCAAGCTATTAGGGAAGATATGCAAGGTGGTACAACTCAACGTAGAATATATTTTACATTCTTGTGTCCATGGCGTAAAACATAAAATGCATGTATTCTCATCCCAAAATATTTTTAGAGTTTAAAAATGGGACTATATACTCACTTTCACGTATTTTCACTTCATCGGAAAATAAGACTTGGCCACGGGTCGATTCACGAACCTATAACAAATATATACATATATATATCAAAGTATGATCGAAATATATTCACAACATTTTTATTACGTGTTGACGTTTTAAGTTGTTAAGTTAGCAGTCCAACATTAGTAGTCCACAATTAGTAGTCTACAGTTAGTAGTACATAAATAAATCAATATATTATCTCGAATCAATCCACGACCCAGTGTATACAAGTCTCAGACTCGATCACAACTCAAAGTGTATATATATATTATTTGAGAATCAACCTCAACCCTGTATAGCTAACTTGAGCATTACTGCATATAGAGTGTCTATGGTTATTTCAAATAATATATATATGACGTCGATATGATATGTCAACACATTGTATATGTTTCTATGGTCTATAAAGATTAAATAATACATGTATAATACAATATAAGTTAGTTGAGTTATGGTTAGTATAGATTTGTTATAAAATTTACGTAGCTAAAACTAGTAATTTTTACCAATTTTGTTTTACCCATCATTTCTTTGTTTTAAATCCGTTTTGAGTGAATCAAGTTGCTATGGTTTCATATCGAACTTAACTTTATGAAACTAAACATAAAAAGTGATGGTTTATAGTCAGAGTTACAAGTTACAAGTCGTTTTTGTAAGAGGTAGTCATTTCATTCGAAAGAACGACGTCTTGATGACCATTTTGAAAAACATACTTTCACTTTGAGTTTAACCATGATTTTTGGATATAGTTTCATGTTCATAAGAAATATAATTTTCCCAGAAGAAAAACTTTTAAATCAAATTTTATCATAGTTTTTAATTATCTAACCCAAAACAGGCCCCGGTGTTACTACGACGGCGTATGTCCGGTTTTACGGTGTTCTTCGTGTTTCTAGGTTTTAAATCATTAAGTTAGCATATCATATAGATATAGAACATGTGTTTAGTTGATTTTAAAAGTTAAGTTAAGGATTAACTGTTTTGAAACAAGTTTAGAATTAACTAAACTATGTTCTAGTGATTACAAGTTTAAATCTTCGAATAAGATAGTTATATATATATGAATCGAATGATGTTATGAACATCATTACTACCTCAAGTATAGTAGGTAAACCTACTGGAAGTGACAAGAAATGATCTAGCTTCAAAAGATTCTTGGATAGCTTGAAAGTTCTTGAAGTAGAATCATGACACGAAAACAAGTTCAAGTAAGATTTCTACTCGAATTAAGATTGTTATAGTTATAGAAATTGAATCAAAGCTTGAATATGAATATTACCTTGATTTAGTATGATAACCTACTATAAATAAAAAAGATTTAGTGAGGTTGGATGATCAATTGAAATGGATTTGCAAGATTGAAAGTAAGTTAACGAACTTGGAAGTGTTCTTGATTTTATGAAACTAGAACTTATAGAATTTATGAAGAACACTTAGAACTTGAAGATAGAACTTGAGAGAGATCAATTAGATGAATAAAATTGAAGAATGAAATTGTTTTTAAGTGTTTTTGGTCGTTGATAATGGGTTAGATATAAAGGATGTGTAAGTTTGTTTTCTTGTAAATAATTCATGAATGATTAGTAATATTTTTGTAATCTTTCTAAATAATTCATGCTACTTGACAAATGGTTGGTTCCACATGTTCCTTAATTATTTAAGGCTGCTAAGGAGAAAATTTTTATTGGTATATACCAATAGTAAATACATCTAGAAGCTGGGTATAATACGAGTGCAAATACCGAGCGAATACGAGTAGAATTCTTGATGAAAACAAATGGGAATACAATTGTGATTATTTTTGTTAAGTACAAGTATTTTGATATATATAGTTAAGTCTTTCAAAAGTGTATTAATACATCTTAATACACTTCATAAATATACATTTTAATTAAGTCGTTAACTCATCGTTAGTCGTTATATGTATGAGTTGTTTCGAAGCCTATAAGTTAACGATCTCGTTTAATATAATTAACCTATTGTTATTATATCTAATGAGATGTTAAATTGTTATATTATCATAACAACATAGTGTATTAATATATCTTAATAAGATATATATATATATATATATATATATATATATATATATATATATATATTAAGACGTTAATGCAACGATAATCGTTACATATATATCGTTTTGAAATTCTTAAGTTAGTAGTCTCATTTTATGTATATAACTTATTGTTAATATATTGAATGAGATACTAAGTAATCATATATTCAAGTTAGATATAATTCATATATCCATATATATACATAAGTATATATTTAATACGACGTTCGTGAATCGTCGAACAAATGGTTGGTCAATTGTTTGTATGAAACTCATTTCAAAAGTTTTAAAATTTGTCAAAATTTATTGCTTATCATGTCAGAATAATGTTATCATATAAAGATTAAGTTTAAATTTTGGTCAGAAATTTCCGGGTCGTCACAGTACCTACCCGTTAAAGAAATTTCTTCCCGAAATTTGATTGGGATCGTCATGGCTGTCAATAAGTATGTTTTCATGACGCATAAGAGCTAAAAATTAGAATTTTATCATCATTGGGTAATATAGATAAATCAATTTGATTTTGTGAAGAGTACGAGTGAAGCTATCGCAAAAGAGTGAAAATGAGTAAATACATGTTCTTCTTATCCGGTGACGTAGCCATGGTTGATTTTTGGAATTCAAGGAATTTTAGAAGAAAATCTTCGAAATCTAAATAAGATTTGATTCTTCGGAAATTAAGGAAATTAGGATCCTCTTTGGTTAAATGTGATAATCTGTTTTGATTGCCCTGTCGGATATTTCACTATAAATCCACCCTCTTCATTTCCTTATTTCCATAGCTCATACCTTCTATTCTTCCTCCTTCAATTCATACTTTAAAGCATTCGTCAATATGATCCATCCAGTTCTGATTCTTGATATACTCCAAACTTTCATATCTGTCATTCTTCTTTTTCATCTGTCGTCGGAAGAATCTATTTACTTCTACTATACTCTTGGTTTTCTAATGTTTTTAGTTCTCCCGTGTCTTTATATTGCTATATGCATCGATATACACGGTTTGTAATTTCTGAGTTATTGTTGGGCTTTATTTCTTCCCTTATATTTCGGAATCCATGCTTCTGTCTTTCTATAATCATTGACATCCACAGTTAATGCTCTCTCCTATTTGCTGCGATTTATACTCCCATTTCTATTTCGGAGCTTCATGCTTTTGTTTTCTCTTCGCAAGTAATGGTCCAGAATTTGTAGGTATGGAGTTTCGAATGAACAATGACTAATGTTCTAAGAGAGAAATTGTAATAGCACGATCTTGATTGTTTAAATTACCAGAATTCAAGAGAAAAGATAGAACTATCAAGAAATTATATTCTTGATATGTTTATATATTAGATAGAATGTAAGAGTCGTGTATGTGATGACCCAGAAATTTCCGACCAAATTTAAACTTAATCTTATTATGATTTCAACACGATAAGCAAAGTCTGTTAGGTTGAGTTTCAAAAATTTTGAACTATTTTCATGAACACATTTGACCTTCGACTGTTCCCGAGGATTTCCGAACATTTATTTGTAAATAGAAATGTATGTATATATATAAATAATAATTCGAAATATAATTTGAAGTATTATATGTTGTTATTATTAAAAATTAATAAAATAAAAATAGACTATTATAATAATGATTATTTAAAATATATCTATATATATAGATAAGGTATATTAAAAATAAATAGTAAATAATTGTAATACTCATTGGACGTTTCGATTATTATCTAGAGAAGTTTAATTCGAACTTATGTGATTTTAAAATAAACGGTGATCCGAAAATGAGTTCTATAAATTTTAGGCTTACTAAAAATGTATTTAGGATCTAGTTATTTAATTTTAGCACTTTTGATATTTTACCCATAATCGAGAGGGACAGTTGATGTAATTTTTATTTAACAAAGTAAGGATCGAATTTTATACCATAATGACCAAAATAAATAAATATAGTTAATCTAAAAATTTAGGATTTTTCCAAATACTTTTATCCGCCACTAATTAACAACGGACCATGATATAATATCCAAAATTATCATGTCGACATATAGAATCAATTGTTACCGGCTGCTATCATATATTTTTTTTTATTATTCACATGACATTTATATTTATTATTATATTTTTATTTTTATTTTTCTGTTTCCAATCAATTCAACCATGATTACTAATTTATACTGTGCATAATTGATAGAAATACTATTGTTGCTTTTATGTTGCCACTATCTAATTATTTTCTCTATAATATAAGCATACACATTATGTACTCTGCAACCCAAAACCCACGACCATTTTATTTGTTGAATCATTCGGATCAATCACCACATTTTAGCACCCGTCATCTTCCACCATATTCTTGTTTATGTTGTATAACACAATCGTAAACCACCGCCTATATTTAAATCACCATCGTGAATCAAACTTCCACCACCATCTTGATTATGGTTATATTACTATTCGAGCAACCCATGATCACAGGTTCAAACCAACACCACCATCGAACCATGGTCTATTTTTTTTAGACTGCTACAACTCGTTCACTTATATTTTTTTGTTTCGATCGCCTCACAACCCCAAAACCCGAACCATGACATGATACTGATTGTTTGCTATTCAAAGAGGCACCACCACCCTCATCTACTACACATATAATCACCATCAAGAACTATCGGTTACCACCTTTCGGTTACTATTGCAGGCTGAAACCATCACCACCTTTATCACCCTCGACCACCTTTAAAACCATCACCTCCTTCTATCCTCATAAAATCATGGAAATTCCTTCATCAAACTGCTATTTTCATTTTACTCTACAACTACGAACCACAAAACCCACTTGCACATACAACTAATATCGAACACCACAACCATTCTTCTTTTGTTAACTAATCGATCCTTTCTATTTTTTGATTAATAAAACCTGCTTACAAATTTCTTGTGCTACTGTAATCATTTCTATTTTAACTAAAATGTTAAGATCAAAGACAAAGAATGATGGTGATGGACAACGAGATAAAGAGAAATGATAAGAATAATTAGGATATTGAGGATGTGAGTGTTATAACCAATAAAGGAGATAATAACAATGATGGAAGATCCATGAGGACTGCACAATCAAATTTTTTTTGCTGTTCCTTTTCTCTTTCTGTCGCTAAGTGTCCCAACACCAAACCCTTTAATTAATAGAACTTGGTCACCATGTTCTTATTTTTATATGTGGACCGAAAGTTTTTTTGTTGGTGAACTAGTTTTGGTGGAGCCAATAAACAAATGCAACTTGGTGAATTATATATTACTGTTAGTTGTTTATGATTGTTGTGGAGCCAGACAAGAAATGATGTACGCTCTCATCTTGTAGAGATAGGTACGAAACATTTAAGGTCCTCTTTATTTAACTTGGGCTTCTTTTTCAATTGCTTTGTCATTCAAAACCCCGAAACTTCCCTACATGACCACCTAGTATTCGGGTTTGTTATGATTATATGTATAATGATGATACCATGGCTGCACAGCGAGTATGACAGGGGAGAAGTTGGATGATGATGTATAGTAATGGTAAGTTAAGAATGATGAATATCAAGATGATTGGAAGATAATGATATTCTAGTAAAGCTGCTATGATTTTATGTGAATAAATGTTAATGATACGTGTTTGTGTTATAGCGATGATGATAATGATGATCTTAGATTAAAGATGAAGATGATAATATATAATCGTGATGATTATGATATTATGTGATGATGATGATTAGTGTAATTGTGAAGATTGAGGATGACCGTAAACGATGGGTTAAAGTAATTAAGGGTCAAAATAAAACAGATAAGCATATATAGAACAGATGGTTAAGGAGTTGTGTGTTGAGCTAGAGGTCATGGGTTCGAAACTAGGAAACGACATTATTTTTTTAGCAATAAAAACCTACTGTTGGTTTACTAATAGACCACTGATAGTTGGGCCGAAATGAAACAAAAACGGGTTAAGTATTATTCTAGAAAAGCTGAATTGGTTGAATGGTTGGGTGTGTTTATGGGTTAGCAGGAGGTCGCAGGTTCCAGTCCCGTTAATGGCCTTTTTTTGGGCGTTTCTTCAAAGGTTGTAATCCTTTGTTATTATTTTATTATTATTATTATTATTATTATTATTATTATTATTATTATTATTATTATTATTATTATTATTATTATTATTATTATTGTCATTATTAGTATTATTATTATTATTATTATTATTATTATTATTATTATTATTATTATTATTATTATTATTATACTACTACAAATATTTACATTACAGTTATTAATATTATTATCATCATAATTAATATGATTATTAAGTATATTATTACCGTTATTATGACTATAATTATTACTAGTATTAAAATGAGTATTATTATTAGTATTATCATTAAATTTATTATTAGTAATATCATTATGATTAAAACCATTATTTTTAGTATTATTATCATTACTAAAAATATACTAGTATTAATACTATTATTAATGTTATTATTATTATTATCACTTTTTATTATTATTATCATTTTTATTAAAGTTATCATTTTTATCATTATTATTAAAAGTATCATTGGATAAAAATTATCATTTTTGTCATTATTACTATTATTATTATAAAGTAAAATAGCTTTTTATTTATTATTATCAATATTATTTTATCAAATAACTATTAGTTATATAAAACTATATTTACTATATCTAACATAACTATATTAAAATCTTATATTAGTAAATTAGGTTATTAATGAAACATATAATTAAAATAACAATTAAATCACTAATAATATATAAATTGTTCGATTACCATTTTATTTGTTAATATATATATACAAATGATATACGTTCGTGAATCCGAGGCCAATCTTGCATTTGTTCAATGACATTATATGTATTTTTACTACGAAATACAATAGGTGAGTTTCAGTAATCCCTTTTTAAATGCTTTTGCAATATATATTTTTGGGACTGAGAATACATGCGCTGCTTTTATAAATGTTTTACAAAATAGACACAAGTAAATGAAACTACATTCTATGGCTAGATTATTAAACCAAATATACCCCTTTTTAGTCTGGTAATCTAAGAATTAGGGAACAGACACCCTAATTGACGCGAATCCTAAAGATATATCTATTGGGCCCAACGAGCCCCATTCAAAGTACCGGATGCTTTAGTACTTCGAATTCATCATGTCCGAAGGGAGTCCCAGAATGATAGGGGATATTCTATATGCATCTTGTTAAGGTTAGTTACCATGTGTTCAATCCATATGAATGATTTTTGTCTCTATGCATGGAACGTATATTTATGAGAAATGGATATGAAAATCTTGTGGTCTATTAAAATGATGAAAATGATCGATTATGATAAACTAATGAACTAACCAACCTTTTGGTTGACACTTGAAAGCATGTTTATTCTCAGGTTTGAAAGAAATCTTCAGCTGTGCATTTGCTCACTTTAGAGATATTACTTGGAGTCATTCACGACATATTTCAAAAGACGTTGCATTCGAGTTGATGAGTTCATCAAGATTATTATTAAGTCAATTTTAGTTGGATATTTTATGAAATGGTATGCATGCCGTCAACTTTCTATGTAATGAAAGTTTGTCTTTTAAAAATGAATGCAATGTTTGTAAAATGTATCATATAGAGGTCAAGTACCTCGCGATGTAACCAAATGTAATGTATTCGTCCAGATGGATTAGGACGGGTTAATGCAGGTGGCATCAGAGCTGGTTTAACGCCATTGGTGCGGGTTAGTCGTAAAGGTGGTTCTCACAGTGTGATCTGTGGTGAAGCATTAGCTCTTACTCCTTGTGATCCCTTACGAGGGTTGGCAGTAGCCGAGAGGCATGCCCTAAAATCAGTATCTGAGGTACACTCAGTGGTCACCGGATAGTTAAGGCACTGGGTGGGACGGTCGTTGTCCCCACATGACTACAGGTGGTATCAGAGCGGTGGTCTTAGCAAACCAGGTCTTGCAGTAGTGTGTCTAACTGATAGTTGTTTAGATGCATTAGTGGGTCTGGACTTCGACCGTGTCTGCCTGTCAAAGGTTTTGCTTATCATTTAGTGTCGAAAATTATTTGCTTATCATCCTTAAAGTCTAGACACGTCTTAATGCCTCTATTGCATAGACAGTGTATAGATAAATTCATATCTTAGCGTATCTGTTATTGTTACTTTTGCCTGACAGCTTCCGTAGATTCCTCCGTAACTTATGGGATTTTAGTATTATATATACATATGTAAATTATGTATTGCAGGATACTACTCTACATCCTATAATCTATTTCTTATCGAAAATCCTTCATCTGATCGTACGAGATGAATCCCTCAACCAGTTCGAATTCCTCGGATTCCGACAGCTATTCCGATATGGAAACACACTTGAGCTCCGAATGCAGTATAACCGGAATGGATCAACAATCAGTCATCACCAATTCTGGATGAATTAGGGATGGGTTCGTAGTCAACTTAATCAATGGAGACACGCAGAAGGCGATCCCTTCCACTAACCGAATTCACCTCTTGATGAAGAACCTGAAGCACTTACCGGCGAACCTGTTCGTAACACCATTTTCACCCTCATTTCCCGAATATCTCGCCATGACTATATCATAACTCAGATTCTAAACCTTATTCATTCGCTCGTTCTTATCGACAATCATCCCGGAGTAAGAAGTCAACGAACTTCGCGCTCGAGTAATCAGTTTGGAGAATATGGTGCAAAAATTACCAGCTTCAGCAGCATCACCGGCATCAACAGTATCACCAACATCAGCACCAGTACCACCAACAACTCAAGTTTTAATATCACACGCTTCAACATCTCATTATGCACCTCAAGCATAATCATCGTTCTACGAATCGTTCTACATCATTTATCTTCATTCTACATGACGATTAGATAATTTCTAATGTTTTAGAGATTATGTATTCTAGTTCTAACGATAAATCAAATGAGATTAATATCATATTAACTCATTAAATCCATGATTACATCTGAAGAAAATATATATGTATATATGTTTTCATAAAGATTGTAATTAAAAATTCTTTTGTACAAACTGTTAATGGTGAAAATATTTTAACGGGTAGGTAATAACTGAGGAATATTTAGATTTCACATTAATAAGTTACACTGTACAATCTTCGAATCTGATTCAACAGTCATTTAGTATCCTACTTACATCTACAGATATATGTATCCGTTCACCACAGAATAACCAATTTCATATTTTGATTTTTATTTATCAAAATCCAACAAGTGGCATAATGAAGAAAATATTGGACAAAATAAAATTTGTTAGAAACAAACAAATTAATTATGAGAAATTTTGTTAAGAATACACGCTAACTATTCCTAGCTAACTATTCCTAGCTAACTGATTTCATTTTATTTATCGCAATTTATTTATCGCAATTTTAATTATCGCAATTTTATTTATCGTCATTTAAATTCTGTTATTTATTTTACGCACTTTAAATATCGGGACATGTATACAAGGTTTTGACATATCATATCGACGCATCTATATATATTATTTGGAATAACCATAGACACTCTATATGCAGTAATGCTGGAGTTAGCTATACAGGGTTGATGTTGATTCTACAATAATATATATAGTTTGGATTTTCATCGAGTCTGAGACATGTACACGGGTCACGATACGTATTAATTAATTCGAATATTATATATTAAACTATATATGAATTATTGGACTGTTAACTGTGGACTATCGACTGTGGACTAATAACATTGGACAATTAAAATGAATTAAAATATTGATTATAACATATGAAACTAAACATTTCTTCAAGTTTGCCACTTGATTTCATCTTAAACCTCAATTATATCTTGACGATTACAATCTGCATTCAAACCTTTCATGATTCTTGAAAACACCTCAATCGAGAGGATGAACCAACCGCACTTCATCTACGGAAGAAAAGATTGATGCATATAATTATGCACCTGAAAACACTCGGAACCTGAGTAAATGTTTAACACGTATCTGTGCTAGTTCCTTTGACATTGTTATTACCGAAAATAACATTGCAATTCGTTTTCAAATTAGTCGATTTTGTCACAGCTCCAACAAGACAATTTCGAATTCCATTCGGATTAGCCTTATTATAACCTCGATATATAAGTTTGGCTATCATCATCGTTATCAGGAAACCGTTTATATTCCACCGCACTAGCAGTAAACTTACCAGTAACTTCATTGATCTTTGACTTTCCGAAAAATCATTAACTTTGTTGAAACCTATTCATATACTCATCCGTATCTTGTAACGAGAATTGTCATACCAATTACCGGGAATTAGCAATCAGTATTTTGAATCTCGCAGCATGACTACATCAACAGTTATATGTATAACCTTTATCTCTTAGAATATGGACCTTCCAGTCTGAAATTTTCAAAAGCACCCAGCCTACGAATCAATACATTGAACTTTGAAAAAAAAAAAAAAGCTGAATGAAGCAGCAGAAACTGTAGACAACCGTAAACGACCTTAATTGTCGGAAGTTTTATGATAAAGAATAGTATGTTGAAAAAGCTCAGAAAAGTTGGAACTGGAAAATGAATTGAGCTAACCACGAAGGAGACCAAGGACAAATACAAGGACCATACCCTATATTCTAAGAATCCAAGTAATACTGGATCCGTTGAAATCTTTAGAGAATATCTTGCTCCGAAGTCATGTTAAAATCTTGCGGAAAATTTTTCTTAATCAACTTTCGAATTTAGAAATTCTAAAATATCATCATAAATATCTTATATATTTCTGAAGATATTTTCATAAATATTCTCGTCCAAAATAATTTATCTCTTCGTGCTATCTATATTACATCATAAAGGAAACTACTTTAGTTTCTAAATTTCTTTAAATTTCAAGTTTGAATTATGAATGATTTTGAAGTAGTGTTAGAAATTGATGCATGAGTTAGTATAATATAATGACACTTGATCAACGTGATTATATTATAGTAAGTCATGCTGAGTTTCTAATGGAACGTGATGATTCACAGATCAAAAAGTCATCACGTGCCATGTTACATAACTCTTTCATTCTGCTTAACTTCTGAATATATCAAGAAAATATATTCTTGATAGTTCTATTTTCAGTGATTCTGGTAATTTGACAAATCAAATCGTGCTATTACGTTCTTTCTTGTTTAGAACATTAAGTTCATTCGAAACTCCATACTTACGAATTTTAGGCCATTACTCGCTTTACTAGAGGTCGAGAAGAGAATAAAAAGGCAAAGAGCTCTAAAATATAAGAGAAAATATAAAGCCCAATAACAACACAGAGGTTAAAAACAGTGGATATTAATACGAATAGCAATATAAAGACACAGTAGAATTAAGAATAGAATCACCTCAAGGTAATAGTTGAAGTAAACAGATTCTTCTGGTGGAAGATTGAAAAGAAGGATGACAAAAATGATAAATAGAAAAATAACAAGGATTAGAACGGGATTAAGCATTTTCACAATTTTTTTGGATGTATGGACTAAGAAAGAAGGTATAGGAATGGCGAGAATAATGGAACGGAAGAGCTTAATTTATAATGAAAATATCAGACAGAGTAATCGAGGCAGACCACCGTATTTAATTATAGAGATCTTAATTTCCTTATTCGCCGAAGAATCAAATCTTATAGATTTCAAAGATTTTCTTTAAATCCCTTGAATTCCAGAATTCAACAGTGACTACGTCAAAAGTTAAGACGAACCTCTATTTACATCATTTCACTCTTTTGTGATAGCTTCACTCGTACGCTTCGAGTAATCAAATTGTTTTATCCATATTACTCAATGATGATAAAACTCTAATTATCAACTCAAATTCGTCATAAAAACATTCTTATTGTTAGCCATGACGACCTCGATCAAATTTTGGGACGAAATTTCTTTAACGGGTAGGTACTGTGACGACCCGGAAATTTCCGACCAAATTTAAACTTAATCTTATTATGATTTCGACACGATAAGCAAAGTCTGTTAGGTTGTGTCTCAAAAATTTTGAACTATTTTCATGAATACATTTGACCTTTGACTATTCTCGAGGATTTACGAACGTTTATTTGTAAATAGAAATTTATGTATACATATAAATAATAATTCGAAATATAATTTGAAGTATTATATGTTGTTGTTATTAAAAATTAATAAAATAAAAATAGACTATTATAATAATGATTATTTAAAATATATCTCTATATATAGATAAGGTATATTAAAAATAAATAGTAAATAATTGTAATAGTCATTGGACGTTTCGATTATTATCTAGAGAAGTTTAATTCGAACTTATGTGATTTTAAAATAAACGGTGATGCGAAAATGAGTTCTATAAATTTTAGGCTTACTAAAAATGTATTTAAGATCTAGTTATTTAATTTTAGCACTTTTGATATTTTACCCATAATCGAGAGGGACAGCTGATGTAATTTTTATTTAACAAAGTAAGGATCGAATTTTATACCATAATGACCAAAATAAATAAATATAGTTAATTTAAAAATTTAGGATTTTTCCAAATACTTTTATCCGCCACTAATTAACAATGGACCATGATATAATATCCAAAATTATCATGTCGACATATAGAATCAATTGTTACCGGCTGCTATCATAAATTTTTTTTTATTATTCACATGACATTTATATTTATTATTATATTATTATTTTTGTTTTTCTGTTACCAATCAATTCAACCATGATTACTAATTTATACTGTGCATAATTGATAGAAATACTATTGTTGTTTTTATGTTGCCACTATCTAATTATTTTCTCTATAATATAAGCATACACATTATGTACTCTGCAACACAAAACCCATGACCATTTTATCTGTTGAATTATTCGGATCAATCACCACATTTTAGCACCCGTCATCTTCCACTTGTTTATGTTGTATAACACAATCGTAAACCACCACCTATATTTAAATCACCATCGTGAATCAAACTTCCACCACCATCTTTATTATGGTTATATTACTATTCGAGCAACCCATGATCACAGGTTCAAACCAACACCACCATCGAACCAAGGTCTATTTTTTAGACTGCTACAACTCGTTCACTTATATTTTTTTGTTTCGATCACCTCACAACCCCAAAACCCGAACCATGACATGATACTGATTGTTTGCTATTCAACGAGGCACCACCACCCTCATCTACTACCCATATAATCACCATCAAGAACCATCGGTTACCACCTTTCGGTTACTATTGAAGGCTGAGACCATCACCACCTTTATCACCCTCGGCCACCTTTAAAACCATCACCACATTCTATCCTCATAAAATCATGGAAATTCCTTCATCAAACTGCTATTTTCTTTTTACTCTACAACTACGAACCACAAAACCCACTTGCACATACAACTAATATCGAACACCACAACCATTCTTTTTTTATTAACTAATCGATCCTTTCTATTTTCTGATTAATAAAACCTGCCTACAAATTTCTTGTGCTACTGTAATCGTTTTTGTTTTAACGAAAATGTTAAGATCAAAGACAAAGAATGATGGTGACGGACAACGAGATAAAGAGAAATGATAAGAATAATTAGGATATTGAGGATGTGAGTGTTATAACCAACAAAGGAGATAATAACAATGATGGAAGATCCATGAGGACTGCACAATCGAATTTTTTTTGCTGTTCCTTTTCTCCTTCTGTCGCTAAGTGTCCCAACACCAAACCCTTTAATTAATAGAACTTGGTTACCATGTTCTTATTTTTGTATGTGGACCGAAAGTTTTTTTGTTGGTGAACTAGTTTTGGTGGAGCCAATAAACAAATGCAACTTGGTGAATTATATATTACTGTTAGTTATTTATGATTGTTGTGGAGCCAAACAAGAAATGATTAAGCTCTCATCCTGTAGAGATGGGTACCGAAACATTTAAGGTCCACTTTATTTAACTTGGGCTTCTTTTTCAATTGCTTTGTCATTCAAAACCCCGAAACTTCCCTACCTGACCACCTACTATTCGGGTTTGTTATGATTATATATGTAATGATGATACCATGGCTGCACAGCGAGTATGACGGGGGAGAAGTTGGATGATGATCTATAGTAATGGCAAGTTAAGAATGATGAATATCAAGATGATTGGAAGATAATGATATTCTAGTAAAGGAGCTATGATTTTATGTGAATAAATGTTAATGATACGCGTTTCTATTATAGCGATGATGATAATGATGATCTTAGATTAAAGATGAAGATGATAATATATAATCGTAATGATTATGATATTATGTGATAATGATGATTAGTGTAATTTTGAAGATTGAGGATGACTGTAAACGATGGGTTAAAGTAATTAAGGGTCAAAATAAAACAGATAAGCATATATAGAACAGATGGTTAAGGAGTTGTGTGTTGAGCTAGAGGTCATGGGTTCGAAACTAGGGAAAGGCATTATTTTTTTAGCAATAAAAACCTGCTGTTGGTTTACTAATAGACTACCGATAGTTGGGCTGAAATGAAACAAAAACGGGTTAAGTATTATTCCAGAAAAGCTGAATTGGTTGAATGGTTGGGTGTGTTTATGGGTTAGCGGGAGGTCGCAGGTTCGAGTCCCGTCAATGGCGTTTTTTTGGCGTTTCTTCAAAGGTTGTAATCCTTTGTTATTATTTTATTATTATTATTATTATTATTATTATTATTATTATTATTATTATTATTATTATTATTATTATTATTATTATTATTATTATTATTATTATTATACTACAAATATTTACATTATAGTTATTAATATTATTATCATCATAATTAATATGATTATTAAGAATATTATTACTTTTATTATGACTATAATAATTACTAGTATTAAAATGAGTATTATTATTAGTATTATCATTAAATTTTTTATTAGTAATATCATTATGATTAAAACCATTATTTTTAGTATTATTATCATTACTATAAATATACTAGTATTAATACTATTATTAATGTTATTATTATTATTATTATTATTATTATCTCTTTTTATTATTATCATCATTTTTATTAAAGTTATCATTTTTATCATTATTATTAAAAGTATCATTGTATAAAAATTATCATTTTTGTTATTATTACTATTATTATTATAAAATAAAATAGCTTTTTATTTATTATTATCAATATTATTTTATCAAATAACTATTAGTTATATAAAACTATATTTACTGCATCTAACATAACTATATTAAAATCTTATATTAGTAAATTAGGTTATTAATGAAACATATAATTAAAATAACAATTAAATCACTAATAATATATAAATTGTTCGATTACCATTTTATTTGTTAATATATATATACAAATGATATAGGTTCGTGAATCTGAGGCCAACCTTGCACTTGTTCAATGACATTATATGTATTTTTACTATGAAATACAATAGGTGAGTTTCATTAATCCCTTTTTAAAAGCTATTGCAATATATATTTTTGGGACTGAGAATACATGCGCTGCTTTTATAAATGTTTTACAAAATAGAAACAAGTAAATGAAACTACATTCTATGACTGGATTATTAAACCGAATATGCCCCTTTTTAGTCTGGTAATCTAAGAATTAGGGAACAGACACCCTAATTGACGCGAATCCTAAAGATAGATCTATTGGGCCCAACGAGCCCCATCCAAAGTACCAGATGCTTTAGTACTTCGAATTCATCATGTCCGAAGGGAGTCCCAGAATGATAGGGGATATTCTATATGCATCTTGTTAAGGTCGGTTACCAGGTGTTCAATCCATATGAATGATTTTTGTCTCTATGCATGGGACGTATATTTATGAGAAATGGAAATGAAAATCTTGTGGTCTATTAAAATGATGAAAATGATCGATTATGATAAATTAATGAACTCACCAACCTTTTGGTTGACACTTGAAAGCATGTTTATTCTCAGGTTTGAAAGAAATCTTCCGCTGTGCATATGCTCACTTTAGATATATTACTTGGAGTCATTCACGAGATATTTCAAAAGACGTTGCATTCGAGTCGATGAGTTCATCAAGATTATTATCAAGTCAATTTTAGTTGGATATTTTATGAAATGGTATGCATGCCGTCAACTTTCTATGTAATGAAAGTTTGTCTTTTAAAAACGAATGCAATGTTTGTAAAATGTATCATATACAGGTCAAGTACCTCATGATGTAACCAAATGTAATGTATTCATCCAGATGGATTAGGACGGGTCACTACAGTGTAATCATGGCACATGATGACGTTATGATCTGTGAATCATCACGTTCCATTAGAAACTCAGCATGACTTACTGTAATATAATCACGTTGATCAAGTGTAATTATATTATACTAACTCATGCTTCAGTTCCCAACATTAATTCAAAAACGTTCATACTTTACACTTAGAGGTTTCAGATGTTTAGAAACTAAAACAGTTTCCTTTATGATGTGATACATATAACGTGAGGAGATAAATGATTTCAGATAAGAATGGTTATGAAAATATCTTTAGAAATATCGAGGATTTTTTTAATGAAAGATATGATGATATCTTAGAATATCTAAGATCAGAGGATGATGAAGAATATTGTCTGCAAGGGTTTAGAGTAAGGAGTAAGGTATTCGCTAAAGACTTCAGCAGATACTGAATCATTTGGATTCTTTGAAGGCAGATTTAGTCTTTGTGATTTGTCCACAGCCTCCTTCATGATTTGCTCAATCCATTTTCCAGTTCCAAACCTTCTCTTTTTATGAGCTTTGCCAACACACTATTCTTTATCATCAAACTTTTGACTGATATGGTTGTCTACAGTTTCTGCTGTTTCATTCAGCTTTTTCAAAATTCAGGGTATTGATTCGTAGACTGGGTGCTATTCAGAATTTCAGAATTGAAGATCAAAATTTCCAGGAGTGACACGTTATATGTATATATATAATTGTTGAGGTGAAAATGCTGCGAGATTCGAGATTGATGATTGATGATTCCAGGTAGTTGGTATGGAAATTATTATTACAGGATGTAGATGGGTACATGATGGGGTTTCATGAATAATATAGATATTTTTCAGAGAGAATAAAGCCGAAGTTGCTGGTACATCAGCTGATAATATGGTGGAATATAAAAGGTTCCCCGGTAACGATGGCGAAAGGGCAACATATATATCGAGGTTATAATAAGGCTAGTCCGACTGTAAGTCGAAGTTGACTTGCTGGAGCTGTGACAAAACTGGCTACTTTGAAAAGGGATTGAATATTTATTTTTGGTAATAAATGCCAAAGATCTGACCCAGATGCGTGTTAAACTTCTACTTAGGTTCCGGGAGTTTTCCAGATGTATGACTATATTCATAAGTCTTTATTTTTGTAGGTAACGTGTGGTTGGATCGTCCTCTCGATTGTTTCTTAATTAAGGTGTTTTCAAGAATCATGAAGGGTTTGAATGCAGATAGTAATCATCCATATACGTATGATGTTCTAGAATTTTGAATGATACGAATATTTTTCTGGGTTTTATGAATAGAAGTGATGTGCTATCACAGTTTTGAAGTCAAAGTATAACTTTGAAAGATGTAGGGATTTAAGAGTGATGTCTCCTGTTAAATCTTGACTTGGATTTTGTTCTATCAAAATCGGAATATGTAATCGAATTTGGATGAAAATGATGGTTTCGGATTTTTATGAAAGAATGTATATTGTTGTGAAAATAGTGAGTATAGATGATGATTTGCTGAATTAGAATCGAAGAATGTAACATATTAATTGTGAATTCATATATCTGTCGGGTATTACCTACCGATTAAAATTTTCACAAATAATATTTTGTACAAGAGAATTTTCATTACAGTCTTTATAAAAATATATGTATATTTTCTTCAGATGTAATACATAGTTAATGAGTTAATATTAAATTAACTCATTTGATTTTTGGCTGGAATTTGAAATGAATAATCTCTAAAACTTAGAAATTTTGTAATCTTCGTGGATTATTTCTTCAACGTAAATGAAATTATGAATCAATACTTCATTATTCATTTTTATTGATATTTTCTCGGTGAATGATGTTGGTGCTCGTGGAATTCTTGTGAACTTCACAAGGCATATTCCTAGAAAGTTTCGAATACATTGAAAGAAAAGTGTAAAATCAAACATATATTTGAATAATACACTTGGTTTATTATGACATGGAATCTATTAAGTTAAAGCAGAGATTATAGTTAACGATTGTTAAATCGTAATGAAGGATGTACATCATAGCATATTAGTAACATGAATTAACCGAGTAGTACCTACCAGTTAAGATTCACACTTAATAGATTAGTACGAAAAGATTTATTATGGTTTCAAAATTTATATATATAATATATACATATAAATTCTTCAGAGGGAATGAGTTAATACTTCATAACTCATTGATATGACATACTTGTTGTTGATTCGTGATGATGTCCGTGGTGATTATGGAACTGGCGGAGATTGTGATGTTATAGGTGCTGCTGGTGTTGACGATGCTGACGGTACTGTCGATGCTGCTTGTATAACAAGTCTAGCTTGTAAATCGCGCACTATTCCTATCAGGGTTTCTACTCTACCATTTCTGTTCACTCATCTGATTTGTGGTCAGAATTAGAATAAATATTCTCTAAGACTTTGGAGATTACATAATTGTCGCAAAGTATTTCTTCAATGTAGTTATGAATCAATACTTCATCGTTTATTATTGTTGATATTCCTTGGTATCTACAGGGCGTATGACGTTGATGCTCGAGGTACAGATTGTGACGTCGAGGTGTAGGATACGGATGTTGCTGTTGGTGGTAGTGGTACTGTTGATGTTGATGATGGTGGTACTGTTGATGCCGGTGATGCTGCTGGTGCTTGTAACCTTTGCACCATATTTTTCAAAGCCACTACCCGGGCGCGAAGCTCGTTGACTTCTTCTATTACACCGGGATGATTGTCGGTTCGGACGAGCAGATGAATAAGATCTAGAATGTGAGATAGTATATAATCGTGACGAGATACTCTGGAAATGAGAGAGAAAATGGTGTGTCGGACTGGTTCGCCGGTAAGTGCTTCAGGTTCATCGCCAAGAGGTAAATTCGGTTGATGGAAAGGATCACTTTCTTCGTGCCTCCATTGATTAAGTCGACTACGAACTCATCCCCAATTCATCAAGAATTGATGATGGCTGATTGGTTGATCCATTCTGGTTACACTGCTTTCGGAGCTAGAGTGGAACTCCATATCGAAATCCGAGGAACTTGAACTAGTTGCAAAATTCATCTTACACGGTTAGATAAAGGATTTTCAATAGAAAATAGATTATAGGATTTAGTTTGGTATTCTTTGATACATATTTTACATATGTATATATAATAACAAAATTCCATAAATGACTGAGGAATCTTCGGAAAATGTCAGGCAAAGTCTATCGTGAGAGATATGATAAGATATGAATATTTGTCTATACACTATCTATGCAATAATTGCAGTAAGACGCATCTAGACTTAATATGATAAACAGGTAATTTTTGACAAGAAATGATAAGCAAAACTTTTAACATGTAGACATGGCCGAAGTCCAGACTTACTAATGCATCCTAACAACTATCAGTTAGACACACTAATGCAAAATCTGGTTCGCTAAGACCACCGCTCTGATACCAACTGAAACGACCCGTCCATATTACTATAAACGCAATACGTTATTCATTGGTCCAATAGCGAGGTATTTGACCTCTATATGATACGTTTTAGAAAATATTGCATTCGTTTCATAAAAAGTACACCATTATTATACATAATGCATGTTTTAAATAATTAGGTGATTATTTAAGGAATAATCCCCATAATGCATCGGTTTTCAAATACTACACACTTGACATAACAGTCAAATATAATACATGACAAATGTTTTATTGAATGCAACACTTTATTTAATTAAAAGCATGAGACTCCATGCACAGCTTGCTCAGATTATGCAACAGCGGAAGACTTTCTTAAGGACCTGAGAATAAACATGCTTAAACAGTCAACACAAAGGTTGGTGAGATATATAGGTTTAGCATCGATATAAATATAGACTACAAGATTTCATAGTTATAAATATATGTACACTCACAAGTGTATAAAAGTATTCATCGGAAAATAAGACTTGGCCACGGGTCGATTCACGAACCTATAATATATATATATATATATATATATATATATATATATATATATATATATATATATATATATATATATATATATATATATATATATATATATATATATATCAAAGTATGATCAAAATATATCCACAACATTTTTATTGCGTGTTGACATTTTAAGTTGTTAAGTTAGCAGTCCAACATTAGTAGTCTACAATTAATAGTCCATAGTTAGTAGTACATAAATAAATCAATATATTATCTCGAATCAATCCACGACCCAGTGTATACAAGTCTCAGACTCTAACACAACTCAAAGTATATATATTATTTTAGAATTAACCTCAACCCTGTATACCTAACTCGAGCATTTCTGCATATAGAGTGTCTATGGTTATTCCAAATAATATATATAGATGACATCGATATGATATGTCAAAACATTGTATACGTGTCTATGGTCTATCAAGATTAGATAATACATGTATAATACAATATAAGTTAGTTGAGTTATGGTTATTATAGATTTGTTATAAAATTTACGTAGCTAAAACTAGTAATTTTTACCAATTTTGTTTTACCCATCATTTCTTCGTTTTAAATCCGTTTTGAGTGAATCAATTTGCTATGGTTTCGTATCGAACTTAACTTTATGAAACTAAACATAAAAAGTGATAGTTTATAGTCGGATTTACAGGTTACAAGTCGTTTTTGTAAGAGGTAGTCATTTCAGTCGAAAGAACGACGTCTTGATGACCATTTTGAAAAACATACTTTCACTTTGAGTTTAACCATGATTTTTGGATATAGTTTCATGTTCATAAGAAATACCATTTTCCCAGAAGAAAAACTTTTAAATCAAAGTTTATCATATTTTTTAATTATCTAACTCAAACAGCCCCCGGTGTTACTACGACGGCGTATGTCCGGTTTTACGGTGTTCTTCGTGTTTCTAGGTTTTAAATCATTAAGTTAGCATATCATATAGATATAGAACATGTATTTAGTTGATTTTAAATGTTAAGTTATAATGATTAACTTTGTTTGCGAACAAGTTTAGAATTAACTAAACTATGTTCTGGTGATTACAAGTTCAAATCTTCGAATAAGATAGTTATATATATATATATATGAATCGAATGATGTTATGAACATCATTACTACCTCAAGTATAGTAGGTAAACCTACTGGAAGTGACAAGAAATGATCTATCTTCAAAGGATTCTTGGATGGCTTGAAAGTTCTTGAAGTAGAATCATGACACGAAAACAAGTTCAAGTAAGATTTCTACTCAAATTAAGATTTTTATAGTTATAGAAATCGAATCAAAGCATGAATATGAATATTACCTTGATTTAGGATGATAACCTACTATAAATAACAAAGATTTAGTGAGGTTGGATGATCACTTGAAATGGATTTGCAAGATTGGAAGTAAGTTAATGAACTTGGAAGTGTTCTTGATTTTATGAAACTAGAACTTACAGAATTTGTGAAGAACACTTAGAACTTGAAGATAGAACTTGAGAGAGATCAATTAGATGAAGAAAATTGAAGAATGAAAGTGTTTATAAGTGTTTTTGGTCGTTGATAATGGGTTAGATATAAAGGATGTGTAAGTTTGTTTTCTTGTAAATAATTCATGAATGATTAGTAATATTTTTGTAATCTTGCTAAATATTTCATGCTACTTGACAAATGGTTGGTTCCACATGTTTCTTAATCATTTAAGGCTGGTAAGGAGCAGATTTTTATTGGTATATACCAATAGTAAATACATCTAGAGCTGGGTATAATACGAGTGCAAATACCGAGCGAATACTAGTAGAATTCTTGATGAAAACAAATGGGAATACAATTGTGATTATTTTTGTTAAGTACAAGTATTTTGATATATGTACTTAAGCATTTCAAAAGTGTATTAATACATCTTAATACACTTCATATATATACATTTTAATTAAGTCGTTAACTCATCGTTAGTCGTTGTATGTATGAGTTGTTTCGAAGCCTATGAGTTAACGATCTCATTTAATGTAATTAACCTATTGTTATTATATCTAATGAGATGTTAAATTGTTATATTATCATAATAACATAGTGTATTAATATATCTTAGTAAGATATATATATATATATATATATATATATATATATATATATATATATATATATATATATATATATATATATATATATATATATATATATATATATATATATATTAAGACGTTAATGCAACGATAATCGTTACATATATATCGTTTTGAAATTCTTAAGTTAGTAGTCTCATTTTATGTATATAACTTATTGTTAATATATTGAATGAGATACTTAGTTATCATATATTCAAGTTAGATATCATCCATATATCCATATATATATATATATATATATATATACATAAGTATATAATTAATACAAGTTATGATGTTCGTGAATAGTCGAACAAATGGTTGGTCAATCGTTTGTATGAAACTCATTTCAAAAGTTTTAAAACTTGTCAAAATTTATTGCTTATCATGTCAGAATAATGTTATCATATAAAGATTAAGTTTAAATTTTGGTCGGAAATTTCTGGGTCATCACAACAGTCTAAGGACCTGAGAATAAAACTTGCTAAAAAGGTCAACACGAATGTTGGTGAGTTATTGATTTAATTGCTCGAGTCATAAGTATATAAAGATAGACCACAAGATTTCATCAAAAGTTTATCAATAGATTCTACATAACAGAGCACCCTGGTAACTAAACTTAACGTTATAATGATAATTACCCTATTCGTTTTAATACACGCAAATCAACGTGTCATAAACTCAAATAAAATACATCCATTAAAAGGCTAGCGCTCTAACTTGGACGGGGATGTCAAGCCCTATGGATCCATATATGATTATTCGCGCCCACCAGTCCACATCCTATGTACTGGCAGCTACTAGTTACCAAAGTTAAAGGATTTTCAGTTTAACTCAGTGTAGAATTAAGTGTGTACTTGTATCCATTGTGTTTAAAATAAATTGCGTGTATTCTCAGCCCAAAATACTTAAAGCATTTAAAAAGGGATCTATAAACTGACGGGTCAATATTGAGATTCAATATTGTAGGCAAATTGCGTAGACGTAATGATGGTAAACGACTGTGTGGTTGGCCTTGGATTCAAGAACAATACCCCGAATAATACCCAATATTTTCTTAGTTTAAAACGGATTGAAACCCGAATTAAAACACCCTCGTATATACTTTATTATTATTAAACTTAAATTAAAATTATAATTATAATTATAAATATAAATATAGAACACAGAAGAAAGAAAAGAAAGAATGTGTGTATAACTTCGTCGAGAAAACTGCCTTTTATAGGCATATTTTTGGAATCTGATGCCTATGCGATCACATGGGTTTTCAGTACTTTTGCCATGCGATCGCATGGCTAGGCTGGACAGCTCATTTCTGCTTTGTTTGCTAGTTCGTCGACATAATATTTACTGTAGAAAATAGTGTTTTTGGTCCCCATGCGATCGCATGGGCTTTTGGTGTATCTGCCATGCGATCGCATGGCTAGTCTGGCCAGCTCACTTTGTTTTGTTTGCTAGTTCGTCGACATAATATATACTGTAGCAAATAGTGTTTTACTGTAGCAATAGTATTTTACTGTGTTTTACTGTAACAAATAGTGTTTACTGTATAAAAATGATTTTTTACTGTAGCAAATAGTGTTTTACTGTAACAAATAGTGTTTAGTGTAGCAAAATGATTTTTACTGTAGCAAATAGTTTTTTACTGTACCAAATAGTGTTTACTATAGCAAAATGATTTTTAATGTAGCAAATAATGTTTTACTTGTACATTTTTGATTTAATTGCATTTCTTCTTATAAATTTAAAAAAAAACTTACATTATAAAAATAAAACTATTACATAATTATCACAGGTTATGACGTTCGTGAATCGTCGAAAAAAGTCGAAAGGTACATGAATGTGTAAACTAGTTCAAAAAGTTTTAAGATTCGGCATAATAGGTTCGCTTATCGTGTCGTAAACATTTTATCATTTAATTAATTTATTAATATGAAATTTTCTGGGTCTTTACACAATAGTAGACATAAAGAGTAACAAACATAATAAGCATAGCAAGTGCATTATAATAATTAATACATAACAAGTTTCAATCTTAGGTTAAGTGTTGTATCTACCCGCCCTTAAAATTATTCTTAACCAACATTAATTGCTTTTAAGGATAAATGCCATTGGTTGAAGTTTCATTGTACTCCCGGAGTGGTGATGAGATCTAAGATGGGTTGCAATGGAAATGTAGGGTTAAGTGATCTTAGATCGGTTGAAGGAGTATAGAAGGAACGCCCATTGGAAGGAATTACCATAACGGTTGCGAATTGTTCAATGTACCAAGTGTGAGATGTATTAAAAAGTCGAAATGCAGCTTGATCGAGATTTGAAACATCAAGATTAGCATAGAATTCCCTAATTAACATTGGATAAATGGTTTCATCAAGCTCAAGAAACGAGAAGCAATTGTTATCACTACAAGAGAAACGACCTTATAGGACCCCCACAAAGGTCCTATTATATACTCTAATAGGACCTTTGAACTGATAGGTGTGACGACCCAGAAAATTCTGACTAATTTTAAACCAAACTCTCGATACGATTTAATATTTTTGACACGATAAGAAAAGTCTGTTAGGTTGAGTCTCAAAAATTTTGAATTGTGTTCATGTATTCAATTAACCTTCAACTGTTTCTGATGATTCATGAACAATTAATTGTAAATAAATATGAGTGTATATATATATATATAAATATAAATAATAATTTAAAATATAATCTGAAGTAAAATATGTAGTGATTATTAAAATTAATAAAATAAAAAGAGGATATCATAATAATTATTATTTAAAAACATATCTATATAAATAAAAATATATTAAAAATAAATATTAAATAATTATAGTACTCGTTTGATGTTTCGATCGATATTAAACAAGTTAAAAACGAGCTTATATAAGGTTAATGGTGATACGTGGATGATCTTAAGAAGGATAATTAGATAATAATTAGTTAATAACAATTAGATGATTATCATTCATGATGATGACTGATGATATACTATGTTGTTCTAATGGTGATGATATAAGATGATCATATATATAAAGGTTAAGGAAGATGATGAAACCGATGAACGATAATGTGGTGATGAAGAAGCTGTGATGATAAATACAACTAAGAAATGATAATGGTAAAAAGTAGTTTATGATATGATTATGTCATAATTAGGATTGTGATTATGTCACGATTATGATTGTGATTATGTTATGATTAGGATTATGACTATGATCATGATAATGAAAATGAAGATGACGGTTATTAAGTTAGAATGACGATGATGATATACGCGTTCTGTGATGATACCGTATGGTGATGTAAGTAATGATGATCTAGATGATCGAGGTTTGATGTGTTGGGATTTAACAAGTTCATAAAATACTTAAACCATTTTAAGAATTAAGAAAGCGGAAGCATGTTAATTACCAATTTAAAACTTGTTAATCTTTAACCAATTAAAGTTAAATCCCAATTAGGATCAAGTTGTGATATATACTTACAAACTACAAGCAAGTAAAGAGATTATACCTACTCCAAGCTTGCTAGTAAATGATGAAGATGATGATGTTGAATGGAGCTCCAAAACTATGAAACCTCAAGTTGTTATACCCCAAACTTTGCACCAACACTTTGTACTTTGGTTAGGATTTTTAACACTTGAATAAAACTTGCAAAAACCAAAATCTTGAACCCCTTTGAGCTTCCTCTAGCCCACGGCCAACAGCAGCAGATTTTTTAAGTTTTGTGCAGTTTTTTTTGCTTAGTGTATTGATGTCTTGATGTGTGTTTGCATGTTATAGGAATTGGGAAAGCATGGGCATCAAAAGGAATCTCTAGCATGCTTCTCTTGAACTCCCAATGCCCACTTACAAGGATTATTTTATAATATACATTATATATAAAAGAAAAACTGATTTTATAAAATCAGTTTTTATAAAACTTAATTTTATAAAACACATTATATAAACATGTATATTATTTGTTATGTATATTTTATAAAACCAATTTTATAAAATGTGACATAACTTAATTATTTAACCTATAAATAATTAAATCCTTGTTATATAAGTTATTTCATAACTTATATATAAACATATCAAGTAACATTATTTAAGAAACCCTTTTCTTTAAAGTTCAAGTGTCGTGTATTTAATCAACGATCCAACCGCTAAAATTAAATACGAATAAAGTGTCGGTAAGTTTGTTATTGGGTATGACCCGACTTGGATCATAACACATTAGCCACATTAATTAAATATGTCTCTCGGGCATACGAAATACCTTCAATCTCCCACTTGCACGAGAAACATAAGAAATTAATGCAAGTGATGGATACAGCCTAACACACCGTCCATCACCCCTAATATGTTATGACTTTGTGCCATTCAATAACATCATCCCTTTCGAGTTCCCATCTCGAATATGATTAGGTGAATCTTTCATTATTTCCTTTCGTCCTAGATGTCATGTTAAATCCAAGAGATACAGAGTGATCACTCTCTTATAGATTTAACTTTTCAGGCCTTAGACATCTGACTCTCAACGAATAAGAGGGACAAATTCCATCTTGACTACATACGCCCTAGATATACACTTTGTAATATACCTGAGTTCTTCCTTATGTACTACCATGTTTCAGAATAGCGAAGGAAAGAATCAAGGCACAGTACTTGGTGAATATCCGAACCCAATATGTATCTCAGGTCAGAGGATACAATGATATTCGCCTTTACTCAAGATTACATGTGATCAACCACAAAGGCTCTATACAGTAATTCTTGAGAGCGGGTCTTCCAATATTTGTTTCCCACAAATATCTATGAACCTTGGTTGCAACCTTGCCCCACATTCAACCTATGAATGTATACCAATCCGAGTTCATAATAGTCTAAACCTCACACTTGTTCCCACAAATGTGATCAACTACGGAAATTTAGAATAGTTGCTTATTCATGGATGAAATATGCAAAATAGGAACATGACTCATAATTAAATTAATACCATAATTATATTAATGAGTTTGAACTAATTCGTTCCGTTACAATACATAAAGTAGATCAATTCCAATCACTAGAATATCGAAGCCCTAATGCACAAACATGTCCCTCATGTTTTGGCCCATGTAAAAGCTTCGTGAGTGGATCCGCAACATTATGATCTGTGTGAACTTTGTGAATACATATCTTTCCCTTTTCAACCTCATCCCTGATGTAGTTGAATCTCCGCTCAATGTGACGAGTCTTTTGATGAGCACGAGGTTCCTTGATTTGAGCAATCGCACCCTCGTTGTCACAAAAGATCTCAAGAGGGTCCTGAATGGAAGGGACCACTCCTAAGTCGTCGATGAATTTCTTCATCCATGCAGCTTCCTGAGCTGCCAGTGAGGCGGCAATGTACTCCGACTCTGTAGTGGATAACGCAACAACCTCCTGTTTCGAACTCTTCCAAGAGACCGCACCACCATTTAACATGAAGACATAACCGGATTGTGATCGAGAGTCATCTCGATCAGTTTGGAAACTCGCGTCCACGTAACCTTTTACGGCGAGTTCCTCCTCACCAGACCCGTATATTAGAAACATATCCTTAGTTCTCCTAAGGTATTTCAATATACTTTTAACAGCAATCCAATGACTGTTTCCTGGGTTGTTCTGGTATCTACTTGTCAAGCTTAGAGCGCATGACACATCCGGTCTAGTACATATCATTGCATACATGATAGACCCAATAGCGGATGCATATGGGACTTTCTTCATTCTCTCTTGTTCATCTTTCGTGGTAGGACACTGAGATGAACTGAGAATGGTTCCTCTTTGAATAGGTACCAAACCTTTCTTAGAGTTTTCCATCTTGAACCTTTTCAAGATTTTATCAATGTATGTACTTTGACTTAAACCTATCAATTTCTTGGATCTATTCCTATAGATTCCTATCCCCAAAATGTATTGTGCTTCTCCAAGATCCTTAATGGAGAAGCAACTTTTTAGCCAAGTTTTGACTTCTTGCATTGTGGTAATATCATTCCCAAATAATAATATATCATCCACATATAGCACAAGGAACATTGTAGAGCTCCCACTAGCCTTCTTGTACACACAAGCTTCATCACCATTTTTAATGAAGCCAAATTTCTTTGCCTCTTCATTAAAGCGATGATTCCACATTCTCGATGCTTGCTTCAATCCGTAGATTGACTTCTTTAACTTGCATACCTTTTTAGGATTTTTCGGATCAACAAAACCTTCGGGCTGTACCATATAGACATCTTCCTCAAGATATCCATTTAGGAAAGCGGTTTTGACATCCATTTGCCATATTTCATAGTCATAGTGAGCAGCAATGGCAAATAATATCCTAATAGACTTTAGCATTGCCACTGGCGAGAAAGTTTCATCATAGTCAACCCCTTGAGTTTGAGTGAAACCCTTTGCTACAAGTCTAGCTTTGTATGTATCCAAGTTTCCATGTATGTCGGTTTTCTTCTTGAAAAGCCACTTGCAATCAACTAGCTTAAAGCTAGGAGGTTGCTCAACAAGTTCCCAAACTTGGTTTTCATACATGGATTGCATCTCGGCGTTCATGGCTTCCTGCCATTTATCTTTATCAATTCTTGATAAAGCATCTTTGTAGTTTGTCGGTTCATCCAAATCAACCGTATAGCAACCTTCCACGAGAAACCCATATCTCTCGGGAGGATTACTAATTCTACTAGATCTTCGAACGTCTTGTGTACCTTGATCATCCACTTGATCATTTTCAACATCCTCATGTTGAGTACTAGTGTCAACCAATTGTGTATCATCGGCTTGATCTTGTACCTCTACAAGATCTATCTTCCTTTCACCATCACCTTCCATAAGGAACTTGGTTTCAAGGAATTCCGCTTTCCGAGCAACAAATACGGTTTGCTCGGATGGATCATAGAAGTAATATCCCATGTCATCTTTGGGATATCCTATGAAGATACACTTTGTGGATCGAGCAAGTAGCTTATTTGCTACATAACGCTTAGGATAAGCTTCACATCCCCATACTTTCAAGTATGAAAGAGAAGGAGGTTTTCCAAACCACATCTCATGAGGAGTTCGTTCCACCTTCTTGGTTGGGGCCATATTTAAAATACGAGCCGCGGAGCTTAGACAATAACCCCAAAATGACAGAGGTAACGAGCTTCTTGCCATCATAGATCGAACCATATCCATTAGGGTTCGGTTCCTCCTTTCGGAAACTCCATTAAGTTGGGGTGTTCCGGGTGGAGTAAGTTGTGAGATAATCCCACAACTCCTAAGATGATCTTGGAAGGCATCGCTTAGGTATTCACCTCCTTTATCGGTACGTAGTACCTTAATTGTCTTATTGAGTTGATTTTGTACTTCGTTTTGATATTCTTTGAATGCTTCAAACGTTTCGTCCTTGTGTCTTAATAAGTAGACATATCCGAAACGACTAAAGTCATCAATGAAAGTAACAAAGTATCTTTCACCTTTCCTAGTCATGGGTTTAAAGGGTCCACATACATCCGAATGTATTAATCCCAATAAATCTTTAGCCCTTTCATAGGTCCCTTTGAAAGGTGCTTTAGTCATCTTGCCTTGTAAACAAGATTCACATACTTCAAACGAATCCATTTCATTTGATTTCAAAAGTCCATTCTTTTGAAGTGTATGTATTCGGTTCTTGTTTATGTGACCAAGGCGACAATGCCATAAGTAGGAATCACTCAAATCCCTTTTGAGTTTCTTGGTGCTTGTATGGTACATTGAGCTACTAGAAGATGTGTCATCATGAACCAATTCATAAATTCCATTTGAAGGCGAAGCCTTGAAATAGAATACATTATCTTTAGAAACATGAATATCATCATCAATAAAATTAACAACGTAACCACATTGTTTTAAGCGAGAAATAGAAATAATGTTTCTACACAAATCCGGAGCATACAAAACATTTTCTAAAATAAGTTCCAATCCGCTTGGAAGCTTCAAAATAAAATCTCCTTGAGCTTTAACATGCACCTTTGCACCATTGCCCATATAGAGACTTGATGTTCCCGCCTTATGATCACTTCTTTTGAACCCCTGCAAAGAATTGCAAATATGAGTTCCACATCCAGTGTCTAATACCCATGTATTAGAAGAAGTAATACTTAGCTCTATATATACCATATATATATTACCTGAGGTTTGCCCTGCATCCCTCTTGTCCTTCAACTCCTTAAGGTAGACCGGACAGTTTCGTTTCCAATGACCCATCTCACCGCAACCGAAACATGGGTCTTCCTTGGGGTTTGCCTTCTCGGCTACCTTTTGCTTCTTAGCCTTGTTGATGGTTGGGGTAACCATCTTCCCCTTCCCTTTGCCTTGATAGGCGGGTCCTTTTCTCTTAGCCACCTTTGGCTTAGAGGTCTTACCTTTGGACCCACCTTGATCGATTGCTAACACGGGTAAAGCCCTTTTACCCATGCTAGTTTCCGCCGTTCTAAGCATACCGTGAAGCTCACCTATGCTCTTATCCATCCCATTCATATTGTAATTAATTACAAATTGATCAAACCTTTTTGATAGGGAATTAAGGATAAGATCGGTGGCTAACTCATTTGATATGTTTAGGTTAAGACGGTTAGCACGATCAATAAGGCTCTTCATTTTGAGGACATAAGAGGAGACCGATTGGGTGTCATCCATACGACATGCATGTAGCGCTCGAACCGTTTCGAAGCGCTCGACACGTGCTTGTTGAAGGAACATCTCCTTCAATTGCGTAATCATGTCATATGCACTATGATGTTCGAAATCCTTTTGGAGTTCGGGTATCATAGTCCCAAGCATTAGACAAGCGACTTGCACCGAATCGGCGCAATACTTGTCATAATAAGCCATGCCCTCTATATCTTCCTCATCCGGTTGGTCGGGAATAGGGTCCTCCAACACATACGCTTTGTCCTCAAGTTTGAGGACAATCCTAAGATTACGGAACCAATCCATAAAGTTCGTATGGTTGAGTTTGTCTTTCTCGAGGAGAGACCTTAATGATAGGTTGTTTAGGTTAAGTGGTGCGTTGTTCATGTTGTTGTTGTTATTAGCGGCCATCTACAAGATTCAACAAAGTTCTTTTAAGTATTGATTTCAAATTTAATAAACAATACCCTTTTAATTTGTTTTATTAAATATTAGAATCCAACGGTAAATCAAATTTCAGTTAGGTGACCTTTATCCCGTCATTTGATTTAGCTAGGTAGTCTTAATGACAATTGCAATCCTTTTGCAACTTCTAAGTTATGGGATCATGCAATCCTTTTGCATGGCATATTAATCCCATCAACGCCTATTTGTTCCTCATGCTTCGGTGACCCTAAGTTCATGATTCCCAAATCAAGTCGTCCTACTTGTGTAGACATGTAGACTTAACATACAAGTGGTTAGGTGACCTTTATCCCACATGTATGCGAAGTGTACCTTATTCACATTAGTTCACTCATGACGGTTAGGTGACCTTTATCCCATCAAGAGATTCCTAATATGTCTAAGTGTTTCCACAAAAGGATGGCGTTTAACTTGTTTACCTTGTTTTAGTTAAGGGATTTTAAGTTTTCATAAATTCTAGTTTAAGAAAACATTTGCCATACACTAACATGCATTTGGTGTATAGTTCATTATGAAAAGCCAATTTCATGTCTATAAACCATTTTATATATATGATCCTAATCATGATCTTAATAACCGTTTATTAATGTCCTTTTAGCCATTTTTAATTTAACCATTTAAATTGACGTTTTGCATGTCGTTAATTAATGTGTAATTTAACCAATTAAATTGCCATTTTGCTTGTTGTTAACTTGTGTGATAAACTTGTAGCAAACAACCATACAATCCACAATCATACAATAAACAACCATGCATGCAAAACAAATATGTTCACAATCAAGCCATTTTGGTAGACATTTGTTTAGCCGAAAACAAATGCCACCGGATAAGGGGTTATAACACAAAGTAGGAGATTTCAAATCTCCCACTTAACCTTGCATCCAAATGCTTCTTCATTTGTTCTTCAAGTCTTCATCATTCTTCATCATTTTACAAAATATATCCTAATACATTTTGTCTAAAAAATGAAATTACAACCTAATCTATTTTACATACCAAATATAAAATAAATTACATAACCAAATGAATTATTACATGCCAAATGAATAAATATTATTACAAACCAATTGAATAAATATCAATCAACCATGCATGCAACCAAACACAAGGTCAAGGCTTAGATTGTGAACATCATCAACATAAGTGATAGGCAATACAGAATCACAAGTGATTGGAAACACAGAATCACAAGTGATTTGCAATACAGAATCACAAGTAATCGGCAACACAGAATCACAAGTGATTGGCAGTACAGAATCACAAGTGAATTGCAGTACAGAATCACAAGTGATTTGCAGCACAGAATCACAAGTGATTGGTAGTACAGAATGCAGAATCACAAGTGATTTTGGCCAAAATGACAACCACCCAAAACCGGAAATTTTACATTCTACTTCATGCATGTTCATAGAATGCAAAATTATAGTGGGTTTAATAACCATCTCGAAGCATATTTCAACAACTTCGGCTCTAGATACCATTGTTGGGATTTAACAAGTTCATAAAATACTTAAACCATTTTAAGAATTAAGAAAGCGGAAGCATGTTAATTACCAATTTAAAACTTGTTAATCTTTAACCAATTAAAGTTAAATCCCAATTAGGATCAAGTTGTGATATATACTTACAAACTACAAGCAAGTAAAGAGATTATACCTACTCCAAGCTTGCTAGTAAATGATGAAGATGATGATGTTGAATGGAGCTCCAAAACTATGAAACCTCAAGTTGTTATACCCCAAACTTTGCACCAACACTTTGTACTTTGGTTAGGATTTTTAACACTTGAATAAAACTTGCAAAAACCAAAATCTTGAACCCCTTTGAGCTTCCTCTAGCCCACGGCCAACAGCAGCAGATTTTTTAAGTTTTGTGCAGTTTTTTTTGCTTAGTGTATTGATGTCTTGATGTGTGTTTGCATGTTATAGGAATTGGGAAAGCATGGGCATCAAAAGGAATCTCTAGCATGCTTCTCTTGAACTCCCAATGCCCACTTACAAGGATTATTTTATAATATACATTATATATAAAAGAAAAACTGATTTTATAAAATCAGTTTTTATAAAACTTAATTTTATAAAACACATTATATAAACATGTATATTATTTGTTATGTATATTTTATAAAACCAATTTTATAAAATGTGACATAACTTAATTATTTAACCTATAAATAATTAAATCCTTGTTATATAAGTTATTTCATAACTTATATATAAACATATCAAGTAACATTATTTAAGAAACCCTTTTCTTTAAAGTTCAAGTGTCGTGTATTTAATCAACGATCCAACCGCTAAAATTAAATACGAATAAAGTGTCGGTAAGTTTGTTATTGGGTATGACCCGACTTGGATCATAACACATTAGCCACATTAATTAAATATGTCTCTCGGGCATACGAAATACCTTCATGATGATGTTATTTGATAATATAAGCATGATGATGGTGACGGTTGTTTTAATGAAATGATATATGATGATGCATGTTAGATAATGAAAAAGGATACAGTCACAGAAGAATTAAAACAATTAATCCGTGATTTAATTCAGATAATAAGAAATAGAAGAGTGGTAAGGGATGTTAACGGGTTAGCGGGAGGTCGCGGGTCCCAACCCGGACTTGGGCATTTTTTTAAGGACTACTTCATTGAGGTAGTTTACTTATTACTCCTTTTTATTATTATTATTATTATTATTATTGTTATTATTAGTTATTATTGTTATTAGGTTATTACTAATATGAAGAACATAATTATTAGTATTGTTAATACAATTAATTAATGTTAATATCATTATTGTTAATATTAGTAATATCATTTTTATTATTATTATTATTATTATTATTATTATTATTATTATTATTATTATTATTATTATTATTATTATTAATATTATTATTATTATTATTATTATTATTATTATTATAATATTATTATTATCATTTCTATTAAAAATTATTATCCTTAGTATTAAAATGATTAATAAAATTATTGTTATTATTATTACTAACATTGATATTAGGATTAACATTATTATTATCATTTAGGTTATTATTATTAGTATCATTATTGAAATTATTATTAATACCATTTATATTAAAAATTATCATTATCAAGAGTAACATTTTTATTATCACTATTATTGTTATTATTACAAATAAATATTATTTTTCAAAAAATAAATTAAAAATATGTTAATATTATATATTACTAAATTTTTATGACATTAAGTAAGCTATATATATAAAATATATTAATTAATATAAATATATATTCTTATCATATATAAACCTTGAAATAAATTTCTATTTGTAATATATTATGATAAATGATAAATATTATATTATTAAACTACTTTAATAAGTATTTACTATATTAATATTAATAAATTTAATATAGAAATAAATATTAACTACCAAAAATACATAGGATAAATATAACTTAACTAGTAATATGATGTGTAAATTATTAATATATCAACTTGTTAGTTGTTATTATATGTTTTAATATATATAACTGATATAGGTTCGTGAATCCGAGGCCAACCCTGCATTGTTCAGTTTTGTCGTATGAATATTTTTACTACAAAATATTGTATTGTGAGTTTCATTACTCCCTTTTTAAATGCTTTTGCAATATATATTTTTTGAATTGAGAATACATGCACTTTTATAAATGTTTGACGAAATAGATACAAGTAATTGAAACTACATTCTATGGTTGAATGATCGAAGCCGAATATGCCCCTTTTAGCTTGGTAGCCTAAGAATTAGTGAACTAGTCCACTAATTGACGTGAATCCTAAAGATAGATCTATCGGGCCCAACAAGCCCCATCCGTTGTTGCGGATGCTTTAGTACTTCGAAATTATCATTTCCGAAGGATGTCCTGGAATGATGGGGATATTCTATATGCATCTTGTTAATGTCGGTTACCAGGTGTTCAATCCATATGAATGAATTTTATAGCAGTGAGCAGAACTGCACCTTGAAATGAAAATGAAATCTTGTGGTATATTCAAATTATGGAATTGATTGATTATGATAAACTAATGAACTCACCAACATTTTGGTTGACACTTTAAAGCATGTTTATTCTCAGGTATGAAAGAAATCTTCCGCTGTGAATTTGCTCATTTTAGAGATATTACTTGGAGTCATTCATGACATATTTCAAAAGACGTTGCATTCGAGTCGTTGAGTTCATCAAGATTAATATTAAGTTATTTATAGTTTGGTTATATTATGAAAGGATATGCATAGCTGTCAACTTTCAATGTAAGGAAAGTTTGTCTTTTAAAAACGAATGCAATATTTGTAAAATGTATCATATAGAGGTTAAATACCTCATGATGTAACCAAATATAATGTATTCGTCCAGATGGATTAGGACGGGTCTTTACAGGTGGTATCAGAGTGGTGGTCGTAGTGAACCAGGTCTTGCATTAGTGTGTCTAACTAGTAGTTGTTAGGATGCATTAATGAGGCTGGACTTCGGCCTACTAGTTGTTAGGATACATTAATGAGTCTGGACTTGAACCTGGTCTGCATGTCAAAAAGTTTTGCTTATCATTTCTTGTCAAAAAATATCTACCTATCATTGTCAGTCTCGACACGTCTTATTGCAATTATTGCATAGATGATGTACAGACAAATTTATATCCCATCACATTAAACTTTGTCTCACACGTTTCCTTAATTCCCTCCGTAATCTATGGAATCTTATGTACTATATACACGTATTCTATGTAATTAGAATATCATCCAACATCCGAAAATCATTTCATATCGAAAACCCTTTATTTAACCGTACAAGACGGAACTCACAACTAGTTCAAATTCCTTAGATTCCGACAGCTATTCCATTATGGATTTTGACTCGAGTTTCGAAGACAGTGTAACCAGAATGGATCAACCAGCTAGCCATCATCAGTTCTAGGTGAATTTGGGATGGGTTCATAGTCTATTAATCATTGGAGACAAGAAGAAGGTGATCCCTTCCATCCACCGCATTCTCCTCTTGGCGAAGAACCTGAAGTACTTACTGACGAACCTGTTTGTAAAACCATTTTCTATCTCATTTCCAGAGTATCCCATTACGATTATATACTATCTCAGATTCTAGATCTTATTCATCCACTCATCGAAACCGACAATCATCCCGGTGTAATAGAAGAAGTCAACGAGCTTCGCGCTCGGGTAGTGACTTTGGAGAATATGGTGCAAAGATTACAAGCACCAGCAGCAACACTGGCAGCAACAGTACTACCATCAGCAGCACCAGCAGCATAACCAGTACCACCATCCACAACATCCACATCCCATGATTCAACATCACAATCTGTATCTCGAGCATCAACGTCATATGCACCGTAGATACCAAAGAGTACCAACAACAACAACCGATGAAGTATTAATCTATAACATCATTGGAGAAACATTCTGTAGCGATTATGTAATCTTTAAAGTCTTGGAGATTATTTATTCTAGTTTCATCCAAAAATCAAATGAGCTTAATATCATATTAACTCATTAACCATGATTACATATGAAGAAAATATATATGTATATATGTTTTCATAAAGATTGTAATTAAAAATTCTTTTGTACAAACTGTTAATGGTGAAAGTATTTTAACGGGTAGGTAATACCTGAGGAATATTTAGATTTCACATTAATAAGTTACATTGTACATTCTTCGAATCTCATTCAACAGTCATTTACTATCCTACTTACATCCACAAGATATACGAATCCGTTCACCACAAAATAACCATTTTTATTCAATTTCATATTTGGATTTTGACTTACCAGAATCCAACAAGTGGCATAATGAAAAAAACATTTGACAAAATAAAATTTGTTAGAAACAAACAAATTAAATATGAGAAATTTTGTTAAGAATCCACGCTAACAAAATCCTAGCTAACTGTTCCTAGCTAACTGTTAATTCCCTATTACATTATCACAATTTTAATTGTCGCAAATTTAATTTTCGCAATTTTATTTATCGTCATTTAATTTCTGTTATTTATTTTACGCACTTTATTTATCGTCATTTAAATACTGTTATTTACGTATTTAAATATCGGGACACGTATACAAAGTTTTGACATATCATATCGACGTCATCTATATATATTATTTGGAATAACCATAGACACTCTATATGCGGTAATAATCGAGTTAGCTATACAGGGTCGAGGTTGACTCTAAAATAATATATACACTTTGAGTTGTGATCGATTATGAGACATGTACACAATGGGTCACGATACGTATTAATTAATTCAAATATTATGTATTAAACTATATATGAATTATTAAACTACTAACTATGGACTACTAACATTGGATAATTAAAATGAATTAAAATAATGATTATAACATATGAAACTAAACATTTTTTCAAGTTTGCCACTTGATTTCATCATAAACCTCATTTGTATCTTGACGATTACAATCAGCGTTTAATCATCTAAAAACACAATTCTCTTGAAACCACCTCGAAATTGATAACCAATGATTCAGATATGGTAGCATTAAATGCAGAGGAAACAGCAAAATTGTAGATGGTCTAAATGGCCAAAAGTTTGATAATAAAGAATGGAATGTTGGGAACGCTCGATAGAAAATTTGGTACTGAAAAACGGATTGAGCTAACCATGAAGGAGACCAAGGACAAATACAAGGACCAAACTCTATATTCAAAGAACCCAGATAATTCTGGATCCGATGAAATCTTTAGAGAATATCTTGCTCCGTACTCATGTTAAAATTTTGGGAAAAATTTTTCTTTATCAACCTTCGAACTTAGAAATTCCAAAATATCATCATAAATATCTTCGATATTTCTGAAGATATTTTCATAAATATTCTCATCCAAAATTATCTATCTCCTCGTGCTATCTATGTTACATCATAAAAAAAACTATTTTAGTTTCTATCATTCTGTAAAATTTGAGTTTAAATTATGAATATTTCTGGAGTAGTGTTGGGAATTGAAGTATGAGTTAGTATAATATAATAACATCAGGCCAACGTGGTTATATTACAGTAAGTCATGCTGAGTTTCTAATGTAACGTGATGATGGTTCACAGACAATACCGTCATCATGTACCATGTTACACGACTCTTTCATTCTACTTAATCCCTAAGCATATCACGGAAATATTTTCTTGATGTTTCTGTTCTTCCATAATTCCAACAGTTGCTAATAAATCGTGCTATTACGTTCCTTCCTGCTTAGAACATTATGATCAATCGAAACTTCACACTTACAAATTCTGGACCATTATTCGCTTGATTTGAAGTCGGGAAGAGAAAACAAAAACATGGAGCTTCGGAATATAAATAAGAATAGGAGCGACATCAAACAAGAAAATTACAAACCTTGTATATCTATGCGAACAGCAAGATAAAGACACGGGAGAATTAGAAATACTATAACCCCAAGGTAATAGTAGAAGTGAATAGATTCCTCCGGTGGTAAATGGAAAAGAAGAATGACAGAAGCGATAGTCAGGAAAATATCAAGAATCCGAACTGGATTTAGCATTTTCAAAATCTTTAAGAAGTATGGATTAAGGAAGAAAGTATAGGAATGGTGAGAATAATGAAACTGTAGTTGTTAATTTATAGTGAAAATATCGGACAGAGCAATCGAGGCAGATCATCGCATTTAATTAAAGAGATCCTAATTTCCTCATTTACTGAAGAATCATATCTTATAGATTTCGAAGATTTTCTTTAAATTCCTTGAATTTCAAAAATTCACCGTGACTACGTCAAAAGTTAAGACGAATCTTGTTTTCTAAAATCAACCCTGACTACGTCAAGAGTTATTACGAATCTTTATTTCATTCATTTCACTCTTTTGTGATAGCTTCACTCATACTCTTCGCGAAATCGAATTGTTTTATCCATATTACTCAATGATGATAAAACTCTATTTATCAACTCATATTCGTCATGAAAACATTTTTTTGTTAGCCATGACAACCTCGATCAAATTTCGGGACGAAATTTATTTAACGGATAGGTAATGTGACGACCCGAAAAATTTCGACTAATTTTAAACCAAACTCTCGATACGATTTAATATTTTTGACACAATAAGAAAAGTCTGTTAGGTTGAGTCTCAAAAATTTTGAAATGTGTTCATGTACTCAATTAACCTTCAACTATTTTCGACGATTCACGAACAATTAATTGTAAATAGATATGTGTGTATATATATATATATAAATATAAATAACAATTTAAAATATAATCTGAAGTAAAATATGTAGTTATTATTAAAATTAATAAAATAAAAAGAGGATATCATAATAATTATTATTTAAAAACATATCTATATAAATAAAAATATATTAAAAATAAATATTAAATAATTATAGTACTCGTTTGATGCTTCGATCGATATTAAACAAGTTAAAAACGAGCTTATATGATTTTAAAATAAACGGTGATCCAAAAATAAGTTATATCAATTTTAGCTTTATTAAAAATATAATTAGAATCTAATTGATTAATTTTAAAAAAAATTATTATTTAATTTTAATATAGTATTTTCTGAGTTAAATTTTATCCGCCACTGCTTATCAAAGGAGCACGAATTCCAGTTCATAAATGAAATAGTAAACGACAGCTAATATTATCACACGTTATTATTATAAATGATATTATAATTATTATTATATTATTAATATATATTTTTTTGATTCCAATTAGTTGAACTTTATGTCCGTGATTGAATCAAAGCCACCATGTTAATTGAATGTACACTGTGTCGTTTTGTTTAATACTGTGTCCTTTTGCTTTATATATTCCATAAATATACATGTAACTGCATACCCCGTATTACATATAGATATATATGCTAGAGATGTAAACCATCATCTTATTTGTGATCACCATCTCCATCATCTCTCTCATCATCTCTTTCTATTATCCTCTTCGTGAACTTACGCCATCTTCAACCTCTAACATCACCACGTCGCCACCACAATCTACCATTGCCGTCCAACATTTACAAACCCCAAACCCTACTACATTCATGTTTACTCGAGTCGCTGCAGCTGCAATTATTCTGTTAAAAACTGATACCCATTTATTCACCACTCATCTGCTTTTAATTTCTGTTTCTTCTTCAATCATCTGCTGCTGCCGGGCTACTATTATCTTGTTGCTGATATTGTTGTTCCTTCTGTTCCGGTATTATATATTAATAAGAATGATGATATGGTAGCAAAAAGATGGGACAATGATGATAAATTAGCGAATATTTTTATGATGAGCTGTAAAGATAAATAAAAAATTGTGGGAATACCTTTCCAGCCAGCTGCTATCACTCGTCGTTCTTTTCTTATTTTCCTTATCAACCGAATACCTTATTTTGATTTATGGATTACTTGAAGTTGGGCTTATTGAAGTGGGCTGCTGCAATATGACTACTGATCCTTATGTTCTCTAAATAGGCCGTATTTTTATTTAGACTTCCAACTTGGGCCAAATTCTATTCTTTTATTGTTGGACTGAGAACTATCAAAATTCTGTTGGGCCGAGGGACTATTTAGAGTTTCTGTTGGGCCGAACGATAAGGATAATGGTGATACGGGGATGATCTTTAGAAGGATAATTAGATAATAATTAGTTAATAATAATTAGATGATTATGATTCATGATGATGACTGATGATATACTATGTTGTTTTGATGGTGATGATATAAGATGATCATATATATAAAGATTAAGGAAGATGATGAAACCGATGAACGATGATGTGGTGATGAAGAAGCTGTGATGATAAATACAACTAAGAAAAGATAATGATAAAAAGTAGTTTATGATATGATTATGTCATAATTAGGATTGTGATTATGTCACGATTATGATTGTGATTATGTTATGATTAGGATTATGACTATGATCATGATAATGAAAATGAAGATGACGGTTATTAAGTTAGAATGAAGATGATGATATACACGTTCTGTGATGATACCGTATGGTGATGTAAGTAATGATGATCTAGATGATCGAGGTTTGAAGATGTTAGTTGATAATATAAGCATGATGATGGTGACGGTTGTTTTAATGAAATGATATATGATGATGCAGGTTAGATAATGAAAAAGGATACAGTCAGAGAAGAGTTAAAACAATTAATCCATGATTTAATTCAGATAATAAGAAACAGAAGAGTGGTAAGGGATGTTAACGGGTTAGCGGGAGGTCGCGGTTTCAAACCCGGACTTGGGCATTTTTTTAAGGACTACTTCATTGAGTTAGTTTACTTATTACTCATTTTTATTATTATTATTGTTATTATTAGTTATTATTGTTATTAGGTTATTACTAATATGAAGAACATAATTATTAGTATTGTTAATACAATTAATTAATGTTAATATCATTATTGTTACTATTAGTAATATTATTATTATTATTATTATTATTATTATTATTATTATTATTATTATCATTTCTATTAAAAATTATTATCCTTAGTATTAAAATGATTAATAAAATTATTGTTATTATTATTACTAACATTGATATTAGAATTAACATTATTATTATCATTTAGGTTATTATTATTAGTATCATTATTGAAATTATTATTAATACCATTTATATTAAAAATTATCATTATCAAGAGTAACATTTTTATTATCACTATTATTGTTATTATTACAAATAAATATTATTTTTCAAAAAATACATTACAAATATGTTAATATTATATATTACTAAATTTTTATGACATTAAGTAAGCTATATATATATATATATATATATATATATATATATATATATATATATATATATATATATATATATATATATATATATATATATATATATATATATATATATAAAATATATTAATTAATATAAATATATATTCTTATCATATATAAACCTTGAAATAAATTTCTATTTGTAATATATTATGATAAATGATAAATATTATATTAGTAATATGATGTGTAAATTATTAATATATCAACTTGTTAGTTGTTATTACATGTTTTAATATATATAACTGATATAGGTTCGTGAATCCGAGGCCAACCCTGCATTGTTCAGTTTCGTCGTATGAATATTTTTACAACAAAATATTGCATTGTGAGTTTCATTACTCCCTTTTTAAATGCTTTTGCAATATATATTTTTGGGACTGAGAATACATGCACTTTTATAAATGTTTGACGAAATAGACACAAGTAATTGAAACTACATTCTATGGTTAAATGATCGAAGCCGGATATGCCCCTTTTAGCTTGGTAGCCTAAGAATTAGTGAATCAGTCCACTAATTGACGCGAATCCTAAAGATAGATCTATCGGCCCCAACAAGCCCCATCCGTTGTTGCGGATGCTTTAGTACTTCGAAATTATCATGTCCGAAGGATGTCCCGGAATGATGGGGATATTCTATATGCATCTTGTTAATGTCGGTTACCAGGTATTCAATCCATATGAATGATTTTTAATTCGCGGGTTACGCGTATTATTTTGTACTCGGGTTACGTGTACAATTAAAATATATGAAAATCTTGTGGTCTATTAAATTAATGGAAATGATTGACTATGATAAACCAATGAACTCACCAACCTTTTGGCTGACAATTTTAAGCATGTTTATTCTTAGGTTTGAAAGAAATCTTCCGCTGTGCATTTGCTCATTTTAAAGATATTAGTTGGAGTCATTCATGACATATTTCAAAAGACGTTGCATTTAAGTCATTGAGTTCAATCAGGATTATTATTAAGTAAATGACAGATTAGGTCGTTTATAGTTTGGATATTATGAAATGGTATGTATGCCTGTCAACTTTAGATGTAATGAAAGTTTGTCTTTTAGGGTTTCTGTTTCCTAATTCTTAGATTACTAGACTAAAAAGGGGCATATTCGATTTAATAATCCAGCCATAGAATGTAGTTTCAATTACTTGTGTCCATTTTGTCAAACATTTATAAAAACAGCGCATGTATTCTCAGCCCAAAAATATATATTGCAAAATCATTTAAAAATGGAGCAAATGAAACTCACTATACGATATTTTGTAGTAAAAATATGCATACGACGATACTGAACAATGCAGGGTTGACCTCGGATTCACGAATCTATATCATGTATATATATATTAACACATATAATTGAAGTCAAATAAATTTATGTATTATTATTAATATAACTGTTATTTTAAGTAATTCATGTGTTTCATTATTAACTTAAATATATTTATTTTATATACTTTAAATAAATAATTTATAAAATATAGTTTTGTTAAGTACATTTTTATATAACTAACTTTTATTGTAATAATAATAATATTAATAGTAATATTGATAATAATAATAATAATAATAATAATATAGTTGTAATAATAATAATGGTAAAAGTAATAATAATGATAGTAATAATATTAAAAATGATAAAAAAATATTACTAATAATGTTAATTCTAATAATAATAATGATAAAAATAATAATAATGATAATAAAAATATTAATTTTAATAATAATGATAATAAATAATAAAAAGTTATATTATTATTTTTTTTACAATAAAAATTATAATTTGGATCCTAACTCTTAATACTAATAATACTTATTAATAATACTTGATAGTAATTAATGTTAATAAAAATAACAATAATAATAACAATAATAATAATAATAATAATAATAATAATAATAATAATAATAATAATAATAATAATAATAATAATAATAATAATAATAATAATAATAAGATAATATTAATAATTAAAATAAGTAACTACCTCAAAAGTAGCCCTTAAAAAAATGCCCAAGCCCGGGTTTAAACCCGCGACGTCCCGCTAACCCGATAACATCCTTAACCGTTCCTCTGTTGCTTACTTTTCTGAATTAATGATCATTTTAATTTTATTTAACCTCTATTTTCTTGTTTCCCTTAATCTTCTTCTCCTTTAATTTTCCTAATCATCATCTCTATCTCCTAATTATCATCACTGTCAACGTCATCATCTTCATTATTTCTATTCATCATAATCATCATCATTCGCGATTTATGTATCATCGCTCATCACCTAATCGTCATCATATTCTACTCATCATCATCAATGTTATTCGCCATGTATCACCATCACCATTTTCACACAGTCCACTACCCCTTATTTCTAGTTATGATTCGGCCCAACCATGTAATCAATTTCACAGCCCAACCTTTATTTATAGTGCAGCCCGTTTAGCCATTAAATAAACCTAAATCATAGCCCACTTATACGTGATGGACTAAAGTAAAAATAAGGTATTTGGTTTCCTGGGTCATTGATTCGACAGAAATAAAGAATCACAAAGCAACAATTAAATTTAACTAGTTTCTTATCTAAGCTTCGATCAAACCAACACACTCCTAAACCGTTGCACTGCTCGATACTTTCTTGAATTATTTCACAAGATTATTTATCTAATATGTAAAACAAACTGTTTTATTACTTTCGTTACTTCTAATCATGATTATCATATATCATCATCATCATCACCTTTGTAAACATCATAACAATATCCAGTTTCATTGGTGATTTAAACCAAGTTCGCAACATGGGCTGCCCAAAAGAAGCCAAATAAAACTAGTCCACGATATAAGGCCAATTAAAACCATAAAGAGCCTGTTAGTAGCCCAAATCTACCACAGTTTAATCAACACAATTAACTTAATCAGCAAATAAGAAAAAGATCTCGGTTCCTTTTTCGATTCCTACCGACAAGGTCAAAAGCAACATAATTTGCAGACCTTTATTGGGTTTTGTTGATTAAATGGTTGAAAAAGAAGAGAAAAAAATATATATATAACCTGGAGAATGAAATATTAACGCAGGTATTGTTTAGTAATCGGGTCTGTTTGTGTGAAACGAAGTAGGAGTAAAACGTAATAGAAAACTGGCAGCTACAGCAGTAGCAGAAAAGCATTAGGATTGTGATGATTGTTCGCTGGAAAAGAAAACAAGAAAGAAGAGGAAAGGAAGTAGAAATAGAAAACAAGGATAAAATGCAGGTGATCGGTGGTGGTTTAGTAATGATTTACGGTGGTGGTTGTGGTAGTTATGAACCAAAAATAGAGGTGTGAGGGGGGAAAGAGAGAGAGAGAGAGAGAGAGAGAGAGAGAGAGAGAGAGATATAGTGAGAGAGAGAGGGAGAGAGAGAGAGAGGAAGGTGATAACCGTGGTGGTAGATGGGATAATGGTCTCGGTGGGTTCTCAAGAAGGAGAAGGGTGGAGGTTGCTTAGAGTGACGGGATCACAAGGTAACAGTTTCCTTGGTGTACCCACAGAAGTTAAATAAAACGTTTTCCTTAATTGACAATTTCATAAATGGGTTGATGTAACCGTGAACAATCGAATAGATATGAATACAGTTTGAAAGTGGAAGTGGTGGTGCTTTCATGATGATGATCAAGGTGGTTATGTGGGTAGCGGTTTATGATCAAAATAGATAGAAACAGAAAATAGTTGATGGTTTGGTTATAAATCATGGGTTTTTGTGATGGTGTAAGGTTCTTGGTGATGATGGTAAACGATGGAGGTGGTGGCGGTTCCAGATGGTTGATTAGTGTTCCGGCGAGTGTGGTGGTTCTCCGGTGTTGGAGGATGGAGGTTGTATGGTGGTGAGAGATGGTGATCGAGTTTTGGTGAAGATGATTTGTGTACTCCCTCAAACTCTTGATATACATATATATAATATGTATATTATAATAATTATTATAATAATAATATATAAATTACACATGTGGTGAAATGGAGACATAGATAGACAGATGGATTCGGTGGGTGGTGGATGACAATAATATGCATCAAATATGTGTATACTTACAAATACAGTAATAATCACTTTAATTATTAAGTTCACAGATCAAAATTCAATCAATATGAGAATAGAATATATAATATAAATATATAACTGTGTGATAATATTAGCCGTCTTCTTTTGCGAATTAAATTTCGTACTCCGTTGTTAAACAGTGGCGGATAAAAGTATTCGGAAAAATCCCAAATTTTTAAATTAACTATATTTATTTATTTTGGTCATTATGTTATAAAATTTGATCATTAACTATTTAAAATTATTAAACAAAAATTAACTCACTGTCCACTCTCGATTCCAGATAAAATATAAAAAAAATTTAAAACTTAACAAATAGTTCCTAAATACATATTGAATAAGCCTATAAATTATATACTCATTTTCGAATCATCGCTTATTTTAAAATCATATAAGTTCGTATTAAACTTGTTTAATATTCATCAAATGGAAATTGAGTGTTACTATCGTTTACTAAATAGATTCGAAATAACGAAATATATATTTAATATACTTTATTTATATATAGATATATTTTAAATATTAATTATCATAATATCATATTTTTACTTTATTTTACATAATTAATTTTTAATACAACATATAATATTTCAAATTATATTTTCAATTATTATTATTATTATATATATATATATATATATATATATATATATATATATATATATATATATATATATATATATATATATATATATATATACCCACATATCTATTTACAATTATTTATTCGTGAATCATCGAAACCGATCGAGGTTAAATGAATGAAATAAAATAGTTCAAAAATTTTGAGACTCAAGATAACAGACTTGACTTATCGTGTCAAAAATTTGAAATCATATTGAGAGTTTGATTTAAAATTAGTCGAAATTTTTCGGGTCATCACAGTACCTACCCGTTAAAGAAATTTCGTCCCGAAATTTGATCGAGGTTTCCATGGCTAACAATAAGAATGTTTTCATAACGAATATGAGTTGATAAATAGAGTTTTATTACCATAGAGTAATATGGATAAGATAATTCGATTACTCGAAGAGTACTAGTGAAGCTATCACAAATTAGTGAAATGAAGAAATAAAGATTCGTCTTAACTTTTGACGTAGTCACTGTTGAATTTTGGTATTCAAGGAAATTAAAGAAAATCTTCGTAATCTATATAAGATCTGATTCTTTGGTAATTAAGGAAATTAGGATCCTCTTTAATTAAATGCGGTAATCTGCCTCGATTGCTCTGTCCAATATTTTACTATAAATTTACCTCTTACGTTCCAGTATTTTCACATTCCTATACTTTCTTTCTCAATTCATACTTCCAAAAGATTTTGAAAATGCTTAATCCAATTCTGATCCTTGATATTTTCCTGACTATCGCATCTGTCATTCTTCTTTTTCATTTATCACCGGAGGAATCTGTTCACTTCTACTATTACCCTGGGGTTATAGTATTTCTAATGCTCCCATGTCTTTATCTTGCTATTCACATAGATATACACGGTTTGTAACTTCTTGTTTGATGTCGCTCATATTCTTATTTATATTACGAAGCTCAATGCTTTTGTTTTCTCTTCCCGACCTTAAGTAAAGCGATCAAGATGTCTCTGTTTGTAGGTATGAATTTCGAAAGAGCATAACTAAGATTCTGACCAGAAAGGAAAGGTAATAGCACGATTTGATTTTCAATTTACCAGAATCACGGAAGATAGAACTATCAAGAATATATTTTCTTGATATGTTCGGAGGTTAAGTAAAATGAAAGAGTTATGTAACATGGCACATGATGAGGGTATGATCTGTGAACCATCATTACGTTCCATTAGAAATTCAGCATGACTTACTGTAATATAATCACGTTGGCCGGGCGTCATTATATTATACTAACTCATGCTTCAATTCCCAACACTACTCCAAAAACCATTCATAATTTAAACTCAAATTTTACAGAAGGATAGAAACTAAAACTGTTTCTTTTATGATGTAATATAGATAGCACGAAGAGATAAATAATTTTGGACGAGAATATTTATGAAAATATCCTCAGAAATATCGAAGATATTTATGATGATATTTTGGAACTTCTAAGTTCGAGGTTGATGAATAAAAATTTTACGCAAGATTTTAAAATGACTTCGGAGCAAGATATTCTCTAAAGAATTCATCGGATATAGAATTATCTGGATTCTTGGAATACAGGGTTTGGTCCTTGTATTTGTCCTTGGTCTCCTTCATGGTTAGCTCAATCCATTTTTCAGTACCAAATTTTTCTATCGAGCGTTCCCAACATTTCATTCTTTATTATCAAACTTTTGGTCATTTAGACCATCTATAATTTTGCTGTTTCCTCTGCATTTAATGCTACCATATCTGAATCATCGGTTATCAATCCGGGTGGTTTCAAGAGAATTGTGTTTTTAGATAATTAAACGCTGATTGTAATCGTCAAAATACAAAGCATGTTTAAGATGAAATTAAGTGGCAAACTTGAAGAAATGTTTAGTTGCAGAAGATGTAGCTTATTAACGATCTTTTAAACCAAAATGTGTTATAATTTATATTTCCTACTCTTTTAATACTTTTTAATTGTTCAAGGTTAGTAGTCCAATAGTCCAATAGTCCAATATATAATCTTAGAATTTAAAATATTTAAGATTAGAAGATGATGAAGAAATTTTACCTAGTTAATTAATTGGTTATTAATCAATTTTATTTTATTCATTATTTTCTTCATTATGCCACTTGTCAAATCTTGACTTGGATTCTGATCTGTCAAAATCTGAATATGAAATTGAATTTGAATGAAAATAGTTGTTCTTTGGTGAACGGATACGTATATGTGCGAATTTGAGCAGTACTGTTAATGATTGCTGAATCAAAACCGAAGAGTGTACAGTGTAACTTATTAATGTGAAATCTAAATATTTCTCGGGTATTACCTACCTGTTAAAATATTCTCACGATTAACAGTTTGTACAAAAGAATTTTTAATTACAATCTTTATGAAAATATACTTACATATATATTTTCTTCAGATGTAATCATGGATTTAATGAGTCAATATGATATTAATCTCATTTGATTTACCGTTAGAACTAGAATACATATTATCTAAAACATTAGAGATTACATAATCGTCATGTAGAACGAAGATAATCGATGTAGAACGGTATGTAGAACGAAGATTATGCTCGAGGTATAGATTGTGATGTCGAGACGTGTGATGTGGATATTGTTGTTGGTGGTACTGGTACTGTTAGTGCTGATGTTGGTGGTGCTTCTGGTGCTTGTAAAGTTTGCACCATATTCTCTAATGCCATTACTCGAGCACAAAGTTCATTGAATTCTTCCATTACCCCGGGATGGTTGGCAGTTGGAACGAGCGGATGAATAAGGTTTTGAATTTCAGATAGTATATAATCATGATGAGATATTCAGGAAATGAGGGTGAAAATGGTGTTTCGAATAGGTTCGTCGGTGAGTGCTTCAGGTTCTTCCCCAAGTGAGCATATTTATAGGTGGAAGGAATCACCTTCTTCTCATCTCCATTGATTAAGTCGACTACGAACCCATCCCCAATTCATCCAGAATAAATGATGGCTAAATGGTTGATTCATTCCGGTCACACTGCTTTCGGAGCTCGAGTGAAACTCCATATCGGAATCCGAGGGACTTGAACTAGTGGCGAGTTCCATTTCGTACGATTAAATAAAGAATTTTTTGATATGAAATGATTTCCGGCTATCAGATAGTATTCTAATTTCATAGAATACCTATATATAGTACAGGAGATCCCGTAGATTACTAAGGGAATTAAGGAAACGTGTCAGACAAGGTCTAATGTGATGGGGTATGATTTTGTCTGTACACCATCTATGCAATAATTGCAATAAGTCGTGTCGAGACTGAAAATGATAGGTAGATATTTTTAGCTAAGGAATGATAAGCAAAATTTTTGACATGCAGACCAGGTACAAGTCCAGACTCCTTACTGCATTCTAACAACTTCTAGGTCAAATTCCAGACTCACTAATGCATCCTAACAACTACCAGTTACACACATTAATGCAAGACCTGGTTCGCTAAGACCATCGCTCTGATACCACCTGTAGAGACCCGTCCTAATCCATAAGGACTAATACAATAACATATTGAAAGGACCCGTTCATATACATTATAAACGATTCACAATAGTTGATTACATCGCGAGGTATTTGACCTCTATATGATACGTTTTACAAACATTGCATTCGTTTTTAAAAGACAAACTTTCTTTACATCAAAAATTGACGGCATGCATACCATTTCATATTACATCCAACTATAATTGACTTAATATTAATCTTGATGAACTCAATGACTCGAATGCAACGTCTTTCAAAGTATGTCTTGAATGACTCCAAGTAATATCCTTAAAATGAGCTAATGCATAGCGGAAGAATTCTTTAATACCTGAGAATAAACATGCTTTAAAGTGTCAACCAAAAGGTTGGTGAGTTCATTAGTTTATCATAATCCATCATTTCCGTAATAGTAATAGACCACAAGATTTCAGTTTCTATAAATATTCGTACACTCGCAAGTGTATAAAAGTATCCTATAAGTTGTAGGCACCCGGTAACAAGCTTTAACGTTCATGTTTTACCCTCTGAAGTACACCAGATCAGGTGTGTTTAAAATAACCTCGAAGTACTAAAGCATCCCATAGTCAGGATGGGGTTTGTCAGACCCAATAGATCTATCTTTAGGATTCGCGCCTACCGTACATAGACAAGTAGTTTAATGTTACCAAGCTAAGGGTATATTTCTGGTTTAAACCCACATAGAATTAGTTTTAGTACTTGTGCCTATTTCGTAAAACATTTATAAATCAACGCATGTTGATAATGCTAAAAACGAACATATATTTCATAGCATTATTCCTCAAGAAAGACAAGATTTTAGTTGGTACTGTTCGATTTACAAGCAATATTCGTTTAAATATTAAAAAGTGAAGACAAAAGGCAGAATCGACAAATTGAAGACAAAAAGGTCCAAAGAGCTAAAAAGTACAAGATACAACTAAAAAGGTTCAAAATATTGATGAGGAACGTCTCAAAATGACAAGAGTACAAGTTACAAAACGCAAAGTACACGATATAAAATAATACGCGAAGACGTCCGAAAATCCGGAACCGGGACCTGAGCCAAGAAGAAACGCCCGACGCAACGGACCAAAAATATCTAGTCTACTATGCACAAGAATATAATATAATATATATATAATTATATATAATTATATATTATATATTATTATTATTATATTACGTCGGCAAGAAGAAAACAAAGCAATTTGGCTGGATCCAGGGTGGCCATGCGACTCGCATGGCCAGAAGCACAAATCCATGCGAGTCGCATGGAGTGAAATTGCTGGTCAGGTCCTATATAAAGCCAGTTTTCTACCGAGTTTTAATCATCTTTTTTTCTTCCTCTTCATACGTAAATATATTTATATTTATAATTTATATTTTAATTTTAATTATAATTCTAATAATAAGGGTATGATAGCGAATGTTGTAAGGGTGTAAGTCGAAATTCTGTCCGTGTAACGCTACGCTATTTTTAATCATTGTAAGTTATGTTCAACCTTTTTACATTAATGTCTCGTAGCTAAGTTATTATTATGCTTATTTAAAACGAAGTAATCATGATGTTGGGCTAATTACTAAAATTGGGTAATTGGGCTTTGTACCATAATTGGGGTTTGGATAAAAGAACGACACTTGTGGAAACTAGACTATGGGCTATTAATGGGCTTTATATTTGTTTAACTAAATGAAAGTTTGTTAATGTTAATATAAAGAATTACAATTGGGCGTCCCTATAAATTACCATATACACTCGATCGGACACGATGGGCGGGGTATTTATATGTACGAATAATCGTTCATTTAACCGGACACGGGAATGGATTAATAGCCACTAGAATAATTAAAACAGGGGTGAAATTACATTCAAGGGTAATTGGTGTAATTGTTAACAAAGTAGTAAAACCTTGGTTTACACGCAGTCGATAACCTGGTGTATTCATTAAACAAAGTATTAAAACCTTGTTACAATTCGAATCCCCAATTAGTTGGAATATTTATCTTCGGGTATAATAATAATTTGACAAGGACACTTGCAATTTATATTTATGACTGATGGACTGTTATGGACAAAAACCAGACGGACATATTAAATAATCCAGGACAAAGGACAATTAACCAATGGGCATAAAACTAAAATCAACACGTCAAACATCATGATTACGGAAGTTTAAATAAGCATAATTCTTTTATTTCATATTTAATTTCCTTTATTTTATATTTAATTGCACTTCTAATTATCGCACTTTTATTTATTGTTATTTAATCGCACTTTTAATTATCGTACTTTTAATTATCGCAATTTTATTATTCGCAATTTCATTATCGTTATTTACTTTACGCTTTAATTTAAGTCTTGTATTTATTTTATATTTTACATTAGGTTTTAACTGCGACTAAAGTTTTAAAATCGACAAACCGGTCATTAAACGGTAAAAACCCCCCTTTATAATAATAATATTACTTATATATATATTTGTATTTTTATAAAAGTAAACTAATATAGCGTTGAGCTTTGTTCAAAGATTTCCCTGTGGAACGAACCGGACTTACTAAAAACTACACTACTGTACGATTAGGTACACTGCCTATAAGTGTTGTAGCAAGGTTTAAGTATATCCATTCTATAAATAAATAAATATCTTGTGTAAAATTGTATCGTATTTAATAGTTTTTCCTAGTAAAATAATAGCTATTTTATATACACCTCGTTCGACATCAAGTTATTTTTGGCGCCGCTGCCGGGGAAATTCGCCGAAGCGAAACGCCATATTTTTAATTTTTAAGTTATAATTAGTTTTTGGTAAAATTTATATTTTTAAAAAAATTAAAAAATATATAAAAAAAAGAGCTTTTAAAATCGAAAAAAAAAAAAAAAAAAAAGAGTATTTTAAATATATTTTTAAGTTTTTCTTTTATTTTTACAAAATTATAAAGTATTTTAAGTATATTTTTAGTTTTTAAAATTAAGTTTTATTTTAATTATATATATATTTATCTTTTAAATATAAAACAGAAAAATATAAATAAATATTAAATATTACGTGACCTGTCATTTGAACCAGTCCAATTGAACCAGTTCAGGGTATCCATGCGACTCGCATGACCCACCCCCTTAAACCATGCGACTCGCATGAGGGGTCTGACAGGGCCACAAACAAACCCTAAAAACGCATTTATTACGGAGTATAATATATTATTATTATTAAACCTTAATATTATTATTATTATTATAATTAAGTTTTTAATTTATTTTATTTATACTACTTTTTAAACTAGTTTTATTTATTATAAACTTAATACTTTTATTATAAAATATAAAAATAATATTTTTATATAAAAATTGTACTTTTTACAACTTTTTGTATATTTTTATATTTTGTCCCTTTTTAATCGTTGAAGCGTAATATTTGTATCTTTTAGCTCATATTTAATTTTAAACTTAGTTTTTGCTATAATTATTTTTACTCCTAGATTTTTAGGCTTTGCCGTAGAATTCCTTAAGTGCTTTATCTTTAGACTAAGATTTAGGTGCTTTAGAATTTTGCGACGCCTTTTTAAGTTTTAGTTTCTTTTTAAGTTATTTCCATTTGGGATTTAGTTTTTCCTGTAAGCTTTAATATTTTTAGACCTTTTACTATGTATCAATTATCATTCCAATTAGTAATCTCAATTTGCGATTATAATTTTAAGTTAGTTGTAGTAATAAGATTAGGTTAGTAAAGTATTTTTAAGTTTTTATAAGTTTCTTTTATTTTTCCGTCACCTTTTATTTTTCAACCATTTTTCTTTTTCGACCTTTTGCGACGAACTCTTTTTCTCTCTTATTTCTCGCTATTCTAGTTTTAGGACTTAGAATTTTTTTCTACTTCTTATCTAAATTTCTTAAAATTACGAAAATTTATTTTGAGTAGTTAAATTGATAGACATCAAAATTTTCTGGTTCGTAGTAATAGTTGGATTTGTACGTGGACCGGGTTATTGGAGCCAAACAGTCCTCAATTATATTGAGACCAAACGAATCCTGCCCCTCTGCTGCATCTTTTGGCTATTCGAAACGTGGGCAAAATCAGAAAAGTCTATTGATTGGATAACTTATTATAATTTTTCTTTCCTTTTAAAAACTAATAAGATATTCAGTGAATGCACCGAGCAAGACGTTCATCACCTTTTGTACGTTCACCACCTGTAACTCGATCAAGACATCGTTTAACAAATATAACCGCCGTTGATTTTTCTTTAGAATCGTCATCCAGTCGACCAAGTACTTCAGTTCAAATTTCCGATAATCCATTTTTTGAACCCAACCTCACAATTGAGAATCCGGAAAATATTCAGGAACGGTTCGTAGATCCTGAACCATTAAACTTTCATCCGGAACCACCAATCATTCAAACAGAGATTGTTGAGGAACGAACCATTAAATCAGAATCATCTAGTGATTCCGATTCAACAAATTCAATTATGGAGAATCTGGAACCTTTAAGTATGGAAGACCGAATGAGAGCTAAACGCACTGGCCAAGGTCACGCAATTACCCATCCAGACATTAATGCGCCAGATTATGAAATCAAAGGACAAATTCTACACATGGTGACTAATCAATGCCAATTTAGTGGTGCGCCGAAGGAAGATCCAAATGAACATCTACGTACCTTTAATAGGATCTGCACACTATTTAAAATACGAGAAGTGGAGGATGAACAGATATATCTCATGTTATTTCCCTGGACTTTAAAGGGAGAAGCCAAAGATTGGTTGGAATCGTTACCTGAAGGGGCGATCGATACATGGGATGTTTTAATTGACAAATTTCTTAAACAATTCTTTCCTGCATCTAAAGCCGTAAGACTTCAAGCAGAAATTGTTACGTTCACACAGAAGCCAAATGAAACTCTATATGAGGCGTGGACAAGATATGGAAAGTTGTTAAGAGGATGTCCGCAACATGGTTTAGACACCTGTCAAATAGTACAAATATTCTACCAAGGATGCGACATCACTACAAGGAAAGACATAGATATAGCAGCTGGTGGTTCTATTATGAAGAAAACCGAAACTGATGCTTACAAAATTATTGATAATACTGCTTCCCACTCACATGAGTGGCACCAAGAAAAAGATATCATTAGATCATCTAAAGCAGCTAGAGCCGATTCTAGCCATGACTTAGATTCCATTTCCGCAAAGATAGATGCTTTCGAGAGACGAATGGAAAAGATGACTAAAGATATTCATGCTATACGAATTAGTTGTGAGCAGTGTGGAGGACCACATTTGACAAAAGATTGTCTCAGTATTGAATTAACAATGGAACAAAGAGAGAATATTTCATACATAAACCAAAGGCCTGGAAATAATTATCAAAATAATTATCAACCGCCAAGACCGATTTACAATCAAAACCAGAATTATAACCGAAATATTCCATACAACAACCAACAAGGTCCTAGCAATCAACAAGTAGCCAATAATACTTACAATCAGCAAAGACCTAATTTTCAAAACAAACCACCACAACAAACCGATGATAAAAAGCCGAATTTAGAAGATATGATGACGAAGCTAGTTGAAACTCAAACGCAGTTTTTCACATCTCAAAAACAAACCAATGAACAAAATGCTCAAGCATTTAGAAATCAACAAGCTTCTATTCAAAATCTGGAACAAGAAGTGAGTAACCTAGCAAGGTTAATAGGTGAAAGAAAACCGGGAAGTCTACCTAGTGATACAAATGCTAACCCCCGGAATGAAACAGCTAAAGCTATTACCACAAGAAGTGGTACAACACTTAAACCACCTGAAATACCTGTAACTTCTGATAAAACTATTCCTACTCCACAAGAACCACAACCTGATCAAGATAAGGAAAAAGAACCGGTAGTTGAAAAGGTTAATGAAGATAACACAGTTAAGGATAAACCTTATGTTAAACCATACCAACCACCACTTCCTTACCCGAGTAAAATGAAGAAAGAGAAACTTGAAGCCGAGCAATCCAAATTCTTGGATATGTTTAAACAGATAAATGTAAATCTTCCTTTCATTGATGTGATTTCAGGAATGCCAAGATATGCTAAATTCTTGAAAGATCTGATCTCAAATAGAAAGAAAATGGAAGAACTCTCGGCTGTTACTATGAATGCTAATTGTTCAGCAGTGCTGTTGAATAAGATACCAGAAAAATTATCTGATCCAGGAAGTTTCACAATTCCATGTTTTCTGGGTAGTCTTAGTTCAATAGAAGCATTGGCAGACTTAGGTGCTAGTATAAATCTAATGCCGTATTCACTATACGCTAAACTAGACCTTGGAGAATTGAAACCAACCAGAATAAGCATACAACTAGCCGATAGATCAATAAAATATCCTAGAGGGATAATGGAGAACATGCTAGTTAAAGTTGGTACTTTAGTATTTCCAGTAGATTTTGTTGTTTTGGACATGGAAGAAGATTCTCAAGTTCCTCTCATATTAGGAAGACCATTCTTAAACACGGCTAAAGCAATGATAGACGTGTTCGGTAAGAAATTGACCCTAAGTATAGAGGATGAGTGTTACCTTTTCAGTTGATAGAGCAATGCAACAACCACAATCTGCAGATGATACATGTTATTATATTCAAACTATAGATGCACATGCAGAATTATTAGAAGAATTTCCAGAATTACAAGGAACAGGAGAATGTTCTTTAGGAGAAGGTAATGAATCAATTGATGAAGCTGAAATGTTAGCTACACTTATAGCTAATGGATATGAACCAACAACAGAAGAAATTCAAATGCTAAAAGAAGAAGACAGATATCGATATAAATCATCGATAGAAGAACCTCCGAAATTAGAGTTAAAGCCACTTCCAAACCATTTGGAATACGCTTATTTACATGGTGAATCTGAATTACCTGTAATAATATCGTCTTCTCTTACTGAAAATGAGAAATCACAACTCATTTCTGTGTTGAAAGCTCATAAACCAGCCATTGCATGGAAGATTCATGATATTAAAGGAATAAGTCCTTCGTATTGCACACATAAAATCCTTATGGAAGAAGATCATAAAACGTATGTGCAACGCCAACGAAGACTAAATCCTAATATGCAAGATGTAGTTAAGAAAGAGATTATTAAACTGCTAGATGCAGGTTTGATATATCCAATTTCTGATAGTCCATGGGTAAGCCCAGTTCAATGCGTGCCTAAGAAGGGTGGCATGACTGTCATTATAAATGAGAAAAATGAGCTTATTCCTACTAGGACTGTAACAGGATGGCGTGTATGTATTGATTATAGAAAATTAAATGACGCCACCAGAAAAGATCACTTTCCCTTACCTTTCATAGATCAAATGTTGGAAAGATTAGCCGGAAATAGTTACTATTGTTTTCTAGATGGATTTTCCGGATATTTTCAAATTCCAATAGCACCCGAAGATCAAGAGAAAACCACATTCACGTGCCCTTATGGTACTTTTGCTTACAAACGCATGCCATTTGGACTTTGTAACGCCCCTGCAACCTTTCAAAGGTGTATGATGGCGATTTTTCATGACATGATAGAAGAATGCATGGAAGTATTCATGGATGACTTTTCAGTCTTCGGTGATACATTTAAATCATGTCTAGTTAATCTGGAACGAATGCTAATTAGATGCGAAAAATCAAATCTAGTACTTAATTGGGAAAAATGCCATTTCATGGTTAAAGAAGGCATCGTTCTTGGACATAAAATTTCAAAAGAAGGAATTGAAGTGGATAGAGCTAAAGTAGATGTAATTGCTAAACTTCCACATCCCACCAATGTTAGAGGAGTTAGGAGTTTTCTAGGGCATGCCGGTTTTTACCGACGTTTTATAAAAGATTTTTCTAAAATTGCCACTCCTATGAATAAACTCCTAGAAAAGGATGCGCCATTCATCTTTTCAGATGAGTGTATCAAATCTTTTAATATTCTTAAAGAAAAACTCACTAATGCACCGATCATGATAACACCAAATTGGAATCTACCATTTGAACTAATGTGCGATGCAAGTGATTTTGCAATGGGAGCCGTTTTAGGACAAAGGATTGAAAAACGATTTCAACCTATATATTATGCTAGTAAGACATTACAAGGAGCACAAACGAACTATACAACCACTGAAAAAGAACTCCTTGCTATTGTCTTTGCTTTTGACAAATTTCGATCATATCTCGTTCTAGCAAAAACGGTGGTCTATACCGACCATTCTGCTCTTAGATACCTATTTTCAAAACAAGATGCTAAACCAAGATTAATCCGTTGGATCTTACTCTTACAAGAGTTTGATATTGAAATCCGAGATAAAAAAGGAGCAGAAAATCTCGCCGCTGATCATCTTTCTCGTCTTGAAAATCCCGAATTAGAAGTTCTGAATGAATCGGCCATACAAGACAACTTTCCTGATGAATATCTATTGAAGATAGATTATAAAGAAATCCCATGGTTTGCAGACTATGCAAACTACTTAGTTTGTGGATTCCTTGAAAAAGGATTATCGTACCAAAGACGAAAGAAATTCTTCAGTGATATAAAACACTATTTCTGGGAAGATCCACATCTGTTTAAAAGTTGTCCCGATGGAATAATACGCCGATGTGTATTTGGAGATGAAGCTAGTAAAATTTTAAACCATTGTCACACAGGACCAACAGGAGGGCATTATGGGCCTCAACTAACAGCAAGAAAAGTTTATGAAGCTGGATTCTATTGGCCTACAATTTACAAAGACGCACACCTTCTTTGCAAATCCTGTGATGCATGTCAAAGGACCGGAAAAATAAGTCAACGTGATGTAATGCCACAAAATGTCATCCAAGTATGTGAAGTATTTGACATTTGGGGTATTGACTTTATGGGTCCATTTCCAAAATCTCATAATAATCTATATATACTCGTAGCCATTGATTATGTATCTAAATGGGCGGAAGCACAAGCTCTCCCAACTAACGATGCACGAGTTGTAGTCAACTTTTTAAAACGTCTTTTTGCAAGGTTTGGAACACCGAAAGCTTTAATAAGTGATCGGGGAACTCATTTCTGTAATAATCAACTTGAGAAAGTTCTTAAAAGATATGGAGTAACTCATAAAATCTCCACCGCATATCATCCACAAACAAGTGGACAAGTTGAAAATACCAACCGAGCCTTAAAACGTATTCTAGAGAAAACCGTAGGATCAAATCCGAAGGAATGGTCCATTAAATTGGAGGATGCACTCTGGGCTTTTAGAACAGCCTACAAAACTCCAATTGGAACCACACCTTTTAGACTTGTTTATGGAAAAGCATGTCATCTTCCAGTAGAAATTGAACACAAATCATTTTGGGCTTTGAAGACATGTAATCTTGATTTACATGAAGCCGGACGTCTACGATTAAGTCAACTAAACGAATTAGAAGAATTAAGACATGAAGCATACGAAAATTCGTTAATCTATAAAGAAAGAACGAAGAAATGGCATGATAAAAGAATCAGAAGTTCAAAAGAATTTAAAGAATGAGACAGAGTTCTTCTTTTCAATTCACGATTCAAGCTATTTCCTGGAAAATTGAAATCAAGATGGTCTGGACCATTCATAGTCAAAAGAGTTTTCCCATACGGAACGATAGAATTAATAAATTCAAATGGGATTGAATTTAAAGTTAATGGTCACAGAGTTAAACATTACATACATGGTCCGATGGAAGTCGACAACGAAGTTAATCACAATTTCGACACCACAGCTAACTAAGTGTGGGGAGAATCAAGTCTTTAAAGGATAATATGTATTTCTGTTAGAGTTAGATTGTCTGTTTTCGTGTAGTTCTCGAAAATGGAACACGTATGGTCTTTCCCTAGCAGACCCTAAAGAACTAGTCTTCTCCCCCCATTCTGAATTTTTATTTTTTTTAGGTTTTTACGAAATGAAGACTGCCTGTGAACTAAACCATGGTCTAATGCTACACGCTTTGATCACTAAACGTAATAATGACATACTACCGAGTGAATTAGTATCAGTAATCAGAGAAAGAATGGACGGAGTTAGAAAAGGATCCAGATGCGAAGATAATAAGTTACAATTTGGTAAAGGAAAATCAAAATCCGCAGCGAAAAGAAGAGCACGACACCTAGAAAGATGTCACAAATGCGGAAAATGGTCACATGGAGGTAAATGTTCAAATAATCAAACCTATTCAAATACCGAATTTGTTACTTTATGCAGAGACGGACCGTTCATATGTTTAGAAGAAAAGACAATGAATGCTCGAGGTTACGCCTATGCAGCCATGGAAAACCAATTAAACCGACTATCTTATGAATATAATAGATCATATAACTAAGAAATCTATTTCACAGGTATGTCTGTACAGTTTTTATTTTTATTTTTATTTTTAACCTTTTGATAATAAACGCTAATTTGTTCGCTAAAAAGTATTAAATTGGTATTAAATAAAATTAGGTTTGGCGACCGAAATTATTGATATCGTTCAAAAATTTATTACATCACTGCGAAATTTAACGTTTATTCTTAAGGTATAAATATCTTTAATCAATCAACCCAAAATATTTCAAAAATTCGTCATGAGTTAAATTAGGTCTTGGAACCGAAATTACTTTACCGAAAAGAGGGGCGCATATTTTTGATAATATTTGATTGATTAAAGTGGGATAAAAAGACAAAAAGATTTTTTAATTTTATTTTTACCATGTTTTTAAAATTAATATAAATATTAAATTAATATTGTAAACTTTGTAAAAACAATATATTTAAAATTGTAAATATTTGAAAAATTAATATAAGTTTGGTGTAAATTTATAATTTATAAATTTTTAAATTAAGTTTGGTGTGAATTTTTAATTTTTAAAATATAATTTTATGCATTTCAAATTTTAAGTTTGGTGTGAATTTTTAATATTAATTTTGAATTTTATATTTAAGTTGTGTGAATTTAAAAACAAAAATTTACTCTATCTCATTAAGTTAAAAATATGATTTTTAAAATTCGTCGTAAGTTGAAGACTAGGTCTTTGAACCGAAATTGCTTTACCCGAAGGAGGGACGAGAACTTTTATTATCATTATTTTTAATCTTATTGATTTAAAGTATGCCAAAAACATTGAAAAAATCCAAAAATCTAAGCTTTTAAAACAATCGCTTGAAAATGACAAAATTTTAAAATTTTGTCGAGGGACGGACTAGGGCATCGTCCCGAAACGACCTCGTCCTAAAAAGAAACAAAATTTTTAAAATTTTATTTAATTCTATGTTTTAAAAGTATAAGGTTTTATTAAAAAAAAAAAAAAAAAAAAAAAAAAAAAAAAAAAAAACAAACAAAACCTGGAATTTACCCCCATGCAACTCGCATGGGGGAAAGGCATAATCCATGCGAGTCGCATGGCCACAGAAAACTGGTCAGGTTCAAAAGCTCAGTCCGATCTGTTTTTCTTTCACAATACACACACATATACACGAAAACTCTCCCAAATCCTCTCAAAAATCCGCCATTTTTCACCAAATTTCTTGCAAAACTTCACAACAATCATGCCTAGATTCAGTAGTCTCAACCCCTTCAGGAGAAAGGTAAAGATTTCACCCCTAATCTCTTTAAATTCAAATTTTTGTGTTCTTGAGCTAGAAAATTTATATTTTGATTTTGTTAAATTTAGGTGAAATTAGAGCTAAATTGTTGTTATATTATGCATGTATATCCTAGATAGAAGCTATTTAACATGAATTGAAGCTAAAAACTTCAAATTTTTAAGAATCTAGGGTTTGTGTTCTTGAGCAATTTGGGGCTTTTTGATATAAACAGGTTATGGCCGATTTTTGTCATGAATTGTTGCTAAATTAAGTAGTGTAACATGTTTAGGTAGTTAATTGATCCAAACTTTGAGCCTAAACATGTTTTTGAGAATTAAAGTGGACTTTTTAAGTCTAAAAATTCATGAACTTGGATAATTTGATATAAAGGCCATTTGAAACTTGTTTCATTGCTAGTAGTGATTATTTTGGCATGTTATTTGAGATAAATGCTTATGAACTTGATGTACATTTTTTGTATATGCTTATTTGACAAAGTGTAGACTTGACAAAAATATGAAAATGAGCACTAGTTTGATTTGAATGCCATGTAACAAGTGTTTAATTGCTATAATGATTATTGTTGACATATTTAAGAGTTTAAATGTGATAAAACATTGTATACATTTTCGCATGTAAAAATGTAGAATTGTTATTGTTAAGAAAATGTGTATAAAATGTGTTATGAATTGAACATGTCATCATAATTGTTTCAAGTTATTATTTTGCTAACACTAATGCATATTTGGATGCACAAATTTTGTGTTTAATGTGTTTTACAGAGAGCCGATACTGGAGGTTCAGGAGCATCATCGTCCAGACAACCAGAGCCCGAACCGGAAATGTTTCATGAACAAGAACAACATATGCAACAAGAAGAAGAAGAACAGGAGGAGCAACATATTCCATATCACGATCAAGATCAATTATTCATGAATCAGTTTCGTCAATTCGCTCCACATCAAAGGATTCTGAGCTTAGACATTAATGAAGATCAGTTACACCCAAATCTGAGATTTGATCGATGTTGGATAGAGTATCCAGATTATCAAAAGAACATGCACATTCTCTACTTTAAGGTTGTTGAAATGCCAAGGGCAATTGACTGGGTACCTTTGGAAACAGTTGACCTTGCCGAACCGATTCGGGAATTATTGGTGCAAAGGTATGGTAATTCTCAGTTTAACGATTGGATGCGCCTATTTTCCATTCGTAGAACCATATATAGGGAATGGTGTATAGAATTACTTAGTACTATTAAGTTAAACAGTGATGTTAGGAGGATAGATGATAGAAGCTTTATTAGATTTCTGTTAGGTGGACGAATGTACAGAATGTCCATGATAGATTTAGCTAGGGCCTTACAGATTTACACCCCTGCTGAACTTTTGAGCCCCGACTGTAATAGCCTGATTGCCCAAGGAGAAAGGGTAGATAGGGAATTTGATATTAACGCTGTCTGGAGGCGTATGTCCCACTTTAATGAATTTCACGCCAGTGGAAATCATACATACTTAGATATAGACAGAGCTGAACTCCGGGTGATTCATAGATTCTTAGCAAACACAATTACACAAAGGGGAAGAAATAAGGAGAAATTGACCGTAAACGATTTGTTCTACCTCAAGTGTATTAGAGACCCGAGGAGTTTCGTTAACATTCCCTATTGTGTTGGTTATTATCTCGCTAATGTAGTTTCGGGGATGAAATCGGGGAGTATTATAGGTGGTGGTATTTTCATTACTCTCATTGGAGAGTATTTAGGTGTGGATAAGCACCAAGGGGGTCCAATGAACGAAATAGAGGACGGAGGTGAAACTATAAGTTCAAACCTTTATCACGGTGCAAGGGTATTATTGATGAGACGTGGTCGGGTATATCGATACGAGGGACCTCAGCGACAGGTAGAGAGAGGTTCGGATGACGAGATGGAAGAGGCGAACAACATTATAGGAGTTGTTCGGGAGACTGCTCTTGATTTAGGCGTTCGTATGGAGGATGAATACATGACGAACTATGATAGGCATATGCAGTACGAGGCATGGCAACGTCGGAATGACTACGAGCATTCCCGGCAACGAGAGCATGGCCGATGGGATTATCATCAGCGCCAAATTATAAGCCAGTTGCAGCCTGGCGAGATGTATTATCCGACCCGACCCGCATACTATCCCGCACATCAGCCAGAAATGAGACCACCCTATGATTCATATGATTATGACGCAGCATACCAGTTCACCTATAATCAGCCATGGAACCCGGACGCGAACATGAATTGGGATCCATATCCTAATTTTCCTCCTAACCCACCTCCTGATCAGTAGAGATAAGTCGGTAATTTATATTTTTATCATTTTAAACACTTAACATTTTAATTAAATTTATGTAATGTTTGATATTCTTATTATTATTGTGTACTAATATTTTTCTAATAGTTTGAAAGTGGGATGCCAAAGTTCCATTTCAAATTACATGTATGATTATATTTGTATTGTATGTATTATATTTTATGCACAAAACAGGGTAAAACAACGCATTTTCAAAGACTGGCAGTAAGTTCAGCAAAAGCAAGTAATTTTGACGACAATGATGCAAAATATATGTGAAATAACAAGACGGAATGAACAAATGACGTGCACCATTTATCATTCAGCAAACAAACGCCAATATATTTGGAAACTTTGGTAAAAATTTAATCATTTTCACACTAATCACCCTCAATAATTTAAATTGTTACTGATTTCTTGCAAATGAGGGCATTGCAAGATCTTAAGTGTGGGAAGGGGTTAAATTCTTTCGGATTTTAAAATTTTTATATTAAACACTTGGTTACCATTAAAAATACTAGTAAATCAGTAGTTGTATTAGAATCTAGTGCTCTCTGATAAAAAAAAAAAGAACAGCCCTAGTATTATATACTAACTACCCAATTCTAGTAAAATTTTTCAAAATTTTCAATTAAATGAACTCAAAATCATGTTTATACATATTTATGAACAATAAAACTAGGTTTTAACACCGAAATTATTGTTACCTCGGAAAGGACATAAATTAAGAAACAAACTAAAATGTCAAAATTCATTTAAAATGGAATAGAGGACGATAAAAAGGAAAATAAAAGCCAAGTGTGGGAAAATTTACCAAGTTATCTTAAACATATGTCACATATATCTGTAACAAATAACTGAAAATACTTTTGCTTTGGACTAAACTAAACTGTTTTACCCAATGAAAGAAAAGAAGAGATGGATCTACACGATGAATCAATTCCATCACTAAAAGGAAGTAAAGTCTTCCGAAAAAGACACGCGCTTCTTGATTTAGGTCATGAAGTTGTCGTCCAGACCAGCTGTAGGTTGACGAAAAATCTAGAAAAGTCATCACTAAAATCAGCAGGAAATCCACGGACCTCAGCATTAAACAGGGTCGCCAAGTGGTCAGATTTATCCTAACCATGAGAAGGATTTATCTCGTACAATGGGGGGGCACCATGCAAATTAGCTGGATAAGACTAATGAATCAGATCCCCAGAAAGGATAATCTCCTTAAAGATTAAAAATCAGCTTTTAAGCCTGATATTACTCAATCCTTGAGATTGACCTTAAAGATTGAGAATTCAAACTCATGGAATTCAATGATATCTAAACTCGAGCTTGAACGAGAAAATATTTTGATCAAAAATACAAACCGATTTGTTTTCTGAAAACCCTATTTTCAATGCGTTCATTACCATTGAACGTAAAATCCTAGGAATTCACCTGGAATTCATTAGGTCACCTGAACTAAATCGGGTGTCAACTGTAAGAACGGTGGTTGCATAGTGGTCAAAGACAGGACTTTGTGCCAAACCGACAAATTATAAGGGTGAGCTTTACTATTGCTCCTACCAAGGATAGTAATTGCGTCCGACACGTTATAGACCATAATCAAAAGCATGTCACGGGACATTGCCTTAACAGTTGCTTGTTCAACGCTTTCCTTTACAACCGGACGGTAGTTTGCCGAAAGGTAATATACGGAACAAGTAAACTGGACGTGTTGCTTTCCTAATACAAGGTTAGCAAGTGGGTGACACAAAACCGCAAGTTTTGAGCTAAAATTTTCAAATCTGAAACCCACCAAACCCACAAAAATATTTTGCAAACACCGGTAAAGGGTTATTCCGGAAAACTTATCTAGGGTAAAAACTAGATTTAATTTTCAAAAAATCAAATGTTTTCATAAAGATCCAATTTCCTTAATGGATCTAAATTTTTATAGTCATGTGGGACTGTAAACCACATCGTTACTACCATTGTTCATACCGCCGTATAGAAATCACTGATGTACAAAGTATGAAGAATAAAGAAGTGATTCTAGTATTTCAAGACAATATTGCTTGAGGACAAGCAACGCTCAAGTGTGGGAATATTTGATAATGCTAAAAACGAACATATATTTCATAGCATTATTCCTCAAGAAAGACAAGATTTTAGTTGGTACTGTTCGATTTACAAGCAATATTCGTTTAAATATTAAAAAGTGAAGACAAAAGGCAGAATCGACAAATTGAAGACAAAAAGGTCCAAAGAGCTAAAAAGTACAAGATACAACTAAAAAGGTTCAAAATATTGATGAGGAACGTCTCAAAATGACAAGAGTACAAGTTACAAAACGCAAAGTACACGATATAAAATAATACGCGAAGACGTCCGAAAATCCGGAACCGGGACCTGAGCCAAGAAGAAACGCCCGACGCAACGGACCAAAAATATCTAGTCTACTATGCACAAGAATATAATATAATATATATATAATTATATATAATTATATATTATATATATTATTATTATTATATTACGTCGGCAAGAAGAAAACAAAGCAATTTGGCTGGATCCAGGGTGGCCATGCGACTCGCATGGCCAGAAGCACAAATCCATGCGAGTCGCATGGAGTGAAATTGCTGGTCAGGTCCTATATAAAGCCAGTTTTCTACCGAGTTTTAATCATCTTTTTTTCTTCCTCTTCATACGTAAATATATTTATATTTATAATTTATATTTTAATTTTAATTATAATTCTAATAATAAGGGTATGATAGCGAATGTTGTAAGGGTGTAAGTCGAAATTCTGTCCGTGTAACGCTACGCTATTTTTAATCATTGTAAGTTATGTTCAACCTTTTTACATTAATGTCTCGTAGCTAAGTTATTATTATGCTTATTTAAAACGAAGTAATCATGATGTTGGGCTAATTACTAAAATTGGGTAATTGGGCTTTGTACCATAATTGGGGTTTGGATAAAAGAACGACACTTGTGGAAACTAGACTATGGGCTATTAATGGGCTTTATATTTGTTTAACTAAATGAAAGTTTGTTAATGTTAATATAAAGAATTACAATTGGGCGTCCCTATAAATTACCATATACACTCGATCGGACACGATGGGCGGGGTATTTATATGTACGAATAATCGTTCATTTAACCGGACACGGGAATGGATTAATAGCCACTAGAATAATTAAAACAGGGGTGAAATTACATTCAAGGGTAATTGGTGTAATTGTTAACAAAGTAGTAAAACCTTGGTTTACACGCAGTCGATAACCTGGTGTATTCATTAAACAAAGTATTAAAACCTTGTTACAATTCGAATCCCCAATTAGTTGGAATATTTATCTTCGGGTATAATAATAATTTGACAAGGACACTTGCAATTTATATTTATGACTGATGGACTGTTATGGACAAAAACCAGACGGACATATTAAATAATCCAGGACAAAGGACAATTAACCCATGGGCATAAAACTAAAATCAACACGTCAAACATCATGATTACGGAAGTTTAAATAAGCATAATTCTTTTATTTCATATTTAATTTCCTTTATTTTATATTTAATTGCACTTCTAATTATCGCACTTTTATTTATTGTTATTTAATCGCACTTTTAATTATCGTACTTTTTAATTATCGCAATTTTATTATTCGCAATTTCATTATCGTTATTTACTTTACGCTTTAATTTAAGTCTTGTATTTATTTTATATTTTACATTAGGTTTTAACTGCGACTAAAGTTTTAAAATCGACAAACCGGTCATTAAACGGTAAAAACCCCCCTTTATAATAATAATATTACTTATATATATATTTGTATTTTTATAAAAGTAAACTAATATAGCGTTGAGCTTTGTTCAAAGATTTCCCTGTGGAACGAACCGGACTTACTAAAAACTACACTACTGTACGATTAGGTACACTGCCTATAAGTGTTGTAGCAAGGTTTAAGTATATCCATTCTATAAATAAATAAATATCTTGTGTAAAATTGTATCGTATTTAATAGTTTTTCCTAGTAAAATAATAGCTATTTTATATACACCTCGTTCGACATCACATGTATTCTCAGCCCAAAAATATATATAAAAAGGGAGCAAATGAAACTCACAATACTGTATTTCGTAGCAATTATGTATATGACGGCACTGAACAAGTGCAGTGTTTATCTCGGATTCACGAACCTATATTAAGTATATATATTTATATGTTGGTCAATATCTGTCTAACAATTTAGGTCAAGTCGTAGTGTATCACAATCCTAATGCTCGAGACCGACATGCAAAAGTCAACAAAAGTCAACTTGACCCAAAATGACTTTCAAAATCTATACATGTTTAGTATATAACTTATATATAGTAGTTTTATATATTTAAATATATTTATCAGATCTTATTATACTAAATAATACAAGTCATTTATTAATAAATAAAAATTTATATTAAAATTCATATATGATAAAAATATACTTTTATATATCTCAAGTAATAAAATTTATAAAATTCACTTAATATCATAAAAATATAGTGGTATGTATTATTAATGTAATTACATTACGTGTGGTAAAAATATCTTTGTACGCATATTTATTTGATAAAATAATATTGATAATAATAATAATGATAAAAATAATAAAATGATAGTTTCAATAAAAATATTAATTTTTAGTAATAAAGATAATTTTAGTAATAACATCAACTGATAACAGTTATAATAATCGTTTTAATAATAATATTAAAATTAATGATAATTCAGTTGACCATATCTTTTAATCCGTTCATCGAAACCACACGATTTCTAAATGAAAAGTTATTAATTTTTTTTCTTCAGCTTTTCAACGACATGCATATCATATAACTTATCTCAGTAGCATATGTATCAAATTCGTGATTTATCATAAACTATTTAACGACGAAACTAAGCATACAAACATGCATAATCATATATACTCGAGCACTAGTCAGGGATACACTATTAATATATAAAAGATAAGATATGAATGCTCACGTATCAATATTGTGATTCAATATTGCAGGAAAGTACGTAGACGCAACGAAAATGATAAACGTTAGGTTGACCTCACGAGCAATACCCTCGATCAATACCCATAACCTTCATAGCTATAATCCATAATTTCCTTAGCTATATCCCATTTGAAAACTTATTTTGAAATCGTCTGAATATAACTCCGTCGTAGTATTTTATGTATACTAATAATATCTTGAAATAGTACTAAGTAAATATATATATATGTAATTCGATTGAGAGAGTTTAGAGAAATATATTTTCAAGTTTCTATGAAATAATGAAACCTATTGAATTCTATTTATAATAGATTTTTGAATTATTAAAGTGAATTATTAAAGTATGAATTATTAAAGTGAATTATTAAAGTATGAATTATTAAAGTGAATTATTAAAGTATGAATTATTAAAGTGAATTATTAAAGTATGAATTATTAAAGTGAATTATTAAAGTATGAATTATTAAAGTGAATTATTAAAGTATAAATTATTAAAGTTAAAGTAAAGTAAAAGTAAAGTAAAGGTAAAGTTAAAGTATAGTAAAAGTATAAAACTATGTACGTATAATATGCGTATAAAAATATATAATATTAATTTAAATCGTTATATATATTTAATAAAATAAAATATAAATATCGTTATCTTTATCATACTGGTTAAGTAATGAGTTGTCAAAAAGAATAGATTTCTTAAATCACAGTGGACCTCATAACATAGGCCCGTAATCATATCATAATGTATCTGATAATTCAATCATTTGATATTATCTCTTAATTCTGTCGATAAATATATCGAAACAAATATGTTCATGTAAAGTATCATATATCTAATACTTTGTTAATATTTTCAGTTTATATTATATATTATATATACATATCTATATACACATAATTGTTCGTGAATCGTCAAACACGGTCAAAGGGTAATTGATTACATGAATGTAGTTCCAAACTTTTTAAGATTCAACATTACAAATTCTGCTTATCGTGTCGGAAACATATAAAGGTTAAGTTTAAATTTGGTCAGAAATTTCCGGGTCGTTACAGTACCTACCCGTTAAAGAAATTTCGTCCCGAAATTTGATCGAGGTCGTCATGGCTAACTATAAAAATGTTTTCATGATGAATATGAGTTGATAAATAGAGTTTTATCATCATTGAGTAATATAGATAAAATAATTTGATAACGCGAAGAGTATAAGTGAAGCTATCGCAAGAGAGTGAAATGAGTAAACGTATATTCGTTTTAACCGATGACGTAGTTATGATTGATTTTCGGAATTCATGGGATTTAAAGAAAATCTTTGCAATAAGATTTGGTTCTTCGGCGATTAAGGAAATCAGGATCTTCTTTGATTAAATGCGATAATCTGTCTCGATTTCTCTGTCTGATATTTTACTATAATTCCACCCCCTTCGTTTCTTTATTTCCACATCTCACACCTTCTAGTCTTTCTCCCCAATTCATACTTTAAAGCATTCGTTAATATGCTTCATCCAGTATTGATTCTTGATATACTCTTAACTTTCATATATGTCATTCTTCTTTTTCATCTACCACCGAAGGAAGTTATTTTCTTCTACCATTACCTTGGGGTTATTGTGTTTTTCATTCTCCCGTGTCTTTATATTGCTATACGCATTGATATACAAGGTTTGTAATTTCGGGGTTGTTATCGGGCTTTATATTCTCCATTATATTTCGGAGCTTCATGCTTTCGTTTTCTCTTTCCGACCTTAAGTCAAGCGGATAATGGTCCAGAATTCGTAGATATGAATTTTTGGATGAACATAGTTAATATTCCAAGAAGAAAATCGTAATGGCACGATCTTGATTTGGCAAATTACCAGAATATCCGAAAATATAGAGCTATCAAGATGATATGTTCTTAATATGTTTGGAAATTGGGTAGAATGTAAGAGTCGTGTAAACAGTACATGATGACAGTATGTTCTGTGAATCATCACGTTCCATTAGAAACTCAGCATGACTTACTGTAATATAATCACGTTGATCAAGTGTCATTATATTATACTAACTCATGCTTCAGTTCCCAACACTACTTCAAAAACATTCCTATTTTAAATTCAAATTTTTTTTTAAATTTAGAAACTAACACAGTTTCTTTTTATGTTGTAACGCAGATATTGCGAAGAGATAAAAGATTTCAGATAAGAATAGTTGTGAAAATATCTTCAGGAATATCGAAGATATTATAATAAAAGATACGATAATATGGATGATGAAGAAGATTTGTCTGTGAAGGTTTAGAATAAGAAGTAAGTTGTTTGCTAACGATTTCAGTAGACACTGAATCATTTGGATCCTTTGAAGGCAGGTTTAGTCTTTGTGATTTGTCCACAGCCTCCTTCATGGTATGCTCAATCCGTTTTCCAGTTTCAAACCTTCTCTTTTTCTCAACTTTACCACCATACTATTCTTTATCATCAAACTTTTGACGGTTAAAGTCGTTTACAGTTTTTGCTGCTTCATCAGTATTTTTCCAATTTCGGAGAACTAGTTCATGGTTTGGGATGTTTTTCAGAAAATTCACATTCGAAGTATGTAAGTCTAGGAGATAGACGTTATATGTATAACTTTTGACGTAAAATTGTCGCGAAGTTCAAAATACTGATTGCTAATTCCCAGTAGTGGTGTGACAATTATTGTTACAGGATGTAGGTGAGTACATGATGGGGTTTTAATGAATAAATATAGTGGCTTTTCGGAGAGGCTTAAGTCGAAGGTTAATGAAGTTGTTGATAAGTTTACTGCTAATGTGGCGAGATATGAAAGGTTCTCCGGTAACAATGATGAAGGGGTAATTGTTATAATAAGGTTTATTCGTATAAACAAATGAAGGTGATTTGCTGGAGCTGTGACAAAACTGTCTATTTTGGAAAGAGATTGAAAAATTATATTTGGTAATAAATATCAAAGGATCTGACATGGATACGTGTTAAACTATAACTTTGGTTTCGAGAGCTTTTCAGATGCATGACAGTGGGTAATATGTGGTTGGATCATCATCTCGCATGTCTTTAGGAATTTCGAAGTGTTTGAACACATATTGTAATTGTTAATATACATATGATGTTCTAAGATTTTGAATGATATAAATATTTTTGTGAGTTCTATGAATAGAAATGAGGTTCTAGGATAGTTTTGAAGTCAAAGTATAGTTTTAAAAGATGTAGGAATCTAAGAGTGACGATTTCGGTTATATCTTGAATCGAATTATGAGATTTCAAAATCATAATATGTAATTAGATTTTGAATGAGTATGGTTGTTTTGATTTTTATAAAAGAATGTATATTGTTGTGAAAGTAGGGAGTATAATGGATGATTTGCTGAATCAGATTCGAAGAATGTAACATAATAATTGTGAATTTATATATCTCTCGGGTATTACCTACCCGTTAAAAAAAATTCACAATTAATATTTTGTACAAAAGAATTTTATTACAGTCTTTATGGAAATATATATGTGTATATTTCTTCAGACGTAATATTGATTTAATGAGTTAATATTAAAATAAACTCATTTGATTTATGGTTAAGGCGAGGATAGATAATGTCTAAACTTTAGAAATTACATAATCGCCGTAGAATGTTTCCCCAATGAAGTTATGAATCAATACTTCATCGTTGTGGTATTCCTTGGTATCTACATGGCGTATGATGTCGATGCTCGTGGGACAGATTGTGAAGTTGAGGTTTGCGATGCGGTTGTTGTTGGTGGTGGTAATGGTACTGTTGATGGCGGTACTGGTTATGCTGTTGGTGCTGCTGCTGGTGTTTGTAATCTTTGCACCATATTCTCCAAAGCCACTACCCGAGTGCGAAGCTCGTGACTTCTTCTATTACACTGGGGTGATTGTCGGTTCGGACGAGCGGATAAATAAGATCTAGAATTTGGTGTAGTATATAATCATGACGAGATACTCTGGAAATGAGAGAGAAAATGGTGTTTCGGACAGGTTCGCCGGTAAGTGCTTCAGGTTCATTGCCAAGAGGGCAATGTGGTAGATGAAAGGGATCGCCTTCTTCTTGTCTCCAATGGTTAAGTAGATTACGAACACATCCCCAATTCATCCAGAATAGATGATGGCTAATTGGTTGATTCATTCCGGTCACGCTGCTTTCGGAGCTCATGTGGAAATCCATATCGGCATAGCTGTCGGAATCCGAGGAACTCGAACTGGTTTAGGGATCCATCTTGTATGATCAGCGAAAGAATTTTTTGGTATGAAATAGATTGTAGAATTTAGATTTGGTATTCTTCAATATATAATTTACATATGTATATATAATACCAAAATCCCATAAATTACGGAGGAATCTTTGAAAGATGTCAGTCAAAGTTCACAGTAACAGATATGCTAAGATAAGAATTCGTCTATACACTATTATGCAATAAATGTAGGAAAACGCGTCTAGACTTAAGAATGATAAGCAGGTAATTTCCTAAGGATGGTAAGTAGATGATTTCCGACTAAAAATGATAAGCAAAACTTTTGACATGCAGACACGGTCGAAGTCCAGACTCACTAATGCATCTTAACAACTATCAGTTAGACACACTAATGCAAGACCTGGTTCGCTAAGACCACCGCTCTGATACCAACTGAAAGGACCCGTTCATATACATTATAAACGATTCACAATAGTTGATTACATCGCGAGGTATTTGACCTCTATATGATACGTTTTACAAACATTGCATTCGTTTTTAAAAGACAAACTTTCTTTACATCAAAAATTGACGGCATGCATACCATTTCATATTACATCCAACTATAATTGACTTAATATTAATCTTGATGAACTCAACGACTCGAATGCAACGTCTTTCAAAGTATGTCTTGAATGACTCCAAGTAATATCCTTAAAATGAGCTAATGCACAGCGGAAGAATTCTTTAATACCTGAGAATAAACATGCTTTAAAGTGTCAACCAAAAGGTTGGTGAGTTCATTAGTTTATCATAATCCATCATTTCCGTAATAGTAATAGACCACAAGATTTCAGTTTCTATAAATATTCGTACACTCGCAAGTGTATAAAAGTATCCTATAAGTTGTAGGCACCCGGTAACAAGCTTTAACGTTCATGTTTTACCCTCTGAAGTACACCAGATCAGGTGTGTTTAAAATAACCTCGAAGTACTAAAGCATCCCATAGTCAGGATGGGGTTTGTCAGACCCAATAGATCTATCTTTAGGATTCGCGCCTACCGTACATAGACAAGTAGTTTAATGTTACCAAGCTAAGGGTATATTTCTGGTTTAAACCCACATAGAATTAGTTTTAGTACTTGTGCCTATTTCGTAAAACATTTATAAATCAGCGCATGTATTCTCAGCCCAAAAATATATATAAAAAGGGAGCAAATGAAACTCACAATACTGTATTTCGTAGCAATTATGTATATGACGGCACTGAACAAGTGCAGTGTTTGTCTCGGATTCACGAACCTATATTAAGTATATATATTTATATGTTGGTCAATATCTGTCTAACAATTTAGGTCAAGTCGTAATGTATCACAATCCTAATGCTCGAGACCGACATGCAAAAGTCAACAAAAGTCAACTTGACCCAAAATGACTTTCAAAATCTATACATGTTTAGTATATAACTTATATATAGTAGTTTTATATATTTAAATATATTTATCAGATCTTATTATACTAAATAATACAAGTCATTTATTAATAAATAAAAATTTATATTAAAATTCATATATGATAAAAATATACTTTTATATATCTCAAGTAATAAAATTTATAAAATTCACTTAATATCATAAAAATATAGTGGTATGTATTATTAATGTAATTACATTACGTGTGGTAAAAATATCTTTGTACGCATATTTATTTGATAAAATAATATTGATAATAATAATAATGATAAAAATAATAAAATGATAGTTTCAATAAAAATATTAATTTTTAGTAATAAAGATAATTTTAGTAATAACATCAACTGATAACAGTTATAATAATCGTTTTAATAATAATATTAAAATTAATGATAATTCAGTTGACCATATCTTTTAATCCGTTCATCGAAACCACACGATTTCTAAATGAAAAGTTATTAATTTTTTTTCTTCAGCTTTTCAACGACATGCATATCATATAACTTATCTCAGTAGCATATGTATAAAATTCGTGATTTATCATAAACTATTTAACGACGAAACTAAGCATACAAACATGCATAATCATATATACTAGAGCACTAGTCAGGGATACACTATTAATATATAAAAGATAAGATATGAATGCTCACGTATCAATATTGTGATTCAATATTGCAGGAAAGTACGTAGATGCAACGAAAATGATAAACGTTAGGTTGACCTCACGAGCAATACCCTCGATCAATACCCATAACCTTCATAGCTATAATCCATAATTTCCTTAGCTATATCCCATTTGAAAACTTATTTTGAAATCGTCTGAATATAACTCTGTCGTAGTATTTTATGTATACTAATAATATCTTGAAATAGTACTAAGTAAATATATATATATGTAATTCGATTGAGAGAGTTTAGAGAAATATATTTTCAAGTTTCTATGAAATAATGAAACCTATTGAATTCTATTTATAATAGATTTTTGAATTATTAAAGTATGAATTATTAAAGTGAATTATTAAAGTATGAATTATTAAAGTGAATTATTAAAGTATGAATTATTAAAGTGAATTATTAAAGTATGAATTATTAAAGTGAATTATTAAAGTATGAATTATTAAAGTGAATTATTAAAGTATGAATTATTAAAGTTAAAGTAAAGTAAAAGTAAAGTAAAGGTAAAGTTAAAGTATAGTAAAAGTATAAAACTATGTACGTATAATATGCGTATAAAAATATATAATATTAATTTAAATCGTTATATATATTTAATAAAATAAAATATAAATATCGTTATCTTTATCATACTGGTTAAGTAATGAGTTGTCAAAAAGAATAGATTTCTTAAATCACAGTGGACCTCATAACATAGGCCCGTAATCATATCATAATGTATCTGATAATTCAATCATTTGATATTATCTCTTAATTCTGTCGATAAATATATCGAAACAAATATGTTCATGTAAAGTATCATATATCTAATACTTTGTTAATGTTTTCAGTTTATATTATATATTATATGTACATATCTATATACACATAATTATTCGTGAATCGTCAAACACGGTCAAAGGGTAATTGATTACATGAATGTAGTTCCAAACTTTTTAAGATTCAACATTACAAATTCTGCTTATCGTGTCGGAAACATATAAAGGTTAAGTTTAAATTTGGTCGGAAATTTTCGGGTCGTTACACATATGGTTACATTGCGAGGTATTTGACCTCTATATGATACATTTTACAAACATTGCATTCATTTTTAAAAGACAAACTTTCATTACATCGAAAGTTGACAGGAATGCATACCATTTCATAATATCCAAACTATAAATGACATAATCTGTCATTTACTTAATATTAATCCTGATTGAACTCAACGACTTGAACGCAACGTCTTTTGAAATATTCATGAATGACTCCAACTAATATCTTTAAAATGAGCAAATGCACAGCGGAAGATTTCTTTCAAACCTGAGAATAAACATGCTTAAAAGTGTCAATCAAAAGGTTGGTGAGTTCATTGGTTTATCATAGTCAATCATTTCCATTAATTTAATAGACCACAGGATTTTCATATATTTTAATTATACACGTAACCCGAGTACAAAATAATACGCGTAACCCGCGAATTAAAAATTATTCATATGGTGAACACCTGGTAACCGACCTTAACAAGATGCATATAGAATATCCCCATCATTCCGGGACTCTCATCGGACATGATAAATTCGAAGTACTAAAGCATTCGTAACCCGGATGGGGCTCGTTGGGCCCGATAGATCTATCTTTAGGATTCGCATCAATTAGGGTTTCTGTTCCCTAATTCTTAGATTACCAGACTAAAAAGGGGCATATTCGATTTAATAATCCAGCCATAGAATGTAGTTTCAATTACTTGTGTCCATTTCATCAAACATTTATAAAAACAGCGCATGTATTCTCAGCCCAAAAATATATATTGCAAAAGCATTTAAAAAGGGAGCAAATGAAACTCACTATAGGATATTTTGTAGTAAAAATATGCATACGACGATACTGAACAATGCAGGGTTGACCTCGAATTCACGAACCTATATCATGTATATATATATATATATATATATATATATATATATATATACATACATATATATATATATATATACATACATATATATATATATATATATATATATATATATATATATATATATATATATATATATATATATATATATATATATATATATATATATATATATATATATATATAGGGGCAGGATCAATGGGGAAGTAACCAATCGGGGGGAAGCGTGGGGAAGCAAATTTTTTTTCGTTTTTTTTTTAAAAAATTTTTTCCGGCATCAAGATCACACGAAAATATGAACATTTAGAAGAGACACTTCGTGATGAATGTTATTATTTAGGCGGGAAAATGATCGATAAAAATAACATTCAAGATAATATTGTTCGTTAAGAATATGAACGTTTTTTTTCATGTTTTGTGAAGTAAAATTTAGCCTGATTTAGAGTTTAGGGTTTAGGGTTTAGGTTTTGGTGTTTTGGGTTTATTCCATAAACCCAAAACCCTAAACCCTAAACCCTAAACTCTAAACCGTTCGTGTTAAAAACTCTATCTAAATCCTAAATCTAAACCCTAAACCCTAAATTTCTAAACCCTAATATCTATACCCTATAAACCCTAATATCTAAACCCTAATATCTAAACCCCAATAGCTAAAACCTCAAAATACGCTCGAAAAACACGATAATTGTTATATATTACTTCTTAGAGCATTTTCCCGCCAAAATAAAAACATTTATCACAAAGTGTCTCTACTAAATGTTCATATTTTCATCTCATCTATAATGTTCGTGAACAAAGTTTTTTCAAAAAACGAAAAAAAAAAGTTTTTGCTTCCCCCCGAATGGTTACTTCCCTCTATATATATATATATATATATATATATATATATATATATATATATATATATATATATATATATATATATATATATATATATATATTAACACATATAATTGAAGTCAAATAAATTTATGTATTGTTATTAATATAACTGTTATTTTTAATAATTCATGTGCTTCATTATTAACTTAAATATATTTATTTTATATACTTTAAATAAATAATTTATAAAATATAGTTTTATTAAGTATATTTTTATATAACTAACTTTTATTGTAATAATAATAATATTAATAGTAATATTGATAATAATAATAATATAGTTATAATAATAATAATAATGGTAAAAATAATAATAATGATAGTAATAATATTAAAACTGATAAAAATATTACTAATAATGTTAATTCTATTAATAATAATGATAAAAATAATAATAATGATAATAAAAATATTAATTTTAATAATAATGATAATAAATAATAAAAAGTTGTATTATTATTTTTTTTACAATAAAAATTATAATTTTGATCCTAATTCTTAATACTAATAATACTTATTAATAATACTTGATAGTAATTAATGTTAATAATAATAACAATAACAATAATAATAATAATAATAATAATAATAATAATAATAATAATAATAATAATAATAATAATAATAATAATAATAATAAGATAATATTAATAATTAAAATAAGTAACTACCTCTAAGAAGTAGCCCTTAAAAAATGCCGAAGCCCGGGTTGTAATCCGCGAAGTCCTGCTAACCCGATAACATCCTTAACCATTTCTCCGTTGCTTACTTTTCTGAATTAATGCTCATTTTAATTTTATTTAACCTCTATTTTCTTGTTTCCCTTAATCTTCTTCTCTGAAACAACCCAACCCGTATTCAACCGGCTAAATTTTTTTTTATAGTAACAATCATTAACGTGCCATTGGAATGATATAAACCATTCCATACAACCCATTAAAACAAACAACAAGTTTTGTGTTTACAAAAGGCACTAAGGCCATTAATCAAATGTAATACAAGTTCGAACCATTTAAAATGATAGTTTTAATCCAAACTACACCCGAGCATGGTTTGGGGCTAAACTACCCAAAAACACTAGGTCATCTTCCAAAAGCTTTAACTAGCAAGAATCATGGGAATCTAATGCCCAATAACCCCTTTTCCTTTCTCCATGTTCGCACCTAAAAATGTAAACAACAAGAGGGTAAGCTAAAGCTTAGTTAGTGCAATAGTTATACGGTTACATATACAACCTACTTACTTGCAATCACTTTGTAATACCCCGTCAGAATCCACTAACGGCATATTATCTCTGGTCCCAATGCTTGGCTTGACTTCTATATAACAGCAATGTTCTACAGCGGAAGCAACTAATACCTGAGATAAAACATGCAAAACGGATCAACATAAAGTTGAGTGAATCTACAGGTTAGAGTAAATAGTTCTCGTATGTTTCATAAAACAGTTCCATAAATCGTTTGTTGAAAATCATTTCTCAAAATCGTTTATCTGAATAAACCTCTAAGGTTTAATCTCAAAAGTTTGCGTATAGCAAATGCTAAGTAATAAACTGTTTGTAAGATGTCAAGTTTCAACTGTGATTGACATCAAAAAGTTCTTTTTGTTTCATCTGTTTGTAGACATTAACATGTCTAGGTTCTAGTTTATAAACATCATGTTTAAGTAACGTTCTTCGTAAGTTAGGCCACGAGATTTCTGAAAAGCTTTGTAATAATATACACTTATCATGAGCACTTGATTATAAAGCGTTAACCTTTGCGTGAGCCGAGCACACGTCTTTAGTTTACCCTATACTGGCGATACACCAATCAAGTGTATGAGTAACAACTATATAAGCACCTGTTTAACGTTGCGGTGAGGTTTGTCAAACCTAACGGTACCGTCCCTATAAGTCGAGCTTACAAAGTAACTAATATAATCAAGCTAAAGGATTTTTTTATCTGAACTCATATGTATATCCTTGGTAAGTTACTCGTGCCTAATATGTAATATAGTTGTAAAAACAGTTTAAGAAATAGTTTCAAAAGCAGCATTTTATCTCATCCCAAAAATGTTAAAGAAAATGGGACTGTAGACTCACCTTAGCAAAAGCACTTGAATATCTTAGCAAACCGTACTGTAGTCGAACAATCTCGACCGAACAATGTAACCTAACCATGTAAGTCATCTTAAGTATACACATATAGGCCAAACCATGTCAACCCATAGTGTACGCAAAGTCCTAGTGCTCAGACTGACTCAACGAACAAGTAAAAGTCAACTAATCCAAGCAAGTCAACCAAAGTCAACCCTAAAGTCAACTCGGTCAAAGTGGTCAACTAAAGTAAAACATCTCTGTAGGTCATGCAAACATGATCAATAAGTCAAACCTAGGTCAAGTATCACTTTACAAGTCATAATTAAGCATATTGCACTTTTGCACCTTAAAGCATGCCTTAGAAATTCGTACGTCGTAGAAAGATCCAACTATAGCTCATAGCACATAAATAATTAAATAATGAACAACTCCAGATCATAAATACACATAAAATAAATTCCAAAAAGTCCAGCCAAAGCCTCATACGATAAATAAAAGTCCAATATCAGAAAGGGTCTTTTCATAGTTCATTACATAAATTTCTGCCCGCGCGTCAGTTTTTAAACATTTTTCATACAATATAGAAAATAGATTTTGACGAACAGCCATTTGGAGTCATCTCAAAACATCTCAAAATTTTAGTAATAAAATAATCAGAAGCATTGCTTTAGCCAATTTGTACAGTTTTGCAAATCTTTACAGACTCCTCAGTTTTGTTCATCAAACAGACATATCATATAGACCGGCATATATCTCATGACAAATCACGTTCTCGCAAGTTCGCATACAAATAAAACATGTCAACTAACATATAAACTAACATATTCCAGAAGATAAAAGTCTAAATCAATTCCTAGCTCACTCTAGAAGTTTTTATGTAACTTTGAAAATAGATTCAGCTCACTTAACGACACGAAACTTCGTTTTGACATAACGGGAGCATTACATAACCTTTTGACGCAAATCTTAAGTCTAAATTGCATAAATTTTCACAAGGAATACATTGTACACTTTATATAAACTAAAACACAAAGCATGAAACTCAGAAAATTCGGATTACATGTGAAACCCTAACGAAACTTCGATTAATCATAACTTAAGCATCCGGTAACGAAATCATGCAAATCCAAAGTCCAAATTTATTAATTTTTCGAGATCTATCCATCTAGATACATTATATGATCAGTAAATAAACTCATATAATCAAATTCATAACAATCAAATTCGGTTTTCATAACAAAGACAACAATCGAGCAAATTAACGACTAACGACAACTCTACTCGCATGTAATTGAGCACTAGACATCAATACACTATGTAATCGACATAAAAACTGATCTAATAAAATTAGGGTTAGTGTTTATACCTTAAAACATAAATCAATTAGTACTACCGTGTAGAGGATGATCAAAGGAAGCACTTTCGTGTTGAAGGTTCATGCAAACAATCAAAATTGATGGTGTTTGTGTGGTGTTGATGAATGAAGATGAGAGGATGAGGGAGGAGCTGAAATTTTCATGGTTTAGGGATACGAGGGAGTGAATGGGTGTATTTTTCCAATTATGGGTTTTAAGGATTAGCTTTAGGGCCTAATTACAAACCCACTAGTAACCTTTTAGCCCAAAATAAGTCAAAGAAGCCTCCTTCTTGTAGATTTCGGCCTAGAGGCTGAAATAAGGCTCCTTGGGCTTCATTTTGTCTAGGTAGTTCAAGTATTGTGAAATCCCTCGAGTGTCGTTAACCGAAAACGCAAACCGGATCGATAAAAGTTAATTTCTCGCATTTTTAATCTATATAAATTATAATAAATTGAAAGTATGTTTAAAATATAATAATTACATAAAATAATGATTAAAAGTGAAATACATTCGTTTTGTTATTTTCTTGTACGCGTGTGGTCCATTTTGAGTGCCGTTAACCGTACCGGGTTCCCGGAACGCTAACTGATCGTTAAAACACATCTCACCAAGTTTAATTCATTAAATATATAATAAATTAAATAGGTTTTTCTTGAAGTTAATAATTATTAAACATAATTATTTTCTCGCTTCTCTAAGTTCCGTAAACTGAAAGCTTTCTAGGCGATTAACTTAATCGTAAAGTTTTCTAGTTATTTCGCTATCTGAAATAAGTTCATAAATTAATATAAGATATTAATTCAAGTAATTCACTAGGATCAAATATGCATTTAATTCTGGTAAACACATAAGATTCTAAGTAATCACCGTTAAATATTTAATGGACAAGTAACGATAGTAACGGAAAAAGTCTGGTTGTTACATTACCCACCTGTTATGAAAAATTTCGTCCCGAAATTTTAGTGCACGTCCGCCGTAGTCATCTCCTTGGGGAACAGTTACGGATTGTTTTGTCTCATCTAGTCTTCACGCTCCCACGTGAATTCTGGTCCTCTACGGGCGTTCCTCCGATCTTTTACAATCGGTATGTTGCTCTGATCTATACGTTTGACCTTACGGTCCGTAATTTCAATAGGTTCCTCTACGAAATGAAGTCTACTATCAACTTGTATCTCATCTAAAGGAATTATCAAACTTTCATCCGATGAGCATTTCTTCAAGTTAGAAACGTAAAAAGTGTCGTGAATCTCTCTAAGTTTTTGCGATAGTTTCAATCTGTACGCTACCGGTCCAATTCTTTCGGTAATCTCAAATGTTTCAATATATCTCGGACTTAGCTTGCCTCTTTTACCGAAACGTACTACACTCTTCCAAGGTGATACCTTGAGCATAACCTTATATCCAACCTGAAAATCTAAATCTCGCCTTCTAACGTCGGCGTAACTCTTTTGACGACTTCATGCCGTTTTTAGTTTCTCTTGTCTCTGCGCGATCTTCTCGATTGTTTCGTTTATGATCTAAGGGCCAGTAAATTGACTATCTCCTAACTCAGTCCAACATACGGGTGATATGCACTTTCTACCATACAATGCTTCAAAATATGCGGCCTTTATGCTCGCATGGTAACTGTTGTTGTACGATAATCCTACTAGTGGTAGATGTATTTCCCATCCATTTCTGAAATCAATTACACATGCCCTCAACATGTCATCTAGTGTTTGGATGGTTCTCTCGCTTTGGCCATCAGTTTGTGGGTAATATGTTATACTCATGTCTAAATAAGTTCCCATTGCCTCTTGCAATGCTTTCAAGAATCTAGATGTAAATCTACTATCTCTGTCGGAAATAATGGATAGTGGCACTCCATGTCGCGAAACTACTTCCTTTATGTAGATTTGTGCCAACCTCTCCATCTTATCCGTTTCCTTAATAGGTAGAAAATGAGCTGACTTTGTGAGACGATCAATGATAACCCAAATCGTATCATAACCTCCCACAGTCTTGGGTAACTTAGTGATGAAATCCATAGTAATACATTCCCATTTCCACTGGGAATCTCTAGCTGTGTCAGCAGTCCTGACAGTTTCTGATGCTCAGTCTTGACCTTAGCGCAAGTCAAGCACTTACCAATATAGGTAGCAATGTCAGATTTTATGTTAGATCACCTGTACAGTGCCTTAAGATCTTGATACATCTTGTCGGATTTATGGTGAATAGAATACCTTGTCTTGTGTGCCTCGTCTAGCACAAGTTCCCTTAATCCGCTAAAATTTGGTACCCAAATTCTATCTAAGAAGTATCGGGTTCCATCTTCTCGAATAACAAACTTCACTAAAATTTGGTACCCAAATTCTATCTAAGAAGTATCGGGTTCCATCCTCTCGAATAACAAACTTCTTATCGATTCCTCGAAGTAATGTTCTCTTCACTTAATGCCTCTAGTTGTGCATCGCGTATTTGAGAGGTAAGATTCGTTCGGACTGTCATGTTCAATGCTCTAACTTGGATAGGTTTAACCTTTCCCTTCCTACTCAAGGCATCTGCAACTACATTAGCCTTGCCAGGATAATAGAAAATGTCACAGTCGTAATCATTCAATAGCTCAATTCAACGTCTCTGCCTCATGTTGAGTTATTTTTGGTTAAAGATATGTTGCAACTCTCGTGATCCGTGAAACAGTAAACTTAGTACCATACAAGTAATGTCTCCATATCTTCAGTGCAAAGACCACAGCAACAAGTTCCAAATCATGAGTCGTATAGTTCCGTTCGTGTATCTTCAGTTCTCGTGATCCGTAAGCAATCACTTTCTTCCGTTGCATCAAAACGCAACCAAAACCCTGTCATGAAGCATTACAATAAATATCGAAGTCCTCGGTTTCTTCAGGCAAAGACAAAATCGGGGCAGTAGTTAATTTCTTTTTTTAACAACTGAAATGCAGACTCATGCAGCTCAGTCCATTCATACTTCTTACCCTTGTGAGTCATTGTTGTCAATGGCGGGGCAATATTAAAAAAATTCATCAATGAATCTTCTAAAATAACCGGCAAGACCTAAGAATTTCCGAACATGCGTTGGTGACTTAGGAGTCTCCTCCTTCTTGACCGTTTCTATCTTCGCAGTATCAACATGAATACCATTGACACCTACGATATGACCCAAAAATTGAACTTCTTGTAATCAAAAGTTACACTTTGAAAACTTTGCATACATCTACTCCTTCCTGAGCATATCTAGTATTAAACGAAGATGTTGTTCATGTTCTTCCTCATTCTTAGAATATACCAGAATATTATTAATAAATACGATAACAAACTTGTCCAGATATGACTTACACACACGGTTCATGAAATCCATGAACACTGTCGGTGCGTTCGTCAATCCAAACAACATTACGGTAAATTCATGATGTCTGTAGCGTGTTCTAAACACTGTATTTGGTATATCTGTATCTTTTACTCTCATCTGATGGTAACCTGACCTCAGATCATCTTAGAGTAACATCCAGATCCTTGCAACTGATCTATCAGATCATTGATTCTCGGTAGCGGGTATCTATTCTTGATACAAAGTTTCATAGATCCATCCTTCTTCCTAACAAAGAGCACAGGTGCTCTCCATGGTGAAGAACTTGGTCGAATGAATCCCTTGTCTAAAAGCTCTTGTAGCTGACTAGACAGCTCTTGCAATTCTGAAGATGCAAGTCTTTACGGTGCGTGCGCTACAGGTGCCATTGCCGGCATTAAGTCAATCTAAAATTCTACGTCTCTATGCTGTGGAAGACATGGCAATTCTCTCGGAAGGACCTTAAGGAAAATTTATAATGGTTGGGACATCTTCGGGTCTCTTAATTGCTGATTCAACTTTGCTCACATGTGCCAGAATTGCGAGACATCCTTATCTCATGTACTTTTGGACCTTCGAGCAATTAATATAACGCAACGGTGTACTGATCTTCTCTCCGTACACCATCATTGATTCGTCTTCAGTAAAAGAAATTCGAATGGCCTTCTGGTCGCAACAGCCCCAGTTGTGTCGTTAGATAACCAGTCCATTTCAACCACAAGGTCAAATAAAGAAATATGGTAGTCCAAGTAAAATAATTTAACTCCAAGCATCACTGATGTACATTTCTATTATAATGGCCCGCCAATCGTCGGAAAAAGTACTGTTCGGTACGGAAGGTTGTTATGGGCTTAACAGTTTGGGTCTTAGCTTATAATTTGCAAAGGATTAGGAGCAATCGTTGATTAAAGTTTGGGGAGAGTTTCGTGCTAGAGATGTTTACGATGGAAGTGTACGATCAAACTTCTTAAAACTGGACCTCCTTAAACTATAATGACATCAATCATGATACGTTTTATTCCCAGTTAATAGTTCCATAGGGTTCACGTTGTCTAAGGCAGATATTGGATTCCAAATGCTGTGACAGAATTCTCTAGCAATAAAGTTTCTATCGACACCGATGTTGACTGTATATAAACATTATGATTGCTGAGTAAGAACAGACTCGTGAAGAACTTCACCGAAGTTGATGTTGATTGTAAGGTGAATTATCAGACTTGTCCCACATCGGTGGGGGAGAAGAATGAAATACCCTTTATGAGGAAAGGTGTGAATACCTCTTCCGGTACTCTCGTATTGGAAAGCATAATCGTGAAGTCGCAGGTGGCTGAATGATAGAAAAGTCAGAAGTCAAGTAGACAGTATCTACTACGGATTGCGCAAGCTGCTACAAGGAATTCATCCTCTAAAGATATATTAGAAATGAGTCGTGATGCATTGTAGCTAGTAGTAAATCATGGAAGTGCTAGTAATGTTGAGTAGTGTTTAGTAAGGTAAGTAGCAATGGGTGGCATCAAGTAGTAACTAGTGATTACAAGCCGTGAGAAGTAGGCGTTCGGTTGAGACTAGCAGTGAGAGGCGGCGTTGTGTAGTAGTAAGCAACGATAAGTAGTGGTATGAGATGATGGGTATGTTCCAAGAAGTGTCTTCGTAGTTCCAAGTAGTGTTCGGTGGTGATGGACAGTGTCAAGTAGTGACGAGTTGTGATGTGATTACACATTTCTTATAGGTTATAATAGCAATTAGTTCGCACAGTGTAAATTTCTACACATATATGAGATTATACGGTTCATGTTCTAAACGGTTTATCCTAGTAACCTACTTGACTCGCTCCCATTTCCTTATTTTTTGATGTTGGAACTTCTATATGAGTTACCGTAATGTAATCCCGGTCATTACATTATGCTATCTCACATATCCATTCGACATCACTCCATAAGTTCAAGATAGCGTAGTCAACTTAATGCTCTTAAGTGTCGCATCGTGTGTACGTATGTGATTCATGACATCATATATCTATTCCAAGTCCATATCATTATGGATATAGATGCGTATATGCATGTGATGTCTATTATGTAGCCCTATGGGTAGCATAGTAGAGCAAATAGGTCAAGCATGGCGTATAACAGTCATTCTAAGTATACGGCTATAGACTAGACCCACTAATGCGCCCTACGGTTAGCACACTAATGTATCCGAGTTCCCTATAGCCAAAGCTCTGATACCAAATGTAATACCCCGTCAGAATCTACTAACGGCATATTATCTCTGATCCCAATTCTTGGCTTGACTTCTATATAACAGCAATGTTCTAAAGCGGAAGCAACTAATACCCGAGATAAAACATGTAAAACGGATCAACATAAAGTTGAGTGAATCTACAGGTTTGAGTAAATAGTTCTCGTATGTTTCATAAAATAGTTTCCATAAATCGTTTGTTGAAAATCATTTCTCAAAATCGTTTATCTGAATAAACCGCTAAGGTTTAATCTCAAAAGTTTGCGTAAACAAATGCTAAGTAATAAACTATTTGTAAGATGTAAAGTTTCAACTGTGAGTGACATCAAAAAGTTCTTTTTGTTTCATCTATTTGTAGACATTAACATGTCTAGGTTTTAGTTTGTAAACATCATGTTTAAGTAACGTTCTTCGTAAGTTAGGCCACGAGATTTCTGAAAAGCTTTGTAATAATATACACTTATCATGAGCACTTGATTATAAAGCTTTAACCTTTGCGTGAGCCGAGCACACGTCTTTAGTTTACCCTATACTGGCGATACACCAATCAAGTGTATGAGTAACAACTATATAAGCACCTGTTTAACGTTGCGGTGAGGTTTGTCAAACCTAACGGTACCGTCCCTATAAGTCGAGCTTACAAAGTAACTAATATAATCAAGCTAAAGGATTTTTTATCTGAACTCATATGTATATCCTTGGTAAGTTACTCGTGCCTAATATGTAATATAGTTGTAAAAACAGTTTAAGAAATAGTTTCAAAAGCAGCATGTTATCTCATCCCAAAAATGTTAAAGAAAATGGGACTGTAGACTCACCTTAGCAAAAGCACTTGAATATCTTAGCAAACCGTACTGTAGTCGAACAATCTCGACCGAACAATGTAACCTAACCATGTAAGTCATCTTAAGTATACACATATAGGCCAAACCATGTCAACCCATAGTGTACGCAAAGTCCTAGTGCTCAGACTGACTCAACGAACAAGTAAAAGTCAACTAATCCAAGCAAGTCAACCAAAGTCAACCCTAAAGTCAACTCGGTCAAAGTGGTCAACTAAAGTCAAACATCTCTGTAGGTCATGCAAACATGATCAATAAGTCAAACCTAGGTCAAGTATCACTTTACAAGTCATAATTAAGCATATTGCACTTTTGCACCTTAAAGCATGCCTTAGAAATTCGTACGTCGTAGAAAGATCCAACTATAGCTCATAGCACATAAATAATTAAATAATGAACAACTCCAGATCATAAATACACATAAAATAAATTCCAAAAAGTCCAGCCAAAGCCTCATACGATAAATAAAAGTCCAATATCAGAAAGGGTCTTTTCATAGTTCATTACATAAATTTCTGCCCGCGCGTCAGTTTTTAAACATTTTTCATACAATATAGAAAATAGATTTTGACGAACGGCCATTTGGAGTCATCTCAAAACATCTCAAAATTTTAGTAATAAAATAATCAGAAGCATTGCTTTAGCCAATTTGTACAGTTTTGCAAATCTTTACAGACTCATCAGTTTTGTTCATCAAACAGACATATCATATAGACCGGCATATATCTCATGACAAATCACGTTCTCGCAAGTTCGCATACAAATAAAACATGTCAAATAACATATAAAATAACATATTCCAGAAGATAAAAGTCTAAATCAATTCCTAGCTCACTCTAGCAGTTTTTATGTAACTTTGAAAATAGATTCAGCTCACTTAACGACACGAAACTTCGTTTTGACATAACGGGAGCATTACATAACCTTTTGACGCAAATCTTAAGTCTAAATTGCATAACTTTTCACAAGGAATACATTGTACACTTTATATAAACTAAAACACAAAGCATGAAACTCAGAAAATGCCTAGCACTTGATTATAAAGCTTTAACCTTTGCGCGAGCCGAGCCAATGTCTTTAGTTTACCCTATACTGGTGATACACCGATCAAGTGTACGAGTAACAACCATATAAGCACCTGTTTAACGTTACGGTGAGGTTTGTCAAACCTAACGGTACCGTCCCTATAAGTCAAGCATACAAAGTAACTAATATAATCAAGCTAAGGGATTTTTGATCTGAACTCATATATATATCCTTGGTAAGTTACTCGTGCCTAATATGTAATATAGTTATATAAATAGTTTAAGAAATAGTTTCAAAAGCAGCATGTTATCTCATCCCAAAAATGTTAAAGAAAATGGGACTGTAGACTCACCTTAGCAAAAGCACTTGAATATCTTAGCAAACCGTACTGTAGTCGAACAATCTCGACCGAACAACGTAACCTAACCATGTAAGTCATCTTAAGTATACACATACAGGCCAAACCATGTCAACCCATAGTGTACGCAAAGTCCTAGTGCTCAGACTGACTCAACGAACAAGTAAAAGTCAACTAATCCAAGCAAGTCAACCAAAGTCAACCCTAAAGTCAACTCGGTCAAAGTGGTCAACTAAAGTCAAACATCTCCGTAGGTCATATAAACATGATCAATAAGTCAAACCTAGGTCAAGTATCAATTTACAAGTCATAATTAAGCATATTGCACTTTTGCACCTTAAAGCATGCCTTAGAAATTCGTACGTCGTTGAAAGATCCAACTATAGCTCATAGCACATAAATAATTAACTCATGAACAACTTCAGATCATAACTACACATAAAATTGATTCCAAAAAGTCTAGCCAAAGCCTCATACGATAAATAAAATTCCAATATCAGAAAGGGTCTTTTCATAGTTCATTACAGAAATTTCTGCCGCGCGTCAGTTTTTAAACATTTTTCATACAATATAGAAAATAGATTTTGACGAACGGCCATTTGGATCATCTCAAAACATCTCAAAATTTTAGTGATAAAATAATCAGAAGCATTACTTTAGCCAATTTGTACGGTTTTGCAAATCTTTACAGACTCATCAGTTTTGTTCATCAAACAGACATATCATTTAGACGGGCATATATCTCATGTCAAATCACGTTATTGTAAGTTTACCTACAAATGAAACATGTCAAGTAACATATAAACTAACATATTCCAGAAGATAAAAGTCTAAATCAATTCCTAGCTCACTCTAGAAGTTTTTATGTAACTTTGAAAACAGATTCAGCTCACTTAACGACACGAAACTTCGTTTTGACATAACGGGAGCATTACATAACCTTTTGATGCAAATCTTAAGTCTAAATTGCATAACTTTTCACAAGGAATACAGTAGAACACTTTATATAAACTAAAACACAAATCATGCAACTCAGAAAATTCGGATTACATGTGAAACCCTAACGAAACTTCGATTAATCATAACTTAAGCATCCGGTAACGAAATCATGCAAATCCAAAGTCCAAATTTATTAATTTTTTGAGATCTATCCATCTAGATACATTATATGATCAGTAAATAAACTCATATAATCAAATTCAATACAATCAAATTCAGTTTTCATATCAAAGACAACAATCGAGCAAATTAACGACTAACGACAACTCTACTCGCATGTAATTGAGCACTAGACATCAATACACTATGTAATTGACATAAAAAATGATCTAATAAAATTAGGGTTAGTGTTTATACCTTAAAACACAAATCAATTAGTACTAGCGTGTAGAGGACGATCAAAGGAAGCACTTTCGTGTTGAAGGTTCATGCAAACAATCAAAATTGATGGTGTTTGTGTGGTGTTGATGAATGAAAATGAGAGGATGAGGGAGGAGCTGCAATTTTCATGGTTTAGGGATAGGAGGGAGTGAATGGGTGTATTTTTCCAATTATGGGTTTTAAGGGTTAGCTTTAGGGCCTAATTACAAACCCACTAGTAACCTTTTAGCCCAAACTAAGTCAAAGAAGCCCCCTTCTTGTGGATTTCGGCCTAGAGGCTGAAATAAGGCTCCTTGGGCTTCATTTTGTCTAGGTAGTTCAAGTATTGTGAAATCCCTTGAGTGTCGTTAACCGAAAACGCAAACCGGATCGATAAACGTTAATTTCTCGTGTTTTTAATCTATATAAATTATAATAAATTGAAAGTATGTTTAAAATATAATAATTACATAAAATAATGATTAAAAGTGGAATACCATTCGTTTCATTATTTTCTTGTACGCGCGTGGTCCGTTTTGAGTGCCGTTAACCGTACCGGCTTCTCGGAACGTTAACTGATCGTTAAAACACATCCCACCAAGTTTAATTCATTAAATATATAATAAATTAAATAGGTTTTTCTTGAAGTTAATAATTATTAAACATAATTATTTTCTCTCTTCTCTAAGTTCCGTAAACTGAAAAGTTTTCTAGGCGATTAACTTAATCGTAACGTTTTCTAGTTTTTTCGCTATCCGAAATAAGTTCATAAATTAATATAACATATTAATTTAAGTAATTCACTAGGATCAAATATGCGTTTAATTCTGTTAAACACATAAGGGTCTAAGTAATCACCGTTAAATATTTAACGGACAAGTAACGATAGTAACGAAAAAAGTCTGGTTGTTACACATTTCCACATTTACCGCATACATACTAGCAATATAAATAATCATACCATTATAATACTAAACTTCCGACCACATAAGCTAGCATAGGATTAGCATATAACTCAAATCAATATAATATGCTACATCACAACACACAACCTTGGTTAACCAATAATACAAGGAATGTTAATTGAATTTACCATCGGTGTTCATAACAACCGTTAGAGTACTTAACACGTCGTACACTAACCCCACGGGTGGCATCTTAACACGTCGATACTTCACCCTGGGTGGTGTCTTAACACATCGACACTTCACCCCGAGTGGTGTCTTAACACATCGACACTTCACTCGTCTAATTACTTGGAGTGGCATCTTAACACGTCGATACTTCACTCTGAGTGGTGTCTTAACACGTTGACATTTCACTCTTCATATTACCTAAGGTGGCATCTTAACACGTCGATACTTCACCCCCGAGTAGTGTCTTAACACGTCGACACTTCACTCGTCACGTGAGATGTGGTGTCTTAACACATCGACACTTTACAACTCATACTACACAAATAAATACATTATATACGTACACGCATAATTATTCCACTCACCTTAACACGTCGGTGATGATCAAACACTTTCGTATGCTTCAAAGCAAAGTACCTAATACATTAAGTACACATTCAATACACAAAATTGTGGAACTAACCACATTACTTAACTCTTGAGCATTTAATGACCCAAATGCATTAAATGACCCATTTACACCAAAACTGTGATGACCCGGAAATTTCCGATCAAATTTAAACTTGATATGAACTCGACAGGATAAGCAAAGTCACATTAGTTGAATCTCAAAATGTTTGGAACTGTTTACATGAATTCATTTACCCTTTAACTAATCCCAACGATTCACGAACCATTGTTAAAAACTATATATATATATATATATATATATATATATATATATAAAGATATATATAAATATAAATATATATTACTTGCAAATATATAAAGTTATATTAAATCTATTTGTTTAAAACTATATAATATATTTGTTTTAGTAATTGGTCTTGCTATTTTAAAACTGTTCATATATAGAAAGAGAATATATTAAAAATAAATGAATTCGAGCTTAATTAGTAAACTTCAGCAACACTCGGTTGATGTTTTGTTAGTGTTAATATAGATATAGTACATGATCAGGAAGGATTGAAATAAAAATTGGACGGTAAATCGATTAGGAAGATTTTAGTTTTGTTAAAAAATATTTTTTACCTTTTAAGTTTTAATATTAGTACTCCGTATATATTAATTGATACAGAAAATAAATAATTGCCGAACCTTTTTGATCAGGTTTTAAGCAGTAAATGACTGAAATAATTAAATATATTTAAACTAAAAATTTGAGATTTTTAGGAACACGTTTGTATGTTAACTGTTTAGCAATGGACACGATATAGTCATCCATAATAAACTGTCGGCAGTGTATAGTTGATTGTGCCCGTGATAATATCAATTATGAATGTGTGTTAATGTGCTTCTTTTGAAAAACCATCTTTTATATATGGCATTATGCATATACATATATATCTAGAAAACTTTTATATATTGATACAATTACATATACAGTACGATGACCTTTCAACACCCATTTGAAAAACCTATCATCTCATCACCATTCTTGCCTACCACCATTACCCAACCACCGGCTACACCAACCCACCACCGCCGGTCACCACCAAACGAGCCAAAACATCACAACCACAACCACTATGACAACCATCCGCCATCACCACCTTTAAATCTCTTTCTGTTAATCGATCTCCCATCGTCACCGTGACCTTCCACCTCCTTGATAACTACCATCAACCTTCCACAACCTCCATCAGGAACCACCAATTATTCACCATTAAACACCTTCCTCACCACCGGTATCGTCACCTTCATTTCACTTCACCATCGAATACCACGCTACTACCGGAGACAATCCACTATCATAACTGGTCACAACCTTGCTCTCTCTTCTCTCTCTCTCTATTTATCTTTCTTGCTTTAATCGGGGTTGGAACCAAGGAACCATCACACTCATTTTCACCACCGTACCAACACCCTAGTAATCATCTCCGGCAACCACTATCATCCAGCATCAAGCATCACGTTAATTCACCACCTTTGGCCACCCTCACCATCGACACCCACATCATCAATTTTTTTTTCTTTGTTGACTTCTCCTCCTTCTTTTACAACCCTCCATTACCACCTTAACCCGCTTAGACCACCATCGACTACCACAACGATCGCCACCACCTTTTATCATTACAACCACCATTTTCCATCAACAAAACCACCACAGCCACTGCCACAATCGGCTGCTACTGCAGTACGTTTTTCTATTTTCTTTGAACTCAAACGCAAACCAAACACCATAGTTACAACGTCTGTCGCTGCTACCGTTTTGTTCTGTATGAATGGTGATAATACTCGAGGTTGGTGTTGACCTGATGATCATTATGTTAACGATGAATGAAGATATTCATAGATGAAGAGTTGATAATAGATAAAAAGATATTTACTTGATCGCTTTCTTTTATTATTATTTTTTTTGACAACAAAGACTAAATCATCTAAAACCCCACCCACTTGCTGTGGAGTTCCTTTATTGCATAAACTAGGAATTTAAATCATTGGTCTTGAATAAATCAAATGGGGCCGTGGTCTTTTTTTCATTAATTGGGCCGAAATTTTTTTTTTTTTGTTGTCGGGCCATCACAAGACATTTACTGTTGGGCCATAAGAACAAATGCTGGACCGAGAGTTGTTTTGCAATGTTAGGCCGTAGTGGTATGTTGTTGGGCCTAAATCGAACTTGCTGTATGATTAGTAATTGGAACGAGTTGAATTGTGAAGGAGACGGAAACAGATAGTATACGGGGTATATATTTATGAGATGAGTATAAATCAGAAAAACTTAAGTGGTGGAATGGGTGAGGATGTTAGGGTTGAACGAGAGGTCGTGGGTTCGAGCCCGGGCATGGGCATTTATTTTTAGAAAAAGCTTTAAAGGTAGTTTTCAATATTATTATTAGTATTATTATTATTATTATTATTATTACTATTATTATTATGAACATAAAAATTATTATTATTAAAAATTATAATCATTATTATTATCATCATTATTTTTATTACTAGTATTATCATTATTATTATTTTTACAACAAATAAATATTATGCATATAAAGTTATACTTATAATAAACATATTTTTTTTATATATATATCAACATTCATATATAACAAATGATGTATTTTTTAAATATAATATTAATCATATATAAATATTAATATAACTATATAAATATTAGTCATTTTTAAAGATACATACAAATTAAATATATATAATATATAATTTAAGATATAATAAATTTGTTCGATTACAAATATATGTGTTAATATATATAAATGATATAGGTTCGTGAATCCGAGGCCAACCCTACGTTGTTCAATGCCGTCATATGTATTTTTACTAAAAAAAACAGTATTGTGAGTTTCATTTGCTCCCTTTTCAATTGCTTTCGCAATATATATTTTGGGCTGAGAATACATGTAATATTTTATAAATGCTTTACGAAATAGAGACAAGTGATTAAAAATGATATTCTACGGATTGATGTGCTAGGTAACTTAGTTATATGTTATAAGAGCATGTAAGCACGAATCCTAAAGATAGATCTATCGGGCTTAACACCCCCATCATGTAGGCTGCACTAGACATAAGAACTAGTGGGCGGATGTTTAGTACTTCGAGGATAATTTATACACTTGTGAGTGTACATATCCATCTTTGCGAAGATGACTTATTATATTATTGTTAACGTTGGTTACTGAGGCCTCAACATAAGCAGAACGGGTTTATACACTTGCGAGTGTACATATATTTATAAACGGAAATCTTGTGGTCTATTAATATATTGAAATGATTGTTATGATAAACCTATGAACTCACCAACCTTTTGGTTAACACTTTTAAGCATGTTTATTCTCAGGTATGAATTAAGTCTTCCGATGTGCATTTGCTCAATCGAAGGATATTACATGGAGTCATTCATGGCATATTTAGGTCAGCACCTCGCAATGGGACCAGATGTTGATGACTTCGTCCAGGTGAATTAGGACGGGTCGTCACAGGTGGTATCAGAGTGGTGCTCTTAGCGAACCAGGTCTTGCATTAGTGTGTCTAACTGATAGTTGTTTAGATGCATTAGTGGGTCTGGACTTCAACCGAGTCTGCATGTCAAAAGTTTTGCTTATTATTTAGTGTCGAAAATTATTTGCTTATCATCCGTAAAGTCTAGACACGTCTTACTGCCTCTATTGTATAGACAGTGTATAGATAAATTCATATCTTAGCGTATCTGTTATTGTTACCTTTGCCTGACAGCTTCCGTAGATTCCTCCGTAATGTATGGGATTTTAGTATTATATATGCATATGTAAGTTATGTATTGCAGGGTACTAATCTACATCCTATAATCTATTTCTTATCGAAAATCCTTCATCTGATCGTACGAGGTGAATCCCTCAACCAGTTTGAGTCCCTCGAATTTCGATAGCTATTCTGATAGTTATTCCGACAACTATTCTGATATGAATGTTCACCTAAGCTCCGAAAGCAGCGTCACAAGAATGAATCAACCAATCAGCCATCCCTAATTCATTTGATGGGTTCGCAGCCGACTTAATCATAGGAGACGAGAAGAAGGCGATCCTCTTCACCAACCGAATTCACCTCTTGGCGAAGAACCTGAAGCACTTACCGGCGAACCTATCTAAAACACCATTTTCAGCCTCATTTCCAGAGTATCTCGTCACGACTATATACTATCTTAAATTCTAGATCTTATTCATTCGCTCGTTCTGATCGACAATCATCTCGGAATAATGGAAGAAGTCAACGAGCTTCGCGCCCGAGTTATAGCCTTGGAAAAATATGGTGCAAAACATATCAGCTTCAGCAACATCACCACCACCAACAGTACCATCAGTAACAGCACCCGTACCATCAATAACACACACCTCAACATCTCATTCTGTACCTCGATTATAATCATCATACTACGTATCGTTCTACATCAATTATCTTCGTTCGACATGACAATTATGTAATATCTAATGTTTTAGAGATTATATATTCTTGTTCTAACGGTAAATCAAATGAGTTTAATATCATATTGACTCATTAAATCCATGATTGCATCTGAAGAAAATATATATGTATATATGTTTTCATAAGATTGTAATTAAAATTTCTTTTGTACAAACCGTTAATGGTAAAAATATTTTAACGGATAGGTAATACCCGAGGAATATTTAGATCTCACATTTATAAGTTATACTGTACATTCTTCGAACCTGAATCAACAGTCATTTACTATCCTACCTACATCCACAGATATACGAATCTGTTCACCACGGAATAACCATTTTCATTCAATTTCATATTTAGATTTTGACCTATCAGAATCCAACAAGTGGCATAATGAAGAAAAACATTGGACAAAATAAAATTTGTTAGAAACAAACGAATTAACTATGAGAAGAACTTTGTTAAGAATCCACACTAAATGTTCCTAGCTAACGGGTTACATTTTATTTATCGCATTTTATTTATCGCAATTTTAATTCTCGCAATTTTACTTATCGTCATTTAATTTCTGTTATTTATTTTACGCACTTTAAATATCGGGACACGTATACAAGGTTTTGACATATCATATCGACGAATCTATATATATTATTTGGAATAACCATAGACACTCTATATGAAGTAATGCTGGAGTTAGCTATACAGGGTTGAGGTTGATTCTACAATAATATATATATAGTTTGAGTTGTGATCGATTCTGAGACATGTACACGGGTCACGATACGTATTAATTAATTCAAATATTATATATTAAACTATATATGAATGATTGGACTGTTAACTGTGGACTATCGACTATGGACGAATAATATTGGACAATTAAAATGAATTAAAATACTGATTATAACATATGAAACTAAATAATTCTTTAAGTTTGCCACTTGATTTCATCTTAAACCTCATTTGTATCTTGACAATTCCAATCTGCGTTCAAACATTTCATAGTTCTTGAAAACACTTCAATCGAGAGGATGAACCAACCGCACTTCGTTTACGGAAGGAAAGATTTATGTATATAGTTATGCACCTGAAAAACTCTCAGAAACTGAGTAAATGTTTAACACGTAGCTGTGCTAATTCCCTAGTTTTATTATTACCCAAAATAACTTAATAACTCCTTTCAAAGTAGCAAATTTTGTCACAGCTCCAACAAGACAATTTTGACTTTTCGTTCGAAACAACTTTATTATAACTTTGATATATATGCGTGCTCTTTTATTGTTACCGGGGAACCTTTCATATTCCACCATATTACCATCAACATTTAATCATCTAAAAACACAATTCTCCTGAAACCACCTCGGATTAATAACCGATGATTCAGATATCGTAGCATTAAATGCAGAGGAAACAAAAAATGGTAGATGGTCTAAACGGCCAAAAGTTGATGATAAAGAAAGGAGTGTTAGGAACGCTCGATAGAAAATTTGGTACTGAAAAACAGATTGAGCAAACCATGAAGGAGACCAAGGCCAAATACCAGGATCATACCATATATTCAAAGAATCCAGGTAATTCTGGATCTGATGAAACCTTCAATGAATATCTTGCTCTGTACTCATGTTAAAATCTTGCGGAAAATTTTTTCTTCATCAACTTTCAATCTTAGAAATTCCAAAATATCATCATAAATATCTTCGATATTTCTGAATATATTTTCATAAATATTCTCGTCCGAAATTATATACCTCTTCGTGTTATCTGTATTCCATTATATTGGAAACTTCTGTAAAATCTAAGTATAAATTATGAATTAATTATGGAGAAGTGTTGGGAATTGAAGCATGGGTTAGTATAATATAATGACGCCCGGCCAACGTGATTATATTACAGTAGGTCATGCTGAGTTTCTAATGGAACGTGATAAAGGATCACAGATCATACCTGTATCATGAACCATGTTACATAACTCTTTCATTCTACTTAACCTCTGAACATATCAAGAAAATATATTCTTGATAGTTCCATCCTCAGGGATTCTGGTAATTTGACAAATCAAATCGTGCTAATGAATTCCTTTCTACTTAGAATACTATAATCATTCGAAACTCTATATCTACGAATTCTGGACCATTATTCGCTTGACTTAAAGTCAAGAAAAGAAGACAAGAGTATGAAACTCTGATATATAAGGGAAAATACAAAGCCCAACAACAACACCGAAATTACAAACCGTGGATATCAGTGCGTATAGCAATATAAAGACACGGGAGGATTATAAATACAATAATCACTAGAGCATAGTAGAAATAAACAGATTCTTCCGGTGGGAGTTGGAAAAGAAGGACAATCATTGCGATTGTCAGAATGAGAACAAGGATTAGAACCGGATTAAGCATTATTTAATCTTTTGATATATGAACTGAGAAAGAAGGTATAGAAGTGATGAGGATAATAAAATGGAAGAAGTTAATTTATAATGGAAACATCTGACATAGCAATCGAGATAGATGATCGCATTTAATTATAGAGATCTTAATTTCCTTAAATCTCGAAGAATCAGATCTTATAGATTTCCAAGATTTTCTTTTAAATCCCTTGAATTCCGGAATTCAACATTGACTATGTTAAAAGTTAAGACATACCTTAATTTTTAAATTGAACCATAACTAGCCAAAAGTTATGATGAAACATTTATTTTCTCATTTCACTCTTTTGTGACAGCTTCACTCGTACGCTTCACATAATCGAATCGTTTTATCTATATCAGTCAATAATGATAAAACTTTATTTATCAACTCATACTTGTCATGAAAACATTTTTATGGTTAACCATGACGACCTTACTTAAATTTTGGGATGAAATTTCTTTAACGGGTAGGTACTGTGACAACCCGGAAATTTCCGATCAAATTTAAACTTGATATGAACTCGACAGGATAAGCAAAGTCACATTAGTTGAATCTCAAAATGTTTGGAACTGTTTACATGAATTCATTTACCCTTTAACTAATCCCAACGATTCACGAACCATTGTTAAAAACTAAATATATATATATAAATATAAAGATAAATATAAATATAAAGATATATATAAATATATATTACTTGTAAATATATAAAGTTATATTAAATTTATTTGTTTAAAACTATATAATATATTTGTTTTAGTAATTGGTCTTGCTATTTTAAAACTGTTCATATATAGAAAGAGAATATATTAAAAATAAATGAATTCGAGCTTAATTAGTAAACTTCAGCAACACTCGGTTGATGTTTTGTTAGTGTTAATATAGATATAGTACATGATCAGGAAGGATTGAAATAAAAATTGGACGGTAAATCGATTAGGAAGATTTTAGTTTTGTTAAAAAATATTTTTTACCTTTTAAGTTTAAATATTAGTACTCTGTATATATTAATTGATACAGAAAATAAATAATTGCCGAACCTTTTTGATCAGGTTTTAAGCAGTAAATGACTGAAATAATTAAATATATTTAAACTAAAAATTTGAGATTTTTATGAACACGTTTGTACGTTAACTGTTTAGCAATGGACACGATATAGTCATCCATAATAAACTGTCGGCAGTGTATAGTTGATTGTGCCCGTGATAATATCAATTATGAATGTGTGTTACTGTGCTTCTTTTGAAAAACCATCTTTTATATATGGCATTATGCATATACATATATATCTAGAAAACTTATATATATTGATACAATTACATATACAGCACGATGACCTTTCAACACCCATTTGAAAAACCTATCATCTCATCACCATTCTCGCCTGCCACCATTACCCAACCACCGGCTACACCAACCCACCACCGCCGGTCACCACCAAACGAGCCAGAACACCACAACCACAACCACTATTACAACCATTCGTCATCACCACCTTTAAATCTCTTTCTGTTAATCGATCTCCCATCATCACCGTGACGTTCCAACGCCTTGATAACTACCATCAACCTTCCACAACCTCCATCAAGAACCATCAATTAATCACCATTAAACACCATCCTCACCACCGGTATCGTTACCTTCATTTCACTTCACCATCGAATACCAAGCTACTACCGGAGACAATCCACCTTCATAACCAGTCACAACCTTACTCTCTCTTCTCTCTCTCTATTCATCTTTCTTGCTTTAATCGGGGTTCGAACCAAGGAACCATCACACTCATTTTCACCACCGTACCAACACCCTACTAATCATCTCCGGCAACCACTATCATCCACCATCAAGCATCATGTTAATTCACCACCTTTGGCCACCCTCACCATCGACACCCACATCATCAATTTTTTTTCTTTGTTGACTTCTCCTCCTTCTTTTACAACCCTCCATTACCACCTTAACCCGTTCAGACCACCATCGACTACCACAACGATCGCCACCACCTTTTATCATTACAACCACCATTCTCCATCAACAAAACCACCACAGCCACTGCCACAATTGGCTGCTACTGCAGTACATTTTTCTGTTTTCTTTGAACTCAAACGCAAACCAAACACCATAGTTACAACGTCTGTCGCTGCTACCATTTTGTTCTGTATGAATGGTGATAATACTTGAGGTTGGTGTTGACCTGATGATCATTATGTTAATGATGAATGAAGATATTCATAGATGAAGAGTTGATAATAGATAAAAAGATATTTACTTGATCGCTTTCTTTTATTATTATATTTGTTTTTGCCAACAAAGACTAAATCATCTAAAACCCTACCCACTTGCTGTGGAGTTCCTTTACTGCATAAACTAGGCATTTAAATAATTGGTCTTGAATAAATCAAATGGGGCCGTGATCTTTTTTTCATTAATTGGGCCGAAAAAAAAATTTTGTTGTCGGGCCATCACAAGACATTTACTGTTGGGCCGCAAGAACAAATGCTGGACCGAGAGTTGTTTTGCAATGTTGGGCCGTAGTGGTATGTTGTTGGGCCTAAATCAAACTTGCTGAATGATTAGTAATTGGAACGAGTTGAATTGTGAAGGAGACGGAAACAGATAATATACGGGGTATATATTTATGAGATGAGTATAAATCAGAAAAACTAAAGTGGTGGAATGGGTGAGGATGTTAGGGTTGAACGAGAGGTCGTGGGTTCGAGCCCGGGCACGGGCATTTATTTTTAGAAAAAGCTTTAAAGGTAGTTTTCAATATTATTATTAGTATTATTATTATTATTATTACTATTATTATTATGAACATTAAAATTATTATTATTAAAAATTATAATCATTATTATTATTATCATTATTTTTATTACTAGTATTATCATTATTATTATTTTTACAACAAATAAATATTATGCATATAAAGTTATACTTATAATAAACATATTTTTTTTATATATATAAACATTCATATACAAAAAATGATGTATTTTTTTAATATAATATTAATCATATATGAAATGTCCCGTTCTTATTGATTAAAAACGTTCCATATTAGTTGATTTCGTTGCGAGGTTTTGACCTCTACATGAGACGTTTTTCAAAGACTGCATTCATTTTAAAACAACCCATAACCTTTATTTCATCAATAAAGGTTTAAAAAGATTTATGTAGATTATCAAATAATGATAATCTAAAATATCCTGTTTACACACGACCATTACATAATGGTTTACAATACAAATATGTTACAACAAAATAAGTTTCTTGAATGCAGTTTTTACACAATATCGTACAAGCATGGACTCCAAATCTCGTCCTTTATTTAAGTATGCGATAGCAGAAGCTCTTAATAATCACCTGAGAATAAACATGCTTAAAACGTCAACAAAAATGTTGGTGAGTTATAGGTTTAACCTATATATATCAAATCATAATAATAGACCACAAGATTTCATATTTCAATACACATCCCATACATAGAGATAAAAATCATTCATATGGTGAACACCTGGTAACCGACATTAACAAGATGCATATATAAGAATATCCCCATCATTCCGGGACACCCTTCGGATATGATATAAATTTCGAAGTACTAAAGCATTCGGTACTTTGGATGGGGTTTGTTAGGCCCAATAGATCTATCTTTAGGATTCGCGTCAATTAGGGTGTCTGTTCCCTAATTCTTAGATTACCAGACTTAATAAAAAGGGGCATATTCGATTTCGATAATTCAACCATAGAATGTAGTTTCACGTACTTGTGTCTATTTTTGTAAATCGTTTATAAAACCTGCATGTATTCTCATCCCAAAAATATTAGGTTTTAAAAGTGGGACTATAACTCACTTTCATAGATTTTTACTTCGTCGGGAAGTAAGACTTGGCCACTGGTTGATTCACGAACCTATAACAATATATACATATATATCAAAGTATTTTCAAAGTATTTTCAAAATATATTTACAACACTTTTAATATATTTTGATGTTTTAAGTTTATTAAGTCAGCTGTCCTCGTTAGTAACCTACAACTAGTTGTCCACAGTTAGATGTACAGAAATAAATCGATAAATATTATCTTGAATCAATCCACGACCAAGTGTATACGTATCTCAGTATTGATCACAACTCAAACTATATATATTTTGGAATCAACCTCAACCCTGTATAGCTAACTCCAACATTCACATATAGAGTGTCTATGGTTGTTCCGAAATATATATAGATGTGTCGACATGATAGGTCGAAACATTGTATACGTGTCTATGGTATCTCAAGATTACATAATATACAATACAAGTTGATTAAGTTATGGTTGGAATAGATTTGTTACCAATTTTCACGTAGCTAAAATGAGAAAAATTATCCAATCTTGTTTTACCCATAACTTCTTCATTTTAAATCCGTTTTGAGTGAATCAAATTGCTATGGTTTCATATTGAACTCTATTTTATGAATCTAAACAGAAAAAGTATAGGTTTATAGTCGGAAAAATAAGTTACAAGTCATTTTTGTAAAGGTAGTCATTTCAGTCGAAAGAACGACGTCTAGATGACCATTTTAGAAAACATACTTCCACTTTGAGTTTAACCATAATTTTTGAATATAGTTTCATGTCCATAATAACAATCATTTTCTCATAATAACAACTTTTAAATCAAAGTTTATCATAGTTTTTAATTAACTAACCCAAAACAGCCCGCGGTGTTACTACGACGGCGTAAATCCAGTTTTACGGTGTTTTTCGTGTTTCCAGGTTTTAAATCATTAAGTTAGCATATCATATAGATATAGAACATGTGTTTAGTTGATTTTAAAAGTCAAGTTAGAAGGATTAACTTTTGTTTGCGATCAAGTTTAGAATTAACTAAACTATGTTCTAGTGATTACAAGTTTAAACCTTCGAATAAGATAGCTTTATATGTATGAATCGAATGATGTTATGAACATCATTACTAACTTAAGTTCCTTGGATAAACCTACTGGAAAAGAGAAAAATGGATCTAGCTTCAATGGATCCTTGGATGGCTCGAAGTTCTTGAAGCAGAATCATGACACGAAAACAAGTTCAAGTAAGATCATCACTTGAAATAAGATTGTTATAGTTATAGAAATTGAACCAAAGTTTGAATATGATTATTACCTTGTATTAGAATGATAACCTACTGTAAGAAACAAAGATTTCTTGAGGTTTGATGATCACCTTACAAGATTGGAAGTGAGCTAGTAAACTTGAAAGTATTCTTGATTTTATGTAACTAGAACTTGTAGAATATATGAAGAACACTTAGAACTTGAAGATAGAACTTGAGAGAGATCATTTAGATGAAGAAAATTGAAGAATGAAAGTGTTTGTAGGTGTTTTTGGTCGTTGGTGTATGGATTAGATATAAAAGATATGTAATTTTGTTTTCATGTAAATAAGTCATGAATGATTACTCATATTTTTGTAATTTTATGAGATATTTCATGCTAGTTGCCAAATGATGGTTCCCACATGTGTTAGGTGACTCACATGGGCTGCTAAGAGCTGATCATTGGAGTGTATATACCAATAGTACATACATCTAAAAGCTGTGTATTGTACGAGTACGAATACGGGTGCATATGAGTAGAATTGTTGATGAAACTGAACGAGGATGTAATTGTAAGCATTTTTGTTAAGTAGAAGTATTTTGATAAGTGTATTGAAGTCTTTAAAAAGTGTATAAATACATATTAAAACACTACATGTATATACATTTTAACTGAGTCGTTAAGTCATCGTTAGTCGTTACATGTAAGTGTTGTTTTGAAACCTTTAGGTTAACGATCTTGTTAAATGTTGTTAACCCAATGTTTATAATATCAAATGAGATTTTAAATTATTATATTATCATGATATTATCATGTATGAATATCTCTTAATATGATTTATATACATTAAATGTCTTTACAACGATAATCGTTACATATATGTCTCGTTTAAAAATCATTAAGTTAGTAGTCTTTTTTTTACATATGTAGTTCATTGTTAATATACTTAATGATATGTTTACTTATCATAGTATCATGTTAACTATATATATATCCATATATATGTCATCATATAGTTTTTACAAGTTTTAACATTCGTGAATCACCGGTCAACTTGGGTGGTCAATTGTCTATATGAAACATATTTCAATTAATCAAGTCTTAACAAGTTTGATTGCTTAACATGTTGGAAACATTTAATCATGTAAATAACAATTTCATTTAATATATATATAAACATGGAAAAGTTCGGGTCATTACAGTACCTACCCGTTAAATAAATTTCGTCCCGAAATTTTAAGCAGTTGGAGGTGTTGACGTATCTTCTGGAAATAAATGCGGGTATTTCTTCTTCATCTGATCTTCACGCTCCCAGGTGAACTCGGGTCCTCTACGAGCATTCCATCGAACCTTAACAATCGGTATCTTGTTTTGTTTAAGTCTCTTAACATCACGATCCATTATTTCGACGGGTTCTTCAATGAATTGAAGTTTTTCATTGATTTGGATTTCGTCCAACGGAATAGTGAGATCTTCTTTAGCAAAACATTTCTTCAAATTTGAGATGTGGAAAGTGTTATGTACAGCCGCGAGTTGTTGAGGTAGCTCCAGTTGGTAAGCTACTGGTCCGACACGATCTATAATCTTGAATGGTCCAATGTACCTTGGATTTAGTTTCCCCCGTTTACCAAATCGAACAACGCCTTTCCAAGGTGAAACCTTAAGCATGACCATTTCTCCAATTTCAAACTCTATATCTTTTCTTTTACTGTCCGCGTAGCTCTTTTGTCGACTCTGGGCGATTTTCAATCTTTGTTGAATTTGGATGATTTTCTCGGTAGTTTCTTGTATTATCTCCGGACCCGTAATCGGTCTATCCCCCACTTCACTCCAACAAATCGGAGACCTGCACTTTCTACCATAAAGTGCTTCAAACGGCGCCATCTCAATGCTTGAATGGTAGCTGTTGTTGTAGGAAAATTCTGCTAACGGTAGATGTCGATCCCAACTGTTTCCAAAATCAATAACACAAGCTCGTAGCATGTCTTCAAGCGTTTGTATCGTTCTTTCGCTCTGTCCATCAGTTTGTGGATGATAGGCAGTACTCATGTCTAGACGAGTTCCCAATGCTTGCTGTAATGTCTGCCAAAATCTTGAAATAAATCTGTCATCCCTATCAGAGATAATAGAGATTGGTATTCCATGTCTGGAGACGACTTCCTTCAAATACAGTCGTGCTAACTTCTCCATCTTGTCATCTTCTCTTATTGGCAGGAAGTGTGCTGACTTGGTGAGACGATCAACTATTACCCAAATAGTATCATAACCACTTGCAGTCCTTGGCAATTTAGTAATGAAATCCATGGTAATGTTTTCCCATTTCCATTCCGGGATTTCAGGTTGTTGTAGTAGACCTGATGGTTTCTGATGTTCAGCTTTGACCTTAGAACACGTCAAACATTCTCCTACATATTTAGCAATATCGGCTTTCATACCCGGCCACCAAAAATATTTCTTGAGATCCTTGTACATCTTCCCCGTTCCAGGATGTATTGAGTATCTGGTTTTATGAGCTTCTCTAAGTACCATTTCTCTCATATCTCCAAATTTTGGTACCCAAATCCTTTCAGCCCTATACCGGGTTCCGTCTTCCCGAATATTAAGATGCTTCTCCGATCCTTTGGGTATTTCATCCTTTAAATTTCCCTCTTTTAAAACTCCATGTTGTGCCTCCTTTATTTGAGTAGTAAGGTTATTATTAATCATTATATTCATAGATTTTACTCGAATGGGTTCTCTGTCCTTCCTGCTCAAGGCATCGGCTACCACATTTGCCTTCCTCGGGTGGTAACGAATCTCAAAGTCGTAATCATTCAATAATTCAATCCACCTACGCTGCCTCATATTCAGTTGTTTCTGATTAAATATGTGTTGAAGACTTTTGTGGTCGGTATATATATAATACTTTTGACCCCATATAAGTAGTGCCTCCAAGTCTTTAATGCAAAAACAACCGCGCCTAATTCCAAATCATGCGTCGTATAATTTTGTTCGTGAATCTTCAATTGTCTAGACGCATAAGCAATCACCTTCGTTCATTGCATTAATACACAACCGAGACCTTGCTTTGATGCATCACAATAAATCACAAAATCATCATTCCCTTCAGGCAATAACAATATAGGTGCAGTAGTTAGCTTTTTCTTCAATAACTGAAACGCTTTCTCTTGTTCATCATTCCATTCAAATTTCTTCCCTTTATGCGTTAATGCAGTCAAGGGTTTTGCTATTCTGGAAAAGTCTTGGATGAACCTTCTGTAGTAACCAGCTAGTCCTAAAAACTGGCGTATGTGTTTCGGAGTTTTCGGGGTTTCCCACTTTTCAACAGTTTCTATCTTTGCCGGATCCACCTTAATACCTTCTTTGTTCACTATGTGACCGAGAAATTGAACTTCTTCCAACCAAAATGCACACTTTGAAAACTTAGCGTACAATTCTTCCTTCCTCAATACTTCTAACACCTTTCTCAAATGTTCACCGTGTTCTTGGTCATTCTTTGAGTAAATAAGTATGTCATCAATGAAAACAATGAAAACTTGTCAAGGTATGGTCCACACACTCGGTTCATAAGGTCCATGAACACAGCTGGTGCATTAGTTAAACCAAACGGCATGACCATAAATTCGTAATGACCGTAACGTGTTCTGAAAGCAGTCTTTAGAATATCATCTTCTTTCACCCGCATTTGATGATACCCAGAACGTAAGTCAATCTTTGAATAAACAGGCGAGCCTTGTAGTTGATCAAATAAGTCGTCGATTCTCGGTAGTGGGTAGTGGTTCTTGATGGTAAGTTTGTTCAACTCTCGGTAGTCGATACACAACCTGAATGTACCATCTTTTTTCTTGACAAATAAAACAGGAGCTCCCCACGGTGATGTGCTTGGTCGAATGAAACCACGCTCTAAAAGTTCTTGTAATTGGCTTTGCAGTTCTTTCATCTCGCTGGGTGCGAGTCTGTAAGGAGCACGAGCTATTGGTGCAGCTCCTGGTACAAGATCTATTCGAAATTCAACGGATCGATGTGGGGGTAATCCCGGTAATTCTTTCAGAAATACATCGGGAAATTCTTTTGCAATGGGAACATCATTGATGCTCTTTTCTTCAGTTTATACGTTCTCGACGTGTGCTAGAACAGCATAGCAACCTTTTCTTATTAGTTTTTGTGCCTTCAAATTACTAATAAGATGTAGCTTCGTGTTGCCCTTTTCTCCGTACACCATTAAGGGTTTTTCTTTTTTTAGTATAATGCGAATTGCATTTTTGTAACAAACGATCTCTGCTTTCACTTCTTTCAACCAGTCCATACCGATTATCACATCAAAACTCCCTAACTCTACTGGTATCAAATCAATCTTAAATGTTTCGCTAACCAGTTTAATTTCTCGATTCCGACATATATTATCTGCTGAAATTAATTTACCATTTGCTAATTCGAGTAAAAATTTACTATCCAAAGGCGTCAATGGACAACTTAATTTAGCACAAAAATCTCTAATCATATAGCTTCTATCCGCACCCGAATCAAATAAAACGTAAGCAGATTTATTGTCAATAAGAAACGTACCCGTAACAAGCTCCGGGTCTTCCTGTGCCTCTGCCGCATTAATATTGAAAACTCTTCCGCGGCCTTGTCCATTCGTGTTCTCCTGGTTCGGGCAATTTCTAATAATGTGGCCCGGTTTTCCACATTTATAACAAACTACATTGGCATAACTTGCTCCGACACTACTTGCTCCGCCATTACTCGTTCCGACACCATTTGTTCCTTTCGTTCTATTAACCCCTGCTCCGTAGACCTCACACTTCGCCGCGCTATGACCATTTCTTTTACACTTGTTGCAAAATTTGGTGCAGAACCCCGAGTGATACTTTTCACACCTTTGGCATAGCTGCTTCTGATTGTTGTTGTTGTTGTTGCGGTTATTATTGTTGTTGGGATGATTGTTGTAGTTGCTGTTGTTATTATTGTTGTTGTTGTTGTTGTTGTTGTTGTTGTTGTTGTTGTTGTTGTTGTTGTTGTTGTTGTTGGGCCGTTTGTTGTAGTTGCGATTGATGTTGCGATTGTTGGAATAATTGTTGCGATTATTGTTGTAATTGCTGTTGTTGTTGTATTGGTGATTCTTATCACCGTTTTCCTCCCATTTTCTTTTGACTTGCTTCACATTGGCCTCTTCAGCAGTCTGTTCTTTAATTCTTTCTTCAATTTGGTTCACTAGTTTGTGAGCCATTCTACATGCCTGTTGTATGGAGGCGGGCTCGTGTGAACTTATATCTTCTTGGATTCTTTCCGGTAATCCTTTCACAAACGCGTCGATCTTCTCTTCCTCATCTTCGAAAGCTCCCGGACATAATAGGCACAATTCTGTGAATCGTCTTTCGTACGTGGTAATATCAAATCCTTGGGTTCGTAACCCTCTAAGTTCCGTCTTGAGCTTATTGACCTCGGTTCTGGGACGGTACTTCTCGTTCATCAAGTGCTTGAATGCTGACCACGGTAGTGCGTACGCATCATCTTGTCTCACTTGCTCTAGATAGGTATTCCACCATGTTAACGCAGAACCTGTGAAGGTATGCGTAGCGTACTTCACTTTGTCCTCTTCAGTACACTTACTTATGGCAAACACCGATTCGACCTTCTCAGTCCACCGTTTCAATCCGATCGGTCCTTCGGTTCTATCAAATTCCAAAGGTTTGCAGGCAGTGAATTCTTTGTAGGTGCATCCTACACGATTTCCTGTACTGCTAGATCCAAGGTTATTGTTGGTATGTAGCGCAGCCTGTACTGCGGCTATGTTTGAAGCTAGAAAAGTACATAATTCCTCTTCATTCATATTCACGGTGTGTCGAGTAGTCGGTGCCATTTCCTACCCGTTAAGTTCATACTTAGTAGCTAATATACAATTCAACTACTACAATTCTATATGAAAAACTGATTATAATAATATTTCGCGTTCAAACTTTTTACACAATATTTTACAAAGTTACAATACCGCTTATTTTACATATAGCATGAAATATAGCACACAATAAATTTGATACAAGATGGTTGTGAAGATAATTCTAGCTAGTACGCAAGTCGTTCAACAAAGGCAATAAAGACACGTAATTCATACGTCCAGAAACAAGTCATGCATTCTGGTTTTACTAGGATTACTTCCCATCCTTGGTCTTGTGGAACATAACCGTTATGGCCGTTGATAAGACAGCATGTTGTAACGTCGTCAAAGGGACGAGGGTTACGTAATGTCCAACAGTCCCGTAACAATCTAAAAACCTCATTTCTTACCCCAATTACCGACTCCGTCACTTGTGGGAACGTTTTGTTTAATAGTTATAGCCCGATGTTCTTGTTCTCACTTTGGTGAGAAGCGAACATTACTAATCCTAAGCATAACATGCTTCTTTATGTTGCATGTTAGCCGCTTTTTCTAAATCACGAAGTCCAATATTCGGATATATTGAGTCAAAATAATTTCTTAACCCATTGCGTAAAATAGCATTTGGGTTCCCCACAATATATGCGTCAAAGTAAACACATCGTAACTTATGGGTTTCCCAATGTGATATCCCCCATCTTTCAAACGAAAATCTCTTATAAACCAAGACATTCTTGGAACGTTCTTCGAATGTCTTACAAACTGATTTCGCCGTAAATAGTTGTGCCGAAGAATTCTGACCGACTCTAGACAAGATTTCATCAATCATGTCCCCGGGTAGGTCTCTTAAAATATTGGGTTGTCTATCCATTTTGTGTTTTTATACTGTAAAATAGACAAGAGTTAGATTCATAAAAAAAAATACTTATTAATACAAGCAATTTTTACATATATCATAAAGCATAAGCACACTATATTACATATATTACACCACACGAATACAACTATCTTATTCCGACTCGCTCGTTTCTTCTTCTTCGGTTTTGGTTCGTTTTGCCAAGTTTCTAGGGATATATGATGTTCCCCTAATACGAGCTGTCGTTTTCCACAACGGTTTAGAAAAACCTGGTGGTTTAGAGGTTCCCGGGTCATTGTTACAACTTAAGGACTTCGGGGGTTGACGATACATATAAAGTTCATCGGGGTTGGAATTAGATTTCTCTATTTTTATGCCCTTTCCCTTATTATTTTCTCTTGCCTTTTTAAATTCAGTTGGGGTAATTTCTATAACATCATCGGAATTCTCGTCGGAATCCGATTCATCGGAGAATTGGTAATCCTCCCAATATTTTGCTTCCTTGGCGGAAACACCATTGACCATAATTAACCTTGGTCGGTTGGTTGAGGATTTTCTTTTACTTAACCGTTTTATTAATTCCCCCACCGGTTCTATTTCTTCATCCGGTTCCGATTCTTCTTCCGGTTCCGATTCTTCTTCCGGTTCCGACTCTTCTTCCGGTTCCTCTTCGGGAACTTGTGAATCAGTCCACGAATCATTCCAATTTACATTTGACTCTTCATTATTATTAGGTGAGTCAATGGGACTTGTTCTAGAGGTAGACATCTATCACATAATATTAAACGCGTTAAGAGATTAATATATCACATAATATTCACATGTTAAAAATATATAGTTTCCAACAAAATTTGTTAAGCAATCATTTTTCAAGTAAACACGGTCGAAGTCCAGACTCACTAATGCATCCTAACAAACTAGATAAGACACACTAATGCAAAATTCTGGTTCTCTAAGACCAACGCTCTGATACCAACTGAAATGTCCCGTTCTTATTGATTAAAAATGTTCCATATTAATTGATTTCGTTGCGAGGTTTTGACCTCTATATGAGACGTTTTTCAAAGACTGCATTCATTTTTAAACAAACCATAACCTTTATTTCATCAATAAAGGTTTAAAAAGCTTTACGTAGATTATCAAATAATGATAATCTAAAATATCCTGTTTACACACGACCATTACTTAATGGTTTACAATACAAATATGTTACAACAAAATAAGTTTCTTGAATGCAGTTTTTACACAATATCATACAAGCATGGACTCTAAATCTCGTCCTTATTTAAGTATGCGATAGCGGAAGCTCTTAATAATCACCTGAGAATAAACATGCTTAAAACGTCAACAAAAATGTTGGTGAGTTATAGGTTTAACCTATATATATCAAATCGTAACAATAGACCATAAGATTTCATATTTCAATACGCATCCCATACATAGAGATAAAAATCATTCATATGGTGAACACCTGGTAATCGACATTAACAAGATGCATATATAAGAATATCCCCATCATTCCGGGACACCCTTCGGATATGAGATAAATTTCGAAGTACTAAAGCATCCGGTACTTTGGATGGGGTTTGTTAGGCCCAATAGATCTATCTTTAGGATTCGCGTCAATTAGGGTGTCTGTTCCCTAATTCTTAGATTACCAGACTTAATAAAAAGGGGCATATTCGATTTCGATAATTCAACCATAGAATGTAGTTTCACGTACTTGTGTCTATTTTTGTAAATCGTTTATAAAACCTGCATGTATTCTCATCCTAAAAATATTAGGTTTTAAAAGTGGGACTATAACTCACTTTCACAGATTTTTAATTCGTCGGGAAGTAAGACTTGGCCACTGGTTGATTACGAACCTATAACAATATATACATATATATCAAAGTATGTTCAAAATATATTTACAATACTTTTAATATATTTTGATGTTTTAAGTTTATTAAGTCAGCTGTCTTCGTTAGTAACCTACAACTAGTTGTCCACAGTTAGATGTACAGAAATAAATCGATAAATATTATCTTGAATCAATCCACGACCCAGTGTATACGTATCTCAGTATTGATCACAACTCAAACTATATATATTTTGGAATCAACCTCAACCCTGTATAGCTAACTCCAACATTCACATATAGAGTGTCTATGGTTGTTCCGAAATATATATAGATGTGTCGACATGATAGGTCGAAACATTGTATACGTGTCTATGGTATCTCAAGATTACATAATATACAATACAAGTTGATTAAGTTATGGTTGGAATAGATTTGTTACCAATTTTCACGTAGCTAAAATGAGAAAAATTATCCAATCTTGTTTTACCCATAACTTCTTCATTTTAAATCCGTTTTGAGTGAATCAAATTGCTATGGTTTTATATTGAACTCTATTTTATGAATCTAAACAGAAAAAGTATAGGTTTATAGTCAGAAAAATAAGTTACAAGTCGTTTTTGTAAAGGTAGTCATTTCAGTCGAAAGAACGACGTCTAGATGACCATTTTAGAAAACATACTTCCACTTTGAGTTTAACCATAATTTTTGGATATAGTTTCATGTTCATAATAACAATCATTTTCTCATAATAACAACTTTTAGATCAAAGTTTATCATAGTTTTTAATTAACTAACCCAAAACAGCCCGCGGTGTTACTACGACGGCGTAAATCCAGTTTTACGGTGTTTTTCGTGTTTCCAGGTTTTAAATCATTAAGTTAGCATATCATATAGATATAAAACATGTGTTTAGTTGATTTTAAAAGTCAAGTTAGAAGGATTAACTTTTGTTTGCGAACAAGTTTAGAATTAACTAAACTATGTTCTAGTGATTACAAGTTTAAACCTTCGAATAAGATAGCTTTATATATATGAATCGAATGATGTTATGAACATCATTACTACCTTAAGTTCCTTGGATAAACCTACTGGAAAAGAGAAAAATGGATCTAGCTTCAATGGATCCTTGGATGGCTCGAAGTTCTTGAAGCAGAATCATGACACGAAAACAAGTTCAAGTAAGATCATCACTTGAAATAAGATTGTTATAGTTATAGAAATTGAACCAAAGTTTGAATATGATTATTACCTTGTATTAGAATGATAACCTACTGTAAGAAACAAAGATTTCTTGAGGTTGGATGATCACCTTACAAGATTGGAAGTGAGCTAGCAAACTTGAAAGTATTCTTGATTTTATGTAACTAGAACTTGTAGAATATATGAAGAACACTTAGAACTTGAAGATAGAACTTGAGAGAGATCAATTAGATGAATAAAATTGAAGAATGAAAGTGTTTGTAGGTGTTTTTGGTCGTTGGTGTATGGATTAGATATAAAGGATATGTAATTTTGTTTTCATGTAAATAAGTCATGAATGATTACTCATATTTTTGTAATTTTATGAGATATTTCATGCTAGTTGCCAAATGATGGTTCCCACATGTGTTAGGTGACTCACATGGGCTGCTAAGAGCTGATCATTGGAGTGTATATACCAATAGTACATACATCTAAAAGCTGTGTATTGTACGAGTACGAATACGGGTGCATACGAGTAGAATTGTTGATGAAACTGAACGAGGATGTAATTGTAAGCATTTTTGTTAAGTAGAAGTATTTTGATAAGTGTATTGAAGTCTGTAAAAAGTGTATAAATACATATTAAAACACTACATGTATATACATTTTAACTGAGTCGTTAAGTCATCGTTAGTCGTTACATGTAAGTGTTGTTTTGAAACCTTTAGGTTAACGATCTTGTTAAATGTTGTTAACCCAATGTTTATAATATCAAATGAGATTTTAAATTATTATATTATCATGATATTATCATGTATGAATATCTCTTAATATGATATATATACATTAAATATCTTTACAACGATAATCGTTACATATATGTCTCGTTTAAAAATCATTAAGTTAGTAGTCTTGTTTTTACATATGTAGTTCATTGTTAATATACTTAATGATATGTTTACTTATCATAGTATCATGTTAACTATATATATATCCATATATATGTCATCATATAGTTTTTACAAGTTTTAACGTTCGTGAATCACCGGTCAACTTGGGTGGTCAATTGTCTATATGAAACATATTTCAATTAATCAAGTCTTAACAAGTTTGATTGCTTAACATGTTGGAAACATTTAATCATGTAAATAACAATTTCATTTAATATATATATAAACATGGAAAAGTTCGGGTCATTACAATATATAAATATTAATATAACTATATAAATATTAGTCATTTTTAAAGATACATACAAATTAAAAATATATAATATATAATTTAAGATATAATAAATTTGTTCGATTACAAATATATGTGTTAATATATATAAATGATATAGGTTCGTGAATCCGAGGCCAACCCTACGTTGTTCAATGCCGTCATATGTATTTTTACTACAAAATACAGTATTGTGAGTTTCATTTGCTCCTTTTTTAATTGCTTTCGCAATATATATTTTGGGCTGAGAATACATGCAATATTTTATAAATGCTTTCGGAAATAGAGATAAGTGATTAAAAATGATATTCTGCGGATTAATGTGCTAGGTAACTTAGTTATATGTTATAAGAGCATGTAAGCGCGAATCCTAAAGATAGATCTATCGGGCTTAACACCCCCATCATGTAGGCTGCACTAGACATAAGAACTAGTGGGCGGGTGTTTAGTACTTCGAGGATTATTTATACACTTGCGAGTGTACATATCCATCTTTGTGAAGATGACTTATTATATTATTGTTAAGGTTGGTTACCGAGGCCTCAACATAAGCAGAACTGTTTTATACACTTACGAGTGTACATTTATTTATAAACGGAAATCTTGTGGTCTATTAATATATTGAAATGATTGTTATGATAAACCTATGAACTCACCAACCTTTTGGTTGACACTTTTAAGCATGTTTATTCTCAGGTATGAATTAAGTCTTCCGCTGTGCATTTGCTCAATCAAAGGATACTACATGGAGTCATTCATGGCATATTTAGGTCAGCACCTCGCAATGGGACCAGATGTTGATGACTTCGTCCAGGTGAATTAGGACGGGTCGTCACAAAAACCGCCCATTTAAGCCCAAGACTCATTATTAATCACTAAAAGCTAGTGATTCGAGTCTATTAACACCAACTAACACAAACTTATGGTATTTCATACCCATTTCACCCAATTAGGTCGATCATTACACATTTGACCCATCTTAACACATAGACTTTCAACTTTGGTCAAACTTAAACCCATTAACAAATCTTTCATCATTAAACAAGTGTATTAGTGACTAACAACACAATTAACACTTACAAATCCCAATTTACATGACCAAACCCTAGACTAACACCATTTGGGTTTTTCTTGCATCAAATTAACCCAAATTCACCCATTAACTCCCCATATGGGTCTTACAAGTCTCAAATGGCCAAATCCTAGCCATAAATTAACTAAAACTCAAAACACGAAGTTAAGACTTACCAACACTATCAAGTCGTAGCTATGAACGAGGAGAACAAATTTCCTATTTGCTCCAAAGATCGAATCACAAGTCTTCACCTTCGAATCTCACTTTTAATCTAAATGGGTTTTGTGTTTTGGAAGTGAAAATGGAAAGAAAAGGGAAATGAAAATGAATTAAATGAGATAAGTGGTTGATATTTGATCCACAAATCTGATCCAAACGTGAAAAGATGAAAATACCCTTGAACCCCCTTTTTAAATCAGAAATTCGGATCAGCACAGCAGCAGGGTCGCGGCGCGACCCCCTATGTCGCGGCGCAGCATTTAACATAAAATTCGAGCTGTTTTATCTGGGTCCTGGTTCTTGATCCGCGCTATATGTCGCGGCGCGACCTTCTTCTCCGCGGCGCGACAATGGCCGCCGTCTGACCACTTTTCCATATTTTAAATTCACAACGAAATACACGACTTGTACCTTTCGTTCTCGTTTCATATACGTATTAAACTTTGACTTTAAGCCTCACATGACTTAATACCTCTCCTAAACCATGTGTATACTCGTAAACATATACTTCTTATGCGTAATATATAGCAAATTAACACTTTGAAACATTTAAACACATATACGAACAAGATATAACGTTCTAACAATTAAATAAGTACCTTAAGTCATATACGAAGAAAACAGGACGATATAACTCTCCCCCACTTGAATCGGAGCGTGCCCTCACGATCCAAGCCGCATGACAAGCCGGAAGATACACCAATACAAACTCTTCGGGTTCCCATGTAAACTTGAAACCTTTACTTCTACTCCATTGAACTTTAAAAGTTCTCACCTCTTTATTCCTCAACCTCTTTACCTTTTCATCGAGTATAGCAATCGGTTTCTCAACATACTCTAACTTGTTGTTTAATTCAATCTCATCTAATGGCACCCACGAAGAATCATCCGCAAGAAACTTACGGAGATGGGAAACATGAAATGTATTATGGATCCCCGCAAGCTCTTCGTGTAACTCCAAATGATACGCGAATTCACCAATACGAGCTAAAATCTTAAAACGACCAATAAACCGAGGAGCTAACTTTCCTCGTTTTTGAAACCGAATAACACATTTCCATGGCAAAACTTTAAGCATCACCATGTCACCTTCTAGAAACTCAATCGGTCGCCTTTGTTTGTCGGCATACAACTTTTGTCTATCTTGAGCCTTTTTCAAATGAGCCCGAATCATCTCAGTCTTGCTATTCGTCTCCAAAACCAAATCGGTACTCCCGATTTCTCTTTGTCCCAATTCACCCTAACATATAGGAGTTCAACACCGACACCCATAAAGCATCTCATACGGTGGCATTCCAATACTAGCATGATAGTTATTGTTGTACAAGAATTCCACCAAAGGTAAGTGCGCATCCCAACTACCACCGAAATCGATAATACATGCCCGTAACATATCCTCCAATGTTTGATTCGTACGTTCAGTTTGACCGTCTGTTTGTGGATTATACGCTGTGCTTAATTTCAATTGTGTACCCATATCTTCATAAAACTTTTCCCAAAACTGAGATGTGAAACGAGTATCTCGATCCGAAATAATAGATATAGGAACCCCATGCCTCGATATCACTTCCTTGATAAACAACTTAGCCAAAGCCTCCGACGATATCACTTCCCGAATGGGAAGAAACAAAGCACTTTTCGTCAGTCGATCCCAAATTGAATCAAATTGGGTTCTTGCCGTCTTTGGTAACTTTGTAATGAAATCCATGGTAATGTGCTCCCATTTCCATTTCGGGATTTCTAACGGTTGTAACATACCATACGGCTTTTGGTGTTCGACCTTAACTTGCAAACACGTGACGCATTATTCAACATACTTTACAATATCACATTTCATGCCCGACCACCAATACTCCTTCCTTAAATCAGGATACATTTTTGTTGCGCCCGGGTGAATGGAATACTTTGACTTATGCGCTTCGTCAAGTAGCACTCGTCGATTATCACCCATTTTAGGCACCCACACCCATCCTTGAAAGGATAACAAACCATGCAGCCCTAAGGTAATGAACTCCGTTTAGCCCACGATTCGTTCCTCATGTTTGTTGTTAACAAAAGCTTCAATTTGAATCTCACCAAGCTTTACAAGAAAATTGTTAGTGATAATCATGCGTAACGATCCTACTCGTATTGTTGGATGTTGACTCTTTCGACTCAATGCATCCGCGACCACATTCACCTTGCCCGCATGATAAAGTATTTCACAATCATAGTCCTTTACCACATCCATCCACCTACGTTGGCGATAATTCAAATCTAGTTGATCAAAAAGATGTTTCAAACTCTTATGATCCGAATAAATCATACACTTAACACCATACAAGTAATGGCGCCAAATTTTCAACGCATGTACCACCGCCGCCAACTCAAGATCATGAGTTGAATATCGCGTTTTGTGTTCCTTTAGTTGTCGAGAGGCATAAGCGATGACTTTACCTCTTTGCATTAGAACACACCTGAGCCCATTTAATGAAGCATCACAATAAACCATCATGTCTTCTACACATTATGGCAACACTAACACCGGAGCTTGACACAACATCTCTTTTAACAATTGGAAAGCAATTTCTTGCTCATTTTCCCAATTAAATCTCGCATTCTTTCTCGTCAAGTTCGTCAATGGATAAGCACTCATAGAAAAGTCTTGGATAAACCGACGATAGTAACCGGCCAATCCGAGAAAACTTCGGATTTTCGTAGGCGTAGTCGGTTGTCCCCAACTCTTCACCGTCTCTATCTTCCCCGGATCTACTTGAATACCGTCTATGTTCACAATATGACCAAGGAATTGAACTTACCTTAGCCAAAATTCACATTTGGAGAATTTAGCATACAATTTCTCCTTCCGTAACGTCTTCAACACACCACGTAAATGATGTTCACGTTCCTTCATATTCTTCGAATAGACTAGTATGTCGTCAATGAACACTATCATCGACTTGTCCAACATAGTTTGGCACACTCAGTTCATAAGATCCATGAATGCCGCCGGTGTATTCGTAAGACCAAAAGGCATAACTACAAATTCAAAATGCCCGTAACGCGTTCGGAAAGCCGTTTTCTCAATATCTTCCTCACGGACCCGCATTTAGTGATAGCCGGACCGTAAGTCAATTTTAGAGAAATACATTGCACCTTGGAGTTGGTCAAACAAATCGTCTATCCGAGGCAATGGATAAAGATTCTTGATTGTCACTTTGTTCAACTCCCGATAATCGATGCACATCCGCATACTACCATCCTTCTTCTTCACAAATAAAACCGGAACGCCCCATGGCGAAGCACTCGGTCAAATAAAACCCTTCCCGAGCAACTCTCGGGTTTGATTTAACAATTCTTGCATTTTGGTCGGCGCTAGACGATAAGGATTTTTAGCAATGGGAGTAGCACCCGAAACCAACTCAATGCGAAATTCAACTTGTCTTTCCGCCGGAACACCCGACAACTCATCCGGAAAAACTCTTCGAACTCATTAACCACCGGAATTTCACGAATTGATGGTGGCTCCTCACGAGTATCAACTACATGATCAAGAAAAGCCATACCACAACTATTAAGAAAACGACGTGCCCGTGCACGATTGCATAACGGCACAAGTCTTCTCCGTCTCTCGCAATGAATAATTAGTTCTCCCCCGCTTGGGGTCTTTACGCGAATAGACTTTTCATGGCATGCTGTAATAACCGGAAAATTTCCGATTAAATTTAAACTAAACTTCGACTGTTTTTGACGATTCACGAATAACCGATTATAAAAAGATTTGTAAATATATATGTGAGTATATGTACATCATTTACAATCATTATTATTATCAGTATTATAATTATTATTATTAATAATTGTCATTATCATTAATATAATTACTAATATATTATTAGTATTAATACTTATCATAAATATTAAAATAATGAAATATCATTATTATTATTATTAATATTATTATTATCAAAATTATTATTATTATCATTTATCATTTATTATTATTATGATTTAATATGATAATTAGTATCATTAACATAATCTATTATTATTTTTATCATCATCATCATTATTATTATTATTATTATTATTATTATTATTATTATTATTATTATTATTATTATTATTATTATTATTATTATTATTATTATTATTATTATTATTATTAGCATTATCATTACTAGTATTATTATTACTAATATTATTGTTATACTTATTATTATTATTATTATTATTATTATTATTATTATTATTATTATTATTATTATTATTATTATTATTATTATTATTATTATTATTAATATTATTAATTATCATATTATTCTCATTATTAAATATATTAAAAGTATTATTATTATTAGTATTATATTTATTAATATACTTATTAAAAAAATATATAAATAAATATAAAAAGAAAGTATCAGATATATACCTAATTTAGGTCACCTTTTTTATTTTTTTATTTCTGATCGTGATCTTCTACTTTTTGTTTTTTTTATATTTGTTTCTGCTTTTATATTTTCTGTTTTATTATTTATTCCATCGTGATTTTTTTATCTCTTCCTGGTAATCTAGTCGACATCCACATTATGAATCAGTCGATCACAACTTCTTTTTTTTATATATATATAAGATCAATTGGTTTCCATTGTCCACACAATACAAACAAATCCATACATATATTTATACATATATTTTTTTTAAACGACTCCTCTGTTCTTCACTTTTTTAGCCATAATTCGAAACCGAATCCAATTTCAAAATCCATTAATGCAGAGTTGTTAGGAATCTCTTATTTAAACTAACTGCAAAATTTCAAAAGCCAATTCGTTGTATTGAATTCCAATTTCGGAGTCAAAGTTTCGAAATAAAAAGTCAAAGGAAGTGTTCATCGTAAAATTCGAAGTTGTTTTGAAGTTTCAAGTTAAATTAATGTTTGATAAAGTTTCTAGGAATGATTTTCAAGCTAATTCATGTAGGACTCATAAGTCAAAACAGCTTCAAATTCGAAATCAAATATTGAGTTTATAATTTTTTTTCGCAAAACAGACTGCTGTGCAGTTATATTTTTTTTTTTCGTGTCTGTTAATTTCAATCACCACAATTAAACATTTATGTTTTCATTGAAAATCCTAAACCAATTCTTTGTTATTCGTTGCCCTGGTTAATACAAGTGAGGAAGGAGAACATGAAACACATATAAATATAAGCGGGTTATAAACAATCAATTTGGAGTTTAATCAGAAAAACTAAAATGGAGTAATGGTTAAGGGTGTTTGTAGGTTAGTGAGAGGTCGCGGGTTCGAGTCCCGTCCATGGTAAAAAAAAATTTAGAAAAGCTTATAAGGTAGTTTCCATTTATTTATTATTATTATCATTATTATTATTATTATTATTATTATTATTATTATTATTATTATTATTATTATTATTATTATTATTATTATTAGTATTATTACTATTATTATTACAAAGTATTATAAACATTATTATTGAAAAAGTATTAGTTAGCATTTATCATAATTATATTTACAAGTAAGATTATTATTATTATCATTATTACTAATATCATTATTATTACTAGTATTATCATTTAAAAATTATTAGTATTATCTAATATTATTATTATTAATAGTATTATTATTGTATTATTATTAATTTTATCATTTTAAATATTATTATAATTATTAAGATTATGATTTTGATTATTATTATTATGAAAATAACACAATTTATTAAAATTAAGAATTATCATTATCATTTTGTTATTAGTATTATCATCATTAATAAAGTTATTATTATTAAAAGAATTATTAATATCAAAACTATCATTTTAACATTTTTAATGAAAAACATCATTTTTAGTAAAAATTATCATTTTTATTAAAGTTATCATTATTTTAGTATCATTTTATAATTAATAGTACTATTATTATCATTTTTAACATAAGTGTAATTATCATTATTAGTAATGTTATTATTAATATCGTTATTATCATTTTTAGTAAAATTATCATTTTTACTATCATTAAAACTATATAATTATTATTATTAACATTTAATTACTAGTATCATTATTATTATTATTATTATTATTATTATTATTACAAAATAATACAACTCTTTATTCGTTATCATTATTAACATCATTTTATCAAATAAATACTTATATACAAAAGCATATATATATATATATAATTAAATAACAATTAAAATAATATATAAACTTATTCGATTACGAGTATATGTGTTAATATATATTCTTGATATAGGTTCATGAATCCGAGGTCAACTCTGTACTTGTTCAGTGCCATCCTATGCATATTTACTACAAACTATCGTATCGTATCGTGAGTTTTCATTTGCTCCCTTTTTATCTATATTTTTGGGCTGAGAATACATGTACTATTTTTATAACTGATAGACACAAGTACAAACTTTTATGCGACCAACATGAGTACTTTTATTGTGTTGATATGTAACATGTTATTGTGTTCATATGAAACATGCAAATCCCTGCTTTATAATATCATTAATTGCTAGATAATGAAGAGGCAAACGGAATTATTATAAATAGTGCTATTGGGAGTAACGTCCCGCACTGTTGACCTCAGGTCAATTGGTGGTATAATAATGATCTCGACAATTACATATGTATTGTTACGGGGTAAAATCGTTTAGTTTTGATATTATACGCTCATGGCATACTTTTGATATACATGATATATCGTCTTTTATTAAATCTTGTGATCTATTACTGAAATCATTATTTATGACAAACTTATGAACTCACTCAACCTCGTGTTGACTTTTTAAAGCATGTTTATTCTCAGGTACTTAAATATTGCTTCCGCTGTATATCTGCTGCTTTGGTGATGATTGCTTGCTATGCTTGGAGTCTTCATTACATATCATATCAATTAAAGACATTTAATGCTCTAAATACAATGTAATCTATTTATCTTCCTCTGCAAAACTCAATAAAACATCTCATATAGAGTCGTTCTCGTTTATACAACTGTGATTTGATATAATTAGTCACAAATACCTCAGGCCCTAACTGGGGGTGTGACACATGCAATATCGGCTCTATAACGATCGAGCCAATCCATACCAACGACAATATCAAATTCACCCAATGTCATCGGGATAAGATCAATTTTAAACGTTTAGAAACCGAACATAATATCACAATTATTACAAACATCAACCCCTAGCACTGTCTTACCATCCGCTATTTCAACTTCTACCGGATGACTTAACTTAGCTAGTGGTTTATCAAGCTTAGACACCAATCGCGGAGACACAAACGATAAATTAGCACCACTATCAAATAGTATCCTAGCCTGATTAGAGTTAACCATGAAAGTACCTGAGATGACTTCATTGGATTGCTTGGCCTCATCATGGGTCATCAAATAATTGCGTCCTCGAGCCGTACCCGCCGCCTTCTCCAACTTCTTAACATGATCGGTGTTCAAATCAGGACACTCTGGCCTTCGGTGCCCTTCTTTACCACAATTATAGCAAGTAAGTTTGGTCGGTGCCTTGGTACAATCACGGGTCAAGTGTCCCCTTTGATTACAATTGAAACACGTGGGTCCATAACTCAAAGAACCACCTTTCTTCACGCTATTAACACTTTCGGACCCTTTCTTAAACTTTTTGTTTGAAAAGTTCGAATGACTTGAACCTTCAAAATTTCTCTTAGAAAAAGAGAAATCACTTCTTTTTGGAACCTCCGGCTCGAAACCCTGAGCCAATTCAAATAACTCGTCAAAAGACTTAGCCATTCCCCGGCTAATCTTACCCTTCAACTCATCGTTCATGGTATGGTAGAAATCTTGCATCAACTTCCGATCATCACCAACATACTCCGGATAAAAATGAGTCTTTGCCAAGAAGGTACACTTGAGAGTAACCAAGTCCATTGAACCTTTTCGCAAATTATGCAACTCGTTTCAGATTTTATCAAGGTCGGAAGGAGTTCGGTATTCTTTGAAAAATTCCTTTTTAAACTCCTCCCACGTCAAACTCATGCGTTGCTCTTCCCTATATAGTTGGATTTTATCATCCCACCACATCTTCGCCTTTTCACGCAACATGCTAGAACCGTACCTCGCTTTCTTCTCGGGAGGACATTCCGCAGTACGGAACGCCCCCTCAATGTCGGAGATCCAACATGTACTTTTCACCAGGTCCCTCACTCCATTAAACATAGGAGGTTGGGCATCCTTAACATTTTTGTAATGGAAGTCCCGCCTTCCATGTCCACCGTTACCCTCACCCCCTTCACCACGAGGATAAATATTTCTAGCATCAAGTGCCTCTTCGAACGTGGCCTTCATTCGTTCATTAATTAAATCGGTTACTTGCCCATCGACCGAATCATGGAAGACCCTTCGGACGTCCTCAAGAAAGTCCACTTTTTGCCTCTTAAAGATGGCCTCAACTTTGGCCGTGAATTCAAGGTCCTCGCTCGTACCTCCGTCATTGTTTTCGGGTTCATTTCTCGTCTTCATACTATAAAACGGAAATAGGTTAAACAATGAAACAAAAGGACGAGACACCACATTCATATACACCTCACCGCCCCATCTTACTCAACAATCGTCGTACATCACTTGTATGACACGATTTGAACCTGTAACAATGGTAGCTAATCATTGTTACACGAGCAGGTCGCATTAACTCGCTAGTACAACGTCTATCTGTTGGGATTTAACAAGTTCATAATATACTTAAAACATTTGAAGAATCAAACTTAGCGGAAGCATGTAAGTATTACCATTTTAAGACTTGTTAATCTTTAACCTTTTAAAGTTAAATTCCAATTCGGATCAAGTCATGAAATATACTTACAAACTACAAGCAAGAAAAGAGTTTATACCTACTCCAAGCTTGTTGGTAAATGATGAGGATGATGATGATGAATGGAGCTCTAAAAGAATGAAACCTCAAGTAGTTATACCCCAAGCTAACCACCAACACCTTGTACTTTGGTTAGGATTTAATTAACACTTGAAAATAAGCTTGAAAAAAAGAAAATGAACCCTCTTTGCCTCCTTGAATGTCACGGCCAGAAACAGCAGCACCAAGGGGAGTATGCAGTTTTTTTTCTTGTTATTTTGATGTGTATTGCAAGTCTCTTATGTCTCCAAGAGGTCTTGGTACATATGCACCTTGAATATGGAATCAACCACTCAAAATGGCTAGTCAAAGCATGCTCACTTCACTTCCAATGCCACTCACATTATTATAAAATGGTTTTATAAAACTAGACATATTTTATAAACTTGCTCATTTTATAAACTTGTTTTTATAAAATTAGATTTTATAAAAACATATTTTATAAACTTGCATTTTATAAATTATGTATACTTATTTATAAAACTCATTTTATGAAATTCCATATTATAAGTTATATTTACTTTATTTTATAAAACCAATTTTATAAAATGTAACATAACTTTATTAATTATTTAACCTATAAATAATTAAATTCTTATTATATAAATTATTCCTTAATTTATATACACATCCAGTAACATTTTCTAGAAAACCATTTTTCTTAAATTTCAAGTGTCGCGTAATTTAATCAACGATCTAATCGCCAAGATCAAATACGATTAAGGTGTCGGTAAGCTTGTTATTGGGTATGACCCAACTTGGATCAAAACATATTAGCCACGTTATTTTAATATGTCTCTCGAGCATACGAAATACCTTCCCTATCTCGCTTTATGATTGCAAAACACAACACAAAACAATTAGCGCATAGTTAGCTCACCTAAACCTAAGCACTAACCAATCTCCGGTCCGACCCGTCTCCTACAAGTTTCGCATAAAGTGCATATACAATAAAGTCCAAGTCTAGGCACCTATCTCAAGTCGTCTAAATCCCTTAGACCATGCTCTGATACCACTTGAAACAACCCAACCCGTATTCAACTGGATAAATTTTTTTTATTATAGTAACAATCATTAACGTGCCATTGGAATGATATAAACCATTCCATACAACCCATTAAAACATACAACAAATTTTGTGTTTACAAAAGGCACTAAGGTCATTAATCAAATGCAATACAAGTTCGACCCATTTAAAATGATAGTTTTAATCCAAACTACACCCGAGCATGGTTTGGGGCTAAACTTCCCAAAAACACTAGGTCATCTTCCAAAAGCTTTAACTAGCAAGCATCATGGGAATCTAATGCCCAATAACCCTTTTTCCTTTCTCTGTGTTCGCACCTAAAAATGTAAACAACGAGAGGGTAAGCTAAAGCTTAGTGAGTGTAATTGTTATACGGTTACATATGCAACCTACTTACTTGCAATCACTTCCACATTTACCGCATACATGCTAACAATATAAATAATCATACCATCACAAGTATAATACTAAACTTCCGACTACACAAGCTAGCATAGCATTAGCATATAACTCAAATCAATATAATATGCTACATCACAACACACAACCTTGGTTAACCAATAATACAAGGAATGGTACTTGAATATCCCATCGGTGTTCATAACAACCGTTAGAGTACTTAACACGTCGTACACTAACCCCACGGGTGGCATCTTAACACGTCGATACTTCACCCCGGGTGGTGTCTTAACACATCGACACTTCACCCCGAGTGGTGTCTTAACACAGCGACACTTCACTCGTCTAATTACTTGGAGTGGCATCTTAACACGTCGATACTTCAATCCGAGTGGTGTCTTAACACGTCGACATTTCACTCTTCATGTTACCTAAGGTGGCATCTTAACACGTCGATACTTCACCCCCGAGTGGTGTCTTAACACGTCGACACTTCACCCGTCACGTGAGATGTGGTGTCTTAACACATCGACACTTCACAACTCATACTATATAAATAAATTCATTATATACGTACACGCATAATTATTCTACTCACCTTAACACGTCGGTGATGATCAAACACAAACTTGTGGAACTAACCACATTACTTAATTCTTGAGCATTTAATGACCCGAATGCATTAAATGACCCATTTACACCAAAATCGCCCATTTAAGGCCAAGACTCATTATTAATCACTAAAGGCTAGTGATTCGAGTCTATTAACACCAACTAACACACTCTTATGGTATTTCATACCCATTTCACCCAATTAGGTCGATCATTACACATTTGACCCATCTTAACACATAGACTTTCAACTTTGGTCAAACTTAAACCCATTAACAAATCTTTCATCATTAAGCAAGTATTGTGATGACCCGGAAATTTCCGACCAAATTTAAACTTTAATTTTTATATGTTTCCGACACGATAAGCAATATCCGTAATGTTGAGTCTCGAAAAGTTTGGAACTGTATTCATGTAATAAATTACCCTTTGACCATGCCTGACGATTCACGAACAATTAAATGTAAATAGATACATATATATAATAATTTGAAATATTATTTGATATAATATATGATTTAATTGTAGGAAATAAATATGTAAAATGATATGCGATGTAATAAAAACTATTATGTAATTAAATATATATATATATATATATATAGATATTTATATTTATATATAAATATTACTTATAAATATATAATATTATATTTAGTTGTTTAAAAGAATATAATTAATATATTTATTTATTTAAACTTGTTAATTAAGATTGGATATATATATATATAGAATGTGTATATTGAAAATGAAGGATTTCGAGCCTAATTAGTAAACGTCAGCAACACTCGGTTGACGTATCGTTAGTTTTAATATAGATATATATTACATGTTCATGAAAGACTAAAATAAAAGTTGAACTGTAAATTGATTACGAAGATGTTAGACTTGTTAAAAATATATGTACATTGTTATATACAGATATATATTAGGATATTAGTATTAATATCATAAAGATAATTAATATTAATATTATTAATACATTTATTATTAATACTTATTAAATTCAAATAATTACAAAATCAGTTGAATATCATTGTCCATTCAGTACAGCTAATTGATTCTATATCACAGATAAAGCTAAAATCTGTTAGCTATCTATTTCGACTTTTATTTTTTTTTATATATTTTCTGTCCTTGAAGAATAACTTTTGTTGACCTATCAATTTCTTACAAACAATCCAAAAACTCAATAACATTGATAAACTGATTCATTCCTCCCATACTTTGGTCAACCACCACCTACAATCACAACAACTGCTCTTTTCTTTTTGGTAAAAACAGCTCGACAAACCCACGAAACCGACCCAAACATCATCATTGTTGTTTCCTGTTCGGAACCCAAACGTCCCCAACTGTCAAGTTTACTACAACTACAAACCATCTTTGATCACCATGCTACTCAATACCATAACCTCATGAAAAAGTAGTCGTCACTGGTACTTGCAGCTGCTAAACCATCATAACCTGCTGATTTTTTTTTCTTTTCTATTTCTATTTCGGTTTCAACAACAAACCACCCTTGTTTACATCATTAACTAATGCTATTATATATTTCGATTTAAACCAACAACCCATTTAAAACCCACAATCAAAACCATCGGAAAACGTCATCAAACAACAACATAAAACCCGCTATGTTACTGTTCCTGTTTCTTTATCACCATCACTAGACCATGATCATAAACTGCTGCTACTTATGTTGTTACTTTTTCTGTATGAAACCGACACCCAACCCACACTATTAAGCAGTCAAAACTAACCTGAAACTTCAATCTCATATTCCTGTTTCTGACCAAGAACACCCATCGACAAATACCTCTCTCTCTCATCGTCTCTCTCTATTTTTTTTGTGAACCTCCATAACAATTGAATTTCTCTTTGTTGTTTTTTTTTCTGGATCGATTTTATGCCGTTTAACACCACCATCGGTCGAATATCTTTTGATTTATTGTTACTATACGCTCAGTGATACGATGATGAGAATGATAATGAATAACGATGAGAAAAAAAAATTGATAATAATTAAGATCGTATAAAATTCTGATTAAGAAAAAGCGAATTTTTTTTTATGAACTGTAAATCGAAACCAGCTAGGTGTTTCTTGTTTTCTGTCGGCCACAGTTTCTTTGAAAGGGTTATATACCGAAAATCCTCATGTACCGTGGGCTAGTGCCTTTCTACTTGGGCCATTCATGTTTACATGGGTTTCTAAATTGATGTTGGGCCACGTTATGAAATTGAAGAAGAAGAGGAAAACGGGGAATTATGGTTATATAGAATTTAGTTGTGAAGTATAGCAGATAAAAGCAGACAGAACAGATGGTTTGGTGGTGTGGATGGTGAACGGGAGGTCGCAGGTTCGAGCCCGGGCATGGGCAACTATCTTTTTTTTTTAAACTCTTTTGAGGTAGTTTCCTTTTCTTATTATTATTATTATTATTATTATTATTATTATTATTATTATTATTATTATTATTATTATTATTATTATTATTATTTTCATTATGATTATTACTAATATTGTTATTGCCATTATAAATTGTTACTACCATTGTTATTATTAAAAATTGTTATTATGACTAATATTATTACTAATAAAAGTATTAGTTATCATTTATTATAAGTACTATGATTATCGTTACAAATATGAATATTATTATTATTATTATGATTACTAATTTATCATTTTAGTGCGATGAATATTATGATTATATTTAGGATTACTATTAGTATTGTTGATATAAGAATAACACAAGTTATTATATTAGTATCAACATCATTTTTGTAATTATTAGTATTATTATTATTAACACAAGTATCATTTTTAACAATATCATTATTAGTATTAGTATTATCAACATCAAGAAAGTTATTATTATTAGCAATACCATTATTACTAAAAGAAACATTATTTTCAAACCTGTCGAATCATTTAAAAGTAACATCTTTACTATCATTATTATTATTATTAAATTTATTATCTTTATTATCATTCTGATAAAATTACTATTTTGTTATCACTAAAACTATCAATATTATCATAAAAAGATACTTTTATATAAAAATACATTATGTTATACTTTTATTACTAAAAAGATATTAACTAAGCTATATCAACTAATATATAAATATATACTAAATTTTAATATATAGTTTTTATTATTAATGATAAGTAACAGTTATATAAAACATATAAACTAAATATATAAAATTTATCTAAATAGCATAATTTATAACAAGTATATTATTAATAACAAAAATATATATATAACTGATCGATTACGATTATGTGTATTAATATATTCACAAATGATATAGGTTCGTGAATCCGAGGTCAACCCTATACTTGTTCAATGTCGTTCTATGTATTTTACTACAAAATACAGTATGGTGAGTTTCATTTGATCCCTCTTTACTCATTACATTTTTGGGCTGAGAATACATGCAAATGCTTTATTAACTGTTTTACAATATTTATATGCGTGAGTTTCATTTGCTCCCTTTTACTCTTTATATTTTTGGGACTGAGAATACATGCACTGCTTTTATAACTGTTTTACGAGATGGACACGAGTAATCGAAACTACATTCTATGGTTGGATTATCGAATCGAATATGCCCTTTTTATTAAGTCTGGTAATCTAAGAATTAGGGAACAGACACCCTAATTGACGCGAACTCTAAAGATAGATCTATCGGGCTCAACAAGCCCCATCCAAAGTACCGGATGCTTTAGTATTTCGAAATTTATATCATGTCCGAAGGAGGATCCCGGAATGATGGGGATATTCTTATATGCATATTGTGAATGTCGGTTACCAGGTGTTCAATCCATATGAATGATATTTTTGTCTCTATGCATGGGACGTATGTTTATGAGAAATGGAAATATGAAATCTTGTGGTCTATTAAAATTATGAAATTATTATTTATGATAAACTAATGAACTCACCAACATTTTGGTTAACCCTTGAAAGCATGTTTATTCTCAGGTATGAAAGAAATGTTCTGCTGTGCATTTGCTCATTTTAAAGACAGTATTTGGAGTCGATCATCGCAATGGAACCAGTTGTTGGTGACTTCGTCCAGATGGTTTAGGACGGGTCCTTTCAGTTGGTATCAGAGCGATGGTCTTAGCGAACCAGGTCTTGAATTAGTGTGTCTAACTGATAGTTGTTTAGATGCATTAGTGAGTCTGGACTTCGACCGTGACAGCATGCCAAAAGTTTTGCTTATTTTTTCGTGTCAAAAATTACTTGCTAATCATCCTTAAAGTCTAGACACATCTTACTGCCTCTATTGCATAGATAGTGTATAGATAAATTCGTATCTTAGCGTATCTTTTACTGTAACTTTGCCTGAAAACTTCCGTAGATTCCTCCGTAACTTATGGGATTTTAGTATTATATATGCATATGTAAATTATGTATTGCAGGGTACTAATCTACATCCTATAATCTATTTCTTATCAAAAATCCTCCATCTGATCGTACGAGCTGAATCCTGTAACCAGTTCGAGTCCCTCAGATTCCGATAGCTATTCCGATAGTTATTCCGACAGTTATTCCGACAGCTATTCCGACATAGATGTTCACCTAAGCTCTGAAAACAGCGTCATTGGCATGAATCAACCAATCAGCCATCCCCAATTCATCTGATGGATTTATAGTCGACTTAATCAATGGAAACGCGCAGAAGGCAATCCCTTCCACCAACCGAATTCACCTCTTGACAATGAACTTGAAGCGTTTACCGGCAAACCTTTTCGAGACACCATTTTCAGTCTCATTTCCAGGGTAAATCGACAAAATCATATTCTATCCACAATTCTGAACCTTATTCATCCGCTCGTTCCGATCGACAATCATCCTGGAGTAATAAGTCAACGAACTTAGCGCTCGAATAATCAATTCGGAGAATATGGTGCAAAATGTACCAGCTTCAGCAACAGCACCGGCATCAACAGTACCATCAATAACAGCACCTGTACCATCAAACAATCCATGCTTCAATATCATCATCTGTACTTTGAGTATGATCTTCGTTCTACGTATCGTTCTACCTCAGTTATCTTCGTTCGACATGACGAATATGTAATATCTGAAGTTTTAGAGATTATTTATCCTAGTTCCAACCGAAAAGCAAATGGGTTTAATATTATATTAACTCATTAAATCCATGAATACATCTGAAGAAAATATATATGTATATATGTTTTCATAAAGATTGTAATTAAAAATTCTTTCGTTCAAACTGTTAATGGTGAAAATATTTTAACGGGTAGGTAAAACTCGAGGAATATTTAGATCTCACATTAACATGTTGCACTGTACATCCTTTAGTTCCGATTCAACGGTCATTTACTATCCTACATACAACCACAGATATACGTATCCGTTCATTCACGAATAACCATTTTCATTCCAATTCAATTTCATATTCGATTTTCGACCGATCAGAATCCAAGTCAAAATATAACAAGTGGCATGATGAAGAAAACATTGGACAAAATAAAATTTGTTAGAAACAAACAAATTAACTATGAGAAATTCTGTTAAGAATCCACGCTAACTATTTTCAGCTAACTGTTCCTAGCTAACTGATTACATTTATTTCTCGCAATTTATTTTATCGCAATTTAATTCTCACAATTTTATTTATCGTCGTTTAATTTCTGTTATTTACTTTACGCACTTTATTTATCATCATTTAAATTTCTGTTATTTATATTACGCACTTTAAATATCGGGTCACGATATGTATTAATTAATTCGAATATTATATATTAAACTATATATAAATTATTGGACTATTAATTGTGGACTATCGACTGTGGACTAATAACATTGGACAATTAAAATGAATTAAAATATTGATTATAACATATGAAACTAAACGTTTCTTCAAGTTTGCCACTTGATCTCATCTTAAACCTCATTTGTATTTTCACGATTACATTCTGCGTTCAAACCTTTCATGATTCTGAAAACACCTCAACTGAGAGGATGAACCAATCACACTTCATCTACAGAAGAAAAGATTGATGCATATAGTTGTGCACCTGAAACTACTCAGAACCTGAGTAAACGTTTAACACATAGCTGTGATAATTCCTTTAGTGTCATTATTATTGAAAATAACTTTGCAACCCCTGATCGAGATAGCCAGTTTTGTCACAGCTCCAGTAAGTCAACTTCGATTTTTCGTTCGAAAACAACCTTATTATAACCTTGATATATATGCGTGCTCTTTTGTTATTACCGGGGGACCTTTTACATCCCACAATATTATCAACAGACGTACCAGCAACCTCGTTGCTCCTTAGCTTAAACCTCTCCGATAAATCACTATATTTATCCATTGAAACCCTATCATATACTCATATGCACCTTGTAACGGGAATTGCCATACCAATTACCAGAAATCAGCATTTAATCATCTAAAAACACAATTCTCTTGAAACCACCTCGGATTGATAACCGATGATTCAGATATCGTAAGATTAAATGCAGATGAAACAGAAAAATCATAGATGGTCTAAACGGCCAAAAGTTTGATGATAATGAAGGGAGTGTTAGGAACGCTCGATAGAAAATTTGGTACTGAAAAACAGATTGAGCAAACCATGAAGGAGACCAAGGCCAAATACAAGGACCATACCATATATTTAAAGAATCCAGGTAATTCTGGATCTGATGAAACCTTCAATCAATGTCTTGCCCCGTACCAATGTTAAAATCTTGCGGAAAATCTTTCTTTATCAACCATCGAACTTAGAAATTCCAAAATATCATCATAAATATCTTCGATATTTCTGAGGATATTTTCATAAATCTTCTTGTCCGAAATTAGTTATCTCTTCATGCTATCCGTATTACATCATAAAGGAAACTACTTTAGTTTCTAAATATCTTTAAAATTCGAGTTTGAATTATGAATGATTTTGAAGTAGTGTTGGAAATTGATGCATGAGTTAGTATAATATAATGACACTTGATCAACGTGATTATATTACAGTAATTCATGCTGAGTTTCTAATGAAACGTGATGATTCTCAGTACCATCATCATGTGCCATTTACACGACTCTTACATTCTACCCAATCTTCAAACGTATTAAGAACATATCTTATTGATAGTTCTATTTTTTTTTCGAATATTCTGGTAATTTACCAAATCAAGATCGTGCCATTACGATTTCCTTCTTAAAAAAATTAACTATGTTCATTTCAAAATCCATACCTACAAATTCCGGACCATTATTCGCTTGACTCGCAGACGGGAAGAGAAAACGAAAGCATGAAGCTCCGAAATATAATGGAGAATATAAAGCCCAATAACAACCCCGAAACTACAAACCATGTATATCAATGCGTATAACAATATAAAGACACGGGAGAATGAAAAACACTATAACCCCAAGGTAATGGTAGAAGAAAATAACTTCCTCCGATGGTAGATGAAAAAGAAGAATGACATATATGAAAGTTAAGAGTATATTAAGGATCAGAATGGGATGGAGCATATCAACGAATGCTTTAAGGTATGAATTAAGGAGGAAGAATAGAAGGTGTGAGTTTTAAGGAAACGACGGGGGTGGAATTATAGTAAAATATCCGACAGAACAATTAAAATAGATGATCGCATTTAAAGCGGATCCTAATTCCCTTGATTACCGAAGAACCAAATCTTTTTACGAAGGTTTTCTCCAGATCTCTTGAAATTGGAAATCAATCCTATCTACGTCAAAAGATATGACGAATCTATACCTACTCATTTCACTCTTTGGTGATAGCTTCACTCGTACTCTTCACAAAATCAAATGATTTTATCCATATTACTCAATAATGATAAAACTTTAATTATCAACTCATATTCGTCATGAAAACATTTTTATAATTAGCCATGACGACCTCTCTCAAATTTTGGGACGAAATTTCTTTAACGGGTAGGTACTGTGATGACCCGAAAATTTCCGACCAAATTTAAACTTTAATCTTTATATGTTTCCGACACGATAAGCAATATCTGTAATGTTGAGTCTCGAAAAGTTTGGAACTGTATTCATGTAATCAATTACCATTTGACCATGCCTGACGATTCACGAACAATTAAATGTAAATAGATACATATATATAATAATTTGAAATATTATTTGATATAATATATGATTTAATTGTAGGAAATAAATATGTAAAATGATATGCGATGTAATAAAAACTAGTATGTAATTAAATATAAATATATATATATATATATATATATATATATATATATATATATATATATATATATATATATATAGATATTTATATTTATATATAAATATTACTTATAAATATATAATATTATATTTAGTTGTTTAAAAGAATATAATTAATATATTTATTTATTTAAACTTGTTAATTAAGATTGGATATATATATATAGAATGTGTATATTGAAAATGAAGGATTTCGAGCCTAATTAGTAAACGTCAGCAACACTCGGTTGACGTATCGTTAGTTTTAATATAGATATATATTACATGTTCATGAAAGACTAAAATAAAAGTTGAACTGTAAATTGATTACGAAGATGTTAGACTTGTTAAAAATATATGTACATTGTTATATACAGATATATATTAGGATATTAGTATTAATATCATAAAGATAATTAATATTAATATTATTAATACATTTATTATTAATACTTATTAAATTCAAATAATTACAAAATCAGTTGAATATCATTGTCCATTCAGTACAGCTAATTGATTCTATATCACAGATAAAGCTAAAATCTGTTAGCTATCTATTTCGACTTTTATTTTTTTTATATATTTTCTGTCCTTGAAGAATAACTTTTGTTGACCTATCAATTTCTTACAAACAATCCAAAAACTCAATAACATTGATAAACTGATTCATTCCTCCCATACTTTGGTCAACCACCACCTACAATCACAACAACTGCTCTTTTCTTTTTGGTACAAACAGCTCGACAAACCCACGAAACCGACCCAAACATCATCGTTGTTGTTTCCTGTTCGGAACCCAAACGTCCCCAACTGTCAAGTTTACTACAACTACAAACCATCTTTGATCACCATGCTACTCAATACCATAACCTCATGAACAAGTAGTCGTCACTGGTACTTGCAGCTGCTAAACCATCATAACCTGCTGATTTTTTTTTCTTTTCTATTTCTATTTCGGTTTCAACAACAAACTACCCTTGTTTACATTATTAACTAATGCTATTATATATTTCGATTTAAACCAACAACCCATTTAAAACCCACAATCAAAACCATCGAAAAACGTCATCAAACAACAACATAAAACCCGCTACGTTACTGTTCCTGTTTCTTTATCACCATCACTAGACCATGATCATAAACTGCTGCTACTTATGTTGTTACTTTTTCTGTATGAAACCGACACCCAACCCACACTATTAAGCAGTCAAAACTAACCTGAAACTTCAATCTCATATTCCTGTTTCTGACCAAGAACATCCATCGACAAATACCTCTCTCTCTCATCGTCTCTCTCTATTTTTTTTGTGAACCTCCATAACAATTGAATTTCTCTTTGTTGTTTTTTTTTCTGGCTCGATTGTATGCCGTTTAACACCACCATCGGTCGAATATCTTTTGATTTATTGTTACTATACGCTCAGTGATACGATGATGAGAATGATAATGAATAACGATGAGAAAAAAAAATTTGATAATAATTAAGATCGTATAAAATTCTGATTAAGAAAAAGCGAATTTTTTTTATGAACTGTAAATCGAAACCAGCTAGATGTTTCTTGTTTTCTGTCGGCCACAGTTTCTTTGAAAGGGTTATATACCGAAAATCCTCATGTACCGTGGGCTAGTGCCTTTCTACTTGGGCCATTCATGTTTACATGGGTTTCTAAATTGATGTTGGTCCACGTTATGAAATTGAAGAAGAAGAGGAAAACGGGGAATTATGGTTATATAGAATTTAGTTGTGAAGTATAGCAGATAAAAGCAGACAGAACAGATGGTTTGGTGGTGTGGATGGTGAACGGGAGGTCGCAGGTTCGAGCCCGGGCATGGGCAACTATCTTTTTTTTTAAACTCTTTTGAGGTAGTTTCCTTTTCTTATTATTATTATTATTATTATTATTATTATTATTATTATTATTATTATTATTATTATTATTATTATATTATTATTTTCATTATGATTATTACTAATATTGTTATTGCCATTATAAATTGTTACTACCATTGTTATTATTAAAAATTGTTATTATGACTAATATTATTACTAATAAAAGTATTAGTTATCATTTATTATAAGTACTATGATTATCGTTACAAATATGAATATTATTATTATTATTATGATTACTAATTTATCATTTTAGTGCGATGAATATTATGATTATATTTAGGATTACTATTAGTATTGTTGATATAAGAATAACACAAGTTATTATATTAGTATCAACATCATTTTTGTAATTATTAGTATTATTATTATTAACACAAGTATCATTTTTAACAATATCATTATTAGTATTAGTATTATCAACATCAAGAAAGTTATTATTATTAGCAATACCATTATTACTAAAAGAAACATTATTTTCAAACCTGTCGAATCATTTAAAAGTAACATCTTTACTATCATTATTATTATTATTAAATTTATTATCTTTATTATCATTCTGATAAAATTACTATTTTGTTATCACTAAAACTATCAATATTATCATAAAAAGATACTTTTATATAAAAATACATTATGTTATACTTTTATTACTAAAAAGATATTAACTAAGCTATATCAACTAATATATAAATATATACTAAATTTTAATATATAGTTTTTATTATTAATGATAAGTAACAGTTATATAAAACATATAAACTAAATATATAAAATTTATCTAAATAGCATATTTTATAACAAGTATATTATTAATAACAAAAATATATATATAATTGATCGATTGCGATTATGTGTATTAATATATTCACAAATGATATAGGTTCGTGAATCCGAGGTCAACCCTATACTTGTTCAATGTCGTTCTATGTATTTTTACTACAAAATACAGTATGGTGAGTTTCATTTGATCCCTCTTTACTCATTACATTTTTGGGTTGAGAATACATGCAAATGCTTTATTAACTGTTTTACAATATTTATATGCGTGAGTTTCATTTGCTCCCTTTTACTCTTTACATTTTTGGGACTGAGAATACATGCACTGCTTTTATAACTGTTTTACGAGATGGACACAAGTAATCGAAACTACATTCTATGGTTGGATTATCGAATCGAATATGCCCTTTTTATTAAGTTTGGTAATCTAAGAATTAGGGAACAGACACCCTAATTGACGCGAACTCTAAAGATAGATCTATCGGGCTCAACAAGCCCCATCCAAAGTACCGGATGCTTTAGTATTTCGAAATTTATATCATGTCCGAAGGAGGATCCCGGAATGATGGGGATATTCTTATATGCATATTGTGAATGTCGGTTACCAGGTGTTCAATCCATATGAATGATATTTTTGTCTCTATGCATGGGACGTATGTTTATGAGAAATGGAAATATGAAATCTTGTGGTCTATTAAAATTATGAAATGATTATTTATGATAAACTAATGAACTCACCAACCTTTTGGTTGACACTTGAAAGCATGTTTATTCTCAGGTATGAAAGAAACGTTCCGCTGTGCATTTGCTCATTTTAAAGACAGTATTTGGAGTCGATCATCGCAATGGAACCAGTTGTTGGTGACTTCGTCCAGATGGTTTAGGACGGGTCCTTTCAAGTGTATTAGTGACTAACAACACAATTAACACTTACAAATCCCAATTTACATGACCAAACCCTAGACTAACACCATTTAGGTTTTCCTCGCATCAAATTAACCCAAATTCACCCATTAACTCCCTAAATGGGTCTTACAAGTATCAAATGGCCAAACCCTAGCCATAAATTAACTAAAACTCAAAACACGGAGTTAAGACTTACCAACACTATCAAGTCATAGCTATGAACGAGGAAAACAAATTTCCTATTTGCTCCAAAGATCGAATCACAAGTCTTCACCTTCGAATCTCACTTTTAATCTAAATGGGTTTTGTGTTTTGGAAGAGAAAATGGAAATAAAAGGGAAATGAAAATGAATTAAATGAGATACGTGGTTAATATTTGATCCACAAATCTGATACAAACGCTAAAAGACGAAAATTCCCTTGAACCCCCTTTTTAAATCAGAAATTCGGATCAGCACGGCAGCAGGGTTGCGGCGCGACCCCCTATGCCGCGGCGCGGCATTTAACATAAAATTCGAGCTGTTTTATCGGGGTCCTGGTTCTTGATTCGCGCTATATGTCACGGCGCGACCTTCTTCTCCGCGGCGCAACAATGGCCGCCGTCTGACCACTTTTCCATATTTTAAATTCACGACGAAATACACGACTTGTACCTTTCGTTCTCGCTTCATATACGCATTAAACTTCAACTTTAAGCCTCACATGACTTAATACCTCTCCTAAACCATGTGTATACTCGTACACATATACTTCTTATGCGTAATATATAGCAAATTAACACTTTGACGCGTTTAAACGCATATACGAACAAGATATAACGTTCTAACAATTAAATAAGTACCTTAAGTCATATACGAAGAAAACGGGACGTTACATTCTCCTTTAATTTTCCTAATCATCATCTCTATCTCCTAATTATCATCACTGTCAACGTCTTCATCTTCATTATTTCTATTCATCATAATCATCATCATTTGCGATTTATGTATTATCGCTCATCACCTAATCGTCATCATATTCTACTGATCATCATCAATGTTATTTACCATGTATCACCATCACCATTTTCACACAGTCCACTACCCCTTATTTCAAGTTATGATTCAGCCCAACCATGTAATCAATTTCACAGCCCAACCTTTAATTATAGTGCAACCCGTTTAGCCAATAAATAAACCCAAATCATAGCCCACTTATACATGATGGACTAAAGTAAAAATAAGGTGTCTGGTTTCCTGGGTCATTGATTCGACAGAAATAAAGAATCATGGAGCAATAATTAAATTTAACTAGTTTCCTGTCTAAGCTTCGATCAAACCAACACACTCCTAAACCGTTGCTGTAGCGACCCGAAAAAATCATCATTGACGGCGCCGTCTACTTAAGTCCCGTTACGTGGTCATAAGTCTTTAAACAACGTTTGACCAAATTATGTCGCATTCATTTCAATTATAGAGATGTTTCAAAGTTTACAAAGTAGTTCAAGTCTAAACATGTTACAACGTTTTAAGTACAATTGAAACCCATGCGACACAAATTAAGTTAAGTTAAAAGACGCTCAACGTATGCATGTATACTCGACATCCAAGCAAGTATCAAAAATAATGTGCGGAAGCATGTATCACCTAGTGTTCAAGGACCTGAGAAAACATATAGAAAACTGTCAACGAAAAATGTTGGTGAAATCATAGGTGTATTAGTAACGTTGTTTTTAAACCACAAGATTTAATATAGTTGATTATCCAAATCATTTGTATTCCAAAAGTATGTCCGCGAGCACCCAATTTGAAATGTCCCGTTTTTATTGATTAAAAACGTTCCATATTAATTGATTTCGTTGCGAGGTTTTGACCTCTATATGAGACGTTTTTCAAAGACTGCATTCATTTTAAAACAAACCATAACCTTTATTTCATCAATAAAGGTTTAAAAAGCTTTACGTAGATTATCAAATAATGATCATCTAAAATATCCTGTTTACACACGACCATTACATAATGGTTTACAATACAAATATGTTACAACAAAATAAGTTTCTTGAATGCAGTTTTTACACAATATCATATAAGCATGGACTCCAAATCTCGTCCTTATTTAAGTATGCGACAGCGGAAGCTCTTAATAATCACCTGAGAATAAACATGCTTAAAACGTCAACAAAAATGTTTGTGAGTTATAGGTTTAACCTATATATATCAAATCATAATAATAGACCACAAGATTTCATATTTCAATACACATCCCATACATAGAGATAAAAATCATTCATATGGTGAACACCTGGTAACCGACATTAACAAGATGCATATATAAGAATATCCCCATCATTCCGGGACACCCTTCGGATATGATATAAATTTCGAAGTACTAAAGCATCCGGTACTTTGGATGGGGTTTGTTAGGCCCAATAGATCTATCTTTAGGATTCGCGTCAATTAGGGTGTCTGTTCCCTAATTCTTAGATTACCAGACTTAATAAAAAGGGGCATATTCGATTTCGATAATTTAACCATAGAATGTAGTTTCACGTACTTGTGTCTATTTTGTAAATCATTTATAAAACCTGCATGTATTCTCATCCCAAAAATATTAGATTTTAAAAGTGGGACTATAACTCACTTTCACAGATTTTTACTTCGTCGGGAAGTAAGACTTGGCCACTGGTTGATTTACGAACCTATAACAATATGTACATATATATCAAAGTATGTTCAAAATATATTTACAACACTTTTAATATATTTTGATGTTTTAAGTTTATTAAGTCAGCTGTCCTCGTTAGTAACCTACAACTAGTTGTCCACAGTTAGATGTACAGAAATAAATCGATAAATATTATCTTGAATCAATCCACGACTGAGTGTATACGTATTTCAGTATTGATCACAACTCAAACTATATATATTTTGGAATCAACCTCAACCCTGTATAGCTAACTCCAACATTCACATATAGAGTGTCTATGGTTGTTCCGAAATATATATAGATGTGTCGACATGATAGGTCGAAACATTGTATACGTGTCTATGGTATCTCAAGATTACATAATATACAATACAAGTTGATTAAGTTATGGTTGGAATAGATTTGTTACCAATTTTCACGTAGCTAAAATGAGAAAAATTATCCAATCTTGTTTTACCCATAACTTCTTCATTTTAAATCCGTTTTGAGTGAATCAATTTGTTATAGTTTCATATTGAACTCTATTTTATGAATCTAAACAGAAAAAGTATAGGTTTATAGTCGGAAAAATAAGTTACAAGTCATTTTTGTAAAGGTAGTCATTTCAGTCGAAAGAACGACGTCTAGATGACCATTTTAGAAAACATACTTCCACTTTGAGTTTAACCATAATTTTTGGATATAGTTTCATGTTCATAATAACAATAATTTTCTCAGAATAACAACTTTTAAATCAAAGGTTATCATAGTTTTTAATTAACTAACCCAAAACAGCCCGCGGTGTTACTACTGAAATGTCCCGTTCTTATTGATTAAAAACGTTCCATATTAATTGATTTCGTTGCGAGGTTTTGACCTCTATATGAGACGTTTTTCAAAGACTGCATTCATTTTTAAACAAACCATAACCTTTATTTCATCAATAAAGGTTTAAAAAGCTTTACGTAGATTATCAAATAATGATAATCTAAAATATCCTGTTTACACACGACCATTACTTAATGGTTTACAATACAAATATGTTACAACAAAATAAGTTTCTTGAATGCAGTTTTTACACAATATCATACAAGCATGGACTCCAAATCTCATCCTTATTTAAGTATGCGATAGCGGAAGCTCTTAATAATCACCTGAGAATAAACATGCTTAAAACGTCAACAAAAATGTTGGTGAGTTATAGGTTTAACCTATATATATCAAATCGTAACAATAGACCACAAGATTTCATATTTCAATACACATCCCATACATAGAGATAAAAATTCATTCATATGATGAACACCTGGTAACCGACATTAACAAGATGCATATATAAGAATATCCCCATCATTCCGGGACACCCTTCGAATATGATATAAATTTCGAAGTACTAAAGCATCCGGTACTTTGGATGGGGTTTGTTAGGCCCAATAGATCTATCTTTAGGATTCGCGTCAATTAGGGTGTCTGTTCCCTAATTCTTAGATTACCAGACTTAATAAAAAGGGGCATATTCGATTTCGATAATTCAACCATAGAATGTAGTTTCACGTACTTGTGTCTATTTTGTAAATCATTTATAAAACCTGCATGTATTCTCATCCCAAAAATATTAGATTTTAAAAGTGGGACTATAACTCACTTTCACAGATTTTTACTTCGTCGAGAAGTAAGACTTGGCCACTGTTGATTCATGAACCTATAACAATATATACATATATATTAAAGTATGTTCAAAATATATTTACAACACTTTTAATATATTTTGATGTTTTAAGTTTATTAAGTCAGTTGTCCTCGTTAGTAACCCACAACTAGTTGTCCACAGTTAGATGTACAGAAATAAATCGATAAATATTATCTTGAATCAATCCACGACCCAGTGTATACGTATCTCAGTATTGATCACAACTCAAACTATATTTATTTTGGAATCAACCTCAACCCTATATAGCTAACTCCAACATTCACATATAGAGTGTCTATGGTTGTTCTGAAATATATATAGATGTGTCGACATGATAGGTCGAAACATTGTATACGTGTCTATGGTATCTCAAGATTACATAATATACAATACAAGTTGATTAAGTTATGGTTGGAATAGATTTGTTACCAATTTTCACGTAGCTAAAATGAGAAAAATTATCCAATCTTGTTTTACCCATAACTTCTTCATTTTAAATCCGTTTTGAGTGAATCAAATTGCTATGGTTTCATATTGAACTCTATTTTATGAATCTAAACAGAAAAAGTATAGGTTTATAGTCAGAAAAATAAGTTACAAGTCATTTTTGTAAAGGTAGTCATTTCAGTCGAAAGAACGACGTCTAGATGACCATTTTAGAAAACATACTTCCACTTTGAGTTTAACCATAATTTTTGAATATAGTTTCATGTTCATAATAAAAATCATTTTCTCAGAATAACAACTTTTAAATCAAAGTTTATCATAGTTTTTAATTAACTAACCCAAAACAGCCCGCGGTGTTACTACGAAGGCGTAAATCCGGTTTTACGATGTTTTTCGTGTTTCTAGGTTTTAAATCATTAAGTTAGCATATCATATAGATATAGAACATGTGTTTAGTTAATTTTAAAAGTCAAGTTAGAAGGATTATCTTTTGTTTGCGAACAAGTTTAGAATTAACTAAACTATGTTCTAGTGATTACGAGTTTAAACCTTCGAATAAGATAGTTTTATATATATGAATTGAATGATGTTATGAACATCATTACTACCTCAAGTTTAGTAGGTAAACCTACTGGAAGTGACAAGAAATGATCTAGCTTCAAAGGATCTTGGATGGCTTGAAAGTTCTTGAAGTAGGATCATGACACAAAAACAAGTTCAAGTAAGATTTTTACTCGAATTAAGATAGTTTATAGTTATAGAAGTTGAATCAAAATTTGAATATGAATATTACCTTGAATAAGAAAGATAACCTACTGTATATAATAAAGGTTTCTTGATCTTAGATGATTACTTGGAATGGATTAGAAAGCTTGGAAGTAAATTAGTAAACTTGAAGGGATTTTTGAAGTGTTCTTGAAGTGTTCTTCCTATGATGATTATAGCTTGATTCTTGAAGTGATTTTTGATGAAGATGATGATTAACTACTGGAAAAATACATTCATAATAGTGTGTGTGTGTTGAGAGAGAATTAGAAAGAGAATTGGAAGTGAAATGGAGTGAATGATGAGTGGTAATTGGTGAGTGGTGAGTGGGGTTAAAAGGAGTTCTAGTTAGTTGACTAGCTCATGGTAGAAGTTAAAATTGATTAGTCATACATGACATAATCAATAGTGGAATCCCATGCTAGTTCCTATTGGTATATACCCATAGTAAGTACGTTTTGAAGCTGTGTATAATACGGGTAAGAATACGACTAGAATTCTTGATGAAAGAAAAGAATGGGAAAGTAACTGTAACCATTTTCGTTAAGTATGAGTGTTTTGATATATGTCTTGAAGTCTTCCAAAAGTATTTTAATACATCTAAATACACTACATGTATATACATTTTAACTGAGTCGTTAAGTCATCGTTAGTCGTTACATGTAAGTGTTGTTTTGAAACCTTTAAGTTAACGATCTCAATTAATGTTGTTAACCCATTGTTTATTATATCTAATGAGATGTTAAATTATTATATTATCACGATATTATGATATATTAATATATATTAATATGATATATATACATTTAAATGTCGTTACAACGATAATCGTTACATATATGTCTCGTTTCGAAATCCTTAAGTTAGTAGTCTTGTTTATATGTATATAACTCATTGTTAATATACTTATGGAGATACTTACTTATCATAATCTCATGTTAACCATATGTATATCCATATATATATCGTCATGTCATTTTTACAAGTTTTAACGTTCGTGAATCGTCGGTCAACTTGGGTGGTCAATTGTCTATATGAAACATATTTCAATTAATCAAGTCTTAACAAGTTTGATTGCTTAACATGTTGGAAACATTTAATCATGTAAATATCAATCACGATTAATATATATAAACATGGAAAAGTTCGGGTCACTACAGTACCTACCCGTTAAATAAATTTCGTCCCGAAATTTTAAGCTGTTGAAGGTGTTGACGAATCTTCTGGAAATAGATGCGGGTATTTCTTCTTCATCTGATCTTCACGCTCCCAGGTGAACTCGGGTCCTCTACGAGCATTCCATCGAACCTTAACAATTGGTATCTTGTTTTGCTTAAGTCTTTTAACCTCACGATCCATTATTTCGACGGGTTCTTCGATGAATTGAAGTTTTTCGTTGATTTGGATTTCATCTAACGGAATAGTGAGATCTTCTTTAGCAAAACATTTCTTCAAATTCGAGACGTGGAAAGTGTTATGTACAGCCGCGAGTTGTTGAGGTAACTCAAGTCGGTAAGCTACTGGTCCGACACGATCAATAATCTTGAATGGTCCAATATACCTTGGATTTAATTTCCCTCGTTTACCAAACCGAACAACGCCTTTCCAAGGTGCAACTTTAAGCATGACCATCTCTCCAATTTCAAATTCTATATCTTTTCTTTTAATGTCAGCGTAGCTCTTTTGTCGACTTTGGGCGATTTTCAACCGTTGTTGAATTTGGATGATCTTCTCGGTAGTTTCTTGTATAATCTCTGGACCCGTAATCTGTCTATCCCCCACTTCACTCCAACAAATCGGAGACCTGCACTTTCTACCATAAAGTGCTTCAAACGGCGCCATCTCAATGCTTGAATGGTAGCTGTTGTTGTAGGAAAATTCTGCTAACGGTAGATGTCGATCCCAACTGTTTCTGAAATCAATAACACATGCTCGTAGCATGTCTTCAAGCGTTTGTATCATCCTTTCACTCTGCCCATCAGTTTGTGGATGATAGACAGTACTCATGTCTAGACGAGTTCTTAATGCTTGCTGTAATGTCTGCAAGAATCTTGAAATAAATCTACCATCCCTATCAGAGATAATAGAGATTGGTATTCCATGTCTGGAGACGACTTCCTTCAAATACAGTCGTGCTAACTTCTCCATCTTGTCATCTTCTCTTATTGGCAGGAAGTGTGCTGATTTGGTGAGACGATCAACTATTACCCAAATAGTATCAAAACTACTTGCAGTCCTTGGCAATTTAGTGATGAAATCCATGGTAATGTTTTCCCATTTCCATTCTGGGATTTTGGGTTGTTGAAGTAGACCTGATGGTTTCTGATGCTCAGCTTTGACCTTAGAACACGTCAAACATTCTCCTACATATTTAGCAACATCGGCTTTCATACCCGGCCACCAAAAATGTTTCTTGAGATCCTTGTACATCTTCCCCGTTCCAGGATGTATTGAGTATCTGGTTTTATGAGCTTCTCTAAGTACCATTTCTCTCATATCTCCAAATTTTGGTACCCAAATCCTTTCAGCCCTATACCGGGTTCCGTCTTCCCGAATATTAAGATGCTGCTCCGATCCTTTGGGTATTTCATCCTTTAAATTTCCTTCTTTTAAAACTCCTTGTTGCGCCTCCTTCATTTGAGTAGTAAGGTTATTATGAATCATTATATTCATAGATTTTACTCGAATGGGTTCTCTGTCCTTCCTGCTCAAGGCATCGGCTACCACATTTGCCTTCCCCGGGTGGTAACGAATCTCAAAGTCATAATCATTCAACAATTCAATCCACCTACGCTACCTCATATTCAGTTGTTTCTGATTAAATATGTGTTGAAGACTTTTGTGGTCGGTATATATAATACTTTTGACCCCATATAAGTAGTGCCTCCAAGTCTTTAATGCAAAAACAACTGCGCCTAATTCCAAATCATGCGTTGTATAATTTTGCTCGTGAATCTTCAATTGTCTAGACGCATAAGCAATCACCTTCGTTCGTTGCATTAATACACAACCGAGACCTTGCTTTGATGCGTCACAATAAATCACAAAATCATCATTCCCTTCAGGCAATGACAATATAGGTGCCGTAGTTAGCTTTTTCTTCAATAACTGAAACGCTTTCTCTTGTTCATCCTTCCATTCAAATTTCTTCCCTTTATGCGTTAATGCAGACAAGGGTTTTGCTATTCTGGAAAAGTCTTGGATGAACCTTCTGTAGTAACCAGCTAGTCCTAAAAACTGGCGTATGTGTTTCGGAGTTTTCGGGGTTTCCCACTTTTCAACAGTTTCTATCTTTGCCGGATCCACCTTAATACCTTCTTTGTTCACTATGTGACCGAGGAATTGAACTTCTTCCAACCAAAATGCACACTTTGAAATGTTCACCGTGTTCTTGGTCATTCTTTGAGTAAATAAGTATGTCATCAATGAAAACAATGACAAACTTGTCAAGGTATGGTCCACACACTCGGTTCATAAGGTCCATGAACACAGCTGGTGCATTAGTTAAACCAAACGGCATGACCATAAACTCGTAATGATCGTAACGTGTTCTGAAAGCAGTCTTTGGAATATCATCTTCTTTCACCCGCATTTGATGATACCCGGAACGTAAGTCAATCTTTGAATAAACAGACGAGCCTTGTAGTTCATCAAATAAGTCATCGATTCTCGGTAGTGGGTAGCGGTTCTTGATGGTAAGTTTGTTCAACTCTCGGTAGTCGATACACAACCTGAATGTACCATCTTTCTTCTTGACAAACAAAACAGGAGCTCCCTTCGGTGATGTGCTTGGTCGAATGAAACCACGCTCTAAAAGTTCTTGTAATTGGCTTTGCAGTTCTTTCATCTCGCTGGGTGCGAGTCTGTAAGGAGCACGAGCTATTGGTGCAGCTCCTGGTACAAGATCTATTTGAAATTCAACGGATCGATGTGGGGGTAATCCCGGTAATTCTTTCAGAAATACATCGGGAAATTCTTTTGCGACGGGAACATCATTGATGCTCTTTTCTTCAGTTTGTACTTTCTCGACGTGTGCTAGAACAGCATAGCAACCTTTTCTTATTAGTTTTTGTACCTTCAAATTACTAATAAGATGTAGCTTCGTGTTGCCCTTTTCTCCGTACACCATTAAGGGTTTTCCTTTTTCTCGTATAATGCGAATTGCATTTTTGTAACAAAAGATCTCTGCTTTCACTTCTTTCAACCAGTCCATACCGATTATCACATCAAAACTCCCTAACTCTACTGGTATCAAGTCAATCTTAAATGTTTCGCTAACTAGTTTAATTTCTCGATTCCGACATATATTATCTGCTGAAATTAATTTACCATTTGCTAATTCGAGTAAAAATTTACTATCCAAAGGCGTCAATGGACAACTTAATTTAGCACAAAAATCTCTACTCATATAGCTTCTATCCGCACCCGAATCAAATAAAACGTAAGAAGATTTATTGTCAATAAGAAACGTACCCGTAACAAGCTCCGGGTCTTCCTGTGCCTCTGCCGCATTAATATTGAAAACTCTTCCGCGGCCTTGTCCATTCGTGTTCTCCTGGTTCGGGCAATTTCTAATAATGTGGCCCGGTTTTCCACATTTATAACAAACTACATTGGCATAACTTGCTCCAACACTACTTGCTCTGCCATTACTCGTTCCTACACCATTTGTTCCTTTCGTTCTATTAACCCCTGGTCCGTAGACCTCACACTTCGCCGCGCTATGACCATTTATTTTACACTTGTTGCAAAATTTGGTGCAGAACCCCGAGTGATACTTTTTACACCTTTGGCATAGCTGCTTCTGATTGTTGTTGTTGTTGTTGTTGTTGGGCCGTTTGTTGTAGTTGCGATTGATGTTGCGATTGTTGGGATAATTGTTGCGATTATTGTTGTAATTGCTGTTGTTGTTGTATTGGTGATTCTTATCACCGTTCTCCTCCCACTTTCTTTTGACTTGCTTCACATTGGCCTCTTCAGCAGTCTGTTCTTTAATTCTTTCTTCAATCTGGTTCACTAGTTTGTGAGCCATTCTACATGCCTGTTGTATGGAGGCGGGCTCGTGTGAACTTATATCTTCTTGGATTCTTTCCGGTAATCCTTTCACAAACGCGTCGATCTTCTCTTCTTCATCTTCGAATGCTCCCGGACACAATAGGCACAATTCTGTGAATCGTCTTTCATACGTGGTAATATCAAATCCTTGGGTTCATAACCCTCTAAGTTCTGTCTTGAGCTTATTGACCTCGGTTCTGGGACGGTACTTCTCGTTCATCAAGTGCTTGAATGCTGACCACGGTAGTGCGTACGCATCGTCTTGTCCCACTTGCTCTAGATAGGTATTCCACCATGTTAACGCAGAACCTGTGAAGGTATGCGTAGCATACTTTACTTTGTCCTCTTCAGTACACTTACTTATGGCAAACACCGATTCGACCTTCTCGGTCCACCGTTTCAATCCGATCGGTCCTTCGGTTCCATCAAATTCCAAAGGTTTGCAGGCAGTGAATTCTTTGTAGGTGCATCCTACACGATTTCCTGTACTACTAGATCCAAGGTTATTGTTGGTATGTAGCGCAGCCTGTACTGCGGCTATGTTTGAAGCTAGAAAAGTACGGAATTCCTCTTCATTCATATTCACGGTGTGTCGAGTAGTCGGTGCCATTTCCTTCAAAATAGTCAAATGGAACAAGTTAATCATACAGAATATTAAGAGTAGTTAATAGTATTTCGTAGCATAATATGAACTCATTTATAAAAGCTTTTTCTTCATATTAGCGTTTTATAAGTATAAATTCGGGTAGTACCTACCCGTTAAGTTCATACTTAGTAGCTAATATACAATTCAACTACTACAATTCTATATGAAAAACTGATTATAATAATATTTCGCGTTCAAACTTTTATACAATATTTTACAAACTTACAATACCGCTTATTTTACATAAAGCATGAAATATAGCACACAATAACTTTGATACAAGATAGTTGTGAAGATAATTCTAGCTAGTACACAAGTCGTTCAGCAAAGGCAATAAAGACACGTAATTCATACGTCCAGAAACAAGTCATGCATTCTGGTTTTACTAGGACTACTTCCCATCCTTGGTCTTGTGGAACATAACCGTTATGGCCGTTGATAAGACAGCGTGTTGTAACATCGTCAAAGGGACGAGGGTTACGTAATGTCCAACAGTCCCGTAACAATCTAAAAACCTCATTTCTTACCCCAATTACCGACTCCGTCACTTGTGGGAACGTTTTATTTAATAGTTGTAGGCCGATGTTCTTGTTCTCACTTTGGTGAGAAGCGAACATTACTAATCCGTAAGCATAACATGCTTCTTTATGTTGCATGTTAGCCGCGTTTTTTTTTAAATCATGAAGTCCAATATTCGGATATATTGAGTCAAAATAATTTCTTAACCCATTGCGTAAAATATCATTTGGGTTCCCCGCAATATATGCGTCAAAGTAAACACATCGTAACTTATGGATTTCCCAATGTGATATCCCCCATCTTTCGAACGAAAGCCTTTTATAAACCAAGGCATTCTTGGAACGTTCTTCGAATGTCTTACAAACTGATCTCGCCTTAAATAGTTGTGCTGAAGAATTCTGACCGACTCTAGACAAGATTTCATCAATCATGTCTCCGGGTAGGTCTCTTAAAATATTGGGTTGTCTATCCATTTTGTGTTTTTATACTGTAAAATAGAACAAGAGTTAGATTCATAAAAAAAATACTTATTAATACAAGCAATTTTTACATATATCATAAAGCATAAGCACACTATATTACATATATTACACCACACGAATACAACTATCTTATTCCGACTCGTTTGTTTCTTCTTCTTCAGTTTTGGTTCGTTTTGCCAAGTTTCTAGGGATATATGATGTTCCCCTAATACGAGCCGTCGTTATCCACATTGGTTTAGAAAAACCTGGTGGTTTAGAGGTTCCCGGGTCATTGTTACAACTTAAGGACTTCGGGGGTTGACGATACATATAAAGTTCATCGGGGTTGGAATTAGATTTCTCTATTTTATGCCCTTTCCCTTATTATTTTCTTTTGCCTTTTTAAATTCAGTTGGGGTAATTTCTATAACATCATCGGAATTCTCGTCGGAATCCGATTCATCAGAGAATTGGTAATCCTCCCAATATTTTGCTTCCTTGGCGGAAACACCATTGACCATAATTAACCTTGGTCGGTTGGTTGAGGATTTTCTTTTACTTAACCGTTTTATTATTTCCCCCACCGGTTCTATTTCTTCATCCGGTTCCGATTCTTCTTCCGGTTCCGATTCTTCTTCCGGTTCCGACTCTTCTTCCGGTTCCTCTTCGGGAACTTGTGAATCAGTCCACGAATCATTCCAATTTACATTTGACTCTTCATTATTATTAGGTGAGTCAATGGGACTTCTTCTAGAGGTAGACATCTATCACATAATTTAAACGCGTTAAGAGATTAATATATCACATAATATTCACATGTTAAAAATATATAGTTTCCAACAAAATTTGTTAAGCAATCATTTTTCAAGTAAACACGGTCGAAGTCCAGACTCACTAATGCATCCTAACAAACTAGATAAGACACACTAATGCAAAATTCTGGTTCTCTAAGACCAACGCTCTGATACCAACTGAAATGTCCCGTTCTTATTGATTAAAAACGTTCCATATTAATTGATTTCGTTGCGAGGTTTTGACCTCTATATGAGACGTTTTTCAAAGACTGCATTCATTTTTAAACAAACCATAACCTTTATTTCATCAATAAAGGTTTAAAAAGCTTTACGTAGATTATCAAATAATGATAATCTAAAATATCCAGTTTACACACGACCATTACTTAATGGTTTACAATACAAATATGTTACAACAAAATAAGTTTCTTGAATGCAGTTTTTACACAATATCATACAAGCATGGACTCCAAATCTCGTCCTTATTTAAGTATGCGACAGCGGAAGCTCTTAATAATCACCTGAGAATAAACATGCTTAAAACGTCAACAAAAATGTTGGTGAGTTATAGGTTTAACCTATATATATCAAATCGTAACAATAGACCACAAGATTTCATATTTCAATACGCATCCCATACATAGAGATAAAAATTCATTCATATGATGAACACCTGGTAACCGACATTAACAAGATGCATATATAAGAATATCCCCATCATTCCGGTACACCCTTCGGATATGATATAAATTTCGAAGTACTAAAGCATCCGGTACTTTGGATGGAGTTTGTTAGGCCCAATAGATCTATCTTTAGGATTCGCGTCAATTAGGGTGTCTGTTCCCTAATTCTTAGATTACCAGACTTAATAAAAAGGGGCATATTCGATTTCGATAATTCAACCATAGAATGTAATTTCACGTACTTGTGTCTATTTTGTAAATCATTTATAAAACCTGCATGTATTCTCATCCCAAAAATATTCGATTTTAAAAGTGGGACTATAACTCACATTCACAGATTTTTTTACTTCGTCGGGAAGTAAGACTTGGCCACTGGTCGATTCACGAACCTATAACAAATATGTACATATATATCAAAGTATATTCAAAATATATTTACAACACTTTTAATACATTTTGATGTTTTAAGTTTATTAAGTCAGCTGTCCTCGTTAGTAACCCACAACTAGTTGTCCACAGTTAGATGTACAAAAATAAATCGATAAATATTATCTTGAATCAATCCACGACCCAGTGTATACGTATCTCAGTATTGATCACAACTCAAACTATATTTATTTTGGAATCAACCTCAACCCTATATAGCTAACTCCAACATTCACATATAGAGTGTCTATGGTTGTTCCGAAATATATATAGATGTGTCGACATGATAGGTCGAAACATTGTATACGTGTCTATGGTATCTCAAGATTACATAATATACAATACAAGTTGATTAAGTTATGGTTGGAATAGATTTGTTACCAATTTTCACGTAGCTAAAATGAGAAAAATTATCCAATCTTGTTTTACCCATAACTTCTTCATTTTAAATCCGTTTTGAGTGAATCAAATATCTATGGTTTCATATTGAACTCTATTTTATGAATCTAAACAGAAAAAGTATAGGTTTATAGTCGGAAAAATAAGTTACAAGTCGTTTTTGTAAAGGTAGTCATTTCAGTCGAAAGAACGACGTCTAGATGACCATTTTAGAAAACATACTTCCACTTTGAGTTTAACCATAATTTTTGGATATAGTTTCATGTTCATAATAAAAATCATTTTCTCAGAATAACAACTTTTAAATCAAAGTTTATCATAGTTTTTAATTAACTAACCCAAAACAGCCCGCGGTGTTACTACGACGGCGTAAATCCGGTTTTACGATGTTTTTCGTGTTTCCAGGTTTTAAATCATTAAGTTAGCATATCATATAGATATAGAACATGTGTTTAGTTAATTTTAAAAGTCAAGTTAGAAGGATTAACTTTTGTTTGCGAACAAGTTTAGAATTAACTAAACTATGTTCTAGTGATTACGAGTTTAAACCTTCGAAGAAGATAGTTTTATATATATGAATCGAATGATGTTATGAACATCATTACTACCTCAAGTTTAGTAGATAAACCTACTGGAAGTGACAAGAAATGATCTAGCTTCAAAGGATCTTGGATGGCTTGAAAGTTCTTGAAGTAGGATCATGACACAAAAACAAGTTCAAGTAAGATTTTTACTCGAATTAAGATAGTTTATAGTTATAGAAATTGAATCAAAGTTTGAATATGAATATTACCTTGAATAAGAAAGATAACCTACTGTATATAACAAAGGTTTATTGATCTTAGATGATTACTTGGAATGGATTAGAAAGCTTGGAAGTAAATTAGTAAACTTGAAGGGATTTTTGAAGTGTTCTTGAAGTGTTCTTCCTATGATGATTATAGCTTGATTCTTGAAGTGATTTTTGTTGAAGATGATGATTAACTACTGGAAAAATACGTTCATAATAGTGTGTGTGTGTGTTGAGAGAGAATTAGAAAGAGAATTGGAAGTGAAATGGAGTGAATGATGAGTGGTAATTGGTGAGTGGTGAGTGGGGTTAAAAGGAGTTCTAGTTAGTTGAATAGCTCATGGTAGAAGTTAAAATTGATTAGTCATACATGACATAATCAAGAGTGGAATCCCATGCTAGTTCATATTGGTATATACCCATAGTAAGTACGTTTTGAAGCTGTGTATAATACGGGTAAGAATACGACTAGAATTCTTGATGAAAGAAAAGAATGGGAAAGTAACTGTAACCATTTTCGTTAAGTATGAGTGTTTTGATATATGTCTTGAAGTCTTCCAAAAGTATTTTAATACATCTAAATACACTACATGTATATACATTTTAACTGAGTCGTTAAGTCATCGTTAGTCGTTACATGTAAGTGTTGTTTTGAAACCTTTAAGTTAACGATCTCAATTAATGTTGTTAACCCATTGTTTATTATATCTAATGAGATGTTAAATTATTATATTATCACGATATTATGATATATTAATATATCTTAATATGATATATATACATTTAAATGTCGTTACAACGATAATCGTTACATATATGTCTCGTTTCGAAATCCTTAAGTTAGTAGTCTTGTTTATATGTATATAACTCATTGTTAATATACTTATGGAGATACTTACTTATCATAATCTCATGTTAACCATATGTATATCCATATATATATCGTCATGTCGTTTTTACAAGTTTTAACGTTCGTGAATCGTCGGTCAACTTGGGTGGTCAATTGTCTATATGAAACATATTTCAATTAATCAAGTCTTAACAAGTTTGATTGCTTAACATGTTGGAAACATTTAATCATGTAAATATCAATCTCAATTAATATATATAAACATGGAAAAGTTCGGGTCACTACAACTACGACGGCGTAAATCCGGTTTTACGGTGTTTTTCGTGTTTCCAGGTTTTAAATCATTAAGTTAGCATATCATATAGATATAGAACATGTGTTTAGTTGATTTTAAAATTCAAGTTAGAAGGATTAACTTTTGTTTGCGAACAAGTTTAGAATTAACTAAACTATGTTCTAGTGATTACAAGTTTAAACCTTCGAATAAGATAGCTTTATATGTATGAATTGAATGATGTTATGAACATCATTACTACCTTAAGTTCCTTGGATAAACCTATTGGAAAAGGGAAAAATGGATCTAGCTTCAACGGATCCTTGGATGGCTCGAAGTTCTTGAAGCAGAATCATGACACGAAAACAAGTTCAAGTAAGATCATCACTTGAAATAAGGTTGTTATAGTTATAGAAATTGAACCAAAGTTTGAATATGATTATTACCTTGTATTAGAATGATAACCTACTGTAAGAAAAAAAGATTTCTTGAGGTTGGATGATCACCTTACAAGATTGGAAGTGAGCTAGCAAACTTGAAAGTATTCTTGATTTTATTTAACTAGAACTTGTAGAATATATGAAGTACACTTAGAACTTGAAGATAGAACTTGAGAGAGATCAATTAGATGAAGAAAATCGAAGAATGAAAGTGTTTGTAGGTGTTTTTGGTCGTTGGTGTATGGATTAGATATAAAGGATATGTAATTTTATTTTCATGTAAATAAGTCATGAATGATTACTCATATTTTTGTAATTTTATGAGATATTTCATGCTAGTTGCCAAATGATGGTTCCCACATGTGTTAGGTAACTCACATGGTCTGCAAAGAGCTGATCATTGGAGTGTATATACCAATAGTACATACATCTAAAAGCTGTGTATTGTACGAGTACGAATACGGGTGCATACGAGTAGAATTGTTGATGAAACTGAACGAGGATGTAATTGTAAGCATTTTTGTTAAGTAGAAGTATTTTGATAAGTGTATTGAAGTCTTTAAAAAGTTTATAAATACATATTAAAACACTACATGTATATACATTTTAACTGAGTCGTTAAGTCATCGTTAGTCGTTACATGTAAGTGTTGTTTTGAAACCTTTAGGTTAACGATCTTGTTAAATGTTGTTAACTCAATGTTTATAATATCAAATGAGATTTTAAATTATTATATTATCATGATATTATCATGTATGAATATCTCTTAATATGATATATATACATTAAATGTCTTTACAACGATAATCGTTACATATATGTCTCGTTTAAAAATCATTAAGTTAGTAGTCTTGTTTTTACATATGTAGTTCATTGTTAATATACTTAATGATATGTTTACTTATCATAGTATCATGTTAACTATATATATACATATATATGTCATCATATAGTTTTTACAAGTTTTAACGTTCGTGAATCACCGGTCAACTTGGGTGGTCAATTGTCTATATGAAACATATTTCAATTAATCAAGTCTTAACAAGTTTGATTGCTTAACATGTTGGAAACATTTAATCATGTAAATATAAATCTCAATTAATATATATAAACATGGAAAAGTTCGGGTCACTACAGTACCTACCCGTTAAATAAATTTCGTCCCGAAATTTTAAGCTGTTGAAGGTGTTGACGAATCTTCTAGAAATAGATGCGGGTATTTCTTCTTCATCTGATCTTCACGCTCCCAGGTGAACTCGGGTCCTCTACGAGCATTCCATTGAACCTTAACAATTGGTATCTTGTTTTGCTTAAGTCTTTTAACCTCACGATCCATTATTTCGACGGGTTCTTCGATGAATTGAATTTTTTCGTTGATTTAGATTTCAACTAACGGAATAGTGAGATCTTCTTTAGCAAAACATTTCTTCAAATTTAAGACGTGGAAAGTGTTATGTACAGCCGCGAGTTGTTGAGGTAACTCAAGTCAGTAAGCTACTGGTCCGACACGATCAATAATCTTGAATGGTCCAATATACCTTGGATTTAATTTCCCTCGTTTACCAAATCGAACAACGCCTTTCCAAGGTGCAACTTTAAGCATGACCATCTCTCCAATTTCAAATTCTATATCTTTTCTCTTAATGTCAGCGTAGCTCTTTTGTCGACTTTGGGCAATTTTCAACCGTTGTTGAATTTGGATGATCTTCTCGGTAGTTTCTTGTATAATCTCCGGACCCGTAATCTGTCTATCCCCCACTTCACTCCAACAAATCGGAGACCTGCACTTTCTACCGTAAAGTGCTTCAAACGGCGCCATCTCAATGCTTGAATGGTAGCTGTTGTTGTAGGAAAATTCTGCTAACGGTAGATGTCGATCCCAACTGTTTCCGAAATCAATAACACATACACGTAGCATGTCTTCAAGCGTTTGTATCGTCCTTTCACTCTGCCCATCAGTTTGTGGATGATAGGCAGTACTCATGTCGAGACGAGTTCCTAATGCTTGCTGTAATGTCTGCCAGAATCTTGAAATAAATCTGCCATCCCTGAAATGTCCCGTTCTTATTGATTAAAAACGTTCCATATTAATTGATTTCGTTGCGAGGTTTTGACCTCTATATGAGACGTTTTTCAAAGACTGCATTCATTTTTAAACAAACCATAACCTTTATTTCATCAATAAAGGTTTAAAAAGCTTTACGTAGATTATCAAATAATGATAATCTAAAATATCCTGTTTACACACGACCATTACATAATGGTTTACAATACAAATATGTTACAACAAAATAAGTTTCTTGAATGCAGTTTTTACACAATATCATACAAGCATGGACTCCAAATCTTGTCCTTATTTAAGTATGCGACAGCGGAAGCTCTTAATAATCACCTGAGAATAAACATGCTTAAAACGTCAACAAAAATGTTGGTGAGTTATAGGTTTAACCTATATATATCAAATCGTAACAATAGACCACAAGATTTCATATTTCAATACACATCCCATACATAGAGATAAAAATCATTCATATGGTGAACACCTGGTAACCGACAATAACAAGATGCATATATAAGAATATCCCCATCATTCCGGGACACCCTTCGGATATGATATAAATTTCGAAGTACTAAAGCATCCGGTACTTTGGATGGGGTTTGTTAGGCCCAATAGATCTATCTTTAGGATTCGCGTCAATTAGGGTGTCTGTTCCCTAATTCTTAGATTACCAGACTTAATAAAAAGGGGCATATTCGATTTCGATAATTCAACCATAGAATGTAGTTTCACGTACTTGTGTCTATTTTGTAAATCATTTATAAAACCTGCATGTATTCTCATCCCAAAAATATTAGATTTTAAAAGTGGGACTATAACTCACTTTCACAGATTTTTACTTCGTCGGGAAGTAAGACTTGGCCACTGGTTGATTCACGAACCTATAACAATATATACATATATATCAAAGTATGTTCAAAATATATTTACAACACTTTTAATATATTTTGATGTTTTAAGTTTATTAAATCAGCTGTCCTCGTTAGTAACCTACAACTAGTTGTCCACAGTTAGATGTACAGAAATAAATCGATAAATATTATCTTGAATCAATCCACGACCCAGTGTATACGTATCTCAGTATTGATCACAACTCAAACTATATATATTTTGGAATCAACCTCAACCCTGTATAGCTAACTCCAACATTCACATATAGAGTGTCTATGGTTGTTCCGAAATATATATAGATGTGTCGACATGATAGGTCGAAACATTGTATACGTGTCTATGGTATCTCAAGATTACATAATATATAATACAAGTTGATTAAGTTATGGTTGGAATAAATTTGTTACCAATTTTCACGTAGCTAAAATGAGAAAAATTATCCAATCTTGTTTTACCCATAACTTCTTCAATTTAAATCCGTTTTGAGTGAATCAAATTGCTATGGTTTCATATTGAACTCTATTTTATGAACCTAAACAAAAAAAGTATAGGTTTCTAGTCGGAAAAATAAGTTACAAGTCGTTTTTGTAAAGGTAGTCATTTCAGTCGAAAGAACGACGTCTAGATGACCATTTTAGAAAACATACTTCCACTTTGAGTTTAACCATAATTTTTGGATATAGTTTCATGTTCATAATAAAAATCATTTTCTCAGAATAACAACTTTTAAATCAAAGTTTATCATAGTTTTTAATTAACTAACCCAAAACAGCCCGCGGTGTTACTACGACGGCGTAAATCCGGTTTTACGGTGTTTTTCGTGTTTCCAGGTTTTAAATCATTAAGTTAGCATATCATATAGATATAGAACATGTGTTTAGTTGATTTTAAAAGTCAAGTTAGAAGGATTAACTTTTGTTTGCGAACAAGTTTAGAATTAACTAAACTATGTTCTAGTGATTACAAGTTTAAACCTTCGAATAAGATAGCTTTATATGTATGAATCGAATGATGTTATGAACATCATTACTACCTTAAGTTCCTTGGATGAACCTACTGGAAAAGAGAAAAATGGATCTAGCTTCAATGGATCCTTGGATGGCTCAAAGTTCTTGAAGCAAAATCATGACACGAAAACAAGTTCAAGTAAGATCATCACTTGAAATAAGATTGTTATAGTTATAGAAATTGAACCAAAGTTTGAATATGATTATTACCTTGTATTAGAATGATAACCTACTGTAAGAAACAAAGATTTCTTGAGGTTGGATGATCACCTTACAAGATTGGAAGTGAGCTAGCAAACTTGAAAGTATTCTTGATTTTATGAAACTAGAACTTTTGGAATTTATGAAGAACACTTAGAACTTGAAGATAGAACTTGAGAGAGTTCAATTAGATGAAGAAAATTGAAGAATGAAAGTGTTTGTAGGTGTTTTTGGTCGTTGGTGTATGGATTAGATATAAAGGATATGTAATTTTGTTTTCATGTAAATAAGTCATGAATGATTACTCATATTTTTGTAATCTTATGAGATATTTCATGCTAGTTGCCAAATGATGGTTCCCACATGTGTTAGGTGACTCACATGGGCTGCTAAGAGCTGATCATTGGAGTGTATATACCAATAGTACATACATCTAAAAGCTGTGTATTGTACGAGTACGAATACGGGTGCATACGAGTAGAATTGTTGATGAAACTGAACGAGAATGTAATTGTAAGCATTTTTGTTAAGTAGAAGTATTTTGATAAGTGTATTGAAGTCTTTCAAAAGTGTATAAATACATATTAAAACACTACATGTATATACATTTTAACTGAGTCGTTAAGTCATCGTTAGTCGTTACATGTAAGTGTTGTTTTGAAACCTTTAGGTTAACGATCTTGTTAAATGTTGTTAACCCAATGTTTATAATATCAAAAGAGATTTTAAATTATTATATTATCATGATATTATGATGTACGAATATCTCTTAATATGATATATATACATTAAATGTCGTTACAACGATAAACGTTACATATATGTCTCGTTTCAAAATCATTAAGTTAGTAGTCTTGTTTTTACATATGTAGTTCATTGTTAATATAATTAATGATATGTTTACTTATCATAATATCATGTTAACTATATATATAACCATATATATGTCATCATATAGTTTTTTTACAAGTTTTAACGTTCGTGAATCACCGGTCAACTTGGGTGGTCAATTGTCTATATGAAACCTATTTCAATTAATCAAGTCTTAACAAGTTTGATTGCTTAACATGTTGGAAACATTTAATCATGTAAACATCAATCTCAATTAATATATATAAACATGGAAAAGTTCGGGTCACTACAGTACCTACCCGTTAAATAAATTTCGTCCCGAAATTTTAAGCTGTTGAAGGTGTTGACGAATCTTCTGGAAATAGATGCGGGTATTTCTTCTTCATCTGATCTTCACGCTCCCAGGTGAACTCGGGTCCTCTACGAGCATTCCATCGAACCTTAACAATTGGTATCTTGTTTTGCTTAAGTCTTTTAACCTCACGATCCATTATTTCGACGGGTTCTTCGATGAATTGGAGTTTTTCGTTGATTTGGATTTCATCTAACGGAATAGTGAGATCTTCTTTAGCAAAACATTTCTTCAAATTCGAGACGTGGAAAGTGTTATGTACAGCCGCGAGTTGTTGAGGTAACTCAAGTCGGTAAGCTACTGGTCCGACACGATCAATAATCTTGAATGGTCCAATATACCTTGGATTTAATTTCCCTCGTTTACCAAATCGAACAACGCCTTTCCAAGGTGCAACTTTAAGCATGACCATCTCTCCAATTTCAAATTCTATATCCTTTCTTTTAATGTCAGCGTAGCTCTTTTGTCGACTTTGGGCGGTTTTCAACCGTTGTTGAATTTGGATGATCTTCTCGGTAGTTTCTTGTATAATCTCCGGACCCGTAATCTGTCTATCCCCCACTTCACTCCAACAAATCGGAGACCTGCACTTTCTACCATAAAGTGCTTCAAACGGCGCCATCTCAATGCTTGAATGGTAGCTGTTGTTGTAGGAAAATTCTGCTAACGGTAGATGTCGATCCCAACTGTTTCCGAAATCAATAACACATGCTCGTAGCATGTCTTCAAGCGTTTGTATCGTCCTTTCGCTCTGCCCATCAGTTTGTGGATGATAGGCGGTACTCATGTCTAGACGAGTTCCTAATGCTTGCTGTAATGTCTGCCAGAATCTTGAAATAAATCTGCCATCCCTATCAGAGATAATAGAGATTGGTATTCCATGTCTGGAGACGACTTCCTTCAAATACAGTCGTGCTAACTTCTCCATCTTGTCATCTTCTCTTATTGGTAGGAAGTGTGCTGATTTGGTGAGACGATCAACTATTACCCAAATAGTATCAAAACCACTTGCAGTCCTTGGCAATTTAGTGATGAAATCCATGGTAATGTTTTCCCATTTCCATTCCGGGATTTCGGGTTGTTGAAGTAGACCTGATGGTTTCTGATGCTCAGCTTTGACCTTAGAACACGTCAAACATTCTCCTACGTATTTAGCAACATCGGCTTTCATACCCGGCCACCAAAAATGTTTCTTGAGATCCTTGTACATCTTCCCCGTTCCAGGATGTATTGAGTATCTGGTTTTATGAGCTTCTCTAAGTACCATTTCTCTCATATCTCCAAATTTTGGTACCCAAATCCTTTCAGCCCTATACCGGGTTCCGTCTTCCCGAATATTAAGATGCTTCTCCGATCCTTTGGGTATTTCATCCTTTAAATTTCCCTCTTTTAAAACTCCTTGTTGCGCCTCCTTTATTTGAGTAGTAATGTTATTATGAATCATTATATTCATAGATTTTACTCGAATGGGTTCTCTATCCTTCCTGCTCAAGGCATCGGCTACCACATTTGCCTTCCCCGGGTGGTAACGAATCTCAAAATCGTAATCATTCAATAATTCAATCCACCTACGCTGCCTCATATTCAGTTGTTTCTGATTAAATATGTGTTGAAGACTTTTGTGGTCGGTATATATAATACTTTTGACCCCATATAAGTAGTGCCTCCAAGTCTTTAATGCAAAAACAACCGCGCCTAATTCCAAATCATGCGTCGTATAATTTTGTTCGTGAATCTTCAATTGTCTAGACGCATAAGCAATCACCTTCGTTCGTTGCATTAATACACAACCGAGACCTTGCTTTGATGCGTCACAATAAATCACAAAATCATCATTCCCTTCAGGCAATGACAATATAGGTGCCGTAGTTAGCTTTTTCTTCAATAACTGAAACGCTTTCTCTTGTTCATCATTCCATTCAAATTTCTTCCCTTTATGCGTTAATGCAGTCAAGGGTTTTGCTATTCTGGAAAAGTCTTGGATGAACCTTCTGTAGTAACCAGCTAGTCCTAAAAACTGGCGTATGTGTTTCGGAGTTTTCGGGGTTTCCCACTTTTCAACAGTTTCTATCTTTGCCGGATCCACCTTAATACCTTCTTTGTTCACTATGTGACCGAGGAATTGAACTTCTTCCAACCAAAATGCACACTTTGAAAATTTAGCGTACAATTCTTCCTTCCTCAATACTTCTAACACCTTTCTCAAATGTTCACCGTGTTCTTGGTCATTCTTTGAGTAAATAAGTATGTCATCAATGAAAACAATGACAAACTTGTCAAGGTATGGTCCACACACTCGGTTCATAAGGTCCATGAACACAGCTGGTGCATTAGTTAAACCAAACGGCATGACCATAAACTCGTAATGACCGTAACGTGTTCTGAAAGCAGTCTTTGGAATATCATCTTCTTTCACCCGCATTTGATGATACCCGGAACGTAAGTCAATCTTTGAATAAACAGACGAGCCTTGTAGTTGATCAAATAAGTCGTCGATTCTTGGTAGTGGGTAACGGTTCTTGATGGTAAGTTTGTTCAACTCTCGGTAGTCGATACACAACCTGAATGTACCATCTTTCTTCTTGACAAACAAAACAGGAGCTCCCCACGGTGATGTGCTTGGTCGAATGAAACCACGCTCTAAAAGTTCTTGTAATTGGCTTTGCAGTTCTTTCATCTCGCTGGGTGCGAGTCTGTAAGGAGCACGAGCTATTGGTGCAGCTCCTGGTACAAGATCTATTTGAAATTCAACGGATCGATGTGGGGGTAATCCCGGTAATTCTTTCGGAAATACATCGGGAAATTCTTTTGCAATGGGAACATCATTGATGCTCTTTTCTTCAGTTTGTACTTTCTCGACGTGTGCTAGAACAGCATAGCAACCTTTTCTTATTAGTTTTTGTGCCTTCAAATTACTAATAAGATGTAGCTTCGTGTTGCCCTTTTCTCCGTACACCATTAAGGGTTTTCCTTTTTCTCGTATAATGCGAATTGCATTTTTGTAACAAACGATCTCCGCTTTCACTTCTTTCAACCAGTCCATACCGATTATCACATCAAAACTCCCTAACTCTACTGGTATCAAATCAATCTTAAATGTTTCGCTAACCAGTTTAATTTCTCGATTCCGACATATATTATCTGCTGAAATTAATTTACCATTTGCTAATTCGAGTAAAAATTTACTATCCAAAGGCGTCAATGGACAACTTAATTTAGCACAAAAATCTCTACTCATATAGCTTCTATCCGCACCCGAATCAAATAAAACGTAAGCAGATTTATTGTCAATAAGAAACGTACCCGTAACAAGCTCCGGGTCTTCCTGTGCCTCTACTGCATTAATATTGAAAACTCTTCCACGGCCTTGTCCATTCGTGTTCTCCTGGTTCGGGCAATTTCTAATAATGTGGCCTGGTTTTCCACATTTATAACAAACTACATTGGCATAACTTGCTCCGACACTACTTGCTCCGCCATTACTCGTTCCGACACCATTTGTTCCTTTTATTCTATTAACCCCTGGTCCGTAGACCTCACACTTCGCCGCGCTATGACCATTTCTTTTACACTTGTTGCAAAATTTGGTGCAGAACCCCGAGTGATTCTTTTCACACCTTTGGCATAGTTGCTTCTGATTGTTGTTGTTGTTGCGGTTATTATTGTTGTTGGGATGATTGTTGTAGTTACTGTTATTGTTGTTGTTGTTGTTGTTGTTGTTGTTGTTGTTGGGCCGTTTGTTGTAGTTGCGATTGATGTTGCGATTGTTGGGATAATTGTTGCGATTATTGTTGTAATTGCTGTTGTTGTTGTATTGGTGATTCTTATCACCGTTTTCCTCCCACTTTCTTTTGACTTGCTTCACATTGGCCTCTTCAGCAGTCTGTTCTTTAATTCTTTCTTCAATCTGGTTCACTAGTTTGTGAGCCATTCTACATGCCTGTTGTATGGAGGCGGGCTCGTGTGAACTTATATCTTCTTGGATTCTTTCCGGTAATCCTTTCACAAACGCGTCGATCTTCTCTTCCTCATCTTCGAATGCTCCCGGACACAATAGGCACAATTCTGTGAATCGTCTTTCGTACGTGGTAATATCAAATCCTTGGGTTCGTAACCCTCTAAGTTCTGTCTTGAGCTTATTGACCTCGGTTCTGGGACGGTACTTCTCGTTCATCAAGTGCTTGAATGCTGACCACGGTAGTGCGTACGCATCATCTTGTCCCACTTGCTCTAGATAGGTATTCCACCATGTTAACGCAGAACCTGTGAAGGTATGCGTAGCGTACTTCACTTTGTCCTCTTCAGTACACTTACTTATGGCAAACACCGATTCAACCTTCTCGGTCCACCGTTTCAATCCGATCGGTCCTTCGGTTCCATCAAATTCCAAAGGTTTGCAGGCAGTGAATTCTTTGTAGGTGCATCCTACACGATTTCCTGTACTGCTAGATCCAAGGTTATTGTTGGTATGTAGCGCAGCCTGTACTGCGGCTATGTTTGAAGCTAGAAAAGTACGGAATTCCTCTTCATTCATATTCACGGTGTGTCGAGTAGTCGGTGCCATTTCCTTCAAAATAGTTAAATGGAACAAGTTAATCATACAGAATATTAAGAGTAGTTAATAGTATTTCGTAGCATAATATGAACTCATTTATAAAAGCTTTTTCTTCATATTAGCGTTTTATAAGTTTAAATTCGGGTAGTACCTACCCGTTAAGTTCATACTTAGTAGCTAATATACAATTCAACTACTACAATTCTATATGAAAAACTGATTGTAATAATATTTCGCGTTCAAACTTTTATACAATATTTTACAAACTTACAATACCGCTTATTTTACATAAAGCATGAAATATAGCACACAATAACTTTGATACAAGATAGTTGTGAAGACAATTCTAGCTAGTACACAAGTCGTTCAGCAAAGGCAATAAAGACACGTAATTCATACGTCCAGAAACAAGTCATGCATTCTGGTTTTACTAGGACTACTTCCCATCCTTGGTCTTGTGCAACATAACCGTTATGGCCGTTGATAAGACAGCGTGTTGTAACGTCATCAAAGGGACGAGGGTTACGTAATGTCCAACAGTCCCGTAATAATCTAAAAACCTCATTTCTTACCCCAATTACCGACTCCGTCACTTGTGGAAACGTTTTGTTTAATAGTTGTAGCCCGATGTTCTTGTTCTCACTTTGGTGAGAAGCGAACATTACTAATCCGTAAGCATAACATGCTTCTTTATGTTGCATGTTAGCCGCTTTTTCTAAATCACGAAGTCCAATATTCGGATATATTGAGTCAAAATAATTTCTTAACCCGTTGCGTAAAATAGCATTTGGGTTCCCCGCAATATATGCGTCAAAGTAAACACATCGTAACTTATGGGTTTCCCAATGTGATATCCCCCATCTTTCAAACGAAAGTCTCTTATAAACCAAGACATTCTTGGAACGTTCTTCGAATGTCTTACAAACTGATCTCGCCTTAAATAGTTGTGCCGAAGAATTCTGGCCGACTCTAGACAAGATTTCATCAATCATGTCTCCGGGTAGGTCTCTTAAAATATTGGGTTGTCTATCCATTTTGTGTTTTTAAACTGTAAAATAGACAAGAGTTAGATTCATAAAAAAAATACTTATTAATACAAGCAATTTTTACATATATCATAAAGCATAAGAACACTATATTCCATATATTACACCACACGAATACAACTATCTTATTCCGACTCGCTCGTTTCTTCTTCTTCGGTTTTGGTTCGTTTTGCCAAGTTTCTAGGGATATATGATGTTCCCCTAATACGAGCCGTCGTTGTCCACATTGGTTTAGAAAAACCTGGTGGTTTAGAGGTTCCCGGGTCATTGTTACAACTTAAGGACTTCGGGGGTTGACGATACATATAAAGTTCATCGGGGTTGGAATTAGATTTCTCTATTTTTATGCCCTTTCCCTTATTATTTTCTTTTGCCTTTTTAAATTCAGTTGGGGTAATTTCTATAACATCATCGGAATTCTCGTCGAAATCCGATTCATCGGAGAATTGGTAATCCTCCCAATATTTTGCTTCCTTGACGGAAACACCATTGACCATAATTAACTTTGGTCGGTTGGTTGAGGATTTTCTTTTACTTAACCGTTTTATTATTTCCCCCACCGGTTCTATTTCTTCATCCGGTTCCGATTCTTCTTCCGGTTCCGACTCTTCTTCCGGTTCCTCTTCGGGAACTTGTGAATCAGTCCACAAATCATTCCAATTTACATTTGACTCTTCATTATTATTAGGTGAGTCAATGGGACTTGTTCTAGAGGTAGACATCTATCACATAATATCAAACACGTTAAGAGATTAATATATCACATAATATTCATATGTTAAAAATATATAGTTTCCAACAAAAATGTTAAGCAATCATTTTTAAAGAAAACACGGTCGAAGTCCAGACTCACTAATGCATCCTAACAAACTCGATAAGACACACTAATGCAAATTTTCTGGTTCTCTAAGACCAACGCTCGGATACCAACTGAAATGTCCCGTTCTTATTGATTAAAAACGTTCCATATTAATTGATTTCGTTGCGAGGTTTTGACCTCTATATGAGACGTTTTTCAAAGACTGCATTCATTTTTAAACAAACCATAACCTTTATTTCATCAATAAAGGTTTAAAAAGCTTTACGTAGATTATCAAATAATGATAATCTAAAATATCCTGTTTACACACGACCATTACATAATGGTTTACAATACAAATATGTTACAACAAAATAAGTTTCTTGAATGCAGTTTTTACACAATATCATACAAGCATGGACTCCAAATCTTGTCCTTATTTAAGTATGCGACAGCGGAAGCTCTTAATAATCACCTGAGAATAAACATGCTTAAAACGTCAACAAAAATGTTGGTGAGTTATAGGTTTAACCTATATATATCAAATCGTAACAATAGACCACAAGATTTCATATTTCAATACACATCCCATACATAGAGATAAAAATCATTCATATGGTGAACACCTGGTAACCGACAATAACAAGATGCATATATAAGAATATCCCCATCATTCCGGGACACCCTTCGGATATGATATAAATTTCGAAGTACTAAAGCATCCGGTACTTTGGATGGGGTTTGTTAGGCCCAATAGATCTATCTTTAGGATTCGCGTCAATTAGGGTGTCTGTTCCCTAATTCTTAGATTACCAGACTTAATAAAAAGGGGCATATTCGATTTCGATAATTCAACCATAGAATGTAGTTTCACGTACTTGTGTCTATTTTGTAAATCATTTATAAAACCTGCATGTATTCTCATCCCAAAAATATTAGATTTTAAAAGTGGGACTATAACTCACTTTCACAGATTTTTACTTCGTCGGGAAGTAAGACTTGGCCACTGGTTGATTCACGAACCTATAACAATATATACATATATATCAAAGTATGTTCAAAATATATTTACAACACTTTTAATATATTTTGATGTTTTAAGTTTATTAAATCAGCTGTCCTCGTTAGTAACCTACAACTAGTTGTCCACAGTTAGATGTACAGAAATAAATCGATAAATATTATCTTGAATCAATCCACGACCCAGTGTATACGTATCTCAGTATTGATCACAACTCAAACTATATATATTTTGGAATCAACCTCAACCCTGTATAGCTAACTCCAACATTCACATATAGAGTGTCTATGGTTGTTCCGAAATATATATAGATGTGTCGACATGATAGGTCGAAACATTGTATACGTGTCTATGGTATCTCAAGATTACATAATATATAATACAAGTTGATTAAGTTATGGTTGGAATAAATTTGTTACCAATTTTCACGTAGCTAAAATGAGAAAAATTATCCAATCTTGTTTTACCCATAACTTCTTCAATTTAAATCCGTTTTGAGTGAATCAAATTGCTATGGTTTCATATTGAACTCTATTTTATGAACCTAAACAAAAAAAGTATAGGTTTCTAGTCGGAAAAATAAGTTACAAGTCGTTTTTGTAAAGGTAGTCATTTCAGTCGAAAGAACGACGTCTAGATGACCATTTTAGAAAACATACTTCCACTTTGAGTTTAACCATAATTTTTGGATATAGTTTCATGTTCATAATAAAAATCATTTTCTCAGAATAACAACTTTTAAATCAAAGTTTATCATAGTTTTTAATTAACTAACCCAAAACAGCCCGCGGTGTTACTACGACGGCGTAAATCCGGTTTTACGGTGTTTTTCGTGTTTCCAGGTTTTAAATCATTAAGTTAGCATATCATATAGATATAGAACATGTGTTTAGTTGATTTTAAAAGTCAAGTTAGAAGGATTAACTTTTGTTTGCGAACAAGTTTAGAATTAACTAAACTATGTTCTAGTGATTACAAGTTTAAACCTTCGAATAAGATAGCTTTATATGTATGAATCGAATGATGTTATGAACATCATTACTACCTTAAGTTCCTTGGATGAACCTACTGGAAAAGAGAAAAATGGATCTAGCTTCAATGGATCCTTGGATGGCTCAAAGTTCTTGAAGCAAAATCATGACACGAAAACAAGTTCAAGTAAGATCATCACTTGAAATAAGATTGTTATAGTTATAGAAATTGAACCAAAGTTTGAATATGATTATTACCTTGTATTAGAATGATAACCTACTGTAAGAAACAAAGATTTCTTGAGGTTGGATGATCACCTTACAAGATTGGAAGTGAGCTAGCAAACTTGAAAGTATTCTTGATTTTATGAAACTAGAACTTTTGGAATTTATGAAGAACACTTAGAACTTGAAGATAGAACTTGAGAGAGTTCAATTAGATGAAGAAAATTGAAGAATGAAAGTGTTTGTAGGTGTTTTTGGTCGTTGGTGTATGGATTAGATATAAAGGATATGTAATTTTGTTTTCATGTAAATAAGTCATGAATGATTACTCATATTTTTGTAATCTTATGAGATATTTCATGCTAGTTGCCAAATGATGGTTCCCACATGTGTTAGGTGACTCACATGGGCTGCTAAGAGCTGATCATTGGAGTGTATATACCAATAGTACATACATCTAAAAGCTGTGTATTGTACGAGTACGAATACGGGTGCATACGAGTAGAATTGTTGATGAAACTGAACGAGAATGTAATTGTAAGCATTTTTGTTAAGTAGAAGTATTTTGATAAGTGTATTGAAGTCTTTCAAAAGTGTATAAATACATATTAAAACACTACATGTATATACATTTTAACTGAGTCGTTAAGTCATCGTTAGTCGTTACATGTAAGTGTTGTTTTGAAACCTTTAGGTTAACGATCTTGTTAAATGTTGTTAACCCAATGTTTATAATATCAAAAGAGATTTTAAATTATTATATTATCATGATATTATGATGTACGAATATCTCTTAATATGATATATATACATTAAATGTCGTTACAACGATAAACGTTACATATATGTCTCGTTTCAAAATCATTAAGTTAGTAGTCTTGTTTTTACATATGTAGTTCATTGTTAATATAATTAATGATATGTTTACTTATCATAATATCATGTTAACTATATATATAACCATATATATGTCATCATATAGTTTTTTTACAAGTTTTAACGTTCGTGAATCACCGGTCAACTTGGGTGGTCAATTGTCTATATGAAACCTATTTCAATTAATCAAGTCTTAACAAGTTTGATTGCTTAACATGTTGGAAACATTTAATCATGTAAACATCAATCTCAATTAATATATATAAACATGGAAAAGTTCGGGTCACTACAATCCCTATCAGAGATAATAGAGATTGGTATTCCATGTCTGGAGACGACTTCCTTCAAATACAGTCGTGCTAACTTCTCCATCTTGTCATCTTCTCTTATTGGCAGGAAATGTGCTGATTTGGTGAGACGATCAACTATTACCCAAACAGTATCAAAACCACTTGCAGTCCTTGGCAATTTAGTGATGAAATCCATGGTAATGTTTTCCCATTTCCATTCCGGGATTTCGGGTTGTTGAAGTAGACCTGATGGTTTCTGATGCTCAGCTTTGACCTTAGAATACGTCAAACATTCTCCTACGTATTTAGCAACATCGGCTTTCATACCCAGCCACCAAAAATGTTTCTTGAGATCCTTGTACATCTTCCCCGTTCCAGGATGTATTGAGTATCTGGTTTTATGAGCTTCTCTAAGTACCATTTCTCTCATATCTCCAAATTTTGGTACCCAAATCCTTTCAGCCCTATACCGGGTTCCGTCTTCCCAAATATTAAGATGCTTCTCCGATCCTTTGGGTATTTCATCCTTTAAATTTCCCTCTTTTAAAACTCCTCGTTGCGCCTCCTTTATTTGAGTAGTAAGGTTATTATGAATCATTATATTCATAGATTTTACTCGAATGGGTTCTCTGTCCTTCCTGCTCAAGGCATCGGCTACCACATTTGCCTTCCCCGGGTGGTAACGAATCTCAAAGTCGTAATCATTCAATGATTCAATCCACCTACGCTGCCTCATATTCAGTTGTTTCTGATTAAATATGTGTTGAAGACTTTTGTGGTCGGTATATATAATACTTTTGACCCCATATAAGTAGTGCCTCCAAGTCTTTAATGCAAAAACAACCGCGCCTAATTCCAAATCATGCGTCGTATAATTTTGTTCGTGAATCTTCAATAGTCTAGACGCATAAGCAATCACCTTCGTTCGTTGCATTAATACACAACCGAGACCTTTCTTTGATGCATCACAATAAATCACAAAATCATCATTCCCTTCAGGCAATGACAATATAGGTGCCGTAGTTAGCTTTTTCTTCAATAACTGAAACGCTTTCTCTTGTTCATCATTCCATTCAAATTTCTTCCCTTTATGCGTTAATGCAGTCAAGGGTTTTGCTATTCTGGAAAAGTCTTGGATGAACCTTCTGTAGTAACCAGCTAGTCCTAAAAACTGGCGTATGTGTTTTGGAGTTTTCGGGGTTTCCCACTTTTCAACAGTTTCTATCTTTGCCGGATCCACCTTAATACCTTCTTTGTTCACTATGTGACCGAGGAATTGAACTTCTTCCAACCAAAATGTACACTTTGAAAACTTAGCGTACAATTCTTCCGTCCTCAATACTTCTAACACCTTTCTCAAATGTTCACCATGTTCTTGGTCATTCTTTGAGTAAATAAGTATGTCATCAATGAAAACAATGACAAACTTGTCAAGGTATGGTCCACACACTCGGTTCATAAGGTCCATGAACACAGCTGGTGCATTAGTTAAACCAAACGGCATGACCATAAACTCGTAATGACCGTAACGTGTTCTGAAAGCAGTCTTTGGAATATCATCATCTTTCACCCGCATTTGATGATACCCGGAACGTAAGTCAATCTTTGAATAAACAGACGAGCCTTGTAGTTGATCAAATAAGTCGTCGATTCTCAGTAGTGGGTAGCGGTTCTTGATGGTAAGTTTGTTCAACTCTCGGTAGTCAATACACAACCTGAATGTACCATCTTTCTTCTTGACAAACAAAACAGGAGCTCCCCACGGTGATGTGCTTGGTCGAATGAAACCACGCTCTAAAAGTTCTTGTAATTGGCTTTGCAGTTCTTTCATCTCGCTGGGTGCGAGTCTGTAAGGAGCACGAGCTATTGGTGCAGCTCCTGGTACAAGATCTATTTGAAATTCAACGGATCGATGTGGGGGTAATCCCGGTAATTCTTTCAGAAATACATCGGGAAATTCTTTTGCAATGGGAACATCATTGATGCTCGTTTCTTCAGTTTGTACTTTCTCAACGTGTGCTAGAACAGCATAGCAACCTTTTCTTATTAGTTTTTGTGCCTTCAAATTACTAATAAGATGTAGCTTCTTGTTGCCCTTTTCTCCGTACACCATTAAGGGTTTTCCTTTTTCTCGTATAATGCGAATTGCATTTTTGTAACAAACGATCTCTGCTTTCACTTCTTTCAACCAGTCCATACCGATTATCACATCAAAACTCCCTAACTCTACTGGTATCAAATCAATCTTAAATGTTTCGCTAACCAGTTTAATTTCTCGATTCCGACATATATTATCTGCTGAAATTAATTTACCAATTGCTAATTCGAGTAAAAATTTACTATCCAAAGGCGTCAATGGACAACTTAATTTAGCACAAAAATCTCTACTCATATAGCTTCTATCCGCACCCGAATCAAATAAAACGTAAGCAGATTTATTGTCAATAAGAAACGTACCCGTAATAAGCTCCGGGTCTTCCTGTGCCTCTGCCGCATTAATATTGAAAACTCTTCCGCGGCCTTGTCCATTCGTGTTCTCCTGGTTCGGGCAATTTCTAATAATGTGGCCCGGTTTTCCACATTTATAACAAACTACATTGGCATAACTTGCTCTGACACTACTTGCTCCGCCATTACTCGTTCTGACACCATTTGTTCCTTTCGTTCTATTAACCCCTGGTCCGTAGACCTCACACTTCGTCGCGCTATGACCATTTCTTTTACACTTTTTGCAAAATTTGGTGCAGAACCCCGAGTGATACTTTTCACACCTTTAGCATAGCTGCTTCTGATTGTTGTTGTTGTTGCGGTTATTATTGTTGTTGGGATGATTGTTGTAGTTGCTGTTGTTGTTGTTGTTGTTGTTGTTGTTGGGCTGTTTGTTGTAGTTGCGATTGATGTTGCGATTGTTGGGATAATTGTTGCGATTATTGTTGTAATTGCTGTTGTTGTTGTATTGGTGATTCTTATCACCGTTGTCCTCCCACTTTCTTTTGACTTGCTTCACATTAGCCTCTTCAGCAGTCTGTTCTTTAATTCTTTCTTCAATCTGGTTCACTAGTTTGTGAGCCATTCTACATGCATGTTGTATGGAGGCGGGCTCGTGTGAACTTATATCTTCTTGGATTCTTTCCGGTAATCCTTTCACAAACGCGTCGATCTTCTCTTCCTCATCTTCGAATGCTCCCAGACACAATAGGCATAATTCTATAAATCGCCTTTCGTACGTGGCAATATCAAATCCTTGGGTTCGTAACCCTCTAAGTTCTGTCTTGAGCTTATTGACCTCGGTTCTGGGATGGTACTTCTCGTTCATCAAGTGCTTGAATGTTGACCACGGTAGTGCGTACGCATCGTCTTGTCCCACTTGCTCTAGATAGGTATTCCACCATGTTAACGCAGAACCTGTGAAGGTATGCGTAGCGTACTTCACTTTGTCCTCTTCAGTACACTTACTTATGGCAAACACCGATTCGACCTTCTCGGTCCACCGTTTTAATCCGATCGGTCCTTCGGTTCCATCAAATTCCAAAGGTTTGCAGGCAGTGAATTCTTTGTAGGTGCATCCTACATGATTTCCTGTACTGCTAGATCCAAGGTTATTGTTGGTATGTAGCGCAGCCTGTACTGCGGCTATGTTTGAAGCTAGAAAAGTACGGAATTCCTCTTCATTCATATTTACGGTGTGTCGAGTAGTCGGTGCCATTTCCTTCAAAATAGTCAAATGGAACAAGTTAATCATACAGAATATTAAGAGTAGTTAATAGTATTTCGTAGTATAATATGAACTCATTTATAAAAGTTTTTTCTTCATATTAGCGTTTTATAAGTTTAAATTCGGGTAGTACCTACCCGTTAAGTTCATACTTAGTAGCTAATATACAATTCAACTACTACAATTCTATATGAAAAACTAATTATAATAATATTTCGCGTTCAAACTTTTACACAATATTTTACAAACTTACAATACCGCTTATTTTACATATAGCATGAAATATAGCACACAATAAATTTGATACAAGATGGTTGTGAAGATAATTCTAGCTAGTACACAAGTTGTTCAGCAAAGGCAATAAAGACACGTAATTCATACGTCCAGAAACAAGTCATGCATTCTGGTTTTACTAGGATTACTTCCCATCCTTGGTCTTGTGGAACATAACCGTTATGGCAGTTGATAAGACAGCGTGTTGTAACGTTGTCAAAGGGACGAGGGTTACGTAATGTCCAACAGTCCCGTAATAATCTAAAAACCTCATTTCTTACCCCAATTACCGACTACGTCACTTGTGGGAACGTTTTGTTTAATAGTTGTAGCCCGATGTTCTTGTTCTCACTTTGGTGAGAAGCGAACATTACTAATCTGTAAGCATAACATGCTTCTTTATGTTGCATGTTAGCCGCTTTTTCTAAATCACGAAGTCCAATATTCGGATATATTGAGTCAAAATAATTTCTTAACCCATTGCGTAAAATAGCATTTGGGTTCCCCGTAATATATGCGTCAAAGTAAACACATCGTAACTTATGGATTTCCCAATGTGATATCCCCCATATTTCGAACGAAAGCCTTTTATAAACCAAGGCATTCTTGGAACGTTCTTCGGATGTCTTACAAACTGATCTCGCCTTAAATAGTTGTGCCGAAGAATTCTGACCGACTCTAGACAAGATTTCATCAATCATGTCTCCGGGTAGGTCTCTTAAAATATTGGGTTGTCTATCCATTTTGTGTTTTTATACTGTAAAATAGACAAGAGTTAGATTCATAAAAAAATTACTTATTAATACAAGCAATTTTTACATATATCATAAAGCATAAGCACACTATATTACATATATTACACTACACGAATACAACTATCTTATTCCGACTCGCTTGTTTCTTCTTCTTTGGTTTTGGTTCATTTTGCCAAGTTTCTAGGGATATATGATGTTCCCCTAATACGAGCCGTCGTTTTCCACATTGGTTTAGAAAAACCTGGTGGTTTAGAGGTTCTCGGGTCATTGTTACAACTTAAGGACTTCGGGGGTTGACGATACATATAAAGTTCATCGGGGTTGGAATTAGATCTCTCTATTTTTATGCCCTTTCCCTTATTATTTTCTTTTGCCTTTTTAAATTCAGCTGGGATAATTTCTATAACATCATCGGAATTCTCGTCGGAATCCGATTCATCGGAGAATTGGTAATCCTCCCAATATTTTGCTTCCTTGGCGGAAACACCATTGACTATAATTAACCTTGGTCGGTTGGTTGAGGATTTTCTTTTACTTAACCGTTATATTATTTCCCCCACCGGTTCTATTTCTTCATCCGGTTCCGATTCTTCTTTCGGTTCCGATTCTTCTTCCGGTTCCGACTCTTCTTCCGGTTCCTCTTCGGGAACTTGTGAATCAGTCCACGAATCATTCCAATTTACATTTGACTCTTCATTATTATTAGGTGAGTCAATGGGACTTGTTCTAGAGGTAGACATCTATCACATAATATCAAACGCGTTAAGAGATTAATATATCACATAATATTCACATGTTAAAAATATATAGTTTCCAACAAAATTTGTTAAGCAATCATTTTTCAAGTAAACACGGTCGAAGTCCAGAATCACTAATGCATCCTAACAAACTCGATAAGACACACTAATGTAAAATTCTGGTTCTCTAAGACCAACGCTCGGATACCAACTGAAATGTCCCGTTCTTATTGATTAAAAACGTTCCATATTAATTGATTTCGTTGCGAGGTTTTGACCTCTATATGAGATGTTTTTCAAAGACTGCATTCATTTTAAAACAAACCATAACCTTAGTTTCATCAATAAAGGTTTAAAAAGCTTTATGTAGATTATCAAATAATGATAATCTAAAATATCATGTTTACACACGACCATTACATAATGGTTTACAATACAAATATGTTACAACAAAATAAGTTTCTTGAATGCAGTTTTTACACAATATCATACAAGCATGGACTCCAAATCTCGTCCTTATTTAAGTATGCGACAGCGGAAGCTCTTAATAATCACCTGAGAATAAACATGCTTAAAACGTCAAAAAATGTTGGTGAGTTATAGGTTTAACCTATATATATCAAATCATAATAATAGACCACAAGATTTCATATTTCAATACACATCCCATACATAGAGATAAAAATCATTCATATGGTGAACACCTGGTAACCGACATTAACAAGATGCATATATAAGAATATCCCCATCATTCTGGGACACCCTTCGGATATGATATAAATTTCGAAGTACTAAAGCATCCGGTACTTTGGATGGGGTTTGTTAGGCCCAATAGATCTATCTTTAGGATTCGCGTCAATTAGGGTGTATGTTCCCTAATTCTTAGATTACCAGACTTAATAAAAAGGGGCATATTCGATTTCGATAATTCAACCATAGAATGTAGTTTCACGTACTTGTGTCTATTTTGTAAATCATTTATAAAACCTGCATGTATTCTCATCCCAAAAATATTAGATTTTAAAAGTGGGACTATAACTCACTTTCACAGATTTTTACTTCGTCGGGAAGTAAGACTTGGCCACTGGTTGATTCACGAACCTATAACAATATATACATATATATCAAATTATGTTCAAAATATATTTACAACACTTTTAATATATTTTGATGTTTTAAGTTTATTAAGTCAGCTGTCCTCGTTAGTAACCTACAACTAGTTGTCCACAGTTAGATGTACAGAAATAAATCGGTAAATATTATCTTGAATCAATCCACGACCCAGTGTATACGTATTTCAGTATTGATCACAACTCAAACTATATATTTTTTGGAATCAACCTCAACCCTGTATAGCTAACTCCAACATTCACATATAGAGTGTCTATGGTTGTTCCGAAATATATATAGATGTATCGACATGATAGGTCGAAACATTGTATACGTGTCTATGGTATCTCAAGATTACATAATATACAATACAAGTTGATTAAGTTATGGTTGGAATAGATTTGTTACGAATTTTCACGTAGCTAAAATGAGAAAAATTATCCAATCTTGTTTTACCCATAACTTCTTCATTTTAAATCCGTTTTGAGTGAATCAATTTGTTATGGTTTCATATTGAACTCTATTTTATGAATCTAAACAGAAAAGTTTAGGTTTATAGTCAGAAAAATAAGTTACAAGTCGTTTTTGTAAAGGTAGTCATTTCAGTCGAAAGAACGGCGTCTAGATGACCATTTTAGAAAACATACTTCCACTTTGAGTTTAACCATAATTTTTGGATATAGTTTCATGTTCATAATAACAATAATTTTCTCAGAATAACAACTTTTAAATCAAAGTTTATCATAGTTTTTAATTAACTAACCCAAAACAGCCCGCGGTGTTACTACGACGGCGTAAATCCGGTTTTACGGTGTTTTTCATGTTTCCAGGTTTTAAATCATTAAGTTAGCATATCATATAGATATAGAACATGTGTTTAGTTGATTTTAAAAGTCAAGTTAGAAGTATTAACTTTTGTTTGCGAACAAGTTTAGAATTAACTAAACTATGTTCTAGTGATTACAAGTTTAAACCTTCGAATAAGATAGCTTTATATGTATGAATCGAATGATGTTATGAACATCATTACTACCTTAAGTTCCTTGGATAAACCTACTGGAAAAGAGAAAAATGGATCTAGCTTCAACGGATCCTTGGATGGCTCGAAGTTCTTGAAGCAGAATCATGACACGAAAACAAGTTCAAGTAAGATCATCACTTGAAATAAGATTGTTATAGTTATAGAAATTGAACCAAAGTTTGAATATGATTATTACCTTGTATTAGAATGATAACCTACTGTAAGAAAAAAAGATTTCTTGAGGTTGGATGATCACCTTACAAGATTGGAAGTGAGCTAGCAAACTTGAAAGTATTCTTGATTTTATGTAACTAGAACTTGTAGAATATATGAAGAACACTTAGAACTTGAAGATAGAACTTGAGAGAGATCAATTAGATGAAGAAAATTGAAGAATGAAAGTGTTTGTATGTGTTTTTGGTCATTGGTGTATGGATTAGATATAAAGGATATGTAATTTTGTTTTCATGTAAATAAGTCATGAATGATTACTCATATTTTTGTAATTTTATGAGATATTTCAGGCTAGTTGCCAAATGATGGTTCCCACATGTGTTAGGTGACTCACATGGGCTGCTAAGAGCTGATCATTGGAGTGTATATACCAATAGTACATACATCTAAAAGCTGTGTATTGTACGAGTACGAATACGGGTGCATACGAGTAGAATTGTTGATGAAACTGAACGAGGATGTAATTGTAAGCATTTTTATTAAGTAGAAGTATTTTGATAAGTGTATTGAAGTCTTTCAAAAGTGTATAAATACATATTAAAACACTACACGTATATACATTTTAACTGAGTCGTTAAGTCATCGTTAGTCGTTACATGTAAGTGTTGTTTTGAAACCTTTAGGTTAACGATCTTGTTAAATGTTGTTAACCCAATGTTTATAATATCAAATGAGATTTTAAATTATTATATTATCATGATATTATCATGTATTAATATCTCTTAATATGATATATATACATTAAATGTCTTTACAACGATAATCGTTACATATATGTCTCGTTTAAAAATCATTAAGTTAGTAGTCTTGTTTTTACATATGTAGTTCATTGTTAATATACTTAATGATATGTTTACTTATCATAGTATCATGTTAACTATATATATATCCATATATATGTCATCATATAGTTTTTACAAGTTTTAACGTTCGTGAATCACCGGTCAACTTGGGTGGTCAATTGTCTATATGAAACATATTTCAATTAATCAAGTCTTAACAAGTTTGATTGCTTAACATGTTGGAAACATTTAATCATGTAAATATCAATCTCAATTAATATATATAAACATGGAAAAGTTCGGGTCACTACACAATTATCAAACTTAACTGTTTTGTACCATGTTACGTAGTGTTAGAACATACACTATACTCGAAAATATATTTCATCCGCTAACGGTAGTGAACCGTCCGAATGAGGGCTCGTCAATGTGACGACCCGGAAATTTATGACTAAATTTAAACTTCATCTTTATATTATTCCGACATGATAAGCAAAGTCTGTAATGTTGAGTCTTAAAACTTTTGAACTATTATCATGAATGCAATTACCCTTTGACTATGCTCGATGATTCACGAACAATTGTTGTAAATAAATATGTATATATATAAAAGTAAGCTTATATTATAATTTGAAATTATAAAATACAATTTAGACATTAGAACTAAAAATGTAATATAAAATACAAGATTGTAATGTTGTTATCAAAACAAATCTATATATATAAATATATGTGATTTCTATGTATAAATAATATTATATGTATATTATAATATATATATATATATATATATATATATATATATATATATATATAGTATAATTATTCAATTATATATTATATAATAATATAATCGATAAATTATAATATTAAATGTTATTATAAAAATAAAATATAGTTGTTATACTAAAAATATTATCATTACTTTCATTGTTATTATCCATATTAATATTAATATTAAAGAAAATCAATATTATTAATATTAATATAGATATAGATATGAAGTTTGATATATACAAATTGTTATAGTTACTTTCAATATCAATGTTAGTATTATTAATATTATTATTTTAAATATATAACATATAAATATGAAATTGAGATGCATAATTTGTTATATTGTTATTATTATTATTATTATTATTGTCATTTATTATATCAATATTATTAAAATTAGTATTACTAGTAGCGTTACTAATAATATTATTATTATCATTGAAATTATCATTATTGTTATTTTTATTATTAATATCATTATATTGTTATTATATTTATTTTTATAAGTATTTTTATGATTATTATTATTATTATTATATATAGTTATTATTGATATTGATTATATACTTTACCAATACATATATAAATATACACAATATGCATAACAGATAAATAAATAATAACAGTATAACAGATATGCATAAATATATAACTGGAAGAATATATAATAGATGAATAAATAAATACATCTATATAAAATACAGATATATAAATATTGATAACGTGTAGGTTCAGTTCCTATCTCTATCACCTTTATTTTTCTTCTATTCTTTTTCTTATTTCTCGTGATACTTGGTCGATTCAATCACCACTATAACACAACATGTAATCAATCTTGTTACTAATTGAATTATTCAAAATCATCTTCAAAACCTATACAGCCTTGTGAATTTTATCACAGTTGAAGAACAAATTCTTTTAAGAAAATCCGACGGTTCCCTTTCACTTTTTGGTCAAAATCAAAAACCGAATCAATTAACAAAATCCAGAAATGTAGTTTTGTTAGGAATTCTCCAAGAAAACTTCCTGTAAAATCTTAGCTTCCAATTCTTGATAAAGAGTTCGAATTCGTCGAGTCAAAGATTTGTTTCAAAAAGTCAAACTTTTATTCTTGAGCCAAATTCGATTTTTTTGTTTCGATTTGAGTTAAATTGATGTTACCAATAGTTTTTAGGAGTGGATTAAAACCTACTTCATGTTATAAGCTTGGTCTCAAACGTTCCCTAAATCGTTTTCATTTTTTTTTCTTTCTTCGCTAAACCGCTGCAGCAGCAGCTTTTGTTTCATTTTTTTATATATTTTTTTGTGTTAATTCAATTTATATTCAGTAATCATCCATGTGTTGGATGTTAAATTCAAAAATCGATTTTATTAAGTTATTAAGATTGAAAACGATTGTGTTGTGTGACTCGATGTTGAAGAAGAAACAGATAGACAGATATAAGATATATGTTTAGCTGGGTGTATTAAAATAGATATGAGAATACAGAGGGATGGTTAAGAAGGGGTGTCGGGTTTCGAGAGGTCTTGGGTTCGAGCCCTACGGGGGCTGTTTATTTTTTTAAAACTCTTTGAGGTAGTTTTCTTTTCCTAATTTTGATATTTGTTATTTTTATTAATCTCGTTCTTATTATTGTTATTATTATTATTATTCATTTATTATAATTAGTACAAGTATATTAATTATTAGTGTTATTATTATCTTTATCATAATTATAAGTAGTGTAATCATTATTATTATTATCATTATTATTAATCTTATAAGTAGTATTAATGTAATTATTATTGTTAAGGTTATCATTTAAGTATTATTATTATAGTTATCTTATCAAGATTAATAAAAGTGGTATTAATAAAATCTATAGAATTATTATTGTTATCATTAACATAGGTATTAACATTATCATTATTACTAAAAGTATCATTATTTTAAAACCTATAACTGTATTAAAACTAGAATGATCATTGTTATTATTGTTAAAATTATTAAGTATCATTATCATTACTACCATTAACATTATAATTAATATTTTTACAGTTATTATTATTTTCATTATCATTAGTAATAAACTTCTCACTTTATTTAAAAATTACTGTTATTATCGTTATTATAAGATGTATTATTAAAACTAACGTTAATAATATTATTAATAGAAACATTAATAGTATTACCACTATTATTATTTTAATCACTACTAATATTATCTTGGTATTATTATAATCACTATTTTTACAAATAAATGAAATATATATATATATATAAAATATTTAATACATATAACGTAACAAAATTTATATTGTTATATACAAAAATGAATATATATTAATTTCGAAATATATATACTACTAATATAAGATTTTACCATTAATAATAATATATATACATATAATTGTTCGACTACAAGGATATGTATTAATATATATCCAAATGATATAGGTTCGTGAATCCAAGGCCAACCCTGCATTGTTCAATATAGTCATATGTATTTTTACTACAAAATACATTAGGTGAGTTCATTTGATTCCCTTTTACTCTTTACATTTTTGGGACTGAGAATACATGCGCTACTTTTACAACTGCTTTATTAAATACTTTTGAAATACATTTTGAACTGCGAATACATGAAATGCTTTTATAAATGTTTGACGAGATAGACACAAGCAAAACATTCCTCGAATGAATTATGTGGACGTGATAATTGCCACCATTGAATTATGTGGACGTGATAATTGCCACAATTGATATGAATATTTTTTCCCTGATTATTATTGCTTGGTAACCTAAGACTTAGGGAACATCACTAATTTTGAGAATTAGTGTACGCCTAATTGACGCGAATCCTAAAGGTAGCTACCGGGTTTAACACCCCCACCCAGAATGTTCACTAGACGGAAGGGCTAGTGGCCGTGGTGTTTAGTACTTCGAAGTTTATATGATTATTATACAGATGAGATGTTCTGTTTTGGGGATATTATTATGCGCATTATATGTTAAGGTCGGTTACCAAGCCAAGCTATGAAAGCAATGAAAAGTGAATGTTATGTATCGAGAGAATGATTTTATACACAGATTATGTGCATGTTATTTTTGTGCACAAGATATGTGTACGGTTACTAAGATTTATGAAAGATAATTTCGTACACGAGAAAGGTGTACTGTATTTAAAAGATATCGCATGTACATTACAGGTGGGTATAGGATTCGGGCCCATTTGTACCATGCAGGATTTAAATCTTGTGGTCTATCAAAATGATGAATTTTATTGTTTTATGATAAACCTATGAACTCACCAACCTTTTGGTTGACACTTGAAAGCATGTTTATTCTCAGGTATGAAAGAAATCTTCCGCTGTGCATTTGCTCATATTAGAGATATTACTTGGAGTCATTCATGACATATTTCAAAAGACGTTGCATTCGAGTCGTCGAGTTCATCAAGATTATTATTAAGTCAATTATAGTTGGAGGTATTATGAAATAGTATGCTTGCCGTCAACTTTCGATGTAAAGAAAGTTTGTCTTTTAAAAACGAATGCAATGTTTGTAAAATGTATCATATAGAGGTCAATTACCTCACGATGTAATCAACTATTGTGAATCATTTATATTGTATATGAACGGGTCCTTTCAGTCAAGCCCAATGTGATCACATAACATAAGTTCACGTTTACACCCTGCAAGTGTAACTAATGATAATTGAATTGAGGCTTTTTGTTCTAACTCGCTGTGGAATGTTTATTTTCGTACTTGTGTTCAAAGCATAAAAGTATGATACGTATATGTTTCTCATCCCATAGTTTAAAAGTAAAAGTTGTTGAAAAGGTGGGACTATGATCTCACCTTAGTTGCACGAATAATAAATTGTACTTCACAAAGTAACGTATGCAAGAACGAATGCTAGTCTTGACCTAAACAAATAGGTTCGTATCAATATTGGTAAACACGGTTGGTCAGAGTTGTTCAATTAGTCCTATGGCTCGTTACGACTCGAATATATAGCATGTGAATCAAATTGTCAAGTTTCATGCAAGATACAAGTATAAAAGCATGTTAGAATGATTGCATCGTATTTGGTTAGGTTTGACTAAAAGTCAAGCTTGGTCAAAGTCAAAGTCAACGGGGTCGGGTCGGGTATCTGACAATTTCCCCATGATGAGAAATCATATATGAGCATGTTAACCAAGTTTCATGTTAATCAGAGTTGCGGTTAAGCGAGTAGAATTTTATGAAAAATATAAACACAAATAAAAGTGGCCTGGGCAAATGCGCGGTGCGCGAAGGGTTGTGCGGCGATCAACTAGGCGTGGAACCCGGTCAGGAATTGTGTAAAAGGGGATAGCATTTTCACTTCACAATGTGCGCGGCGCGCAAAGGGGTGCGCGGCGCGCATTCCTGGAAAATGTGCTGGTTGCAGTATTTTTGCTAAGTCTCGAACCAAAACTCAATATAACATAACACATGAACCGAAAACATTCAAAACGCATGCCATATATCATTGGAAAGGTAATTTGTCAAGAAACACAACTAAACACATTTCATCAATCAAATCATCACTTACAATAAATAAAACTAAGTTGAAAGCTCACTAATTTTCCACCATTAATGCTTTCAAGTTCATAAATGCACATTTATGAATTGAGAATTAAATGCATACATATCATACGCCGTTTTGTAGGTAATTATGCATACAATACTATTATATACCCACAATTAACATTCCAAAGCATTTAATTTCTATTTTACTCCTATCAAACCCCAATCCAATATCACAAAATCAATAATCATGTTAATGAAGCATTCTTAATCAACCTACACATCAAATTGAAGCTAGTGATGCTAGTAATGAAATGTCCCATTCTTATTGATTAAAAACGTTCCATATTAATTGATTTCGTTGTGAGGTTTTGACCTCTATATGAGACGTTTTTCAAAGACTGCATTCATTTTAAAACAAACCATAACCTTAGTTTCATCAATAAAGGTTTAAAAAGCTTTATGTAGATTATCAAATAATGATAATCTAAAATATCCTGTTTACACACGACCATTACATAATGGTTTACAATACAAATATGTTACAACAAAATAAGTTTCTTGAATGCAGTTTTTACACAATATCATACAAGCATAGACTCCAAATCTCGTCCTTATTTAAGTATGCGACAGCGGAAGCTCTTAATAATCACCTGAGAATAAACATGCTTAAAACGTCAAAAAAATGTTGGTGAGTTATAGGTTTAACCTATATATATCAAATCATAATAATAGACCACAAGATTTCATATTTCAATACACATCCCATACATAGAGATAAAAATCATTCATATGGTGAACACCTGGTAACCGACATTAACAAGATGCATATATAAGAATATCCCCATCATTCCGGGACACCCTTCGGATATGATATAAATTTCGAAGTACTAAAGCATCTGGTACTTTGGATGGGGTTTGTTAGGCCCAATAGATCTATCTTTAGGATTCGCGTCAATTAGGGTGTCTGTTCCCTAATTCTTAGATTACCAGACTTAATAAAAAGGGGCATATTCGATTTCGATAATTCAACCATAGAATGTAGTTTCACGTACTTGTGTCTATTTTGTAAATCATTTATAAAACCTGCATGTATTCTCATCCCAAAAATATCAGATTTTAAAAGTGGGACTATAACTCACTTTCACAGATTTTTACTTCGTCGGGAAGTAAGACTTGGCCACTGGTTGATTCACGAACCTATAACAGTATATACATATATATCAAAGTATGTTCAAAATATATTTACAACACTTTTAATATATTTTGATGTTTTAAATTTATTAAGTCAGCTGTACTCGTTAGTAACCTACAACTAGTTGTCCACAGTTAGATGTATAGAAATAAATCGATAAATATTATCTTGAATCAATCCACGACCCAGTGTATACGTATCTCAGTATTGATCACAACTCAAACTATATATATTTTGGAATCAACCTCAACCCTGTATAGCTAACTCCAACATTCACATATAGAGTGTCTATGGTTGTTCCGAAATATATATAGATGTGTCGACATGATAGGTCGAAATATTGTATACGTGTCTATGGTATCTCAAGATTACATAATATACAATACAAGTTGATTAAGTTATGGTTGGAATAGATTTGTTACCAATTTTCATGTAGCTAAAATGAGAAAAATTATCCAATCTTGTTTTACCCATAACTTCTTCATTTTAAATCCGTTTTGAGTGAATCAAATTGCTATGGTTTCATATTGAACTCTATTTTATGAATCTAAACAGAAAAGTTTAGGTTTATAGTCAGAAAAATAAGTTACAAGTCGTTTTTGTAAAGGTAGTCATTTCAGTCGAAAGAACGACGTCTAGATGACCATTTTAGAAAACATACTTCCACTTTGAGTTTAACCATAATTTTTGGATATAGTTTCATGTTAATAATAAAAATCATTTTCTCAGAATAACAATTTTTAAATCAAAGTTTATCATAGTTTTTAATTAACTAACCCAAAACAGCCCGCGGTGTTACTACGACGGCGTAAATCCGGTTTTACGGTATTTTTCGTGTTTCCGGGTTTTAAATCATTAAGTTAGCATATCATATAGATATATAACATGTGTTTAGTTGATTTTAAAAGTCAAGTTAGAAGGATTAACTTTTGTTTGCGAACAAGTTTAGAATTAACTAAACTATGTTCTAGTGATTACAAGTTTAAACCTTCGAATAAGATAGCTTTATATGTATGAATCGAATGATGTTATGAACATCATTACTACCTTAAGTTCTTTGGATAAACCTACTGGAATAGTGAAAATGGATCTAGCTTCAACGGATCCTTGGATGGCTCGAAGTTCTTGAAGCAGAATCATGACACGAAAACAAGTTCAAGTAAGATCATCACTTGAAATAAGATTGTTATAGTTATAGAAATTGAACCAAAGTTTGAATATGATTATTACCTTATATTAGAATGATAACCTACTGTAAGAAACAAAGATTTCTTGAGGTTGGATGATCACCTTACAAGATTGGAAGTGAGCTAGCAAACTTGAAAGTATTCTTGATTTTATGTAACTAGAACTTGTAGCATTTATGAAGAACACTTAGAACTTGAAGATAGAACTTGAGAGAGATCAATTAGATGAAGAAAATTGAAGAATGAAAGTGTTTGTAGGTGTTTTTGGTCGTTGGTGTATGGATTAGATATAAAGGATATGTAATTTTGTTTTCATGTTAATAAGTCATGAATGATTACTCATATTTTTGTAATTTTATGAGATATTTCTTGCTAGTTGCCAAATGATGGTTCCCACATGTGTTAGGTGACTCACATGGGCTGCTAAGAGCTGATAATTGGAGTGTATATACCAATAGTACATACATCTAAAAGCTGTGTATTGTACGAGTACGAATACGCGTGCATACGAGTAGAATTGTTGATGAAACTGAACGAGGATGTAATTGTAAGCATTTTTGTTAAGTAGAAGTATTTTGATAAGTGTATTTAAGTCTTTCAAAAGTGTATAAATACATATTAAAACACTACATGTATATTCATTTTAACTGAGTCGTTAAGTCATCGTTAGTCGTTACATGTAAGTGTTGTTTTGAAACCTTTAGGTTAACGATCTTGTTAAATGTTGTTAACCCAATGTTTATAATATCAAATGAGATTTTAAATTATTATATTATCATGATATTATCATGTATGAATATCTCTTAATATGATATATATACATTAAATGTCTTTACAACGATAATCGTTACATATATGTCTCGTTTAAAAATCATTAAGTTAGTAGTCTTGTTTTTTACATATGTAGTTCATTGTTAATATACTTAATGATATGTTTACTTATCATAGTATCATGTTAACTATATATATATATATATATATCCATATATATGTCATCATATAGTTTTTACAAGTTTTAACGTTCGTGAATCACCGGTCAACTTGGGTGGTCAATTGTCTATATGAAACATATTTCAATTAATCAAGTCTTAACAAGTTTGATTGCTTAACATGTTGGAAACATTTAATCATGTAAATATCAATCTCAATTAATATATATAAACATGGAAAAGTTCGGGTCACTACAGTACCTACCCGTTAAATAAATTTCGTCCCGAAATTTTAAGCTGTTGAAGGTGTTGACGAATCTTCTGGAAATAGATGCGGGTATTTCTTTTTCATCTGATCTTCATGCTCCCAGGTGAACTCGGGTCCTCTACGAGCATTCCATCGAACCTTAACAATTGGTATCTTGTTTTGCTTAAGTCTTTTAACCTCACGATCCATTATTTCGACGGGTTCTTCGATGAATTGGAGTTTTTCGTTGATTTGGATTTCATCTAACGGAATAGTGAGATCTTCTTTAGCAAAACATTTCTTCAAATTCGAGACATGGAAAGTGTTATGTACAGCCGTGAGTTGTTGAGGTAACTCAAGTCGGTAAGCTACTGGTCCGACACGATCAATAATCTTGAATGGTCCAATATACCTTGGATTTAATTTCCCTCATTTACCATATCGAACAACGCCTTTCCAAGGTGCAACTTTAAGCATGACCATCTCTCCAATTTCAAATTCTATATCTTTTCTTTTAATGTCAGCGTAGCTCTTTTGTCGACTTTGGGCGGTTTTCAACCGTTGTTGAATTTGGATGATCTTCTCGGTAGTTTCTTGTATAATCTCCGGACCCGTAATCTGTCTATCCCCCACTTCACTCCAACAAATCGGAGACCTGCACTTTCTACCATAAAGTGCTTCAAACGGCGCCATCTCAATGCTTGAATGGTAGCTGTTGTTGTAGGAAAATTCTGCTAACGGTAGATGTCGATCCCAACTATTTCCGAAATCAATAACACATGCTCGTAGCATGTCTTCAAGAGTTTGTATCGTCCTTTCGCTCTGCCCATCAGTTTGTGGATGATAGGCAGTACTCATGTCTAGACGTGTTCCTAATGCTTGCTGTAATGTCTGCCAGAATCTTGAAATAAATCTGCCATCCCTATCAGAGATAATAGAGATTGGTATTCCATGTCTGGAGACGACCTCCTTCAAATACAATCGTGCAAACTTCTCCATCTTGTCATCTTCTCTTATTGGCATGAAGTGTGCTGATTTGGTGAGACGATCAACTATTACCCAAATAGTATCAAAACCACTTGCAGTCCTTGGCAATTTAGTGATGAAATCCATGGTAATGTTTTCCCATTTCCATTCCGGGATTTCGGGTTGTTGAAGTAGACCTGATGGTTTCTGATGCTCAGCTTTGACCTTAGAACACGTCAAACATTCTCCTACGTATTTAGCAACATCGGCTTTCATACCCGGCCACCAAAAATGTTTCTTGAGATCCTTGTACATCTTCCCCGTTCCAGGATGTATTGAGTATCTGGTTTTATGAGCTTCTCTAAGTACCATTTCTCTCATATCTCCAAATTTTGGTACCCAAATCCTTTCAGCCCTATACCGGGTTCCGTCTTCCCGAATATTAAGATGCTTCTCCGATCCTTTGGGTATTTCATCCTTTAAATTTCCCTCTTTTAAAACTCCTTGTTGCGCCTCCTTTATTTGAGTAGTAAGGTTATTATGAATCATTATATTCATAGATTTTACTCGAATGGGTTCTCTGTCCTTCCTGCTCAAGGCATCGGCTACCACATTTGCCTTCCCCGGGTGGTAACGAATCTCAAAGTCGTAATCATTCAACAATTCAATCCACCTACGCTGCCTCATATTCAGTTGTTTCTGATTAAATATGTGTTGAAGACTTTTGTGGTCGGTATATATAACACTTTTGACCCCATATAAGTAGTGCCTCCAAGTCTTTAATGCAAAAACAACCGCGCCTAATTCCAAATCATGCGTCGTATAATTTTGTTCGTGAATCTTCAATTGTCTAGACGCATAAGCAATCACCTTCATTCGTTGCATTAATACACAACCGAGACCTTGCTTTGATGCGTCACAATAAATCACAAAATCATCATTCCCTTCAGGCAATGACAATATAGGTGCCGTAGTTAGCTTTTTCTTCAATAACTGAAACGCTTTCTCTTGTTCATCATTCCATTCAAATTTCTTCCCTTTATGCGTTAATGCAATCAAGGGTTTTGCTATTCTGGAAAAATCTTGGATGAACCTTCTGTAGTAACCAGCTAGTCCTAAAAACTGGCGTATGTGTTTCGGAGTTTTTGGGGTTTCCCACTTTTCAACAGTTTCTATCTTTGCCGGATCCACCTTAATACCTTCTTTGTTCACTATGTGACCGAGGAATTGAACTTCTTCCAACTAAAATGCACACTTTGAAAACTTAGCGTACAATTCTTCCTTCCTCAATACTTCTAACACCTTTCTCAAATGTTCACCGTGTTCTTGGTCATTCTTTGAGTAAATAAGTATGTCATCAATGAAAACAATGACAAACTTGTCAAGGTATGGTCCACACACTCGGTTCTTAAGGTCCATGAACGCAGCTGGTGCATTAGTTAAACCAAACGGCATGACCATAAACTCGTAATGACCGTAACGTGTTCTGAAAGCATTCTTTGGAATATCATCTTCTTTCACCCGCATTTGATGATACCCGGAATGTAAGTCAATCTTTGAATAAACAGACGAGCCTTGTAGTTGATCAAATAAGTCGTCGATTCTCGGTAGTGGGTAGCGGTTCTTGATGGTAAGTTTGTTCAACTCTCGGTAGTCGATACACAACCTGAATGTACCATCTTTCTTCTTGACAAACAAAACAGGAGCTCCCCACGGTGATGTGCTTGGTCGAATGAAACCACGCTCTAAAAGTTCTTGTAATTGGCTTTGCAGTTCTTTCATCTCGCTGGGTGTGAGTCTGTAAGGAGCACGAGCTATTGGTGCAGCTCCTGGTACAAGATCTATTTGAAATTCAACGGATCGATGTGGGGGTAATCCCGGTAATTCTTTCGGAAATACATCGGGAAATTCTTTTGCAATGGGAACATCATTGATGCTCTTTTCTTCAGTTTGTACTTTCTCGACGTGTGCTAGAACAGCATAGCAACCTTTTCTTATTAGTTTTTGTGCCTTCAAATTACTAATAAGATGTAGCTTCGTGTTGCCCTTTTCTCCGTACACCATTAAGGGTTTTCCTTTTTCTCGTATAATGCGAATTGCATTTTTGTAACAAACGATCTCTGCTTTCATTTCTTTCAACCAGTCCATACCGATTACCACATCAAAACTCCCTAACTCTACTGGTATCAAATCAATCTTAAATGTTTCGCTAACCAGTTTAATTTCTCGATTCCAACATATATTATCTGCTGAAATTAATTTATCATTTGCTAATTCGAGTAAAAATTTACTATCCAAAGGCGTCAATGGACAACTTAATTTAGCACAAAAATCTCTACTCATATAGCTTCTATCCGCACCCGAATCAAATAAAACGTAAGCAGATTTATTTTCAATAAGAAACGTACCCGTAACAAGCTCCGGGTCTTCCTGTGCCTCTGCCGCATTAATATTGAAAACTCTTCCGCGGCCTTGTCCATTCGTGTTCTCCTGGTTCGGGCAATTTCTAATAATGTGGCCCGGTTTTCCACATTTATAACAAACTACATTGGCATAACTTGCTCCGACACTACTTGCTCCGCCATTACTCGTTCCGACACCATTTGTTCCTGTCGTTCTATTAACCCCTGGTCCGTAGACCTCACACTTCGCCGCGCTATGACCATTTCTTTTACACTTGTTGCAAATTTTGGTGCAGAACCCCGAGTGATACTTTTCACACCTTTGGCATAGCTGCTTCTGATTGTTGTTGTTGCGGTTATTATTGTTGTTGGGATGATTGTTGTAGTTGCTGTTGTTGTTGTTGTTGTTGTTGTTGTTGTTGGGCCGTTTGTTGTAGTTGCGATTGATGTTGCGATTGTTGGGATAATTGTTGCGATTATTGTTGTAATTGTTGTTGTTGTTGTATTGGTGATTCTTATCACCGTTTTCCTCCCACTTTCTTTTGACTTGCTTCACATTGGCCTCTTCAGCAGTCTGTTCTTTAATTCTTTCTTCAATCTGGTTCACTAGTTTGTGAGCCATTCTACATGCCTGTTGTATGGAGACGGGCTCGTGTGAACTTATATCTTCTTGGATTCTTTCCGGTAATCCTTTCACAAACGCGTTGATCTTCTCTTCCTCATCTTCGAATGCTCCCGAACACAATAGGCACAATTCTGTGAATCGTCTTTCGTACGTGGTAATATCAAATCCTTGGGTTCATAACCCTCTAAGTTCTGTCTTGAGCTTATTGACCTCGGCTCTGGGACGGTACTTCTCGTTCATCAAGTGCTTGAATGCTGACCACGGTAATACGTACTCATCGTCTTGTCTCACTTGCTCTAGATAGGTATTCCACCATGTTAACGCAGAACCTCTGAAGGTATGCCTAGCGTACTTCACTTTGTCCTCCTCAGTACACTTACTTATGGCAAACACCGATTTGACCTTCTCGGTCCACCGTTTCAATCCGATCGGTCCTTCGGTTCCATCAAATTCCAAAGATTTACAGGCAGTGAATTCTTTGTAGGTGCATCCTACACGATTTTCTGTACTGCTAGATCCAAGGTTATTGTTGGTATGTAGCGCAGCCTGTACTGCGGCTATGTTTGAAGCTAGAAAAGTACAGAATTCCTCTTCATTCATATTCACGGTGTGCCGAGTAGTCGGTGCCATTTCCTTCAAAATAGTCAAATGGAACAAGTTAATCATATAGAATATTAAGAGTAGTTAATAGTATTTCGTAGCATAATATGAACTCATTTATAAAAGCTTTTTCTTCATATTAGCGTTTTATAAGTTTAAATTCGGGTAGTACCTACCCGTTAAGTTCATACTTAGTAGCTAATATACAATTCAACTACTACAATTCTATATGAAAAACTGATTATAATAATATATCGCGTTCAAACTCTTACACAATATTTTACAAACTTACAATACCGCTTATTTTACATATAGCATGAAATATTGCACACAATAAATTTGATACAAGATGGTTGTGAAGATAATTCTAGCTAGTACACAAGTCGTTCAGCAAAGGCAATAAAGACACGTAATTCATACGTCCAGAAACAAGTCATGCATTCTGGTTTTACTATGATTACTTCCCATCCTTGGTCTTGTGGAACATAACCGTTATGGCCTTTGATAAGACAGCGTGTTGTAACGTCATCAAAGGGACGAGGGTTATGTAATGTCCAACAGTTCCGTAACAATCTAAAAACCTCATTTCTTACCCCAATTACCGACTCCGTCACTTGTGGGAACATTTTGTTTAATAGTTGTAGCCCGTTCTTGTTCTCACTTTGGTGAGAAGCGAACATTACTAATCCGTAAGCATAACATGCTTCTTTATGTTGCATGTTAGCCGCTTTTTCTAAATCAATAAGTCCAATATTCGGATATATTGAGTCAAAATAATTTCTTAACCCATTGTGTAAAATAGCATTTGGGTTCCCCGCAATATATGCGTCAAAGTAAACACATCGTAACTTATGGATTTCCCAATGTGATATCCCCCATCTTTCGAACAAAAGCCTTTTATAAACCAAGGCATTCTTGGAACGTTCTTCGAATGTCTTACAAACTGATCTCGCCTTAAATAGTTGTGCCGAAGAATTCTGACCGACTCTAGACAAGATTTCATCAATCATGTCTCCGGGTAGGTCTCTTAAAATATTAGGTTGTCTATCCATTTTGTGTTTTTATACTGTAAAATAGACAAGAGTTAGATTCATAAAAAAAATACTTATTAATACAAGCAATTTTTACATATATCATAAAGCATAAGCACACTATATTACATATATTACACCACACGAATACAACTATCTTATTCCGACTCGCTTGTTTCTTCTTCTTCGGTTTTGGTTCGTTTTGCCAAGTTTCTAGGGATATATGATGTTCCCCTAATACAAGCAGTCGTTTTCCACATTGGTTTAGAAAAACCTGGTGGTTTAGAGGTTCCCGGGTCATTGTTACAACTTAAGGACTTCGGGGGTTGACGATACATATAAAGTTCATCGGGGTTGGAATTAGATTTCTCTATTTTTATGCCCTTTCCCTTATTATTTTCTTTTGCTTTTTAAATTCAGTTGGGGTAATTTCTATAACATCATCGGAATTCTCGTCGGAATCCGATTCATCGGAGAATTGGTAATCCTCCCAATATTTTGCTTCCTTGGCGGAAACACCATTGACCATAATTAACATTGGTCGGTTGGTTGAGGATTTTCATTTACTTAACCGTTTTATTATTTCCCCCACCGGTTCTATTTCTTCATCCGGTTCCGATTCTTCTTCCGGTTCCGATTCTTCTTCCGGTTCCGACTCTTCTTCCGATTCCTCTTCGGGAACTTGGGAATCAGTCCACGAATCATTCCAATTTACATTTAACTCTTCATTATTATTAGGTGAGTCAATGGGACTTGTTCTAGAGGTAGACATCTATCACATAATATCAAACACGTTAAGAGATTAATATATCACATAATATTCACATGTTAAAAATATATAGTTTCCAACAAAATTTGTTAAGCAATCATTTTTCAAGTAAACACGGTCGAAGTCCAGACTCACTAATGCATCCTAACAAACTCGATAAGACACACTAATGCAAAATTCTGGTTCTCTAAGACCAACGCTCGGATACCAACTGAAATGTCCCGTTCTTATTGATTAAAAACGTTCCATATTAATTAATTTCGTTGCGAGGTTTTGACCTCTATATGAGACGTTTTTCAAAGACTGCATTCATTTTAAAACAAACCATAACCTTTGTTTCATCAATAAAGGTTTAAAAAGCTTTATGTAGATTATCAAATAATGATAATCTAAAATATCCTGTTTACACACAACCATTACATAATGGTTTACAATACAAATATGTTACAACAAAATAAGTTTCTTGAATGCAGTTTTTACACAATATCATACAAGCATGGACTCCAAATCTCGTCCTTATTTAAGTATGCGACAGCGGAAACTCTTAATAATCACCTGAGAATAAACATGCTTAAAACGTCAACAAAAATGTTGGTGAGTTATAGGTTTAACCTATATATATCAAATCATAATAATAGACCACAAGATTTCATATTTCAATACACATCCCATACATAGAGATAAAAATCATTCATATGGTGAACACCTGGTAACCGACATTAACAAGATGCATATATAAGAATATCCCCATCATTCCGGGACACCCTTCGGATATGATATAAATTTCGAAGTACTAAAGCATCCGGTACTTTGGATGGGGTTTGTTAGGCCCAATAGATCTATCTTTAGGATTCGCGTCAATTAGGGTGTCTGTTCCCTAATTCTTAGATTACCAGACTAAATAAAAAGGGGCATATTCGATTTCGATAATTTAACCATAGAATGTAGTTTCACGTACTTGTGTCTATTTTGTAAATCATTTATAAAACCTGCATGTATTCTCATCCTAAAAATATTAGATTTTAAAAGTGGGACTATAACTCACTTTCACAGATTTTTACTTCGTCGGGAAGTAAGACTTGGCCACTGGTTAATTCATGAACCTATAACAATATATACATATATATCAAAGTATGTTCAAAATATATTTACAACACTTTTAATATATTTTGATGTTTTAAGTTTATTAAGTCAGCTGTCCTCGTTAGTAACCTACAACTAGTTGTCCACAGTTAGATGTACAGAAATAAATTGATAAATATTATCTTGAATCAATCCACGACCCAGTGTATACGTATCTCAGTATTGATCACAACTCAAACTATATATATTTTGGAATCAACCTCAACCCTGTATAGCTAACTCCAACATTCACATATAGAGTGCCTATGGTTGTTCCGAAATATATATAGATGTGTCGACATGATAGGTCGAAACATTGTATACGTGTCTATGGTATCTCAAGATTACATAATATACAATACAAGTTGATTAAATTATGGTTGGAATAGATTTGTTACCAATTTTCACGTAGCTAAAATGAGAAAAATTATCCAATCTTGTTTTACCCATAACTTCTTCATTTTAAATCCGTTTTGAGTGAATCAAATTGCTATGGTTTCATATTGAACTCTATTTTATGAATCTAAACAGAAAAGTATAGGTTTATAGTCAGAAAAATAAGTTACAAGCCATTTTTGTAAAGGTAGTCATTTCAGTCGAAAGAACGACGTCTAGATGACCATTTTAGAAAACATACTTTCACTTTGAGTTTAACCATAATTTTTGGATATAGTTTCATGTTCATAATAAAAATCATTTTCTCAGAATAACAACTTTTAAATCAAAGTTTATCATAGTTTTTAATTAACTAACCCAAAACAGCCCGCGGTGTTACTACGACGGCGTAAATCCGGTTTTACGGTATTTTTCGTGTTTCCGGGTTTTAAATCATTAAGTTAGCATATCATATAGATATAGAACATGTGTTTAGTTGATTTTAAAAGTCAAGTTAGAAGGATTAACTTTTGTTTGCGAACAAGTTTAGAATTAACTAAACTATGTTCTAGTGATTACAAGTTTAAACCTTCGAATAAGATAGCTTTATATGTATGAATCGAATGATGTTATGAACATCATTACTACCTTAAGTTCCTTGGATAAACCTACTGGAAAAGAGAAAAATGGATCTAGCTTCAACGGATCCTTGGATGGCTCGAAGTTCTTGAAGCAGAATCATGACACGAAAACAAGTTCAAGTAAGATCATCACTTGAAATAAGATTGTTATAGTTATAGAAATTGAACCAAAGTTTAAATATGATTATTACCTTGTATTAGAATGATAACCTACTGTAAGAAATAAAGATTTCTTGAGGTTTGATGATCACCTTACAAGATTGGAAGTGAGCTAGCAAACTTGAAAGTATTCTTGATTTTATGTAACTAGAACTTGTAGCATTTATGAAGAACACTTAGAACTTGAAGATAGAACTTGAGAGAGATCAATTAGATGAAGAAAATTGAAGAATGAAAGTGTTTGTAGGTGTTTTTGGTCGTTGGTGTATGGATTAGATATAAAGGATATGTAATTTTGTTTTCATGTAAATAAGTCATGAATGATTACTCATATTTTTGTAATTTTATGAGATATTTCATGCTAGTTGCCAAATGATGGTTCCCACATATATTAGGTGACTCACATGGGCTGCTAAGAGCTGATCATTGGAGTGTATATACCAATAGTACATACATCTAAAAGCTGTGTATTGTACGAGTACGAATACGGGTGCATACGAGTAGAATTGTTGATGAAACTGAACGAGGATGTAATTGTAAGCATTTTTGTTAAGTAGAAGTATTTTGATAAGTGTATTGAAGTCTTTCAAAAGTGTATAAATACATATTAAAACACTACATGTATATACATTTTAACTGAGTCGTTAAGTCATCGTTAGTCGTTACATGTAAGTGTTGTTTTGAAACCTTTAGGTTAACGATCTTGTTAAATGTTGTTAACCCAATGTTTATAATATCAAATGAGATTTTAAATTATTATATTATCATGATATTATCATGTATGAATATCTCTTAATATGATATATATACATTAAATGTCTTTACAACGATAATCGTTACATATATGTCTCGTTTAAAAATCATTAAGTTAGTAGTCTTGTTTTTTACATATGTAGTTCATTGTTAATATACTTAATGATATGTTTACTTATCATAGTATCATGTTAACTATATATATATCCATATATATGTCATCATATAGTTTTTAGAAGTTTTAACGTTTGTGAATCACCGGTCAACTTGGGTGGTCAATTGTCTATATGAAACATATTTCAATTAATCAAGTCTTAACAAGTTTGATTGCTTAACATGTTGGAAACATTTAATCATGTAAATATCAATCTCAATTAATATATATAAACATGGAAAATTTCGGGTCACTACAAGTAACATATTTAATACATACACTTCCAACATCTAACAACATTTAATCATCTAAAACCCAAGATTAAACATACCCATTTGACAAGTTCATGCTAGTTACTCAAAACAACAAATTCAAACATACAAATCATATATTCATGTTAGACTTGAGCCATAGACACTAATTAACACTTTAAGTTAAAAACGTCAAGAACAAAGAATCTAGTGATTTTAGAAAGTTACCCAAACTTGATGAAATCGGTATAGAATCGGAGAAGAAGTTGCAAGGATCCCAAATATGTAATTTGTTTTGCAAAACACTTGCTAGGTTGGATTTAGATGATGATTCTTTGTTTGAAAGTTGAGAGAAAAGTTGAAGTAGTAAAAGAGAGAAAGAGGAGAAATGAATGGAGGCGAAGGCTTGTTGACTAGTTGACTTAGTCAAGTCTTTTGCCTCTTGGCAAGTTTAGTCCCTCAAGTTCAAAAGCGGGTGCGTGAATTACCTAAACGAAATATTTTAAAACGCGTATTAATGGAAGATGTTATAATTATATAACGGACTTTAAAATAGTTAAACGGAAAGTCAACGGAAAAAGGCGGGATGTTACATTACCTACTCCTTAAAAGAAATTTCGTCCCGAAATTTAAGTAGGCGTAGTAGTCGTTGTTTCTTCCCCGAGATCTTGCGTTTCCGAATTCGCGAATAAATGAGGGTATTTCTTTTGCATTTGATCTTTTCTTTCCCAAGTAAACTCGGGTCCCCTTTTAGCGTTCCAACGGACCTTAACAATCGGAATTTGGCTTTGTTTTAGCGTTTTGACGGAGGTGTCTACAATTTCAACCGGTTCTTCCACAAAATGAGGTTTGTCGTCAATAGTAAGCTCCTCGAGAGGGATGACGAGTTCGGGTTCGGAAAAACACTTCTTCAAGTTGGATACATGGAAAGTAGGATGAACGAAGCTCAATTGGGGCGGAAGATCTAAACGATAAGCAACGGTTCCAACACGCTCCAAGATTTCGAAAGGACCAATATACCGCGGATTTAGTTTCCCGCGTTTCCCGAAACGGATTACACCTTTCCAAGGCGCAACTTTTAACATTACGCGGTCACCGACTTGAAATTCGAGGTCGTTGCGTCTTTTGTCGGTATAGCTCTTTTGACGACTACAATCCGTCCTGAGCCTATCTCGGATTTGAACAATCTTCTCAGTGGTTTCATGAATGAGTTCGGGTCCGGTGATTTGTGTATCGCCTACTTCGGCCCAACAAAGAGGAGAACGATATTTTCGACCATATAACGGTTCGAATGGTGCGGCGTTAATACTCGCGTGATAACTATTGTTGTAAGAGAATTCGGCAAGAGGCAAGTGCTTGTCCCAAGCTTTTCCGAAGTCAATAACACAAGATTGTAGCATGTCTTCCAAGGTTTGAATTGTGCGTTCGCTTTGTCCGTCGGTTTGTGGATGATATGCGATGCTCATGTCTAAACGCGTTCCCAACGCTTCTTGTAAAGTACACCAAAATCTAGAAACAAAACGGCCATCTCGGTCGGAAATAATCGATAAAGGTACACCGTGACGGGCTACGATCTCTTTAATGTAAAGTTGTGCAAGTTTTTCCATTTTGTCGGTTTCCTTCATGGCTAGGAATTGCGCGGATTTGGTGAGACGGTCAACAATAACCCAAATAGTATCGTAACCGCCCACCGTCTTTGGTAGTTTGGTGATAAAATCTATCGTTATCCTTTCCCACTTCCATTGTGGGATTTCGGGTTGTTGAAGTAGTCCGGATGGTCTTTGATGTTCGGCTTTGACTTTGGAGCAAGTTAGGCATTTTTCAACATAAGTAGCGATGTCCCTTTTAATGTTCGGCCACCAATATTGTTCCTTGAGGTCGTGGTACATCTTATTAGCACCGGGGTGAATCGAATATCTTGACTTATGGGCTTCGTCTAAAATAAGGCTTCGTAAGTCCCCATAACTAGGCACCCAAATCCTCCCGGTGAAATATCGGAGTCCGGTCTCCCTAACTTCGAATCGTGAGGCGAGAATGTTCAAGCGTTCGAGAGAGATGTTTTCATCCTTGAGAGCCTCATCTTGGGCTACCCGAATTTGACCATTGAGGTTGGTGTGAATGGTGATGTTTAAAGCTCGGACACGAAGAGGCACCGCTCTTTCTTTTTGACTTAAGGCATCAGCTACTACATTTACCTTCCCGGGATGGTAACAAAGCTTGCAATCGTAATCGTTGAAGGTTTCAATCCACCTTCGTTGTCTCATGTTTAGTTGCTTTTGGTCGAAGATGTGTTGAAGGCTTTTATGATCGGTGAAGATAGTACTCTTGGTTCCATAAATATAATGTCTCCACATTTTAAGTGCAAAGACAACGTCTCCGAGTTCGAGATCGTGTGTCATGTAGTTCCGTTCATGAATTTTTAGTTGTCGAGAGGCATAAGCAATAACTTTAGTTCGTTGCATCAATATACACCCAAAACCATGTTTCGAGGCATCGCAATATACAACGAAATCATTGTTGACTTCGGGAAGTGACATGATAGGAGCGGTGGTTAGCTTTGACTTCAAGATTTGAAATGCGGATTCTTGTTCGGTGGCCCAAACGAATTTTCTTCCCTTATGAGTTAACGCGGTTAGAGGACGAGCAACCAAGGAGAAATCTTTGATGAATCTACAATAGTATCCGGCGAGACCTAAGAATTGACGAATGTGAGTAGGAGTAGTAGGGGTCTCCCATTTGCTAATGGCTTCGATTTTTGATGGATCGACCTTAATACCTTGATCACTTACAACATGACCAATAAATTGAACTTCCTTCAACCAAAATTCACACTTAGAGAATTTGGCATAGAGTCGTTCTTGTCTCAAGAGTTCGAGCACGAGTCGAAGGTGTTGTTCGTGTTCTTCTTCGCTTTTAGAATAGACCAAGATGTCATCGATGAACACAATAATGAATTTATCGAGATACGGTTTGTACACGTGGTTCATAAGGTCCATGAACACCGCCGGTGCATTAGTGAGACCAAATGGCATTACAAGAAATTCATAACTACCATAACGAGTCCGGAAAGCGGTTTTGGAGACATCTTCCCCCTTAACCCTTAATTGATGATAACCCGAGCGGAGATTGATTTTTGAATATACACGAGATCCTTGTAATTGATCAAAGAGGTCATCGATACGCGAAAGAGGATATCGGTTCTTAACCGTCAATTTGTTTAGTTCACGATAGTCGATACACATTCGTAGGGATCCATCTTTCTTCTTAACGAATAAAATCGGAGCGCCCCATGGTGAATGGCTAGGTTGGATAAAACCATGATCAAGTAGTTCTTGGATTTGACTTTTCAATTCTTGCATTTCGGATGGAGCAAGTCTATACGGTGCACATGCTACGGGTACGGCTCCCGGAATAAGATTGATTTGGAATTCAACCGGTCGATGAGGTGGAAGTCCCGACAATTCGTCGGGAAATACATCAAAAAAGTCACTAACAATTGGTACATCATCGATATGCTTCTCGTCAATCTCGACTTTCTTAACATGGGCTAGAATCGCGAAACAACCTTTACGAAGGTATTTTTCAACTTTAAGGCACGAGACGAGGTTGAGTCCGGTGCAACTCTTATTGCCATAGACAATCAAGGGTTCACCATTCTCGATAGGAATTTGAATCGCTTTAAGATTGCAAAGAATATGGGATTTCGTTTTGGCTAGCCAATCCATACCAATGATTACATCGAAGCTCCCTAGTTCTATAGGTATCAAGTCAATTTTAAACTCTTTACCCATTAAGTTTAACGTACACCCCCGATAAAAATTGTCGGCACTTAATAGTTTCCTGTTAGCCACTTCAATGGTATAAGTAGTATCTAGTGGAAGTGGTGGAGTGCTAAAAGAATGAGTCAAAGTCTTGGTTACAAAACTCTTATCGGCACCCGAATCGAATAAACAAGAGACATAAGAATCGTTGAGAAGAAACGTACCCGTAACTAGTTCATTGTCATCCCAGGCTTCCTCGGTGTTGATGTTGAAAGCTCGGCCACGTGTATTGGGGTTAGCTTTCTTCTTTGGGCACGCATTCCTATAATGACCCGGTTGGCCACATTCAAAACAAACACCCGGTCTTGGTGCATTTGGCCCCTTTTGAGCAACGGGAGCGGCGTTTCTACAATCGTTGGCCACATGGCCACTCCTTTGACATTTGTTGCAAAATGGCTTGCCACATTCACCATAATGATGTTTGTGGCACTTGTTCCAAAATGGTTTATTCCTGACATAACCTTTCTTGTCGTTGGAGGTGAAAGGCTTTTTGGTGAAGGTGTTGTTGTGGTAGTTGCTCGATGGAGTGGCTTCAAATTTTCTTTTGTTGCCACCCGATTTATCCTCGGCCTTAGGTGTCGGTATTACGATTTCATCCACCGTTTCAATTAATTTGTGAGCCATATTCAAAGCTTCTTGATGATTAGTGGGTTTGGATGACATTACTCCGTGTTTGATGCTCTTTGGAAGACCATCCATGTAAAGTTCAACCCTTGAAGACTCGGGGTTCACAAGGTTTGGGCACATCAAGGCTAATTTAGAAAATCGTTGATTATAAGCCTTGAGATTGTTTCCGACCGCTTTTAGAGTTCTTAGCTCTTGTTCGAGCTTTCGGGTTTCTTCACGAGGGAAATATTCGATGATCATCTTTTCCCTTAAATCGGCCCAAGAGAGGGTGTGAGCTTCATCGGTACCCACCGATTGTACATAGGTGTTCCACCAAGTGAGCGCGACACCGGCGAAAGTGTGAGTGGAGTACTTGACCTTGTCTTGGTCCCGACAATCGCTTATGCTAAAGACGGCTTCCGTTTGCTCGAACCATCGGGTGAGCACAACCGGTCCCCCGGTTCCATCGAAGGTGTGGGGTTTGCATCACATGAAAGCTTTAGAGGAGCATCCCTCGTTTGAGTTACCGGCTCCATTGTTGTTATTGTTGTTGTGGTTGTTGTTATTGGTATTGTTGGAAGAGTGACCGGCCATGGCCGCATCCACGGCGGTGGCTATCATTCGTTGTAGAGCTTGTTCGGGTGTTTCATGGTGTAGTGACCCGAACTTTTCCATGATTATATATTAAATGAAAACTATATTTGCATGATTAAATGTTTCCAACAGGTTAAGCAATCAAACTTGTTAAGACTTGATTTATTGAAATGAGTTTCATGTAGACAATTGACCACCCAAGTTGACCGACGATTCACGAACGTTAAAACTTGTAAAAAACAACATGATATATATATATATATATATATATATATATATATATATATATATATATATATATATATATATATATATATATATATATAACATGATATTATGATGAGTAAGTATCTCACCTAGTACATTAACAATGAGTTATATACATAAAATGAAAGTAGTGAATTAAGAAATGCGAAACGATATATATAACGGCTATCGTTACAACAACATCTTACTAAATACATATGTATCATGTTAAGATATTAATACATTATGTTTAACATCATGAAATGATAATTACATATGTCATTAAGCTTATTAACAATGAACTACACGAGTAAGATGAGACTACTAACTTAAGGATTTCGAAACAATACATATATGTAACGATTATCGTTGTGATAGTATTTTACACATATTTATATGATATTAAGATATATTAATACACCATGTTAACATAACAATTTAACATCTCATTTAAGTGTAATAACAATGGATCAATTACATTTAACAAGATCGTTAACTTAAAGGTTCTGAAATAACACTTACATATAACGACTAACGATGACTTTACGACTCAGTTAAATGTATATACATGTAGTGTATTAAGATGTATTAATACACTTTTGGAAGACTTCATGACATATATCAAAGTACTTCTACTTAACAAAAATGCTTACAATTACATCCTCATTCATTTTCATCAACAATTCTACTCGTATGCACCCGTATTCGTACTCATACAATACACAGCTTCTAAGATGTATATACTATTGGTATATACACTCAATCATCAGCTCCTTAGCAGCCCATGTGAGTTATTAAACATGTCGAAACCATCATTTAGCAACTAGCATGAAATATCTCACAAAATTACAAAAATATTATAAATCATTCATGAATTATTTACATGAAAACAAACTTACACATCCTTTATATCTAATCCATATACCAACAATCAAAAACACCTACAAACACTTTAATTCTTCAATTTTCTTCATCTAATTGATCTCTCTCAAGTTCTATCTTCAAGTTCTAAGTGTTCTTCATAAATTCTATAAGTTCTAGTTTCATAAAATCAAGAATACTATCAAGTTTGCAAGATTACTTCCAAGCTTTCTAATCCAATCCAAGTAATCATCTAAGCTCAAGAAATCTTTCTTATTTATAGTAAGATATCTTTATAATACAAGGTAATACTCATATTCAAATTTTGATTCAATTTCTATAACTATAACTATCTTATTTCGAGTGAAAATCTTACTTGAACTTGTTTTTGTGTCATGATTCTACTTCAAGAACTTTCAAGCCATCCAAAAATCCTTTGAAGCTAGATCTATTTTTGTCACTTCCAGTAGGTTTACCTACTAAACTTGAGGTAGTAATGATGTTCATAACATCATTCGATTCATATATATAAAACTATCTTATTCGAAGATTTGAACATGTAATCACTAGAACATAGTTTAGTTAATTCTAAACTTGTTCGCAAACAAAGTTAATCCTTCTAACTTGACTTTTAAAATCAACTAAACACATGTTCTATATCTATATGATATGCTAACTTAATGATTTAAAACCTGGTAATATGAAGAACACCGTAAAACCGAACATACGCCGTCGTAGTGAAATCGGGGGCTGTTTTGGGTTAAAAAATAAAAAGTATCTTAATCTTTGAATTGGAAGTTTGTTTTCTGGAAAAATGATATTACATATGAACAAGATACTATATCCAAAAATCATGGTTAAACACAAAGTGGAAGTATGTTTTTCAAAATGGTCATCAAGATGTCGTTTTTTCGACGGAAATGACTACCTCTTTAAAAAATGACTTGTAACCTGTATTTCTGACTATAAACTTATACTTTTTCTGTTTTGTTTCATAAATTTCAGTTCATTATGAAACCATAGCAACTTGAATCACTCAAAACGGATTTGAAACGAAGAAATGACGGGTAAAACAAAATTGGATAAACTTGCTAGTTTTAGCTACGAAAATTTTATAACAAATCTAGACTAAACATATCCTAACTAATTTATATTGTATTATACATATTATGTAATCTTGGGATACCATAGACACGTATACAATGTTTTGACATATCATATCGACCCATCTATATATATTATTTGGAACAACCATAGACACTCTATATGCAGTAATGTTTGAGTTAGCTATACAGGGTTGAGGTTGATTCCAAAAATATATATACTTTGAGTTGTGATCTAGCCTGAGACGTGTATATACTGGGTCGTGAATTCATTCAAGATATATATATTGATTTATTTCTGTACATCTAACTGTGGACAACTAGTTGTAGGTTACTAACGAGGACTGCTAACTTAACAAATTTAAATCATAAAAACGTAATAAAAAATGTTGTGAATATATTCCGATCATAAATTGATATATATGTACATATTTGTTATAGGTTCGTGAATCGACCAGTGCCAAGTCTTACTTCCCGACGAAGTAAAAATCTGTAAAAGTGAGTTATAGTCCCACTTTTTAAATCTAATATTTTTGGGATGAGAATACATGCAGTTTTATAAATGTTTTATAAAATAGACACAAGTACGTGAAACTACATTCTATGGTTGAATTATTAAACCGAATATGCCCCTTTTTAGTCTGGTAATCTAAGAATTAGGGAACAGACACCCTAATTGACGTGAATCCTAAAGATAGATCTATTGGGCCCAACAAGCCCCATCCAAAGTACTGGATGCTTTAGTACTTCGAATTTATCATGTCCAAAGGGAGTCCCGGAATGATAGGGGATATTCTATATGCATCTTGTTAAGATCGGTTACCAGGTGTTCACCATATGAATGATTTTTATCTCTATGCAGTTTACGAAATGCCTGATACGAGATGTGTATTTATGAGAAATGAAATCTTGTGGTCTATTATTACAATTTGATAAATATATAGGTTAAACCTATAACTCACCAACATTTTTTGTTAATGTTTTAAGCATGTTTATTCTCAGGTGATTGTTAAGAGCTTCCGTTGTTGCATACTAAATTAAGGTCAAGATTTGGAGTCCATTCTTGTATAATATTGTTTAAAAACTGCATTCGAAGACATATATTGATGTGTGATATTATTGTAAACCATTATGTAATGGTCGTGAAAATGCTATATTTTAGATTATCATTATTTGATAATCGTCGTAATATTTTAAAAGTTATGGTTTGTTTTAAAATCGAATGCAGCCTTTGAAAAACGTCTCATATAGAGGTCAAAACCTCGCAACGAAATCAATTAATATGGAACGTTTATAATCAATATGAACGGGACATTTCACATGGCGTGGTACACGGCGAGGAGGCATTGTTCCTTCAAAACAAAAGAATATCGTTGATTAGTATTTTCAATAATACTAACCGTGATATAGAATGAGGATAAAGAGAAAATTTTCCTTGACTCGCCTTAAATTCTTTATGTCATAATGTCGGAACGTTCATATGAGTCACCGTAATATAATCCCGGAAATTATATTACCCTAATTCATATGTGCATTCGACATTAATTCACTAAGTCAAGGTGGCGTGTCAATCAAATTAAACAACGTGAGATTAAGATGGAATAAAAGTTAGATATGAATAGAAGAGTTCGAGTATAAATGCACAAGTAGTCAAGTAATTCCTATTTCAAGTCTATATGCCGGTTATAGTCTAGACTCACTAATGTACCCTATGACTCGGGGTTGACACCAATGAACTCTAAATCCCTACAACCAATGCTCTGATACCATCTGTAGCGACCGGACAAAATCGTCATTGACGGCGCCGTGTACTTAGGTCCTGTTACGTGGTCATAAGTCTTTAAACAACGTTTGACCAAATTATGTCGCATTCATTTCAATTATAAAGATGTTTCAAAGTTTACAAAGTAGTTCAAGTCTAAACATGTTACAACGTTTTAAGTACAGTTGAAACCCATGCGACACAAATTAAGTTAAGTCAAAAGACGCTCCACGTATGCATGTATACTCGACATCCAAGCAAGTATCAAAAATAATGTGCGGAAGCATGTATCACCTAGCGTTCAAGGACCTGAGAAAACATATAGAAAACTGTCAACGAAAAACGTTGGTGAAATCATAGGTGTATTAGTAACGTTGTTTTTGAACCACAATATTTAATATAGTTGATTATCCAAATCGTTTGTATTCCAAAAGTATGTTCGCGAGCACCCAATTATCAAACTTAACTGTTTGTACCCTGTTACGTAGTGTTAGAACATACACTATACTCGAAAATATATTTCATCCGCTAATGGTAGCGAACTGTCAGAATGAGGGCTCGTCAAGCCCAATGTGATCACATAACATAAGTTCACGTTTACATCCTGCAAGTGTAACTAATGATAATTGAATTGAGGCTTTTTGTTCTAACTCGCTGTGGAATGTTTGTTTTCGTACTTGTGTTCAAAGCATAAAAGATTGATACGTATATGTTTCTCATCCCATAGTTTAAAAGTAAAAGTTGTTGAAAAGGTGGGACTATGATCTCACCTTGGTTGCACGAATAATAAATTGTACTTCACAAAGTAACGTGTGCAAGAACGAATGCTAGTCTTGACCTAAACAAATAGGTTCGTATCAATAATGGTAAACACGGTTGGTCAGAGTTGTTCAATTAGTCCTATGGCTCGTTACGACTCGAATATATAGCATGTGAATCAAATTGACAAGTTTCATGCAAGATACAAGTATAAAAGCATGTTAGAACGATTGCATACGTATTTGGTTAGGTTTGACTAAAAGTCAAACTTGGTCAAAGTCAAAGTCAACGGGGTCGGATCAGGTATCCGACAATTTCCTTATGATGAGAAATCATATATGAGCATGTTAACCAAGTTTCATGTTAATCGGAGTTGCGGTTAAGCGAGTAGAATTTTATGAAAAATAAAAACACAAATAAAAGTGGCCTGGGCAAATGCGCGGTGCGCGAAGGGTTTCGCGGCGTGCAACTAGGCATGGAACCAGGTCAGGAATTGTGTAAAAGGGGCTAGCATTTTTACTTCACAATGTGCGCGGCGCGCAAAGGGGTGCGCGGCGCGCATTCCTGGAAAATGTGCTGGTTGCAGTATTTTTGCTAAGTCTCGAACCAAAACTCAATATAACATAACACATGAACCGAAAACATTCAAAACGCATGCCATATATCGTTGGAAAGGTAATTTGACGAGAAACACAACTAAATACATTTCATTAATCTAATCATCACTTACAATAAACAAAACCAAGTTGAAAGCTCACTAATTGTCCACCATTAATGCTTTCAAGTTCATAAATGCACATTTATGATTCGGGAATTAAATGCATACATATCATACGCCGTTTTGTAGGTAATTATGCATACAATACTATTATATACCCATAATTAACATTCCAAAGCATTCAAAGCATTTAATTTCTATTTTACTCCTATCAAACCCTAACCCAGTATCACAAAATCAATAATCATGTTAATGAAGCATTCTTAATCAACCTACACATCAAATTGAAACTAGTGATGCTAGTAACACATTTAATACATACACTTCCAACATCTAACAACATTTAATCATCTAAAACCCAAGATTAAACACACCCATTTGACAAGTTCATGCTAGTTACTCAAAACAACAAATTCGAACATACAAATCATATATTCATGTTAGACTTGAGCCATAGACACTAATTAACACTTTTATAAGTTAAAAACGTCAAGAACAAAGAATCTAGTGATTTTAGAAAGTTATCCAAACTTGATGAAATCGGTATGGAATCGAAGAGGAAGTTGTAAGGATCCCAAATATGTAATTTGTTTTGCAAAACACTTGCTAGGTTGGATTTAGATGATGATTCTTTGTTTGAAAGTTGAGAGAAAAGTTGAAGTAGTAAAAGAGAGAAAGAGGAGAAATGAATGGAGGAGAAGGCTTGTTGACTAGTTGACCTAGTCAAGTCTTTTGCCTCATGGCAAGTTTAGTCCCTCAAGTTCAAAAGCGGGTGCGTGAATTACCTAAACGAAATATTTTAAAATGCGTATTAACGGAAGATGTTATAATTATATAACGGACTTTAAAATAGTTAAACAGAAAGTCAACGGAAAAAGGCGGGATGTTACAGTTGCACTGCTCGATACTTTCTTGAATTATTTCACAAGATTATTTATTTAATATGTAAAACAAACTGTTTTATTACTTTCGTTACTTCTCATCATGATTATCATATATCATCATCATCACCACCTTTGTGAACATCATAACAATATCCAGTTTCGTTGGTGAGTTAAACCAAGTTCGCAACATCGGCTGCCCAAGAGAAGCCGAATAAAACTAGTCCACGATATAAGGCCAATTAAAACCATAAAGAGCCTGTTAGTAGCCCAAATCTACCACAGTTTAATCGACACAATTAATTTAATCAGCAAATAAGAAAAAGATCTCGGTTCCTTTTTCTTTTCCTACTGACAAGGTCAAAAGCAACATAATTTGCAGACCTTTATTAGGTTTTGTTGATAAAATGACTGAAAAAGAAGAGAATATATATATATATATATATATATATATATATATATATATATATATATATATATATATATATAACCTGGAGAATGAAATATTAACGCAGGTATTGTTTGGTAATCGAGTCTGTTTGTGTGAAACGAAGTAGGAGTAAAACGTAACAGAAAACTGGCAGCTACAGCAGTAGCAGAAAAGCATTAGGATTGTGATGATTGTTCGCTGGAAAATAAAACAGGAAAGAAGAGGAAAGGAAGTAGAAACAGAAAACAAGGATAAAATGCAGGTGATCGGTGGTGGTTTAGTGATGATTTACGGTGGTGGTTGTGGTTGTTATAAATCGAAAATAGAGGTGTGAGGGAGGGGGGAGAGAGAGAGAGAGAGAGAGAGAGAGGGGAAGGTGATAACCGTGGTGGTAGATGGGATAGTGGTCTCGATGGGTTCTCACAAAGGATAAGGGTGGCGGTTGCTTAGAGTGACGGAATCACAAGGTAACAATTTCCATGGTGAACCCACAGAAGTTAAATAAAACGTTTTCCTTGATTGACAATTTTATAAATGGGTTGATGTAACAGCGAACAATCGAATAGATATGAATACAATTTGAAAGTGGAAGTGGTGGTGCTTTCATGATGATGATCAAGGTGGTGATGTGGGTAGCGGTTTATGATCAAAATAGATAGAAACAGAAAATAGTTGATGGTTTGGTTATAAATCGTGGGTTTTTGTGATGGTGTAAGGTTCTTGGTGATGATGGTAAATGATGGAGGTGGTGGCAGTTCCAGATGGTTGAGTGGTGGTCCGGCGAGTGTGGTGGTTCTCCGGTGTTTGAGGATGGAGGTTGTATGGTGGTGAGAGATGGTGATCGAGTTTTGGTGAAGATGATTTGTGTACTCCCTCAAACTCTTGATATACATATTTATAATATGTTATATTATAATAATTATAATAATAATAATAATAATAATAATAATAATAATAATAATAATAATAATAATAATAATAATAATAATAATAATAATAATAATAATAATAATAATAATAATAATATATAAATTACACATGTGGTGAAATGGAGACATAGATAGACAGATGGATTCGATGGGTGGTGGATGACAATAATATGCAACAAATATATGTATACTTGCAAATACAGTAATAATCACTTTAATTATTAAGTTCACAGATCAAAATTCAATCAATATGACTCGGTTCGGATGAATAAGGAAATTGTTATTTTCAAGAAAGCTACACCGTGCACTAACTCGGTTCGGTCAAACTTGAAATGTCCCGTTCTTATTGATTAAAAACGTTCCATATAAATTGATTTCGTTGTGAGGTTTTGACCTCTATATGAGACGTTTTTCAAAGACTGCATTCATTTTAAAACAAACCATAACCTTTATTTCATAAATAAAGGTTTAAAAAGCTTTACGTAGATTATCAAATCATGATAATCTAAAATATCCTGTTTACACACGACCATTACATAATGGTTTACAATACAAATATGTTACATCGAAATCAGTTTCTTGAATGCAGTTTTTACACAATATCATACAAACATGGACTCCAAATCTTGTCCTTATTTTAGTATGCAACAGCAGAAGCTCTTAGTATTCACCTGAGAAAAAACATGCTTTAAACGTCAACAAAAATGTTGGTGAGTTATAGGTTTAACCTATATATATCAAATCGTAACAATAGACCACAAGATTTCATATTTCAATACACATCCCATACATAGAGATAAAAATCATTCATATGGTGAACACCTGGTAACCGACATTAACAAGATGCATATATAAGAATATCCCCATCATTCCGGGACACCCTTCGGATATGATATAAATTTTGAAGTGCTAAAGCATCCGGTACTTTGGATGGGGTTTGTTAGGCCCAATAGATCTATCTTTAGGATTCACGTCAATTAGGGTGTCTGTTCCCTAATTCTTAGATTACCAGACTTAATAAAAAGGGGCATATTCGATTTCGATAATTTAACCATAGAATGTAGTTTCACGTACTTGTGTCTATTTTGTAAATCATTTATAAAACCTGCATGTATTCTCATCCCAAAAATATTAGATTTTAAAAGTGGGACTATAACTCACTTTCACAGATTTTTACTTCGTCGGGAAGTAAGACTTGGCCACTGGTTGATTCACGAACCTATAACAATATATAGATATATATCAAAGTATGTTCAAAATATATTTACAACACTTTTAATATATTTTGATGTTTTAAGTTTATTAAGTCAGCTGTCCTCGTTAGTAACCTACAACTAGTTGTCCACAGTTAGATGTACAGAAATAAATCGATAAATATTATCTTGAATCAATCCACGACCCAGTGTATACGTATCTCAGTATTGATCACAACTCCAACTATATATATTTTGGAATCAACCTCAACCCTGTATAGCTAACTCCAACATTCACATATAGAGTGTCTATGGTTGTTCCGAAATATATATAGATGTGTCGACATGATAGGTCGAAACATTGTATACGTGTCTATGGTATCTCAAGATTACATAATATACAATACAAGTTGATTAAGTTATGGTTGGAATAGATTTGTTACCAATTTTCACGTAGCTAAAATGAGAAAAATTATCCAATCTTGTTTTACCCATAACTTCTTCATTTTAAATCCGTTTTGAGTGAATCAAATTGCTATGGTTTCATATTGAACTCTATTTTATGAATCTAAATAGAAAATGTATAGGTTTATAGTCGTAAAAAAAAGTTACAAGTCGTTTTTGTAAAGGTAGTCATTTCAGTCGAAAGAACGACGTCTAGATGACCATTTTAGAAAACATACTTCCACTTTAAGTTTAACCATAATTTTTGGATATAGTTTCATGTTCATAATAAAAATCATTTTCCCAGAATAACAACTTTTAAATCAAAGTTTATCATAGTTTTTAATTAACTAACCCAAAACAGCCCGCGGTGTTACTACGACGGCGTAAATCCGGTTTTACGATGTTTTTCGTGTTTCCAGGTTTTAAATCATTAAGTTAGCATATCATATAGATATAGAACATGTGTTTAGTTGATTTTAAAAGTCAAGTTAGAAGGATTAACTTTTATTTGCGAACAAGTTTAGAATTAACTAAACTATGTTCTAGTGATTACAAGTTTAAACCTTCAAATAAGATAGCTTTATATATATGAATCGAATGATGTTATGAACATCATTACTACCTCAAGTTCCTTGGATAAACCTACTGGAAATAAGAAAAATGGATCTAGATTCAAAGGATCCTTGGATGGCTTGAAAGTTCTTGAAGCAGAATCATGACACGAAAAAAAATTCAAGTAAGATTTTCACTCGAAATAAGATTGTTATAGTTATAGAAATTGAATTAAAGTTTGAATATGATTATTACCTTGTATTTGAAAGATAACCTACTGTAAGTAACAAAGGTTTCTTGATCTTGGATGATTACTTGGAATGGATTTAGAAAACTTGGAAGTAAACTTGCAATCTTGGAAGTATTCTTGATTTTATGAAACTAGAACTTTTGGAATTTATGAAGAACACTTAGAACTTGAAGATAGAACTTGGGAGAGATCAATTAGATGAAGAAAATTGAAGAATGAAAGTGTTTGTAGGTGTTTTTGGTCATTGGTGTATGGATTAGATATAAAGGATATGTAATTTTATTTTCATGTAAATAAGTCATGAATGATTACTCATATTTTTGTAATTTTATGAGATATTTCATGCTAGTTGCCAAATGATGGTTCTCACATATGTTAGGTGACTCACATGGGCTGCTAAGAGCTGATCATTGGAGTGTATATACCAATAGTACATACATCTAAAAGCTGTGTATTGTACGAGTACGAATACGGGTGCATACGAGTAGAATTGTTGATGAAACTGAACGATGATGTAATTGTAAGCATTTTTGTTAAGTAGAAGTATTTTGATAAGTGTCTTGAAGTCTTTCAAAAGTGTATGAATACATATTAAAACACTACATGTATATACATTTTAACTGAGTCGTTAAGTCATCGTTAGTCGTTACATGTAAATGTTGTTTTGAAACCTTTAGGTTAACGATCTTGTTAAATGTTGTTAACCCATTGTTTATTATAACAAATGAGATGTTAAATTGTTATATTATCATGATATTATGATATATAATATATCTTAGTATGATATATATACAGTTAAATGTCGTTACAACGATAATCGTTACATATATGTCTCGTTTCGAAATCATTAAGTTAGTAGTCTTATTTTTACATATGTATTTCATTGTTAATACACTTAATAATATATTTACTTATCATTTAACATAATTAACCAAGTGTATCAATATCTTAATATGATTCATATGTACCTAGTAAGACGTTGTTATAACGATAATCGTTATATATATCGTTTTCGAGTTTCTTAGATTAATAGTCTCATTTTTATGTATATAACTCATTGTTAAAATACCTAATGAGATACATACTTATAATAAAATCATGTTAACTATATATATAACCATATATATGTCATCGTATAGTTTTTAAAAGTTTTATCGTTCGTGAATCACCGGTCAACTTGGGTGGTCAATTGTCTATATGAAACCTATTTCAATTAATCAAGTCTTAACAAGTTTGATTGCTTAACATGTTGGAAACACTTAATCATGTAAATAACAATTTCATTTAATATATATATAAACAAGGAAAAGTTCGGGTCACTACAGTACCTACCCGTTAAATAAATTTCGTCCCGAAATTTTAAGCAGTTGGAGGTGTTGACGTATATTCTGGAAATAAATGCGGGTATTTCTTCTTCATCTGATCTTCACGCTCCCAGGTGAACTCGGGTCCTCTACGAGCATTCCATCGAACCTTAACAATCGGTATCTTGTTTTGTTTAAGTCTCTTAACCTCACGATCCATTATTTCGACGGGTTCTTCAATGAATTGAAGTTTTTCATTGATTTGGATTTCGTCCAACGGAATAGTGAGATCTTCTTTAGCAAAACATTTCTTCAAATTTGAGACGTGGAAAGTGTTATGTACAGCCACGAGTTGTTGAGGTAGCTCCAGTTGGTAAGCTACTGGTCCGACACGATCTATAATCTTGAATGGTCCAATGTACCTTGGATTTAGTTTCCCCCGTTTACCAAATCGAACAACGCCTTTCCAAGGTGAAACCTTAAGCATGACCATTTCTCCAATTTCAAACTCTATATCTTTTCTTTTACTGTCCGCGTAGCTCTTTTGTCGACTCTGGGCGGTTTTCAATCTTTGTTGAATTTGGATGATTTTCTCGGTAGTTTCTTGTATTATCTCCGAACCCGTAATCTGTCTATCCCCCACTTCACTCCAACAAATCGGAGACCTGCACTTTCTACCATAAAGTGCTTCAAACGGCGCCATCTCAATGCTTGAATGGTAGCTGTTGTTGTAGGAAAATTCTGCTAACGGTAGATGTCGATCCCAACTGTTTCCGAAATCAATAACACAAGCTCGTAGCATGTCTTCAAGCGTTTGTATCGTCCTTTCGCTCTGCCCATCAGTTTGTGGATGATAGGCAGTACTCATGTCTAGACGAGTTCCTAATGCTTGCTGTAATGTCTGCCAGAATCTTGAAATAAATCTGCCATCCCTATCAGAGATAATAGAGATTGGTATTCCATGTCTGGAGACGACTTCCTTCAAATACAGTCGTGCTAACTTCTCCATCTTGTCATCTTCTCTTATTGGCAGGAAGTGTGCTGATTTGGTGAGATGATCAACTATTACCCAAATAGTATCAAAACCACTTGAAGTCCTTGGCAATTTAGTGATGAAATCCATGGTAATATTTTCGCATTTCCATTCCGGGATTTCGGGTTGTTGAAGTAGACCTGATGGTTTCTGATGCTCAGCTTTGACCTTAGAACACGTCAAACATTCTCCTACGTATTTAGCAACATCGGCTTTCATACCCGGCCCCCAAAAATGTTTCTTGAGATCCTTGTACATCTTCCCCGTTCCAGGATGTATTGAGTATCTGGTTTTATGAGCTTCTCTAAGTACCATTTCTCTCATATCTCCGAATTTTGGTACCCAAATCCTTTCAGCCCTATACCGGGTTCCGTCTTCCCGAATATTAAGATGCTTCTCCGATCCTTTGGGTATTTCATCCTTTAAATTTTCCTCTTTTAAAACTCCTTGTTGCGCCTCCTTTATTTGAGTATTAAGGTTATTGTGAATCATTATATTCATAGATTTTACTCGAATGGGTTCTCTGTCCTTCCTGCTCAAGGCGTCGGCTACCACATTTGCCTTCCCCGGGTGGTAACGAATCTCAAAGTCGTAATCATTCAACAATTCTATCCACCTACGCAGCCTCATATTCAGTTGTTTCTGATTAAATATGTGTTGAAGACTTTTGTGGTCGGTATATATAATACTTTTGACCCCATATAAGTAGTGCCTCCAAGTCTTTAATGCAAAAACAACCGCGCCTAATTTCAAATCATGCGTCGTATAATTTTGTTCGTGAATCTTCAATTGTCTAGACGCATAAGTAATCACCTTCGTTCGTTGCATTAATACACAACCGAGACCTTGCTTTGATGCCTCACAATAAATCACAAAATCATCATTCCCTTCAGGCAATGACAATATAGGTGTCGTAGTTAGCTTTTTCTTTAATAACTAAAACGCTTTCTCTTGTTCATCCTTCCATTCAAATTTCTTCCCTTTATGCGTTAATGCAGTCAAGGGTTTTGCTATTCTGAAAAAGTCTTGGATGAACCTTCTGTAGTAACCAGCTAGTCCTAAAAACTGGCGTATGTGTTTCGGAGTTTTCGGGGTTTCCCACTTTTCAACAGTATCTATCTTTGCCGGATCCACCTTAATACCTTCTTTGTTCACTATGTGACCGAGGAATTGAACTTCTTCCAACCAAAATGCACACTTTGAAAACTTAGCATACAGTTTTTTCTTTCCTCAATACTTCTTGCACTTTTCTCAAATGTTCTTCGTGCTCTTGATCATTCTTTGAGTAAATAAGTATGTCATGGATGAAAACAATGACAAACTTGTCAAGATATGGCCCACACACTCGGTTCATAAGGTCCATGAACACAGCTGGTGCGTTAGTCAATCCAAACGGCATAACCATAAACTCGTAATGACCATAACGCGTCCTAAAAGCAGTTTTTGGAATATCATCCTCCTTTACTCGCATTTGATGATATCCAGAACGTAAATCGATCTTTGAATAAACCGACGAGCCTTGTAGTTGATCAAATAAGTCGTCAATTCTCGGCAGTGGATAACGGTTTTTGATGGTAAGTTTGTTCAACTCTCTGTAGTCAATACACAACCTAAATGTACCATCCTTCTTCTTGACAAACAAAACAGGAGCTCCCCATGGTGATGTGCTTGGTCGAATGAAACCACGTTCTAATAGTTCTTGCAGTTGGCTTTGCAGTTCTTTCATCTCGCTGGGTGCGAGTCTATAAGGAGCACGAGCTATTGGTGCAGCTCCTGGTACAAGATCTATTTGAAATTTAACAGATCGATGTGGAGGTAGTCCCGGTAATTCTTTCGGAAATACATCGGGAAATTCTTTTGCGACGGGAACATCATTGATGCTCTTTTCTTCAGTTTGTACTTTCTCGACGTATGCTAGAACAGCATAGCAACCTTTTCTTATTAGTTTTTGTGTCTTCAAATTACTAATAAGATGTAGCTTCATGTTGCCCTTTTCTCCGTACACCATTAAGGGTTCTATTTCTTCTCGTACAATGCGAATTGCATTTTTATAACATACGATCTTTGCTTTCACCTTCTTCAGCCAGTCCATGCCAACTATTACATCAAAACCCCCTAACTCTACTGGTATCAAATCAATCTTAAATATTTCGCTACCCAGTTTAATTTCTCGATTCCGGCATATATTATCTGCTGAAATTAATTTACCGTTTGCTAATTCGAGTAAAAATTTACTATCCAACGGCGTCAATGGACAACTTAATTTAGCACAAAAATCTCTACTCATATAGCTTCTATCCGCACCCGAATCAGATAAAACGTAAGAATATTTATTGTCAATAAGAAACGTACCCGTAACAAGCTTCGAGTCTTCCTATGCCTCTGCCACATTAATATTGAAAACTCTTCTGCGACCTTGTCCATTCGTGTTCTCCTGGTTCGGGCAATTTCTAATAATGTGGCCCGGTTTTCCACATTTATAACAAACTACATTGGCATAACTTGCTCCGACACTACTTGCTCCGCCATTACTCGTTCCGACACCATTTGTTCCTTTCGTTCTGTTAACCCCTGGTCCATAGACCTAACACTTCGTCGCGCTATGACCATTTCTTTTACACTTGTTGCAAAATTTGGTGCAGAACCCCGAGTGATACTTTTCACACCTTTGGCATAGCTGCTTCTGATTGTTGTTGTTGTTGCAGTTGTTATTGTTGTTGGGATGATTGTTGTAGTTGCTGCTGCTGTTGTTGTTGTTGTTGTTGTTGTTGTTGTTGTTGGACCGTTTGTTGTAGTTGCGATTGATGTTGCGATTGTTGGGATAATTGTTGCGATTATTATTGTAATTGCTGTTGTTGTTGTATTGGTGATTCTTATCACCGTTTTCCTCCCACTTTCTTTTGACTTGCTTCACATTGGCCTCTTCAGCCGTCTGTTCTTTAATTCTTTCCTCAATCTGGTTCACTAGTTTGTGAGCCATTCTACATGCCTGTTGTATGGAGGCGGGCTCTTGTGAACTTATATCTTCTTGGATTCTTTCCGGTAATCCTTTCACAAACACGTCGATCTTCTCTTCCTCATCTTCGAACGCTCCCGGACACAATAGGCATAATTCTGTGAATCGTCTTTCGTACGTGGTAATATCAAATCCTTGGGTTCGTAACCCTCTAAGTTCTGCCTTGAGCTTATTGACCTCGGTTCTGGGACGGTACTTCTCGTTCATCAAGTGCTTGAATGCTGACCACGGTAGTGCGTACGCATCATCTTGTCCCACTTGCTCTAGATAGGTATTCCACCATGTTAACGCAGAACCTGTGAAGGTATGCGTAGCGTACTTCACTTTGTCCTCTTCAGTACACTTACTTATGGCAAACACCGATTCGACCTTCTCGATCCACTGTTTCAATCCGATCGGTCCTTCGGTTCCATCAAATTTCAAAGGTGTGCAGGCAGTGAATTCTTTGTAGGTGCATCCTACACGATTTCCTGTACTGCTAGATCCAAGGTTATTGTTGGTATGTAGCGCAGCCTGTACTGCGGCTATGTTTGAAGCTAGAAAAGTACGGAATTCCTCTTCATTCATATTCACGGTGTGTCGAGTAGTCGGTGCCATTTCCTTCAAAATAGTCAAATGGAACAAGTTAATTATACAGAATATTAAGAGTAGTTAATAGTATTTCGTAGCATAATATGAACTCATTTATAAAAGCTTTTTCTTCATATTAGCGTTTTATAAGTTTAAATTCGGGTAGTACCTACCCGTTAAGTTCATACTTAGTAGCTAATATACAATTCAACTACTACAATTCTATATGAAAAACTGATTATAATAATATTTCGCGTTCAAACTTTTATACAATATTTTACAAACTTACAATACTGCTTATTTTACATAAAGCATGAAATATAGCACACAATAACTTTGATACAAGATAGTTGTGAAGATAATTCTAGCTAGTACACAAGTCGTTCAGCAAAGGCAATAAAGACACGTAATTCATACGTCCAGAAACAAGTCATGCATTCTGGTTTTACTAGGACTACTTCCCATCCTTGGTCTTGTGGAACATAACCGTTATGGCCGTTGATAAGACATCGTGTTGTAACGTCTTCAAAGGTACGAGGGTTACGTAATGACCAACAGTCTCGTAATAACCTAAAAACCTCATTTCTTACCCCAATTACCGACTCCGTCACTTGTGGGAACGTTTTGTTTAATAGTTGTAGCCCGATGTTCTTTTTCTCACTTTGGTGAGAAGCGAACATTACTAACCCGTAAGCATAGCATGCTTCTTTATGTTGCATGTTAACCGCTTTTTCTAAATCATGAAGTCCTATATTCGGATACATTGAGTCAAAATAATTTCTTAACCCGTTGCGTAAAATAGCATTTGGGTTCCCCGCAATATATGCGTCAAAGTAAACACATCATAACTTATGGGTTTCCCAATGTGATATCCCCCATCTTTCAAACGAAAGTCTCTTGTAAACCAAGACATTCTTGGAACGTTCTTCGAATGTCTTACAAACTGATTTCGCTGTAAATAGTTGTGCCGAAGAATTCTGACCGACTCTAGACAAGATTTCATCAATCATGTCTCCGGGTAGGTCTCTTAAAATATTAGGTTGTCTATCCATTTTGTGTTTTTATACTGTAAAATAGACAAGAGTTAGATTCATAAAAAAAATACTTATTAATACAAGCAATTTTTACATATATCATAAAGCATAAGCACACTATATTACATATATTACACCACACGAATACAACTATCTTATTCCGACTCGCTCGTTTCTTCTTCTTCGGTTTTGGTTCGTTTTGCCAAGTTTCTAGGGATATATGATGTTCCCCTAATACGAGCTGTCGTTTTCCACAACGGTTTAGAAAAACCTGATGGTTTAGAGGTTCCCGGGTCATTGTTACAACTTAAGGGCTTCGAGGGTTGACGATACATATAAAGTTCATCGGAGTTGGAATTAGATTTCTCTATTTTTATGCCCTTTCCCTTATTATTTTCTTTTGCCTTTTTAAATTCAGTTGGGGTAATTTCTATAACATCATCGGAATTCTCGTCGGAATCCGATTCATCGGAGAATTGGTAATCCTCCCAATATTTTGCTTCCTTGGCGGAAACACCATTGACCATAATTAACCTTGGTCGGTTGGTTGAGGATTTTCTTTTACTTAACCGTTTTATTATTTCCCCCACCGGTTCTATTTCCTCCTCCGGTTCCTCCTCTTCCGGTTCTGATTCTTCTTCCGGTTCTTCTTCGTTATTATTAGGTGAGTCAATGGGATTTGTGCTAGAGGTAGACATCTATCACACAATATCAAACATGTTATGAGATTAATATATCACATAATATATACATGTTAATAATATATAGTTTCCAACAAAAATGTTAAGCAACCATTTTTAAAGAAAACACGGTCGAATTCCAGACTCACTAATGCATCCTAACAAACTCGATAAGACACACTAACGCAAATTTTCTGATTCTCTAAGACCAACGCTCGGATACCAACTGAAATGTCCCGTTCTTATTGATTAAAAACGTTCCATATAAATTGATTTCGTTGCGAGGTTTTGACCTCTATATGAGACGTTTTTCAAAGACTGCATTCATTTTAAAACAAACCATAACCTTTATTTCATAAATAAAGGTTTAAAAAGCTTTACGTAGATTATCAAATCATGATAATCTAAAATATCCTGTTTACACACGACCATTACATAATGGTTTACAATACAAATATGTTACATCGAAATCAGTTTCTTGAATGCAGTTTTTACACAATATCATACAAACATGGACTCCAAATCTTGTCCTTGTTTTAGTATGCAACAGCGGAAGCTCTTAGTATTCACCTGAGAATAAACATGCTTTAAACGTCAACAAAAATGTTGGTGAGTTATAGGTTTAACCTATATATATCAAATCGTAACAATAGACCACAAGATTTCATATTTCAATACACATCCCATACATAGAGATAAAAATCATTCATATGGTGAACACCTGGTAACCGACATTAACAAGATGCATATATAAGAATATCCCCATCATTTCGGGACACCCTTCGGATATGATATAAATTTCGAAGTACTAAAGCATCCGGTACTTTGGATGGGGTTTGTTAGGCCCAATAGATCTATCTTTAGGATTCGCGTCAATTAGGGTGTCTGTTCCCTAATTCTTAGATTACCAGACTTAATAAAAAGAGGCATATTCGATTTCGATAATTCAACCATAGAATGTAGTTTCACGTACTTGTGTCTATTTTGTAAATCATTTATAAAACCTGCATGTATTCTCATCCCAAAAATATTAGATTTTAAAAGTGGGACTATAACTCACTTTCACAGATTTTTACTTCGTCGGGAAGTAAGACTTGGCCACTGGTTGATTCACGAACCTATAACAATATATACATATATATCAAAGTATGTTCAAAATATATTTACAACACTTTTAATATATTTTGATGTTTTAAGTTTATTAAGTCAGCTGTCCTCGTTAGTAACCTACAACTAGTTGTCCACAGTTAGATGTACAGAAATAAATCGATAAATATTATCTTGAATCAATCCACGACCCAGTGTATACGTATCTCAGTATTGATCACAACTCCAACTATATATATTTTGGAATCAACCTCAACCCTGTATAGCTAACTCCAACATTCACATATAGAGTGTCTATGGTTGTTCCGAAATATATATAGATGTGTCGACATGATAGGTCGAAACATTGTATACGTGTCTATGGTATCTCAAGATTACATAATATACAATACAAGTTGATTAAGTTATGGTTGGAATAGATTTGTTACCAATTTTCACGTAGCTAAAATGAGAAAAATTATCCAATTTTGTTTTACCCATAACTTCTTCATTTTAAATCCGTTTTGAGTGAATCAAATTGCTATGGTTTCATATTGAACTCTATTTTATGAATCTAAATAGAAAATGTATAGGTTTATAGTCGTAAAAATAAGTTACAAGTCGTTTTTGTAAAGGTAGTCATTTCAGTCGAAAGAACGACGTCTAGATGACCATTTTAGAAAACATACTTCCACTTTAAGTTTAACCATAATTTTTGAATATAGTTTCATGTTCATAATAAAAATCATTTTCCCAGAATAACAACTTTTAAATCAAAGTTTATCATAGTTTTTAATTAACTAACCCAAAACAGCCCGCGGTGTTACTACGACGGCGTAAATCCGGTTTTACGATGTTTTTCGTGTTTCCAGGTTTTAAATCATTAAGTTAGCATATCATATAGATATAGAACATGTGTTTAGTTGATTTTAAAAGTCAAGTTAGAAGGATTAACTTTTATTTGCGAACAAGTTTAGAATTAACTAAACTATGTTCTAGTGATTACAAGTTTAAACCTTCGAATAAGATAGCTTTATATGTATGAATCGAATGATGTTATGAACATCATTACTACCTCAAGTTCCTTGGATAAATCTACTGGAAATAAGAAAAATGGATCTAGCTTCAAAGGATCCTTGGATGGCTTGAAAGTTCTTGAAGCAGAATCATGACACGAAAACAATTTCAAGTAAGATTTCCACTCGAAATAAGATTGTTATAGTTATAGAAATTGAATTAAAGTTTGGATATGATTATTACCTTGTATTTGAAAGATAACCTACTGTAAGTAACAAAGGTTTCTTGATCTTGGATGATTACTTGGAATGGATTTAGAAAACTTGGAAGTAAACTTGCAATCTTGGAAGTATTCTTGATTTTATGATACTAGAACTTTTGGAATTTATGAAGAACACTTAGAACTTGAAGATAGAACTTGGGAGAGATCAATTAGATGAAAAAAATTGAAGAATGAAAGTGTTTGTAGGTGTTTTTGGTCGTTGGTGTATGGATTAGATATAAAGGATATGTAATTTTGTTTTCATGTAAATAAGTCATGAATGATTACTCATATTTTTGTAATTTTATGAGATATTTAATGCTAGTTGCCAAATGATTATTCTCACATGTGTTAGTTGACTCACATGGGCTGCTAAGAGCTGATCATTGGAGTGTATATACCAATAGTACATACATCTAAAAGCTGTGTATTGTACGAGTACGAATACGGGTGCATACGAATAGAATTGTTGATGAAACTGAACGATGATGTAATTGTAAGCATTTTTGTTAAGTAGAAGTATTTTGATAAGTGTCTTGAAGTCTTTCAAAAGTGTATGAATACATATTAAAACACTACATGTATATACATTTTAACTGAGTCGTTAAGTCATCGTTAGGCGTTACATGTAAATGTTGTTTTGAAACCTTTAGGTTAACGATCTTGTTGAATGTTGTTAACCCATTGTTTATTATAACAAATGAGATGATAAATTGTTATATTATCATGATATTATAATATATAATATATCTTAGTATGATATATATACAGTTAAATGTCATTACAATGATAATCGTTACATATATGTCTCGTTTCGAAATCATTAAGTTAGTAGTCTTATTTTTACATATGTATTTCATTGTTAATACACTTAATAATATATTTACTTATCATTTAACATAATTAACCAAGTGTATCAATATCTTAATATGATTCATATGTACCTAGTAAGACGTTGTTATAACGATAATCGTTATATATATCGTTTTCGAGTTTCTTAGATTAATAGTCTCATTTTTATGTATATAACTCATTGTTAAAATACCTAATGAGATACATACTTATAATAAAATCATGTTAACTATATATATAACCATATATATGTCATCGTATAGTTTTTAAAAGTTTTATCGTTCGTGAATCACCGGTCAACTTGGGTGGTCAATTGTCTATATGAAACCTATTTCAATTAATCAAGTCTTAACAAGTTTGATTGCTTAACATGTTGTAAACACTTAATCATGTAAATAACAATTTCATTTAATATATATATAAACATGAAAAAGTTCGGGTCACTACAAAACTCACAGTTTTTTCGAGTTTGGCCCGGACCGGACCGAAACCCGGAATAATTATAATATATGGACCAAGGACCGGACCAAATATTCTTGGGTATTTCGGTTTCGGTTCGGTTCCCCCTCAATTCTCGGTTCTTTTCGGTTCTACCCGGACCGTGCACACCCCTAAATATGAGAATAGAATATATAATATAAATATATAAGTGTGTGATAATATTAACCGTCTTCTTTCGCGGACTAAATTTCGTACTCCGTTGTTAAACAGTGGCGAATAAAAGTATTCGGAAAAATCCCAAATTTTTAAATTAACTATATTTATTTATTTTGGTCATTATGGTATAAAATTCGATCATTAACTATTTAAAATTATTAAACAAAAATTAACTCACTGTCCACTCCCGATCCCAGATAAAATATAAAAAAAAAATTTAAACTTAATAAATAGTTACTAAATACATATTGAATAAGCCTATAAATTATATACTCATTTTCGAATCACCGCTTATTTTAAAATCATATAAGTTCGTATTAAACTTGTTTAATATTCATCAAATGACAATTGAGTGTTACTATCGTTTACTAAATAGATTCAAAATAACGAAATACATATTTAATATACTTTATATATATATATATAAATATGTTTTAAATATTAATTATCATAATATCATATTTTTACTTTATTTTACAAAATTAATTTTTAATACAACATATAATATTTCAAATTATATTTTCAATTATTATTTATATATATATATATATATATATATATATACCCACATATCTATTTACAATTATTTGTTCGTGAATCGTCGAAACCGGTCGAGATTAAATGAATGAAATAAAACAGTTCAAAAATTTTGAGACTCAGGATAACAGACTTGACTTATCGTGTCAAAAATATGAAATCGTATCAAGAGTTCGATTTAAAATTAGTCGAAATTTTCCGGGTCATCACAACCGTAAACCGAACCGAGTTTCACGGTTTGGAGATTTTCAAACCGACGACCGGCCGCCAGTATTTAAAACCGGACCGAACCAACTAAATCGATATGGTCCGGCCGATTTTCGCGGTTTGGCGGTTTTTTGAACACCCCTAACAGATCATCATGCATTCTTCTCAATCTTTGAGGTGTTAGCTACCTACAAACAAATCATTCATCTATTAGCTTTAAACATTCACGTTATTAAAATTTATAATATCAACACCTTAACAAGGACATACTTTGATGAAAGGACATGGTCTTGCTCTTCAAGAGAGTTATGATATTCGGCTAGATCATGGTTAAAATAGTAGTAACTTGCATTAGTTCCTTTAAGCAAAGTTGTCCTGAAACACAATAAAAAATGAGTTATGATAACCTGTACTTGTACTGTTTTTAAAGGGAGATTAGTTTGGGAATCTTACTTTGGTAATAACTTGCCCATGATGATGTGACTGCGATGATTACAGGTTTGTCGCTGTTGTTGTAGCTATCCATGTCGAAATTCGTGGCTTGTTTGTCCCATAGTACGAATGGGATAAGCTCATTCCCGTAATTCGATACTAAATGTACTCAATCAGCAAAGTAACGTAATGGTCTGCCACCGGCCAACAAACCTAACGACAGAAAGTCCTGTCACGTAACTGATTTCTATGTGAATTGTTTTACCTTATATTACTAATCGTATTCTTGAAGATAATCTTTATTACTACTTTTACCATCTTTTAAACCATTGTTCAAATACTTCAAAATTCTAACTTAAATTCATACTAAAATGTTCACCAACTTTGACTGTGACCAAATTTTGACCAATTAAATCTGATTTTGATCTAGTGATCCGCATTGTCCGATTAATCAGAGAGATTTTGACAATAAAGCACACCAGTTGAGTCCACTAAGTACAACATAAAATAAAAGGAAGCTGAAAGTTAGTCTACTCTACAGTAACTAATATGTAAATTTATAAGTTCTAACTATAAATTGTAGTATGCATCAAACCAGGGGCGGAAGATAGTATGTGATAGGAGGGTGGCTGCCCCACCTAGGATCTCATTTGTAGTTATAAGTTTATACGACTTTTTTTAGACAAAATATATACGATTTTTTTTGTGTCTTGATGGTCTTGCCCCCTCTACTAAAAAGTTTCCACCAGTTCTTCAAACAGAATTATAATTTGCTTCAAACATTGTTTAAAACTTACATTACTTTACATAACTAACAATTATAAGCTAACTAGCCTCCAAACATCGTTTAAAACGTGTGTATGTATATATATATATATATATATATATATATATATATATATATATATATATATATATATATATATATATATAGGGGCAGGATCAATGGGGAAGAAACCAATCGGGGGGAGGCGGGGGGAAGCAAAAAAAAAATCGTTTTTTTTTTGAATTTTTTTTTTCCGGCATCAAGATCACACGAAAATATGAACATTTAGAAGAGACACTTCGTGATGAATGTTATTATTTAGGCGGGAAAACGATCGACAAAAATTACATTCAATATAATATTGTTCTTGAAGAATATGAACGTTTTTTTTCATGTTTTGTGAAGTAAAATTTAGCCCGATTTAGAGTTTAGGGTTTAAGGTTTGGTGTTTTGGGTTTATTACATAAACCCAAAACACCAAACCCTAAACCCTAAACTATAAACCGTTCGTGTTAAAAACTCAATTTAAATTCTAAATCTAAACCCTAGATCTAAACCCTAAACCATAAATTTCTAAACCCTAATATCTAAACCCTAATATCTAAACCCCAATAGCTAAAACCTCGAAATACACCTCGAAAAACACGATAATTGTTATATATTACTTCTTCGAGCGTTTTTCCGCCAAAATAAAAACATTTATCACAAAGTGTCTCTACTAAATGTTCATATTTTCATCTCATCTATAATGTTCGTGAACAAAGTTTTTTCAAAAAACGAAAAAAAAAAAAAAAGTTTTTGCTTCTCCCGCTTCCCCCCGAATGGTTACTTCCCTCTTGATCCTACCACTATATATATATATATATATATATATATATATATATATATATATATATATATATATATGTGTGTGTGTGTGTATGTGTATATATATATGTGTGTGTACACACACACACACACACACACACACACATATATATATATATATATATATATATATATATATATATATATATATATATATATATATATATAAACCTTTTTGATATATATGAATATATATGTATATATGTATATATATGTCGATATATAAACCTTTTTGATGAATGGTAAAAATACCTTGGATGATGGTGACGTTATTGAGTTTCGAAAACCTAATCCGCATACTGTTGCCTTCATTTCCTACAAGAGAGCATCTAGCAACAATAACTAATGAACCTAATAAATAGAAGTAAAATGTGCAAAAAACGTTATGCTTGAGTCAAAAAGCCAACCTTTACGACCTTGTCATTTTTATTTGTCATTTCGTGTCTCCTGGTAGTTTTTCAACATACATAGAATTTCTTCCAATCTTTTCAACAGTAGTAGAAGCCATCCCAGAGAAGCAACTGCGAAAAACTCATAATCAGTAAGTAATAAGCGAATTAAAATATGAAACGAAATTAACAACAAACTCAGACGGATTAAATCGATGCACGCCACCTAAAAGGAATGTTTCAGTGTTTGTTTGTTCTACAGTTATTTTCCACAAAGAATCATATGACATCAAGAGTTTTTTTTTTTTTTTTTTGTGTCACAAGCATACCACTCTTGAAATTGGGCATCCTTGTGTCTAAGATCACACACTTTAGTAACTGTGTTTCTTTATAGGTTTATTAACAATGGATGATAAACCATGTACAATAGCTGGAAAATTAATTACCCAAAGAAACGACAACAAATAAGCAAATTCTTATGCAGACATGACAATTGGTTAATTTTGGTTGTAGAATGAAATTGTGGAACATCTATGTTGAAGCATAAAATAAGAAGCCAGTTAATAAAAAATCAAGAACATGCTACAGAAGAATAAGAAAAATTAATAATTTTTTTTTTGTATGATGGAGTTGCTCGAGACGCACCGGTAGAAGGTTGTTTAGAGGGACTATTGTCAACTAGTTCGACAAAATTGACAAACAGTGAATAAATTTGAAAACAAATTTGAAAAATTCGACATGTTAACTGTAGGTTACAAAGTATACGTTTTTTCTTTTTAAAAAAAGTTATATGAAAACACACATTAAGATAAGAAGATTATAACTTAAGAGCATAGAGCACAATAATACAAGATTAAATTAGCTACTATACAATACAAATTATCATATACCAATGTGAATATCTAATATTAGTGATTCAATTTCAATTTGTATCAACTACTTTGACAATACAAATTATCATTACCAATATAACTAATAGACAAAATTTGTCTTATTAGTTATGAATAGGACTATTTATTTTTTTACTTTTCACAAACTTAATCCCCTAACTTTCATTAAAATACAAATCGAACAAATCACTTTATACCTATATTTTAAATGATTATTTATCTCATCACTAACACCAAAAATATTGAATAATAACACCCAACATGCTTTACCGACTTGTACACTGCGCTAAAACAATAGAACCCACATAGGCCACCATTGTGCAAATTTTTTTTTCAACGATAAAAGAAGCAACTTTCGTAAAAGGAACAACCCTTCAATGCTACCAAAAGATGTCGAAAAACATTCTTTTTTACAAAATAGATCAACTAACTTTTTTTTAAAAAAAAACACCCGAACGCTAAAAGAAGCAAATTTAACAAAAGGAACAAACCTTCAATGTTAGATGCCGAAAAAAATTCTTTTTTACAAAATAGATCAAGACTTTTTTTTAAACTCGCATTCAAAACGGAGCTCCCGGAGCGAAGCGAGTGCTTCACAACTAGTTACAACAATTATTTAAAACTAAGGCTATGTACTAGATTTGTTGAACAAAAAAGGGCAGTTGTAAATTTACAATAAAAAGATTGTATTGGTCAAGTGCTTATGGTTTTAAAAAGTTCAACATAATGTAAAATCAGTTTAGAAGAAAATATCTATTAGTCATTAGTCATTACATTACAGTTTAATCTAAAAATGGTTTGTTAGGAATAAAAAACATAGGCACTTGGAACAACAACTAGCACCGATAATAGGCTATTAAAAACTCAAAGGAACATGTGAACACTTTCTAAAACTCAATGTAACAATTTCTTCTCTTCATCTTACCAAATTCTCAAGATTTCCTCAAAACCCATTTTTGTCGTCTAATATTTCAACAAAACTACTTCAAATCAAGTATATACACTAATTTGAAAGTCAAACACCCCATAATCAATCAATTGACATTGTAAATTTACACACTCTAATATTAATAGTTAGGGGGATGATTCTCACACACTGTTTTTTGATCCTCACACACCCTTTTACCCTATTATTAGGGAGGAGTTCAAGTAAATTGGTGTGTGAGGATCAAAAACAGTGTGTGAGAATCATCCCCCTAATAGTTATGCTAACATGTGATTAACTGTCATAAAATCACAACAAATCTGACTAATACAAGGTAGAAAAAATTGAAACAAAACATAAAGCAGATAATTTATGTACTAAATCCACAAATTAATAATGAAACCACCCTATTCAAATACAACTTCATGATTTTAAGTTTTTAAAATTTAAAAAATCAAAATCAGTGAAATACATGTTGAAAATCAAACCTGATATGGGCAACGTTCCCAATCTATCTTGATGATTAAGTAGTCAATTGGGTTAGTTTTATTTACATGTAAGTGTTGAAAAGATATTTTATGGCACCGAAAATTACAGCGGCACACAAGATCTTGATAAACCTGTTACTTCCACTTTCTAATAGATATGGCGCAGTTGTGCCTCTTGCTTATCCTGTTTGCAACCGTCGGTATTTGTGAGATTAGGGATAAAAGGCTATGGATGAGAAAATTAGGGATAAAAGGTCGTGGTTCAAACTGAGAATAGATAATTTGGGTTTGAAGATTTTTATTTTGGGATTGAAAATTTTGGGGATAAGAAGCGGGCTTCTCCAATTTCTTCCGCGGTATATTCAAATTTTTGTATTTTTAATATATTTTTGACAATTGATTGATGATTTTGTGAATTGTTACATTTTATATAAAACTAATTTGTATTCCGACTTTTAATATTTGTGAGTACCTCTATAAAGTCACTTAACATCACACATATTAAGATCCATATTGTAAGTGTCATATAAAATCAACTGAAATACATTTTTAATGAATTAGTTTCTTAAGTTTAAGTTGTTTACTAACAATAAATTTGAATACCTTTTATTTGAAGTGATGCGTTAGTTTAAGTGACACAAATACATGTCATTATTGTATTGAATCATATACTCCATAATATTTATAGTTAGGAATGGAAATGGATTGAATTTTTTTGTAAGGCAACATTTTTATTGAAATATATAAACGAATACAAACACGCCAAGAAACAAACACGCGAAAGAAACAAAACATGAAATATATACAAAAGGCCCACGACCAAACTATGATGCTAAGATGACATCCCGTAATGGAGCAAACCTAAGAGAGGAAGGTTTAGGGAGATCGGAGCCATGTATGCCAATCAATCGACATTGTTTTACACCTTTTCGCGACCCAATCGAAGCTTTTAAGTTGAATCTCGTTTACCCCAGTCCACCCGAAGCCCCGTAAATACTTGATATGACTTTGACCCACAAAGAGTTGGTTTCGAATTTAAACCTCCACCACCATTTGCCAATCAAAGCCATATTTTTGGTTTCCAATGGGTTTCCATGGAAATGGATTGAATATGAATTTGTTGATGTAATATATATATATATATATATATATATATATATATATATATATATATATATACACTAGTGTGTTCTTGGCCAATGCACGGCCCGTGAAATGAAAGCTCAACAAATATGGCTAACTAATGTGGATATCAAACCAAACCTCGTGAATTGTCAGCAATTTTGCCCAGTTAACATAATTTACAATGGTCTTGTGATTAATAAGCTACTTCTAAAAATAGAAAGACCACCAGTAATAAAACTACATAGATCTGTTGGCCAAAAGATTTCATTATGAAGACTTTGGATCAGGCTGCCTCCAAAAAGAAGACCTTCACAAGACCGTACCCTACATGATCAAAACACGTGGTGTGTTAATGCCACAAGGTGGATTCACATAGTATTTGTATGAAGCAGCTTATAAAGTTGACTATATCAAACTCAATGAAGGCTTTGTTTTCTTTGTCGGGACGTCCCTAGTCAGCCTGGTGGGAGCTTGTTTCTTCCCAAAGAAGGTGTTGAGGGACCTGATGGGGTAATAGATGGCACATATTCGGCTTCCCCGTCCCTTGTAGTCAGGTTGGTAGTGGACGCAGCTGCAGACGCACGAGGTGGCGTTAATGTGGAGGTTGATTTATGTCTTAAGACAGTCACCTTCACCTCGGTATAAAGATACATACTACACGTCATGAGTTGCTGAGAATTAGTGTTTGACAATGAATGCAACAACAATAAATGATTCGAGTTTTGTGTTCGCCTTTCTTTCAAGAATAAGATGGTGAGTCTCTCCCATCCTAAAAAAAGTCACCAAATTTTGTTAAGTAGTGATGATGATGATTGTACACTGTTGCATCCTCATATCCTTAGGGGGGAAAAGCACACTATTTATTCTGAATTCATAAAAGTAAAACCAAGACATTGTTAACGGAGATTAGACATGAGGTGTAGATATACGATAATAAAATATGTTTTACCTGAAGGCTGAATCGTAGGTTCAGTTGTAGCATTGAAGCGTTGGTAGTAGACTCGGATTGTTTATGTTGTGATCTCCAACTTCATTCCTTGAGTTAGCGTCAATAATAAGTAGAAATTAACATCAATCACGCAATCAAAATAAGAGATAAACCGTAACTAATTTATCAATCATATAGCCTGAAAAAATGCTAATTAGTATACCTTAGGTTGGGTCATCAAACTTGTTGCTTCTATACATCTGATAAATAAATCAACCCTTATAAACTTCATAACACATTTAGCAACTTAATATACATATATGAATCCACATAATTAAAAACCAATTTTTGGTATTTAGTTCAGTTTGAAACAACCGAAACTACATATAAAACACTCGTACAACCTCATTATATTTCTATGCATCTATGTCTATTCACACGTACTAAATCGATAAGATGTAATTAGTTTCAGCAATGATTTCTTACACTTTCACAAGTAGCAGACCCACGTGTGCATTTCATCTACCAAATTTGTGATGGGTTACCCTCGATATTTCTAACTTCCTCGTGAGAATGTGCAATACTAACTCTTTCTTTCACAGGTTACTCGTATGTTAAATAAATTTGTAAGTTGTATAGTTGAACCTTTTAACACCCTTGGAAGTTGTAAATACTACCCACTACAAACCATATATATCAAAATTCTCCAAGTGACATATCTCCAGCGTAGTCCCTTAAATCAAAATTGATATCGTATCGGTTCACAAAACATGATTCAGCTCGATCATAAGCTCCAAAAGTTATATTCAGTTAAGTATTAAACTAAAATCTGCAAAACGCATTAAAATAAGGTGAAGCCAAAGTAAATTCTAAGATTTACCCAGCATCATCAAGATGCAAGCAAGCTTTGTCACTAATACCTATACTTATGTAGTTAAAAAACATAGAGCCAAATGAAAAAGTTAGTTCATGATATGCTAATAAAATTCTAATAACAAAATTAAAACACTTGATTTATGAAAGAAAGAAAAACACTTATCAGGAGAAGCTTCGTTAAATTTCTTAGCTAATCATTACCTTGATAAACCCAAAAGAGGCATAAGAAAAATCGAAATCAAATTCACAAAAAGCCAAATAGTAAGTATTATTATGTGTAGCCAAAATCAAAACCCTAACCATACAGTACGTCAACATCGATGTGGAGCAATAAACCTAAAAAGAGCATAAGCAACACGGATTAGTGACCTCGATATCGAAATCGAGTTTACAAAAGCCAAATATATTTTGTAAAGTCAAAATTGAAACGCTAACTATATTAACACAACTTCGATGCTATGAAGGTGAATCTGTTTAGAAGATAAATAGAGGTGCAAAAAATAATAAAGAAAAAAAAGAATAGCGAAGGTACCTATGGAAGGTTACAGTGAAATCGATGAAGATGGGAAGACCTAATTTTTTGTGGTGTATATCTGTTGTAGAAGCTAGCTGTCATTACAAAATAAGAAGTACGTCGCCTTCAATGCTTTAGCGGTTTAAGCAGGTGGTGGAGGTGTAACCCGAAAGAAATTGGTGACCCGAACCAGTTCTTTGTTCAGCCATTTAGAAGTTACCGCGTGGCACAAGAAGAATAATGGTCGGTGTAAAACCTCTTTATGTATAGTAATGATATATATATATATATATATATATATATATATATATATATATATATATATATATATATGGAACCAATCGAGGGATAAGTAACTTTAGCGGTACAAACTGGATAATGTTATAAAAGTAATAATTGGATGATAATTTTATTATTATTATAGATATTGCATAGTATATTTTATTTTGAGTATAAATAGGTGTGTTGAGTTAGAGTTTATTGTATGTATTTTTTGGTTAACAAAAAACACTCTCTCTCTCTCTCTCTAGATTCCAAATGCCACCAAACTCTCATTGTACATTTTTCTATAAATAAAAAACCAATTACTCATACCTTTTGTTCAACCTTTGTTTTCTCCGTTTTACAGTATCTCTATCTCTATATACCTTCTACAGTCAAGAACCACTAAAGGTAGTTATAAGCCTACTGAATTATAACACGTTATCAGCACGATTATCTCAACATTTATACTAAATATGGTTGGCTCTGCCACCTAACTAATATATGGTCGGTTATACCACCTAAATGATATATGGTCGACACTGTCGCCTAATTTACATTTATGTTATCTAACATTTATTTATGTATACTAACATTTACAGTTATGTTCACTAACATTTATATTTATGTTATTTAAGTTATATATGGTCGGTTATACCACCTGAATTATATTTTCTGTAATCTAACTCTTATTAACTTCACTAACATTTATATTTATGTTAATAAGACCTCATGATTGTACGCAACACGTCATTTGACAACACGGTACTTTATGTACGCAACACGTCATTTGACAACACGGTACCATGGGTCGAGATTAATTCCGATCAATACGAATACGACGGGGTCTTTATATGTTATCTAACATTTATGATTACTTATGCAATTAATCATTATTTATTTCATGCATACTAATGTTTATTCTTAAATTTATAATCTTAAAAGTTAAAATAAAAAAAAAGTAGTTTGTATTTTTATTAAAAGTAAATCTTAAAAGTTAAAATAGAAAAAGTAGTTTGTATTTTTATTAAAAGTAAATCTTAAAAGTTAAAATAAAAAAAAGTAGCTTGTATTTTTATTAAAAGTAAATCTTAAAAGTTAAAATAGAAAAAATAGTTTGTATTTTTATTAAAAGTAAATCTTAAAAGTTAAAATAAAAAAAGTAGTTTGTATTTTTATTAAAAGTAAATCTTAAAAGTTAAAATAAGAAAAATAGTTTGTATTTTTATTAAAAGTAAATCTTAAAGGTTAAAATAAGAAAAATATATTATAATAATATATATTATAACTTAATATATATTATAATAATATCATTAATAATATAATATAATATGAACCTATATTCCCTTATGATTTTATTATTTGTAATCATACCATTATTCCTTTGTTTACTACTTATGAATCTAAACTAATTCTAATTGCATGTTGTTATTTATCTACGAAAAAAAAAATATTATGATTATGATTATGATTATGATTTATGTTGTTCATCTTTCTGAAAATAGAAAATGTCAAACTTATCAAAGCTTGAGTTTGATGCCTTAGACGTATCGGGAACAAACTACACATCATGGGTTATGGACGTAGAAATAAATCTTGGATCATTGGGTATTCTAGAAACTTTAAAAGAAAATAATACTTGTTCCGATCAAGATAAATTAAAATCAATTGCTTTTATTCGCAAACATATTGATACCACCTTAAAACATATGTTTCTCACTATCAAAGATCCACATGTTTTATGGGAAAGTATCAAGAGTAGATTCGATAATCAAAAGGAAATATTACTTCCAGCTGCGAGGGAAGAATGGAGAAATCTAAGGTTCCAAGATTTCAAAAAGGTAAGTGAATACAGCTCGGCCATGTTCAAGATCCGTTCAAAGCTTCAATTCTGTGGTCAAGAAATAAGTGATGCTGATATGATGGAGAAAACTTTCTCCACAATGCATTCTGCAAATATAACTGTGCAAGAAAATTTAAGATTGCAGAATTATAAAACTTTTTCCAAACTTCAAACTTATCTCTTAGTTGCAGAAGTTAATAAAGAATTACTGATGAAAAATCAAGAATCTCGTCCTACCGGTGCGCTAGCATTTCCTGAAGCTAATGTTATTAACAACAATAATAATAATAATAATAATAAAAGAAGAAATGCACATGGACGAGGGCGTGGAAGAGGTCGTAGCCATATTGGCCAAAACCATCATCATGGAAATTACCATAACAATAATAAAAATCATAACTATGTTCGAAATCACCCTTATGGTAATGGTCGTGGTGGTGGTAGTGGTCGTGGTGGTCGTGGTCGTGGACAAAGAAATAATAATCCACAAAATTATAAAATCCAAACACCATACAATCCCACAAATCACAATGTTGAAGAAGGCTCTTCAAAGAATTTTGAAGATTCTTGTTACCGATGTGGTAAAATTGGCCACTGGTCTAAAAACTGCCGAACAAATCAGCATTCTGTTAATCGGTATCAAGAATCCCTAAAGGGAAAAGGAAAAGAAGCAAATATTGTGGATGACCTTGATACAAAAATCACTGAGCCAACTTGTGACTACTTTAATGAATAAATTTCTAATATCTATATATATATATATATATAGATATCCTATTATATGTTCTCGTTAAATAAATGGTTGTAGATTTTCAATCTACACCATATCTAGTTTACTACATATTTCCTTATTATGTGCTATCGTTTGTAACATGTTTTGAATGTAATATATTGATGAATTATATACTCATTATTTGTTTCTCATATTTTTTTTTTGAAGTTCATGATGTATACTGCTGGAGTAAAAAATCAGTCAAATGGTGGAGATATTTGTATTGCAGACAGTGGTGCCACTCACACCATACTCAAATCTAAAAAATATTTCACAGACTTGAAAGCAACGGAAGGAACTATACATACTATATCAGGTCCTGTGGACTTAATAAAAGGAATGAGAAAGGCAAAATTCATGTTACCAAATGGTACGAATTTTCTGATAAATAATGCCTTATTTTCTCCCATGTCAAAGAGAAATTTGTTAAGTTTCTCTGACATATACCAAAATGGATATGATTATCAGTCAGTGACAACAGAAAATGAAAAATATTTAAGTATCACTGATAAGAATCGTGTAATTGAAAAACTACCAAGACTTCATTCTGGTTTACATTATACACATATAAATGTACCTGAAGTAAATGTGGTAGTTAAAGAAAAATTATGTGATCCTGTAATGATCAGTTTGTGGCATGAGAGATTAGGTCACCCAGGATCAACAATGATGAAAAGAATAATACAAAATACACATGAACATCCATTGGCGGATCAAAGGATCCCTCATGATGCACTTATCCCATGTACATCATGCTCACTTGGAAAGTTGATAATAAGACCATCACCTCTTAAGGTTGAAAAAGAATCACCAATGTTTCTTGAAAGAATTCAAGGTGATATATGTGGACCAATTCATCCACCATGTGGACCATTTAGATATTTTATGGTTCTAATAGACGCATCTAGTAGATGGTCTCATGTTTGTCTATTATCAAGTCAAAATATGGCATTTGCAAAATTTCTTGCTCAAATTATTAAATTGAGAGCACATTTCCCTGATTATACTATTAAAAGGGTGAGACTAGATAATGCCGGTGAGTTTACGTCTCAAGCATTTAATAACTTTTGCATGTCTATTGGGATTATTGTTGAACATCCCGTTGCCCATGTGCATACACAAAATGGTTTAGCTGAATCATTAATTAAACGATTGCAGCTAATAGCTAGACCATTGATAATGCGAACAAAACTCCCAGTATCTGTATGGGGCCATGCAATTTTGCATGCTGCATCAATGATTCGCATTAGACCAAGCGCAAGTCATACATATTCTCCTTTGCAACTTGCTTTTGGTCATCAGCCAAATATTTCCCACCTTAGAACATTTGGTTGTGCGGTTTATGTCCCTATCGCACCACCACAACGCACTAAAATGGGTCCTCAAAGAAGGATGGGAATATATGTTAGATATGAAACATCTTCAATAATAAGATATATTGAACCCATGACGGGTGATGTTTTTACAGCACGTTTTGCTGATTGTCACTTTAATGAAACATTATTCCCTAGATTAGGGGGAGAAATAAAAAATAAAGAAAATGATGTTTCATGGTGTGAACCTCAATTAATGTATCTTGATCCTCGCACAAAAGAATGCGAGATCGAAGTTCAAAAAATAATGCATATGCAAGAACTTGCAAATAAATTGCCTGATGCATTTACAGATACAAAAAGAGTGACTAAATCATATATACCAGCAGCAAATGCTCCAGCTCGAATTGAAATTCCAAAAACTGGCAATAATGTTATTCTTGAGTCTTTGCCACGCCAGAAACGTGGGAGACCAATTGGTTCCAAAGATAAAAATCCTCGGAAAAGAAAATCAGCTGATAATGAGGTAAAAGAAAGTGTTCAAGAAGAACTACAAATCAATACTCCTTCTGCAGAGGAGATTGATGATGTCAATACGGAATTTTCAATCAATTACGCACATTCAAAAATATTATGGAACCGAAATGAAATGAAAAATCTTGATGAGATATTTTCATATAATGTTGCATATGACATCATGAATGATGATGATGATCCAGAACCAAAATCTGTCATGGAATGTCAAAATAGACATGATTGGGATCATTGGAAAGGAGCAATACGAGCTGAATTTGAATCACTCAATAAAAGAAAAGTTTTCGGATCTATCATTCTCACACCTAAAGATGTGAAACCTGTGGGATATAGATGGGTTTTTGTGCGAAAAAGAAATGAGAAAAATGAAGTTACAAGGTATAAAGCTAGACTTGTAGCTCAAGGTTTTTCTCAAAGACCGGGAATTGATTATGAGGAAACTTATTCTCCTGTTATGGATGCAATTACTTTTAGATACTTAATCAGCCTGGCAGTTTCTGAAAATTTAGAAATGCATCTCATGGATGTTGTGACTGCTTATCTTTATGGATCACTTGATAGTGATATATATATGAAGATACCTGAAGGATTTAAGGTATCAGAAGCAACCAATGCAAAACCCAAAGAAATGTACTCAATCAAGTTACAAAGGTCTTTATATGGGTTGAAACAATCGGGTCGCATGTGGTATAAACGATTAAGTGATTACTTGATAAGCAAAGGGTATACCAATAATCTTATTTGCCCATGTGTTTTCATTAAGAAAACAACATCCGGATATGTGATCATAGCTGTTTATGTTGATGATCTTAATATCATAGGTACAAATAAAGAGATCCATGAAGCCATTCAACTTCTAAAGAAAGAATTTGAAATGAAAGATCTCGGAAAAACCAAGTATTGCCTTGGTTTACAAATTGAACATATGCCTAATGGTTTACTTATACATCAAACAACATATACTGAAAAGATTTTAAAACGTTTTAATATGGACAAGGAAAAACCATTAAGTACTCCTATGGTTGTTAGATCACTTAATGTTGACACTGATCCATTTCGTCCCTGTGAAGATCATGAAGATATCCTGGGACCAGAAGTACCATATCTTAGTGCAATTGGAGCTCTTATGTATCTTACAAATTGTACAAGACCTGACATTTCTTTTGCAGTTAATTTGTTGGCAAGGTTCAGCTCAGCTCCTACCAAAAGACACTGGAATGGGATCAAACACATATTTCGATACCTTCGAGGAACTACTGATTTAGGATTATTTTATTCTAACGAATCAAAACAAGATTTGGTTGGTTATGCAGATGAAGGTTATTTATCTGATCCACATAAAGCTAAATCTTAAAATGGATATGTATTCCTAAATGGAGGTACCGCAATATCATGGCGTTCTCAAAAACAAACACTTGTTGCAACATCATCAAATCATGCCGAAGTAATTGCATTACATGAAGCCAGTCGGGAATGTTTTTGGTTGAGATCAATGACACAACTCATTACTGATTCTTGTGGACTAGAACGCAATAAAAGTTCAACAACTATCTATGAAGATAATGTAGCTTGCATAACACAGATGAAAGAAGGGTATATCAAAAGTGACCGAACAAAACACATACCCCCTAGATTCTTCTCATACACTCAAAATCTCATTAAGGACAACCAGATTGAAATGAGATATGTTCAGTCCAGCAAAAACTCTGCTGACCTTTTCACCAAAGCACTTCCAACTGCTATTTTCAGAACACACGTTCATAATATTGGCATGAGGCATGTTCAGAAGATGTAACAACTCAGGCGTTGCCTACTTGAGGGGGAGTCAACTCTATGCTGCACTCTTTTTCCCTTAGCTAAAGTTTTATCCCAAAGGGTTTTCTTTAGCAAGGTTTTTAACGAGGCAGTACTAGTTATTCACTAATAAAATTATCATCCAAGGGGGAGTGTCATAAAAGTAATAATTGGATGATAATTTTATTATTATTATAGATATTGCATAGTATATTTTATTTTGAGTATAAATAGGTGTGTTGAGTTAGAGTTTATTGTATGTATTTTTTGGTTAACAAAAAACACTCTCTCTCTCTCTCTCTAGATTCCAAATGCCACCAAACTCTCATTGTACATTTTTCTATAAATAAAAAACCAATTACTCATACCTTTTGTTCAACCTTTGTTTTCTCCGTTTTACAGTATCTCTATCTCTATATACCTTCTACAGTCAAGAACCACTAAAGGTAGTTATAAGCCTACTGAATTATAACAGATAAGTAAATATGGGCCTCACATTTTAGAAATTCCAATTTTATACTAAAAAACGCGGAGGGGTATTTTGGTCATTTTATAATTTTATAATTTAATAATTTAATTTTTGTATCTCTTTTTTTATCAGCATTTGAGGATCCTTCATCCCCAATTTTCATAAACCCGAAATAAAAACCGTACTTGCTTACTTACTTCAACAGAATTAGACATAAACACAAATGAATCGGCATTGTTTTTATCGATCACGTTGTCCTAAATTCAGTTCGTTCTCATTGCAATATTTGATTCAACTTTTTTATACCTAATTGATTGATCTAAGATTCAATCGATCGATTGATTGATTCATCAATCGGTTAAATTGAATCGAATCGAATCACATAACTGTCTGTGAAAATGATAAATAAAGAAGAACTGAAGTCCGTACAATAGAATTTTCATCCGTCCGTGAAGCCACCGTCAGCCGCCGCAACCGGAAACGGACATCAAATCGGTATGCCGTGATATTTGATGCCGGTAGTTCAGTAAGTAGAGTTCATATTTTATGTTTCGATAAGAATTTGGATCTCGTACACATTGGCCATGAGCTTGAGCTTTTTGAACAGGTAATGTATTTAATTGTTGCAGCATTTCCAGGCTTATATGTTCATATATTGTTGCAGCATCTTGTAACACCCTAGGCAAATCCCACATCGCCCACGAACATGAGTGATCATGGGATTATAAGGTAATACTCACGCTTAAATGACACAACGCGTTTTAGGATCACAGGCTGAGTAGAAGTGCGAGTACGTTGTGGTTAAGCGTGCTCGGGCGAGAGCACTACCAGGATGGGTGACCTCCTGGGAAAGTGTTTCTCGTGTGTGGTCGCCAAGAAAAAGTCGTGCGCCTGCGGGCAAAGCGGACAATATTGTGGTCATGTTAAGCTGGGGTGTTACAGAATGGTATCAGATCCACTCATGTGCCGTTGGGGGTGGTGGGACAAACCTCATCGAGGACGATGAGTCCCTAAGGGGGGGTGAATCTAACACCCTAGGCAAATCTCACATCGCCCACGAACATGAGTGATCATGGGATTATAAGGTAATACTCACGCTTAAATGACACAACGCGTTTTGGGATTACAGGCTGAGTAGAAGTGCGAGTACGTTGTGGTTAACGTGCTCGGGCGAGAGCACTACCAGGATGGGTGACCTCCTGGGAAAGTGTTTCTCGTGTGTGGTCGCCAAGAAAAAGCCGTGCGCCTGCGGGCAAAGCGGACAATATTGTGGTCATGTTAGTTGATGCTTGTCTGCTGGAGCCCAGTGCGTCCCTATTGTGTGGTAGCCTCGGTAGGAGAGATCAACCTGCGGGTTGGGTTCCTCTGTGGTAGCCTAGACAACTGTGGTGTATATATATGTGAATGACACGTCCGTCGCGTGTGGATTATGTATATACATACGGTGGTGGAGGAACTTCTGGTAAGCCCCAGTCCGATCAGCTGGTGGTTAATGGTTTGGCCGAGCCGCCAGAGTCTCTGTAGACGGCACTTGGGTGATGTTTGTGTGTTAGACTATTGTGACATGATTAGTATAACACTTATGTATGCTATGGCCTGTAGTTAGTCGTACTCACTTAGCTTCGTGCTAATTCCCCTCCATCTCCTCCCTGCAGGTTGTTAGCTTTTGTAGATAGTACTTTTGGGAGAAGACGGGCATGATGATGTTATGTTTGACAGGGTTAACTCTGATGTGGTCTTTTAGAATATGAACCGTGTACTTTTTAAAACAGAATGTATTTACGTCTCTTCCTGTTAATATGTAAATTGTTTTAATGACACGTGACATCGGTTTGTACAAATGTCGATATCGTATTTAATTAATATTATGCTTCCGCCACGTATTTATTAAAAAAAAAATAAAAAAAATATAGCGGTGTCACAACCGGGTTCATGGTTTAGGGTTTAGGTTTGGGGTTTATGCTTTAGGGTTTATGGTTCAGGGTTCAGGCCGGGTTCGTGGTTTAGGGTTTAGGGTTTAGAGTTCAGGGTTCAGGGTTTAGGATTTAGGGTTTAGGCTTTAGGTTTTAGGGTTCAAGGTTTATGCTTTAGGGTTTAGGTTTAGGCTTTAGAGTTTGAGGTTTAGGGTTTAGAGTTTAGAGTTTAGGCTTTAGGGTTTAGGCTTTAGGGTTTAGGGTTTAGGGTTTAGGGTTCAAGGTTCGAGGTTTAGGCTTTAGGGTTTAGGTTTTGGGGTTTAGGGTTTAGGGTTTAGGGTTTAGAGTTTAGGGTTTAGTCTTTAGGGTTTAGGGTTCAGGGTTTAGTCTTTATGGTTTAGGCTTTAGGGTATAGGCTTTAGGGTTTATGGTTTATCGTTTAGAGTTCAGGGTTTAGTGAGTTTAAAGTTCAGGGCTTAGGGTTTAGAGTTCAGGGTTTATGTTTCAGGGTTTAGGGATTAGAGTTCAAGGTTCAACGACCGTCACCGAAAATTGAACCACCATCATCAATGACCAATACCCACCAATTGAACCCACCACCACCACCAATCATTGCCATCATAACACCATTGGTACACCACCGAACATTGAACCACCACCTGACCACCATCGAACAACCGAATCACCACCTGACAACCACTGAACAACTGAACCGCCATTAATTTACATATTTAAATCTCATCAACCATTGATTTTTAACAATCCCAATTACTTCACAACCACCATCCATCACCACTTACCAACATCGCCACTCACCGCCACTAGCGCCAACCACCACCAACACCTACCACCAATCATCACCATCAGAACACCACCGTCACCCACCGCCATCAATGACCACCAATACCCACCACTAGCACCCATCACCACCAATCATCACCATCAGAACACCATTGGTACACCACCGACCACCAAAACATTGAACCACCACCTGCCGACCCATGCACCACCAATCATCACCAACCACTACCAACCATCACCACTAACTACCATCCCCAACCACCATTACCACCCGCCACCACTCGCCACCATCCACCACCACCACCACCCACCTCCCATCACCACCAGCACCACCCACTACCACCAACATCCGTTTAGACCCCGTTTCAACCCCATTTTTTCCGTTGCGATGTTTAAGTTCCCTATCGGTGCTAATAGTGTCACTTTCTATTTTTCACGAAAATTTGGATTTCCCTCCACCAAATTTTATTACCGCCAAAGTCTGAATATGTAAAAGAGGTTATCCAACATCTTCATTTTCATCTCTGATTTCTCTGCTTCTTGAGTTACACTACTTTATTGATGTTAAATTGCAAAGTTAGATAGAAAAGCGTAAATAGAGTTACACTACTTTATTGATTATTGATGTTATATTGCAAAGTTTTAGATATACATCAGTTTTGGTGTAAATTCCTTTAACCCCAATTTTCTACTTCATCTGCTATCATAACAAAAAGGAGCGTATACTGAGCAGTTGCTTTCATCCCTAATGTCGAATCCCTACTTTAACCTGTTTTGCACAAATCACTTTCCTCGGACCTCGGGTTTGTTTTCAATTTGCCTTCAATCTCTAAACGAATATCTATTGCATAATTTCGTTAGTTAATTGTTTACTGTTGTTATTATGAATTAAGAAATTAGTTAGTTTTTTCGATCTTAAATAAAGTTGTGTTGCTGAACCAAAAAAGAACAAATACATATTAGTTGTTATTTTGTGTTGCGGCTACTAGAATGGGCAAGCGTAAATGGCTATGTATTGTTTCTACCGATGACAATTCTGATAACCATGAACCTACTGAGACACAAGAGCAACATGAATTTGTAAGTGACCAATCAAGTCTATTTCTTTATCACATGATCAATCTGCACTCTTTTAAGGTTTACCGTATTAAATCGAGTCATGCTAATGAAGTTACACTGTGAAAATATGAATATTAAAAGTATATCAGGCCAGAAAAGCATTTTTTCTAACACTTACAAAAAGGATTTATGATGTTTATTATTGTTTTTTTGAAATATACCATTTTATCAAGGTGTTCTAACTGCCACTGTGTGTTTGATAATCTTCCATATTGTGCAGCTTGAAACGGTTGCTTTACTAGTTGTAATTGGTATGTATAAGAGATGGTCATTGTTTGTTACATATGCATATATTACTTCAAGTTTATTAAAATTCAGCTATTATAATTGAGTTATTGTTTGTTACATATGCACATATATATATATATATTATATATATATATATATATATATATATATATATATATATATATATATATATATACATACATATATATATATATATATATATATATATATATATATATTATAAATGATTATGATTTTAATTGTCAGTCATGACTATGTATCAGAAATTGGAATGTTGTTGGCCTTTGGCTATTGTATCATATGATTATTATATCAGTTTCTTTAGACCTTTGTTATGAACAATTACATATTTTATTTACTTGAAACACGTATCGAATCAGTTTGTCAGTTTATTTAAAGTCGGTGATGAAAGAGAGATCGGTAATCAAGGATTAAAGAAGAACATTCTCAAAGAAGGTGAAGGTTCAGGTTCGGACACTCCTGATAATGGCGATGAGGTTGAAGGTATAATCGTGTCCTAATAAAAATATAATTATCTGTTAGACTAGTCGTTTAAAATTTACCATAAATGTATAATGTCGTTTAAAATTATCTGTTAGCACTATGGCAATTTGGTGAGCTAACTTGACTAGCTATATGTTCGTTTGCTGCTGCGGTATACCAGGTTTCGATGCCTTTGGTCCCTTTTTCTCCTTTTTTTTGGTTAAGCAAACGCGCAGTTAACTAACATGGTAAAAAGGAGGTCCCAGATGAATGTTTAGTAAGGTACAATGCTTAATGAAAGATCAACTATGGTGTATAAGCTAGGGCTCCCTGTTTGGGTAAATGTTTGGAGATTGATGCAGAAAATTTTAAGCTTGCTGGAGATTCTCATATACATATTGCTGTCATGATAAAGAGTCACTGTTTTAATAATAATACTCCGGAAGGTTTGTTGATTATAATTGCTCTCAATTTTTTCTTCTTTTACGAATAAAATATTAGAGGCAGCAGTTCCTACCCAGTTATTTGTGACGACCCGGAAATTTCCGATCAAATTTAAACTTAATCTTTATATGTTTCCGACATGATAAGCAAAGTCTGTAATGTTAAGTCTCAAAATTTTTGAACTGTTATCATTTGACCTTTGACCATGCCCGACGATTCACGAACAATTGTTTGTAAATAAATATGTATATAAATATAAATGTAAATGTATATAATAATTTGACATTTTAAAATATAAATTAAATATTAAAATTAAATATGTAAAATAAGATACAAAATAATTAAGTGTAATTTAAAGTGAATCTATATATGATTACAATAATTATTATTCTATGTATACTATAATAAAATTTATAAATAATAAATATTCAATGAAAGTTATTATATATGTAATTTCAAGATAAAGTATAAATGTTATATTAATAATATGATCATTATCATTATTAGTAATCAAAATTATTAAAATTTTAATATGAAATTTGATATAAATTATTATATTATTATTATTATTATAATTATCATTAATAATATTAATAATATTATAAGAAGTATTATTATTAGTATCATTAATAATAATATTATTAACATTTTATAATTTCTCTCATTCTTATTGTTATTAATATAATGCGGATAAAATTATTATTAATATTCTTATTATTATTAATATAGTTATATTTATTAAATAATAAAGATAATTAATACACTGATTTATAAATATATATAGATATATAAATAAAGTCAATTATATATTATAGAATATAGATTCATTCATGAATCAGTTACAGGTTCCTTTCAACTTTAATTTTATTTTCCTCTTTTGTGTACGATCTATTCTCTCCTAGCTATAAAACAAACTGTGATTTGTCCTACAAAAATCACGTATCTACCTGTTGTATATTTTTATTTATCTGATTGATACCTATGTCCTTCCTGTCTGATTTCTGTTGCAAGTCGATTTCAATTGATCAAATCATGTTAGAGCATCCAACAATTACATTGTACGTTATATAACTCTGTTAATATTAGGAAAATAAAACCAATTTTGAAGAAACCGAACCACCTTGTAACATTATCACCACCCAAACCTACCACCACCTTTGTGAAGTTCTTGCAACCACTGTCGACAACCACTTCATCCCAAACCCATTTCGCCATCCTAACCCACCATCTTACATTACTTTCATTCGTTCTTCTTCGAGAATCACTTCCACCAACCACGAACACTTATTTTATTTTTCTGTTTCTTCTCCTTTCACCTACAAAACACCACACAAACAATCACTCGGTCATGATTAAACTAACCTATTGCTGCAGCCATCACCGAATAAACATTACTGTTGCTACTTCATTTGATATTTCTGTTTAGATCAGACAGCCCAAATCCACCATTATGAAATCAGCCATCTGTCTTTGTTTCAAATACCAAAAACCACCACTAATCACATATATATCTATACATTATATACATTCGCTTACACATGAAACCAACTAGCTTGATCACCATAGGACGACCATGAATCGCCCTAACCTCGAGCCACCATCGAAAGTACTATTGTTTTTCTGCTACGTATCTTCTTTCTTCTTCCGTTTTCAATTAGTCGTAACCATCAACCACTTGAAGAACCGCCACCTTGAATCATTTAAAAACCACCAATGAAGTCACAACAACTACGAGCCATTGTGAACCACCATTAATAACTCTCTCTCTCTCTTCTCTCTATCCTCATATTGATCATAAACGACCACCATTCCACCTTCATTTAACCCACTCTGCCACCTCTTTCTTCTTCTTCTTCTTCAAAAACAGATCGTAAATTACTAAAGCTGATGTCCCTTTTGTCACCCAAACGCCACCCCACTGCCCTTGTTTTTTTTTTTTTTTACGAAGAATGCTAATGCAACTTTTGCTAGTACTTCTTCTACTAATATAAGGTGGTGATAATTAATGATAGTGGATAATCATTAATACTAAATGACGAATGAGATTTAGTAATCTAAAATGCCCCACTCCACCCACATGCTAATATAATACTTGCTATATTTTTTTTTGCCGACCAATTCGAAGATAATGGAGTAGAATATGAGTGCTATTAACAAGTGGAGTGGTTAGATATAAAGATTGATTACACCAAAAATGGTTGGACTAGTATACGATTTCTTTAACAAAGAAAACCCCACCATGTTGTTACCTTTTAAATTAGCGAATTTAAATTACTGGGACAATGAGCTATTACGATTATGTATCGAGCTATATTTTGGATTTATACTTGGGCCGTGTGATTTTGATTGTTGGGCCAAAGAGTTCGATTAATTGGTGATGATTGAAATAAATGATAGATGAAAGAAAATGATAATGATAATACCGATCAAGATGATGATGACACAAAGATGATAAATCGATGTATGAGGAATACGGTTAGGATTAAGATGATGATGCTAGAGTGACAAGTATTACGAGATAAAAGAGTTTTAGGTGCTAATTAGAACAGAAAATAAGGAGCGGAGGATTTGTTAGAAGGGGTTTCAGGTTAGCGGGAGGTCGCGGGTTCAAGCCTGGGTCGGGGCAAATATGTTCTTTTTAGAAAGCCTTTGAGGTAGTCATTCAAATTTTTTTATTATTATTATTATTATTATTATTATTATTATTATTATTATTATTATTATTATTATTATTATTATTATTATTATTATTATTATTATTATTATTATAATTCTTAATATCATAAGTATTAGTATTATTATTAGTAATATTATTATCATTATAGTTATTAATATAAATAATAGCATCATTATTATTATTATTAGTAAAATCATTATTTTTATAATTATTATTATTAGTATACATTGTTATTAAAAGTAACATCTTTATTTAAAAGCATTATTCTTATTAAAATTATCATTTTATAATTTATATTAAAAGTATCATTTTTAACTCTATTATCATTATTAGTATTTTTTTTATCATTTCCAATATTATTTTAGTATTAATATAATTTTAACAAACAAAAGATATATATACATATATACAAAAAATGTATTAAATACATAAGCGTAACAAAATTAATATTTTTATTTATTTATTTTAAATATATAAAATAAATATATGAAACATATATGTTATTAATATAAAAATGATATAACTAATAAATTCATCTATATATATAAATTTTTTCGATTACAATTATGTGCGTTAATATATATATATATATATACATGATATAGGTTCGTGAATCCGATGCCAACCTTGCATTGTTCAATATCGTCATATGTATTTTTACTATAAAATACAGTATTGTGAGTTTCATTTGCCTTTTTACCCTTTATATTTTTGGGATGAGAATACATGCGCAATTTTTATAAATGTTTTACGAAATAGACACAAGTAATTGAAACTACATTATATGGGTGAATGATCGAAGCCGAATATGCCCCTTTTGCTTAGTAACCTAAGAATTAGTAAACCGATCTACTATTTGACGCGAATCCTAAAGATAGATCTATTGGGCCTAACGAACCCCATCCAAAGTACCGGATGCTTTAGTACTTCGAATTCGTTTTTATCATGTCCGAAGGATTTCCCAGAATGATAGGGGATATTCTTATATGCATCTTGTTAATGTCGGTTACCAGGTGTTCACCATATGAATGATTATTTTTTCTCTATGCATGGGACGTATATTTATGAGAAATGAAAATCTTGTGGTCTATTAAAATGACTGAAATGAATGATTATGATAAACTAATGAACTCACCAACCTTTTGGTTGACACCTTAAACATGTTTATTCTCAGGTATGAATAAAATCTTCCGCTGTGCATTTGCTCATTTTTAGAGATATTACTTGGAGTCATTTATGACATATTTCAAAAGACGTTGCATTCGAGTCGTTGAGTTCATAAAGATTATTATTAAGTCAATTATAGTTGGATGTATTATGAAATGATATGCATATCGTCAACTTTCGATGTAAGGAAAGTTTGTCTTTTCAAAACGAATGCAATGTTTGTAAAATGTATCATATAGAGGTCAAGTACCTCGCGATGTAACCAAATGTAATGTATTCGTCCAGATGGATTAGGATGGGTCATGAAATTATTAATTATGGGTTAATTTGGATTATGTTTTATCTTCAACGAGTGATAAAGAGTAAAGACAAAGTAAAAAAAGGCTAAAGAAAATGGGTCAAATGGGTAAAACCCACTCAAAGTGTACTAAAATGTATAAAATTTGTGTCTTTGTTTAATAAACCATAGCTTCAATAATATTTCTGATGCAATTTCTAAACTTTTTATATCAGTAAGATGATTTTGTTAGTTTCCCATAGATGAGATCCGTATAAAGATTCATGTTAATGAAAACTCAAGAAAGATTGGAAGTAAGCGTTAACAGTTGTAACGACTCAACTTCATTTTATTAAAAACACTCCTTAATTTTTTTTTTGTGAGATAGTGCATCTGGACGACGTCCAGTTATCTAGACGGCGTCCAGCAGTGAAGTCCAGGACAGCGTCCAAGCCTTCTGGACGGCGTCCAAATGAACTGAAAGTTTTTGATCAGTTTTTCAATTTCACGCGAGCGAAAAACCCGCTTCCCGACACATTTAAACGAAACGGTTTTCACAACACTTTATAATAATTATAACTAAGAGATTTCCATAATAAAATCGAGTTTTACAACACTGAGCCCACATCGACCCAAATTACGACAAGTGACCATTTCAACCCATTTTAGTTTAATACAAAACATAGACCGAGCATGGTGATTGGGGATACGCTACCCAATTCTAATCAAATCTAAAAGCAAGTATTCTAAAGCAAACTACGCAAGTTCACTAGTCCTCACGCTTACCCGAGCCACCGCCTCCACGCAATCTATAAAAATGTAAACAACGAGAGGGTATGCTAACGCTTAGTGAGTAAGAATATACTACTGATAGTGCTCCAAATGATCACATATTTAGTCGCAATATCCTTCCAATATGTAAAGTTTTTAGTTGTAATTGTTCTATTTTTAAGTTGTAATCGTTTATATTAAATAAGTACGAAGACAAAAGAAGAAAATGAAGATTGAAGACGCAAACGTCCAAAATGCTCAAACTTACAAGTTACAATCCAAGTGGTTCAATTTATTGATGATCAACATCTAAATATTGATAAAAGTACAAGTCGCGGAACGCAAAGTACAAGATATCTAAGCATACAAAAAGACGTTCGAAAATCCGGAACCGAGACATAAACCGAGCATCAACGTGCGAGTCAACGAACCTAAAATTACAAGTAAACTATGCACAAGAATATAATATAATATAAATATAATTAATTTAAATTCTATATATTATATATATTTAAATAATATGTCGACAAGCTAGTGTACAAAAATAATTGAAGCTGGACAGCCTAGCCATGCGAGTGCATGAGAAATGCACTAAAACCCCATGCACTTGCATGAGCCCATGCGAGTGCATGGGAAATACACTAAAATCTCATGCGAGTGCATGAGCCTCAGGATCAGGAAATGTTCTATAAATACCAGGCTTCTGCTCGAGTTCATTTTACACCTACACCATATCAATATCTCTCTACTCCCTTTGTAATATATATATATATATATATATATATATATATATATATATATATATATATATATATATATATTAGGTTAGTTTGGGTAATGTAAAGGTTATTTTACGGGTTTTAAAGTTGAAATTATGTCCGTGTAAAGCTACGCGATAAATAATCATCGTAAGTTAAATTCTCCCTTTTAAATTAATGTCTCGTAACTAATTTATCATTATGCTTATTTGAGCCGAAGTAATCGTGATGTTGGACTAAATATTAAGACGGGGATATTGTGCTTTGGACCATAATTGGGATTTGGACAAAAGACCGACACTTGTGGAAATTGGACTATGGGTTATTAATGGACTCTATATTTGATTAATATAGAGATTTACAATTTGACGTATCTATAAATATCCACATACGCTCGATTGGGTACGATGAGCGGAATATTAATAAATACTAATAATTGTTCATTTGACCGAACACGGGAATGGATTAATAGTCAATGGACTCATTAAAACATGGGTGGATTACATTAAAGGGTAATTGGTGTAATTGTTAATAAAGTATTAAAATCTTGAATTACACACAGTCGATAACCTGGTGTAATCATTAACAAAGTATTAAAACCTTATTACAGTTTAAGTCCCCAATTAGTTGGAATATTTGACTTCGGGTATAAGGTTAATTGGTGAAGACACTCGCACTTTATAATTATGACCGATGGACTATTATGGACAAAACCAGATGGACATATCAAATAATCCAGGACAAAGGACAATTAACCCAGGGTAATAAATTAAAATCAAAACGTCAAACATCATGATTACGGAAGTTTAAATAAGCATAATTGTTTTATTTCATATTTCTTATCGCAATTTTATATATCGTCAATTAAATATCGTTATTTACTTTACGCACTTTAATTATCGTCATTTATCTTTAAGCTTAAAATATAAAATCGACAACCAGTCATTAAACGGTAAAACCCACTTTTATAATAATAATAATTGTAATATATATATTTTGTACAAATATAGTTATATAAAAATATAGTGTAAAATAAGTCGTCTCCCTGTGGAACGAACCGGACTTACTAAAAACTATACTACTCTACGATTAGGTACAGTGCCTATAGTGTTGTAGCAAGGTTTAGGTATATCCCCATTTGTAAATAAATAATTAAAACTTGTATCATATTTCGTCAAAATAATAGTATTTCGTAGACCTCCGCTTGCACATCAACTACTGATGTGTGCGAGTTAGTGTACGAAATACTATTATATTTTACTACGAAATATGGCAAAATATTACACAATTTTTATATAATTTATTTACAGATGGGATATACCTAAACCTTGCTGCAACACCATAGGCAGTGTACCTAATCGTAGAGTAGTATAGTTTTTAGTAAGTCCGGTTCATTCCACAGGGAGACGGCTTATTTTACACTATATTTTTATATAACTATATTTGTACAAAATATAAATATATATATATTACAATTATTATTATTATAAAAAGGGAGTTTTACCGTTTAATGACTGGTTTGTCGATTTTATATTTTAAGCGAAGCGTAAAGTAAATGACGATATTTAACTAATGATAAAATAAATAACAATAATTAAAATGAAAATAAATAAAAGTACGAGGAAATATAAAATAAAATATATTATGCTTATTTAAACTTCCGTACTAATGATGGTTGACGTTTTGATTTTAATTTATTACCCTGGGTTAATTGTCCTTTGTCCTGGATTATTTGATATGTCCATCTGGTTTTGTCCATAATAGTTCATCGGTCATAATTATAAAGTGCGTGGGTCTTTGCCAAATTAACCTTATACCCGAAGTCAAATATTCCAACTAATTGGGGTCTTAAACTGTAATAAGGTTTTAATACATTGTTAATGATTACACCAGGTTATCGACTGCGTGTAACCCAAGGTTTTAATACTTTATTAACAATTACACCAATTTCCCTTGAATGCAATCCACCCCTATTTTAATGAGTCCATTGACTATTAATTCATCCCCGTATCCGGTCAAATGAATAATTATTAGTATTTATAAATATCCCGCCCACCGTACCCAGTCAAGCATATGTGGTTATATATAAATACGTCGAATTATAAATCTCTATATTAAATTAACAAGATATCATTTAGTTAATCAAATATAAAGCGCATTAATAGCCCATAGTCCAATTTCCACAAGTGTCGGTCTTTTGTCCAAACCCCAATTATGGTCCAAAGCCCAATAACCCCGTCTTAATATTTAGTCCAACATCACGATTACTTCGGCTCAAATAAGCATAATAATAACTTAGTTACGAGACATTAATTTAAAAGGAGAATTTAACTTACAATGATGAATTATCGCGTAGTGTTACACGGACAGAAACTCGACTTTCAAACCCATAAAATAACCTTTACATTACCCAAACTAACTAATATAAAACTAAACTATTATATATATATATATATATATATATATATATATATATATATATATATATATATATATATATATATATATATATATTATATTACAGAGGGAGAGTAATATGATAGATGGTGTAGTTTTTTCTTCGAGCAGAAGCCTGGTATTTATAGGCATATTTCCTGATTCTGATGCCCATGCAAGTGCATGGGGTTTTAGTGCAAATCTCAGGCACTCGCATGGGCTCATGTGTGATGACCTGGGAATTTCTGACTAAATTTAAACTTAATCTTTATATGATTTCGACACGATAAGCAAAGTCTGTAATGTTGAGTCTCGAAAATTTAGGAAACTATGTTCATATATTCAAATTTAACCTTTGACCGATTCCGACGATTCACGAACAATTAACTGTAAATAGATATACATATATTTAAAATATATATGTATGTGTATATAAGTATATAATAATATGAAATATTATATACTGAAATTGTTTGAATTAATGGTGTAAAATAAAATAATAAAAGATATAACAAGATATAGTATTACAATAAATCTGTATATATAAATTTATGATTTATATACATGATTATTATTTTATGTATATTACGATATATATATATATATATATATATATATATATATATATATATATATATATATATATATATATATATAATATAGAAATATGCAACATATATTATACAATTATTATATATTACATAATTGAAAAAAAAAAATTATATTTTGAAACAGATAAATTACAATTTCAGTCGCTATCTTTTCTGTATAATTTGTCTACTTGATTGAGATACATATCGAATGCAATTACATATACAACAAAATTTCTGTTAACAATCTCTTTCTCTTTAGCTTTAGTTTCTGTTCTTGATAATGAAAACTGTCGACCACCATACCTACTACACTACAACTTTGATCAATTAATGTAAACAACATCCAATTAACCCAAACACTACTTCATCATCTATCATACTTCCTGTCTCTGGACAAAATTACAACCATCACTTACTTTGAATCCGCAAACTTATCAACTCAAATTCAATTCTAAAACTGAACCCTTTATTGCTGTTGCACTTCTACTCTCGATTTCCACCTTGCAAACACACTCCAGTTCTACAGCTTCTGTTTTCTTTTCTTTATTTTTTTCTTCTTCTTTCTTTTTCTTTTCTATCGTTGTTTCTGTACAGGGACAGCAGTAGCTGTGGTAATGTTGTTACTACAGCTGCAAATGTGTTTCTATTCCATCTAAAACATAACCAAACCTCCACTACAAATTGACCCATGCTGCTGCAAAAGTAATTGCTACAGTTATAGTTCGTTCTGTTTGCTAATCTAGTTGAAACCACTACCACCCACGACCATCAAAACCCAGGTCAAGTATATTCGCAATCAATCAAGAAAACACAAGTCAATAGAGCAAACATATTTACAATCTAAATTGAAGAGTTAGAGAAGTATATTACACCGAAGAGTGAAAAAATTGCTGAACCAGCTATACGAATTTTTCCTTCAAAATAGCACGAGTACACATCTGTCATTAGAGACCAAGAAAAAGCCGGTAAAATTTTAAATCTATGCGTATGATCATTTATTTACCTGATTTCCTCATTATAACTATGAAAATGTCAAAATTTAGAACATAACAAATGAATCAACAATTTCAACGAAATCAAAACAAGAACTACAAATTTAAATTATGAATAAATATATGAACTCATACCTTTATACTATTAAATTCGAATTGTATAAAATTCAAAACCCTAATTTTACCTGCAACCCAATACCTTCGTTGCTATTATCGGACTGTTTATAATTCCTATTACAGAGATCAAATCATCTCATTTGTGAAAACCTCTTGCTGCTGCTATATTAACCAAACATCACCGGTTGCTTAATCTTTTCTGTTTTTAATCAGCACTCGAACCCCACCATCCACAAACCCACATAAACAATCGAAACCGAACAAGAACCAATAATTTTTCTTTTCTGTTACAAACACTCAATCAATTCGTACATACAATGAATAATAAATTAAACCTCTTTCAATCAACTAACAAAATTTCAATTAAATCAATGAAACCAAAATCTTTTTAGGGTTTTAATTAGGTGTTTGTTTGATTAGAACGAATTGATGGATCGTACCTGAGACTTGTCTTCAATTCCTGCGAGAAACCTTGAACGAATGAACAAATGAATTAGGTCAGATGGACGTTGTAGAAGTGATTGGGGTGAATTGGTTGTCTAGAAATATAAAGGGAAATACTAAATAAATAAAGATAAAATGCTCCGTATATCTTCCTTCATTATTTTTATAACTTTATTTAGTTACTTTATTATTATTATTATTATTATTATTATTATTATTATTATTATTATTATTATTATTATTATTATTATTATTATTATTATTATTATTATTATTATTATTATTATTATTATTATTATTATTATTATTATTATTATTATTATTATTATTATTATTATCATTATACACATAATCAGTAAAACAGAAGATATAAAAGGTATATTATGAAAATAATTATAAGTATTTCTTATTAATAGGTTATATTTATAAGTTATATAAATATTAATAATCATAAACCAATTTTGTTTTTAAATACTAATTAAACTGATATAAGCTTAAAGATATATTAATAAGTGTTTAACATAAAACTTTTTTTACAATTAAAATATTAAAGATATATAAATAATGCTAGAAACTTAATATAATATGTTTTGTTTAATTATGATTAAAGCAAATTCAATTCTTATTAATATATTAATAATTATAAATAATTAAATATATTAATATTAATTATTAATTAAATTATTTTAATAAGAACTTTAACATTAATAATTTACTATAATGATAAATATGAATGATTTAAAATTGATAATATAAATCTATTTAATTACTAACAGAACATATAAATTATTAAAATATAAAAACGGATATGAAAGTATATATAAATAGTAGTAGAAATATATATACAGTACTAATAAGAATATTATATGATTAAAAGTTATTTTATTACCATTAAAAGTTCACTATATTATTTAATATATATACTTAATATAGGTTCGTGAATCCGAGGCCAACCCTGCACTGTTCAGTATCGTCATATGTATTTTTACTACAAAATACAGTATAGTGAGTTTCATTATTCCCTTTTTATATACATTTTTGGGCTGAGAATACATGCAAATGCTTTATTAACTGTTTTACAATATTTATATGCGTGAGTTTCATTTGCTCCCTTTTTAAATGCTTTTGCAATATATATTTTTGGGACTGAGAATACATGCGCTGCTTTTATAACTGTTTTACGAAATAGACACAAGTAAATGAAACTACATTCTATGGTTGGATTATTAAACCGAATATGCCCCTTTTTAGTCTGGTAATCTAAGAATTAGGGAACAGACACCCTAATTGACGCGAATCCTAAAGATAGATCTATCGGGCCTAACAAGCCCCATCCAAAGTACCGGATGCTTTAGTACTTCGAAATTTATATCATGTCCGAAGGAGGATCCCGGAATGATGGGGATATTCTTATATGTATATTGTGAATGTCGGTTACCAGGTGTTCAATCCATATGAATGATTATTTTTGTCTCTATGCATGGGACGTATATTTATGAGAAATGAAAATCTTGTGGTCTATTAAAATGATGGAAATGATTATTTATGTTAAACTAATGAACTCACCAACCTTTTGGTTGACACTTTAAAGCATGTTTATTCTCAGGTACGAACGAAGTCTTCCGCTGTGCATTTGCTCATTTTAGGGATATTACTTGGAGTCATTAATGGCATATTTCAAAAGACGTTGCATTCGAGTCATTGAGTTCATCAAGATTATTATTAAGTCAATTATAGTTAGATATATTATGAAATGGTATGCATGACGTCAACTTCCGATGTAATGAAAGATTGTCTTTTCAAAAACGAATGCAATGTTTGTAAAAATGTATCATATAGAGGTCAAGTACCTCGCAATGTAATCAACTGTTGTGAATCGTTTATAATCGATATGGACTTTGTCCGGATGGATTAGGATGGGTCTCTACAGTTGGTATCAGAGCGGTGGTCTTAGCGAACCAGGTCTTGCATTAGTGAGTGTAACTAATAGTTGTTTAGATGCATTAGGGAGTCTGGACTTCGACCGTGTCTGCATGTCAAAAGTTTTACTTATCATTTCTAGTCGGAAATCATCTGCTTATCATCCTTAGGAAATTACCTGCTTATCATTCTTAGTCTAGACACATCTTACTGCAATGATTGCATGAATAGTGTATAGACAAAATTCATATCTTAGCGTATCTGATAATTCATATCTTAGCGTATCTGTTATTGTAGACGTTGCCTGACAGCTTCTGTAGATTCCTCCGTAACTTATGGGATTTTAGTATTATATATGCATATGTAAATTATGTATAGCAGGGTACTAATCTACATCCTATAGTCTATTTCATATCAAAAATCTTTCATCTGATCGTACGAGATGAATCCCTCACCACTAGTTCAAGTCCCTCAGATTCTGATATAGAGTTTCACCTAAGCTCCGGAAGCAGCGTCACCAGAATGAATCAACCAATCATCCATCCCCAATTCATCTGATGGGTTCGTAGCCTACTCAATCAACGGAGACGCGAAGAAGGCGATCCCTTCCACCAACCGGCGAACCTATTCGAAACACCATTCTCACCCTCATTTCCCGAATACCTTGCCACGATTATATTATATCTAAAATTCTAAACCTTATTCATCCGCTCGTTCCGACCGACAGTCATTCCGGAATAATAGAATAAGTCAATGAACTTCGCGCTCGAGTAATCAATTTGGAGAATATGGTGCAAAATTTACCAGCTTCAGCAACATCACCGGCACCAACAGTACCATCAGTAATAGCACCAGTACCATCAACAATCCACGCCTCAACATCTCATTATGTACCCCGAGCATAATCATCATTCTACATATCATTTTACATCATTTACCTTCGTTCGACATGGCGATTATGAAATCTCTAATGTTTTAGAGATTATATATTCTAGTTCTAACGGTAAACTAAATGAGTTTAATATCATATTAACTCAATGAATCCATGATTACATCTAAAGAAAATATATATGTATATATGTTTTCATAAAGATTGTAATTAAAAATTCTTTCGTACAAACTGTTAATGGTGAAAATATTTTAACGGGTAGGTAATACCCGAGGAATATTTAGATTTCACATTAATAAGTTACACTGTAAACTCTCTGAATCTGATTCAACAGTCATTTACTATCCTATTTATAACCACCGATATACGAATCCGTTCACCACAGAATAACCATTTTTATTCAATTTCATATTTGGATTTTGACTTCTCAGAATCCAACAAGTGGCATAATGAAGAAAATATTGAACAAAAATAAAATTTGTTAGAAACAAATGAATTAACTATTTGAAATATTGTTAAGAATCCACGCTAACTGTTCCTAGCTAACTGGTTACATTTTATTTACCGCAATTTAATTATCGCAATTTATATTCTCGCAATTTAATTTATCGTCATTTTATTTCTGTTATTTACTTTACGCACTTTATTTATCGTCATTTATTTTCTGTTATTCATTTTACGCACTTTAAATATCGGGACACGTATACAAGGTTTTGACATATCATATCGACACATCTATATATATTATTTGGAATCACCATAGACACTCTATATGCAGTAATGATCGAGTTCTCTATACAGGGTTGAGGTTGATTCTACAATAATATATATAGTTTGAGTTGTGATCGAGTCTGAGACGTATACAGGTCACGATACGTATTAATTCGAATATTATATATATATAATTATATATGAATTATTATTTGTACACTGCTAACTGTGAACTATCAACATTGGACAATTAAAATGAATTAAAATATTAATTATAACATATGAAACTAAACAATTCTTCAAGTTTGCCACTTGATTTCATCTTAAACCTCATTTGTATCTTGACGATTACAATCTGCGTTCAAACCTTTCGTGATTCTTGAAAACACCTCAATCGGGAGGATGAATCAACCGCACTTCATCTACGGAAGAAAATATTTACGTATATAGTTATGCACGTGAAAAACTCTCGAAACCTTAGTAAACGTTTAACACGTATCTGTGCTAGCTCCTTTGGTGTTGTTATTACCGAAAATCACTTTGCAACCCCTTTCTAAATTAGCCAATTTTGTCACAGCTTCAACAAGTCAACTTCGACTTTTCATTCGGATTAACTTTATTATAACCTTAATATTTATGCGTGTTCTTTTATTGTTACCGGGGAACCTTTTATATTCCACCATATTACCAGCAGACGTACCAGCAACCTCGTTGCTTCTTGGCTTAAATCTCTCTGATAAATCATTATATTTTGAAACCCTATCATATACTCATCCGCATCTTGTAACGAGAACTGCCATACCAATTACCGGGAATCAGTAATCAGAACTTTGAAAACTCACAGCATATCTACATCAACTGTTATATGTATAACATTTATCTCTTAGAATTATGATCTTTCATTCTGAAATTCTGGAAAGCATCCCGTCTGTGAATCAATACTTGGAATGTTGAAAAAGCTGAATGAAGCAGCACAAACTGTAAAATGACCTTAACAGCCAAAAGTTTGATGATAAAGAATAGCGTGTTGGTAAATCTCAGAAAAAGAGAAGGATTGGAACTGGAAAACGGATTGAGCAGATCATGAAGGAGATTGTGGACAAATCGCAAAGACTAAATCTGCCTTCAAAGAATCCAAATGATTCATCTACTGAAGTCATTAACGATTACGTTGCTCCTAACTCTAAACCCTCGCGGACAATATTCTTCATCATCCTCTGATCTTAGATATTCTAAGATATCATCTTATCTTTCATTATAAATATCCTCGATATTTCTGAAGATATTTTCATAACTAATCTTATCTGAAATCATTTATCTCTTCGCGCTATCAGTGTTACATCATATAAGAAACTGTTAGTTTCTATATTATGTAAACTTTCGAGCCTAAAATATGAATGTTATTGAAGTAATGTTGGGAACTGATGCATGAGTTAGTATCATATAATGACACTTGATCAACGTGATTATATTACAGTAAGTCATGCTGAGTTCTAATGAAATGTGATGATGGTTCACAGTAGATTATACCATCATCGTGTGTCATGTTACATAACTCTTTCATTCTGCTTAACTTCTGAACATATCAAGAAAGTATATTCTTGATAATTCTATTCTCAGTTATTCTGGTAATTTGACAAATCAAATCGTGCTAATACATTAGTTCTTATTTAGAACACGATGTTTATTCAAAATTCCATACTTACGAATTCTGGACCGTTACTCGATTTATTAGAGGTCGGGAGGATAATAAAAAGGCAAAGAGCTCCAAAATATAAGAGAAAATATAAAGCCCAATAACAACACGGAGGTTACAAACCATGGATATTAATAGGAACAGCAATATAAAGACACGGCATAATTAAGAATAGTATCACCCCAAGGTTATATTAAAAGTAAACAGATTTTTCTGGTGGAAGATTGAAAAGAAGGATGACAGAAATGATAATTAGGAAAATAATAGGGATTAGAACTGGACTAAGCATTTTCACAATCTTTTGGATGTATGAACTAAGAAAGAAAGTATAGGAATGGTGAGAATAATGGAACGGAGGAGTTTAATTTATAATGGAAATATCAGACATAGTAATCGGGGCAGATCACCGTATTTAATTATAGAGATCTTAATTTCCTTACTCGCTGAAGATTCAAATCTTTTAGATTTCGAAGATTTTCTTAAAATCCCTTGAATTCCGGAATTCAACCATGACTAGTCAAAAGTTATGATGAAACTTGTCTTTCTCATTTCACTCTTTTGTAATAACTTCACTCGTACGCTTTGCATAATCGAATCGTTTTAGCTATAGTACTCAATGATGATGAAACTCTATTTATCAATTCATATTCGTCATGAAAACATTTTTATTGTTAGCCATGACCACCTCACTCAAATTTCGGGACGAAATTTCTTTAACAGGTAGGTACTGTGATGACCCGGGAATTTTCGACTAAATTTAAACTTAATCTTTATATGATTTCGACACGATAAGCAAAGTCTGTAATGTTGAGTCTCGAAAATTTAGGAAACTATGTTCATATATTCAAATTTAACCTTTGACCGATTCCGACAATTCACGAACAATTAACTGTAAATAGATATACATATATTTAAAATATATATGTATGTGTATATAAGTATATAATAATATGAAATATTATATACTGAAATTGTTTGAATTAATGGTGTAAAATAAAATAATAAAAGATATAACAAGATATAGTATTACAATAAATCTGTATATATAAATTTATGATTTCTATACATGATTATTATTTTATGTATATTACGATATATATATATATATATATATATATATATATATATATATATATATATATATATATATATATATATAAATATAGAAATATGCAACATATATTATACAATTATTATATATTACATAATTGAAAAAAAAATTATATTTTGAAACAGATAAATTACAATTTCAGTCGCTATCTTTTCTGTATAATTTGTCTACTTGATTGAGATACATATCGAATGCAATTACATATACAACAAAATTTCTGTTAACAATCTCTTTCTCTTTAGCTTTAGTTTCTGTTCTTGATAATGAAAACTGTCGACCACCATACCTACTACACTACAACTTTGATCAATTAATGTAAACAACATCCAATTAACCCAAACACTACTTCATCATCTATCATACTTCCTGTCTCTGGACAAAATTACAACCATCACTTACTTTGAATCCGCAAACTTATCAACTCAAATTCAATTCTAAAACTGAACCCTTTATTGCTGTTGCACTTCTACTCTCGATTTCCACCTTTCAAACACACTCCAGTTCTACAGCTTCTGTTTTCTTTTCTTTATTTTTTTCTTCTTCTTTCTTTTTCTTTTCTATCGTTGTTTCTGTACAGGGACAGCAGTAGCTGTGGTAATGTTGTTACTACAGCTGCAAACGTGTTTCTATTTCGTCCAAAACATAACCAAACCTCCACTACAAATTGACCCATGCTGCTGCAAAAGTAATTGCTACAGTTATAGTTCGTTCTGTTTGCTAATCTAGTTGAAACCACTACCACCCATGACCATCAAAACCCAGGTCAAGTATATTTGCAATCAATCAAGAAAACACAAGTCAATAGAGCAAACATATTTACAATCTAAATTGAAGAGTTAGAGAAGTATATTACACCGAAGAGTGAAAAAATTGCTGAACCAGCTATACGAATTTTTCCTTCAAAATAGCACGAGTACACATCTGTCATTGGAGACCAAGAAAAAGCCGATAAAATTTTAAATCTATGCGTATGATCATTTATTTACCTGATTTCCACATTATAACTATGAAAATGTCAAAATCTAGAACATAACAAATGAATCAACAATTTCAACGAAATCAAAACAAGAACTACAAATTTAAATTATGAATAAATATATGAACTCATACCTTTATACTATTAAATTCGAATTGTATAAAATTCAAAACCCTAATTTTACCTGCAACCCAATACCTTCGTTGCTATTATCGGACTGTTTATAATTCCTATTACAGAGATCAAATCATCTCATTTGTGAAAACCTCTTGCTGCTGCTATATTAACCAAACATCACCGGTTGCTTAATCTTTTCTGTTTTTAATCAGCACTCGAACCCCACCATCTACAAACCCACATAAACAATCGAAACCGAACAAGAACCAATAATTTTTCTTTTCAGTTACAAATACTCAATCAATTCGTACATACAATGAATAATAAATTAAAACCTCTTTCAATCAACTAACAAAATTTCAATTAAATAAATGAAACCGAAATCTTTTTAGGGTTTTAATTAGGTGTTTGTTTGATTAGAACGAATTGATGGATCGTACCTGTGAAATGTCCCGTTCTTATTGATTAAAAACATTCTATATTAATTGATTTCGTTGCGAGGTTTTGACCTCTATATGAGACGTTTTTCAAAGACTGCATTCATTTTAAAACAAACCATAACCTTTATTTCATAAATAAAGGTTTAAAAAGCTTTATGTAAATTATCAAATAATGATAATCTAAAATATCCTGTTTACACACAACCATTACATAATGGTTTACAATACAAATATGTTACATCGAAATCAGTTTCTTGAATGCAGTTTTTACACAATATCATACAAACATGGACTCCAAATCTTGTCCTTATTTTAGTATGCAATAGCGGAAGCTCTTAGTATTCACCTGAGAATAAACATGCTTTAAACGTCAACAAAAATGTTGGTGAGTTATAGGTTTAACCTATATATATCAAATCGTAACAATAGACCACAAGATTTCATATTTCAATACACATCCCATACATAGAGATAAAAATCATTCATATGGTGAACACCTGGTAACCGACATTAACAAGATGCATATATAAGAATATCCCCATCATTCCGGGACACCCTTCGGATATGATATAAATTTCGAAGTACTAAAGCATCCGGTACTTTGGATGGGGTTTGTTAGGCCCAATAGATCTATCTTTAGGATTCGCGTCAATTAGGGTATCTGTTCCCTAATTCTTAGATTACCAGACTTAATAAAAAGGGGCATATTCGATTTCGATAATTCAACCATAGAATGTAGTTTCACGTACTTGTGTCTATTTTGTAAATCATTTATAAAACCTGCATGTATTCTCATCCCAAAAATATTAGATTTTAAAAGTGGGACTATAACTCACTTTCACAGATTTTTACTTCGTCGGGAAGTAAGACTTGGCCACTAGTTGATTCACGAACCTATAACAATATATACATATATATCAAAGTATGTTCAAAATATATTTACAACACTTTTAATATATTTTGATGTTTTAAGTTTATTAAGTCAGCTGTCCTCGTTAGTAACCTACAACTAGTTGTCCACAGTTAGATGTACAGAAATAAATTGATAAATATTATCTTGAATCAATCCACGACCCAGTGTATACGTATCTCAGTATTGATCACAACTCAAACTATATATATTTTGGAATCAACCTCAACCCTGTATAGCTAACTCCAACATTCACATATAGAGTGTCTATGGTTGTTCCGAAATATATATAGATGTGTCGACATGATAGGTCAAAACATTGTATACGTGTCTATGGTATCTCAAGATTACATAATATACAATACAAGTTGATTAAGTTATGGTTAGAATAGATTTGTTACCAATTTTCACGTAGCTAAAATGAGAAAAATTATCCAATCTTGTTTTACCCATAACTTCTTCATTTTAAATCCGTTTTGAATGAATCAAATTGCTATGGTTTCATATTGAACTTTATTTTATGAATCTAAATAGAAAAGTATAGGTTTATAGTCGGAAAAATAAGTTACAAGTCGTTTTTGTAAAGGTAGTCATTTCAGTCGAAAGAACGACGTCTAGATGACCATTTTAGAAAACATACTTCCACTTTGAGTTTAACCATAATTTTTGGATATAGTTTCATGTTCATAATAAAAATCATTTTCTCAGAATAACAACTTTTAAATCAAAGTTTATCATAGTTTTTAATTAACTAACCCAAAAACAGCCCGCGGTGTTACTACGACGGCGTAAATCCGGTTTTACGGTGTTTTTCGTGTTTCCAGGTTTTAAATCATTAAGTTAGCATATCATATAGATATAGAACATGTGTTTAGTTGATTTTAAAAGTCAAGTTAGAAGGATTTACTTTTGTTTGCGAACAAGTTTAGAATTAACTAAACTATGTTCTATTGATTACAAGTTTAAACCTTCGAATAAGATAGCTTTATATGTATGAATCGAATGATGTTATGAACATCATTACTACCTTAAGTTCCTTGGATAAACCTACTGAAAAAGAGAAAAATGGATCTAGCTTCAATGGATCCTGGGATGGCTCGAAGTTCTTGAAGCAGAATCATGACACGAAAACAAGTTCAAGTAAGATCATCACTTGAAATAAGATTGTTATAGTTATAGAAATTGAATCAAAGTTTGAATATGATTATTACCTTGTATTAGAATGATAACCTAATGTAAGAAACAAAGATTTCTTGAGGTTGGATGATCACCTTACAAGATTGGAAGTGAGCTAGCAAACTTGAAAGTATTCTTGATTTTATGTAACTAGAACTTGTAGAATTTATGAAGAACATTTAGAACTTGAAGATAGAACTTGAGAGAGATCAATTAGATGAAGAAAATTGAAGAATGAAAGTATTTGTAGGTGTTTTTGGTCGTTGGTGTATGGATTAGATATAAAGGATATGTAATTTTGTTTTCATGTAAATAAGTCATGAATGATTACTCATATTTTTGTAATTTTATGAGATATTTCATGCCAGTTGCCAAATGATGGCTCCCACATGTGTTAGGTGATTCACATGGGCTGCTAAGAGCTGATCATTGGAGTGTATATACCAATAGTACATACATCTAAAAGCTGTGTATTGTACGAGTACGAATATGGGTGCATACGAGTAGAATTGTTGATGAAACTGAACGAGGATGTAATTGTAAGCATTTTTGTTAAGTAGAAGTATTTTGATAAGTGTATTGAAGTCTTTCAAAAGTGTATAAATACATATTAAAATAGTACATGTATATACATTTTAACTGAGTCGTTAAGTCATCGTTAGTCGTTACATGTAAGTGTTGTTTTGAAACCTTTAGGTTAACGATCTTGTTAAATGTTGTTAACCCAATGTTTATAATATCAAATGAGATTTTAAATTATTATATTATCATGATATTATCATGTAAGAATATCTCTTAATATGATATATATACATTAAATATCTTTACAACGATAATCGTTACATATATGTCTCGTTTAAAAATCATTAAGTTAGTAGTCTTGTTTTTACATATGTAGTTCATTGTTAATATACTTAATGATATGTTTACTTATCATAGTATCATGTTAACTATATATATATCCATATATATGTCATCATATAGTTTTTACAAGTTTTAACGTTCGTGAATCACCGGTCAACTTGGGTGGTCAATTGTCTATATGAAACATATTTCAATTAATCAAGTCTTAACAAGTTTGATTGCTTAACATGTTGGAAACATTTAATCATGTAAATATCAGTCTCAATTAATATATTTAAACATGGAAAAGTTCGGGTCACTACAGTACCTACCCGTTAAATAAATTTCGTCCCCAAATTTTAAGCTGTTGAAGGTGTTGACGAATCTTCTGGAAATAGATGCGGGTATTTCTTCTTCATCTGATCTTCATGCTCCCAGGTGAACTCGAGTCCTCTACGAGCATTCCATCGAACCTTAACAATTGGTATCTTGTTTTGCTTAAGTCTTTTAACCTCACGATCCATTATTTCGACGGGTTCTTCGATGAATTGGAGTTTTTCGTTGATTTGGATTTCATCTAATGGAATAGTGAGATCTTCTTTAGCAAAACATTTCTTCAAATTCAAGACGTGGAAAGTGTTATGTACAGCCACGAGTTGTTGAGGTAACTCAAGTCGGTAAGCTACTGGTCCGACACGATCAATAATCTTGAATGGTCCAATATACCTTGGATTTAATTTCCCTCGTTTACCAAATCGAACAATGCCTTTCCAAGGTGCAACTTTAAGCATGACCATCTCTCCAATTTCAAATTCTATATCTTTTCTTTTAATGTCAGCGTAGCTCTTTTGTCGACTTTGGGCGGTTTTTAACCGTTGTTGAATTTGGATGATCTTCTTGGTAGTTTCTTGTATAATCTCCGGACCCGTAATCTGTCTATCCCCCACTTCACTCCAACAAATCGGAGACCTGCACTTTCTACCATAAAGTGCTTCAAACGGCGCCATCTTAATGCTTGAATGGTAGCTGTTGTTGTAGGAAAATTCTGCTAACGGTAGATGTCGATCCCAACTGTTTCTGAAATCAATAACACATGCTCGTAGCATGTCTTCAAGTGTTTGTATCGTCCTTTCGCTCTGCCCATCAGTTTGTGGATGATAGGCAGTACTCATGTCTAGACGAGTTCCTAATGCTTGCTGTAATGTCTGCCAGAATCTTGAAATAAATCTGCCATCCCTATCAGAGATAATAGAGATTGTTATTCCATGTCTGGAGATGACTTCCTTCAAATACAGTCGTGCTAACTTCTCCATCTTGTCATCTTCTCTTATTGGCAGGAAGTGTGCTGATTTGGTGAGGCGATCAACTATTTGAAATGTCCCGTTCTTATTGATTAAAAACGTTCCATATTAATTGATTTCGTTGCGAGGTTTTGACCTCTATATGAGACGTTTTTCAAAGACTGCATTCATTTTAAAACAAACCATAACCTTTATTTCATCAATAAAGGTTTAAAAAGCTTTACGTAGATTATCAAATAATGATAATCTAAAATATCCTGTTTACACACGACCATTACATAATGGTTTACAATACAAATATGTTACAACAAAATAAGTTTCTTGAATGCAGTTTTTACACAATATCATACAAGCATGGACTCCAAATCTCGTCCTTATTTAAGTATGCGACAGCGGAAGCTCTTAATAATCACCTGAGAATAAACATGCTTAAAACGTCAACAAAAATGTTGGTGAGTTATAGGTTTAACCTATATATATCAAATCATAATAATAGACCACAAGATTTCATATTTCAATACACATCCCATACATAGAGATAAAAATCATTCATATGGTGAACACCTGGTAACCGACATTAACAAGATGCATATATAAGAATATCCCCATCATTCCGGGACACCCTTCGGATATGATATAAATTTCGAAGTACTAAAGCATCCAGTACTTTGGATGGGGTTTGTTAGGCCCAATAGATCTATCTTTAGGATTCGCGTCAATTAGGGTGTCTGTTCCCTAATTCATAGATTACCAGACTTAATAAAAAGGGGCATATTCGATTTTCGATAATTCAACCATAGAATGTAGTTTCACGTACTTGTGTCTATTTTGTAAATCATTTATAAAACCTGCATGTATTCTCATCCCAAAAATATTAGATTTTAAAAGTGGGACTATAACTCACTTTCACAGATTTTTACTTCGTCGGGAAGTAAGACTTGGCCACTGGTTAATTCACGAACCTATAACAATATATACATATATATCAAAGTATGTTCAAAATATATTTACAACACTTTTAATATATTTTGATGTTTTAAGTTTATTAAGTCAGCTGTCCTCGTTAGTAACCTACAACTAGTTGTCCACAGTTAGATGTACAGAAATAAATCGATAAATATTATCTTGAATCAATCCACGACCCAGTGTATACGTATCTCAGTATTGATCACAACTCAAACTATATATATTTTGGAATCAACCTCAACCCTGTATAGCTAACTCCAACATTCACATATAGAGTGTCTATGGTTGTTCCGAAATATATATAGATGTGTCGACATGATAGGTCGAAACATTATATACGTGTCTATGGTATCTCAAGATTACATAATATACAATACAAGTTGATTAAGTTATGGTTGGAATAGATTTGTTACCAATTTTCACGTAGCTAAAATGAGAAAAATTATCCAATCTTGTTTTACCCATAACTTCTTCATTTTAAATCCGTTTTGAGTGAATCAAATTGCTATGGTTTCATATTGAACTCTATTTTATGAATATAAACAGAAAAGTATAGGTTTATAGTCGGAAAAATAAGTTACAAGTCGTTTTTGTAAAGGTAGTCATTTCAGTCGAAAGAACGACGTCTAGATGACCATTTTAGAAAACATACTTCCACTTTGAGTTTAATCATAATTTTTGGATATAGTTTCATGTTCATAATAAAAATCATTTTCTCAGAATAACAACTTTAAAATCAAAGTTTATCATAGTTTTTAATTAACTAACCCAAAACAGCCCGCGGTGTTACTACGACGGCGTAAATCCGGTTTTACGGTGTTTTTCGTGTTTCCAGGTTTTAAATCATTAAGTTAGCATATCATATAGATATAGAACATGTGTTTAGTTGATTTTAAAAGTCAAGTTAGAAGGATTAACTTTTGTTTGCGAACAAGTTTAGAATTAACTAAACTATGTTCTAGTGATTACAAGTTTAAACCTTCGAATAAGATAGCTTTATATGTATGAATCGAATGATGTTATGAACATCATTACTACCTTAAGTTCCTTGGATAAACCTACTGGAAAAGAGAAAAATGGATCTAGCTTCAATGGATCCTTGGATGGCTCGAAGTTCTTGAAGCAGAATCATGACACGAAAACAAGTTCAAGTAAGATCATCACTTGAAATAAGATTGTTATAGTTATAGAAATTGAACCAAAGTTTGAATATGATTATTACCTTGTATTAGAATGATAACCTACTGTAAGAAACAAAGATTTCTTGAGGTTGGATGATGACCTTACAAGATTGAAAGTGAGCTAGCAAACTTGAAAGTATTCTTGATTTTATGAAACTAGAACTTTTGGAATTTATGAAGAACACTTAGAACTTGAAGATAGAACTTGAGAGAGATCAATTAGATGAAGAAAATTGAAGAATGAAAGTGTTTGTAGGTGTTTTTGGTCGTTGGTGTATGGATTAGATATAAAGGATATGTAATTTTGTTTTCATGTAAATAAGTCATGAATGATTACTCATATTTTTGTAATTTTATGAGATATTTCATGCTAGTTGCCAAATGATGGTTCCCACATGTGTTAGGTGACTCACATGGGCTGCTAAGAGCTGATCATTGGAGTGTATATACCAATAGTACATACATCTAAAAGCTGTGTATTGTACGAGTACGAATACGGGTGCATACGAGTAGAATTGTTGATGAAACTGAACGAGGATGTAATTGTAAGCATTTTTGTTAAGTAGAAGTATTTTGATAAGTGTCTTGAAGTCTTTCAAAAGTGTATGAATACATATTAAAACACTACATGTATATACATTTTAACTGAGTCGTTAAGTCATCGTTAGTCGTTACATGTAAGTGTTGTTTTGAAACCTTTAGGTTAACGATCTTGTTAAATGTTGTTAACCCAATGTTTATAATATCAAATGAGATTTTAATTTATTATATTATCATGATATTATTATGTATGAATATCTCTTAATATGATATATATACATTAAATGTCTTTACAACGATAATCGTTACATATATGTCTCGTTTAAAAATCATTAAGTTAGTAGTCTTGTTTTTACATATGTAGTTCATTGTTAATATACTTAATGATATGTTTACTTATCATAGTATCATGTTAACTATATATATATATCCATATATATATGCCATCATATAGTTTTTACAAGTTTTAACGTTCGTGAATCACCGGACAACTTGGGTGGTCAATTGTCTATATGAAACATATTTCAATTAATCAAGTCTTAACAAGTTTGATTGCTTAACATGTTGGAAACATTTAATCATGTAAATATCAATCTCAATTAATATATATAAACATGGAAAAGTTCGGGTCACTACAGTACCTACCCGTTAAATAAATTTCGTCCCGAAATTTTAAGCTGTTGAAGTTGTTGACGAATCTTCTGGAAATAGATGCGGGTATTTCTTCTTCATCTGATCTTCACGCTCCTAGGTGAACTCGGGTCCTCTACGAGCATTCCATCGAACGTTAACAATTGGTATCTTGTTTTGCTTAAGTCTTTTAACCTCACGATCCATTATTTCGACGGGTTCTTCGATGAATTGGAGTTTTTCGTTGATTTGGATTTCATCTAACGGAATAGTGAGATCTTCTTTAGCAAAACATTTCTTCAAATTCAAGACGTGGAAAGTGTTATGTACAGCCGCGAGTTGTAGAGGTAACTCAAGTCGGTAAGCTACTGGTCCGACACGATCAATAATCTTGAATGGTCCAATATACCTTGGATTTAATTTCCCTCGTTTACCAAATCGAACAACTCCTTTCCAAGGTGCAACTTTAAGCATGACCATCTCTCTAATTTCAAATTCTATATCTTTTCTTTTAATGTCAGCGTAGCTCTTTTGTCGACTTTGGGCGGTTTTCAATCGTTGTTGAATTTGGATGATCTTCTCGGTAGTTTCTTGTATAATCTCCGGACCCGTAATCTGTCTATCCCCCACTTCACTCCAACAAATCGGAGACATGCACTTTCTACCATAAAGTGCTTCGAACGACACCATCTCAATGCTTGAATGGTAGCTGTTGTTGTAGGAAAATTCTGCTAACGGTAGATGTCGATCCCAACTGTTTCCGAAATCAATAACACATGCTCGTAGCATGTCTTCAAGCGTTTGTATCGTCCTTTCGCTCTGCCCATCAGTTTGTGGATGATAGGCAGTACTCATGTCTAGACGAGTTAATGCTTGCTGTAATGTCTGCCAGAATCTTGAAATAAATCTGCCATCCCTATCAGAGATAATAGAGATTGGTATTCCATGTCTGGAGACAACTTCCTTCAAATACAGTCGTGCTAACTTCTCCATCTTGTCATCTTCTCTTATTGGCAGGAAGTGTGCTGATTTGGTGAGACGATCAACTATTACCCAAATAGTATCAAAACCACTTGCAGTCCTTGACAATTTAGTGATGAAATCCATGGTAATGTTTTCCCATTTCCATTCTGGGATTTCGGGTTGTTGAAGTAGACCTGATGGTTTCTGATGCTCAGCTTTGACCTTAGAACACGTCAAACATTCTCCTACGTATTTAGCAACATCGGCTTTCATACCCGGCCACCAAAAATGTTTCTTGAGATCCTTGTACATCTTTCCCGTTCCAGGATGTATTGAGTATCTGGTTTTATGAGCTTCTCTAAGTACCATTTCTCTCATATCTCCAAATTTTGGTACCCAAATCCTTTCAGCCCTATACCGGGTTCCGTCTTCCCGAATATTAAGATGCTTCTCCGATCCTTTGAGTATTTCATCCTTTAAATTTCCCTCTTTTAAAACTCCTTGTTGCGCCTCCTTTATTTGAGTAGTAAGGTTATTATGAATCATTATATTCATAGATTTTACTCGAATGGGTTCTCTGTCCTTCCTGCTCAAGGCATCGGCTACCACATTTGCCTTCCCCGGGTGGTAACGAATCTCAAAGTCATAATCATTCAACAATTCAATCCACCTACGCTGCCTCATATTCAGTTGTTTCTGATTAAATATGTGTTGAAGACTTTTGTGGTCGGTATATATAATACTTTTGACCCCATATAATTAATGCCTCCAAGTCTTTAATGCAAAAACAACCGCGCCTAATTCCAAATCATGCGTCGTATAATTTTGTTCGTGAATCTTCAATTGTCTAGACGCATAAGCAATCACCTTCGTTCGTTGCATTAATACACAACCGAGACCTTGCTTTGATGCGTCACAATAAATCATAAAATCATCATTCCCTTCAGGCAATGACAATATAGGTGCCGTAGTTAGCTTTTTCTTCAATAACTGAAACGCTTTCTCTTGTTCATCATTCCATTCAAATTTCTTCCCTTTATGCGTTAATGCAGTCAAGGGTTTTGCTATTCTGGAAAAGTCTTGGATGAACCTTCTGTAGTAACCGGCTAGTCCTAAAAACTGGCGTATGTGTTTCGGAGTTTTCGGGGTTTCCCACTTTTCAACAGTTTCTATCTTTGCCGGATCCACCTTAATACCTTCTTTGTTCACTATGTGACCGAGGAATTGAACTTCTTCCAACCAAAATGAACACTTTGAAAACTTAGCGTATAAATCTTCCTTCCTCAATACTTCTAACACCTTTCTCAAATGTTCACCGTGTTCTTGGTCATTCTTTGAGTAAATAAGTATGTCATCAATGAAAACAATGACAAACTTGTCAAGGTATGGTCCACACACTCGGTTCATAAGGTCCATGAACACAGCTGGTGCATTAGTTAAACCAAACGGCATGACCATAAACTCGTAATGACCGTAACGTGTTCTGAAAGCAGTCTTTGGAATATCATCTTCTTTCACCCGCATTTGATGATACCCGGAACGTAAGTCAATCTTTGAATAAACAGACGAGCCTTGTAGTTGACCAAATAAGTCGTCGATTCTCGATAGTGGGTAGCGGTTCTTGATGGTAAGTTTGTTCAACTCTCGGTAGTCGATACACAACCTGAATGTACCATCTTTCTTCTTGACAAAAAAAACAGGAGCTCCCCACGGTGATGTGCTTGGTCGAATGAAACCACGCTCTAAAAGTTCTTGTAATTGGCTTTGCAGTTCTTTCATCTCGCTGGGTGCGAGTCTGTAAGGAGCACGAGCTATTGGTGCAGCTCCTGGTACAAGATCTATTTGAAATTCAACGGATCGATGTGGGGGTAATCCCGGTAATTCTTTCGGAAATACATCGGGAAATTCTTTTGCAATGGGAACATCATTGATCCTCTTTTCTTCAGTTTGTACTTTCTCGACGTGTGCTAGAACAGCATAGCAACCTTTTCTTATTAGTTTTTGTGCCTTCAAATTACTAATAAGATGTAGCTTCGTGTTGCCCTTTTCTCCGTACACCATTAAGGGTTTTCCTTTTTCTCGTATAATGCGAATTGCATTTTTGTAACAAACGATCTCTGCTTTCACTTCTTTCAACCAGTCCATACCGATTATCACATCAAAACTCCCTAACTCTACTGGTATCAAATCAATCTTAAATGTTTCGCTAACCAGTTTAATTTCTCGATTCCGACATATATTATCTGCTGAAATTAATTTACCATTTGCTAATTCGAGTAAAAATTTACTATCCAAAGGCGTCAATGGACAACTTAATTTAGCACAAAAATCTCTACTCATATAGCTTCTATCCGCACCCGAATCAAATAAAACGTAAGCAGGTTTATTGTCAATAAGAAACGTACCCGTAACAAGCTCCGGGTCTTCCTGTGCCTCTGCCGCATTAATATTGAAAACTCTTCCGCGGCCTTGTCCATTCGTGTTCTCCTGGTTCGGGCAATTTCTAATAATGTGGCCCGGTTTTCCACATTTATAACAAACTACATTGGCATAACTTGCTCCGACACTACTTGCTCCGCCATTACTCGTTCCGACATCATTTGTTCCTTTCGTTCTATTAACCCCTGGTCCGTAGACCTCACACTTCGCCGCGCTATGACCATTTCTTTTACACTTGTTGCAAAATTTGGTGCAGAACCCCGAGTGATACTTTTCACACCTTTGGCATAGCTGCTTCTGATTGTTGTTGTTGTTGCGGTTATTATTGTTATTGGGGTGATTGTTGTAGTTGCTGTTGTTGTTGTTGTTGTTGTTGGGCCGTTTGTTGTAGTTGCGATTGATGTTGCGATTGTTGGGATAATTGTTGCGATTATTGTTGTAATTGCTGTTGTTGTTGTATTGGTGATTCTTATCACCGTTTTCCTTCCACTTTCTTTTGACTTGCTTCACATTGGCCTCTTCAGTAGTCTGTTCTTTAATCCTTTCTTCAATCTGGTTCACTAGTTTGTGAGCCATTCTACATGCCTGTTGTATGGAGGCGGGCTCGTGTGAACTTATATCTTCTTGGATTCTTTCCGGTAATCCTTTCACAAACGCGTCGATCTTCTCTTCCTCATCTTCGAATGCTCCCGGACACAATAGGCACAATTCTGTGAATCGTCTTTCGTACGTGGTAATATCAAATCCTTGGGTTCGTAACCCTCTAAGTTCTGTCTTGAGCTTATTGACCTCGGTTCTGGGACGGTACTTCTCGTTCATCAAGTGCTTGAATGCTGACCACGGTAGTGCGTACGCATCGTCTTGTCCCACTTGCTCTAGATAGGTATTCCACCATGTTAATGCAGAACCTGTGAAGGTATGCGTAGCGTACTTTACTTTGTCCTCTTCAGTACACTTACTTATGGCAAACACCGATTCGACCTTCTCGGTCCACCGTTTCAATCCGATCGGTCCTTCGGTTCCATCAAATTCCAAAGGTTTGCAGGCAGTGAATTCTTTGTAGGTGCATCCTACACGATTTCCTGTACTGCTAGATCCAAGGTTATTGTTGGTATGTAGCGCAGCCTGTACTGCGGCTATGTTTGAAGCTAGAAAAGTACGGAATTCCTCTTCATTCATATTCACGGTGTGTCGAGTAGTCGGTGCCATTTCCTTCAAAATAGTCAAATGGAACAAGTTAATCATACAGAATATTAAGAGTAGTTAATAGTATTTCGTAGCATAATATGAACTCATTTATAAAAGCTTTTTCTTCATATTAGCGTTTTATAAGTTTAAATTCGGGTAGTACCTACCCGTTAAGTTCATACTTAGTAGCTAATATACAATTCAACTACTACAATTCTATATGAAAAACTGATTATAATAATATTTCGCGTTCAAACTTTTATACAATATTTTACAAACTTACAATACCGCTTATTTTACATAAAGCATGAAATATAGCACACAATAACTTTGATACAAGATAGTTGTGAAGATAATTCTAGCTAGTACACAAGTCGTTCAGCAAAGGCAATAAAGACATGTAATTCATACGTCCAGAAACAAGTCATGCATTCTGGTTTTACTAGGACTACTTCCCATCCTTGGTCTTGTGGAACATAACCATTATGGCCGTTGATAAGACAGCGTGTTGTAACGTCGTCAAAGGGACGAGGGTTACGTAATGTCCAACAGTCCCGTAACAATCTAAAAACCTCATTTCTTACCCCAATTACCGACTCCGTCACTTGTGGGAACGTTTTGTTTAATAGTTGTAGGCCGATGTTCTTGTTCTCACTTTGTTGAGAAGCGAACATTACTAATCCGTAAGCATAACATGCTTCTTTATGTTGCATGTTAGCCGCTTTTTCTAAATCACGAAGTCCAATATTCGGATATATTGAGTCAAAATAATTTCTTAACCCATTGCGTAAAATAGCATTTGGGTTCCCCGCAATATATGCGTCAAAGTAAACACATCGTAACTTATGGATTTTCCAATGTGATATCCCCCATCTTTCGAACGAAAGCCTTTTATAAACCAAGGCTTTCTTGGAACGTTCTTCGAATGTCTTACAAACTGATCTCGCCTTAAATAGTTGTGCCGAAGAATTCTGACCGACTCTAGACAAGATTTCATCAATCATGTCTCCGGGTAGGTCTCTTAAAATATTGGGTTGTCTATCCATTTTGTCTTTTTATACTGTAAAATAGACAAGAGTTAGATTCATAAAAAAAAATACTTATTAATACAAGCAATTTTTACATATATCATAAAGCATAAGCACACTATATTACTTATATTACACCACACGAATACAACTATCTTATTCCGACTCGCTTGTTTCTTCTTCTTCTTCGGTTTTGGTTCATTTTGCCAAGTTTCTAGGGATATATGATGTTCCCCTAATACTTGCCGTCGTTATCCACATTGGTTTAGAAAAACCTGGTGGTTTAGAGGTTCCCGGGTCATTGTTACAACTTAAGGACTTCGGGGGTTGACGATACATATAAAGTTCATCGGGGTTGGAATTAGATTTCTCTATATTTATGCCCTTTCCCTTATTATTTTCTTTTGCCTTTTTAAATTCAGTTGGGGTAATTTCTATAACATCATCGGAATTCTCGTCGGAATCCGATTCATCGGAGAATTGGTAATCCTCCCAATATTTTGCTTCCTTGGCGGAAACACCATTGACCATAATTAACCTTGGTCGGTTGGTTGAGGATTTTCTTTTACTTAACCGTTTTATTATTTCCCCCACCGGTTCTATTTCTTCATCCGGTTCCGATTCTTCTTCCGGTTCCGATTCTTCTTCCGGTTCCGACTCTTCTTCCGGTTCCTCTTCGGGAACTTGTGAATCAGTCCACGAATCATTTCAATTTACATTTGACTCTTCATTATTATTAGGTGAGTCAATGGGACTTGTTCTAGAGGTAGACATCTATCACATAATATCAAACGCGTTAAGAGATTAATATATCACATAATATTCACATGTTAAAAATATATAGTTTCCAACAAAATTTGTTAAGCAATCATTTTTCAAGTAAACACGGTCGAAGTCCAGACTCACTAATGCATCCTAACAAACTAGATAAGACACACTAATGCAAAATTCTGGTTCTCTAAGACCAACACTCTGATACCAACTGAAATGTCCCGTTCTTATTGATTAAAAACGTTCCATATTAATTGATTTTGTTGCGAGGTTTTGACCTCTATATGAGACGTTTTTCAAAGACTGCATTCATTTTAAAACAAACCATAACCTTTATTTCATCAATAAAGGTTTAAAAAGCTTTACGTAGATTATCAAATAATGATAATCTAAAATATCCTGTTTACACACGACCATTACATAATGGTTTACAATACAAATATGTTACAACAAAATAAGTTTCCTGAATGCAGTTTTTACACAATATCATACAAGCATGGACTCCAAATCTCGTCCTTATTTAAGTATGCGACAGCGGAAGCTCTTAATAATCACCTGAGAATAAACATGCTTAAAACGTCAACAAAAATGTTGGTGAGTTATAGGTTTAACCTATATATATCAAATCATAATAATAGACCACAAGATTTCATATTTCAATACACATCCCATACATAGAGATAAAAATCATTCATATGGTGAACACCTGGTAACCGACATTAACAAGATGCATATATAAGAATATCCCCATCATTCCGGGACACCCTTCGGATATGATATAAATTTCGAAGTACTAAAGCATCCAGTACTTTGGATGGGGTTTGTTAGGCCCAATAGATCTATCTTTAGGATTCGCGTCAATTAGGGTGTCTGTTCCCTAATTCATAGATTACCAGACTTAATAAAAAGGGGCATATTCGATTTTCGATAATTCAACCATAGAATGTAGTTTCACGTACTTGTGTCTATTTTGTAAATCATTTATAAAACCTGCATGTATTCTCATCCCAAAAATATTAGATTTTAAAAGTGGGACTATAACTCACTTTCACAGATTTTTACTTCGTCGGGAAGTAAGACTTGGCCACTGGTTGATTCACGAACCTATAACAATATATACATATATATCAAAGTATGTTCAAAATATATTTACAACACTTGTAATATATTTTGATGTTTTAAGTTTATTAAGTCAGCTGTCCTCGTTAGTAACCTACAACTAGTTGTCCACAGTTAGATGTACAGAAATAAATCGATAAATATTATCTTGAATCAATCCACGACCCAGTGTATACGTATCTCAGTATTGATCACAACTCAAACTATATATATTTTGGAATCAACCTCAACCCTGTATAGCTAACTCCAACATTCACATATAGAGTGTCTATGGTTGTTCCGAAATATATATAGATGTGTCGACATGATAGGTCGAAACATTGTATACGTGTCTATGGTATCTCATGATTACATAATATACAATACAAGTTGATTAAGTTATGGTTGGAATAGATTTGTTACCAATTTTCACGTAGCTAAAATGAGAAAAATTATCCAATCTTGTTTTACCCATAACTTCTTCATTTTAAATCCGTTTTGAGTGAATCAAATTGCTATGGTTTCATATTGAACTCTATTTTATGAATCTAAACAGAAAAGTATAGGTTTATAGTCGGAAAAATAAGTTACAAGTCGTTTTTGTAAAGGTAGTCATTTCAGTCGAAAGAACGACGTCTAGATGACCATTTTAGAAAACATACTTCCACTTTGAGTTTAATCATAATTTTTGGATATAGTTTCATGTTCATAATAAAAATCATTTTCTCAGAATAACAACTTTAAAATCAAAGTTTATCATAGTTTTTAATTAACTAACCCAAAACAGCCCGCGGTGTTACTACGACGGCGTAAATCCGGTTTTACGGTGTTTTTCGTGTTTCCAGGTTTTAAATCATTAAGTTAGCATATCATATAGATATAGAACATGTGTTTAGTTGATTTTAAAAGTCAAGTTAGAAGGATTAACTTTTGTTTGCGAACAAGTTTAGAATTAACTAAACTATGTTCTAGTGATTACAAGTTTAAACCTTCGAATAAGATAGCTTTATATGTATGAATCGAATGATGTTATGAACATCATTACTACCTTAAGTTCCTTGGATAAACCTACTGAAAAAGAGAAAAATGGATCTAGCTTCAATGGATCCTTGGATGGCTCGAAGTTCTTGAAGCAGAATCATGACACGAAAACAAATTCAAGTAAGATCATCACTTGAAATAAGATTGTTATAGTTATAGAAATTGAACCAAAGTTTGAATATGATTATTACCTTGTATTAGAATGATAACCTACTGTAAGAAACAAAGATTTCTTGAGGTTGGATGATCACCTTACAAGATTGAAAGTGAGCTAGCAAACTTGAAAGTATTCTTGATTTTATGAAACTAGAACTTTTGGAATTTATGAAGAACACTTAGAACTTGAAGATAGAACTTGAGAGAGATCAATTAGATGAAGAAAATTGAAGAATGAAAGTGTTTGTAGGTGTTTTTGGTCGTTGGTGTATGGATTAGATATAAAGGATATGTAATTTTGTTTTCATGTAAATAAGTCATGAATGATTACTCATATTTTTGTAATTTTAGGAGATATTTCATGCTAGTTGCCAAATGATGGTTCCCACATGTGTTAGGTGACTCACATGGGCTGCTAAGAGCTGATCATTGGAGTGTATATACCAATAGTACATACATCTAAAAGCTGTGTATTGTACGAGTACGAATACGGGTGCATACGAGTAGAATTGTTGATGAAACTGAACGAGGATGTAATTGTAAGCATTTTTGTTAAGTAGAAGTATTTTGATAAGTGTCTTGAAGTCTTTCAAAAGTGTATGAATACATATTAAAACACTACATGTATATACATTTTAACTGAGTCGTTAAGTCATCGTTAGTCGTTACATGTAAGTGTTGTTTTGAAACCTTTAGGTTAACGATCTTGTTAAATGTTGTTAACCCAATGTTTATAATATCAAATGAGATTTTAATTTATTATATTATCATGATATTATTATGTATGAATATCTCTTAATATGATATATATACATTAAATGTCTTTACAACGATAATCGTTACATATATGTCTCGTTTAAAAATCATTAAGTTAGTAGTCTTGTTTTTACATATGTAGTTCATTGTTAATATACTTAATGATATGTTTACTTATCATAGTATCATGTTAACTATATATATATCCATATATATATGCCATCATATAGTTTTTACAAGTTTTAACGTTCGTGAATCACCGGTCAACTTGGGTGGTCAATTGTCTATATGAAACATATTTCAATTAATCAAGTCTTAACAAGTTTGAATGCTTAACATGTTGGAAACATTTAATCATGTAAATATCAATCTCAATTAATATATATAAACATGGAAAAGTTCGGGTCACTACACTATTACCCTAATAGTATCAAAACCACTTGCAGTCCTTGGCAATTTAGTGATGAAATCCATGGTAATGTTTTCCCATTTCCATTCCGGGATTTCGGGTTGTTGAAGTAGACCTGATGGTTTCTGATGCTCAGCTTTGACCTTAGAACACGTCAAACATTCTCCTACGTATTTAGCAACATCGGCTTTCATACCCGGCCACCAAAAATGTTTCTTGAGATCCTTGTACATCTTCCCCGTTCTAGGATGTATTGAGTATCTGGTTTTATGAGCTTCTCTAAGTACCATTTCTCTCATATCTCCAAATTTTGGCACCCAAATCCTTTCAGCCCTATACCGGGTTCCGTCTTCCCAAATATTAAGATGCTTCTCCGATCCTTTGGGTATTTCATCCTTTAAATTTCTCTCTTTTAAAACTCCTTGTTGCGCCTCCTTTATTTGAGTAGTAAGGTTATTATGAATCATTATATTCATAGATTTTACTCGAATGGGTTCTCTGTCCTTCCTGCTCAAGGCATCGGCTACCACATTTGCCTTCCCTGGGTGGTAACGAATCTTAAAGTCGTAAACATTCAACAATTCAATCCACTTACGCTGCCTCATATTCAGTTGTTTCTGATTAAATATGTGTTGAAGACTTTTGTGGTCGGTATATATAATACTTTTGACCCCATCTAAGTAGTGCCTCCAAGTCTTTAATGCAAAAACAACCGCACCTAATTCCAAATCATGCGTCGTATAATTTTGTTCGTGAATCTTCAATTGTCTAGACGCATAAGCAATCACCTTCGTTCGTTGCATTAATACACAACCGAGACCTTGCTTTGATGCGTCACAATAAATCACAAAATCATCATTCCCTTCAGGCAATGACAATATAGGTGCCGTAGTTAGCTTTTTCTTTAATAACTGAAACGCTTTCTCTTGTTCATCATTCCATTCAAATTTCTTCCCTTTATGCGTTAATGCAGTCAAGGGTTTTGCTATTCTGGAAATGTCTTGGATGAACCTTCCGTAGTAACCAGCTAGTCCTAAAAACTGGCGTATGTGTTTCGGAGTTTTCGGGGTTTTCCACTTTTCAACAGTTTCTATCTTTGCCGGATCCTCCTTAATACCTTCTTTGTTCACTATGTGACCGAGGAATTGAACTTCTTCCAACCAAAATGCCACTTTGAAAACTTAGCGTACAATTCTTCCTTCCTCAATACTTCTAACACCTTTCTCAAATGTTCACTGTGTTCTTGGTCATTCTTTGAGTAAATAAGTATGTCATCAATGAAAACAATGACAAACTAGTCAAGGTATAGTCCACACACTCGGTTCATAAGGTCCATGAACACAGCTGGTGCATTAGTTAAACCAAATGGCATGACCATAAACTCTTAATGACCGTAACGTGTTCTGAAAGCAGTCTTTGGAATATCATCTTCTTTCACCCGCATTTGATGATACCCGGAACGTAAGTCAATCTTTGAATAAACAGACGAGCCTTGTAGTTGATCAAATAAGTCGTCGATTCTCGGTAGTGGGTAGCGGTTCTTGATGGTAAGTTTGTTCAACTCTCGGTAGTCGATACACAACCTGAATGTACCATCTTTCTTCTTGACAAACAAAACAGGAGCTCCCCACGGTGATGTGCTTGGTCGAATGAAACCACGCTCTAAAAGTTCTTGTAATTGGATTTGCAGTTCTTTCATCTCGCTGGGTGCGAGTCTGTAAGGAGCACGAGCTATTGGTGCAGCTCCTGGTATAAGATCTATTTGAAATTCAACGGATCGATGTGGGGGTAATCCCGGTAATTCTTTCGGAAATACATCGGGAAATTCTTTTGCAATGGGAACATCATTGATGCTCTTTTCTTCAGTTTGTACTTTCTTGACGTGTGCTAGAACAGCATAGCAACCTTTTCTTATTAGTTTTTGTGCCTTCAAATTACTAATAAGATGTAGCTTCGTGTTGCCCTTTTCTCTGTACACCATTAAGGGTTTTCCTTTTTCTCGTATAATGCGAATTGCATTTTTGTAACAAACGATCTCTGCTTTCACTTCTTTCAACCAGTCCATACCGATTATCACATCAAAACTCCCTAACTCTACTGGTATCAAATCAATCTTAAATGTTTCGCTAACCAGTTTAATTTCTCTTCCGACATATATTATCTGCTGAAATTAATTTACCATTTGCTAATTCGAGTAAAAATTTACTATCCAAAGGCGTCAATGGACAACTTAATTTAGCACAAAAATCTCTACTCATATAGCTTCTATCCGCACCCGAATCAAATAAAACGTAAGCAGATTTATTGTCAATAAGAAACGTACCCGTAACAAGCTCCGGGTCTTCCTGTGCCTCTGCCGCATTAATATTGAAAACTCTTCCGCGGCCTTGTCCATTCGTGTTCTCCTGGTTCGGGCAATTTCTAATAATGTGGCCCGGTTTTCCACATTTATAACAAACTACATTGGCACTACTTGCTCCGACACTACTTGCTCCGCCATTACTCGTTCCGACACCATTTGTTCCTTTCATTCTGTTAACCCCTGGTCCGTAGACCTCACACTTCGCCGCGCTATGACCATTTCTTTTACACTTGTTGCAAAATTTGGTGCAGAACCCCGAGTGATACTTTTCACACCTTTGGCATAGCTGCTTCTGATTATTGTTGTTGTTGTTGCGGTTGTTATTGTTGTTGGGATGATTGTTGTAGTTGTTGTTGTTGTTGTTGTTGTTGTTGGGCCGTTTGTTGTAGTTGCGAATGATGTTGCGATTGTTGGGATAATTGTTGCGATTATTGTTGTAATTGCTGTTGTTGTTGTATTGGTGATTCTTATCACCGTTTTCCTCCCACTTTCTTTTGACTTGCTTCACATTGGCCTCTTCAGCAGTCTGTTCTTTAATTCTTTCTTCAATCTGGTTCACTAGTTTGTGAGCCATTCTACATGCCTGTTGTATGGAGGTGGGCTCGTGTGAACTTATATCTTCTTGGATTCTTTCCGGTAATCCTTTCACAAACGCATCGATCTTCTCTTCCTCATCTTCGAACGCTCCCGGACACAATAGGCATAATTCTGTGAATCATCTTTCGTACGTGGTAATATCAAATCCTTGGGTTCGTAACCCTCTAAGTTCTGTCTTGAGCTTATTGACCTCGATTCTGGGACGGTACTTCTCGTTCATCAAGTGCTTGAATGCTGACCACGGTAGTGCGTAAGCATCATCTTGTCCCACTTGCTCTAGATAGGTATTCCACCATGTTAACGCAGAACCTGTGAAGGTATGCGTAGCGTACTTCACTTTGTCCTCTTCAGTACACTTACTTATGGCAAACACCGATTTGACCTTCTCGGTCTACCGTTTCAATCCGATCGGTCCTTCGGTTCCATCAAATTCCAAAGGTTTGCAGGCAGTGAATTCTTTGTAGGTGCATCCTACACGATTTCCTGTACTGCTAGATCCAAGGTTATTGTTGGTATGTAGCGCAGCCTGTACTGCGGCTATGTTTGAAGCTAGAAAAGTACGGAATTCCTCTTCATTCATATTCACGGTGTGTCGAGTAGTCGGTGCCATTTCCTTCAAAATAGTCAAATGGAACAAGTTAATCATACAGAATATTAAGAGTAGTTAATAGTATTTCGTAGCATAATATGAACTCATTTATAAAAGCTTTTTCTTCATATTAGCGTTTTATAAGTTTAAATTCGGGTAGTACCTACCCGTTAAGTTCATACTTAGTAGCTAATATACAATTCAACTACTACAATTCTATATGAAAAACTGATTATAATAATATTTCGCGTTCAAACTTTTACACAATATTTTACAAACTTACAATACCGCTTATTTTACATATAGCATGAAATATAGCACACAATAAATTTGATACTAGATGGTTGTGAACATAATTCTAGCTAGTACACAAGTCGTTCTGCAAAGGCAATAAAGACACGTAATTCATACGTCCAGAAACAAGTCATGCATTCTGGTTTTACTAGGATTACTTCCCATCCTTGGTCTTGTGGAACATAACCGTTATGGTCGTTGATAAGACAGCGTGTTGTAACGTCGTCAAAGGTACGAGGGTTACGTAATGTCCAACAGTCCCGTAACAATCTAAAAACCTCATTTCTTACCCCAATTACCGACTCCGTCACTTGTGGGAACATTTTGTTTAATAGTTGTAGCCCGATGTTCTTGTTCTCACTTTGGTGAGAAGCGAACATTACTAATCCGTAAGCATAACATGCTTCTTTATGTTGCATGTTAGCCGCTTTTTCTAAATCACGAAGTCCAATATTCGGATATATTGAGTCAAAATAATTTCTTAACCCATTGCGTAAAATAGCATTTGGGTTCCCCGCAATATATGCGTCAAAGTAAACACATCGTAACTTATAGATTTCCCAATGTGATATCCCCCATCTTTCGAACGAAAGCCTTTTATAAACCAAGGCATTCTTGGAACGTTCTTCGAATGTCTTACAAACTGATCTCGCCTTAAATAGTTGTGCCGAAGAATTCTGACCGACTCTAGACAAGATTTCATCAATCATGTCTCCGGGTAGGTCTCTTAAAATATTGGGTTGTCTATCCATTTTGTGTTTTTATACTGTAAAATAGACAAGAGTTAGATTCATAAAAAAAAATACTTATTAATACAAGCAATTTTTACATATATCATAAAGCATAAGCACACTATATTACATATATTACACCACACGAATACAACTATCTTATTCCGACTCGCTTGTTTTTTCTTCTTCAGTTTTGGTTCGTTTTGCCAAGTTTCTAGGGATATATGATGTTCCCCTAATACGAGCCGTCGTTTTCCACATTGGTTTAGAAAAACCTGGTGGTCTAGAGGTTCCCGGGTCATTGTTACAACTTAAGGACTTCGGGGGTTGACGATATATATAAAGTTCATCGGGGTTGGAATTAGATTTCTCTATTTTTATGCCCTTTCCCTTATTATTTTCTTTTGCCTTTTTAAATTCAGTTGGGGTAATTTCTATAACATCATCGGAATTCTCGTCGGAATCCGATTCATCGGAGAATTGGTAATCCTCCCAATATTTTGCTTCCTTGGCGGAAACACCATTGACCATAATTAACCTTGGTCGGTTGGTTGAGGATTTTCTTTTACTTAACCGTTTTATTATTTCCCCCACCGGTTCTATTTCTACATCCGGTTCCGATTCTTCTTCCGGTTCCGATTCTTCTTCCGGTTCTGACTCTTCTTCCGGTTCCTCTTCGGGAACTTGTGAATCAGTCCACGAATCATTCCAATTTACATTTGACTCTTCATTATTATTAGGTGAGTCAATGAGACTTGTTCTAGAGGTAGACATCTATCACATAATATCAAACGCGTTAAGAGATTAATATATCACATAATATTCACATGTTAAAAATATATAGTTTCCAACAAAATTTGTTAAGCAATCATTTTTCAAGTAAACACGGTCGAAGTCCAGACTCACTAATGCATCCTAACAAACTCGATAAGACACACTAATGCAAAATTCTGGTCCTCTAAGACCAACGCTCGGATACCAACTGAAATGTCCCGATCTTATTGATTAAAAACGTTCCATATTAATTGATTTCGTTGCGAGGTTTTGACCTCTATATGAGACGTTTTTCAAAGACTGCATTCATTTTAAAACAAACCATAACCTTTATTTCATAAATAAAGGTTTAAAAAGCTTTATGTAGATTATCTAATAATGATAATCTAAAATATCCTGTTTACACACAACCATTACATAATGGTTTACAATACAAATATGTTACATCGAAATCAGTTTCTTGAATGCAGTTTTTACACAATATCATACAAACATGGACTCCAAATCTTGTCCTTATTTTAGTATGCAACAGCGGAAGCTCTTAGTATTCACCTGAGAATAAACATGCTTCAAACGTCAACAAAAATGTTGGTGAGTTATAGGTTTAACCTATATATATCAAATCGTAACAATAGACCACAAGATTTCATATTTCAATACACATCCCATATATAGAGATAAAAATCATTCATATGGTGAACACCTGGTAACCGACATTAACAAGATGCATATATAAGAATATCCCCATCTTTCCGGGACACCCTTTGGATATGATATAAATTTCGAAGTACTAAAGTATCCGGTACTTTGGATGGGGTTTGTTAGGCCCAATAGATCTATCTTTAGGATTCGCGTCAATTAGGGTGTCTGTTCCCTAATTCTTAGATTACCAGACTTAATAAAAAGGGGCATATTCGATTTCGATAATTCAACCATAGAATGTAGTTTCACGTACTTGTGTCTATTTTGTAAATCATTTATAAAACCTGCATGTATTCTCATCCCAAAAATATTAGATTTTAAAAGTGGGACTATAACTCACTTTCACAGATTTTTATTTCGTCGGGAAGTAAGACTTGGCCACTGGTTGATTCATGAACCTATAAAAATATATACATATATATCAAAGTATGTTCAAAATATATTTACAACACTTTTAATATATTTTGATGTTTTAAGTTTATTAAGTCAGCTGTCCTCGTTAGTAACCTACAACTAGTTGTCCACAGTTAGATGTACAGAAATAAATCGATAAATATTATCTTGAATCAATCCACGACCCAGTGTATACGTATCTCAGTATTGATCACAACTCAAACTATATATATTTTGGAATCAACCTCAACCCTGTATAGCTAACTCCAACATTCACATATAGAGTGTCTATGGTTGTTCCGAAATATATATAGATTTGTCGACATGATAGGTCGAAACATTGTATACATGTCTATGGTATCTCAAGATTACATAATATACAATACAAGTTGATTAAGTTATGGTTGGAATAGATTTGTTACCAATTTTCACGTAGCTAAAATGAGAAAAATTATCCAATCTTGTTTTACCCATAACTTCTTCATTTTAAATCCGTTTTGAGTGAATCAAATTGCTATGGTTTCATATTGAACTCTATTTTATGAATCTAAACAGAAAAAGTATAGGTTTATAGTCAGAAAAATAAGTTACAAGTCGTTTTTGTAAAGGTAGTCATTTCAGTCGAAAGAACGACGTCTAGATGACCATTTTAGAAAACATACTTCCACTTTGAGTTTAACCATAATTTTTGGATATAGTTTCATGTTCATAATAAAAATAATTTTCTCAGAATAACAACTTTTAAATCAAAGTTTATCATAGTTTTTAATTAACTAACCCAAAACAGCCCGCGGTGTTACTACGACGGCGTAAATCCGGTTTTACGGTGTTTTTCGTGTTTCCAGGTTTTAAATCATTAAGTTAGCATATCATATAGATATAGAACATGTATTTAGTTGATTTTAAAAGTCAAGTTATAAGGATTAACTTTTGTTTTCGAACAAGTTTAGAATTAACTAAACTATGTTCTAGTGATTACAAGTTTAAACCTTCGAATAAGATAGCTTTATATGTATGAATCGAATGATGTTATGAACATCATTACTACCTTAAGTTCCTTGGATAAACCTACTGGAAAAGAGAAAAATGGATCTAGCTTCAACGGATCCTTGGATGGCTCGAAGTTCTTGAAGCAGAATCGTGACACGAAAACAAGTTCAAGTAAGATCATCATTTGAAATAAGATTGTTATAGTTATTGAAATTGAACCAAAGTTTGAATATGATTATTACCTTGTATTAGAATGATAACCTACTGTAAGACATAAAGATTTCTTGAGGTTGGATGATCACCTTACAAGATTGGAAGTGAGCTAGCAAACTTGAAAGTATTCTTGATTTTATGTAACTAGAATTTGTAGAATTTATGAAGAACACTTAGAACTTGAAGATAGAACTTGAGAGAGATCAATTAGATGAAGAAAATTGAAGAATGAAAGTGTTTGTAGGTGTTTTTGGTCGTTGGTGTATGGATTAGATATAAAGGATATGTAATTTTATTTTCATGTAAATAAGTCATGAATGATTACTCATATTTTTGTAATTTTATGAGATATTTCATGCTAGTTGCCAAATGATGGTTCCCACATGTGTTAGGTGACTCACATGGGCTGCTAAGAGCTGATCATTGGAGTGTATATACCAATAGTACATACATCTAAAAGCTGTGTATTGTACGAGTATGAATACGGGTGCATACGAGTAGAATTGTTGATGAAACTGAACGAGAATGTAATTGTAAGCATTTTTGTTAAGTAGAAGTATTTTGATAAGTGTATTGAAGTCTTTCAAAAGTGTATAAATACATATTAAAACACTACATGTATATACATTTTAACTGAGTCGTTAAGTCATCGTTAGTCGTTACATGTAAGTGTTGTTTTGAAACCTTTAGGTTAACGATCTTGTTAAATGTTGTTAACCCAATATTTATAATATCAAATGAGATTTTAAATTATTATATTATCATGATATTACCATGTAAGAATATCTCTTAATATGATATATATACATTAAATGTCTTTACAACGATAATCGTTACATATATGTCTCGTTTAAAAATCATTAAGTTAGTAGTCTTGTTTTTACATATGTAGTTCATTGTTAATATACTTAATGATATGTTTACTTATCATAGTATCATGTTAACTATATATATCCATATATATGTCATCATATAGTTTTTACAAGTTTTAACGTTCGTAAATCACCGGTCAACTTGGGTGGTCAATTGTCTATATGAAACATATTTCAATTAATCAAGTCTTAACAAGTTTGATTGCTTAACATGTTGGAAACATTTAATCATGTAAATATCAATCTCAATTAATATATATAAACATGGAAAAGTTCGGGTCACTACAACCTGAGACTTGTCTTCAATTCCTGCGAGAAACCTTGAACGAATGAACAAATGAATTAGGTCAGATGGACGTTGTAGAAGTGATTGGGGTGAATTGGTTGTCTAGAAATATAAAGGGAAATACTAAATAAATAAAGATAAAATGCTCCGTATATCTTCCTTCATTATTTTTATAACTTTATTTAGTTACTTTATTATTATTATTATTATTATTATTATTATTATTATTATTATTATTATTATTATTATTATTATTATTATTATTATCATTATACACATAATCAGTAAAACAGAAGATATAAAAGGTATATTATGAAAATAATTATAAGTATTTCTTATTAATAGGTTATATTTATAAGTAATATAAATATTAATAATCATAAACCAATTTTGTTTTTAAATACTAATTAAACTGATATAAGCTTAAAGATATATTAATAAGTGTTTAACATAAAACTTTTTTTACAATTAAAATATTAAAGATATATAAATAATGCTAGAAACTTAATATAATATGTTTTGTTTAATTATGATTAAAGCAAATTCAATTCTTATTAATATATTAATAATTATAAATAATTAAATATATTAATATTAATTATTAATTAAATTATTTTAATAAGAACTTTAACATTAATAATTTACTATAATGATAAATATGAATGATTTAAAATTGATAATATAAATCTATTTAATTACTAACAGAACATATAAATTATTAAAATATAAAAACGGATATGAAAGTATATATAAATAGTAGTAGAAATATATATACAGTACTAATAAGAATATTATATGATTAAAAGTTATTTTATTACCATTAAAAGTTCACTATATTATTTAATATATATACTTAATATAGGTTCGTGAATCCGAGGCCAACCCTGCACTGAGTTTCATTTGCTCCCTTTTTAAATGCTTTTGCAATATATATTTTTGGGACTGAGAATACATGCGCTGCTTTTATAACTGTTTTACGAAATAGACACAAGTAAATGAAACTACATTCTATGGTTGGATTATTAAACCGAATATGCCCCTTTTTAGTCTGGTAATCTAAGAATTAGGGAACAGACACCCTAATTGACGCGAATCCTAAAGATAGATCTATCGGGCCTAACAAGCCCCACCCAAAGTACCGGATGCTTTAGTACTTCGAAATTTATATCATGTCCGAAGGAGGATCCCGAAATGATGGGGATATTCTTATATGTATATTGTGAATGTCGGTTACCAGGTGTTCAATCCATATGAATGATTATTTTTGTCTCTATGCATGGGACGTATATTTATGAGAAATGAAAATCTTGTGGTCTATTAAAATAATGGAAATGATTATTTATGTTAAACTAATGAACTCACCAACCTTTTGGTTGACACTTTAAAGCATGTTTATTCTCAGGTACGAACGAAGTCTTCCGCTGTACTGATAATGCTAAAAACGAACATATATTTCATAGCATTATTCCTCAAGAAAGACAAGCTTTTAGTTGCAATTGTTCTATTTACAAGTGATATTCGTTTAAATAATAAAAGGTGAAGACAAAAGACAGATTCGACGATTTGAAGACGCAAACGACCAAAAAGCTCAAAAGAACAAAAGACAATCAAAAAGGTTCCAATTATTGATAAGAAACGTCTCGAAATCACAAGAGTACAAGATTCAAAACGCAAAGTACAAGATATTAAATTGTACGCAAGGACGTTCAAAAAACCGGAACCGGGACCAGAGTCAACTCTTAACGCTCGACGCAACGGACTAAAAATTACAAGTTAACTATGTATATAAATATAATATAATATATAATTAATTATATTAATTATATATATATTATATATATATATTATTAAAACCGTCGGCAGCCAGAAACTCCAAGGGTGTGAAATGAAAATACCTCTCCGCGACTCGCGGAGTTTAAAGGGGTTTTTGCCGCGAGTCGCGGAGCCCCAAAATTCATTTCTGGCTATAAAGCCAACCGAATTCTGATCGAATTTAACATCTTATATTTTCATCTCTCTCTCAATATATACGAGTAATATATATTTATATTTATAATTTATATTTTAATTTTAATTATAATTCTAATAATAAGGGTATGTTAGCAAATGTTGTAAGGGTGTAAGTCGAAATTCTGTCCGTGTAACGCTACGCTATTTTTAATCATTGTAAGTTATGTTCAACCTTTTTATATTAATGTCTCGTAGCTAAGTTATTATTATGCTTGTTTAAAACGAAGTAATCATGATGTTGGGCTAATTACTAAAATTGGGTAATTGGGCTTTGTACCATAATTGGGGTTTGGACAAAAGAACGACACTTGTGGAAACTAGACTATGGGCTATTAATGGGCTTTATATTTGTTTAACTAAATGAAAGTTTGTTAATGTTAATATAAAGATTTACAATTGGGCGTCCCTATAAATTACCATATACACTCGATCGGACACGATGGGCGGGGTATTTATATGTACGAATAATCGTTCATTTAACCGGACACGGGAATGGATTAATAGCCACTAGAATAATTAAAACAGGGGTGAAATTACATTCAAGGGTAATTGGTGTAATTGTTAACAAAGTAGTAAAACCTTGGTTTACACGCAGTCGATAACCTGGTGTATTCATTAAACAAAGTATTAAAACCTTGTTACAATTCGAATCCCCAATTAGTTGGAATATTTATCTTCGGGTATAATAATAATTTGACAAGGACACTTGCAATTTATATTTATGACTGATGGACTGTTATGGACAAAAACCAGACGGACATATTGAATAATCCAGGACAAAGGACAATTAACCCATGGGCATAAAACTAAAACCAACACGTCAAACATCATGATTACGGAAGTTTAAATAAGCATAATTCTTTTATTTCATATTTAATTTCCTTTATTTTATATTTAATTGCACTTCTAATTATCGCACTTTTATTTATTTTATTTTATCGCACTTTTAATTATCGCAATTTAATTTTATCGCATTTTTATTATTCGCAATTTCATTATCGTTATTTACTTTACGCTTTAATTTAAAGTCTTGTATTTATTTTATATTTTACATTAGGTTTTAACTGCGACTAAAGTTTTAAAATCGACAAACCGGTCATTAAACGGTAAAAACCCCTCTTTATAATAATAATATTACTTATATATATATTTGTATTTTTATAAAAGTAAACTAATATAGCGTTGAGCTTTGCTTAAAGATCTCCCTGTGGAACGAACCGGACTTACTAAAAACTACACTACTGTACGATTAGGTACACTGCCTATAAGTGTTGTAGCAAGGTTTAAGTATATCCATTCTATAAATAAATAAATATCTTGTGTAAAATTGTATCGTATTTAATAGTATTTTCTAGTAAAATATAAACTATTTTATATACACCTCGTTCGACATCAAGTATTTTTGGCGCCGCTGCCGGGGAACATCTTAAAAGCCGGAAGCGCAACGCTAATATAAAAAAAAAAAAAAAGTATTTTTATTTACTTTTATTAAAAGTCGTTTTTGTAAAAATTACGTTTTAATTATTCAAAAATATAAAAAGAAAAACAAAAATATAAGTATTTTTAGGATGTTGTTAAATATTTAAGTTTTATAAGTTTCTTTATCTTTATTTTAATTTATAAAAATATAAATTTTATTAAAAATCGTTTATTTAAATTAAAAACAGAAAACAGAAAATAATAAAAAAAAAAAAATAAAGAAAAACGCGTAAAAAACAAAACCTGTCAACTGAATTCCTGAACCCCGCGACTCGCGGGGTTTTCCTCTTTATTCACCGCAACTCGCGGAGGCCCTCTGACACACGGACAAAACCCTAATCACGGGTTTTAATTTATTATTATTATTATTAATTACTTAATTATTATTATTATTATTAATTTTAGTTTTATTTTTACTTTTTACTTTATATATGTATTTTGTTTAATTAGTTTTATTAAAATTGTAAAATTAGTAGTTTTATTAAATAAATAATATAAAAATAATATTTTTATAAAAATTGTACTTTTTACAACTTTTTGTATATTTTTATATTTTGTACCTTTTTAATCGTTGTAGCATAATATTTGTATTTTTTAGCTCATAATTAATTTTAAACTTAGTTTTTGCTATAGTTATTTTAACTTTAGATTTTTAGGCTTTGCCGTAGAATTCCTTAAGTGCTTTTTCTTTAGACTAAGATTTAGGTGCTTTAGAATTTTGCGACGCCTTTTTAAGTTTTAGTTTCTTTTTAAGTTATTTCCATTTGGGATTTAGTTTCTCTTGTAAGTTTTAATATTTTTAGAGACCTTTTACTATGTATCAATTATCATTCCAATTAGTAATTTCAATTTGCGATTATAATTTTAAGTTAGTTGTAGTAATAAGGTTAAATTAGTTAAGTATTTTTAAGTTTTTATAAGTTTCTTTTATTTCCGTCACCTTTTATTTTTCAACCATTTTTCTTTTTCGACATTTTTCGACGCGCAATCTTTTTCTCTCTTATTTCTCGCTATTCTAGTTTTTAGGACTTAGAATTTTATTCTACTTCTTATCTAAATTTCTTAAAATTACGAAAATTTATTTTAAGTGGTTAAATTGATAGACATCAAAATTTTCTGGTTCGTAGTAATAGTTGGATTTGTACGTGGACCGGGTTATTGGAGCCAAACAGTCCTCAATTATATTGAGACCAAACGAATCCTGCCCCTCTGCTGCATCTTTTGGCTATTCGAAACGTGGGCAAAATCAGAAAAGTCTATTGATTGGATAACTTATTATAATTTTTCTTTCCTTTTAAAAAAAACTAATAGGATATTCTGTGAATGCACCGAGCAATACGTTCATCACCTTTTGTACGTTCACCACCTGTAACTAGATCAAGACATCGTTTAACAAATATAACCGCCGTTGATTTTTCTTTAGAATCGTCATCCAGTCGACCAAGTACTTCAGTTCAAATTTCCGATAATCCAGTTTTTGAAACAAACCTCACAATTGAGAATCCAGAAAATATTCAGGAACGGTTCGTAGATCCTGAACCATTAAACTTTCCTCCGGAACCACCAATCATTCAAACAGAGATTGTTGAGGAACGAACTATTAAATCAGAATCATCTAGTGATACCGATTCAACAAATTCAAATATGGAGAATCTGGAACCTTTAAGTATGGAAGACCGAATGAGAGCTAAACGCACTGGCCAAGGTCACGCAATTACTCATCCAGACATTAATGCGCCAGATTATGAAATCAAAGGACAAATTCTACACATGGTAACTAATCAATGCCAATTTAGTGGTGCGCCGAAGGAAGATCCAAATGAACATCTACGTACCTTTAATAGGATCTGCACACTATTTAAAATCCGAGAAGTGGAGGATGAACAGATATATCTCATGTTATTTCCCTGGACTTTGAAGGGAGAAGCCAAAGATTGGTTGGAATCGTTACCTGAAGGGGCGATCGATACATGGGATGTTTTAATTGACAAATTTCTTAAACAATTTTTTCCTGCATCTAAAGCCGTAAGACTTCAAGCAGAAATTGTTACGTTCACACAGAAGCCAAATGAAACTCTATATGAGGCATGGACAAGATATGGAAAGTTGTTAAGAGGATGTCCGCAACATGGTTTAGACACCTGTCAAATAGTACAAATATTCTACCAAGGATGCGACATCACTACAAGAAAAGACATAGATATAGCAGCTGGTGGTTCTATTATGAAGAAAACCGAAACTGATGCTTACAAAATTATTGATAACACTGCTTCCCACTCACATGAGTGGCACCAAGAAAAAGATATCATTAGATCATCTAAAGCAGCTAGAGCCGATTCTAGCCATGACTTAGATTCCATTTCCGCAAAGATAGATGCTTTCGAGAGACGAATGGAAAAGATGACTAAAGATATTCATGCTATACGAATTAGTTGTGAGCAGTGTGGAGGACCACATTTGACAAAAGATTGTCTCAGTATTGAATTAACAATGGAACAAAGAGAGAATATTTCATACATAAACCAAAGGCCTGGAAATAATTATCAGAATAATTATCAACCGCCAAGACCGATTTACAATCAAAACCAGAATTATAACCGAAATATTCCATACAACAACCAACAAGGTCCTAGCAATCAACAAATATCCAACAATACTTACAATCAGCAAAGACCTAATTTTCAAAACAAACCACCACAACAAACCGATGATAAAAAGCCGAATTTAGAAGATATGATGACGAAGCTAGTTGAAACTCAAACGCAGTTTTTCACATCTCAAAAACAAACCAATGAACAAAATGCTCAAGCATTTAGAAATCAACAAGCTTCTATTCAAAATCTGGAACAAGAAGTAAGTAACCTAGCAAGGTTAATAGGTGAAAGAAAACCGGGAAGTCTACCAAGCGATACAAATGCTAACCCCCGGAATGAAACAGCTAAAGCTATTACCACAAGAAGTGGTACAACACTTAAACCACCTGAAATACCTGTAACCTCTGATGAAACTAATCCTACTCCACAAGAACCACAACCTGATCAAGATAAGGAAAAAGAACCGGTAGTTGAAAAGATTAATGAAAATAACACAGTTAAGGATAAACCTTATGTTAAACCATACCAACCACCACTTCCTTATCCGAGTAAAATGAAGAAGGAAAAACTTGAAGCCGAGCAATCCAAATTCTTAGATATGTTTAAACAGATAAATGTAAATCTTCCTTTCATTGATGTGATTTCAGGAATGCCAAGATATGCTAAATTCTTGAAAGATCTAATCACGAATAGAAAGAAAATGGAAGAACTCTCGGCTGTTACTATGAATGCTAATTGTTCAGCAGTGCTGTTGAATAAGATACCAGAAAAACTATCTGATCCAGGAAGTTTCACAATTCCATGTTTTCTGGGTAGTCTTAGTTCAATAGAAGCATTAGCAGATTTAGGTGCTAGTATAAATCTAATGCCGTATTCACTATACGCTAAACTAGACCTTGGAGAATTAAAACCAACCAGAATAAGCATACAACTAGCCGATAGATCAATAAAATATCCTAGAGGGATAATGGAGAACATGCTAGTTAAAGTTGGTACTTTAGTATTTCCAGTAGATTTTGTTGTTTTGGACATGGAAGAAGATTCTCAAGTTCCTCTCATATTAGGAAGACCATTCTTAAACACGGCTAAAGCAATGATAGACGTGTTCGGTAAGAAACTGACCCTAAGTATAGAGGATGAGAGTGTTACCTTTTCAGTGGATAGAGCCATGCAACAACCACAATCTGCAGATGATACATGTTATTATATTAAAACTATAGATGCACATGCAGAATTATTAGAAGAATTTCCAGAATTACAAGGAACAGGAGAATGTTCTTTAGGAGAAGGAAATGAACCAATTGATGAAGCTGAAATGTTAGCTACACTTATAGCTAATGGATATGAACCAACAACAGAAGAAATTCAAATGCTAAAAGAAGAAGACAGATATCGATATAAATCATCGATAGAAGAACCTCCAAAATTAGAGTTAAAGCCACTTCCAAACCATTTGGAATACGCTTATTTACATGGTGAATCTGAATTACCTGTAATAATATCGTCTTCTCTTACTAAAAATGAGAAATCACAACTCATTTCTGTGTTGAAAGCTCATAAACCAGCCATTGCATGGAAGATTCATGATATTAAAGGAATAAGTCCTTCGTATTGCACACATAAAATCCTTATGGAAGAAGGTCATAAAACGTATGTGCAACGCCAACGAAGACTAAATCCTAATATGCAAGATGTAGTTAAGAAAGAGATTATTAAACTGCTAGATGCAGGTTTAATATATCCAATCTCTGATAGCCCATGGGTAAGCCCAGTTCAATGCGTACCTAAGAAGGGTGGCATGACTGTTATCACAAATGAGAAAAATGAGCTTATTCCTACTAGGACTGTAACAGGATGGCGTGTATGTATTGATTATAGAAAATTAAATGACGCCACCAGAAAAGATCACTTTCCCTTACCTTTCATAGATCAAATGTTGGAAAGATTAGCCGGAAATAGTTACTATTGTTTTCTAGATGGATTTTCCGGATATTTTCAAATTCCAATAGCACCAGAAGACCAAGAGAAAACCACATTCACGTGCCCTTATGGTACTTTTGCTTACAAACGCATGCCATTTGGACTTTGTAACGCCCCTGCAACCTTTCAAAGGTGTATGATGGCGATTTTTCACGACATGATAGAAGAATGTATGGAAGTATTCATGGATGACTTTTCAGTCTTCGGTGATACATTTAAATCATGTCTAGTTAATCTGGAACGAATGCTAATTAGATGCGAAAAATCAAATCTAGTACTTAATTGGGAGAAATGCCATTTCATGGTTAAAGAAGGCATAGTTCTTGGACATAAAATTTCAAAAGAAGGAATTGAAGTGGATAGAGCTAAAGTAGATGTAATTGCTAAACTTCCACATCCCACCAATGTTAGAGGAGTTAGGAGTTTTCTAGGGCATGCCGGTTTTTACCGACGTTTTATAAAAGATTTTTCTAAAATTGCCACTCCTATGAATAAACTCCTAGAAAAGGATGCGCCATTCATCTTTTCAGATGAATGTATCAAATCTTTTAATATTCTTAAAGAGAAACTCACTAATGCACCGATCATGATAACACCAAATTGGAATCTACCATTTGAACTAATGTGCGATGCAAGTGATTTTGCAATGGGAGCCGTTTTAGGACAAAGGATTGAAAAACGATTTCAACCTATATATTATGCTAGTAAGACATTACAAGGAGCACAAACGAACTATACAACTACTGAAAAAGAACTCCTTGCTATTGTCTTTGCTTTTGACAAATTTCGATCATATCTAGTTCTAGCAAAAACGGTGGTCTATACCGACCATTCTGCTCTTAAATACCTATTTTCAAAACAAGATGCTAAACCAAGATTAATCCGTTGGATCTTACTCTTACAAGAGTTTGATATTGAAATCCGAGATAAAAGAGGAGCAGAAAATCTCGCCGCTGATCATCTTTCTCGTCTTGAAAATCCCGAATTAGAAGTTCTGAATGAATCGGCCATACAAGACAACTTTCCTGATGAATATCTATTGAAGATAGATTATAAAGAAATCCCATGGTTTGCAGACTATGCAAACTACTTAGTTTGTGGATTCCTTGAAAAAGGATTATCGTACCAAAGACGAAAGAAATTCTTCAGTGATATAAAACACTATTTCTGGGAAGATCCACATCTGTTTAAAAGTTGTCCCGATGGAATAATACGCCGATGTGTATTTGGAGATGAAGCTAGTAAAATTTTAAACCATTGTCACACAGGACCAACAGGAGGGCATTATGGGCCTCAACTAACAGCAAGAAAAGTTTATGAAGCTGGATTCTATTGGCCTACAATTTACAAAGACGCACACCTTCTTTGCAAATCCTGTGATGCATGTCAAAGGGCCGGAAGAATAAGTCAACGCGATGAAATGCCACAAAATGTCATCCAAGTATGTGAAGTATTTGACATTTGGGGTATTGACTTTATGGGTCCATTTCCAAAATCTCATAATAATCTATATATACTCGTAGCCATTGATTATGTATCTAAATGGGCGGAAGCACAAGCTCTCCCAACTAACGATGCACGAGTTGTAGTCAATTTTTTAAAACGTCTTTTTGCAAGGTTTGGAACACCGAAAGCTTTAATAAGTGATCGGGGTACTCATTTCTGTAATAATCAACTTGAGAAAGTTCTTAAAAGATATGGAGTAACTCATAAAATCTCCACCGCATATCATCCACAAACAAGTGGACAAGTTGAAAATACCAACCGAGCTTTAAAACGTATTCTAGAGAAAACCGTAGGATCAAATCCGAAGGAATGGTCCATTAAATTGGAGGATGCACTCTGGGCTTTTAGAACAGCCTACAAAACTCCAATTGGAACCACACCTTTTAGACTTGTGTATGGAAAAGCATGTCATCTTCCAGTAGAAATTGAACACAAAGCATTTTGGGCTTTGAAGACATGTAATCTTGATTTACATGAAGCCGGACGTCTACGATTAAGTCAACTAAACGAATTAGAAGAATTAAGACATGAAGCATACGAAAATTCGTTAATCTATAAAGAAAGAACGAAGAAATGGCATGATAAAAGAATCAGAAGTTCAAAAGAATTCAAAGAAGGAGACAGAGTTCTTCTTTTCAATTCACGATTCAAGCTATTTCCTGGAAAATTGAAATCAAGATGGTCTGGACCATTCATAGTCAAAAGAGTTTTCCCATACGGAACGATAGAATTGATAAATTCAAATGGGATTGAATTTAAAGTTAATGGTCACAGAGTTAAACATTACATACATGGTCCGATGGAAGTCGACAACGAAGTTAATCACAATTTCGACACCACAGCTAACTAAGTGTGGGGAGAATCAAGTCTTTAAAGAATAATATGAATTTCTGTTAGAGTTAGATTGTCTGTTTTCGTGTAGTTCTCGAAAATGGAACACGTATGGTCTTTCCCTAGCAGACCCTAAAGAACTAGTCTTCTCCCCCCATTCTGAATTTTTATTTTTTTTAGGTTTTTACAAAATGAAGACTGCCTGTGAACTAAACCATGGTCTAATGCTACACGCTTTGATCACTAAAAGAAATAATGACATACTACCTAGTGAATTAGTATCAGTAATCAGAGAAAGAATGGACGGAGTTAGAAAAGGATCCAGATGCGAAGATAATAAGTTACAATTTGGTAAAGGAAAATCAAAATCCGCAGCGAAAAGAAGAGCACGACACCTAGAAAAATGTCACAAATGCGGAAAATGGTCACATGGAGGTAAATGTTCAAATAATCAAACCTATTCAAATACCGAATTTGTTACTTTATGCAGAGACGGACCGTTCATATGTTTAGAAGAAAAGACAATGAATGCTCGAGGTTACGCCTATGCAGCCATGGAAAACCAATTAAACCGACTATCTTATGAATATAATAGATCATATAACTAAGAAATCTATTTCACAGGTATGTCTGTACAGTTTTTATTTTTATTTTTAATCTTTTGATAATAAACGCTAATTTGTTCGCTAAAAAGTATTAAATTGGTATTAAATAAAATTAGGTTTGGCGACCGAAATTATTGATATCCTTCAAAAATTTATTACATCACTGCGAAATTTAACGTTTATTCTTAAGGTATAAATATCTTTAATCAATCAAACCAAAATATTTCAAAAATTCGTCATGAGTTAAATTAGGTCTTGGAACCGAAATTACTTTACCGAAAAGAGGGGCGCATATTTTTGATAATATTTGATTGATTAAAGTGGGATAAAAAGACAAAAAGATTTTTAATTTTATTTTTACCATGTTTTTAATCTTAATATTTAAATCTTAAATTAATATTGTAAACTTTGTAAAAACAATATTTTTAAAATTGTAAATATTTGAAAAATTAATATAAGTTTGGTATGAATTTATAAATTTTTAAATTAAGTTTGGTGTGAATTTTTAATTTTTAAAATATGAAATTTTAATTTTATGCATTTTAAATTTTGAGTTTGATGTGAATTTTTAATATTAATTTTGAATTTTATATTTAAGTTGTGTGAATTTAAAAACAAAAATTTACTTTATCTCATTAAGTTAAAAATATGATTTTAAAATTCGTCGTAAGTTGAAGACTAGGTCTTTGAACCGAAATTGCTTTACCCGAGGGAGGGACGAGAACTTTTATTATCATTATTTTTAATCTTATTGATTTAAAGTATGCCAAAAACATTGAAAAAACCCAAAAATCTTAGCTTTTAAAACAATCGCTACAAAAAGACAAATTTTAAAAATTTTGTCGAGGGACGGACTAGGACATCAATCCGAAACGACCTCGTCCTAAATAACAAGGGAAAAAAAATTTAAAATTAATTTCTTAATTGTTTTATAAGTTAAAGATTATAAAAAAAAAAAAAAAAAAAAAAAAAAAAAAGTAACTCCGCGACTCGCGGAGTTTTCAGTGAAAACCTCCGCGACTCGCGGAGGGACAAAATTACAGAAAAAAAATATAAGGAGCTGCTCGATCAGTTTACTCCCACCACCAAAAACACAGAAATTTTCTGCGAAAAGAACCCCCGAAAAACCCACGAAAATCATCCCAAAAACTCGATTTTTCACCGTTAATCTTCAAATTTTTCACTACAATCATGTTGAGAAGGATGATATCTAGGAACTACTCAAGAAAACAGGTACAATTACACCCCAAATCACCTTTAAATCCGAATTTTAGTGTGTTCTTGAGCATATTTTCATAATTTGAATTTTGTTAATATTTAGTGTAATTAGTGTTAAATTGTTAGTATATTATGCATGTATAACCTAGATTGATGCTTGTTAACATGACTTGAAGCCAAAAACTTCAAAATCTTTAGAATCTAGGGTTTGTGTTCTTGAGCAATTTGGGGCTTTTTGATATAAACAGGTTATGGCCGATTTTTGTCATGAATTATTGCTAAATTGAGTAATGTAACATGTCTAGGTAGTTAAATGATCCAAACTTTGAGCCTAAACATGATTTTGAGAATTAAAGTGGACTTTTTCAAGTCCAAAATTCATGAACTTGATTTTTGAAAGATAATGCCATTTGAGACTTGTTTATTTGCTAGTAATGATTATTTTGACATGTTATTTGAGTTGAATGCTTATGAACTTGGTGAAAATTTTCGTATATGCTTATTTGAAAAAGTGTAGATTTGATAAAAATGTGAAAATAAGCTTAAGTTTGATATAAATTGATAATGTCATTGTAATTATTTTGATTGATGATTTTGCTGACACTAATGCATATTTGGATGCACAAAATTTGTGTTTGATGTGTTTTGCAGACTGAAAGGGGTGAATCTTCATCCCAAGCCCGTCACGCTCCTGCTGAGAACTTGGAACAACAGGAGGTAGATAACTACTACAAGCAGGATGTACCTCATCCAGTCATGACCTTTTCAGATATGCACTTAGAACAGTTGCACCCGAACTTGCGATTTGACAGACTTTGGATAGATTATCCAAAATATCAACGGGGTTTGCATACTCTTCACTCTAAGGTTGTTGAGGTACCGAGGGTCATAGAATGGGGACCCTTGGAAGCTGTAGAATTGGCCGGGCCAATTAGGGAATTACTGGTACAGAGGTATGGTAATTCTTATTTTAATGACTGGATATGTTTATTCACCATACGCAGACCTGTATATAAAGTATGGTGTGAAGAGTTGTTATGTAGTATAGAGTTGAATGATCGGGTAGCCAGTTTAACCGATCGTTCTTTTGTTAGATTTTTGTTAGGCGGTTCGATGCGCCACATGTCTTTACTAGACATGGCTCAGGCTTTACGTATATATACGCCTGAGGAATTAGCGTCTGCCGATTGTAGAGGATTGATACTAAACGGTAGGAAAATAGATGAGAATTTTGATACACACGGTGTGTGGAGTCAAATGACAAGCCACCACCGTTTCAAAGGGGGAAACTACTCTTATTTGGATATAGATAGAGCCGAATTAAGAGTAATACATAGGTTTTTAGCTAATTCGATTACACAAAGGGGTAAAAACAAAGAAAAGGTAAATGAACAAGATTTGTTTTACCATATGTGTATTCGAGACCCACACAGCGCTGTAAGTATACCATATTGTGTGGGTTATTATTTATCAGCTATGGTTCGAGGGATGCGTCCACATAGCATAATAGGAGGTGGTATTTTTATTACTTTGATTGGTGAATATCTCGGTGTGGATATAAGTCGGGGGGGATTATTAGTAGAAGAGCCGGAACCCCGCGACACTATAGGTTTAAATGTATACCATGGTGCGAAAGTGTTGAAGCGGCGAAATAACGCCGCAGTACGATACAATGGTAGACATCCACAGGTAGAGAGAAACCAAGAACAAGGTAATGTAGGAGGGGGGAACCAGATGCAAGAAATGCAAAGGTTTATAGCTTCTCAGGAATACGAAAATGCTAGACAGAGAGCATTTGAAGATTGGCAAGTTCATCAGAACCAGATCATAGCGCATTGCCAACATATAGGTAGAAACTATATTCCTACACCGAAACCCGTCTTCCCTCCTTGGTCGATAGAGATGCAGCCACCATATCCTACGTATGACCCTGCCGAAGCATTCTATAGCACTTATGGTTATGCGTGGAACCCCTATTGGTACCAATATCATCCTTAGTTTATTTATTTTTATTTTTATTTTGTAATTTGTATTTATTGATATGTTTAATACTTTTGTTAAATATTGTAATCATTTTTATAATTATCTAACTTTTATTCTTAGATTTTAATAATTTTTGAATGTGGGGTAATAAACCAAACTTCAAAAATATGTATATATGTTTGCAGTTTATCTTATGTACACAACAGGGTAAAACAACGCATTTTCAAAGACTGGCATTAAGTTCAGCAAAAGCAACTAATTTTGACGACAATGATGCAAAATGTATGTGAAATAACAACAAGACGGAATGAACAAATGACGTGCACCATTTATCATTCAGCAAACAAACGCCAATATATTTGGAAACTATGGTAAAAATTTAATCATTTTCACACAAATCACCCTCAATAATTTAAATTGTTACTGATTTCTTGCAAATGAGGGCATTGCAAGATCTTAAGTGTGGGAAGGGATTAAATTCTTTCGGATTTTAAAATTTTTTACTTTATACACTTGGTTACCATTAAAAATACTAGTAAAGCAGTAGTTGTATTAGAATCTAGTGCTCTCTGATAATAAAGAACAGCCCTGGTCTTATATACTGACTACCCAATTCTAGTAAAATTTTTCAAAATTTTCAATTAAATGAATTCAAAAACATGTTTATACATATTTATGAACGATGAAACTAGGTTTTAACACCGAAACTATTGTTACCTCAAAAAGGACATAAATTGAGAAACAAACTAAAACGTCAAAATTCATTTAAAATGGAATAGAGGACGATAAAAAGAAAAATAAAAAGCCAAGTGTGGGAAAATTTACCAAGTTATTTTAAACATATGCCACATATATTTGTAACAAATAACTGAAAATACTTTTGCTTTGGACTAAACTAAACTGTTTTACCCAATGAAAGAAAAGAAGAGATGGATCTACACGATGAATCAATTCCATCATTAAAAGGAAGTAAAGTCTTCCGAAAAAGACACGCGCTTCTTGATTCAGGTCATGAAGTTGTCGTTCAGACCAGCTGTAGGTTGACGAAAAATCTAGAAAAGTCATCACTAAAATCAGCTGGAAATCCACGGACCTCAGCATTAAACAGGGTCGCCAAGTGGTCAGATTTATCCTAACCATGAGAAGGATTTATCTCGTACAATGGGGGGGCACCGTGCAAATTAGCTTGATAAGACTAATGAATCAGATCCCCAGAAAGGATAATCTCCTTAAAGATTAAAAATCAGCTTTTAAGCCTGATATTACTCAATCCTTGAGATTGACCTTAAAGATTGAGAATTACAAACTCATGGAATTCAATGATATCTAAACTCGAGCTTAAACGAGAAAATATTTTGATCAAAAATACAAACCGATTTGTTTTCTGAAAACCCTATTTTTCAATGCGTTCATTACGATTGAACGTAAAATCCTAGGAATTCACCTGGAATTCATTAGGTCACCTGAACTAAATCGGGTGTCAACCGTAAGAACGGTGGTTGCATAGCATGGTCAAAGACAGGACCTTGTGCCAGACCGAAAAATTATAAGGGTGAGCTTTACTATTGCTCCTACCAAGGATAGTAATTGCGTCCGACACGTTATAGACCATAATCAAAAGCATGTCACGGGACATTGCCTTAAACAGTTGCTTGTTCAACGCTTTCCTTTACAACCGGACGGTAGTTTGCCGAAAGGTAATATACGGAACAAGTAAACTGGACGTGTTGCTTTCCAAATACAAGGTTAGCAAGTGGGTGACACAAAACCGCAAGTTTTGAGCTAAAATTTTCAAATCTGAAACCCACCAAACCCACAAAAATATTTTGCAAACACCGGTAAAGGGTTATTCCGGAAAACTTATCTAGGGTAAAAACTAGATTTAATTTTCAAAAGATCAAATGTTTTCATAAAGATCCAATTTCCTTAATGGATCTAAATTTTTATAGTCATGTGGGACTGTAAACCATATCGTTACTACCATTGTTTATACCGCCGTATAGAAATCACTGATGTACAAAGTGTGAAGAATAAAAAAGTGATTCTAGTATTTCAAGACGATATTGCTTGAGGACAAGCAACGCTCAAGTGTGGGAATATTTGATAATGCTAAAAACGAACATATATTTCATAGCATTATTCCTCAAGAAAGACAAGCTTTTAGTTGCAATTGTTCTATTTACAAGTGATATTCGTTTAAATAATAAAAGGTGAAGACAAAAGACAGATTCGACGATTTGAAGACGCAAACGACCAAAAAGCTCAAAAGAACAAAAGACAATCAAAAAGGTTCCAATTATTGATAAGAAACGTCTCGAAATCACAAGAGTACAAGATTCAAAACGCAAAGTACAAGATATTAAATTGTACGCAAGGACGTTCAAAAAACCGGAACCGGGACCAGAGTCAACTCTTAACGCTCGACGCAACGGACTAAAAATTACAAGTTAACTATGTATATAAATATAATATAATATATAATTAATTATATTAATTATATATATATTATATATATATATTATTAAAACCGTCGGCAGCCAGAAACTCCAAGGGTGTGAAATGAAAATACCTCTCCGCGACTCGCGGAGTTTAAAGGGGTTTTTGCCGCGAGTCGCGGAGCCCCAAAATTCATTTCTGGCTATAAAGCCAACCGAATTCTGATCGAATTTAACATCTTATATTTTCATCTCTCTCTCAATATATACGAGTAATATATATTTATATTTATAATTTATATTTTAATTTTAATTATAATTCTAATAATAAGGGTATGTTAGCAAATGTTGTAAGGGTGTAAGTCGAAATTCTGTCCGTGTAACGCTACGCTATTTTTAATCATTGTAAGTTATGTTCAACCTTTTTATATTAATGTCTCGTAGCTAAGTTATTATTATGCTTGTTTAAAACGAAGTAATCATGATGTTGGGCTAATTACTAAAATTGGGTAATTGGGCTTTGTACCATAATTGGGGTTTGGACAAAAGAACGACACTTGTGGAAACTAGACTATGGGCTATTAATGGGCTTTATATTTGTTTAACTAAATGAAAGTTTGTTAATGTTAATATAAAGATTTACAATTGGGCGTCCCTATAAATTACCATATACACTCGATCGGACACGATGGGCGGGGTATTTATATGTACGAATAATCGTTCATTTAACCGGACACGGGAATGGATTAATAGCCACTAGAATAATTAAAACAGGGGTGAAATTACATTCAAGGGTAATTGGTGTAATTGTTAACAAAGTAGTAAAACCTTGGTTTACACGCAGTCGATAACCTGGTGTATTCATTAAACAAAGTATTAAAACCTTGTTACAATTCGAATCCCCAATTAGTTGGAATATTTATCTTCGGGTATAATAATAATTTGACAAGGACACTTGCAATTTATATTTATGACTGATGGACTGTTATGGACAAAAACCAGACGGACATATTGAATAATCCAGGACAAAGGACAATTAACCCATGGGCATAAAACTAAAACCAACACGTCAAACATCATGATTACGGAAGTTTAAATAAGCATAATTCTTTTATTTCATATTTAATTTCCTTTATTTTATATTTAATTGCACTTCTAATTATCGTACTTTTATTTATTTTATTTTATCGCACTTTTAATTATCGCAATTTAATTTTATCGCATTTTTATTATTCGCAATTTCATTATCGTTATTTACTTTACGCTTTAATTTAAAGTCTTGTATTTATTTTATATTTTACATTAGGTTTTAACTGCGACTAAAGTTTTAAAATCGACAAACCGGTCATTAAACGGTAAAAACCCCTCTTTATAATAATAATATTACTTATATATATATTTGTATTTTTATAAAAGTAAACTAATATAGCGTTGAGCTTTGCTTAAAGATCTCCCTGTGGAACGAACCGGACTTACTAAAAACTACACTACTGTACGATTAGGTACACTGCCTATAAGTGTTGTAGCAAGGTTTAAGTATATCCATTCTATAAATAAATAAATATCTTGTGTAAAATTGTATCGTATTTAATAGTATTTTCTAGTAAAATATAAACTATTTTATATACACCTCGTTCGACATCATGTACATTTGCTCATTTTAGGGATATTACTTGGAGTCATTAATGGCATATTTTAAAAGACGTTGCATTCGAGTCATTGAGTTTATCAATATTATTATTAAGTCAATTATAGTTAGATATATTATGAAATGGTATGCATGACGTCAACTTCCGATGTAATGAAAGATTGTCTTTTCAAAAACGAATGCAATGTTTGTAAAAATGTATCATATAGAGGTCAAGTACCTCGCAATGTAATCAACTTTTGTGAATCGTTTATAATCGATATGGACTTCGTCCGGATGGATTAGGATGGGTCTCTACATCATGCACTCGCATGGGTTTTATGCCTATTTCCCATGCGATCGCATGGCCGTCAGATCCAGCTCACATATTTTTTGTTTTCTTGCTTGTCGACATATTATTATTTTATATATATATATATATATATATATATATATAAATATAAAATTTATATTAATTATATATATATATTATATTATATTCTTGTGCATAGTTGACTTGTAATTTTTGCTCCGTTGTCTCGTACATTTACGCCCGGTTTATGTCTCGGTTCCGGTTTCTCGAACGTCTTTTTGTATGCTTTAATATCTTGACTTTACGTTCCGCAACTTATACTCTTGTCAATATTTAGATGTTGATCATCAATAAATTGAACCACTTGGAGTTTAACTTGTACGTTTGAGCATTTTGGACGTTTGCGTCTTCAAATCTTCAAATCTTCGTTTTCTTCTTTTATCTTCGCACTTATTTATTTAAACGATTATTACATAAAAATAGAATAATTACAACTAAAAACTTTACATATTGGTGTGATATTGCGACTAAATATATGTTCATTTGGAGCACTATCAAATATCCCCACACTTGTGCGTTGCTTGTCCTCAAGCAATACAGAACTTGAAATTAAATCACACTTCACTCGAATCACTTTTTTTATTCTCACACTTTCTACATAAGTGATTTTGATACAGCGGTATAAACAATGATAGTAACGATGTGGTTTACAGTCCCACATGACTATGAAAATGTAGATCCTTTAAGAAATTTGGATCTTTATGAAAGCATTTGATTTTTTTTGAAAATTCATTCTAGATTTTGCCCTAGATAAGTTTTTCGGAATAACCCTTCACCGGTGTTTGCAAAATGCTTGTGGGTTTTGTGGGTTTCAGATTTTAAATTTTAGCTCAAAACTTGTGGTTTTGTGTCACCCACTTGCTAACCTTGTATTAGGAAAGCAACACATCCAGTATACTTTCTCCGTATATTACCTTTCAGTAAACTACCGTCCGGTTATAAAGGAAAGCGTTGAACAAGCAACTGTTAAGGAAATGTCTAATGACATGCATATGTTCATGGTCCACAATGTGTCGGATGCAATTACTATCCTTTGTAGGAGAAATAGTAAAAATACCCTATAATTTTTCGGTCTGGCACAAGGTCCTGTCTTCGACCATGCTATGCAACCATCGTTCTTACGGTTGACACCCGATTTGGTTCAGGTGACCTAATGAATTCCAGGTGAATTCCTAGGATTTTACGTTCAATGGTAATGAACGCATTGAAAATAGGGTTTTCAGAAAACAAATCGGTTTTAATTTGGTCAAAATATTTTCTCGTTCAAGCTCGAGTTTAGATATCATCGAATTTCATGAGTTTGAATTCTCAATCTTTAAGGTCAATATCAAGGATTGAGTAATATCAGGCTTAAAAACTGATTTTTAATCTTTTAGGAGATTATCCTTTCTGGGGGTCTGATTCATTAGTCTTATCAAACTAATTTGCACGGCGCTCTCCCCATTTTACGAGATAAATCCTTCTCATGGTTAGGATAAATCTGACCACTTGGCGACCCTGTTTGATGCTGAGGTCTGTGGATTTCCTGCTGATTTTAGAGATGACTTTTCTAGATTTTTTGTCAACCTACAGCTGGTCTGGATGATAACTTCCTGACCTAAATCAAGAAGCGCGTGTCTTTTTCTAAAGACTTTACTTCATTTTAATGATGGAATTGATTCATCATGTAGATCCATCTTTTCTTCCATTTATATTACAATTTACCAGGTAAAACAGTTAATCTTGTCCATTTCAAAAGCACATGCAATAACTTTACAGAAACATGTGATAGATAGTTTTTAATTGAATAACTTGGTACATTCTCCCCACACTTGGCTTTTATTTATTTCTTTCTTTGCCTTTTTATTCTCCTCTTTTCCATTTTAAATGAATTCAAGCATTTTAGGTTGTTTCTCAATTTATGTCCTTTCCTAGGTAACGATAATTTCGGTATTAACACCTAGTTTTTATCATTCATAAATATGTATAAACATGATTTTGAATTCATTTAGTTGAAAATTTTTCAAATTTTCACAAAATTTGGCAAATAAACCAAGTGCAAACCCGAGAGAATTTATAACCCTTCCCCACACTTGAGATCATGCAATGCCCTAATTTGCATTAAATCAGACTACAATAATAAATTCATGAGGGTGATTAGTGTAGCAAAGTGATTAAAAATACCCAGTTTGTAATTACAAAGCTCGTCGAATGATAGATGGCGCGCCTCATCGTTCATTCCTTTTGTTATTTTATCACACATGTTTTTCTTCAAAAATGGTTGATTTTCTGAACTGTTTGCTAAACTTTGAAAATGCGTCTTTTACCCTAATTTATCATGCATTTTTATTAACGAGTTATGCACTAAACCGAACCTCTAATTTAACGTTAAGTGGGGTTAGACTTCCCCACACTTAGCTGACGACATGTGAAGTAAGTAGAATAAGTTTCACGAATTAGAATAGTGAGCCAGTTATTTACATCTAGAGTGGTGTATAATATATCAATGGGTTTAAAGTTTAGACCCACCCGATCGTCACTACTTAATTCTTTTTTAAGTGTAGCTTTTAGTAAATGGATATGTCTCTTTTCTGGTTCTTGGTCAAATGGATCGATATACACCGATATACGTATTTCTATAGGGTGGATAATTCCTAACATTTCCTTCTGTTTATTCTCGGGATTAAAGGTTTCACCTCTATTACCCAATTGGGTGAAATCCAAGGTGTCATTATCTATTACAGCTCGTAGTTCATCTTCGGTAGATGACTCGTCTATTGAGAATATTGGGTTGGAAAGTTGTGAAATTGTGAATTTCGGGGTCGAAGCAAATTCTTCTTCTTTATCGGTCTCTATCGGTCCCACTATTTTGGTCTCGGGGGTAAAATTTTCAACGTTATCGTTTTTCCAAGAGTACCAATTTGTCACCCTTACTTCTTCTCATCCATTGATGGATCGATGATTTTGTCGGTATAGGCTAATGTGTCGATATGTTGTGAAATTGGTAAAACTGAATAAAAAGTATCATCGGGATAATTGGTGATTTCGGAGCTCTCGAATTCATCAAAATTTGATGATATGAGATTTTCTTGCACACGACTCCTCAGATCAACAGGTGTGTAGTCTGATAGAGTTTCAGCTTGCCTATTTGCAAACTCTCTCATTTGTTCATTTTGAGCGTCAAATTCTTCGAGTTTGAATTTCATATAATCTAAACAATTTTCAGACACATAATTTTCCTCGTCCTCTGATTGTTGAGTTTGGATATATTCTTGAGAATAATCCCAATTTGAATCTTCATAATCATTCCATTCAGGTTCTATGGGTGCAAAATTTTTCATAGGAACGTAATAATAACATTCCCATGTTGAGTGATAATCTCCACAGATTTCACAACCAGTTATTGTTTCATCATTCGTGATCCAAGATTGACCGAACGAATTGTCATCAACACCCGTTTGAGAGTATTGATGAGATTGATTTCATATGGAAATATTTTCAAAATTTTCCACAATGCGCTTATTACCAAATTTTAGCTACAATGTGGTGCATTTACTAATTATTCTTATTAGTTTCAAAACAAAAAATTATATAAGTTATCAAATTAATAGACTTTTCTGCTTTTGCCCACGTTTCAAATAGCCAATAGATGCAGCAGGTAGCCAGGACCCTTTAAATCGGAAGCCCACAACTCACCACTAACAAATCCAACTATTACTACGAACTAGAAAATTTGGATGTCTATCAATTTAATTGCTTAAACTAATTTTTCGTCGAAATTTAAAGAAAATAAAGAAAATTCTATGTCCTAAAAACTAGAGTAGAAACGAAAAAGAAAAAGAGCGTCGAAAAATAAGAAGTCGAAAAACAAACGTCGAAAAATAATAAGTCGAAAAATAATAATAAGAAAGTAAAGCGTCGAAACTTAAAAGTCTAAAAACTAAAAATTAAAACTTGCGTCTAAAGGTATTAAAGCTTAAAAGGAATTCTATATCCAAAACGGCAATAACTTAATTTAGGCACTAAAATCTAAAAACTGCGTCGCAAAATTTTAAAGTGCCTAAATCTTAATCTAAAGAAAAAGCACTTAAGGGATTTTACGGCAAAGCCTAAAAATCTAGAAATATAAAATAATTATGGCAAAAACTATAACTTAAACCTATATATTACGAACGACAAAATTAAAAACTACGAATTTAAACGAATAAAAAGATACAAAATATAAAAAGAAAACTAAAGTAAAAAAATAATACAATTTTATAAAAATATTATTTTTATATTATTATTATATAAAAATATTAATAGATATAATTAATAATAATAATTAAACTTAATATTTCAAATTATTATTAAAACTAAATACTAGCTAATTAATAATAAATAATTAAACCCTAATTAATAAATAATAATAAATATTAATAAACCCTACCGTCATAAATGCGTACCAGGTTTGTGGCCTGTCAAGTCGACTAATGCGACCGTATGAGGTTATAGCCTCGGGGTCATGCGATCGCATGGCCTGTCAATTCAGATCAGTTTTAGGCTTTTAATCCGTTTCGGCCTAATTTTTAATTTTAATTATTTTTTTCTGATTTATATAAAATATTTATATATAAAAAAACTTATATTTTAAAAACCTAAAAATAAAATATATATATATATATATATATATTTAATTTTATAGTAAAAATGGAAAATTAGCTTTTAAAAATATATAAACTTTTTATACAAATATATATATATATATATATATATATATATATATATTTATATAGAAATATATATATATATTTTAATGTTTTATATAATTTTTAATTATAGTTTTACAAATATAAAAAATATAGCGTTTCGCCGATTCCCCGGCAGCGGCGCCAAAAACTTGATGTGTGCGAGGTAGTGTACGAAATACTATTATATTTTACTACGAAATATGAGGAAATATTACACAAGTTTTATATAATTTATTTACAGATGGGATATACCTAAACCTTACTACAACACTATAGGCAGTGTACCTAATCGTAGAGTAGTATAGTTTTTAGTAAGTCCGGTTCGTTCCATAGGGAGACGGCTTATTTTACACTATATTTTTATATAACTATATTTTTACAAAATATAAATATATATATATTACAATTATTATTATTATAAATAGGGGGTTTTACCGTTTAATGACTGGTTTGTCGATTTTATATTTTAAGCGAAGCGTAAAGTAAATGACGATATTTAACTAATGATAAAATAAATAACAATAATTAAAATGACAATAAATAAAAGTACGAGGAAATATAAAATAAAATATATTATGCTTATTTAAACTTACGTACTCATGATGGTTGACGTTTTGATTTTAATTTATTACCCTGGGTTAATTGTCCTTTGTCCTGGATTATTTGATATGTCCATCTGGTTTTGTCCATAATAGTCCATCGGTCATAATTATAAAGTGCGAGGGTCTTCGCCAAATTAACCTTATACTCGAAGTCAAATATTCCAACTAATTAGGGACTTAAACTGTAATAAGGTTTTAATACATTGTTAATGATTACACCAGGTTATTGACTGCGTGTAACCCAATGTTTTAATACTTTATTAACAATTACACCAATTTCCCTTGAATGTAATCCACCCCTGTTTTAATGAGTCCATTGACTATTAATCCATCCCGTGTCCGGTCAAATGAATAATTATTAGTATTTATAAATATCCCGCCCACCGTACCCAGTCAAGCATATGTTGTTATATATAAATACGTCAAATTATAAATCTCTATATTAAATTAACAAGATATCATTTAGTTAATCAAATATAAAGCCCATTAATAGCCCATAGTCCAATTTCTACAAGTGTCGGTCTTTTGTCCAAACACCAATTATGGTCCAAAGCCCAATAACCCCGTCTTAATATTTAGTCCAACATCACGATTACTTCGGCTCAAATAAGCATAATAATAACTTAGTTACGAGACATTAATTTAAAAAGGAGAATTTAACTTACAATGATTAATTATCGCGTAGTGTTACACGGACAGAAACTCGACTTCCAAACCCGTAAAATAACCTTTACATTACCCAAACTAACTAATATAAAACTAAACCATTATATATATATATATATATATATATATATATATATATATATATATATATATATATATATATATATATATATATATATATATTATATTACAGAGGGAGAGTAATATGATAGATGGTGTAGTTTTTTGGTCGAGCAGAAGGCTGGTATTTATAGGCATATTCCCTGATTCTGATGCCCATGCGAGTGCAGGGGGTTTTAGTGCAAATCTCATGCACTCGCATGGGTTTTATGCCTATTTCCCATGCGATCGCATGGCCGTTAGATCCAGCTCACATATTTTTTGTTTTCTTGCTTGTCGACATATTATTATATATATAATATATATAGTTTATATTAATTATATATATATTATATTATATTCTTGTACATAGTTGACTTGTAATTTTCGCTCCGTTGTCTCGTACATTTACGCCCGGTTTATGTCTCGATTCCGGTTTCTCGAACGTCTTTTCGTATGCTTTAATATCTTGTACTTTACGTTCCGCAACTTGTACTCTTGTCAATATTTAGATGTTGATCATCAATAAATTGAACCACTTGGAGTTTAACTTGTACGTTTGAGCATTTTGGACGTTTGCGTCTTCAAATCTCCATTTTCTTCTTTTGTCTTTGCACTTATTTATTTAAACGATTATTACATAAAAATAGAATAATTACAACTAAAAACTTTACATATTGGTGTGATATTGCGACTAAATATATGTTCATTTGGAGCACTATCAACTACATACATATATATGCATAAAATGGACACGCCACACGAATAATCAAATATCACATACCGGATCATCCAAGCATAAAGGCAAGCTAATCTAAGCATATCGTACAATCGCTACACAACAAGCTAACAATATCAACAATGTAAGTTCACCAAAAACGATATGAACAATGCCATCAAGCTACACCCGGTGGGCTAGCTACATTACAAACAATATGACGATATATATATAACAATAAAGCGTAAAACGCCCAAGGTTAACCCCTTAACCCAATACCAAAAGAAGATTGGCCGAACTACACGAGCCTTAGTAAATCCGCATCCACACGAGACTAATATCTTCAATACCACAACAACATCGAGGTTGGCCGAACTACACGAGCCTTAGTAAATCCATATCCACATGAGACTACTACCTCAATAAGATGACCGAAACTACACGCGTCATCATGAATCCGCATCCACACGTGATTCACTTCCCAAATCAAAACCCACGATCCCGGGATTATGAAATCCACATCATCGGGGTTATCCAAATCACAACTCAATACCAACCCTTCGCCATTGGGGTTATATAATCCACATCACAAGCACATGTGATAACGTAAACACAAAGTGTGCACCTCGCCAAAGGTGGTCAACCAAAACGCACAACCGTGCCAATTGTGAAATGTCCCGTTCTTATTGATTAAAAACGTTCCATATTAATTGATTTCGTGGCGAGGTTTTGACCTCTATATGAGACGTTTTTCAAAGACTGCATTCATTTTTAAAACAAACCATAACCTTTATTTCATAAATAAAGGTTTAAAAAGCTTTACGTAGATTATCAAATAATGATAATCTAAAATATCCTGTTTACACACGACCATTACATAATGGTTTACAATACAAATATGTTACATCGAAAACAGTTTCTTGAATGCAGTTTTTACACAATATCATACAAACATGGACTCTAAATCTTGTCCTTATTTTAGTATGCAATAGCGGAAGCTCTTAGTATTCACCTGAGAATAAACATGCTTTAAACGTCAACACAAATGTTGGTGAGTTATAGGTTTAACCTATATATATATCAAATCGTAACAATAGACCACAAGATTTCATATTTCAATACACATCCCATACATAGAGATAAAAATCATTCATATGGTGAACACCTGGTAACCGACATTAACAAGATGCATATATTCACCCATCATTCCGGGACACCCTTCGGATATGATATAAATTTCGAAGTACTAAAGCATCCGGTACTTTAGATGGGGTTTGTTAGGCCCAATAGATCTATCTTTAGGATTCGCGCCAGTTAGGGTGTCTGTTCCCTAATTCTTAGATTACCAGACTTAATAAAAAGGGGCATATTCGATTTCGATAATTCAACCATAGAATGTAGTTTCACGTACTTGTGTCTATTTTGTAAATCATTTATAAAACCTGCATGTATTCTCATCCCAAAAATATTAGATTTTAAAAGTGGGACTATAACTCACTTTCACAGATTTTTACTTCGTCGGGAAGTAAGACTTGGGCACTGGTTGATTCACGAACCTATAACAATATATACATATATATCAAAGTATGTTCAAAATATATTTACAACACTTTTAATATATTTTGATGTTTTAAGTTTATTAAGTCAGCTGTCCTCGTTAGTAACCTACAACTAGTTGTCCACAGTTAGATGTACAGAAATAAATCGATAAATATTATCTTGAATCAATTCACGACCCAGTGTATACGTATCTCAGTATTGATCACAACTCAAACTATATATATTTTGGAATCAACCTCAACCCTGTATAGCTAACTCCAACATTCACATATAGAGTGTCTATGGTTGTTCCGAAATATATATAGATGTGTCGACATGATAGGTCGAAAAATTGTATACGTGTCTATGGTATCTCAAGATTACATAATATACAATACAAGTTGATTAAGTTATGGTTGGAATAGATTTGTTACCAATTTTCACGTAGCTAAAATGAGAAAAATTATCCAATCTTGTTTTACCCATAACTTCTTCATTTTAAATCCGTTTTGAGTGAATCAAATTGCTATGGTTTCATATTGAACTCTATTTTATGAATCTAAACAGAAAAAGTATAGGTTTATAGTCAGAAAAGTAAGTTACAAGTCATTTTTGTAAAGGTAGTCGTTTCAGTCGAAAGAACGACGTCTAGATGACCATTTTAGAAAACATACTTCCACTTTGAGTTTAACCATAATTTTTGGATATAGTTTCATGTTCATAATAAAAATCATTTTCCCAGAATAACAACTTTTAAATCAAATTATATCATAGTTTTTAATTAACTAACCCAAAACAGCCCGCGGTGTTACTACGACGGCGTAAATCCGGTTTTACGGTGTTTTTCGTGTTTCCGGGTTTTAAATCATTAAGTTAGAATATCTTATAGATATAGAACATGTGTTTAGCTAATTTTAAAAGTCTAGTTAGAAGGATTAACTTTATTTGCGAACAAGTTTAGAATTAACTAAACTATGTTCTAGTGATTACAAGTTTATAACGTTGAATAAGACAACTTTTTATGTATGAATCGAATGATGTTATGAACATCATTACTACCTAAAGTTCCTTGGATAAACCTACTGGAAATGAGAAAAATGGATCTAGCTTCAAAGGATCCTTGGATGGCTTGAAAGTTCTTGAAGCAGAATCATGACACGAAAACAATTTCAAGTAAGATTTCCACTCGAAATAAGATTGTTATAGTTATAGAAATTGAATTAAAGTTTGAATATGATTATTACCTTGTATTAGAAAGATAACCTACTATAAGTAACAAAGGTTTCTTGATCTAGGATGATTACTTGGAATGGATTTAGAAAACTTGGAAGTAAACTTGCAATCTTGGAAGTATTCTTGATTTTATGAAACTAGAACTTTTAGAATTTATGAAGAACACTTAGAACTTGAAGATAGAACTTGAGAGAGATTAATTAGATGAAGAAAATTGAAGAATTAAAGTGTTTGTAGGTGTTTTTGGTCGTTGGTGTATGGATTAGATATAAAGGATATGTAATTTTGTTTTCATGTAAATATGTCATGAATGATTACTCATATTTTTGTAATTTTATGAGATATTTCATGCTATTTGCCAAATGATGGTTCCCACATGTGTTAGGTGACTTACATGGGCTGCTAAGAGCTGATCATTGGAGTGTATATACCAATAGTACATACATCTAAAAGCTGTGTATTGTACGAGTACGAATACGGGTGCATACGAGTAGAATTGTTGATGAAACTGAACGAGGATGTAATTGTAAGCTTTTTTGTTAAGTAGAAGTATTTTGATAAGTGTCTTGAAGTCTATCAAAAGTGTATGAATACATATTAAAACACTACATGTATATACATTTTAACTGAGTCGTTAAGTCATCGTTAGTCGTTACATGTAAATGTTGTTTTGAAACCTTTAGGTTAACGAACTTGTTGAATGTTGTTAACCCATTGTTTATTATAACAAATGAGATGTTAAATTGTTATATTATCATGATATTATGATATATAATATATCTTAGTATGATATATATACAGTTAAATGTCGTTACAACGATAATCGTTACATATATGTCTCGTTTCGAAATCATTAAGTTAGTAGTCTTATTTTTACATATGTATTTCATTGTTAATACACTTAATAATATATTTAATTATCATTTAACATAATTAACCAAGTGTATCAATATCTTAATATGATTCATATGTACCTAGTAAGACGTTGTTATAACGATAATCGTTATATATATCGTTTTCGAGTTTCTTAAATTAATAGTCTCATTTTTATGTATATAACTCATTGTTAAAATACCTAATGAGATACATACTTATAATAAAATCATGTTAACTATATATATAACCATATATATGTCATCGTATAGTTTTTACAAGTTTTAATGTTCGTGAATCACCGGTCAACTTGGGTGGTCAATTGTCTATATGAAACCTATTTTAATTAATCAAGTCTTAACAAGTTTGATTTCTTAACATGTTGGAAACACTTAATCATGTAAATAACAATTTCATTTAATATATATATATATATATATATATATATATATATATATATATATATATATATAAACATGGAAAAGTTCGGGTCACTACAGTACCTACCCGTTAAATAAATTTCGTCCCGAAATTTTAAGCAGTTGGAGGTGTTGACGTATCTTCTGGAAATAAATGCGGGTATTTCTTCTTCATCTAATCTTCACACTCCCAGGTGAACTCGGGTCCTCTACGAGCATTCCATCGAACCTTAACAATTGGTATCTTGTTTTGTTTAAGTCTCTTAACCTCACGATCCATTATTTCAACGGGTTCTTCAATGAATTGAAGTTTTTCATTGATTTGGATTTCGTCCAACGGAATAGTGAGATCTTCTTTAGCAAAACATTTCTTCAAATTTGAGACGTGGAAAGTGTTATGTATAGCCGCGAGTTGTTGAGGTAGCTCCAGTTGGTAAGCTACTGGTCCGACACTATCTATAATCTTGAATGGTCCAATGTACCTTGGATTTAGTTTCCCCCGTTTACCAAATCGAACAACGCCTTTCCAAGGTGAAACCTTAAGCATGACCATTTCTCCAATTTCAAACTCTATATCTTTTCTTTTACTGTCCGCGTAGCTCTTTTGTCGACTCTGGGCGGTTTTTAATCTTTGTTGAATTTGGATGATTTTCTCGGTAGTTTCTAGTATTATCTCCGGACCCGTAATCTGTCTATCCCCCACTTCACTCCAACAAATCGGAGACCTGCACTTTCTACCATAAAGTACTTCAAACGGCGCCATCTCAATGCTTGAATGGTAGCTGTTGTTGTAGGAAAATTCTGCTAACGATAGATGTCGATCCCAACTGTTTCCGAAATCAATAACACAAGCTCGTAGCATGTCTTCAAGCGTTTGTATCGTCCTTTCGCTATGCCCATCAGTTTGTAGATGATAGGCAGTTGTCATGTCTAGACGAGTTCCCAATGCTTGCTGTAATGTCTGCCAGAATCTTGAAATAAATCTGCCATCCCTATCAGAGATAATAGAGATTGGTATTCCATGTCTGGAGATGACTTCCTTCAAATACAGTCATGCTAACTTCTCCATCTTGTCATCTTTTCTTATTGGCAAGAAGTGTGCTGACTTGGTGAGACGATCAACTATTACCCAAATAGTATCATAACCACTTGCAGTCCTTGGCAATTTAGTAATGAAATCCATGGTAATGTTTTTCCATTTCCATTCCGGGATTTCAGGTTGTTGTAGTAGACCTGATGGTTTCTGATGTTTAGCTTTGACCTTAGAACACGTCAAACATTCTCCTACATATTTAGCAATATCGGCTTTCATACCTGGCTACTAAAAATGTTTCTTAAGATCCTTGTACATCTTCCCCGTCCAGGATGTATTGAGTATCTGGTTTTATGAGCTTCTCTAAGTACCATTTCTCTCATATCTCCAAATTTTGGTACCCAAATTCTTTCAGCCCTATACCGGGTTCCGTCTTCCCGAATATTAAGATGCTTCTCCGATCCTTTGGGTATTTCATCCTTTAAATTTCCCTCTTTTAAAACTCCTTGTTGCGCCTCCTTTATTTGAGTAGTAAGGTTAGTGTGAATCATTATATTCATAGATTTTACTCGAATGGGTTCTCTGTCCTTTCTGCTCAAGGCGTCGGCTACCACATTTGCCTTCCCCGGGTGGTAACGAATCTCAAAGTCGTAATCATTCAATAATTCAATCCACCTACGCTGCCTCATATTCAGTTGTTTCTGATTAAATATGTGTTGAAGACTTTTGTGGTCGGTATATATAATACTTTTGACCCCATATAAGTAGTGCCTCCAAGTCTTTAATGCAAAAACAACCGCGCCTAATTCCAAATCATGCGTCGTATAATTTTGCTCGTGAATCTTCAATTGTCTAGACGCATAAGCAATCACCTTCATCCGTTGCATTAATACACAACCGAGACCTTGCTTTGATGCGTCACAATAAATCACAAAATCATCATTCCCTTCAAGCAATGACAATATAGGTACCGTAGTTAGCTTTTTCTTCAATAATTGAAACGCCTTCTCTTGTTCATCCTTCCATTCAAATTTCTTCCCTTTATGCGTTAATGCAGTCAAGGGTTTTGCTATTTTGGAGAAATCTTGGATGAATCTTCTGTAGTAACCAGCCAATCCTAAAAATTGACGTATATGCTTCGGAGTTTTTGGGGTTTCCCATTTTTCAACTATTTCGATCTTTGCCGGGTCCACCTGGATACCTTCTTTGTTCACTATGTGACCGAGGAATTGAACTTCTTCCAACCAAAATGCACACTTTGAAAACTTAGCGTACAGTTTTTCTTTCCTCAATACTTCTAGCACTTTTCTTAAATGTTCTTCATGCTCTTGATCATTCTTTGAGTAAATAAGTATGTCATCGATGAAAACAATGACAAACTTGTCAAGATATAGCCCACACACTCGATTCATAAGGTCCATGAACACAGCTGGTGCGTTAGTCAATCCAAACGGCATAACCATAAACTCGTAATGACCATAACGCGTCCTAAAAGCAGTTTTTGGAATATCATCCTCCTTTACTCGCATTTGATGATATCCAGAACGTAAATCGATCTTCGAATAAACCGACGAGCCTTGTAGTTGATCAAATAAGTCGTCAATTCTCGGCAGTGGATAACGGTTTTTGATGGTAAGTTTGTTCAACTCTCTGTAGTCAATACATAACCTAAATGTACCATCCTTCTTCTTGACAAACAAAACAGGAGCTCCCCGTGGTGATGTGCTTGGTCGAATGAAACCACGTTCTAATAGTTCTTGCAGTTGGCTTTGCAGTTCTTTCATCTCACTGGGTGCGAGTCTATAAGGAGCACGAGCAATTGGTGCAGCTCCTGGTACAAGATCTATTTGAAATTCAACAGATCGATGTGGAGGTAGTCCCGGTAATTCTTTCGGAAATACATCGGAAAATTCTTTTGCGACGGGAACATCATTGATGCTCTTTTCTTCAGTTTGTACTTTCTCGACGTGTGCTAGAACAGCATAGCAACCTTTTCTTATTAGTTTTTGTGCCTTCAAATTACTAATAAGATGTAGCTTCATGTTGCCCTTTTCTCCGTACACCATTAAGGGTTCTCATTCTTCTCGTACAATGCGAATTGCATTTTTATAACATACGATCTCTGCTTTCACCTTCTTCAGCCAGTCCATGCCAACTATTACATCAAAACTCCCTAACTCTACTGGTATCAAATCAATCTTAAATATTTCGCTACCCAGTTTAATTTCTCGATTCCGGCATATATTATCTGCTGAAATTAATTTACCGTTTGCTAATTCGAGTAAAAATTTACTATCCAACGGCGTCAATGGACAACTTAATTTAGCACAAAAATCTCTACTCATATAGCTTCTATCCGCACCCGAATCAAATAAAACGTAAACAGATTTATTGTCAATAAGAAACGTACCCGTAACAAGCTCCGGGTCTTCCTGTGCCTCTGCCGCATTAATATTGAAAACTTTTCCGCGGCCTTGTCCATTCGTGTTCTCCTGGTTCGGGCAATTTCTAATAATGTGGCCCGGTTTTCCACATTTATTACAAACTACATTAGCATAACTTGCTCCGACACTACTTGCTCCACCATTACTCGTTCCGACACCATTTGTTCCTTTCGTTCTGTTAACCCCTAGTCCGTAGGCCTCACACTTCGCCGCGCTATGACCATTTCTTTTACACTTGTTGCAAAATTTGGTGCAGAACCCCGAGTGATACTTTTCACACCTTTGGCATAGCTGCTTCTGATTGTTGTTGTTGCGGTTGTTATTGTTGTTGGGATGATTGTTGTTGTTGTTGTTGTTGTTGTTGTTGTTGTTGTTGTTGTTGTTGTTGTTGTTGTTGTTGTTGTTGTTGTTGTTGTTGTTGTTGTTGTTGTTGTTGTTGTTGTTGTTGTTGTTGTTGTTGTTGTTGTTGTTGTTGTTGTTGTTGTTGTTGTTGTTGTTGTTGTTGCTGTTGTTGTTGTTGTTGTTGTTGTTGTTGTTGTTGTTGTTGTTGTTGTTGTTGTTGTTGGGCCGTTTGTTGTACTTGTGATTGATGTTGCGATTGTTGGGATAATTGTTGCGATTATTATTGTAATTGCTGTTGTTGTTATATTGGTGATTCTTATCACCGTTTTCCTCCCACTTTCTTTTGACTTGCTTCACATTGGCCTCTTCAGCCGTCTGTTCTTTAATTCTTTCCTCAATCTAGTTCACTAGTTTGTGAGCCATTCTACATGCCTGTTGTATGGAGGCGGGCTCGTGTGAACTTATATCTTCTTGGATTCTTTCCGGTAATCCTTTCACAAACGCGTCGATCTTCTCTTCCTCATCTTCGAATGCTCCCGGACACAATAGGCACAATTATGTGAATCGTCTTTCGTATGTGGTAATATCAAATCCTTGGGTTCGTAACCCTCTAAGTTCTGTCTTGAGCTTATTGACCTCGGTTCTGGGACGGTACTTCTCGTTCATCAAGTGATTGAATGCTGACCACGGTAGTGCGTAAGCATCATCTTGTCCCACTTGCTCTAGATAGGTATTCCACCATGTTAACGCAGAACCTGTGAAGGTATGCATAGCGTACTTCACTTTGTCCTCTTCAGTACACTTACTTATGACAAACACCGATTCCACCTTCTCGGTCCACCGTTTCAATCCGATCGGTCCTTCAGTTCCATCAAATTCCAAAGGTTTGCAGGCAGTGAATTCTTTGTAGGTGCATCCTACACGATTTCCTGTACTGCTAGATCCAAGGTTATTGTTGGTATGTAGCGTAGCCTGTACTGCGGCTATGTTTGAAGCTAGAAAAGTACATAATTCCTCTTCATTCATATTCACGGTGTGTCGAGTAGTCGGTGCCATTTCCTTCAAAATAGTCAAATGGAACAAGTTAATCATACAGAATATTAAGAGTAGTTAATAGTATTTCGTAGCATAATATGAACTCATTTATAAAAGCTTTTTCTTCATATTAGCGTTTTATAAGTTTAAATTCGGGTAGTACCTACCCGTTAAGTTCATACTTAGTAGCTAATATACAATTCAACTACTACAATTCTATATGAAAAACTGATTATAATAATATTTCGCGTTCAAACTTTTATACAATATTTTACAAACTTACAATACCGCTTATTTTACATAAAGCATGAAATATAGCACACAATAACTTTGATACAAGATAGTTGTGAAGATAATTCTAGCTAGTACACAAGTCGTTCAGCAAAGGCAATAAAGACACGTAATTCATACGTCCAGAAACAAGTCATGCATTCTGGTTTTACTAGGACTACTTCCCATCCTTGGTCTTGTGGAACATAACCGTTATGGCCATTGATAAGACAGCGTGTTGTAACATCGTCAAAGGGACGAGGGTTACGTAATGACCAACAGTCTCGTAATAACCTAAAAAAATCATTTCTTACCCCAATTACCGACTCCGTCACTTGTGGGAACGTTTTGTTTAATAGTTGTAGCCCGATGTTCTTTTTCTCACTTTGGTGAGAAGCGAACATTACTAACCCGTAAGCATAGCATGCTTCTTTATGTTGCATGTTAGCCGCTTTTTCTAAATCATAAAGTCCTATATTCGGATACATTGAGTCAAAATAATTTCTTAACCCGTTGCATAAAATAGCATTTGGGTTCCCCGCAATATATGCGTCAAAGTAAACACATCGTAACTTATGGGTTTCCCAATGTGATATCTGTAGTGACCCGAACTTTTCTATATTTATATATATATTAAATAAAATTGTTATTTACATGATTAAGTGTTTCCAACATGTTAAGCAATCAAACTTGTTAAGACTTGATTAATTGAAATAGGTTTCATATAGACAATTGACCACCCAAGTTGACCGGTGATTCACGAACGTTAAAACTTGTAAAAACTATACGATAACATATATATGGTTATATATATAGTTAACATGATTTTATTATAAGTATGTATCTCATTAGGTATTTTAACAATGAGTTATATACATAAAAATGAGACTATTAATTTAAGAAACTCGAAAACGATATATATAACGATTATCGTTATAACAATGTCTTACTAGGTACATATGAATCATATTAAGATATGGATACACTTGGTTAATTATGTTAAATGATAAGTAAATATTTTATTAAGTGTATTAACAATGAAATACATATGTAAAAATAAGACTACTAACTTAATGATTTCGAAACGAGACATATATGTAACGATTATCGTTGTAACGACATTTAACTGTATATATATCATACTAAGATATATTATATATCATAATATCATGATAATATAACAATTTAACATCTCATTTGTTATAATAAACAATGGGTTAACAACATTCAACAAGATCGTTAACCTAAAGGTTTCAAAACAACATTTACATGTAACGACTAACGATGACTTAACGACTCAGTTAAAATGTATATACATGAGGTGTTTTAATATGTATTCATACACTTTTCAAAGATACATGTAGTGTTTTAATATCTATTCATACACTTTTCAAAGACTTCAAGACACTTATCAAAATACTTCTACTTAACAAAAACGCTTACAATTACATCCTCGTTCTGTTTCATCAACAATTCTACTCGTATGCACCCGTATTCGTACTCGTACAATACACAGCTTTTAGATGTATGTACTATTGGTATATACACTCCAATGATCAGCTCTTAGCAGACCATGTGAGTCACCTAACACATGTGGGAACCATCATTTGGCAACTAGCATGAAATATCTCATAAAATTACAAAAATATGAGTAATCATTATGACTTATTTACATGAAAACAAAATTACATATCCTTTATATCTAATCCATACACCAACGACCAAAAACGCCTACAAACACTTTCATTCTTCAATTTTCTTCATCTAATTGATCTCTCTCAAGTTCTATCTTCAAGTTCTAAGTATTCTTCATAAATTCCAAAAGTTCTAGTTTCATAAAATCAAGAATACTTCCAAGATTGCAAGTTTACTTCCAAGTTTTCTAAATCCATTCCAAGTAATCATCCAAGATCAAGAAACCTTTGTTACTTATAGTAGGTTATCTTTATAATACAAGGTAATAATCATATTCAAACTTTAATTCAATTTCTATAGCTATAATAATCTTATTTCGAGTGGAAATCTTACTTGAAATTGTTTTCGTGTCATGATTCTGCTTCAAGAACTTTCAAGCCATCCAAGGATCCTTTGAAGCTAGATCTTTTTTTCTCATTTCCAGTAGGTTTATCCAAGGAACTTGAGGTAGTAATGATGTTCATAACATCATTCATACATATAAAGCTATCTTATTCGAAGGTTTAAACTTGTAATCACTAGAACATAGTTTAGTTAATTCTAAACTTGTTCGCAAATAAAAGTTAATCCTTCTAACTTGACTTTTAAAATCAACTAAACACATGTTCTATTTCTATATGATATGCTAACTTAATGATTTAAAACCTGGAAACACGAAAAACACCGTAAAACCGGATTTACGCCGTCGTAGTAACACCGCGGGCTGTTTTGGGTTAGTTAATTAAAAACTATGATAAACTTTGATTTAAAAGTTGTTATTCTGGGAAAATAATTTTTATTATGAACATGAAACTATATCCAAAAATTATGGTTAAACTCAAAGTGGAAGTATGTTTTCTAAAATGGTCATCTAGACGTCGTTCTTTCGACTGAAATGACTACCATTACAAAAACGACTTTTAACTTATTTTTCTGACTATAAACCTATACTTTTCTGTTTAGATTCATAAATTAGAGTTCAATATGAAACCATAGCAATTTGATTCACTCAAAACGGATTTAAAATGAAGAAGTTATGGGTAAAACAAGATTGGATAATTTTTCTCATTTTAGCTACGTGAAAATTGGTAACAAATCTATTCCAACCATAACTTAATTAACTTGTATTGTATATTATGTAATCTTGAGATACCATAGACACATATACAATGTTTTGACCTATCATGTCGACACATCTATATATATTTCGGAACAACCATAGACACTCTATATGTGAATGTTGGAGTTAGCTATACAGGGTTGAGGTTGATTCCAAAATATATATAGTTTGAGTTGTGATCAATACTGAGATACGTATACACTGGGTCGTGGATTGATTCAAGATAATATTTATCGATTTATTTCTGTACATATAACTGTGGACAACTAGTTGTAGGTTACTAACGAGCACAGCTGACTTAATAAACTTAAAACCATCAAAATATATTAAAAGTGTTGTAAATATATTTTGAACATACTTTGATATATATGTATATATTGTTATAGGTTCGTGAATCAACTAGTGGCCAAGTCTTACTTCCCGACGAAGTAAAAATCTGTGAAAGTGAGTTATAGTCCCACTTATAAAATCTAATATTTTTGGGATAAGAATACATGCAGGTTTTATAAATGATTTACAAAATAGACACAAGTACGTGAAACTACATTCTATGGTTGAATTATCGAAATCGAATATGCCTCTTTTTATTAAGTCTGGTAATCTAAGAATTAGGGAACATACACCCTAATTGACGCGAATCCTAAAGATAGATCTATTGGGCCTAACAAACCCCATCCAAAGTACCGGATGCTTTAGTACTTCGAAATTTATATCATATCCGAAGGGTGTCCCAGAATGATGGGGATATTCTTATATATGAATCTTGTTAATGTCGATTACCAGGTGTTCACCATATGAATGATTTTTATCTCTATGTATGGGATGTGTATTGAAATATGAAATCTTGTGGTCTATTGTTACGATTTGATATATATAGGTTAAACCTATAACTCACCAACATTTTTGTTGACGTTTAAAGCATGTTTATTCTCAGGTGAATACTAAGAGCTTCCGCTGTTGCATACTAAAATAAGGACAAGATTTGTAGTCCATGTTTGTATGATATTGTGTAAAAACTGCATTCAAGAAACTGATTTCGATGTAACATATTTGTATTGTAAACCATTATGTAATGGTCGTGTGTAAACAGGATATTTTAGATTTTCATTATTTGATAATCTACGTAAAGCTTTTTAAACCTTTATTTATAAAATAAAGGTTATGGTTTGTTTTAAAAATGAATGCAGTCTTTGAAAAACGTCTCATATAGAGGTCAAAACCTCGAAACGAAATCAATTAATATGGAACGTTTTTAATCAATAAGAACGGGACATTTCAGTTGGTATCCGAGCGTTGGTCTTAGAGAACCAGAAAATTTGCATTAGTGTGTCTTATTGAGTTTGTTAGGATGCATTAGTGAGTCTGGACTTCGACCGTGTTTTCTTTAAAAATGATTGCTTAATATTTTTGTTGGAAACTATATATTATTAACATGTATATATTATGTGATATATTAATCTCTTAACATGTTTGATATTGTGTGATAGATGTCTACCTCTAGCACAAATCCCATTGACTCACCTAATAATAACGAAGAGTCAAATATATATTGGACTAATTCACAAGTTCCCGAAGAAGAACCGGAAGAAGAATCAGAACCGGAAGAAGAATCAGAACCGGAAGAAGAATCAGAACCGGAAGAGGAGGAACCGGAGGAGGAAATAGAACCAGTGGGGGAAATAATAAAACGGTTAAGTAAAAGAAAATCCTCAACCAACCGACCAAGGTTAATTATGGTCAATGGTGTTTCCGCCAAGGAAGCAAAATATTGGGAGGATTACCAATTCTCCGATGAATCGAATTCCGACGAGAATTCCGATGATGTTATAGAAATTACCCCAACTGAATTTAAAAAGGCAAAAGAAAATAATAAGGGAAAGGGCATAAAAATAGAGAAATCTAATTCCAACCCCGATGAACTTTATATGTATCGTCAACCCCCGAAGCCCTTAAGTTGTAACAATGACCCGGGAACCTCTAAACCACCAGGTTTTTCTAAACCGTTGTGGAAAACGACAGCTCGTATAAGGGGAACATCATATATCCCTAGAAACTTGGCAAAACGAACTAAAACCGAAGAAGAAGAAACGAGCGAGTTGGAATAAGATAGTTGTATTCGTGTGGTGTAATATATGTAATATAGTGTGCTTATGCTTTATGATATATGTAAAAATTGCTTGTATTAATAAGTATTTTTTTTATGAATCTAACTCTTGTCTAATTTACAGTATAAAAACACAAAATGGATAGACAACCCAATATTTTAAGAGACCTACCCGGAGACATGATTGATGAAATCTTGTCTAGAGTCGGTCAGAATTCTTCGGCACAACTATTTACGGCGAAATCAGTTTGTAAGACATTCGAAGAACGTTCCAAGAATGTCTTGGTTTATAAGAGACTTTCGTTTGAAAGATGGGGGATATCACATTGGGAAACCCATAAGTTACGATGTGTTTACTTTGACGCATATATTGCGGGGAACCCAAATGCTATTTTACGCAACGGGTTAAGAAATTATTTTGACTCAATGTATCCAAATATAGGACTTCATGATTTAGAAAAAGCGGCTAACATACAACATAAAGAAGCATGCTATGCTTACGGGTTAGTAATGTTCGCTTCTCACCAAAGTGAGAAAAAGAACATCGGGCTACAACTATTAAACAAAACGTTCCCACAAGTGACGGAGTCGGTAATTGGGGTAAGAAATGAGGTTTTTAGGTTATTACGAGACTGTTGGTCATTACGTAACCCTCGTCCCTTTGACGACGTTACAACACGCTGTCTTATCAATGGCCATAACGGTTATGTTCCACAAGACCAAGGATGGGAAGTAGTCCTAGTAAAACCAGAATGCATGACTTGTTTCTGGACGTATGAATTACGTGTCTTTATTGCCTTTGCTGAACGACTTGTGTACTAGCTAGAATTATCTTCACAACTATTTTGTATCAAAGTTATTGTGTGCTATATTTCATGCTTTATGTAAAATAAGCGGTATTGTAAGTTTGTAAAATAATGTATAAAAGTTTGAACGCGAAATATTATTATAATCAGTTTTTCATATAGAATTGTAGTAGTTGAATTGTATATTAGCTACTAAGTTTGAACTTAACGGGTAGGTACTACCCGAATTTAAACTTATAAAACGCTAATATGAAGAAAAAGCTTTTATAAATGAGTTCATATTATGCTATGAAATACTATTAACTACTCTTAATATTCTGTATGATTAATTTGTTCCATTTGACTATTTTGAAGGAAATGGCACCGACTACTCGACACACCATGAACATGAATGAAGAGGAATTCCGTACTTTTCTAGCTTCAAACATAGCCGCAGTATAGGCTGCGCTACATACCAACAATAACCTTGGATCTAGCAGTACAGGAAATCGTGTAGGATGCACCTACAAAGAATTCACTGCCTGCAAACCTTTGGAATTTGATGGAACCGAAGGACCGATCGGATTGAAACGGTGGACTGAGAAGGTCGAATCGGTGTTTGCCATAAGTGTACTGAAGAGGACAAAGTGAAGTACGCTACGCATACTTTCACAGGTTCTGCGTTAACATGGTGGAATACCTATCTAGAGCAAGTGGGACAAGATGATGCGTAAGCACTACCGTGGTCAACATTCAAGCACTTGATGAACGAGAAGTACCGTCCCAGAACCGAGGTCAATAAGCTCAAGACAGAACTTAGAGGGTTACGAACCCAAGGATTTGATATTACCATGTACGAAAGATGATTCACAGAATTGTGCCTATTGTGTTCGGGAGCGTTCGAAGATGAGGAAGAGAAGATCGACGCGTTTGTGAAAGGATTACCGGAAAGAATCCAAGAAGATATAAGTTCACACGAGCCCTCCTCCATACAACAGGCATGTAGAATGGCTCACAAACTAGTGAACCAGATTGAGGAAAGTATTAAAGAACAGATGGCTGAAGAGGCCAATGTGAAGCAAGTCAAAAGAAAGTGGGAGGAAAACGGTGATAAGAAACACCAATACAACAACAACAGCAATTACAATAATAATCGCAACAATTATCCCAACAATCGCAACATCAATCGCAACTACAACAAATGACCCAACAACAACAACAACAACAACAACAACAACAACAACAACAACAGCAGCAACTACAACAATCATCCCAACAACAATAACAACCGCAACAACAACAACAATCAGAAGCAGCTATGCCAAAGGTGTGAAAAGTATCACTCGGGGTTCTGTACCAAATTTTGCAACAAGTGTAAAAGAAATGGTCATAGCGCGGCGAAGTGTGAGGTCTACGGACCAGGAGTTAACAGAACTAAAGGAACAAATGGTGTCAGAACGAGTAATGGCGGAGCAAGTAGTGTCGGAGCAAGTTATGCCAATGTAGTTTGTTATAAATGTGGAAAACCGGGCCACATTATTAGAAATTGCCCGAACCAGGAGAACACGAATGGACAAGGCCGCGGAAGAGTTTTCAATATTAATGCGGTAGAGGCACAGGAAGACCCGGAGCTTGTTACGGGTACGTTTCTTATTGGCAATAAATCTGCTTACGTTTTATTTGATTCGGGTGCAGATAGAAGCTATATGAGTAGAGATTTTTGTGCTAAATTAAGTTGTCCATTGACGCCGTTGGATAGTAAATTTTTACTCGAATTAGCAAACGGTAAATTAATTTCAGAAGATAATATATGCCGGAATCGAGAAATTAAACTGGGTAGCGAAATATTTAAGATTGATTTGATACTAGTAGAGTTAGGGAGTTTTGATGTAATAGTTGGCATGGACTGGCTGAAGAAGGTGAAAGCAGAGATCGTATGTTATAAAAATGCAATTCGCATTGTACGAGAAGAAGGAGAACCCTTAATGGTGTACGGAGAAAAGGGCAACATGAAGCTACATCTTATTAGTAATTTGAAGGCACAAAAACTAATAAGAAAAGGTTGCTATGCTGTTCTAGCACACGTCGAGAAAGTACAAACTGAAGAAAAGAGCATCAATGATGTTCTCGTCGCAAAAGAATTTCCCGATGTATTTCCGAAAGAATTACCGGGACTACCTCCACATCGATCTGTTGAATTTCAAATAGATCTTGTACCAGGAGCTGCACCAATAGCCCGTGCTCCTTATAGACTCGCACCCAACGAGATGAAAGAACTGCAAAGCCAACTGCAAGAACTATTAGAACGTGGTTTCATTCGACCAAGCACATAACCATGGGGAGCTCCTGTTTTGTTTGTCAAGAAGAAGGATGGTACATTTAGGTTGTGTATTGACTACAGAGAGTTGAACAAACTTACCATCAAAAACCGTTATCCACTGCCGAGAATTGACGACTTATTTGATCAACTATAAGGCTCGTCGGTTTATTCGAAGATCAATTTACGTTTTGGATATCATCAAATGCGAGTAAAGGAGGATGATATTCCAAAAACTGCTTTTAGGACGCGTTATGGTCATTACGAGTTTATGATTATGCCGTTTGGATTGACTAACGCACCAGCTGTGTTCATGGACCTTATGAACCGAGTGTGTGGGCCATATCTTGACAAGTTTGACATTGTTTTCATCGATGACATACTTATTTACTCAAAGAATGATCAAGAGCATGAAGAACATTTGAGAAAAGTGCTAGAAGTATTGAGGAAAGAAAAATTGTACGCTAAGTTTTCAAAGTGTGCATTTTGGTTGGAAGAAGTTCAATTCCTCGGTCACATAGTGAACAAAGAAGGTATCCAGGTGGACCCGACAAAGATCGAAACCGTTGAAAAGTGGGAAACCCCAAAAACTCCAAAGCATATACGTCAATTTTTAGGATTGGCTGGTTACTACAGAAGATTCATCCAAGATTTCTCCAAAATAGCAAAACCCTTGACTGCATTAACGCATAAAGGGAAGAAATTTGAATGGAAGGATGAACAAGAGAAGGCGTTTCAATTATTGAAGAAAAAGCTAACTACGGCACCTATATTGTCATTGCCTGAAGGGAATGATGATTTTGTGATTTATTGTGACGCATCAAAGCAAGGTCTCGGTTGTGTATTAATGCAACGGATGAAGGTGATTGCTTATGCGTCTAGACAATTGAAGATTCACGAGCAAAATTATACGATTCATGATTTGGAATTAGGCGCGGTTGTTTTTGCATTAAAGACTTGGAGGCACTACTTATATGGGGTCAAAAGTATTATATATACTGACCACAAAAGTCTTCAACACATATTTAATCAGAAACAACTGAATATGAGGCAGCGTAGGTGGATTGAATTGTTGAATGATTACGACTTTGAGATTCGTTACCACCCGGGAAAGGCAAATGTGGTAGCCGACGCCTTGAGCAGAAAGGACAGAGAACCCATTCGAGTAAAATCTATGAATATAATGATTCACACTAACCTTACTACTCAAATAAAGGAGGCGCAACAAGGAGTTTTAAAAGAGGGAAATTTAAAGAATGAAATACCCAAAGGATCGGAGAAGCATCTTAATATTCGGGAAGACGGAACCCGGTATAGGGCTGAAAGAATTTGGGTACCAAAATTTGGAGATATGAGAGAAATGGTACTTAGAGAAGCTCATAAAACCAGATACTCAATACATCCTGGAACGGGGAAGATGTACAAGGATCTTAAGAAACATTTTTGGTGGCCAGGTATAAAAGCCGATATTGCTAAATATGTAGGAGAATGTTTGACGTGTTCTAAGGTCAAAGCTGAAGATCAGAAGCCATCAGGTCTACTACAACAACCTGAAATCCCGGAATGGAAATGGGAAAACATTACCATGGATTTCATTACTAAATTGCCAAGGACTGCAAGTGGTTATGATACTATTTGGGTAATAGTTGATCGTCTCACCAAGTCAGCACACTTCCTGCCAATAAGAGAAGATGACAAGATGGAGAACTTAGCATGACTGTATTTGAAGGAAGTCGTCTCCAGACATGGAATACCAATCTCTATTATCTCTGATAGGGATGGCAGATTTATTTCAAGATTCTGGCAGACATTACAGCAAGCATTGGGAACTCGTCTAGACATGAGTACTGCCTATCATCTACAAACTGATGGGCAGAGCGAAAGGACGATACAAACGCTTGAAGACATGCTACGAGCTTGTGTTATTGATTTCGGAAACAGTTGGGATCGACATCTACCGTTAGCATAATTTTCCTACAACAACAGCTACCATTCAAGCATTGAGATGGCGCCGTTTGACGCACTTTATGGTAGAAAGTGCAGGTCTCCGATTTGTTGGAGTGAAGTGGGGGATAGACAGATTACGGGTCCGGAGATAATACAAGAAACTACCGAGAAAATCATCCAAATTCAACAAAGATTGAAAACCGCCCAGAGTCGACAAAAGAGCTACGCGAACAGTAAAAGAAAAGATATAGAGTTTGAAATTGGAGAAATGGTCATGCTTAAGGTTTCACCTTGGAAAGGCGTTGTTCGATTTGGTAAACGGGGGAAACTAAATCCAAGGTACATTGGACCATTCAAGATTATAGATCGTGTCGGACCAGTAGCTTACCAACTGAAGCTACCTCAACAACTCACGGCTGTACATAACACTTTCCACGTCTCAAATTTGAAGAAATGTTTTGCTAAAGAAGATCTCACTATTCCGTTGGACGAAATCCAAATCAATGAAAAACTTCAATTCATTGAAGAACCCGTCGAAATAATGGATCGTGAGGTTAAGAGACTTAAACAAAACAAGATACCGATTGTTAAGGTTCGATGGAATGCTCGTAGAGGACCCGAGTTCACCTGGGAGCATGAAGATCAGATGAAGAAGAAATACCCGCATTTATTTCCAGAAGATACGTCAACACCTCCAACTGCTTAAAATTTCGGGACGAAATTTATTTAACGGGTAGGTACTGTAGTGACCCGAACTTTTCCATGTTTATATATATATTAAATGAAATTGTTATTTACATGATTAAGTGTTTCCAACATGTTAAGCAATCAAACTTGTTATGACTTGATTAATTGAAATAGGTTTCATATAGACAATTGACCACCCAAGTTGACCGGTGATTCACGAACGTTAAAACTTGTAAAAACTATACGATAACATATATATGGTTATATATATAGTTAACATGATTTTATTATAAGTATGTATCTCATTAGGTATTTTAACAATGAGTTATATACATAAAAATGAGACTATTAATTTAAGAAACTCGAAAACGATATATATAACGATTATCGTTATAACAATGTCTTACTAGGTACATATGAATCATATTAAGATATGGATACACTTGGTTAATTATGTTAAATGATAAGTAAATATATTATTAAGTGTATTAACAATGAAATACATATGTAAAAATAAGACTACTAACTTAATGATTTCGAAACGAGACATATATGTAACGATTATCGTTGTAACGACATTTAACTGTATATATATCATACTAAGATATATTATATATCATAATATCATGATAATATAACAATTTAACATCTCATTTGTTATAATAAACAATGGGTTAACAACATTCAACAAGATCGTTAACCTAAAGGTTTCAAAACAACATTTACATGTAACGACTAACGATGACTTAACGACTCAGTTAAAATGTATATACATGTAGTGTTTTAATATGTATTCATACACTTTTGAAAGACTTCAAGACACTTATCAAAATACTTCTACTTAACAAAAATGCTTACAATTACATCCTCGTTCAGTTTCATCAACAATTCTACTCGTATGCACCCGTATTCGTACTCGTACAATACACAGCTTTTAGATGTATGTACTATTGGTATATACACTCCAATGATCAGCTCTTAGCAGCCCATGTGAGTCATCTAACACATGTGGAAACCATCATTTGGCAACTAGCATGAAATATCTCATAAAATTACAAAAATATGAGTAATCATTCATGACTTATTTACATGAAAACAAAATTACATATCCTTTATATCTATTCCATACACCAACGACCAAAAACACCTACAAACACTTTCATTCTTCAATTTTATTCATCTAATTGATCTCTCTCAAGTTCTATCTTCAAGTTCTAAGTGTTCTTCATAAATTCCAAAAGTTCTAGTTTCATAAAATCAAGAATACTTCCAAGATTGCAAGTTTACTTCCAAGTTTTCTAAATCCATTCCAAGTAATCATCCAAGATCAAGAAACCTTTGTTACTTATAGTAGGTTATCTTTCTAATACAAGGTAATAATCATATTCAAACTTTAATTCAATTTCTATAGCTATAACAATCTTATTTCGAGTGGAAATCTTACTTGAAATTGTTTTCGTGTCATGATTCTGCTTCAAGAACTTTCAAGCCATCCAAGGATCCTTTGAAGCTAGATCTATTTTTCTCATTTCCAGTAGGTTTATTCAAGGAACTTGAGGTAGTAATGATGATCATAACATCATTCGATTCATACATATAAAGCTATCTTATTCGAAGGTTTAAACTTGTAATCACTAGAACATAGTTTAGTTAATTCTAAACTTGTTCGCAAATAAAAGTTAATCCTTCTAACTTGACTTTTAAAATCAACTAAACACATGTTCTATATCTATATGATATGCTAACTTAAAGATTTAAAACCTGGAAACACGAAAAACACCGTAAAACCAGATTTACGCCGTCGTAGTAACACCGCGGGCTGTTTTTGGGTTAGTTAATTAAAAACTTTGATAAACTTTGATTTAAAAGTTGTTATTCTGGGAAAATTATTTTTATTATGAACATGAAACTATATCCAAAAATTATGGTTAAACTCAAAGTGGAAGTATGTTTTCTAAAATGGTCATCTAGACGTCGTTCTTTCGACTGAAATGACTACTATTATAAAAATGACTTGTAACTTATTTTTCTGACTATAAACCTATAATTTTTCTGTTTAGATTCATAAAATAGAGTTCAATATGAAACCATAGCAATTTGATTCACTCAAAACGGATTTAAAATGAAGAAGTTATGGGTAAAACAAGATTGGATAAATTTTCTCATTTTAGCTACGTGAAAATTGGTAACAAATCTATTCCAACCATAACTTAATCAACTTGTATTGTATATTATGTAATCTTGAGATACCATAGACACGTATACAATGTTTCGACCTATCATGTCGACACATCTATATATATTTCGGAACAACCTTAGACACTCTATATGTGAATGTTGGAGTTAGCTATACAAGGTTGAGGTTGATTCCAAAATATAATTAGTTTGAGTTGTGATCAATACTGAGATACGTATACACTGGGTCATGGATTGATTCAAGATAATATTTATCGATTTATTTATGTACATCTAACTGTGGATAACTAGTTGTAGGTTACTAACGAGCACAGCTGACTTAATAAACTTAAAACATCAAAATATATTAAAAGTGTTGTAAATATATTTTGAACATACTTTGATATATATGTATATATTGTTATAGGTTCGTGAATCAACCAGTGGCCAAGTCTTACTTCCCGACGAAGTAAAAATATGTGAAAGTGAGTTATAGTCCCACTTATAAAATCTAATATTTTTGGGATGAGAATACATGCAGGTTTTATAAATGATTTACAAAATAGACACAAGTACGTGAAACTACATTCTATGGTTGAATTATCGAAATCGAATATGCCCCTTTTTATTAAGTCTGGTAATCTAAGAATTAGGGAACAGACACCCTAATTGACGCGAATCTTAAAGATAGATCTATTGGGCCTAACAAACCCCATCCAAAGTACCGGATGCTTTAGTACTTCGAAATTTATATCATATCCGAAGGGTGTCCCGGAATGATGGGGATATTCTTATATATGCATCTTGTTAATGTCGATTACCAGGTGTTCACCATATGAATGATTTTTATCTCTATGTATGGGATGTGTATTGAAATATGAAATCTTGTGGTCTATTGTTACGATTTGATATATATAGGTTAAACCTATAACTCACCAACATTTTTGTTGACGTTTAAAGCATGTTTATTCTCAGGTGAATACTAAGAGCTTCCGCTGTTGCATACTAAAATAAGGACAAGATTTGGAGTCCATGTTTGTATGATATTGTGTAAAAACTGCATTCAAGAAACTGATTTCGATGTAACATATTTGTATTGTAAACCATTATGTAATGGTCGTGTGTAAACATGATATTTTAGATTATCATTATTTGATAATCTACGTAAAGCTTTTTAAACCTTTATTTATGAAATAAAGGTTATGGTTTGTTTTAAAAATGAATGCAGTTTTTGAAAAACGTCTCATATAGAGGTCAAAACCTCGCAACGAAATCAATTAATATGGAACGTTTTTAATCAATAAGAACGGGACATTTCAATATCCCCCATCTTTCAAACGAAAGTCTCTTATAAACCAAGACATTCTTGGAACGTTCTTCGAATATCTTACAAACTGATTTCGCCGTAAAAAGTTGTGCCGAAGAATTCTGACCGACTCTAGATAAGATTTCATCAATCATGTCTCCGGGTAGGTCTCTTAAAATATTGGGTTGTCTATCCATTTTGTGTTTTTATACTGTAAAATAGACAAGAGTTAGATTCATAAAAAAAATACTTATTACTACAAGCAATTTTTACATATATCATAAAGCATAAGCACACTATATTACATATATTACACCACACGAATATAACTATCTTATTCCGACTCGCTCGTTTCTTCTTCTTCGGTTTTGGTTCGTTTTGCCAAGTTTCTAGGGATATATGATGTTCCCCTAATACGAGCTGTCGTTTTCCACAACGGTTTAGAAAAACCTGGTGGTTTAGAGGTTCCCGGGTCATTGTTACAACTTAAGGGCTTCGGGGGTTGACGATACATATAAAGTTCATCGGGGTTGGAATTAGATTTCTCTATTTTTATACCCTTTCCCTTATTATTTTCTTTTGCCTTTTTAAATTCAGTTGGGGTAATTTCTATAACATCATCGGAATTTTCGTCGGAATCCGATTCATAGGAGAATTGGTAATCCTCCCAATATTTTGCTTCCTTGGCGGAAACACCATTGACCATAATTAACCTTGGTCGGTTGGTTGAGGATTTTCTTTTACTTAACCGTTTTATTATTTCCCCCACCGGTTCTATTTCCTCCTCCGGTTCCTCCTCTTCCGGTTCTGATTCTTCTTCCGGTTCTGATTCTTCTTCCGGTTCTTCTTCGGGAACTTGTGAATCAGTCCAATATATATTCGACTCTTCGTTATTATTAGGTGAGTCAATGGGATTTGTGCTAGAGGTAGACATCTATCACACAATATCAAACATGTTAAGAGATTAATATATCACATAATATATACATGTTAATAATATATAGTTTCCAACAAAAATGTTAAGCAATCATTTTTAAAGAAAACACGGTCGAAGTCCAGACTCACTAATGCATCCTAACAAACTCGATAAGACACACTAATGCAAATTTTCTGGTTCTCTAAGACCAACGCTCTGATACCAACTGAAATGTCCCGTTCTTATTGATTAAAAACGTTCCATATTAATTGATTTCGTTGCAAGGTTTTGACCTCTATATGAGACGTTTTTCAAAGACTGCATTCATTTTTAAAACAAACCATAACCTTTATTTCATAAATAAAGGTTTAAAAAGCTTTACGTAGATTATCAAATAATGATAATCTAAAATATCCTGTTTACACACGACCATTACATAATGGTTTACAATACAAATATGTTACATCGAAATCAGTTTCTTGAATGCAGTTTTTACACAATATCATACAAACATGGACGCCAAATCTTGTCCTTATTTTAGTATGCAACAGCGGAAGCTCTTAGTATTCACCTGAGAATAAACATGCTTTAAACGTCAACAAAAATGTTGGTGAGTTATAGGTTTAACCTATATATATCAAATCGTAACAATAGACCACAAGATTTCATATTTCAATACACATCCCATACATAGAGATAAAAATCATTCATATGGTGAACACCTGGTAACCGACATTAACAAGATGCATATATAAGAATATCCCCATCATTCCGGGACACCCTTCGGATATGATATAAATTTTGAAGTACTAAAGCATCCGGTACTTTGGATGAGGTTTGTTAGGCCCAATAGATCTATCTTTAGGATTCGCGTAAATTAGGGTGTATGTTCTCTAATTCTTAGATTACCAGACTTAATAAAAAGGGGCATATTCGATTTCGATAATTCAACCATAGAATGTAGTTTCACGTACTTGTGTCTATTTTGTAAATCATTTATAAAACCTGCATGTATTCTCATCCCAAAAATATTAGATTTTAAAAGTGGGACTATAACTCACTTTCACAGATTTTTACTTCGTCGGGAAGTAAGACTTGGCCACTGGTTGATTCACGAACCTATAACAATATATACATATATATCAAAGTATGTTAAAAATATATTTACAACACTTTTAATATATTTTGATGTTTTAAGTTTATTAAGTCAGCTGTCCTCGTTAGTAACCTACAACTAGTTGTCCACAGTTAGATGTACAGAAATAAATCGATAAATATTATCTTGAATCAATCCACGACCCAGTGTATACGTATCTCAGTATTGATCACAACTCAAACTATATATATTTTGGAATCAACCTCAACCCTGTATAGCTAACTCCAACATTCACATATAGAGTGTCTATGGTTGTTCCGAAATATATATAGATGTGTCGACATGATAGGTCGAAACATTGTATACGTGTCTATGGTATCTCAAGATTACATAATATACAATACAAGTTGATTAAGTTATGGTTGGAATAGATTTGTTACCAATTTTCACGTAGCTAAAATGAGAAAAATTATCCAATCTTGTTTTACCTATAACTTCTTCATTTTAAATCCGTTTTGAGTGAATCAAATTGCTATGGTTTCATATTGAACTCTATTTTATGAATATAAACTGAAAAACATAGGTTTATAGTCAGAAAAATAAGTTACAAGTCATTTTTGTAAAGGTAGTCATTTCAGTCGAAAGAACGACGTCAAGATGACCATTTTAGAAAACATACTTCCACTTTGAGTTTAACCATAATTTTTGGATATAGTTTCATGTTCATAATAAAAATCATTTTCCCATAATAACAACTTTTAAATCAAATTTTATCATAGTTTTTAATTAACTAACCCAAAACAGCCCGCGGTGTTACTTCGACGGCGTAAATCCGGTTTTACGGTGTTTTCCGTGTTTTTGGGTTTTAAATCATTAAGTTAGCATATCATATAGATATAGAACATGTGTTTAGTTGATTTTAAAGTTCTAGTTAGAAGGATTAACTTTATTTGCGAACAAGTTTAGAATTAACTAAACTATGTTCTAGTGATTACAAGTTTATAACGTTGAATAAGACAGCTTTTTATGTATGAATCGAATGATGTTATGAACATCATTACTACCTCAAGTTCCTTGGATAAACCTACTAGAAATGAGAAAAATGGATCTAGCTTCAAAGGATCCTTGGATGGCTTGAAAGTTCTTGAAGCAGAATCATGACACGAAAATAATTTCAAGTAAGATTTCCGCTCGAAATAAGATTGTTATAGTTATAGAAATTGAATTAAAGTTTGAATATGATTATTAACTTGTATTAGAAAGATAACCTACTGTAAGTAACAAAGGTTTCTTGATCTTGGATGATTACTTGGAATGGATTTAGAAAACTTGGAAGTAAACTTGCAATCTTGGAAGTATTCTTGATTTTATGAAACTAGAACTTTTGGAATTTATGAAGAACACTTAGAACTTGAAGATAGAACTTGAGAGAGATCAATTAGATGAAGAAAATTGAAGAATGAAAGTGTTTGTAGGTGTTTTTGTTCGTTGGTGTATGGATTAGATATAAAGGATATGTAATTTTGTTTTCATGTAAATAAGTCATGAATGATTACTCATATTTTTGTAATTTTATGAGATATTTCATGCTAGTTGCCAAATGATGGTTCCCACATGTGTTAGGTGACTCACATGGGCTGCTAAGAGCTAATCATTGGAGTGTATATACCAATAGTACATACATCTAAAAGCTGTGTATTTTACGAATACGAATACGGGTGCATACGAGTAGAATTGTTGATGAAACTGAACGAGGATGTAATTGTAAGCATTTTTGTTAAGTAGAAGTATTTTGATAAGTGTCTTGAAGTCTATCAAAAGTGTATGAATACATATTAAAACACTACATGTATATACATTTTAACTGAGTCGTTAAGTCATCGTTAGTCGTTACATGTAAATGTTGTTTTGAAACCTTTAGGTTAACGATCTTGTTGAATGTTGTTAACCCATTGTTTATTATAACAAATGAGATGTTAAATTATTATATTATCATGATATTATGATATATAATATATCTTAGTATGATATATATACAGTTAAATGTCGGTACAACGATAATCGTTACATATATGTCTCGTTTCGAAATCATTAAGTTAGTAGTCTTATTTTTACATATGTATTTCATTGTTAATACACTTAATAATATATTTACTTATCATTTAACATAATTAACCAAGTGTATCAATATCTTAATATGATTCATATGTACCTAGTAAGACGTTGTTATAACGATAATCGTTATATATATTGTTTTCGAGTTTCTTAAATTAATAGTCTCATTTTTTATGTATATAACTCATTGTTAAAATACCTAATGAGATACATACTTATAATAAAATCATGTTAACTATATATATAACCATATATATGTCATCGTATAGTTTTTACAAGTTTTAACGTTCGTGAATCACCGGTCAACTTGGGTGGTCAATTGTCTATATGAAACCTATTTCAATTAATCAAGTCTTAACAAGTTTGATTTCTTAACATATTGGAAACACTTAATCATGTAAATAACAATTTCATTTAATATATATATAAATATGGAAAAGTTCGGGTCACTACAAATTGGACCTATTACACAAGTCCATCAAACCCACCTATATGTGAAGTGGGCTCTATAAACGAGAACCAGTTCACCCGACCCACACCCATCCTACACATACATATGCACATAGGATATTAGCACTCACCTTATCGTCTTGATGAATGCAACCGAACAACTCCGCAACACGTCAATGGAAAGTACCTATTCCATTATCACAATACAAACAACACAATTAGGGTGGACTTACAAACCAACCCAATTGACACTTAGTGCAATTTCGACCCAAATGCACTCCCAAGCACAAACCGTGCCCAAACTAACCAATAATCACTAACACAAGTGAAAATGGTCCTAATACATCAATTGGACCTGAACACAAGTGTTAAACACTTGTCTTACCCAAATTGACACATAACCCTAATTTTGACCCATTTCAAAATTGTTCAACCAAATACCCCCAAAAGGGTTCCAACACTTCCATAATCACTAAATCTAGTGATTAAACCCAAAATCAAAGCCTAAACATGGCCAAAACGTCAACCAACAACCCGCCAAGTGACCACAATAACTAGTCACCATAAACCCACTTCATCATCTAAAAGGGTTTCACAACTAATCAAGCTCAAATCTTAACTTGAATATCAAATCTAACAAATAAAATTCGGAGTTTGAACTTACCAATACTACCACAACTTAGCCGTGAACGAGGTGAACAACTTTAAAACCCGAGCTTTGGAGAGAATACAACTCTTCTTCTCCAAATCAAGCTCTCTCTCTCTCTCTCTCTAAATTTAAAGACCCTTCCTAATCTATAAGAACGAATACAATAACATATGATTACATTGCGAGGTATTTGACCTCTATATGATACATTTTACAAACACTGCATTCGTTTTAAAAGATAAACTTTCATTACATCGAAAATTGACAGGCATGCATACCATTTCATAATATCCCACCTATAAATGACCTAATTTGTCATTTTCTTAATAATAATCTCTATTGTTCTCAATGACTTGAATGCAACGTCTTTTGAAATATGCCATGAATGACTCCAAGAAATATCTTTAAAATGAGCAAATGTACAGCGGAAGATTTCTTTAATACCTGAGAATAAACATGCTTTAAAGTGTTAACCAAAGGTTGGTGAGTTTATTAGTTTATCATAATCGATCATTTTCATCATTTTAATAGACCACAAGATTTTCATTTTCATTTCTCATAAATATACGTTTCATGCATAGAGACAAAAATCATTCATATGGATTGAACACCTGGTAACCGACATTAACAAGATGCATATAAGAATATCCCCTATCATTCTGGGACATCCATCGGACATGATAAAACAACATCGAAGTACTAAAGCATCCGGTACTTTGGATGGGGTTTGTTAGGCCCAATATATCTATCTTTAGGATTCGCGTCAATTAGTAGATCGGTTTACTAATTCTTAGGCTACTAAGCAAAAAGGGGCATATTCGGCTTCGATCATTCAACCATATAATGTAGTTTCAATTACTTGTTGTGACGACCCGTCCTAATCCACCTGGACAAAGTCATCAACATTTGGTCCCATTGCGATGATCGACTCCAAGTAATGTCCTTAACATGAGCAAATGCACAGCGGAAGACTTAATTCGTACCTGAGAATAACATGTTTTAAAACGTCAACATAAAGTTGGTGAGATATATAGGTTTGATGCTAGCAGCGTTATAACTATAGACCACAAGATTTCATATATATAATCGTTTTAATGAAAATATTCTAAGTTGTTGAGCACTTGATAACCATACTTAACATTTAATCAACGTCGCATATTCCCTTTATTATGAAATCTTACTACACCGTACCAAGTGTAGTCACCGAAACGAAGTACTGTGCAACCGTTGAATACTGGTCGTCCAGTCCGGTTGGGGTTGTCAGGCCCGATAGATCTATCAACAGGATTCGCGTTTACAATACCGCTTGTAAATAGTAGTTACCAAGTTATAGGGAGATATGCAGTGGTACAACTCAACGTAGAATGTAATTTTAGTCACTTGTGTCCATAACGTAAATCATAAAATGCATGTATTCTGATCCCAAAATATTTAAAGTTTAAAAAGGGACTATATACTCACCATACTGTATTTTGTAGTAAAAATACATATAACATCATTTAACATGTGCAAGGTTGGACTTCGATTCACGAACCTATATCATTTGTATATTTATTAATACATATAATTGTAATCAAACGAGCCGTTATATATTATTATTATTGATATGATTTTTATATCAATACTTAGATATCTTACTATTTAACTAAATAACTCCATTTTATATAAAAAAAATATTAATATAACTAAGTTATATATATTAAACATCTTTTTATATGAAAATCATTTGTTTGTGAAGTTAATAATTTTGGTGTTACTAATATTAATAATAATAATGATACTTAGTTGAATTATAATAACTATAATAACAACAATTATAATAATTTTAACGATTCCTCTTAATTAAAATTTTAATCATTTTATTACTACTAATGACATTATTGATAATACTCACGTTTATAATAATAATTCTAATATTTATAATGATACTAAGTTTAATATTAATCAATATAAAATTTAATTTCATTAGGTTAATAATAATAATAACAATAATCCTAAATAATAATACTTACTAATGATAATAATATTAGTAAAAATGTTAATATTAATTATAATTACTATAATTGTAATAATCATAATAAGTGATAAATAACAATGATATAAATTTTAAGGTTAATAATAATAACAATAATAATAATAAAAATTTTGATAGAAAGACTACCTCAAAAGAAGCCTTCAAAAAAAAATAATAATGTCACGAACGGGACTCGAACCCGAGACCACTCGCTAACCCGACACACCATCTAACCAACTGAGCTAGCACACTTTTCTGTTAGTATTCGGATTCCAATTAAATATAACTCGTATTATCTGGTGTTCCCTTTTTCTTCTTCTCCCTCATTTTATAAATTGATCAGAACCTATTTAATCTTAATATTAAATATAAAATTTGTTTTAGAATTTAAATATAACACTAAAATGAATTGAGTTGAATTCGGAAAAGAAAAAAAATATAAATAAACAAACACAGCAGAAGCTGTACGACGAAGAACAAAAAAATAAAAAAAATAAACTCAAGATCAACTTCGATTCTTTTGAATGTTTTAGGCTATACTTATAACACGAAAAAGTTTTCAAATCGTTGCTAGAAACTGTCTGAATCATCAATTGAACCAGAAACATAAACTAGGATTCGAATTTCTTGATGAACACTTGAGTTGACTTTTTGAAAACTTTAGTTTGACTCGAGAATTAGAATTCGTTAGGAAGAATTGGAAATTAAGGCTTTGCAGACAGTTTCATTAGACAATTCCTAATATAATTGCAATATAAGATTTTGAAAATTTGTCCGAAATCAATTTATTTGGAAATGAAAGTAAGAGCAGAGGTCCTGTTTTTATTTTCTTTTAAATATATTTCGTTTAGTTCAATTGAAATCAGAAGAAGATATATATAAACGATTTCCTGTTCTTTAATTGTGATAGAAAACGATTTGTTAACAAACCCCGACACAAACAAGAATTTAAAATGGATCCGTGATTAATTTTTGACTCTTTTATGCAAAAGCACGTACAATTATATAAAAAAAAAATACTGAATTATGTATATATAACAGTATATGTATACGTATAACACAGTTGTTGTGCAAATCTGTACATACAGAATTATACTTATCAGTATTTATATTTATATATGGTATGTATATCATAATTGTATATATCTTATATTTATATATTTATTTTATAGATTGTAATCAGTTTTATTATTAATAATTATAATTATCATATTAATACTCTCACTATTATGTATAATAGTAATACAAATAATAATATCAGTAATAATAATAATATTACTAATAAAAATGATAATATTTATTATAAAATATATAACACTATTATTATTTATAACAATAATACTAATTATACTAATATTAAAATAATAATAACTTTTATTATTTTCATAATAATAATAATAGTAATAATAATAATAATAATAATAATAATAATAATAATAATAATAATAATAATAATAATAATAATAATAATAATAATAATAAGATTGATATAACTACTTATGTTTATTAACCCCATGTATATAGATATATATATGTATATATATATATATATATATATATATATATATATATATATATATATATATATATATATGTATATATATATATATATATATTGAATTGATAATATTAAAAATTCTGAAATTAGTAATAATGATAAAAGTAATATAATAACTATATTTTAACTTGTAATAATATTATATATTACTAATTATGTAACACTTATTATTATATGATAACATATTTAATATTTGTATATATATTATAGATATATTAGAACATATATGTAATATAAACTGTGTACAGGATTCATATATATATTTATATATTTATTTTTATATGCTTATTTATATCTAGATACAAATAGTCGTTCGTGAATCGTCGGAAATAGTCGAAGGGTAATTGCATATACGAATCAGTTCAAAATTTTTGAGACTCAACATTACAGACTTTGATTATCGTGTCAAAAATAATGAATCGTGTCGAGAATTTGGTTTAAAATTAGTCGAAATTTTCTGACTCGTGACACTTATGTCTATTTCGTCAAACATTTATAAAAGCGCATGTATTCTCAGTCCCAAAAATATATATTGCAAAAGCATTTAAAAAGGGAGTAATGAAATTCACCATACTGTATTTCGTAGTAAAATACATATAACGTCATTGAACAAGTGCAAGGTTGGCCTCGGATTCACGAACCTAAATTTATTATATATATATATATATATATATATATATATATATATATATATATATATAGGTTGGTCAATATTTGTCTAACAAATTAGGTCAAGTCATAGTGTACCACAATCCTAATGCTCAAGACTAATATGCAAAGGTCAACAAAAGTCAATTTGACTCAAAATGATTTCCAAAATCTATACATGATTATCATATAACATAAATATCGTCGTTTTATATATTTTTATTATTTTTAACAGGTTCTATGAAAGTAAATAATAAAAGTCATTTGTTAATAAAAAATTTATATTTAAAATTTATATATGATAAAAATATACTTTTATATATCTTAAGTAATAAAATTTATAAAGTTCATTTAATATAACGAAAGGTATTATTAATGTAAATATATTACGTGTAATAAAATATCTTTGTATTACATATTTATTTGATAGAATAATATCGTTAATAACAATAATAATTAGAAGTTGTATTATTTTGTAATAATAGTTATTATTATTCTGCTAATAAAATATCTATATTTATATTTACTAAAAAAGATATTAAAATGATAATTTTTTTTATTAATTATAGTACCAAGCTGATAATAATAATGATATTTTATAATAACAATGATATTTCTATTAAAAATGATAATTTTAGTAAAAATGATAGTTTTAATATTAATAATACTTTTAATAATAATACAATGATAAAAATAATAAGAACGATAATTTTATCTAATTCAATATCTTACAATATTTTAATTTCATCATGATACTCATACTCATTATTTCCAAATTGATTTCTTTAATATCTTTTAGTCGTCTTTTATATCGCATTCATAATAATGATAATAATATTAGTCATAATAGTTAGATGATACTAATATCAATTTTTAATGACAATAATTCTAATAATAATAATTATTATAATAACATTAATGATAATACTAATAACTATTTTAATGATAATAATAATAAAAATAATAATAATAATGATAATATTAATAATAATAATAATAATAATAACAATAAAAATTCTTTTAATAATTATACTTATATTAAAAATGATAATAATAATAATAATAATAATAATAATAATAATAATAATAATAATAATAATAATAATAATAATAATAATAATAATAATGATAATAATAATAATAATTAGATAAAAATTAGAACGACAATAATAACAACGAAAATAATAATCATTTTTAATAATAATACAAAAATTCAATTGACTATAACTTCTAATCCGTTCATCGAAACCATTCGATATCTAAATGAAAAGTTCTTAATTTTTCACTAGCTTTCCAACGACATGCATATCTTATACCTTATCTCAACCGCATATGTAACTAATTCAGGATTCAACATAACCTATCTAATGGCAATATCAAAAGTACAAGCATGCATAATCCTAAATACTCGAGCACTAGTCAGGGATACACTATTAGTATGTAAAAATTAAATTATGAGTACTCACGTATCAATATTGAGATTCAATATTGCAGGAAAAGTACATAGACGCAACGGAGATGATAAACACTAGATTGACCTCGCGAGCATACCCATGAACCATACCCATCACCTCCATAGCTATAACCCATAATTTCCTTAGCCCTATCCCACTCGAAAACTCATTTTGAAATCACGCGAGCAGAACCTCGTCGCAGTATTTTATGTATAATACATAATAATATCACTTCTACTAATACTAATAATAATAATAAGATTAATATTAATAATCTTAATATTAATAATAATAATAATAAATATATAATATACAGAGAGTAGAGATTTAGAGATGTATGGATTCGGGTACTAGGCGATCGAGCTTTTATGTATGTTTTGGCCAACCACACCCCATGCGATCGCATGGGGTTTGTTATTTATATGAACAACAAGCTAACAATATCAACAATGTAAGTTCACCAACAATGATATGAACAACGCCGGGCTAGCTACATTACAACAATACGACGATATATATATATATAACAATAAAGCGTAAAACGCCCAAGGTTAACCCCATAACCCAATACCAAAAGAAGATTGGCCAAACTACACGAGCCTTAGTAAATCCGCATTCACACGAGACTAATATCTTCAATACCACAACAACATCGAGGTTGGTCGAACTACACGAGCCTTAGCAAATCCGCATCCACACGAGACTACTACCTCAATAAGATGACCGAAACTACATGCGTCATCGTGAATCTGCATCCACACGTGATTCACTTCCCATATCAAAACCCACGATCCTGGGATTATGAAATCCACATCAACGGGGTTATCCAAATCACAACTTAATACCAACCCTTCGCCATTGGGGTTATATAATCCACATCACAAGCACATGTGATAACGTACACACAAAGTGTGCACCTCGCCAAAGGTGATCAACCAAAACGCACAACCGTGCCAATTGGACCTATTACACAAGTCCATCAAACCCACCTATATGTGAAGTGGGCTCTATAACCGAGAACCACTTCACCCGACCCGCACCTATCCTACACATACATATGCATATAGGATATTAACAATCACTTTATCGTATTGATGAATGAAACCGAACAATTTCGCAACACGTCAATGGAAAGTACCTATTCTATTATCACAATACAAACAACACAATTAGGGTGGACTTAGAAACCAACCCAATTGACACTTAGTGCAATTTCGACCCAAATGCACTCCCAAGCACAAACCGTGCCCAAACTAACCAATAATCACTAACACAAGTGAAAATGGTCCTAATACACCAATTGGACCCGAACACAAGTGTTAAACACTTGTCTTACCCAAATTGACACATAACCCTAATTTTAACCCATTTCAAAATTGATCAACCAAATACCCCCAAAAGGGTTCCAACACTTCCATAATCACTAAACCTAGTGATTAAACCCAATATCAAAGCCTAAACATGGACAAAACGTCAAGCAACACAAAACCCGCCAAGTGACCACAATAACTAGTCACCATAAACCCACTTCATCATCTAAAAGGGTTTAACAACTAATCAAGCTCAAACCCTAACTTGAATATCAAATCTAACAAATGAAAGTCAGAGTTTGAACTTACCAATACTATCACAACGTAGCTGTGAACGAGGTGAACAACTTTAAAACTCGAGCTTTGGTGAGAATCCAACTCTTCTTCTCCAAATCAAGCTCTCTCTCTCTCTCTCTCTCTAAACCCTTTCTCTCTCTCTAGATGCAAGTGTGTGAGTGAAAAGAGGTGAAATGAGGATAAGATAGCCAATGGATCAGTTTTGTGGCTCATAAACCGACCCTCAAGTGAAAAGACCAACATACCCCTTTTAAAATCTCAATATTACACAGCTAGCCCATCAGACCATTTGGACGGCGTCCCAAATCTTGGACGGCGTCCCACTCTTCTTTACTGGACGGCGTCCCCCAAATTGGATGGCGTTTCATATAACTGAACAAGACTGAAATTGAAATAGGGTCTTACAACAGTTGAATATTATTATGGTTTTTAGGTGTTGGATTCAATATCAATGAGATTTTTACAGGCATGGAATGAAAAATGTATGAAACAAAAATGTGGCAAACTGCTTTGCCTTCTTAGAGATTAGAGTTGTTACTTTGGAGACGTGTTTCAAATCTTTTCCATGCCTTAGAACATACATGATTGGTTGATAGCTACTGCTTCCTGTACGGACAAAGAAAACTGACATACTTTACATTGAATATACTACGTTAGCGAAAGATTAGTCGAGGTACATTCTTCTTTTTGTTTGTATATTGATAATGATGATGGACATGAAGCGGTTTTTGTGATGGCCCCGTCAAAACACTTAACGGCTCCTTCACTTGGTCCCACAGCTTGATCGAACTTAAATGAATTTAACAAATGACATTGCATTCTTTTATTTCAAAAGTTTCCCAAAAAGGAAAGCATACCAAAATATGTAGTTTAAAAGTAACCCAACATATTAATAATCCAAAGTTGACACAAAACATTGTCAACAACCCACAAGTATTAATTAATCAAAAACCGAATGCAAGCCAAAGTTTCATAAATTGTTTCATTAAAATCTGCCCAAATGCATGCAGACTCTTCTAAACACAGTGGAAGCATCACATAAACTCAAGTACCTGTGAAAACATGCGAGTAAACTGTCAACAGAAAGGTTGAGTGAATTATAGGTTTAAATAATTAAATAAACTTTAGACCACAAGATTTAAAAAAAAATGTTAGAAAACATTAAACATTATTCCATTATCAATGAGCCACCTGGTAACCACTTAACCCTTTATTTACCCTTGCCAAACACAATAAAAATATACACTGGACAGTGTATCTACAACAAAATACGAAGTACTAAACATTCCGATTAAAAATTGCTAGCGCGACTAGCTCGAAATGGGGTTGTCAAACTCGATAGATCTATCCGTAGGATTCGCGTTCACCGGTAGAAACCAATGATTACAGTTACCAGACTAGGGAATATTTTTGTCCAACTCACAATGAATAATTTAAATTTAATTGTCACTTGTGTCTAAACGTGAAATAAAATGCATGTAATCACATCCCAAAAATATACTTTGAAAAGTATGTAAAAATGGGACTATAACTCACCTTAATAGTAACGAAGTAACCAACACAAATAAGCGAACAGCAATGAAGTACAGTGATCAGGAATGATCACAACGCCGACCTATAAATAAAGCAGGTCGATATAAATAACTAACTTAGGTCAAGTCTTAGTATGATAGCTATTGTACATGTTGCAAGTAGACATAGAACAATACTCAATATGCATTGGTTTGATTGGAACAGCTTACGGACACACACTTTCTATTTTTAGAAAGTTTCTATTTTTTGCAGGTTTCCATTTTTGGAAAGTTTCTATTTTTGGAAAGTTTCCAAATTTAGAAAGTTGCTATTTTAGGAAAGTTATAAGTTAGGAAAGTTTCCTTAATTAGAAAGTCAACAAAAGTCAACTGAAAGTTAAAGTCAACCGAAAGTCAACTCAAAAGTCAACCTTGGTCAAACGTAGTCAACGTTAATTTTAAAAGTGTAAGTTATAATGTTTATTAAAGTTAAATATGTCTAATTGTGTCATAACATAAGTTTAATTAAATTAAAATGAATTATTAAAGTTAATATAAGTTTAAATGATATATTTAATATAACATAAGTATTTAATTAATTAATTAAATATTAGTCATAATATAAGTATTATTAATTAATAATAAATTTTAAATCATATCATAAGTATTATTAATTAATAATGAATTATTAATCATATCATAAGTTTCTAATTATAATTATTAAATCACAAGTATTTAATAATTAAATTATAAATAAATAATAACTAAGCCTTATAATAATTAGATAATTAATTAATCCTTATTATAAGTCTTATAATAGTAATCTCATAATATAAGTTTAATACTTATCATAAGTATTTTCCATTAATAATAAAAGTATTATTAATCATATGTTTAATTAAAATGTTTATTAAAAGATAAGTATTAATTAAATGATATAATAAATATATATCATAAGTCTTAAATAATAATAATTAATTTTTTTATCATAAGTAATTAAATGATAATGAAGTCCATTATTTATATCATAAGTTTAATTATTAGTCATAAGTTTTAAATCAAAAGTTCATCGGGTCGTATCCTGATCCCCGGGTGTCGGTTTTCGGCGAACCTTACATATATCTCCGCCTAAGCAAACCACCCGACACTTTGGTACACTCAAGAACACCCCAAAAACAGTCCAAAAGTCGTGATGTACAGCCATTACACTACTTGGAACTTCAATTCACTTAAAATCATGTTTTAGACATAACGGGTGATTCGTGGCTCGGATCGAGATGACCCGAACATGAAAGTTCATCCCACCATCAGTCCTAACACACTAACACACCCTAAAGTCACCAAATATGGTCACAAAGTCGGACCAAACCTGGTTCATCCCAATATCACAATTCAATCTTAACAAAATACCACTTTGATCATATCTAGGGCTCCGGGAATCGAAACGACATGAATCCGGAGTCTAAAATTAATGTCTTGATGAGAGGAACTCATCTAGATACTTTATTTTAACTTTTATAACAGTCACGATATCAGGAATACACAAAATAGCTGCTGTCCCAATTTTATCAAACCGAAAACATGTGTTTATGAGTAATTCTATGCATACAAACACCATTACAACAACAAGTAATCATCATACTATTAATATATAATCAAAATACAGAAAAATAATGAAAAATCAAAAGTTCTAGGGTTAGGGTTTATACCCTAATCAAGAATCAATGGATGTTATCGCGTAGAGGATGACGAGTAGAACACGATTATGCAAACCAAATGATGATCCAAGCAATAAAAATTGATGATGATGATGTTGGTATGTGTGGTTGGTGATGGCAAGAGGGAGAGGGAGAGAGGAGAGCACCAAAAATAATTTAGGTTTTGATATTTTGCAAAATAATACACAAAATGAGAAACAAGGGAGTGTTACTCCCTCCCTTGGTGGCTTCAGCCGATTTGGATGGGGTGGGCCCCACTTGTGGGACATCTTGCTAATGTGATTAAATCCTAGTGGCCCGAAAGCCCGAACGAATCCCGAAACGCGAAAACACTCTTACGCGATTAAAATTTTGGAGAGATAACAAACGCGCGACGAAAAATAAATATAAATACTCTTTATAATAATATGACTTTAAAATATCATATTTAAAAATAATTAGGATTTAAATATCCCAAAAACTCGAGCGTTGGTTTGAAAACCGAAAAGATTCGCCGGATAGAAATCCGCGACACGTAGAAACGTATAATTCAAAATATGAATACAAATATTCACATAACACATAATAATTAATATATATTATTACAAAAATAATAATATAGGTCATATAAATGACGTAGCACGAATAACAGTTAACGATCATTAAATAATTAACGGTAAAAGATAACGGAAAAAGTAGGGTCGTGACAGTACCTTCCCGTTACGGAAATTTCGTCCCGAAATTTAAGCAGGTGTAGGGGTTGACTCATCATCTTGGAACAAATGCGGGTACTTCTGCTTCATTTGATATTTACGCTCCCAAGTGAACTCGGGACCGCGTCTGGCATTCCATCTAACCCGGACAATAGGAATTCGGCTCTGCTTAAGAGTCTTAACTTCTCGATCCATAATTTCAATATGTTCCTCAATAAAGTGAAGTTGTTTATCAACATGAAGTTCTTCCAAAGGAATAGTTTTGTCGGCCTCGGCCAAACACTTCTTTAAATTCGATACATGAAAAACATCGTGAACAGCACTGAGTTCTTGTGGCAACTTCAAACGATAAGCCGCCGGTCCAACTCTCTCAATGATCTCAAACGGTCCAACAAAACGAAGACTTAACTTTCCCCTTTTACCAAAACAGATCACACCCTTCCAAGGTGAAACCTTTAACATGACACGATCACCAACTTGAAATTCTACATCTTTCCTTCCCCTATCGGCATAACTCTTTTGCCGACTTCTAGCGGTTCTCAATCTTTCCTTAATCTGTACAATCTTCTCGGTACTCTCGTGAATAATTTCTGGACATGTGAGTTGAGCATCCCCAACCTCATTCCAACATACAGGAGACCTACACTTCCTACCGTATAGAGCTTCAAACGGTGCGGCTTGAATACTTGCGTGATAACTGTTGTTATAAGAAAACTCGGCTAGCGGCAAATATTTATCCCACCCATTACCAAAATCGATAACACACGCTCGTAACATATCTTCCAACGTCTGAATGGTCCTTTCGCTCTGATCATCCGTTTGAGGATGATAAGCGGTGCTCATATCTAACCTAGTTCCCAAGGCTTCCTGTACAGATCGCCAAAACCTCGATACAAATCGACTGTCTCGGTCTGAGATAATGGATACAGGAACACCATGCCTATAAACAATCTCCTTCAAGTACAAACATGTAAGCTTCTCCATTGAATCTGTTTCCCTAATCGGCAAAAAGTGAGCTGACTTAGTGAGTCGATCTACAATAACCCAAATAGTGTCATAGCCACCCACAACTCTCGGTAACTTAGTAATAAAATCCATCGTAATTCCTTCCCACTTCCACTCGGGAATCTTTGGTTGCACCAACAGTCCAGACAGTTTTTGATGTTCAGCTTTAACCTTAGCACAGGTCAAACACTTAGCCACATACGTAGCCACATCACCTTTCAAATTAGGATACCAATACAGCTCTTTAAGATCATGATACATCTTTCCTGAACCAGGATGAATAGAGTACCTAGACTTATGAGCCTCATCCAAAACCAGTTGTCACAGTTCACCAAACTTCGGAACCCAAAGACGTCTTGTAAAGTATCTAGTACCATCTGCTCGAATCTCAAATTTCTTAGCCATACCTCTTACGTTCTCTTTCACAAAATTCTCTTCCTTTAAGGCTTCTTGTTATGCCTCAAGAATCTGCCTTGCGAGGTTTGTTCTAATTGTCATATTCAAGGCCCTAAACCTGTGAGGTTCAGCCCTTTCTTTATGACTCAACGCATCCGCCACAACATTGGCCTTACCCGGATGATATAAAAGTTCACAATCGTAATCATTCAACGTCTCAATCCATCTTCATTGTCTCATGTTCAACTGTTTCTGATCGAGGATATGTTGAAGACTTTTGTGATCTGTGTACACAGTACTCTTGACCCCATACAAATAATGTCTCCAAATCTTAAGCGCAAAAACAACGGCCCCCAACTCTAAATCATGAGTTGTATAGTTCTGTTCGTGAATCTTCAACTGACGTGACGCGTACGCAATAACTTTCTTTCGTTGCATCAAAACACAACTAAAGCCTTGACGCGAAGCATCACAATAGACAACAAAATCATCATTACCCTCAGGTAGTGACAATATCGGAGTGGTAGTCAACTTCTTCTTTAAAATCTGAAAAGCAGTCTCTTGTTCATCCTTCCACTAGTACTTCTTCCCTTTATGCGTTAAAGCAATCAGAGGTTTTGCAATACGAGAGAAATCTTGAATGAACCTTCTATAGTAACCTGCTAATCATAGGAACTGACGAATCTGAGTAGGAGTTTTCGGAGTTTCCCACCTTTCAATCGCCTCAATCTTAGCAGGATCAACTTGTATCCCTTGTTTACTAACAATATTTTCAAGGAATTGAACTTCTCGTAACCAGAATGCACACTTAGAGAACTTAGCGTACAACTCTTCTTTTCTCAACAGATCAAGCACTAACCTCAAATGTTTCTCGTGCTCTTCATCACTCTTCTAATAAATAAGGATGTCATCGATGAACACAATAACGAACTTGTCCAGATAGGGTCTACACACACGGTTCATGAGGTCCATGAACACAGCAGGTGCATTTGTCAATCTGAACGGCATAACAAGAAACTCAAAGTGACCGTAACGGGTGCGAAAAGCAGTTTTTGAAACATCAGATTCTTTAACACGCAACTGATGATAGCCTAAACGAAGATCAATTTTTGAATAAACGGATGAACCCTGAAGCTAATCGAACATATCATCAATTCTCGGAAGAGGATAACGGTTTTTAATAGTGAGCTTGTTCAACTTACGATAATCAATGCACAAACGAAAAGAACCATCCTTCTTCTTAACAAACAGAACAGGAGCTCCCCAAGGGGATGAACTAGGGCGAATAAAACCTTTGTCTAATAACTCACAGAGTTAACTGGACAATTCTTAAAGTTCGGAAAACGCAAGACGATAAGGAGCACGTGCTACAGGAGCAGCACCGGGAACAAGATCAATTTGAAATTCTAGGCGGAAGGCCAGGTAAATCTTCGGGAAATACCTCAGGAAAATCTCTAACAATATGAACATCACCAACGCTCTTCGTTTCTTTATCGGAATCAACAACATGGGCCAGAATAGAATGACAGCCTTTGCGAAGATGTTTAAGAACTTTCAAACAGCTAATAAGATTTAACTGTCTGCATTTCTTATCTCCAAAAACCATCAGCGGCTCTTCAACCACATTAGTAATACGAATAGCTTTATCATAACACACAATCTCAGCACAATTCGCAGATAACTAATCCATCCCAATAACAATGTCAAAACTACCAAGTTCAATCGGTACCAAATCTATCTCGAAATCTCTGCCAGCCAAATTAATGTTACATTTATGATGCACAGTCTTAGCAGTGAGCACTTTACCATTAGCTATTTCAACAACATAAGTATTGTCTAAAGGAGTTAACGGTGTTTTGATTTTTGGACTTAATTTACTCGACACAAAACTCAAATCAGCCCCTGAATCAAATAGTACATAAACTGATAAATCATTGATCGAGAACGTACCAGTAACAAGTTTAGGATCTTCCTCAGCATCCCTAGTGTTAATGTTGAACGCTCTTCCTCGTGCAGTCTCTGCAGTCTTCTTGTTGGGACAGGCATCACGGAAATGCCCTGGCTTCCCACACTCGTAACAAACTCTCGGATTACCACCATTATTCGACTTTCCATTACCATTACCATTCCCACCTCTATTACCAGCATTATTACCATTATTACCACCTGCAGCAGGAGCAGCAGAACCCGGCAGAAGCACCGTACAATCCTTAGCAATGTGTCCCTGTTTGGAAAACCTCTTGCAAGTCACGGTACAGAGACCATCATGAGCCTTGTAACAACGAGGACACACACGCTGACTGCGGTTAGTTGAACCAGAAGTATCCTGCTTTTTCTGCTGACCTTGGCTTTGATTGCAGTTATTATCCCACTTTCTCTTCCCATTATCGGCTTTCTTAACAGTCTCTTCACTGGGTTCGGTTACAGCAGCCTTGCTTCTTCTCAAAATCTTATCATTTAACTTATGAGCCATATACATCGCGGCCTCAATAGTCTGGGGCTCACTAGACTCGACCCCATGCTCGATTTTCCCAGACAACCCATCAATGTAAGCTTTAATCTTAAGATTCTCATCGGCATAAACATTAGGGCACAACAAAGTCAACTCAAAGAATCTCTGCTCGTAGGCATCTAATTCGGTGCCCTTCATTTTCAAGTTTTTAAGTTCAACCTCTAACTTCTTAAGCTCACCCCCAGGACGGTAGCGGGTGATCATTCTTTCCTTGAAATTATTCCAAGTTAAACCATAAGCCACATCATTTCCTAAAATGTTAACCAAGTTGTTCCACCAGGTCAATGCACTATCCTTCAAAGTGCAGCTAGCAAAACTAACCTTGTCCTCCTCTCGGACTCGACTAACCTTGAAAATAGACTCGATTTTCTCGAACCAACGGGTAAGTCCTATAGGTCCTTCCGTACCACTGAATTCCTATGGACGACTCGCCATAAACGTTTTGTGGGAGTACCCCACCTGATTGTTGTTCGCATTAGCATTAGCATTTGCATTTGCATTTGCATTTGCTGCCATAGCAGCAGCTATCCCTTTGGTAATAAGATGTTGCATACGGGCTTCGTTGGACTCTCTAGGAGGCATGATCTTCAAAACAGAATAACACAACCGTTAGTACTAAGAATAATACCAGTGTTATAAAGGAATAGATCGAACACGAAAAGATTAACCATTAAAATAATAGTCAGTAAACACTATGAGTAATAACATGACAGTTATGATTGTTATAGAAATAACCACCACATGCATACATATTTTATGATAACATCATACAACATACATAGCACCTACATACATGATCTACATTACGCATAATATAACATGCCAAGAGTCACAACATCAGAAATAAAATGTGATAATGATAATAGATGTCATAAAAATAACCATCAATACATAATGAAAAACATCCCATAACAAAACCTTAATAAAATCCTTGACAAAACGCCGTACATAACCCAAAAATGTATGTATGAAAGGACATTAAGTCTTATGAAATAAGTAATCAATCATGAATCATCATATCACATCTGGTTAGAGCGGGTGTGATAAGCTGGGCCAGCATGAGTCTCGGCTGGAGTCTCATACTTCCGCAACTTTCCTTTCACTTCTTCCAACTCAGCCTTCAAACCACGAACTGTGCTCTCGAGAGCCTCGAACTTAGCATCAACTTCACGGTTACGCTTACGATTCTCGAACCCAACATTGTTCTTGAAGCTAACAAACGAATCCATACTAGCTCGAATCTGGTCCATCATCTCGTTATGTGGCAAAGTACGCATACAATCACTAAGAGCATTAATACGCATCACTTCATTGTAAGCCCTGTTCATGTGAGTAAGGGTGGAAAAGTAGTAGTGAACAGGATCATCGATCCTAGGTTGACCAGCACGACGTCTAGCAACAGACGAAGGAGCAGGAGCAGCAACGGAGTTATCGCTCGAAGTCGACATCTGCAAATAGTAAAACCGCAAGCCACATACTAAAAGATATAAATGCTTATGATATAACTTATACGAAATGAAATGCATAATAATGCTATAGCAAAAGGGTCGGGCTGTAGACTAGACTCTAATGCACCCTAAGAACCACAGGTTGACCACATTAAGACCGCCTAGTTCCCTACAACCAGAGCTCTGATACCAACTGTGATGGCCCCGTCAAAACACTTAACGGCTCTGTCACTTGGTCCCACAGCTTGATCGAACTTAAATGAATTTAACAAACGACATTGCATTCTTTTATTTCAAAAGTTTCCCAAAAAGGAAAGCATACCAAAATATGTAGCTTAAAAGTAACCCAACATATTAATAATCCAAAGTTGACACAAAACATTGTCAACAACCCACAAGTATTAATTATTCAAAAACCGAATGCAAGCCAAAGTTTCATAAATTGTTTCATTAAAATCTGCCCAAATGCATGCAGACTCTTCTAAACACAGTGGAAGCATCACATAAACTCAAATACCTGTGAAAACATGCGAGTAAACTATCAACACAAAGGTTGAGTGAATTACAGGTTTAAATAATTAAATAAACTTTAGACCACAAGATTTAAAAAAAAAATGTTAGAAAACATTAAACATTATTCCATTATCAATGAGCCACCTGGTAACCACTTAACCCTTTATTTACCCTTGCCAAACACATTAAAAATATACACTGGACAGTGTATCTATAACAAAATATGAAGTACTAAACATTCCGATTATAAATTGCTAGCGCGACTAGCTCGAAATGGGGTTGTCAAACCCGATAGATCTATCCGTAGGATTCGCGTTCACCGGTAGAAACCAATGATTACAGTTACCAGACTAGGGAATATTTTTGTCCAACTCACAATGAATAATTTAAATTTAATTGTCACTTGTGTCTAAACGTGAAATAAAATGCATGTAATCACATCCCAAAAATATACTTTGAAAAGTATGTAAAAACGGGACTATAACTCACCTTAATAGTAACGAAGTAACCAACACAAATAAGTGAACAGCAATGAAGTACAGTGATCAGGAATGATCACAACGCCGACCTATAAATAAAGCAGGTCGATATAAATAACTAACTTAGGTCAAGTCTTAGTGTGATATCTATTGTACATGTTGCAAGTAGACATAGAACAATACTCAATATGCATTGGTTTGATTGGAACAGCTTACAGACACACACTTTTTATTTTTAAAAAGTTTCTATTTTTGGCAGGTTTCCATTTTTGGAAAGTTTCTATTTTTGGGAAGTTTCCAAATTTAGAAAGTTGCTATTTTAGGAAAGTTATAAGTTAGGAAAGTTTCCTTAATTAGAAAGTCAACAAAAGTCAACTGAAAGTCAAAGTCAACTGAAAGTCAAAGTCAACCGAAAGTCAACCTTAGTCAAATGTAGTCAACGTTAATTTTAAAAGTGTAAGTTATAATGTTTATTAAAGTTAAATATGTCTAATTATGTCATAACATAAGTTTAATTAAATTAAAATGAATTATTAAAGTTAATATAAGTTTAAATGATATATTTAATATAACATAAGTATTTAATTAATTAACTAAATATTAGTCATAATATAAGTATTATTAATTAATAATAAATTTTAAATCATATCATAAGTATTATTAATTAATAATGAATTATTAATCATATCATAAGTTTCTAATTATAATTATTAAATCATAAGTATTTAATAATTAAATTATAAATAAATAATAACTAAGCCTTATAATAATTAGATAATTAATTAATCCTTATTATAAGTCTTATAATAATAATCTCATAATATATGTTTAATACTTATCATAAGTATTTTCCATTAATAATAAAAGTATTATTAATCATATGTTTAATTAAAATGTTTATTAAATCATAAGTATTAATTAAATGATATAATAAATATATATCATAAGTCTTAAATAATAATAATTACTTTTTTTATCATATGTAATTAAATGATAATGAATTCCATTATTTATATCATAAGTTTAATTATTAGTCATAAGTTTTAAATCAAAAGTTCATCGGGTCGTATCCTGAGCCCCGGGTGTCGGTTTTCGGCGAGCCTTAGATATATCTCTGCCTAAGCAAACCACCTGACACTTTGGTACACTCAAGAACACCCCAAGAATAGTCCACAAGTCGTGATGTACAGCCATTACACTACTTGGAACTGCAATTCACTTAAAATCGTGTTTTAGACATAATGGGTGATTCGTGGCACGGTTCGAGATGACCCGAACATGAAAGTTCGTCCCACCATTAGTCCTAACACACTAACACACCCTAAAGTCACCAAATATCTTCACAAAGTCAGACCAAACCTGGTTCATACCAATATCACAATTCAATCTTAACAAAATACCACTTTGATCATATCTAGGGCTCCGAGAATCGAAACGACATGAATCCGGAGTCTAAAATTAATGTCTTGATGAGAGGAACTCATCTAGATACTTTATTTTAACTTTTATAACAGTCAAAATATCAGAAATACAAGAAATAGCTGCTGTCCCAATTTTATCAAACCGAAAACATGTGTTTATGAGTAATTCTATGCATACAAACACCATTACAACAACAAGTAATTATCATACTGATGTTATGCGAGGTGTATATAAAATAGCTTATATTTTACAAGGAAATACTATTAAATACGATACAATTTTACTCAAGATATTTATTTATTTATTGAATGGATATACTTAAACCTTGCTACAACACTTATATGCAGTGTACCTAATCGTACAGTAGTGTAGTTTTTAGTAAATCCGGTTCGTTCTACAGGGAAAATCTTTTAATCAAAGATTAACGCTATATTAGTTTTATTTTATAAAAATACAAATATATATATAAGTAATATTATTATTATAAAGGGGGTTTTTACCGTTTAATGACCGGTTTGTCAATTTTAAAACTTTAGTCGCAGTTAAAACAAAATGTAAAATATTAAATAAATAAAAGACTTAATTTAAAGCGTAAAGTAAATAACGATTGCGATAAATAAAAGTGCAATAAAATAAACTTGCGATAATTAAAAAGTACGATAATTAAAAGTGCAATTAAATACAATAACAATAAATAAAAGTGCTATAATTAGAAGTGCAATTAAATATAAAATAAAGGAAATTAAATATGAAATAAAAGAATTATGCTTATTTAAACTTCCGTAATCATGATGTTTGACGTGTTGATTTTAGTTTTATGGCCATGGGTTAATTGTCCTTTGTCCTGGATTATTTAATATGTCCGTCTAGTTTTTGTCCATAACAGTCCATCAGTCATAAATATAAAGTGCGAGTGTCCTCGTCAAATTATCCTTATACCCGAAGTTAAATATTCCAACTAATTGGGGACTTAAACTGTAACAAGATTTTAATACTTTGTTTAATAATTACACCAGGATGTCGACTGAATGTAACCCAAGGTTTTAATACTTTGTTATCAATTATGCCAAGTGTCCTTGTACATAATTTCACCCCTTTTTTCCTAATTCTAGTGGCTATTAATCCATTCCCGTGTCCGGTTAAATGAACGATTATTCGTACATATAAATACCCCGCCCATCGTGTCCGATCGAGTGTATATGGTTATTTATAGGGACGTTCAATTGTAAATCTTTATATTAAAATTAACAAACTATCATTTAGTTAAACAAATATAAAGCCCATTAATAGCCCATAGTCTAATTTCCACAAGTGTCATTCTTTTGTCCAAACCCCAATTATGATACAAAGCCCAATTACCCAATTTTAGTAATTAGCCCAACATCATGATTACTTCGTTTTAAACAAGCATAATAATAACTTAGCTACGAGACATTAAATTAAAAAGGTTGAACATAACTTACAATGATTAAAAATAGTGTAGCGTTACCCGGACAGAATTTCGACTTACATCCTTACAACATTCGCTAACACACCCTTATTATTAGGATTTAAAATTAAAATTAAAATATAAATTATATATAAATATACTACGTTTGAGTGAAGAAGAAAAAGATGTGTTTTTGTGGTGCACCAAAGCTCGATTTTTATAGGCATGTGGGCTGGAACTGTGCACCATGCGATCGCATGGATTTATGCCTTCCAGGCCATGCGATCGCATGGCCAGCTGGGGAGACTCAAAAGTCTTTGTTTTTTTATGCCGACGGTTTTTAAATATAATATAATATATATATTAATTTTAAGAATTAATTATATATTATATTATATTCATGTGCATAGTTGACTTGAAATTTTTAGTCCGTTGCGTCGAGCGTTGAGAGTTGACTCTGGTCCCGGTTCCGGATTTTCGAACGTCCTTGCGAATAATTTAATATCTTGTACTTTGCGTTTTGAATCTTGTACTCTTGTAATTTTGAGACGTTTCTTATCAATAATTGGAACCTTATTGATTGTATTTTGTACTTTTGAGCTTTTTGGTCGTTTGCGTCTTCAATTCGTCGAATCTGTCTTTTGTCTTCACCTTTTATTATTTAAACGAATATCACTTGTAAATAGAACAATTGCAACTAAAAGCTTGTCTTTCTTGAGGAATAATGCTATGAAATATATGTTCGTTTTTAGCATTATCAAATATTCCCACACTTGAGCGTTGCTTGTCCTCAAGCAATATTGTCTTGAAATACTAGAATCACTTCTTTATTCTTCACACTTTGTACATCAGTGATTTCAATACGGCGGTATAAACAATGGTAGTAACGATGTGGTTTACAGTCTCACATGACTTATGAAAATTTAGATCCTTTAGGAAATTGGATCTTTATGAAAACATTTGATTTTTTTGAAAATTAAATCTAGCTTTTACCCTAGATAAGTTTTCCGAAATAACCCTTCACCGGTGTTTGCAAAATATTTTTGTGGGTTTGGTGGGTTTCAGATTTGAAAATTTTAGCTCAAAACTTGCGGTTTTGTGTCACCCACTTGCTAACCTTGTATTGGGAAAGCAACACGTCCAGTTTACTTGCTCCGTATATTACCTTTTGATAAACTACCGTCCGGTTGTAAAGGAAAGCGTTGAACAAGCAACTGTTAAGGCAATGTCCCCTGACATGCTTTTAATTATGGTCTATAACGTGTCGAACGCAATTACTATCCTTGGTAGGAGCAATAGTAAAGATCATCCTATGATTTTTCGGTCTGGCAGAAGGTCCTGTCTTTGACCATGCTATGCAACCACCGTTCTTACGGTTGACACCCGATTTGGTTCAGGTGACCTAATGAATTCCAATGAATTCTCAGGATTTTACGTTCAATGGTAATGAACGCATTAAAAATGGGTTTTCAGAAAATAAATCGGTTTGTAATTTTGATCAAAATATTTTCTCGTTCAAGCCCGAGTTTAGATATCATTGAATTTCATGAGTTTGAATTCTCAATCTTTAAGGTCAATCTCAAGGATTGAGTAATATCAGTCTTAAAATCTGATTTTTAATCTTTAAGGAGATTATCCTTTCTGGGGATCTGATTCATTAGTCTTATCAAGCTAATTTGCACGGTGCCCCCCCCCATTGTACGAGATAAATCCTTCTCATGGTTAGGATAAATCTGACCACTTGGCGACCCTGTTTTATGCTGAGGTCCGTGGATTTCCTGCTGATTTTAGAGATGACTTTTCTAGATTTTTCATCAACCTACAGCTGGTCTGGACGACAACTTCATGACCTAAATCAAGAAGCGCGTTTCTTTTTTGAAAGACTTTACTTCCTTTTAACGATGGAATTGATTCATCGTGTAGATCCATCTCTTCTTTTCTTTCATCGGGTAAAACAGTTTAGTTTAGTCCGAAGCAAAAGTGTCTTCAATTATTTGTTACAGAAATATGTGACATATGTTTAAGATAACTTGGTAATTTTTCCCACACTTGGCTTTTATTTTCCTTTTTATTGTCCTCTATTCCATTTTAAATGAATTTTAACATTTTGGTTTGTTTCTCAATTTATGTCCTTTCCGAGGTAACAATAATTTCGGTGTTAACACCTAGTTTTATCGTTCATAAATATGTATAAACGTGATTTTGAGTTCATTTAATTGAAAATTTCGAAAAATTTTACTAGAATTGGGTAGTCAGTATATAAGACTAGGGCTGTTCTTTATTATCAGAGAGCACTAGATTCTAATACAACTACTACTTTACTAATATTTCTAATGGTAACCAAGTGTTTAAAGTAAAAAAATTTAAAAATCCAAAAGAATTTAACCCCTTCCCACACTTAAGATCTTGCAATGCCCTCATTTGCAAGAAATCAGTAACAATTTAAATTATTGAGGGTGATTAGCGTAGAAAAATGATTAAATTTTACCAAAGTTTCCAAACATATTGGCGTTTGTTTGCTGAATGATAAATGGTGCATATCATTTGTTCATTCCGTCTGTTGTTACATCACATTTATTTGTCATCTTGTCGTCAAAATTAGTAGCTTTTGCTGAACTTAATGCTAGTCTTTGAAAATGCGCTGTTTTACCCTGTTTTGTACAATTTACAATATACATACATACAAATATAAACATTCATGGCAATTTGAAATGGGACTTAATATCCCACTTTCAAATCCTAAATGTGAAATATTAGTACACAATAATAATAAAAATGATAAAGATTACATAATTATATTCAATAACATAAGTTTAAACATGAATAAGTAAAAAGATAAAAACATAAAAATCATATAAATAACCAAATGGAACCAAATCAGTCTGGATAGGGGTTCCAGTTCATCTCATCAGGTGGGATCCATTGTTGGTTATAGGTGTTCTGATAGGCTTGGTTATTGAAATGTCCCGTTCTTATTGATTAAAAACGTTCCATATTAATTGATTTCGAAGCGAGGTTTTGACCTCTATATGAGACGTTTTTCAAAGACTGCATTCATTTTAAAACAAACCATAACCTTTATTTCATCAATAAAGGTTTAAAAAGCTTTATGTAGATTATCAAATAATGATAATCTAAAATATCCTGTTTACACACGACCATTACATAATGGTTTACAATACAAATATGTTACAACAAAATAAGTTTCTTGAATGCAGTTTTTACACAATATCATACAAGCATGGACTCCAAATCTCGTCCTTATTTAAGTATGCGACAGCGGAAGCTCTTAATAATCACCTGAGAATAAACATGCTTAAAACGTCAACAAAAATGTTGGTGAGTTATAGGTTTAACCTATATATATCAAATCATAATAATAGACCACAAGATTTCATATTTCAATACACATCCCATACATAGAGATAAAAATCATTCATATGGTGAACACCTGGTAACCGACATTAACAAGATGCATATATAAGAATATCCCCATCATTCCGGGACACCCTTCGGATATGATATAAATTTCGAAGTACTAAAGCATCCGGTACTTTGGATGGGGTTTGTTAGGCCCAATAGATCTATCTTTAGGATTCGCGTCAATTAGGGTGTCTGTTCCCTAATTCTTAGATTACCAGACTTAATAAAAAAGGGCATATTCGATTTCGATAATTCAACCATATAATGTAGTTTCACGTACTTGTGTCTATTTTGTAAATCATTTATAAAACCTGCATGTATTCTCATCCCAAAAATATTAGATTTTAAAAGTGGGACTATAACTCACTTTCACATATTTTTACTTCGTCGGGAAGTAAGACTTGGCCACTGGTTGATTCACGAACCTATAACAATATATACATATATATCAAAGTATGTTCAAAATATATTTACAACACTTTTAATATATTTTGATGTTTTAAGTTTATTAAGTCAGCTCTCCTCATTAGTAACCTACAACTAGTTGTCCACAGTTAGATGTACAGAAATAAATCGATAAATATTATCTTGAATCAATCCACGACCCAGTGTATACGTATCTCAGTATTGATCACAACTCAAACTATATATATTTTGGTATCAACATCAACCCTGTATAGCTAACTCCAACATTCACATATAGAGTGTGTATGGTTGTTCCGAAATATATATAGATGTGTCGACATGATAGGTCGAAACATTGTATACGTGTCTATGGTATCTCAAGATTACATAATATACAATACAAGTTGATTAAGTTATGGTTGGAATAGATTTGTTACCAATTTTCACGTTGCTAAAATGAGAAAAATTATCCAATCTTGTTTTACCCATAACTTCTTCATTTTAAATCCGTTTTGAGTGAATCAAATTGCTATGGTTTCATATTGAACTCTATTTTATGAATCTAAACAGAAAAATTATAGGTTTATAGTCGGAAAAATAAGTTACAAGTCGTTTTTGTAAAGGTAGTCATTTCAGTCGAAAGAACGACGTCTAGATGACCATTTTAGAAAACATACTTCCACTTTGAGTTTAACCATAATTTTTGGATATAGTTTCATGTTCATAATAAAAATCATTTTCTCAGAATAACAACTTTTAAATCAAAGTTTATCATAGTTTTTAATTAACTAACCCAAAACAGCCCGCGGTGTTACTACGACGGCGTAAATCCGGTTTTACGGTGTTTTTCGTGTTTCCAGGTTTTAAATCATTAAGTTAGCATATCATATAGATATAGAACATGTGTTTAGTTGATTTTAAAAGTCAAGTTAGAAGGATTAACTTTTGTTTGCGAACAAGTTTAGAATTAACTAAACTATGTTCTAGTGATTACAAGTTTAAGCCTTCGAATAAGATAGCTTTATATGTATGAATCGAATGATGTTATGAACATCATTACTACCTTAATTTCCTTGGATAAACCTACTGGAAAAGAGAAAAATGGATCTAGCTTCAACGGATCCTTGGATGGCTCGAAGTTCTTGAAGCAGAATCATGACACGAAAACAAGTTCAAGTAAGATCATCACTTGAAATAAGATTGTTATAGTTATAGAAATTGAACCAAAGTTTTAATATGATTATTACCTTGTATTAGAATGATAACCTACTGTAAGAAACAAAGATTTCTTGAGGTTGGATGATCACCTTACAAGATTGGAAGTGAGCTAGCAAACTTGAAAGTATTCTTGATTTTATGTAACTAGAACTTGTAGAATATATGAAGAACACTTAGAACTTGAAGATAGAACTTGAGAGAGATCAATTAGATGAAGAAAATTGAAGAATGAAAGTGTTTGTAGGTGTTTTTGGTCGTTGGTGTATGGATTAGATATAAAGGATATGTAATTTTGTTTTCATGTAAATAAGTCATGAATGATTACTCATATTTTTGTAATTTTATGAGATATTTCATGCTAGTTGCCAAATGATGGTTCCCACATGTGTTAGGTGACTCACATGGGCTACTAAGAGCTGATCATTGGAGTGTATATACCAATAGTACATACATCTAAAAGCTGTGTATTGTACGAGTACGAATACGGGTGCATACGAGTAGAATTGTTGATGAAACTGAACGAGGATGTAATTGTAAGCATTTTTGTTAAGTAGAAGTATTTTGATAAGTGTATTGAAGTCTTTCAAAAGTGTATAAATACATATTAAAACACTACATGTATATACATTTTAACTGAGTCGTTAAGTCATCGTTAGTCGTTACATGTAAGTGTTGTTTTGAAACCTTTAGGTTAACGATCTTGTTAAATGTTGTTAACCCAATGGTTATAATATCAAATGAGATTTTAAATTATTATATTATCATTATATTATCATGTATGAATATCTCTTAATATGATATATATACATTAAATGTCTTTACAACGATAATCGTTACAAATATGTCTCGTTTAAAAATCATTAAGTTAGTAGTCTTGTTTTTATATATGTAGTTCATTGTTAATATACTTAATGATATGTTTACTTATCATAGTATCATGTTAACTATATATATATATATATATATATATATATATATATATATATATATATATATATATATATATATATATATATCCATATATATGTCATCATATAGTTTTTACAAGTTTTAACGTTCGTAAATCACCGGTCAACTTGGGTGGTCAATTGTCTATATGAAACATATTTCAATTAATCAAGTCTTAACAAGTTTGGTTGCTTAACATGTTGGAAACATTTAATCATGTAAATATCAATCTCAATTAATATATATAAACATGGAAAAGTTCGGGTCACTACAGTTATAGTCATACCGGTTAAAGGGTGGTCGGATATCGGGGCTGTGTGGCGGAAAATGAGCAGGTCGAGTAGGTACATAGTTATTTGGTACCTGATATGATAGCTGGCTCATGATTTGGTGCTGATGAACTACCCAGCTATCGTGTTGGCGTCGCCTATAATCCTCGTATACTCGTTCGGAGTTCCACTGCTCGTACATACTATGTCTGGCCACGTTCGTCATTGCTTCCTCATCTATACGAACGTGGACGTCAAGAATAGCATCTCGAAAGACATCCCTAATGTCTTCCGCCTCCTCCATTTCCTCGTCTGAGCCTCTCTCTACCTGAGGATGAGATCCCTCATAGGGTACTGCCTGGTTACGTCTACTTTTCAATACCTTAGCACCCACATAAACTTTCAATCCTAAGGGCTCAACCTGTTCTCTACAAAGCTGTAATGGACCCCCTTGGTTCCTATCAACACCTAAATACTCTCCAATGAGAGTAACAAAAATACCTCCTCCTATTATACTCCCGTCCTGCATTCCCTCTACCATTTTAGATAAATAAAAAGCAACACAGTAAGGGATATTGATAAAGCTTCTAGGATCCCGAATACACTTTAGGTAGAATAAATCATGTAAGGTAATTTTTTCTTTATTGTGACCTCTCTGTGTAATTGAGTTAGCCAAAAATCTATGAATAATACGAAGCTCGGCTCTGTCAATATGTGTATAGGAGTGTCCTCCTGCTCGTGTAAAAACATCAAAATGTGACATACGCCTCCAAATGGCGTCAGCGTCAAAGTTACTATCTACCCTTTCACCATAATGAATCAAATTTGTACAATCGGGTAATAGCAACTCACCAGGAGTATATATCTGTAAGGCCCTGGCCATGTCCAGCATGGACATTCTGTACATCCTACCGCCAAGGATAAACCTAAGAAATCTTCTATCATCTATTCTAACTATATTTGTATCAAGTGATACAGTACTCATCAACTCAACACACCATTCCTTATAAACAGGTCTACGAATGGTGAAGAGACGTTCCTAATCTGTAAAAGAAGAACTGCCATACCTTTGAACCAAAAGCTGTCTAACACGGTCAGCTAGATGGACCGTTTCCAAAGGGGCCCAATCGATTACCCTTGGCACCTCTACATTTTTTGTTACCAATTTGAATTTGTTCCTTTGATATGTCTCATAATCTCTCCATCTCCTATCAAATCTTAGATTAGGATGCAGAGTATGCTCAGGAATCGTTGGGAATTCTACTGGCAGCCTCATTGGGAATACTATGAATTCATCAACAAACTGTACCGGATCATAATAAGGTACGTGTTGATCAGGCTGTTGTTGTTGTTCCTGTTGTGGTTGTTGTTCGTGTTGCATTTCTGTTTCTGGTTCTGGTGCTGGTGTTGGTCATCTAGATGATGATGCTCCTGAACCTCCAGTATCGGCTTTCTGCAAAACACATTAAACACAAAATTTGTGCATCCAAATATGCATTAGTGTTAGCAAAATAACAACTTAAAACAATCACTATAACATGTTAAATCAAAATTAAACTTATACACATTTTTACAATTTTTCACAATTCTACACTTTTCAAATAAGCACATATGAAAATGTATACAAAATTCATAAGCATTTAACTCAAATAACATGTCAAAATAGTCATTACTAATAATTAAACAAGTCTCAAATGGAAAATATATTAAATTAATCAAGTTCATGAATTTTGGACTTAAAAAGTCCACTTTAATCTCTAAAAATCATGTTTAGGATCAATGTTTGGATCATTTAACTATCTAAACATGTTACACTACTCAATTTAGCAATAATTCATGACAAAAATCGGCCATAACCTGTTTATATCAAAAAGCCCCAAATTGCTCAAGAACACAAACCCTAGATTTGTAAAAATTTTGAAGTTTTTGGCTTCAAATCATGTTAAATAGCATCAATCTAGGTTATACATGCATAAAATACTAACAATTTAACACTAATTACACTAGAAATTAACAAAATTGCATTAGCTAAAAAATTAGAATTTATCACAAAAACTAGCAAATTTATGAGTTTAGGGGTGTAATTTTTACCATTTTGCTGAAGAAAGAGAATCTAGGCATGATTAGAGCAAGAAAAATGATTAATTACGGTGAAAAATGGCGAATTTTAGAGAGGATTTTGGGGTTGGTTCGTGTAAATGTGTGTGTTTGTGTTGAAGAACAGACTCGCTGTCTGTTTTGATCTGGCCAGAAATTTGCCTCCATGCGATCGCATGGAGGTATAGGGTGATTCCCATGCGATCGCATGGGTACCCGGCTACAGTGTTTTGCCCTTTTTTTTTTCTTTTTTTTTAAATAAAACCTTATACTTTATAAAACTTATAATTAATTAAATTTTAAAAATTTATTTTCCTTTAGGAGCGAGGGTGTTTCGGATCGATGTCCTAGTTTGTCCCTTGACAAAATTTTTAAAATTTGTTAAATCAAAGCGCGGTTTTAAAAGTAAAGATTTTTGGGTTTTTTTAATGTTTTTGGCATACTTTAATTCAATAAGATTAAAAATAATGATAATAAAAGTTCTCGTCCCTCCCTAAGGTAAAGCAATTTCGGTTCAACGACCTAGTCTTCAACTCACGACGAATTTTAAAAAACATATTTTTAACTTAGCGAAATAAAGTAAATTTTTGTTTTTAAATTCACACCAAACTTAAATTGAAAATGCATAAAATTAAAAATTCACACCAAACTTAAATTTAAAATGCATAAAATTAAAAATTCACACCAAACTTAATAAAAAATTTATATTATAAATTCACACCAAACTTATATTATATTTTTGTTTTTATACATACAAACTTATATTAAAAAGATTAATTTTTCAAATATTTACAATTTTAAATATATTAATTTTAAAAAGTTTACAATATTATTTTAATTTTTATATATTAATTTTAAAACATGGTAAAAATAAAATTAAAAATCTTTTTGGCTTTTATCCCACTTTAATCAATCAAATATTATCAAAAATATACGCCCCTCTTTTCGGTAAAGTAATTTCGGTTCCATGACCTAATTTAACTCATGACGAATTTTTAAAATATTTTGGGTTGATTGATTAAAGATATTTATACCTTAAGAATAAACGTTAAATTTCGCAGTGATGTAATAAATTTTTGAATGATATCAATAATTTCGGTCGCCAAACCTAATTTTATTCAATACCAATTTAATACTTTATAGCGAACAAATTAGCGTTTATTATCAAAAGGTTAAAAATAAAAATAAAAAATAAAAACTGTACAGACTTACCTGTGAGATAGTATTCTTAGTGATACGATCTATCCCATTCATAAGATAGTCAGTTTAATTGATTTTCCATGGCTACATAGGCGTAACCTCGAGCATTCAGTGTTTTTTCTTCTAAACATATGAACGGTCCGTCTCTGCATAAAGTAACAAATTCGGTGTTTGAATAGGTTTGATTATTTGAACATTTACCTCCATGTGACCATTTTCCGCATTTGTGACATCTTTCAAGGTGTCGTGCTCTTCTTTTCGCTGCGGATTTTGATTTTCCTTTACCAAATTGTAACTTATTATCTTCGCATCTGGATTCTTTTCTTACTCCGTCCAATCTTTCTCTGATTACTGATACTAGTTCACTCGGAAGTGTGTCATTATTACGTTTAGTGATCAAAGCGTGTAGCATTAGACCATGGTTTAGTTCACAGGAAGTCTTCATTTCCTAAATAAAAATAAAAATTCAGAATGGAGGGAGAAGACTAGTTCTTTAGGGTCTGCTAGAGAAAGACCATTCGGGTTCCATTTTCGAGAACTACACGAAAACAGACAATCTAACTCTAACAGAAATACATAAAATCCTTAAAAGACTTGATTCTCCCCACACTTAGTTAGCTGTGGTATCGAAATTGTGATTAACTTCGTTGTCGACTTCCATCGGACTATCTATGTAATGTTTAACTCTGTGACCATTAACTTTAAATTCAATTCCATTTGAATTTATTAATTCTATCGTTCCGTATGGGAAAACTCTTTTGACTATGAATGGTCCAGACCATCTCGATTTCAATTTTCCAGGAAATAGCTTGAATCGTGAATTGAAAAGAAGAACTCTGTCTCCTTCTTTAAATTCTTTTGAACTTCTGATTCTTTTATCATGCCATTACTTCGTTCTTTCCTTATAGATTAACGAATTTTCGTATGCTTCATGTCTTAATTCTTCTAATTCGTTTAATTGACTTAATCGTAGACGTCCGGCTTCATGTAAATCAAGATTACATGTCTTCAAAGCCCAAAATGCTTTGTGTTCAATTTCTACTGGAAGATGACATGCTTTTCCGTAGACGAGTTTAAAAGGTGTGGTTCCAATTGGAGTTTTGTAGGCTGTTCTAAAAGCCCAGAGTGCATCCTCCAATTTAATGGACCATTCCTTCTGATTTGATCCTACAGTTTTTTCTAGAATACGTTTTAAAGCTCGGTTGGTAATTTTAACTTGTCCACTTGTTTGTGGATGATATGTGGTGGAGATTTTATGAGTTACTCCATATCTTTTGAGAACTTTATCAAGTTGATTATTACAGAAATGAGTACCCCGATCACTTATTAAAGCTTTCGGTGTTCCAAACCTTGCAAAAAGACGTTTTAAAAAGTTGACTACAACTCGTGCATCATTAGTTGGAAGAGCTTGTGCTTCCGCCCATTTAGATACATAATCAATGGCTATGAGAATATAGAGATTATTATGAGATTTTGGAAATGGACCCATAAAGTCAATACCCCAAATGTCAAATACTTCACATACTTGAATGACATTTTGTGGCATTTCATCACGTTGACTTATTTTTCCGGCCCTTTGACAAGCATCACAGGATTTGCAAAGAAGGTGTGCGTCTTTGTAAATTGTAGGCCAATAGAATCCAGCATCATAAACTTTTCTTGCTGTTAGTTGAGGCCCATAGTGCCCTCCTGTTGGTCCTGTGTGACAATGGTTTAAAATTTTACTAGCTTCATCTCCAAATACACATCGGCGTATTATTCCATCGGGACAACTTTTAAACAAATGTGGATCTTCCCAGAAATAGTGTTTTATATCACTGAAGAATTTCTTTCGTTTTTGGTACGATAATCCTTTTTCAAGGAATCCACATACTAAATAGTTTGCATAGTCTGCAAACCATGAAATTTCATTATAATCTATCTTCAATAGATATTCATCAGGAAAGTTGTCTTGTATGGCCGATTCATTTAGAACTTCTAATTCGGGATTTTCAAGTCGAGACAGATGATCAGCGGCGAGATTTTCTGCTCCTCTTTTATCTCGGATTTCAATATCGAACTCTTGTAAGAGTAAGATCCAACGGATTAATCTTGGTTTGGCATCTTGTTTCGAAAATAGGTATCTAAGAGCAGAATGGTTGGTATAGACCACCGTTTTTGCTAGAACGAGATATGAACGAAATTTGTCAAAAGCAAAGACAATAGCAAGGAGTTCTTTTTCAGTAGTTATATAGTTCGTTTGTGCTCCTTGTAACGTCTCACTAGCATAATATATAGGTTGAAATTGTTTTTCAATCCTTTGTCCTAAAACGGCTCCCATTGCAAAATCACTTGCATCGCACATTAGTTCAAACGGTAGATTCCAATTTGGTGTTATCATGATCGGCGCATTAGTGAGTTTCTCTTTAAGAATATTAAAAGATTTGATGCATTTATCTGAAAAGATGAATGGAGCATCCTTTTCTAGGAGTTTATTCATAGGAGTGGCAATTTTAGAAAAATCTTTTATGAAACGTCGGTAAAAACCGGCATGCCCTAGAAAACTCCTAACTCCTCTAACATTGGTGGGATGTGGAAGTTTAGCAATTACATCTACTTTAGCTCTATCCACTTTAATTCCTTCTTTTGAAATTTTATGTCCAAGTACGATGCCTTCTTTAACCATGAAATGGCATTTCTCCCAATTAAGAACTAGATTTGATTGTTCGCATCTAATAAGCATTCGTTCAAGATTAGCTAGACATGATTCAAAAGTATCAAAAAGTCATCCATGAAAACTTCCATGCATTCTTCTATCATGTCGTGAAAAATCGCCATCATGCACCTTTGAAAGGTTGCAGGGGCGTTGCAAAGTCCAAATGGCATGCGTTTGTAAGCAAAAGTACCATAAGGTCATGTGAATGTGGTTTTCTCTTGGTCTTCGGGTGCTATTGGAATTTGAAAATATCCGAAAAATCCATCAAGAAAACAATAGTAACTGTTTTCGGCTAATCTTTCCAACATTTGATCAATAAAAGGTAAGGGAAAGTGATCTTTTCTGGTGGCGTCATTTAATTTTTTATAATCAATACATACACGCCATCCTGTTACAGTCCTAGTAGGAATAAGCTCATTTTTTTCATTTGTAATGACAGTCATGCCACCCTTCTTAGGCACGCATTGAACTGGGCTTACCCATGGACTATCAGAGATTGGATAAATTAAACCTGCATCTAGCAGTTTAATAATTTCTTTTTTAACTACATCTTGCATATTCGGATTTAGTCTTCGTTGGTGTTGCACATACGTTTTATGACCTTCTTCCATAAGGATTTTATGTGTGCAATACGAAGGACTTATTCCTTTAATATCATGAATCTTCCATGCAATGGCTGGTTTATGAGATTTCAACACAGAAATGAGTTGTGATTTTTCATTTTCAGTAAGAGAAGACGATATTATTACAGGTAATTCAGATTCACCATGTAAATAAGCGTATTCCAAATGGTTTGGAAGTGGCTTTAATTCTAATGTCGGTGGTTTTTCTATCGATGATTTATATCGATATCTGTCTTCTTCTTTTAGCATTTGAATTTCTTCTGTTGTTGGTTCATATCCATTAGCTATTAGTGTAGCTAACATTTCAGCTTCATCAATTGGTTCATTACCTTCTCTTAAAGAACATTCTCCTGTTCCTTGTAATTCTGGAAATTCTTCTAACAATTCTGCATGTGAATCTATAGTTTGAATATAATAACATGTATCATCTGCAGATTGCGGTTGTTGCATTGCTCTATCAACTGAAAAGGTAACACTCTCGTCCTCTATACTTAGTGTCAATTTCTTACCGAACACGTCTATCATTGCTTTAGCCGTGTTTAAGAATGGTCTTCCTAATATGAGAGGAACTTGAGAATCTTCTTCCATGTCCAGAACAACAAAATCTACTGGAAATACTAAAGTACTAACTTTAACTAGCATGTTCTCCATTATCCCTCTAGGATATTTTATTGATCGATCGGCTAGTTGTATACTTATTCTGGTTGGTTTCAATTCTCCAAGGTCTAGTTTAGTGTATAGTGAATACGACATTAAATTTATACTAGCACCTAAGTCTGCCAATGCTTCTATTGAACTAAGACTACCCAGAAAACATGGAATTGTGAAACTTCCTGGATCAGATAGTTTTTCTGGTATCTTATTCAACAGCACTGCTGAACAATTAGCATTCATAGTAACGGCCGAGAGTTCTTCCATTTTCTTTCTATTTGAGATTAGATCTTTCAAGAATTTAGCATATCTAGGCATTCCTGAAATCACATCAATAAAAGGAAGATTTACATTTATCTGTTTAAACATATCCAAGAATTTGGATTGCTCGGCTTCAAGTTTCTCTTTCTTCATTTTACTCGAGTAAGGAAGTGGTGGTTGGTATGGTTTAACATAAGGTTTATCCTTAGCTGTGTTATCTTCATTAACCTTTTCAACTACCGGTTCTTTTTCCTTATCTTGATCAGGTTGTGGTTCTTGTGGAGTAGGAATAGCTTCATCAGAAGTTACAGGTATTTCAGGTGGTTTAAGTGTTGTACCACTTCTTGTGGTAATGGCTTTAGCTGTTTCATTCCGGGGGTTAGCATTTGTATCACTAGGTAAACTTCCCGGTTTTCTTTCACCTATTAACCTTGCTAGGTTACTTACTTCTTGTTCCAAGTTTTGAATAGAAGCTTGTTGATTTCTAAATGCTTGAGCATTTTGTTCATTAGTTTGTTTTTGAGATGTGAACAACTGCGTTTGAGTTTCAACTAGCTTCGTCATCATATCTTCTAAATTCGGCTTTTTTATCATCGGTTTGTGGTGGTTTGTTTTGAAAATTAGGTCTTTGCTGATTGTAAGTATTATTGGGTACTTGTTGATTGCTAGGACCTTGTTGGTTGTTGTATGGAATATTTCGATTATAATTCTGGTTTTGATTGTAGATCGGTCTTGGCGGTTGATAATTATTCTGATAATTATTTCCAGACCTTTGGTTTAGATATGAAACATTCTCTCTTTGTTCCATTGTTAATTCAATACGGAGACAATCTTTTGTCAAATGTGGTCCTCCACACTGCTCACAACTAATTCGTATTGAGTGGATATCTTTAGTCATCTTTTCCATTCGTCTCTCGACAGCATCTATCTTTGCGGAAATGGAATCTAAGTCATGGCTAGAATCGGCTCTAGCAGCTTTAGATGATCTAACGATATCTTTTTCTTGGTGCCACTCATGTGAGTGGGAAGCAGTGTTATCAATAATTTTGTAAGCATCAGTTTCGGTTTTCTTCATAATAGAACCACCAGCTGCTATATCGATGTCTTTCCTTGTAGTGATGTCGCATCCTTGGTAGAATATTTGTACTATTTGACAGGTGTCTAAACCATGTTGCGGACATCCTCTTAATAACTTTCCAAATCTTGTCCACACCTCATATAGAGTTTCATTCGGCTTCTGTGTGAACGTAACAATTTCTCCTTGAAGTCTTACGGCTTTAGATGCCGGAAAGAATTGTTTAAGAAATTTTTCAACTAAAACGTCCCATGTATCAATCACCCCTTCAGGTAACGATTCCAACCAATCTTTGGCTTCTCCCTTTAAAGTCCAGGGAAATAACATGAGATATATCTGTTCATCCTCCACTTCTTGGATTTTAAATAGAGTGCAGATCCTATTAAAGGTACGAAGATGTTCATTTGGATCTTCCTTCGGCGCACCACTAAATTGACATTGATTAGTCACCATGTGTAGAATTTGTCCTTTGATTTCATAATCTGACGCATTAATGTCTGGATGAGTAATTGCGTGACCTTGGCCAGTGCGTTTAGCTCTCATTCGGTCTTCCATACTTAAAGGTTCCGGATTTTCCATAATTGAATTTTTTGAATCGGAATCACTAGAGGATTCTGATTTAATGGTTCGTTCCTCAACAATCTCTGTTTGAATGATTGGTGGTTCCGGAGGAAAATTTAATGGTTCAGGATCTATGAATCATCCCTGAATATTCTCCGGATTCTCAATTGTGAGGTCGGGTTCAAAAAATGGATTATCGGAAATTTGAACTGGAGTACTTGGTTGACTGGATGACGATTCTAAAGAAAAATCAACGACGGTAATATTAGCTAGATGTCTTGATCGAGTTACAGGTGGTGAACGTACAAAAGGTGGTGAACGTCTTGCTCGGTGCATTCACTGAATATCCTATTAGTTTTTTTAAAAGGAAAGAAAAATTATATAAGTTATCCAATTAATAGACTTTTCTGATTTTGCCCACGTTTCGAATAGCCAAAAGATGCAGCAGAGGGGCAGGATTCGTTTGGTCTCAATATAATTGAGAACTGTTTGGCTCCAATAACCCGGTCCACGTACAAATCCAACTATTACTACGAACCAGAAAATTTTGATGTCTATCAATTTAACCACTTAAAATAAATTTTCGTAATTTTAAGAAGTATAGATAAGAAGTAGAAAAAAAATCTATGTCCTAAAACTAGAATAGCGAGAAATAAGAAAGAAAAAGAGTGCGTCGAAAAATGTCGAAAAAGAAAAGATCGAAAAAATAAAAGGCGTCGAAAAATAAGAAAGAAAAAGAGTGACTTAAAAATACTTGACTAACCCAACCTTATTACTATCACTAACTTAAAATTATAATCGCAAATTGAGATTACTAATTGGAATGATAATTGATACATAGGTAAAAGACGTCTAAAAATATTAAAGCTTACAAGTAAAACTGTATCCCAAATGGCAATATCTTAAAAAGGAACTAAAACTTAAAAAGGCGTCACAAAATTCTAAAGCACCTAAATCTTAGTCTAAAGAAAAAGCACTTAAGGGATTTTACGGCAAAGCCTAAAAATCTAGAAATAAAAATAACTATGGCAAAAACTATGTCTAAAAACTAAATACGAGCGAAAAATACAAATATTACACTAAAACAATTAAAAAGGGACAAAATATAAAAATATACTAAAAGTTGTAAAAAGGACAATTTTTATAAAAATATTATTTTTATATTATTTATTTTATAAAACTATTAATTTTATAAACTAATTAAACTAATTATACTAAATAATACAAATAATAAAATAACTAAACTAAATAAAAAAAAACCCTAATTAGGGTTTAAGAAAAATAATAATAATTATTATCTGTAATAAATGCTGGCTGCAGTCAACTGTGGCGTGTCAGACGAGCTCATGCGATCGCATGAGTTCTAAGCAACCAGGCCATGCGATCGCATGGGCTAGGGTTTCGGGCCTCAGAGTGGGCTGCTACAGTATCGGACTTCGAGTTTTAATATATATATTTTTTTTTGCTGTATAATATATTTATAAAATATATTTATAAATTAAATAAAACTTATATTTTTACAAACTAAAAATAGAAATAAAGAAACTTTATAAAACTTAAATATTTACCAAACTCTTAAAAATATTTATATTTTTGTTTTTCTTTTTATATTTTTGAATATTTAAAACGTATTTCTACAAAAGCGTATTTTTTTATAAAAGTAAACTAAAAAGAAAAATCTTTTTTTATATATATTAGCGTTGCGCTTCCGGCTTTTAAGCTAGATTGTCCCCGGCAGCGGCGCCAAAAATACTTGATGTTATGCGAGGTGTATATAAAATAGCTTATATTTTACAAGGAAATACTATTAAATACGATACAATTTTACTCAAGATATTTATTTATTTATTGAATGGATATACTTAAAACTTGCTACAACACTTATAGGCAGTGTACCTAATCGTACAGTAGTGTAGTTTTTAGTAAGTCCGGTTCGTTCCACAGGGAAAATCTTTTAATCAAAGCTTAACGCTATATTAGTTTTATTTTATAAAAATACAAATATATATATAAGTAATATTATTATTATAAAGGGGGGTTTTTACCGTTTAATGACCGGTTTGTCGATTTTAAAACTTTAGTCGCAGTTAAAACAAAATGTAAAATATTAAATAAATAAAAGACTTAATTTAAAGCGTAAAGTAAATAACGATTGCGATAAATAAAAGTGCGATAAAATAAACTTGCGATAATTAAAAAGTACGATAATTAAAAGTGCAATTAAATACAATAACAATAAATAAAAGTGCTATAATTAGAAGTGCAATTAAATATAAAATAAAGGAAATTAAATATGAAATAAAAGAATTATGCTTATTTAAACTTCCGTAATCATGATGTTTGACGTGTTGATTTTAGTTTTATGCCCATGGGTTAATTGTCCTTTGTCCTGGATTATTTAATATGTCCATCTGGTTTTTGTCCATAACAGTCCATCAGTCATAAATATAAAGTGCGAGTGTCCTCGTCAAATTATCCTTATACCCGAAGTTAAATATTCCAACTAATTGGGGACTTAAACTGTAACAAGATTTTAATACTTTGTTTAATAATTACACCAGGATGTCGACTGAATGTAACCCAAGGTTTTAATACTTTGTTATCAATTATGCCAAGTGTCCTTGTACATAATTTCACCCCTGTTTTAATAATTCTAGTGAGTATTAATCCATTCCCGTGTCCGGTTAAATGAACGATTATTCGTACATATAAATACCCCGCCCATCGTGTTCGATCGAGTGTATATGGTTATTTATAGGGACGTTCAATTGTAAATCTTTATATTAAAATTAACAAACTATCATTTAGTTAAACAAATATAAAGCCCATTAATAGCCCATAGTCTAATTTCCACAAGTGTCGTTCTTTTGTCCAAACCCCAATTATGGTACAAAGCCCAATTACCCAATTTTAGTAATTAGCCCAACATCATGATTACTTCGTTTTAAATAAGCATAATAATAACTTAGCTACGAGACATTAAATTAAAAAGGTTGAACATAACTTACAATGATTAAAAATAGCGTAGCGTTACCCGGACAGAATTTCGACTTACACCCTTACAACATTCGCTAACACACCCTTATTATTAGGATTTAAAATTAAAATTAAAATATAAATTATATATACATATACTACGTTTGAGTGAAGAAGAAAAAGATGTGTTTTTGTGGTGCACCAAAGCTCGATTTTTATAGGCATGTGGGCTGGAACTGTGCACCATGCGATCGCATGGATTTATGCCTTCCAGGCAATGCGATCGCATGGCCAGCTGGGGAGACTCAAAAGTCTTTGTTTTTTTATGCCGACGGTTTTTAAATATAATATAATATATATATTAATTTTAAGAATTAATTATATATTATATTATATTCATGTGCATAGTTGACTTGAAATTTTTAGTCCGTTGCGTCGAGCGTTGAGAGTTGACTCTGGTCCCGGTTCCGGATTTTCGAACGTCCTTGCGAATAATTTAATATCTTGTACTTTGCGTTTTGAATCTTGTACTCTTGTAATTTTGAGACGTTTCTTATCAATAATTGGAACCTTATTGATTGTATTTTGTACCTTTGAGCTTTTTGGTCGTTTGCGTCTTCAATTCGTCGAATCTGTCTTTTGTCTTCACCTTTTATTATTTAAACGAATATCACTTGTAAATAGAACAATTGCAACTAAAAGCTTGTCTTTCTTGAGGAATAATGCTATGAAATATATGTTCGTTTTTAGCATTATCACATACTATTAATATATAATCAAAATACAGAAAATAATGAAAAATCAAGAGTTCTAGGGTTAGGGTTTATACCCTAATCAAGAATCAATGGATGTTATCGTGTAGAGAATGACGAGTAGAACACGATTATGCAAACCAAATGATGATCCAAGAAATAAAAATTGATGATGATGATGATGTTGGTGTGTGTGGTTGGCGACGGCAAGAGGGAGAGGGAGAGAGGAGAGCACCAAAAATAATTTAGGTTTTGATATTTTACAAAATAATACACAAAATGAGAAACAAAGGAGTGTTACTCCCTCCCTTGGTGGCTTCGGCTGATTTGGATGGGGTGGGCCCCACTTATGGGCCATCTTGCTAATGTGATTAAATCCTAGTGGCCTGAAAGCCCGAACGAATCTCGAAACGCGAAAACACTCTTACGCGATTAAAATTTCGGAGACATAACAAACGCGCGACGAAAAATAAATATAAATACTCTTTATGATAATATGACTTTAAAATATCATATTTAAAAATAATTAGGATTTAAATATCCCAAAAACTCGACTGTTGGTTTGAAAACCGAAAAGATTCGCCGGATAGAAATCCGCGACACGTAGAAACGTATAATTCAAAATATGAATACAAATATTCACATAGCACATAATAATTAATATATATATTATTACAAAAATAATAATATAGGTCATAGAAATGACGTAGCACGAATAACAGTTAACAGTCGTTAAATAATTAACGGTAAAAGATAACAGAAAAAGTAGGGTCGTGACAGTTTTGCTTGTGGCTGAAAAGGATGATCCTAAACCTACTAAAGCAGTTCAGCGTAACTGGTCTTTATCTTTTATTTCTGAACTAGCTTACTCTCTTGACATTTAGAATTAAAAAATTTATGGGTCTGATCCTTTTAAAGCCAAATTGATCTATATGATGTATTACTTTTTATATAGTATACTATCGTGAGTGGCTAAAAGTGGTTTTACTTTTGTGATGCCCCGTACAAAACCATCGTGTACGAATCATCAACAATAGGATCATTACAAGGTCAAATACTATATGATGTTTCAAAATAAGTTTGCATTCATGAATAAAGGTGACGTTTTAACCAACGTCAAATGTTTAACATCCGAAAGTATATGCTTCTACGAATAGTAAGCAAAAATAATAGTACGTGACCCATAGGTCGTTACAAATACATTGTTTCAAAAATAACATTGTTTGAATGCAAATTAAACGTTTCATGTGGTGACATCTCTAATAAGCGCAGCGGGTGTCTACAAAGCATGACTAGTACAGCGAAAGCAATCAAACCTTAAGCACCTGAGAAAAACATACTTAAAAACGTCAACACAAAGGTTGGTGAGCTATAGTTTAAGTATAACAGTAATGTAAGGTAGGCCACGAGATTTCAGTATTTCAAAATAGTATGAAAAATATATGTATAACCGTGGGCACTTGGTAACTAACTTAACATAAATAACACCCCCTAAAAGTACACTTGGCGAGTGCGTAACTTTACGAAGTATTAAACACCCATTAAATGCTAGTGCTACTAGCCCGAGTGGGGATGTCAAACCCTATGGATCCATATCTAAGATTCGCGTTCACCGGTTCAAAGAGCCGTTGTATAACTCACACATATATAAAGTTTAAGTACTCATGCCTAGTATGTAAATCGTAAAATGCGCAAGTATTCTCAGTCCCAAAATAGTTAAAGTAAAAAGGGATGCTATAACTCACAGTGGAAATTAGTAAAAGTCGATACGCGGGAATAGTAAGCAAGTAGTTGGTCCGAAAGGTCCTCAACCTAAGTCAAAAGTTACTAAGTCAGTAAATCGTTCCCAAAGGTTTAAAATTATGTAAATTGGGTCTTAAGTACCATCATCATTCATCATTAAACAAAAAGTGTAAAGTAAGTTTTAAGTCAAGACTAGGGTTTAAAACAAAGGCTGAATTCGTTCAGTAGCCACGACCTCTATACAAACTTAAATGAGGTGATACCAGTGGCCATGGCTCCGTATATGAGTCCCCTAGAGGTTGACCATTTTCTAGAACCAAACTCATCTTCGTTTGACCGTGGTGACGGTTTAAGTGCGAGTAGGTCAGAAATTTCAGCACAACGTTAATAGGGTGTAGTGACTTTCGGGAGGCCATAGATCCTAAACCGTAACTCAGATTAAGACGAGGTCTAAATGGAAAATTATCTACTCGAACCGAAATAACTGAAAATCAAATTTACAGTAGACCAGGTAGTCTGATCAGTTCCATAAACAGTAAGTAAAGGTGTTCCAGTGGGTTCTTGGTGCTTGATGCTCATCGCGGTTCTCATCCTTGATGCGTATAGCTTCAAGTGTACAACTCGTTGATAGGTTTGCATCATCTTAACCAAGGTTTGACCATCATAACACTAGTGTAAGTCTAAGATATGTAGCACAACTCACTTAAGAGTTGTATGTAGTTTGATGAACCAAAGTTACATCAAGATCTTAGATCCGACACATACATGAGTTCTACTAGTAATATTAAGCTACAAACTTGAAAGTAAACTAAATAATCAAGATCTTAAGTTGTAGAATTTAGATCTTAGCTAGATCTTAAAGATCCTAGACTAGAAAGTCTAGATCTAGTGTTCTTAAGTTAGATCCTAAGTTACAAAACTTGGATCTACACTTTAATGAAACTATAAGTTATGAAACTTAAATTTCAACTTGTAAAATGTATGTAAGCTTGTAAGCTCTTATTTACAACAAAATTAGAAGACCATAAGTTATATAAACTTAGATCCAATACAAATGTATGAAGTTATAACAAGAAAGTTATACTTCCATGTTCTTGAACTTATAAAGTTAACTTTTAGTTTCAAGAAATATGAGATCAAGATTAACTAGTAATACTTGACCAATTTAACAACATCACAACCTTAAAGTACATAAAATGAAGAGATAAACTAATTCTACAAGTAATAAGTTCATGGTTGTTCATACTTAGTAAGATTCAAGCCAAGGCTTTGATCTTTAAGAAAGTAAACCTCAAGTTTACTAACATGAACACAAGTATGATTATAAAACTCATGAACCTAAATCTTTAGACATTTTAAGTGTAGAACCATAAGTTATAGAACTTAGATCCTTGTTCTTGGTTCTTCATCAAACAAAGATGAAAGTAACCAAGATTACATGAAGATACAAGTTAAAAAACTTGATCTTTAACAACAACAAACAACAAATAAGTAAACAACCAACAAAGAACAAGTAATGATGATGATTTTGGTTCAGTTTTAGAACAAGAAAAAGGAGAAGAAAAGTCTTGAAAGAACTCACAATTTGAGAGAAAACTTGAGAGAAAAATGGAAGTATTTTGTGTGTGTGAGAAATGAAATGAAAACTAGTGAATGAGTAATAAAGAAATTTGAAAATGAAACTCCTCCCTCACATGCTTAGGCCGACGGTTTTGGTGTCAAAGAGGAAAGGTCAAATGCAATCTTTCAAGTATGGGGAGATGGTGTTAGCTTAGAATGGTAATAAAGCTAAATGACATGGGAATAAGGTGTAAGTATACATGTAACAAGTCTTTCTAACTAAGCTAATTAATCTAGTTTTATCTTAAAGAAATACTTGCATAATAATGGGCTAATTAGTCCATTAAGAAAGTAGGGTGGGCTTCCAAGTCCATTAACATGAGTCCATTAATAAAAGCCCAAGTCTAAGTAACAAATTAAATAAATAAGCCCAAGTAATTAACTACTAACATTAGTTAATTAAAAATGATTAATAATAATTAACCATGAACGTAAATAATATTCCAAATATTATTCGTGAAAAGTACGTGTGTCACAAAGACAAGTCGGGCATGTAAAGTCAAACACGGCAACGAGTAAATGTGTAAAAATACATTTAATAAAGCGCAAGTATTAATAATAAATATTAATAATTATACGTTGGAAAATCCAGGGTCGTTACATTACCCACCTGTTAAAGAAAATTTCGTCCCGAAATATTAAGCTGAGGTAGATGGAGGAGTCGGGAAAAGGTGAGGATACTTCTGCATCATTTGATTCTCTCGTTCCCAGGTAAACTCTGGTCCTCGTTTGGCATTCCCTCGTACTCGGACGATCGGAATCTTGTTGTGTTTCAAAGTTTTGACCTCACGGTCCATAATTTCGATAGGCTCTTCCACGAAGTGGAGTTTGTCGTCAATCGTAAGTTTCTCCAATGGTATGACATGTTCCGGTTCAGCAAGACACTTCTTCAAATTCGATACATGAAAAGTGGGATGAACGAAGCTCAATTGAGTTGGAAGATCCAAACGGTAAGCAACGGGTCCAACACGCTCCAAGATTTCAAAAGGACCAATGTATCGCGGATTGAGCTTCCCACGTTTTCCAAAACAGATTACACCATTCCAAGGTGCGACCTTCAACATTACGCAGTCACCTATGTTGAATTCAAAGTCCTTACATTTAAGGTCGGCATAACTCTTTTGACGATCACGGGTCGTCTTAAGTCTCGCTAGAATTTGGACAATCTTCTCAGTTGTTTCATGGACTATCTCGGGTCCAGTGATTTACGTTTCGCCTACCTCGGCCTAACAAATAGGAGATCAGCACTTGCGGTCATACAACGCTTTAAAAGGTGCGACATTAATACTCGAATGATAACTGTTGTTGTAAGAGAATTCGGCTAGCGGCAAATGCCTTTCCCAAGCCTTTCCAAAATCAATGACACATGCACGCAACATGTCCTCCAAAGTCTAAATCGTGCGTTAGCTTTGCCCGTCGGTCTGTGGGTGATACGCAGCACTCATGTCGAGACGAGTCCCCAAGGCTTCTTGCAAAGAACGCCAAAATCTTGAAGCAAAACGGGGATCGCGATCTGAGATGATCGATAATGTCACACCATGATGAGATACAACCTCTTTTATGTATAGTTGAGTGAGTCTCTCCATCGTATCCGTTTCCTTCATGGCTAAAAAGTGTGCAGATTTGGTAAGACGGTCAACGATAACCCAGATGGTATCGTATCCGCCCACCGTCTTTGGTAGCTTTGTAATGAAATCCATTGTTATCCTTTCCCACTTCCATTGCGGGATTTTCGGTTGCTGAAGTAATCCAGAGGGCCTCTGATGTTCGACCTTAACTTTCGAGCAAGTCAAACACTCACCAACATAAGTTGCAACATCCTTCTTAAGATTAGGCCACCAATACTGTTCCTTGAGATCGTGGTATATTTTACAGGCTCCTGGATGAATTGAATATCTCGACTTGTGGGCTTCATCTAGTATAAGGCTCCGTAGATCTCCATAACGGGGTACCCAAATTCTTCCGGCATAGCATCGGAGTCCAGTCTCCTTAACTTCAAATCGAGAAACGAGAATGTTCAAGTATTCATGAGATATATTCTCTTCCTTGAGATCCTCATCTTGGGCTGCTCGGATCTGGCTATTGAGGTTCGAATGAATGGTGATGTTCAGTGCCCGAACACGAAGAGGTGCCATCCTCTCCTTTCGGCTCAAAGCATCATCTACAACATTAGCCTTGCCAGGGTGATAACGAAGTTCACAATCATAGTCGTTCAGCGTCTCTATCCATCGACGCTGTCTCATATTCAGTTGCTTCTGATCAAAGATGTGTTGGAGGCTTTTATGATAGATGAAAATAGTGCTCTTTGTTCCAAAAAGGTAGTGTCTCCACAGCTTTAATGCAAAGACAACGACTCCAAGCTCGAGATCGTGAGTAGTATAATTTCGCTCGTGAATCTTCAGTTGACGAGAGGCATAAGCGATAACTTTTGTTCGTTGTATCAGTACATAACCAAAACCACTTTTCAAAACATCGCAATAAATGACGAAATCGTCACTGCCTTCAGGAAGTGATAAGATAGGTGCGGTGGTTAACTTCTTCTTCAAGGTTTGAAATGCTGATTCCTGTTTGGGTTCCCAAATGAACTTCTTCCCTTTGTGAGTTAGCGCGGTTAAAGGACGCGCAATCAGAGAGAAACCTTCAATAAATCTTCGGTAATAACCGACGAGACCTAAAAATTGGCGAATGTGCGTCTGAGTAGTGAGGGTTTCCCATTTGCTGATAGCTTCAATCTTCACGGGATCAACTTTGATACCCTGATCACTCACAACGTGACCCAAAAATTGGACTTCCTTCAACCAAAACTCACACTTGGAGAATTTTGCATAAAGTTGCTCTTGTCTCAAGAGTTCCAACACTAGACGAAGATGTTGCTCATGTTCTTCTTCGCTTTTGGAGTAGATGAGGATATCATCTATGAAGACAATAACGAACTTATCCAGGTATGGCTTGCATACACGATTCATGAGATCCATGAACACAGCAGGTGGGTTGGTTAAACCGAATGGCATCACGAGAAACTCATAATGACCATAACGAGTTCTGAATGCAGTCTTCATCACATCGCTCTCTTTCACCCTTAACTGGTGATAACCGGATCGCAAATCAATCTTAGAGTAAACTCTTGATCCTTGCAACTGGTCAAAAAGATCGTCAATTCGGGGAAGAGGATACCGATTCTTGATTGTCAATTTGTTGAGTTCACGGTAGTCGATACACATGCGGAAGGATCCGTCCTTCTTCTTCACAAATAAAACAGGTGCGCCCCAAGGCGAGAAACTTGGTTGGATAAATCCACGGTCTAGCAGTTCTGCATTTCGGAAGGTGCGAGTCGATAAGGTGCGAGAGCTACAGTTGCAGCTCCTGGAACTAAATCGATCTAAAACTCCACTGCTCTCAGTGGCGGTAATCCAGACAATTCTTCCGGAAAGACATCGGAAAATTCGTTCACAATTTGTACGTCATCCACACTCTTCACGTCAGTTTCTAACGTTTTCACATGTGCTAGAATAGCAAGACGTCCTTTCTTCATGATCTTTTGCGCTTTCATGCAACTAATGAGATTCAGTTTCGAGCTACATCTCTCTCCGTAAATAATCAGTGGCTCACCGTCTCCGTGCGGTATACGAAGAGCTTTATCTCCACAGATAATGTCAGCCCTTATCTTGGTCAACCAGTCCATACCGACAATAACATCAAAGCTTCCTAACTTAATGGGTATCAAGTTAATCTCGAAATCCACACCAGCTATGTTGATAATAGCTCCTCGGCTAATTTGGTCAACTTTCTCAAGTTGTCCATTGGCTACCTCTACAAGCATACTCTCCTTTAAAGGAACTAACGACCAATTTATCTTAGAGCAAAAGTTTCTACATACATAACTTCTATAGGCACCAGTATCAAATAGGACAGAAGCTAATAGATTGTTGATAGTGTATATACCTGTGACCAAGTCGGGGTTCTCACGAGCATCCCTTGTGTTTACGTTGAAAGCTCTGCCACACGGTGGTCCGCCGTCCTTTCGCTTGTTGGGACACTTATTTCTGAAGTGGCCCATCTGTCCGCATTCATAGCACTTTCTCGGTCCAGTAGGGTTTGTCTTCATATTCAGGGTGGTGATCTTGTAGTCCTTGCCAATATGCCCAGTCCTTTTACATTTTTCGCAGACCACGTTGCAGTACCCAGTGTGATGCTTGTAGCATATCTTGCATTGCAGCAGACTACCCTTGTAGTTAGAGTTCGACCTAGTGTTCGGGTTGGGGTTCCTCCCATCATTGTGCCTCTTAGCGGGGGTTTGATCATAGGCTCTCCCCTTGTTGTTGTCCCACTTACGCTTCTCACTGCTAATCCCCGATTCGAATTTTTCCTTTTCCGGTTCATTGCTGATAATTTGGTTCATTAAGGTGTGTGCCATGCGCATTGCTTCCGGGACATCAGCTGGCTTAGAAGAGGTGACATTTCCCTTAATGGTCTTAGGAAGTCCCCACAAGTACCTTTCCATTAGCTTAAACTCCGGGGTAACCATCGTGGGACACATCAGAGCTAATTCCAGATACCTACGGTTGTAACCATCAAGATCGTTTCCTACCACTTTCAGTCTCCAAAACTCAGTTTTCATCTTCTGTATCTCCGTTCTGGGGCAGTACTCTTCGATCATAGCCCCCTTAAATTCCTCCCACGGGGTAGCATACGCCTCATCTGTACCCTTAGCTTGAGCAAGTGTGTTCCACCAGGTTAGTGTGCCGTCCGACAGCTTACATGAGACATACTTTGTTTTGTTCATCTCTGAGCAGTTGCTTACACGGAACACCGATTCTAATTTCTCAAACCACCTAGTGAGACCAACTGGCCCCTCAGTACCACTAAAGTTGTGGGGCTTGCAGCTTTGGAATTCCTTATAAGTACACCCATTACGAATGGGCTGGTTAACTGGTGGGGCTTGGGGGTTCATTTTCGCTAAAGCTACGGCTACTCGTTCAGTGATCATTTCTTCGATTTGTGCTGCTGTGGGTGTTGATCTTCCGTTGGCCATTGATGTTCTAAACAAAAATTTTGACTCTAGTAAAAATCCAGTATTCAAATAATAATAATACAGTATATGGTAACCGACATGGAATCAACACAACACATGCTATTTAAGTAACGCAAATAGATTCAGATACCACAAAATCATCATACAGTAACGTAAATGGAACACCGTACAAAGATTAAACAATACTAAGTTCCATTCATTAATAAAAGTTGCATACATCCGCCTAAGGTTCGTACAATATATGAGTGAATCATGAAACTACAATGACGTTACATAATGAAATCTACTACAAATGTCCTATGGTGACGGTGGGTGAAGGATGTCCATTACGTGGGACATCTGATCCTCGAGCTCAGTTACCCGAGCACGGAGGATATTCACCTCCCTCGTCAGTTCCTCGATAGAGGGAGAGGCTGGTGGATCAGGCGGTGCTGATGGTGCAGGTGGTGCCGGTGGTGCAGACGGTCTGGCTCCAGAAGTAGATGGTGCAAAGCGGTAAGGCTTAGGTACAAAAGTTTCAGCAGGGTACGGCACAAGCCGCTTACGGGCGGTAACCATAACCCACTGACCATGTGCGTCAATGAACGCTCTACCTCCATTAATCCCTGGAATAACGGTACCATCAAAACGATACCGCTTCTTCAGCGGGGTGGAGGGTGGCTGCACGGGTGCCTCATCAGGGTCCTCATCAGAATCCTCGTCGCTGGAGTCGTCGGAGGATGAGTCGGCAGATGATGGGTCGTCTGAATCGGCTGGGGGTGGCTGCACGGGTGGCTCTGCTCGGCCGGCTATCATCAGTCGGTATCTGAAAGGCGGGATCGGCACGAGACGTCCATCAGGAAGGCGTCGGCACCAATGGTTATGCTCATTACGGAACGGACCTTCCCCATGTTCCCCAGGAATCACAGCACCACCAGAATGGTGTTGTGGCTCCGAGGGTCCTGGGCAAGTGGAGCTGGAATCTCCTGTAGGTCCTCGGCTCCGTCTGAGGTGATCATTGGGTCGGGTGCATGGCTACTGGCTCCAAAGGACGGAGCGTCAGAGTCACTGGAGGGTGTCGACGACGGGATCTGAGAATCGGAAACAATGGCAGGCGAGGTGGCGGATGAGTCTGAGTCGCTCTCCAAAATAATAATAGGCGGGACATCCGACATCTGAACAAGGAAAAATAACTTTTTCCATGTCAGTAAGTCATAAAGCAAGCACGTATTAGGCAAAGTAACTACGATAGTCTAGATCATCTATAGCAGTAAGTAGCATGGCAATAACGACAAGTATCATGCAATCGAAAGCAGGTAATAGCATGCAGAAGTGAAAGCAAGTAATAGTATACGGCTTATAGCAGTAAAAGTAAGCAGCATCATGCAGTAAGTTCCGCAGAAACAAGTAAACTAGCAAGTTGTAGATTAGTCCTATTAGTGAATCCTACTCAGTCGGGTCTAGACTCACTAATACAACGTAATTCCCTACAACTTTTTCTCTGATACCAAATGTGATGCCCCGTACAAAACCATCATGTACGAATCATCAACAATAGGATCATTACAAGATCAAATACTATATGATTTTTCAAAATAAGTTTGCATTCTTGAATAAAGGTGACGTTTTAACCAACGTCAAATGTTTAACATCCGAAAGTATGCTTCTACGAATAGCAAACAAAAATAATAGTACGTGACCCATAGGTCGTTACAAATACATTGTTACAAAAATAACATTGTTTGAATGCAAATTAAACGTTTCATGCGGTGACATCTCTAATAAACGCAGCGGGTGTCTACAAAGCATGACTAAGCACCTGAGAAAAACATGCTTAAAAACGTCAATACAAAAGTTGGTGAGCTATAGTTTAAGTATAACAGTAATGTAAGGTAGGCCACGAGATTTCAGTATTTCAAAACAGTATGAAAAGTATATGTATAACCGTGGGCACTTGGTAACTAACTTAACGTAAATAACACCCCCTAAAAGTACACTTGGCGAGTGCGTAAGTTTACGAAGTATTAAACACCCGTTAAATGCTAGTGCTACTAGCCCGAGTGGGGATGTCAAACCCAATAGATCCATATCTAAGATTCGCGTTCACTGGTTCAAAGACCAATGACTAAACGTTACCGAGCTAAGGGGAAAGTTTATGCCATTGTATAACCCACACATATATAAAGTTTAATTACTCGTGCCTAGTATGTAAATTGTAAAATGCGCAAGTATTCTCAGTCCCAAAATAGTTAAAGTAAAAAGGGATGCTATAACTCACAGTGGAAAGTAGTAAATGTGTATACGCGGGAATAGTAAGCAAGTAGTTGGTCCGAAAGGTCCTCAACCTAAGTCAAAAGTTACTAAGTCAGTAAATCGTTCCCAAAGGTTTAAAAGTATGTAAATTAGTTCTTAAGTACCATCATCATTCATCATTAAACAAAAAGTGTAAAGTAAGTTTTAAGTCAAGACTAGGGTTTAAAACAAAGGCTGACTTCGTTTAGTCGCCACGACCTCTATACAAACTGAAATGGGGTGAGACCAGTGGCCATGGCTCCGTATATGAGTCCCCTAGAGTTTGACCAATTTCTAGAACCAAACTCGTCTTCGTTTGACCGTGGTGATGGTTTAAGTGCGAGTAGTTCAGAAATTTCAACACAACGTTAATAGGGTGTAGTGACTTTCGGGAGGCCATAGATTCTAAACCGTAACTCGGATTAAGATGAGGTCTAAACAGAAAATAATCTAATCGAACCGAACTAACTGAAAATCAATTTTACGGTAGCCTAGGTAGTCTGATCAGTTCCAGAAACAGTAAGTAAAGGTGTTCTGGTGGGTTCTTGGTGCTTGATGCTCATCACAGTTCTCATCCTTGATGCGTATAGCTTCAAGTGTACAACTCGTTGATGGGTTTGCATCATCTTAACTAAGGTTTGACCATAATAACACTAGTGTAAGTCTAAGATATGTAGCACAACTCACTTAAGAGTTGTATGTAGTTTGATGAACCAAAGTTACATCAAGATCTTAGATCTGACACATACATGAGTTCTACTAGTAATATTAAGCTACAAACTTGAAAGTAAACTAAATAATTAAGATCTTAAGTTGTAGAATTTAGATCTTAGCTAGATCTTAAAGATCCTAGACTAGAAAGTCTAGATCTAGTGTTCTTAAGTTAGATCCTAAGTTACAAAACTTGGATCTACACTTTAATGAAACCATAAGTTATGAAACTTAGATTTTCAACTTGTAAAATGTATGTAAGCTTGTAAGCTCTTATTTACAACAAAATTAGAAGACCATAAGTTATATAAACTTAGATCCAACACAAGTGTATGAAGTTATAACTAGAAAGTTATACTTCCATGTTCTTGAACTTATAAAGTTAACTTTTAGTTTCAAGAAATATGAGATCAAGATTAACTAGTAATACTTGACCAATTTAACAACATCACAACCTTAAAGTACATAAAATGAAGAGATAAACTAATTCTACAAGTAATAAGTTCATTATTGTTCATACTTAGAAAGATTCAAGCCAAGGCTTTGATCTTTAAGAACGTAAACCTCAAGTTTACTAACATGAACACAAGTATGATTATAAAACTCATGAACCTAAATCTTTAGACATTTTAAGTGTAGAACCATAAGTTATAGAACTTAGATCCTTGTTTTTGGTTCTTCATCAAACAAAGATGAAAGTAACCAAGATTACATGAAGATACAAGTTAAAAAACTTGATCTTTAACAACAACAAACAACAAGTAAGTAAACAACCAACAAAGAACAAGTAATGATGATGATTTTGGTTTGGTTTTAGAACAAGAAAAAGGAGAAGAAAAGTCTTGAAAGAACTCACAATTTGAGAGAAAACTTGAGAGAAAAATGAAAATATTTTGTGTGTGTGAGAAATGAAATGAAAACTAGTGATCGAGTAATAAAGAAATTTGAAAATGAAACTCCTCCCTAACATGCTTAGGCCGACGGTTTTGGTGTCAAAGAGGAAAGGTCAAATGCAATCTTTCAAGCATGGGGAGATGGTGTTAGCTTAGAATGGTAATAAAGCTAAATGGCATAGGAATAAGGTGTAAGTATACATGTAACAAGTCTTTCTAACTAAGCTAATTAATCTAGTTTTATCTTAAAGAAATACTTGCATAATAATGGGCTAATTAGTCCATTAAGAAAGTAGGGTGGGCTTCCAAATCCATTAACATGAGTCCATTAATAAAAGCCCAAGTCTAAGTAACAAATTAAATAAATAAGCCCAAGTAATTAACTACTAACATTAGTTAATTAAAAATGATTAATAATAATTAACCATGAACGTAAATAATATTACAAATATTATTCGTGAAAAGTACGTGTGTCACAAAGACAAGTCGGGCATGTAAAGTCAAATACGGCAATGAGTAAATGTGTAAAAATACATTTAATAAAGCGCAAGTATTAATAATAAATATTAATAATTATACGTTGGAAAATTCAGGGTCGTTACAACTTTCAAGCAAAACTAATTAGTATACATTGTTTTCTTGTGTGTACATGACATAAGTAGTGTACAACAGGAGGCAGTCGAAGTTCCTCAGAATCCTACTGATCCTTTTCACGAATCACAAGATGTTGTTGATTCAATTTCAACTCCATCTAAGTCAAATAATAGCAGGAAAAGGAAACACCTACTGCTTCAAATAAAAAGAAGGATTGAAGACCTCAAATGAAGCCAACAACTACATTTGTATAGCAAACAATAGCTGTAAACAATATGTGTAAATTTAAGTTCCTATTTTTCTAAAGACAAATTAACGTTCTTATAAACTATAGTATATGGCACTCAAGCAACAAAACACATGAGTTGACTGAGGAAGATTACTTAAGAAAGCTGGAAATAGTGGAGAAGGATGCTCCTTTACGTTTTGTTGGTAACACTGAAAAGCCATAAACCAATGCACAAAAGGATACAACTCGATCTGCGACACAACCACCCAGTGACGCTCCACTCGAGCCCCAGGTAAAATGGTACTGTATCTAACTATGGTAATAATATTAGAAGAGTACAAAAATTAAAAATTAAAAATTAAAAAAAAATTAAAAAAAAATGTATTTTTATGTATAGGTATAGCATGATGGGTGATGTATATTTTCATAGTTCATTAATTACAGTTAGTTAGGTTGATAATGTGCAGACTAATATTGCAAAACGTTGACACTAATCCATTACTAGTTACTACTTTGTAATATTAACTTTGAACAAATTTATGTTGTTTGCTTTTAGTTATTTGAACTTGAGATTTGAACTAGAGATTACAAAAATGTTATTAAATAGTAATCGATTTCTTCTAAGTTCAAATGTTATTGCTTTAACGCACAATAAACCATTTAAATTAACAATTACGTACATTGTTTCCGACCAAACTTTTAATCCATGAAGTTATATTATATACTACTCTAGTATTCTCTGATTATGATCCACCATTTATTTGTTCTATTAAGTCACTGGATCTTCTCATTATAGGATCCTTTTTAAAAAGGTCACAACGTATAATAGGACATTTAAAAAAGTGTCCTATTAGTTATACCTTTTAGGACCCTAAATAAACTATATCAATCAACATACAGGATACCATTACTTAAATGTCCTATTTAATCCCATTATAGGACCCGTTGTTGGAGTTATATTAACTTCGAAATTACTCCAACTTTCTTAACAGTTTTATGTAAAAAAAAAAAAACCTTTCAGGTTAACACAATGAGTCAAATGGTTATCATATTGGTATGTAAAGGGGATGTCGTGGGTTCGAGTCCTTGCTCCACTTTGATCGTTTTACTTTTTAAATAGGACCTCATGATGTTGGAGTTAATACGACTAAAAGGTCCTACTTAATCCCATTATAAGACCATTTTTAAAAAGGTCACAAGTTATGATAGGACTTTTAAAAAGTGTCATATTAGTTACACCTTTTAGGACCCTAAATAAATTCCGTCAATCAACATATAGGACACTATTACTATAAGGTCTTATTTAATCCCATTATAAGACCTTTTTTAAAAAGGTCACAAGTTATTATAGGACTTTTAAAAAGTGTCATATTAGTTACACCTTTTAGGACCATAAATAAATTTCGTCAATCAATACATAGGACACCATTACTAAAAGGTCCTATTTAATCTCATTATAAGACCCTTTTTAAAAAGGTCACAAGTTATGATAGGACTTTTAAAAAGTGTCCTATTAGTTATACCTTTTAGGACCCTAAATAAATCTGTCAATCAACAAATAGGACACCATTACTAAAAGTTCTTATTTAATCCCATTATAGGACCTTTTTTAAAAAGGTCACAAGTTATGATAGGACCTTTAAAAAGTGTCGTGTTAGTTATACCTTTTAAGACCCTAAATAAATTCCGTTAATCAACATATAGGACACCATTACTAAAAGGTCCTATTTAATCTCATTATAGGACCCTTTTTAAAAAAGTCACAAGTTATGATAGGACCTTTAAAAAGTGTCCTATTAGTTATACCTTTTAGGACCCTAAATAAATTCTGTCAATCAACATATAGGACACCATTAATAAAAGGTCCTATTTAATCCCATAATAGGACCCTTTTTAAAAAGGTCACAAGTTATGATAGGACCTTTGAAAAAGTGTCCTATTAGTTATACCTTTTAGGGCCCTAAATAAATTCCGTCAATCAACATATAGGACACCATTAATAAAGGTTCTATTTAATCCCATTATAGGACCCTTTTAAAAAGGTCACAAGTTATGATAGGACCTTTGAAAAAGTGTCTTATTAGTTATACCTTTTAGGACCCTAATAAATTCCGTCAATCAACATATAGGACACAATTACTAAAAAGTCCTAAATAGTAGTCTGTTAGGACCCTTTCCATAACCCTGTTAGGACCCTGAAATAATGGTCCTAATATGTAGTTTTTTTAGGACCTTCGCTTTTTTGACCAAATAAAAATTGGTCCTATAAGCCCGTTTTTCTTATAGTGGATATATAGCTTATACTGAAAAAGTGAAAGTATATACCTTACTTTTAACTTTAACCGCTTGTTTATGGTAGTAGAATTATAGACTCAATTAGTGGTAGTAGCAATGGCGAATCTAAGATCGTAACTCAATGGAGTCCTAATTTTTTTTTCGACAACTTACTTAAACGAAAAATTGACTGTGTCGGGTCGGGGTGGATCAAGTCATTATAAACACCATCAAACAAAAGCATATCATTAATACAATAATATCGTATATTTATGAATTAGATATATGAATTAGACAATCATTCATAAATTGATCTTCAACCAATATTTATGGCACACAAACAATTTCTATAAATAAAAGATCATTTGAAAAATGTTTTTATGAGAATCATTTCAGAAGGTGAAATTTCTAGCTAAATATAATTTAGCCTTTCGTGGTACAAATGAGAAATTATATAGAAAAAGCAACGAAAACTTTGTGGGATTGATTGAAATGATGGATGAATTTGACCCCATGATTAAAGAGCACTTACGACGAATTACAAGTGATGAGCTCCATTTTCACTATCTTGGTCATAGCATTCAGAATGAGTTAATACTTTTACTTGCCCGTGCAGTTAAATTACAAATCATTAAAAAAATAAAGTAAGCAAAATATTACTCAGTAGTGATTGTTGATTGTATCCCAAATACTAGTCACCAAGAACTGTGTTTAATATTAAGATATGTTGATGTTTCCTTTAAGTGTGCAAGTGTTGAGGAGTCATTTATAGGATTTATGCATGTTGATGATACCACTCGTCAAGGACTTTTTGATGTTACACTTGAAGAGTTGAAGTCTCTTGATCTTGATATTGATGATTTACACTAATTTTAAGGTTTTCAGGCAGGTTGTTTTAAAGAAAACACACCTTTCTAATGTCTAAAATCCTAAAAACAAAGTGTTGTAAGGCTGTTTGTTCACAATTTTAAGTTGTAACCGAAGTTTAAACTATTCAGAATGCGTTTTTAAGTTTCACTGGATCACTAACTTGTTGTTTTTAATAGTGAGTTTTAAAAAACACACACACACATATATTTCTTTGGCCTACCAGCAGACTTCACTTTTGTTGTCATAATATCACGTTTATATATATATATATATATATATATATATATATATATATATATATATATATATATATATATATATATATATATATATATATTGGACCAATCTATGGATACGCACTAAATGAGGCACAAACTGGATAAGTAAAATTTCAAATTTTTTTTTTTAAAAAAAAACGATCCTTTAATATGCAAATAGAAGAAAACGAAAAAATTTTAAAAAGTTTTTGAACAAAATCGTTCGAAAATCGATGATGAATGGTAAACATCGATGATGAATGGTAAAAATTGATGATGAATGGTAAAATTAACCATTCATCTGGTTAATTTATCATTCATTTTTGTTCGCGATGATTGATAAAATTAATCAATGTTAAAAAAAAGCAGATGAATGGTTAATTTAACCATTCATCTGTTTATGATGAATGATAAAAAAAACAGATGAATGGTTAATTTAACCATTCATCTGGTTTTTTTTAGCATTGATTAATTTTATCATTAATCGTAAACAAGATGAATGATAAATTAACCAGATGAATGGTTAATTTTACCATTCATCATCGATTTTTGAAAGATTTTGAACATTTTTTTTTATGAAAAAAATTGATTAGAGGTGCATTTTAATGCAGATTTATGAATGTAAAAAAAATTTCAAAAAAAAAAATTTTATTTTGCTTATCCTGTTTGTACTCCTTTTAAGCTTATCCATGGATCGTGCCCCTATATATATATATATATATATATATATATATATATATATATATATATATATATATATATATATATATATGGGCAGGATCAATGGGGAAGTAACCAATCAAAAAAAAAATTCGTTTTTTTGAAAATTTTTTTTTCCGGCATCAAGATCACACGAAAATATGAACATTTAGAAGAGACACTTCGTGATGAATGTTATTATTTAGGCGGGAAAACGATCGACAAAAATAACATTCAAGATAATATTGTTCGTGAAGAATATGAACGTTTTTTTTCCATGTTTTGTGAAGTAAAATTTAGCCCGATTTAGAGTTTAGAGTTTAGGGTTTATGGTTTAGAGTTTGGTGTTTTGGGTTTATTCCATAAACCCAAAACCCTAAACCCTAAACCCTAAACTCTAAACCGTTCGTGTTAAAAACTCAATCTAAATCCTAAATCTAAACCCTAAATCTAAACCCTAAACCCTAAATTTCTAAACCCTAATATCTAAACCCTATAAACCCTAATATCTAAATCCCAATAGCTAAAACCTCAAAATACGCTCGAAAAACACGATAATTGTTATATATTACTTCTTCGAGCGTTTTCCCACCAAAATAAAAACATTTATGTCTCTACTAAATGTTCATATTTTCATCTCATCTATAATGTTCGTGAACAATGTCTTTTCAAAAAACGAAAAAAAAAAGTTTTTGCTTCCCCCCGCTTCCCCCCAAATGGTTACTTCCCTCTTGATCCTACCACTATATATATATATATATATATATATATATATATATATATATATATATATATATATATATATATATATATATATATATATATATATATATATATATATATATATATATATATATATATATATATATATATAAACGTGATATTATGACAACAAAAGTGAAGTCTGCTGGTAGGCCAAAGAAGTGTAGAAGGAAATCAATGGATGAGAAGGAAGAGGTTAATAACAGTGGGAAATTGACAAGAAAGGGAAAGATCGTGAATTGTGGTGAGTGTGAATTATTTGGGCACAAAAAAAGATGATGTGGAGCCAAAGGCAATGAAGGGAAAAGGGAGATGTCAAATGAGCTTCAAAATGTGCAAGCAACAAGAAAGGGAACATTTATGTCATGTTGAACTTGTACTTGATGAACATGTATGCATTTTGAACTTGAAATGTTGGTTGATGTATTTTGAACATGTAATGTTGGTTAATGTAATGTCTTTTGAACTTTCTTTGTTTGATGTTGGTAAATGTAGTTTGTTTTGTTCCATACTGCATATGAATGTAGTTTTTCTTTGTTTGATTTTGGTAAATGTAGTTTGACAGTGGATATGCATATGTATTTTGAAAAATGTAAAATTGTTGGTAAATGTACAACATTGAAGTACAGCTCGACAACCACAAAATACAATTAACCATTTAAGCAATTTTGTCTTGAACTAACGAAATTTAAAAAACCCTAATTTGATTTAGGGATCCAATGAATCGACCTGTAATTGAAATGGAAGAAAAGAGAAGGAAACGAGGTTAAATAGACAAATAACTAGGGAAATGTAAACTACCGATATTACCCATCACGTGTTTCTTACATGTGTCTACTTAATGGCTAAATTAGACGTCCGTTAGAAATAGGGACTAAATCAGCAACATTAACATACCACGAGGTTGAAATTAGTAAAAATAAAGCACGTGGACTAAACCGGCATTTTGGTACAAACCACATGGACCTTTTCAGCAATTTTGTTTATATTCAATTAAAGTTTATCGTAAAAACTGATTTTATACTACTTTTTAATAACTCCATACATCTATTATTATTTTCATTATGTAAATAAGCAAAAAATTTTAAAAAAATTTGTCCATTTCATTAATAATAAAGACTCGGGAAGAAACCAATGAGCCATAACGGCGAAATAAGAATTTTTTGTGTCATGTGGCGCGGTCTAAATATCACTAGTTATAGAAACACCACATTTATAATTTCGAAAACCTTCAATAATTTTGTTTTTAGCCCGTTTCCATAAATTATAACCGTCATTTTAAAGAGTAGTACGACTTACAACTTGAGAACGTGGTTGTAGTGTATGCTTGATGCTTTCCGTAAGTTACGCGTTGTCAAAGTGGTTGAATGGAAGTGCTCTTTGGATGACGAACCTTGTAAAATCTTGTCGAAGCGCTTCTTGATCATATATGAAAACCCGACCATCTGAACCGATATTAGCTTGTGAGGCATCTTGACTCACCGCTTTACAAGAACTATTTGTATGTTGTTTTAACGTAGTATTAGCCATTGATGCATAAAATTTCACACATTTCTTACAACGAGCCTTTATCGACTAATCATTCATAAAACATAAATCGTAATTATCCCATACTTCCTACTTTCTGGAGGGTTTTTTAATCGATTGAATATCACAATTGGAGTACCTTTTGCTTCGTAAATTGGAAGTGGAACCCGAAGTGATGCTTGTTAGTTATCCATTTTAACCCCCCCACCCCCCCCCCCCCCCCCCCCCCAAAAAAAAGAGATTATAGTGTATAATGAATAATTAGAGAGAATTGAGAGTGTTTGATGTGTTTTCAATCTAACCCAACAACTTATATTTGTACTAACAAATTTATGGGGTAAGATAGTTTGAACACAACCAAATAATTGAAAGAAAAAAAAAAAACTAGTGTTCAATAAAAAAACTGTGAATTATTAAATGTTTTTTAACAACTGTGAAGAGTCACTGACGGGGATCTGAATGCAATGTCGAAACTGACTCACCCGATCATTTCTTGAATGAACAATCACATTCCTACCGCCCCTCGGGAGGAAACTCACAGGACGAATCTACACGGGCATTGAAATGTCCCGTTCTTATTGATTAAAAACGTTCCATATTAATTGATTTCGTTGCGAGGTTTTGACCTCTATATGAGACGTTTTTCAAAGACTGCATTCATTTTAAAACAAACCATAACCTTTATTTCATCAATAAAGGTTTAAAAAGCTTTACGTAGATTATCAAATAATGATAATCTAAAATATCCTGTTTACACACGACCATTACATAATGATTTACAATACAAATATGTTACAACAAAATAAGTTTCTTGAATGCAGTTTTTACACAATATCATACAAGCATGGACTCCAAATCTTGTCCTTATTTAAGTATGCGACAGCGGAAGCTCTTAATAATCACCTGAGAATAAACATGCTTAAAACGTCAACAAAAATGTTGGTGAGTTATAGGTTTAACCTATATATATCAAATCGTAACAATAGACCACAAGATTTCATATTTCAATACACATCCCATACATAGAGATAAAAGTCATTCATATGGTGAACACCTGGTAACCGACATTAACAAGATGCATATATAAGAATATCCCCATCATTCCGGGACACCCTTCGGATATGATATAAATTTCGAAGTACTAAAGCATCCGGTACTTTGGATGGGGTTTGTTAGGCCCAATAGATCTATCTTTAGGATTCACGTCAATTAGGGTGTCTGTTCCCTAATTCTTAGATTACCAGACTTAATAAAAGGGGCATATTCGATTTCGATAATTCAACCATAGAATGTAGTTTCACGTACTTGTGTCTATTTTGTAAATCATTTATAAAACCTGCATGTATTCTCATCCCAAAAATATTAGATTTTAAAAGTGGGACTATAACTCACTTTCACAGATTTTTACTTCGTCGGGAAGTAAGACTTGGCCACTGGTTGATTCACGAACCTATAACAATATATACATATATATCAAAGTATGTTCAAAATATATTTACAACACTTTTAATATATTTTGATGTTTTAAGTTTATTAAGTCAGCTGTCCTCGTTAGTAACCTACAACTAGTTGTCCACAGTTAGATGTACAGAAATAAATCGATAAATATTATCTTGAATCAATCCACGACCCAGTGTATACGTATCTCAGTATTGATCACAACTCAAACTATATATATTTTGGAATCAACCTCAACCCTGTATAGCTAACTCCAACATTCACATATAGAGTGTCTATGGTTGTTCCGAAATATATATAGATGTGTCGACATGATAGGTCGAAATATTGTATACGTGTCTATGGTATCTCAAGATTACATAATATACAATACAAGTTGATTAAGTTATGGTTGGAATAGATTTGTTACCAATTTTCACGTAGCTAAAATGAGAAAAATTATCCAATCTTGTTTTACCCATAACTTCTTCATTTTAAATCTGTTTTGAGTGAATCAAATTGCTATGGTTTCATATTGAACTCTATTTTATGAATCTAAACAGAAAAATTATAGGTTTATAGTCGGAAAAATAAGTTACAAGTCGTTTTTGTAAAGGTAGTCATTTCAGTCGAAAGAACGACGTCTAGATGACCATTTTAGAAAACATACTTCCACTTTGAGTTTAACCATAATTTTTGGATATAGTTTCATGTTCATAATAAAAATCATTTTCTCAGAATAACAACTTTTAAATCAAAGTTTATCATAGTTTTTAATTAACTAACCCAAAACAGCCCGCGGTGTTACTACGACGGCGTAAATCCGGTTTTACGGTGTTTTTCGTGTTTCCAGGTTTTAAATCATTAAGTTAGCATATCATATAGATATAGAACATGTGTTTAGTTGATTTTAAAAGTCAAGTTAGAAGGATTAACTTTTATTTGCGAACAAGTTTAGAATTAACTAAACTATGTTCTAGTGATTACAAGTTTAAACCTTCGAATAAGATAGCTTTATATGTATGAATCGAATGATGTTATGAACATCATTACTACCTTAAGTTCCTTGGATAAACCTACTGGAAAAGAGAAAAATGGATCTAGCTTCAATGGATCCTTGGATGGCTCGAAGTTCTTGAAGCAGAATCATGACACGAAAACAAGTTCAAGTAAGATCATCACTTGAAATAAGATTGTTATAGTTATAGAAATTGAACCAAAGTTTGAATATGATTATTACCTTGTATTAGAATGATAACCTACTGTAAGAAACAAATATTTCTTGAGGTTGGATGATCACCTTACAAGATTGGAAGTGAGCTAGCAAACTTGAAAGTATTCTTGATTTTATGAAACTAGAACTTTTGGAATTTATGAAGAACACTTAGAACTTGAAGATAGAACTTGAGAGAGATCAATTAGATGAAGAAAATTGAAGAATGAAAATGTTTGTAGGTGTTTTTGGTCGTTGGTGTATGGATTAGATATAAAGGATATGTAATTTTGTTTTCATGTAAATAAGTCATGAATGATTACTCATATTTTTGTAATTTTATGAGATATTTCATGCTAGTTTCCAAATGATGGTTCCCACATGTGTTAGGTGACTCACATGGGCTGCTAAGAGCTGATCATTGGAGTGTATATACCAATAGTACATACATCTAAAAGCTGTGTATTGTACGAGTACGAATACGGGTGCATACGAGTAGAATTGTTGATGAAACTGAACGAGGATGTAATTGTAAGCATTTTTGTTAAGTAGAAGTATTTTGATAAGTGTATTGAAGTCTTTCAAAAGTGTATAAATACATATTAAAACACTACATGTATATACATTTTAACTGAGTCGTTAAGTCATCGTTAGTCGTTACATGTAAGTGTTGTTTTGAAACCTTTAGGTTAACGATCTTGTTAAATGTTGTTAACCCAATGTTTATAATATCAAATGAGATTTTAAATTATTATATTATCATGATATTATCATGTATGAATATCTCTTAATATGATATATATACATTAAATGTCTTTACAACGATAATCGTTACATATATGTCTCGTTTAAAAATCATTAAGTTAGTAGTCTTGTTTTTACATATGTAGTTCATTTTTAATATACTTAATGATATGTTTACTTATCATAGTATCATGTTAACTATATATATATATCCATATATATGTCATCATATAGTTTTTACAAGTTTTAACGTTCGTGAATCACCGGTCAACTTGGGTGGTCAATTGTCTATATGAAACATATTTCAATTAATCAAGTCTTAACAAGTTTGATTGCTTAACATGTTGGAAACATTTAATCATGTAAATATCAATCTCAATTAATATATATAAACATAGAAAAGTTCGGGTCACTACAGTACATACCCGTTAAATAAATTTCGTCCCGAAATTTTAAGCTGTTGAAGGTGTTGACGAATCTTCTGGAAATAGATGCGGGTATTTCTTCTTCATCTGATCTTCACGCTCCCAGGTGAACTCGGGTCCTCTACGAGCATTCCATCGAACCTTAACAATTGGTATCTTATTTTGCTTAAGTCTTTTAACCTCACGATCCATTATTTCGACGGGTTCTTCGATGAATTGAAGTTTTTCGTTGATTTGGATTTCATCTAACGGAATAGTGAGATTTTCTTTAGCAAAACATTTCTTCAAATTCGAGACGTGGAAAGTGTTATGTACAGCCACGAGTTGTTGAGGTAACTCTAGTCGGTAAGCTACTGGTCCGACACGATCAATAATCTTGAATGGTCCAATATACCTTGGATTTAATTTCCCTCGTTTACCAAATCGAACAACGCCTTTCCAAGGTGCAACTTTAAGCATGACCATATCTCCAATTTCAAATTCTATATCTTTTCTTTTAATGTCAGCGTAGCTCTTTTGTCGACTTTGGGCGGTTTTCAATCGTTGTTGAATTTGGATGATCTTCTCGGTAGTTTCTTGTATAATCTCCGGACCCGTAATCTGTCTATCCCCCACTTCACTCCAACAAATCGGAGACCTGCACTTTCTACCATAAAGTGCTTCAAACGGCGCCATCTCAATGCTTGAATGGTAGCTGTTGTTGTAGGAAAATTCTGCTAACGGTAGATGTCGATCCCAACTGTTTCCGAAATCAATAACACATGCTCGTAGCATGTCTTCAAGTGTTTGTATCGTCCTTTCACTCTGCCCATCAGTTTGTGGATGATAGGCAGTACTCATGTCTAGACGAGTTCCTAATGCTTGCTGTAATGTCTGCCAGAATCTTGAAATAAATCTGCCATCCCTATCAGAGATAATAGAGATTGGTATTCCATGTCTGGAGACGACTTCCTTCAAATACAGTCGTGCTAACTTCTCCATCTTGTCATCTTCTCTTATTGGCAGGAAGTGTGCTGATTTGGTGAGACGATCAACTATTACCCAAATAGTATCAAAACCACTTGCAGTCCTTGGAAATTTAGTGATGAAATCCATGGTAATGTTTTCCCATTTCCATTCTGGGATTTCGGGTTGTTGAAGTAGACCTGATGGTTTCTGATGCTCAGCTTTGACCTTAGAACACGTCAAACATTCTCCTACGTATTTAGCAACATCGGCTTTCATACCCGGCCACCAAAAATGTTTCTTGAGATCCTTGTACATCTTCCCCGTTCCAGGATGTATTGAGTATCTGGTTTTATGAGCTTCTCTAAGTACCATTTCTCTCATATCTCCAAATTTTGGTACCCAAATCCTTTCAGATCTATACCGGGTTCCGTCTTCCTGAATATTAAGATGCTTCTCCGATCCTTTGGGTATTTCATCCTTTAAATTTCCCTCTTTTAAAACTCCTTGTTGCGCCTCCTTTATTTGAGTAGTAAGGTTATTATGAATCATTATATTCATAGATTTTACTCGAATGGGTTCTCTGTCCTTCCTGCTCAAGGCATCGGCTACCACATTTGCCTTCCCCGGGTGGTAACGAATCTCAAAGTCGTAATCATTCAATAATTCAATCCACCTACGCTGCCTCATATTCAGTTGTTTCTGATTAAATATGTGTTGAAGACTTTTGTGGTCGGTATATATAATACTTTTGACCCCATATAAGTAGTGCCTCCAAGTCTTTAATGTAAAAACAACCGCGCCTAATTCCAAATCATGCGTCGTATAATTTTGTTCGTGAATCTTCAATTGTCTAGATGCATAAGCAATCACCTTCGTTCGTTGCATTAATACACAACCGAGACCTTGCTTTGATGCGTCACAATAAATCACAAAATCATCATTCCCTTCAGGCAATGACAATATAGGTGCCGTAGTTAGCTTTTTCTTCAATAACTGAAACGCTTTCTCTTGTTCATCATTCCATTCAAATTTCTTCCCTTTATGCGTTAATGCAGTCAAGGGTTTTGCTATTCTAGAAAAGTCTTGGATGAACCTTCTGTAGTAACCAGCTAGTCCTAAAAACTGGCGTATGTGTTTCGGAGTTTTCGGGGTTTCCCACTTTTCAACAGTTTCTATCTTTGCCGGATCCACCTTAATACCTTCTTTGTTTACTATGTGACCGAGGAATTGAACTTCTTCCAACCAAAATGCACACTTTGAAAACTTAGCGTACAATTCTTCCTTCCTCAATACTTCTAACACCTTTCTCAAATGTTCACCGTGTTCTTGGTTATTCTTTGAGTAAATAAGTATGTCATCAATGAAAACAATGACAAACTTGTCAAGGTATGGTCCACACACTCGGTTCATAAGGTCCATGAACACAGCTGGTGCATTAGTTAAACCAAACGGCATGACCATAAACTCGTAATGACCGTAACGTGTTCTGAAAGCAGTCTTTGGAATATCATCTTCTTTCACCCGCATTTGATGATACCCGGAACGTAAGTCAATCTTTGAATAAACAGACGAGCCTTGTAGTTGATCAAATAAGTCATCGATTCTCGGTAGTGGGTAGCGGTTCTTGATGGTAAGTTTGTTCAACTCTCGGTAGTCGATACACAACCTGAATGTACCATCTTTCTTCTTGACAAACAAAACAGGAGCTCCCCACGGTGATGTGCTTGGTCGAATGAAACCACGCTCTAAAAGTTCTTGTAATTGGCTTTGTAGTTCTTTCATCTCGCTGGGTGCGAGTCTGTAAGGAGCACGAGCTATTGGTGCAGCTCCTGGTACAAGATCTATTTGAAATTCAACGGATCGATGTGGGGGTAATCCCGGTAATTCTTTCGGAAATACATCGGGAAATTCTTTTGCAATGGGAACATCATTGATGCTCTTTTCTTCAGTTTGTACTTTCTCGACGTGTGCTAGAACAGCATAGCAACCTTTTCTTATTAGTTTTTGTGCCTTCAAATTACTAATAAGATGTAGCTTCGTGTTGCCCTTTTCTCCGTACACCATTAAGGGTTTTCCTTTTTCTCGTATAATGCGAATTGCATTTTTGTAACAAACGATCTCCGCTTTCACTTCTTTCAACCAGTCCATACCGATTATCACATCAAAACTCCCTAACTCTACTGGTATCAAATCAATCTTAAATGTTTCGCTAACCAGTTTAATTTCTCGATTCCGACATATATTATCTGCTGAAATTAATTTACCATTTGCTAATTCGAGTAAAAATTTACTATCCAAAGGCGTCAATGGACAACTTAATTTAGCACAAAAATCTCTACTCATATAGCTTCTATCCGCACCCGAATCAAATAAAACGTAAGCAGATTTATTGTCAATAAGAAACGTACCCGTAACAAGCTCCGGGTCTTCCTGTGCCTCTGCCGCATTAATATTGAAAACTCTTCCACGGCCTTGTCCATTCGTGTTCTCCTGGTTCGGGCAATTTCTAATAATGTGGCCCGGTTTTCCACATTTATAACAAACTACATTGGCATAACTTGCTCCGACACTACTTGCTCCGCCATTACTCATTCCGACACCATTTGTTCCTTTCGTTCTATTAACCCCTGGTCCGTAGACCTCACACTTCGCCGCGCTATGACCATTTCTTTTACACTTGTTGCAAAATTTGGTGCAGAACCCCGAGTGATTCTTTTCACACCTTTGGCATAGCTGCTTCTGATTGTTGTTGTTGTTGCGGTTATTATTGTTGTTGGGATGATTGTTGTAGTTGTTGTTGTTGTTGTTGTTGTTGTTGGGCCGTTTGTTGTAGTTACGATTGATGTTGCGATTGTTGGGATAATTGTTGCGATTATTGTTGTAATTGCTGTTGTTGTTGTATTGGTGATTCTTATCACCGTTTTCCTCCCACTTTCTTTTGACTTGCTTCACATTGGCCTCTTCAGCAGTCTGTTCTTTAATTCTTTCTTCAATCTGGTTCACGAGTTTGTGAGCCATTCTACATGCCTGTTGTATGGAGGCGGGCTCGTGTGAACTTATATCTTCTTGGATTCTTTCCGGTAATCCTTTCACAAACGCGTCGATCTTCTCTTCCTCATCTTCGAATGCTCCCGGACACAATAGGCACAATTCTGTGAATCGTCTTTCGTACGTGGTAATATCAAATCCTTGGGTTCGTAACCCTCTAAGTTCTGTCTTGAGCTTATTGACCTCGGTTCTGGGACGGTACTTCTCGTTCATCAAGTGCTTGAATGCTGACCACGGTAGTGCGTACGCATCGTCTTGTCCCACTTGCTCTAGATAGGTATTCCACCATGTTAACGCAGAACCTGTGAAGGTATGCGTAGCGTACTTTACTTTGTCCTCTTCAGTACACTTACTTATGGCAAACACCGATTCGACCTTCTCGGTCCACCGTTTCAATCCGATCGGTCCTTCGGTTCCATCAAATTCCAAAGGTTTGCAGGCAGTGAATTCTTTGTAGGTGCATCCTACACGATTTCCTGTACTGCTAGATCCAAGGTTATTGTTGGTATGTAGCGCAGCCTGTACTGCGGCTATGTTTGAAGCTAGAAAAGTACGGAATTCCTCTTCATTCATATTCACAGTGTGTCGAGTAGTCGGTGCCATTTCCTTCAAAATAGTTAAATGGAACAAGTTAATCATACAGAATATTAAGAGTAGTTAATAGTATTTCGTAGCATAATATGAACTCATTTATAAAAGCTTTTTCTTCATATTAGCGTTTTATAAGTTTAAATTCGGGTAGTACCTACCCGTTAAGTTCATACTTAGTAGCTAATATACAATTCAACTACTACAATTCTATATGAAAAACTGATTATAATAATATTTCGCGTTCAAACTTTTACACAACATTTTACAAACTTACAATACCGCTTATTTTACATATAGCATGAAATATAGCACACAATAAATTTGATACAAGATGGTTGTGAAGATAATTCTAGCTAGTACACAAGTCGTTCAGCAAAGGCAATAAAGACACGTAATTCATACGTCCAGAAACAAGTCATGCATTCTGGTTTTACTAGGACTACTTCCCATCCTTGGTCTTGTGGAACATAACCGTTATGGCCGTTGATAAGACAGCGTGTTGTAACGTCGTCAAAGGGACGAGGGTTACGTAATGTCCAACAGTCCCGTAACAATCTAAAAACCTCATTTCTTACCCCAATTACCGATTCCGTCACTTGTGGGAACGTTTTGTTTAATAGTTGTAGCCCGATGTTCTTGTTCTCACTTTGGTGAGAAGCGAACATTACTAATCCGTAAGCATAACATGCTTCTTTATGTTGCATGTTAGCCGCTTTTTCTAAATCACGAAGTCCAATATTCGGATATATTGAGTCAAAATAATTTCTTAACCCATTGCGTAAAATAGCATTTGGGTTCCCCGCAATATATGCGTCAAAGTAAACACATCGTAACTTATGGGTTTCCCAATGTGATATCCCCCATCTTTCAAACGAAAGTCTCTTATAAACCAAGACATTCTTGGAACGTTCTTCGAATGTCTTACAAACTGATCTCGCCTTAAATAGTTGTGCCGAAGAATTCTGACCGACTCTAGACAAGATTTCATCAATCATGTCTCCGGGTAGGTCTCTTAAAATATTGGGTTGTCTATCCATTTTGTGTTTTTATACTGTAAAATAGACAAGAGTTAGATTCATAAAAAAAATACTTATTAATACAAGCAATTTTTACATATATCATAAAGCATAAGCACACTATATTACTTATATTACACCACACGAATACAACTATCTTATTCCGACTCGCTTGTTTCTTCTTCTTCGGTTTTGGTTCGTTTTGCCAAGTTTCTAGGGATATATGATGTTCCCCTAATACGAGCCGTCGTTATCCACATTGGTTTAGAAAAACCTGGTGGTTTAGAGGTTCCCGGGTCATTGTTACAACTTAAGGACTTCGGGGGTTGACGATACATATAAAGTTCATCGGGGTTGGAATTAGATTTCTCTATTTTTATGCCCTTTCCCTTATTATTTTCTTTTGCCTTTTTAAATTCAGTTGGGGTAATTTCTATAACATCATCGGAATTCTCGTCGGAATCCGATTCATCGGAGAATTGGTAATCCTCCCAATATTTTGCTTCCTTGGCGGAAACTCCATTGACCATAATTAACCTTGGTCGGTTGGTTGAGGATTTTCTTTTACTTAACCGTTTTATTATTTCCCCCACCGGTTCTATTTCTTCATCCGGTTCCGATTCTTCTTCCGGTTCCGATTCTTCTTCCGGTTCCGACTCTTCTTCCGGTTCCTCTTCGGGAACTTGTGAATCAGTCCACGAATCATTCCAATTTACATTTGACTCTTCATTATTATTAGGTGAGTCAATGGGACTTGTTCTAGAGGTAGACATCTATCACATAATATCAAACGCGTTAAGAGATTAATATATCACATAATATTCACATGTTAAAAATATATAGTTTCCAACAAAATTTGTTAAGCAATCATTTTTCAAGTAAACACGGTCGAAGTCCAGACTCACTAATGCATCCTAACAAACTCGATAAGACACACTAATGCAAAATTCTGGTTCTCTAAGACCAACGCTCTGATACCAACTGAAATGTCCCGTTCTTATTGATTAAAAACGTTCCATATTAATTGATTTCGTTGCGAGGTTTTGACCTCTATATGAGACGTTTTTCAAAGACTGCATTCATTTTAAAACAAACCATAACCTTTATTTCATCAATAAAGGTTTAAAAAGCTTTACGTAGATTATCAAATAATGATAATCTAAAATATCCTGTTTACACACGACCATTACATAATGATTTACAATACAAATATGTTACAACAAAATAAGTTTCTTGAATGCAGTTTTTACACAATATCATACAAGCATGGACTCCAAATCTTGTCCTTATTTAAGTATGCGACAGCGGAAGCTCTTAATAATCACCTGAGAATAAACATGCTTAAAACGTCAACAAAAATGTTGGTGAGTTATAGGTTTAACCTATATATATCAAATCGTAACAATAGACCACAAGATTTCATATTTCAATACACATCCCATACATAGAGATAAAAGTCATTCATATGGTGAACACCTGGTAACCGACATTAACAAGATGCATATATAAGAATATCCCCATCATTCCGGGACACCCTTCGGATATGATATAAATTTCGAAGTACTAAAGCATCCGGTACTTTGGATGGGGTTTGTTAGGTCCAATAGATCTATCTTTAGGATTCACGTCAATTAGGGTGTCTGTTCCCTAATTCTTAGATTACCAGACTTAATAAAAGGGGCATATTCGATTTCGATAATTCAACCATAGAATGTAGTTTCACGTACTTGTGTCTATTTTGTAAATCATTTATAAAACCTGCATGTATTCTCATCCCAAAAATATTAGATTTTAAAAGTGGGACTATAACTCACTTTCACAGATTTTTACTTCGTCGGGAAGTAAGACTTGGCCACTGGTTGATTCACGAACCTATAACAATATATACATATATATCAAAGTATGTTCAAAATATATTTACAACACTTTTAATATATTTTGATGTTTTAAGTTTATTAAGTCAGCTGTCCTCGTTAGTAACCTACAACTAGTTGTCCACAGTTAGATGTACAGAAATAAATCGATAAATATTATCTTGAATCAATCCACGACCCAGTGTATACGTATCTCAGTATTGATCACAACTCAAACTATATATATTTTGGAATCAACCTCAACCCTGTATAGCTAACTCCAACATTCACATATAGAGTGTCTATGGTTGTTCCGAAATATATATAGATGTGTCGACATGATAGGTCGAAATATTGTATACGTGTCTATGGTATCTCAAGATTACATAATATACAATACAAGTTGATTAAGTTATGGTTGGAATAGATTTGTTACCAATTTTCACGTAGCTAAAATGAGAAAAATTATCCAATCTTGTTTTACCCATAACTTCTTCATTTTAAATCTGTTTTGAGTGAATCAAATTGCTATGGTTTCATATTGAACTCTATTTTATGAATCTAAACAGAAAAATTATAGGTTTATAGTCGGAAAAATAAGTTACAAGTTGTTTTTGTAAAGGTAGTCATTTCAGTCGAAAGAACGACGTCTAGATGACCATTTTAGAAAACATACTTCCACTTTGAGTTTAACCATAATTTTTGGATATAGTTTCATGTTCATAATAAAAATCATTTTCTCAGAATAACAACTTTTAAATCAAAGTTTATCATAGTTTTTAATTAACTAACCCAAAACAGCCCGCGGTGTTACTACGACGGCGTAAATCCGGTTTTACGGTGTTTTTCGTGTTTCCAGGTTTTAAATCATTAAGTTAGCATATCATATAGATATAGAACATGTGTTTAGTTGATTTTAAAAGTCAAGTTAGAAGGATTAACTTTTATTTGCGAACAAGTTTAGAATTAACTAAACTATGTTCTAGTGATTACAAGTTTAAACCTTCGAATAAGATAGCTTTATATGTATGAATCGAATGATGTTATGAACATCATTACTACCTTAAGTTCCTTGGATAAACCTACTGGAAAAGAGAAAAATGGATCTAGCTTCAATGGATCCTTGGATGGCTCGAAGTTCTTGAAGCAGAATCATGACACGAAAACAAGTTCAAGTAAGATCATCACTTGAAATAAGATTGTTATAGTTATAGAAATTGAACCAAAGTTTGAATATGATTATTACCTTGTATTAAAATGATAACCTACTGTAAGAAACAAATATTTCTTGAGGTTGGATGATCACCTTACAAGATTGGAAGTGAGCTAGCAAACTTGAAAGTATTCTTGATTTTATGAAACTAGAACTTTTGGAATTTATGAAGAACACTTAGAACTTGAAGATAGAACTTGAGAGAGATCAATTAGATGAAGAAAATTGAAGAATGAAAGTGTTTGTAGGTGTTTTTGGTCGTTGGTGTATGGATTAGATATAAAGGATATGTAATTTTGTTTTCATGTAAATAAGTCATGAATGATTACTCATATTTTTGTAATTTTATGAGATATTTCATGCTAGTTGCCAAATGATGGTTCCCACATGTGTTAGGTGACTCACATGGGCTGCTAAGAGCTGATCATTGGAGTGTATATACCAATAGTACATACATCTAAAAGCTGTGTATTGTACGAGTACGAATACGGGTGCATACGAGTAGAATTGTTGATGAAACTGAACGAGGATGTAATTGTAAGCATTTTTGTTAAGTAGAAGTATTTTGATAAGTGTATTGAAGTCTTTCAAAAGTGTATAAATACATATTAAAACACTACATGTATATACATTTTAACTGAGTCGTTAAGTCATCGTTAGTCGTTACATGTAAGTGTTGTTTTGAAACCTTTAGGTTAACGATCTTGTTAAATGTTGTTAACCCAATGTTTATAATATCAAATGAGATTTTAAATTATTATATTATCATGATATTATCATGTATGAATATCTCTTAATATGATATATATACATTAAATGTCTTTACAACGATAATCGTTACATATATGTCTCGTTTAAAAATCATTAAGTTAGTAGTCTTGTTTTTACATATGTAGTTCATTTTTAATATACTTAATGATATGTTTACTTATCATAGTATCATGTTAACTATATATATATCCATATATATGTCATCATATAGTTTTTACAAGTTTTAACGTTCGTGAATCACCGGTCAACTTGGGTGGTCAATTGTCTATATGAAACATATTTCAATTAATCAAGTCTTAACAAGTTTGATTGCTTAACATGTTGGAAACATTTAATCATGTAAATATCAATCTCAATTAATATATATAAACATGGAAAAGTTCGGGTCACTACAGGCATCTCGTGTGGTAATCGCCCCTCGGGTGAGACTCAAACGCAAAGACTTCCGAAAACCTTTGAGGCCTATGAAATGAGCGGGTAATCACAAGAGAAATATTTTGCAGCACATGGAGTCGAACCACTGATATCCTTTAGACCAGTACTAATCGGGTGTGACATGAGGAGCGTCAGTGAGCAGGAAGCCAAATGACTATTATCTGACGTCAGTGACGGACGTAATGCAACATCAAATTGTGACGGCAAATAGCATTAGTAAAGAACCTAACGGGCTATTACTAATCTATTTATTTTATTTTCAACTTCTAATCATATTTTAACACATCACTCAATATATTTTCGCAAACTCAAATTTAAAACTCACCTTTATTTAACTTCTTTTACTTCACAGTCAAAGAATTACTTTATCTTCAAAAGGTGCAAAATTTGACTACACATCACCGTCAGGTTAAAAGTGGTCTTATGAAAAGTAACAGCCAATACAACGAAACTTTGCGGTTTAAGTATTAACTATTTGATGTGCCTTATTACTTTTATTATCTAAACATAGCACATCATTTTGTTACACATATTTCTCTTTTTAGTCCGTCTATATTGAAATAGTGGTGATATGTACACAATTATTTTTGTTTGTACATAATCAATTATGTTGTAAAGTGTTATACTATACAATATTGTAAAACATAATTGATTGTGTACATAACAAAAATGATCGTATACATATTACTTTTCATATTTAAAAAAAAAAATTAAGTTATTGCAGTACAATGATCACCAACGTTCAACTATAATGAAATTTCATTTCTTGCACAAGTGGTGTTTTCATCAAAGTTAAAACAAAATACTAGTGTAGTAATATTCTTCTTGCACAAGTGATAGCAAGCTTCTTTTTCTCTTTCTATTACATTTAAAAAAACATGCGTCCTTTATACGCGTTTCCTTCATGTGGAAGCTATAACTTTCATCTTCTTTCTCTTTCTATGGAGTACATTCAAATAATTCAAAAACCCAAATAATACGGAGTATACTCTACCACAAAAATATTTACTAGAAATCGCTTCTTTTTCTCATCTCTCATCATAGTTATCGATCTCCCCAGTTTCGTATTTTTGTATACGACTTGTAGGGTTCTTTCAATTATCGATTATCAAGGTTAGTGTTCGAAGTTCAATCTCTTTGTGTGTGTGTGTGTGTGTATAGATATTTTTCTTTCTCTTTTGATTTGTTTCTCCTCAATGGTTTAATGTAAATTTTCATTTAAATTTGTACAGATATTGTTTTAGATCAAAAGGATCGCACAAGTCGTAATGAAAGGTTGTTTAAGCGACAAATGAAGACGATTTCCATGTGTAGGTAACCCATTTGCTCTAATATAATTATCTTACATTTGATTTTCGCTTTTTTTTTCTTCTTCATATATTGTACTTTTGTGATGATCTATCTATTATATATTTGGATCAAACTACTGCATTTTTTCCATGTGTAGGTAACCCTTCTGCATTTTTCTATAATCTAAACACACAACAACTCTATCAGTCACTTACCTGTTTCTGATCTGCTTCTGATCAGCTTCTCTATTGTATTATTTGGTTTCTTGAGAATCTGAGGTAAACAATCAATCAGGAAAAGACCTCCATCATTCAAATTTGTTCAATGGAGATATTTACTTCAAAAAACAAGGTTCATGACTTGGTTGATGAGGTGTTTTCCTGGTCTCTCAGCAAAGTTCTTAATCGAAATCTGTACAAGCAAAAGGTCTGCAAATGTTTCCTCATGTACTAACTTGTTACTCTCCGTATTATATGCATGCAAGACGCTAGTTTCATTTACTTGTTTGTTTACATATTTGGTACTACTTATATACTATATATACCGTTTATATATGTAAGTTAGTGAAAATGGTTTATGGTTACAAACTATTCAATCGCATATATAGTTAGATAGATGAGCACTTTATTCGTTTACCTTTATAATTAGATAATTTATTATTTATATTCACTTTAAAAAATAGGACACCAATCACTTTAAACTCTTTTCATGATGAATGTTACTACCTCCGTCCCATATTAATTGTCCCTAGATAAAAAAAAAACACACATAAAAGTACTGTACTTTCTGTTTACTTTTCAGTTTTACCCTTACATTTTCTTATTTCTTTAATTTCATCCACATACATTAAGGGTATAATCGAACTTAAATTTTTTATTCTTTTCTATTTATGGAAGTGGACAATTAATTTGGGACATCCAAAATGAAATACTGGACAATAAATTAGGTTAGAGACGGAGGTACGTAGTACTATATATGTTTAGTTCATTTTTGCCGGCCACAACTGAAAAACTACCAAAAATTGAACAGGTAGCGGAGATACCGATGACATTTTCATCACTAACCGAGTATAAAATGTCATTTGTATATCCACTTTTCGAGGAGACACATGCGGACTTGCTCTCAAAGATACTAGGAGTCAGCCATTGTCCTAGTGTCGAGATTTTTGAATTGCTTAAGGTTAAAGGCATTAAGTCTCCGAAAGATTTTTATTACACGATCAAGCTTCGTAGATATCAGGGTTCTTATGAACCTCAGTTTGGAGATCTCATTGCTTTAACAGATGTTAAGCCGAAATTTGTTGATGATCTCAACAGGCCAAATAAGTGTTACATCATTGCTATAGTGCAAAGCGTGAAGACCGAGAGTTCATTTTATATGATTTATGTATTATCATCGAAACCACTTATTGAACATGGAGTTGAAGGTGTTATTAAGAATATGGATGTAAAACACTTTGCCGTTCATCTTACAAACTTGGTGACAAACATTCGAATATCGAAAGCTATTCAACTTGAGTTGGAAGGAGACAAGAAGATGCTCCAAAAGTTGATACAACTTGATTCTTCTGTAAGGATGTCATTTTGTATTATTATTAAGCGAAAAAAACTTTTTTATGAGATATTATTAATTATTATATTTAATACTATTTGCATAACAGGATGAAGAAAGTTGTGCTGAATGCTCTATTGATAAAACTAGCGAATGGACTTTTTCGAAGTTGGTGAAAGAAGTTAAAACCTTTCAGCTTGATAGTTCACAAGAAGCTGCTGTTTTAAGCTGCATTGCTTCAAGGAATTGTTCTCATCGGAATACGATAAAGCTAATATGGGGCCCACCGGGGACTGGAAAGACCAAAACCGTTAGTTCGTTAATATATATGTTATTGAAGATGAATTGTAGAACTCTCACTTGTGCCCCTACGAATATTGCAGTTTTAGGAGTTACCAAAATGGTAATGAGCTTAATGATGGATAATATGTTACATGATACTTATGGTTTAGGAGATATACTTCTGTTTGGAAATGGGGAGCGAATGAAGATAAACGATCAAAATGACCTTTCCGATATATTCTTAAATTTCCGTGTTCGGATTCTTGCTGATTGTTTAGCCCCGCTTTCGGGATGGCGAGGTACAAGTGAGTTCATGATATGTTTCCTTAAGGATCCTGGGAATCAATATCTTTCGTACTTAACGGAAAAACAGAAACGTCGTGAAACAGCAGAAAGTGATGATCAAAAAAATGGTAACCAAAAACTGTTGAATGGTGAGGTTTCAAAAGAGCCGCAAAAAGCAGACAAAAAGAGTGTTGAAGAAAATATCATGATTTTTGAGCAGTTTATGTTGAATCGTCTTCGTTCAAATGGACATCATCTTATATCCATTGTTAAAAACTTGTACACACATATGCCGACATCTTTCATTTCAGCAGACATTGCTAAACAAATGATTGAACTCGTCAAATGTCTTAAACTTTTTGAAGAATTACTTGCGCAAACCGTTGATGATAATCTAGAGATGCAAGAAGCGTTGAGTAAATCTGACAGTTTAGATGATTGTAGAAAGTCAAGTATTCAAATACTTGAATATCTTCAAAAGACACTGTGTTTTCCCGAGTTCAAGGAAGATAACGAAATTAAGTCCTTTTGTATGACGAATGCTTGTTTAATATTCTGCACAGCATCAAGCTCCATTAACTTGCATACGAGCATAACTAAACCATTTAAATTTCTTGTGATCGATGAGGCTGCGCAGCTAAAAGAATGTGAAACTTTAATACCTTTTAATCTTGAAGGTCTTCGACATGCGATCCTTGTGGGTGATGAAAGTCAACTTCCCGCCATGGTGCAAAGCAAAGTAATAAACTTTTCTATACATACATGTTATATTTGAGTTGATTTTTCTAACCACATGTTGTTGTTAAGGTGCGTAAATTTATTGTACAATTGAATAACCACCACCAAAAAGCCCTATTTAACCGCTTTGTGCTTTGTACAGTACATTTATGCATGTTAACGATCGTTAGAAAAATCTTATTACAATATATTCGTTTCTATACTTACATTAATTTGTGTGTTAGATTAGTGAGGAGGCTGGATTTGGGAGGAGCTTATTTGAGAGGCTTGTATTATTAGGGTATAAAAAGCATCTTCTTAATGTCCAATATAGAATGCATCCATCGATAATCCGGTTCCCAAACAGGGAATTTTATAACAACCAAATCTTGGATGGTGTGAATGTCAAGAACAGCGCTTATGGAAAGCGTTTTCTTCAAGGAAATATGTACGGATCGTACTCTTTTATTAATGTAACATCTGCCAAGGAGGATTTTAATAAGAATCAGAGCTCGAAAAACCTCATCGAAGTGGCTGTTGCAGCTGAAATAATTGCTAGTCTCTATAAAGGTGCTTCGCCTTTGTTTCTCTTTAGTTATTGTTAGAGAATATTATTGAGATCATATTATTAGATTAGTGTCAGAGATTAATCATATTTGGTAATTAGCTAGTTTCTTAATTTATGCTATGTTAGCCTCTAATCTATATAAGACATCTTGTATTCACTTTATTATCAAATAATTCTATCGATTATATTCTATTCATAAATTCACAATTCTGTCAGTTATCTCCTTTTATATCTGTCTATTAACTATTAATTACTCACACATTTATCTTGTGTTATATTTACAGAAGCTGTTGCAAGCAAAATGAAGGTGAGTGTCGGTTGCATATCACCTTACAAAGCTCAGGTAACGGCAATACAGGAAAAGATTGGCACTAAATACTCGAATTACGAAAATTACTTCTCTGTAAACGTTCGTTCGGTTGATGGCTTTCAAGGGAGTGAGGAAGATGTAATTATTATATCTACCGTAAGATGTAATGAGAAAGGGTCGATTGGTTTTCTTTCAAATCATCAAAGAACAAATGTGGCGTTAACTCGAGCAAGGTAACAACCATACTAATATATTTTTTATTTTTTTCTTTCCCCTTTTTACGTCAAGAACATTCATGTTTTTTCACTTGTCATCATACAGATTTTGCTTGTGGATTTTGGGGAATGGTTCAACTTTGTTAAAAAGTGACTCTATTTGGAAGAAATTAGTTCTTGATACCCAGGATCGTGGCTGTTTCCACAACGTAAATGAAGACGAGAACTTGGTTCAAGCTTCCACGGCTGCTTTGGTGGAATTTTGCCAACTTGATAACTTATTCAGCATGGATTCTTTACTCTTTAGTGAAGCCAAATGGAAGGTATTTTGCAATTTTTATCCCTTGAGGTTTGCGTATGTCTTAAATTATACTACCTCCATTCTATACCCTGCAAACGGGTCAGGTTGGGTAATGGGTCAAAGTGGTTTTGGGTTGAAATGTGCATGGGTCAAACAGGTCAAGTTGGGTAACAGGTCGAAAAGTGTCATAGGTCAAATGGGTCAAACGGGTCAGGTCAGGTCAGGTACGTTGTGACCTATCTTTTGTCTCTTTTTATGAACGAAACGGAAGCAACTCATCATTTAATGTTAAATGACTCTTCGAAGAATCAATTAAGCTAGTATTGTACGATGCGTTATCTAATGTAATTGTGAATACATTTTTTTAAATAGCCCAATCTTTAAAAAATTTAATCATATACTTTGTTAATAGTACCATTGTGTGGAGGGGGTATAACTCGAAAGTTCATCACATTTTTTTCTTATATGTTCTAATGTTCATAACATTTAAGATATGTTATTTAAGATATGTTCGGTAACATCTAATGTTTCATTATTTAAGAAATAAATGACTGAGAGTAATAAATGAGGGAAAATTTGGGGATTTTGATGATATTTAGTAGTCATTTTTAAGTGGGCCATTATTTTTTGGACGGAAGGAGTAATATATAGCACGAATAAAGAAAAGGTTTATTTGATTTTTATGATAGGTGAAATTTAGTGACACCTTCATGGAGAGCATTGAAAGATACACTGACATTGAAATTCGTAAGGAAGTGGTTAGTCTTGTGGGTAAGCTTTCACGTGGTTGGCATAAAGAAGGAGAAAATAAAGTGCAAATAGAAGGAACATCTATGTACCTGGAGGATTACGATGTTACGCAGAACTTGCGATTGATTTGGACGGTTGATGTTGTGGTAGAAGATTCACTTTGCATCCAGGTGCTAAAGATGTGGGATTTTATGCCTTCCAATAAGATTCAAGAACTTGCAAAGATATTAACTGACAAGGTGTATGGTAATTATACCGTAAATATGATAAATCGCTGCAAGGAAAAACTAGTTGATGGGTACAATGATTTGCATTACTTTATATTGAAATGGGATTTATTAATTATGTTTGATTGATGAGGCAAAGTTATGAATTTTTTGAAATTATAAACAGGAATGTAACACTCCCAGTTTCTTGGCCCATGAATTCAGACACTGATGATTACAGTTGGATCTTGTTTAAGCAATTTGCTGCATTGAGTTTGAAGAGCGAGTGTGAAACATCGTCATCAAATCGGCCGTGAGTTTTGGGCTTTTGGCTTATATATCTGATGAGTTATTAATCATTAATATATTTATTATATGCTGAAAAAAATAAATTCTTTCTGCTTGTTTTGTTAGGAGGTTTGGTAATAGGAGTTCCAACAGGTATGGTAATTCAAGATCTCGTGGAAGAGGGAGTAGGTGGTAAAGAAACCAACTGAACTCTACTGTTGTAAGCTGGAATTTTATCATGGAAATATATATTTATCTTAATTATAAAAAATGATGTACCTTGTTTTGCTATGCACAACCATTATGAAACACAGAACCTTTTGAAAGACTGTGATGTTCGATCGCTGAATGATGTTTATTTTCATCTCCATGGCATGTTTATCTTGTGCTAATAGCATAGGTTACTGTTGATTAGAGGTAAACTTCTTTTTCAATTAACAAATAACATAACATTGAATATATATTTAATTATTTATCGTGGAAATTTATAGGTGATATTCATTCACATATCAGTTTTTTATCAATCCACACATAAGTCACTTTACAATAATGGAAGTTCAACTTCCTAGATAAACTTAGGGATATAACTGTAAGTTTTATGACAAAAAGTGTGTATATATCAAAAACTGGTGTGGGTGTATCACCTCTTTTAACATCCCTTAATTGTAAGCAGCTTGTCTTGAGGGATATGGTTAGACATCACATTATCATAATTTGGATGATGGTCGAATGACATCTTTTGGGTATGATATATGGTCTGCAGTTGGCCCTATCAAATTTTGTGACTAGGCGAGATACATATATGATGCTAGACTTGAAAGAGAATATGAAAGTAGCTTCTTTGATTGAAATAGTCAATGTAAATGGCCAATTGAATGGTATAGGAGTTATCCAGAGTTAGGTCTTTTGGGTGACCAAAATAAGCATAAACAAATGAATATAATACTTCAATCAGCATTAGAAAGATTTGAGGACATCTATAAGTACAGTTGAATGGCATCACGTGGTGTGATTCCCTCAACTAAATACAAACGATGCATTCATACTGGCTAGCAATTCAAGGCAGGTTAGTAATGACGCGCAAAAAATACGCTAACATATCGCGCAAGCTTATGATCGCATAGTCTCGCTCGACCATCCCCAAAGACCAGTGGCGCACAATATTTGGCGCGGTTCAGTTACATGGCATCGTGCGTCGAGCATTGCACTATCAGGAGAATGCACGGAATGATTGCAGGGGTCGAATATGACAAAAGACAGTACAAGACACTAAGGACGGAATCTCAGTGATCGTACGAATGGCGGGATGTGCCAAAATAGAACGATATGGAGAGGACCACGTGAGTGCACGATCCATGCGACAGAATAGTACTATTCTGTACCATTCTGTCCCCTCCCCCTTTTCTTGTCGCCTACGTGGCAGAGAAAATGACAGTCACTCTTGCCTATAAATACTGACACCCAACTTCACATTGAGGACATTCAGGATAGAGAGAAAAATTCTAGCCAACTACATCACTCTATATGCGCAATCATAACAAAACGGTTCTCAGGTAACGTTCTTTGAACATTAAACCCTTACACCGTCCAACGAGCCATCATCTCCGGTTAACCCGAATGATGGTGGGTCATGTTTAACTATCCTTTCTGAGATCATCATCTCGTATGAGGGTTATTCACGGTACTCCGGACCGGAGAGTTAAACTCAAAGAACCATTAAATCCTCCTTTATTGTTGATCTCGCATGAACCGAACCCTTTGGACTATTTCATGCTTGATCAGTTAGCTACTCAATATTGAATGCACATATAGGGTCATAATGTTGATCTTAAATGTGCATTTTGTGGGCCGATAGATTTACTACTTCAGCGCCATTATCAAGCATTTTAGGCTGGCTGAGCATCTATTTCTTGTATGTCGCTTCACACTGAGAAGAGGTTGTGTACCTCCAGCAATAACAAGATTGATTAGAAAAGAGCTTTTCATATCAAAGAATTCTTTGATTACAAAGCCTTCTTTCAGATAAGTCGGGACTACTCGAGCTAATGATAGAGGCAAGAACACTTTCCGGCCAAGTCCCGTTGGGAATTTTCCCCATATTGTTATCAATGTCTTCATGTCGCACGACCTCTTAACATTACACCACTGAATCTCCAATCCTTTGCTTGATGTGCAGTGACAGTACCAATATCCACTAATCGTTGTTTCCAGATACGGTCGCCGCTTGACATCTCTTCTAATTCGTCGATACGAGAAGAAAAATTGTTGTGATTGACGGAGCTCTTGGCATTGCTTTTTTTTTTTCTCTCCTTTCTTATCGGGGAGTTCCGACCCTTTAGTTCGAAATTTCTTCGTTCGTACCGAACGACTTGCGGTTAGGAAACCCGATTAGGTGAGCCCAAACAAGACAAGATAACCCAAGTTATCTAACCCACTTCCAACAAACGAAAAATATAGTGATAATCGTAACACAAGCAAGAATGATAAAAACACGGGAATTTAACGTGGTTATATGCAATCGTTTGTGATTGCTTTAGTCCACGGCCAACCAAAGAGTGTTCTTATTGATTAAATTTCGTGGTGGTGAGTTTACAATGAGTTATAATCAGGAACATTTATAGGAGAACAAGAATACATAAGCATGCTTCAAGTAATCATCAACTAGCCATCTTGATCCTCTTTACACCCTTGTATTAGCATGATCACAGCTCTAAAACAAGGTGTAAAGTAGCCCACATGCACCTAAAGTGACAACTTGGACAACCAAATACGGATCCCATGTGCAAAAGTTGATCAACATGCTGACAGCTCACTGCCAGACAACGTGTGCGCCGTGCACACTTAAACGTGTGCGCCGTGCACTCTTGATTCTTCGAGCAAACCTTCTGATCAAGTTTCACCTAGTGCGCGCAGGGTGCGCACCGCGCACCATCATTTTTCTCTGTTTTTGCACTGTTTTGCTCTGTTTCACGCTTACCGAAATCTGCAAAATCCGTGCAAGTGTTTAAACAGTTTTTAGTGACACTTTTTTTTTTTTCCAGCTTTTGTTTAAATGTCTCCACACCTCAACAGGAAGACTCTCATGAGCATTTGTTTTATAAATGCGAGTTTGCCAGTTGTTTGTGGGCTGATATGAAGAATTTAATTGTGTATAAAGGCTTGCATAATGATTTGAAGGAAATTGTTAAAGAAAAGAGAAATAAGACTCTTTATGAAAGTTCAAAGAAATGTGAAGGAGGTTGAAGTTGTTTCAGATTATGTTAGACTCATGTTAGCGAGTCTAAAAGTTAAAAGGTCAAGGAGTGTAATGCTCGTGGCAGATTTATGGGGTTCAATTGGGTTAATATCAGTGGCGGAACCAGGATTTTTGTCACCGAAGCGGAAAAAAAATTAAAACCGTATGAACTTTTTTGGGCAAAATATGGAGGTTTGGGGGGCAAAAAAATGGGTGTTTTTAGTCAGAATATGGAGATTTTTGGACAAAATTTAAATGTGTGGACAAAATTTGAAGGTTTTGGGGCAAAATATATAAGTTTTGGGGGAAAAATTCACCCGGGCCAAAGTCGAAAAATCCCAAATTTTTCCACTAAAATTTCAAAATCAACTGGGGGCTGGCGCCCCACCCTGCCCCACTTAAGTCCGCCCGTGGTTAATGTCACTGCAGGCTGGATGATCATTGATGACATGGTCTATTTTAAGATTCAAATGAATCTTTTAGCGCATGATGAAAGATGAGACAACTTCAAATTAGTTTCGAAGTCGTAATTGGTGTCTGTTAAGTTGTATTTTTATTTGATGTTAGCTGGTCTGCTGCTCTAGCTTGTATTACGTCAGTTTCTATGATAGTAGCTTGAGCATGGCCTGGCCATTTATTAATTTGTATGGTGGTTAATTCGTTAAATAATTTTGTATTAAAAAAAACATCAAAAATTGACTAGGGTTTTCAAAACTTTACTTACCAAGTATATATTATATAATAACTTAATATACGCTCTACGTATTTTTGAAAGATTGATGAATCAAATGTATGTTAATTTTATTGTTGCTGAAGTTCATTTCCTATAATTTTAACTTTTACTTTTATATTAACTAATACGTAATAATTAAAGTATTTAATATACACCAGCGAAGCTTAGTCATATACTCCGTACTATATATATTTACTATTACTATTTACTATTCTTATAACAAATTCCCAAAGCACAACCAAACAAATAACTCATAAAAAGTAAGAACATAAACACGATGTCATGCGTAATACAAGAATTAATGATGCATTTTATGTGCACATAATTTACAAGTTACAAAGAAGACATGGCATCAAACACCATCACAAACATTTTAGATGCCCTGAATCCAATGAATTGTGGCAGCTTCAATACTAATGATTATACCTGTAATCAGAGATTTATATCCGAAGTGTCAGACCTAATATACTATTCGAACTCTGGATTTCAACAGGTTACTTATTTTAAGTTATACTAACGAATAGGTACTACTCTAGTTTGCGAATCAGAGATCATCAAACCAACAAGCACTCTGTTACAAAAATATAACAAAACAAATAACAAGTACAACTTGCAGCTTTCATCTTTATTTATATCAAACTTTCATGTTATACCATAGATGGATTTTGAAAATGTACATAATGAAAAACAGACACATGAGAAATCAATTGAGAAATAAGACATTACTTATGAACAGCATGATGCAGCAGCACGAGCTCCTTGAGTAGGTCTGTCAACAAGAACCATACCAGCTGGATTTTGGGCAGGCTGAGCTCTAGGCAGTCTCTTGGCTGATTCAAGCAGAATAATAATAATAATAATAATATAATATAATAATAATAATCTTAACTGATAACAATAAATAAAAGCTATTCAAATTTTAAAATCGCAAATCAAAGATGGTGATAGCATTAATCATAATTTTTCCATCTACAAACTTCTAATGTCTTTCTTGTTTAAGAGCCACCCGTCCTTCAACTATTTTTCTTAAACTAAAAAAAAAAAAAATCCCATTATAAACGACATACAGATTGAAACTAGCGAATATTTGGTTGAGAGAAATGGAAATGGAAGCATGGTTGATTACCAATGATGTTGGATTGATGGCTTTACTTTTTTTAACTATGCGTATCAAATCAACGTAAATAGGTCATAATCCGACCAGATGGTTATTCCATATTTTAAACCAAACAACCCCTTAGTTACTTAATGAGCACAAAAAATCAAATTAGGTTTGTTTTTGAAATATGGCAACCGAACTACGAAACTTACAAATTCCAAAGTGTCGTAACAATAAAGTATGCATACCTATTTCATGAAATACATCATTAACATTAGCAGCAGTTTTGGCAGATGTCTCCATGAAGAAAAGACCATTCTCCTCTGCATATACACGTGCCTCCTGCATCATAAGTTATTTTTGTAAATAGATAGATTAATACATCACAGCTTGGAACATGCATTTCTACGGGATAGAAATATACACACTTAGACGCATAAACACAAAAAAACGTCTGTACGTTCACAATTACAAGTAGAAAATCACTTGTTTAAACATAAGAGACAAGAAGTAGGTTATATTCAGCCTCTAGGTCCTATATCAATCTATGGTATCAGCAAGAAACATAGAAGACTATCAATTATTTTTTAATTACCTAAGCTCGTTCACATATATCTGTTAAACTCTCTGTAGTGAACAGAGAATAAGAGCAAATCAAGAAAAGCTTTCTTCTATGAACGAATTATGAAACTCGTACATTTTTTGGGTTTATCCTGACGGAGGTTTTGAGACATCCAGTTCTTATTAAAATACAAATCTAAGCAACTTAAATAGTCATATAATAACCATGACAATGACAGAAGTAGCTATCAAGTTGTCCAAAAGAAGAACTTCATCCTATTAATATGAGATATATATAAGGTACTGCGCACATGGTTATTTATAAGTTGCATCAAATGTCAAATGTTGAAGGTTGCAAACTAACATTAGACAGACAGTGTAGTACAGCCTCTGTATGCCAATTAATGAACATCTAGTTAAACAAACATTTATATACACAGAGCATAGTGCACGATAATGAAATTAAATGCACAAATTAGATATATGCTGCCATTTGTCATGGTGGATTTGCATATGTGAAAGATAATAGTGACAAATGACCAGTAACATGTAACATCAACAATCCTAGGGGTAATTCTTATAAGCACAAAGATAAGTAAAAGAATGCAGACCTCTGCTGTCACTTTTCTCTTTTCTTCCAGATCAGCTTTATTCCCAGCAAGTGCCATAACCATGTTAGGATTCCCTGTATCAACCACAAATAAAATATGACTTGCTTCATAATTGGCAGGGTGTAAAAAGCTAAGATATATATAATTGACATCAAGTAACGAGTAGAGAACCAAACAACGGGCTCCTTGTTCTTATATGTAATTACATATAAAAAGATGCAGGCAGGATTTCAGATGGATTTTTCCTCTGGTATATATAAATTTAGTTGTTTAGTTAATATCTGCTCACCTTGCTTTTGAAGTTCTTGGACCCACTTTTTAGCCTTAGCAAATGAATCCTATAAATCATCAGATAAGAAACAAAGTGAATTCAATGTCAAAAATATATAAGAAATAAAAAAAGAAAATCAACAAAAACAAACCAAACCAAACCAAACCAATTTGATACATCACTAAAAAATAAATAAATAGTAGTATTAAACATACACATTGAACTTAATTAACTTATAACACACTCACATGGTTGAGCATTCAAATCATACCATACAATACTCATGCAAAACCTATTTAAGGAGCCAAACTATAATGCGAAAACCTAAGCTTGAATTATAGTAATCTAGTACTATATGCTAAGTATTAATATCACTAGCTCATAAGCAAGTTTCACGCCTGAAAGTCAAATAACGAGCGCGCATCTTGATTGTTTGACATTCATGTACTTATATAGGTTCTTTCTATAAATATACATTTTTTGAGACTATCCTAGAGGATTTTTCAGGAAAAAAAGATGTGTGTGAGAGGCTCAACCATGGTGGTGGCAAAGGCGAGAGCACGGGAGTTTTACAACGGAGGATTCAAGAACGATTCATCGAGACTATTCGGTATCAAATTAACGTCGTACATGTTTTTCAACTACCCTGATAAGTGGGGAATGATCTTTGGAGAATCTTCAAACAACATGGTGACCTTCGTGATATCTATATGGCGGGGAAGAGGTTAAAAAGTGGTCAGAGATTTTCGTTTGCAAGGTTCTATGGGGTGAAGGATGCTGATTCGCTGCTTAGATCACTGGAGAGAATTAGTTTTGAGGGCAACCCGATTAGGGTTTTCAAAGCAATTGATAGGAAAGAAAGTGGTTCACATGTTAAATGTAACCATAATACTCTCAACAACAATGCTGACAAGTACGAGGGTGATCTCAGACAAAAATTGAATAGTTGCAAGGATGACCTAAGGAACATTATCAACAATGCCAAAGAAGATTTAAGGAACTTCTTGAATGAGGCCAAGGTTAACGAAAAAAGCCAAAAGAAGGGCGAATCAAATGAGCAGCACAATCTCAAACACAAACCAGGAAAAGGTACGATCACTATTGATTGCAAAAGGGAAGTCAAGGTCGGCGATGATGAATACAATTACAACCTTTTTAATAGGTCCATTGTGGTTGAGTTAAAAAATCCAAAGTTGATTAATCAACTGGACAACCTGTGTAGATTAGAAGGGATGAGCAATTTTAGTTTAAAATATCTGGGTAGACTTAAAGTCTTGATGGTATTCGAAAGCAAAGAAGTGGTTACCCAGATTGTAAACCATGAGCATCATGTTTTAAGAAGCTGGTGTGATAACATCATAGAGTTCGACAAAAAGTACTGGGGATTCGATAGGTTAATATGGATAAAAGTTAGAGGTGTTCCGGCTACTTGTTGGAATGAAGATGTTTTCTCTAAAATCGGTGGTAAATGGGGTGAGGTCTTGGAGATGGAAAACTGCAGTATACAAGAAGATAATCAAAACCTAACTGAAGGAAAAATTCTTGTTCGTTCATCAAATGTTTTCCCAACCGAAGGGTTTGTTAGCCTTTGTTGTGACGTAGGATTGATCTATGTTAAGTGTCAAAGAGTATATGAAAAGAGTGTATGAGATCGATATTGTGAAGGATGATAATGAGAATGTCCGGGTTGATGATGAGTCAAGGTTGGAGAATTCGGATATCGGGGAGATCTCGTTTGGACTTTTGTAGGGAGATCTCGACATCTCGGAATAATCTCGGGGAGATCTCGGACGTTGACTTACGTTGACTTTATAGTTTTTTTAATAAAAATATACATAAAAACATAAATATATGTATATTTATATACGTTTTTACGAGATTTTACAAAAATATCCGAGAAATGAGCGAGAAAATCTTAAAAATTACGAATTTTACAAGAAAATCTTACAAATTAGCAAGAAAATCCGGAAAATCGTGGCTTTGACTAAGTTTGACCCCGTTGACCGAGAAATCTCGGGAGATGAACATCTCGTCTTGGTTGCCTTCCAAAAGCGAGATCTCGGGGGAGATCTCGGGAGATTTACAACACTAATGATGACAATCATGTTAAGTCCGACGATGAAGATGATCAATATGTCGATGAAACCGTTATCGCATCTGATAATGATGAACCTGAAGATCACTACAATTTCAATGTGAATCCCTTTAATGTCTTATACAATGATAGCGTTATCGGCGAGACAGATGTTTCCGGCAATAACTCCGGCGACGGTGGAGGTAACGGGCAGAAGGATTTAGAAGATGAAGAGACAAGTTTCTTGGGGAAGGAGATGAACGTGCTTCAAAATAATTATGAGCCGCCATTGGAGAATGTAAAAGGGGGTAATTCCAAGAGCCCTACTAAATGCAGTGATTCAAATAATTTTAGTCCAATCCCAAAAAACACGGATTGTGTTAGCACACCTCCTATAAATCACGGATCGGTTAGTGGATCTCAACGTCATTTAAGTGGGCCGAATGTGAACGTTAATGGGCCCGATCTTGCAAGTGGCCTGGGGTCCAACAAGAATAGGAGATTTTGCAGAAGCCCTTTACGTGATGAGGATAATGACACTTTATCTTGCACCCCTGAGCCCAACAAAACATGTCCAGTTGGCCCATCTACCCCAATTGACTTATTAAAGAAGTTTGGGTCTGCTGGGCCTACTTATCAATCCCCGGACTGTTTAAAGTCCAATTATGTTGGGCATGTTCCTAATTGTAACTCAACTGGCAACAATGTATCCAGGTCGAAGGCGTATAAAAAAGGGGTGTGTGGACATCAGATTGATCGGGAGCATCCAAAAAAGAAAGGGAAAAACGATTGCTGTTGGACTAAAATTCGCAAGTGGAAGACCTCTTCGAGAATCCTAAATGTTAAGAATGTTGCTCGGGCGCCAGATAGATCGGGTATCAGATCCAGATGCACTTCCTGTAACGATTCAAGCCAACAAGTCAAGCCCTCGGCAAACGCAAACCATCGAGGCAAAGCTGCTGCTGTTAGCAATAAACCCTTGTCGAAGGAATCTAATTCAGGTACCGGTTCTGGTTCTGACAGTAGTGTAAATATTCATGATTTTGGTAATAAATTGGGGCTTAAGTGGAAGGTTAAACCTTCCCAGTAATCCCTTCTTTCTTCCTTCGTTTGTTCTGGTTTTAAATGTTAATGTTATCCTTAAACATTCGAACTTTCGGGTCTGTTAAAGACAGCAAAATCGGGGAATTTAAGAGGTTAATTCGTAGGATTAAACCTAATTTCATCGCGTTACAAGAAACAAAGTTACATCGGGTCAATGAGTTTTGGGTCCGTGGGGTGTGGGGTTCAAACAACTGCGATTTTATACAAAAGGAAATGGTCGGTAAATCTGGGGGTCGGCTTATTATTTGGGATTCCACTCTCTTTAACGTTACTGATTCATTTATTTGTGATTCCTTCATTGGTGTGCGAGGTTATTGGGTCTGCAATGGTGCTCCATGTATACTCATCAATGTATATAGGCCTCATAATGACCCTGATAAGATTCGAATGTGGGATTCTTTATCGATGATTCTAAAAAAATATGAAGATGAAGCTTGTGCTGTATGTGGTGATTTTAACGAGGTTCGTAACCAAGACGAAAGGCTAAACTGTGAATTCATAGCAAGCAGGGCTCGGAAGTTTAATGACTTCATTACGGGTAACAGTTTGATCGACCTTCCAATGGGAGGTAGAAAAATTACTCGGGTTAGTGAAGATGGGTTAAAGTTTAGCAAACTCGACAGGTTTCTAATAAATGACCATTTTAACCTCATGTGGAGCAACTTATCTGTCATAGCCTTGGATCGAAGCTTATCCGACCATTGTCCTATTGTAATGAAAGATTTAGAAGAAAAAAAAATTCGGTCCTAAACCAACAAGAATTTTTGACGAGTGGTTAAAAATAGACGGTATTGATTCCCTTGTTAAAGATTCATGGGATGAAGAGGTAATTGTGGGTTCGAGACGTGATTGCGTGTTTAGGAATAAACTAAAGAGATTGAAACTCCGGCTAAAAGAAAAGTGTAATAAGACTTTCGGTCAAATTGATGGAGATATCGAAACTTTCAAGTCAATTGCTACTAATCTCGAACATAAGGCTGAGATTGCTCCTCTTTCGGATAGCGATAGAAAAAATTGGGAGGATGCGAGAAAAAAGTGGCTAGAGAAAGAGAGAACGAAGACGAGTATGTTAAAACAAAAAGCTCGTGTACGTTGGATCTTAGAAGGCGACGATAATACCAAGTTCTTCCACTCATTACTTCGTCAAAGGTATGCGAAAAATAATATTAGGGGCATCTCGGTTAATGGGATCTGGGTCGAGGAGCCTCATGAGATAAAAGAAGCTGTGTTTAAACATTTCTCGAGTACTTTTGAAAGTAACATTGTTGAGAGACCTAGCATGGAAGACCTTCACTACCCATCATTAGATCAGGAGAAATCTGTGTCTCTTGAAGCTCCTTTCGTTGAGAATGAAATATTTGAAGCTATACATGATTGTGGTAGTTCAAAAGCGCCGGGCCCGGATGGATTTAATATGCTTTTTTTCAAAAAATTGTGGGATATTATCAAATCCGATTTATTGGCGGCGATCCAATGGTTTTGGGAAAAGGGTGAATTTTCATGGGGGTGCAATGCCTCATTCATAACCCTTGTTCCAAAAAAGGCGGATCCGATGAGTCTTGGGGATTATCGTCCTATAAGCTTGATTAGTAGTTACTACAAAATTATCGCAAAAATTCTTTCGAATAGGCTTCGTAGGGTAGTGCCCGATCTTGTCGGTTCTGAACAGTCGTCATTTTTGAAAGGCAGATTCATTCTAGATGGTGCACTCATTGCAAATGAAACATTAGGGTTTATCAAATCAAGTAAGCAAAAGGATCTTATCTTAAGGTTGATTTCGAGAAGGCTTTCAATTGCCTTAATTGGGATTACTTGATGGAGGTTATGCGCTGCATGGGGTTCAGTGAAAGGTGGAGGGGTTGGATTATGTCGTGTCTAAAATCCGCCACAGTTTAGGTGTTAGTTAACGGTTCCCCAACTCGTGAGTTCTCATTGGGAAGGGGAGTTCGTCAGGGAGATCCCTTATCCCCTTTCCTTTTTATCATAGCCGCAGAAGGATTGAATATTCTAGCTAAAGCTGCGGTTGATAGAAATCTTTTTAATGGTGTTGAAGTTGGGCGGGATAAAGTCCTCATATCGCATCTCCAATATGTCGATGACACTATTTTTTCGGGAATTGGAATGGAAACAATGCTCTAAATCTCATTAATATCCTCAAATGTTTCGAACTCTATTCGGGTCTCAAAGTAAATTTCCATAAGAGTTTCGTTTATGGTGTCGGGGTCCCATTTGATGAAGTGGAAGTTATGGCCGTTAGAATAGGATGTAAAGCCGGAAAACTTCCTTTTATGTATCTTGGTCTTCCTATAGGCACTAAAATGAGTAATGTTGCGGCTTGGCAACTGGTGATAGATAAATTCAAAAGCCGACTATCGGATTAGAAAATGCGCTCGACTTCTTTTGGTGGTCGTTTAGTTCTCATTAAATCGGTTCTAAGTAGTCTTCCGTTGTACTACTTTTCGCTCTTCCGTGCCCCATCGAGTGTCACCAAATTGCTTGAGAGTGTGAGACGTGTCTTTTTTTGGGGCGGGGACTTTTCGGGAAACAAAATGTCATGGGTTAAATGGGACAAGGTTATTTCTCCTTACGGGGCGAGGGTCTTAATATTGGGAGTCTTAAAAGTAAAAATTTAGCCTTGTTGGGGAAATAGTGGTGGAGGTTTAAAACCGAAACCGATTCCTTATGGGTTAAAGTCATTCGTAGTTTGTATGGTGCTAACGGTAACCTAGTGGTGGATGTTGAGAATTCTCAATATACGTCGCTAGGTGTTTGGGCTAATATTATTCGTGCAGGAAAACATATAGAGGGTTTGCAAGTTCAATTTAATGACTCATTCGTGAAGGTCATTGGTGATGGTGGATCCGTTTCTTTTTGTAATGATTATTGGTGCGGCTCCAATAGTTTTCGTGAAATATTTCCAAGATTATATAGGTTGGAGAACAACAAGAACGTTTCTGTCAAAGCTCGTTTGGACTCTTCTGTCTCGGCCAATGCTACTGCTCGTCGTGTTACTGCTACGTTTTCTGGTTCGAATCCCTCTGTCTCTGCCGATTCTACTGCTCGTCGTGTTACTGCTGCTGTTTTTCACTCCGAAGCTGCTGTCAATCCTTCGCATTCTGATTTGGTTCGTGATGATGCTGATAGTCGATCTTCTCCTACAAATAATGTCTCGGGTCATATACATGCTGTTGTTATTGCCTCGGGTATTCCTGAGGCTGCTGATGCTATCTCCTGGGAATGGGTCAAGCAACCTACCGGACGCACACTCAGCGAATTCAATGCTCTCAAAAGTCTTCTCCGTGATGTCAATTTGGTTCGTGATAAAAAAGATAGATGGAAATGGTCTCTTGCCTCAAATGGTTTGTTTACGGTAAAGAAATTATCTTCACTCATTGACGATCGTCTACTTGAAGTTAACAATTACAATGGTGAAGAAACTTGTCGTAACGGTTTGGTCCCTAAAAAGGTCGAACTCTTCGTGTGGCGTACGTTATTGAAACGTCTTCCGGTTAGGCTTAAGCTTGATAATAGGGCATTGATCTCCATAGTGTTCGTTGCCCTATTTGCGATGACGGCCTTGAATCGGTTGACCACTCGATTATTTTTTGTCGACATGCTCAAGATGTTTGGTGTCGTGTTTTCAAATGGTGGGATAGCGGAGTCTTTTCAGGTTTCTCTTTATCGGAGCTCCTTCGTGATAGTGCCAACGTAGGCTTAATTTGGCAAGGGGTCATTTGGGTTACTTCGTACCTCATTTGGAAAAACCGCAACAATATGGTTTTCCATAATAAAAGTTGGAGCGCCCCCGTGGCTCTTTGTGAAATTCAAGCCATCTCCTTCGATTGGATTTCGTGCAAATATAAAAGCGTCAAGATAGATTGGAACACTTGGTTAACGAAACCAAACACTTATTTGTAATAATTGTATGGGTTGAGTTGCAATCTCTGCTCTCTTCCAATAGTTAATAGTCGTTTTTTCCTCTCGTGTTGCGTTGTTTTTTTGGGGCGTATATTGCCTCATCTCGCGATGTATCATTGTTAATATCTATAAAATTACCTTGCCTTTCAAAAAAAAAAAAAAAATATGCTAAGTATTAATGACAACAAATTAAAGCTAAATTATTGCAGATCATAATACATGTTTTACTAATAACTAAACAAATAATAGAACTAAGATACAATTAAAATTAATTAAGATGAAAGATAAAAGTAGAGTACCGAGCTGGTGATATCATAGACAATAATAGCAGCAGCAGCACCTCTGTAATACATAGGAGCCAAACTATGATACCTTTCCTGACCAGCAGTATCCCAGATCTCAAATTTCACTGTAGCATCATTCACTGCTAGGGTTTGTGAAAAGAATGCCGCTCCGATCGTCGATTCCTTCAAATCAAATTTCGATTAAACAAAAATTCAAACCCTAGATTAACCCTAGGTCAACGTAATAATAATTATAAACCTGAAATTCTAGAAATTGGCCTTTGACGAAACGTAACACGAGACTTGATTTACCAGCTCCCATATCTCCAAGCAAAACCTAACAAAAAATGAGAACACAAATTGAAGAAGTAAATTAAGGGATGTGAATTAAGCAATAGGGAAGTGAATGATTGTAGATGTTGAGTTTACCAATTTTGCGTTGAGATTATTGTGTCCGATTGTCGCCATAATAATTGATTGATCGGTTGATAGGATCAAGGGTTTGGTGAGAAAGAGGGGTTTTGGTTTGCTTTTCTTTTGCAGGAAGAGACGTGATATGTGTTAAGATGCTGAAACACGGTTTGTTTTGGAGATGGACAGATGGTAGTTGTGGTTAAACGTCGATCTAAGCAAATGTTGGCCGTATATCGGTATATGCATATATGTATATGTATGTATGCATGCTTTTTTTAATCGATTATTCGTGTTTACTAGCTTAAGATCTGCGAATTCACGGGTTTCATCAATAAAATTTTCAAACATAATAAATTATGTATTAGCTGATATAAAAATTCGCCACAAATTCTGTATAATAATAAAAAAAATGAAGGCAAAGAATGTAGTTAAACAAAATATACCAGATATAAATTATATACAAACATGATATATAAGTTTTTCAACCGAGTAAAAAAAAAAATTATTTGTAACACCAAATTGGATATATAGGTGTGCTATTATTTTATGATAGTAGACTATTAATTTGTAGTTAAGTATGCCTATGACGACTTTCTCATAGATTATTAAATGCAACAAAGCGTTTGAAGTAGTCATTTAGTGTCAGCACTGAAGCAACTTGTTGTTTTTCTTTCAGTATCGTTCGTATCCGTTAAACTTATTTGACGCAGTTTATCAACCTACATAGCAAACATAACAAAATTTAGTATTTGACTATTTCATTGCAATCGATCATATTATGCATATAAAGTATGTTTATTGATTTACCCGTTCCATTAAGTCTATAAAAATTGTAATTTTTCCTGTTAAACTTGACATGTGCCTTGCAAACGGTAAAAACTGTATTAAATTAAATATTAAGATATAAGGCAAGGAAAAAAGCAAGATTAGTTGACAAACTCTGTATTTGTAGCAATAATATGAAGTGTCTTACCAAATACATGTTATGACGCATAAGTCATCAATGACCCTGCAACATGATGATATTTCTTTTGGTTCTTAGGAGTAATTGATGAATATACGATTATAAATGAGCCATGAGGCCGTATCCTACCCGCAAATGTCATAAAGATGTTACCTTGATATATTGACGTCATTAGATTTAAACAACTAAATTGTGACCCCCTTTGTACATTTACAATAGAACTTAGGCAGACACTCAATAAAAAGTTCTCTTTAGTTATAGGCAGCCAATTATAAGCTGCTTTAGTTACTTCAACCCTAGAAATTTATGACTATAGATTTTTGGAAGGACTAACATCATATACCAGTTATTATTATCAAACATTTAACCTCATCCATCATGACCAAACAAAAGTAACTCGATCAAATATTAAAGTTGGAAAAAAAATACCTCCTCTACGAACATGATATCTGGAAAATACTTAAGCATAATCCCTCAAATCAATCACCTATATTTTTTAATCAACCTGCAAATTTAGCACTTTTACTTGTTAATCAACCTAAAAAAATGAATTAATATAATCCAATATATATTGAGGAAGCACATAATAAGGCATGATGTAGTAAAGATCTTGACTTGAAGTCGACAACTGAATTAAGTAATGAGGAGTTTCAATTCTATAAAAACAACATTTCAAAATTCTAGAACTGTGATCCATGAAATTGGTACCTGATAATCACTCACATGGCTAACTCGACAACTCAATGACTCGTTCAATTTCATGTGAACGGGAGGACATTAATCAAATACTATTGATGTCAATGGGCTATTCAGACCCATTTCTCCAAAGCAATGTTCCAATAACTTATTTTTCTGATTTTGAAAATCAGACAACTTGTCAATTTTTTTTGTATGTAGAAAACAGAGAAGAAGGACATATGGATTTTTAATGGTCGTTATCGACCAGTTATCATACAAATTTGATAATTGACTCTTATATGCCTAAGATAGCATATCATCAACGCAAAGTCGGCAAGAATTGACAATAGGAAAGAAAACTTCAAATAACAATAATCACGTAAATGTATAATTATATAACTATTTATATACCTTCTTGTATAGTGTACAATATCCAATGTTGCTAATATCAAGGATTGCAAAATCAATCTTCAGATAGCGTATTCCATCAAACCCTAGAATGACTCCAATTGATTCGTAATTGAGTTATCGACTTTGGTTTCTTCGCCTCTGAGATTACTGAATATTGATTTTGTTTGCGTACTGATAAACCCTAAATCAAGAGTTTAATTCATCTGTAAGTTACTAATCTCTCAGATTACAGAAATCGCTCAAACCCTAGAGCGGCAATACCATATGACCCGTTACCCAACCGTCTTGCCACCAGCTCATTTTACCAGCTTTAGTTATAGGGATGAACTCATTACTTTGAAAAGGCCTCTAAACCAAAACCTTCAGAGAACAACCAACAACCACTAATCAAAAACAATTGTTAGTAATGAATGAATTAACTCATGCATCTGATAATGAAAAAATTGAAATAGTCACCTTCCACCAACACAATTATTTAGACAACGTAGAAGAAATGGTTTGACTTTTTGGATTCTTCATCCCAATAATCTTGGAATCTTCAAGTGGCAACAACTAGTCATATTATATTATGACTTATTAAAAGGATATTAGATAAACATATGTTTATACAGATGCACAGAGCTACGAACTTTTTACTCAATATCTCAGTCCGATTCCATGTGCCCAACATCCAGACATCTTTTTCAGTTATAGGTTTTCGGTAGCCTTGCTCCATAATAGGAGTCAACAAACCATAATAAATTACTACATTAACAATGACACACAAAAAATAAATAAATAAACGTTTAAAACGTTGTTTGAGCAACTTAAAAGAAAGAAACCTTGAAATGTTCTAAAATTATGCTAAACTAAGCAGAAAGGTGAAACAAATTTTCTATTAAACAATATGATATATAAAAATATAAGTGTGTTACCTTGATTCTTATACCACCTTCCAATTTCATCACACATACTATCTTCTTTGTGAATATTTTCTCAGTACCCTAAAATACAAAGAAACATACATTATTCTTTTTCTAACAACGTGTAGATATATATAGATGTATATATAAATCAGAAAAGACAACAATTTCAACATCACTCCATCACCTGACATTAAAAGAAAATCAGACAATTACCGTCTGCCCACCAAAACAAACATCATAACTATCCAATACAACAAATATCTGAGATTTAACCATTACGATCATCCTATTCCAAGAATTAATTTAAGATTTACAGTGAAGATACAAAGACTACATAACCCAAACACTAACTAAAGTAAACAACTACAAACATCAAATAGTCTTAAAACACAGATTGTATAAGTCATTTACTGTATGAAACACAGGGCAACAGCCTTTGCACTACCTAACATTTCAACTGGTGTGTACCCAACATCTCAACTGGTGTGTACGTTAGAGATTATAATTGGTGTAAATTAGAGATCCTAATACAAAAAATCTTGTTTCTTTGATTCAGTATCGTGCATAATAGGCTAACAAAAATCAAATTTATTCCCGTCATTTCGGCAAGCACATGGTGTGCATCCAATAAATATCAAGCTGGTGACAATGTCTAAAATCGGAAGAGTAACGTGCAAAACATGGAATCATAAGCAACTATGGCAGAATCAACACAACAATAACACAAAAAATACAGAAAGTATATACATAATCAACAACTATGACAATTAATGCATTACATAACTAACCTCATTAATAACAAACCCTCATCTCCAACTTTATATTATGAACATTGCTTCCAAACCCTAATCTAACACATTATGTAATGATTCCTTTCAAATAATAATCGCCCGAAGGTGATTGATTACAGAACTTTGATGGATCGACATTTAACTATACAATCGAATTGGAAGCTCGTGTCGGTTTTTTGATAGAAGAAGAAATTGGGTTGGTAACGTTTTCCGATTTAATGTGTTAAGAATTAGGGTATAAATCTGTGAATGCATTTGTGTAACGTTTTCCGATTAAATGAAGTGATTATGCAAGATGGGAGGTGATATTTCCAAACTTCAAATTGATAGATCCAAACACATTTGTTGCTTTTTTCCAATAATGTCCTTCAATAAAGTGTATCAAAAAAATTTGTATAACATATCATTAAGGGCAAGTTAGTAATTCTGGGTGGATCTATCAAATTTATGTTTGGAAATATCAATTCCCATGCAAGACCCCTAATTTTGTTGAATGACCCCGTGTTTGTAAGGGTATAATAGACACGTTAACTCACAAATAATGATTAATTAGCTAATATGTTTTATAAATGATTTAAGGCCATTGGATTAAGGGGTATTGTGAATTAATTATTTGATCTAATGGTGATTAGAGGGTGTTTCAAAATATTTATTACTTAATAAAAACCCTCTTTTAAGGTATAGAGTATATATTTATTTATTCTATTTATTAATTACTTTAATTCAAATAATAATTTAAATATTTAAATACTAATAATAATCTATATCTATATTTATATTTATATTTATTCATATTTATATATATTATCTTTATATATCTATATCTATATCTACGTAGTGTTACACCAATATTAATTATTCGTTTGATATAATTGAATGGTTTATACTGAATATTTCATAATTTAAATAATTCAAAATTTCTGAATAAATTTAGTTCTGAACGAGAATAACCTTACTTATACTTTTCTAGTCTATTTTGCAATCTGCAAATTCTGCATTTGAATAACCCATTAGATTAAAATCTTGGTTTTTGAGATACCAGAGACCACGTACATGTGTGACTCCTTAAGATCGACTTGAAATTTAGCACATAAACATGTGACAAACATGATATCTGGTCTGCTGACTGTGAGATAAATTAGGGATCCAATCATACCTCTCTAATCTGTGATATTGACTGGTTCACCATTAAAATCAGCATCAATTTTGCTTGTTGCCTGCACTGATGTCCATATGTCTTTTAAACGGGTCAAACCAAATTTCTTTAACATATCATTGAAATATTTATCTTGACTTATAAAAATACCATCATCAAGTTGTTTGATTTGTAATCCAAGAAAGTATTGCAAATCTCTTTGTAAACTTATTTCATATTTCCGAGACATAAGTTTTGAAAAATCTTGCCAATGTTTTTCATTTGTTGAACCATAAATAATATCATCCACATAAATATGTACTAGCAAGAGATCACCATCACTCTCCTTTGAGAAGAGAGTGATATCAATTGTGTTGGTTGAATGTTGGTTAATGGACTAACCGACAAAGTTAAGTATGATGCTTAACCAAAGAATATGTTTTGATGATGACACATAAATATGCATAAGTGATGATCGACATCTTAACATAAAACACGCAAGTTCACTAATCCATACTTGATCTTGCAAATGATCAAGTCAAACAAAACTTATAGAATGAAAATAAAGATCATTAAAGTACACGGTTAAAGTACGGTCGACCGTATACTTAGCCGTAGAAGCCCACACTGAATCTGCAACGCAGTTTTGTGAAAACAAGTTGCACGGTCGCCACCACGGTCAACCGTAGTGCGATCGCAGAATTCTCTGTCACTATTTTGATCAGATTTAGTTTGACCACTTCCCGACATCTATAATTCATGAAACCTTTCTCAACACGCTTAGAATAGATGCCCTCTCCATACTCAATTGAGTTTTGGTCATAAAAACACTAATCTTGGTTAATTATGCTCAATTACATCTTAATGACAAATTAACCATGATTAGGCATAACACATAAGTGTTAATCAATAACTTGTGATCTTAAAACTTGTCTAGACATTCTTAGGATGGTCACCAAGTACCAACACACATAAGCTAATGTCACTAGAACACTAATTACAATTAAAGATTACTTAGTGACAAATTAAGGCTAAATGAAGAATAATATTTTTAAGTATGACTAGTAAAGACTTGTAATCCTAAAATACACTTAGATACATTTAGGATGGTCACCAAGTCCCAACTAGAGATTGTTCTTCCCTTGTGCATGTGATGGACATTAATGTGTGCTTACACATTAATCATGCAATATGTTATATTGCAAGTAAGCTTGCTAAAGCTTGAACCATAGTGTTGTATAAATATCCATATGATTGATCTTAGAATAACTATCTCTTGCTATGTGTGAGTATTACTTACTACTTGCTAATATGTTTAATACTCATTAATTTACCAACTTGATAACATACTCTTAAACTTGCTATGTGTTATTAGTTAGAACACTAGGATTCAAGCAACTAGTTTACTTCAATGAATTAAGTGTAAAATGGTTCACAAACAATAATGGTCAATAATCTATTTGGTTTTATCTAAGTAACACATTGTGTAATATGTCCTAGTATGGCTTAACATTGATGTCTTTACACACTCAATGTTTAATTTAGAAATACATCATTCAATTAATCTCTACTTAGTCTTAGAATGAATATGATGACTTCTGATTAATTGAAACTAGGAAGTTAATGACATGTTGACTAGTCTTTAGGATTGAACTAAATGCATTAATGAACCTAACTAAGTCTTGACCAAACTGAGATTACCTAAAATGACAATCAAGACACTTCTCCAAGAATGTTAGGTTTACCACATTTAGAGTGTTATGTCATTTTCACATAATAAGACCAAATCTCACACACTTAATGCATATAGTACTTGTATAGGATATTGGGTTTCTTTTGCAGGTGCTAGATGGAGTAAAGATTCCAAAATGTGGTGTTCAAATCTGAGTCAAACGGCTATACAACGGATACATATTTTGGACTGGGTACGCACGGTCGAACCACGATAGATCGTGCCTGTGAGTGTGTGACAACGGCTAGTTTTTGAATCTCACTATAAATAGCAAGCATTGAAGAGCATTTGAAGCTGACCCTCTTGCATATTTTAAAGGCTTATTTCCAAAGATCACAAGTGTAAACCCGAGTTTAAAATGTACATATTTGTGTATATATATATATACATAGTGCTGGCGGGCTTCTGTATTTGGTCGCGCTGCGGCTAGGGTCTGATGAAGATTTCTTTGTTTTAATTAAATTTAAAAGAGGGGTAGTTTGGTCTTTTCACTAGAGGCCGGATTTAAGGCCACTAAAAGGCTGGTTGGAGTCATTATTTCACATCCACCAACCTTATCATCTTCTCCATAAAGTAGAGAGAGAGAGTAGTGAGAGAAAGTAGATCTTGAAGCTTTCCAAGTGGGTTTTTGCTAGATCGGGTCCAATTCTTCGTTTTTCTACCTCCTAGCATTTTATTAAGCGTAGTGGTAAGTCTCTAAACTGAATTTTTGTAAATTAATTATGTTTAGAGCTCATATTTGGGTCTTGCAAGTAATCTACCATAGTTTTGGTGAAATTTGGGGTTATGGTTCGGGTGAAAGTGTAAGTAACCTAAAATTGGTGACTTTGGAGTTAATTGATGAAATTGTTAGTAATATGAGTTAACAATTAGCTAAAGTTTACTAGTAACATTGACTAACTAGTGTTTGTGTTGTGAAACTTGCAAGTTTGATGTTTGACCTATTGTTAGGTCAAAATGGATTTTTGGGTCTAAAGAACACTAGCTCGAATTAAATGACCTAGTAATGTGTAGTTGGGTGATCTAATGTCATGGTCACTAGCTTTAGTGATTAGTGGTGATTTAGACCTACGATTGGCGTTGTGAGTGCAAATGATGAGCATTGCACTAGGTGTCTATTTGGGCGGGTCAGAAGCTCTATTTAGATAAGTGTTGATTTATGTTGATGTAATAGGTGATTTCATTGACGGTAGAAGAGCTTTTCGGCTTACCTTCGTTTTAGATACAAGGTGAGTGGAATAATTATGCGTGTATGTATATAGTGTATCTATTTTTGTGCTATGGTATGAACCACGAAGCCGGAGGTGCCATAGCATGTGCGAGTGTACTATGATGTGAACCACGGAGCCGGTAGCATCATGGTACGTGTGTTATAGTGTGAACCACAGAGCAGATAGCACTATAGCACGGGTTGTTAAGGTGTGAACCACGGAGTCGGTAGCGCCTTAACGTGAGTATGACTCAAGTTGTGATGTGAACCACGGAGCCGGTAGCATCATGACAAAAGCGTATGGTGTGAACCATGGAGCCGGTAGCACCATGACGCGAGTATGGTTAACCTTATGGTCGTGTACGTGTTGTAGCATATTATATTGCTTTGTGTATATACTATTGGTTATGCTAGTTGCGGTATTGGAGGTTATTAGCTTTATAATTAGAGTTAGTATGCTAATTAAATTGCTAGCAAGTATACGGTATGTGTGTAAGTGTTTGCAAGTAGGTATATTATATATGTATGCGTATAATTATTGCATTCACTAAGCGTTTTGCTTACCCTCTCGTTGTTTACACTTTTTAGGCTCCGGCGTGGATAAATGCAAGGGTATACGTTTGGACTAGCGAGCTCCCTATATGATTGTGCTAGAGAATTACTTTTGGAAGTTCGACCTAGTTTTGGGTAGTTTAACCCCAAACACCATGCTCGGGTTTTTGTTTGGTATTTAAACTTGTCGGTCGAAACTTATATTTTGGGGTGTAATTGGGCGAAATGAAGCTCGGTGGTCAAATACTTGTATTGGAGTCTTTAAAACATGTAAACTTTATTTAACTATGTGGCAGGAAGCCTTTTTTGTTGATGATTGTCGGTTATCACGAAATTCGGGACTTGTGCAATTTAATCAAAGTTAGAATCAGCTCACGAGTTAAGCTGCACCGCGACCTAGAGGGGCGCGCCGCGGGCTAAAAGGAAAAATGGAGGTCGAGTGTTTTGATGGTTCCTGACCATCTGAGTTTTTGGTAGGCCACGCCGCGGCTGGTTTTCCCGCGCCGCGGGTTAAGCCTAGCAGGCATGGCCTGTCCAATTTTATGTAAAAAAGGGGTTTTGTGTTGTATAACGGGTTGGGTCATTACAAGTGGTAGCAGAGCATGGTCTAAGGAATTTAGGCGACTTGAGATAGGTGCCTAGATTTAGACTTATTGTGCGTGCGTTTTATGCGGGACTTGTAGGATACGGGTCGGACCGGGATTGGTTAGTGCCTAGGTCTAGGTGAACTAACTTTATGATAATTGTCTTGTATTGTGATTACATTCATCGAGCGAGATAGATTTTGTACTAGCAAGTTGATGCGATGTGCTCGCGTAACAATGACTAGCTAGCATTGTTACGGGTTCAAGTCGTGTCTAACAAGCAATGTACGATGAGTGTTGAGCAAGATGGGGCGGTATGGTATACGTATGTCATTTCCGTTTGTTTCGTTGTTTAACCTATTCCGTTTTATAGAATGAAGATGAGAAACAGGCACGATACCGATAACGGAGGTACGAGCGAAGACTCTGAGTTCATGGCCAAGGTTGAGGCCATTTTGGAAAAGCATCATGCGACGTTTCTAGCGGACGTTAAGAAGATGTTCCTAGAGTCGGTTGACGAGAAAATAACTGATCTAATCAAGGAACACGTTAATGCTTTTGTTCAGGGTGATAATGTTGGAAGACGAGACTTCCACTATAAGAATTTCAAGGATGCTCAACCTCCCACCTTTGATGGTGAACGAGACCCACTAAAGAGCAACCGTTGGATCTCCGATATGGAGGGGGCTTTCCGTACTAGTGAATGCCCTCTTGATAAGAAGACGAGGTACGGAAGTAGTATGCTAAGGGGTGATGCCAAGTTGTGGTGGGACGCGAAAATCTGACTTTATGGTGAAGGGTAAAGTATGAGTTTGACGTGGGATGAGTTCAAGGTGGAATTTTTCAAAAAGTAGCGAAATTTGGCCGATCTTTCAAGGCTCAAGGACGAGTTGCGTGCCTTGAGACAAAGGTCAATGGATTTGAACACTCTCAAGTCCACTTTCTTATCAAAGACCCAATTTTTCCCCGAGTATGTCGGGAATGATCATATGTTAAAGGAAGACTTCTATCGAACCTTGAATGACAACTATCAAGAAAAGATTAGTAGGAACTCAGTGAAAACTTTTGATGAGTTGTTTGACATAGCTAAGGGCTTTGAGTCACTTGTTCCAAAAAGGAGTGACTTCGCTTTTAGCAAAAAAAAGTTTGAAGCTACTAGTCATTCCAACAAGATGAGTAGGGGTGCGACCGAGAGTGTCGGTAGTGCGAAGAAAGGTGCTTCCGGGGGTTTCGAACCCAAATGTTATAATTGTGGACGACAAGGACACATGGCTCGTGATTGTATGAACCCATCCTCAACACCTAAACTCACTTGTTATAATTGTCAAAAGGAAGGGCACCGAAGGACGGAATGTCCCGGATTGCGGAGTGATCAAGTTAAGAAGTTAGAGAAAGCGGCGGGTACGGCAAGAGGATGAAATTATTTGATGACTAATGATGAAGCCAAGCAATCCAACGAAGTTGTCTCAGGTACTTTCATGGTTAACTCTAAACCGGCAAAGATACTATTTAATAACGGTGCTAATTTATTGTTTGTGTCTCCAAGATTTGTGCCTAAGCTTAATAAACCGCTAGCTAAGTTGAGTCATCCGGTAGAAGTCGAAATAGCGGATGGTAAGACGGTGCTAGGGGTTGATGTGTGTAAGAATTGTAATGTTGTGTTTGGTGCCGAAACCTTTAAAATTGATCTTATCCCGATGACTTTGTGTGAGTTTGATATCGTTGTTGGTATGGACTGGCTCGATCATTATAGAGACGATATTGCATGCCATGCAAAGTTTATTCGTGTAAAGGCCCCAAGAGGGGGAGAGCTAATTATTCATGGCGATAAGCGAAGGAGACTCGTACCATTATGCACTTATGCACGGGCACGCCATTTCCTTAGTGGTGGTGGCATGGCTTTTCTCGCCCATGTAGTTGATACTCGTGAAGAGCCACCATCCATTCGTGAAATTTCGGTGGTTAATGAATTCAAAGACATTTTTCCGGATGAGTTACCGGGTGTTCCAGCGGAAAGACAAGTTGAATTTCGCATTGAGTTGGTTCCGGGGGCTACCCCCATTGCTAAAACTCCTTATCATTTAACACCAACGGAAATGCAAGAGTTGTTAAATCAAACCCAAGAGTTGCTTAAAAAGGGTTTTATCCGACTGAGTGCTTCGCCATGGGGCGCTCCAGTTTTGTTTGTAAAGAAGAAAGATGGTACTATGCGGATGTGCATCGATTATCGGGAGTTGAATAAAGTAACGATCAAGAATCGTTATCCATTACCTCAGATTGACGATTTGTTTGACCAACTCCAAGGTGCAACTTATTTTTCTAAAATTGACTTACGGTCCGGCTATCACCGAATGCGGGTCCGTGAGGAAGATATTGAGAAAACGACCTTTCGAACACGTTACGGGCATTTTGAATTTGTAGTTATGCCTTCGTTCTTACGAATGCACCGACAGCATTCATGGATCTTATGAACCGAGAGTGCCAACCTATGTTGGAGAAGTCGGTAATTGTGTTCATTGACGACATACTTGTCTATTCTAAGAGTATGAAGGAACATAAACGCCATTTGCGCGAAGTGTTGAAGACGTTGCGGAAGGAAAAGTTGCATGCTAAGTATTCCAAGTGTGAATTTTGGTTAAGGAAAGTGCAATTCCTTGGCCATATTGTGAATAAAGAAGGCATTCAAGTAGATCCGGGGAAGATAGAGGCAGTGAAGGGTTGGGGACAACCGACTACACATAAGAAAATTAGAAGTTTTCTCGGATTGGCCGGTTATTATCGTCGGTTTATCCAAGACTTCTCAAAAATCGCTTCTCCATTGACAAAGTTGATAAGGAAGAACACGAGATTTAATTGGGAAAATGAGCAAGAAATTGCTTTCCAATTGTTGAAAGAGAAATTGTATCAAGCTCCGATTTTAGTGTTACCGAAAGGTGTGGAAGATATGACGGTTTATTGTGATGCCTCATTCAATGGGCTCGGGTGTGTTCAAATGCAACGGAGTAAAGTCATCGCTTATGCCTCTAGAAAATTAAAGGAACACGAAAAGAGATATCCGATTCATGATCTTGAATTGTGGCTGTGGTTCATGCGTTGAAGATTTGGCGCCACTACTTGTATGGTGTCAAGTGTACGATTTATTCGGATCATAGAAGTTTGAAACATCTTTTCAATCAAAGAGATTTAAGAATCGTTAACGACGTTGGATCGATTTGGTAAAAGATTACGATTGTGAGATACTATACCATCCGGGTAAGGCGAATGTAGTCGCGGATGTGTTGAGTCGAAAAAGTCAACACCTGGCGATACGAGTAGGATCGCTACACATGACTATTACTAACGATTTTCTTGTAAAGCTTGGTGAGATTCAAATTGAAGGTTTTGTTAACAACAAGCGTGAAGAACGTATCATGGGGCAAACGAAGTCTATTACCTTAGGCCCGCATGGTTTGTTGTCCTTTTAAGGACGAGTGTGAGTGCCTAAGATGGGCGATTACCGACAAGTGCTACTTGATGAAGCACATAAGTCAAAGTATTCCATTCATCCGGGTGCGACGAAGATGTACCTTGATTTGAAGAAAGAGTATTGGTGGCCCGGAATGAAACGTGACGTGGTTAAGTATGTTGAACAATGTTGTTGGTCCCTTGATTAACAACACGAGTATTGTAGGGGGTGAATACAATTTCTTTTAATTAACTTACAGTTAAACACAATTTAGTATTCAAGCATGTAATTTAAATGGAGTCAAAGGTAATTTTTCAACGGTTATTCTTTATTGATTAAATCACAAAGAATTACAACTATCCTTGGCGGAATGATAGTTGATTGATACAGATTTACCTAGATTATAGCTATGCGGATAAACTTAAAGCTATTACACATTTTGGACTCTAAATAATAAAACCCACACCACTAGTTGTTACAATAGTGGATACAACAATTTATAGTAGTCCTATTATCCGTGTAATTGTTTCATTGTCCACTGGTACAAAAGATGTCTGTACTTGTGGGGACAACTGCATCAGAGAGCATGCTCTCCTCTTTCCTCTTTGGTAGCTATTTGCAGGAACACCCCAATTCGGTTTGGCACCACTATTTGTTTAAACAAATAGAATGTTGTGTTCCCTAGGCATTGACAAAGTATAACACATGTCTGCACATGCGTTAAACTTCTGCATTCCCACGTGGTCTTGTAAGGTCACTTGTCAGCCGCCGACGCGTGTCCTTTTCTGTTCAACCTTGTCTTTGATTTCTATTGAATAGTACAATTGATGTAGACCACTCAGGAAACCACTATGCTTGTAATGGAGCATAGCTGTCTTGTGTAGTAAGCTGCATTCCAGTTGTGCTGGTTCTTCATTGCTGAGACACTTGATATTCTTGAATTGCTGAGTATACATCCTGTGCTAATTGAAGAACACTGTCTACCTTGTGCTGGTAGACTGAGCAGCAAACTAAACACTCGACACAACAACATTTGCTATCTATACATAAACAAACTTGTGCTGGCTGCACATAACATTTTAGTGCAAACAAATTACAGTTTTGTCATAATTAAATCCTTAATTATTTTGGGGACTCAACAATCTCCCCCTATTTGATGATGAAAAAACCTATGACATTAAGAGAAAACACTAAAGCCAGCACTAAGGGACCTAATGAAAAAATAGACAGTAAATTTGTCCCTTTTAGGTTTATATTGGGATCTTTTGCTGAGTTATCTATATCTTATAAAATGATATGATTTTGAAGATAAACTCATTTCATTTTCATTACAGCATAGTATATACATACATTTACAAAATAGTATAATGAAAAATGAAATAACAAAAGTTACAATTATAACGCAAGAAGGCTATCTGTCTTTATCTTTATTGATAACGCCAAAATTATACATATTTGTTGTCGTTATTTCGATCCGATTTTGTATCATTTTGTATGTAATTGTTGTACTTGTGTATTTTAATAAGTTAAAATGTGTTTATAATCCGTTGCGAGTGTTGAAGCGAAGATTTATGGAAAATATTGCTGATTTTAGAAGATTCTGCGCACCTGCATCGTTTTGGCCATAACTCGGTCATACGAACTCGAAAAAGGGTGAATCTGGAGCCCAGACGTCCGTAACTCAGAGCTCTTGATAATGCTAAAAACGAAAATATATTTCATAGCATTATTCCTCAAGAAAGACAAGCTTTTAGTTGAAATTGTTCTATTTACAAGTGATATTCGTTTAAATAATAAAAGGTGAAGACAAAAGACAGATTCGACGAATTGAAGACGCAAACAACCAAAAAGCTCAAAAGTACAAAAGACAATCAAAGAGGTTCCAATTATTGACAAGAAACGTCTCGAAATTACAAGAGTACAAGATTCAAAACGCAAAGTACAAGATATAAAATTGTACGCAAGGACGTTCGAAAATCCGGAACCGGTACCAGAGTCAACTCTCAACGCTCGACGCAACGGACTAAAAATTACAAGTTAACTATGTATATAAATATAATATAATATATAATTAATTATATTAATTATATATATATTATATTTATAAATAAAAACCGTCGGCAGAGAAAGACTCCAAAGTTGTGAGCTGTAATTTCATTCTCCGCGACTCGCGGAGTTTGAAGGCAAAAATGCCGCGAGTCGCGGAGCCCCAATTTCAGAAACTCCCTATAAAGCTCGCGCATTCTGATCGTAATCATCATCTTTTTTCTTCTTCTCCTCATACGTAAAATATATATATATATATATATTTATAATTTATATTTTAATTTTAATTATAATTCTAATAATAAGGGTATGTTAGCGAATGTTGTAAGGGTGTAAGTCAAAATTCTGTCCGTGTAACGCTACGCTATTTTTAATCATTATAAGTTATGTTCAACCTTTTTATATTAATGTCTCGTAGCTAAGTTATTATTATGCTTATTTAATCCGAAGTAATCATGATGTTGGGCTAATTACTAAAATTGGGTAATTGGGCTTTGTACCATAATTGGGGTTTGGACAAAAGAACGACACTTGTGGAAATTAGACTATGGGCTATTAATGGGTTTTATATTAACTAAACAATACCTTGTTAATTTAATATACAAACTTATAATTCGACGTATTTATATATAACCACATACGCTTGACTGGGTACGGTGGGCGGGTTATCTATAAATACCAATAATTATTCATTTTACCGGATAAGGAACTGGATTAATAGTTAATAGACTTGTTGAAACAGGGGTGAATTACATTCAAGGGTAATTGGTGTAATTGTTAACAAAGTAGTAAAACCTTGGTTTACACGTAGTCGATAACCTGGTGTATTCATTAAACAAAGTATTAAAACCTTGTTACAATTCGAATCCCCAATTAGTTGGAATATTTGACTTCGGGAATAAGAATAATTTGACGAAGGCTTTCGCTCTCTATATTTATGACTGATGGACTATTATGGACAAATCCGTATGGACATATTAAATAATCCAGGACAAAGGACAATTAACCCATGGGCATAAAACTAAAATCAACACGTCAAACATCATGATTACGGAAGTTTAAATAAGCATAATTCTTTTATTTCATATTTAATTTCCTTTATTTTATATTTAATTGCACTTCTAATTATCGCATTTTTATTGTTATTGTATTTAATTGCACTTTTAATTATCGTACTTTTTAATTATCGCAAGTTTATTTTAACGCACTTTTATTATTCGCAATTTCATTATCGTTATTTACTTTATGCTTTAATTTAAAAGTCTTGTATTTATTTGGTTTTAACTGCGACTAAAGTTTTAAAATCGACAAAACGGTCATTAAACGGTAAAAACCCCCCTTTATAATAATAATATTACTTATATATATATATTTGTATTTTTATAAAAGTAAACTAATATAGCGTTAAGCTTTGTTTAAAAAGATTCCCTGTGAAACGAACCGGACTTACTAAAAACTACACTACTGTACGATTAGGTACACTGCCTATAAGTGTTGTAGCAAGGTTTAAGTATATCCATTCTCTAAATAAATAAATATCTTGTGTAAAATTGTATCGTATTTAATAGTATTTCCTGCTAAAATTTAATAGTATTTTATACCCCTTAGCTTTGACATCAGCTCTACAACATCATATTGGAAAATTACCAATAAACAGTACTAGATGCGGCGCATCTACTTTGGATGCGGCGCATCTGAGGCCAAAAAGTCCCGAAAGTTTCAGATGCGGAGCATCAGACATCAACAAAGCCAAATGCGGCGCATCTCATCCAGATGCGGCGCATCTGAAGGCTTGCCGACAGTATTGGGTGTTAAAACGAGCTAAAATCCACTAAAAGTAAAGAGATGTGGCGCATCCCTTCTAGATGCGGTGCATCTGATGCATTTTTGGCCATTTTACCTAACTTTTGAGCCTATTTAAGAAGAGCTTTGGTTACACATTTGAGACACCACAATATATATCAGTAGTAGTCTGAGAAGGGGGCTTCCCCTAGCCATTCTAAAGGGTTCTTCACTCTTTTGAGCATCAAGATTGAAGAAGGGATCATACACAATGATAGGTACTCTCGGTTTCATTTATTTTAGTGATAAGATTATGAATTCCTATTGTTTCGATTGTATTGTTGTAACCTTCATTATTATGATTGGCTAAAGCCTTGTGTGTTTACTTTAATGTAAGATTTATGGTTTGAGATTGTTCTATCTTTAATGTTATTTAAGTTACTATGATGTGTGATTGATTAAATTACCATGTCCAACTAAAAGAACCATAGTTATGCTAGTTTGGTACTTTCCTTCAATTACATAGATTGTTAACTACATGTGACACTAGGAACACAATCTATGCTTCAATACTTTTAGTAATCTAGATGGGTAAACATATACTTAATTGACGACTTTGTTATATGTTTAGATCGGTAATTGAATAGGTACAAGAACTACATAGTCATGAATTTACCTCAAGTGATTGTTGTAATTTAGGTTTTACGTGAGTTTAACCGGGTTGGGTCTAATTAATCTAATCAATCTAAATCAATTATGTTATTCCATAGATCCATTGTTGTAAGTATCCATTTACTCTAGTTCAATTATACAAGTTATGAATTGGTTTATGAGAGTTTATCAATGTTCATGGCTTGTACTTCAACACTTAGTGATTTAGACATCTACATGTGAGTGTAGGATGGTAGTTGAATGGTAACTAGATTTCACAATAGTGTAGTTTATTTAGAGCGATCTTAATAAACTAGGTTTTATGTGAATTCAACCACGGAAGAGTCTTATTGATTAAACATAGATAAAGAAGAACTAGTGACAAGGTTTATGTGAATTTACTAAGTTTATAGTTCTTGGTTTATAGATATCGTGAGATTGATATAAGCCATTTACATTTACTTGTAACTACATAATAACGGGTTTAACGATAAAAGAACAATCCCTATCATTTATCAAGCATTGAAGTAAACACCGCCTTCTCATCCTCGTTATTCATTTCATTTTAATTACTGTTATTTACAAAGCAATTCAACAACTAAAACTCCCCTTTTCCTTAGAATAGTTAACTGTTTTTGAAGTCCTTAAAACAAATTTCTCCCTGTGGATCGAACTGGTCAATTTACTTGCTAGTTACTGCATGATCGGGTTTAGTTGCCTGTATTATGTGTTAATTATTAAGCATATTGTCTACATTTTAAAGGCTACGTCTTGACACATCAACTTTTTGGCGCCGCTACCGGGGAGCGGTTTTGTTTAAAAGATTTTAACAGACTTTTAGTTATTCGATCCTTTCGTGGGAAGTTATTTTCACGAAAGTTACCTGCTTTATTTTTGTTTTTGTTTATTTTGTTTTTCTTTTGTGTTGTGATTGCAGCTAGGTTACAGGTATAATATGGCTGGGTATTATTATCTAATTTCGAAAGCCATGTATGATGTCCAACAATCAGGTGAATCATCGGTTTTCATGGGTATGAATGATGATTGGTATATGGGTTCTTGGGAAGCTAAGATTGAACCAAGAGGTGTTTGTGAGACTTATGGAGGTTACTATATGCCCGAGGAGTGTGATGATAGTCTTATGTATCATTATGCCCCTATGGACCAACCATGGGATTATTATGAAGATGGTAACTCATCCTGGGATTCATCTCAACAACACTCAAATTCAACAAGGAGAGGGGAGTCAGTCGAATTTAGAAGATGTAATTTTAGACTTCATGAGAAACGAGACTGAACGGAGCCAAAATTTGCAAGAAACAGTAGCGGCCCAACAAGAATCCATTGAGCGTTTACAGAGGACCATGAGCTGTCTACTCCAGCAAATTGAAGAAAGGGAGCCGGACACTTTTCTGGCTAATTCACTAGCTGATTCGAGGGGTAATACGCAGATACCCGAGGTGGAGAGTGTTGAGCCTACCATCATTACATCACCTACTACCCCAGTTGTATGTACTTTTGAAATTCTTAAGTTGGATATTGATGAAGAAGAATCCTGGGATACAATTTTGTATTCATGGGATATTGATAATGATGAAGTTTTAGTTCCGGAGATTGAAGTGGTGGAATCATCCGAAATCGTGGAGGGTGACGAACTTGATATAAAGGAACCACTTGAGGAATCCCCTCCTCATATGGGTTCTATATATCCTCACGAAATTGGTATTTGGGATACGGTGTATGAAGATCCACTTGGACAGGATCCACCTGAAAGAATAAAATTTTTGCTGCAAGCCGCACTTAGGAGAGAGTCATGTGTTGACTCTCGGGTTAGGTATTCCTTTTTCAAGAAATTGAAAAAGGAATTATATGATATATTATATACCACCCGAGGGGTTAATGACTGGCTCACGTTACTTATTCGTGGAACTTTTTCCACTGATTCTACATGTCGTCCGATAAGTGTGGGGAAGAATGACCCCATTAGGTATTAAAAGAAGGGGTAAAGTTGGGTGCACAACTCATTAATAAATATGAACCATATAAAATGAGTATTATGCTATGTGCTGCAATTTTCAAAGACTGGCATTAAGTTCAACAAAATACTTGAATGATGATTGCTTTGTGGTTGTAAAGGAATGGACGATGTTCTTATATTGGCATTCAGCTCAGCGTCATCATCCCATGTACTTCGGTTTTAAACCTTGAAAGTAATAACTCTCTTATACACTCTTTAACCCTCTCGAATTTAAATTTTTATGATTTCATGTAACGAGGGCGATACATGAACTCAAGTGTGGGGAGGAAGTTATAAATTTTTTCGGGAATTCTTTCGGGTTTTGATTTTGGTTAAAATGGCTTAAAATGGTGAAAATTTTTGAACTTTTATCTTCATAAATTCAAATTTTGTTTAAAATTTGTAGATTTTAAAACTAAGTGTTTACACCGAAATTATTATCACGAAACAAATTTAGAAACAACCAATTGATTGAGTTTATTTTGGTTAAAATCATAAAACTAGTAGTCATATAAAAAAAAAAAATCAACATGTTATACCACATTCTTAATGGAAATAATCATCAAGTACTTTGTTGTTCTAACAATCTAATCCAATGCTCATCAATGTAATGATTGTGAAGGAAGTCAAGTCTTCTAAAATGACGCACTTGCTAACTTATATTAGAAGATGTAGTCCAGAACAGCTGTAGGTTGACGAAAAATCTTGAAAAGTCATTTCTATCATCGGCCGGAAATTTACCTCACCTCAGCATCAAACAGGGTTTTTGGTGGTCAGACTTATCCTAACCATGAGATGGACCTGTCTCGTACAATGGGGGGGCACAATGCAAATTAGCTTTTAAGACTAATGAATCTAATCTCTAGATGGATGATCTCCGTAAAGATCAACCGCATCTATGTTTGACCGCGGTCAACATACATATGCCATAACAAATTGAGGTGTGCAAACTCATGGTTCATCGATGATATTTGGACATGATATAGTTTCTTCTAAAACTTATGCTATTTTATGAACTATATTGTGTAAAACTGTTTTTGATATAGGACATCCGGTTAAAAGTTCCATGATACTACAATCATGAGGGCGAGTAGCTTTTTAAGCGCCGACTGAGGCTTTGGTTTTCAGTTACCCTCAACTGGACTTTGAGGTTAAAACCGGAAAACTTGATTAGTGTAAAAACTAACATGCTATTTTTCAAAATATCAAAGGTTTTTCGCAAAGGTCCTAATTTCCCTAAGGATTCAAATTTTTAAGAAATGTGGGACTTTAAAACCACCTTTCGACTTTGGTGTGACTTTTCAATTCGCATGTGTACTCTAAAGGTGTGTGTATACCCAAAACGCGTGCGTTTGTTACATTGTGAAATAAATAAAAAGTGTGAGTGTGATTCGTTTGTGTTTTCAGAAATGTGTGTTCATTGTAATATATTTTAGTTTTTGTAAGTCTTGCTTGAGGACAAGCAAGGTTTAAGTGTGGGGATTTGATAACGCCAAAATTATACATATTTGTTGTCATTATTTCGATCCAATTTTGTATCATTTTGTATGTAATTGTTGTACTTGTGTATTTTAATAAGCTAAAATGTGTGTATAATCCGTTGCGAGTGTTGAAGCGAAGATTTATGGAAAATATTGCTGATTTTAGAAGATTCTGCGCACCTGCACTGTTTTGACCATAACTCAGTCATACGAACTCGAAAAAGGGTGAATCCGGAGCCCAGACATCCATAACTCAGAGCTCTACAACAACATATTGGAAAATTATCAATAAACAGTACTAGATGCGGCGCATCTGCTTTGGATGCGGCACATCTGAGGCCAAAAAAGTCCCGAAAGTTTCAGATGCGGAGCCTCAGACATCAACAAAGCCAGATGCGGCGCATCTCATCCAGATGCGGCGCATCTGAAGGCCTGCTGACAGTTTTGGGTGTTAAAACGAGCTGGAATCCACTATAAGTAAATAGATGCGGCGCATCCCTTTTAGATGCGGTGCATCTGATGCATTTCTGGCCATTTTACCTAACTTTTGAGCCTATTTAAGAAGAGCTTTGGTTACACATTTGAGACACCACAATATATATCAGTAGTAGTCCGAGATAGGGGCTTCCCCCAGCAATTCTAAAGGGTTCTTCACTCTTTTGAGCATCAAGATTGAAGAAGGGATCATACACAATGATAGGTACTCTCGGTTTCATTTATTTTAGTGATAAGATTATGAATTCCTATTGTTTCGATTGTATTGTTGTAACCTTCATTATTATGATTGGCTAAAGCCTTGTGTGTTTACTTTAATGTAAGATTTATGGTTTGAGATTGTTCTATCTTTAATGTTATTTAAGTTACTATGATGTTTGATTGATTAAATTACCATGTCCAACCAAAAGAACCATAGTTATGCTAGTTTGGTACTTTCCTTCAATTACATAGATTGTTAACTACATGTGACACTAGGAATACAATCTATGCTTCAATACTTTTAGTAATCTAGACGGGTAAACATATACTTAATTGACGACTTTGCTATATGTTTAGATCGGTAATTGAATAGGTACAAGAACTACATAGTCAAGAATTTACCTCAAGTGATTGTTGTAATTTAGGTTTTACGTGAGTTTAACCGGGTTGGGTCTAATTAATCTAATCAATCTAGATCAATTATGTTCTTCCATAGATCCGTTGTTGTAAGTATCCATTTACTCTAGTTCAATTATACAAGTTATGAATTGGTTTATGAGAGTTTATCAATGTTCATGGCTTGTACTTCAACACTTAGTGATTTAGACATCTACATGTGAGTGTAGGATGGTAGTTGAATGGTAACTAGATTTCACAATAGTGTAGTTTATTTAGAGCGATCTTAATAAACTAGGTTTTATGTGAATTCAATCACGGAAGAGTCTTATTAATTAAACATAGGTAAAGAAGAACTAGTGACAAGGTTTATGTGAATTTACTAAGTTTATAGTTCTCGGTTTATAGATATCGTGAGATTGATATAAGCCATTTACATTTACTCGTAACTACATAATAACGGGTTTAACTATAAAAGAACAATCCCTATCATTTATCAAGCATTGAAGTAAACACCGCCTTCTCATCCTCGTTATTCATTTCATTTTAATTACTGTTATTACAAAGCAATTCAACAACTAAAACCCCCCTTTTCCTTAGAATAATTAATTGTTTTTGAAGTCCTTAAAACAAATTTCTCCCTGTGGATCGAACTGGTCAATTTACTTGCTAGTTACTGCATGATCGGGTTTAGTTGCCTGTATTATGTGTTAATTATTAAGCATATTGTCTACATTTTAAAGGTTACGTCTTGACACATCATTTATCTTTATCTTTTTCATCTTTAGATAGCTCTTCTTCTTTCACTTTGTGGGCTGCCCAGGCTTCAGGAAACAAATAAGGCACTTCTGCAGGGTCGAATACTGGAATCTGAGGAGGTAGAATGATGGGATCTCTTCTGCGTGGGCCATCACCAGTAGATTTCTTACCTTTAGGATTTTGAGAAAGAACTTCTTCTACATTCACTGCTGGTGCATTCCCATACTTTACTGCTTTGTTGAAGAGCTCTTGAAGTTCAGGTTTCAGTGTATCTTTGATACCACTTTTACCTTTGCCAATAAAGTACTGCAGTATCTCCATCCATTCACTGAACCCTAAGGTTCTCAGTTCAGTGTAGTCAATTCTTTCCTGAACATTACCTTCCCTGCTGACAGAGAAATCCCTTTTTGTGCCTTTGTGCACCTTGATGATCATGCTTGGATTTGATCTTCTGGTTAGCACATCACCATATCTACTCCTATAGTAATGATCAGATAATTCTATTCTTCATTCAGTCTCTATAGGAGCATCAGCCGGTGCTTTCTCAGCAGCTTCCAGTTCATCGAATGCCTTGTCCTGTTCTTTAATAATAGCTTAGGCTAACTTGAGGGACTCAGCCTCTTGTTTTCTATCAGCAGCCAACTTAGTTTCTTCTTCCTGAAGCCTTAGCCTCTCAGCATATTCAGCATCAACATCCTCCCTTCTTTGCCTTTCAACTTGTAGACCCAGAAGATAGTCATTGGCAGTAATGTTGAGGGATTTTGTTGTTGCAATCATCTCCCTGCCCTCAGCAGTTTTAAGGGCATCACGATATTGCCTCAGATCCATATCCAGTTGCCGAGCCTCATGAAATTGAGCTTTCTCTTCATCAGTATGTAGTATTTGACCACTGTTATTTAGATACACACCAATTTCAATGCTATAAGTCAAGGCAGTAATATAGAATGGCTGATTAATGTGTGCGAGGTGGCGTACGAAATATACTATTATTTTTATTACGAAATACTACGAAATATGATACAAGTTTTAATTAATTTACGGATGGGATATACCTAAACCTTGCTACAACACTATAGGCAGTGTACCTAATCGTAGAGTAGTGTAGTTTTTAGTAAGTCCGGCTCATTCCACGGGGAGCTAGTGATTACGTACTATATTTTTAACAACTATATTTATATAAAATATATATAATTATATATAGTAATATTATTATTATAAAAGGGGGGTTTACCGTTTAATGACCGGTTTGTCGATTTTATATTTTTAAGCGTAAAGATAAATGACAATAATTAAAGTGCGTACAATAATTAAAAATACAAATAAAGCGTAAAAATAAATGACGATAAATAAAATGACAGTAAATAAAAGTACGATGAAAAATACAATAAGAGAATTATGCTTATTTAAACTTCCGTAATAATGATGTTTGACGTTTTGATTTTAATTAATTGTTACCCGGATTAATTGTCCTTTGTCCTGGTTTATTTGATACCTATATGGTTTTTGTCCATAATAGTCCATCGGTCATAATTATAAAATGCTCGTCAAATTAACCTTATTCCCGAAGTCAAATATTCCAACTAATTAGGGATTTAGACTGTAACAAGGTTTTAATACTTTGTTAATAATTACACCAGGTTATCGACTGCGTGTAATTCAAGGTTTTAATACTTTGTTAACAATTACACCAATTACCCTTGTATGTAATCCACCCCTGTTTTAATTAGTCCATGATATATTAATTTATTCACTTGGCCAGTTTGAATAATCAATTACCCAGCCCGAATAATTAATTAAATGATTGTAAAATATGTCGTATAAATGTCACTAAATAGGACATACATAATCATTTAATAATTATTAGATTAACTAATTTGAAGATAGGTTCGACAGATTCCAATGAGTTGTCATTCGATTAGACAATACCCCCATCTATTAATAGTCCATAGTCCAATGTCTACAAGTGTCGATCTTTTGTCCAAACCCTAAATATGGTATAAAATCCAATAACCCCGTCTTTAATATTTAGTCCAACATCACGATTACTTCGACTTAAATAAGCATAATAATAACTTAGTTACGAGACATTAATTTAAAAAGGAAGAACATAGCTTACAATGGTTATTAATCGCGTAGCATTACACGGACAGAGTTCCGACTTTAAAACCCGTAAAACATTTCTTACAATAACCCAATTATTATTAAACTTATATTAAAATTAAAATTAAAATTATAAATATAAATATATCTTACAGAGAGAAGGAAATAAAAATTGAGGTGTGCTGAAACTCGCAGAATTCGTTGCTATTTATAGACTTGGCCAGAGTTTTGGGGTCATGCGATCGCATGGCTGTGATGCCCAAATCCCATGCAATCGCATGGCAAGCTGATCCAGATATTTTTGGCTTTTAAAAACGTGGGCTGCTGAATTTTAATAATATATAATATAATATATATAATTTTATATAATTATATATATTATATTATATTCTTGTGCTCCGTTGACTTGTAATTTTAGCTCCGTTGACTCGCTCGTTGATGCTTGGTTTATGCCTCGATTTCGGATTTTCGAACGTCCTTTCGTACGCTTTAATATCTTGTACTTTATGTTTCTCAATTCGTAATTTGCACAAAAAAATATTTTCCTTAACTCCCCAAATCCGCGCAAGTCTTTAATTCACTTTTAGTGGCACTATTGAGTGCACTATGACTTTAGTGGCACTTTTCAAGCTTTAGTGGCACTTTTTCTTCAATTCTTTAATATTCGTGCTTCGTCTTCATATTTATTTATTTAAACAATTACAACTTAAAAATAGAACAATTACAACTAAAAACTTTACATTTTGGGATGATATTGCGACTAAATATATGTTCATTTGGAGCACTATCAAATATCCCCACATTTGAACGTTGCTTGTCCTCAAGCAATACAGAACTTGAAATTAAATCACACTTCACTCGAATCACTTTTTTATTCTCACACTTTATACATCAGTGATTTTGATACGGTAGTATGAACAATGATAGTAACGATGTGGTTTACAGTCCCACATGACTATGAAAATTTAGATCCTTTAAGGAAATTGGATCTTTATGAAAACATTTGATCTTTTGAAAATTCATTCTATCTTTTACCCTAGATAAGTTTTCCGGAATAACCCTTCACCGGTGTTTGCAAAATGTTTTTGTGGGTTTTGTGGGTTTCAGATTTTAAAATTTTAGCTCAAAACTTGCGGTTTTGTGTCACCCACTTGCTAACCTTGTATTAGGAAAGCACACGTTTTGATATGTGTACCTGTTTCTTGTCCGATTGCTCGATAAACATTAAACCACCATAACATCACTCCACCGCAAGCCTTCTCTTCCTTTTATTTTCCGTTATATATTGTTGTTTTGGACACCACAGCCACTTCATCGAATATCATTGCTGATTGAACTGCTACTACGTAATTATTTTTATATTGGCCGACGTTTTACCCCCAAATAAAGTATGATTTTCCAGCCTTTTTAAAAAACTCGATACATATAGAATATTAAGGAAGCTTTATCAAAGTAAACATGCAAGTGGATGATTGTTATATGCTTCTCATATTGGCGACACCCACTAAGTCCTCCACTAACTCCCGTTTTAAAAAAAAGGATAATAAATACATAGGATACCAGCTATATGTTCTTTAATTTTGTCGGCCAGAAAGTTCTGTGAAAGCAATTGTATACCGAATCCTATCTTCTTATTTTTTTACTTTTGGATCGAATATGATTGCTGGGCCACTACACATATTTCTGTTGGGCTGAATATCTGTTGGGCTTAGATAATCTAGTCATTGGTGTAGTGACCCGAACTTTTCCATGTTTATATATATTAATTGAGATTGATATTTACATGATTAAATGTTTCCAACATGTTAAGCAATCAAACTTGTTAAGACTTGATTAATTGAAATATGTTTCATATAGACAATTGACCACCCAAGTTGACCGGTGATTCACGAACGTTAAAACTTGTAAAAACTATATGATGACATATATATGGATATATATATAGTTAACATGATACTATGATAAGTAAACATATCATTAAGTATATTAATAATGAACTACATATGTAAAAACAAGGCTACTAACTTAATGATTTTTAAACGAGACATATATGTAACGATTATCGTTGTAAAGACATTTAATATATATATATATATATATATATATATATATATATATATATATATATATATATATATATATATATATCATATTAAGAGATATTCATACATGATAATATCATGATAATATAATAATTTAAAATCTCATTTGATATTATAAACATTGGGTTAACAACATTTAACAAGATCGTTAACCTAAAGGTTTCAAAACAACACTTACATGTAACGACTAACGATGACTTAACGACTCAGTTAAAATGTATATACATGTAGTGTTTTAATATGTATTTATACACTTTTGAAAGACTTCAATACACTTATCAAAATACTTCTACTTAACAAAAATGCTTACAATTACATCCTCGTTCAGTTTCATCAACAATTCTACTCGTATGCACCCGTATTCGTACTCGTACAATACACAGCTTTTAGATGTATGTACTATTGGTATATACACTCCAATGATCAGCTCTTAGCAGCCCATGTGAGTCACCTAACACATGGGAACCATCATTTGGCAACTAGCATGAAATATCTCATAAAATTACAAAAATATGAGTAATCATTCATGACTTATTTACATGAAAACAAAATTACATATCCTTTATATCTAATCCATACACCAACGACCAAAAACACCTACAAACACTTTTATTCTTCAATTTTCTTCATCTAATTGATCTCTCTCAAGTTCTATCTTCAAGTTCTAAGTGTTCTTCATATATTCTACAAGTTCTAGTTACATAAAATCAAGAATACTTTCAAGTTTGCTAGCTCACTTCCAATCTTGTAAGGTGATCATCCAACCTCAAGAAATCTTTGTTTCTTACAGTAGGTTATCATTCTAATACAAGGTAATAATCATATTCAAACTTTGGTTCAATTTCTATAGCTATAACAATCTTATTTCAAGTGATGATCTTACTTGAACTTGTTTTCGTGTCATGATTCTGCTTCAAGAACTTCGAGCCATCCAAGGATCCATTGAAGCTAGATCCATTTTTCTCTTTTCCAGTAGGTTTATCCAAGGAACTTAAGGTAGTAATGATGTTCATAACATCATTCGATTCATACATATAAAGCTATCTTATTCGAAGGTTTAAACTTGTAATTACTAGAACATAGTTTAGTTAATTCTAAACTTGTTCGCAAACAAAAGTTAATCCTTCTAACTTGACTTTTAAAATCAACTAAACACATGTTCTATATCTATATGATATGCTAACTTAATGGTTTAAAACCTGGAAACACGAAAAACACCGTAAAACCGGATTTACGCCGTCGTAGTAACACCGCGGGCTGTTTTGGGTTAGTTAATTAAAAACTATGATAAACTTTGATTTAAAAGTTGTTATTCTGAGAAAATTATTTTTATTATGAACATGAAACTATATCCAAAAATTATGGTTAAACTCAAAGTGGAAGTATGTTTTCTAAAATGGTCATCTAGACGTCGTTCTTTCGACTGAAATGACTACCTTTACAAAAAAGACTTGTAACTTATTTTTTCGACTATAAACCTATACTTTTATGTTTAGATTCATAAAATAGAGTTCAATATGAAACCATAGCAATTTGATTCACTCAAAACGGATTTAAAATGAAGAAGTTATGGGTAAAACAAGATTGGATAATTTTTCTCATTTTAGCTACGTGAAAATTGGTAACAAATCTATTCCAACCATAACTTAATCAACTTGTATTGTATATTATGTAATCTTGAGATACCATAGACACGTATACAATGTTTTGACCTATCATGTCGACACATCTATATATATTTCGGAACAACCATAGACACTCTATATGTGAATGTTGGAGTTAGCTATACAGGGTTGAGGTTGATTCCAAAATATATATAGTTCGATTTATTTCTGTACATCTAACTGTGGACAACTAGTTGTAGGTTACTAACGAGGACAGCTGACTTAATAAACTTAAAACATCAAAATATATTAAAAGTGTTGTAAATATATTTTGAACATACTTTAATATACATGTATATATTGTTATAGGTTCGTGAATCAACAGTGGCCAAGTCTTACTTCTCGACGAAGTAAAAATATGTGAAAGTGAGTTATAGTCCCACTTTTAAAATCTAATACTTTTGGGATGAGAATACATGCAGATTTTATAAATGATTTACAAAATAGACACAAGTACGTGAAACTACATTCTATGGTTGAATTATCGAAATCGAATATGCCCCTTTTTATTAAGTCTGGTAATCTAAGAATTAGGGAACAGAAACCCTAATTGACGCGAATCCTAAAGATAGATCTATCGGGCCCAACAAGCCCCATCCAAAGTACCGGATGCTTTAGTACTTCGAAATTTATATCATATCCGAAGGGTGTCCCGGAATGATGGGGATATTCTTATATATGCATCTTGTTAATGTCGGTTACCAGGTGTTCACCATATGAATGATTTTTATCTCTATGTATGGGATGTGTATTGAAATATGAAATCTTGTGGTCTATTGTTACGATTTGATATATATAGGTTAAACCTATAACTCACCAACATTTTTGTTGACGTTTTAAGCATGTTTATTCTCAGGTGATTATTAAGAGCTTCCGCTGTCCCATACTTAAATACGGACGAGATTTGGAGTCCATGCTTGTATGATATTGTGTAAAAACTGCATTCAAGAAACTTATTTTGTTGTAACATATTTGTATTGTAAACCATTATGTAATGGTCGTGTGTAAACAGGATATTTTAGATTATCATTATTTGATAATCTACGTAAAGCTTTTTAAACCTTTATTGATGAAATAAAGGTTATGGTTTGTTTTAAAATGAATGCAGTCTTTGAAAAACGTCTCATATAGAGGTCAAAACCTCGCAACGAAATCAATTAATATGGAACGTTTTTAATCAATAAGAACGGGACATTTCAGTTGGTATCAGAGCGTTGGTCTTAGAGAACCAGAATTTTGCATTAGTGTGTCTTATCGAGTTTGTTAGGATTCATTAGTGAGTCTGGACTTCGACCGTGTTTACTTGAAAAATGATTGCTTAACAAATTTTGTTGGAAACTATATATTTTTAACATGTGAATATTATGTGATATATTAATCTCTTAACACGTTTGATATTATGTGATAGATGTCTACCTCTAGAACAAGTCCCACTGACTCACCTAATAATAATGAAGAGTCAAATGTAAATTGGAATGATTCGTGGACTGATTCACAAGTTCCCGAAGAGGAACCAGAAGAAGAGTCGGAACCGGAAGAAGAATCGGAACCGGAAGAAGAATCGGAACCGGATGAAGAAATAGAACTGGTGGGGGAAATAATAAAACGGTTAAGTAAAAGAAAATCCTCAACCAACCGACCAAGGTTAATTATGGTCAATGGTGTTTCCGCCAAGGAAGCAAAATATTGGGAGGATTACCAATTCTCCGATGAATCGGATTCCGACGAGAATTCCGATGATGTTATAGAAATTACCCCAACTGAATTTAAAAAGGCAAAAGAAAATAATAAGGGAAAGGGCATAAAAATAGAGAAATCTAATTCCAACCCCGATGAAATTTATATGTATCGTCAACCCCCGAAGTCCTTAAGTTGTAACAATGACCCGGGAACCTCTAAACCACCAGGTTTTTCTAAACCAATGTGGATAACGACGGCTCGTATTAGGGGAACATCATATATCCCTAGAAACTTGGCAAAACGAACCAAAATCGAAGAAGAAGAAGAAACAAGCGAGTCGGAATAAGATAGTTGTATTCATGTGGTGTAATATATGTAATATAGTGTGTAAGCGAGTCAGAATTCTTCGGCACAACTATTTAAGGCGAGATCAGTTTGTAAGACATTCGAAGAACGTTCCAAGAATGCCTTGGTTTATAAAAGGCTTTCGTTCGAAAGATGGGGGATATCACATTGGGAAATCCATAAGTTACGATGTGTTTACTTTGACGCATATATTGCGGGGAACCCAAATGCTATTTTACGCAATGGGTTAAGAAATTATTTTGACTCAATATATCTGAATATTGGACTTCGTGATTTAGAAAAAGTGGCTAACATGCAACATAAAGAAGCATGTTATGCTTACGGATTAGTAATGTTCGCTTCTCACCAAAGTGAGAACAAGAACATCGGCCTACAACTATTAAACAAAACGTTTCCACAAGTGACGGAGTCGGTAATTGGGGTAAGAAATGAGGTTTTTAGATTGTTACGGGACTGTTGGACATTACGTAACCCTCGTCCCTTTGACGACGTTACAACACGATGTCTTATCAACGGCCATAATGGTTATGTTCCACAAGACCAAGGATGGGAAGTAATCCTAGTAAAACCAGAATGCATGACTTGTTTCTGGACGTATAAATTACGTGTCTTTATTGCCTTTGCTGAACGACTTGTGTACTAGCTAGAATTATCTTCACAACTATCTTGTATCAAAGTTATTGTGTGCTATATTTCATGCTTTATGTAAAATAAGCGGTATTGTAAGTTTGTAAAATATTGTATAAAAGTTTGAACGCGAAATATTATTATAATCAGTTTTTCATATAGAATTGTAGTAGTTGAATTGTATATTAGCTACTAAGTATGAACTTAACGGGTAGGTACTACCCGAATTTAAACTTATAAAACGCTAATATGAAGAAAAAGCTTTTATAAATGAGTTCATATTATGCTACGAAATACTATTAACTACTCTTAATATTCTGTATGATTAACTTGTTCCATTTGACTATTTTGAAGGAAATGGCACCGACTACTCGACACACCGTGAATATGAATGAAGAGGAATTCCGTACTTTTCTAGCTTCAAACATAGCCGCAGTACAGGCTGCCCTACATACCAACAATAACCTTGGATCTAGCAGTACAGGAAATCGTGTAGGATGCACCTACAAAGAATTCACTGCCTGCAAACCTTTGGAATTTGATGGAACCGAAGGACCGATCGGATTGAAACGGTGGACCGAGAAGGTCGAATCGGTGTTTGCCATAAGTAAGTGTACTGAAGAGGACAAAGTAAAGTACGCTACGCATACCTTCACAGGTTCTGCGTTAACATGGTGGAATACCTATCTAGAGCAAGTGGGATAAGACGATGCGTACGCACTACCGTGGTCAGCATTCAAGCACTTGATGAACGAGAAGTACCGTCCCAGAACCGAGGTCAATAAGCTCAAGACAGAACTTAGAGGGTTACGAACCCAAGGATTTGATATTACCACGTACGAAAGACGATTCACAGAATTGTGCTATTGTGTTCGGGAGCATTCGAAGATGAGGAAGAGAAGATCGACGCGTTTGTGAAAGGATTACCGGAAAGAATCCAAGAAGATATAAGTTCACACGAGCCCGCCTCCATACAACAGGCATGTAGAATGGCTCACAAACTAGTGAACCAGATTGAAGAAAGAATTAAAGAACAGACTGCTGAAGAGGCCAATGTGAAGCAAGTCAAAAGAAAGTGGGAGGAAAACGGTGATAAGAATCACCAATACAACAACAACAGCAATTACAGCAATAATCGCAATAATTATCCCAACAATCGCAACATCAATCGCAACTACAACAAATGGCCCAACAATAACAATAACAACAACAACAACAGCAGCAACTACAACAATCATCCCAACAACAATAATAACCGCAACAACAACAACAACAATCAGAAGCAGCTATGCCAAAGGTGTGAAAAGTATCACTCGGGGTTCTGCACCAAATTTTGCAACAAGTGTAAAAGAAATGGTCATAGCGCGGCGAAGTGTGAGGTCTACGGACCAGGGGTTAATAGAACGAAAGGAACAAATGGTGTCGGAACGAGTAATGGCGGAGCAAGTAGTGTCGGAGCAAGTTATGCCAATGTAGTTTGTTATAAATGTGGAAAACCGGGCCACATTATTAGAAATTGCCCGAACCAGGAGAACACGAATGGACAAGGCCGCGGAAGAGTTTTCAATATTAATGCGGCAGAGGCACAGGAAGACCCGGAGCTTGTTACGGGTACGTTTCTTATTGAAAATAAATCTGCTTACGTTTTATTTGATTCGGGTGCGGATAGAAGCTATATGAGTAGAGATTTTTGTGCTAAATTAAGTTGTCCATTGACGCCTTTGGATAGTAAATATTTACTCGAATTAGCAAATGGTAAATTAATTTCAGCAGATAATATATGTCGGAATCGAGAAATTAAACTGGTTAGCGAAACATTTAAGATTGACTTGATACCAGTAGAGTTAGGGAGTTTTGATGTGATAATCGGTATGGACTGGTTGAAAGAAGTGAAAGCAGAGATTGTTTGTTACAAAAATGCAATTCGCATTATACGAGAAAAAGGAAAACCCTTAATGGTGTACGGAGAAAAGGGCAACACGAAGCTACATCTTATTAGTAATTTGAAGGCACAAAAACTAATAAGAAAAGGTTGCTATGCTGTTCTAGCACACGTCGAGAAAGTACAAACTGAAGAAAAGAGCATCAATGATGTTCCCGTCGCAAAAGAATTTCCCGATGTATTTCCGAAAGAATTACCGGGATTACCCCCACATCGATCCGTTGAATTTCAAATAGATCTTGTACCAGGAGCTGCACCAATAGCTCATGCTCCTTACAGACTCGCACCCAGCGAGATGAAAGATGGTACATCTAACTGTGGACAACTAGTTGTAGGTTACTAACGAGGACAGCTGACTTAATAAACTTAAAACATCAAAATATATTAAAAGTGTTGTAAATATATTTTGAACATACTTTAATATACATGTATATATTGTTATAGGTTCGTGAATCAACAGTGGCCAAGTCTTACTTCTCGACGAAGTAAAAATCTGTGAAAGTGAGTTATAGTCCCACTTTTAAAATCTAATATTTTTGGGATGAGAATACATGCAGATTTTATAAATGATTTACAAAATAGACACAAGTACGTGAAACTACATTCTATGGTTGAATTATTGAAATCGAATATGCCCCTTTTTATTAAGTCTGGTAATCTAAGAATTAGGGAACAGACACCCTAATTGACGCGAATCCTAAAGATAGATCTATCGGGCCCAACAAGCCCCATCCAAAGTACCGGATGCTTTAGTACTTCGAAATTTATATCATATCCGAAGGGTGTCCCGGAATGATGGGGATATTCTTATATATGCATCTTTTTAATGTCGATTACCAGGTGTTCACCATATGAATGATTTTTATCTCTATGTATGGGATGTGTATTGAAATATGAAATCTTGTGGTCTATTGTTACGATTTGATATATATAGGTTAAACCTATAACTCACCAACATTTTTGTTGACGTTTTAAGCATGTTTATTCTCAGGTGATTATTAAGAGCTTCCGCTGTCGCATTCTTAAATAAGGACGAGATTTGGAGTCCATGCTTGTATGATATTGTGTAAAAACTGCATTCAAGAAACTTATTTTGTTGTAACATATTTGTATTGTAAACCATTATGTAATGGTCGTGTGTAAACAGGATATTTTAGATTATCATTATTTGATAATCTACGTAAAGCTTTTTAAACCTTTATTGATGAAATAAAGGTTATGGTTTGTTTTAAAATGAATGCAGTCTTTGAAAAACGTCTCATATAGAGGTCAAAACCTCGCAACGAAATCAATTAATATGGAAAGTTTTTAATCAATAAGAACGGGACATTTCAATTGGGCTGTGACTTGCATTCCCGTTGGATCAAAATAATGAAAAAGATGATGGAGTGGTATGTTTGATCGTGGTCATATGGAACACAATCTTACTAATGATGATGATGATGATGATGATAAGTTCATGATAATGATAGGATTAAGATCGTGATTATGATAGATAAAACATGGATGATGATGTTAACAATTGTATGATGACATGATGATGATCCGAGTACGATGACGTTAAGGTAATATTGGTGATTCAATATAATAGTTAGGTTAGTGATGTTTGTGATAATTCGATGATGTTAGGAAAATGAGGATGATAAGGTGTGATTATGATTATAATTATGATTGTGATCTTATGTGAAGCTAATTAATGAAGATGATGTTTCGATGTATGTATGTTGATGTGTGACATAAAATGCTGATGATGATTGTAATTACACAAACGTCGATGAAGATGATATATTGATGATGGTGATTGAATGTTACTGCTTGAAGTTTTAGAAAACATAAGACAACACCCTTAAATGGGTTAAATAAATTTAAGGAGATTATTAGAATAGGAAATGAATTAGTAGTTCCGTGGTTAGGGGTGTTTGATTTACTCGAGAGGTCTCGGGTTCGAGCCCGGGCAAGGCCACATATTTTTTGGAACTTATTCTTTGAGGTAGTTCCCTATTATTATTATTATTATTATTATTATTATTATTATTATTATTATTATTATTATTATTATTATTATTATTATTATTATTATTATTATTATTATTATTATGTTAATTGTTATTATCCCTAATATTAATAACATGATTATTATTATCATAAGAAAATTAGGATTTCTATCATCTTTATAAATATTACTATCATTATTATTATTATGATAAGTATTATTATCGATAATACCACTATTATTTTTAATATGATTATCATTAATAAGTATTGTTATTAAGAACTATTATCATTATTATCGTTTTTACAAAAAAAAATTATCATTTTTATTATTATTACTATTAGAATTATTATTATTATTATCATTTCTATTAAAAGTATCATTATAACTACAATTATCAAAGTTATCATTTTTATTAAAACTATAATTTTTATTAAAACTTAACATTTTTTTAGTAAAGTTATTATCTTTATTAAAATTACTACTACTATTATTACTATCAATATTATTATCATTCATATTGTATTATTTCAAATAGATATATAAAATACATTACAATTATATTAATATTACATATCACTATATTCTATCAATAAAATATTAAATAATTAAATATAAAATTGTGTCATAAAGACCTTAATGTAAAGTTCTTATTTTTATAAATAAATTATTAAACTACCTTAATAAGAAATTATTTTTTTTATAAATTAATGAAGAATAAAACACTTTTATCAATAATAATAATATACAAATTTGTTCGATTACCATTATATGTGTTAATATATATATAAATGATATAGGTTCGTGAATCCGAGGCCAACCCTACATTGTTCAGTTTCGTCGTATGAATATTTTTACTACAAAATATTGTAGGGTGAGTTTCATTTGCCTTTTTTTTACCCTTTATATTTTTGGGCTGAGAATACATGCGAAATTTTTATAAATGTTTTACGAAATAGACACAAGTAATCGAAACTACATTATATGGTTGAATGATCAAAGTCGAATATGCCCCTTTTGCTTGGTAGCCTAAGAATTAGTAAACCAGTCTACTAATTGACGCGAATCCTAAAGATAGATCTATTGGGTCTAACAAACCCCATCCGTTGTAGCGGATGCTTTAGTACTTCAATGTTGTTTTATCTTGTCCGATGGATGTCCCAGAATGATAGGGGATATTCTTATATGCATCTTGTTAATGTCGGTTACCAGGTGTTCAATCCATATGAATGATTATTTTTGTCTCTATGTATGGGACGTATATTTATGAGAAATGGAAATAGAAATCTTGTGGTCTATTAAATTAATGGAAATGATTGTTATGATAAACTAATGAACTCACCAACCTTTTGGTTGACACTTGAAAGCATGTTTATTCTCAGGTACGAAAGAAATCTTCCGCTGTGCATTTGCTCATCTTAGAGATATTATTTGGAGTCATTCATGACATATTTCAAAAGACGTTGCATTCGAGTCATTGAGTTCATCAAGAATATTATCAAGTCATTTATAGTTTAGATATATTATGAAATGGTATGCATGCCTGTCAACTTTCGATGAAATGAAAGTTTGTCTCTTAAAAACGAATGCAATGTTTGTAAAATGTTTCATATAGAGGTCAAGTACCTCGCGATGTAATCATATGTTATTGTATTCGTTCTTATGGATTAGGACGGGTATTTACATGTGGTATCAGAGCGGTGGTCTTAGCGAACCAGGTCTGCATTAGTGTGTCTAACTGATAAGTCGTTAGGATGCATTAGTGAGTCTGGACTTCGACCGTGTCTGCATGTCAAAAGTTTTGCTTATCATTTAGTGTCAAAAATTATTTGCTTATCATCCTTAAAGTCTAGACACGTCTTACTGCCTCTATTGCATAGACAGTGTATAGATAAATTCATATCTTAGCATATCTATTATTGTTACCTTTGCCTGACAGCTTCCGTAGATTCCTCCGTAACTTATGGGATTTTAGTATTATATATGCATATGTAAACTATGTATTGCAGGGTACTAATCTACATCCTATAATCTACTTCTTATCAAAAATCCTTCAAATGATCGTACGATATGAATCCCTCAACCAGTTCGAGTCCCTCAGATTCCGATAGCTATTCCGATAGTTATTCCGACAGCTATTCCGACATGGATATTCACCTAAGCTTCGGAAACAGCGTCATCAGAATGAATCAACCAATCAGCCATCCCCAATTCATCTGATGGGTTCGTAGTCTACTTAATCATTGGAGACAAGACGAAACGATCCCTTTCATCTACCATATTGTCCTCTGGGCGAAGAACCTGAAGCATTCACAGGCGAACCAATCCGAAACACCATTTTTTCTCTCATTTCCAGAATATCTCACAATGATCACATAATTTCTACAATTCTAAACCTTATTCATTCGTTTGTTCTGACCGACAATCATCCCGGAGTAATAAGTCAACGAGCTTCATGCCCGAGTTGTAGCCTTGAAAAATATGGTGTAAAACGTACCAGCTTCAGCAACATCACTGGCACCAATAGTACCACCATCAGCAACATTAACAGTACCATCACCACCGCCAACAGCAACATCCGCATCACACATCTCGACATCACAATCTATACCTTGAACATCAACATCATACGCACCATAGATACCAAGGAGTACCAACAACAATGAACGATGAAGTATTGATCCATAACTTCATTGAAGAAATATTCTGCGAAGAATATGTGATTCCTAATAGTTAACGATGAATTATTGATCCATAATCTCATTGAAGAAATATTCTGCAAAGAATATGTGGTTCCTAATTTTTTTAGAGATTACTTATTCTAGCTCAAACCGAAAATCATATGAGTTTAATATCATATTAACTCATTAAATCCATGATTACATCTGAAGAAAATATATATGTATATATGTTTTCATAAATATTATAATTAAAAATCCTTTCGTGCAAACTGCTAATGGTGAAAAAATTTTAACGGGTAGGTTGTATCCGAAGAATATTTAGATTTCACATTAATAAGTTACACTGTACATTCTTCAATTCAGATTCAGCAGTCATTAACAATACTGCTCAAATCCACATGTATACGTATCCGTTCACCAAAGAACAATTATCTTCATTCAAACTCAATTTCATATTCGGATTTTGACCGATCAGAATCCAAGTCAAGATTTGACAAGTGGCATAATGAAGAAAATAATGAACAAAATAAAATTGATTAGTAACTAATTAATTAACTACGTAAAACTTTAAAACTATACTAACCAAATCCTAGCTAACTGGTCCTATATCCGTTATGACTATTTCCTTATAATATACTAGTCTTGGTTGAACTATTGGACTATTGGACTATTGGACTACTATCATTGGACAATTAAAAAGTATTAAAAGAGTAGGAAATATTAATTACAACGCCTTTTGACTTAAAAAATCGTTAATAAGTTATACCTACTACAATTAAATAATTCTTCAAGTTGCCACTTGATTTAATCTTTAACATCCTTTGTAATTTGATTTCATCTTAAATATCCTTCGTATCTTGATGATTACAATCAGCGTTTAATCATCTAAAAACACAATTCTCCTGAAACCACCTCGGATTGATAACCGACGATTCAGATATGGCTACATTAAATGCAGAGGAAACAGTAAAATTGTAGATGGCCTAAATGGCCAAGAGTTTGATGATAAAGAATGGAGTGTTGGGAACGATCGATAAAAAATTTGGTACTGAAAAACGGATTGAGCTAACCCTGAAGGTGACCAAGGACAAATACAAGGACCAAACCCTATATTCAAATAATTCAGGTAATTCTGGATCTGATGAAATCTCTAGCAAATATCTTTCTCCTTATTTATTCTAAATCCTTGCAAAAGGATTTTCTTCATCAACCTTCGATCTTAGAAATTCCAAAATATCGTCATAAATATCTTCGATATTTCTGAGGATATTTTCACAAATATTCTTGTTCGAAATTATCTACCTCTTCGTGTTTTCTGTATTCCATTATATTGGAAACTTCTGTAAAATCTAAGTATAAATTATGAATGAATTGTGGAGAAGTGTTGGGAATTGAAGCAAGGGTTAGTATAATATAATGATGCCCTGCCAACGTGGTTATATTACAGTAAGTCATGCTGAGTTTCTAATGGAACGTGATGATGGTTCACAGATCATACCCTCATCGTGTGCCATGTTACATAACTCTTTCATTCTATTTAACCTCTAAACAAATCAAGAACATATTTCCTTGATAGTTCTATCTTTCTCGGATATTCTGGTGATTTGACAAAACAATTCGTGCTATTAGCTTTCCTTTCTGATTAATATATTATGATCAATCGAAACTTCATACCTACGAATTCTGGACCATTGTTAGTTTGACTTGAAGTCGGGAAGAGAAAACCAAAGCATAGAACTTTTAAATATAAGGGAAAATATAAAGCCCAATAACAACACAGAAATTATAAACCGTATATATCTATGCGAATAGCAAGATAAAGACACAGGAGAATTAGAAATACTATAACCCCAAGGTAATCGTGGAAGTAAACAGATTCCTCTGGTGGTAAATAAAAGAGAAGAATGACAGAAGCGATTGTCAGAAGAAGGACAAGGATCAGTACTGGATTTAGCATTTTCAAAATCTTTTGGAAGTAGAAATTATGGAAGAAAATATAGAAGTGGTGAAAATAATGAAACGGAAAAAGTTCATTTATAGTGAAAATACCAGACAAAGCAATCGAGACAGATGATCGCATTTAATAAAAGAGATCTTAATTTCCATAAATCCTGAAGAATCAGATCTTATAGATTTCCAAGATTTTCTTTTATATCTCTTGAATTCCGAAATTCAACCATGACTACGTCAAAAGTTAAGACGAAACTTTTCACTCTTTTGTGACAGCTTCACTCATACACTTCACATAATCGAGTCGTTTTATCTATATTAATGAATAATGATAAAACTCTATTTATCAACTCATATTCATCATGACAACATTTCTATTGTTAGCCATGACAACCACACTCAAATTTCGGGACGAAATTTCTTTAACGGGTAGGTATTGTGACGACCCGAAAATTTCCGACCAAATTTAAACTTAATCTTTGCATAATTTATGTTTCCGACACGATAAGCAAAGTCTGTAATATTGGAGTCTCAAAAATTTTTAATTTGTTTTCATGTATTCATTTGACCTTTGACAATTCCCGACGATTCACGAATAATTATTTATAAATAAATATGTACAGTTGTATACATATATAAATGTAAATAAATATAATAATCGGAACTAATAACATTTAAACATTTGAATTAAGAAATTTTATTATTAAGTATTGACATTAAGAATTATTATTATAATTAGTAATATCATTTTTTTTAGTAGTATTATTATTGATATTGTTACTAACACAAGTAGTAAATATTATTTTCATTATTATTATTATAATTACAAAAATGAATATTATTATTATTGATATTATCATATTATTATTTAGTATTACTAGTCACTTTGTCAATAACACTAACAATATTATTATTAATATTATTAATTGTATTAATATATTTACATTTATTAATTAACAAAATATAAGAATCGGATATATTTATACTAATATATAGAAATACATATACATATATAAAAATATACAGATATTTATACACAAATACATATTTAGATATAAAATACAGTTTTATATATATATATATATATATATATATATATATATATATATATATATATATATATATATATATATATATATATATATATATATATATATAAATATATAAATACATATATACGAAAAAAATATATATCTAATATATATGTATATAATTAAAGATGAATACGTATTTTACTCATAGGATCCTAAATTCAGATTTACATCACACTCAAACTGTAATTGATTTTGTTTTTATCACTAAAATTCATTACTTAACTGTATCAAGCGTACGAATTGTTGAATTTAGATATCTAATTAGTTATTTTAAGTATCTGATTGATTATCCTGTCTCCATTTTCGTGAAGCAGTTCAAATCAAATGGCATTACAGACAAATTGATCACCTCATGATCTAAACTTTAATCATTCAACTTTATCATTCTCAATATCATTCATATCTGCAAGTATCCATCCCTATCAGTTATATTTTTTTCTCTTTTCTGTTTACTCGTGCACATTCTAGCTCGAGATTACTACTACCATAACTAACCAAAACAAACCCACCACTTTGTTTTCTCTTTCTCTTCTTGATCGAATCATCATCACAACTAAATCCATCAACCATTGAAACCACCATCATCTTGATCATAGAACTTCTATTATGTATATATCTATACATTTACACAACACAAGACCCACTTGAAACCGCCACCCTTCATCTCCTCCGGTCACCCTTACAAACCATACCACCACCCTATCCTCATCACAACTATCACCCAAAATAACCACCTGAGTTACCCATCATGAATCAACACATGAAACTATCACCTCTACCACCACAATCATCAAACATCTAAACCTATTACTAGCTTTATATTTCTGATTACTTTATAAACCCACCATCACAATCCTTCATGATTTCTAGTCGATCAACATGAAAATCGAACGCCACCATCTACATCAGATCATCAACATAATAACCTTTAATACATCTGAACAACTGATATGTGTACCTGTTTCTTGTTCGATTGCTCGATAACCATTAAACCACCATAACACCACTCTACCGCAAGCCTTCTCTTCCTTTTGTTTTCTGTTATATATTGTTGTTTTGGACACCACAGCCACTTCATCGAATATCATTACTGATTGAACTGCTACTGCGTAATTCTTTTTATGTTGGCCGACGTTTTACCCCCAAATAAAGTATGATTTTCCAGCCTTTTTAAAAAACTCGATACATATAGAATATTAAGGAAGCTTTATCAAAGTAAACATGCAAGTGGATGATTGTTATATGCATCTCATATTAGCGACACCCACTAAGTCCTCCACTAACTCCCGTTTAAAAAAAAATGATAATAAATACATAGGATACCAACTATATGTTCTTTAATTTTGTCAGCCAGATTCTGTGAAAGCAATTGTATACCGAATCCTATCTTCTTATTTTTTTGCTTTTGGATCGAATATGATTGCTGGCCACTACACATATTTCTGTTGTGCTGAATATCTGTTGGGCTTAGATAATCTAGTCATTGGGCTGTGACTTGCATTCCTGTTGGATCAAAATAATGAAAAAGATGATAGAGTGGTATGTTAGATCGTGGTCATATGGAACACGATCTTACTAATGATGATGATGATGATAATAAGTTCATGATAATGATAGGATTAAGATTGTGATTATGATAGATGAAACATGGATGATGATGTTAACAATTGTATGATGACATGATGATGATCCGAGTACGATGACGTTAAGGTAATATTGGTGATTCAATATAATAGTTAGGTTAGTGATGTTTGTGATAATTCGATGATGTTAGGAAAATGAGGATGATAAGGTGTGATTATGATTATAATTATGATTGTGATCTTATGTGAAGCTAATTAATGAAGATGATGTTTCGATGTATGTATGTTGATGTGTGACGTAAAATGCTGATGATGATTGTAATTACACAAACGTTGATGAAGATGATATATTGATGATGATGATTGAATGTTACTGCTTGAAATTTTAGAAAACATAAGACAACACCCTTAAATGGGTTAAATAAATTTAAGGAGATTATTAGAATAGGAAATGAATTAGTAGTTCAGTGGTTAGGGGTGTTTGATTTACTCGAGAGGTCTCGGGTTCGAGCCCGGGCAAGGCCACATATTTTTTGGAACTTATTCTTTGAGGTAGTTCCCTATTATTATTATTATTATTATTATTATTATTATTATTATTATTATTATTATTATTATTATTATTATTATTATTATTATTATTATTATTATTATTATTATTATTATTATTATTATTATTATTATTATTATGTTAATTGTTATTATCCCTAATATTAATAACATGATTATTATTATCATAAGAAAATAAGGATTTCTATCAACTTTATAAATATTACTATCATTATTATTATTATGATAAGTATTATTATCGATAATACCACTATTATTTTTAATATGATTATCATTAATAAGCATTGTTATTAAGAACTATTATCATTATTATCGCTTTTACAAAAAAAATTATCATTTTTGTTATTACTATTAGAATTATTATTATTATTATTATTATCATTTCTATTAAAAGTATCATTATAACTACAATTATCAAAGTTATCATTTTTATTAAAACTATAATTTTTATCAAAACTTAACATTTTTTTAGTAAAGTTATTATCTTTATTAAAATTACTAATACTATTATTACTATCAATATTATTATCATTCATATTGCATTATTTCAAATAGATATATAAAATACATTACAATTATATTAATATTACATATCACTATATTCTATCAATAAAATATTAAATAATTAAACTATATAATTGTATCATAAAGACCTTAATGTAAAGTTCTTATTTTTATAAATAAATAATTAAACTACCTTAATAAGAAATTATTTTTTTTTATAAATTAATGAAGAATAAAACAATTTTATCAATAATAATAATATACAAATTTGTTCGATTACCATTATATGTGTTAATATATATATATAAATGATATAGGTTCGTGAATCTGAGGCCAATCCTGCATTGTTCAGTTTCGTCGTATGAATATTTTTACTACAAAATATTGTAGGGTGAGTTTCATTTGCCTTTTTTTTACCCTTTATATTTTTGGGCTGAGAATACATGCGAAATTTTTATAAATAGTTTACGAAATAGACACAAGTAATCGAAACTACATTATATGGTTGAATGATCGAAGCCGAATATGCCCCTTTTGCTTGGTAGCCTAAGAATTAGTAAACCAGTCTACTAATTGACGCGAATCCTAAAGATAGATCTATTGGGCCTAACAAACCCCATCCGTTGTAGCGGATGCTTTAGTACTTTAATGTTGTTTTATCTTGTCCGATGGATGTCCCGGAATGATAGGGTATATTCTTATATGCATCTTGTTAATGTCAGTTACCAGGTGTTCAATCCATATGAATGATTATATTTGTCTCTATGTATGGGACGTATATTTATGAGAAATGGAAATAGAAATCTTGTTGTCTATTAAAATAATGGAAATGATTATTATGATAAACTAATGAACTCACCAACCTTTTGGTTGACACTTGAAAGCATGTTTATTCTCAGGTACGAAAGAAATCTTCTGCTGTGCATTTGCTCATCTTAGAGATATTATTTGGAGTCATTCATGACATATTTCAAAAGACGTTGCATTCGAGTCATTGAGTTCATCAAGAATATTATCAAGTCATTTATAGTTTAGATATATTATGAAATGGTATGCATGCCTGTCAACTTTCGATGAAATGAAAGTTTGTCTCTTAAAAACGAATGCAATGTTTGTAAAATGTTTCATATAGAGGTCAAGTACCTCGCGATGTAATCATATGTTATTGTATTCGTTCTTATGGATTAGGACGGGTCTTTACAAACAGTAATGTAAGGTAGGCCACGAGATTTCAGTATTTCAAAACAGTATGAAAAGTATATGTTCAACCGTTGGCACTTGGTAACTAACTTAATGTAATATCACCCCCTAAAAGTACACTTGGTGAGTGCGTAAGTTTACGAAGTATTAAACACCCGTTAAATGCTAGAGCTACTAGCCCGAGTAGGGATGTCAAACCCTATGGATCCATATCTAAGATTCGCGTTCACCGGTTCAAAAACCAATGACTAAACGTTACCGAGCTAAGGGGAAAGTTTATGCCGTTGCATAACCCACACATATATAAAGTTTAAGTACTCCGTAAAAAAAGCATGTATTCTCAGTTTCCAAAATAGTTAAAGTAAAAATGGATGCTATAACTCACAGTGAAAAGTAGTAAAGTCGGTACGAGATAAGTAAGCAAGTAGTTGGTCCAAAAGGTCCTCAACCTAAGTCAAAAGTTACTAAGTCAGTAAATCGTTCCCATAGGTTTAAAAGTATGTAAATTAGGTCTTAAGTATCATCATCATTCAATAACATAAGGAAAAAGTAAAGTAAGTTTTCAATCAAGAATAGAGATCGAAACAAAGGCTAACTTCGTTCAGCTGCTACGACCTCTATATAAATCGAAAAGACGCTTAGTCAGTGGCTATGGCTCCGTATGTGAGTCCTTTAACCACATTAAAAGGGCTTAGTGACCATGGCGACAGTTTAGGTGCGAGTAGGTCATAAATTTCAACACAACGTTAAAAGGGTGTAGTGACTTTCGGAAGGCTATAAGTCCTAAACCGTAAATCGGATTAAGATGAGGCCTAAATGGAAAATCATCTACTTGAACTGAAATAACTGGAAATAAACTTTTCCAGTAGCTCAGGAGCCTAATAAGATCCAGAAATCAGTAAGCAAAGTGCTTCAGTGGATTCTTGGTACTTGATGTTCATCACGGTTCTCATCCTTGATGTTTGTAGCTTCAAGTGTACAACTCGTTGATGTGTTTGCATCATCTTTACCAAGTTTTGACCATCAAGCCACTAGTGTATGTCTAAGATAAATAGCACAACTCATTTAAGGGTTGTAAGAAGTTTGATGAACCAAAGTTACATCAAGATCTTAGATCCGACACATTCATGAGTTCTAATAGTAATATTAAGCTATAAACTTGAATGTAAACTAAATAAACAAGATCTTAAGTTGTAGAACTTAGATCTTAGTTATATCTTGAAGATCCTAGACTAGAAAGTCTAGATCTAGTGTTCTTAAGTTAAACCCTAAGTTATGGAACTTGGATCTTTACTTTAATAAAATCATAAGTTATGAAACTTAGATTTTTATTTTGTAAAATGTATATAAGCTTAAAAGATTTTGTTTTAGACAAAATTGGAAGACCATAAGCTATAAAAACTTAGATCCAACATAAGTATATGAAGTTATAACTAGAAAGTTAAACTTCCATGTTCTTGAACTTACAAAGTTTAAACTTTAGTTTCAAGAAAAATGAGATCAAGTTTAACTAGTAATACTTGACCAATATTATACAATCATGAATTTAAAACAAAAAATAAAGTAATCAACTAAAGTTACAAGTAACAAGTTCATGTTTGTTTCATACTTAAGAAGATTCAAGCCAAAACTTAGATCTTAAGAAAGTAAACCTTAAGTTTACAAAACATGAACACAAGTAAGATCTTAAAGCTTATGAACTTTAGATCTTTATAATATTTCAAGTGTAGAACCATAAGCTAACAAGCTTAGATCCTTGTTCTTGACTTCTCATCAAACAAAGGATGGAAGAAGCAAGATTCATGAAGATACAAACTAGGAAGCTTGATCTTTAACAACAAACAACAAACAAGAAGAATGATGATGCTTAGTGGCGGTTTTCAAAGGAAAAAAAGAAGAAAGAAAAAGATATATTACTTACAATTTAGAGAGAAAGTTTGGAGAAAAGAAAGTAGTGTAAGAATCGAGTGTGTGAAATGAAGTAATACTAGTATATAAGTAACAAAAAAAAAAATGAACTCCCTCCCCACTCAATTAGGCCGACGATTTTGGAGGCTCAAAGGGGTAGTCAACTTTCAATCACAGCACTCCTTGCTGTGTCTTCGGTACCAGATGACTGATTAGTATTAGCTGGCATAACTGCCACAGTATCTTCATCAGCTGCCTCAAATAAGGGTCCTTTCCTTAGGGGCTGGTTGTCCCTAGGAGCAAATTTTACCCTTTATTTATCGATTGACATGGGTTCAGCTGATGGTTCTTGTGTTGATACTGGTTCTTGTGGAGGCAGATAGGGAATAATTGCTAAGTGCTCCCCCTCAGCTGATTCATTCTCATCAAGGTTGATGATGTCTGCTGGTTGTTGTTGTGCAGCTGGCTGAATAGAAGATGCTGGTCGAGAGGATTGGCTGGTTTCTAACATTGCATCTAGCCATTTCATGAAAACATCAGCTCTAACCCCTCCTAACTCAGTAGAAGCTAAGTAATTTTTCATCTGTTCAGGTGTCATCTTCTTAATTCTGTCTGCTCACTCAGCATACAACTTTGCTTTCTTTTTATCATATTTTACCATGAACTTAGCATTTCTTTTCAAAGCAGCCCTTTTGTGTTCAGCAATGCTGAGAAGTTCATCATGAATTTCATGCTTTTCAGGACCGAGGGATTGTACATGCTCAATTTTATGTTGTTTCAGAGCAGCATATGCCTCAAATTTAGCGTTGAAAGCAGCATCTAGTTCTTGTTGTCTCTTTTGATGCCTCTCTAGTTTTTTTTTCATTTTTCGTTCAATAGTTTGAGAGACAACAAAAGATTCAGCTACATCCAGTTCAGACACATCACTGGGCTTACTGCCAGAACCAATATCATCCATAGATGTGGCAGACACACTGGGTTGAGATTCACCAGCTGCCTGGACACCTGCTTCAGTAAGAGCATTGCTGGGCTTAGTGCCAGAACCTTGACCAGTACCATCATCACCACCATCATCACCATCCCTCCTTCGCTGTTTTGGAGCCTTTTCATGCTCATGCTCCCCCTCAGATTGTTTTCTCTTTTTAGATTTCTTTTTAGACTTCTTCTCCCCCTTTTTGTCATCAGTAGGGGCAGAAGGACGAGCAGGGGAGACCTATGCATCAAGGTAACTATCTGACTCAGGAACAGAATAAGCAAAGTTGTTCCAGTCAGCATCAGCAGGAGATAGATGGGCACCAGGATCTACACCATATTGCCTGAGACATAGGTTTGAAGTTCTGACTTCATTCCTTGCAACACCCATGGCCATTTGATCAACAGTGGTCCTAACATCAGCCTGTAGGGCAGCCATTCGTTGCATAGTCTCCACCATTTGAACATAAGCAGAGGCAGGAACCATTGTAGCCATTTGCTGTTCCTGCGAATCCAATCTCTCTTCTAAAACCCTATTCTCCTCATTAAGAAAGAGAATCCTTCTATTAGCAGCATCAAGGTCAGCTTGAAGATGGGCAATATGATCAGTATATTCATTGTGAGAGATGATTCGCCTTTTTAGGTCCTCCTCTTCTTCATGGTGTTGGACAATGGTATCCACCGCAAGATCAGCAAAAGCACATACTTGTTTGAGCTGGGCTTCAATAGTGGAAGTTGTAACATCCCTAGCTCTGCGTATGGCTTCAGTCATTCGATCAACAAGAGTAGTGCGGATGGTTCTTTGTAGATCTGGTGTGATTCTGGCTACTGTACGATAAATAGCCAGTGTGGAAATGACAGCCACCTTAGTAGGATCAAAGCTACTGGTTGAGGGGTGATCACTAGCAGGGACACTAGGATTACCTCCGTGGGGTGGTGGAGGTGGAAGGTCAGAATCTGACTCGTCACCATGATCACCATCATTTTTACCTTCACCCGAAGGTAAAGAACTACTGGTATCCTTGTCAACATCATTATCAGCATCATCAATAAGATCCATTGGTGTGTCTTTAGAACCAGTCACGTTATCATGAGTGACTGGCTCGTCCTTACCAGTACCTATATCAGCATCATCATCAAATAAAGAGGATGATGAGGAAGAAGCTGACGAATCAGAAGGTACTGGCGAATCAGGAACATTCTGCATCACACACTTACCAGTAGTAGGATCGATGATGAACTTGAGAGGCCTCCAAGTACCAGGCCATGGAGAAGCAGCTGGATCCATACCAAAGTAATGGTAGTATGGCTGCTCATTGATTTGTTGTAGGGTGACCAACCTCTCATATACCTCTTCTCTTGCTGATCGATCAAGCCAAGACAATAGATCAACCAGCTCTTCCCTTGGTAGCTTGCTGGCTGATATTAAAGCACTTTGAGGATCAATAGTTAGCTGATCCACCAGCAAGGCAATCTTGGGAGTAATAGAAGCTCCCCTAAAGATGAAGTTAGGGACAACTTCATCAGGATCTAGTACTTAACACACATATGGTTTCTTCTCAGCAGAAGAAGTAGCCTGAGAATAATCAGTGGTAGCAGTAGCAGAGGTACCACCATCCAAAATAGGTTCAGTAGAACCAGTGATATATGCAGAATAGGCAGAATTTGCTGCGATAAGTTCATCAGTAAGCACCATGTCATCCTGGTCACCACCTGTAGTAATTTCCTCAGTAGAAGCAGGAGGAGTAACATTGGTAGTACCAGCAGTATCGAAATCAAGAACCTCCTTAACAATGTTTTCAATAACCTTTTCGAGTACCGGAGGAGGTTCCATTATCATCTCATCAACCACTTCAGAATCAGTGGTTGATGTAGCAATACCGGAGACAGTAGGAGGAGTGGCAGAAATATCAGCAGTAGCCAACTCCTCATTAACAGTAAGAGCAGTAGAACAAGCATCCACACTATCTCCAGTAGTACCAGCAGCAGTAGAGGTAATAGTACTAGCATCAGCACCACCGGTAGGAAAATTAGTAGCACCAACACCAGTAGCAGAAATAGAGAGCTCATCAGTAGAAACAATAACATCTTTTTCTTGCTCCCCCTCTGCCTGTTCATCTACCCTGCTAAGAACTGAAACAAGAGAACATTTTATGTTAACAACTGTAGAACCAAATAAATTTGACTCAACAATTGCATCTGTTGGTCTCTGGGGACAGACTGGTGTTTTAGTCAGCCCTTTGATTGAGATAGAGTTAGGTGTCTGTAAGTGCAGTTGTGACTCTGCTGACTCATTGGCAACACATGTTGACCCAGATAATGTAAGAGTTCTGGCTGGTAATGATGTAGGAGTGTGACTCTTAGTATGATCCAAGTAACATTTGGGCTGTACAGTAGCCTAAGATGATTCAACATGAAGAGAAGCCAGCTTAAGTCTGCTTTGGAGGTCAGTTATGTTCCCTGTTGGTTGTACTATCAGCAGAGGATATTTCATGAAGTATAATTTTAAAAAATGTGGAAGTGCCTGGTTAGAAGAGTATGGGTTGCTACTCCTCTTAACACTAGTTTTAAAACCAGTCAGCTTGGGAGCCAAGGTTGTGCCTTTAACTCCACTTTCATTTTTCAAGTCAGCAGTTAAAATATTTTTAATTAAGTTAGAGATTTCTGCTGTTTGGTCTAGAGACGCACCAGGTTCCATAGCAGCTTTCTTTTCAGAAGCAGCAGTTGAGACTGGGGCAATCCCTCATGTGGTTTGCTTGGAGCCAGCTTTAGCTCGTTTGGATTTGTCTGTTACCAAGAAATAGTTAAGCAATAGATTCCAATACTAGAAGTAGGTAGTCAGTATATAAGACTAGGGCTGTTCTTTATTATCAGAGAGCACTAGATTCTAATACAACTACTGATTTACCAGTATGTGAGACGGTGGCTGTACTAGTTGAGGTAGTTGGCTTCTTCCTTTTCACAGCTGGCTTGCGCTGAGGTCCCTCCCCCTCAGCTGGTGCAACACCAGAGGCAGTCGTTTGGTGAACTCCACCCCGAGCAACAAGATACTAGAGCATGCCTGGTGTTAAACCAGTATATGGAGCAGTAGGAGCATCTTTTGCCATCTCCCCTTGCTTTAGAGGCAGGTCAAATGATTCATCAACAATTTGCTAGTAAGCTTCACCCAGCTCATTTTCAAAAACAAGGCTCAAGAACCTTGGAAAGGGGATTAGATGTGTTCATTTGGGTGCAAGCACCATTTCCCTTAGTCTCAAGTAAATTTCAATGGCATAATCAATATTAGGGTTAAACAGTAACCCATGACATCTGAGCACTGGTCAAAGCTCCCTGACTTCTGGCTGATGCATTGAGTCTGCAATCCAAAGAAATAATACCATAGAGGTGGCATATGCTTCCTTAAGGGCGTATGAGCCACTGGTCGATTGAACCCTATAATTTCCAATACCTCCCTTCTAAACTCATCACTAGTAGGTGAAGTAACAAAAGGTCCACTTGGCAGATGAAGATCCCGTCGGATGGCATCAACGATGATTGAGCAGGTTAGGGTTTCAGTAACCATGTCATGAATACATGGAACGTTCTCTGGAGTGGTGGCCATGGTGGCAGTATACCAGAATCTGGCCAAGTAGGCTGGATAAAGATGTGAAGGTACACCTGTAATTGCTCAAGCCAGAGGTGATTGCCGTATATAATTGATTAACGTTTCATAGCCCATGTTGGCTTTGGATTTGGGAATGGACAGGGCATGAGCAGCATTACCTCTCGATAGGCGAATAAGAGTGTGATCTAGTGCATTAGCAGCTGGTGTCAAAGCTAAGGGGTATAAAATACTATTAAATTTTAGCAGGAAATACTATTAAATACGATACAATTTTACACAAGATATTTATTTATTTAGAGAACGGATATACTTAAACCTTGCTACAACACTTATAGGCAGTGTACCTAATCGTACAGTAGTGTAGTTTTTAGTAAGTCCGGTTCGTTCCACAGGGAATCTTTTTAAACAAAGCTTAACGCTATATTAGTTTACTTTTATAGAAATACATATATATATATAAGTAATATTATTATTATAAAGGGGGGTTTTTACCGTTTAATGACCGGTTTGTCGATTTTAAAACTTTAGTCACAGTTAAAACCAAATGTAAAATATTAAAAATAAATACAAGACTTAAATTAAAGCGACAAGTAAATAACGATAATGAAATTGCGAATAATAAAAATGCGATAAAATAAACTTGCGATAATTAAAAAGTACGATAATTAAAAGTGCAATTAAATACAATAACAATAAAAATGCGATAATTAGAAGTGCAATTAAATATAAAATAAAGGAAATTAAATATGAAATAAAAGAATTATGCTTATTTAAACTTCCGTAATCATGATGTTTGACGTGTTGATTTTAGTTTTATGCCCATGGGTTAATTGTCCTTTGTCCTGGATTATTTAATATGTCCATACGGATTTGTCCATAATAGTCCATCAGTCATAAATATAAAGAGCGAAAGCCTTCGTCAAATTATTCTTATTCCCGAAGTCAAATATTCCAACTAATTGGGGATTCGAATTGTAACAAGGTTTTAATACTTTGTTTAATGAATACACCAGGTTATCGACTGCGTGTAAACCAAGGTTTTACTACTTTGTTAACAATTACACCAATTACCCTTGAATGTAATTCACCCCTGTTTTAACAAGTTTATTAACTATTAATCCAGTTCCGTATCCGGTAAAATGAATAATTATTGGTATTTATAGATATCCCGCCCACCGTACCCAGTCAAGCGTATGTGGTTATATATAAATACATCGAATTATAAGTTTGTATATTAAATTAACAAGGTATTGTTTAGTTAATATAAAATCCATTAATAGCCCATAGTCTAATTTCCACAAGTGTCGTTCTTTTATCCAAACCCCAATTATGGTACAAAGCCCAATTACCCAATTTTAGTAATTAGCCCAACATCATGATTACTTCGGATTAAATAAGCATAATAATAACTTAGCTACGAGACATTAATGTAAAAAGGTTGAACATAACTTACAATGATTAAAAATAGCGTAGCGTTACAAGGACAGAATTTCGACTTACACCCTTACAACATTCGCTAACATACCCTTATTATTAGGATTTAAAATTAAAATTAAAATTAAAATATAAATTATATATATATATTTTACGTATATATTGAAAGAGAGATAGATTAAGAGTGTGAAAAATGATCAGAATTCGGTTGGCTTTATAGGGACTTTCAGAATTTGGGCCTCCGCGACTTGCGGCCCTTTTGGCCTTCAAACTCCGCGAGTCGCGGAGTTTACTTTTACAGCTCACCCATGTTTGGAGTCTTTCTTGCCGACGATTTATTTTATATATATAATATATATATAATTAATATAATTAATTATATATTATATTATATTTATATACATAGTTAACTTGTAATTTTTAGTCCGTTGCGTCGAGCGTTAAGAGTTGACTCTGGTCCCGGTTCCGGATTTTCGAACGTCCTTGCGTACAATTTTATATTTTGTACTTTGCGTTTTGAATCTTCTACTCTTGTAATTTCGAGACGTTTCTTATCAATAATTGGAACCTCTTTGATTGTCTTTTGTACTTTTGAGCTTTTTGGTCGTTTGCGTCTTCAATTCGTCGAATCTGTCTTTTGTCTTCACCTTTTATTATTTAAACGAATATCACTTTTAAATAGAACAATTGCAACTAAAAGCTTGTCTTTCTTGAGGAATAATGCTATGAAATATATGTTCGTTTTTAGCATTATCAAATATTCCCACACTTGAGCGTTGCTTGTCCTCAAGCAATATCGTCTTGAAATACTAGAATCACTTCTTTATTCTTCACACTTTGTACATCAGTGATTTTCTATACGGCGGTATAAACAATGGTAGTAACGATATGGTTTACAGTCCCACATGACTATAAAAATTTAGATCCATTAAGGAAATCGGATCTTTATGAATACATTTGATCTTTTGAAAATTAAATCTAGTTTTTACCCTAGATAAGTTTTCCGGAATAACCCTTTACCGGTGTTTACAAAATATTTTTGTGGGTTTGGTGGGTTTCAGATTTGAAAATTTTAGCTCAAAACTTATGGTATTGTGTCATCCACTTGCTAACCTTGTATTTGGAAAGCAACACGTCCAGTTTACTTGTCCAGTATATTACTTTTCGGTAAACTACCGTCCGGTTGTAAAAGAAAGCGTTGAACAAGCAACTGTTAAGGCAATGTCCCCTGACATGCTTTTAATTATAGTCTATAACGTGTCAGACGCAATTACTATCCTTGGTAGGAGCAATAGTAAAGCTCACCCTTATAATTTTTCGGTATGGCACAAGGTCCTGTCTTTGACCACTATGCAACCACCGTTCTTACGGTTGACACCCGATTTAGTTCAGGTGACCTAATGAATTCTAGGTGAATTCATAGGATTTTACGTTCAATGGTAATGAACGCATTGAAAATAGGGTTTTCAGAAAACAAATCGGTTTGTAATTTTGATCAAAATATTTTCTCGTTCAAGCTCGAGTTTAGATATCATTGAATTCCATGAGTTTGTAATTCTCAATCTTTAAGGTCAATCTCAAGGATTGAGTAATATCAGGCTTAAAAGCTGATTTTTGATCTTTTAAGGAGATTATCCTTTCTGGGGATCTGATTCATTAGTCTTATCCAGCTAATTTGCATGGTGCCCCCCCATTGTACGAGATAAATCCTTCTCATGGTTAGGATAAATCTGACCACTTGGCGACCCTATTTAATGCTGAGGTCCGTGGATTTCCTGCTGATTTTAGTGATGACTTTTCTAGATTTTTCGTCAACCTACAGCTGGTCTGGACGACAACTTCATGACCTAAATCAAGAAGCGCGTTTCTTTTTTGGAAGACTTTACTTCCTTTTAATGATGGAATTGATTCATCGTGTAGATCTTCTTTTCTTTCATCGGGTAAAACAGTTTAGTTTAGTCCAAAGCAAAATTATTTTCAGTTATTTGTTACAGATATATGTGACATATGTTTAAGATAACTTGGTAAATTTTCCCACACTTGGCTTTTATTTTCCTTTTTATCGTCCTCTATTCCATTTTAAATGAATTTTAACATTTTGGTTTGTTTCTCAATTTATGTCCTTTCCGAGGTAACAATAATTTCGGTGTTAACACCTAGTTTTATCGTTCATAAATATGTATAAACATGATTTTGAGTTCATTTAATTGAAAATTTTGAAAATTTTTACTAGAATTGGGTAGTCAGTATATAAGACTAGGGCTGTTCTTTATTATCAGAGAGCACTAGATTCTAATACAACTACTGCTTTACTAGTATTTTTAATGGTAACCAAGTGTATAAATTATTATCTGAAAGAATTTAACCCCTTCCCACACTTAAGATCTTGCAATGCCCTCATTTGCAAGAAATTAGTAATAATTTAAATTATTGAGGGTGATTTGTGTGAAAATGATTAAATTTTTACCAAAGTTTCCAAATATATTGGCGTTTGTTTGCTGAATGATAAATGGTGCACATCATTTGTTCATTCCGTCTTGTTGTTATTTCACATATATTTTGCATCTTGTCGTCAAAATTAGTTGCTTTTGCTGAACTTAATGCCAGTCTTTGAAAATGCGTTGTTTTACCCTGTTGTGTACATAAGATAAACTGCAAACATATATACATATTTTTGAAGTTTGGTATATTACCCCACATTCAAAAATTATTAAAATCTAAGAATAAAAGTTAGACAATTATAAAAACTATTACAATATTAACAAAAGTATTAAACGTATCAATCATTACAAATTACAAAATAAATAAAACTAAGTATACTAGGGATGATACTGGTACCAATAGGGGTTCCAGGCATAACCATAGGTGCTATAGAATGCTTCGGCAGGGTTATACGTAGGATAAGGTGGTTGCATCTCTATAGACCAGGGAGGGAAGATGGGTTTCGGTGTAGGAATATAGTTTCTACCTATATGTTGGCAATGAGCTATGATTTGGTTCTGATGAACTTGCCAATCTTCAAATGCTCTCTGTCTAGCATTTTCGTACTCCTGAGAAGCTATAAACCTTTGCATTTCTTGCATCTCATTCCCCCCTCCTACATTACCTTGCTGTTGGTTTCTCTCAACCTGTGGATGTCTACCATGGTATGGTACTGCGGCGTTATTTCGCCTCTTCAAAACTTTCGCACCATGGTATACATTTAAACCTATAGTATCTCGGGGTTCTGGTTCTTCTACTAATAATCCCCCCCGACTTATATCCACACTGAGATATTCACCAATCAAAGTAATAAAAATACCACCTCCTATTATGCTATGCGGTCTCATCCCCCGAACCATAGCTGATAAATAATAACCCACACAATACGGTATACTTACAGCGCTTTGTGGGTCTCGAATACACATATGGTAAAACAAATCCTGTTCATTTACCTTTTCCTTGTTCTTACCCCTTTGTGTAATCGAATTAGCTAAAAACCTATGAATCACTCTTAATTCGGCTCTATCTATATCCAAATAAGAGTAATTTCCCCCTTTGAAACGGTGATGGCTTGTCATTTGACTCCACACACCGTGTGTATCAAAATTTTCATCTATCTTTCTACCGTTTAGTATCAACCCTCTACAATCGGCAGATGCTAAATCCTCAGGCGTATATATACGTAAAGCCTGAGCCATGTCCAGTAAAGACATGTGGCGCATCGAACCGCCTAACAAAAATCTAATAAAAGATCGATCGGTTAAACTAGCTACCCGATCATTCAACTCTATACTACATAACAATTCTTCACACCATACTTTATATACAGGTCTACGCATGGTGAATAGACGTACCCAGTCAGTAAAAGTAGAATTACCATACCTCTGTACAAGTAATTCCCTAATTGGCCCGGCCAATTCTACAGCTTCTAAGGGTCCCCATTCTATGACCCTTGGTACCTCAACAACCTTAGAATGAAGAGTATGCAAACCCCTTTGATATTTTGGATAATCTATTCAAAGTCTGTCAAATCTCAGGTTCGGGTGCAACTCTTCCAAGTGCATATCAGAAAATGTCATGACTGGATGCGGTATATCCTGCTTGTAGTAGTTATCCACCTCCTGTTGTTCCGCATTCTCAGCAGGAGCATTGCGGGCTTGGGATGAAGATTCACCCCTTTCAGTCTGCAAAACACATCAAACACAATTTTTGTGCATCCAAATATGCATTAGTGTCAGCAAAATCATCAATCAAAATAATTACAATGACATGATCAATTTATATCAAACTTAAGCTCATTTTCATATTTTCATCAATCTACACTTTTTCAAATAAGCATATACGAAAATGTTCGTCAAGTTCATAAGCATTCAACTCAAATAACATGTCAAAATAATCATTACTAGCAATTAAACAAGTTTCAAATGGCATTATCTTTCAAAAATCAAGTTCATGAATTTTAGACTTGAAAAAGTCCACTTTAATTCTCAAAATCATGTTTAGGCTCAAAGTTTGGATCATTTAACTACCTAGACATGTTACACTACTTAATTTAGCAACAATTCATGACAAAAATCGGCCATAACCTGTTTATATCAAAAAGCCCCAAATTTGCTCAAGAACACAAACCCTAGATTACTCAAATTTTGAAGTTTAAGGCTTCTAATCATGTTAAATAGCATCAATCTAGGTTATACAAGCATAATACATAAACAATTTAAGCATAATTACACTAAAAAGCATCAAAATCAAATTGGGGAAAAAAATTGCTCAAGAACACTAATTTCGGATTAAATGGTGTTTAGATGTAGAAATTTACCGTTTTTCTTGAGTAATTCCTAGATAGCATCCTTCTCAACATGATTTTAGTAAAAGATTTGATGATTAACGGTTAAAAATTGTGATTTTGGGGGTGTTTTTTCGTTTATTTTCGGCAGTATTTTCGCAGGTTTTTAGTTTTTTGTGGGTTGGGGACTGATCTGTTCTGCGGTTATATTTTTTTCTGATTTTTAGTCCCTCCGCGACTCGCAGTGAATTACCCTTCAAACTCCGCGAGTCGCGGAGTTTGCTATTTTTTTTTTTTTTTATAATCTTTAACTTATAAAACAATTAAGTAATTAATTTTAAAATTTTGTTTCCCTTGTTATTTAGGACGAGGTCGTTTCGGATCGATGTCCTAGTCCGTCGTTCGACAAAATTTTAAAATTTGTCTTTTTGTAGCGATTGTTTTAAAAGCTAAGATTTTTGTGTTTTTAATGTTTTTGGCATACTTTAATTCAATAAGATTAAAAATAATGATAATAAAAGTTCTCGTCCCTCCCTCGGGTAAAGCAATTTCGGTTCAAAGACCTAGTCTTCAACTTACGACGAATTTTAAAAATCATATTTTTAACTTAATGAGATAAAGTAAATTTTTGTTTTTAAATTCACAAATTTAAATATAAAATTCAAAATTAATATTAAAAGTTCACACCAAACTTAAACTTTGAAATGCATAAAATTAAAATTTCATATTTTAAAAATTAAAAATTCACACCAAACTTAATTTAAAAATTTATAAATTCATACCAAACTTATATTAATTTTTCAAATATTTACAATTTTAAAAATATTGTTTTTACAAAGTTTACAATATTAATTTAAGATTTAAATATTAATTTTAAAAACATGGTAAAAATAAAATTAAAAATCTTTTTGGCTTTTTATCCCACTTTAATCAATCAAATATTATCAAAAATATGCGCCCCTCTTTTCGGTAAAGTAATTTCGGTTCCAAGACCTAATTTAACTCATGACGAATTTTTGAAATATTTTGGGTTGATTGTTTAAAGATATTTATACCTTAAGAATAAACGTTAAATTTCGCAGTGATGTAATAAATTTTTGAATGATATCAATAATTTTGGTCGCCAAACCTAATTTTATTCAATACCAATTTAATACTTTTTAGCGAACAAATTAGCGTTTATTATCAAAAGGTTAAAAATAAAAATAAAATAAAAACTGTACAAACTTACCTGTGAAATAGATTTCTTAGTTATATGATCTATCCCATTCATAAGATAGTCGGTTTAATTGGTTTTCCATGGCTACATAGGCGTAACCTCGAGCATTCAGTGTCTTTTCTTCTAAACATATGAACGGTCCGTCTCTGCATAAAGTAACAAATTCGGTATTTGAATAAGTTTGATTATTTGAACATTTACCTCCATGTGACCATTTTCCGCATTTGTGACATCGTTCTAGGTGTCGTGCTCTTCTTTTCGCTGCGGATTTTGATTTTCCTTTACCAAATTGTAACTTATTATCTTCGCATCTGGATTCTTTTCTAACTCCGTCCATTCTTTCTCTGATTACTGATACTAATTCACTCGGTAGTATGTCATTATTTCATTTAGTGATCAAAGCGTGTAGCATTAGACCATGGTTTAGTTCACAGGCAGTCTTCATTTTGTAAAAACCTAAAAAAAATAAAAATTCAGAATGGGGGGAGAAGACTAGTTCTTTAGGGTCTGCTAGGGAAAGACCATTCGGGTTCCATTTTCGAGAACTACACGAAAACAGACAATCTAACTCTAACAGAAATACATAAACCCCTTTGATTCTCCCCACACTTAGTCAGCTGTGGTGTCGAAATTGTGATTAACATTATTTTCAATTGAATCATCAACAACTTGTATATCTTTGACTTTTACTTCAATCCATTTGTTGATTTCCTCCGTAACTTTCACAAATTCAACTAACATTGCCTTTTCTTTTGACGATAAATTGGATATTAATCGGTTATATAACTTAAAGTTTCCTTTAATCTTAGCATCGTGAATCCGTTTATAAAGTTTCTTCGTTGAACTGTTAAAAATGGATTCATCTAATTTCGTATCATCAACGGCATTCTTTGTGATTGGATCATCATTAAGTGTTTCTTCATCTTCCCCACACTTATGCATTTTTATTGGTCTAACAGTTTTGGTTTGTGGAGATCTAAACTTTCGGTTCACAAAGGTGATCGATGTATCACCATTCCTAAGTGTTATTCTACCTACTCTTACATCAATGAATGCCTCGGTGGTTGCTAAAAATGGGCGACCTAGAATTAGAGGAATATCAAGGTTTTCCTCCATATTAATCACTATGAAGTTTGTAACAAAGGTCAAACTTCCCACGTTAACAAGTAAATTATTTGCTATTCCAACCGGGTGTTTAATGGTTTGGTCAAATGATTGAACACCTATTTTGGTTGGTTTTAATTTACCCATGCCTAATCTTTTGTATAAGGAAAGAGGCATAATATTTGCACTTGCTCCTAAATCTGCGAGTCCATTATATACAGCACCATCATTTAGTAAGCAATAAATGATAAATTCACCCGGGTCTCCTGCTTTAGTAAGTCGAGTTGGTTGGTGTTCTTTCCTTGGTTCTTTTATTTCTATTTGAATTTCTTGTTCACATTTTTCTTCGTTTCTTGGAATGGGAGGTTTGTATAGGAATTCTTCTTCATCACTCAAATTTGAATCCTCCCTATATTCCAGTTTTGATTTTTCATATGTTGTTGATAACATATTTATGTTTTCATTTTGAAGGTTTTCTTGGGTGGTGAAATTATGATTAACTTCATTGTCAACTTCCATCGGACCATGTATGTAATGTTTAACTATGTGACCATTAACTTTAAATTCAATCCCATTTGAATTTATCAATTCTATCGTTCAGTATGGGAAAACTCTTTTGACTATGAATGGTCCAGACCATCTTGATTTCAATTTTCCAGGAAATAGCTTGAATCGTGAATTGAAAAGAAGAACTCTGTCTCCTTCCTTAAATTCTTTTGAACTTCTGATTCTTTTATCATGCCATTTCTTCGTTCTTTCTTTATAGATTAACGAATTATCGTATGCTTCATGTCTTAATTCTTCTAATTCGTTTAGTTGACTTAATCGTAGACGTCCAGCTTCATGTAAATCAAGATTACATGTTTTCAAAGCCCAAAATGCTTTGTGTTCAATTTCTACTGGAAGATGACATGCTTTTCCATAAACAAGTCTAAAAGGTGTGGTTCCAATTGGAGTTTTGTAGGCTGTTCTAAAAGCCCAGAGTGCATCCTCCAATTTAATGGACCATTCCTTCGGATTTGATCCTACGGTTTTCTCTAGAATACGTTTTAAAGCTCGGTTGGTATTTTCAACTTGTCCACTTGTTTGTGGATGATATGCGGTGGAGATTTTATGAGTTACTCCATATCTTTTAAGAACTTTCTCAAGTTGATTATTACAGAAATGAGTACCCCGATCACTTATTAAAGCTTTCGGTGTTCCAAACCTTGCAAAAAGATGTTTTAAAAAGTTGACTACAACTCGTGCATCGTTAGTTGGGAGAGCTTGTGCTTCCGCCCATTTAGATACATAATCAATGGCTACGAGTATATATAGATTATTATGAGATTTTGGAAATGGACCCATAAAGTCAATACCCCAAATGTCAAATACTTCACATACTTGGATGACATTTTGTGGCATTTCATCACGTTGACTTATTTTTCCGGCCCTTTGACAAGCATCACAGGATTTGCAAAGAAGGTGTGCGTCTTTGTAAATTGTAGGCCAATAGAATCCAGCATCATAAACTTTTCTTGCTGTTAGTTGAGGCCCATAATGCCCTCCTGTTGGTCCTGTGTGACAATGGTTTAATATTTTACTAGCTTCATCTCCAAATACACATCGGCGTATTATTCCATCGGGACAACTTTTAAACAGATGTGGATCTTCCCAAAAATAGTGTTTTATATCACTGAAGAATTTCTTTCGTCTTTGGTACGATAATCCTTTTTCAAGGAATCCACATACTAAGTAGTTTGCATAGTCTGCAAACCATGGAATTTCTTTATAATCTATCTTCAATAGATATTCATCAGGAAAGTTGTCTTGTATGGCCGATTCATTTAGAACTTCTAATTCGGGATTTTCAAGACGAGAAAGATGATCAGCGGCGAGATTTTCTGCTCCTCTTTTATCTCGGATTTCAATATCAATCTCTTGTAAGAGTAAGATCCAACGGATTAATCTTGGTTTAGCATCTTGTTTTGAAAATAGGTATCTAAGAGCAGAATGGTCGGTATAGACCACCGTTTTTGCTAGAACGAGATATGATCGAAATTTGTCAAAAGCAAAGACAATAGCAAGGAGTTCTTTTTCAGTAGTTGTATAGTTCGTTTGTGCTCCTTGTAACGTCTTACTAGCATAATATATAGGTTGAAATCGTTTTTCAATCCTTTGTCCTAAAACGGCTCCCATTGCAAAATCACTTGCATCCCACATTAGTTCAAATGGTAGATTCCAATTTGGTGTTATCATGATCGGCGCATTAGTGAGTTTTTCTTTAAGAATATTAAAAGATTTGATACACTCATCTGAAAAGATGAATGGAGCATCCTTTTCTAGGAGTTTATTCATAGGAGTGGCAATTTTAGAAAAATCTTTTATGAAACGTCGGTAAAAACCGGCATGCCCTAGAAAACTCCTAACTCCTCTAACATTGGTGGGATGTGGAAGTTTAGCAATTACATCTACTTTAGCTCTATCCACTTCAATTCCTTCTTTTGAAATTTTATGTCCAAGAACGATGCCTTCTTTAACCATGAAATGGCATTTCTCCCAATTAAGTACTAGATTTGATTGTTCACATTTAATAAGCATTCGTTCCAGATTAACTAGACATGATTCAAATGTATCACCGAAGACTGAAAAGTCATCCATGAATACTTCCATGCATTCTTCTATCATGTCGTGAAAAATCGCCATCATACACCTTTGAAAGGTTGCAGGGGCGTTACAAAGTCCAAATGGCATGCGTTTGTAAGCAAAAGTACCATAAGGGCACGTGAATGTGGTTTTCTCTTGATCTTCTGGTGCTATTGGAATTTGAAAATATCCGGAAAATCCATCTAGAAAACAATAATAACTATTTCCGGCTAATCTTTCCAACATTTGATCTATGAAAGGTAAGGGAAAGTGATCTTTTCTGGTGGCGTCATTTAATTTTCTGTAATCAATACACACACGCCATCCTGTTACAGTCCTAGTAGGAATAAGCTCATTTTTCTCATTTGTAATGACAGTCATGCCACCCTTCTTAGGCACGCATTGAACTGGGCTTACCCATGGACTATCAGAGATTGGATAAGTTAAACCTGCATCTAGCAGTTTAATAATCTCTTTCTTAACTACATCTTGCATATTAGGATTTAGTCTTCGTTGGCGTTGCACATACGTTTTATGACCTTCTTCCATAAGGATTTTATGTGTGCAATACGAAGGACTTATTCCTTTAATATCATGAATTTTCCATGCAATGGCTGGTTTATGAGCTTTCAACACAGAAATGAGTTGTGATTTCTCATTTTCATTAAGAGAAGACGATATTATTACAGGTAATTCAGATTCACCATGTAAATAAGCGTATTCCAAATGGTTTGGAAGTGGCTTTAACTCTAATTTCGGAGGTTCTTCTATCGATGATTTATATCGATATCTGTCTTCTTCTTTTAGCATTTGAATTTCTTCTGTTGTTGGTTCATATCCATTAGCTATAAGTGTAGCTAACATTTCAGCTTCATCAATTGGTTCATTACCTTCTCCTAAAGAACATTCTCCTGTTCCTTGTAATTCTGGAAATTCTTCTAATAATTCTGCATGTGCATCTATAGTTTGAATATAATAACATGTATCATCTGCAGATTGTGGTTGTTGCATTGCTCTATCAACTGAAAAGGTAACACTCTCATCCTCTATACTTAGGGTCAATTTCTTACCGAACACGTCTATCATTGCTTTAGCCGTGTTTAAGAATGGTCTTCCTAATATGAGAGGAACTTGAGAATCTTCTTCCATGTCCAAAACAACAAAATCTACTGGAAATACTAAAGTACCAACTTTAACTAGCATGTTCTCCATTATCCCTCTAGGATATTTTATTGATCTATCGGCTAGTTGTATGCTTATTCTGGTTGGTTTCAATTCTCCAAGGTCTAGTTTAGTGTATAGTGAATACGGCATTAGATTTATACTAGCACCTAAGTCTGCCAATGCTTCTATTGAACTAAGACTACCCAGAAAACATGGAATTGTGAAACTTCCTGGATCAGATAGTTTTTCTGGTATCTTATTCAACAGCACTGCTGAACAATTAGCATTCATAGTAACAGCCGAGAGTTCTTCCATTTTCTTTCTATTTGAAATTAGATCTTTCAAGAATTTAGCATATCTAGGCATTCCTGAAATCACATCAATGAAAGGAAGATTTACATTTATCTGTTTAAACATATCCAAGAATTTGGATTGCTCGGCTTCAAGTTTCTCTTTCTTCATTTTACTCGGGTAAGGAAGTGGTGGTTGGTATGGTTTAACATAAGGTTTATCCTTAACTGTGCTATCTTCATTAACCTTTTCAACTACCGGTTCTTTTTCCTTATCTTGATCAGGTTGTGGTTCTTGTGGAGTAGGAATAGCTTCATCAGAAGTTACAGGTATTTCAGGTGGTTTAAGTGTTGTACCACTTCTTGTGGTAATGGCTTTAGCTGTTTCATTCCGGGGGTTAGCATTTGTATCACTAGGTAGACTTCCCGGTTTTCTTTCACCTATTAACCTTGCTAGGTTACTTACTTCTTGTTCTAGATTTTGAATAGAAGCTTGTTGATTTCTAAATGCTTGAGCATTTTGTTCATTGGTTTGTTTCTGAGATGTGAAAAACTGTGTTTGAGTTTCAACTAGCTTTGTCATCATATCTTCTAAATTCGGCTTTTTATCATCGGTTTGTTGTGGTGGTTTGTTTTGAAAATTAGGTCTTTGTTGATTGTAATTATTATTAGATACTTGTTGATTGCTAGGACCTTGTTGGTTGTTGTATGGAATATTTCGGTTATAATTCTGGTTTTGATTGTAAATTGGTCTTGGCGGTTGATAATTATTCTGATAATTATTTCCAGGCCTTTGGTTTATGTATGAAATATTCTCTCTTTGTTCCATTGTTAATTCAATACTGAGACAATCTTTTGTCAAATGTGGTCCTCCACACTGCTCACAACTAATTCGTATTGAGTGAATATCTTTAGTCATCTTTTCCATTCGTCTCTCGACAGCATCTATCTTTGCGGAAATGGAATCTAAGTCATGGCTAGAATCGGCTCTAGCTGCTTTAGATGATCTAACGATATCTTTTTCTTGGTGCCACTCATGTGAGTGGGAAGCAGTGTTATCAATTATTTTGTAAGCATCAGTTTCGGTTTTCTTCATAATAGAACCACCAGCTGCTATATCTATGTCTTTTCTTGTAGTGATGTCGCATCCTTGGTAGAATTTTTGTACTATTTGACAGGTGTCTAAACCATGTTGCGGACATCCTCTTAATAACTTTCCATATCTTGTCCACGCCTCATATAGAGTTTCATTTGGCTTCTGTGTGAACGTAACAATTTCTGCTTGAAGTCTTACGGCTTTAGATGCCGGAAAGAATTGTTTAAGAAATTTGTCAACTAAAACGTCCAATGTATCGATCGCCCCTTCAGGTAACGATTCCAACCAATCTTTGGCTTCTCCCTTTAAAGTCCAGGGAAATAACATGAGATATATCTGTTCATCCTCCACTTCTCGGATTTTAAATAGTGTGTAGATCCTATTAAAGGTACGTAGATGTTCATTTGGATCTTCCTTCGGCGCACCGCTAAATTGGCATTGATTAGTCACCATGTGTAGAATTTGTCATTTGATTTCATAATCTGGCGCATTAATGTCTGGATGAGTAATTGCGTGACCTTGGCCAGTGCGTTTAGCTCTCATTCGGTCTTCCATACTTAAAGGTTCCAGATTCTCCATAATTGAATTTGTTGAATCGGAATCACTAGAGGATTCTGATTTAATGGTTCGTTCCTCAACAATCTCTGTTTGAATGATTGGTGGTTCCGGAGGAAAGTTTAATGGTTCAGGATCTACGAACCGTTCCAGAATATTCTCCGGATTCTCAATTGTGAGGTCGGGTTCAAAAAATGGATTATCGGAAATTTGAACTGAAGTACTGGGTCGCCTGGATGACGATTCTAAAGAAAAATCAACGGCGGTTATATTTGCTAAATGTCTTGATCTAGTTACAGGTGGTGAACGTACAAAAGGTGGTGAACGTCTTGCTCGGTGCATTCACTGAATATCCTATTAGTTTTTAAAAGGAAAGAAAAATTATAATAAGTTATCCAATCAATAGACTTTTCTGATTTTGCCCACGTTTCGAATAGCCAAAAGATGCAGCAGAGGGGCAGGATTCGTTTGGTCTCAATATAATTGAGGACTGTTTGGCTCCAATAACCCGGTCCACGTACAAATCCAACTATTACTACGAACCAGAAAATTTTGATGTCTATCAATTTAACCACTTAAAATAAATTTTCGTAATTTTAAGAAATTTAGATAAGAAGTAGAATAAAAATCTATGTCCTAAAACTAGAATAGCGAGAAATAAGAAAGAAAAAGAGTTCGTCGAAAAAGGTCGAAAAAGAAAAATGGTTGAAAAATAAAAGGTGACGGAAAAATAAAAGAAACTTATAAAACTTAAAAGTACTTGACTAACCTAACCTTATTACTACAACTAACTTAAAATTATAATCGCAAATTGAGATTACTAATTGGAATGATAATTGATACATAGTAAAAGGTGTCTAAAAATATTAAAGCTTACAGGAAAAACTATATCCCAAATGGAAATAACTTAAAAAGAAACTAAAACTTAAAAAGGCGTCGCAAAATTCTAAAGCACCTAAATCTTAGTTTAAATAAAAAGCACTTAAGGGATTTTACGGCAAAGCCTAAAAATCTAGAAGTAAAAATAACTATGGAAAAAACTAAGTTTAAAACTAAATATGAGCTAAAAATACAAATATTACGTTACAACGATTAAAAAGGGACAAAATATAAAAATATACAAAAAGTTATAAAAAGTACAATTTTTATAAAAATATTATTTTTATATTATTTATTTAATAAAACTACTAATTTTATAATTTAATTAAACTAATTTAACAAATAAAACAAATTAAATTAATAAACTAAACTAATTAATAAATAAATAAAACCTATTTAGGGTTTTTAATTAAATAATAATAATAATAATAATAATTACACCGTGATTAATGCCTGATTAGGGCTTCTGTCACGTGTCAGGTTTTCTCCGCAAGTTGCGGTATTTAATGCATCAAACCCCGCGAGTCGCGGGGTTCAGAAATTCAACTCTGAAACAGTTTAAAATTTACGCGTTTTTCTCTTTATTTTTTTTTATTTTCTGTTTTCTGTTTTTATATAAATAAAAGATATTTAAATAAAACTTATATTTTTATAAACTAAAATAAAAATAAAGAAACTTATAAAACTTAAATATTTAACAAAATCTTAAAAATACTTATATTTTTGTTTTTCTTTTTATATTTTTGAATAATTAAAACGTATTTTTACAAAAACGAATTTTAATAAAAGTTAACTAAAAATCTTTTTTTTTTATATAGCATTGTGCTTCCGGCGTTTAAGAGAATTCCCTGGCAGCGGCGCCAAAAATACTTGGTGTCAAAGCTAAGGGGTATAAAATACTATTAAATTTTAGCAGGAAATACTATTAAATACGATACAATTTTACACAAGATATTTATTTATTTAGAGAACGGATATACTTAAACCTTGCTACAACACTTATAGGCAGTGTACCTAATCGTACAGTAGTGTAGTTTTTAGTAAGTCCGGTTCGTTCCACAGGGAATCTTTTTAAACAAAGCTTAACGCTATATTAGTTTACTTTTATAGAAATACATATATATATATATATATATATATATATATATATATATATATATATATATATATATATATATATATATAAGTAATATTATTATTATAAAGGGGGTTTTTACCGTTTAATGACCGGTTTGTCGATTTTAAAACTTTAGTCGCAGTTAAAACCAAATGTAAAATATTAAAAATAAATACAAGACTTAAATTAAAGCGGCAAGTAAATAACGATAATGAAATTGCGAATAACAAAAATGCGATAAAATAAACTTGCGATAATTAAAAAGTACGATAATTAAAAGTGCAATTAAATACAATAACAATAAAAATGCGATAATTAGAAGTGCAATTAAATATAAAATAAAGGAAATTAAATATGAAATAAAAGAATTATGCTTATTTAAACTTCCGTAATCATGATGTTTGACGTGTTGATTTTAGTTTTATGCCCATGGGTTAATTGTCCTTTGTCCTGGATTATTTAATATGTCCATACGGATTTGTCCATAATAGTCCATCAGTCATAAATATAAAGAGCGAAAGCCTTCGTCAAATTATTCTTATTCCCGAAGTCAAATATTCCAACTAATTGGGGATTCAAATTGTAACAAGGTTTTAATACTTTGTTTAATGAATACACCAGGTTATCGACTGCGTGTAAACCAAGGTTTTACTACTTTGTTAACAATTACACCAATTACCCTTGAATGTAATTCACCCTGTTTCAACAAGTTTATTAACTATTAATCCAGTTCCGTATCCGGTAAAATGAATAATTATTGGTATTTATAGATATCCCGCCCACCGTACCCAGTCAAGCGTATGTGGTTATATATAAATACGTCGAATTATAAGTTTGTATATTAAATTAACAAGGTATTGTTTAGTTAATATAAAACCCATTAATAGCCCATAGTCTAATTTCCACAAGTGTCGTTCTTTTGTCCAAACCCCAATTATGGTACAAAGCCCAATTACCCAATTTTAGTAATTAGCCCAACAATTTTAGTAATATTCCCCTTCGATTGGTATTCGGAAGTAGAGGTTGAATATTTTCTGAGATTGCAGTAATGCGACCTTCGAGGTGGAAAACTTTAGCAAGAAGGGTGAATACAGTGTTGCGCATAAGTTCACCGGTGAGTACATTATTTTCTCCGATGTTAGGAGGTAAGTTTGGTTCGCGGTAGGGCTCGCCTTCTTCGTTTCTCCATCGAGTGAGTAAGTCTCGGACCCACCCCCATATCCTCCAGAAAGAAAAATAACTAAATGGTTGAGGCACTTCTGGTTCATTGACTTCGGAGTCCGCTTCAATATACATATCAAAATCGCTTCCGGAACTAATGGAATCCAAGCTAGGTGTAGGATCCATCTCTCACGATCAGTTAAAGGGTTTTGATATGAAATGATTTTCGGTTATCAGATAATATTCTAATTATATAGAATATCTAATATAGTACAGAAGATCCCGTAGATTACGGAGGAAATTAAGGAAACGTGTCAGATAAAGTCTACAGTAACAGATACGTTAAGATATGAATTTTTGTCTATACACTATTCATGCAGTCAATGCAGTAAAACGTGTCTAGACTAAGAATAATGAGCAGGTAATTTCCTAAGGATGATAAGCAGATGATTTCTGACAAAAACGATAAGCAAAACTTTTGACATGCAGACACGGTCGAAATCCAGACTCACTAATGCATCCTAACAACTATCAGTTAGACTCACTAATGCAAGACCTGGTTCACTAAGACCACCGCTCTGATACCAACTGTAGATACAGTAGGGACAACCACCATCCCACCCAGTGCCTTCCCAGCTAACCGCCTGGTGACCACTGAGTGTACCTCAGATACTGATTTTAGGGCCTGCCTCTCGGCTACTGCCAACCCTCGTAAGGGATCGCAAGGAGTAAGAGCCAATGCTTCGTCACAGGTAACACTGTGAGAACCTCCTTTATGACTAACCCGCCACACATGGACGGCGTTATACCAGCTCTGATGCCAACTGTAGAAACCCGTCCTAATCCATCCGGACGAAGTCCACATCGATTATAAACGATTCACAATAATTGGTTACATCGCGAGGTACTTGACCTCTATATGATACATTTTACAAACATTGCATTCGTTTTTAAAAGACAGACTTTCTTTTCATCGAAAGTTGACAGTATGCATACCATTTCATAATACATCCAACTATAATTGACTTAATATTAATCTTGATGAACTCAATGACTCGAATGCAACGTCTTTTGAAATATGTCATGAATGACTCCAAATAATATCTCTAAAATGATCAAATGCACAGCGGAAGATTTCTTTCATACCTGAGAATAAACATGCTTTAAAGTGTCAACCAAAAGGTTGGTGAGTTCATTAGTTTATCATAAATAATCATTTCATAATTTTAATAGACCACAAGATTTCATATTTCCATTTCTCATAAACATACGTCCCATGCATAGAGACAAAAATATCATTCATATGGATTGAACACCTGGTAACCGACATTAACAAGATGCATATAAGAATATCCCCATCATTCTGGGACACCCTTCGGATATGATATAAATTTCGAAGTACTAAAGCATCCGGTACTTTGGATGGGGTTTGTTAGGCCCAATAGATCTATCTTTAGGATTCGCGTCAATTAGGGTGTCTGTTCCCTAATTCTTAGATTACCAGACTTAATAAAAAGGGGCATATTCGATTTCGATAATTCAACCATAGAATGTAGTTTCAATTACTTGTGTCTATTTCGTCAAACATTTATAAAAGCGCATGTATTCTCAGTCCCAAAAATATATATTGCAAAAGCATTTAAAGATTGAGTAATGAAACTCACTCTACTGTATTTTGTAGTAAAAATACATATAACGGCATTGAACAACTGAAAGATGCAGGGTTGGCCTCGGATTCACGAACCTATATCATTGGTATATGAATTTAAAATGTATAATCGTAACCGAACAAGTTTATATATTATATCTTAAGTTATATATTATACTTACCTAGGTTGTGTATATCTTTAAAATGTTTCATATTTATATATTTAGTTATATTAATATATCTATATATATATATATATATGGTTAGTATTATCGAAAAATATCATTAGTTTGTTATATATAAGTATTTATTTAAATACTGTTATTATGTTTAATATGTAAGTATATAAACTATTAATATAATTATGATATATGTATTAAATATATTTTAGGTACAAAATATTTATCCGTAACGAAAATGGTAGTTTTGATATTAATGATTTACTAATAATAATAACCTTCTTAATATCGATAATAACAAATAAAATAACGATATTGTTAAAATTGATACTTACGTTCATAATAATAGTAAAACTAATAATTATAAAAATAATATTAATACTAATATTAGTGAAAGATAATGATAACTTGTATGGTTTTTTATAATAATAATAATCTTAATCATAATAATACTTATGTTGATATTAATAATACTAATAATAATATTAACAATACTTAATGATGTTACCTAATAGCAAAATGATAATAATAATCATGATATTACTAATATCTAATAATAAAAATTGATTTTACTACTTATTTTAGTGATATTAATAATAATAATAATCATAATACTAATATTAATAACAATAACAATAATAATCAAAACAATATTAATCATGTTAATATGAACAACAACAACAACAACAATAATAATAATAATATAATAATAATAATAATAATAATAATAATAATAATAATAATAATAATAATAATAATAATAATAATAATAATAATAATAATAATAATAATAATAATAATAATAATAATAATAATAGAAGTAACAAAAGGCTACCTTCAAAGAAATTGGCCCAAAAAAAATATACTGCCACAAGAGGGACTCGAACACTAGACCTCCCGCTTCCCGCTAACACTCTTAACCATTGGGCTGTTGCCCCTTTATCTGAAATATAACAGAAACATTTTATATTTAACCCATATTACTCGTGTTCATCTTCTTCATTTATATTCCAGAAAAGAAAATCGACCAGGGATTTGGTTTAGAATCAGAATAACGAATATTAATTTCATTTAAGACTTATAAACAACTAAATCAATCCTTTACTTAACTGAAACGAAAAAAATAAAAAAAATAAAAACAAATAGCAATGGCTGTCGCTGAATGTAAGAAAAAAATTAAACGATTTTGAATTTAAAGCCGTTTTAGACAAGAATTATAACACGAAATATATTGCAAATCCATCCTAAAAACTTTCTCAAACACCAATTGAACTTGAAACATTAAAACGAACACAAATTTGATTATTGTTCATACGGTTGACTTTTTAAAACGAATGTTTGACTCCCAAAATTAATAACCAATACGTGGATTTAAGACTTGAATATTTACATAGAGTTTCGTTATAAGGTTCCTAATCCCTATGTATTTTTAATTCTTGAAAAATGACTCAAATTCCAGATTTAGCGAAAAAGAAAAAAAATCGTGCAGGTAATGGACTGTAAAAAGAATTTTTTTTTTTAGATTAAATCAAACATATAGGGTTTAATACTTACAGATATAATCGGTATAGAAGATAAAGAAAATTGAATGTATCCTAAATCAGATTGTGATGATTGATATATGTAATTGTGTGTGGACAGTGTATCACGAGTAGACAGTAGGTAAGAAAAAATAAAACTGATTATGATATATTACCTAATTTCGTGTATGTATATATAACTGCTCCATTTTATATTTTAATTTAATATTAATAATTAATAATTAATAATTTATAATATATAATAATACTGTTAACATTTAATATTATTAATAAAAATAAAATAATAATAATTATAAATATTAATGATAATAATAATTGTAAAAATGATAATAATAATAATAATAATTAGAATGATGTTGCTAATAGTAATAATACTTATAATAATATTCATCATGATATTGTTAATGATAATTTTAATAGATTGTGTTCTTTTTATGATACTAATATTAATGTTAATATATATACCAATAATCATGATCCTTAATACTAATACTTAATAAAATATTATTTACTGATAATACAAATATTGATAATAATATTAGTATTAACCATAGTAGTAACAATACTGTTAATTTTAATAATAATAACTAATAATATTTAAATTACAGTTTGGTTATAATTTTAATTATTTTTATAATAATATTAATACTTTATCCTTTGTTTCGATGATCACACATTAAAATCATTATAAATTTAATTATAACAATAATAACAATAATAATATTAGTAATATTAATTGTGATATTAATATTAATAATAATAACGATATTAGCTTGATTATCCTAATTATTACATTCAAATTAATTAAAGTATTCTTTATTAAATCATAATATTATATATTCTTTTATTTATATTTATATATCATATACACATATTTATTTACAAATAATTGTTCGTGAATCGTCGGGAATAGCCAAGGGTAATTGCATTCATGATAATAGTTCAAAAGTTTTAAGACTCAACATTACAGACTTTGCTTATCGTATCGAAATCATATAAGATTAAGTTTAAATTTTGGTCGGAAATTCCCGGGTCATCACATTGCCAAACGGCCCGTCACTATGGGAAACGGCCTGCCACACGGCCAAGGTAAACGAGCACAAGAAACGGGATGCCTGGCAAACGGCATCTGCAAACGGCCTGCCAAACGGCCTGCCAGCTGTTTGCAGGCCAATTTCACTTCTATTTAAAGGTTATTTGTCATCCATTTTTACACACACTTCAATTCGCTTCTTTCTCTCTCTTTCTACAATATTAGTCATACTTTCAAGGTCTTCGACTCCGTGCGGGAAACCTAGTACCCGGAGAAAAACGCCGAAGATTGTATTAGAAGCGGTCTGGAATTTGAAGTTGTCACTTTTGTATTCGGAACTCGTTTAATCTACTGGTACATCTATCCTTTGTCTTTATATAATGTCTTCCATTATTATGCTTTGTGATATTATTACCATGATTAGTGAGAAATAATATTATGGCTTGTGTATGTTGTTGAGATGCTTTCCGATTATGCTTTAAACTCAATCGCTTTTCCAACTAATAGAAGGTAGTTATTGGCTCTGTTATTGGGAAGTCGCTAACCCCGATTCAGAGTACACTATCTATGTCACCCCTTGGTAAGAGAAGTCTATCTGATACAACGTAAGTTTGACTGAGGCACACCGGTTGTAGTAAGAAATTTCGGTATCGCCAAATAATCACACTGGGAACACAAATTTTCCCATTAATCGATCCGCACACAACCATCAGTCTCTGGATTAATCTAGGACAACAATAATACACCACGAGCTATACAAAACATCAACACTCGACATAGGGTTTCTCCCCTAAACCTTCCAACACATTCTTACAATACGGCTTCCTAGTACTAGCATGGAAACTATTCGTGTACTACGATCCCGTCAACAACAAATTATCATCACAACAATTCGCAATTTGTCACACGACCCATAAAAATATCCACCAATGCCTGGTGAGTCCTCTTGCCGCGACCGTCTGTTAAGGATGGCCTCGACATTTCAATGCAACTAACGAGTCGCATCACTCGGGAACACATCCTCGCAAATAGACAACATTCGCGTGTCTCGATGTGAGACAATCGGAACCGACACTCCCCGCCTCACAATCATCCATAAAGTGAAATAATCCACTGACAATTTCCACAATCACGTTTGCCGACAGGGAAAATACAGCAATCACCACAATATCTAACTTGTACCTACTCGATGGTACTATTTGAGTTTCATAGCAACCCAGATTTACGTTATGAGAGCACCCGCAACGACAACTTCCTTCTCTCACTCCGAGATCTCAAACTTCACATTTGGTCTCATACTTCACTTTGGTACTACACGACCACCTTACTTAAGAAGACTTACAATTCATTCGATCCCATCATCACAATCTCTATACACAACATTCCAGAATCGTAACTCACAATTGTAACGCACGATCTCGAGTCGACATCAACAACCCGTCACTCTTCCTCGTTAGGAACTCCAAATCCCTATTGTGGCATAGCACTGTACACCCTGACACTTCTCTATACAGAACACCACCGGATCTTCCTCGGGCGGTAGTAAAAACTCCCTCACTGGGAATTCAGCTCCACATTCTCAGCGCCAAGATGATAACATCCGGCGGAATTACCATTCCACAACACACATGATCATTCTCATCATTGATCATAAATAACAAATCACCGCAAATTTACTTTAGGCTCTCAGAACTGTCATACACAATCACTAGAGATGTCGTACATGCGATGACATCGCACCTTCATACCACAAATCACAACTAACAGCCCTTCATCGTTCACAAAGCGAACTCCACCCAAGTCTTACATACGCCTTTAAGCCTAGGAATATGCCACTCCGTTTAATTAGTCGTGCTTCTTAGACGAGATCACCCAAACTTCCACTCAACCAACCTTTACCAACAATTGCTCACTCTCATAGAGAAGAGTGTCTAATCCGACGCAATAACTGCGTTGACCGCAATATCAACACTTCAACATAACCTTCGACCTAAATGACCATTAAGTCCATCACCGGCTCACTAGTCATCTCTACCCGTCTATCAATTAAGAGCAACAAGATTCGCCCATCCGTCACTTCATAAGAAGTATTTACCGCAATGCTCTTAAACACCGACTTTCGCAACCGTCGAATTACTATCACTCGTTGATCAATATTGTAATCTCCGCTACTTCCAAGGGTATCTCACGGGCAACCTAAGCACAAAGTGATCACACCATCACCGGAGTTGAATATCACACTAGCAGGTATAAGGGGGCACCTGACGCAATGTCATGCAAACTCCCACCGCAATCTACCGAGATTTAGAAACTCGATATTTGGGTTCCATACACCCGATGTCACCCATCTCTCCACAATAATGACCCGAAGTCATACCTACCCGACAAACCTTACGGTTTATTGTCTTATCGAAAGTTTCTGTCGATCACACGCTACCCACAATTTCCACAAGGCCAAACGATATAGCCTAACGAAGCCCTTCATCTAAAACTAAGGAGATGCTCGGGAACAGCAAGTCTTACACTCTTCCACATATCGGCACAACCACAACTACATGGGATATTCCGTTATTAATGTTACCCTATAATCCACAACACACTAACACACTAACGCAACCATTGTCATATGGGTCCCACTCCCGTGAGTTTAACGACCCGAAGACTCCTCGATCCGCCAATTCCAAGGCGACTCACAACTAGAATCCTTACACGATCCTCTAACCACACACTCTATCGAGTGTAACCCCAAACTACAATCATTAGACTTGTCGCATTTCATTACGGAATTCAAGTCCTTGACGCACATACACGCCCACATTAATCGGCCGTCCTAGTCATGATGGGTAACTACAACCAATGACAATCTCAACAGTGCACCCACTATTTAGGGTGACTACACACGCGCCGAACTCGTGAGTTCGCTCACTCACCTTAGCTAACTGAATCCACCGTAACACTTCTGAATCAGAATGAACTCGATGTGACAACAAGCACATCACCCAAGACAACTATATCCTAGGAACCAATAAAAGATTCCTAATTCATCCCAAATCTACCCCAACCATGCCACGTTTCCTCCGTTCGGCACTCGTCATGTCATGCCTGGTGTCAAGATAAACTTTCGTAATAATGGTGATCTGTCACTATTACAATTGCGTACCTTACCATTTCCACATGGTCACGCAAAGTACTTTACCCGGACTAGCGCAACATTCACACAAAATAATACGCAATAACTCCTAGTACCCGAATGGCCAAAGTCCTTACCGTGAACTTGATCACTCAAAACAGCCAAACATCAGAATCTCTCCAATAGATGCGTCCCTAGGACACCGCACCAATAGATACCTATATATATATATATATATATATATATATATATATATATATATATATATATATATACACACACACACAATATAATAATAAATGTACATAATCACAACGGCAATGTCATCCCACTACTTAAGGATCTATCGTTAAGCAACCACCTAGTCAACCTACTACTTTAGGCAACTATCTATCTAAGGTACAAGCGAAAACACCAATTAAGGCCCCACATATCCACATGTCCTAGTTAATGTACCTACGCTAAGGCACTAACTATTACCATCCCGACCCGTATTTCTACAAGTCCGCATACAATTTCACACCGTCAAGTCTAAGTCTAGGCACCTATCACAAAGTTACCTAGATCCCTTAGACTATGCTCTGATACCACTTGTAACGACCCCAAAACGTAACACGAGAAAACACACGTTTTTTTTAAAGACAGTTTGGGACCAGGCACATATACGCCGCGCGCATATGTCTACGCGGCGCGCTTTATAACACAGAACAGGATCAGCCATTTTTAAAGGTAAATGCTAAATTTTCCAACAAAGCAAATTCCATTTTACCTGTACCTATTTCACGACGTACAAAGTCAACATACAAAAAAAAGTATATAAATTTACCAAACGGTTTCAACAACCCATACAATCAAACGGTGTAATTTTGACCCAAATATATATTTAGACGAGTTAGGACCCTATAACCTAACCCGATACCAAGAGCATAATCCCAGGGACCACCAAATCCCCAATCCGCATCCAAATATCCAAAAGCTACCCCATCGAGCCCACGCGCTCCACGCATATAGTCTAACAACTAGCTAGCTTCAAATCACAATACCTGTAAAAAGGTAAACAACGAGAGGGGTAAGCATAAAGCTTAGTGAATGCAATATTTACACATATACATATATAATCTACTTACTTGCAAACACTTACAAAAATACCGCATATATGATCGCAAAGTATAAAGCTAATAATCTCCAATATCGCAAGCTAGCATAACCAATATTATATATTCATCACAATATTAAATGCTAAATAACCCACACACAATATGGTTAGCCATACCCACGCTATGGTGCTACCGGCTCTTTGGTTCACACCATACGTCACATGCTATAGCGCTACCGACTCTTTAGTTCATGCCACTACGCATTTGTCATGATGCTACCAGCTCTTTGGTTCACATCATAACACTGAGTCATACTCACGTTAAAGTGCTACCGGATCTTTGGTTCACACTCTAACAAACTCACGCTAAGGTGCTACCAGCTCTTTGGTTCACACCCTAACAACTCATGCTATAGTGCTACCGGTCCTTTGGTTCACAGTACAACACACATGCCATGATGTTACCGGCTCTTTGGTTCACATCATATCACATTCGCACATGCTATGGTACCACCGGCTCTTTGGTTCATACCATAGCACACAAATAAATACACTATATACATACACGTATAATTATTTCACTCACCTTGAAATGTCCACACAAGTCATGTATACCATGATCTCCGTCCTCAAATTCGAGCAAGTAACCACCTATATCCCACATAGGTACAATATACATAAATAGCCATTCTCTAAAAGAGAACCCGATACAAACATCCCTTAAACGAGGGATCACTCCTTGCCCCATTTATCTTTTAATGAGCTCAACCCAATTACCACTTCGGGTGGTAATTCAAACCCACAATACTAAGTACAAGTTAACCCAAATTGTACTCGACCTCAAATTTACCAACCTAGGTGCCGACACTAGGTCACTAACTAGTTGGTGATCATTCCAAACCGTTATTTACACCAAAACCACAACACGTGCAACATTGGCCCATATTGCGTTTGACCACGTTTGACTTGTTAAATCATCACTTTGACTCAAAATCACTTCTCATGTGCGATTACTTCCAAAAATGTCATTTAATACTTAACACAAGTGTTTAAACACCCATTGACCAAAACTAGTGTCATCATCAATTTTGATCCAATTCAATTTACCAATTTTGACAAAAGTCACAAAAACGCCCATAATCACTAACGGCTAGTGATTATATTTCCAAACACCAATTAACACCTAAATCAAGTATTTACATACTTGATTCACCAAAACTTGACTCAAAACTCATTTTGACACCAAACCAAGTCAACACCCATTGTGACTAGCAAACTTGTTCTTAAGAACATCAAAATCACTAACAAACTTTCAATCTGGTGGTTTAACACCCAAACCATGACAAATACTTCCAAATTCATCATCAAACCCTAAACCCACAATAATCGGATTCACTTACACTAACAATACTCGAAACCCCCAAATTTCACAAGAAATGAGGTTTATAACCCTAACTAGTACAAACCCTAACCCCAAATCAAAATCAAAGTAATTAAATCGAATCTAGGGTTTACCTCAACTCCAAAACTGAGCTAGTAACTATAACCATCAAGGAGAACCAAGACCCGCTTCCAATTTGGGCAAAAATCACCATCTTCATCACCAACTAAAGCTTCCTCTTTCTAGAACTCACTCTCTCTCTCTCTCTAGGATAATATGAAAGAGTTTATGGATAAGAAATGAGCTCTTAGTGAGCCTTGGGTCCGTTTTGTGGCCAAAAACCCGATCTCAAAGTGAAAAAACCACTTTGCCCCTTTAAAAATCTTAAATTAACGAAGGCATGCTGTCAGCTCCTTTTACGCGCCGTGCATTTAAATGCGCGCCGCGCACTACAACTAAAAATGAAGGCAACCAGCTTTTCTGATTCTGAAGTTCAGGGACTGAGGTTGACTGATTCTGATTCTGATGTAAATTCTAAAAATGCATAAGTGTTAGGTTGACTTTTAGTGGCAGTTTTTGATGCACACATTTACTGACACTTTCAGGAACATTTTCTGATGCACAAAAATTCAGGATCTTACAAGGATAGTCCCATCTCGATACATGACTACATGCTATCATTTTAATCGGCATTCAATATAAAATTATGGCTAAGCTTTTCTCTATCAGGATTGCTTCGGTCATCGATTTCATTATTAGCCCGGACCAATCTGCTTTCATTTCAAGAAGACAAATTTTAGACAGCCCTTAATTGTTAATGAAGTGGTGGCTTGGTGTAAGAGGAAAAAGAAAAGAGCTATGTTATTCAAGGTTGATTTCCATAAAGCTTTTGATTCAATTCATTGGTTGTACATCTTTTCTATGATGCGTTTCATGAGGTTCGATATGAAGTGGATTTATTGGATTAAGGCCTGTTTAGAGTTGTCTAGAGCCTCCTTACTTCTAAACGGCAGTCCTTCCTCGGAGTTCTTAATTGAACGAGGTCTACGTCAAGGGGATCCTCTTTCTCCATTTTTATTTATCATTGGTATGGAAGGTCTTCAAGCGGAGATTCATGACGCATCAGAAGTGTCACTTTATGCCGGATTGCATTTTAAAGATTACACCTGTCTCAATCTTTGTACTTTCGCGGATGATGTATTGTTTGTGGGTGAATGGAATGATTAGAATGCATGTAATCTTATTACCATTCTAGGTTGTTTCTTCGCTGTCTCTGGCTTGAATATTAATTTACAAAAATCCTTGATTTTTGGTATAGGTGTTGACACTTTTGAAACCAATCAGCTAGCTAATGTATTGGGCTGCTATTCAGCAACTTTGCCTTTCACGTTTCTTGGTGTTCCGGTAGGCCAAAATATGCATCGGAGTGTGGGTTGGAAAGATGTTATATATAAAGTCAAAAAATGTTTATCATCTTGGAAAGTGAATCTCCTTTCCATTAGAGGTAGACTCGCTTTAGTAAAATCCATGTTAGGAGCTATTGGTACTTATACGATGTCCTTGTTTCAAGCTCCAAAGAAAGTTATTCATTAAATTGAATCGCTTTGTTCTTCATTCTTTTGGGGCGCTAAGGAATTCGATAGGAAAATGCATTGGGTGAATTGGCGTCTTATACAAAACCCATATGTTAAAGGAGGTCTTTCAGTAAGTTGTTTACAATCTTTAAATCTTACACATCTCTGCAACTGGAGATAAAGGTTTTTTAACAATAAGGACGCTTTCTGGACAAGATTATCACTGCGATACACGGGAACCGAGTTGGTAATTCTTTGCCATGCACGTCTTATTCTGTAGGTACCTGTGTTGCTATCGTGTCTTCTATTTCAAAACTGCATGAAAACAATTACTTGGTGCCTGCAAATCTGCGCATCAAGGTTGGCAATGTCGTGTTCTCAGACTTCCGGCATGACCCGTGGTTTTGTAATGAGGTTCTGGCTACTCATTTCCCTCGTTTATTTGCATTAGACTCGGTTAATGTGGATCTGTCGCTTCACACTTATCGTCCGCATGTTGGAGTTGGGTGTGGCGCATGCCAATGAGAGGTGGATCAGAACTTGAGCAGTTCACGCAACTCAACTCACTACTGAGCACTATTTATATTTAGGAGGACGAGGACCGTTGGTGGTGGGATTACTCATCTGATGGATCATTTCGAGTATCCATCGCTAGAAACATTATAGCCTCAAAAGATTGTGCTACATTCTTGTTCCATACTACTTGGTGCAAAATTGTTCCGATTAAAATTAACATCTTTTTTTGGCGTCTCAAACTTCATAGACTTGCAACACTTCGGAACTTAGATTCAAAGTTTGATATTTGATAATTCTTGTTGCGGTCTTTGCGAAGTATCTGAAAAACCGCATAGTCATTTATTCGTTCGGTGTGATACATCAAATATGGTGCAAGGTCGGACGATGGCTTGATAAATCTATACCTATTTGGAATTCGGTGGATGATGTTTGGAATTGGGTCAATTCTTTCGCGGCTGACAGGAACAAAAACATAATCATTTCGCATAGTCATTTATTCGTTCGGTGTGATACATCAAATATGGTGCAAGGTCGGACGATGGCTTGATATATCTATACCTATTTGGAATTCGGTGGATGATGTTTGGAATTGGGTCAATTCTTTCGCGGCTGATAGGAACAAGAACATAATCATTTTGGTGGTTGTTTATTATACTCTTTGGAACATTTGGAGGCTACGTAACGATATCATCTTTAAAGAGCATAAGTTTAAGAAAATTTTACGTTTTTTATAGCATTGTAGTCACGGGCTATAATTGTTGTCTTCGAGATATCACAAATCCACTTTATTTTAGACTGAGTGGTTGAAAATCTGCTTAGTTCCTTGTAATTTTATATTTCTAAGTAAATTTCTTTGTAGCCTTGTAACTATTTCCTAGCTTCTTGCTAGTTTAATAAAATTTCTGATGTTCGAAAAAAAATATTGATCAATTTTTCACTTTTTTTTTTCACCTCTAAAAAGTGATTGTTTGTTGGAGTTTAATTAGCCCACTACTTTGCTAACAAGGAAACCACTTTAAGTTGGCCCACCAATTTAACCTACTCCAGAGTGTGTAACAAATCTAGTGGTTGACTTATTTGTTGACTTTAGTTGGGCTGATAAAGGCCCGGCACAATGCGGTCGATTAAAATTAATTTCCCGGGCGGTTTACGGTGGTAGTTCCGGCGGAGATGGAGGAAGCAGAAAAGCTGAAAAACTTCATGGATTGGGCTACTGCCATCGGTATTACAGATTCTCCAGTTATCAATTTCGAAGACGCCGACCGACAGAAGAATCCTAATAATCATCAGACACCGTCATGCTTGGGACAATCGCTCTCTATATCCTATTTCCCTAACGCCGGCGGGTAATAATCAATCATAATAAACCTCGTAACGATTTATTGTTAATTTCTAAAGCTGTCTCTGTGTGTGTTTAAGATGTGATTTATTGTATAATAAAAAAAATATAATATATTCAGGAGAGGATTATGTGCAGTGCGTGATCTTCAGAAAGGCGAATTGGTACTCAGAGTTCCAAAATTAGCTTTAATGACGTCACAAACCCTACTTTTTAATGATCATAGGCTTGCCACGTGTATCTCCAACTTCACTCTTTCTTCTACTCAGGTTTTATATCTTTCGCAAATGAATTACTGCAATTTTGTTTAGTGATTGTGAATGATTTTGAAATGTTTGTTTGTTGCAGATATTGACTGTTGCATTGTTGAATGAAGTGGCTAAGGGAAAGCGTTCGAAGTGGTATCTTTATTTGACACAGTTTCCTACCAGTTATGATATATTGGCTAGTTTTGATCAGTTTGAGATACAAGCTTTACAAGTAAGAAATATATACTTGTGAATTTGTGATCGTTGCACGGGTTGACTTCTGCAAATTTGATATGTTGAATTGAAATGTTATAAGTAAATTGCAGCTGGATGATGCTATTTGGGATGCAGAAAAAGCATTGGAGAAGACAAAAATGGAGTGGAAAAGTGCTATTGCAGTTATGGAACAACTTGCATTTAAACCCCATTATATGAGCTTCAAGGCGTGGCTTTGGGCTTCTGCATCCGTAAGTGTATTCACCCCTTCATATTTACCTAAGAGCAAGGTTGCAGAAATCACTACTCGGGGAGTACTCGGTTGGTACTTTTTAAGGGTACTCACCCACTCGGTGAGTACTCGGATGCTGACCAAGTTTGACTTTGACTGATTTTGAACGAGTTTTGACCAATTTTCAAGAAATCCCAAGTTTTGTCCGATTTTTCGAATAATCCCGAGCTTTGATCGAGTACTTTCTGAGTACTCCCCGAGATGCAAAAACCGAGTAATTCTCGAGTTCTACAACATTGCCTAAGAAGGACCTATAAATATTGATGAAATTGATTTACTTTTATTGGTCGGATGTAATTTTTTTTCTAGATTTATCTTTTATTGGTTCAAAGTTGATTGAGATACGATGATACTTACTCGAGGTTTACTTTGTAAAGATATCTTCCCGAACAATGCATATTCCGTGGGATGCTGCCGGTTGTTTTTGTCCTGTGGGTGATTTTTTCAATTATGCTGCACCTGAAGATGAGCAAGTTTTCTCCGAAGATTTGACCGCTGTTGACCCGAATGCAAATTCACTTAGGTTAACAGACGGTGTATTTGAAGAAGAATCTAATGCATATTGTTTTTATGCTAGACGAAACTACCACAAAGGAGATCAGGTATTACTTGGCATTATGTCTAAACGTTGAAGCATAACGTATATGATTAACAATTAACAATAAACAATATATGATTTTTGTCTTCTGATTTCAGGTTCTTTTGAGCTATGGGACGTACACAAATCTAGAGCTTCTTGAGCACTATGGTTTTATTCTAGATGAAAACCCAAATGACACAGCGTATATTCCGTTACCTAATGATATTTATTGTTTGTGCTCATGGCCAAAAGACTCGCTATACATTCACCAAAACGGTAAACCGTCTTTTGCACTGCTCGCTGCTATCCGATTATGGGCAACTCCGTCACATTTACAAAAATCTGTACAACATCTTACTTATTCAGGATTAATTATATCAAATGAAAATGAAATTATTGTTATGGAGTGGTTAATAAAGAATTGCAGTCTAGTCTTGAAGGGTTTACCGACATTAATTGAAGAAGACAGGTTACTTTTATCTGTGATAAGTAAAGAATTCAAGTCAGCTATGGAGGTCAAGAATGCATTGTCAGGTTTAACAGATGAGACTTGTGCAGTTTCTGAAAGTTAGTGGTTTACTGAATGATGAAATTAGTGGTAATTTAGGTTTGTTTAGGAAGGTAATTAGGTCACTGGATAAATGGAAATTGGCGATTTGGTGGAGGCTTAAGTACAAATTGATGCTATATGATTGTATTACACATTGTACAAGGTTAATAGATGATTTTTCTAAAGAATCTGACGTGGCGGAATGATGTCATAGTGAGGGATTAAAGATCAGATTGTGCAAGGTTACAAAACTTGTGGTGGCAACCAAAAACAATGAGTAATCAAACACTTTTCTATGCATAGAATTCTGTCATTTGATAGGTATGATAACCACAAATCTGTTTTTTTTCAAGCATCAATTAACTTATCACGATTCATTGATGTTGTTTTTGAAATGGCGCCGATTGTAGTTATCTGCTCTAGTTAGGATTCCTATTAGAAGGCTGAATTGCTTTCTTGATGGGTATTTTTGGACATTTGAAGAAAGTAGAAACGGGTCGTTTGTAGTGACCCGAACTTTTCCATGTTTATATATATATATATATATATATATATATATATATATATATATATATATATATATATATATATATATATATATATATATATATATATATAATGAAATTGTTATTTACATGATTAAGTTTTTCCAACATGTTAGGCAATCAAAATTGTTAAGACTTGATTAATTGATATAGGTTTCATATAGACAATTGACCACCCAAGTTGACCGGTGATTCACGAACGTTAAAACTTGTAAAAACTATATAATGTCATATATATATATAGTTAACATGATATTATGATAAGTAAAATATCATTAAGTATATTAACAATGAACTACATATGTAAAAACAAGACTACTAACTTAAGGTTTTCGAAACGAGACATATATGTAACGATTATCGTTGTAACAATATTTAACTGTATATATATATATATCATATTAAGATATATTAATACATCATATTATCATGATAATGTAATAATTTAACATCTCTTTAGATATAATAAACAATGGGTTAATAACATTTAACAAGATCGTTAACCTAAAGGTTTCAAAACAACACTTACATGTAACGACTAACGATGGCTTAACGACTTAGTTAAAATGTATATACATGTAGTGTTTTAATATGTATTTATACACTTTTGAAAGACCTCAAGACACTTATCAAAGTACTTCTACTTAACAAAAATGCTTATAATTACATCCTCATTCATTTTCATCAACAATTCTACTCGTATGCACTCGTATTTGTACTCGTACAATACACAGCTTCTAAATGTATTTACTATTGGTATATACACTCCAATGATCAGCTCTTAGCAGCCCATGTGAGTCACCTAATCATGTGGGAACCATCATTTAACATCTTGTATGAAAAATCTCACAAAATAACAAACTAATGGAGCCTATATGATACCTCCATATTCACGTGATTTAGGAGTCCACAAACACATTCATTTTTCAACTTACATGCATCAAACTACTCTCTCTCAAGTGTTCTTCCATTGTTCTAAGTGTTCTTCATCATCTTCATCAAAATCTAGCTCAATCTAGTTCATAAATCCATACATAAACCAAGTTATAAAACAACTACTCAAGAACACACCAACAACACTTTCAAGTTTGCTAGCTTACTTCCAATCTTGCAAATCTACTTTGAGTGATCATCCAACCTCAAGAAATCTTTCTTATTTACAGTAAGATATCTTTCTAATATAAGGTAATACTCATATTCAAACTGTGATTCAATTTCTATAACTTTAACAATCTTATTTCGAGTAGAAATCTTACTTGAATTTGTTTTCGTGTCATGATTCTACTTCAAGAACTTTCAAGCCATCCAAGGATCCTTTGAAGCTAGAGCTATTTTTATCATTTCCAGTAGGTTTATCCACAAAAACTGAGGTAGTAATGATGTTCATAACATCATTCGATTCACATATATAAAACTACCTTATTCGAAGGTTTAAACTTGTAATCACTAGAACATAGTTTAGTTAATTCTAAACTTGTTCACAAACAAAAGTTAATCCTTCTAACTTGACTTTTAAAATCAACTAAACACATGTTCTATATCTATATGATATGCTAACTTAATGATTTAAAACCTGAAAACACGAAAAACACCGTAAAACCGGATATACGCCGTCGTAGTAACACCGCGGGCTGTTTTGGGTTAGTTAATTAAAAACTATGATAAACTTTGATTTAAAAGTTGTTCTTCTGGAAAAATGATTTTTCTTATGAACATGAAACTATATCCAAAAATCATGGTTAAACTCAAAGTGGAAGTATGTTTTCCAAAATGGTCATCTAGACGTCGTTCTTTCGACTGAAATGACTACCTTTACAAAAACGACTTGTAACCTGTATTTCCGACTATAAAATTATACTTTTTCTGTTTAGATTCATAAACTTAAGTTCAATATGAAACCATAGCAACTTGAATCACTCAAAACGGATTTAAAACGAAGAAGTTATGGGTAAAACAAGATTGGATAAATTTTCTTGTTGTAGCTACATGAAAATTGGTAACAAATCTATATTAATCATATCCTAGCTAACTCATATTGTATTATACATGTATTCTAATATATTATGTAATATTGGGATACTATAGACACGAATACAATGTTTTGACATATCATATCGACCCATCTATATATATATATTCCAGAACAACCATAGACACTCTATATGCAGTAATGTTGGAGTTAGCTATACAGGGTTGAAGTTGATTCCAAAATATTATATATACTTTGAGTTGTGATCTAGCCTGAGGCTTGTATACACGAGGTCGTGGATTGATTCAAGATAATATATATTGCTTTATTTTCTGTACATCTAACTGTGGATATGTAGTGACCCGAACTTTTCCATGTTTATATATATATATATATATATATATATTAAATGAAATGGTTATTTACATGATTAAGTGTTTCCAACATGTTAAGCAATCAAACTTGTTAAAACTTGATTAATTGAAATAGGTTTCATATAGACAATTGACCACCCAAGTTGACCGGTGATTCACGAACAATAAAACTTGTAAAAACTATATGATGACATATATATGGATATATATATATATATATATATATATATATATATATATATATATATATATATATATATATATATATATATATATATATATATATATATATATATATATATATATAGTTAACATGATATTATGATAAGTAAGTATCTCATTAGGTATTTTAACAATGAGTTATATACATAAAAATGAGACTATTGAATTAAGAAACTTGAAAACGATATATATAACGATTATCGTTATAACAACGTTTTACTAATTACATATGAATCATTTTAAGATATTGTTACACTATATATAAACATGATAAATGATAAGTAAACATGTCATTAAGTGTATTAACAATGAACTACATATGTAAAAACAAGACTACTAACTTAATGATTTCGAAACGAGACATATATGTAACGATTATCGTTGTAACAATATTTAACTGTATATATATCATATTAAGATATATTAATAAATCATGTTATCATGATAATATAATAACTTAACATCTCATTTGTTATAATAAACAATGGGTTAACAACATTTAACAAGATCGTTAACCTAAAGGTTTCAAAACAACATTTACATGTAACGACTAACGATGACTTAACGACTCTGTTAAAATGTATATACATGTAGTGTTTTAATATGTATTCATACACTTTTGAAAGACTTCAAGACACTTATCAAAGTACTTCTACTTAACAAAAATGCTTACAATTACATCCTCATTCATTTTCAACAACAATTCTACTCGTATACACTCGTATTTGTACTCGTACAATACACAGCTTCTAAATGTATTTACTATTGGTATATACACTCCAATGATCAGCTCTTAGCAGCCCATGTGAGTCACCTAACCATGTGGGAACCATCATTTAACATCTAGCATGAAATATCTCACAAAATGACAAACTAATGGAGCCTATATGGAGACTTAAGATTCACGTGAATGGGAGTACTCACAAACACATTTCCATTTCAAATTTCTTGAATCAAATTACTCTCTCTCAAGTGTTCTTACATTATTCTAAGTGTTCTTCATTATCTTCATCAAAATCTAGCTCAATCCGGTTCATAAATCCATACATAAACCAAGATACAAAACAACTACTCAAGAACACGCCAACAACACTTCCAAGTTTGCTAGCTTACTTTCAATCTTGCAAATCCACTGTGACGATCGCTCCAAATCCATATGGACGAACACGTCATTCATCGATTTCATTGCGAGGTATTTGACCTCTATATGATACTTTTTATAAACATTGCATTCTTTTGAAAAGGCAAACCATATATGAATATTTAAATCAAAGGTTTTCGACATCTGATGATTTCTACATATAGAAAATCACCGTAAATAATAGTTTACAACAGTACTTCCATTGACAATGCAGTCAAAATAAGATACATGGTGATGATTTGGTGAATGCAACGTTTTCTTGAAAAATTTGCCATGTAAGACTCCATGCACATAGCTTGTCTATCATATAAGCAAACAGCGGAAGACTTCTAGGAACCTGAGAATAAACATGCTAACAAGTGTCAACACAAAGGTTGGTGAGTTCATAGTTTTAATGTTGCGCATAATCTGTATATAAAGGTGGATCACAAGATTTCAGTTATTTCATCCAGAAACGTTTATCAAAATATTCTACAAAATTGAGCACCCTGGTAACTAAACTTAACGTATATATAATTTATACCCTTTGTATAATCATCTTAATAATACACGCAAACCAACGTGTATGCTTCTCAAATAGCATACGTCCGTTAAAAGGCTAGTGCTCTAGCTCGGATGGGGATATCAAGCCCTATGGATCCATATACAACTACTTGCGCCCACCAGTTCTTATAACCGGCAGTTACTAGTTACCAAAGATAAGGGATTTTCGGTTCAAACTCGGTGTAGAATTTAGTATGTACTTGTATCCATTGCGTTTAAAATAAAGTGCATGTATTCTCAGCCCAAAAATATATATTTCAAAAGTAATTAAAAAGGGATCAATGAAACTCACCTTAGCAGCATATAAAGTCGTTCACCAAAATGTGACCGAAACTCGGATTACCAAATAACCGTAGATCTCAACCTAGAGAACATATGCTGGTCAATAAATGTCTATCAAGCTAGATCAGGTCATAGTGTATCACAATCCTAATGCCCGAGATCGACATACAAAAGTTATCCAAAGTCGTTTCAAAAAGTCAATTTTGACAGTAGTTCAACAAAACGAGACGTACCTTATATAAGGATTCATTTACTCGGTTGGTAATATTCAAAAATCCAATTTATCAATCTCGTAAACAAGTTGTTTAAATCTTAATTGCAGATTCAAAAGCAATTTCAATTAACGTCAATCATAATTCAGTTGATCATATCTTTTAATCCGTTTATCGAAACTATTCGGTGTCTAAAAGAAAAGTTATTGATTTTTCGCCAGCTTTCCAAAAACATGTATATCATATACCTTTTACCAGTAATATATGTATTTAATTCGTGATTCATCATAAACTGTTTAACGACAAAATTTAGCATACAAGCTTGTATAAATATATATACTCGAGCACTAGACATGGATACACTATTAGTATATAAAAGATAAAATATAAATGCTTACGTATCAATATTGTGATTCAATATTTCAGAAAAGTACGTAGACGTAACGGAGATGATAAACACTAGGTTTGATTCATAAATATACCCCCGAACATTATCCATAATTTCCTTAGCTCTATCCCGCTTGAATACCCATTTTGAAAGTGACACGCTTATAACCTCGTCGTAATATTTTATGTATAATAATAATATTAATCTTAATAATAATAATAATAATAATAATAATAATAATAATAATAATAATAATAATAATAATAATAATAATAATAATAATAATAAATAATAAATATAATACGGAGTAATATAGATAATATGTGTGTATATGAATTAAGCCAGAACTCGATCAATTTATAGAACCTTTTTTGAAAAAGTACCCCATGCGATCGCATGGGATTTGTGCTTCAAGGCCATGAGATCGCATGGCACCCTGGGACAGCTCACAAAATTTTAACTTCTTGTTTGTCGACATAATTTTATATTATATATATAATATATTTAATTTATATAATTAATTATATATTATATTAAATTCACATGCATAGTTGACTTGTAATTTTCGTTTCGATGACTCGTACAATGTCACTCGACTTATGTCCCGGTTCCGGTTTCTCGAACGCATTTTCATACGCTTAGAAAACTTGCAATTTACGTTTTGTGACTCGTACCTTTGTCAAAATATAGTCTTAAATTATCAATAAACTATATCATTCAAAGTGTATCTTAAACTTTCAAGTGTTTTGGTCATTTACTTCTATATCATTGTCTCGCTATTTGTTAATATATATATATATAATAACAAATCGTTTTATGACCAAGTTAATATATATTTTCAACATTCATAAACCAGTTTTAAATATACGTCGCAAGTTATTCATACAATTAATATTTTAACTTATCATATACATTCAAATAAATATTTAAACCAATAAGTTTAATGTACGGTATCAAACAATTAATACATTGTTACGTTTTCAAGTTATAGTATATATATATATATATATATATATATATATATATATATATATATATATATATATATATATATATATATATATATATGTATCTATATACATATAATTGTTCGCGAATCGTCGAGAATAACCGAAAGGTATTTGAATATATGAAAGTAGTTCAAAAATTTTGAGATTCAGTTTTACAGACTTTGCTTATCGCGTCGGAAATATTAATCATACAAAGATTAAGTTTAAATTTGGTCAGAAATTTCCGGGTCATCACATCCACTTTGGGTGATCATCCAACTTCAAGAAATCTTTCTTATTTACAGTAAGATATCTTTCTAATACAAGGTAATACTCATATTCAAACTTTGATTCAATTTCTATAACTTTAACAATCTTATTTCGAGTGAAAATCTTACTTGAACTTGTTTTCGTGTCATGATTTTGCTTCAAGAACTTTCAAGCCATCCAAGGATCCTTTGAAGCTAGATCTATTTTTCTCATTTCTAGTAGGTTTATCCACAAAACCTGAGGTAGTAATGATGTTCATAACATCATTCGATTCATATATATAAAACTACCTTATTCGAAGGTTTAAACTTGTAATCACTAGAACATAGTTTAGTTAATTCTAAACTTGTTCGCAAACAAAAGTTAATCCTTCTAATTTGACTTTTAAAATCAACTAAACACATGTTCTATATCTATATGATATGCTAACTTAATGATTTAAAACCTGAAAACACGAAAAACACCGTAAAACCGGATATACGCCGTCGTAGTAACACCGCGGGATGTTTTGGGTTAGTTAATTAAAAACTATGATAAACTTTGATTTAAAAGTTGTTCTTCTGGGAAAATGATTTTTCTTATGAACATGAAACTATATATAAAAATCATGGTTAAACTCAAAGTGGAAGTATGTTCTCCAAAATGGTCATCTAGACGTCGTTCTTTCGACTGAAATGACTACCTTTACAAAAATGACTTGTAATCTGTATTTTAGACTATAAACTTATAATTTTTCTATTTATATTCATAAACTTAAGTTCAATATGAAACCATAGCAACTTGAATCACCCAAAACGGATTTAAAACGAAGAAGTTATGGGTAAAACAAGATTGGATATTTTTACTTGTTGTAGCTACGTGAAAATTGGTAACAAATCTATATTAATCATATCCTAGCTAACTTATATTGTATAATACATATATTCTAATATATTATGTAATCTTGGGATACCATAGACATGTATTCAAATTTTTTGATATATCATATCGACCCATCTATATATATTATTTGGAACAACCATAGACACTCTATATGCCGTAATGTTGGAGTTAGCTATACAGGGTTGAGGTTGATTCCAAAAATATATATACTTTGAGTTGTGATCTAGCCTGAGACGTGTATACATTGGGTCGTAGATTGGGTCAAGATAATATATATCAATTTATTTTATGTGCATCTAACTATTAACAACTAGTTGTAAGTTACTAACGAGGACAACTGACTTAATAAACTTAAAACATTAAAATGTATTAAAAATGTTGTAAATATATTTTGAACATACTTTGATATATATGTACATATTTGTTATAGGTTCGTGAATCGACCAGTGGCCAAGTCTTACTTCCCGACGAAGTAAAAATCTGTGAAAGTGAGTTATAGTCCCACTTTTAAAATCTAATATTTTGGGATGAGAATACATGCTGTTTTATAAATGTTTTACAAAATAGACACAAGTAAATGAAACTACATTCTATGGCTGGATTATTAAACTGAACATGCCCCTTTTAGTCTGGTAATCTAAGAATTAGGGAACATACACCCTAATTGACGCGAATCCTAATGATGTTTGAGCAGAGTGGTATAAAATACTATTAATTTTAGCAGGAAAATACTATTAAATACGATACAATTTTGCACAAGATATTTATTTATTTAGAGAATGGATATACTTAAACCTTGCTACAACACTTATAGGCAGTGTACCTAATCGTACAGTAGTGTAGTTTTTAGTAAGTCCGGTTCGTTCCACAGGGAAAATCTTTAAACAAAGCTTAACGCTATATTAGTTTACTTTTATAAAAATACAAATATATATATATATAAGTAATATTATTATTATAAAGGGGGGTTTTTACCGTTTAATGACCGGTTTGTCGATTTTAAAACTTTAGTCGAAGTTAAAACCAAATGTAAAATATTAAAAATAAATACAAGACTTAAATTAAAGCGTAAAGTAAATAACGATAATGAAATTGCGAATAATAAAAGTGCGATAAAATAAACTTGCGATAATTAAAAAGTACGATAATTAAAAGTGCAATTAAATACAATAACAATAAAAATGCGATAATTAGAAGTGCAATTAAATATAAAATAAAGGAAATTAAATATGAAATAAAAGAACTATGCTTATTTAAACTTCCGTAATCATGATGTTTGACGTGTTGATTTTTAGTTTATTCCCATGGGTTAATTGTCCTTTGTCCTGGATTATTTAATATGTCCGTCTGGTTTTTGTCCATAACAGTCCATCAGTCATAAATATAAAGTGCGAGTGTCCTCGTCAAATTATCCTTATACCCGAAGTTAAATATTCCAACTAATTGGGGACTTAAACTGTAACAAGATTTTAATACTTTGTTTAATAATTACACCAGGATGTCGACTGAGTGTAACCCAAGGTTTTAATATTTTGTTATCAATTATACCAAGTGTCCTTGTACATAATTTCACCCATGTTTTAATTATTCTAGTGGCTATTAATCCATTCCCGTGTCCGGTTAAATGAACGATTATTCGTACATATAAATACCCCGCCCATCGTGTCCGATCGAGTGTATATGGTAATTTATAGGGACGCCCAATTGTAAATCTTTATATTAACATTAACAAACTATCATTTAGTTAAACAAATATAAAGCCCATTAATAGCCCATAGTCTAATTTCTACAAGTGTCGTTCTTTTGTCCAAACCCCAATTATGGTACAAAGCCCAATTACCCAATTTTAGTAATTAGCCCAACATCATGATTACTTCGGATTAAATAAGCATAATAATAACTTAGCTACGAGACATTAAATTAAAAAGGTTGAACATAACTTACAATGATTAAAAATAGCGTAGCGTTACACGGACAGAATTTCGACTTACACCCTTACAACATTTGCTAACATACCCTTATTATTAGGATTAAAATTAAAATTAAAATTAAAATTAAAATATAAATATAAATATTTACGTATAGATATAGAGAGGATGGATATATGATTTTGCGTTCACCAAACTGCGAATTTATAGGAGATGTGGCCTGACTTTTCATGCCATGCGATCGATGGACTTTCTTCTTCCTGGCCATGCGATCGCATGGCCAGCTGGGAGAGCTCACATGTTGCTTGTTTCCTTGTGCCGACGTTTTATAAATATAATATAATATATATATTAATTTTAAGAATTAATTATATATTATATTATATTCATATGCATAGTTGACTTGTAATTTTTAGTCCGTTGCGTCGAGCGTTGAGAGTTGACTCTGGTCCCGGTTCCGGATTTTCGAACGTCCTTGCATACAATTTAATATCTTGTACTTTGCGTTTTGAATCTTGTACTCTTGTAATTTTGAGACGTTTCTTATCAATAATTGGAACCTCTTTGATTGTCTTTTATACTTTTGAGCTTTTTGGTCGTTTGCGTCTTCAATTCGTCGAATCTGTCTTTTGTCTTCACCTTTTATTATTTAAACGAATATCACTTTTAAATAGAACAATTGCAACTAAAAGCTTATCTTTCTTGAGGAATAATGCTATGAAATATATGTTCGTTTTTAGCATTATCAAATATTCCCACACTTGAGCGTTGCTTGTCCTCAAGCAATATCGTCTTGAAATACTAGAATCACTTCTTTATTCTTCACACTTTGTACATCAGTGATTTCTATACGGCGGTATAAACAATGGTAGTAACGATATGGTTTACAGTCCCACATGACTATAAAAATTTAGATCCATTAAGGAAATTGGATCTTTATGAAAACATTTGATCTTTTGAAAATTAAATCTTGTTTTTACCCTAGATAAGTTTTCCGGAATAACCCTTCACCGGTGTTTTCAAAATATTTTTGTGGGCTTGGTGGGTTTCAGATTTGAAAATTTTAGCTCAAAACTTGCGGTTTTGTGTCACCCACTTGCTAACCTTATATTAGGAAAGCAACACGTCCAGTTTACTTGTCCCGTATATTACCTTTCGGTAAACTACCGTCCGGTTGTAAAGGAAAGCGTTGAACAAGCAACTGTTAAGGCAATGTCCCCTGACATGCTTTTAATTATGGTCTATAACGTGTCGGACGTAATTACTCTCCTTTGTAGGAGCAATAGTAAAGCTCACCCTTATAATTTGTAGGTTTGGCACAAGGTCCTGTCTTTGATCACTATGCAAGCACCGTTCTTACGGTTGACACCCGATTTGGTTCAGGTGACCTAATGAATTCCAGGTGAATTCCTAGGATTTTACGTTCAATGATAATGAACGCATTGAAAATGGGTTTTTAGAAAACAAATCGGTTTGTAATTTTATCAAAATATTTTCTCGTTCAAGCTCGAGTTTAGATATCATTGAATTCCATGAGTTTGAATTCTCAATCTTTAAGGTCAATCTCTAGGATTGAGTAATATCAGGCTTAAAAGCTGATTTTTAATCTTTAAGGAGATTATCCTTTCTGGGGATCTGATTCATTAGTCTTATCCAGCTAATTTGCATGGTGTCCCCCCATTGTACGAGATAAATCCTTCTCATGGTTAGGATAAATCTGACCACTTGGCGACCCTGTTTAATGCTGAGGTCCGTGGATTTCCTGCTGATTTTAGTGATGACTTTTCTAAATTTTTCGTCAACCTACAGCTGGTCTGGACGACAACTTCTTGACCTAAATCAAGAAGCGCGTGTCTTTTTCGGAAGACTTTACTTCCTTTTAATGATGGAATTGATTCATCGTGTAGATCCATCTCTTCTTTTCTTTCATTGGGTAAAATAGTTTAGTTTAGTCCAAAGCAAAAGTATTTTTCAGTTATTTGTTACAGAAATATGTGACATATGTTTAAGATAACTTGGTAATTTTTCCCACACTTGGCTTTTATTTTCCTTTTTATTGTCTACTATTCCATTTTAAATGAATTTTAACATTTTGGTTTGTTTCTCAATTTATGTCCTTTCTGAGGTAACAATAATTTCGGTGTTAAAACCTAGTTTTATCGTTCATAAAATTGTATAAACATGATTTTGAGTTCATTTAATTGAAAATTTTGAAATTTTTTTACTAGAATTGGGTAGTCAGTATATAAGACTAGGTCTGTTCTTTATTATCAGAGAGCACTAGATTCTAATACAACTACTGCTTTACTAGTATTTTTAATGGTAACCAAGTGTTTATGATAAAAATTTAAAAAAATCCGAAAGAATTTAACCCCTTCCCACACTTAAGATCTTGCAATGCCCTCATTTGCAAGAAATCAGTAACAATTTAAATTAATGAGGGTGATTTGTGTGAAAATGATTAAATTTTTACCAAAGTTTCCAAATATATTGGCGTTTGTTTGCTGAATGATAAATGGTGCACATCATTTGTTTGTGAAAATGATTATATTTTGCATCTTGTCGTCAAAATTAGTAGCTTTTGCTGAACTTAATGCCAGTCTTTGAAAATGCGCTGTTTTACCCTGTTTTGTACAATCGACAATATACATACATACAAATATAATCATGCATAGCAATTTGAAATGGGACTCAATATCCCACTTTTAAATTCTAAATATGAAATATTAGTACACAATAATAATAAAAATAATAAAAATTACACAAATATATCCAATAACATAAGTTTAAACATGAAAAAGTCAAAAGATAAAAACATAAAAATCATAAAAATAACCAAATGGAACTAAATCAGTCTGGATATGGGTTCCAGTTCATCTCGTCAGGTGGGTTCCATTATTGGTTATAGGTGTTTTGATAGGCTTGGTTATAGTCATACCGGTTAAAGGGTGGTCGGATATCGGGGCTATGTGGCGGAAAATGAGCAGGTCGAGTAGGTACATAGTTATTTGGTACCTGATATGATAGCTGGCTCATGATTTGGTGCTGATGAACTAACCAGCTATCGTGTTGGCGTCGCCTATAATCCTCGTATACTCGCTCGGAGTTCCACTGCTCATACATACTATGTCTGGCCGCGTTCGTCATTGCTTCCTCATCTATACGAACGTGGACGTCAAGAATAGCATCTCGAAAGACATCCCTAATGTCTTCCACCTCCTCCATTTCCTCGTCTGAGCCTCTCTCTACCTGAGGATGAGATCCCTCATAGGGTACTGCCTGGTTACGTCTACTTTTCAATACCTTAGCACCCACATAAACTTTCAATCCTAAGGGCTCAACCTGTTCTCTACAAAGCTGTAATGGACCCCCTTGGTTCCTATCAACACCTAAATACTCTCCAATGAGAGTCACAAAAATACCTCCTCCTATTATACTCCCGTCCTGCATTCCCTCTACCATTTTAGATAAATAAAAAGCAACACAGTAAGGGATATTGACAAAGCTTATAGGATCCCGAATACACTTTAGGTAGAATAAATCATGTAAGGTAATTTTTTATTTATTATGACCTCTCTGTGTAATCGAGTTAGCCAAAAATCTATGAATAATACGAAGCTCGGCTCTGTCAATATGTGTATAGGAGTGTCCTCCTGCTCGTGTAAAAACATCAAAATGTGACGTACGCCTCCAAATGGCGTCAGCGTCAAAGTTACTATCTACCCTTTCACCATAATGAATCAAATTTGTACAATCGGGTAATAGCAACTCACCAGGAGTATATATCTGTAAGGCCCTGGCCATGTCCAACATGGACATTCTGTACATCCTACCGCCAAGGATAAACCTAAGAAATCTTCTATCATCTATTCTAACTATATTTGCATCAAGTGATACAGTACTCATCAACTCAACACACCATTCCTTATATACAAGTCTACGAATGGTGAAAAGACGTTCCCAATCTGTAAAAGAAGAACTGCCATACCTTTGAACTAAAAGCTGTCTAACACGGTCAGCTAGATGGACCGTTTCCAAAGGGGCCCAATCAATTACCCTTGGCACCTCTACATTTTTTGTTACCAATTTGAATTTGTTCCTTTGATATGTCTCGTAATCTCTCCATCTCCTATCAAATCTCAGATTAGGATGCAGAGTGTGCTCAGGAATCGTTGGGAATTCTATTGGCGGCCTCATTGGGAAATACTATGAATTCATCAACAAACTGTACCGGATCATAATAAGGTATGTGCTGATCAGGCTGTTGTTGTTCCTGTTGTGGTTCTTGTTCGTGTTGCATTTCTGGTTCTGGTTCTGGTGCTGGTGCTGGTCGTCTAGATGATGATGCTCCTGAACCTCCAGTATCGGCTTTCTGCAAAACACATTAAGCACAAAATTTGTGCATCCAAATATGCATTAGTGTTAGCAAAATAACAACTTAAAACAATCACTATAACATGTTAAATCAAAATTAAACTTATACACATTTTCACAATTTTTCTCAATTCTACATTTTTCAAATAAGCACATATGAAAATGTATACAAATTTCATAAGCTTTTAACTCAAATAACATGTCAAAATATTCATTACTAATAATTAAACAAGTCTCAAATGACAATTACATTAAATTAATCAAGTTCATGAATTTTGGACTTAAAAAGTCCAATTTAATCTCCAAAAATCATGTTTAGGATCATTGTTTGAATCATTTAACTATCTAAACATGTTACACTACTCAATTTAGCAATAATTCATGACAAAAATCGGCCATAACCTGTTTATATCAAAAAGCTCCAAATTGCTCAAGAACACAAACCCTAGATTTCTAAAAATTTTGAAGTTTTTGGCTTCAAATCATGTTAAATAGCATCAATCTAGGTTATACATGCATAAAATACTAACAATTTAACACTAATTACACTATAAATTAACAAAATTGCATTAGGTAAAAAATTGGTAATTATCACAAAAACTAGGAATTTATAGAGTTTAGGGGTGTAATTTTTACCAATTTGCTGAAGAATGAGAATCTAGGCATGATTAGAGCAAGAAAAATGACGAATTACGGTGAGTGTGTTTTCGGGTATGTGTGTGTTTTTGTGGAGAAAGACAGACCAGTCGACTGTCTTGTATCAGGTCTGATTTTTGCCTCCATGCGATCGCATGGGGGTCCGGGTACAGTGTTTTCAGCTTTTTTTTTTTTTTTTTTTTTAACATTAACTTATAAAACAATTAAGTGATTAATTTTAAAATTTTGTTTCCCTTTTTCTTATGATGAGGTCGTTTCGGATCGATGTCCTAGTCCGTCCTTCGACAAAATTTTAAAATTTGTCTTTTTCAAGCGATTGTTTTAAAAGCTTAGATTTTTGGATTTTTTAATTTTTTTGGCATACCTTACTTCAATAAGATTAAAAATAGTGATAATAAAAGTTCTCGCCCCTCCCTTGGGTAAAGCAATTTCGATTCAAAGACCTAGTCTTCAACTTACGACGAATTTTAAAAATCGTATTTTTAACTTAATGAGATAAAGTAAATTTTTTTGTTTTTAAATTCACACAACTTAAATATAAAATTCAAAATTAATATTAAAAATTCACACCAAACTTAAAATTTGAAATGCATAAAATTAAAAATTCATATTTTAAAAATTAAAAATTCACACCAAACTTAATTTAAAAATTCATATTATAAATTCACACCAAACTTATATTAATTTTTACAATTTTAAATATATTGTTTTTACAAAGTTTACAATATTAATTTAAGATTTATATATTAATTTTAAAAACATGGTAAAAATAAAATTAAAAATCTTTTTTGGCTTTTTATCCCACTTTAATCAATCAAATATTATCAAAAATATGCGCCCCTCTTTTCGGTAAAGTAATTTCGGTTCCATGACCTAATTTAACTCATGACGAATTTTTGAAATATTTTGGGTTGATTGATTAAAGATATTTATACCTTAAGAATAAACGTTAAATTTCGCAGTGATGTAATAAATTTTTGAATGATATCAATAATTTCGGTCGCCAAACCTAATTTTATTCAATACCAATTTAATACTTTATAGCGAACAAATTAGCGTTTATTATCAAAAGGTTAAAAATAAAAATAATAAAAACTGTACAAAAATACCTGTGAAATAGATTTCTTAGTTATATGATCTATCCCATTCATAAGATAGTCGGTTTAATTGGTTTTCCATGGCTACATAGGCGTAACCTCGAGCATTCAGTGTTTTTTCTTCTAAACATACGAATGGTCCGTCTCTGCATAAAGTAACAAATTCGGTATTTGAATAGGTTTGATTATTTGAACATTTACCTCCATGTGACCATTTTCCGCATTTGTGACATCGTTCTAGGTGTCGTGCTCTTCTTTTCGCTGCGGATTTTGATTTTCCTTTACCAAATTGTAACTTATTATCTTCGCATCTGGATTCTTTTCTAACTCCGTCCAATCTTTCTCTGATTACTGATACTATTTCACTCGGAAGTGTGTCATTATTACGTTTAGTGATCAAAGCGTGTAGCATTAGACCATGGTTTAGTTCACAGGCAGTCTTCATTTCCTAAAAAAAATAAAAATTCAGAATGGGGGGAGAAGACTAGTTCTTTAGGGTCTGCTAGGGAAAGACCATTCGGGTTCCATTTTCGAGAACTACATGAAAACAGACAATCTAACTCTAACAGAAATACATATTATCCTTTAAAGACTTGATTCTCCCCACACTTAGTTAGCTGTGGTGTTGAAATTGTGATTAACTTCGTTGTCGACTTCCATCGGACTATCTATGTAGTGTTTAACTCTGTGACCATTAACTTTAAATTCAATCCCATTTGAATTTATCAATTCTACTGTTCCGTATGGAAAAACTCTTTTGACTATGAATGGTCCAGACCATCTTGATTTCAATTTTCCAGGAAATAGCTTGAATCGTGAATTGAAAAGAAGAACTCTGTCTCCTTCTTTAAATTCTTTTAAACTTCTGATTCTTTTATCATGCCATTTCTTCGTTCTTTCCTTATAGATTAACGAATTTTCGTATGCTTCATGTCTTAATTCTTCTAATTCGTTTAGTTGACTTAATCGTAGACGTCCAGCTTCATGTAAATCAAGATTACATGTCTTCAAAGCCCAAAATACTTTGTGTTCAATTTCTACTGGAAGATGACATGCTTTTCCATAAACAAGTCTAAAAGGTGTGGTTCCAATTGGAGTTTTGTAGGCTGTTATAAAAGCCCAGAGTGCATCCTCCAATTTAATGGACCATTCCTTCGGATTTGATCCTACGGTTTTCTCTAGAATACGTTTTAAAGCTCGGTTGGTATTTTCAACTTGTCCACTTGTTTGTGGATGATATGCGGTGGAGATTTTATGAGTTACTCCATATCTTTTAAGAACTTTCTCAAGTTGATTATTACAGAAATGAGTACCCCGATCACTTATTAAAGCTTTCGGTGTTCCAAACCTTGCAAAAAGACGTTTTAAAAAGTTAACTACAACTCGTGCATCGTTAGTTGGGAGAGCTTGTGTTTCCGCCCATTTAGATACATAATCAATGGCTACGAGTATATAGAGATTATTATGAGATTTTGGAAATGGACCCATAAAGTCAATACCCCAAATGTCAAATACTTCACATACTTGGATGACATTTTGTGGCATTTCATCACGTTGACTTATTTTTCCGGCCCTTTGACAAGCATTACAGGATTTGCAAAGAAGGTGTGCGTCTTTGTAAATTGTAGGCCAATAGAATCCAGCATCATAAACTTTTCTTGCTGTTAGTTGAGGCCCATAATGCCCTCCTGTTGGTCCTGTGTGACAATGGTTTAATATTTTACTAGCTTCATCTCCAAATACACATCGGCGTATTATTCCATCGGGATAACCTTTAAACAAATGTGGATCTTCCCAAAAATAGTGTTTTATATCACTGAAGAATTTCTTTCGTTTTTGGTACGATAATCCTTTTTCAAGGAATCCACAAACTAAGTAGTTTGCATAGTCTGCAAACCATGGAATTCCTTTATGATCTATCTTCAATAGATATTCATCAGGAAAGTTGTCTTGTATGGCCGATTCATTTAGAACTTCTAACTCAGGATTTTCAAGACGAGAAAGATGATCAGCGGCGAGATTTTCTGCTCCTCTTTTATCTCGAATTTCAATATCAAACTCTTGTAAGAGTAAGATCCAACGGATTAATCTTGGTTTAGCATCTTGTTTTGAAAATAGGTATCTAAGAGCAGAATGGTCGGTATAGACCACCGTTTTTGCTAGAACGACATATGATCGAAATTTGTCAAAAGCAAAGACAATAGCAAGGAGTTCTTTTTCAGTAGTTGTATAGTTCGTTTATGCTCCTTGTAACGTCTTACTAGCATAATATATAGGTTGAAATCGTTTTTCAATCCTTTGTCCTAAAACGGCTCCCATTGCAAAATCACTTGCATCGCACATTAGTTCAAATGGTAGATTCCAATTTGGTGTTATCATGATTGGCGCATTAGTGAGTTTCTCTTTAAGAATATTAAAAGATTTGATACACTCATCTGAAAAGATGAATGGAGCATCTTTTTCTAGGAGTTTATTCATAGGAGTGGCAATTTTAGAAAAATCTTTTATGAAACGTCGGTAAAAACCGGCATGCCCTAGAAAACTCCTAACTCCTCTAACATTGGTGGGATGTGGAAGTTTAGCAATTACATCTACGTGAGCTCTATCCACTTCAATTCCTTCTTTTGAAATTTTATGTCCAAGAACGATGCCTTCTTTAACCATAAAATGGCATTTCTCCCAATTAAGAACTAGATTTGATTGTTCGCATCTAATGAGCATTCGTTCCAGATTAGCTAGACATGTTTCAAATGTATCACCGAAGACTGAAAAGTCATCCATGAAAACTTCCATGCATTCTTCTATCATGTCATGAAAAATCGCCATCATACACCTTTGAAAGGTTGCAGGGGCGTTGCAAAGTCCAAATGGCATGCGTTTGTAAGCAAAAATACCATAAGGGCATGTGAATGTGGTTTTCTCTTGGTCCTCGGGTGCTATTGGAATTTGAAAATATCCGGAAAATCCATCTAGAAAACAATAGTAACTATTTCCGGCTAATCTTTCCAACATTTGATCTATGAAAGGTAAGGGAAAGTGATCTTTTCTGGTGGCGTCATTTAATTTTCTATAATCAATACACACACGCCATCCTGTTACAGTCCTAGTAGGAATAAGCTCATTTTTTTCATTTGTAATGACAGTCATGCCACCCTTCTTAGGCACGCATTGAACTGGGCTTACCCATGGACTATCAGAGATTGGATATATCAAACCTGCATCTAGCAGTTTAATAATCTCTTTCTTAACTACATCTTGCATATTAGGATTTAGTCTTCGTTAGCGTTGCACATACGTTTTATGACCTTCTTCCATAAGGATTTTATGTGTGCAATACGAAGGACTTATTCCTTTAATATCATGAATCTTCCATGCAATGGCTGGTTTATGAGCTTTCAACACAGAAATGAGTTATGATTTCTCATTTTCAGTAAGAGAAGACGATATTATTACAGGTAATTCAGATTCACCATGTAAATAAGCGTATTCCAAATGGTTTGGAAGTGGCTTTAACTCTAATTTCGGTGGTTCTTCTATCGATGATTTATATCGATATCTGTCTTCTTCTTTTAGCATTTGAATTTCTTCTATTGTTAGTTCATATCCATTAGCTATAATTGTAGCTAATATTTCAGCTTCATCAATTGGTTCATTACCTTCTCCTAAAGAACATTCTCCTGTTCCTTGTAATTCTGGAAATTCTTCTAATAATTCTGCATGTGCATCTATAGTTTGAATATAATAACATGTATCATCTACAGATTGCGGTTGTTGCATTGCTCTATCAACTGAAAAGGTAACACTCTCGTCCTCTATACTTAGGGTCAGTTTCTTACCGAACACGTCTATCATTGCTTTAGCCGTGTTTAAGAATTGTCTTCCTAATATGAGAGGAACTTGAGAATCTTCTTCCATGTCCAGAACAACAAAATCTACTGGAAATACTAAAGTACCAACTTTAACTAGCATGTTCTCCATTATCCCTCTAGGATATTTTATTGATCTATCGGCTAGTTGTATGCTTATTCTGGTTGGTTTCAATTCTCCAAGGTCTAGTTTAGCGTATAGTGAATACGGCATTAGATTTATACTAGCACCTAAATCTGCCAATGCTTCTATTGAACTAAGACTACCCAGAAAACATGGAATTGTGAAACTTCCTGGATCAGATAGTTTTTCTGGTATCTTATTCAACAGTACTGCTGAACAATTAGCATTCATGGTAACAGCCGAGAGTTCTTCCATTTTCTTTCTATTTGAAATTAGATCTTTCAAGAATTTAGCATATCTAGGCATTCCTGAAATCACATCAATGAAAGGAAGATTTACATTTATCTGTTTAAACATATCCAAGAATTTGGATTGCTCGGCTTCAAGTTTCTCTTTCTTCATTTTACTCGGGTAAGAAAGTGGTGGTTGGTATGGTTTAACATAAGGTTTATCCTTAGCTGTGTTATCATCATTAACCTTTTCAACTACCGGTTCTTTTTCCTTATCTTGATCAGGTTGTGGTTCTTGTGGAGTAGGAATAGCTTCATCAGAAGTTACAGGTATTTCAGGTGGTTTAAGTGTTGTACCACTTCTTGTGGTAATGGCTTTAGCTGTTTCATTTCGGGGGTTAGCATTTGTATCACTAGGTAGACTTCCCGGTTTTCTTTCACCTATTAACCTTGCTAGGTTACTTACTTCTTGTTCCAGATTTTGAATAGAAGCTTGTTGATTTCTAAATGCTTGAGCATTTTGTTCATTAGTTTGTTTCTGAGATGTGAAAAACTGCGTTTGAGTTTCAACTAGCTTCGTCATCATATCTTCTAAATTCGGCTTTTTATCATCGGTTTGTTGTGGTGGTTTGTTTTGAAAATTAGGTCTTTGCTGATTGTAAGTATTATTGGATACTTGTTGATTGCTAGGACCTTGTTGGTTGTTGTATGGAATATTTCTGTTATAATTCTGGTTTTGATTGTAAATCGGTCTTGGCGGTTGATAATTATTCTGATAATTATTTCCAGGCCTTTGGTTTATGTATGAAATATTCTCTCTTTGTTCCATTGTTAATTCGATACTGAGACAATCTTTTGTCAAATGTGGTCCTCCACACTGCTCACAACTAATTCGTATTGAGTGAATATCTTTAATCATCTTTTCCATTCGTCTCTCGACAGCATCTATCTTTGCGGAAATGGAATCTAAGTCATGGCTAGAATCGGCTCTAGCTGCTTTAGATGATCTAACGATATCTTTTTCTTGGTGCCACTCATGTGAGTGGGAAGCAGTGTTATCAATAATTTTGTAAGCATCAGTTTCGGTTTTCTTCATAATAGAACCACCAGCTGCTATATCTATGTCTTTCCTTGTAGTGATGTCGCATCCTTGGTAGAATATTTGTACTATTTGACAGGTGTCTAAACCATGTTGCGGACATCCTCTTAACAACTTTCCAAATCTTGTCCACGCCTCATATAGAGTTTCATTTGGCTTCTGTGTAAACGTAACAATTTCTGCTTGAAGTCTTACGGCTTTAGATGCCGGAAAGAATTGTTTAAGAAATTTTTCAACTAAAACGTCCCATGTATCAATCGCCCCTTCAGGTAATGATTCCAACCAATCTTTGGCTTCTCCCTTTAAAGTCCAGGGAAATAACATGAGATATATCTGTTCATCCTCCACTTCTCGGATTTTAAATAGTGTGCAGATCCTATTAAAGGTACGTAGATGTTCATTTGGATCTTCCTTCGGCGCACCACTAAATTGGCATTGATTAGTCACCATGTGTAGAATTTGTCCTTTGATTTCATAATCTGGCGCATTAATGTCTGGATGAGTAATTGCGTGACCTTGACCGATGCGTTTAGCTCTCATTCGGTCTTCCATACTTAAAGGTTCCAGATTCTCCATAATTGAATTTGTTGAATCAGAATCACTAGAGGATTCTGATTTAATGGTTCGTTCCTCAACAATCTCTGTTTGAATGATTGGTGGTTCCGGAGGAAAGTTTAGTGGTTCAGGATCTACGAATCGTCCCTGAATATTCTCTGGATTCTCAATTGTGAGGTCGGGTTCAAAAAATGGATTATCGGAAATTTGAACTAGAGTACTTGGTCGACTGGATGATGATTCTAAAGAAAAATCAACGGCAGTAATATTTGCTAAATGTCTTGATCTAGTTACAGGTGGTGAACGTACAAAAGGTGGTGAACGTCTTGCTCGGTGCATTCACTGAATATCCTATTAGTTTTTAAAAGGAAAGAAAAATTATAATAAGTTATCCAATCAATAGACTTTTCTGATTTTGTCCACGTTTCGAATAGCCAAAAGATACAGCAGAGGGGCAGGATTCGTTTGGTCTCAATATAATTGAGGACTGTTTGGCTCCAATAACCCGGTCCACGTACAAAGCCAACTATTACTACGAACCAGAAAATTTTGATGTCTATTAATTTAACCACTTAAAATAAATTTTCGTAATTTTAAGAAATTTAGATAAGAAGTAGATTAAAAATCTATGTCCTAAAAACTAGAATGGCGAGAAATAAGAAAGAAAAAGAGTTCGTCGGAAAAAGATCGAAAAAGAAAAATAAGAAAGAAAAATAAAAGGTGACGGAAAAATAAAAGAAACTTATAAAACTTAAAAAACACTTGACTAACCTAACCTTATTACTACAACTAACTTAAAATTATAATCGCAAATTGAAATTACTAATTGGAATGATAATTGATACATAGGTAAAAGGCGTCTAAAAATATTAAAGCTTACAAGTAAAACTATATCCCAAATGGCAATATCTTATAAAGGTACTAAAACTTAAAAAGGCGTCGCAAAATTCTAAAGCACCTAAATCTTAGTCTAAAGAAAAAGCACTTAAGGGATTTTACGGCAAAGCCTAAAAATCTATAAGTAAAAATAACTATGGCAAAAACTATGAGTTAAAAATAAATACGAGCGAAAAATACAAAAATTACGCTAAAACTATTAAAAAGGGATAAAATATAAAAATATACAAAAAGTTGTAAAAAGTACAATTTTTATAAAAATATTATTTTTATATTATTTATTTATTAAAACTATTAATTTTATAAACTAATTAACTAAATAATACAAATTAAATAAATAAAACTAAATTAATTATTTAAAATACTAACCCTAATTAGGGTTTTAATTAAATAATAATAATAATAATTATTACACCGTAATTAATGCAGTTGACAGACTAATCAGACGTGTCAGGTGAGCTCATGCGATCGCATGAGTTCTATGTTACCCGGCCATGCGATCGCATGGACTAGGGTTTCGGGCCAGTTACTGAGCTGCTACAGTACTGGACTCGAGTGTTTTTTTTTCTTTTTTTCCTAATTTGTGTTTTATTTTTCTGTTTTATATATTTATATAATATATTTATATAAATTAAATAAAACTTATATTTTTATAAAATAAAGATAAAGAAACTTTTATAGAACTTAAATATTTAACAAACTCTTAAAAATATTTATATTTTTAATTTTCTTTTTATATTTTAGAATATTTAAAACGTATTTTTACAAAAGCGTATTTTTTTATAAAAGTAAACTTAAAAATAATTTTTTTTTTATATATATAGCATTGCGCTTCCGGCTTTTAAGCAAGAAATTGAGTTCCCCGGCAGCGGCGTCAAAAATACTTGATGTTTGAGCAGAGTGGTATAAAATACTATTAATTTTAGCAGGAAAATACTATTAAATACGATACAATTTTACACAAGATATTTTTTTATTTAGAGAATGGATATACTTAAACCTTGCTACAACACTTATAGGCAGTGTACCTAATCGTACAGTAGTGTAGTTTTTAGTAAGTTCGGTTCGTTCCACAGAGAAAATCTTTAAACAAAGCTTAACGCTATATTAGTTTACTTTTATAAAAATACAAATATATATATATAAGTAATATTATTATTATAAAGGGGGGTTTTTACCGTTTAATGACCGGTTTGTCGATTTTAAAACTTTAGTCGCAGTTAAAACCAAATGTAAAATATTAAAAATAAATACAAGACTTAAATTAAAGCGTAAAGTAAATAACGATAATGAAATTGCGAATAATAAAAGTGCGATAAAATAAACTTGCGATAATTAAAAAGTATGATAATTAAAAGTGCAATTAAATACAATAACAATAAAAATGCGATAATTAGAAGTGCAATTAAATATAAAATAAAGGAAATTAAATATGAAATAAAAGAATTATGCTTATTTAAACTTCCGTAATCATGATGTTTGACGTGTTGATTTTTAGTTTATTCCCATGGGTTAATTGTCCTTTGTCCTGGATTATTTAATATGTCCGTCTGGTTTTTGTCCATAACAGTCCATCAGTCATAAATATAAAGTGCGAGTGTCCTCGTCAAATTATCCTTATACCCGAAGTTAAATATTCTAACTAATTGGGGACTTAAACTGTAACAAGATTTTAATACTTTGTTTAATAATTACACCAGGATGTCGACTGAGTGTAACCCAAGGTTTTACTACTTTGTTAGCAATTACACCAATTACCCTTGAATGTAATTTCACCCCTGTTTTAATTATTCTAGTGGCTATTAATCCATTCCCGTGTCCGGTTAAATGAACGATTATTCGTACATATAAATACCCCGCCCATCGTGTCCGATCGAGTGTATATGGTAATTTATAGGGAAGCCCAATTGTAAATCTTTATATTAACATTAACAAACTATCATTTAGTTAAACAAATATAAAGCCCATTAATAGCCCATAGTCTAATTTCCACAAGTGTCGTTCTTTTGTCCAAACCCCAATTATGGTACAAAGCCCAATTACCCAATTTTAGTAATTAGCCCAACATCATGATTACTTCGGATTAAATAAGCATAATAATAACTTAGCTACGAGACATTAAATTAAAAAGGTTGAACATAACTTACAATGATTAAAAATAGCGTAGCGTTACACGGACAGAATTTCGACTTACACCCTTACAACATTTGCTAACATACCCTTATTATTAGGATTAAAATTAAAATTAAAATTAAAATTAAAATATAAATATAAATATTTACGTATAGATATAGAGAGGATGGATATATGATTTTGCGTTCACCAAACTGCGAATTTATAGGAGATGTGGCCTGACTTTTCATGCCATGCGATCGCATGGACTTTCTTCTTCCTGGCCATGCGATCGCATGGCCAGCTGGGAGAGCTCACATGTTGCTTGTTTCCTTGTGCCGACGTTTTATAAATATAATATAATATATATATTAATTTTAAGAATTAATTATATATTATATTATATTCATATGCATAGTTGACTTGTAATTTTTAGTCCGTTGCGTCGAGCGTTGAGAGTTGACTCTGGTCTTGGTTCCGGATTTTCGAACGTCCTTGCGTACAATTTAATATCTTGTACTTTGCGTTTTGAATCTTGTACTCTTGTAATTTTGAGACGTTTCTTATCAATAATTGGAACCTCTTTGATTGTCTTTTTTACTTTTGAGCTTTTTGGTCGTTTGCGTCTTCAATTCGTCGAATCTGTCTTTTGTCTTCACCTTTTATTATTTAAACGAATATCTCTTTTAAATAGAACAATTGCAACTAAAAGCTTGTCTTTCTTGAGGAATAATGCTATGAAATATATGTTCGTTTTTAGCATTATCACCTAAAGATAGATCTATTGGGCCCAACGAGCCCCATCCAAAGTACCGGATGCTTTAGTACTTCGAATTCATCATGTCCGAAGGGAGTCCCGGAATGATAGGGGATATTCTATATGCATCTTGTTAAGGTCGGTTACCAGGTGTTCACCATATGAATGATTTTTATCTCTATGTATGGGATGTATATTGAAATATGAAATCTTGTGGTCTATTATTATGATTTGATAAATATATAGGTTAAACCTATAACTCACCAACATTTTTGTTGACATTTAAAGCATGTTTATTCTCAGGTGATTATTAAGAGCTTTTACTGTTGCATGCTATTATATGGACAAGATTTGGTGTCAGCATGCTTGTATAATATTGTTTAAAACTACATTCGAGATCTATTTTGTTGTAACATATTAATATTTGTAAATCAATATGTATTGGTAGTGTGTAAGTGTGATATTTGTTAGATTATCATTTATGGATAGTCTAAATGGTGTCTTTTTAACCTTGTCGATAAAATAAAGGGTATGGTTTGTTTTAAAAATGAATGCAGTCTTTGAAAAACATCTCATATAGAGGTCAAAACCTCGCAACGAAATCAATTAATATGGAACGTTTATAATCAATATGAACGGGACATTTCAGGACAACTAGTTGTAGGTTACTAACGAGGACAGCTGACTTAATAAACTTAAAACAGTAAACGTATTAAAAATGTTGTAATTATATTTTAAACATACTTTGATATTTATGTACATATTTGTTATAGTTCGTGAATCGACCAGTGGCCAAGTCTTACTTCCCGACGAAGTAAAAATCTGTGAAAGTGAGTTATAGTCCCACTTTTAAAATCTAATATTTTTGGGATGAGAATACATGCAGCTTTATAAATGTTTTACAAAATAGACACAAGTACATGAAACTACTTTCTATGGTTGAATGATCGAAGCCGAATATGCCCATTTTTGCTTGGTAGCCTAAGAATTAGGGAACATCACTAATTTTGAGAATTAGTGCACGCCTAATTGACGCGAATCCTAAAGATAGATCTATTGGGCCTAACAAACCCCATCCAAAGTACCAGATGCTTTAGTACTTCGAGTTTTATATCATGTCCGATGGATGTCCCGGAATGATGGGGATATTCTTATATGCATCTTGTTAATGTCGGTTACCAGGTGTTCACCATATGAATGATTTTTATCTCTATGTATGGGATGTATATTGAAATATGAAATCTTGTGGTCTATTATTACGATTTGATAAATAGATAGGTTAAACCTATAACTCACCAACATTTTTGTTGACGTTTAAAGCATGTTTATTCTCAGGTGATTATTAAGAACTTCCGCTGTTACATGCTAAAATATGGACAAGATTTGGTGTCAGCATGCTTGTATAATATTGTTTAAAACTGCATTCGAGATTTACTTTGTTGTAACATATTAATATTGTAAACCAATATGTATTGGTAGTGTGTAAGTGTGATATTTTAGATTATCATTTCTGGATAATCCAGGTGGTGACTTTTTAACCTTGTCGATAAAATAAAGGTTATGGTTTGTTTTTAAAAAAACGAATGCAGTCTTTGAAAAACGTCTCATATAGAGGTCAAAACCTCGCAACGAAATCAATTAATATGGAACGTTTATAATCAATATGAACGGGACATTTCAGTTGGTATCTGAGCGTTGGTCTTAGAGAACCAGAAATTTGCATTAATTTGTCTTATCGATTTTGTTAGGATAAATTAGTGAGTCTGGACTTCGACCGTGTTTTCATTAAAAACGATTGCTTAACACTTTTGTTGGAAACTATATATTATTAACATGTAAATATTATGTGATATATTAACCTCTTACTGTGTTTGATATTGTGTGATAGATGTCTACCACTAGTACAAATCTCATCGACTCACCTAATAATAATGAAGAGTCGAATATAATTTGGGAAGATTCACAAATTCTCGAAGAAGAACCGGAAGAGGAGGAACCGGAAGAGGAGGAACCGGAAGAAGAGGAACCGGAAGAGGAGGAACCGGAGGAGGAAGAACCAGAAGAAGAAGAGGTCTCGGAGGAAGAAATATTGATACCTATTGTAAATCGTTTAAATAAAAGAAAATCCTCAACCAGCGGACCAAAGTTAAAAATGGTCAATGGTGTTTCCGCCGAGGAAGCAAAATATTGGGAAGATTACCAATTTTTCTAGGAATCGGATCCCGATGAGGATTCCGATGATGTTATAGAAATTACCTCGACCCAATTTAATATAGCAAAAGAAAATTATAAGGGAAAAGGTGTAAAAATAGAGAAACCTGATTCCAACTCCGATGAACTTTATATGTATCGGCAACGTCCGTATTTCCTAAATTGTAACAATAACCCGGGAACCTCTAAACCACCAGGTTTTTCTAAACCATTGTGGAAAACGAAGGCTCGTATTAGAGGAACACCATATTTCCCTAGAAAATTAGGAAAACGAACCAAGTCCGAAGAAGAATAAACCAGTGATTCAGATTAGAGGGTTGTAATCATGTGGTGTATTATGTGTATTGTAGTATGCTTGTACTTTTATGTTCTATGTAAAAATTGCTTGTATTGTTTGTTAATTATCTTTTACGAATCTAATCCTTGTCTATTTTACAGAATAAAAACAAAATAGACTTTAAGGGTAGACAACCGAAAATTTTAGAAGACCTACCAGGAGATATGATTGATGAAATCTTGTCTAGAGTCGGGCAAAATTTATCAGCACTATTAGTTACGGAAAAATTAGTTTGTCAAACGTTTGAAAGACATTCCAGGCATGCCTTAGTATACAAAAGACTTTCATTTGAAAGATGGGGTATATAACATTGGGGAGACTTTAAGTTACTCCAAGTTTTCTTTAAGGCATTTAGTGCGGGAAACCCAGATGCAATTTTACGCTACGGGTTACGAACCTATTTTGACTCAACATATCCCAACATAGGACTCCGTTCTTTAGAAAGAGCTTCTAACATGCAACATAAAGAAGCATGTTATGCTTACGGGTTAATAATGTTCACTTCTCATCAAATTGAGAAAAAGAACATTGGGTTGCAACTTTTAAATAAAACATTCCCACAAGTGACGGACTCGGTAATTGAGATGAGAAACAAGATTTTTAGATTGTTACGGGGCTGTTGGGCATTACGAAACCCTCGTCCTTTTGACGACATTACAACATGCTGCCTAGCCAATGGTCATAACGGTTACTTTCCACAAAACCAAGAATGGGAAGTCGTCTTAGTAAAACCAGAATGCATGACTTGTTTCTGGACTTATGAATTACGTGTCTTTATTTCTTTTGCTGAACAACTTGCGTATTAATTAGAATTACTTTTATAGCTGCCGTGTAGCAAAGTTGTTATGTATTATATTTCATCATATATGTATTATAAGTGGTATGATATGTTTGTAAAATATTGTATAAAAGTTTGAACGCGAATTATTATTGTAATAAGTTTTTTTCATATAGAATCATAGTAGTTGAATTTTATAGTAGCTACTAAGTATGAACTTAACGGGTAGGTACTACCCGAATTAAAACTATAAAATGCTAATATGAAGAAAAAACTTTTATAAATAAGTTCATATTATGCTACGAAATACTATTGACTACTCTAAAATTCTATATGATTAACTCAATTCTTTTGGCTATTTTTGAAGGAAATGGCACCGGTAACTCGTCAGAATTTGAACATGAGCGAGGAAGACTTCCGTGTTTTCCTTGCAGCAAACATAGCCGAAGTACAGGCTGCGATGCAAAATAACAATAACTCTGGATCTAGCAGTGGAACTAATTCCACAAGAAATCTTGTAGGATGCTCCTACAAAGAATTCACTGCCTGCAAACCTCTGGAATTCTATGGAACTGAGTGTCCAATTGGATTAATACGGTGGACCAAGAAGGTCAAATCGGTGTTCGCCATAAGTAAGTGTACTGAAGAGGACAAGGTTAAGTACGCCACACATACCTTCACAGTTACTGCGTTAACGTGGTGGAACACCATCTTGAACAGGTAGGACAAAATGCTGCTTACGCACTACCGTGGTCAGCATTCAAGCACTTGATGAATGAGCAGTACCGTCCTAGAAATGAGGTCAATAAGCTCAAGGCAGAGCTTAGAGAGTTACGAACACAAGGGTTCGACATTACCATGTATGAACGACGATTCACAGAGTTGTGCCTATTGTGTCCGGGAACGTTCGAAGATGAAGAAGAGAAGATCGACGCGTTTGTAAAAGGATTACCGGAAAGGATTCAAGAAAATGTGAGTTCACACGAGCCCGCTTCCATACAAAAGGCAAGTCGAATGGCTCATAAACTCATAAATCAGATTGAGGGAAGAAATAAAGAGCAGGCGGCCGAAGAAGCCAACACGAAACAATTCAAGAGGAAGTGGGAGGAAAACAGTGAAAAGAGTCATCAGTACAACAACAACAACAACAATTACAACCACAATCGCAACAACTATCCCAACAACCGCAACATAAATCGCAACAACAACAATCGCAATCCCAACAACAACAACTACAACAAACGTCCCAACAACAACAATTACAATAATCGTCCCAACAATAATAAAAACCGCAACAACAAAAATAATCAGAAACAGCCATGCCAAAGGTGTGAAGAGAATCACCCGGGGTTCTGCACAACATTTTGCAACATGTGTAAAATAAATGGTCATAGCGCGACAAAGTGTGAGGTCTACGGACCAATGTATAACAGAACTAAAGGAACAAATAATGTCGGAATGAGTAATGTCGGAACAAGTAGTGTTGGAGCAAGTACTGCCAACGTAGTCTGTTATAAATGTGGAAAACCGGGTCACATTATTAAAAATTGCCCGAATCAGGAGAATACTAATGGGCAGGGCCGCGGAAGAGTTTTCAATAATAATACGGCAGAAGCACAGGGTGACCCGGAGCTTGTTACGGGTACGTTTCTTATTGACAATAAATCCGCTTATGTTTTATTTGATTCGGGTGCAGATAGAAGTTATATGTAACATCCCACCTTTTTCCATTTATTTTTCCGTTATACTAATATAAAGTCCGTTATATGTTTATAACATCTCCCGTTGATACGCGTTTTAAATTATCTCGTTTAGGTAATTCCCGCACCCGAACGAAAGTTGAGGGACTAAACTTGACAAGGGATCAAACCCTTGACTAGGTCAAAGGGTCAAACCCCTTTCACCCATTCATTTCCACCTCCATCTCTCTCTTTCTCTCTAGCAAGAACACACACTCAAAACCAAATTCATTCAATCATCATCTAAATTCGATCTAGGAGGCTTACAACAAAATAAATTACATATTCGTGATCCTCTCTTCATCCTCTTCGTTTTGGTACCAACTTCATCTCATTTGGGTAACTTTCTAAAATCACTAGATTTTGTGTTCTTGATGTTTTTAACTTATAAAAGTGTTAATTAGTGTCTATGGCTCAAGTCTAACATGAATATATGATTTATATGCTCGATCTCGTTGTTTTAGTGTAACTAGCATGAACTTGAATTTTGGTGTGTTATTCTTGAATTTTGGATGATCATATGTTGTTAGATGTTAAAAGTTGATGTTTTAATTGTGTTACTAGCATCACTAGCTTCAATTTGATGTGTAGGTTGCTTTAGAAAAGTTCATGAACTCGATTTATGATTTTGGTGAAATTGGGTTAGGGTTTGATGAACTTGAAATGGACTTTTGATGCATTGAATGCCATGGATTATGGTTGGTAAGTGTTTAGTTAGAATGTATGCTTGATTACCTTCGAAACGGCATATCATTCATGTAAATTGGTTGCCCGAATCATTGAATTGCATTTATGAACTTGTATGCGATTAATGTTGAGCATTAGATGCGGTTTTGGTTGTTATAATAGGTAGATTGATTGATGAAATGTATTTAGTTGTGTTCTTTGTCAAATTACCTTTCCAACGATATAAGGTGCGAGTTCTAAATGTTAGCGGTTTGTAATTTATGCTTGAAAGAGTTTTGATTTGGGACTTGAACAATTGAGACTGACCAGGTACCAGCGCACGGCCAATGCCGCGGCGCGGCCAGACTATGTCGCGGCGCGACATAAGCCGTGGTCAGGTTCTGACCACCATGTCCAAATTACGAAAAATGTTTGGCATACTATGGACCTCCGATTCACATGAAACTTGTTCTAACATACTCATATATGATTAAAAACCTCAGAAAAATAGTTCGGGACACGACCCGAACGTGTTGACTTTTTCGTTGACTTTGACCGACCAAAGTTTGACTTTTTGTCAAACTTAACCAAATGATTTTGCAACCTTCCTAACTTGTTTATATACTTGTATCTTGCATGAAAATTGACAATTTGATTTCACATGCTAAATAATCGAGTCGTAACGAGCCATAGGACTAATTGAACATCTTTGACCTATCGTGTTTACCGTTATTAATACGACCTATTTGTTTAGGTCAAGACTAGCATTGTTCTTTGCACACGTTTACTTGTCGAAGTACTTTACTACTCGTGCACTCAAGGTGAGATCATAGTCCCACTTTTACTCTTTTTGAACTTACATTTGGGATGAGAAAACATAAACATTTCTTTTACTAAGTGAACACAAGTACAGGAAAACAAACATTCTACATACGAGTTTAGAACAAAATCCTCAATTCGATTATCATTAGTTACACTTGCCGGGTGTAAGCGAGAACTTATGTTGTATGGATCCATATGGGTTTGACAAACCCTCATTCAAACGGTTCGCTACCGTTTACGAATGAAATATATTTTCGAGAAACAGTGTATGTTCTAGCACTAAGTGATGGGGTTCAATGGAAGGAAATGTTAAGCATTGATAATTGGGTGCTCGTGAAACAAACTTTTGGAATGTATTACTATTATTTCATTGATGCAAATCTTGTGGTTCATTTGTACTTACTTACTTAAACCTATGATTTCACCAACGTTTTCGTTGACAGATTTCTATGTTTTTCTCAGGTCCTTGAACGATACATGATACATGCTTCCGCTCATTATTTTGATACTTGCATTGGATGTCGAGTATACATGCATACATGGAGCGTCTTTTGGATACTTTTAAATTGTGTCGCATAAGTTTCATTTGTACTTAAAACTTTGTATCGTAACTTGTGGTGGAACTATTCTTGTAAACTTGAACAACCTTTACATTTGAAATGAATGCGACATATCTTTTGGTCAAACGTTGTTTTAAAGACTTATGACCACGTAACGGGACCTAAGTAGACGGCGCCGTCAATGACGATTTGGTCGGGTCGCTACAGATGGTATCAGAGCGTTGGTTGTAGGGATTTAGAGTTCATTAGTGTCAACCCCGAGTCATAGGGTACATTGGTGAGTCTAGACTACAACCGGCATATAGACTTGAAGTAGGAATTACTTGACTACTTGTGCATTTATACTCGAACGCTTCTACTCATATCTACTCTTAGTTCATCTTAATCTCACGTTGTTTAATTTGATTGACACGCCACCTTGACTTTATAGAATAATGTCGAATGCACATATGAATCAGGGTAATATAATTTCCGGGATTATATTACGGTGACTCATATGAACGTTCCGACATTATGGCATAAAGAATTTAAGGCGAGTCGAGGAAAAACTTCTCTTTATCTTTATTCTATATCACGGTTAGTATTATTGAGAATACTAATCAATGATATTCTTGTGTCTTGAAGGAACAATGGCTCCTCGTCGTGTACGCCGCAATGAAACTCCCGAACAAGCTCTCGAACGGATGATAGCTACCGCCGTAGATGCGGCCATGGCCGGTCACTCATCCAACAACAATAATAATAACAACCACAACAACAACAACAACAACAATGGAGCCGGAAACTCAAACGAGGGATGCTCCTATAAAGCTTTCATGGGGTGCAAACCTCACACTTTTGATGGAACCGGGGGACCGGTCGTGCTCACCCGATGGTTTGAGCAAACGGAAGCCGTCTTTAGCATAAGCGGTTGTCGGGACCAAGACAAGGTCAAATACTCCACGCACACTTTCTCCGGAATTGCTCTAACATGGTGGAACACCTATGTTCAATCGGTGGGTACCGATGAAGCTCATGCCCTCTCTTGGGCCGATCTAAAGGAAAAGATGATTGTTGAATATTTTTCGCGCGAAGAAACCCGAAAGCTTGAGGAAGAACTAAGAGCTTTGAAAGCGGTCGGAAACGATCTTAAAGCTTATAATCAACGCTTCGCCGAACTATCCTTGATGTGTCCTAATCTTGTTAACCCCGAATCTCAAAGGATTGAGCTCTACATGCTCGGTCTCCCAAAAAGCATCAAACAAGGGGTGATGTCATCCAAACCCACTACTCATCAAGCCGCTATGAACATGGCTCGCCAACTAATTGAAACGGTTGACGAAATCGTAGTTCCGGCACCTAAGGCCGAGGATAAATCGGGCGGTAACAAAAGAAAGTGGGAACCCTCCCAATCAAGCAACAACAACTTTGCTAAGAAGCCTTACACCTCCGACGGCAAGAAAGGTTATGCCGGGAACCTACCTCTTTGAAACAAATGCAACAAACATCACTTTGGCGAATGTAGTAAGTTAATTTGCCACCGGTGCCAAGGAGTTGGTCATAAGGCCAACGATTGTAAAAGTGCCACTCCCGTCGCTCGAAAATGGCCCAATGCACCAAAGACGGGCACTTGTTATGAATGTGGCCAAACGGGCCATTATAGAAATGCATGCCCGAAGAGGAAAGATAACCCCAATACGCGCGGCCGAGCTTTCAACATAAACACCGAGGAAGCCCGGGATGACACTGAACTAGTCACGGGTACGTTTCTTCTCAACAATTCTTATGTCTCTTGCTTATTCGATTCAGGTGCCGATAAATGCTTTGTATCCAAGACTTTGACTCATTCTTTTAACACTCCACCTCTTCCATTAGATACCACTTATACCATCGAAGTGGCTAACGAGAAACTATTAAGTGCCGACACATATTACCGGGGGTGTACGATAAACATTTTGGGTAAGAAATTTGAAATTGATTTGATACCCATGGAACTAGGAAGCTTTGATGTAATAATCGGTATGAATTGGTTAGTCAAAACGAAATCTCACATTCTTTGTGATCTTAACGCAATCCGAATTCCTATCGAGAATGGTGAACCTTTGATTGTTTATGGCGATAAGAGTTGCACCAGACTCAACCTCGTTTCGTGCCTTAAAGTTAGAAAACTACTCCGTAAGGGTTGTTTTGCGATCCTTGCCCACGTTAAGAAAGTCGAGTCCGATGATAAGCATATCGATGATGTGCCAATTGTTAGTGACTATTCCGATGTATTTCCCGATGAATTGCCGGGTCTTCCGCCTCATCGACCGGTTGAATTCCAAATCGATCTTATCCCGGGAGCCGCACCCGTAGCACGTGCACCATATAGACTCGCTCCATCTGAAATGCAAGAATTGCAAAGTTAAATCCAAGAACTACTTGATCGAGGTTTTATCCAACCTAGCCATTCACCTTGGGGCGCTCCGATTTTGTTTGTTAAAAAGAAAGACGGATCCCTACGAATGTGCATTGATTATCGCGAACTAAATAAATTGACGGTTAAGAACCGATATCCTCTTCCTCGCATCGATGACCTCTTTGATCAACTACAAGGGTCTTGTGTATATTCGAAAATCGATCTCCGCTCGGGTTATCATCAATTGAGGGTTAAGGGGGAAGATGTCTCCAAAACCGCTTTCCGAACTCGTTATGGTAGTTATGAATTCCTTGTCATGCCATTTGGTCTCACTAACGCACCGGCGGTGTTCATGGATCTTATGAACCGCATGTGCAAACCGTATCTCGATAAATTCGTTATTGTGTTCATCGATGACATATTGATTTATTCTAAAAATGAAGAAGAGCACGAACAACATCTCCGACTTGTGCTTGAACTTTTAAGACAAGAACAACTCTATGTCAAATTCTCCAAGTGTGAATTTTGGTTAAAGGAAGTTCAATTTCTTGGTCATGTTGTAAGTGACCAAGGTATTAAAGTCGATCCAACGAAAATCGAAGCCATTAGCAAATGGGAGACTCCTACTACTCCTACTCACATTCGTCAATTTTTGGGTCTCGCCGGGTACTATCGTAGATTCATCGAAAATTTCTCTTTGGTTGCACGTCCTCTGACCGCATTGACTCACAAGGGAAAGAAATTCATTTGGGCGACCGAACATGAATCCGCATTCCAAATCTTGAAAACGAAGCTAACCACCGCTCCTATCTTGTCACTTCCCGAAGGCAATGATGACTTTGTTGTATATTGCGATGCCTCGAAACATGGTTTTGGGTGTGTATTGATGCAACGAACAAAAGTCATTGCTTATGCTTCTCGACAACTCAAAATTCATGAACGAAACTATACGACACATGATCTCGAACTCGGAGCCGTTGTCTTTGCACTTAAAATGTGGAGACACTATCTTTATGGAACCAAGAGTACTATCTTCACCGATCACAAAAGCCTTCAACACATTTTCGATCAAAAGCAACTAAACATGAGACAACGAAGGTGGATTGAAACTTTAAACGATTACGATTGCGAGCTTCGTTACCATCCCGGGAAGGCAAATGTAGTAGCCGATGCCTTAAGTCGAAAAGAAAGAGCGGTGCCTCTCCGTGTCCGAGCTTTAAACATCACCATTCACACCAACCTTAATAGCCAAATTCGGGTAGCCCAAGATGAGGCTCTCAAGGATGAAAACATCTCTCTCGAACACTTGAACGTCCTCACCTCTCGATTCGAAGTTAAAGAAACCGGACTCCGATATTTCGCCGGAAGAATTTGGGTGCCTAGTTATGGGGATCTACGAAGCCTTATTTTAGATGAAGCCCATAAGTCACGATACTCGATTCACCCCGGTGCCAATAAGATGTACCACGACCTTAAACAACTATATTGGTGGCCGAACATCAAAAGGGACGTAGCTACTTATGTTTCCAAGTGTTTGACATGTTCCAAGGTCAAAGCCGAACACCAAAGACCGTCCGAACTACTTCGACAACCCGAGATCCTGCAATGGAAGTGGGAAAGGATAACGATGGATTTTATCACCAAGCTACCAAAAACGACGGGCGGTTATGATACCATTTGGGTTATTGTTGACCGTCTCACCAAATCCGCACACTTCCTGGCCATGAAAGAAACGGACAAAATGGAGAAACTTGCACAACTTTACATTAAGGAGATCGTAGCCCGACACGGTGTACCTTTATCGATTATCTCCGACCGAGATGGCCGTTTCGTTTCTAGATTTTGGCGTACATTGCAAGAAGCGTTGGGAACACGTTTAGACATGAGCACCGCATATCATCCTCAAACCGATGGACAAAGCGAACGTACAATTCAAACCTTAGAGGACATGTTACGAGCTTGCGTGGTTGATTTCGGAAAAGCTTGGGACAAGCACTTACCTCTCGCCGAGTTCTCTTACAACAATAGTTATCACGCGAGTATTAAAGCCGCACCCTTTGAAGCGCTATATGGCCGCAAATGTCGTTCACCTCTTTGTTGGGCCGAGGTAGGCGACGTGCAAATCACCGGACCCGAACTCATTCACGAAACCACCGAGAAAATCGTTCAAATCCGAGATAGGCTTAGGACGGCCCGAAGTCGTCAAAAGAGCTATACCGACAAACGACGCAACGATCTCGAATTTCAAGTCGGTGACCGAGTAATGTTAAAAGTCGCACCTTGGAAGGGTGTAATCCGTTTTGGGAAACGCGGGAAGCTAAATCCGCGGTATATTGGTCCTTTCGAAATCTTGGAGCGTATTGGAACCGTTGCTTATCGTTTAAATCTTCCGCCTCAATTGAACTCCGTTCATCCTACCTTCCATGTATCTAACTTGAAAAAGTGTCTTGCCGAACCCGATATCGTCATCCCTCTTGAGGAACTTACTATTGATGACAAGCTTCATTTTGTGGAGGAACCGGTTGAAATTGTGGATACCTCCGTCAAGACATTGAAACAAAGCCGAATCCCGATTGTCAAGGTTCGCTGGAATGCCAAAAGAGGACCCGAGTTTACTTGGGAAAGACAAGACCAAATGCAAAGGAAGTATCCTCATCTATTTGTGAATTCGGAAACGCAAGATCTCGAGGAAGAAACAACGACTACTACGCCTACTTAAATTTCGGGACGAAATTTCTTTTAAGGAGTAGGTAATGTAACATCCCACCTTTTTCCATTTATTTTTCCGTTATACTAATATAAAGTCCGTTATATGTTTATAACATCTCCCGTTGATACGCGTTTTAAATTATCTCGTTTAGGTAATTCCCGCACCCGAACGAAAGTTGAGGGACTAAACTTGACAAGGGATCAAACCCTTGACTAGGTCAAAGGGTCAAACCCCTTTCACCCATTCATTTCCACCTCCATCTCTCTCTTTCTCTCTAGCAAGAACACACACTCAAAACCAAATTCATTCAATCATCATCTAAATTCGATCTAGGAGGCTTACAACAAAATAAATTACATATTCGTGATCCTCTCTTCATCCTCTTCGTTTTGGTACCAACTTCATCTCATTTGGGTAACTTTCTAAAATCACTAGATTTTGTGTTCTTGATGTTTTTAACTTATAAAAGTGTTAATTAGTGTCTATGGCTCAAGTCTAACATGAATATATGATTTATATGCTCGATCTCGTTGTTTTAGTGTAACTAGCATGAACTTGAATTTTGGTGTGTTATTCTTGAATTTTGGATGATCATATGTTGTTAGATGTTAAAAGTTGATGTTTTAATTGTGTTACTAGCATCACTAGCTTCAATTTGATGTGTAGGTTGCTTTAGAAAAGTTCATGAACTCGATTTATGATTTTGGTGAAATTGGGTTAGGGTTTGATGAACTTGAAATGGACTTTTGATGCATTGAATGCCATGGATTATGGTTGGTAAGTGTTTAGTTAGAATGTATGCTTGATTACCTTCGAAACGGCATATCATTCATGTAAATTGGTTGCCCGAATCATTGAATTGCATTTATGAACTTGTATGCGATTAATGTTGAGCATTAGATGCGGTTTTGGTTGTTATAATAGGTAGATTGATTGATGAAATGTGTTTAGTTGTGTTCTTTGTCAAATTACCTTTCCAACGATATAAGGTGCGAGTTCTAAATGTTAGCGGTTTGTAATTTATGCTTGAAAGAGTTTTGATTTGGGACTTGAACAATTGAGACTGACCAGGTACCAGCGCACGGCCAATGCCGCGGCGCGGCCAGACTATGTCGCGGCGCGACATAAGCCGTGGTCAGGTTCTGACCACCATGTCCAAATTACGAAAAATGTTTGGCATACTATGGACCTCCGATTCACATGAAACTTGTTCTAACATACTCATATATGATTAAAAACCTCAGAAAAATAGTTCGGGACACGACCCGAACGTGTTGACTTTTTCGTTGACTTTGACCGACCAAAGTTTGACTTTTTGTCAAACTTAACCAAATGATTTTGCAACCTTCCTAACTTGTTTATATACTTGTATCTTGCATGAAAATTGACAATTTGATTTCACATGCTAAATAATCGAGTCGTAACGAGCCATAGGACTAATTGAACATCTTTGACCTATCGTGTTTACCGTTATTGATACGACCTATTTGTTTAGGTCAAGACTAGCATTGTTCTTTGCACACGTTTACTTGTCGAAGTACTTTACTACTCGTGCACTCAAGGTGAGATCATAGTCCCACTTTTACTCTTTTTGAACTTACATTTGGGATGAGAAAACATAAACATTTCTTTTACTAAGTGAACACAAGTACAGGAAAACAAACATTCTACATACGAGTTTAGAACAAAATCCTCAATTCGATTATCATTAGTTACACTTGCCGGGTGTAAGCGAGAACTTATGTTGTATGGATCCATATGGGTTTGACAAACCCTCATTCAAACGGTTCGCTACCGTTTACGAATGAAATATATTTTCGAGAAACAGTGTATGTTCTAGCACTAAGTGATGGGGTTCAATGGAAGGAAATGTTAAGCATTGATAATTGGGTGCTCGTGAAACAAACTTTTGGAATGTATTACTATTATTTCATTGATGCAAATCTTGTGGTTCATTTGTACTTACTTACTTAAACCTATGATTTCACCAACGTTTTCGTTGACAGATTTCTATGTTTTTCTCAGGTCCTTGAACGATACATGATACATGCTTCCGCTCATTATTTTGATACTTGCATTGGATGTCGAGTATACATGCATACATGGAGCGTCTTTTGGATACTTTTAAATTGTGTCGCATAAGTTTCATTTGTACTTAAAACTTTGTATCGTAACTTGTGGTGGAACTATTCTTGTAAACTTGAACAACCTTTACATTTGAAATGAATGCGACATATCTTTTGGTCAAACGTTGTTTTAAAGACTTATGACCACGTAACGGGACCTAAGTAGACGGCGCCGTCAATGACGATTTGGTCGGGTCGCTACATTATATGAGTAGAGATTTTTGTGCTAAATTAAGTTGTCCATTGACGCCTTTGGATAATAAATTTTTACTCGAATTAGCAAGCGGCAACTTAATTTCGGAAGATAATATATGTCGGAATCGAGAAATTAAACTGGTTTGCGAAACATTTAAAATTGACTTGATACCAATAGAGTTAGGGAGTTTTGATGTGATAATCGGTATGGACTGGTTGAAAGAAGTGAAAGCAGAGATCGTTTGTTACAAAAATGCAATTCGCATTATATGAGAAAAAGGAAAACCCTTAATGGTGTATGGAGAAAAGAGCAACGCGAAGTTAAATCTTATTAGTAACCTGAAGGCGCAAAAACTAATAAGAAAAGGTTGCTATGCTGTGCTAGCACATGTCGAGAAAGTCAATTCAGAAGAAAAGAACATCCAGGATGTTCTTGTCGCGAAAGAATTTCCCGATGTATTTTTGAAAGAATTACCGGGACTACCTCCACACCTATCTGTTGAATTTCAAATAGACCTTGTACCAGGATCTGTACCAATAGCTTGTGCTCTATACAGACTTGCACCCAGCGAAATGAAGGAACTTCAAAGTCAGTTACAGGAACTTTTAGAGCGTGGTTTCATTCGACCAAACACATCACCGTGGGGAGCTCCTGTTTTGTTTGTCAAGAAGAAGGATGGTACATTTAGGCTATGTATCGACTACCGAGAGTTGAACAAACTTACCATCAAGAACCGCTACCCACTACCGAGAATCGATGACTTATTTGATCAACTACAAGGCTCGTCAGTTTATTCGAAGATTGATTTACGTTCTGGGTATCATCAAATGCGGGGTGAAGGAGGATGATATTCCAAAGACAGCTTTTAGGACGCGTTACGGTCATTACGAGTTTATGGTTATGCCGTTTGGGTTGACTAACGCACCAGTTGTGTTCATGGACCTCATAAACCTAGTGTGTGGGCCATATCTTGACAAGTTTGTCATTATTTTCATCGATGACATACTTATTTACTCGAAGAATGATCAAGAGCACGAAGAACATTTGAGAAAAGTGCTAGAGTTGCTGAGAAAAGAAAAACTGTACGCTAAGTTTTCAAAGTGTGCATTTTGGTTGGGAGAAGTTCAATTCCTCGGTCACATAGTGAACAAAGAAGGTATTAAGGTGGATCCAGCAAAGATTGAAACCGTTGAAAAATGGGAAACCCCGAAAACTCCGAAGCATATACGCCAATTTTTAGGATTAGCTGGTTACTACAGAAGGTTCATCCAAGATTTTTCCAGAATAGAAAAACCCTTGACTGCATTAACGCATAAAGGGAGGAAATTTGAATGGAAGGATGAACAAGAGAAAGCGTTTCAATTGTTAAAGAAAAAGTTAACTACGGCACCTATATTGTCATTACCTGAAGGGAATGATGATTTTGTGATATATTGTGACGCCTCAAAGCAAGGTCTCGGTTGTGTATTAATGCAACGAATGAAGGTAATTGCTTATGCGTTTAGACAATTGAAGATCCATGAGCAGAATTATACGACACATGATTTGGAATTAGGCGCAGTTGTTTTTGCATTAAAGACTTGGAGGCACTACTTATATGGGGTTAAAAGTATTATATATACCGACCACAAAAGTCTTCAACACATATTTAATCAAAAACAACTGAACATGAGGCAGCGCAGGTGGATTGAATTGTTGAATGATTACGACTTTGAGATTCGTTACCACCCAGAGAAGGCAAATGTGGTAGCCGACGCCTTGAGCAGAAAGGACAGAGAACCCATTTGAGTAAAAGCTATGAATATAATGATTCACAATAACCTTACTACTCAAATAAAGGAGGCACAACAAGGAGTTATAAAGAGGGAAATTTAAAGGATGAAATACCCAAAGGATCGGAGAAGCATCTTAATATTCGGGAAGACGGAACCCGGTATAGGGCCGAAAGAATTTGATATATATATGTATATATATATATGTATATTTATATATAGATATAGATATATATATATATATATATATATATATATATATATATATATATATATATATATATATATATAGACGATAATAACCGGCCAATCCGAGAAAACTTCAGATTTCCGTAGGCGTAGTCGGTTGTCTCCAACTCTTCACCGTTTCTATCTTCCCCGGATCTACTTGAATTCCTTCTTGATTCACAATATGGCCAAGGAATTGGACTTCCCTTAGCCAAAATTCACATTTGGAGAATTTTGCATACAATTTCTCCTTCCGCAATGTCTTCAACACTTCACGCAAATGGTGCTCATGCTCCTTCATACTCTTAGAATAAACAAGTATGTCGTCGATGAACACAATTACCGACTTGTCCAACATAGGTTGGCACACCCGGTTAATAAGATCCATGAATGTCGCTGGTGCAACAACCAAGACTCATTTCTCGAAAAACGACAATTTTTTTTTTTTTTTTTTTTTTTTTTTGGAGATCCCAATGGGATCCCAAATTCTGCCCAAAGACTTTAAAATTCCTAAGTGGGATCAAAGGATCTAACCCTATTTAACCATCACGACACCTGTCCCGTTTTAAACTCCGACAATTAACATGTAAACACAACATGTACTTGAGTCATTAAACACATAGAACCAACATCTCAAAAAGTTAACACATTTACAATCGTTGACTAACTACAATGACCCATCACATAACAGAAGTAGTAATTTTGACCCATTCGACATATGACACCAAAGACACAAAATGTACAAACATCAACATAACGAGTATTAGAGCGTGAGTTCCGGGATCATCTACCTATATACGATCACAACCCAAAAAGGCAAGCAAAAAGTGTTCACATAACGTCATAGCAAAGCCAAAAGCACAACAAGCATCTAGTCAAGTCCTTAAGCATTTCAAACATCCACACTCAATCTATCGTCTCCACTTGCTTACCCTTATCGTGACTTGTTCCTACAAAATGTTAAACCACAACAGAGTAAGCGAAACGCTTAGTGAATACAATATACGTATATAAAAGATAAGCTTAACTATAAGTACACAAATCACATTCACAATTTAATAAGCATACAAATCATCTTCCAACATAAAGTACATCTCCCCGATGTGAAGTGCATCTCCCCGATGTAAAGGTGGACATCTCCCCGATGTCAGGTAGACATCTCCCCGATGTCAAGTACATCTCCCCGATGTATAAGTAGACATCTCCCCGATGTCATGTAGGGTTTCAACCCTCAACAACAATATTACATAATCGACATACAACAGTCAAATTTGCCAAATTATATATGTATATTATACTCACCTTAATTCCAAGCAAAATGGTTAACACACTTCCAAGCAAGACAGGTCACAAGCTTCAAGTACAATCACCTAAACAACAATTTCATACACATACATCACAATCTATTCATACTTGGTCATTAAAACCAAAATCACCAGGGTTTTCCTCAAAGACCCGTAATGCCCATTTTGACACCATTTAACCAAAAACACAAGACTTTGTAAGTCTTTTTACTTCATTATATATATATAATTTACTAATTTACTAACTAACTACTTAAGTCAACCCGAGTCAAAGTCAGTTTTGACTTACACCATCAAGTCACAATTACTAGTTTCTATTTGATTAGTTCATCATTTTTATAAAATCCCTAAATCATAAACCCTAACCCTAATTTTCAAATTAGGGTTTCAATGAAACTAAAACTTTAATTTCTAACAATAACAAAGTCATCTATCAACATAATTTCGGATTTAAAGATATAAAAAGCTCATACCTCAAGTTAGGTTATAAAACCCCCAATTTCTATAGAGATGATGAGAAGTTAAGAAAATCACAAGCTTCAATGGTGTTAACAAGGTTGATTACACCCTTTAATTTAGTTGCGTGAAGAAAATCTAGGGTTCTTGGTCTTGATCCCCAAAAATCGCCACTCACAAATACTCCCTCACTTATTCTATATTTATTTTTAACTTGCTGTAACAATGAAGTGATTTTCCAGATTTTTAAGAGGTAAGTTTTATCATATTTACAATTTTGACCCTCCTCCACTTAGTGTCTTACAAGGTTGGTCCTTTTCCTTAACCAAAACTAAATTAACTAACACTTATAATTAATAAAATATACCTTTAAAATATTGGGGTCTTACAACTCTCCCCCACTTGAATCAGATCGCGTCCTCGTGATCCAAGCTAGGTGACTAGACGGAAAGTGTTTAAGCATGAATTCCTCCGTTTCCCACGTGTACTCTATTTCTCTCCCGTACTTCCATTTAACTTTAAAAGATTTGATTGGCTAATTTCGAATTTTCCTCACTTGTTCATCAACAATATCAACCGACTCTTCAATATACCCTAATTTCTCATTTACGTCAACTTCATCTAATGGCACAATTGTAGATTGTGCGGTTAAGCACTTCCGTAAATGAGATACATGGAAGGTGTTATGAATTCCCGACAACTTTTCGGGCAATTCTAATCTATATGCAACTTCGCCCACTCTTTCTAGAATTTTAAAAGGTCCGATATAGCGAGGACCAAGTTTTCCTCATTTTCTAAACCGAATGATACCCTTCCACGGTGAGACTTTTAACATTACCAAATCACCCTCCTTAAATTCAATTGACCTCCGTCCCCTATCCGCATAGGATTTTTGTCTATCTTGGGCGGCTTTCAAACGTTCTCGAATAATTTCAATCTTTTCGTTTGTTTTCAAAACAAGGTCGGATCCACCCACTTCCTTTTCACCTATCTCACCCCAACAAATTGGAGTGCGACACTTTCTTCCATATAGCATCTCATAAGGCGGCATTCCGATGCTAGCATGATAGCTATTATTATACGAAAATTCCGCTAATGGAAGATGAACATCCCAACTTCCACCGAACTCAATCGCACATGCGCGCAACATATCCTCAAGAGTTTGAATGGTCCTTTCACTTTGACCATCGGTTTGGGGATGGAAAGCGGTACTTAACTTCAATTGTGTACCCATATCTTCTTGAAATTTTCTTCAAAACTTAGAAGTGAATCGGGTATCCCTATCTGACACAATAGAAACAGGGACACCATGTCTAGCTATTACCTCTTTGATGAAAAGTGAAGCTAAAGTTTCAGACGAAGAGGCTTCCTGGATTGGAAGAAATAACGCACTTTTTGTCAAGCGATCTACAATCACCCAAATCGTATCATATTGATTTCTAGCTGTTTTAGGTAACTTCGTAATGAAATCCATTGTGATATGTTCCCACTTCCACTTCGGGATTTCTAAAGGTTGCAATTTTCCATAAGGCTTTTGATGTTCAGCCTTCACTTGTAAACAAGTGACACATTGCTCAACATATTTCACAATGTCCCGTTTCATTCCATGCCACCAATACCCTTCTTTCAAGTCATGGTACATTTTTGTCGCACCAGGATGAATAGAATACTTCGATTTATGTGCCTCATCAAGTAATAATTGTCTAACCCCGCCATGTTTTGGAATCCACAATCTACCATAGCGGGTTAATAATCCCCGAGAATCTTTTTCAAATAACTCCACTTGCCCTTTAATTCTTTCTTCATGAGAAAGTTCATGCATCGCCTCTACTTGGGACTTCGAGATATTCTGGAAAAAATCATTTGTAATTGCCATTCGCAAGGACTCAATTTGAATTCCTGAATGTTGGCTCTTTCGACTTAATGCATCTGCCGCAACATTAGCTTTACCCGGATGGTAAAGTATTTCACAATCATAATCCTTGAGAAGATCTAACCATCTTCGTTGGCGATTATTTAGATCCCTTTTGCTGAAAAAGTATCTCAAGCTCTTGTGATCCGTATAAATGGTACATTTGACACCATATAAATAATGGCGCCAAATTTTTAATGCATGGACCACCGCAACTAACTCAAGATCATCCGTGGGGTAATTCTTTTCGTTCTCTTTCAATTGCCTCGAAGCATAGGCAATAACTCTACCCCGTTGCATTAAAACACACCCGAGACCATTGACCGATGCATCGCAATAAACGGTCATATCATTAATTTCTTCCGGTAACACCAATACTGGAGCTTGACTCAATTTTTGTTTTAATAATTGAAAAGCTACTTCTTGATCACTGCCCCAATTAAACATTACATTCTTTCGGGTCAACTTAGTCAACGGGGAAGCAATTTTGGAAAATGGGTGTTAGTCAACTTAAAATTTCTTAGAAAAAAGGACTTGGGTTGTAATAAAAGGACCTAGGGTGCAAGTACTAAAGCTGAGATGGGTTAAAGTGTAAAATCGAGTTAAAGTCCATTCTCTTAAAATCTGGACAGCAACATTTTAGTTAAAAAAATAATAAATAAAAGTGCTAATATATTTTTGTAGGTGAGTGAGAGTGGCGATTGGTGATGATTCAACAAGAACTCTTCAATCTTCTTCATGCAAGTTTATGTGTGGGTGTAATCAATCTTCTTATTACCTTATAGCATCACTAGAGCTTTAGATTCTTCATCTTTTCATCTCTAATTTGGGGATTTTGGGGTTTTTATAACCCTAAGTTGAGGTATGATAATTTAATGCTTTACTTTCGAAATTATGTTGTTAGATGTTGTTGATAGTGTCTAAAATGACGTTTTTAATTTCATATAAACCCTAATTCGAATTTAAGGGTTAGGGTTTATGAATTGGAAGTTAGAAAAGATGGTGAATTTGTAAAGTGATGAACTTGTGTATAAAAGCTTTTGTACTAGAAGTGTAAATTATGATTAGGTCTAGTATGATTAAAGTTTAAGATATGAGTAAACCATATTTAGCTTGAAGCTTTAAAATGGTATTATAGTGTTTGATGATTTTTTTGGTAATGAGTTAAAAAGACTTATGAATCATAAGTCTTGTCTTTTGGTCAAGTGATGGTAAATGGGTTTTATGTGTTAAAATGAGTTTATTAACTAAACTTGCCAAATTGATTTTAAAAATCGGAAAGACTTGTGATTAAAGTGAAACTTGTAATAAATGACTTGTATGTGTAAGTTTGAGAAATTAGTATTTAGGATTTTGGATTGGGAAGACTTGAAGACATAAGTTTTGAACTAGTCAAATAAGTGTCAAAAATGGTTTGTGGGTTTGAGAGATAAACCCTAGGTTTTGTTGACCATGTTTGACCAAGTATAGTAGATATGTGATATATTGCATGTGTACCTATTATTTAGGTAAATTTTGCTTAAGAAAGGTCCGTTGACTTCTCAAAAGTGCTTGTTGAATGGCTTGCTTGGTGATTGTTTTCTTGGATGGCTTAATGCTAAATTGGTTGCTTGGATTCGAGGTGAGTACAATGTGTACATGTTATTTGATAAATTTGATTATTGGTATGCGAATTGTGTTGTTGTTGTTGAAAGTGATAAGAACTCAAATTACATCGGGGAGATGTGCAAATGAGTTCCTAGCGTCGGGGACGCATTAGATGGTAGTTTGACATTGGGGACGCCCATTGTCTTTGACATCGGGGAGATGTCCGCTTTGACATCGGGGAGATGTCTATGGGACTTTGCTAATGGTACTTAGAGAAGCTCATAAAACCAGATACTCAATACACCTTGGAACGGGAAAGATGTAAAAAGATCTCAAGAAGCATTTTTAGTGACCGGGTATGAAAGCCGATGTTGCTAAATACGTAGGAGAATGTTTGATGTGTTCTAAGGTCAAAGCGGAGCATCAGAAACCATCAGGTCTACTTCAACAACCCGAAATCCCGGAATGGAAATGGAAAAATATTACCATGGATTTCATCACTAAATTGCCAAGTACTGCAAGTGGTTTTGATACTATTTGGGTAATAGTTGATCGTCTCACCAAATCAGCACACTTCCTGCCAATAAGAGAAGATGACAAGATGGAGAAGTTAACACGATTGTATTTGAAGGAAGTCGTCTCCAGACATGGAATATCAATCTCTATTATCTCTGATAGGGATGGCAGATTTATTTCAAGATTCTGGCAGACATTACAACAAGCATTAGGAACTCGTCTAGATATGAGTACTGCTTATCATCCACAAGCTGATGGGTAGAGCGAAAGGAAGATACAAACGCTTGAAGACATGCTACCAGCATGTATTATTGATTTCGGAAATAGTTGGGATCGACACCTTCCGTTAGCAGAATTTTTCTACAACAATAGCTACCATTCAAGCATTGAGATAGCGCCGTTTGAAGCACTCTATGGTAGAAAGTGTAGGTCTCCAATTTGTTGGAGTGAAGTGGGGGATAGATAGATTACGGATCCGGAGATAATACAAGAAACTACCGAGAAGATCATCCAAATTCAACAACGGTTGAAAACCGCCCAAAGTAGACAAAAGAGCTACGCTGACATTAAAAGAAAAGATACAGAATTTGAAATTGGAGAGATGGTCATGCTTAAAGTTTCACCTTGGAAAGGCGTTGTTCGATTTGGTAAACGAGGGAAATTAAATACAAGGTATATTGGACCATTCAAGATTATTGATCGTGTCGGACCAGTAGCTTACCGACTTGAGTTACCTCAACAACTCGCGGCTGTACATAACACTTTCCACGTCTCGAATTTGAAGAAATGTTTTGCTAAAGAAGATCTCACTATTCCGTTAGACGAAATCCAAATCAACGAAAAACTTCAATTCATCGAAGAACCCGTCAAAATAATGGATCGTGAGGTAAAAAGACTTAAGTAAAACAAAATACCAATTGTTAAAGTTCGATGGAATGCTCGTAGAGGACTCGAGTTCACCTGGGAATGAGAAGATCAGATGAAGAAGAAATACCCACACTTATTTCCTGAAGATACGTCAACACCTCCAACTGCTTAAAATTTCGGGACACAATTTATTTAACGGGTAGGTACTTTAGTGACCCGAACTTTTCCATGTTTATATATATATAATGAAATTATTATTTACATGATTAAGTGTTTCTAACATGTTAGGCAATCAAAATTGTTAAGACTTGATTAATTGATATAGGTTTCATATAGACAATTGACCACCCAAGTTGACCGGTGATTCACGAACGTTAAAACTTGTAAAAACTATACGATGTCATATATATGGATATATATATAGTTAACATGATATTATGATAAGTAAACATATCATTAAGTATATTAACAATGAACTACATATGTAAAAACAAGACTACTAACTTAAGGTTTTCGAAACGAGACTTATATGTAACGATTATCGTTGTAACAATATTTAACTGTATATATATCATATTAAGATATATTAATACATCATATTATCATGATAATTTAATAATTTAACATCTCTTTAGATATAATAAACAATGGGTTAACAGCATTTAACAAGATCGTTAACCTAAAGGTTTCAAAACAACACATACATGTAACGACTAACGATGGCTTAACGACTCAGTTAAAATGTATATACATGTAGTGTTTTAATATGTATTCATACACTTTTGAAAGACTTCAAGACACTTATCAAAGTACTTCTACTTAACAAAAATTCTTACAATTACATCCTCATTCATTTTCATCAACAATTCTACTCGTATGCACTCGTATTTGTACTCGTACAATACACAGCTTCTAAATGTATTTACTATTAGTATATACACTCCAATGATTAGCTCTTAGCAGCCCATGTGAGTCACCTAACCATGTGGGAACCATCATTTAACATCTAGTATGAAAAATCTCACAAAATAACAAACTAATGGAGCCTATATGATACCTCCATATTCACGTGATTTAGGGAGTCCACAAACACATTCATTTTTCAACTTACATGCATCAAACTACTCTCTCTCAAGTGTTCTTCCATTGTTCTAAGTGTTCTTCATCATCTTCATCAAAATATAGCTCAATCTAGTTCATAAATCCATACATAAACCAAGTTATAAAACAACTACTCAAGAACACACCAACAACACTTCCAAGTTTGCTAGCTTACTTCCAATCTTGCAAATCCACTTTGAGTGATCATCCAACCTCAAGAAATCTTTCTTATTTACAGTAAGATATCTTTCTAATATAAGGTAATACTCATATTCAAACTTTGATTCAATTTCTATAACTTTAACAATCTTATTTCGAGTGGAAATCTTACTTGAATTTGTTTTCGTGTCATGATTCTACTTCAAGAACTTTCAAGCCATCCAAGGATCCTTTGAAGCTAGATCTATTTTTCTCATTTCTAGTAGGTTTATCCACAAAACCTGAGGTAGTAATGATGTTCATAACATCATTCGATTCATATATATAAAACTACCTTATTCGAAGGTTTAAACTTGTAATCACTAGAACATAGTTTAGTTAATTCTAAACTTGTTCGCAAACAAAAGTTAATCCTTCTAACTTGACTTTTAAATTCAACTAAACACATGTTCTATATCTATATGATATGCTAACTTAATGATTTAAAACCTGAAAATACGAAAAACACCGTAAAACCGGATATACGCCGTCGTAGTAACACCGCGGGCTGTTTTGGGTTAGTTAATTAAAAACTATGATAAACTTTGATTTAAAAGTTGTTCTTCTGGGAAAATGATTTTTATTATGAACATGAAACTATATCCAAAAATCATGGTTAAACTCAAAGTGGAAGTATGTTTTCCAAAATGGTTATCTAGACGTCGTTCTTTCGACTGAAATGACTACCTTTACAAAAACGACTTGTAACCTGTATTTCTGAATATAAACTTATACTTTTTCTGTTTAGATTCATAAACATAAGTTCAATATGAAACCATAGCAACTTGAATCACTCAAAACGGATTTAAAACGAAGAAGTTATGGGTAAAACAAGATTGGATAAATTTTCTTGTTGTAGCTACGTGAAAATTGGTAACAAATCTATATTAATCATATCCAAGCTAAATCATATTGTATTATACATGTATTCTAATATATTATGTAATCTTGAGATACCATAGACACGAATACAATGTTTTGACATATCATATCGACCCATCTATATATATATATTTCGGAACAACCATAGATGAAACGACCCGTCAAAGTACACTTGACGACCATCGTTATCTTGGTCCCACAGCTTGATCATAACTCTATATGAATTTGATAAATAACCTTGTATTCTTTATTTAAAAATGATTTCCTATAAAGGAAACCTACCAAAATATGTAAGTTTAGAAAAATCATACATTATTACTTATCCAAAAGTTGACCAAAACGAAGTCAACAACATCCACTATTAAATGTATCAAAATAGAATGCAAGTTAATGTTTAACAAAAGTTGCCATCATAAATATGCAGACTCTCTAAGCACATTGGAAGCAATCAATCATGAACCTGAGAATAAAACATGCGAGTAACTGTCAACAAAAATATTGAGTGAATTATAGGTTTAATATTGCAAACAATATTTAATTTAAACCATAAAAATTTATGTTTGAAAACATAAAAACTCCTTTTTGGACCACAAAATTATATGCTAGAAAACATATAAAAACATTATTCCATTTACCGTGAGACACCTGGTAACCACTTAACCATTTATTTACCCTTGCCAAACACAATAAATAATATACACCGAACAAGTGTATCTTCTACTAAATACGAAGTACTAAGCATTCCGATTATAAATTGCTAGCGCGACTAGCTCGAAATGGGGTTGTCAAACCCGATAGATCTATCCGTAGGATTCGCGTTCACCAGTAGAAAACAGTGATTACAGTTACCAGAATAGGGAATATTTTTGTTCAACTCACAATGAATAATTTAAACCAACTTTCACTTGTGTCCAAATTATAAAATAAATTGCATGTATTCTCATCCCAAAAGAGTTAAAATAGAAAAATAGGACTATAACTCACCTTAAAGCAAATGAAGTAACCACACAAAATGCGAACAGAAAACGAAGTAAAGTGATCAGGAATGATCACAACGCCGACCTATAAATAAAGCAGGTCGATATAAATAACTAACTTACGTCAAGTCTTAGTATGATAGCTATTGTACAGGTTGCAAGTAGACATAGAACAACACTCAACATGCATCGGTTTGATCGGAACAGCGTACGGCCACACTTTCTATTTTTAGAAAGTTTCTATTTTTAGCAGGTTTCCATTTTTGGAAAGTTTCTATTTTTGGAAAGTTTCTATTTTAGGAAAGTTTCTATTTTTGGAAAGTTTCTATTTTAGGAAAGTTTCTATTTTTAGAAAGTTTCTAAATTTAGAAAGTCAACAAAAGTCAACTGAAAGTCAAAGTCAACCGAAAGTCAACTCAAAAGTCAACCTTGGTCAAACATAGTCAACATTAATTTTTAAAGTATAAGTTATAATAATAATATAAGTTATAATGTTATTTAAAGTCATATATGTATAATTATGTCATGACATAAGTTTAATTAAATTAAAATGAATTATTAAAGTTAACATAAGTTTAAATGATATAATTAATATAACATAAGTATTTAATTAATTAATTAAATATTAATCATAATATAAGTATTATTAATTAATAATAAATTTTAATCATATCATAAGTATTATTAATTAATAATGAATTATTAATCATATCATAAGTTTCTAATTATAATTATTAAATCATAAGTATTTAATAATTAAATTATAATTAAATAATAACAAAGCCTTATAATAATTAAATAATTAATTAATCCTTATTATAAGTCTTATTATAATAATCCCATAATATAAGTTTAATACTTATCATAAGTATATTTCATTAATAACAAAAGTATTAATAATTATAAGTTTAATTAAATCATAAGTAATTATTAAATGATATAATAAATATATATCATAAGTCTTAAATTATAATAATTACTTTTTATATCATAAGTAATTTATCAATAATGAAAATCATTATTTATATCATAAGTTTTAAATAATTAACCATAAGTTTTAATTAAAAGTTCATCGGGTCATAACTTGAGCCCCGGGTGTCGGTTTTTGGCGAGTCTTATATATATCTCCGCCTAATCAAACCACCCGACACATTGGTGTACTCAAGAACATCCCAAGAACAGCAACCAAGTCGTGATGATCAGCCATTAAACAACTTGGAGCTTTAATCCGTTCAAAAACATGTTTTAGTCCTAATGGGTGATCCGTGGCTCGGATTTCGATGACCCGAACATGAAAGTTCATCCCATCATCAATCCTAACACAATAGCACACCCTAAAGACTCCAAAAGTGGTCACAAAGTCAGACCATACCCAATTCAATTCATTTTCACATTTTAATCTCAACAAAACACCATTTTAAGCATAACTAGAGCTCTGGGAATCGAAATGACATGAATCCGGAGTCTAAAATTAATGTCTTGATGAGAGGAACTCATCTAGACACTTTAATTTCACTTTTATAACAGTGAAGTTTACTGAAATGATCAAAAATGCTGCTGTCCCAAAACAATCAAACCGAAAACATATATAACCGAGCATTTCTACGCATACAATCAACAATACAATAACATATAATTATCATACTATCATAATAACATACAAAAACAGTAAAATTAAAGAAAAATCAAAAAGTTAGGGTTAGAGTTTATACCCTAATCAAGAATTGAATGATAAGAACGTGTAGCGATCGAATAGAGGTATCTGTTGATGCTAAAAGCCCTTTGATCCAAGCTCTTGATGATGATCAATTGTTGATGATGATGGTGAGAAGGTGATGGCCAAGAAAAAGTAAAGAGGAAGAGGAGAGATAATTAGGTTTAGGAAAAAACAAGGAAATGTAAAGTGATAATGAAAAGAAAAATGAAAAAAAAATGAAAATGGGGAGGGGGTAAGGGTATGGCCGGCCAAAATGGTGTGGGTGGGCCCCGTTTGTGGCCCAATTTGATAAATGAAAGAAGTATTGTGGCCCGAATGCTCGAACGAAGCCCGAAACGCGAAAACACCGCTACGCGATTAAATATTCGGAGAGATAACATATACGCGACAAATAAAATCTATAAACACTATATATAAACATATGACATTAAAATATCATATTTAAAATAATTAGGACTTAAAAATCCCAAAAGCTTGACCGTTGGTTTGAAAACCGAAAAGATTCGCCGGATAGAAATCCGCGACACGTAGAAACGTATAACTTAAAATATGAATACAAATATTCATATAACACATAATAAATAATATATTATTACAAAAATAATAATATAGGTAATAGAAATGATGTGGCACGAATAACAATTAACGGTCGTTAAATAATTAACGGTAAAAGATAACTGAAAAAGTAGGGTCGTTACAGTACCTTCCCGTTACGGAAATTTCGTCCCGAAATTTAAGCAGGTGCAGGGGTTGACTCAGCATCTGGGAACAAATGCGGGTACTTCTGCTTCATCTGATCTTCACTCTCCCAAGTGAACTCGGGACCGCGTCTGGCGTTCCATCTAACTCAAACAATAGGAATCCTACTCTGTTTAAGAGTCTTAACCTCTCGATCCATAATTTCAATAGGTTCCTCAATAAAGTGGAGTTGTTTATCAACATGAAGCTCCTCCAGAGGAATAGTCTTATCGACCTCGGCCAAACACTTCTTTAAATTTGATACATGAAAAACGTCATGAACAACACTGAGTTCTTGTGGCAATTTCAAACGATAAGCCACTGGCCCAACTCTCTCAATAATCTCAAACGGTTCAACAAAACGAGGATTCAACTTTCCTCTTTTACCAAATCGTACCACACCCTTCCAAGGTAATACCTTCAACATAACACGGTCATCGACCTGCAATTCTAAATCTCTTCTTCTAACATCGGCGTAACTCTTTTGCCGACTTCTGCTGGTTCTCAATCTTTCTTTAATCTGTATGATCTTACCGGTAGTCTCATGAATAATCTCTGGACCTGTGAGTTGAGCATCCCCAACCTCATTTCAACATATAGGAGACCTATACATTCTACCATACAGCGCTTAAAATGGTGCGGCTTTAATACTGCATGATAACTGTTGTTATAAGAAAATTCAACTAGCGGCAAATATTTATCCCACCCATTACCAAAATCAATAACACACGCTCGCAACATGTCTTCTAACGCTTGGATGGTCCTTTCACTCTGACCATCTGACTGTGGATGATAAGCAGTGCTCATATCCAATTTTGTTCCCAAAACTTCCTGTAAGGATTGCCAAAATCTCGATGTAAATCGACTGTCTCGGCCTGAAATAATAGATACAGGAACACCATATCTTGAAACAATTTCCTTCAAATACAAACGAGTAAGCTTCTCCATCGAATATGTTCCCTTAATCAGCCATAAATGAGCTGACCTTGTGAGTCGGTCAACAATAACCCAAATGGTATCATAACCACCCACAACTCTCGGTAACTTCATAATAAATTCCATCGTAATACCTTCCCACTTCCACTCGGGAATCTCAGGTTGCACCAGAGGTCCGAACGGTTTCTGATGTTCAGCTTTAACATTAGCACAGGTCAAACACTTAGCCACATAAGTAGCCACATCAGTTCTCAAATTTGGCCACCAATATAACTCCTTAAGATCATGATACATCTTCCCTGAACCAGGGTGAATAGAGTATCTTGACTTATAGGCTTCACCTAAACAAGTTGTCACAACTCACCAAATTTTGGAACCCAAAGGCGTTCCGCAAAATACCGAGTGCCATCGGTTCGTAACTCAAACTGTTTACTCAAGCCTCTGACCTTCCCATTATGAAATTCTCCTCCTTCAAGGCTTCTGGTTGAGTTGCAAGAATCTGCATTGCGAGGTTTGTTCTAATGGTCATGTTTAAGGCCCTAAACCTGCGAGGTTCAACCCTCTCTTTACGACTTAACACATCAGCCGCACCATTGGTCTTCCCCGGATGATATAAAAGTTCACAATCATAATCATTCAATGTCTCAATCCATCTTCGCTACCTCATGTTTAGTTGTTTTTGATCAATAATATGTTGAAGACTTTTGTGATCAGTGTACAATGTACATTTGACCCCATATAAGTAATGTCTTCCAATTCTTGAGTGTGAACACAACAGCTCCCGATTCTAACTCATGGGTTGTATAATTCTGTTCATGAATCTTCAACTGACGTGACGCGTAAGCAATGACTTTCTTTCGCTGCATCAAAACACAGCCAAAGTCTTGACACGAAGTATCAGAATAGATAACAAAATCATCATTACCCTCAGGTAGTGATAATATCGGTGCAGAAGTTAACTTCTTCTTCAAAGTTTGGAAAGCAGACTCTTGTTCACTCTTCCACTCGTAGTTCTTCCCCTTATGCATTAAAGCAGTCAGAGGTTTCGCTACTCGTGAAAAATCTTGAATGAACCTTCTATATTAGCCTACCAAACCTAGGAACTGACGAATCTGAGTAGGAGTTTTTGAAATTTTCCACTTCTCAATTGCCTCAATCTTGGCAGGATGAACCTGTATTCCTTGTTTACTAACAATATACCCAAGGAATTGAACTTCTCTTAACCAGAAAGCACACTTAGAGAACCTAGCATACAATTCTTCTTTCCTCAACAGATCAAGCACTAACTTCAAATGTTCTTCGTGCTCTTCATCACTCTTGGAATAAGTAAGGATGTCGTTGATGAAAACAATAACGAATTTATCCAGATAGGGTCTGCACACACGGTTCATGAGGTCCATGAACACAGCAGGTGCATTTGTTAATCCGAACGGCATAACAAGGATTTCGAAGTGACCATAACAGGTACGGAAAGTGGTTTTCGGAATATCAGTTTCTTTAGCCCGCAGTTGGCAGTAACCGGAACGAAGATCAATCTTAGAATAAACGGACGAACCTTGAAGTTGATCGAACAGATCATCAATTCTCGGAAGAGGGTAACGGTTCTTAACCGTAAGCTTGTTCAACTCGCGATAATCAATGCAAAACCGGAACGAACCATCTCTATTCTTAATAAACAAAACAGGAGCTCCCCAAGGGGACGAACTGGGACGAATGAAATATAGTTGCAACCAACGAAGGAAGAAATATATAGAGTTGCCGTATCAGCGGTATAGATGTTTAAGACAATTCCTTCAAAAGAGGATAACGAGGATCATGGACTTCAAAGTAAATTTTCATTACACTTCCGAAAGGAAGACGTACGAAAGGTGTGATATCTCAACGAGAGTGAACTTCCTCGTACAATGAGCGAGGAAATCTAGGATTCATCCATATTCTTAAATTTATGTGCGGATGAAAAGAACGCGAATCATGGGTTATAAAGAATGGACGACTCCAGGTGAGATGAATCTCCAAAAATAATTTTGTGTACCTCAAGTTATTGAATCCTAGGATTGATGTTTATGAGGGTGTTGCGGTTGACAGCGATTATTGAGAGTAGAAACTCCTCAAATGGTCTAGTGTAATATACATCCATGATACTCACTATAACAACGGTTGGGGTAGAAACCCACCTAGCGCCTTTTCTACAATAGGGCGACCCTGAGTGTACTCCAGAAAATTAATTTATCAGTCCGCGTTTCGGCCATGTCCAACCATAAGAGGAAAAATTTTTATGAGCGCAAAGACTTTCCAACAAATTTTATAAAACCGGCATCCAAAGTGGTGTAAGAGTTTATATTAATGAACTTAATGGTAAGTTTCATCCTTAAATGGAGGATGAGAAGAACTATGATTCAAACACTCTGTAGAGTAATGCGAAAATTTGATAAAATCGATCAAAGGAGTTTTGAAAAAGCTCTAAACGTTTGATGTGACAACATAAACGAAACGAAGTTCTTAGTAAATTTAGAAGTATGTACAACGTGTACCATTTTATATAAAACAAATTGACTTAGTCAAACAGCTCAATAAATGTGTGGTTTTAAAATAATTTTGAAGGTATGATTTAGTATATACTAGCCAAAATAGGTAAGGGTAAATTTATTCATTTGAATCCATACGTACATATATGATTTTATAAATTGTATACATGACAAAATATTTCATTACTTCTATTTGCCCATAAATCCCGTGAGAACCGCCCAATTAAACAAATGTGTAAAACTCCCGATGATAAACAGAGTATCTGTATTTCAGAGGTTACAAGTTGAAGTAAGATCGTGGAAGATTGAGTAAAGGACTTGAATCGTCGTGCGACATTTGACCGAAAAATGTTACGAGGTCATGAAACCAATGAGTTAAATGTTGTTTTGACTATTATCAGGACATAAGTCCTTGGGCCAAAACTGTTCCCGAGCGAAGCTGTTGCTAACAAGCGAGTTATGAAGGATAGAGCATGAGATAGATAATCCAGTTAAAACGAGCTTCTCGTATATCAACAAATAAGATAATGAATATTTTCCCTACCCATGTAATACATCGAAATTTCTAAATGAGTAGTGTAAAAATTTTCCTTGACTCGCTTTCTATTCCTTATGTCACAATATTGGGACTTCTTTATGAATTAATGTAATATAATCACGTTGGCCTGACGCCATTTGTAACAACCCTGATTTTTCCGTTACTTTCGTTAACCTTCCGTTAGTTTATTTAACGGCGATTATTTAACTTTTATGCGTTTACATGTATTAAATGCGTACTTGATCTTCGGAGGGTTTTAATATTTGATATGGGTTGATATTAATTCAAATGAATATTTCGAATAATGAAATACGATAAAAACGGTACGATTATGATAATAGCTTTTTGAGCAACGAAACGCTCGGGTTTATTTTAATAATTAATTTTATTAATTATTAACTTTTTAAAATATTTAATTTATTGGGTTTTTAATAAATTAGACAATTGGTTGCGTTTAACGATCGGGTTAGCGTTCCAGGCCTTTGGTACGATAAAACGACACTTAAAACGGACCACGATTACGCGTTTTTGCAAAACAAGAGCCCGGGAACCCATCCCATGGGGCCCATCGGCCGACCCCCTCCCCTTTATTTTGTTAAATGTTGGATTAGTTGAGGGACTTATGTGTATTTATCTATTTTAGGGCTATATATAAATACTTGTGATTAACCTAAACTAATTAAACCCTCACAAAAATTACTCCAGTCGATCCCTCCTTCCTCCCCAAAACCGTCGACCACCACCACCATACTATCACCTTCAATTTTCACTTTTTGATAAAACCCTGAACACGAAAGTTGTAATTCCCGATCTCCTCTACGCGTTGGTGTATTTATTTTAGCGATCAAAGGTATATTTGCATGAAACCTAATTCTTAAAAATCTAATTTTTATAAAGTTTCATAGTTATGTTGTCAATTTCTCAAGTCTATACGCGTACGTGTTAATTGTAATCGTTGTTTTGATTGTTTGATGCGCTAGGGTTTAAAAACGAATTTGTATTTGTTTGATCAGAAAAATTAAGTTTTTCAAATATTAATTATGATATTATAATCAGATTCCTTGCGAAAAACTATTGAGTTTAGGCTTTGGATTCGCTTAATTTCGTTTCCGTATGATTAAGTTATGTCGATTTGAATTATCATTGTGTTTTTGTTGCTTGATCAGAAATCTGGTATTGATAGACAATGAATTGGCATGTGAGACTTATACCACTGGAAAGATAATTTAAAAACACTCAAGTTAGATTAGGATATCATGTCGTTTGCTTATGTATAGCCTGAGATATGCTAAAATTAGTGTTAATGTAGTTTTATACAGCACTTGCATGGAAATAACCTTATATGATAAAATGTGGAAACTTCTGTGATTAAAGCTTTGAATATTTGAAAAATAGACAAAATTTAATTCATCTTTCATGTAGATATAATAGGCTAATTGTACCTAGATCTTCGGATAATCGTATGCGAATGTGACTAACGAAATTGGAATCGAATCTGTAATTTGAACACGGTTTTGTACTTTGTGAATTTTGTATATTTATTGAGTATGTATGCTTCTGGAAAATGAAACTTAATATGATATGTGACTTATTGTTAGTTTATGTCAATCTCTGAAACCTTATGTATTGGGCACAATAGAGCCATAATTTATGTGAATTCTGATTTGAGCTGAAAACTGAATGTTCAACTTGCACGAATAAACTGTATCAATTGGCTAAACAAAAGTTTCTAGATTTATTTCTATGTATTACTTTGATTTGTCCTTGAACTATGGCCACTAGTCTTGTATCAATTGCATGTTCCTAACTCCGGTTATAGCCGAAATGAAATCAGTGCGCGGTCAGAAACTGACTTGGCAAACCCCAAATGTATCCCTTCTGATTCGTGACTTTTAATTGTCGTATGAGTCCCTGGCCGGACTTTTTGGAATCGATTTTAAGTCTAATTATGATCTGGAGTTTGTCATATTTACTTGAAATTTGTACTATGAGATAATGTGCTACGTATGTTATGTGTTCATAAATTTTGTGCATGACGATAAACTGAAATTGTGAGAATGATCATTCATGACCTAAAACGTATTGTTTGACTTAGGTTTGACATTTTGACCAATATATGACATGAACCTACTGATGTTGACTTTAGTTGACTACTTTGACCAAGTTTGACTTTCGGTTTGACTTCGGTTGACTTTGTTTGACTTGCATGATATAGTTGACTTTTACTTTGAAACGCGTCGAGTCGAGCAATAAGACAACGTACACTATGAAACCACACTTATATAAGATACATATATTGACCAACCTACATACGTATACTTAGGTTACATTACTCGGGTCTAAACCGTACAAGTCATTTGTCTTTCATTCCGAGCTTATTCAAAGGTGAGTCTACAGTCCCGCTTTTTACATGTTTTCAGGGATGAGAATACACGCTGTTATATTTACATTTTCAATTTCTTTTATATTGACATGAGTACGACACATATGCATACTGAGTTTGTACACAAAGCCTCTAGCTTGAATACTTTTAATACCATCGATGTAAGCACAATTTAGATGGACGGATCCGTTAGGTTGACAACCTCACCCACTATAAAAGCAGTGGTGCATTTATTTTGAACATTAGATACACTCGTACAGGTGTATAACATTTTAGGAGGTAAAGGCGGGTATAGTGGCATCTATACTCGGGTCATTGCTAGTATTCAGGTGCTCGGTGTATGCAGCGATAGAATCTCGTGGCCAAGGAAACTAAACTATTTTTTTGATAACCGTTTTTCTTCAGATACTGTTACATTACTTTAAACCTGTAGATTCACCAACATTATTTGTTGACCTGTTTTTGCGTGTTGTTATTCTCAGGTCCTTAAGAGGTTTGCTTCCGCTGTGTTTGCTGCATGACTGGCCGTGGAGTCAGCATTTGATTTTAAAGAACATTATTTACCTTCGCATTTAAAACTTTTATACTGTTTAAATACTGTTGGCTTGTGGTTACGATCACAATAGTGTTTCTGTTTTGGGATTATTGACTTGTGCTTTTGAATGTTAATTTTTTTAAATAAAATTAAATGCGATTGCTTTAAACGTCTCATATAGAGGGCGTAACTGTTAACTGTGGGACTGGAATTAACACGTCGTCAGATGGTATTTTGACGGGGTGTTAAAGTTGGTATCAGAGCGAAACGGTTACCTAGGACTAGGCTGCATTAGAGAGTCGAATGTTAGGACAACTAGTGCGTCTGGACTGTAACCATGGACTAGTTAAGCTACGTAGACTGTAGTTACACTACTTACTACTTTACTTAATTCTATGACTGCTTAGTATATCATAAAAATTTATGTTTGAAAACATAAAAACTCCTTTTTGGACCACAAAATTATATGCTAGAAAACATATAAAAACATTATTCCATTTACCGTGAGCCACCTGGTAACCACTTAACCATTTATTTAGCCTTGCCAAACACAATAAATAATATACACCGAACAAGTGTATCTTCAACTAAATACGAAGTACTAAGCATTCCGATTATAAATTGCTACCGCGACTAGCTCGAAATGGGGTTGTCAAACCCGATAGATCTATCCGTAGGATTCGCGTTCACTAGTAGAAAACAGTGATTATAGTTACCAGACTAGGGAATATTTTTGTTCAACTCACAATGAATAATTTAAACCAACTTCCACTTGTGTCCAAATTATAAAATAAATTACATGTATTTTCATCTCAAAAGAGTTAAAATAGAAAAATGGGACTATAACTCACCATAAAGCAAATGAAGTAACCACACAAAATGCGAACAGAAAATGAAGTAAAGTGATCAGGAATGATCACAACACCGACCTATAAATAAAGCAGGTCGATATAAATAACTAACTTAGGTCAAGTCTTAGTATGATAGCTATTGTACAGGTTGCAAGTAGACGTAGAACAACACTTAACATGCATCGGTTTGATCGGAACAGCGTACGGACACACAATCTATTTTTAGAAAGTTTCTATTTTTAGCAGGTTTCCATTTTTGGAAAGTTTCTATTTTTGGAAAGTTTCTATTTAGGAAAGTTTCTATTTTTGGAATGTTTCTATTTTAGAAAAGTTTCTATTTTTGGAAAGTTTCCAAATTTAGAAAGTCAACAAAAGTCAACTGAAAGTCAAAGTCAATCGAAAGTCAACTCAAAAGTCAACCTTGGTCAAACATAGTCAACATTAATTTTTAAAGTATAAGTTATAATAATAATATAAGTTATATTGTTATTTAAAGTCATATATGTATAATTATGTCATGACATAAGTTTAATTAAATTAAAATGAATTATTAAAGTTAACATAAGTTTAAATGATATAATTAATATAACATAAGTATTTAATTAATTAATTAAATATTAATTATAATATAAGTATTATTAATTAATAATAAATTTTAATCATATCATAAGTATTATTAATTAATAATGAATTATTAATCATATCATAAGTTTCTAATTATAATTATTAAATCATAAGTATTTAATAATTAAATTATAATTAAATAATAACTAAGTCTTATAATAATTAAATAATTAATTAATCCTTATTATAAGTCTTATTATAATAATCCCATAAAATAAGTTTAATACTTATCATAAGTATATTTCATTAATAATAAAAGTATTATTAATCATAAGTTTAATTAAATCATAAGTAATTATTAAATGATATAATAAATATATATCATAAGTCTTAAATTATAATAATTACTTTTTATATCATAAGTAATTTATCAATAATGAAAATCATTATTTATATCATAAGTTTTAAATAATTAACCATAAGTTTTAATTAAAAGTTCATCGGGTCATAACTTGAGCCCCGGGTGTCGGTTTTCGGCGAGTCTTATATATATCTTCGCCTAATCAAACCACCCGAAATATTGGTGTACTCAAAAACATCCCAAGAACAGCAACCAAGTCATGATGATCAGCCATTAAATAACTTGGAGCTTTAATCCGTTTAAAAACATGTTTTAGTCCTAACGGGTGATCCGTGGCTCGGATTTCGATGACCCGAACATGATAGTTCATCCGATCATCAATCCTAACACACTAGAACACCCTAAAGACTCCAAAAGTGGTCAAAAAGTCGGACCATACCTGATTCAATTCATTTTCACATTTTAATCTCAATAAAACACCATTTTAAGCATAACTAGAGCTCCGGGAATCGAAATGACATGAATCCGTAGTCTAAAATTAATGTCTTGATGAGAGGAACTTATCTAGACACTTTAATTTCACTTTTATAACAGTGAATTTTACTGAAATGATCAAAAATGCTGCTGTCCCAAAACAATCAAACCGAAAACATATATAACCGAGCATTTCTACGCATACAATCAACAATACAATAACATATAATTATCATACTATCATAATAACATATAAAAATAGTAAAATTAAAGAAAAATCAAAAAGTTAGGGTTAGGGTTTATACCCTATCAAGAATTGAATGATAAGAACGTGTAGAGATCGAAGAGAGGTATCTGTTGATGCTAAAAGCCCTTTGATCCAAGCTCTTGATGATGATAAATTGTTGATGATGATGGTGAGAAGGTGACGGCCAAGAAAAAGCAAAGAGGAAGAGGAGAGATAATTAGGTTTAGGGGAAAACAAGGAAATGTAAAGTGATAATGAAATGAAAAATGAAAAAAAAATGAAAATGGGGAGGGGGTAAGGGTATGGTCGGCCAAAATGGTGTGGGTGAGCCCCATTTGTGGCCCAAGTTGATAAATGAAAGAAGTCTTGTGGCCCGAATGCTCGAACGAAGCCCGAAACGCGAAAACACCGCTACGCGATTAAATATTCGGAGAGATAACATATACGCGACAAATAAAATCTATAAACACTATATATAAACATATGACATTAAAATATCATATTTAAAATAATTAGGACTTAAAAATCCCAAAAGCTTGACTGTTGGTTTGAAAACCGAAAAGATTCGCCGGATAGAAATTCGCGACACGTAGAAACGTATAACTTAAAATATGAATACAAATATTCATATAACACATAATAAATAATATATTATTACAAAAATAATAATATAGGTCATAGAAATGACGTGGCACGAATAACAGTTAACGGTCGTTAAATAATTAACTGTAAAAGATAACGAAAAAAGTAGGGTCGTTACAATAGACACTCTATATGCAGTAATGTTGGAGTTAGCTATACAGGGTTGAGGTTGATTTCAAAATATTATATATACTTTGAGTTGTGATCAAGCCTGAGGCTTGTATACACGAGGTCGTGGATTGATTCAAGATAATATATATTGCTTTATTTTTTGTACATCTAACTGTGGACAACTAGTTGTAGGTTACTAACGAGGACAACTGACTTAATAAACTTAAAACAGCAAACGTATTAAAAATGTTGTAATTATATTTTAAACATACTTTGATATATATGTACATATTTGTTATAGGTTCGTGAATCGACCAGTGGCCAAGTCTTACTTCCCGACGAAGTAAAAATATGTGAAAGCGAGTTATAGTCCCACTTTTAAAATCTAATATTTTTGGGATGAGAATACATGCAGCTTTATAAATGTTTTACAAAATAGACACAAGTACATGAAACTACTTTCTATGGTTGAATGATCGAAGCCGAATATGCCCCTTTTTGCTTGGTAGCCTAAGAATTAGGGAACATCACTAATTTTGAGAATTAGTGCACGCCTAATTGACGCGAATCCTAAAGATAGATCTATTGGGCCTAACAAACCCCATCCAAAGTACCAGATGCTTTAGTACTTCGAATTTTATATTATGTCCGATGGATGTCCAGGAATGATGGAGATACTCTTATATGCATCTTATTAATGTCGGTTACCAGGTGTTCACCATATGAATGATTTTTATCTCTATGTATGGGATGTATATTGAAATATGAAATCTTGTGGTCTATTATTACGATTTGATAAATATATAGGTTAAACCTATAACTCACCAACATTTTTGTTGATGTTTAAAGCATGTTTATTCTCAGGTGATTATTAAGAACTTCCGCTGTTGCATGCTAAAATATGGACAAGATTTGGTGTCAGCATGCTTGTATAATATTGTTTAAAACTGCATTCGAGATTTACTTTGTTGTAACATATTAATATTGTAAACCAATATGTATTGGTAGTGTGTAAGTGTGATATTTTAGATTATCATTTCTGGATAATCTAGGTGGTGACTTTTTAACCTTGTCGATAAAATAAAGGTTATGGTTTGTTTTTTAAAAAACGAATGCAGTCTTTGAAAAACGTCTCATATAGAGGTCAAAACCTCGCAACGAAATCAATTAATATAGAACATTTATAATCAATATGAACGGGACATTTCAACGTTTGTAAAGAGATTGAAGATGATGAAAATGAAGATGAGGAGGGCACAAGCAATAAGAGTTAACCTTTTGTAAACAGGACTTTTCTGGTTCATTTTTGACATGGGTTTGGATACATTGAGGTTCATGTAAGTAACTAATTAAATATTGTGAACTTTTAGGCAAAAAGATTCAATTATATTTTGAGTGAAGTTCATAATGCTTGTAGAACTTTGTTACTAATTAATTTTATGATTTAGGCATGTGGAGAATGTGTTTAAAGGAGGGTTTTCTGGTGCCAAAGTGCATCTTTATGTGTTGTTTTACTTGTTTCCTCATTGTTCTTGTGAAGTTTGCAACTAACACCACAGTATTATGCATTTAGGCCCCGTTTGATTTCACTTAATCGACTTAATAGAATAGAACTTAATATGAAAAGATATTAAGAGTTTATTAAATAATACACGTCTTAATTTAGATTTTCAAAGAAATGTTAATTTCCATTCAAATCCTCAATATTTAATAACTACTATTTTAACTGCCATTATATAAGGTTAATTTAGTAAATTCAATTATTCAGACGGTTATTCATTCAAAAAAACAAACAATAATTAATATTCGTCATTTAATTTTTCCAGACGTCATATTTTTATTCAGACAAAAGGACTTAATAAACAAAAAAACAAACGAGATAATAAAAAAAGATAAACGAGTTTCATATTAAATGTTTCAATCAAATATTAATAAACTATTTAAACAAAGTATATACTCGTAACTAACAGCCGAAAGTAAATTTGTGAATCATGATCTAAATTTACAAACCAATGAGGTTTATATATTTATAATAATAATAATAATAAAACTACAGACTGATTAGTAAATAAGGATTATATCATCCATACGAAGGTACTACATATATGAAAATAGATATTACACAGTCAGTCGAAAATCGATGAATGATAAACAAATCGACAGGTGTATCAATCAATGCCTTTATTCGTTGTGGGTTGAAACAAATTACTGTGGTTCAAGTTGCCACTAATTTTACAAACAAAAGGTAATATAAGGCAACAGATCCCATAAAAAATAAACTTACTAATCAAAACTAAACTCTATGAGCATGGTACTATTGTTGGCTCCATCGCTGTTAAAGTATCATGATTGCAGCTGTCAGGACCAAGGCTTGTAGTCGGTTCATCCTGCATTTTGGATGTACAAATAAACATTACTAAGTTTATAATTTTAAATACAACACGTATAATATCAGTTCGAAATAAAGAATTCAAAGTACCTTTAGGAGGTTTCTAAAGTAAGTAGTTGTATAGTTTCCTGATGGAAACAAAACTTCTATTAGGTCCGCAAGGACTAGTTGTGGTTGGGACACTGCTCCATCGTACCAATCTTGAAAACAAACCAAAGCATATTTTAATCCATTAAATAGGCAATGCGTTGTTGGTATAATGTTTATTTAACATTAGTTGTATACAGAATTTCTAAATCAAAAGAACACTTAAAAAGGTTCAGTAGAACATACCAGGTGCCAATTCAGTTGACACGCGTTTATCGTGTCTCCACACGCCTTGATTTGGAAGAAATGAAAAACATGATTGATCCTCTATATTGAGGTTTTGCATAAAAAAGCTTGAGTTGTAGCCAATAGGGTCCGAAGTTAATGTTGCATCAATCACCACATCTACGGTCTAATTTAAAAGAAAAACAATCAATGTGAGTATAATTTCAAGATGAATTTGTATGAAATCGAATTAAACTTACACATAAGATAGCATGAAGTTGTTCCAATTCTTCGATAGAGGATATGTTGTATGTTATTTTGTTTACGGACTCATCCAAATTCTCACCACCTGCGTCGACAATATACTGTTGTACAGGTACAAAAATTTAATGTTTCATTAGTTTATTCAGCTAGCAGTGTTATTACTACAATGAAATTTATTTTTATCTTAATTACATTAGCATACCTTTAGCTTGTATTCTTCATTTGTGAAAGACCAAGCACCCTGCACCAACAAAAAGATGTAAATGCGGATATAAGCTCAATTTTTTGATTTGAAGGTTCATCTATTATCAAAATTATTCCCCTGGTCTTAAATTTAAAGTGCGTCAAACAATTTAAGATAATGATAGCTAAAGCAGCCAAAATGTTTCTAAAACATTGAAAAATAATATAGTAATATGTAACGTTCTAGCATAAGGCCTAAAATTTTTACATAATCAAATTAACAGCATATGTCAACACATATGTTGCAAGTCTATTGGCGCTAGAATATGATATTTCTAGAGGTACGTACATCAGTAAACTCCATCCACGCCACTATTGGTTTGAGCTTCTTGGTTGCTGCAGAATTAACCAAGCACATGTAATTTCTTTTCACCTGCATAACCAAAAAGCAGCAACAATTATCAAATGTAACAATCTAAATCAAGTAATCCGGAAATAAAAAAAAAATTTTGTGGATTATAAATTCTGAACTTACAGCATCATAAATCGCATTTGCTCTCCCTTCCAAGTTGGCAAAAACTCCCAAGTACTTGATCCACTCTGCCCTCTATCAATTCAACAAACCACGTCATCATGTCATGAGAATTCCAAACATTTCGAAGGTGCAAAATATTTATAGGGTGTTCAGGATTGCGTTTTGAAAGTAAAAATACTGTGTGTTTCTTTAACTGTGCATTTTGAAAGTAAATGAATAAAAAGTACACTATGATAACGATAGTAATAAGCTGGTTATATGTGACTTGAAAACACAATATTCAAAAATTAACTTTCTAACGCAATGCTATTACCCCTTAGTTCAAATGGGGAGGTCGTACTTGGAGAGGGGATTGCTCGCCAATGGGGACAAAAGTAACATAGTTGCACGACTGAGTTCGTCGATTGGTGTTATAGCCAATGAAATGTGAAGTAAACTGAGAAAATTGTTGTGGTTCACTGTTGTTGAGCATTTGAATTTGTCCTTCATTGTACAATTTAAGGAGACATGGAGAAGCTACCGATTCTGATGTCATTCCTTTTAAGGCCGGCATTAGTCCCAGAAGCTGTTGATGGTTTTTGTAATCTCATTGTTAAACTACACGCTACCTCAAAACAGAACACTTATATATAATTCAAGACAGAATGTTACTTAAATAACTTTTTATATACCACCTATTACACAATATATAGGGCTGTATACAACAGAATGACACTAATTTGTTTCCCTCAGCTAGCGATGATTATCATTATAAAGTTTGAAAGCATTCTATATGTATTGTATCAATAACTAACTATTCGTATATAGAGAAATAGAGAATGACGAGACTTACAGACGTATAATCTCACCTCGAAGAAAGAAACTGCATAAATAAAAAGAACAAAAAACAATAAATGAAGAGTATATCTTAGAAGTGATCAACATTAACAGTTAGTGTTTGTGAATGTGCAGTACATATGGTTGGGTGCTGCTAATTAACAGCACCCTTGGTGTATATTAACTTAATTAATGAATTAATAAAACAAAAACTCAAAAGCATTAGAATATTTAATGAACCTGGAAAGTATGTAACATCCAAGGAGAAGTTTGATAATGGAATGACAAATGATTTGATCCTGAATGTGCAATATTTGGTCTTTGCTGCCATCTTTGAGTTATTCTGCACCATTATTTCAAAATGCAACATTTTAATCCAACAATGTCTGATTAATTAAACTTGAACTCAATGTTACTCCATCCGTCTCAATTAAATAGCATGTTATGTACCAAATTAATAATCCACTTACATAAATATATAAGAACTAGAAAGAAAAAAAAAAGGGCTCGCGCGATGCGGTGGGGGTTGCAAATTCATATTTAACGTAGCATTATGTATTTACAGAGTTTAAAACGTGTTGCTACCGGTATGATTTGAAACACGTGATTAGTACATAGTATAACTAATGTACTGCATGTTTTTTATGGCAGAAAAATCGCTTAAAAAAGAGAACGGAACCATCGGTATGATGTGGTTAGTTTGAGTTGTTTATTGTACGTGTATATATATGTATGATAGATAGCCCGAAAGATTTAGCGTTTTTTAAGAAACGTCCATTTCGCGTATTTTGAGTGGAGTTTATTTAAGTTTTTATATTAAAATATTAGTTTTACGTATTACCCCCTATTTAGAGGGGTGAAAGTGTATTTTGGTCAAAGTTGGAGGGTCGGAATTGTTTTGTTTTTGTGATGTCGTTTGATAACCTCATTTGGATAAAAACGACCAAATAAGGGAGGCCATTTAGTATGTATAGAAATAATGAGATAAAAATTGTTTTATACCTTTACTTTATGCATGTAAAACAATATGGTAAGTAAAAAGTAAAGTTAATAAAAAGTACAGCCTCACGAAGTCATTTATTAAAACATGTGCCCTTTTAATTGTGGACTATTAAATTGGAACATATGGAGTACTAATCGGTTTATACAAACTACTTGCGAAGATTGTCACTTTGTCGAGTCTTTGGCATAGAGCACAAATATGAGAGGAACCGGTCAACTTAAAGATTGTGTGACCATCTTACTTGAAACTCTGTATATATGTTATATATGCTTTATTTGTGAAAATAAATAATGATATTGAATTTATAGTTGCGAGTTACTTCATCCGTCCCTATTTAATTATTATCAGACAAAAAATATTTTCTCTCTCCACTATAATCTCTGTTGATTGATTAAGATACTAAGTAGACAATTAAAATGGAACGTCTTAAAATAGTATACTTAACAATAATATAGTGACTGAGGGAGTACTAAAAAATTCCTAAAAAGCATTAACAGGTTATATATAAAAGTTCTTATGTCAATAGAGAATTAATTTACAATATTCTCCTGAGTATTACCCGTGACTCTATCGATGTTTATAGGTGATATATGATGTCGATCTGGAACCCGTGATGAAGTATCCGACAATGTGGGGTGAACTCTAAAATCCAATAATCTATATAAATACCCTTAAATTTATTCCATATTTTGTTCTGGAGCGAAATATTAGGTGTAATTTTGTTAAACCAAACTATGAGTACATTAATAATTATTCAATTTAATGAGTTTTCTAAAACTCTTACGTACATTGATATGAGTACATTAATATTTTAATAACTATATTCTATAAAACATTGACTCTTTACCTCAAAACATTATTTAAGTGGGCGTATTATAATTCATATATGCATTGCATTAAGAGCGCTAAAAGTTTCTCACCTTTTTGCATAAGTTTATGACCACGACAAAAACCTTTTAGGCTATATGAAGTGCGCAACACATGGGGTCCACTACTAGAAAATCTGACACTAGCGACGGCAAAATCTGTCCCTAATCCATCTCTAAACGTGTTTAGCGACGGATTTCCGACCGATTGAAGCCGACCCTAAAATCGCCCTCGGGAAAAATTAGGGACGGATTTAGCGACGATATCGAAATTAGCAACGGTTTAACGACGGACCTTCTTTAAGGACGGATTAGCGACGGACCTCTTAGCGACGGATTAGCAACGGACCCCGTAGGGACGGATTAGTGACGGACCACGTAGGGACGGATTAGCGACGGACCGCATTAGGGGCGGATTAGCAACGGACCCGTTAGGGACGGATTAGCGACGGTATTATTTAATGACCGAAATTGCTATCCGATATCCGTCCCTAATTATAATCAAGATTTTTTAACATAATTATGCAGATCCAGAATCAGAAAAGCTGAAAGTACTGTAATGAACCTAATGAATTAAAATTTTAATTACGAAATCAGCTCCATAATTTTTGCAACAATTATATAACGATAAATCAAACAAAATTAACTTTTAAAAACCAAATCATAGATTTATATTGTTTAACTATAATCGATTACAACTTCAGCTGAAATTTAAAAATGACATCCTAAACAATTCGACAATCTAAACCCTAACTACTAAAATCATAAAGTGTACAATCTTTCTCTAGGAAGATCTTAAGCAAACCTCGTTTATCGCCGTATATCAGTTCGCTTATACGTTTCACTTCATCTCTTCTTGCTAACCTTTTGATTGCGGGTTTTGTAATACCTTGAATGTTGTCTCGTTACAATCTACGGTGTCTTTTGCTCCTCCTTTTCTTACCATGGACTGACTTTTTTGAAATTTAGTGTTCGGGGAGATAAGCACGGACATAAGAGAGAAATTGGGTTGTGACTTAAAAGATAGCACCTGTAAAAATGGATTTCGCCGGAAAAGGAAAATGAGGATAAGATTTACCGGAGAAAATAAAAGGTTGGGTGGCACGCAACCCAGGTCAGAGGATTTCACATGCTTTGGTTTTTCACTGAACTTGTGTTTGATGCTTGTTAATTTATGAGGAGTAATGATTTGAGTTTGTTTGGATGTGAACTAAATAATTGGAGGTAGAATAGATGGGTTAGGTGAGGACTTTTTATGATGAACAACAGTCGTTGATGATTTTATAATTGTACGGTGGAGATGATTTTATATGATGATCCGTGTCATGTGCTTTCTCATATTAACAAAGAGCAAAAAAAAAAATTAATTCATTTTTTATTTTATACGGAGTAACTTCTCTGTGTACTCCCTTTGAAAAAATACTCCGTATTGTGAAATTATATTGTAAAACAGGGTACTAAATCACTAATTATAAAAACTTTTTATAGATAATCGTCAACAAAATAACTAATTTTTCTAAGTTACAATGTCTTATATATATTATTAATAATCGATACGGAGTATAACTTAATAAATTATAAAATATATTAATATTGATGTAGTACCTCCTTCTCAGAATAATTGTCCAGTATTATTTGAAGAATATCGTGTATTTGTGTATATATCGTTCCATTAGTGCATTATATGTATACAAACACTTATTAGCACTTCAACGTACGTACAATTGCTCATGTATTTGAGAAAACGGAAAATTACATAATTTTCCATCCTTAATCCGTCCCTAATTCTTAAAATTACCGACAAATTAGGGACCGACATTTAATTTTATATTTTTAAAATACAACTTACACAAAAATGTATAAAAACTCACTCTTACATACAACTATATCACTAACTAAAAATACTAAAAAATAAAAAACATAAAAACTCACGCACCCGTGCCACTATAGAAATAACGATGTTCGTGCTCGTAAACTAATAAAATCTTATACGTGTTCGTTCGTGTTTGCAAACTGGATGAAATCTCAATTCTAAAAAACATCCGTCCCAAATCCGTCGCTAATTACCGACGGATTAGGGACAACCATATATTTATATATTTTTTAAATTACGATTTAGACGAAAACGTATATACACTCATTCCTAAATGCATCAATATAGGTTAATAAATATTTTAAAAATACTAAGTAGCGTATGAATGCAAACACATGTATGGATATGCATATATTTACTAACAATGATTATGAAACTAATATATAAATACACTAGATCAAAGGTATATATCCGACAAACATATAATATATTGATGAATATATGTTGTATTTGATAGTATAGTGCATTCTAATTCATTCTGGTACTTATACGTATTCATTCGTGCTCGTAAACTCGATAAAATCTCAATTATAAAAAACATACGTCCCAAATCCGTCCCAAATTACCGACGAATTAGGGACGGCGATATATTTATATATTTTTTTAAATAACAATTGAGACGAAAATGCATATACACTTATTTCTAAATAAATCTATATTAGTTAACAAATGTTTTAAAAATACTAATTAGCATATAAATGCAAACACACGTACGAATATGCATATATTCATCAACAACGATTGTGGAACTTATATATAAAAATACTATACCAAAGGTATACATCCGACAAACGTATAATATATTGATGTACATATGTTATATTTGATAGTAAAAGTGTATTATAAGACATTTTGGTACTTATAAGTGTTCATTCGTGCTCGTAAACTCGATAAAATTTCAATTATAAAAAACATCCGTCCTAAATCCGTCCCTAATTACCGGGGGATTAGGGACGGATTTATGGACGTAGCTAATCTGTCGGTAATCTGTCGCAAAACTTATATTTAGGGACAGATTACCGACGGACGAGTCGCCGTAGTTAATCCGTGGCTAAACCGTCGCAAATGTGTTTTTTATGCCTTCGTTGGAAAGTCTTCGGAAATTCGTCGTTAATTAGGGACGGAATTATAGGCCGTCGCAAATCCGAAGCTAATTCCAGATTTTCTAGTAGTGGTCCGAATAATACATTAATTAGTAGAGTATCAAATAATCCAGTTCAATTAGTTAAGTGATGTATAATTTAGATGAATGTATCAATTTTTGATAGTGTATATATATATCACTGACCATCCTGCATGTTAACTTATTTAAGACATAAATATAATAAACAAATGAATAAATTACAATAGAAGAGGTTCTTTTTAGTTATTTCCTTCTCACAAAAAAATATGACATGATACATCCCATCATACTAAAATGAAATGAACCTTATACTATCATTTTTAACAATACTACTCCATATACTAGGTTGTTCAATACAATGCTACTTTATAGCATTGTATTTTGACAGGGTCGTCTCAACAATTTAAAGGTAATAGACGAAAATAAAAATGAGTCTACATATACGTTAATTTTTTTTTACTACGCATAAAAATATAATACTTCTATTTATCTATTTATTTACTTACTTACATTGTATTTAATTTTTAAAAATAAGGTATTTTAACTTTAATTGACAATTTTTATTTGATTTAATTAAATATATTGAGAAAAATATTTACATATTTAAAATTTTGGACTCTTATAAATTTTTGGGCCCTTATAAATTTTTGAGCCCTATGCGGTTGCCTATCTTGCCTATGTTCGAAGACACCTCTGTATTTAGAGCACAAGTCAAAGCATATTTATTGATGTATTATTAAAAAGTAGTGATGTAAGAATCCTATTAAAAAAAAAAAACAACCTAAGTACACGTACATATTACAATCATTTTGGTAATGTTTCTTTTATGAGGAAGGCTAATAAAACCGAAAAAAGGCAATGTTAATGTATGTGTATATTACTAATAATTATATCATAAGTAAAACTAATTATATCCAACTACAGAACATAGTGCAATCAAAGGGGTATCCGCTTCTGCTCAATTTAAAAAAAAAAACAATTTTCACACTAAAAAAATTACTAAAAAATTATGATTGTTTTAGTGTTTACCTCCATTTTACTAGTTTCGTCCCATATGTGGTCAGGTTCAAGTTCCGAATGATTATATCATTATGCATACAGATTTGTGTAACTTTTCTATTAATTATAATTATATAATTCCTAATATATATGAAAATATAGATATAGATACCTGAATGAGAAGATAGCTCTTGCCATCAAGGTCATTTTTGATAACTTTAAAGGTGCTTCCATAATACATATGAAAATAAGCTGCATCTTCTACCCTCGAAATGTTACCTTGGGGCACTTTAACAGTATTCGCACCCTCCACTGTTAATCCTCTGTTACCATGAAGCAAAACACCTCCTAATGCCATCAATAAAATGGCCATATACAGCGACATTGTAGCTCGATCACACTCTTGAGTCTTAACCAAAAGATAGGAGATCAAATGTTGTTAATGAGGGAATGTTGTTTAATGGATGAAGTAGGCAATAAGCTAAGGGTTGATTTTGAAGGTGAACTTAATTGGGCATTTGTGAATGTGAAATATAGTAATGTGTACTATATGATTCAGACAAAGGTGAAGGGCAAAGGGAAGTGGGTGAGTTGGGTACATTTCATCCGTGATCTGTTAACAATTATTTTTTAATTTATAAAACAAGGAGTTGTCTCTATGTTTTCAACCTGATGTAGTTTGGTTTTACTTGTCATATTCTCTTTACAAGTTCTACTAATGTAATTTATTTATATTTGAATTTATCAAATAAAAAATATATGTTATCACCAATATATAACTCGATCTATTAACGGTATGCTAATTTAGTACGTAGAATATCAAAGTTCAAAAGTGTATATACGGGTCCATTGACGCACCATATAACTCAACTACTACTTCCTCCGTCCCATATTAATAGTCACAGACAAAAAACTCACAGTTTAAGAAAACGTTATAAAAGTACTGTATTTTTCTATTTACTTTCTAGTTTTACCCTTATTTTTTTCATTCTCTTTTAATCATATCCACGTACATTAAGGGAAAAATAGAACTTTACCTTATTTTTCTTATCTATATATAGAAGTGGACTATTAATACGGGACAGCCCAAAATAAAATACTGGACTATCAATATTGGACGCAAGAAGTATTATTTATTACACACTTTGTTTATATATAAAAAGCAAAAAAAAAAAAAAAAAAAAAAAAAAAAAAACTATTGATCAAACTGCTCATTTTACCAACGAACTATACCGACTCGCCCTAAAAAAATTTATTGCAAAAATACCCTCGCATGTCGCAAGGTCACCCCGCGATCCTGCAACTCGCGATTTGTGCGTCATTGCCGAGGAAATTCAAGTCGCTTTTAAAAGTTTGAGGACATGACGGAAAAACGTCGAGTCGTAAGCTCGCAGGTCTAGCCATGCGAACCTTGCACTTGGATGTTGGTGGATTACTTATTATTACCAGGGCAAACCTAACATTATGCACACAAATCAAAACACATTCGTTGACTTTGCAAAAATTGTGATTGTGCGACATTACGCCTTGGTTACAAAAGGTGACCAAACCCAATCGGTTACAAGCCCTTTTATCTCTCAATTACGTCGCTTACTAAACTTTATGTAACTTAAGCTAACCACTATCGCCGTCAAACTCTCCGTCAACCACCACCACCTCCGTCAAAAATCTTTTTTCTATTATTTTTGAATAAATCGAAGGTACCAACTAGAAGATCACCTAATTGACCGAATTCGAAGGTTCCGTTTTGGAAAAATAGAAAGTTTCAAAGTCCATACGTGTGTACAACGAAACAATAACGAGCTAAATGTTCTCCAAACTTGTTTTTTTTTCTTACGAGCATTTCATCAAACAGTTGGTGTGCATTTTGAGTGATCACACAGCTCGCAAGCTATGTGTAAACCACCTTGCGATCCGTGATACGCACGAGTCGTACGGTTTTATGTTGCGACGTTGCGATCTTGCGAGTTCAACTAACATAAAATGTTTTTTTACAAATATTTCACGCACGGACAATTAATTCATTGACTCTAAAGAACAAGCTCACATATATTGCTCTTATTAATAACACCTTGACAAAAGAGCAGAAGATTATTTTTAGACGGACGTGTTTTGGTATGAGGTTAGATCTTAAGTGTCCGGGTAACGATCCGGGTCTCGTGCTAGACCCCCAAGGGGTATTGATAAAAACGCAGAGGAGGGTGATTTATGGCTCAAGGTGGGTAGTAGGTATTGTATTCATTTATGGCTCAAGGTGGGTAGTAGGTATTTTATTCATCTTTCTGGAATATATTATGCCTACACTGAAGGGAAAACCCCACCCATTAGGGTTCGTAGTTTCGACACCCTTCCACCTGCACGGTCGAAACGATACAGGATGTTACCAACTGGTTTACGAACGAGGTGTTAGATACCAGTGACGATGATCAAATTTGACTGGAACATATACTCATTGTCGAGAGGGGGTTTATTGGTGACCAAGGGACACACGTTGTAAGCTAGGACTTACTGCGGTTGGTAGAGGATTTTAGTAGTTTTAACCAAGTTTCTCGGGGTACATGTGTTTTGTAGTGACCCGAACTTTTCCATGTTTATATATATTAAATGAAATTGTTATTTACATGATTAAGTGTTTCCAATATGTTAAGCAATCAAACTTATTAAGACTTGATTAAGTGAAATAGATTTCATATAGACAATTGACCACCCAAGTTGACCGGTGATTCACGAACGTTAAAACTTGTAAAAACTATATGATGTTATATATATGGATATATATATAGAGTTAACATGGTATTATGATAAGTAAACATATCATTAAGTATATTAACAATGAACTACATATGTAAAAACAAGACTACTAACTTAAGGATTTCGAAACGAGGCATATATGTAACGATTATCGTTGTAACGACATTTAATTGTATATATATCATATTAAGATATAGTAATACATCATAATATCATGATAATGTAATAATTTAACATCTCATTTGATATAATAAACAATGGGTTAACAACACTTAACATGATCGTTAACCTAAAGGCTTCAAAACAACATTTACATGTAACGACTAACGATGATTTAACGACTCAGTTAAAATGTATATACATGTAGTGTTTTAATATGTATTCATACACTTTTGAAAGACCTCAAGACACTTATCAAAATACTTCTACTTAACAAAAATGCTTACAATTACATCCTCGTTCAGTTTCATCAACAATTCTACTCGTATGCACCCGTATTCGTACTCGTACAATACACAGCTTTTAGATGTATGTACTATTGGTATATACACTCCAATGATCAGCTCTTAGTAGCCCATGTGAGTCACCTAAAACATGTGGGAACCATCATTTGGCAACTAGCATGAAATATCTCATAAAATTACAAAAATATTAGTAATCATTCATGACTTATTTACAAGTAAACAAAATTACACATCCTTTATATCTAATCCATATACCAACGACCAAAAACACCTACAAACACTTTCATTCTTCAATTTTATTCATCTAATTGATCTCTCTCAAGTTCTATCTTCAAGTTCTAAGTGTTCTTCATAAATTCTATAAGTTCTAGTTTCATAAAATCAAGAATACTTCCAAGTTTTCTAGCTTACTTCCAATCTTGTAAAGTGATCATCCAACCTCAAGAAATCTTTCTTATTTACAGTAAGATATCTTTCTAATACAATGTAATACTCATATTCAAACTTTGATTCAATTTCTATAACTATAACAATCTTATTTCGAGTGGAAATCTTACTTGAATTTGTTTTCGTGTCATGATTCTGCTTCAAGAACTTTCAAGCCATCCAAGGATCCTTTGAAGCTAGATCTATTTTTCTCATTTCCAGTAGATTTATCCACAAAACCTGAGGTATTAATGATATTCATAACATCATTCGATTCATATATATAAAACTACCTTATTCGAAGGTTTAAACTTGAAATCACTAGAACATAGTTTAGTTAATTCTAAACTTGTTCGCAAACAAAAGTTAATCCTTCTAACTTGAATTTTAAAATCAACTAAACACATGTTCTATATCTATATGATATACTAACTTAATGATTTAAAACCGGAAAACACGAAAAACACCGTAAAACCGGATATACGCCGTCGTAGTAACACCGCGGGCTGTTTTGGGTTTGATAATTAAAAACTATGATAAACTTTGATTTAAAAGTTGTTCTTATGAGAAAATGATTTTTCTTATGAACATGAAACTATATCCAAAAATCATGGTTAAACTCAAAGTGGAAGTATGTTTTTCAAAATAGTCATCAAGACGTCGTTCTTTCGACTGAAATGACTACCTCTTACAAAAATGACTTGTAACTTATATTTTCGACTATAAACCTATACTTTTTCTGTTTAGATTCATAAAATAGAGTTCAATATGAAACCATAGCAATTTGATTCCCTCAAAACGGATTTAAAACGAAGAAGTTATGGGTAAAACAAGATTGGATATTTTTTTGATTGTTGTAGCTACGGGAAATATTGTAACAAATCTATATTAATCATATCCTAGCTAACTTATATTGTATTATACATGTATTCTAATATATTATGTAATCTTGGGATACCATAGACACGTATGCAAATGTTTTGACATATCATATCGACCCATCTATATATATTATTTGGAACAACCATAGACACTCTATATGAAGTAATGTTGGAGTTAGCTATACAGGGTTGAGGTTGATTCCAAAAATATATATACTTTTAGTTGTGATCTAGCCTGAGATGTGTATACACTGGGTCGTGGATTGGGTCAAGATAATATATATCAATGTATTTCTGTACATCTAACTATGGACAACTAGTTGTAGGTTACTAACGAGGACAACTGACTTAATAAACTTAAAACATTAAAACGTATTAAAAATGTTGTAAATATATTTTGAACATACTTTGATATATATGTACATATTTGTTATAGGTTCGTGAATCGACCAGTGGCCAAGTCTTACTTCCCGACGAAGTAAAAATCTGTGAAAGTGAGTTATAGTCCCACTTTTAAAATCTAATATTTTGGGATGAGAATACATGCAATTTTATAAATGTTTTACGAAATAGACACAAGTAAATGAAACTACATTATATGGGTGAATGATCGAAGCCGAATATGCCCCTTTTTAGCTTGTAGCCTAAGAATTTGGGAACAGACCCCCAAATTGACGCAAATCCTAAAGATAGATCTATCGGGCCCAACAAGCCCCATTCTGGAATTTGGAATGCTTTAGTACTTCGATTTTATCATGTCCGATGGGTGTCCCGGAATGATGGGGATATTCTATATGCATCTTGTTAATGTCGGTTACCAGGTGTTCACCATATGAATGATTTTTATCTCTATGTATGGGATGTATATTGAAATATGAAATCTTGTGGTCTATTACTATGATTTGATAATATATAGGTTAAACCTATAACTCACCAACATTTTTGTTGACGTTTTAAGCATGTTTATTCTCAGGTAATTATTAAGAGCTTTCGCTGTTGCATACTAAAATAAGGACAAGATTTGGAGTCCATGCTTGTATGATATTATGTAAAAACTGCATTCAAGAAACTTATTTTTGATGTAATATATTCTTATTGTAAACCATTATCTAATGGTCGTGTGTAAATGGTATATTTTAGATTATCATTATTTGATAATCTACGTAATGCTTTTTAAACCTTTATCGATAAAATAAAGGTTATGGTTGTTTTAAAAATGAATGCAGTCTTTGAAAAACGTCTCATATAGAGGTCAAAACATCGCGACGAAATCAATTAATATGGAACGTTTATAATCAATATGAACGGGACATTTCAATTGGTATCCGAGCATTGGTCTTAGAGAACCAGAAATTGGCATTAGTGTGTCTTATCGAGTTTGTTAGGATACATTAGTAAGTCTGGACTTCGATCGTGTTTTCTTTAAAAACGATTGCTTAACACTTTTGTTGGAAACTATATATTATTAACATGTAAATATTATGTGATATATTAATCTCTTAATGTGTTTGATATTGTGTGATAGATGTCTACCACTAGTACAAATCCCATCGACTCATCTAATAATAATGAAGAGTCGAATATAATTTGGGAAGATTCACAAATTTCAGAAGAGGAACCGGAAGAAGAGGAACCGGAAGAAGAGGAACCGGAAGAGGAGGAATCAGAAGAGGAGGAACCGGAAGAGGAGGAACCGGAAGAAGAAGAGGTTTCGGAGGAAGAAATATTGATACCTACAGTAGATCGATTAAATAAAAGAAAATCATCAACCAACGGACCAAAGTTAAAAATGGTCAATGGTGTTTCCGCCGAGGAAGCAAAATATTGGGAAGATTACCAATTTTCAGATGAATCGGATCCCGATGAACTTTATATGTATCGCCAACGTCCGTATTTCCAAAATTGTAACAATAACCCGGATACCTCTAAACCACTAGCTTTTTCTAAACCATTATTGAAAATGACGGCTTGTATTAGAGGAGCACCATATATCCCTAGAAAATTAGGAAAACGAACCAAGTCTGAAGAAGAAGAAACCAGTGATTCAGATTAGAGGGTTGTAATCATGTTGTGTATTATATGTATTGTAGTGTGCTTGTACTTTTATGTTCTATGTAAAAATTGCTTGTATTGTTTGTTAATTATCTTTTACGAATCTAATCCTTGTCTATTTTACAATATAAAAACAAAATGGACGTTAAGGGTAGACAACCGAATATTTTAGAAGACCTACCAGAGGATATGATTGAGGAAATCTTGTCTAGAGTCGGTCAGAATTCATCAGCACATTTAGTTATGGCGAAATTAACTTGTCAAACATTTGAAAGACTTTCCAGAAATGCCTTAGTTTATAAAAGGCTTTCCTTTGATAGGTGGGGTATATCACATTGGGGAGACTGTAAGTTACGCCGTGTTTTCTTTAAAGCGTTAAATGCGGGGAACTCAAATGCAATTTTACGCTACGGGTTAAGAACCTATTTTGACTCAACATATCCCAACATAGGATTTCGTGAGTTAGAAAGAGCTTCTAACATGCAACATAAAGAAGCATGTTATACTTACGGGTTAGTGATGTTCGCTTCTTACCAAAGTGAGAAAAAGAATATCGGGTTACAACTTTTAAATAAAACCTTCCCACAAGTGACGGATTCAGTAGTTGGGGTGAGAAACAAGGTTTTTAGATTATTGCGAGGCTGTTGGACATTACAAAACCCTCGTCCTTTTGACGACATTACAACATGCTGCCTAGCCAATGGTCGTAACGGTTACTTTCCACAAGATCAAGGATGGGAAGTCGTCTTAGTAAAACCAGAATGCATGACTTGTTTCTGGACTTATGAATTATGTGTCTTTATTTCTTTTGATGAACAACTTGCGTATTAACTAGAATTGCCTTTATAGCTGCTGAGTAGCAAAGATATTAAGTGCTATATTTCATCCTATATGTATAATAGTGGTATTGTAAGTTTGTAAAATATTGTATAAAGGTTTGAACGCGAAATATTATTGTAATAAGTTTTTCATATAGAAGCGTAGTAGTTGAGTTGTATAGTAGCTAGTAAGTATGAACTTAACGGGTAGGTACTACCCGAATTAAAACTATAAAATGCTAATATGAAGAAAAACTTTTATAAATAAGTTCATATAATGCTACGAGATACTATTGACTACTCTTAAAATTCTATATGATTAACTCAATTCTTTTGGCTATTTTTGAAGGAAATGGCACCAGCGACTTGTCAGAATTTGAACATGAGCGAGGAAGACTTCCGTGTTTTCCTTGCAGCAAACATAGCCGCAGTACAGGCTGCGATGAAAAATACCAATAACTCTGGATCTAGCAGTGGAACTAATTCCACAAGAAATCGTGTAGGATGCTCCTACAAAGAATTCACTGCCTGCAAACCTTTGGAATTTGATGGAACTGAAGGACCAATTGGATTGAAACGGTGGACCGAGAAAGTCGAATCGGTGTTTGCCATAAGTAAGTGTACTGAAGAGGATAAAGTTAAGTATGCTACGCATACCTTCACAGGTATTGCGTTAACGTGGTGGAACACCTATCTTGAACAGGTAGGACAAAATGCTGCTTACGCACTACCATGGTCGGCATTCAAGCAATTGATGAACAAGCAGTACCATCCTAGAAACGAAGTCAGTAAGCTCAAGGTAGAGCTTAGAGAGTTACGAACACAAGGGTTCGACATTACCACATATGAACGACGATTCACAGAGTTGTGCCTATTATGTCCAGGAACGTTCGAAGATGAAGAAGAGAAGATCGACGCGTTTATAAAAGGGTTACCAGTAAGGATTCAAGAAGATGTGAGTTCATACGAGCCTGCTTCTATACAAAAGGCAAGTCGAATGGCTCATAAACTCATAAATCAGATTGAGGGAAGAATTAAAGAGCAGGCGGCTGAAGAAGCCAACACGAAACAACTCAAGAGAAAGTGGGAAGAAACCAGTGACAAGGGTCACCAATACAACAACAACAACAACAATTACAACCACAATAATCGCAACAATAACCGCAATCCCAACAATAACTACAACAAACGTCCCAACAACAACAACAACTACAACAACCGTTCCAACAATAATAACAATCTCAACAATAACCTCAATAACAACAACGGCAACAAAAACCAAAAATGCCAAAGGTGTGAAGAGTACCACCAGAATGGGTTCTGTACGACATTTTGCACCAAGTGTAAAAGAACTAGCCATGGTGTGAAAAAGTGTGAGGTCTACGGACCAAAGTTTAACAGAACTAAAGGAACAAATAGTGGCGAAACAAGTAATGCCGCCTTTGTTTGTTATGGATGTGGAAAACCGGGCCACATTAGAAGTAATTGCTCGAATAAGGGGAATACTAATGGGCAGGGCCGCGGAAGAGTTTTCAATATTAATACGGTAGAAGCGCAGGAAGACCCGGAGCTTGTTACGGGCACGTTTCTTATTGATAATAAATCTGCTTATGTTTTATTTGATTTGGGTGCGGATAGAAGCTATATGAGTAGAGATTTTTGTGCTAAGTTAAGTTACCCATTGACGCCTTTGGATAGTAATTACTCGAATTAGCAAACGGTAAATTAATTTCAGCAGATAATATATGTCGGGATAGAGAAATTAAACTGGGGGATGAAACGTTTAAAATTGATTTAATACCAGTCGAGTTAGGGAGTTTTGATGTAATAATTGGTATGGACTGGTTGAAAAAGGTGAGAGCAGAGGTCGTTTGTTACAAAAATGTGATTCGCATTATGCGTGAGGGAAAACCTTTAATGGTGTACGGAGAGAAGAACAATGCGAAATTAAATCTTATTAGTAGTTTGAAGGCGCATAAACTAATAAGAAAAAGGTTGTTACGTCATTCTAGCACACATCAAGGAAGTTAAACCTGAAGAAAAGAACATCAGTGATGTTCCTGTCGCTAAAGAATTTCCCGATGTATTTCTGAAAGAATTACCGGGATTACCGCCACATCGATCCGTTGAATTTCAAATAGACCTTGTACCAGGAGCTGCACCAATAGCTCGTGCTCCATACAGGCTCATTCCCAGTGAAATGAAAGAATTACAAAGTCAGTTACAAGAACTTTTAGAGCGTGGTTTCATTCGACCACTCACATCACCATGGGAGCTCCTGTTTTGTTTTCAAGAAGAAGGATGGTACATTTAGGTTGTGTATCGACTATCGAGAGTTGAACAAACTTACCATCAAGAACCGTTACCCACTACCGAGAATTGACGACTTATTTGATCAACTACAAGGCTCATCGGTTTATTCGAAGATTGATTTACATTCTGGGTATCATCAAATGCGGATGAAGGAGGATGATATTCCAAAGACTGCTTTTAGGACGCGTTACGGTCATTACGAGTTTATGGTTATGCCGTTTGGGTTGACTAACGCACCAGCTGTGTTCATGGACCTCATGAACCGAGTGTGTGGACCATACCTTGACAAGTTTGTCATTGTTTTCATCGATGACATACTTATTTACTCAAAGAATGACCAAGAGCATGAAGAACATTTTGAGAAAAGTGCTAGAGATGTTAAGAAAAGAAAAAATGTACGCTAAGTTTTCAAAGTGTGCATTTTGGTTGGAAGAAGTTAAATTCCTCTGTCATTAGTGAACAAAGAAGGTATTCAAGTGGATCCAGCAAAGATTGAAACCGTTGAAAAGTGGGAAACCCCGAAAACTCCGAAACACATACGCCAATTTTTAGGACTAGCTGGTTATTACAGGAGATTCATCCAAGATTTTTCCAAAATAGCAAAACCCTTCACTGCATTAACGCATAAAGGGAGGAAATTTGAATGGAAGGATGAACAAGAAAAAGCGTTTCAATTATTGAAGAAAAAGTTAACTATGGCACCTATATTGTCATTACCTGAAGGGAATGATGATTTTGTGATATATTGTGACACCTCAAAGCAAGGTCTCGGTTGTGTATTAATGTAACGAACAAAGGTAATTACTTATGTGTCTAGACAATTGAAGATTCACGAGCAGAATTATACGACGCATGATTTGGAATTAGGCGCAGTTGTTTTTGCATTAAAGACTTGGGGCACTACTTATATGGGGTCAAAAGTATTATATATACTGACCACAAAAGTCTTCAACACATATTTAATCAGAAATAACTGAATATGAGGTAGCGTAGGTGGATTGAATTGTTGAATGATTACGACTTTGAGATTCGTTACCACCCGGGGAAGGCAAATGTGGTAGCCGACGCCTTGAGCAGAAAGGACAGAGAACCTATTCGAGTAAAAGCTATGAATATAATGATTCACACTAACCTTACTACTCAAATAAAGGAGGTGCAACAAGGAGTTTTAAAAGAGGGAAGCTTAAGGGATGAAATACCCAAAGGATCGAAGAAGCATCTTAATATTCGGGAAGACGGAACCCGGTATAGGGCTGAAAGAATTTGGGTACCAAAATTTGGAGATATGAGAGAAATGGTACTTAGAGAAGCTCATAAAACCAGATACTCAATACATCCTGGAACGGGGAAGATGTACAAGGATCTCAAGAAACATTTTTGGTGGCCGGGTATGAAAGCCGATGTTGCTAAATACGTAGAAAAATGTTTGACGTGTTCTAAGGTCAAAGCTGAGAATCATAAACCATCAGGTCTACTTCAACAACCCGAAATCCCAGAATGGAAATGGGAAAATATTACCATGGATTTCATCACTAAATTGCCAAGGACTGCAAGTGGTTTTGATACTATTTGGGTAATAGTTGATCGTCTCACCAAATCAGCACACTTCCTGCCAATAAGAGAAGATGACAAGATGGAGAAGTTAGCACGACTGTATTTGAAGGAAGTCGTCTCCAGACATGGAATACCTATCTCTATTATCTCTGATAGGGATGGCAGATTTATTTCAAGATTCTGGCAGACATTACAACAAGCATTAGGAACTCGTCTAGACATGAGTACTGCCTATCATCCACAAATTGATGGGCAGAGCGAAAGGACGATACAAACGCTTGAAGACATGCTACGAGCATGTGTTATTGATTTCGAAAACAGTTGGGATCGACACCTTCCGTTAGCAGAATTTTCCTACAACAACAGCTACCATTCAAGCATTGAGATGGCACTGTTTGAAGCACTTTATGGTAGAAAGTGCAGGTCTCCGATTTGTTGGAGTGAAGTGGGGGATAGACAGATTACGGGTTCAGAGATAATACAAGAAACTACCGAGAAGATCATCCAAATTCAACAACGGTTGAAAACCGCCCAAAGTAGACAAAAGAGCTACGCTGACATTAAAAGAAAATATATAGAATTTGAAATTAGAGAGATGGTCATGCTTAAAGTTGCACCTTGAAAAGGCGTTGTTCGATTTGGTAAACGAGGGAAATTAAATTCAAGGTATATTGGACCATTCAAGATTATTGATCGTGTCGGACCAGTAGCTTACCAACTTGAGCTACCTCAACAACTCGCGGCTGTACATAACACTTTCCACGTCTCGAATTTGAAGAAATGTTTTACTAAAGAAGATCTCACTATTCCGTTAGATGAAATCCAAATCAACGAAAAACTTCAATTCATCGAAGAACCCGTCGAAATAATGGATCGTGAGGTTAAAAGACTTAAGCAAAACAAGATACCAATTGTTAAGGTTCGATGGAATGCTCGTAGAGGACTCGAGTTCACCTGGGAACGAGAAGATCAGATGAAGAAGAAATACCCGCACGTATTTCCAGAAGATACGTCAACACCTCCAACTGCTTAAAATTTTGGGACGGAATTTATTTTACGGGTAGGTACTGTAGTGACCCAAAATTTTCCATGTTTATATATATTAAATGAAATTGTTATTTACATGATTAAGTGTTTCCAATATGTTAAGCAATCAAACTTGTTAAGACTTGATTAAGTGAAATAGATTTCATATAGACGATTGACCACCCAAGTTGACCGGTGATTCACGAACGTTAAAACTTGTAAAAACTATATGATGTTATATATATGGATTTATATATAGTTAACATGGTATTATGATAATTAAATATATCATTAAGTATATTAACAATGAACTACATATGAAAAAACAAGACTACAAACTTAAGGATTTTGAAACGAGGCATATATGTAACGATTATCGTTGTAACGACATTTAATTATATATATCATATTAAGATATATTAATACATCATAATATCATGATAATGTAATAATTTAACATCTCATTTTATATAATAAACAATGGGTTAACAACACTTAACAGGATCGTTAACCTAAAGGCTTCAAAACAACATTTACATGTAACGACTAACGATGATTTAACGACTCAGTTAAAATGTATATACATGTAGTGTTTTAATATGTATTCATACACTTTTGAAAGACCTTAAGACACTTATCAAAATACTTCTACTTAACAAAAATGCTTACAATTACATCCTCGTTCAGTTTCATCAACAATTCTACTCGTATGCACCCGTATTCGTACTCGTACAATACACAGCTTTTAGATGTATGTATTATTGGTATATACACTCCAATTATCAGCTCTTAGTAGCCCATGTGAGTCACCTAAAACATGTGGGAACCATCATTTGGCAACTAGCATGAAATATCTCATAAAATTACAAAAATATTAGTAATCATTCATGACTTATTTACAAGTAAACAAAATTACACATCCTTTATATCTAATCCATATACCAACGACCAAAAACACCTACAAACACTTTCATTCTTCAATTTTATTCATCTAATTGATCTCTCTCAAGTTCTATCTTCAAGTTCTAAGTGTTCTTCATAAATTCTATAAGTTCTAGTTTCATAAAATCAAGAATACTTCCAAGTTTTCTAGCTTACTTCCAATCTTGTAAAGTGATCATCCAACCTCAAGAAATCTTTCTTATTTACAGTAAGATATCTTTCTAATACAATGTAATACTCATATTCATACTTTGATTCAATTTCTATAACTATAACAATCTTATTTCGAGTGGAAATCTTACTTGAATTTGTTTTCGTGTCATGATTCTGCTTCAAGAACTTTCAAGCCATCCAAGGATCCTTTGAAGCTAGATCTATTTTTCTCATTTCCAGTAGGTTTATCCACAAAACTTGAGGTATTAATGATATTCATAACATCATTCGATTCATATATATAAAACTACCTTATTCGAAGGTTTAAACTTGAAATCACTAGAACATAGTTTAGTTAATTCTAAACTTGTTCGCAAACAAAAGTTAATCCTTCTAACTTGAATTTTAAAATCAACTAAACACATGTTCTATATCTATATGATATACTAACTTAATGATTTAAAACCGGAAAACACGAAAAACACCGTAAAACCGGATATACGCCGTCGTAGTAACACCGCGGGCTGTTTTGGGTTTGATAATTAAAAACTATGATAAACTTTGATTTAAAAGTTGTTCTTATGAGAAAATGATTTTTCTTATGAACATGAAACTATATCCAAAAATCATGGTTAAACTCAAAGTGGAAGTATGTTTTTCAAAATAGTCATCAAGACGTCGTTCTTTCGACTGAAATGACTACCTCTTACAAAAATGACTTGTAACTTATATTTTCGACTATAAACCTATACTTTTTCTGTTTAGATTCATAAAATAGAGTTCAATATGAAACCATAGCAATTTGATTCCCTCAAAACGGATTTAAAACGAAGAAGTTATGGGTAAAACAAGATTGGATATTTTTTTGATTGTTGTAGCTACGGGAAATATTGTAACAAATCTATATTAATCATATCCTAGCTAACTTATATTGTATTATACATGTATTCTAATATATTATGTAATCTTGGGATACCATAGACACGTATGCAAATGTTTTGACATATCATATCGACCCATCTATATATATTATTTGGAACAACCATAGACACTCTATATGAAGTAATGTTGGAGTTAGCTATACAGGGTTGAGGTTGATTCCAAAAATATATATACTTTTAGTTGTGATCTAGCCTGAGATGTGTATACACTGGGTCGTGGATTGGGTCAAGATAATATATATCAATGTATTTCTGTACATCTAACTATGGACAACTAGTTGTAGGTTACTAACGAGGACAACTGACTTAATAAACTTAAAACATTAAAACGTATTAAAAATGTTGTAAATATATTTTGAACATACTTTGATATATATGTACATATTTGTTATAGGTTCGTGAATCGACCAGTGGCCAAGTCTTACTTCCCGACGAAGTAAAAATCTGTGAAAGTGAGTTATAGTCCCACTTTTAAAATCTAATATTTTGGGATGAGAATACATGCAATTTTATAAATGTTTTACGAAATAGACACAAGTAAATGAAACTACATTATATGGGTGAATGATCGAAGCCGAATATGCCCCTTTTTAGCTTGTAGCCTAAGAATTTGGGAACAGACCCCCAAATTGACGCAAATCCTAAAGATAGATCTATCGGGCCCAACAAGCCCCATTCTGGAATTTGGAATGCTTTAGTACTTCGATTTTATCATGTCCGATGGGTGTCCCGGAATGATGGGGATATTCTATATGCATCTTGTTAATGTCGGTTACCAGGTGTTCACCATATGAATGATTTTTATCTCTATGTATGGGATGTATATTGAAATATGAAATCTTGTGGTCTATTACTATGATTTGATAATATATAGGTTAAACCTATAACTCACCAACATTTTTGTTGACGTTTTAAGCATGTTTATTCTCAGGTAATTATTAAGAGCTTTCGCTGTTGCATACTAAAATAAGGACAAGATTTGGAGTCCATGCTTGTATGATATTATGTAAAAACTGCATTCAAGAAACTTATTTTTGATGTAATATATTCTTATTGTAAACCATTATCTAATGGTCGTGTGTAAATGGTATATTTTAGATTATCATTATTTGATAATCTACGTAATGCTTTTTAAACCTTTATCGATAAAATAAAGGTTATGGTTGTTTTAAAAATGAATGCAGTCTTTGAAAAACGTCTCATATAGAGGTCAAAACATCGCGACGAAATCAATTAATATGGAACGTTTATAATCAATATGAACGGGACATTTCAATTGGTATCCGAGCATTGGTCTTAGAGAACCAGAAATTGGCATTAGTGTGTCTTATCGAGTTTGTTAGGATACATTAGTAAGTCTGGACTTCGATCGTGTTTTCTTTAAAAACGATTGCTTAACACTTTTGTTGGAAACTATATATTATTAACATGTAAATATTATGTGATATATTAATCTCTTAATGTGTTTGATATTGTGTGATAGATGTCTACCACTAGTACAAATCCCATCGACTCATCTAATAATAATGAAGAGTCGAATATAATTTGGGAAGATTCACAAATTTCAGAAGAGGAACCGGAAGAAGAGGAACCGGAAGAAGAGGAACCGGAAGAGGAGGAATCAGAAGAGGAGGAACCGGAAGAGGAGGAACCGGAAGAAGAAGAGGTTTCGGAGGAAGAAATATTGATACCTACAGTAGATCGATTAAATAAAAGAAAATCATCAACCAACGGACCAAAGTTAAAAATGGTCAATGGTGTTTCCGCCGAGGAAGCAAAATATTGGGAAGATTACCAATTTTCAGATGAATCGGATCCCGATGAACTTTATATGTATCGCCAACGTCCGTATTTCCAAAATTGTAACAATAACCCGGATACCTCTAAACCACTAGCTTTTTCTAAACCATTATTGAAAATGACGGCTTGTATTAGAGGAGCACCATATATCCCTAGAAAATTAGGAAAACGAACCAAGTCTGAAGAAGAAGAAACCAGTGATTCAGATTAGAGGGTTGTAATCATGTTGTGTATTATATGTATTGTAGTGTGCTTGTACTTTTATGTTCTATGTAAAAATTGATTGTATTGTTTGTTAATTATCTTTTACGAATCTAATCCTTGTCTATTTTACAATATAAAAACAAAATGGACGTTAAGGGTAGACAACCGAATATTTTAGAAGACCTACCAGAGGATATGATTGAGGAAATCTTGTCTAGAGTCGGTCAGAATTCATCAGCACATTTAGTTATGGCGAAATTAACTTGTCAAACATTTGAAAGACTTTCCAGAAATGCCTTAGTTTATAAAAGGCTTTCCTTTGATAGGTGGGGTATATCACATTGGGGAGACTGTAAGTTACGCCGTGTTTTCTTTAAAGCGTTAAATGCGGGGAACTCAAATGCAATTTTACGCTACGGGTTAAGAACCTATTTTGACTCAACATATCCCAACATAGGATTTCGTGAGTTAGAAAGAGCTTCTAACATGCAACATAAAGAAGCATGTTATACTTACGGGTTAGTGATGTTCGCTTCTTACCAAAGTGAGAAAAAGAATATCGGGTTACAACTTTTAAATAAAACCTTCCCACAAGTGACGGATTCAGTAGTTGGGGTGAGAAACAAGGTTTTTAGATTATTGCGAGGCTGTTGGACATTACAAAACCCTCGTCCTTTTGACGACATTACAACATGCTGCCTAGCCAATGGTCGTAACGGTTACTTTCCACAAGATCAAGGATGGGAAGTCGTCTTAGTAAAACCAGAATGCATGACTTGTTTCTGGACTTATGAATTATGTGTCTTTATTTCTTTTGATGAACAACTTGCGTATTAACTAGAATTGCCTTTATAGCTGCTGAGTAGCAAAGATATTAAGTGCTATATTTCATCCTATATGTATAATAGTGGTATTGTAAGTTTGTAAAATATTGTATAAAGGTTTGAACGCGAAATATTATTGTAATAAGTTTTTCATATAGAAGCGTAGTAGTTGAGTTGTATAGTAGCTAGTAAGTATGAACTTAACGGGTAGGTACTACCCGAATTAAAACTATAAAATGCTAATATGAAGAAAAACTTTTATAAATAAGTTCATATAATGCTACGAGATACTATTGACTACTCTTAAAATTCTATATGATTAACTCAATTCTTTTGGCTATTTTTGAAGGAAATGGCACCAGCGACTTGTCAGAATTTGAACATGAGCGAGGAAGACTTCCGTGTTTTCCTTGCAGCAAACATAGCCGCAGTACAGGCTGCGATGAAAAATACCAATAACTCTGGATCTAGCAGTGGAACTAATTCCACAAGAAATCGTGTAGGATGCTCCTACAAAGAATTCACTGCCTGCAAACCTTTGGAATTTGATGGAACTGAAGGACCAATTGGATTGAAACGGTGGACCGAGAAAGTCGAATCGGTGTTTGCCATAAGTAAGTGTACTGAAGAGGATAAAGTTAAGTATGCTACGCATACCTTCACAGGTATTGCGTTAACGTGGTGGAACACCTATCTTGAACAGGTAGGACAAAATGCTGCTTACGCACTACCATGGTCGGCATTCAAGCAATTGATGAACAAGCAGTACCATCCTAGAAACGAAGTCAGTAAGCTCAAGGTAGAGCTTAGAGAGTTACGAACACAAGGGTTCGACATTACCACATATGAACGACGATTCACAGAGTTGTGCCTATTATGTCCAGGAACGTTCGAAGATGAAGAAGAGAAGATCGACGCGTTTATAAAAGGGTTACCAGTAAGGATTCAAGAAGATGTGAGTTCATACGAGCCTGCTTCTATACAAAAGGCAAGTCGAATGGCTCATAAACTCATAAATCAGATTGAGGGAAGAATTAAAGAGCAGGCGGCTGAAGAAGCCAACACGAAACAACTCAAGAGAAAGTGGGAAGAAACCAGTGACAAGGGTCACCAATACAACAACAACAACAACAACAATTACAACCACAATAATCGCAACAATAACCGCAATCCCAACAATAACTACAACAAACGTCCCAACAACAACAACAACTACAACAACCGTTCCAACAATAATAACAATCTCAACAATAACCTCAATAACAACAACGGCAACAAAAACCAAAAATGCCAAAGGTGTGAAGAGTACCACCAGAATGGGTTCTGTACGACATTTTGCACCAAGTGTAAAAGAACTAGCCATGGTGTGAAAAAGTGTGAGGTCTACGGACCAAAGTTTAACAGAACTAAAGGAACAAATAGTGGCGAAACAAGTAATGCCGCCTTTGTTTGTTATGGATGTGGAAAACCGGGCCACATTAGAAGTAATTGCTCGAATAAGGGGAATACTAATGGGCAGGGCCGCGGAAGAGTTTTCAATATTAATACGGTAGAAGCGCAGGAAGACCCGGAGCTTGTTACGGGCACGTTTCTTATTGATAATAAATCTGCTTATGTTTTATTTGATTTGGGTGCGGATAGAAGCTATATGAGTAGAGATTTTTGTGCTAAGTTAAGTTACCCATTGACGCCTTTGGATAGTAATTACTCGAATTAGCAAACGGTAAATTAATTTCAGCAGATAATATATGTCGGGATAGAGAAATTAAACTGGGGGATGAAACGTTTAAAATTGATTTAATACCAGTCGAGTTAGGGAGTTTTGATGTAATAATTGGTATGGACTGGTTGAAAAAGGTGAGAGCAGAGGTCGTTTGTTACAAAAATGTGATTCGCATTATGCGTGAGGGAAAACCTTTAATGGTGTACGGAGAGAAGAACAATGCGAAATTAAATCTTATTAGTAGTTTGAAGGCGCATAAACTAATAAGAAAAAGGTTGTTACGTCATTCTAGCACACATCAAGGAAGTTAAACCTGAAGAAAAGAACATCAGTGATGTTCCTGTCGCTAAAGAATTTCCCGATGTATTTCTGAAAGAATTACCGGGATTACCGCCACATCGATCCGTTGAATTTCAAATAGACCTTGTACCAGGAGCTGCACCAATAGCTCGTGCTCCATACAGGCTCATTCCCAGTGAAATGAAAGAATTACAAAGTCAGTTACAAGAACTTTTAGAGCGTGGTTTCATTCGACCACTCACATCACCATGGGAGCTCCTGTTTTGTTTTCAAGAAGAAGGATGGTACATTTAGGTTGTGTATCGACTATCGAGAGTTGAACAAACTTACCATCAAGAACCGTTACCCACTATCGAGAATTGACGACTTATTTGATCAACTACAAGGCTCATCGGTTTATTCGAAGATTGATTTACATTCTGGGTATCATCAAATGCGGATGAAGGAGGATGATATTCCAAAGACTGCTTTTAGGACGCGTTACGGTCATTACGAGTTTATGGTTATGCCGTTTGGGTTGACTAACGCACCAGCTGTGTTCATGGACCTCATGAACCGAGTGTGTGGACCATACCTTGACAAGTTTGTCATTGTTTTCATCGATGACATACTTATTTACTCAAAGAATGACCAAGAGCATGAAGAACATTTTGAGAAAAGTGCTAGAGATGTTAAGAAAAGAAAAAATGTACGCTAAGTTTTCAAAGTGTGCATTTTGGTTGGAAGAAGTTAAATTCCTCTGTCATTAGTGAACAAAGAAGGTATTCAAGTGGATCCAGCAAAGATTGAAACCGTTGAAAAGTGGGAAACCCCGAAAACTCCGAAACACATACGCCAATTTTTAGGACTAGCTGGTTATTACAGGAGATTCATCCAAGATTTTTCCAAAATAGCAAAACCCTTCACTGCATTAACGCATAAAGGGAGGAAATTTGAATGGAAGGATGAACAAGAAAAAGCGTTTCAATTATTGAAGAAAAAGTTAACTATGGCACCTATATTGTCATTACCTGAAGGGAATGATGATTTTGTGATATATTGTGACACCTCAAAGCAAGGTCTCGGTTGTGTATTAATGTAACGAACAAAGGTAATTACTTATGTGTCAAAACAACATTTACATGTAACGACTAACGATGATTTAACGACTCAGTTAAAATGTATATACATGTAGTGTTTTAATATGTATTCATACACTTTTGAAAGACCTTAAGACACTTATCAAAATACTTCTACTTAACAAAAATGCTTACAATTACATCCTCGTTCAGTTTCATCAACAATTCTACTCGTATGCACCCGTATTCGTACTCGTACAATACACAGCTTTTAGATGTATGTATTATTGGTATATACACTCCAATTATCAGCTCTTAGTAGCCCATGTGAGTCACCTAAAACATGTGGGAACCATCATTTGGCAACTAGCATGAAATATCTCATAAAATTACAAAAATATTAGTAATCATTCATGACTTATTTACAAGTAAACAAAATTACACATCCTTTATATCTAATCCATATACCAACGACCAAAAACACCTACAAACACTTTCATTCTTCAATTTTATTCATCTAATTGATCTCTCTCAAGTTCTATCTTCAAGTTCTAAGTGTTCTTCATAAATTCTATAAGTTCTAGTTTCATAAAATCAAGAATACTTCCAAGTTTTCTAGCTTACTTCTAATCTTGTAAAGTGATCATCCAACCTCAAGAAATCTTTCTTATTTACAGTAAGATATCTTTCTAATACAATGTAATACTCATATTCATACTTTGATTCAATTTCTATAACTATAACAATCTTATTTCGAGTGGAAATCTTACTTGAATTTGTTTTCGTGTCATGATTCTGCTTCAAGAACTTTCAAGCCATCCAAGGATCCTTTGAAGCTAGATCTATTTTTCTCATTTCCAGTAGGTTTATCCACAAAACTTGAGGTATTAATGATATTCATAACATCATTCGATTCATATATATAAAACTACCTTATTCGAAGGTTTAAACTTGAAATCACTAGAACATAGTTTAGTTAATTCTAAACTTGTTCGCAAACAAAAGTTAATCCTTCTAACTTGAATTTTAAAATCAACTAAACACATGTTCTATATCTATATGATATACTAACTTAATGATTTAAAACCGGAAAACACGAAAAACACCGTAAAACCGGATATACGCCGTCGTAGTAACACCGCGGGCTGTTTTGGGTTTGATAATTAAAAACTATGATAAACTTTGATTTAAAAGTTGTTCTTATGAGAAAATAATTTTTCTTATGAACATGAAACTATATCCAAAAATCATGGTTAAACTCAAAGTGGAAGTATGTTTTTCAAAATAGTCATCAAGACGTCGTTCTTTCGACTGAAATGACTACCTCTTACAAAAATGACTTCTAACTTATATTTTCGACTATAAACCTATACTTTTTCTGTTTAGATTCATAAAATAGAGTTCAATATGAAACCATAGCAATTTGATTCCCTCAAAACGGATTTAAAACGAAGAAGTTATGGGTAAAACAAGATTGGATATTTTTTTGATTGTTGTAGCTACGGGAAATATTGTAACAAATCTATATTAATCATATCCTAGCTAACTTATATTGTATTATACATGTATTCTAATATATTATGTAATCTTGGGATACCATAGACACGTATGCAAATGTTTTGACATATCATATCGACCCATCTATATATATTATTTGGAACAACCATAGACACTCTATATGAAGTAATGTTGGAGTTAGCTATACAGGGTTGAGGTTGATTCCAAAAATATATATACTTTTAGTTGTGATCTAGCCTGAGATGTGTATACACTGGGTCGTGGATTGGGTCAAGATAATATATATCAATGTATTTCTGTACATCTAACTATGGACAACTAGTTGTAGGTTACTAACGAGGACAACTGACTTAATAAACTTAAAACATTAAAACGTATTAAAAATGTTGTAAATATATTTTGAACATACTTTGATATATATGTACATATTTGTTATAGGTTCGTGAATCGACCAGTGGCCAAGTCTTACTTCCCGACGAAGTAAAAATCTGTGAAAGTGAGTTATAGTCCCACTTTTAAAATCTAATATTTTGGGATGAGAATACATGCAATTTTATAAATGTTTTACGAAATAGACACAAGTAAATGAAACTACATTATATGGGTGAATGATCGAAGCCGAATATGCCCCTTTTTAACTTGGTAGCCTAAGAATTTGGGAACAGACCCCCAAATTGACGCGAATCCTAAAGATAGATCTATCGGGCCCAACAAGCCCCATTTTGGAATTTGGAGTGCTTTAGTACTTCGATTTTATCATGTCCGATGGGTGTCCCGGAATGATGGGGATATTCTATATGCATCTTGTTAATGTCGGATACCAGGTGTTCACCATATGAATGATTTTTATCTCTATGTATGGGATGTATATTGAAATATGAAATCTTGTGGTCTATTACTATGATTTGATAATATATAGGTTAAACCTATAACTCACCAACATTTTTGTTGACGTTTTAAGCATGTTTATTCTCAGGTGATTATTAAGAGCTTCCGCTGTTGCATACTAAAATAAGGACAAGATTTGGAGTCCATGCTTGTATGATATTATGTAAAAACTGCATTCAAGAAACTTATTTTTGATGTAATATATTCTTATTGTAAACTATTATGTAATGGTCGTGTGTAAACGGTATATTTTAGATTATCATTATTTGATAATCTACGTAATGCTTTTTAAACCTTTATCGATAAAATAAAGGTTATGGTTGTTTTAAAAATGAATGCAGTCTTTGAAAAATGTCTCATATAGAGGTCAAAACCGCGCGACGAAATCAATTAATATGGAACGTTTATAATCAATATGAACAGGAAATTTCATGTTTGGGACACTACATATTTGTATTTGGTGGCATGGAGACAGAAAAATGGTAACTTTCAGTGGGGGAAGATGTACACCTTAGGCGGTTTTATGTGGGCGTTCAAGGTAATTTGATTATGCATAATCTATAAGTCTTGGAAACTATTATGTATTATTTTTATTAATTACTTGAATAATATAATGCTTTTGTAGATTTGGATCTGGGAGGCGTACCGTAAGACTATCAACAGACTTGCATTTAAGAGAGAGGTTTGGGTTCCCAGAGGGATTAACTGACACATGACTGGAGCGTAGTTCGGTTATGAACATTACACGAGACTACTACATGTTGAGGTCAGTAATAATCTCCTCCTTTCAATAATTTGAATTTAGTATTTAATAATAAAACCCTCGTACTAACAAGTAACTTGACAGGGTGATGCGTCGAAGAACGTTCGACCATCGATAGTTTTGAGAACCACCGAGACTGAGGCGGCTTGTGGGTGGTGGGTAGATAGTTGTGCTTTTTTTGCCGGGCCGGAGGAGGCGTATCACGAGGATCATGACTGTAGTGACCCGAACTTTTCCATGTTAATATATATTAAATGAAATTGTTATTTACATGATTAAGTGTTTCGAACATGTTAAGCAATCGACTTGTTAAGACTTGATTAATTGAAATAGGTTTCATATAGTCAATTGACCACCCAAGTTGACCGGTGATTCACGAACGTTAAAACTTGTAAAAACAATATGATTACATATATATGATTATATATATAGTTAACATGATATTATTATAAGTAAGTATCTCATTAAGTATTTTAACAATGAGTTATATACATAAAATTGAGTTTATTGAATTAAGAAACTCGAAACGATATATATAACGATTATCGTTATAACAACGTCTTACTAAATACATATGAATCATATTAAGATATTGATACACTATGTTTAATCATGATAAATGATAAGTAAACATGTCATTAAGTGTATTAACAATGAACTACATATGTAAAAACAAGACTACTAACTTAATGATTTCGAAACGAGACATATATGTAACGATTATCGTTGTAACAACATTTAACTGTATATATATCATACTAAGATATATTAATATATCATAATATCATGATAATGTAATAATTTAACATCTCTTTAGATATAATAAACAATGGGTTAACAACATTTAACAAGATCGTTAACCTAAAGGTTTCAAAACAACATTTACATGTAACGACTAACGATGACTTAACGACTCAGTTAAAATGTATATACATGTAGGGTTTTCATATGTATTCATACACTTTTGAAAGACTTCAAGACACTTATCAAAATACTTCTACTTAACAAAAATGCTTAAAATTACATCCTCGTTCAGTTTCATCAACAATTCTACTCGTATGCACCCGTATTCGTACTCGTACAATACACAGCTTTTAGATGTATATACTATTTGAAATGTCCCATTCTTATTGATTAAAAATGTTCCATATTAATTGATTTCGTTGCGAGGTTTTGACCTCTATATGAGACGTTTTTCAAAGACTGCATTCATTTTAAAACAAACCATAACCTTTATTTCATCAATAAAGGTTTAAAAAGCTTTACGTAGATTATCAAATAATGATAATCTAAAATATCCTGTTTACACACGACCATTACATAATGGTTTACAATACAAATATGTTACAACAAAAGAAGTTTCTTGAATGCAGTTTTTACACAATATCATACAAGCATGGACTCCAAATCTCGTCCTTATTTAAGTATGCGACAGCGGAAGCTCTTAATAATCACCTGAGAATAAACATGCTTAAAAGTTAACAAAAATGTTGGTGAGTTATAGGTTTAACCTATATATATCAAATCATAATAATAGACCACAAGATTTCATATTTCAATACACATCCCATACATAGAGATAAAAATCATTCATATGGTGAACACCTGGTAACCGACATTAACAAGATGCATATATAAGAATATCCCCATCATTCCGGGACACCCTTCGGATATGATATAAATTTCAAAGTACTAAAGCATCCGGTACTTTGGATGGGGTTTGTTAGGCCCAATAGATCTATCTTTAGGATTCGCGTCAATTAGGGTGTCTGTTCCCTAATTCTTAGATTACCAGACTTAATAAAAAGGGGCATATTCGATTTCGATAATTCAACCATAGAATGTAGTTTCACGTACTTGTGTCTATTTTGTAAATCATTTATAAAACCTGCATGTATTCTCATCCCAAAAATATTAGATTTTAAAAGTGGGACTATAACTCACTTTCACAGTTTTTTACTTCGTCGGGAAGTAAGACTTGGCCACTGGTTGATTCACGAACCTATAACAATATATACATATATATCAAAGTATGTTCAAAATATATTTACAACACTTTTAATATATTTTGATGTTTTAAGTTTATTAAGTCAGCTGTCCTCGTTAGTAACCTACAACTAGTTGTCCACAGTTAGATGTACAGAAATAAATCGATAAATATTATCTTGAATCAATCCACGACCCAGTGTATACGTATCTCAGTATTGATCACAACTCAAACTATATATATTTTGGAATCAACCTCAACCCTGTATAGCTAACTCCAACATTCACATATAGAGTGTCTATGGTTGTTCCGAAATATATATAGATGTGTCGACATGATAGGTCGAAACATTGTATACGTGTCTATGGTATCTCAAGATTACATAATATACAATACAAGTTGATTAAGTTATGGTTGGAATAGATTTGTTACCAATTTTCACGTAGCTAAAATGAGAAAAATTATCCAATCTTGTTTTACCCATAACTTCTTCATTTTAAATCCGTTTTGAGTGAATCAAATTGCTATGGTTTCATATTGAACTCTATTTTATGAATCTAAACAGAAAAAGTATAGGTTTATAGTCAGAAAAATAAGTTACAAGTCATTTTTGTAAAGGTAGTCATTTCAGTCGAAAGAACGACGTCTAGATGACCATTTTAGAAAACATACTTCCACTTTGAGTTTAACCATAATTTTTGGATATAGTTTCATGTTCATAATAAAAATCATTTTCTCAGAATAACAACTTTTAAATCAAAGTTTATCATATTTTTTAATTAACTAACCCAAAACAGCCCGCGGTGTTACTACGACGGCGTAAATCCGGTTTTACGGTGTTTTTCGTGTTTCCAGGTTTTAAATCATTAAGTTAGCATATCATATAGATATAGAACATGTGTTTAGTTGATTTTAAAAGTCAAGTTAGAAGGATTAACTTTTGTTTGCGAACAAGTTTAGAATTAACTAAACTATGTTCTAGTGATTACAAGTTTAAACCTTCGAATAAGATAGCTTTATATGTATGAATCGAATGATGTTATGAACATCATTACTACCTTAAGTTCCTTGAATAAACCTACTGTAAAAGAGAAAAATGGATCTAGCTTCAACGGATCCTTGGATGGCTCGAAGTTCTTGAAGCAGAATCATGACACGAAAACAAGTTCAAGTAAGATCATCACTTGAAATAAGATTGTTATAGTTATAGAAATTGAACCAAAGTATGAATATGATTATTACCGTTGTATTAGAATGATAACCTACTGTAAGAAACAAAGATTTCTTGAGGTTGGATGATCACCTTACAAGATTGGAAGTGAGCTAGCAAACTTGAAAGTATTCTTGATTTTATGTAACTAGAACTTGTAGAATATATGAAGAACACTTAGAACTTGAAGATAGAACTTGAGAGAGATCAATTAGATGAAGAAAATTGAAGAATGAAAGTGTTTGTAGGTGTTTTTGGTCGTTGGTGTATGGATTAGATATAAAGGATATGTAATTTTGTTTTCATGTAAATAAGTCATGAATGATTACTCATATTTTTGTAATTTTATGAGATATTTCATGCTAGTTGCCAAATGATGGTTCCCACATGTGTTAGGTGACTCACATGGGCTGCTAAGAGCTGATCATTGGAGTGTATATACCAATAGTACATACATCTAAAAGCTGTGTATTGTACGAGTACGAATACGGGTGCATACGAGTAGAATTGTTGATGAAACTGAACGAGGATGTAATTGTAAGAATTTTTGTTAAGTAGAAGTATTTTGATAAGTGTATTGAAGTCTTTCAAAATTGTATAAATACATATTAAAACACTACATGTATATACATTTTAACTGAGTCGTTAAGTCATCGTTAGTCGTTACATGTAAGTGTTGTTTTGAAGCCTTTAGGTTAACGATCTTGTCAAATGTTGTTAACCCAATGTTTATAATATCAAATGAGATTTTAAATTATTATATTATCATGATATTATCATGTATGAATATCTCTTAATATGATATATATACATTAAATGTCTTTACAACGATAATCGTTACATATATGTCTCGTTTAAAAATCATTAAGTTAGTAGTCTTGTTTTTACATATGTAGTTCATTGTTAATATACTTAATGATATGTTTACTTATCATAGTATCATGTTAACTATATATATATCCATATATATGTCATCATATAGTTTTTACAAGTTTTAACGTTCGTGAATCACCGGTCAACTTGGGTGGTCAATTGTCTATATGAAACATATTTCAATTAATCAAGTCTTAACAAGTTTGATTGCTTAACATGTTGGAAACATTTAATCATGTAAATATCAATTTCATTTAATATATATATAAACATGGAAAAGTTCGGGTCACTACAGTACCTACCTGTTAAATAAATTTCGTCCCGAAATTTTAAGCAGTTGGAGGTGTTGACGTATCTTCTGGAAATAAATGCGGGTATTTCTTCTTCATCTGATCTTCTCGTTCCCAGGTGAACTCGGGTCCTCTACGGGCATTCCATCGAACCTTAACAATTGGTATCTTGTTTTGCTTAAGTCTTTTAACCTCACGATCCATTATTTCGACGGGTTCTTCGATAAATTGAAGTTTTTCGTTGATTTGGATTTCATCTAACGGAATAGTGAGATCTTCTTTAGCAAAACATTTCTTCAAATTCGAGACGTGGAAAGTGTTATGTACAGCCGCGAGTTGTTGAGGCAACTCAAGTCGATAAGCTACTGGTCCGACACGATCAATAATCTTGAATGGTCCAATATACCTTGGATTTAATTTCCCTCGTTTACCAAATCGAACAACGCCTTTCCAAGGTGCAACTTTAAGCATGACCATCTCTCCAATTTCAAATCCTATATCTTTTCTTTTAATGTCAGCGTAGCTCTTTTGTCGACTTTGGGCGGTTTTCAACCGTTGTTGAATTTGGATGATCTTCTCGGTAGTTTCTTGTATAATCTCCGGACCCGTAATCTGTCTATCCCCCACTTCACTCCAACAAATTGGAGACCTGCACTTTCTACCATAAAGTACTTCAAACGGCGCCATCTCAATGCTTGAATGGTAGCTGTTGTTGTAGGAAAATTCTGCTAACGGTAGATGTCGATCCCAACTGTTTCCGAAATCAATAACACATGCTCGTAGCATGTCTTCAAGCGTTTGTATCGTCCTTTCGCTCTGCCCATCAGTTTGTGGATGATAGGCAGTACTCATGTCTAGACGAGTTCCTAATGCTTGCTGTAATGTCTGCCAGAATCTTGAAATAAATCTGCCATCCCTATCAGAGATAATAGAGATTGGTATTCCATGTCTGGAGACGACTTCCTTCAAATACATTCGTGCTAACTTCTCCATCTTGTCGTCTTCTCTTATTGGCAGGAAGTGTGCTGATTTGGTGAGACGATCAACTATTACCCAAATAGTATCAAAACCACTTACAGTCCTTGGCAATTTAGTGATGAAATCCATGGTAATGTTTTCCCATTTCCATTCCTGAATTTCGGGTTGTTGAAGTAGACCTGATGGTTTCTGATGCTCAGCTTTGACCTTAGAACACGTCAAACATTCTCCTACGTATTTAGCAACATCGGCTTTCATACCCGGCCACCAAAAATGTTTCTTGAGATCCTTGTACATCTTCCCCGTTCCAGGATGTATTGAGTATCTGGTTTTATGAGCTTCTCTAAATACCATTTCTCTCATATCTCCAAATTTTGGTACCCAAATCCTTTCAGCCCTATACCGGGTTCCGTCTTCCCGAATATTAAGATGCTTCTCCGATCCTTTGGGTATTTCATCCTTTAAATTTCCCTCTTTTAAAACTCCTTGTTGCGCCTCCTTTATTTGAGTAGTAAGGTTATTATGAATCATTATATTCATAGATTTTACTCGAATGGGTTCTCTGTCCTTCCTGCTCAAGGCATCGGCTACCACATTTGCCTTCCCCGGGTGGTAACGAATCTCAAAGTCGTAATCATTCAACAATTCAATCCAAATACGCTGCCTCATATTCAGTTGTTTCTGATTAAATATGTGTTGAAGACTTTTGTGGTCGGTATATATAATACTTTGGACCCCATATAAGTAGTGCCTCCAAGTCTTTAATGCAAAAACAACCGCGCCTAATTCCAAATCATGCGTCGTATAATTTTGTTCGTGAATCTTCAATTGTCTAGACGAATAAGCAATCACCTTCGTTCGTTGCATTAATACACAACTGAGACCTTGCTTTGATGCGTCACAATAATTCACAAAATCATCATTCCCTTCAGGCAATGATAATATAGGTGCCGTAGTTAGCTTTTTCTTCAATAAATGAAACGCTTTCTCTTGTTCATCATTCCATTCAAATTTCTTCCCTTTATGCGTTAATGCAGTCAAGGGTTTTGCTATTCTGGAAAAGTCTTGGATGAACCTTCTGTAGTAACCAGCTAGTCCTAAAAACTGGCGTATATGTTTCGGAGTTTTTGGGGTTTCTCACTTTTCAACAGTTTCTATCTTTGCCGGATCCACCTTAATACCTTCTTTGTTCACTATGTGACCGAGGAATTGAACTTCTTCCAACCAAAATGCACACTTTGAAAACTTAGCGTACAATTCTTCCTTCCTCAATACTTCTAACACCTTTCTCAAATGTTCACCGTATTGTTGGTCATTCTTTGAGTAAATAAGTATGTCATCAATGAAAACAATGACAAACTTGTCAAGGTATGGTCCACACACTCGGTTCATAAGGTCCATGAACATAGCTGGTGCATTAGTTAAACCAAACGGCATGACCATAAACTCGTAATGACCGTAACGTGTTCTGAAAGCAGTCTTTGGAATATCATCTTCTTTCACCCGCATTTGATGATACCCGGAACGTAAGTCAATCTTTGAATAAATAGACGAGCCTTGTAGTTGATCAAATAAGTCGTCGATTCTCGGTAGTGGGTAGCGGTTCTTGATGGTAAGTTTGTTCAACTCTCGGTAGTCGATACACAACCTGAATGTACCATCTTTCTTCTTGACAAACAAAACAGGAGCTCCCCACGGTGATGTGCTTGGTCGAATGAAACCACGCTCTAAAAGTTCTTGTAATTGGCTTTGTAGTTCTTTCATCTCACTGGGTGCGAGTCTGTAAGGAGCACGAGCTATTGGTGCAGCTCCTGGTACAAGATCTATTTGAAATTCAACGGATCGATGTGGGGGTAATCCCGGTAATTCTTTCAGAAATACATCGGGAAATTCTTTTGCAATGGGAACATCATTGATGCTCTTTTCTTCAGTTTGTACTTTCTCGACGTGTGCTAGAACCGCATAGCAACGTTTTCTTATTTATTTTTGTGCCTTCAAATTACTAATAAGATGTAGCTTCGTGTTGCCCTTTTCTCCGTACGCCATTAAGGATTTTCCTTTTTCTCGTATAATGCGAATTGCATTTTTGTAACAAACGATCTCTGCTTTCACTTCTTTCAACCAGTCCATACCGATTATCACATCAAAACTCCCTAACTCTACTGGTATCAAATCAATCTTAAATGTTTCGCTAACCAGTTTAATTTCTCGATTCCGACATATATTATCTGCTGAAATTAATTTACCATTTGCTAATTCGAGTAAAAATTTACTATCCAAAGGCGTCAATGGACAACTTAATTTAGCACAACAATCTCTACTCATATAGCTTCTATCCGCACCCGAATCAAATAAAACGTAAGCAGATTTATTGTCAATAAGAAACGTACCCGTAACAAGCTCCGGGTCTTCCTGTGCCTCTGCCGCATTAATATTGAAAACTCTTCTGCGGCCTTGTCCATTCGTGTTCTCCTGGTTCGGGTAATTTCTAATAATGTGGCTCGGTTTTCCACATTTATAACAAACTACATTGGCATAACTTGCTCCGACACTACTTGCTCCGCCATTACTCGTTCCGACGCCATTTGTTCCTTTCGTTCTATTAACCCCTGGTCCGTAGACCTCACACTTCACCACGCTATGACCATTTCTTTTACACTTGTTGCAAAATTTGGTGCAGAACCCCGAGTGATACTTTTCACACCTTTGGCATAGCTGCTTCTGATTGTTGTTGTTGTTGTTGCGGTTATTATTGTTGTTGGGATGATTGTTATAGTTGTTGTTGTTGTTGTTGTTGTTGTTGTTGTTGTTGTTGTTGTTGTTGTTGTTGTTGTTTTTGTTGGGCCGTTTGTTGTAGTTGCGATTGATGTTGCGATTGTTGGGATAATTGTTGCGATTATTGTTGTAATTGCTGTTGTTGTTGTATTGGTGATTCTTATCACCGTTTTCCTCCCACTTTCTTTTGACTTGCTTCATATTGGCCTCTTCAGCAGTCTGTTCTTTAATTCTTTCTTCAATCCGGTTCACTAGTTTGTGAGCCCATCTACATGCCTGTTGTATGGAGGCGGGCTCGTGTGAACTTATATCTTCTTGGATTCTTTCCGGTAATCCTTTCACAAACGCGTCGATCTTCTCTTCCTCATCTTCGAATGCTCCCGGACATAATAGGCACAATTCTGTGAATCGTCTTTCGTACGTGGTAATATCAAATCCTTGGGTTCGTAACCCTCTATGTTCTGTCTTGAGCTTATTGACCTCGGTTCTGGGACGGTACTTCTCGTTCATCAAGTGCTTGAATACTGACCATGGTAGTGCGTACGCATCGTCTTGTCCCACTTGCTCTAGATAGGTATTCCACCATGTTAACGCAGAACCTGTGAAGGTATGCGTAGCGTACTTCACTTTGTCCTCTTCAGTACACTTACTTATGGCAAACACCGATTCGACCTTCTCGGTCCACCGTTTTAATCCAATCGGTCCTTCGGTTCCATCAAATTCCAAAGGTTTGCAGGCAGTGATTCTTTGTAGGTGCATCCTACACGATTTCCTGTACTGCTAGATCCAAGGTTATTATTGGTATGTAGCGCAGCCTGTACTGCGGCTATGTTTGAAGCTAGAAAAGTACGGAATTCCTCTTCATTCATATTCACGGTGTGTCGAGTAGTCGGTGCCATTTCCTTCAAAATAGTCAAATGGAACAAGTTAATCATACAGAATATTAAGAGTAGTTAATAGTATTTCGTAGCATAATATGAACTCATTTATAAAAGCTTTTTCTTCATATTAGCATTTTATAAGTTTAAATTCGGGTAGTACCTACCCGTTAAGTTCATACTTAGTAGCTAATATACAATTCAACTACTACAATTCTATATGAAAAACTGATTATAATAATATTTCGCGTTCAAACTTTTACACAATATTTTACAAACTTACAATACCGCTTATTTTACATATAGCATGAAATATAGCACACAATAAATTTGATACAAGATGGCTGTGAAGATAATTCTAGCTAGTACACAAGTCGTTCAGCAAAGGCAATAAAGACACGTAATTCATACGTCCAGAAACAAGTCATGCATTCTGGTTTTACTAGGATTACTTCCCATCCTTGGTCTTGTGGAACATAACCGTTATGGCCGTTGATAAGACAGCGTGTTGTAACGTCGTCAAAGGGACGAGGGTTACATAATGTCCAACAGTCCCGTAACAATCTAAAAACCTCATTTCTTACCCCAATTACCGACTCCGTCACTTGTGGGAACGTTTTGTTTAATAGTTGTAGCCCGATGTTCTTGTTCTCACTTTGGTGAGAAGCGAACATTACTAATCCGTAAGCATAACATGCTTCTTTATGTTGTATGTTAGCCGCTTTTTCTAAATCACGAAGTCCAATATTCGGATATATTGAGTCAAAATAATTTCTTAACCCATTGCGTAAAATAGCATTTGGGTTCCCCGCAATATATGCGTCAAAGTAAACACATCGTAACTTATGGATTTCCCAATGTGATATCCCCCATCTTTCAAACGAAAGCCTTTTATAAACCAAGGCATTCTTGGAACGTTCTTCGAATGTCTTACAAACTGATCTCGCCTTAAATAGTTGTGCCGAAGAATTCTGACCGACTCTAGACAAGATTTCATCAATCATGTCTCCGGGTAGGTCTCTTAAAATATTGGGTTGTCTATCCATTTTGTGTTTTTATACTGTAAAATAGACAAGAGTTAGATTCATAAAAAAATACTTATTAATACAAGCAATTTTGACATATATCATAAAGCCTAAGCACACTATATTACATATATTACACCACACGAATACAACTATCTTATTCCGACTCGTTTGTTTCCTCTTCTTCGGTTTTGGTTCGTTTTGCCAAGTTTCTAGGGATATATGATGTTCCCCTAATACGAGCCGTCGTTTTCCACATTGGTTTAGAAAAACCTGATGGTTTAGAGGTTCCCGGGTCATTGTTACAACTTAAGGACTTCGGGGGTTGACGATACATATAAAGTTCATCGGGGTTGGAATTAGATTTCTCTATTTTTATGCCCTTTCCCTTATTATTTTCTTTTGCCTTTTTAAATTCAGTTGGGGTAATTTCTATAACATCATCGGAATTCTCGTCGGAATCCGATTCATCGGAGAATCGGTAATCCTCCCAATATTTTGCTTCCTTGGCGGAAACACCATTGACCATAATTAACCTTCGTCGGTTGGTTGAGGATTTTCTTTTACTTAACCGTTTTATTATTTCCCCCACCGGTTCTATTTCTTCATCCGGTTCCGATTCTTCTTCCAGTTTCGATTCTTCTTCCGGTTCCGACTCTTCTTCCGGTTCCTCTTCGGGAACTTGTGAATCAGTCCACGAATCTTTCCAATTTACATTTGACTCTTCATTATTATTAGGTGAGTCAATGGGACTTGTTCTAGAGGTAGCCATCTATCACATAATATCAAACGCGTTAAGAGATTAATATATCACATAATATTCACATGTTAAAAATATATAGTTTCCAACAAAATTTGTTAAGCAATCATTTTTCAAGTAAACACAGTCGAAGTCCAGACTCACTAATGCATCCTAACAAACTCGGTAAGACACACTAATGCAAAATTCTGGTTCTCTAAGACCAACGCTCGGATACCAACTGAAATGTCCCGTTCTTATTGATTAAAAACGTTCCATATTAATTGATTTCGTTGCGAGGTTTTGACCTCTATATGAGACATTTTTCAAAGACTGCATTCATTTTAAAACAAACCATAACCTTTATTTCATAAATAAAGGTTTAAAAAGCTTTACGTAGATTATCAAATAATGATAATCTAAAATATCCTGTTTACACACGACCATTACATAATGGTTTACAATACAAATATGTTACATCGAAATCAGTTTCTTGAATGCAGTTTTTACACAGTATCATACAAACATGGACTCCAAATCTTGTCCTTATTTTAGTATGCAACAGCGGAAGCTCTTAGTATTCACCTGAGAATAAACATGCTTTAAACGTCAACAAAAATGTTGGTGAGTTATAGGTTTAACCTATATATATCAAATTGTAACAATAGACCACAAGATTTCATATTTCAATATACATCCCATACATAGAGATAAAAATCATTCATATGGTGAACACCTGGTAACCGACATTAACAAGATGCATATATAAGAATATCCCCATCATTCCGGGACACCCTTCGGATATGATATAAATTTCGAAGTACTAAAGCATCCGGTACTTTGGATGGGGTTTGTTAGGCCCAATAGATCTATCTTTAGGATTCGCGTCAATTAGGGTGTCTATTCCCTAATTCTTAGATTACCAGACTTAATAAAAAGGGGCATATTCGATTTCGATAATTCAACCATAGAATGTAGTTTCACGTACTTGTGTCTATTTTGTAAATCATTTATAAAACCTGCATGTATTCTCATCCCAAAAATATTAGATTTTAAAAGTGGGACTATAACTCACTTTCACAGATTTTTACTTCGTCGAGAAGTAAGACTTGGCCACTGTTGATTCACGAACCTATAACAATATATACATGTATATTAAAGTATGTTCAAAATATATTTACAACACTTTTAATATATTTTGATGTTTTAAGTTTATTAAGTCAGCTGTCCTCGTTAGTAACCTACAACTAGTTGTCCACAGTTAGATGTACAGAAATAAATCGATAAATATTATCTTGAATCAATCCACGACCCAGTGTATACGTATCTCAGTATTGATCACAACTCAAACTATATATATTTTGAAATCAACCTCAACCCTGTATAGCTAACTCCAACATTCACATATAGAGTGTCTATGGTTGTTCCGAAATATATATAGATGTGTCGACATGATAGGTCGAAACATTGTATACGTGTCTATGGTATCTCAAGATTACATAATATACAATACAAGTTGATTAAGTTATGGTTGGAATAGATTTGTTACCAATTTTCACGTAGCTAAAATGAGAAAAATTATCCAATCTTGTTTTACCCATAACTTCTTCATTTTAAATCCGTTTTGAGTGAATCAAATTGCTATGGTTTCATATTGAACTCTATTTTATGAATCTAAACAGAAAAAGTATAGGTTTATAGTCGGAAAAATAAGTTACAAGTCGTTTTTGTAAAGGTAGTCATTTCAGTCGAAAGAACGACGTCTAGATGACCATTTTAGAAAACATACTTCCACTTTGAGTTTAACCATAATTTTTGGATATAGTTTCATGTTCATAATAAAAATAATTTTCTCAGAATAACAACTTTTAAATCAAAGTTTATCATAGTTTTTAATTAACTAACCCAAAACAGCCCGCGGTGTTACTACGACGGCGTAAATCCGGTTTTACGGTGTTTTTCGTGTTTCCAGGTTTTAAATCATTAAGTTAGCAAATAATATAGATATAGAACATGTGTTTAGTTGATTTTAAAAGTCAAGTTAGAAGGATTAACTTTTGTTTGCGAACAAGTTTAGAATTAACTAAACTATGTTCTAGTGATTACAAGTTTAAACCTTCGAATAAGATAGCTTTATATGTATGAATCGAATGATGTTATGAACATCATTACTACCTTAAGTTCCTTGGATAAACCTACTGTAAAAGAGAAAAATGGATCTAGCTTCAACGGATCCTTGGATGGCTCGAAGTTCTTGAAGCAGAATCATGACACGAAAACAAGTTCAAGTAAGATCATCACTTGAAATAAGATTGTTATAGTTATAGAAATTGAACCAAAGTTTGAATATGATTATTACCTTGTATTAGAATGATAACCTACTGTAAGAAACAAAGATTTCTTGAGGTTGGATGATCACCTTACAAGATTGGAAGTGAGCTAGCAAACTTGAAAGTATTCTTGATTTTATGTAACTAGAACTTGTAGAATATATGAAAAACACTTAGAACTTGAAGATAGAACTTGAGAGAGATCAATTAGATGAAGAAAATTGAAGAATGAAAGTGTTTGTAGGTGTTTTTGGTCATTGGTGTATGGATTAGATATAAAGGATATGTAATTTTGTTTTCATGTAAATAAGTCATGAATGATTACTCATATTTTTGTAATTTTATGAGATATTTCATGCTAGTTGCCAAATGATGGTTCCCACATGTGTTAGGTGACTCACATGGGCTGCTAAGAGCTGATCATTGGAGTGTATATACCAATAGTACATACATCTAAAATCTGTGTATTGTACGAGTACGAATACGGGTGCATACGAGTAGAATTGTTGATGAAACTGAACGAGGATGTAATTGTAAGCATTTTTGTTAAGTAGAAGTATTTTGATAAGTGTATTGAAGTCTTTCAAAAGTGTATAAATACATATTAAAACACTACATGTATATACATTTTAACTGAGTCGTTAAGTCATCGTTAGTCGTTACATGTAAGTGTTGTTTTGAAACCTTTAGGTTAACGATCTTGTCAAATGTTGTTAACCCAATGTTTATAATATCAAATGAGATTTTAAATTATTATATTATCATGATATTATCATGTATGAATATCTCTTAATATGATATATATACATTAAATGTCTTTACAACGATAATCGTTACATATATGTCTCGTTTAAAAATCATTAAGTTAGTAGTCTTGTTTTTACATATGTAGTTCATTGTTAATATACTTAATGATATGTTTACTTATCATAGTATCATGTTAACTATATATATATCCATATATATGACATCATATAGTTTTTACAAGTTTTAACGTTCGTGAATCACCGGTCAACTTGGGTGGTCAATTGTCTATATGAAACATATTCCAATTAATCAAGTCTTAACAAGTTTGATTGCTTAACATGTTGGAAACATTTAATCATGTAAATATCAATTTCATTTAATATATATATAAACATGGAAAAGTTCGGGTCACTACACTATTGGTATATACACTCCAATGATCAGCTCTTGGCAGCCCATGTGAGTCACCTAATACATGTGGGAACCATCATTTGGCAACTAGCATGAAATATCTCATAAAATTACAAAAATATTAGTAATCATTCATGACTTATTTACAAGTAAACAAAATTACACATCCTTTATATCTAATCCATATACCAACGACCAAAAACACCTACAAACACTTTCATTCTTCAATTTTCTTCATCTAATTGATCTCTCTCAAGTTCTATCTTCAAGTTCTAAGTGTTCTTCATAAATTCTATAAGTTCTAGTTTCATAAAATCAAGAATACTTCCAAGTTTGCTAGCTTACTTCCAATCTTGTAAAGTGATCATCCAACCTCAAGAAATCTTTCTTATTTACAGTAAGATATCTTTCTAATACAAGGTAATACTCATATTCAAACTTTGATTCAATTTCTATAACTATGACAATCTTATTTCGAGTGGAAATCTTACTTGAACTTGTTTTAGTGTCATGATTCTGCTTCAAGAACTTTCATGCCATCCAAGGATCCTTTGATGCTAGATCTACTTTTCTCATTTCCAGTAGGTTTATCCATAAAACCTGAGGTAGTAATGATGTTCATAACATCATTCGATTCATATATATAAAACTACCTTATTCGAAGGTTTAAACTTGAAATCACTAGAACATAGTTTAGTTAATTCTAAACTTGTTCGCAAACAAAAGTTGATACTTCTAACTTGACTTTTAAAATCAACTAAACACATGTTCTATATCTATATGATATGCTAACTTAATGATTTGAAACCTGGAAACACGAAAAACACCGTAAAACCGGACATACGCTGTCGTAGTAACACCGCGGACTGTTTTGGGTTTGATAATTAAAAACTATGATAAACTTTGATTTAAAAGTTGTTCTTCTAGGAAAATGATTTTTCTTATGAACATGAAAATATATCCAAAAATGGTCATCAAGACGTCATTCTTTCGACTAAAATGACTACCTCTTACAAAAACGACTTCTAACTTATATTTCCGACCATAAACCTATACTTTTTCTGTTTAGATTCATAAAATAGAGTTTAATATGAAACCATAGCAATTTTATTCACTCAAAACGGATTTAAAACGAAGAAGTTATGGGTAAAACAAGATTGGGTATTTTTTGATTGTTGTAGCTACGGGAAATATTGTAACAATTCTATACAAATCATATCCTAGCTAACTTATATTGTATTATACATGTATTCTAATATATTATGTAATCTTGGGATACCATAGACACGTATGCAAATGTTTTAACATATCATATCGACCCATGTATATATATTATTTGCAACAACCATAGACACTCTATATGCAGTAATGTTTGAGTTTGCTATACAGGGTTGAGGTTGATTCCAAAAATATATATACTTTGAGTTGTGATCTAGCCTGAGACGTGTATACACTGGGTCGTGGATTGATTCAAGATAATATATATCAATTTATTTCTGTACATCTAACTATGGACAACTAGTTGTAGGTTACTAACGAGGACAGCTGACTTAATAAACTTAAAACATTAAAATGTATTAAAATTGTTGTAAATATATTTTGAGCATACTTTGATATATATGTACATATTTGTTATAGGTTCGTGAATCGACCAGTGGCCAAGTCTTACTTCCCGACGAAGTAAAAATCTGTGAAAGTGAGTTATAGTCCCACTTTTAAAATCTAAAATTTTTGGGATGAGAATACATGCAGCTTTATAAATGTTTTACAAAATAGACACAAGTACATGAAACTACTTTCTATGGTTGAACGATCGAAGCCGAATATGCCCCTTTTACTTGGTAACCTAAGAATTAGTAAACCAGTCTACTAATTGACGCGAATCCTAAAGATAGATCTATTGGGCCCAACAAACTCCATCCGTTGTAGCGGATGCTTTAGTACTTCGATGTTGTTTTATCATGTCCGATGGATGTCCCGGAATGATAGGGGATATTCTTATATGCATCTTGTTAATGTCGGTTACCAGGTGTTCAAACCATATGAATGATTTTTATCTCTATGTATGGGATGTGTATTGAAATATGAAATCTTGTGGTCTATTATTATGATTTGATAATATATAGGTTAAACCTATAACTCACCAACATTTTTGTTGACGTTTTAAGCATGTTTATTCTCAGGTGATTATTAAGAGCTTCCGCTGTTGCATACTAAAATAAGGACAAGATTTGGAGTCCATGCTTGTATGATATTATGTAAAAACTGTATTCAAGAAACTTATTTTTGATGTAATATATTCTTATTGTAAACCATTATGTAATGGTCGTGTGTAAATGGTATATTTTAGATTATCATTATTTGATAATCTACATAATGCTTTTTAAACCTTTATAGATAAAATAAAGGTTATGGTTGTTTTAAAAATGAATGCAGTCTTTGAAAAATGTCTCATATAGAGGTCAAAACCTCGCGACGAAATCAATTAATATGGAACGTTTATAATCAATATGAACGGGACATTTCAGTTGGTATCCGAGCGTTAGTTTTAGAGAACCAGAAATTTGCATTAGTGTGTCTTATCGAGTTTGTTAGGATACATTAGTGAGTCTGGACTTCGACCGTGTTTTCTAAAAAAACAATTGCTTAACACTCTTGTTGGAAACTATATATTATTAACATGTAAATATTATGTGATATATTAACCTCTTAATGTGTATGATATTGTGTGATAGATGTCTACCACTAGTACAAATCCCATAGATTCACCTAATAATAATGAAGAGCCGAATATATTTTGGGAAGATTCACAAATTCCCGAAGAGGAACCGGAAGAAGAGGAACCAGAAGAGGAGAACCCGGAAGAGGAGGAACTGGAAGAAGAGGAACTGGAAGAGGAGGAACCGGAAGAAGAAGAGGTTTCGGAGGAAGAAATATTGATACCTATAGTAAATCGATTAAATAAAAGAAAATCCTCAACCAACGGACTAAAGTTAATAATGGTCAATGGTGTTTTCGCCGAGGTAGCAAAATATTGGGATGATTACCAATTTTTCGATGAATCGGATCCCGATGAGGATTCCGATGATGTTATAGAAATTATCTCGACCCAATTTAATAAAGCGAAAGAAAATAATAAGGGAAAAGGTATAAAAATAGAGAAACCCGATTCCAACCCCGATGAACTTTATATGTATCGGCAACATCCGTATTTCCCAAAATGTAACAATGACCCGGGAACCTCTAAACCACCAGGTTTTTCTAAACCATTGTGGAAAATGACGACTCGTATTAGAGAAACACCATATATTCCTAGAAAATTAGAAAAACGAACCAAGTCCGAAGAAGAAGAAACCAGTGATTCAGATTAGAGGGTTGTAATCATGTTGTGTATTTTATGTATTGTAGTGTGCTTGTACTTTTATGTTCTATGTAAAAATTACTTGTATTGTTTGTTAATTATCTTTTACGAATCTAATCCTTGTCTATTTTACAGTATAAAAACAAAATGGACATTAAAGGTAGACAACCGAATATTTTAGAAGACCTACCAGAGGATATGATTGAGGAAATCTTGTCTACAGTTGGTCGGAATTCATCAGCACATTTAGTTATGGCGAAATTAACTTGTCAAACATTTGAAAGACTTTCCAGAAATGCCTTAGTTTATAAAAGGCTTTCCTTTGATAGGTGGGGTATATCACATTGGGGAGACTGTAAGTTACGCCGTGTTTTCTTTAAAGCGTTAAATGTGGGGAACTCAAATGCAATTTTACGCTACGGGTTAAGAACCTATTTTGACTCAACATATCCTAACATAGGATTTCGTGAGTTAGAAAGAGCTTCTAACATGTAACATAAAGAAGCATGTTATACTTACGGGTTAGTGATGTTCGCTTCTTACCAAAGTGAGAAAAAGAATATCGGGTTACAACTTTTAAATAAAACCTTCCCACAAGTGACGGATTCAGTAGTTGGGGTGAGAAACAAGGTTTTTAGATTATTGCGAGGCTGTTGGACATTACAAAACCCTCGTCCTTTTGACGACATTACAACATGCTGCCTAGCCAATGGTCGTAACGCTTACTTTCCACAAGATCAAGGATGGGAAGTCGTCTTAGTAAAACCAGAATGCATGACTTGTTTCTGGACTTATGAATTACGTGTCTTTATTTCTTTTGATGAACAACTTGCGTATTAACTAGAATTGCCTTTATAGCTGCTGAGTAGCAAAGATATTATGTGCTATATTTCATCCTATATGTATAATAGTGGTATTGTAAGTTTGTAAAATATTGTATAAAGGTTTGAACGCGAAATATTATTGTAATAAGTTTTTCATATAGAAGCATAGTAGTTGAGTTGTATAGTAGCTAGTAAGTATGAACTTAATGGGTAGGTACTAACAGAATTAAAACTATAAAATGCTAATATGAAGAAAAAACTTTTATAAATAAGTTCATATTATGCTATGAAATACTATTGACTACTCTTAAATTCTATATGATTAAATCAATTTTTTTTGGCTATTTTGGAAGGAAATGGCACCGGCAACTCGACAGAACTTGAACATGAGTGAGGTAGACTTCCGTGTTTTCCTTGCTGCGAACATAGCCGCAGTGCAGGCTGCGATGCAAAATAACAATAACTCTGGATCTAGCAGTGGAACTAATTCTGAAAGAAATCGTGTAGGATGCTCCTACAAAGAATTCACTGCCTGCAAACCTTTGGAATTTGATGGAACCGAAGGACCAATTAGATTGAAACGGTGGACCGAGAAGGTCGAATCGGTGTTTGCCATAAGTAAGTGTACTGAAGAGGAGAAAGTTAAGTACACTATGCATACCTTCACAGGTACGATGTTAACATGGTGGAATACCTATCTCGAGCAGGTAGGACAAGATACTGCTTACGCACTACCATGGTCAGCATTTAAGCAATTGATGAACGAGCAGTATCGTCCTAGAAACGAGGTCAATAAGCTCAAGGTAGAGCTTAGAGGATTACGTATGCAAGGTTTTGATATCACCACGTACGAACGACGATTCACAGAATTGTGCCTATTGTGTCCCAGAACGTTCGAAGACGAAGAGGAGACGATCGACGCATTTGTAAAAGGGTTACCGGAAAGAATTCAAAAAGATGTGAGTTCACACGAGCCTGCCTCCATACAAAAGGCAATTCGAATGGCTCACAAATTAGTGAACCAGATTGAAGGAAGGATTAAAGAGCAGGCAACCGAAGAGGCTAACATGAAACAAGTCAAGAGAAAGTGGGAAGAAACCAATGACAAGAGTCACCAATACAACAACAATAATCACAACCACAATCGCAATAACTATCCCAATAACCGCAACATCAATCGCAATAACAACTTCAACAAACGTCCCAACAACAACTACAATAACCGTCCCAACAACAATAGCAACAACAACAATAACAGCAACAATAACAACAATCCCAACAACAATCCCAATAACAACAATGGTAACAAAAACTAAAAATAACCATGCCAAAGATGTGAAGAGCATCACCTGGGGTTCTGCACGATATTTTGCAACAGGTGTAAAAGAAATGGGCATAGCACAAAGAAGTACGAAATCTACAGACCAATGCACAATAGAACTAAAGGAATAAATAATGTCAGAACCAATAACACCGCCATAGTTTGTTTTGGATGTGGAAAACCGGGCCACTTTAGTAGAAATTGCCCGAATCAGGGGAATACTAATGGGAAGGGCCTCGGAAGAGTTTTCAATATTGATACGACAGAAGCGCAGGAAGACCCGGAGCTTGTTACGGGTACGTTTCTCATTGACAATAAATCTGCTTATGTTTTATTTGATTCGGGAGCGGATAGAAGCTATATGAGTAGAGATTTTTTTGCTAAACTAAGTTGTTCACCGACGCCCTTGGATAATAAATTTTTACTCGAGTTAGCAAACGGTAAATTAATTACAGCAGATAATATATGTCGGAATCGAGAAATTAAACTGGTTAGCGAAACATTTAAGATTGACTTGATACCAGTAGAGTTAGGTAGTTTTGATGTGATAATCGGTATGGACTGGTTGAAAGAAGTGAAAGCAGAGATCGTTTGTTACAAAAATGCAATTCGCATTATACGAGAAAAAGGAAAACCCTTAATGGTGTACGGAGAAAAGGGCAACGCGAAGTTAAATCTTATTAGTAACCTGAAGGCACAAAAACTAATAAGAAAAGGTTGATATGCTGTGCTAGCACACGTCGAGAAAATCAATTCTGAAGAAAAGAACATCAATGATGTTCCCGTCGCAAAAGAATTTCTCGATGTATTTCCGAAAGAATTACCAGGACTACCTCCACACCGATCTGTTGAATTTCAAATAGACCTTGTACCGGGAGCTGTACCAATAGCTCGTGCTCCATACAGACTCGCACCCAGCGAAATGAACGAACTTCAGAGCCAATTACAAGAACTTTTAGAGCGTGGTTTCATTCGACCAAGAACATCACCGTGGGGAGTTCCTGTTTTGTTTGTCAAGAAGAAGGATGATACATTTAGGTTGTGTATCGACTACCGAGAGTTGAACAAACTTACCATCAAGAACCGTTACCCACTACCGAGGATCGACGACTTATTTGATCAACTACAAGGCTCGTCAGTTTATTCGAAGATTGATTTACGTTCTGGGTATCATCAAAAGCGGGTGAAGGAGGATGATATTCCAAAGACTGCTTTTAGGACGCGTTACGGTCATTACGAGTTTATGGTTATGCCGTTTGGATTGACTAACTCACCAGCTACATTCATGGACCTCATGAACCGAGTGTGTGGACCATACCTTGACAAATTTGTCATTGTTTTCATCGATGACATACTTATTTACTCAAAGAATGACCAAGAGCATGAAGAACATTTGAGAAAAGTGCTAGAGTTGCTGAGAAAAGAAAAACTGTACGCTAAGTTTTCAAAGTGTGCATTTTGGTTGGAAGAAGTTCAATTCCTCGGTCATATAGTGAACAAAGAAGGTATTCAGGTGGATCCAGCAAAGATTGAAACCGTTGAAAAGTGGGAAACCCCGAAAACTCCGAAACACATACGCCAATTTTTTGGGCTAGCTGGTTATTACAGGAGATTCATCCAAGATTTTTCCAAAATAGCAAAACCCTTGACTGCATTAACGCATAAAGGGGGAAATTTGAATGGAAGGATGAACAAGAAAAAGCGTTTCAATTATTGAAGAAAAAGTTAACTACGGAACCTATATTGTCATTGCCTGAAGGGAATGATGATTTTATGATATATTGTGATGCCTCAAAGAAAGGTCTCGGTTGTGTATTAATGCAATGAACGAAAGTAATTACTTATGCATCTAGATAATTGAAGATTCACGAGCAGAATTATACGACGCATGATTTTGAATTAGGCGCGGTTGTTTTTGTATTAAAGACTTGGAGGCACTACTTATATGGGGTCAAATGTATTATATATACCGACCATAAAAGTCTTCAACACATATTTAATCAGAAACAATTGAACATGAGGCAGCGCAGATGGATTGAATTGTTGAATGATTATGACTTTGAGATTCGTTATCACCCGGGGAAGGCAAATGTGGTAGCCGACGCCTTGAGCAGAAAGGACAGAGAACCCATTCGAGTAAAAGCTATGAATATAATGATTCACACTAACCTTACTACTCAAATAAAGGAGACACAACAAGGAGTTTTAAAAGAGGAAAATTTAAAGGATGAAATACCCAAAGGATCGGAGAAGCATCTTAATATTTGGGAAGACGGAACCCGGTATAGGGCTGAAAGGATTTGGGTACCAAAATTTGGAGATATGAGAGAAATGGTACTTAGAGAAGCTCATAAAACCAGATACTCAATACATCCTGGAACGGGGAAGATGTACAAGGATCTCAAGAAACATTTTTGGTGGCCGGGTATGAAAGTCGATGTTTCTAAATACGTAAGAGAATGTTTGACGTTCTCTAAGGTCAAAGATGAGCATCAGAAACCATCAGGTCTACTTCAACAACCCGAAATCCTGGAATGGAAATGGGAAAACATTATCATGGATTTCATCACTAAATTGCCAAGGACTGCAAATGGTTTTGATACTATTTGGGTAATAGTTAATCGTCTCACCAAATCAGCACACTTCCTGCCAATAAGAGAAGATGACAAGATGGAGAAGTTAGCACGACTGTATTTGAAGGAAGTCGTTGATAATGCTAAAAATGAACATATATTTCATAGCATTATTCCCCAAGAAAGACAAGCTTTTAGTTGCAATTGTTCTATTTACAAGTGATATTCGTTTAAATATTAAAAGGTGAAGACAAAAGACAGATTCGACGAATTGAAGACGCAAACGACCAAAAAGCTGAAAAGTACAAAATACAATCAAAGAGGTTCCAATTATTGATAAGAAACGTCTCGAAATTACAAGAGTACAAGATTCAAAACGCAAAGTACAAGATATTAAATTGTACGCAAGGATGTTTGAAAATCCGGAACTGGGACCAGAGTCAACTCTCAACGCTCAACGCAGCGGACTAAAAATTACAAGTCAACTATGCACATGAATATAATATAATATATAAATAATTCTTCAAAATTATATATATATTATATTATTATTTAAAATCGTCGGCAAACAAAGAGCCAAGGCTGAATGAGCTGTAAAAACGAACTCCGCGACTTGCGGAGTTCGAAGGTTAAAAGTACCGCGACTCGCGGAGACCCCCTGAACTCAATTCCCTATAAAAGCAAACGAATTCTGATCATTTTATATCCAATATATCAATCTCTCTATATCTATACGTTATATTTATATTTATATTTTATATTTTAATTTTAATTTTAATTTTAATCCTAATAATAAGGGTATGTTAGCGAATGTTGTAAGGGTGTAAGTCGAAATTCTGTCCGTGTAACGCTACGCTATTTTTAATCATTGTAAGTTATGTTCAACCTTTTTAATTTAATGTCTCGTAGCTAAGTTATTATTATGCTTATTTAATCCGAAGTAATCATGATGTTGGGCTAAAAATATTAAAATTGGGTAATTGGGCTTTGTACCATAATTGGGGTTTGGACAAAAGAACGACACTTGTGGAAATTAGACTATGGGCTATTAATGGGCTTTATATTTGTTTAACTAAATGATAGTTTGTTAATTTTAATATAAAGATTTACAATTGGACGTACCTATAAATAACCATATACACTCGATCGGACACGATGGACGGGGTATTTATATGTACGAATAATCGTTCATTTAACCGGACACGGGAATGGATTAATAGCCACTAGAATTATTAAAACAGGGGTGAAATTATGTACAAGGACACTTGGCATAATTGTTAACAAAGTATTAAAACCTTGGGTTACACTCAGTCGACATCCTGGTGTAATTATTAAACAAAGTATTAAAATCTTGTTACAGTTTAAGTCCCCAATTAGTTGGAATATTTGACTTCGGGTATAAGGATAATTTGACAAGGATACTCGCACTTTATATTTATGACTGATGGACTGTTATGGACAAAAACCAGACGGACATATCAAATAATCCAGGACAAAGGACAATTAACCCATGGGCATAAAACTAAAATCAACACGTTAAACATCATGATTACGGAAGTTTAAATAAGCATAATTCTTTTATTTCATATTTAATTTCCTTTATTTTATATTTAATTGCACTTCTAATTATCGCATTTTTATTGTTATTGTATTTAATTGCACTTTTAATTATCGTACTTTTTAATTATCGCAAGTTTATTTTATCGCACTTTTATTATTCGCAATTTCATTATCGTTATTTGCTTTACGCTTTAAATTAAGTCTTGTATTTATTTATTATTTTACATTTGGTTTTAACTGCGACTAAAGTTTTAAAATCGACAAACCGGTCATTAAACGGTAAAAATCCCCCTTTATAATAATAATATTACTTATATATATATTTGTATTTTTATAAAAGTAAACTAATATAGCGTTAAGCTTTGTTTAAAGATTTTCCCTGTGGAACGAACCGGACTTACTAAAAACTACACTACTGTACGGTTAGGAACACTGCCTATAAGTGTTGTAGCAAGGTTTAAGTATATCTATTCTATAAATAAATAAATATCTTGTGTAAAATTGTATCGTATTTAATAATATTTTCTGCTAAAATTTAATAGTATTTTATACCCCTTAGCTTTAACATCAAGTATATTTTTGGCGCCGCTGCCGGGGAAAAGACTATCAAACTTAAAAGTCGAAAGCGCAACGCTAAATAAATAAGAATATAAAAAAAAAGATTTTTATTTTTAGTTTACTTTTATTAAAATTCACTTTTGTAAAAATACGTTTTTAATTATTCAAAAATAAAAAAAAAAACAAAAATTTATATATTTTTTTAAGATTTTGTTAAATATTTAAGTTTTATGAAGTTTCTTTATTTTTATTTTATAAAAATATAAGTTTTATTTAAATATTTTTATTTAAACAGAAAATATAAAACAGAATAAAAAAAAAAGCGTCGAATTTTAATCAACCTGTCATCTGAAAATTGGAACCCCGCGACTCGCGGAGTTTGCTGCTTGGAATACCGCGACTCGCGGAGACACTCTGACACGCCGACAGAAACCCTAATCAGCATTAAATACGGGGTAATTATTATTTATTTATTATTATTAACCCTAATTACTTATTTATTATTATAATTAGTTTTAAGTTTTTAAATTAAATTGTATTTTAGTTAAATTAGTTTAATTAAAATATAAAATTAATAGTTTAATAAAATAAATAATATAAAAATAATATTTTTATAAAAATTGTAATTTTTACAACTTTTTGTATATTTTTATATTTTGTCCCTTTTTAATTGTTTTAGCGTAATATTTGTATTTTTCGCTCGTATTTAGTTTTAAGATATAGTTTTTGCCATAGTTATTTTTTTTTTACTTCAAGATTTTTAGGTGTAACATCCCGCGTTTTTCCGTTAAATTTATTTTAACACCGTCTTTTTTTTTAAATAATATCTTTCGCGATTTAAATTTGTATCTTCATTAACTAACGTTCATAATATCCTCGTTATTTAAATATAACGTCACCCGTTTACTCGAGCGTTTTTAAAATATTCGTTTGGTTAATTCCCGCACCCGACTACAAACTCGAGGGACCATTTTTGCCATATGGCCAAACTAATCACTAGTAGTTGACTAAGTCAACTACTTCTCCACCATTCCCCACATTTTTAATTTCTTTTCTTTCTTCTTTTCTCTCAACCAAAAACTCAAACCTTAAATTCTTCATCATCTTCAATCATCATCCAAATTCAAGCAAGGAATCAAACATCAAAACAAATTGTACTTTTGGAATCCTCGTTTCATCCTCTTCGATTTGATACCAACCTCATTGATTTTGGGTAACATTTCTAAAACACTAAATTTCTCTAAATTCGTTTTAATTACTTGAAATGTTGTTAGTTAGTGACTATGGCTCGTGTATAACATGAATATATGATTTGTTTGCTTGATTTGTTGATTTTGGTGTAACTAGCTTGAAAATGAAAATTGTATGCTTAATCTTTGATTTGGATGATTAAAGGTTGTTAGATTGTTAAAGTTCATGTTTTAAAAGTGTTACTAGCATCATTAGCTTCATGTTGATATATAGATTGATCAAAGAAACTTCAAAAACGTGATTATTGATTTTGGTGTTGCTTGACTAGGGTTTGCTAGTTCTTGAAATGAATTTTTGGATGCTTGAATGCCATGGAATGTTAATTGTTAGTGATTAGTTGTAATGTATGCTTCATTACCTTCAAAACGGCATATCATATGTGTAAATTGGATTCCCGGAACTTAAAATGCATATTGATGAACTTGAGGCTTTGAAATGAGCGTTTATTGATCACATGACGAGAATTTGATTGTTGTAAATGATGTTTTTGTTTGAGGATTTGTGTTTAGTTGTGTTCCTTGTCAAAAGAGCTTTCCAACGGTATAAGATACGTCTTCTAATTGTTTGCGGTTTGCGTTTTGCGTTTGTTTGAAGTTTTGACCAAGACTTGAACCTTGAAAACGACCTGACACCAGACCATGTGTTATGTCGCGGCGCGACACCCCTTGCCGCGGCGCGACATTTGCCTTGTCCAGATTCTGTCCAACTTTTCCATTTTATCAAAAATGTTTGCCATGTTCTAGACCTCCAATTCACATGCAACTTGTTTTAACATGCTTATATATGAATAACTAGCATAGAAAATTTGTCCGAGACCCGACCCGAACGTGTTGACTTTTTCGTTGACTTTGACCAAGTTTGACTTTTAGTCAAACTTAACCAAACTTTTATGCAATCTTCCTAACATGCTTTTATACTTGTATCTTGCATGAAATTTGACAATTTGCTTCACATGCTACATAATCGAGTCGTGTCGAGCCATAGGACTAATTGAACAACTTTGACCCTTCGTGACTATCGTTATTGATACAACCTTTGTTTAGGTCGAGACTAGCGTTGTCCCTTGCGCACATTACTTGTTGAAGTACCTATTTACACTTGCAATCAAAGGTGAGATCATAGTCCCACTTTTACTCTTCTAAACTTACTTTTGGGATGAGAAAACATAAACGATACTTTTGAACTAAGTGAACACAAGAACGGGAAAACAAACATTCTACATACGAGTTTAGAACGAAAATCCTCAATCCGATTATCATTAATTACATCAGATGGTGTAAGCGAGAACTTATGTTATATGGCCATATGGGTTTGACAAACCCTCATTCAAACGGTTCGCTACCGTTTACGAATGAAATATATTTTCGGGAACAGTGTTGTTCTAGCACTAATTGATGGGGTATTCAACGGACGGAACGTTAAGCTTTGATAATTGGGTGCTCGTGAATATTAACTTTTAGAATGTACTATTATCATTTCAATTTTTCAAATCTTGTGGTTCGGCTTACTTTACTTTTACTCAACTACTTACTTAAACCTATGATTTCACCAACGTTTTCGTTGACAGATTTCTATGTTTTTCTCAGGTCACTACACGATATGTGAAACATGCTTCCGCTTACTATATGATACTTGCATTGGATGTCGAGTATACGTGCATTTCATGGAGCGTCTTTTGACTTACCTTAAACTGTGTCGCCTAGATTTCAATCGTACTTATAACGTTGTAACTTAACTTTTGGTTGAACAATTCTTGTAAACTTTGAAACAATCCTTATTTTGAAATGAAGGCGACATATTTTGGTCAAACGTTATCTTAAAGACTTATAATCAGGTAACGGGACCCACGTAGTCGACGCCGTCACTTGACGATTTGTCGGGGTCGCTACAAGTGGTATCAGAGCCTTGGTTGTAGGGATTTAGAGTTCATTTGTGTCAACCCCGAGTCATAGGGTACATAGGTGAATCTAGACTACAACCGGCATATAGACTGAAGTAGGAATTACTTGACTATTTGTGCATTTATACTCGAACTCTTCTATCATATCTGACTTGTATTCGATCTTGATCTTACGTTGATAAATTTTGTTGATGCGCCACCTTGACTTTATGAAGTAATGTTAAATGCACATGAGAATCAGGGTAATATAATTTCCGGGATTATATTACGGTGATTCACATGGACGTTCCGACATTATGACATAAAGAATTTAAGGCGAGTCAAGGAAAATTTTTCTCTCTATCCTTATTCCATACTCCGGTTAGTATTGTTGAAAATACTAACCAACGATATTCTTGTGTCATGAAGGAACAATGGCTTACCAAGGTCAACACAATACTCCTCTCGAAACTCTGGAACAAACTCTTCAACGAATGATAACCACCGCCGTGGGTACGGCCGTGGCCGATCACTTTTCTAACAACAACAATCATGGATCCGGTAATTCAAGCGAAGGTTGCTCCTACAAGAACTTCATGAAATACAACCCTCCCACTTTCGATGGAACCGGAGGACCAGTTACTCTCACCCGATGGTTTGAACAAATGGAGACCGTTTTTAACACAAGCGGTTGTCGAGACCAAGATAAGGTCAAGTTTTCCACTCTCACTTTCACCGGCATTGCTCTCTCGTGGTGGAACAAGTACGTACAATCGGTGGGTATCGATGAAGCCCACACACTCTCATGGACCGAATTAAGAGAAAGAATGATCACCGAATATTTTCTGCGCGACGAGACTCGAAGGCTCGAACAGGGTCTAAGGAATTTAAAAACGGTCGGGAATGACCTCGGAGCTTATAATCAACGGTTTACCGAACTAGTCTCAATGTGTCCGAATCTCATGACTCCCGAATCCCTAAGAGTCGAACTTTACATGGATGGCCTCCCTAAGAGCATTCAACACGGGGTAATGGCATCCCAACCCACTAACCTACAAGAGGCTTTAACAAAGGTCCACCAAACTTTAGAAACGGTGAATGAAATGGAAGCACCGGCACCAATGGTCGAGAACCACTCGAGTAACAACAAAAGAAAATGGGAAGCCTCGCAACCAAGCAACCACAACAATAACAACCTCTCCAAGAAGCCTCTCACCCCCGGCGGCAAGAAAGGGTATGCCGGAAATCTACCTTATTGTAACAAGTGTCGCAAACATCATTTTGGTGAGTGTGGCAAACCATTTTGCAACAAGTGTCACATAAGTGGACATGTGGCCCATGCCTGTAAGAGTACCGCTACCGTCACTCGAAAGGTGCCCAACGCACACAGGACGGGTGCTTGCTTCGAATGTGGCCAACTGGGTCATTTTAGGAATGTGTGCCCAAAGAAGAAATCAACCCCAACGCACGCCGTTGAACTATCAACATCGACCCCTAGGATGCCCGAGACAACGATGGACTAGTCACGGGTACGTTTCTTCACAACAAACCGTATATTTCATACTTATTCGATTCGGTTACCGCTAGACGTTTTATAACCAAGGCTTTGACTCGTGCTCTTTGCACTCCACCTTTTCCCCTAGACACTACTTAGGCAATTTAAGTGACCAACGGAAAATATTGTGTGCCTATATATTTTATCGGAGGATATACGTTAAGAATTTTGACTTGACACCTATAGAACTAAGGAGCTCAAAACCTATTCGTTAGAAAGAAATTGTTTCCCCGACGTCTTGTATAGATCATTGTGAACTAAGAAATTTTCGGTTGAAAACCGATACCCTCTTCCTTGTATCCATGACCTCATGATTATTGCATGAATCCCGTGTGCGTCCTAAATCGACCTCCGTTCCGGTTAGGGGAGACGATGTCTCCTAAGCCATCTTCCGAACTCACAACGTTAGTTGTAAATCTCTCTTAGTACCATTCGATTTATTTAGGACTCTGTCCGTATTCATGAACCTCCTAAACCACGTATGCAAACTTATCTAGACAAATCGGTTATCGTATTTATAGATGACATCTTGAGTTATTCAAGTAAAGAAGGAAAACGAACAACATCACCATCTTACGCTCGAACTTTTGAGAAAAGAGCAACTCTATACCAAATTCTCCGAGTGAGAATTTCTGTTGAACGAAGTACAATTTTCTAAACCATGATGTGAATGGTCTAGGCATTTCAATCAATCTCGAAATCAAGCCACATGTAATCAGGAAACTCCCCCGACTCAGACTTGTATTCGTAAAATCTTAGATCTCGCCGGTTATTACCGAAGATTCATTTCTGCCTTTTCTCGTGTTACACGACTTTTAACCTCGTTAACTCACTGAGGGAAAAATTTAAACCCCCCCCATGTCCGAACCTTGAGCGTGATACTTCACACCAACATTTCTAGTTAAAATCGTATAGCACCAGATGGAACTCAATTATGAAAATATTTCTACATGAACGCCGGAAGGCATGCTCTCTCGACTCAAAATCAGTGTAACTGAAATTCGTTATTTTGCGCGAAGAATTCTAATACTAAATTGTGGATCCGATCAATTTTCTCGTCATCACATACCACGCTACATATCTCTGTTATTTCACCGTTACCGTCTGATATTACTGGAACTTAAGATAACACACGATCCAATGATACTTCACTCTTCTTTGACTTAATGTCATTGTGTTTCTAATAATCGGCCAACTATTATTCAACCCCGAACTAAACAACTACGTGTACGATCTCGTTTCTCTTTCAGACTTCAACTTTTGACAACTAGAGGCACGATATGGCAACCTCGAGATGTAAGCTCATCCTATTCTAAGTCCTCATTTCACTCCTATCTTTATCGCTCACATTTCCGTTTAAGGAAACTCCTTGTAACATTTCTCCATGGATAGAGAAACTCCTCATATTACATTAGTATTCGCCACGAGGGTGAATAGTCCTAACGAACATTTTTCGAACCCTAACTGACTTGTTCAAACATATCTTAAGAGATTCTATTCCAACACGGTGTATCCTTGTCAATTATCCCGTATCGAAATACTCGTTTCACTTCTAGTTTTACAAGAAACCTTGGAGACCCGCTTAGACATGAGTACCGCGTACCACCCACAAACCGATGAACCAAGCAAACGAACGATTTACGTCTTGAAAAGACATGTCACGAACTCGTATTGTCACCTTTAGTAGATCACTCTTACAACAGTAGTTACCACTCGTGTGCTCGCACGCACTTTCCGAAACCCCATATGACTGCTAATGTCATACCCCTGTTCATTCAATCAAAGCAAATCACCGAATCTGAACTCCATCAAGAAACAACAATTGAGATCTTTCAAGTCCGAGAAGGGCTCGAGACAACCCATGGTCGCCAGAAGAGTTATACCAAACTTAGATGAAAACCTCACAAATCCCAGTGTGTAGCCGCATAATGTTGAGAAACCGCACCTTGGAAAGGTGTAATCCATTTTGGGGAAATCGAGAAAGGCTAGCCGCAATATCGAACCTTTTGAAACCTTGGGGCATATTGGGACCGCTTCCTACCGCTTAGAACTTTCGACTCAATTAAGTTTCCGTTTACCCTACATTTCGTGTAACAAATTTGGAAACGTGTCCTGCGGAACAGGAACGTGCAATCCTGCCAGATACACCAACTATTGATGACAAACTTCTCTTCATGGGGAAAACCAGTTAAAACCAGGGATCGTGAAACCAAACCTTAAAACAACATATGATCCCGACCGTCAAGTTCGCTGAAATGTCCAAGGACGTACCTTCACTTATTCGTAGAATTGGCAACACGAGATCTGGAGGAAGATTCAACAAATACTACTTCCAACTAAATTTCGGGACGAAATTTCTTTTGAGGTGTGGATAATGTAACATCCCGCGTTTTTCCGTTAAATTTATTTTAACACCGTCTTTTTTTTTTAAATAATATCTTTCGCGATTTAAATTTGTATCTTCATTAACTAACGTTCATAATATCCTCGTTATTTAAATATAACGTCACCCGTTTACTCGAGCGTTTTTAAAATATTCGTTTGGTTAATTCCCGCACCCGACTACAAACTCGAGGGACCATTTTTGCCATATGGCCAAACTAATCACTAGTAGTTGACTAAGTCAACTACTTCTCCACCATTCCCCACATTTTTAATTTCTTTTCTTTCTTCTTTTCTCTCAACCAAAAACTCAAACCTTAAATTCTTCATCATCTTCAATCATCATCCAAATTCAAGCAAGGAATCAAACATCAAAACAAATTGTACTTTTGGAATCCTCGTTTCATCCTCTTCGATTTGATACCAACCTCATTGATTTTGGGTAACATTTCTAAAACACTAAATTTCTCTAAATTCGTTTTAATTACTTGAAATGTTGTTAGTTAGTGACTATGGCTCGTGTATAACATGAATATATGATTTGTTTGCTTGATTTGTTGATTTTGGTGTAACTAGCTTGAAAATGAAAATTGTATGCTTAATCTTTGATTTGGATGATTAAAGGTTGTTAGATTGTTAAAGTTCATGTTTTAAAAGTGTTACTAGCATCATTAGCTTCATGTTGATATATAGATTGATCAAAGAAACTTCAAAAACGTGATTATTGATTTTGGTGTTGCTTGACTAGGGTTTGCTAGTTCTTGAAATGAATTTTTGGATGCTTGAATGCCATGGAATGTTAATTGTTAGTGATTAGTTGTAATGTATGCTTCATTACCTTCAAAACGGCATATCATATGTGTAAATTGGATTCCCGGAACTTAAAATGCATATTGATGAACTTGAGGCTTTGAAATGAGCGTTTATTGATCACATGACGAGAATTCGATTGTTGTAAATGATGTTTTTGTTTGAGGATTTGTGTTTAGTTGTGTTCCTTGTCAAAAGAGCTTTCCAACGGTATAAGATACGTCTTCTAATTGTTTGCGATTTGCGTTTTGCGTTTGTTTGAAGTTTTGACCAAGACTTGAACCTTGAAAACGACCTGACACCAGACCATGTGTTATGTCGCGGCGCGACACCCCTTGCCGCGGCGCGACATTTGCCTTGTCCAGATTCTGTCCAACTTTTCCATTTTATCAAAAATGTTTGCCATGTTCTAGACCTCCAATTCACATGCAACTTGTTTTAACATGCTTATATATGAATAACTAGCATAGAAAATTTGTCCGAGACCCGACCCGAACGTGTTGACTTTTTCGTTGACTTTGACCAAGTTTGACTTTTAGTCAAACTTAACCAAACTTTTATGCAATCTTCCTAACATGCTTTTATACTTGTATCTTGCATGAAATTTGACAATTTGCTTCACATGCTACATAATCGAGTCGTGTCGAGCCATAGGACTAATTGAACAACTTTGACCCTTCGTGACTATCGTTATTGATACAACCTTTGTTTAGGTCGAGACTAGCGTTGTCCCTTGCGCACATTACTTGTTGAAGTACCTATTTACACTTGCAATCAAAGGTGAGATCATAGTCCCACTTTTACTCTTCTAAACTTACTTTTGGGATGAGAAAACATAAACGATACTTTTGAACTAAGTGAACACAAGAACGGGAAAACAAACATTCTACATACGAGTTTAGAACGAAAATCCTCAATCCGATTATCATTAATTACATCAGATGGTGTAAGCGAGAACTTATGTTATATGGCCATATGGGTTTGACAAACCCTCATTCAAACGGTTCGCTACCGTTTACGAATGAAATATATTTTCGGGAACAGTGTTGTTCTAGCACTAATTGATGGGGTATTCAATGGACGGAACGTTAAGCTTTGATAATTGGGTGCTCGTGAATATTAACTTTTAGAATGTACTATTATCATTTCAATTTTGCAAATCTTGTGGTTCGGCTTACTTTACTTTTACTCAACTACTTACTTAAACCTATGATTTCACCAACGTTTTCGTTGACAGATTTCTATGTTTTTCTCAGGTCACTACACGATATGTGAAACATGCTTCCGCTTACTATATGATACTTGCATTGGATGTCGAGTATACGTGCATTTCATGGAGCGTCTTTTGACTTACCTTAAACTGTGTCGCCTAGATTTCAATCGTACTTATAACGTTGTAACTTAACTTTTGGTTGAACAATTCTTGTAAACTTTGAAACAATCCTTATTTTGAAATGAAGGCGACATATTTTGGTCAAACGTTATCTTAAAGACTTATAATCAGGTAACGGGACCCACGTAGTCGACGCCATCACTTGACGATTTGTCGGGGTCGCTACATTAGGCTTTGCCGTAAAATCCCTTAAGTGCCTTTTCTTTAGACTAAGATTTAGGTACTTTAGAATTTTGCGACGCCTTTTTAAGTTTTAGTTTCTTTTTAAGTTATTGCCATTTGGGATATAGTTTTTCTTGTAAGCTTTAATATTTTTAGACACCTTTTACCTATGTATCAATTATCATTCCAATTAGTAATCTCAATTTGCGATTATAATTTTAAGATAGTGATAGTAATAAGGTTGGGTTAGTCTAGTGTTTTTAAGTTCTATAAGTCACTCTTTTTCTTTCTTATTTTTATTTTTCGATCTTTTTCCGACACGCTCTTTTTCTTTCTTATTTCTCGCTATTCTAGTTTTTAGGACATAGATTTTTTTATTCTACTTCTTATCTAAATTTCTTAAAATTACGAAAATTTATTTTAAGTGGTTAAATTGATAGACATCAAAATTTTCTGGTTCGTAGTAATAGTTGGATTTGTACGTGGACCGGGTTATTGGAGCCAAACAGTCCTCAATTATATTGAGACCAAACGAATCCTGCCCCTCTGCTGCATTTTGGCTATTCGAAGCGTGGGCAAAATCAGAAAAGTCTATTAATTGGATAACTTATATAATTTTTCTTTCCTTTTTAAAAACTAATAGGATATTCAGTGAATGCACCGAGCAAGACGTTCACCACCTTTTGTACGTTCACCACCTGTAACTAGATCAAGACATTTAGCAAATGTTACCGCCGTTGATTTTTCTTTAGAATCGTCATCCAGTCGACCAAGTACTCCAGTTCAAATTTCCAATAATCCATTTTTTGAACCCGACCTCACAATTGAGAATCCGGAGAATATTCAGGGACGATTCATAGATCCTAAACCATTAAATTTTCCTCCGGAACCACCAATCATTCAAACAGAGATTGTTGAGGAACGAACCATTAAATCAGAATCCTCTAGTGATTCTGATTCAACAAATTCAATTATGGAGAATCTAGAACCTTTAAGTATGGAAGACCGAATGAGAGCTAAACGCACTGGCCAAGGTCACGCAATTACTCATCCTGACATTAATGCGCCAGATTATGAAATCAAAGGACAAATTTTACACATGGTGACTAATCAATGCCAATTTAGTGGTGCACCGAAGGAAGATCCAAATGAACATCTTCGTACCTTTAATAGGATCTGCACACTATTTAAAATTCGAGAAGTAGAAGATGAACAAATATATCTCATGTTATTTCCCTGGACTTTAAAGGGAGAAGCCAAAGATTGGTTGGAATCGTTACCTGAAGGGGCGATTGATACATGGGACGTTTTAGTTGAAAAATTTCTTAAACAATTCTTTCCTGCATCTAAAGCTGTAAGACTTCAAGGAGAAATTGATAAGTTTACACAGAAACCGAATGAAACTCTATATGAGGCTTGGACAAGATTTGGAAAGTTATTAAGAGGATGTCCGCAACATGGTTTAGACACCTGTCAAATAGTACAAATATTCTACCAAGGATGCGACATCACTACAAGGAAAGACATAGATATAGCAGCTGCTAGTTCCATTATGAAGAAAACCGAAACTGATGCTTACAAAATTATTGATAACACTGCTTCCCACTCACATGAGTGGCACCAAGAAAAAGATATCGTTAGTTCATCTAAAGCAGCTAGAGCCGATTCTAGCCATGACTTAGATTCCATTTCCGCAAAGATAGATGCTGTGGAGAGACGAATGGAAAAGATGACTAAGGATACTCACTCAATACGAATTAGTTGTGAGCAGTGTGGAGGACCACATTTGACAAAAGATTGTCTCAGTATTGAATTAACAATGGAACAAAGAGAGAATATTTCATACATAAACCAAAGGCCTGGAAATAATTATCAGAATAATTATCAACCGCCAAGACCGATTTACAATCAAAACCAGAACTATAACCGAAATATTCCATACAACAACCAACAAGGTCCTAGCAATCAACAAGTATCCAATTATACTTACAACCAGCAAAGACCTAATTTTCAAAACAAACCACCACAACCCGATGATAAAAAGCCGAATTTAGAAGATATGATGACGAAGCTAGTTGAAACTCAAACGCAGTTTTTCACATCTCAAAAACAAATCAATGAACAAAATGCTCAAGCATTTAGAAATAAACAAGCTTCTATTCAAAATCTGGAACAAGAAGTAAGTAACCTAGCAAGGTTAATAGGTGAAAGGAAACCGGGAAGTTTACCTAGTGATACAAATGCTAACCCCCGAAATGAAACAGCTAAAGCCATTACCACAAGAAGTGGTGCAACACTTAAACCACCTGAAATACCTGTAACTTCTGATGAAACTATTCCTACTCCATAAGAACCACAACCTGAACAAGATAAGGAAACAGAACCGGTAGTTGAGAAGGTTAATGAAGATAACACAGTTAAGGCTAAACCTTATGTTAAACCATACCAACCACCACTTCCTTACCCGAGTAAAATGAAGAAAGAGAAACTTGAAGCCGAGCAATCCAAATTCTTGGATATGTTTAAACAGATAAATGTAAATCTTCCCTTCATTGATGTGATTTCAGGAATGCCTAGATATGCTAAATTCTTGAAAGATCTAATCTCAAATAGAAAGAAAATGGAAGAACTCTCGGCTGTTACTATGAACGCTAATTGTTCAGCAGTGCTGTTGAATAAGATACCAGAAAAACTATCTGATCCAGGAAGTTTCACAATTCCATGTTTTCTGGGTAGTCTTAGTTCAATAGAAGCATTGGCAGACTTAGGTGCTAGAATAAATCTAATGCCGTATTCACTATACGCTAAACTAGACATTGGAGAATTGAAACCAACAAGAATAAGCATACAACTAGCCGATAGATCAATAAAATATCCTAGAGGGATAATGGAGAACATGTTAGTTAAAGTTGGTACTTTAGTATTTCCAGTAGATTTTGTTGTTCTGGACATGGAAGAAGATTCTCAAGTTCCTCTCATATTAGGAAGACCATTCTTAAACACGGCTAAAGCAATGATAGACGTGTTTGGTAAGAAACTGACCCTAAGTATAGAGGACGAGAGTGTTACCTTTTCTGTTGATAGAGCAATGCAACAACCACAATCTGCAGATGATACATGTTATTATATTCAAACTATAGATGCACATGCAGAATTGTTAGAAGAATTTCCAGAATTACAAGGAACAGGAGAATGTTCTTTAGGAGAAGGAACAGAACAAATTGATGAAGCTGAAATGTTAGCTACACTTATAGCTAATGGATATGAACCAACAACAGAAGAAATTCAAATGCTAAAAGAAGAAGACAGATATCGATATAAATCATCAATAGAAGAACCTCCGAAATTAGAGTTAAAGCCACTTCCAAACCATTTGGAATACGCTTATTTACATGGTGAATCTGAATTACCTGTAATAATATCGTCTTCTCTTACTGAAAATGAGAAATCACAACTCATTTCTGTGTTGAAAGCTCATAAACCAGCCATTGCATGGAAGATTCATGATATTAAAGGAATAAGTCCTTCGTATTGCACACATAAAATCCTTATGGAAGAAGGTCATAAAACGTATGTGCAACGCAAACGAAGACTAAATCCTAATATGCAAGATGTAGTTAAGAAAGAAATTATTAAAATACTAGATAAAGGTTTAATATATCTAATTTCTTATAGTCCATGGGTAAGCCCAGTTCAACGAGTGCCTAAGAAGGGTGGCATGACTGTCATTACAAATGAGAAAAATGAGCTTATTCCTACTAGGACTGTAACAGGATGGCGTGTGTGTATTGATTATAGAAAATTAAATGACGCCACCAGAAAAGATCACTTTCCCTTACCTTTCATTGATCAAATGTTGGAAAGATTAGCCAGAAATAGTTACTATTGTTTTCTAGATGGATTTTCCGGATATTTTCAAATTCCAATAGCACCCGAAGATCAAGAAAAAACCACATTCACGTGCCCTTATTGTACTTTTGCTTACAAAGCATGCCATTTGGACTTTGCAACGCCCCTGCAACCTTTCAAAGGTGTATGATGGCGATTTTTCACGACATGATAGAAGAATGCATGGAAGTTTTCATGGATGACTTTTCAGTCTTCGGTGATACATTTGAATCATGTCTAGTTAATCTGGAACGAATGCTTATTAGATGCGAACAATCAAATCTAGTTCTTAATTGGGAGAAATGTCATTTCATGGTTAAAGAAGGCATCGTTCTTGGACATAAAATCTCAAAGGAAGGAATTGAAGTGGATAGAGCTAAAGTAGATGTAATTGCTAAACTTTCACATCCCACCAATGTTAGAGGAGTTAGGAGTTTTCTAGGGCATGCCGGTTTTTACCGACGTTTCATAAAAGATTTTTCTAAAATTGCCACTCCTATGAATAAACTCCTAGAAAAGGATGCTCCATTCATCTTTTCAGATGAATGTATCAAATCTTTTAATATTCTTAAAGAGAAACTCACTAATGCGCCGATCATGATAACAATAAATTGGAATCTACCATTTGAACTAATGTGCGATGCAAGTGATTTTGCAATGGGAGCCGTTTTAGGACAAAGGATTGAAAAACGATTTCAACCTATATATTATGCTAGTAAGACGTTACAAGGAGCACAAACGAACTATACAACTACTGAAAAAGAACTCCTTGCTATTGTCTTTGCTTTTGACAAATTTTGTTCATATCTCGTTCTAGCAAAAACGGTGGTCTATACTGACTATTCCGCTCTTAGATACCTATTTTCAAAACAAGATGCCAAACTAAGATTAATCCGTTGGATCTTACTCTTACAAGAGTTCGATATTGAAATCCGAGATAAAAGAGGAGCAGAAAATCTCGCCGCTGATCATCTTTCTCGTCTTGAAAATCCCGAATTAGAAGTTCTAAATGAATCGGCCATACAAGACAACTTTCCTGATGAATATCTATTGAAGATAGATTATAATGAAATTCCATGGTTTGCAGACTATGCAAACTATTTAGTATGTGGATTCCTTGAAAAAGGATTATCGTACCAAAAACGAAAGAAATTCTTCAGTGATATAAAACACTATTTCTAGGAAGATCCACATCTGTTTAAAAGTTGTCCCGATGGAATAATACGCCGATGTATATTCAGAGATGAAGCTAGTAAAATTTTAAACCATTGTCACACAGGACCAACATGAGGGCATTATGGGCCTCAACTAACAGCAAGAAAAGTTTATGAAGCTGGATTCTATTGGCCTACAATTTACAAAGACGCACACCTTCTTTTCAAATCCTGTGATGCTTGTCAAAGGGCCGGAAAAATAAGTCAACGTGATGAAATGCCACAAAATGTCATCCAAGTATGTGAAGTATTTGACATTTGGGGTATTGACTTTATGGGTCCATTTCCAAAATCTCATAATAATCTCTACATTCTCGTTGCCATTGATTATGTATCTAAATGGGCGGAAGCACAAGCTCTCGCAACTAACGATGCACGAGTTGTAGTCAACTTTTTAAAACATCTTTTTGCAAGGTTTGGAACACCGAAAGCTTTAATAAGTGATCAGGGTACTCATTTCTGTAATAATCAACTTGAGAAAGTTCTCAAAAGATATGGAGTAACTCATAAAATCTCCACCGCATATCATCCACAAACAAGTGGACAAGTTGAAAATACCAACCGAGCTTTAAAACGTATTCTAGAGAAAGCCGTAGGATCAAATCCGAAGGAATGGTCCATTAAATTGGAGGATACACTCTGGGCTTTTAGAACAGCCTACAAAACTCCAATTGGAACCACACCTTTTAGACTTGTTTATGGAAAAGCATGTCATCTTCCAGTAGAAATTGAACACAAAGCATTTTGGGATTTGAAGACATGTAATCTTGATATACATGAAGCTGGACGTCTACGATTAAGTCAACTAAACGAATTAGAAGAGTTAAGACATGAAGCATACGAAAATTCGTTAATCTATAAAGAAAGAATGAAGAAATGGCATGATAAAAGAATCAGAAGTTTAAAAGAATTTAAAGAAGGAGACAGAGTTCTTCTTTTCAATTCACGATTCAAGCTATTTCCTGGAAAATTGAAATCACGATGGTCTGGACCATATATAGTCAAAAGAGTTTTCCCATACGGAACGATAGAATTAATAAATTCAAATGGGATTGAATTTAAAGTTAATGGTCACAGAGTTAAACACTACATAGATAGTCCGATGGAATTCGACAATGAAGTTAATCACAATTTCGATACCACAGCTAACTAAGTGTGGGGAGAATCAAGTCTTTAAAGGATAATATGTATTTCTGTTAGAGTTAGATTGTCTGTTTTCGTGTAGTTCTTGAAAATGGAACCCGAATGGTCTTTCCCTAGCAGACCCTAAAGAACTAGTCTTCTCCACCCATTCTGAATTTTTATTTTTTTAGGTTTTTATGAAATGAAGACTGCCTGTGAACTAAACTATGGTCTAATGCTACACGCTTTGATCACTAAACGTAATAATGACACACTTCCGAGTGAAATAGTATCAGTAATCAGAGAAAGATTGGACGGAGTAAGAAAAGAATCCAGATGCGAAGATAATAAGTTACAATTTGGTAAAGGAAAATCAAAATCCGCAGCGAAAAGAAGAGCACGACACCTAGAAAGATGTCAAAAATGCGGAAAATGGTCACATGGAGGTAAATGTTCAAATAATCAAACCTATTCAAACACCGAATTTGTTACTTTATGCAGAGACGGACCGTTCATATGTTTAGAAGAAAAAACACTGAATGCTCGAGGTTACGCCTATGTAGCCATGGAAAACCAATTAAACCGACTATCTTATGAATGGGATAGATCATATAACTAAGAATACTATCTCACAGGTAAGTCTGTACAGTTTTTTGTTTTTATTTTTATTTTTAACCTTTTGATAATAAACGCTAATTTGTTCGCTATAAAGTATTAAATTGGTATTGAATAAAATTAGGTTTGGTGACCGAAATTATTGATATCATTCAAAAATTTATTACATCACTGCGAAATTTAACGTTTATTCTTAAGGTATAAATATCTTTAATCAATCAACACAAAATATTTCAAAAATTCGTCATGAGTTAAATTAGGTCATGGAACCAAAATTACTTTACCGAAAAGAGGGGCGTATATTTTTGATAATATTTGATTGATTAAAGTGGGATAAAAGCCAAAAAGATTTTTAATTTTATTTTTACCATGTTTTTAAAATTAATATATAAATCTTAAATTAATATTGTAAACTTTGTAAAATCAATATATTTAAAATTGTAAATATTTGAAAAAAATTAATATAAGTTTGGTATGAATTTATAATATGAATTTTTAAATTAAGTTTGGTGTGAATTTTTAATTTTTAAAATATGAATTTTATTTTTATGCATTTTAAATTTTAAGTTTGGTGTGAATTTTTAATATTAATTTTGAATTTTATATTTAAGTTGTGTGAATTTAAAAACAAAAATTTACTTTATTTCGCTAAGTTAAAAATATGATTTTTAAAATTCGTCGTAAGTTGAAGACTAGGTCATTGAACCGAAATTGCTTTACCCAAGGGAGGGACGAGAACTTTTATTATCATTATTTTTAATCTTATTGAATTAAAGTATGCCAAAAACATTAAAAACCCCAAAAATCTTAGCTTTTAAAACAATCGCTACAAATAGACAAATTTTAAAATTTTGTCGAGGGACGGACTAGGACAACGATCCGAAACGACCTCGTCCTAAAACAAAGGAAAACAAAATTTTAAATTTATTTTATTTGTTTTACAAGTTAAGGATTGTTTAAAAAAAAAAAAGGGCCGCGACTCGCGGAGTTTGAAGAGTCAAACACCGCAAGTCGCGGAGCTTGCAAAATCCAGAAAAAAATAAAAGCTGAACGAACAGATCAGTCCACAATCCACACCCACAAAATACTGCGAAATACACACACAAACACATCTCAAATTCGTAATTTTGGGCCGTTTTTCATCAAATCTTTTACTAAAATCATGTTGAGAAGGATGCTATCAAGGAATTACTCAAGAAAAACGGTAAATTTCTACACCTAAACACCATTTAATCCGAAAATTAGTGTTCTTGAGCAATTTTATACCCAATTCGATTTTGATACTTTTTAGTGTAATTATGCTTAAATTGCTTATGTATTATGCTTGTATAACCTAGATTGATGCTATTTAACATGATTAGAAGCCTTAAACTTCAAATTTTGAGTAATCTAGGGTTTGTGTTCTTGAGCAAATTTGGGGCTTTTTGATATAAACAGGTTATGGCCGATTTTTGTCATGAATTGTTGCTAAATTAAGTAGTGTAACATATTTAGGTAGTTAAATGATCCAAACTTTGAGCCTAAACATGATTTTAAGAATTAAAGTGGACTTTTTCAAGTCTAAAATTCATGAACTTGATTTTTGAGAGATAATGCCATTTGAAACTTGTTTAATTGCTAGTAATGATTATTTTGACATGTTATTTGAGTTGAATGCTTATGAACTTGGCGAACATTTTCGTATATGCTTATTTGAAAAATTGTAGATTTGATGAAAATATAAAAATGAGCTTAAGTTTGATATAAATTAAACATGTGATTGTAATTATTTTGATTGATGATTTTGCTGACACTAATGCATATTTGGATGCACAAAAATTGTGTTTGATATGTTTTGCAGACTGAAAGGGGTGAATCTTCATTCCAAGCTCGCAATGCTCCTGCTGAGAATGCGGAACAACAGGAGGTGGATAACTACTACAAACAAGATATACCTAATCCAGTCATGACATTTTCTGATATGCACTTGGAAGATTTGCACCCGAACCTGAGATTTGACAGACTTTGGATAGATTATCCAAAATACCAAAGGGGTTTGCATACTCTTCATTCTAAAGCTGTTGAAGTACCTAGGGTCATAGAATGGGGACCATTAGAAGCTGTAGAATTGGCCGGGCCAATTAGAGAATTACTTGCACAGAGGTATGGTAATTCTACTTTTAACGATTGGGTACGGTTATTCAACATGCGTAGACCTGTATATAAAGTATGGTGTGAAGAATTGTTGTGTAGTATAGAATTAAATGATCGGGTAGCTAGTTTAACCGATCGATCTTTTATTAGATTTTTGTTAGGAGGTTCGATGCGCCACATGTCTTTACTAGACATGGCTCAGGCTTTACGTATATATACGCCTGAGGAGCTAGCATCTGCCGATTGTAGAGGGTTGATACTAAATGGTAGAAAGATAGACGAAAATTTTGATACGCATGGTGTATGGAGTCAAATGACTAGCCATCACCGATTTAAAGGGGGAAATTACTCTTATTTGGATATAGATAGAGCTGAATTAAGAGTAATTCATAGGTTTTTAGCCAATTCGATTACACAACGAGGTAAGAACAAGGAAAAGGTAAATGAACAGGATTTGTTTTACCACTTGTGTATTCGAGACCCACAAAGCGCTGTAAGTATACCTTATTGTGTGGGTTATTATTTATCAGCTATGGTTAGGGGGATGAGACCGCATAGCATAATAGGAGGTGGTATATTTATTACTTTGATTGCTGAATATCTCGGTGTGGATATAAGTCGGGGGGGATTATTAGTCGAAGAACCAGAACCCCGCGATACAATAGGTTTAAATGTATACCATGGTGCGAAAGTTTTGAAGAGGCGAAATAACATCGCAGTACGATATAATGGTAGACATCTACAGGTTGAGAGAAACCAACAGCAAGGTAATGTAGGAGGGGGAAATGAAATGGCAGAAATGCAAAGGTTTATAGCTTCACAAGAGTATGAAAATGGTAGACATAGAGCATTTGAAGATTGGCAAGTTCATCAAAACCAAATCATAGCTTATTGCCAACATATAGGTAGAAACTATATTCCTATTCCATCGCCCATATTCCCTCCCTGGTCTATAGAGATCCAACCACCGTATCCTACGTATAACCCAGCCGAAGCATTTTATAGCACATATGGTTATGCATGGAACCCCTTCTGGTATCAGTATCATACCTAGTCTACTTAGTTTTATTTATTTTATAATTTGTAATGTTGATACATTTAATACTTATGTTAATATTGTAATAGTTTTTATAATTTTCTAACTTTTATTATTAGATTTTAATAATTTTTGAATGTGGGGTAATATACCAAACTTCAAAAATATATATATATGTTTGCAGTTTATCTTATGTACACAACAGGGTAAAACAACGCATTTTCAAAGACTGGCATTAAGTTCAGCAAAAGCAACTAATTTTGACGACAAGATGCAAAATATATGTGAAATAACAACAAGACGGAATGAACAAATGATATGCACCATTTATCATTCAGCAAACAAACATAAATATGTTTGGAAACTTTGGTAAAATTTAATCATTTTCACACAAATCACCCTCAATAATTTAAATTGTTACTGATTTCTTGCAAATGAGGGCATTGCAAGATCTTAAGTGTGGGAAGGGGTTAAATTCTTTCGGATTTTAAAAATTTTTACTTTATACACTTGGTTACCATTAGAAATACTAGTAAAGTAGTAGTTGTATTAGAATCTAGTGCTCTCTGATAATAAAGAACAGCCCTAGTCTTATATACTGACTACCCAATTCTAGTAAATTTTTAAAAATTTTCAACTAAATGAACTCAAAATCATGTTTATACATATTTATGAACGATAAAACTAGGTGTTAACACCGAAATTATTGTTACCTCGGAAAGGACATAAATTGAGAAACAAACCAAAATGTTAAAATTCATTTAAAATGGAATAGAGGACAATAAAAAGGAAAATAAAAGCCAAGTGTAGGAAAATTCTCCAAGTTATTCAAAACATATGTCACATATTTTTGTACAAATAACTGAAAATACTTTTGCTTTGGACTAAACTAAAAAGTTTTACCTGATTTACTGTAAGAAAGATGGATCTACACGATGAATCAATTCCATCATTAAAAGGAAGTAAAGTCTTCCGAAAAAGAAACGCGCTTCTTGATTTAGGTCAAGAAGTTGTCGTCCAGACCAGCTGTAGGTTGACGAAAAATCTAGAAAAGTCATCACTAAAATCAGCAGGAAATCCACGGACCTCAGCATTAAACAGGGTTGCCAAGTGGTCAGATTTATCCTAACCATGAGAAGGATTTATCTCGTACAATGGGGGGCACCGTGCAAATTAGCTGGATAAGACTAATGAATCAGATCCCCAGAAAGGATAATCTCCTTAAAAGATCAAAAATCAGCTTTTAAGCCTGATATTACTCAATCCTTGAGATTGACCTTAAAGATTGAGAATTACAAACTCATGGAATTCAATGATATCTAAACTAGAGCCTGAACGAGGAAATATTTTGATCAAAATTACAAACCGATTTGTTTTCTAAAAACCCATTTTCAATGCGTTCATTACCATTGAACGTAAAATCCTAGGAATTCACCTGGAATTCATTAGGTCACCTGAACCAAATCGGGTGTCAACCGTAAGAACGGTGGTTGCATAGCATGGTCAAAGACAGGACCTTGTGCCAGACCGACAAATTAAAAGGGTGAGCTTTACTATTGCTCCTACAAAGGATAGTAATTGCGTCCGACACGTTATATACCATAATTAAAAGCATGTCAGGGGACATTGCCTTAACAGTTGCTTGTTCAACACTTTCCTTTACAACCGGACGGTAGTTTACCGAAAGGTAATATACGAGACAAGTAAACTGGACGTGTTGCTTTTCTAATACAAGGTTAGCAAGTGGGTGACACAAAACCATAAGTTTTGAGCTAAAATTTTCAAATATGAAACCCACCAAACCCACAAAAATAATTTGCAAACACCGGTGAAGGGTTATTCCGGAAAACTGATGTACAAAGTGTGAAGAATAAAGAAGTGATTCTAGTATTTCAAGACTATATTGCTTGAGGACAAGCAACGCTCAAGTGTGGGAATATTTGATAATGCTAAAAACGAACATATATTTCATAGCATTATTCCCCAAGAAAGACAAGCTTTTAGTTGCAATTGTTCTATTTACAAGTGATATTCGTTTAAATATTAAAAGGTGAAGACAAAAGACAGATTCGACGAATTGAAGACGCAAACGACCAAAAAGCTCAAAAGTACAAAATACAATCAAAGAGGTTCCAATTATTGATAAGAAACGTCTCGAAATTACAAGAGTACAAGATTCAAAACGCAAAGTACAAGATATTAAATTGTACGCAAGGACGTTCGAAAATCCGGAACCGGGACCAGAGTCAACTCTCAAAGCTCAACGCAACGGACTAAAAATTACAAGTCAACTATGCACATGAATATAATATAATATATAAATAATTCTTAAAAATTATATATATATTATATTATTATTTAAAATCGTCGGCAAACAAAGAGCCAAGGCTGAATGAGCTGTAAAAACGAACTCCGCGACTTGCGGAGTTCGAAGGTTAAAAGTACCGCGACTCGCGGAGACCCCCTGAACTCAATTCCCTATAAAAGCAAACGAATTCTGATCATTTTATATCCAATATATCAATCTCTCTATATCTATACGTTATATTTATATTTATAATTTATATTTTAATTTTAATTTTAATTTTAATCCTAATAATAAGGGTATGTTAGCGAATGTTGTAAGGGTGTAAGTCGAAATTCTGTCCGTGTAACGCTACGCTATTTTTAATCATTGTAAGTTATGTTCAACCTTTTTAATTTAATGTCTCGTAGCTAAGCTATTATTATGCTTATTTAATCCGAAGTAATCATGATGTTGGGCTAAAAATATTAAAATTGGGTAATTGGGCTTTGTACCATAATTGGGGTTTGGACAAAAGAACGACACTTGTGGAAATTAGACTATGGGCTATTAATGGGCTTTATATTTGTTTAACTAAATGATAGTTTGTTAATTTTAATATAAAGATTTACAATTGGACGTACCTATAAATAACCATATACACTCGATCGGACACGATGGGCGGGGTATTTATATGTACGAATAATCGTTCATTTAACCGGACACGGGAATGGATTAATAGCCACTAGAATTATTAAAACATGGGTGAAATTATTTACAAGGACACTTGGCATAATTGTTAACAAAGTATTAAAACCTTGGGATACACTCAGTCGACATCCTGGTGTAATTATTAAACAAAGTATTAAAATCTTGTTACAGTTTAAGTCTCCAATTAGTTGGAATATTTGACTTCGGGTATAAGGATAATTTGACAAGGATACTCGCACTTTATATTTATGACTGATGGACTGTTATGGACAAAAACCAGACGGACATATCAAATAATCCAGGACAAAGGACAATTAACCCATGGGCATAAAACTAAAATCAACACGTCAAACATCATGATTACGGAAGTTTAAATAAGCATAATTCTTTTATTTCATATTTAATTTCCTTTATTTTATATTTAATTGCACTTCTAATTATCGCATTTTTATTGTTATTGTATTTAATTGCACTTTTAATTATCGTACTTTTTAATTATCACAAGTTTATTTTATCGCACTTTTATTATTCGCAATTTCATTATCGTTATTTTCTTTACGCTTTAAATTAAGTCTTGTATTTATTTATTATTTTACATTTGGTTTTAACTGTGACTAAAGTTTTAAAATCGACAAACCGGTCATTAAACGGTAAAAATCCCCCTTTATAATAATAATATTACTTATATATATATTTGTATTTTTATAAAAGTAAACTAATATAGCGTTAAGCTTTGTTTAAAGATTTTCCCTGTGGAACGAACCGGACTTACTAAAAACTACACTACTGTACGATTAGGTACACTGCGTATAAGTGTTGTAGCAAGGTTTAAGTATATCTATTCTATAAATAAATAAATATCTTGTGTAAAATTGTATCGTATTTAATAGTATTTTCTGCTAAAATTTAATAGTATTTTATACCCCTTAGCTTTAACATCAGTCGTCACCAGACATGGAATACCAATCTCTATTATCTCTGATAGGGATGGCAGATTTATTTCAAGATTCTGGTAGACATTACAGCAAGCATTTGGAACTCGTCTAGACATGAGTACTACCTATCATCCACAAACTGATGAGTAGAGCGAAAGGACGATACAAACGCTTGAAGACATGCTACGAGCACGTGTTATTGATTTCGAAAACAGTTAGGATCGACATTTACCATTAGCAGAATTTTTCTACAACATCAGCTACCATTCAAGCATTGAGATGGCGCCGTTTGAAGCACTTTATGGTAGAAAGTGCAAGTCTCCAATTTGTTGGAGTGAAGTGGGGGATAGACAGATTACGGGTCCGGAGATAATACAAGAAACTACCGAGAAGATCATTCAAATTCAACAATTGTTGAAAACTGCCCAAAGTCGACAAAAGAGCTACGCTGACATTAAAAGAAAAGATATAGAATTCGAAATTGGAGAGATGGTCATGCTTAAAGTTGCACCTTGGAAAGGTGTTGTTCGATTTGGTAAACGAGGGAAATTAAATCCAAGGTATATTGGACCATTAACGATTATTGATCGTGTCGGACCAGTAGCTTACCGACTTGAGTTACCTCAACAACTCGCGGCTGTACATAACACTTTCCATGTCTCGAATTTGAAGAAATGTTTTGCTAAAGAAGAACTCACTATTCCGTTAGACGAAATCCAATTCAATGAAAAACTTCAATTCATCGATGAACCCGTCGAAATAATGGATCGTGAGGTTAAAAGACTTAAACAAAACAAGATACCAATTGTTAAGGTTTGATGGGATGCTCGTAGAGGACCTGAGTTCACATGGGAATGAGAAGATCAGATGAAAAAGAAATACCCGTACCTATTTCCAGAAGATAGGTCAACACCTCCAACTGCTTAAAATTTCGGGACGAAATTTATTTAACGGGTAGGTACTATAGTGACCCGAAATTTTCCATGTTAATATAAATTAAATAAAATTATTATTTACATGATTAATGTTTCCAACAGGTTAAGCAATCAAACTTGTTAAGACTTGATTAATTGAAATAGGTTTCATATAGTCAATTGACCACCCAAGTTGACCGGTGATTCATGAACGTTAAAACTTGTAAAAACAATATGATGACATATATATGATTATATATATAGTTAACATGATATTATGATAAGTAAGTATCTCATTAAGTATTTTAACAATGAGTTATACACATAAAATTGAGTTTATTGAATTAAGAAACTCGAAACGATATATATAACGATTATCGTTATAACAACGTCTTACTAAATACATATGAATCATATTAAGATATTGATACACTATGTTTAATCATGATAAATGATAAGTATACATGTCATTAAGTGTATTAACAATGAACTACATATGTAAAAACAAGACTACTAACTTAATGATTTCGAAACGAGACATATATGTAACGATTATCGTTGTAACAACATTTAACTGTATATATATCATACTAATATATATTAATATATCATAATATCATGATAATGTAATAATTTAACATCTCTTTAGATATAATAAACATTGGGTTAACAACATTTAACAAGATCGTTAACCTAAAGGTTTCAAAACAACATTTTCATGTAACGACTAACGATGACTTAATGACTCAGTTAAAATGTATATACATGTAGTGTTTTTATATGTATTCATACACTTTTGAAAGACTTTAAGACACTTATCAAAATACTTCTACTTAACAAAAATGCTTACAATTATATCCTCGTTCAGTTTCATCAATAATTCTACTTGTATGCACCCGTATTCGTACTCGTACAATACACAGCTTTTAGATGTATGTACTATTGGTATATACACTCCAATGATTAGCTCTTAGCAGCCCATGTGAGTCTCCTAACACATGTGGGAACCATCATTTGGCAACTAGCATGAAATATCTTATAAAATTACAAAAATATTAGTAATCATTCATGACTTATTTACATGTAAACAAAATTACACATCCTTTATATCTAATCCATATACCAACGATCAAAAACACCTACAAACACTTTAATTCTTCAATTTTCTTCATCTAATTGATCTCTCTCAAGTTCTATCTTCAAGTTCTAAGTGTTCTTCATAAATTCTATAAGTTCAAGTTTCATAAAATCAAGAATACTTCCAAGTTTGCTAGCTTACTTCCAATCTTGTAAATGATCATCCAACCTCAAGAAATCTTTCTTATTTACATTAAGATATTTTTCTAATACAAGGTAATACTCATATTCAAACTTTGATTCAATTTCTATAACGATAACAATCTTATTTCGAGTGGAAATCTTACTTGAACTTGTTTTCGTGTCATGATTCTGGTTCAAGAACTTTCAAGCCATCCAAGGATCCTTTGAAGCTAGATCTATTTTTCTCATTTCTAGTAGGTTTATCCACAAAACCTGAGGTAGTAATGATGTTCATAACATCATTCGATTCATATATATAAAACTACCTTATTCGAAGGTTTAAACTTGAAATCACTAGAACATAGTTTAGTTAATTCTAAACTTGTTCGCAAACAAAAGTTAATCCTTCTAACTTGACTTTTAAAATCAACTAAATACAAGTTCTATATCTATATGATATGCTAACTTAATGATTTGAAACCTGGAAACACGAAAAACACCGTAAAACCGAACATACGTCGTCGTAGTAACACCACGGGCTGTTTTGGGTTTGATAATTAAAAACTATGATAAACTTTGATTTAAAAGTTTTTCTTCTGGGAAAATGATTTTTCTTATGAACATAAAACTATATCCAAAAATCATGGTTAAACTCAAAGTGGAAGTATGTTTTTCAAAATGGTCATCAAGACATCGTTCTTTCGAATGAAATGACTACCTCTTACAAAAATGACTTGTAACTTATATTTCTGACTATAAACCTATACCTTTTCTATTTAGATTCATAAAACAGAGTTCAATATGAAACCATAGCAATTTGATTCACTCAAAACGGATTTAAAACGAAGAAGTTATGGGTAAAACAAGATTGGATATTTTTTGATTGTTGTAGCTACGGGAAATATTGTAACAATTCTATACAAATCATATCCTAGCTAACTTATATTGTATTATACATGTATTCTAATATATTATGTAATCTTGGGATACCATAGACACGTTTGCAAATGTTTTGACATATCATATCGACCCATGTATATATATTATTTGGAACAACCATAGACACTCTATATGCAGTAATGTTTGAGTTAGCTATAGAGGGTTGAGGTTGATTCCAAAAATATATATACTTTGAGTTGTGATCTAGCCTGAGAGGTGTATACACTGGGTCGTGGATTGATTCAAGATAATATATATCATTTTATTTCTGTACATCTAACTATGGACAACTAGTTGTAGGTTACTAACGAGGACAGCTGACTTAATAAACTTAAAACATTAAAATGTATTAAAATTCTTGTAAATATATTTTGAGCATACTTTGATATATATGTACATATTTGTTATAGGTTCATGAATCGACCAGTGGCCAAGTCTCACTTCCCGACGAAGTAAAAATCTGTGAAAGTGAGTTATAGTCCCACTTTTAAAATCTAATATTTTTGGGATGAGAATACATGCAGCTTTATAAATGTTTTACAAAATAGACACAAGTACATGAAACTAATTTCTATGGTTGAACGATCGAAGCCGAATATGCCCCTTTTACTTGGTAACCTAATAATTAGTTAACCAGTCTACTAATTGACGCGAATCCTAAAGATAGATCTATTGGGCCCAACAAACCCCATCCGTTGTAGCGGATGCTTTAGTACTTTGATGTTGTTTTATCATGTCCAATGGATGTCCCGGAATGATAGGGGATATTCTTATATGCATCTTGTTAATGTCGGTTACCAGGTGTTCAAACCATATTAATGATTTTTATCTCTATGTATGGGATGTGTATTGAAATATGAAATCTTGTAGTCTATTATTATGATTTGATAATGTAGTGACCCGAACTTTTCCGAACCTTTCTATGATTATATGTTTAATGAAAACTATATTTACATGATTAAATGATTCCAACATGTTAAGCAATCAAACTTGTTAAGACTTGGTTAAATGAAACGGAAATTTTGTAAACGTCTGATTACCCAGTTTGACCAATGATTCACGAACGCTATAAGTTGTATATGACATGATGATACATAAATGAATAAATATGTATGTTTAACATGATATAATGATCATCAAGTATCATTAAAAATAGTAACAATAAGTTATATACTTAAAAAGGAGACTATTGACGTATGAAACTCGAAACGATACATATAACGATTATTGTTATAACCACGTCTTACTAAATATATATGAAGCATATTAATACATTGTTATATTATATATAACATGATAATATGATAATTAAATATATCATTAAGTGTATTAACAATGAACTACATAAGTAAAAACAAGACTACTAACTTAAAGATTTCGAAACGAGACATATATGTAACGATTATCGTTGTAACGACATTTAAATGTATTTATCATATTAAGATATATTAATATATCATAATATCATGATATTATAACAATTTAAAATCTCATTTGATATTATAAACATTGGGTTAACAACATTTAACAAGATCGTTAACCTAAAGGTTTCAAAACAACACTTACATGTAACGACTAACGATGACTTAACGACTCAGTTAAAATGTATATACATGTAGTCTTTTAATATGTATTCATAAAGTTTTGAAAGACTTCAAGACACTTATCAAAATACTTCTACTTAACAAAAATGCTTACAATTACATCCTCGTTCAGTTTCATCAACAATTCTACTCGTATGCACCCGTATTCGTATTCGTACAATACACAGCTTTTAGATGTATGTACTATTGATATATACACTCCAATGATTAGCTCTTAGCAGCCCATGTGAGTCACCTAACACATGTGGGAACCATAATTTGGCAACTAGCATGAAATATCTCATAAAATTACAAAAATATGAGTAATCATTCATGACTTATTTACATGAAAACAAAATTACATATCCTTTATATCTAATCCATACACCAACGACCAAAAACACCTACAAATACTTTCATTCTTCAATTTTCTTCATCTAATTGATCTCTCTCTAGTTCTATCTTCAAGTTCTAAGTGTTCTTCATAAATTCCAAAAGTTCTAGTTTCATAAAATCAAGAATATTTCCAAGATTGCAAGTTTACTTCCAAGTTTTCTAAATCCTTTCCAAGTAATCATCCAAGATCAAGAAACCTTTGTTAATTACAGTAGGTTATCTTTCTAATACAATGTAATAATCATATTTAAACTTTAATTCAATTTCTATAACTATAACAATCTTATTTCGAGTGAAAATCTTACTTGAAATTGTTTTCGTGTCATGATTCTGCTTCAAGAACTTTCAAGCCATCCAAGGATCCTTTGAAGCTAGATCCATTTTTCTCATTTCCAGTAGGTTTATCCAAGGAACTTGAGGTAGTAATGATGTTCATAACATCATTCTATTCATACATAAAAAGCTGTCTTATTCAATGTTATAAACTTGTAATCACTAGAACATAGTTTAGTTAATTCTAAACTTGTTCGCAAATAAAGTTAATCCTTCTAACTAGACTTTTAAAATCAACTAAACACGTGTTCTATATCTATATGATATGCTAACTTAATGATTTAAAACCCGGAAACACGATAAACACCATAAATCTGGATATACGCCGTCGTAGTAAAACCGGGGGCTGTTTTGGTTGGGTTAATTAAAAGCTAAGAAGAACTTTGATTTAAAAGCTATACTTCTGGAAAAATGATTTTTCTTATGAACATGAAACTATATCCAAAAATCATGGTTAAACTCAAAGTGAAAGTATGTTTTTCAAAATGGTCATCAAGATGTCGTTCTTTCGACGGAAATGACTACCTCTTTCAAAAACGACTTGTAACTTGTATTTTTGACTATAAACTTATACTTTTTCTATTTAGATTCATAAAGTTAAGTTCAATAAAGATTCACAAACCGAGTGTGTGGACCATACCTTGACAAGTTTGTCATTGTTTTCATCGATGACATACTTATTTACTCAAAGAATGATCAAGAGCACGAAGAACATTTGAGAAAAGTGCTAGAGTTATTGAGGAAAGAAAAACTGTACGCTAAATTTTCAAAGTGTGCATTTTGATTGAAAGAAGTTCAATTCCTCGGTCACATAGTGAACAAAGAAGGTATTAAGGTGGATCCGGCAAAGATAGAAACTGTTGAAAAGTGGGAAACCCCGAAAACTCCGAAACACATACGCCAGTTTTTAGGACTAGCTGGTTACTACAGAAGGTTCATTCAATACTTTTCCAGAACCTTTCTATGATTATATGTTTAATGAAAACTATATTTACATGATTAAATGATTCCAACATGTTAAGCAATCAAACTTGTTAAGACTTGGTTAATTGAAACAGAAATTTTGTAAACGTCTGATTACCCAGTTTGACCAATGATTCATGAACGCTATAAGTTGTATATGACATGATGATACATAAATGAATAAATATGTATGTTTAACATGATATAATGATCATCAAGTATCGCATCAAAAATAGTAACAATAAGTTATATACTTAAAAAGGAGACTATCATTAAGTGTATTAACAATGACTACATAAGTAAAAACAAGACTACTAACTTAAAGATTTCGAAACGAGACATATATGTAACGATTATCGTTGTAACGACATTTAAATGTATATATCATATTAATATATATTGATATATCATAATATCATGATAATATAACAATTTAAAATCTCATTTGATATTATAAACATTGGGTTAACAACATTTAACAAGATCGTTAACATAAAGGTTTCAAAACAACACTTACATGTAACGACTAACGATGACTTAACGACTCAGTTAAAATGTATATGCATGTAGTATTTTAATGTGTATTCATACACTTTTGAAAGACTTCAAGACACTTATCAAAATACTTCTACTTAACAAAAATTCTTACAATTACATCCTCATTCAGTTTCATCAACAATTCTACTCGTATGCACCCGTATTCGTACTCGTACAATACACAGCTTTTAGATGTATGTACTATTGGTATATACACTCCAATGATCAGCTCTTAGCAGCCCATGTGAGTCACCTAACACATGTGGGAACCATCATTTGGCAACTAGCATGAAATATCTCATAAAATTACAAAAATATGAGTAATCATTCATGACTTATTTACATGAAAACAAAATTACATATCCTTTATATCTAATCCATACACCAACGACCAAAAACACCTACAAACACTTTCATTCTTCAATTTTCTTTATCTAATTGATCTCTCTCTAGTTCTATCTTTAAGTTCTAAGTGTTCTTCATAAATTCCAAAAGTTCTAGTTTCATAAAATCAAGAATATTTCCAAGATTGCAAGTTTACTTCCAAGTTTTATAAATCCATTCCAAGTAATCATCCAAGATCAAGAAACCTTTGTTACTTACAGTAGGTTATCTTTCTAATACAAGGTAATAATCATATTCAAACTTTAATTCAATTTCTATAACTATAACAATCTTATTTCGAGTGGAAATCTTACTTGAAATTGTTTTCGTGTCATGATTCTGCTTCAAGAACTTTCAAGCCATCCAAGGATCCTTTGAAGCTAGATCCATTTTTCTCATTTCTAGTAGGTTTATCCAAGGAACTTGAGGTAGTAATGATGTTCATAACATCATTCGATTCATACATAAAAATCTGTCTTATTCAATGTTATAAACTTGTAATCACTAGAACATAGTTTAGTTAATTCTAAACTTGTTCGCAAATAAAGTTAATCCTTCTAACTAGACTTTTAAAATCAACTAAACACATGTTCTATATCTATATGATATGCTAACTTAATGATTTAAAACCCGGAAACACGATAAACACCATAAAACTGGATATACGCCGTCGTAGTAAAACCGGGGGCTGTTTTGGTTGGGATAATTAAAAGCTAAGAAGAACTTTGATTTAAAAGCTATACTTCTGGAAAAATGATTTTTCTTATGAACATGAAACTATATCCAAAAATCATGGTTAAACTCAAAGTGAAAGTATGTTTTTCAAAATGGTCATCAAGATGTCGTTCTTTCGACGGAAATGACTACCTCTTTCAAAAACGACTTGTAACTTGTATTTTTGACTATAAACTTATATAATTTTTTCTGTTTAGATTCATAAAGTTAAGTTAAATACGAAACCGTGGCCACTGGAATCACTCAAAACGGATTAGAAACGAAGAAATGGCGAGTAAAACAAGATTGATAAAAACTACTCATTTTACCTACGTGAAAGTTAGTAATAAATCTATTCCAACCATATTATGTAATCTTGAGATACCATAGACAAGTATACAATGTTTCGACCTATCATGTCGACCCATCTATATATATATTGCGGAACAACCATAGACACTCTATATGTGAATGTTGGAGTTAGCTATACAGGGTTGAGGTTGATTCCAAAATATATATATAGTTTGAGTTGTGATCAACACTGAGATACGTATACACTGGGTCGTGGATTGATTCAAGATAATATTTATCGATTTATTTCTGTACATCTAACTGTGGACAACTAGTTGTAGGTTACTAACGAGGACAGCTGACTTAATTAACTTAAAACATCAAAATGTATTAAAAGTGTTGTAAATATATTTTGAACATACTTTGATATATATGTACATATTTGTTATAGGTTCGTGAATCGACCAGTGGCCAAATCTTACTTCCCGATGAAGTAAAAATATGTGAAAGTGAGTTATAGTCCCACTTTTAAAATCTAATATTTTTGGGATGAGAATACATGCAGATAAATGATTTACAAAATAGATACAAGTACGTGAAACTAAATTCTATGGTTGAATTATCGAAATCGAATATGCCCCTTTTTATTAAGTCTGGTAATCTAAGAATTAGGGAACAGACACCCTAATTGACGCGAATCCTAAAGATAGATCTATTGGGCCTAACAAACCCCATCCAAAGTACCGGATGCTTTAGTACTTTGAAATTTATATCATATCCGAAGGGTGTCCCGGAATGATGGGGATATTCTTATATATGCATCTTGTTAATGTCGGTTACCAGGTGTTCACCATATGAATGAATTTTATCTCTATGTATGGGATGTATATTGAAATATGAAATCTTGTGGTCTATTATTATGATTTGATAATATATAGGTTAAACCTATAACTCACCAACATTTTTTGTTGACGTTTTAAGCATGTTTATTGTCAGGTGATTATTAAGAGCTTCCGCTGTTGCATACTAAAATAAGGACAAGATTTGGAGTCCATGCTTGTATGATATTATGTAAAAACTGCATTCAAGAAACTTATTTTTGATGTAATATATTCTTATTGTAAACCATTATGTAATGATCGTGTGTAAACGGTATATTTTAGATTATCATTATTTGATAATCTACGTAATGCTTTTTAAACCTTTATAGATAAAATAAAGGTTACGGTTGTTTTAAAAATGAATGCAGTCTTTGAAAAACGTCTCATATAGAGGTTAAAACCTCGCGACGAAATCAATTAATATGGAACGTTTATAATCAATATGAACGAGAGATTTCAGATAATATATAGGTTAAACCTATAACTCACCAACATTTTTGTTGACGTTTTAAGCATGTTTATTCTCAGGTGATTATTAAGAGATTACGCTGTTGTATACTAAAATAAGGACAAGATTTGGAGTTCATGGTTGTATGATATTATGTAAAAACTGCATTCAAGAAACTTATTTTTGATGTAATATATTCTTATTGTAAACCATTATGTAATGGTCGTGTGTAAACGGTATATTTTAGATTATCATTATTTGATAATCTACGTAATGCTTTTTAAACCTTTATAGATAAAATAAAGGTTATGGTTGTTTTAAAAATGAATGCAGTCTTTGAAAAACGTCTCAGATAGAGGTCAAAACCTCTCGACGAAATCAATTAATATGGAACGTTTATAATCAATATGAACGGGACATTTCAATGACATTCCTTTGACAGAGGTTAAGGGTGTCGGGGGTAATGGGATTGAGATTCCTTTGACAGTTGATCATGCTATTGGAGGTCACCAAGATCGGGTTATCGATCTTGAGCGGAGGCTTGACGAGATGGTGCGGCGTGTTGAAGAGCATGCCGGCCAAATAAAGTATCAAGGTGACCTAATAAAGAACCAAATCGACATAATAAAGTCCCCAGATGAATGCATTAAGGAACTGGAGAACTGTTTGTCTGAGCATGACAATTTTCAGGTACACAATATTTACCATTTAATTTCCTAACATTAACCATCAATGAAGTACTTTTTTTGTTAATCTAAATGTTATGTATGTGATGGAATTAACATGATGACAATGTTGATGATTTTGTTGATGAGGACAGACACTCAGATTACATGACGGACACTCGGCCAGTATCAGAGGATCAAATTAAGTCTGCATCAGAGGAGCACATTAAGTCTGCTCCGCGCGTCATCAGGTAAAGTCAGAGAAGAAGTCATGGTTTTCCTTATTTGAAGTCTCCGTCCACTAAACTGAGTCCTAAGAAATGGGCAAACAACCCCAAAGAGCCCGCTGAGACTAGCCACGATTAGGCTGATGACCCTAGACATGAGGATCAGGATGGTCCAGGACATGAGAAGCTCGATGGTCCGACACATGAGGAGACTGATGGTTAGGTGCACGAGGAGACCGATGGTCCGGAGCACAGGGAGCCCTATGGTGAGGTGCACTGATAGCACCGAAATTATATGTTAGTGTACGAAATGGATTTGTCCATCGCTGTCGAATAACCTGAGAATGGTTTAGGTCTACGTTGTACACCTAGGGGTCTATTGAACTAGAAAACTCATGTCGTAGGAGCATATGTGACCAAACATTTAATATAGGTCTGTCATACAAGTGACTGATGTCACTCGTACGGTTGAATACTGTCAGACGTACGGTTGAGACCTCAATCGTGCGTGTGAGCTGACAGATGACAGACACTATAAATAGAGTTTTCCTTGTTCTTGATCATTTGATGTTTCCACCAAGAATACTTGAGTGTGTGTGAGGTGTGTGCTCCTCCTCTTCACCATCATGGTGAGGAGGATCCATGGTGGATTGATGCTCCAACCACCATGGAAATGCTAAATCGAGTTTTCTTAATTCATGTAATTGTTTATTGTAATCATTTCTCTCTTTCATTACATGTAATTATGACTGTTATTGATTGAATACAGCTGAGTTTTATTATGTTCATCACATGTTAATCTCATTTATCACATATTAAGCTCAATTTGCTAATCGATGCTTGTTCCTTGATCTAAAGATCCTAGTAACTGATGCAAGGGATCCAACAAATGGTATCAGTGCCTAAGATCAAACAAGATTAGATTAATCTGTTGCAATTTGATGAATTTGAAGTTTGGAATTCGGTTTGACTTTTGTTGACTAAATTTGGGTTTTGATGATTTAGCACGAATCTGGAAAAACTAAGAATTGGGAATTGTTGGTAATCATCTTGTGTATGATTCTTCAAAATTACAGCTCCTGATTCGAAGTATTGAGCAAGTTATAAGAAATTTTTGTTTTTGGGTTTTTGAAACTGAAATCGACTTGAAGCCCAGATCTGAGGGATTGTTTGGGAAATTTGAGGTTGTAGGGTTCTTAGTTGTGGTCTTGTGCTGTTGTGTGCAAATTTTTAGCCATTTTCATGAAGGTTTGATGAGTTTCCCATGAAAGCCACCGTATGCCGCCATGGAACCACCACCACTGCCGGAATTGTGAAGAACATGAAGAAGAGAGTGGATCATGCGTGTGATAGCCCAAACATATGATTAAACCTTCGAGTATACGAGTGGAGACACTTACTCGTACGGTTTACACTTAAAGAAGTTCGAATTCTTGTTCTTAAGGGATGAATCGTACGGTTAGGATTAAGGTTGAAGAAGATGTGTTGCTTTAGCTCAGACGTACGAGTGGCTGATGAAACACACGCGTGGATGCTTGAAACGTAGGATTGATGAGTTAAATTTTCTGGTTTGATGGTATTATTTATCATGCGTACGTTTAATGTTGTGATGAAGAAGACAAACAGTGTGCTAACATGCAGATAATAAAAAGACGAGTGGCAAGACAGTAATTTTGTGGATGTTGTTCAGCGGGACCCACCACTACGACACCTTTGTCCGCTGAAATTTAAAAAAAAATTTCAGCGCGTGGACCCTACCTGACTTTGCTTATTGTCGGCTGAATAGAGGAGAGAGGACAACAGCTGGTCCCAGGTGGCAAGATTCCCTTTTGTCTCCATGTTTCCTCTCTCACCAACAACATACAACTGTATGTATCTGGACGCATATGTCACCACATACATCCATGAACCTTTGAACCATCAAAATTGAACCTTCTAGAGGCTGACCTGGTCAGCTGACCTCCCTTGAACTCTTGAACCCTTATCTGAACCGTGAACCCACTACCATCTGAAAAGTTCACGAACCCAGTCCACCTTTACCCAACAATTAATTTACACCGCTAGTCCTTCAGTTAACATTACTTTAACTGCAGTTAATTCCCAGGGACTTCCAATGCAAAATTTTGAAAATATTTTCGAAATTTTCATTTTTAGTCCCTCAACTTTTTGAAATTTTCATTTTTAGCCCCTGAACTTTAGAAAAGTAACACTTTTAGTCCCTGAAGTTTCAAACTTTACACTTCTGGTCCCTCAAGTTTTGTGAATTTTTCAACTATGGTCCTTAAAGCTTGCAAGTGACTATACTTTTCATCCATGGTCCTTAGTGCTTAAAGATCAACAAAATTGTCATGAAACAAAAGGAAGTTCAACTTTAAAGTATCCGAATTTGATTCTGCAACTCGAATTAACCCATGAGCTTATGTGTTTGTCAACCAACAAAGTCATTTATACCGATTGATGTGTGTTTGAGATGAGATTAAGATGTGATTGTATCGAGAAGCGTACGAGAAGGTGATTTGTGCAGGAAATATGAATTAAGCTACACGTTTATGAATTTAGTGACTCACTGGGTCTTGCATCATGATAATTCTGACATAAACTTGGTTTGCACGACAGAAGTACCAACAAGACACCATGAGCCCGTGAACCTTTACTGTTATGTGTTAAGTGATGTCACACGTATCTTAAATTCAGTCGTATAGGTTCGATTGATCTGTACGAATGAAGATTTGAACTCGTGCGAAGCTACTTTGGATTTTTATTCGTGGGGTGTATTTATAAGACGCACAATCAACATTGACCTACTCAAGCGTTATTGATAGTGAGAAAATGTTTACTATTTACTGAAGCATTAATATACAAAGTTTAGCGGACAACCTCCTTAGTCCGTTGAGCTGATTTAGTAAGTGATGTAAAAACACTCGTGTCATGTGAAGATTAGTGGGGCAGCCAGGAGCATCTGACTGTTTATGGGCCAATGACGTGTTTAATTCCGCATCGTCCGTGTAAGATGAGTACACGAGACACGAGTGTTATGAAGTATTTTTGTGGGGTATTCAGAAGCATCGGATTATTTATGGGGCAAAACTTTTTAAATTCCCAATTTTGAGAGTTCCATTGTGTGAAGGAACCTGGTTGTGGAAATTCCAATGTATATAGAGCATTTGAGAAGATTCCACTATGTCAAGGGAATTGATGAGAGTGATGCGCAATCATGAGATACTAGATTGACGACGTGTGATGAATAAGATAAATTGTGAATCAGATTTCTCTGATATTTTGCCCATTACAGTAGGCAAGTCGTGATGAAGACATTTATGCTTGTTTAAAGTGTTGAGAGAATGGGATACATTGAATGCCGAGAAAGAAGATTCTACAGTCAAGATACTTTGAGTGTGTCTTTTATCAGAGGAGTTAGTCGAAGATTGATCTCATTTCAGTCTTAGGGGGAGTACTACTGTAATTGGTTCTGTGGGTAAGTGCAAGTGGATTTGAAGTATCTTCAAGAATAACTGGGAATTCGTCTACCCGGACTCAGTGACCTAAAATGTAGTGACCCAAACTTTTCCATGTTTATATATATTAATTGAGATTGATATTTACATGATTAAATGTTTCCAACATGTTAAGCAATCAAACTTGTTAAGACTTGATTAATTGAAATATGTTTCATATAGACAATTGACCACCCAAGTTGACCGGTGATTCACGAACGTTAAAACTTGTAAAAACTATATGATGACATATATATGGATATATATATAGTTAACATGATACTATGATAAGTAAACATATCATTAAGTATATTAACAATGAACTACACATGTAAAAACAAGACTACTAATTAATGATTTTTAAACGAGACATATATGTAACGATTATCGTTGTAAAGACATTTAATGTGTATATATCATATTAAGAGATATTCATACATGATAATATCATGATAATATAATAATTTAAAATCTCATTTGATATTATAAACATTGGGTTAACAACATTTAACAAGATCGTTAACCTAAAGGTTTCAAAACAACACTTACATGTAACGACTAACGATGACTTAACGACTCAGTTAAAATGTATATACATGTAGTGTTTTAATATGTATTTATACACTTTTGAAAGACTTCAATAAACTTATCAAAATACTTCTACTTAACAAAAATTCTTACAATTACATCCTCGTTCAGTTTCATCAACAATTCTACTCTTATGCACCCGTATTCGTACTCGTACAATACACAGCTTTTAGATGTATGTACTATTGGTATATACACTCCAATGATCAGCTCTTAGCAGCCCATTTGAGTCACCTAACACATATGGTAACCATCATTTGGCAACTAGCATGAAATATCTCATAAAATTACAAAAATATGAGTAACCATTCATGACTTATTTACATGAAAACAAAATTACATATCCTTTATATCTAATCCATACACCAACGACCAAAAGGACCTACAAACACTTTCATTCTTCAATTTTCTTCATCTAATTGATCTCTCTCAAGTTCTATCTTCAAGTTCTAAGTGTTCTTCATATATTCTACAAGTTCTAGTTACATAAAATCAAGAATACTTTCAAGTTTGCTAGCTCACTTCCAATCTTGTAAGGTGATCATCCAACCTCAAGAAATCTTTGTTTATTACAGTAGGTTATCATTCTAATACAAGGTAATAATTATATTCAAACTTTGGTTCAATTTCTATAACTATAACAATCTTATTTCAAGTGATGATCTTACTTGAACTTGTTTTCGTGTCATGATTCTGCTTCAAGAACTTCGAGCCATCCAAGGATCCGTTGAAGCTAGATCCATTTTTCTCTTTTCCAGTAGGTTTATCCAAGGAACTTAAGGTAGTAATAATGTTCATAACATCATTCGATTCATACATATAAAGTTATCTTATTCGAAGGTTTAAACTTGTAATCACTATAACATAGTTTAGATAATTCTAAACTTGTTCGCAAACAAAAGTTAATCCTTCAAACTTGACTTTTAAAATCAACTAAAAACATGTTATATATCTATATGATATGCTAACTTAATGATTTAAAACCTGGAAACACGAAAAACACCGTAAAACCGGATTTACGCCGTCGTAGTAACACCGCGGGCTGTTTTGGGTTAGTTAATTAAAAACAATGATAAACTTTGATTTAAAAGTTGTTATTCTGGGAAAATGATTTTTATTATGAACATGAAACTATATCCAAAAATTATGGTTAAACTCAAAGTGGAAGTATGTTTTCTAAAATGGTCATCTAGACGTCGTTCTTTCGACTGAAATGACTACCTTTACAAAAATGACTTGTAACTTATTTTTCCAACTATAAACCTATACTTTTTCTGTTTAGATTCATAAAATAGAGTTCAATATGAAACCATAGAAATTTGATTCACTCAAAACGGATTTAAAATGAAGAAGTTATGGGTAAAACAAGATTGGATAATTTTTCTCATTTTAGCTACGTGAAAATTGGTAACAAATCTATTCCAACCATAAATTAATCAACTTGTATTGTATATTATGTAATCTTGAGATACCATAGACACGTATACAATGTTTCAACCTATCATGTCGACACATCTATATATATTTCGGAACAACCATAGACACTCTATATGTGAATGTTGGAGTTAGCTATACAGGGTTGAGGTTGATTCCAAAATATATATAGTTTGAGTTGTGATCAATACTGAGATACGTATTGTAACATCCCGCGTTTTTCCGTTAAATTTATTTTAACACCGTCTTTTTTTTTAAATAATATCTTTCGTCATTTAATTTGGCATCTTTCGTTAACTAACGTTCATAATATTCTCGTTATTTAATTATAACATCACTCGTTTACTCTAACGTTTTAAAATATTTCGTTTGGTTAATTCCCGCACCCGACAACAAACTCGAGGGACTAGTTTCGCCAAGGGAGCAAAGATGTGACTAGCTTTTGACTAGTCAACACCCACCTCCCCATTCCCTTCCATTTTCATTTTCATTTTCTTTTAACACTTTCAAGAATTCTCTCAAATCTTCAAACAAGAAATCATCATCCATTTTAAATCGATCAAGCTTCAATCCAAACAAATTACATATTTGGAATCCTTGCATCTTCCTCTTCGATTTCATACCAACCTCATCTCGTTTGGGTAACTTTCTAAAATCACTAGATTTTTGTGTTCTTGATGTTTTTAACTTATAAAGTTGTTAATTAGTGTCTATGGCTCAAGTCTAACATGAATATATGATTTATATGTTCGATTTCGTTATTTTTGATAACTAGCATGAACTTGAAAGTTTGGTGTGTTTGATTTATGATTTGGATGCTTAAATGTTGTTAATATGTTAAAGTGCAAGTATTAGATGTGTTCCTAGTGTCACTAGCTTCAATTTGATGTGTAGGTTGATTTGTAAAACTTCATAAACTTGATTAGTGATTTTTGGTGATTTTGGATTAGGGTTTGATAAGCTTTATATGAACTTTTGGTGCATCAAATGCTATGAATTGTTGTTGATAAGTGTTTAGTTGCAATGTGTGTTTGATTACCTTCAAAACGGCATATCACATGTGTGAATTGGATTCCCGAAACTTAAAATGCATTTGATGAGCTTGAAACTTTGAAAATGGATTCTTAATGATCACTTGACGGAAAATCGGTTATTGAAATTGATGAATTGCTTGATGAAATGTGATTAGTTGTTTTCCTTGTCAAATTACCTTTCTAATGATATAGGTTATGCGTTTTAAGTGTTTTCGGTGCATGAAATATGTTAAAATGAGTTTTGGTTCGTTACTTAAGTTATTTTTTCTGCAATCAGCAATTCCCCAGGTTATGCGCGCCGCGCGTGCACCTGCGCGCCGCGCAAATCAGAAAAACCAAATAAATGGTTCCCTTGGTCGAGTTCTGACCTGGTATTGCACATGGGTGCGCGCCGCGCAACCCATTGCGCACCGCGCAAATGGCCCAGGCCAACTTTCTTGTCTTTAAACGCTCCCAAAATGTTTCCCGCTTAACCGTAACTCCGATTAACATGAAACTTGACTATTATGCTCGTATATGACTTCTCATCATGAGAAAATTGTCGGACACCCGACCCGACCCCGTTGACTTTGACTTTGACCAAGTTTGACTTTTAGTCAAACTTAACCAAACGATTATACAATCGTTCTAACATACTTAACTACTTGTATCGTGCATGAAACTTGACAAATTGATTCACATGCTATATTAATCGAGTCGTAACGAGCCATAGGACTAATTGAACATCTTTGACCGTTTGTGTTTACCGTTATTGATACAACCTATATGTTTAGGTCAAGACTAGCATTGTTCTTTGCACGTTTACTTGTTGAAGTACTATTTCACTCTTGCAATCAAAGGTGAGATCATAGTCCCACTTTTACTCTTTTTGAACTTATATTTGGGATGAGAAAACATAAACGATTCTTTTGAACTAAGTGAACACAAGAACGGGAAAACAAACATTCTACATACGAGTTTAGAACAAAAAGCCTCAATTCGATTATCATTAGTTACACTTGACGGGTGTAAGCGAGAACTTATGTTATATGGCCATATGGGTTGACAACCCTCATCTTTGACGGTTCGCTACCGTCTATGGATGAAATATATTTTCGAGAATCAGTGTTTGTTCTAGCACTATGGATGGGGTATACAATGGATGGAATGTTAAGCTTTGATAATTGGGTGCTCGTGAATATTAACTTTTAGAATGTGTTACTATTATTTCAACTTTGCAAACCTTGTGGTTCGACTTACTTACTTTTACTCACTTACTTACTTAAACCTATGATTTCACCAACGTTTTCGTTGACAGATTTCTATGTTTTTCTCAGGTCTTACACGATATGTGAAACATGCTTCCGCTCACTATTTGATACTTGCATTGGATGTCGAGTATACATGCATTACTTGGAGCATCTTTGACTTTACTTTAAACCGTGTCGCCTAGATTTCAAATGTACTTATAACCTTGTAACTTAACTTTTGGTTGAACAATTCTTGTAAACTTTGGGAACAATCTTTATTTTGAAATGAAGGCGACATATTTTGGTCAAACTTTGTCTTAAAGACTTATGACCATGCAATGGGACCTACGTAGACGACGCCGTCACTTGACGATTTGTCGGGGTCGCTACAAGTGGTATCAGAGCATTGGTTGTAGGGATTTAGAGTTCATTTGTGTCCACCCCGGGTCATAGGGTACATAGGTGAATCTAGACTACAACCGGCATATAGACTAAAGTAGGAATTACTTGACTATTTGTGCATTTATACTCGAACTCTTCTATCATATCTAACTCGTATTCGATCTTGATCTTACGTTGATAAATTTTGTTGATGCGCCACCTTGACTTTATGAAGTAATGTTAAATGCACATGAGAATCAGGGTAATATAATTTCCGGGATTATATTACGGTGATTCACATGGACGTTCCGACACTATGACATAGAGAATTTAAGGCGAGTCAAGGAAAATTTTCTCTTTATCCTTATTCCATACTCCGGTTAGTATTGTTGAAAATACTAACCAACGATATTCTTGTGTCATGAAGGAACAATGGCTCACCAAGGTCAACACAATACTCCTCTCGAAACTCAAGAACAAGCTCTTCAACGAATGATAACCACCGCCGTGGGTACGGCCGTGGCCGATCACTTTTCTAACAACAACAATCATGGAGCCGGTAATTCAATCGAAGGTTGCTCCTACAAGAACTTCATGAAGTACAATCCTCCCACTTTCGATGGAACCGGGGGACCGGTTACTCTCACCCGATGGTTTGAACAAATGGAGACCGTTTTTAACACAAGCGGTTGTCGAGACCAAGATAAGGTCAAGTTTTCCACCCTCACTTTCACCGGTATTGCTCTCTCATGGTGGAACACGTATGTACAATTAGTGGGAAGCGATGAAGCCCACACACTCTCTTGGACCGAATTAAGAGAAAGAATGATCACCGAATACTTCCCGCGCGACGAGACTCGGAGGCTCGAACAGGGTCTAAGGAATTTAAAAACGGTCGGGAATGACCTCGGAACTTATAATCAACGGTTCACCGAACTAGTCTCAATGTGTCCAAATCTCATGACTTCCGAATCCCTAAGAGTCGAACTTTACATGGATGGCCTCCCTAAGAGCATTCAACACGGGGTAATGGCATCCCAACCCACTAACCTACAAGAGGCTTTAACCAAGGCCCGCCAAACTTTAGAAACGGCGAATGAAATGGAAGCACCGGCACCAATGGTCGAGAACCACCCGAGTAACAACAAAAGAACATGGGAAGCCCCCCAATCGAGTAACTACAACAACAACTTTGCCAAGGAACCTCTCACCCCCGTCGGCAAGAAAAGTTATGCCGGGACACGACCTTTTTGCAATAAATGCCACAAGCATCATTTTGGTGAATGTGGCAAGCCAATTTGCCATCGCTGCCAAGGTAGTGGTCATATTGCCAAGTATTGTGGAAGTACCGCCCCCGTCACTCAAAAGGGGCCCGACGCACCAAAGCCGAGTATTTGCTACAAATGTGGCCAATCGGGTCATTTTAGGAATGAATGCCCAAAGAATAAAGCAAAAACCAACGCGCGCCGTTGAACTTACAACATCGACACCTAGGATGCCCGAGACGATGATGGACTAGTCACGGGTACGTTTCTTCACAACAAACCGTATATTTCATACTTATTCGATTCGAGTACCGTTAGACGTTTTATAACCAAGGATTTGACTCGTGCTCTTTATATTCCACCTTTTTCCCCTAGACACTACTTAGGCAATTTAAGTGACCAACGGAAAATATTGTGTGCCTATAAATTTTATTGGAGGATATACGTTAAGACTTTTGACTTGACACCTATAGAACTAGGGAGCTCGGAACCTATTCGTTAAAAAAAAAAAAAAAGAAAATGTTTCCCCATCATCTTGTATAGATTATTGTGAACTGAGTAATTTTCGGTTGGAAACCGATACCCTCTCCCTCGCATCCATGACCTCATGATTTCTTGCATGAATCCCGTGTGTATTCCAAAACGACCTCCGTTCCGGTTATCACCAATTGGGGGTTAAGGGAGACGATGTCTCCTAAGCCATCTTCCGAACTCGCAACGTTAGTTGTAAATCTCTCTTAGTACCGTTTGATTTATTTAGGACTCCGTCCGTATTCATGAACCTCCTAAACCACGTATGCAACTTATCTAGACAAATCTGTTATCGTATTTATGGATGACATCTTAACTTATTTAAGTAAAGAAGGAAAACGAACAACATCACCATCTTACGCTCGAACTTTTGAGAAAAGAGCAACTCTATACCAAATTCTCCGAGTGAGAATTTCTGTTGAACGAAGTCCAATTTTCTAGACCATGATGTTAATGGTCAAGGCATTACAATCAATCTTGAAATCAAGCCACATGTAATCAGGAAACTCTACCAACTCGGACTTGTATTCGTAAAAAAAAAAAAAAAAAAAAAAAAAATCTTAGATCTCGTCTGTTATTACCAAAGATTCATTTCTGACTTTTCTCGTGTTACCCGACTTTTAAACTCGTTAACTCACTAAGGGAAAACTTTAAACCTCTCCGTGTTCGAACCTTGAGCGTGATTCTTCACACCAACATTTCTAGTTAAAATCGTATAGCAACAGATGGAACTCAAACATGGAAATATTTCTACATGAACGCCGAAAGGCATACTCTCTCGACTCAAAAATTAACGTAACTAAAATTCGTTATTTTGCACGAAGAATTCGAATACTAAACTGTAGATCCGATCAACTTTCTCGTCATCACGTACCACACACATACCTCTGTTATTTCACCGTTACTGTCTGATATGACTGGAATTTAAGATAACACACAATCCAACGATACTTCACTCTTCTTTGACTTAACGCCCTTGTGTTCCTGATAATCGGTCAACTATTGTTCAACCCCGAACTATACAACTACGTGTACTACCTCGTTTCTCTTTCAGACTTCAACTTTTGACAACTAGAGGCACGTTATGGCAACCTCGAGATGTAAGCTCATCCTATTCTAGGTCCTCATTTCACTCCTATCTTTATCGCTCGCATTTCCGTTTAAGGAAACTCCTTGTAACATTTCTCCATGGATAGAGAAACTCCTTATATTACATTAGTATTCGCCACGAGGGTGAATAGTCCTAACGAACATTTTTCTAACCCTAACTGACTTGTTCAAACATATCTTAAGAGATTCTACACCAACACGGTGTATCTTTGTCATTTATCCTGTATCGAAATACTCGTTTCACTTCTAGTGTTACAAGAAACCTTGGGAACCCGCTTAGACATGAGTACCGCGTACCACCCACAAACTGACGAACCGAGCAAACGAACGATTTAGGTCTTGGAAAGACATGTCACAAACTCGTATTGTCACCTTTAGTAGATCACTCTTACAACAGTAGTTACCACTCGTGTGTTCACGCGCACTTTCCGAAACCCTATATGACCGCTAATGTCATACCCCTGTTCATTTAACCAAAGCATCAACCACCGAAATCTGAACTCCATCAAGAAACAACAATCGAGATCATTCAAATCCGAGGAGGGCTCGAGACGATCCGTAGTCGCCAAAAGAGTTATACCAAACTTAGATGAAAACCTCACAAATCCCAGTGTGTAACCGCGTAATATTGAGAAACCGCACCTTGGAAAGGTGTAATCCATTTTGGGAAATCGAGAAAGGCTATATCCGCAATATCGAACCTTTTGAAACCTTGGGGCGTATTGGAACCGCTTCCTACCGTTTAGAACTTCCGACTAAATTAAGTTTCCGTTTACCCTACATTTCGTGTAACAAACTTAGAAACGTGTCCTGCGGAACAGGAACGTGCAATCCTGCTAGATACACCAACTATCGATGACAAACTTCTCTTCATAGGAAAACCAGTTGAAACCGGGGATCGTAAAACCAAACCTTAATACAACGTAAAACCCTGACTATCCAAATTCATGAGAACACTCAAGGACGTACCTACACTTATTCATGTCATGAACAACGTAAAGTCTCGAGTAAGAGATATCGACTACTACTTCCAACTAAATTTCGGGACGAAATTTCTTTTGAGGTGTGGATAATGTAACATCCCGCGTTTTTCCGTTAAATTTATTTTAACACCGTCTTTTTTTTTAAATAATATCTTTCGTCATTTAATTTGGCATCTTTCGTTAACTAACGTTCATAATATTCTCGTTATTTAATTATAACATCACTCGTTTACTCTAACGTTTTAAAATATTTCGTTTGGTTAATTCCCGCACCCGACAACAAACTCGAGGGACTACTTTCGCCAAGGGAGCAAAGATGTGACTAGCTTTTGACTAGTCAACACCCACCTCCCCATTCCCTTCCATTTTCATTTTCATTTTCTTTTAACACTTTCAAGAATTCTCTCAAATCTTCAAACAAGAAATCATCATCCATTTTAAATCGATCAAGCTTCAATCCAAACAAATTACATATTTGGAATCCTTGCATCTTCCTCTTCGATTTCATACCAACCTCATCTCGTTTGGGTAACTTTCTAAAATCACTAGAATTTTTGTGTTCTTGATGTTTTTAACTTATAAAGTTGTTAATTAGTGTCTATGGCTCAAGTCTAACATGAATATATGATTTATATGTTCGATTTCGTTATTTTTGATAACTAGCATGAACTTGAAAGTTTGGTGTGTTTGATTTATGATTTGGATGCTTAAATGTTGTTAATATGTTAAAGTGCAAGTATTAGATGTGTTCCTAGTGTCACTAGCTTCAATTTGATGTGTAGGTTGATTTGTAAAACTTCATAAACTTGATTAGTGATTTTGGTGATTTTGGATTAGGGTTTGATAAGCTTTATATGAACTTTTGGTGCATCAAATGCTATGAATTGTTGTTGATAAGTGTTTAGTTGCAATGTGTGTTTGATTACCTTCAAAACGGCATATCACATGTGTGAATTGGATTCCCGAAACTTAAAATGCATTTGATGAGCTTGAAACTTTGAAAATGGATTCTTAATGATCACTTGACGGAAAATCGGTTATTGAAATTGATGAATTGCTTGATGAAATGTGCTTAGTTGTTTTCCTTGTCAAATTACCTTTCTAATGATATAGGTTATGCGTTTTAAGTGTTTTCGGTGCATGAAATATGTTAAAATGAGTTTTGGTTCGTTACTTAAGTTATTTTTTCTGCAATCAGCAATTCCCCAGGTTATGCGCGCCGCGCGTGCACCTGCGCGCCGCGCAAATCAGAAAAACCAAATAAATGGTTCCCTTGGTCGAGTTCTGACCTGGTATTGCACATGGGTGCGCGCCGCGCAACCCATTGCGCACCGCGCAAATGGCCCAGGCCAACTTTCTTGTCTTTAAACGCTCCCAAAATGTTTCCCGCTTAACCGTAACTCCGATTAACATGAAACTTGACTATTATGCTCGTATATGACTTCTCATCATGAGAAAATTGTCGGACACCCGACCCGACCCCGTTGACTTTGACTTTGACCAAGTTTGACTTTTAGTCAAACTTAACCAAACGATTATACAATCGTTCTAACATACTTAACTACTTGTATCGTGCATGAAACTTGACAAATTGATTCACATGCTATATTAATCGAGTCATAACGAGCCATAGGACTAATTGAACATCTTTGACCGTTTGTGTTTACCGTTATTGATACAACCTATATGTTTAGGTCAAGACTAGCATTGTTCTTTGCACGTTTACTTGTTGAAGTACTATTTCACTCTTGCAATCAAAGGTGAGATCATAGTCCCACTTTTACTCTTTTTGAACTTATATTTGGGATGAGAAAACATAAACGATTCTTTTGAACTAAGTGAACACAAGAACGGGAAAACAAACATTCTACATACGAGTTTAGAACAAAAAGCCTCAATTCGATTATCATTAGTTACACTTGACGGGTGTAAGCGAGAACTTATGTTATATGGCCATATGGGTTGACAACCCTCATCTTTGACGGTTCGCTACCGTCTACGGATGAAATATATTTTCGAGAATCAGTGTTTGTTCTAGCACTATGGATGGGGTATACAATGGATGGAATGTTAAGCTTTGATAATTGGGTGCTCGTGAATATTAACTTTTAGAATGTGTTACTATTATTTCAACTTTGCAAACCTTGTGGTTCAACTTACTTACTTTTACTCACTTACTTACTTAAACCTATGATTTCACCAACGTTTTCGTTGACAGATTTCTATGTTTTTCTCAGGTCTTACACGATATGTGAAACATGCTTCCGCTCACTATTTGATACTTGCATTGGATGTCGAGTATACATGCATTACTTGGAGCGTCTTTGACTTTACTTTAAACCGTGTCGCCTAGATTTCAAATGTACTTATAACCTTGTAACTTAACTTTTGGTTGAACAATTCTTGTAAACTTTGGGAACAATCTTTATTTTGAAATGAAGGCGACATATTTTGGTCAAACTTTGTCTTAAAGACTTATGACCATGCAATGGGACCTACGTAGACGACGCCGTCACTTGACGATTTGTCGGAGTCGCTACACGTATACACTGGGTCATGGATTGATTCAAGATAATATTTATCGATTTATTTCTGTACATCTAACTGTGGACAACTAGTTGTAGGTTACTAACGAGGACAGCTGACTAAATAAACTTAAAACATCAAAATATATTAAAAGTGTTGTAAATATATTTTGAACATACTTTGATATATATGTATATATTGTTATACGTTCGTGAATCAACCAGTGGCCAAGTCTAACTTCTCGACGAAGTAAAAATATGTGAAAGTGAGTTATAGTCCCACTTTTAAAATCTAATATTTTTGGGATGAGAATACATGCAGGTTTTATAAATGATTTACAAAATAGACACAAGTACGTGAAACTACATTCTATGGTTGAATTATCGAAATCGAATATGCCCCTTTTTATTAAGTCTGGTAATCTAAGAATTAGGGAACAGACACCCTAATTGACGCGAATCCTAAAGATAGATCTATTGGGCCTAACAAACCCCATCCAAAGTACCGGATGATTTAGTACTTCGAAATTTATATCATATCCGAAGGGTGTCCCGGAATGATGGGGATATTCTTAAATATGCATCTTGTTAATGTCGGTTACCAGGTGTTCACCATATGAATGATTTTTATCTCTATGTATGGGATGTGTATTGAAATATGAAATCTTGTAGTCTATTGTTACGATTTGATATATATAGGTTAAACCTATAACTCACCAACATTTTTGTTGACGTTTAAAGCATGTTTATTCTCAGTTGAATACTAAGAGCTTCCGCTGTTGCATACTAAAATAAGGACAAGATTTGGAGTCCATGTTTGTATGATATTGTGTAAAAACTGCATTCAAGAAACTGATTTCGATGTAACATATTTGTATTGTAAACCATTATGTAATGGTCGTGTGTAAACAGGATATTTTAGATTATCATTATTTGATAATCTACGTTAAGCTTTTTAAACCTTTATTTATAAAATAAAGGTTATGGTTTATTTTAAAAATGAATGCAGTCTTTGAAAAATGTCTCATATAGAGGTCAAAACCTCGCAACGAAATCAATTAATATGGAACGTTTTTAATCAATAAGAACGAGACATTTCAGTTGGTATCCGAGCGTTGGTCTTAGAGAACCAGAATTTTGCATTAGTGTGTCTTATCGAGTTTGTTAGGATGCATTAGTGAGTCTGGACTTCGACCATGTTTACTTGAAAAATGATTGCTTAACAAATTTTGTTGGAAACTATATATTTTTAACATGTGAATATTATGTGATATATTAATCTCTTAACGTATTTGATATTATGTGATAGATGTCTACCTCTAGAACAAGTCCCATTGACTCACCTAATAATAATGAAGAGTCAAATGTAAACTGGAATGATTCTTGGACTGATTCACAAGTTCCTGAAGAGGAACCGGAAGAAGAGTCGGAATCGGAAGAAGAATCAGAACCGGAAGAGGAGGAACCGGAGGAGGAAATAGAACCGGTGGGGGAAATAATAAAACGGTTAAGTAAAAGAAGATCCTCAACCAACCGACCAAGGTTAATTATGGTCAATGGTGTTTCCGCCAAGGAAGCAAAATATTGGGAGGATTACCAATTCTTCGATGAATCGGATTCCGACGAGAATTCCGATGATGTTATAGAAATTACCCCAACTGAATTTAAAAAGGCAAAAGAAAATAATAAGGGAAAGGGCATAAAAATAGAGAAATCTAATTCCAACACCGATGAACTTTATATGTATCGTCAACCCCCGAAGTCCTTAAGTTGTAACAATGACCCAGGAACCTCTAAACCACCAGGTTTTTCTAAACCGTTGTGGAAAATAACAGCTAGTATTAGGGGAACAACTTATATTCCTAGAAACTTGGCAAAACGAACCAAAACCGAAGAAGAAGAAACGAGCGAGTCGGAATAAGATAGTTGTATTCGTGTGGTGTAATATATGTAATATAGTATGCTTATGCTTTATGATATATGTAAAAATTGCTTATATTAATAGGTATTTTTTTTTTATGAATCTAACTCTTGTCTATTTTACAGTATAAAAACACAAAATGGATAGACAACCCAATATTTTAAGAGACCTACCCGGAGACATGAATGATGAAATCTTGTCTAGAGTCGGTCAGAATTCTTCGGCACAACTATTTACGGCGAAATCAGTTTGTAAGACATTCGAAGAACGTTCCAAGAATGTCTTGGTTTATAAGAGACTTTCGTTTGAAAGATGGGGGATATCACATTGGGAAACCCATAAGTTACGATGTGTTTACTTTGACGCATATATTGCGGGGAACCCAAATGCTATTTTACGCAACGGGTTAAGAAATTATTTTGACTCAATGTATCCGAATATAGGACTTCACGATTTAGAAAAAGCGGCTAACATGCAATATAAAGAAGCATGCTATGCTTACGGGTTAGTAATGTTCGCTTCTCACCAAAGTGAGAAAAAGAACATCGGGCTACAACTATTAAACAAAACGTTCCCACAAGTGACGGAGTCGGTAATTGGGGTAAGAAATGAGGTTTTTAGATTGTTACAGGACTGTTGGACATTACGTAACCCTCATCCCTTTGACGACGTTACAACACACTGTCTTATCAACGGCCATAACGGTTATGTTCCACAAGACCAAGGATGGGAAGTAATCCTAGTAAAACCAGAATGCATGACTTGTTTCTGGACGTATGAATTACGTGTCTTTATTGCCTTTGCTGAACGACTTGTGTACTAGCTAGAATTATCTTCAAAACCATCTTGTATCAAATTTATTGTGTGCTATATTTCATGCTATATGTAAAATAAGTGGTATTGTAAGTTTGTAAAATATTGTGTAAAAGTTTGAACGCGAAATATTATTATAATCAGTTTTTCATATAGAATTGTAGTAGTTGAATTGTATATTAGCTACTAAGTATGAACTTAACGGGTAGGTACTACCCGAATTTAAACTTATAAAACGCTAATATGAAGAAAAAGCTTTTATAAATGAGTTCATATTATGCTACGAAATACTATTAACTACTCTTAATATTCTGTATGATTAACTTGTTCCATTTGACTATTTTGAAGGAAATGGCACCGACTACTCGACACACCGTGAATATGAATGAAGAGGAAACGGTGGACCGAGAAGGTCGAATCGGCGTTTGCCATAAGTAAGTGTACTGAAGAGGACAAAGTGAAGTACGCTACGCATACCTTCACAGGTTCTGCGTTAACATGGTGGAATACCTATATAGAGCAAGTGGGACAAGACGATGCGTACGCACTACTGTGGTCAGCATTCAAGCACTTGATGAACAAGAAGTACCGTCCCAGAACCGAGGTCAATAAGCTCAAGATAGAACTTAGAGGGTTACGAACCCAAGGATTTGATATTACCACGTACGAAAGACGATTCACAGAATTGTGCCTATTGTGTCTGGGAGCATTCGAAGATGAGGAAGAGAAGATCGACGCATTTGTGAAAGGATTACCGGAAAGAATCCAAGAAGATATAAGTTCACACGAGCCTGCCTCCATACAACATGCATGTAGAATGGCTCACAAACTAGTGAACCAGATTGAGGAAAGAATTAAAGAATAGACGGCTGAAGAGGCCAATGTGAAGCAAGTCAAAAGAAAGTGGGAGGAAAACGGTGATAAGAATCACCAATACAACAAGAACAGCAATTACAATAATAATCGCAACAATTATCCCAACAATCGCAACATCAATCGCAACTACAACAAACGGCCCAACAACAACAACAACAACAACAACAACAACAACAACAACAACAACAACAACAGCAACTACAACAATCATCCCAACAACAATAACAACCGCAACAACAACAACAATCAGAAGCAGCTATGCCAAAGGTGTGAAAAGTATCACTCGGGGTTCTGCACCAAATTTTGCAACAAGTGTAAAAGAAATGGTCATAGCGCGGCGAAGTGTGAGGTCTACGGACCAGGGGTTAACATAGCGAAAGGAACAAATGGTGTCGGAACGAGTAATGGCGGAGCAAGTAGTGTCGGAGCAAGTTATGCCAATGTAGTTTGTTATAAATGTGGAAAACAGGGCCACATTATTAGAAATTGCCCGAACCAGGAGAACACGAATGGACAAGGCTGCGGAAGAGTTTTCAATATTAATGCAGCAGAGGCACAGAAAGACCCGGAGCTTGTTACGGGTACGTTTCTTATTGACAATAAATCTGCTTACGTTTTATTTGATTCGGGTGCGGATAGAAGCTATATGAGTAGAGATTTTTGTGCTAAATTAAGTTGTCCATTGACGCCGTTGGATAGTAAATTTTTACTCGAATTAGCAAACGGTAAATTAATTTCAGCAGATAATATATGCCGGAATCGAGAAATTAAACTGGGTAGCAAAATATTTAAGATTGATTTGATACCAGTAGAGTTAGGGAGTTTTGATGTAATAGTTGGCATGGACTGGCTGAAGAAGGTGAAAGCAGAGATCGTATGTTATAAAAATGCAATTCGCATTGTACGAGAAGAAGGAGAACCCTTAATGGTGTACGGAGAAAAGGGCAACATGAAGCTAATCTTATTAGTAATTTGAAGGCACAAAAACTAATAAGAAAAAGTTTCTATGCTGTTCTAGCACACGTCGAGAAAGTACAAACTGAAGAAAAGAGCATCAATGATGTTCCCGTCTCAAAAGAATTTCCCGATGTATTTCCGAAAGAATTACCGGGACTACCTCCACATCGATCTGTTGAATTTCAAATAGATCTTGTACCAGGAGCTGCACCAATAGCTCGTGCTCCTTATAGACTCGCACCCAGCGAGATGAAAGAACTGCAAAGCCAACTGCAAGAACTATTAGAATGTGGTTTCATTCGACCAAGCACATCACCATGGGGAGCTCCTGTTTTGTTTGTCAAGAAGAAGGATGGTACATTTAGGTTGTTTATTGACTACAGAGAGTTGAACAAACTTACCATCAAAAACCGTTATCCATTGCCGAGAATTGACGACTTATTTGATCAACTACAAGGCTCGTTGGTTTATTCGAAGATCGATTTACGTTCTGGATATCATCAAATGCGAGTAAAGGAGGATGATATTCCAAAAACTGCTTTTAGGACGCGTTATGGTCATTACGAGTTTATGGTTATGCCGTTTGGATTGACTAACGCACCAGCTGTGTTCATGGACCTTATGAACCAAGTGTGTGGGCTATATCTTGACAAGTTTGTCATTGTTTTCATCGATGACATACTTATTTACTCAAAGAATGATCAAGAGCACGAAGAACATTTGAGAAAAGTGCTAGAAGTATTGAGGAAAGAAAAACTGTACGCTAAGTTTTCAAAGTGTGCATTTTGGTTGGAAGAAGTTCAATTCCTCGGTCACATAGTGAACAAAGAAGGTATCCAGGTGGACCCGGCAAAGATCGAAACTGTTGAAAAGTGGGAAACCTCAAAAACTCCGAAGCATATACGTCAATTTTTAGGATTGGCTGGTTACTACAGAAGATTCATCCAAGATTTCTCCAAAATAGCAAAACCCTTGACTGCATTAACGCATAAAGGGAAGAAATTTGAATGGAAGGATGAACAAGAGAAGGCGTTTCAATTATTGAAGAAAAAGCTAACTACGGCACCTATATTGTCATTGCCTGAAGGGAATGATGATTTTGTGATTTATTGTGACGCATCAAAGCAAGGTCTCGGTTGTGTATTAATGCAACGGACGAAGGTGATTGCTTATGCGTCTAGACAATTGAAGATTCACGAGCAAAATTATACGACGCATGATTTGAAATTAGGCGCGGTTGTTTTTTCATTAAAGACTTGGAGGCACTACTTATATGGGGTCAAAAGTATTATATATACCGACCACAAAAGTCTTCAACACATATTTAATCAGAAACAACTGAATATGAGGCAGCGTAGGTGGATTGAATTATTGAATGATTACGACTTTGAGATTCGTTACCACCCGGGGAAGGTAAATGTGGTAGCCGACGCCTTGAGCAGAAAGGACAGAGAACCCATTCGAGTAAAATCTATGAATATAATGATTCACACTAACCTTACTACTCAAATAAAGGAGGCGCAACAAGGAGTTTTAAAAGAGGGAAATTTAAAGGATGAAATACCCAAAGGATCGGAGAAGCATCTTAATATTCGAGAAGACAGAACCCGGTATAGGGCTGAAAGGATTTGGGTACCAAAATTTGGAGATATGAGAGAAATGGTACTTAGAGAAGCTCATAAAACTAGATACTCAATACATCCTGGAATGGGGAAGATGTACAAGGATCTCAAGAAACATTTTTGGTGGCCGGGTATGAAAGTCGATGTTGCTAAATACGTAGGAGAATGTTTGACGTGTTCTAAGGTCAAAGCTGAGCATCAGAAACCATCAGGTCTACTTCAACAACCCGAAATCCCGGAATGGAAATGGGAAAATATTACCATGGATTTCATCACTAAATTGCCAAGGACTGCAAGTGGTTTTGATACTATTTGGGTAATAGTTGATCGTCTCACCAAATCAGCACACTTCCTGCCAATAAGAGAAGATGACAAGATGGAGAAGTTAACACGACTGTATTTGAAGGAAGTCGTCTCCAGACATGGAATACCAATCTCTATTATCTCTGATAGGGATGGCAGATTTATTTCAAGATTCTGGCAGACATTACAGCAAGCATTAGGAACTCGTCTAGACATGAGTACTGCCTATCATCCACAAACTAATGGGCAGAGAGAAAGGACGATACAAACGCTTGAATACATGCTACGAGCATGTGTTATTGATTTCGGAAACAGTTGGGATCGACATCTACCGTTAGCAGAATTTTCCTACAACAACAGCTACCATTCAAGCATTGAGATGGTGCCGTTTGAAGCACTTTATGGTAGAAAGTGCAGGTCTCCGATTTATTGGAGTGAAGTGGGGGATAGACAGATTACAGGTCCGGAGATTATACAAGACACTACCGAGAAGATCATCCAAATTCAACAACGGTTGAAAACCGCCCAAAGTCGACAAAAGAGCTACGCTGACATTAAAAGAAAAGATATAGAATTTGAAATTGGAGAGATGGTCATGCTTAAAGTTTCACCATGGAAAGGCGTTGTTCGATTTGGTAAACGAGGGAAATTAAATCCAAGGTATATTGTACCATTCAAGATTATTGATCGTGTCGGACCAGTAGCTTACCGACTTGAGTTACCTCAACAACTCGTGGCTGTACATAACACTTTCCACGTCTCGAATTTGAAGAAATGTTTTGCTAAAGAAGATCTCACTATTCCGTTAGATGAAATCCAAATCAACGAAAAACTTCAATTCATCGAAGAACCCGTCGAAATAATGGATTGTGAGGTTAAAAGACTTAAGCAAAACAAGATACCAATTGTTAAGGTTCGATGGAATGCTCGTAGAGGACCCGAGTTCACCTGGGAGCGTGAAGATTAGATGAAGAAGAAATACCCGCATCTATTTTTAGAAGATTCGTCAACACCTTCAACAGCTTAAAATTTCGGGACGAAATTTATTTAACGGGTAGGTACTGTAGTGACCCGAACTTTTCCATGTTTATATATATTAATTGAGATTGATATTTACATGATTAAATGTTTCCAACATGTTAAGCAATCAAACTTGTTAAGACTTGATTAATTGAAATATGTTTCATATAGACAATTGACCACCCAAGTTGACCGGTGATTCACGAACGTTAAAACTTGTAAAAACTATATGATGACATATATATGGATATATATATAGTTAACATGATACTATTATAAGTAAACATATCATTAAGTATATTAACAATGAACTACATATGTAAAAACAAGACTACTAACTTAATGATTTTTAAACGAGACATATATATAACGATTATCGTTGTAAAGACATTTAATGTATATATATCATATTAAGAGATATTCATAAATGATAATATCATGATAATATAATAATTTAAAATCTCATTTGATATTATAAACATTGGGTTAACAACATTTAACAAGATCGTTAACCTAAAGGTTTCAAAACAACACTTACATGTAACGACTAACGATGACTTAACGACTCAGTTAAAATGTATATACATGTAGTGTTTTAATATGTATTTATACACTTTTGAAAGACTTCAATACACTTATCAAAATACTTCTACTTAACAAAAATGCTTACAATTACATCCTCGTTCAGTTTCATCAACAATTCTACTCGTATGCACCCGTATTCATACTCGTACAATACACAGCTTTTAGATGTATGTACTATTGGTATATACACTCCAATGATCAGCTCTTAGCAGCCCATGTGAGTCACCTAACACATGTGGGAACCATCATTTGGCAACTAGCATGAAATATCTCATAAAATTACAAAAATATGAGTAATCATTCATGACTTATTTACATGAAAACAAAATTACATATCCTTTATATCTAATCCATACACCAACGACCAAAAACACCTACAAACACTTTCATTCTTCAATTTTCTTCATCTAATTGATCTCTCTTAAGTTCTATCTTCAAGTTCTAAGTGTTCTTCATATATTCTACAAGTTCTAGTTACATAAAATCAAGAATACTTTCAAGTTTGCTAGCTCACTTCCAATCTTGTAAGGTGATCATCCAACCTCAAGAAATCTTTGTTTCTTACAGTAGGTTATCATTCTAATACAAGGTAATAATCATATTCAAACTTTGGTTCAATTTCTATAACTATAACAATCTTATTTCAAGTGATGATCTTACTTGAACTTGTTTTCGTGTCATGATTCTACTTCAAGAACTTCGAGCCATCCAAGGATCCGTTGAAGCTAGATCCATTTTTCTCTTTTCCAGTAGATTTATCCAAGGAACTTAAGGCAGTAATGATGTTCATAACATCATTCGATTCATACATATAAAGCTATCTTATTCGAAGGTTTAAACTTGTAATCACTAGAACATAGTTTAGTTAATTCTTAACTTGTTCGCAAACAAAAGTTAATCCTTCTAACTTGACTTTTAAAATCAACTAAACAATGTTCTATATCTATATGATATGCTAACTTAATGATTTAAAACCTGGAAACACGAAAAACACCGTAAAACCGGATTTACGCCGTCGTAGTAACACCGCGGGCTGTTTTGGGTTAGTTAATTAAAAACTATGATAAACTTTGATTTAAAAGTTTTTATTCTGGGAAAATGATTTTTATTATGAACATGAAACTATATCCAAAAATTATGGTTAAACTCAAAGTGGAAGTATGTTTTCTAAAATGGTCATCTAGACGTCGTTTTTTCGACTGAAATGACTATCTTTACAAAAACGACTTGTAACTTATTTTTCTGACGATAAACCTATACTTTTTCTGTTTAGATTCATAAAATAGAGTTCAATATGAAACCATAGAAATTTGATTCACTCAAAACGGATTTAAAATGAAGAAGTTATGGGTAAAACAAGATTGGATAATTTTTCTCATTTTAGCTACGTGAAAATTGGTAACAAATCTATTCCAACCATAAATTAATCAACTTGTATTGTATATTATGTAATCTTGAGATACCATAGACACGTATACAATGTTTTGACCTATCATGTCAACACATCTATATATATTTCGGAACAACCATAGACACTCTATATGTGAATGTTGGAGTTAGCTATACAGGGTTGAGGTTGATTGCAAAATATATATAGTTTGAGTTGTGATCAATACTGAGATACGTATACACTGGGTAGTGGATTGATTCAAGATAATATTTATCGATTTATTTCTGTACATCTAACTGTGGACAACTAGGTGTAGGTTACTAACGAGGACAGCTGACTTAATAAACTTAAAACATCAAAATATATTAAAAGTGTTGTAAATATATTTTGAACATACTTTGATATATATGTATATATTGTTATAGGTTCGTGAATCAACCAGTGGCCAAGTCTAACTTCTCGACGAAGTAAAAATCTGTGAAAGTGAGTTATAGTCCCACTTTTAAAATCTAATATTTTTGGGATGAGAATACATGCAGGTTTTATAAATGATTTACAAAATAGACACAAGTACGTGAAACTACATTCTATGGTTGAATTATCGAAATCGAATATGCCCCTTTTTATTAAGTCTGGTAATCTACGAATTAGGGAACAGACACCCTAATTGACACGAATCCTAAAGATAGATCTATTGGGCCTAACAAACCCCATCCAAAGTACCGGATGCTTTAGTACTTCGAAATTTATATCATATCCGAAGGGTGTCCCGGAATGATGGGAATATTCTTAAATATGCATCTTGTTAATGTCGGTTACCAGGTGTTCACCATATGAATGATTTTTATCTCTATGTATGGGATGTGTATTGAAATATGAAATCTTGTGGTCTATTATTACGATTTGATATATATAGGTTAAACCTATAATTCACCAACATTTTTGTTGACGTTTAAAGCATGTTTATTCTCAGGTGAATACTAATAGCTTCCGCTATTGCATACTAAAATAAGGACAAGATTTGGAGTCCATGTTTGTATGATATTGTGTAAAAACTGCATTCAAGAAACTGATTTCGATGTAACATATTTGTATTGTAAACCATTATGTAATGGTCGTGTGTAAACAGGATATTTTAGATTATCATTATTTGATAATCTACGTAAAGCTTTTTAAACCTTTATTTATGAAATAAAGGTTATGGTTTGTTTTAAAAATGAATGCAGTCTTTGAAAAATGTCTCATATAGAGGTCAAAACCTCGCAACGAAATCAATTAATATGGAACGTTTTTAATCAATAAGAACGGGACATTTCATAACATCATTGAGGGGAAAAGTTTCGGTATATCAAACGGCAATTCGTGCGTCGCGGCTCAATGAACAAAAGTCATTGAGGTACGAAGTTCAGTATTATAGGCATTCAAGAAGATCTTTAATGAAGCATGAAGATTCAGAAGACCCGGTACCACTGCAGAGACTGACTGAAGATTGCAAGAGGTGTTTTCAACGACTTATCGACAGCAAGATTCGCCAGCAATGTCCAAGGGGGAGTTGTTAGTGCACGAAATGGATTTGTCCATCGCTGTCGAACAGCCTGAGAATGGTTTAGGTCTACGTTGTACACCTAGGGATGTATTGAACTAGAAAACTCATGTCGTAGGAGCATATGTGACCAAACGAGTAATATAGATCTGTCATATGAGTGACTGATGTCACTCGTACTGTTGAATACTGTCAGACTTATGGTTGAGACCTCAACCGTGCGTGTGAGCTGATAGATGACAGACACTATAAATAGAGTTTTCCTTGTTCTTGGTCATTTGAGGTTTCCACCAAGAACACTTGAGTGTGTGTGAGGTGTGCGCTCCTCCTCTTCACCTTCACGGTGAGGAGGATCCATGGTGGATTGATGCTCCAACCACCTTGGAAATGCTAAATCGAGTTGTCTTAATTCATGTAATTGTTTATTGTAATCATTTATCTCTTTCATTACATGTAATTGTGACTGTTATTGATTGAATATAGCTGAGTTTTATTATGTTCATCACATGTTAATCTCATTTATCACATATTAAGCTCAAATTGCTAATCGATGCTTGTTCCTTGATCTAAAGATCCGAGCAACTGATGCAAGGGATCCAACATTATACATATTTCATACCCCTTTTATGGTGATATCTTACTTATTTTCACACATAAACGAACAATTCCTTTGCTTATTGTAGGGAAAATGAGCAATGCCTACTAACGGTGTGAAAAAGTTTATTTGTGATGATTGAAGCTACATTTATATAGAAAATAAGCCAAAAGATTGAAGAACTTAGAAGAGAAAACAAATCTGTAGATGATTTACCTAAACAATGAAGAAATTCTGAAGAACCATAAGAATCTGCGTGCTATCACTATTTTGGCCATAAATTCTTCATCCGGACTCCGATTAAGGTGAATCCAAAGCCCACAGTTTTGTAAGAGGAAGATCTACATCTTTTAAGTGGAGGCCGACGGCCCTAAGCACTCTTAGGCCAGATTCCTGGCCATTTAGGCCGGCGGCCTAACCGAAAAGTCAAAATATCGAAGCCGGTCAAAGACTTAATCACTAAGGAACCTCAGGACGGCGGCCCAGGGTCTCAGGCCGACGGCCTGAACCAAAAATTGAAACTTTTTTAATTTCATTTAAAGAAATTTTAATGCGGTCAATTAACGTGTTCCGGAAACCATCTCAGGACGGCAACGGAGCGTTAAAACTGCCAGAATTGAGTACCTGTCAAACCGCGTTTCCTGCTCAGACCTTAGGACGGCAACCTGGCACTTTCGATCGGCGGTCTGAGCCTATAAATTGTAGTTTCTACTCCAGAATTCAATGAAATTCTGCCTAGTTTCACCATTTCTATTTCATTTATGCACTTTTTGGTTTAGGAGTATATTAGTTTTAATGTTAATATCCATTTCAATTCATGTACTTCCACTTGAAAATTCGGTGTTCTAGCATTTGAAGCTTTTTATTTCTGCTACTATTTGAAGATTAATACAAGTTGAAGTTCTCTTTTCATATGCCATGTCTTTTAATTCGGAAATTGTTATTCCTTTATATACTTTGATGCTTTTGATTATGTCTTTTATTCACGTTATCATTTTTTCCATGATTAATACTTAGAATTATAGTGTTTTCTTAGACTGATGAACCTGTAATATTCAGATTTAAAATCGTGCAAGTGAGGCGGGTGGCCTAGTGGCAGAGGCGGCGGCATGAGACCTTAAAATAACAGAAGTTGTTTCGAACACTGTCTTTAGTTTTTAGACTAAATTTCTCTCTGTTAACACTCCAATCTGGCGGTTGTCAATGGCTAGCCAGTGATAGAGTATATAACACTTAGGTTTCTGATAAAATCTGAAAATAGCTTGGTTTAGCCGATGAATGTCTATGGCAAGCCGACGGCTTGCTTGTTCTATGAAACCCGACGGCTGTGCAACAGCCGGCGACCTGATATGAACCGAAGATGAAAACTTGATTTTCAAAATGTTTTTTTTTGTTGGGAATACTTACAGGATTAAATAGACCCATTGTTCCGAGTTGAGTCACTCATTGCATGTGTAGTTAATTATATTGTGTTTATACACTAATGATCGATATAAGGCCTTGCATATCAATTTGGATCCTGATAGACTTGGGATCGTGATATTGACACGTTAACACAATATAATTAACTATCAGGATTGAAATTGGTGTTTACTTGGATCCCCATACACATGGCCGATGATGTGGTACACGAGCCTGATGATTATGTTGCTGACGAGCTGGAAATTGATGAGTAGGAGACGGAACGACACATGTTTGTTGAGGAGTAGAGGGTTGGGGGAATAAGGCAAGGCCCCCACCGAGTGACAAGGAGCAGAGGATCAAGGGGAACAAGGCATGGCCGTTACCGAGTTTTGAGGAGCAGAGGGTCGAGGGGTACACGGCAGGGCTGCCACCGAGTGTTCAGGTATAACATGTTTAAATTTAAATTTATTTTTTTGCATTTTATGTAAGGAACACTAATTACATGTTTGTATTTACTTGTCACTCTAGGTTGGTAGAGAAGCAAGTGGTCGTCCACTAGTTGTTGGACTCGATTCACCAAAGAAGAGGGAAGTCCTTCACCCTCAGCCAAAGAAGAGGGGTCACGGTATATATCAAAGAAGATAGAGAAGGTTAAGGAGTCTCCCACTTACGACGAGATTAAGAAAGTTATCAACGAGTTAACGAATAAGAATGGACGGCTTGAACCACCACCAATTAATGCGTTCAAAGAGAAGAAGCGTATAGGGGGACCACTGTCCACACCATGCAAGAGTGTTGATGCATGTTCGCCGTATATAATATGGATTATATCTACGCTGGTGCAGAATCCGGAGCAGATTGTTGGGACTTTCTTATATCAGATAATTGGAGACCACCGTATGTTATAATTACTATAAAATAATACATTTTATTTGCTAAAAATTCGTTATATGTTTAATAAATTATTTATATAAATAATTACAGAATATTCAAGATTTGACATACCTTTTGATGACATGGAGCGAACTGATTGTCAAGAAACAGAGAGAGTATATGGGTACGACAGATGGCTGGAACTGGCCCAGCCAAGGTCAATGACCGAAGTGGTTCGGAACTAGTTGTACGATCACGCACATGGGATTCTTGGACCTATTGGTGAAGTTCCAGAAGTACGTTGATCCACCTTTTTAGGACCTCAAAGTTAGATAGTGTTAATGTGAAATGTGCTTATTAGAAAGTTCTATAGAAGAGAGCTATATATAGAACCTAAGTAGTCCTAAAACATAGCCATTGCATTGTAACTGAGTTTAAGAAGTTGTGGAATTACTTTTATTAGAATTTCTCTCTTACCGAATCTGTACACTTGATGTGTCAAAAGTGTGTGTAATAATGTGTGCCTTTTTAATCTACTTTTAAATTTATGATATCTTAATTTACGATTTACTTTTAACACCCTAACGAACAACAAAACCCGATCAGATGTAGTTTAGTATTAGGTAAGTTAAGGTTCGTCCCAAGAGAATGAGTGGATTTTAGAATATAAATTTGGGTTTTAAGATTTAAATAATAATTAAACAAAATAACAAGTGAATTGCAAGTAAATAAATAGAAAAGATAAGCAATGATAAAGAGAACACATGTTTGAATTTTTCATACTTTGTTCACAATTTTATTTTTGAATTAAGATCACACTCAGATTAATAATTGACCTAAGAATATCTACTTCAAGATTAATTGATCAGGTTAATCCTAAGACAGATGAATAGATTTCTTGCTTGCATTAAGACCTGATAATAGATTTAGTATGATTAACCAAACCCTAACTATAGTTACTAGCTATAATCCTCATAACTAAATTAATCCGATTATGTTTAAGTTTATCAAGTTTTAAACCCAGTGATGTTCTAGTTAGAACCTAATAATAATTGATTGATGTAAACCAGATTAATCTAACGGTGGTACTTTAATCAGTCATAAAACATAACAGGAATTCCAGAAATTCTGTCAAAATCTAATTTTTGTATTTATTACATAAAGCCGGTGGCTTTATCAACGAAGCCGGTGGCTTCATTGAAGTTGTTGAATAATTCCGCCGAATACTTTTTAAATTGATCTGAGTATAAATAACATACGAAAACTATATTTACTAGATGAAGCCGGCGGCTTCATGTCCCAAATCCGGGTTTCTTTTTTCTTCCATACAGTTTAATTATATAGGCAATTGATCACAAAGTGTTATATGATTCAAGCATATGTAAGGCTGTTAGCCCATAACTAAAGTAAAAACAAATAAAGGATAAGAAATAAGATAAAGAATCATACTGACATAGAAGAGATTAAAAAACAAACGATTGATTAATGAACTTGAATGCTGAAAGGAAATAAAAACCTAACTAATTCGTGTTTTTGCTCTGAATGCAGAGAAAACTGAACTGACTTGTTTAGAAACTCTGGCCTAAGGCCTTTATTTATACTGTTTCTAAACGGTGCCCAAGCCAGTGGCTTCAGGGTGAAGCCGGCGGATTCCTTGAGGCGGTGAATTCTTCTCCAAGTAAAACTTGATCCGTAAGTACAAAACGCGTAAGTAGATATCTTCGAGGAAGCCGGCTGCTTTATTGCCCACAGGCCGGCGACTTCATCTCATATTCTTCATTTTTTACTGTTTTTGTTTGTGTTTTGCACATAACTTAAACAAAATATTAAAAATACCTATTTTACCCTTTTTACCCATTTTAGTGTGTTTTAGCATTGAAATAACTTTAAAATACCAAGATAACTCCTCAAAATGTCATCAAAATACTGTATAATTTAGGAGTTATCAAATACCCCACACTTGAACTTTTACTTGTCAAGTAAACTTATCATATTATTTCAAATGGGGATAAATAATTTGAAATAATTTAAATGGGTATAGAAAGTTGGAGCAAAATGTAAAGTCAAACAAATGTCTGATTATAAGTTAGCTTTTATTATTAAAGGAACTTGTTTGAACTAGATCAAGGAATATAAGCAGCCCTAATGTTTATTTAGTCAAATTTTTACAATTTGGTCATCATTGGACTGTTTTGTGTTCTAGAGAATTTTATAAGTGTATGGTTCTCATTGGAACTCTTTTCTTTTGTTGGCCTTCATTGGGCTCTTTTACTTTTTATAGCAATTGCTTTTCATTTAGCAATTTTTTAACTTGGCCCGTATTTGTGACTCTTTTGATGCCTCAATGGTCCATGCTTATTATGCCATATGGTAGTGACTATAAGTTTGCAATCGTTTCACAATTTTTGGCATTTAATTCCTATCTTAAACAAGTAATCCGATCTCGAAATTGAGAGTAGTTTTATATTAGCTTTAAGATTAAGTTAGATAAAAATACATAAGTTTGAATAAGAATTTATACTTCAAAAATTTAAATTTGTACCCATATTTCAATTACTTTAACTTTAACTCAGTCATTTAGTCATCTCCCACCCCACACTTAGAAAGTTGAAATGCCATCATCGCATGAAATAAGTAAAATGATAATAAGTGTAAGTGAGAAAAAGTAATTCTCCCCCTTTTCGTGCTTTAAACGTAGATAAGAAGCATCTTTAATTACTTTTATACCTGTTCGTCCTTCAATTGCCATCGCAAACATATACATGATAATAAACCAAGCAAACATATATATAATAATCATAAAAGGTTCCCATGCATACGATAATTAAACATAATCAAAGTTATTACAGACCAAAGTATGAATCATTAAAATAATAATAATAAAAGTCTCACAACACAACCATCAAATAACATAGCCAACATCATCACGAGAATCTCTGCATTCCCTACTCCTCAACATCCTCATCAACATCAACAGTGGGATGGATCTGGGCTAAGGCATATGTACGATCATAACGCGCTGGTGGGTAGGCAACATCTGGAGCATAATATGGTGGCAGCTCAAAGTAGGTGGGCTCAAAGGGGTCAGAACTCGGATAATGGCTATAGAACCTCTCATCGTTATGAACTCCCCACTGAATCGAGTAATCAATACGCCCCAACTCATAAGTACATTCCCTCCAAAATGCATCAAACATAGACCTGTCCTCCTGGCGTTTAGCCAGTAACTCCCGGTGATGATCTCCCATCATAGTGGACATATGACCCTGATTAGTGTTCAAGGCAGTCATATAACGACCCAAATTTTTTGACTTATATTTATATTTATTACTTTCACGAAACTGCTTATTTGTGCGTACTGAGCTATATTATATTTTGGGATCATTATTCATGTTAATTACTTTCGTTAATATCTTACAATGTGTTATTAAGTGCTTAATCACTTAACTTGATCCTCGAATGCTTTTATGGTCGTTAGTGCCACTTGTTGTTTAAATCGAGCTACGTACTTTGTACACGTTAAACTTTTGTCATAATTGGAGTATTATGACTACTTAAAGACTTTTTTGCTCAGTTGATCCCTCTATTATACCCCAAATCGCTACTTTGGTCCCTCGGTTTTTAATTTGGCAATTAGCGTCCCTGAGTTATTTTGATTTTGCAATTCGCATCCCTCCGTCAAGTTTTTGTTAAAAAGGTCCGTTAACTCCTATCACGTGCAATGCATGTGAGGGTATAATCATCTTTTTACTCTTTTCTTCATTAAAAATAAGGGACCACTGGCGCAAAATATCTTATACTTATATATTTTTAATTTATAAATTTATAAATTCTTATAAACAAGGTAAGCCATGAAGAATCCTACCATTGCAGCTCAACCTGTGAAACAGAAGCTAAATGGGTCATCTATGAATTAGATATAACATACGAAACACATCACTTTCAAACAGCCCTAACTTTCGATCTGGTGTTGGGGCCAAATCAAATCATTTTTTTAATTTTAATATTATTTTTTTGTTTTTTTTTTGAAAAGCACCAAATCACATCATTTGTGTATCCAAATTGGCAATTTCTAGGCTTCTTAAAAAATTTAAGATATTTAGCTTCATTTTATTTCGATCATATAACAATTTATAAATTTGGCAAACCGTTGAGCAGTTCGGCTTCAGGAAGATGAAACCGCTTCATCCAAGCCCACCATGGAATAATCGAGGTGTCAAAAACTACAGGAAAGTCATTGTTGGAATATTCTGGATTGTCTTCTAAATTAGACTTGAACCCTTAATTAAACCCCAAATTCCAAATAAATGTACAAATTTCATAAGTCATATTAACAATGAATTTGGTCTACATAATCTCACCAGCATCAATAACAGCATCCCAGTCGGTAGCTCCACCTTTCTGAAACTGCTTTCAATCCCAAGTACCCGAAACCCATTTCGGATCTTCATATTTCAGAGCCACTTCCTCAACCAAATTCGCCATCGGAGCTTTGTTTCCAACTTCAGAATCTGTCTTTTCTTCAACAATAACGGCAGCAGCTCCAGACCCATTTTCAGTACTTCTAATTGACATAAAAAGAAACTGCCTTTGAGGCTTTATAGAATGATATAAGTTAATTGGTAAGTGGGTTTTCAATGAAGATGGAAAAGAAGGAAGCTTTGTGGTTGGAGTTGAAGAAAATAAAGCCATTGATGAAGGCGATATTTATAGTTTGAATTTTTATTTTATGGAGTATAGATCAGAGCATATTGTGTATGTGATTGAGGAAATTAAGCTAGGGCTGAGAATTGAAGTGGTGAGAGTATTTAAGCAGGAAATTAGGTTGAAGATATTGGAATATTCATCTATCTATTTTGGGATGTTTGGTGGAGGGTTAAAGAAAAAATATTTAAAACTGGGAAGAAAACTCAACCATCTTTATCGCAGTCGGACAAATAAACAATTACTCTCCTAATATTTTTAATTTTATAAATTTATAAATTAAAAATATATAATCATAAGATATTTTGCGCCGGTGGTCCCTTGTTTTTAATGAAGAAAAGAGTAAAAAGACGATTATACCCTCACATGCATTGCACGTGATAGGAGTTAACGGACCTTTTTAACAGAAACGTGACGGAGGGATGCGAATTGCAAAATCAAAATAACTCAGGGACGCTGATTGCCAAATTAAAAACCTAGGGACCATAGTAGCGATTTGGGGTATAATAGAGGGACCAACTGAGCAAAAAAGTCCTACTTAAAACTAATTGTTATTTTCTAATGACAATTACTTGGCCTATTGGTTGTTTATTACGCTTAGTGATTTACTAATGCACACTAGTTAGTCTTAATGGACTTTTTATCTTAATGGACTTAGGCCCACCCTACTCTAGCTAATGGACTTTTAAGTTAGCCTAATTTTAATGGACTTATGACCCATTATGATGTAAGACAAAAACCCATAAAGATAAGCCAACATACTAGCATATTTGTGTGCCTTTACTACACCATATTGCATGGGATCCCAACATACAAGCACCACCTTTGTACCACCACCATGTAAAATCAAATTGTCCCCCCTTGTCCCCCATGATGTCGTCAGTTTTGGAGACACCAACCACCACCACCACCACTATAAATTCAAGCTTTACTTCTCATTTCACACTTCATTTCATTCTCATTTCACACACACTTGCTCTCTAATTTTCTCTCTAGTCTTTCTTACACTAAAATTGTAAGTTCTTGAATTTTTCTTTTTTATTCTTTTTCTTCTTTAAATCGACATCATCATCATCATCAAAGGATCAAGCTTTCTAGCTTTTTGATCATGTTATATCTTGTAGATTCAAACTTTGATTTGAATCCTTCAAGAACATGAAAGATTCAAGCTTTTTAGCTTTGAATCTTCATTACTTTGTTGGATCTAAGTTTTATAACTTAAGATCACTTTATTTTGTTAAAAGGTCAAAACTTGTGTTTATGATCTTCATGAAACTTGAAGATCTAACTTTTTGCTTTAAAGATCTTCAAGAACATTAAATGTAATGACCCAGATTTTTCCAATCGTTTTATACTTATGAGATTAATATTTACATAAATTAAACCTTACCAACATGATAAGCAATCTAAATTGTTGAGACTTATGTTTTTGAAAAGAGTTTTACACAACGTTTGACCGTCCAATTTGACCGATGATATCACGAACTATATAACATACGATAATTATACGTTTGTGTATATATATATGTATTTTTATATATTTAACATGATCTAAGAATGTTTTAATATCTCATTGTGTACTAATAACAATGAGTTATAAGTATATTTTGAGACTACTAACTTAAGTTTTCAAAACGATAACTATATGTGACGTTCTTCGACTTAAATACTTAAAACTTATAATGCTTATACATGTATCGTATAGATATGTATTTTATCACTTTTAAAGGATTTATATACATAAAACAATATAAGTATATTTACAAAAGATAGCTATATTTGAATCCTCGTTCCGTTTTCTCAAGATTTTTATACGTATATCTAGGGTATATGTACCCGTATCATACCCAGCTTCTATACGTATTTACTATTGGTATATACACATCACAATCACTTTATTAGCAGCCATGAGTCAGCCAATTTTGGATCTTAGCATGCATGATTAATCAATTTGGCATATTACAAGACTTTTGCACAATATTACAAATTTATACATCTTTTCACCACCATTTATACTCCATTCCATTTTCATTTTTACTACATATTTTCTCTAACCAAAAACACACTCTTAGGAACCTTAAGTGTTCTTCACAATCTCAGCAAATAACCATGAAGATCTAGCTTCAAAAACAACCCTTAATCATCATAAGAAAATCCATTCAAGAACACTTCAAAAATCCTTTCAAGTAAACAAGTTTACTTCCAAACTTTCAATCCAACTCCACCACTCTTTTGATTCTAGGATTTTTCTTATCTCTTACAGTAACTTTGTCCAAGTAACTTGAGATAGTAACCTTGTTCATAATCTTGTTCGATTCATAATTATATAGCTATCTTATTTTATGTTGTAAAATTTTAACAACAAGAACATAGTTTGAATGATTTCAAACTTGTTTGCAAACTAAATAGATCCTTCTAACTTAACTTTTAAAACACTTCAAGACCTGTAATATATCATAATGATATGCTAACTTAACAAAATATAACTTGGTTTTACAAAGAACACCTTAAAAACTGAATCTACGTCGTCGGAGTGCAACCGGGGGCTGTTTTGGGTTGGATAATTAAAAACCATCTTGAACTTTGAATTGGAAGTTCATGTTATGGAAAAATGATATTTCTTATGAATATGTTAACACATAAACATTTCATTGTTTAACTCAAAGTGTAAGTATTTTTAGAAAAATGATCATTAAATGTTGTTTTTATGATGGAAAATGATCACTTTCATAAGTTTCACCAAAGTTTGACCTATAACCTGTGATTTCGAATACAAACTAAGGTATTATCAGTTCATATTCTTAAAATTTGACTCGATCCAAGGAAGTTGCAAGTTGAACCAACAAAAGCGGAGTTGTAATGAAGAAACTACGACCAAAACAAGATAGGGTATTCGAAGCTAGTTTAGCTACGAAAATAATTGGAGAAAAAGTAAATTAATCATATCTTTCCTAATTAATATGATATTTTATATATAATTACTTATGATTTGATTTTATATATTTCAGGACCACCCGTAAACAACACAAGAAGATTAATCATAAGACCTCATGATTGTAAGCAACACGTCATTTGACAACACGGTACTTTATGTACGCAACACGTCATTTGACAACATGGTACCATGGGTCGAGATTAATTCTGATCAATACGAATACGATGGGGTCTTTATTTATTTTATTGATCAACTAATTGTGGACCATTAACATCGGACTGCCAACTACGGACTAATAAATATTAAAAGTATTATAAGTATATATATATATATATATATATATATATATATATATATATATATATATATATATATATATATATATATATATATATATATATATATATATATATATATATATATATATATATATATATATATATATATATATATATATATATATATATATATATATATATATATATATATATATATATGTAACGATTACTTGAAAAGAAAATATGTTGATATATTATATATATGGTTAGGTTCGTGATATCTATCGGAGACCAAGTCGAGTTAAATACCTTCAAGGCAAAAGTGAGTATATAGTCCCACTTTTTAACTCTAAATATTTCGGGATGAGAATACATGCATTTTATGATTTACGTTATGGACACAAGTGATTAAAAATATATATTCTACGTTGAGTTGTACCACTGGCATACTTCTCCGTAACTTGGTAACTACTATTTACATGAGGTATCGTAAACGCGAATCCTGTTGATAGATCAATCGGGCCTGACAACCCCAACCGGACTGGACGACCAGTATTCAACGGTTGCACAGTACTTCGTTTTGGTGACTACACTTGGTACGGTGTAGTAAGATTTCATAATAAAGGGAATATGCGACGTTGATTAAATATTAAGTATGGTTATCAAGTGCTCAACAACTTAGAATATTTTTATTAAAACGTTTATATATGAAATCTTGTGGTCTATATTTATAACGCTGCCGGCATTAAACCTATATCTCACCAACTTTATGATGACGTTTTAAGCATGTTTATTCTCAGGTGATAACTAAAAGCTTCCGCTGCAACATGTTGAATTTAAGCAAGATCTTGAGTATGCATATTTGTGTCAAAAATAAAACTGCATACCGGAGGATTTGTAATGTAAAATATGTTGGAAGTCGTATTTTTATTATCACATGTAAAGTTTGTAAGTCTAAGATTATCGCTAAAAGATAATCATTATTAAGTTGTTTAAACCTTGTATTTGTAATAAAAGCTATGGTTTGTATTGTAAAAACGAATGCAGTTTTTGAAAAATGTCGCATATAGAGGTCAATACCTCTCGATGAAATCATATGTTTTTAAACACTCGTTAAATGCTAGCGCTACTAGCCCGAGTGGGGATGTCAAACCCTATGGATCCATATCTAAGACTCGCGTTCACCGGTTCAAAAACCAATGACTAAACGTTACCGAGCTAAAGGGAATGTTTATGCCGTTGTATAACCCACACATATATAAGTTTAAGTACTCGTGCCTATGTAAAATGTAAAATGCGCATGTATTCTCAGTTCCCAAAATAGTTGAAGTAAAAACGGAATGCTATGACTCACAGTGGTAAAGTAGTGGTAGAGTCGAGTCGGGAAATAAGCAAGTACGTAGGTCCGGAAAGTCCTCAACCTAAGTCAAATAGTACATAGTCAGTAAATCGTCCCAACATGTTTAAAAGTATGTAAATTAGGTCTTAAGGGTCATCATCATTCATCATCAAACAAAAGGTGTAAAGTAAGTTTCGTTCATGAAAAGACTTTAAAACAAAGACTGACTTCGGTCAGTCACCACGGCCTCAATACCTACTAAAATAAGGTGAGACCAGTGGTCATGGCTCTGTATATGAATCCTTTATTTGTGGTAAAAATTCCAGAAGTAAACTCGTCTTCGTTTGACTGTGGCGACGGTCTAAGTGCGAGTAGGTCAGAATTTTCAGCACAACGTTAAAAGACATAGTGACACTCGGAGGGCCATAAATCCTAAACCGTAACTCGGATTAAGACGAGTCCTAAATGAAAAGTTATCTACTCAAACAAAGCTATCTGAAAATCATCTTTAAAGTAGCCTAGGTCGTACTGATCAGACCCAGTAACAGTAAACAGTAGGTTCCGTGGTTTCTTGGTACTCGATGCTTATCACGGTTCTCATCCTTGATGCATATAGCTTCAAGTGTACAACTCGTTGATGTGTTTACATCATCTTTACCAAGTTTTGACCATCATAACCCAAGTGTAAGTCTAAGATAAGTAGCACAACTCAATTAAGTGTTGCAAGTGTTTCGATGAACCAAAGTTACATCAAAGTCTTAGATTTAACACATACATGAAATTTAAAAGTAATATTGAACTACAAACTTGAAAGTAAACTAACTAATCAAGATCTTAAGATGTAGAACATAGTTCTTAGTTAGATCTTGAAGATCCAAGACCTAAAGGTCTAGATCTAAAGTTATTAAGTTAAATCTAACACAAGTGTATGAAGTTGTAACTAAAGAGTTACACTTCCATGTTTTTAAACTTTCAAGTTAACTTTTAGTTCCAAGAAGTATGAGATCAAGACTAACTTGTAATACTTGACCATTTAACAACAAACATGAATTTAAATGTACAAGAAATGAAGTAATAAACTAAATATACAAGTAACAAGTCATGGTTGTTTATACTTTAAAGATTCAAACCAAAGCTTGATCTTTAAGAATGTAAACTTTAAGTTCACAAACATGAATTACAAGTAATGATTTACAACACATGAACTTACAATCTTTTGAAACAATAAATGTAGAACATAACTAGTAAGTTAGGTTCTTGTGTGTTCTTGTAAATACAAGATAAAATGAAGAATTAAACTAAAGAGTTTGGTTCTTAACAATCATGTAAGTAAATAACAACAACAAAGTTCAAGTAACTAATCAACAACAAGAACAAGTAATTAACAAACAAAGAATGATGATGAAGAGATGTTTATGGTTCGGTTTTAAGTAAAGGAAGAAGAGAAGAAAAAGTCTCAAGTTGCTTACAAGAATTAGAGAGAAAAGAGAGAAAGTTGAGATGCAAGTTGAAGTGTGTGTGAGAAAATGAGGAAGTAAGTGAGTAACAAAATTTGAAAGCAAAAATGCTCTCCAAAGGGCCCTAGGCCGACGGTCACAACAAGGGAAGGGAGGAAGAGATTTACCCATAAGTTTGTTGCATGTAAAAGCTTAAAAGTTGGTTACAAGGGTTGATTTACATGGGAACTAGATGTAATGAGTTTGTAACTTGATTCCACCAAGTTAATCTATCTAGTTTAAACTCAAAGTAATACTTGCATTCATAAATGGGCTTATTAATCCAATTAGTGTGTAGTGTGGGCTCTTAAGTCCATTAATACAATAAAAGCCCAAGTTCCATTAATTAACAAATTAATCCAACAAGAGTCCAAGTAATTAACCAATAACCTTAGTTAATTAAAATGATTAATAAAACTTAATCATGAATGTAAATAATACTTGAAAATATTATTCGTGTAAGTTTCGCGTGTCACAAAGACGTTTCGGGCATTCAAAAGTTAAGTATGATCAATCATGGTAAGAAGTAAATGTAATAACATACATTCGATAAATCACAAGTATTAATAATAACAATTATTAATAAATAAACGTTGGAAAATCCAGGGTCGTTACATTACCCCCCTGTTAAAGAAAATTTCATCCCGAAATTTTAAGCTGAGGTAGATGGAGGAGTCGGGAAAAGGTGAGGATACTTCCGCATCATTTGATCCTCTCGCTCCCAAGTAAACTCAGGTCCTCGTTTGGCATTCCATCGTACTCGGACGATCGGAATCTTGTTGCGTTTTAAAGTTTTGACCTCACGGTCCATAATTTCAACAGGATCTTCCACGAAGTGGAGTTTATCATCAATCGTAAGTTCCTCCAGTGGTATGATAAGTTCGGGTTCAGCAAGACACTTCTTCAAGTTTGATACGTGGAAGGTAGGATGAACTGAGCTCAATTGAGTTGGAAGATTGATAATGCTAAAAACGAACATATATTTCATAGCATTATCCCTCAAGAAAGACAAGCTTTTAGTTGCAATTGTTCTATTTACAACTAATATTCGTTTAAATAATAAAAGGTGAAGACAAAAGACAGATTCGACGAATTGAAGACGCAAACGACCAAAAAGCTCAAAAGTACAAAGTACAATCAAAGTGGTTCAAATTATTGATGAGAAACGTCTTAAAATTACAAGAGTACAAGTCGCAAAACGCAAAATACAAGATATTAAATTGTACGCAAGGACGTTCGAAAATCCAGAACCGGGACCAGAGTCAACTCTCAACGCTCGACGCAACGGACTAAAAATTACAAGTCAACTATGCACATAAATATAATATAATATTTAAATAATTCTTAAAATTATTTATATATTATATTTATTTATTAAAACATCGACAAGCTTTAAAACAAAAATATGTGAGCTGGTACCTACCTCCATGCGATCGCATGGCCTGTAGGCTTGTTTTCCATGCGATTGCATGAGCCACTTTTTGTGGCCACATGCTTATAAATTCGCAGTTTGGTGATCGATTAAAATCATCTTTTTCTCTTCCATCATTCAACGTATATATATATATATATATATATATATATATATATATATATATATATATATATTATATTTTAATTTTAATTTTAATTTTAATTTTAAATTCTAATAATAAGGGTATGTTAGCGAATGTTGTAAGGGTGTAAGTCGAAATTCTGTCCGTGTAACGCTACGCTATTTTTAATCATTGTAAGTTATGTTCAACCTTTTTAATTTAATGTCTCGTAGCTAAATTATTATTATGCTTATTTAAGACGAAGTAATCATGATGTTGGGCTAAATACTAAAGACGGGGTAATTGGGCTTTGTACCATAATTGGGGTTTGGACAAAAGAACGACACTTGTGGAAATTAGACTATGGGCTATTAATGGGCTTTATATTTGTTTAATTAAATGATAGTTTGCTAATTTAATATAAAGATTTACAATTGGACGTACCTATAAATAACCATATACACTCGATCGGACACGATGGGCAGGATATTTATAAGTACTAATAATCGTTCATTTAACCGGACAGGGAATGAATTAATAGTTAATGGACTTATTAAAATAGGGGTGAATTATATACAAGGACACTTGGTATAATTATAGTTTAAGTCCCCAATTATTTGGAATATTTGACTTCGGATATAAGGATAATTTAACGAGGACACTCGCACTTTATATTTATGACTGATGGACTGTTATGGACAAAAACCAGACGGACATATTGAATAATCCAGGACAAAGGACAATTAACCCATGGTAATAAACTAAAATCAACACGTTAAACATCATGATTATGGAAGTTTAAATAAGCATAATTTATATATTTCATATTTAATTGCACTTTTAATTATCGCATTTTAATTTATTGTCATTTATCGTACCTTTTAATTATCGCAATTTTATTTTATCGCACTTTCATTATCGTTATTTACTTTATGCTTTAAATTAAGTTATTTTTAATATTTTACATTAGGTTTTAACTGCGACTTAAGTTTTAAAATCGACAAACCGGTCATTAAACGGTAAAAACCCCCTTTTTATAATAATAATATTTCTTATATATTTTTGTATTTTTACAATTATAATTTTTAAAAATATAGTGTTAAGCTCGTTTAAAAGATCCCTGTGGAACGAACCGGACTTACTAAAAACTACACTACTGTACGATTAGGTACACTGCCTATAAGTGTTGTAGCAAGGTTTAGGTATATCCATTCTATAAATAAATAAATCACTTGTGTAAAATTGTATCGTATTTAATAGTATTTCCTTGTAAAAATTAATAGTATTTTATACCCCTTCGCTTTAACATCAAGTATTTTTGGCGCCGCTGCCGGGGACACTAAAACGCCAAAAGTGCAACGCTATAAATTTTTTTTTATTAAGTTCTTTGTATAAAAAAAAATATACGTTTTAAATATTAAAAATTCAAAAATATAAAAAGAAAAACAAAATTTATATATTTTTAAGAGATTGTTAAATATATAAGTTTTATAAAGTTTCTTTATTTTTATTTATTTTAGTTTGTAAAAATATAAGTTTTATATAAATATTTTTATATAAATATATAAAACAGAAAAAAATATATATATAAGAACTCGGCCCGATCACTGTTGAAGCCCAATATCCTGGCCCGAAAATCTACCCCATGCAACCGCATGGAAATTTAACTATCAAACCATGCGATCGCATGGCTTGATTTGACCTGTCTGATACCTCAGGCGACCAGATTACGGAGTAATAATAATAATAATTATTATTATTATTATTATTTAACTAAAACCCTAATTAGGGTTATATTTAATATTTATTTGTTTTAGTTTATTTATAATTTGTATTTTAAGTTTAATTAGTTTTTATTAATATATAAAATTAATACTTTTATAAAATAAATAATATAAAAATAATATTTTTATAAAATTGTACTTTTTACAACTTTAAGTTTATTTTTATATTTTGTATCTTTTTATTCGTTTTAGCGTAATATTTGTATTTTTCGATCGTATTTAGTTTTATGTCATAGTTTTTGCCATAGTTATTTTTATTTCTAGATTTTTAGGCTTTGCCGTAAAATCCTTAAGTGCTTTTTCTTTAGACTAAGATTTAGGTGCTTTAGAATTTTGCGACGCCATTTTTAATATTTTAAGTACTTTTTAAGTTATTGCCGTTTTGGGATATAGTATTTCTCTAAGCTTTAATATTTTTAGACGTAACTTCTAATTCTTAGTTTTTAGTTCCTTTTTAAATTTCGACGCGCTACTTCTTATTTTTATTTTTCGACGCCTATTATTTTTCGACCTTTTATTTTTCGACGTTTTTCGACGCGCTCTTTTTCTTTCTTATTTTCCGCCACTCTAGTTTTTAGAATATAGAATTTTCTATTTCTTCTCTAAATTTCTTTAAATTTCAACGAAAAAATTATTTTAAGTGGTTAAATTGATAGACATCCTAAATTTTCTGCTTCGTAGTAATAGTTGGATTTGTTAGTGGCTGAGTTGTGAGCTTCCGATTTAAAGGGTTCTGGCTCCCTGCTGCATCTATTGGCTATTCGAAACGTGGGGCAAAAGCAGAAAAGTCTATTAATTTGATAACTTATATAATTTTTATTTTTATAACTAATAGGATATTCAGTGAATGCACCGAGCAAAACGTTCACCACCTTTTGTACGTTCACTACCTGTAACTCGATCAAGACATCTAGCCAATATTGTCACCATTGATTTTTCTTTAGAATCATCATCCAGTCAACCAAGTACTCCAATTCAAATTTCTGATAATCCATTTTTTGAACCCGACCTCACAATTGAGAATCCGGAGGATATTCAGGGACATTTCAGAGATCCTGAACCATTAATCTTTCCTCCGGAACCACCAATCATTCAAACGGTGATTGTCGAGGAAACAACCATTAAATCAGAATCCTATAGTGATTCAGATTCAACAAATTCAATCATGGAAAATCTGGATCCTCTAAGTATGGAAGACCGAATGAGAGCTAAACGCACTGGCCAAGGTCACGCAATTACTCAACCAGACATTAATGCGCCAGATTATGAAATCAAAGGACAAATTCTACACATGATAACTAATCAATGCCAATTTAGTGGTGCACCGAAGGAAGATCCAAATGAACATCTTCGTACCTTTAATAGGATCTGTACACTATTTAAAATCCGAGAAGTGGAGGATGAACAGATATATCTCATGTTATTTCCCTGACTTTAAAGGGAGAAGCCAAAGATTGGTTAGAATCGTAACCTGAATGTGATGACCCGGGAAATTCCGACCAAATTTAAACTTGAATCTTATATGGTTTCGACACGTTAAGCAAAGTCTGTAATGTTGAGTCTAAAAAACTTTTGAACTTTGTTCATGTAATTATTTAAACCTTTGTCCATCTCCAATGATTCACGAACCATTGCTTGTAAATATGTGGATATATATAAATATGTGCATATATAAATATATGTATAATATATATAATAACATGAACATTAATAAACTAGCATATACATTTAATTGTTGGAAATAAATAAGTAAAATAATATGCGATGTAATAAAAACTAATATTATATATAGATATATGTATTTATGTATATAAAATTTTATTTGTAAATATATAAAGCTTTATTAAATATATTTGTTTAAGAATATATAATATATTTGTTTTAGTAATTAAACTTGCTATTTTTAAACTGTTTGTATATAGAAAGAGAATATATTAAAAATAATTGATTTCGAGCTTAGTCAGTAAACTTCAGTAACACTCGGTTGACGTTTTGTTAGTTTTAATATAGATACAGTACATGTTCATGAAAGATTGAAATAAAAGTTGGACTGTAAATTGATTACGAAGATTTTGGATTTGTTAAATATATTTTTATCTTTTTAAGTTTAAAAATTAGTACTCCGTACATATTAATTGGAACAGAAAATAAATAATTATATAACCTTTTTGATCAGGTTTCAAACTGTTAATGAGTGAAATAATTAAATATACTTAACCTAAAAGTTTGGGGTTTTTAGGAACACTTTTATACATTAACTGTTTAGCAATGGACACACCCCGTGAAAAATGTCGGTAGTTAAAAACAAAACATAGCCTTTAACTGTTTCTAGTGCGCATCCATGATTATGATTTATTTAATATATTTATAATTATAATTATTATTATATTCATTACATTTAATTTATATACATGTACAAATCAAACAAGGAGTGGGATCTCCTTTTTCTCCCTCTTAAACCCGATGACCATCACTTGCCACCACCTCTGCCGTCAAACACCACTCTACCACCCTTATCTCTCTCTCTTCTATTCGTAACCAAAGCAAACATTCATTTTTTTTCTTTTCTTTCTTCTTCCTGTTTCGTTTGATAACCTACAACACCCACCATCTTAAACCATACAAGAACCTCCCATTTTAGTCGACTAATTTTTACTGCTATTGCTATAAGCCTACTGTTACCCATCTCTGATTGGTTGTTTCTCGACACCCTCACTGTACGATTGGTACTAGACCATAATTGTTGCAACAAAGGCCTATTATCTTGGATTATTATTCTGATCAAACCCACCAAAACCCTATTGTTGCTATTCGAACCGTTCACTGTTTGCGGTTGATTTCTTGCTACCGTCGAACACCAAACAAACATGTATAACTGCTCGAGTTCTTTTATTGTTGTAGTTATGATTTACTACTGTAGTAAACCGCTGCTGCTGCCACCATGAGCCACCTCGTATCTTCTGTTTTCGCAAACCATCTCAAACACCCTAAACCGCCACTCCCTCTCATTCTTTCTCTCTCATAGTGCTAACGAAAAATCATCCTTAAACTCACAACCATTCGACAAGCCACAAGAACAAACAACCATCGATTTACTTCTGTCTTTCTCTCTGTAACTGTTACTGTTGCGGATGGGACCTAACGAAGAAGAAGACAACGATGTGTCGATGAGCGATGATGTTTGACGATGAAGGAAAAGAAGAACAGTAAATTTGATGATGATGTGATGATTCGAATATGGAAAGATCGATCATAACGATGATGATTAGTATGATGATTAATGATGGAGATGATACAGGAGATTGATGACTAGATATAGGATGAAAATGATACATGAAATCATAAACAAAGGAGATGATTATGATATGATTATGATTATGATATGATTATGATTATGATATGATTATGGTTATATTATGATTAGGATTAAGATATGATAATGACTAAATTAGGATGATAATAATAAGATGATGTGAGATGATAGATGATGAAGATATTAAATGGGTTTTAGAAGAAGAAGAAACAGATAAATATATAGGTTATATTTATATTTCAGAGTAATAAAACAGATATAATAGAGTAGAGGGATGGTTTCGTGATCTGTTGGTTAAGCTAGAGGTCTTGTGTTCAATTCTTGCATACTGCAGTTTTTTTCTTTTTTAATAACCAGCAGGCTTACTTAATTCTTACCTGGGCCAAATGACTTCTTGTTGGGCCATGATCCTTGAGTCCAATATAACATGCAATTGGGTCGAATTTAACTTGGGCTGTGACAAAGTTGTGATATCAATTGGGTCGAATTAATAATAATTAAGAATTTGTTGGGCTTAGGCTGTGCTTTTGAGTTATGATGGGTATGAGGATGAAAACAGACGGATAGTGGTTAAAAGGATTTAGGGTACTGGTTATAACAGAAAATACAAAATAGAGGAATGGTTTAAGGGTGTGTTCATTATAGGAGAGGTCTCGGGTTCGAGCCCGTGCTAGGGCATTTTTATTTTTGGAGCTTGTTTCATTAAGGTAGAACTTTTATTATTTTTGTTATTATTATTATTATTATTATTATTATTATCATTATCATATTTATTATTATTATCATCATTATTATTAATTAAAAATTTTCGTCTTATTAAGATTAACATTACTAGTAAAATTATTATTATTATTATTATTATTATTATTATTATTATTATTATTATTATTATTATTATTATTATTATTATTATTAATATTATCATTATCAAGATTTTATATATTATTATCACTATTTTTACTAACACTACTATTATTTATTATTATTATTAGTATCCTTATTTTTAGAAAAATATTACAACTTTCTATTGTAAATATTATTTTACCAAATAAAGTAATAGATATATAAAAACATATCTTAATATATATAAAGATATTAATCTTAATACATTATATAATATAAATAAACTTAGTCGATTAAATGTGATATGTGTTAATATATGTACAACTGATATAGGTTCGTGAATCCGAGGTCAACCCTGCATTGTTCAGTTGTTCAAAGTCGTCATATGTATTTTTACTACAAAATACAGTATTGTGAGTTTCATTTGCCTTTTTACCCTTTATATTTTTGGGCTGAGAATACATGCGCTGCTTTTATAAATGCTTTACGAAATAGACACAAGTGATCAAAACTACATTATATGGTTGAATGATCGAAATCGAATATGCCCCTTTTTATTAAGTCTGGTAATCTAAGAATTAGGGAACAGACACCCTAATTGACGCGAACTCTAAAGATAGATCTATCGGGCCCAACAAGCCCCATCCAAAGTACCGGATGCTTTAGTACTTAGAAATTTATATCATGTCCGATGGAGGATCCCGGAATGATGGGGATATTCTTATATACATATTGTGAATGTCGGTTACCAGGTGTTCAATCCATATGAATGATATTTTTGTCTCTATGTATGGGACGTATGTTTATGAGAAATGGAAATATGAAATCTTGTGGTCTATTAAAATTATGAAATGATTATTTATGTTAAACTAATGAAATCACCAACCTTTTAGTTGACACTTTAAAGCATGTTTATTCTCAGGTATGAAAGAAATCTTCCGCTGTGCAATTGCTCATTTTAAAGATATTACTTGGAGTCATTCATGACATATTTCAAAAGACGTTGCATTCGAGTCGTTGAGTTCATCAAGATTATTATTAAGTCAATTATAGTTAGATATTATAAAATGGTATGCATGCCGTCCACTTTCGATGTAATGAAATATTGTCTTTTCAAAAACGAATGCAATGTTTGTAAAATGTATCATATAGAGGTCAAGTACCTCGCGATGTAATGAACTGTTGTGAATCGTTTATAATCGATATGGACTTCATCCGGATGGATTAGGACGGGTCTTTACACTGAAGGGGCGATTGATACATGGGACGTTTTAGTTGAAAAATTTCTTAAACAATTCTTTCCGGAGAGAAGGATGGAAGTGGCTGAAATGAGAATGCTTAGGTGGACGTGTGGTAAAACCATGTTAGACATGATTCCAAATGGTGTGTTTAGGGAAAACCTTGGAGTTAGAAGCATCATTGACAAACTAAGAGAAGAACGACTTCGATGGTATGGGCACGTGATGAGGCGACCACATAGTGCCCCTGTCAGGAGAGTAGAGGCACTCACGGTTGACGGCGTAAGGAGAAGGGGTAGACCTACTCGTAGGTGGATGGATAGACTAAAGCTCGACATGAGAGAGCTTTTGTTGACCGAGGACATGACTACAGATAGGAATGCGTGGAGGGCTAGAATAAGAATTGTCGAGTAGGGTTGCTTTCTATTTTATTATTTGTATTATTATTAGTATTACTATTATTATTACTTTATTACTATTATTATTATTATTATTATTATTATTATTATTATTATTATTATTATTATTATTATTATTATTATTATTATTATTATTATTATTATTATTATTATTATTATTAGTGTATTTTTATTATGATTATTACCGGTTTCATTGCCATTTTTATTAGTATTGATTATTACTAGTATTATTTTATGTTATTATTACTATTAATATTATTTCTATTATTTCTTTTTACTTTCACCACTATTATTTACTATTATGATCATAATTGTTGTAGTTTTAATATAAATATAAATTATTAAAATTATTATTATTAGTTTTATTAATATTAATATTATTATTTCTTCTAGTAACTTTTAATAGCTACTATTATTTGTATTATTACTTCTATCTTTACTATCCGTTTTATGTACTTGTAGTATTACTTGTAGATATTTTTTTTTTTTTTTTTTTTTGAGTATGCATGTATGTTTGTATGTATGTTTAAACGTTTGTTTGTATGAACTCTTGTTTATGGTTGTTTGTTGTTATGTTATGGAGGTATGATTTTCTTGTATGTTTGCTTATGTAGGTACGTTTGTATGTAGGTAAGGATGTATGTATCTAAGTGTATATGTAAATGGTACGTACGTAGATTTGTATGCTTATGTAGATATGTATGTATGATTGCATGTATGTGTGGATATAGGTATGTATGTACATACATGTTTCATGTATGTATGTAGTTTTGCTTATGTACGGATGTATATAGGTATGTATGTAGGTGTGTTTTTTGTGCGTGTGGGTGTTTTGGGAATGTTGTGTGGTGTGTGTTTTCGGGGTGTTTGTGTGGGTGTGGGTGTGGGTGTGTGTGTGAGGGTGTGGGGGTGTGTGTATGGTGGGTGTGTACTTGTGGGTGTGGGAAGGTGGGTGGGGGTGGGGGTGGGGATGGGGTGTGTGTGTGTGTGTGTGTGAGTACGTATCGCATCGTTCGGTGCATCTTGGGGCCATTAGGACGGAGGACGACCTTCTTTGCTTTTGAGCTTCGTTAGTTTTCTTTTAGTTGTATGGCTTCGGGGATGTCTACCGTAAAGGTGCATGAGTGGTGTTTGGTTTGTCGTAGGTGGTTGGCTCTTTGCGTGCGCAACAACTTCCACCTGGCATGCCTCTCGTGTTATGTTCACAAGGTCTTTTGGCTCTATTATTCGAGGCAACAACAAGCGTCGATTTTGTGGCGTCTTGACTGCCGATTAGAGCCTAAATTAATTTTCAGGCAGGTTTAAATACCCATGGAAATTTGATTTCTACCATTTCCATGGCCTATATTTTTTACTTTCACTTTTATTTATTTATTTATTTATTTTTATTTATTTATTGATTTATTTATTTATTTTACTTTTATTATTATTATTATTATTATTATTTTTTTAATATATAGGCCGGAGGTCCGCACGGAAGCAATCTCTCTACTCTGGGGTAGGGAGAGGGATGGCGTTCTCTTCATGCGGGTAGAGAATTTTTTCTCGACTCGTGGATAGAGAAACGACTTTTCTTCTATTCTAGGATAGAGGAACGATTGTCTACATCTAACCTCCCCCATACCTCGCATATGCGGGATTGGGTATTGTTGTTGTTGTTGTTGTAATTCTTTCCGCCATCTAAAGCCGTAAGACTTCAAGGAGAAATTGTTACGTTCATGCAAAAGCCAAACGAAACTCTATATGAGGCGTGGACAAGATTTGGAAAGTTATTGAGAGGATGTCCGCAACATGGTTTAGACACTTGTCAAATAGTACAAATATTCTACCAAGGATGCGACATCACTACAAGAAAAGACATAGATATAGCAGCTGGTGGTTCCATTATGAAGAAAACCGAAACTGACGCTTATAAAATTATTGATAACACTGCTTCCCACTCACATGAGTGGCACCAAGAAAAAGATATCGTTAGATCATCTAAAGCAGCTAGAGCCGATTCTAGCCATGACTTTGATTCTATTTCCGTAATGATAGATGCTGTCGAGAGACGAATGGAAAGGATGACTAAAGATATCCACTCAATACGAATTAGTTGTGAGCAGTGTGGAGGACCACATTTGACAAAAGATTGTCTCAGTATTGAACTAACAATGGAACAAAGAGAGAATGTTTCATACATGAACCAAAGGCCTGGAAATAATTATCAGAATAATTATCAACCGTCAAGACCAATCTACAATCAAAATTAGAACTATAACCGAAATGTTCCATACAACAACCAACAAGGTCCTAGCAATCAACAAGTATCCAATAATACTTACAATCAGCAAAGACCTATTTTTCAAAATAAACCACCACAAACCGATGATAAAAAGCCAAATTTAGAAGACATGATGTCGAAGCTAGTTGAATCTCAAACACAGTTTTTCACATCTCAGAAACAAACCAATGAACAAAATGCTCAAGCATTTAGAAATCAACAAGCTTCGATTCAAAATCTAGAACAAGAAGTAAGTAACCTAGCAAGGTTGATAGGTGAAAGAAAACCGGAAAGTCTACCTAGTGATACAAATGCTAACCCCCGGAATGAAACAGCTAAAGCTATTACCACAAGAAGTGGTATTACACTTAAACCACCTGAAATGCCTGTAATTTCTGATGAAGCTATTCCTACTCCACAAGATCCACAATCTGAGCAAGATAAAGAAATAGAACCGGTAGTTGAAAAGGTTAATGAAGATAACACAGTTAAGGCTAAACCTTATGTTAAACCATACCAACCACCACTTCCTTACCTGAGTAAAATGAGAAAAGAGAGACTTGAAGCCGAGCAATCCAAATTCTTGGATATGTTTAAACAGATAAATGTAAATCTTCCTTTCATTGATGGGATTTCAGGAATGCCTAGATATGCTAAATTTCTAAAAGATCTAATCACAAATAGAAAGAAAATGGAAGAACTCTCGGCTGTTACAATGAATACTAATTGTTCTTCAGTGCTGTTGAATAAGTTACTAGAAAAACTTTTAGATCCAGGAAGTTTCACAATTCCATGTTTTCTGGGTAGTCTTAGTTCAATAGAAGCATTGGCAGACTTAGGTGCTAGTATAAATTTAATGCCGTATTCACTATACGCTAAACTAGACCTTGGAGAATTGAAACCAACACGAATAAGTATAAAACTAGCCGATCGATCAGTAAAATATCCTAGAGGGATAATGGAGAACATGCTAGTTAAAGTTGGTACTTTAGTATTTCCAGTAGATTTTGTTATTCTGGATATGGAAGAAGATTCTCGAGTTCCTCTCATATTAGGAAGACCATTCTTAAACACGGCTAAGGCAATAATAGACGTGTTTGGTAAGAAACTGACCCTAAGTATAGAGGATGAGAGTGTTACCTTTTCTGTTGATAGAGCAATGCAACAACCACAATCTGCAGATGATACATGTTATTATATTCAAACTATAGATTCACATGCAGAATTGTTAGAAGAATTTCCAGAATTACAAGGAACAGGAGAATGTTCTTTAGGAGAAGGAACTAAACCAATTGATGAAACTGAAATGTTAGCTACACTTATGGCTAATGGATATGAACCAACAACAGAAGAAATTCAAATGCTAAAAGAAGAAGACAGATATCGATATAAATCATCGATAGAAGAACCACCAACATTAGAGTTAAAGCCACTTCCAAACCATTTAGAATACGCTTATTTACATGGTGAATCTGAATTACCTGTAATAATATTATCTTCTCTTACTGAAAATGAAAAATCTCAACTCATTTCTGTGCTAAAAGCTCATAAACCAGCTATTGCATGGAAAATTCATGATATTAAAGGAATAAGTCCTTCGTATTGCACACATAAAATCCTTATGGAAGAAGGTCATAAAATGTATGTGCAACACCAACGAAGACTAAATCCAAACATGCAAGATGTTGTTAAGAAAGACATTATTAAACTGCTAGATGCAGGTTTAATTTATCCAATCTTTGATAGTCCATGGGTAAGCCCAGTTCAATGCGTACCTAAGAAGGGTGGCATGACTGTCATAACAAATGAAAAAAAATGAGCTTATTCTTACTAGGACTGTAACAGGATGGCGTGTTTGTATTGATTATAGAAAATTAAATGACGCCACCAGAAAAGATCACTTTCCCTTACCTTTCATTGATCAAATGTTGGAAAGATTAGCCGGAAACAGTTACTATTGTTTTCTTGACGGTTTCTCCGGATACTTTCAAATTCTAATAGCACCCGAGGACCAAGAGAAAACCATATTCACGTGCCCTTATGGTACTTTTGCTTACAAGCACATGCCATTTGGACTTTGCAACGCCCCTGCAACCTTTCAAAGGTGCATGATGGCAATTTTTCACGACATGATAGAAAAATGCATGGAAGTTTTCATGGATGACTTTTCAGTCTTCGGTGATACATTTGAATCATGTCTAGTTAATCTTGAACGAATGCTTATTAGATGCGAACAATCAAATATAGTACTTAATTGAGAGAAATGCCATTTCGTGGTTAAAGAAGGCATCGTTCTTGGTCATAAAATTTCAAAGGAACGAATTGAAGTGGATAGAGCTAAAGTAGATGTAATTGCTAAACTTCCACATCCCACCAATGTTAGAGGAGTTAGGAGTTTTCTAGGGCATTCCGGTTTTTACCGACGTTTCATAAAAGATTTTTCTAAAATTGCCACTCCTATGAATAAACTCCTAGAAAAGGATGCTCCATTCATCTTTTCAGATGAATGCATCAAATCTTTTAATATTCTTAAAGAAAAACTCACTAATGCGCCGATCATGATAACTCCAAATTAGAATCTACCGTTTGAACTAATGTGCGATGGAAGTGATTTTGTAATGGGAGCCGTTTTAGGACAAAGGATTGAAAAACGATTTCAACCTATATATTATGCTAGTAAAATGTTACAAGGAGCACAAACGAATTAACTACTGAAAAAGAACTCCTTGCTATTGTCTTTGCTTTTGACAAATTTCGTTCATAAAAACGGTGGTCTATACTGACCATTCTGCTCTTAGATACCTATTTTCAAAACAAGATGCTAAACCAAGATTAATCCGTTGGATCTTACTCTTACAAGAGTTCGATATTGAAATCCGAGACAAAAAGGGAGCAGAAAATCTCGCCGCTGATCATCTTTCTCGTCTTGAAAATCCCGAATTAGAAGTTCTGAATGAATCGGCCATACAAGACAACTTTCCTGATAAATATCTATTAAAGATAGATTATAATGAAATTCCATGGTATGCAAACTATGCAAACTACTTAGTATGTGGATTCCTTGAAAAAGGGTTGTCGTACCAAAAACGAAAGAAATTCTTTAGTGATATAAAACATTATTTCTGGGAAGATCCACATTTGTTTAAAAGTTGTCCCGATGGAATAATACGCCGATGTGTATTTGGAGATGAAGCTAGTCAAATCTTAAACCATTGTCACACAGGACCAACAGGAGGCCATTATGGGCCTCAACTCACAGCAAGAAAAGTTTACAATGCTGGATTCTATTGGCCTACAATTTTTAAAGACGCACACCTTCTTTGCAAATCCTGTGATGCTTGTCAAAGGGCCGGAAAAATAAGTCAACGTGATGAAATGCCACAAAATGTCATTCAAGTATGTGAAGTATTTGACATTTGGGGTATTGACTTTATGGGTCCATTTCCAAAATCTCATAATAATCTCTACATTCTCGTTGCCATTGATTATGTATCTAAATGGGCGGAAGCACAAGCTCTCCCGACTAACGATGCACGAGTTGTAGTCAACTTGTTAAAACGTCTTTTTGCAAGGTTCGGAACACCGAAAGCTTTAATAAGTGATCGGGGTTCTCATTTCTGTAATAATCAACTTGAGAAAGTTCTCAAAAGATATGGAGTAACTCATAAAATCTACACTGCTTATTATCCACAGACAAGTGGACAAGTTGAAAATACCAACCGAGCTTTAAAACGTATTCTAGAGAAAACCGTAGGATCAAATTCGAAGGAATGGTCCATGAAATTGGAGGATGCACTCTGGGCTTTTAGAACAGCCTACAAAACTCCAATTGGAACCACACCTTTTAAACTCGTTTACGGAAAAGCATGTCATCTTCCAGTAGAAATTGAACACAAAGCATTTTGTGCTTTGAAGACATGTAATCTTGATTTACATGAAGCTGGACGTCTACGGTTAAGTCAATTAAACGAATTAGAAGAATTAAGACATGAAGCATATGAAAATTCGTTAATCTATAAGGAAAGAACGAAGAAATGGCATGATAAAAGAATCAGAAGTTCAAAAGAATTTAAGGAAGGAGACAGAGTTCTTCTTTTCAATTCACGATTCAAGCTATTTCCTGGAAAATTGAAATCAAGATGGTCTGGACCATTCATAGTCAAAAGAGTTTTCCCGTACAGAACAGTAGAATTAATAAATTCAAATGGGATTGAATTTAAAGTTAATGGTCACAGAGTTAAACATTACATAGATAATCCAATGGAAGTTGAAGATGAAGTTAATCACAATTTCGATACCACATCTAACTAAGTGTGGGAAAATTCGAGTCTTTAAAAGGGTAATATGTATTTCTGTTAGAGTTAGATATTCTGTTTTCGTGTAGTTCTCGGGAATGGAACCCGAATGGTCTTTCCCTAGCAGACCCTAAAGAACTAGTTTTCTCCCCCCATTCTGAATTTTTTTTTTTTTTTTTTAGGTTTTACGAGATGAAGAATTCCTTTGATCTGAACCATGGCTTAATGCTACATGCTTTGATAACTAAACGTAATAATGACACACTCCCGAGTGACCTGGTATCAGTAATAATAGCCAAATTGGACGGAGTAAGAAAAGAACTCAGGAACGATCATAATAAGTTATATTTTCGTAAAGGAAAATCAAAATCCGCAACGAAAAGAAGAGCACGACACCTTGAAAGATGTCACAAATGCGGAATATGGTCACACGAAGGAAAATGCTCGACGAATCAGACATATTCCAATACCGAGTTCGTTACTTTATGCAGAGAAGGGCCGTTCATATGTTTCGAATAAAAATCGTTGAATGCTCGAGGTTACGCCTATGTAGCTATGGAAAACCAATTAGTCCGACTATCTTCTGAGTGTGCTAAAGCAGGTCACTGAGAATTCTATCTCACAGGTAAATATGTACAGTTTTTATTTTTATTTTATTGCTTTTAACCTTTTGATAATAAACGCTAAATTGTTCGCTATAAAGTATTAAATTGATACTCAATAAAATTAGGTTTTGCGACCGAAATTATTGATATCATACAAAAATTTATTACATCACTGCAAAATTTACCGTTTATTCTTTAGGTATAAATATCTTTAATCAATCAATCCAAAATATTTCAAAAATTCGTCAGGAGTAAAACTAGGTAATATAGCCGAAATTACTTTACCGAAAAGAGGGGCGTATATTTTTGATAATATTTGATTGATTAAAGTGGGATAAAAGACCAAAAAGATTTTTAATTTTATTTTTACTTTGTTTTTTTAAATTAATATTAAATTATTATTATAAACTTTTTAAAATCAATATATTTAAGTTTGTAAATAATTCAAAAATTAATATTTTTAATATAAGTTTGTATGTATAAAAGCAAAAATATAATATAAATTTGGTATGAATTTTTAATTTTATGCATTTTAAATTTAAGTTTGGTGTGAATTTAAAAAAAAAATTTACTTTATTTCGATAAGTTAAAAATGTGATTTTTAAAATTCGTCGTGAGTTGAAAACTAGGTCGTTGAACCGAAATTGCTCAACCCAAGGGAGGGACGAGAACTTTTATTATCATTATTTTTAATCTTATTGAATTAAAGTATGCCAAAAACATTAAAAAACCCAAAAATCTTTGCTTTTAAAACCACGCTTAAAAATGACAAAATTTTAAAATTTTGTTGAGGGACGGACTAGGACATCGTTCCGAAATACCCTCATCCTAAAAAGAAACAAAATTTTATTTTTTTTATTAATTATATGTTTTATTAAGTATAAGGTTTTTATTTATAAAAAAAAAGCAAAATGTTACTGTACCCGAACCCCATGCGATCGCATGGGATTTGGCTTTCAGAGCCATGCGATAGCATGGGGATAAAATTCTGGCCAGAAACATAAACTTCAGCTCGCTGCTCTGTCTTCATAACACAAACACACACATACGAGCACATACACACATACCTCTCTAAAATCACCATTTTTTCACCAAATTCAACAAAATTTCTTGCTACAATCCGCTCTAAATATGAATTTGATAAGGAGTTTATCAAAAAGGGTAACAATTTCACTCCTAAACCTCTTTAAATTTGATTTTTTAGTGTTCTTGAGCTATAATTTACCTAATTTGATTTTATTAATTTCTAGTGTAATTAGTGTTAAATTGTTAGTATTTTATGCATGTATAACCTAGATTGATACTATTTAACATGATTTGAAGTCAAAAACTTCAAAATTTTTAGGAATCTAGGGTTTGTGTTCTTGAGCAATTTGGGGCTTTTTGATATAAACAGGTTATGGCCGATTTTTGTCATGAATTATTTCTAAATTAAGTAGTGTAACATGTTTAGGTAGCTAAATGATCCAAACTTTTATCATAAACATGATTTTTGAGAATTAAAGTAGACTTTTTAGGTCCAAAATTTATGAACTTGATTAATTTGTTATAATAGCCATTTGAGACTTGTTTAATTGCTAGTAATGTATTTTGACATGTTATTTGAGTTTAATGCTTATGAACTTTGTAAACATTTTCATATATGCTTATTTGAAAAAGTGTAGAATTGTTAAAATTGTGAAAATGCGTATAAGTTTAATTTTCATTTAACATGTTATTGTAATTATGTTAATTTGTTATTTTGCTAACACTAATTCATATTTGGATGCACAAAATTTGTGTTTAATGTGTTTTGCAGAGATTTACTAATAATGAAACTGGAGGTTCATCATCAGCATCCAGGCAACCTGCTCCAGAACCTGAACCAGAAATGCAATATGAACTTGAATCGGAGCAACAACAGGAACCACAACAACAACCGATCAACACGTGAAATGTCCCGTTCTTATTGATTAAAAACGTTCCATATTAATTGATTTCGTTGCGAGGTTTTGACCTCTATATGAGACGTTTTTCAAAGACTGCATTCATTTTTAAAACAAACCATAACCTTTATTTCATAAATAAAGGTTTAAAAAGCTTTACGTAGATTATCAAATAATGATAATCTAAAATATCCTGTTTACACACGACCATTACATAATGGTTTACAATACAAATATGTTACATCGAAATCAGTTTCTTGAATGCAGTTTTACACAATATCATACAAACATGGACTCCAAATCTTGTCCTTATTTTAGTATGCAACAGCGGAAGCTCTTAATATTCACCTGAGAATAAACATGCTTTAAACGTCAACAAAAATGTTGGTGAGTTATAGGTTTAACCTATATATATCAAATCGTAACAATAGACCACAAGATTTCATATTTCAATACACATCCCATACATAGAGATAAAAATCATTCATATGGTGAACACCTGGTAACCGACATTAACAAGATGCATATATAAGAATATCCCCATCATTCTGGGACACCCTTCGGATATGATATAAATTTCGAAGTATTAAAACATCCGGTACTTTGGATGGGGTTTGTTAGGCCCAATAGATCTATCTTTAGGATTCGCGTCAATTAGGGTGTCTGTTCCCTAATTCTTAGATTACCAGACTTAATAAAAAGGGGCATACTCGATTTCGATAATTCAACCATAGAATGTAGTTTTCACGTACTTGTGTCTATTTTGTAAATCATTTATAAAACCTGTATGTATTCTCATCCCAAAAATATTAGATTTTAAAAGTGGGACTATAACTCACTTTCACAGATTTTTACTTTGTCGGGAAGTAAGACTTGGCCACTGGTTGATTCACGAACCTATAACAATATATACATATATATCAAAGTATGTTCAAAATATATTTACAATACTTTTAATATATTTTGATGTTTTAAGTTTATTAAGTCAGCTGTCCTCGTTAGTAACTTACAACTTGTTGTCCACAGTTAGATGTACAGAAATAAATCGATAAATATTATCTTGAATCAATCCACGACCCAGTGTATACATATCTCAGTATTGATCACAACTCAAACTATATATATTTTGGAATCAACCTCAACCCTGTATAGCTAACTCCAACATTCACATATAGAGTGTCTATGGTTGTTCCGAAATATATATAGATGTGTCGACATGATAGGTCGAAACATTGTATACGTGTCTATGGTATCTCAAGATTACATAATATACAATACAAGTTGATTAAGTTATGGTTGGAATAGATTTGTTACCAATTTTTACGTAGCTAAAATGAGAAAAATTATCCAATCTTGTTTTACCCATAACTTCTTCATTTTAAATCCGTTTTGAGTGAATCAAATTGCTATGGTTTCATATTGAACTCTATTTTATGAATCTAAACAGAAAAAGTATAGGTTTATAGTCAGAAAAATAAGTTACAAGTCATTTTTGTAGAGGTAGTCATTTCAGTCGAAAGAACGACGTCTAGATGACCATTTTAGAAAACATACTTCCACTTTGAGTTTAACCATAATTTTTGGATATAGTTTCATGTTCATAATAAAAATCATTTTCTCAGAATAACAACTTTTAAATCAAAGTTTATCATAGTTTTTAATTAACTAACCCAAAACAGCCCGCGGTGTTACTACGACGGCGTAAATCCGGTTTTACGGTGTTTTTCGTGTTTCCAGGTTTTAAATCATTAAGTTAGCATATCATATAGATATATAACATGTGTTTAGTTGATTTTAAAAGTCAAGTTAGAAGGATTAACTTTTGTTTGCGAACAAGTTTAGAATTAACTAAACTATGTTCTAGTGATTACAAGTTTAAACCTTCGAATAAGATAGCTTTATATATATGAATCGAATGATGTTATGAACATCATTACTAACTTAAGTTCCTTGGATAAACCTACTGGAAAAGAAAAAAATGGATCTAGCTTCAACGGATCCTTGGATGGCTTGAAGTTCTTGAAGCAGAATCATGACACGAAAACAAGTTCAAGTAAGATCATCACTTGAAATAAGATTGTTATAGTTATAGAAATTGAACCAAAGTTTGAATATGATTATTACCTTGTATTAGAATGATAACCTACTGTAATAAATAAAGATTTCTTGAAGTTGGATGATCACCTTACAAGATTGGAAGTGAGCTAGCAAACTTGAAAGTATTCTTGATTTTATGTAACTAGAACTTGTAGAATTTATGAAGAACACTTAGAACTTGAAGATAGAACTTGAGAGAGATCAATTAGATGAAGAAAATTGAAGAATGAAAGTGTTTGTAGGTGTTTTTGGTCGTTGGTGTATGGATTAGATATAAAGGATATGTAATTTTGTTTTCATGTAAATAAGTCATGAATGATTACTCATATTTTTGTAATTTTATGAGATATTTCATGCTAGTTGCCAAATGATGGTTCCCACATGTGTTAGGTGACTCACATGGGCTGCTAAGAGCTGATCATTGGAGTGTATATACCAATAGTACATACATCTAAAAGCTGTGTATTGTACGAGTACGAATACGGGTGCATACGAGTAGAATTGTTGATGAAACTGAACGAGGATGTAATTGTAAGCATTTTTTGTTAAGTAGAACTATTTTGATAAGTGTATTGAAGTATTTCAAAAGTGTATAAATACATATTAAAACACTACATGTATATACCTTTTAACTGAGTCGTTAAGTCATCGTTAGTCGTTACATGTAAGTGTTGTTTTGAAACCTTTAGGTTAACGATCTTGTTAAATGTTGTTAACCCAATGTTTATAATATTAAATGAGATTTTAAATTATTATATTATCATGATATTATCATGTATGAATATCTCTTAATATGATATATATACATTAAATGTCTTTACAACGATAATAGTTACATATATGTCTCGTTTAAAAATCATTAAGTTAGTAGTCTTGTTTTTACATATGTAGTTCATTGTTAATATACTTAATGATATGTTTACTTATCATAGTATCATTTTAACTATATATATATCCATATATATGTCATCATATAGTTTTTACAAGTTTTAACGTTCGTGAATCACCGGTCAACTTGGGTGGTCAATTGTCTATATGAAACATATTTCAATTAATCAAGTCTTAACAAGTTTGATTGCTTAACATGTTGGAAACATTTAATCATGTAAATATCAATCTCAATTAATATATATAAACATGGAAAAGTTCGGGTCACTACAGTACCTACCCGTTAAATAAATTTCGTCCCGAAATTTTAAGCTGTTGAAGGTGTTGACGAATCTTCTGGAAATAGATGAGGGTATTTCTTCTTCATCTGATCTTCACGCTCCCAGGTGAACTCGGGTCCTCTACGAGCATTCCATCGAACCTTAACAATTGGTATCTTGTTTTGCTTAAGTCTTTTAACCTCACGATCCATTATTTCGACGGGTTCTTCGATGAATTGAAGTTTTTCGTTGATTTGGATTTCATCTAATGGAATAGTGAGATCTTCTTTAGCAAAACATTTCTTCAAATTCGAGACGTGGAAAGTGTTATGTACAGCCGCGAGTTGTTGAGGTAACTCAAGTCGGTAAGCTACTGGTCCGACACGATCAATAATCTTGAATGGTCCAATATACCTTGGATTTAATTTCCCTCGTTTACCAAATCGAACAACGCCTTTCCAAGGTGCAACTTTAAGCATGACCATCTCTCCAATTTCAAATTCTATATCTTTTCTTTTAATGTCAGCGTAGCTCTTTTGTTGACTTTGGGCGGTTTTCAACCGTTGTTGAATTTGGATAATCTTCTCGGTAGTTTCTTGTATAATCTCCAGATCCGTAATCTGTCTATCCCCCACTTCACTCCAACAAATCGGAGACCTGCACTTTCTACCATAAAGTGCTTCAAACGGCGCCATCTCAATGCTTGAATGGTAGCTGTTGTTGTAGGAAAATTCTGCTAATGGTAGATGTCAATCCCAACTGTTTCCGAAATCAATAACACATGCTCGTAGCATATCTTCAAGCGTTTGTATCGTCCTTTCGCTCAGCCCATCAGTTTGTGGATGATAGGCAGTACTCATGTCTAGACGAGTTCCTAATGCTTGCTATAATGTCTGCCAGAATCTTGAAATAAATCTGCCATCCCTATCAGAGATAATAGAGATTGGTATTCCATGTCTGGAGACGACTTCCTTCAAATACAGTCGTGCTAACTTCTCCATCTTGTCATCTTCTCTTATTGGCAGGAAGTGTGCTGATTTGGTGAGACGATCAACTATTACCCAAATAGTATCAAAACCACTTGCAGTCCTTGGCAATTTAGTGATGAAATCCATGGTAATGTTTTCCCATTTCCATTCCGGGATTTCGGGTTGTTGAAGTAGAACTGATGGTTTCTGATGCTCAGCTTTGACCTTAGAACACGTCAAACATTCTCCTACGTATTTAGCAACATCGGCTTTCATACCCGGCCACCAAAAATGTTTCTTGAGATCTTTGTACATCTTCCCCGTTCCAGGATGTATTGAGTATCTGGTTTTATGAGCTTCTCTAAGTACCATTTCTCTCATATCTCCAAATTTTGGTACCCAAATCCTTTCAGCCCTATACCGGGTTCCGTCTTCCCGAATATTAAGATGCTTCTCCGATCCTTTGGGTATTTCATCCTTTAAATTTCTCTCTTTTAAAACTCCTTGTTGCGCCTCCTTTATTTAAGTAGTAAGGTTATTATGAATCATTATATTCATAGATTTTACTCGAATGGGTTCTCTGTCCTTCCTGCTCAAGGCATTGGCTACCACATTTGCCTTCCCCGGGTGGTAACGAATCTCAATGTCGTAATCATTCAATAATTCAATCCACCTACGCTGCCTCATATTCAGTTGTTTCTGATTAAATATGTGTTGAAGACTTTTATGGTCGGTATATATAATACTTTTGACCCCATATAAGTAGTGCCTCCAAGTCTTTAATGCAAAAACAACCGCGCCTAATTCCAAATCATGCGTCGTATAATTTTGTTCGTGAATCTTCAATTGTCTAGACGCATAAGCAATCACCTTCGTTCGTTGCATTAATACACAACCGAGACCTTGCTTTGATGAGTCACAATAAATCACAAAATCATCATTCCCTTCAGGCAATGACAATATAGGTGCCGTAGTTAGCTTTTTCTTCAATAACTGAAACGCTTTCTCTTGTTCATCATTCCATTCAAATTTCTTCCCTTTATGCGTTAATGCAGTCAAGGGTTTTGCTATTCTGGAAAAGTCTTGGATGAACCTTCTGTAGTAACCAGCTAGTCCTAAAAACTGGCGTATGTGTTTCGGAGTTTTCGGGGTTTCCCACTTTTCAACAGTTTCTATCTTTGCCGGATCCACCTTAATACCTTCTTTGTTCACTATGTGACCGAGGAATTGAACTTCTTCCAACCAAAATGCACACTTTGAAAACTTAGCGTACAATTCTTCCTTCCTTAATACTTCTAACACCTTTCTCAAATGTTCACCGTGTTCTTGGTCATTCTTTGAGTAAATAAGTATGTCATCAATGAAGACAATGACAAACTTGTCAAGGTATGGTCCACACACTCGGTTCATAAGGTCCATGAACACAGCTGGTGCATTAGTTAAACCAAACGGCATGACCATAAACTCGTAATGACCGTAACGTGTTCTAAAAGCAGTCTTTGGAATATCATCTTCTTTCACCCGCATTTGATGATACCCGGAACGTAAGTCAATCTTTGAATAAACAGACGAGCCTTGTAGTTGATCAAATAAGTCGTCGATTCTTGGTAGTGGGTAGCGGTTCTTGATGGTAAGTTTGTTTAACTCTCGATAGTCGATACACAACCTGAATGTACCATCTTTCTTCTTGACAACCAAAACAGGAGCTCCCCACGGTGATGTGCTTGGTCGAATGAAACCACGCTCTAAAAGTTCTTGTAATTGGCTTTGCAGTTATTTCATCTCGTTGGGTGCGAGTCTGTAAGGAGCACGAGCTATTGGTGCAGCTCCTGGTACAAGATCTATTTGAAATTCAACGGATCGATGTGGGGGTAATCTCGGTAATTCTTTCGGAAATACATCGGGAAATTCTTTTGCGACGGGAACATCATTGATGATCTTTTCTTCAGTTTGTACTTTCTCGACGTGTGCTAGAATAGCATAGCAACCTTTTCTTATTAGTTTTTGTGCCTTCAAATTACTAATAAGATGTAGCTTCGTGTTGCCCTTTTCTCCGTACACCATTAAGGGTTTTCCTTTTTCTCGTATAATGCGAATTGCATTTTTGTAACAAACGATCTCTGCTTTCACTTCTTTCAACCAGTCCATCCCGATTATCACATCAAAACTCCCTAACTCTACTGGTATCAAATCAATCTTAAATGTTTCGCTAACCAGTTTAATTTCTCGATTCCGACATATATTATCTGCTGAAATTAATTTACCATTTGCTAATTTGAGTAAAAATTTACTATCCAAAGGCGTCAATAGACAACTTAATTTAGCACAAAAATCTCTACTCATATAGCTTCTATCCGCACCCGAATCAAATAAAACGTAAGCAGATTTATTGTCAATAAGAAACGTACCCGTAACAAGCTCCGGGTCTTCCTGTGCCTCTGCCGCATTAATATTGAAAACTCTTCCGCGGCCTTGTCCATTCGTGTTCTCCTGGTTCGGGCAATTTCTAATAATGTGGCCCGGTTTTCCACATTTATAGCAAACTACATTGGCATAACTTGCTCCGACACTACTTGCTCCGCCATTACTCGTTCCGACACCATTTGTTCCTTTCGTTCTATTAACCCCTGGTCCGTAGACCTCACACTTCACCGCGCTATGACCATTTCTTTTACACTTGTTGCAAAATTTGGTGCAGAACCCCGAGTGATACGTTTCACACCTTTGGCATAGCTGCTTCTGATTGTTATTGTTGTTGCGGTTATTATTGTTGTTGGGATGATTGTTGTAGTTGCTGTTGTTGTTGTTGTTGTTGTTGTTGGGCCGTTTGTTGTAGTTGCGATTGATGTTGCGATTGTTGGGATAATTGTTGCGATTATTGTTGTAATTGCTGTTGTTGTTGTATTGGTGATTCTTATCACCGTTTTCCTCCCACTTTCTTTTGATTTGCTTCACATTCGCCTCTTCAGCAGTCTGTTCTTTAATTCTTTCTTCAATCTGGTTCACTAGTTTGTGAGCCATTCTACATGCCTGTTGTATGGAGGCGGGCTCGTGTGAACTTATATCTTCTTGGATTCTTTCCGGTAATCCTTTCACAAACGCGTCGATCTTCTCTTCCTCATCTTCGAATGCTCCCGGACACAATAGGCACAATTCTGTGAATCGTCTTTCGTACGTGGTAATATCAAATCCTTGGGTTCGTAACCCTCTAAGTTCTGTCTTGAGCTTATTGACCTCGGTTCTGGGACGGTACTTCTCATTCATCAAGTGCTTGAATGCTGACCACGGTAGTGCGTACGCATCGTCTTGTCCTACTTGCTCTAGATAGGTATTCCACCATGTTAACGCAGAACCTGTGAAGGTTTGCGTAGCATACTTCACTTTGTCCTCTTCAGTACACTTACTTATGGCAAACACCGATTCGACCTTCTCGGTCCACCGTTTCAATCCGATCGGTCCTTCGGTTCCATCAAATTCCAAAGGTTTGCAGGCAGTGAATTCTTTGTAGGTGCATCCTACACGATTTCCTGTACTGCTAGATCCAAGGTTATTGTTGGTATGTAGCGCAGCCTGTACTGCGGCTATGTTTGAAGCTAGAAAAGTACGGAATTCCTCTTCATTCATATTCACGGTGTGTCGAGTAGTCGGTGCTATTTCCTTCAAAATAGTCAAATGGAACAAGTTAATCATACAGAATATTAAGAGTAGTTAATAGTATTTCGTAGCATAATATGAACTCATTTATAAAAGCTTTTTCTTCATATTAGCATTTTATAAGTTTAAATTCGGGTAGTACCTACCCGTTAAGTTCATACTTAGTAGCTAATATACAATTCAACTACTACAATTCTATATGAAAAACTGATTATAATAATATTTCGCGTTCAAACTTTTACACAATATTTTACAAACTTACAATACCGCTTATTTTACATATAGCATGAAATATAGCACACAATAAATTTGATACAAGATGGTTGTGAAGATAATTCTAGCTAGTACACAAGTCGTTCAGCAAAGGCAATAAAGACACGTAATTCATACGTCCAGAAACAAGTCATGCATTCTGGTTTTACTAGGATTACTTCCCATCCTTGGTCTTGTGGAACATAACCGTTATGGCCGTTGATAAGACAGCGTATTGTAACGTCGTCAAAGGGACGAGGGTTACGTAATGTCCAACAGTCCCGTAACAATCTAAAAACCTCATTTCTTACCCCAATTACCGACTCCGTCACTTGTGGGAACGTTTTGTTTAATAGTTGTAGCCCGATGTTCTTGTTCTCACTTTTGTGAGAAGCCAACATTACTAATCCGTAAGCATAACATGCTTCTTTATGTTGCATGTTAGCCGCTTTTTCTAAATCACGAAGTCCAATATTCGGATATATTGAGTCAAAATAATTTCTTAACCCATTGCGTAAAATAGCCTTTGGGTTCCCCGCAATATATGCGTCAAAGTAAACACATCGTAACTTATGGATTTCCCAATGTGATATCCCCCATCTTTCGAATGAAAGCCTTTTATAAACCAAGGCATTCTTGGAACGTTCTTCGAATGTCTTACAAACTGATCTCGCCTTAAATAGTTGTGCCGAAGAATTCTGACCGACTCTAGACAAGATTTCATCAATCATGTCTCCGGGTAGGTCTCTTAAAATATTGGGTTGTCTATCCATTTTGTGTTTTTATACTGTAAAATAGACAAGAGTTAGATTCATAAAAAAAATACTTATTAATACAAGCAATTTTTACATATATCATAAAGCATAAGCACACTATATTACATATATTACACCACACGAATACAACTATCTTATTCCGACTCGCTTGTTTCTTCTTCTTCAGTTTTGGTTCGTTTTGCCAAGTTTCTAGGGATATATGATGTTCCCCTAATACGAGTCGTCGTTATCCACATTGGTTTAGAAAAACCTGGTGGTTTAGAGGTTCCCGGGTCATTGTTACAACTTAAGGACTTCGGGGGTTGACGATACATATAAAGTTCATCGGGGTTGGAATTAGATTTCTCTATTTTTATGCCCTTTCCCTTATTATTTTCTTTTGCCTTTTTAAATTCAGTTGGGGTAATTTCTATAACATCATCGGAATTCTCGTCGGAATCCGATTCATCGGAGAATTGGTAATCCTCCCAATATTTTGCTTCCTTGGCGGAAACACCATTGACCATAATTAACCTTGGTCGGTTGGTTGAGGATTTTCTTTTACTTAACCGTTTTATTATTTCCCCCACCGGTTCTATTTCTTCATCCGGTTCCGATTCTTCTTCCGGTTCCGATTCTTCTTCCGGTTCCTCTTCGGGAACTTGTGAATCAGTCCACGAATCATTCCAATTTACATTTGACTCTTCATTATTATTAGGTGAGTCAATGGGACTTGTTCTAGAGGTAGACATCTATCACATAATATCAAACGCGTTAATAGATTAATATATCACATAATATTCACATGTTAAAAATATATAGTTTCCAACAAAATTTGTTAAGCAATCATTTTTCAAGTAAACACGGTCGAAGTCCAGACTCACTAATGCATCCTAACAAACTCGATAAGACACACTAATGCAAAATTCTGGTTCTCTAAGACCAACGCTCGGATACCAACTGAAATGTCCCGTTCTTATTGATTAAAAACGTTCCATATTAATTGATTTCGTTGCGAGGTTTTGACCTCTATATGAGATGTTTTTCAAAGACTGCATTCAATTTTAAAACAAACCATAACCTTTATTTCATAAATAAAGGTTTAAAAAGCTTTACGTAGATTATCAAATAATGATAATCTAAAATATCCTGTTTACACACGACCATTTCATAATGGTTTACAATACAAATATGTTACATCGAAATCAGTTTCTTGAATGCAGTTTTTACACAATATCATACAAACATGGACTCTAAATCTTGTCCTTATTTTAGTATGCAATAGCGGAAGCTCTTAATATTCACCTGAGAATAAACATGCTTTAAACGTCAACAAAAATGTTGGTGTGTTATAGGTTTAACCTATATATATAAAATCGTAACAATAGACCACAAGATTTCATATTTCAATACACATCCCATACATAGAGATAAAAATCATTCATATGGTGAACACCTGGTAACCGACATTAACAAGATGCATATATAAGAATATCCCCATCATTCCGGGACACCCTTCGGATATGATATAAATTTCGAAGTACTAAAACATCCGGTACTTTGGATGGGGTTTGTTAGGCCCAATAGATCTATCTTTAGGATTCGCGTCAATTAGGGTGTCTGTTCCCTAATTCTTAGATTACCAGACTTAATAAAAAGGGGCATATTCGATTTCGATAATTCAACCATAGAATGTAGTTTTCACGTACTTGTGTCTATTTTGTAAATCATTTATAAAACCTGCATGTATTCTCATCCCAAAAATATTAGATTTTAAAAGTGGGACTATAACTCACTTTCACAGATTTTTACTTTGTCGGGAAGTAAGACTTGGCCACTGGTTGATTCACGAACCTATAACAATATATACATATATATCAAAGTATGTTCAAAATATATTTACAACACTTTTAATATATTTTGATGTTTTAAGTTTATTAAGTCAGCTGTCCTCGTTAGTAACTTACAACTAGTTGTCCACGGTTAGATGTACAGAAATAAATCGATAAATATTATCTTGAATCAATCCACGACCCAGTGTATACATATCTCAGTATTGATCACAACTCAAACTATATATATTTTGGAATCAACCTCAACCATGTATAGCTAACTCCAACATTCACATATAGAGTGTCTATGGTTGTTCCGAAATATATATAGATGTGTCGACATGATAGGTCGAAACATTGTATACGTGTCTATGGTATCTCAAGATTACATAATATACAATACAAGTTGATTAAGTTATGGTTGGAATAGATTTGTTACCAATTTTTACGTAGCTAAAATGAGAAAAATTATCTAATCTTGTTTTACCCATAACTTCTTCATTTTAAATCCGTTTTGAGTGAATCAAATTGCTATGGTTTCATATTGAACTCTATTTTATGAATCTAAACAGAAAAAGTATCGGTTTATAGTCGGAAAAATAAGTTACAAGTCGTTTTTGTAAAGGTAGTCATTTTAGTCGAAAGAACGACGTCTAGATGACCATTTTAGAAAACATACTTCCACTTTGAGTTTAACCATAATTTTTGGATATAGTTTCATGTTCATAATAAAAATCATTTTCTCAGAATAACAACTTTTAAATCAAAGTTTATCATAGTTTTTAATTAACTAACCCAAAACAGCCCGCGGTGTTACTACGACGGCGTAAATCCGGTTTTACGGTGTTTTTCGTGTTTCCAGGTTTTAAATCATTAAGTTAGCATATCATATAGATATATAACATGTGTTTAGTTGATTTTAAAAGTCAAGTTAGAAGGATTAACTTTTGTTTGCGAACAAGTTTAGAATTAACTAAACTATGTTCTAGTGATTACAAGTTTAAACCTTCGAATAAGATAGCTTTATATATATGAATCGAATGATGTTATGAATATCATTACTACCTTAAGTTCCTTGCATAAACCTACTGGAAAAGAGAAAAATGGATCTAGCTTCATTGGATCCTTGGATGGCTCGAAGTTCTTGAAGCAGAATCATGACACGAAAACAAGTTCAAGTAAGATCATCACTTGAAATAAGATTGTTATAGTTATAGAAATTGAACCAAAGTTTGAATATGATTATTACCTTGTATTAGAATGATAACCTACTGTAAGAAACAAAGATTTCTTGAAGTTGGATGATCACCTTACAAGATTGGAAGTGAGCTAGCAAACTTGAAAGTATTCTTGATTTTATGTAACTAGAACTTGTAGAATTTATGAAGAACACTTAGAACTTGAAGATAGAACTTGAGAGAGATCAATTAGATGAATAAAATTGAAGAATGAAAGTGTTTGTAGGTGTTTTTGGTCGTTGGTGTATGGATTAGATATAAAGGATATGTAATTTTGTTTTCATGTAAATAAGTCATGAATGATTACTCATATTTTTGTAATTTTATGAGATATTTCATGCTAGTTGCCAAATGATGGTTCCCACATGTGTTAGGTGACTCACATGGGCTGCTAAGAGCTGATCATTGGAGTGTATATACCAATAGTACATACATCTAAAAGCTGTGTATTGTACGAGTACGAATACGGGTGCATACGAGTAGAATTGTTGATGAAACTGAACGAGGATGTAATTGTAAGCATTTTTTGTTAAGTAGAAGTATTTTGATAAGTGTATTGAAGTCTTTCAAAAGTGTATAAATACATATTAAAACACTACATGTATATACATTTTAACTGAGTCGTTAAGTCATCGTTAGTCGTTACATGTAAGTGTTGTTTTGAAACCTTTAGGTTAACGATCTTGTTAAATGTTGTTAACCCAATGTTTAAAATATCAAATGAGATTTTAAATTATTATATTATCATGATATTATCATGTATGAATATCTCTTAATATGATATATATACATTAAATGTCTTTACAACGATAATCGTTACATATATGTCTCGTTTAAAAATCATTAAGTTAGTAGTCTTGTTTTTACATATGTAGTTCATTGTTAATATACTTAATGATATGTTTACTTATCATAGTATCATGTTAACTATATATATATCCATATATATGTCATCATATAGTTTTTACAAGTTTTAACGTTCGTGAATCACCGGTCAACTTGGGTGGTCAATTGTCTATATGAAACATATTTCAATTAATCAAGTCTTAACAAGTTTGATTGCTTAACATGTTGGAAACATTTAATCATGTAAATATCAATCTCAATTAATATATATAAACATGGAAAAGTTCGGGTCACTACAACACGTACCTTATTATGATCCGCTACAATTTGTTGATGCCTTCACAGTGTTTCCGATACATCCCCCAGTAGAATACCCAACAATTCCTGAACACACGTTGCATCCTAATCTGAGATTCGATAGAAGCTGGAGGGATTACCCGACATATGAAAGTAACAAATTCAAAATGCTACCGAAAAATGTAGAAGTGCCAAGGGTAATCGATTGGGATCCTTTGGAAAGGGTCCAACTAGCTAACTCAGTTAGGGAGCATCTGATCTAAAGGTATGGCAGTTCTTCTTTTACCGATTGGGAACGTCTATTCACCATTCGTAGGCCTATATATAAGGAATGGTGTGTTGAGCTCATGAGTACTATAGCGTTAAATGTAGATGTAGATAGATTAGATGATAGAAGTTTTCTTAGATTTATACTTGGCCGTAGGATGTACAGGATGTCCATGCTGGACATGGCCAGGGCTTTACAGATATATACTCCTGGTGAATTACTACTACCCGATTGTATGAATTTGATTTATCGTGGTGAAAGGGTAGATAGGAATTTTGACGCGAACGCCGTCTTGAGGCGTATGTCAAACTATAATGTTTTTACGCTGGGAGGAAAACACTCCTACTTACATATTAACAAAGCCGAACTTCGTATAATTCATAGATTTCTGGCTAACTTGATTACACAGAGAGGTCACAACAAGGAGAAAATGACCTTACATGATTTATTTTACCTAAAGTGTATTCGAGACCCAAGAAGCTTTGTTAATATCCCCTACTGTGTTGGTTTTTATTTGTCTAAGATGGTGGAAGGAATACAGGAAGAGGGGATAATAGGAGGAGGTATTTTTGTTACTCTCATTGGAGAGTATTTAGGTGTAGATAGGGACCAAGGGGGTCCACTTTTGGAATGTAGGGAACAGGTTGAGCCTTTAGGATTAAAGGTCTATCAGGGTGCTAAGGTATTAAAGAGCATACGCAACTAGCCAGTACCCTATGAAGGTAGTCATCCTCAGGTAGAGAGAGTTTCAGATGAGGAAATGGAGGAAGCGGATGACATTAGGGATGTCATTAGGGAGGCTATGACTGACGTCTACCAGCGTGTAGATGAGGTAGATATGACAAACGGGGAGAGATTTAGTCGGATGGAGCAGTGGCAAGCCCGGAATGATTACGAGCATTCCAGGCAACGACAGTATGATAGATGGGACTATCATCAGCGTCAGATTATGAGCCGACTGTCACCTCAGGATCACTACGTCCCAACTCGACCCGCTTACTATCCTCCACACCAGCCCGAGATGAGACCACCATATACTCTCTACGATCCTAACCAGGCCTACCAGTACACCAATCACCAACCATGGAACTCGGACGACAACATTAACTGGAACCCCTATCCAGATTGATATAGTTCCTGTTGGTGATTTCTATGATTTTTATCTTTTTATGATTTTTATTTATGTTTAAATATATGATATTGTGATACATTAATGTATTGTTTAATATTTTTATTATTTGGTACTAATATTTCATATTTGATTTGAAAGTGAGATTTTAAGTCCCATTTCAAATTACCATGCATGTTTATATTTGTATTGTATGTATGTTATTTCATGTACACAACAGGGTAAAACAGCGCATTTTCAAAGACTGACATTAAGTTCAGCAAAAGCTACTAATTTTGACGACAAAACGAAAAACAAATGTGATGTAACAACAAGACGGAATGAACAAATGATGTGCAACATTTATCATTCAACATACAAACGCAAATATGTTTGGAAACTTTCGTAAAATTTAATCATTTTTCTACGTTAATCACCCTCAATAATTTAAATTGTTACTGATTTCTTGCAAATGAGGGCAATGCAAGATCTTAAGTGTGGGAAGGGGTTAAATTCTTTCGGATTTTTAAATATTTTAAATTATACACTTGATTACCATTAAAAATACTATTAACGCAGTAGTTGTATTAGAATCTAGTGCTCTCTGATAATAAAGAACAACCCTAGTCTTATATACTGACTACCCAATTCTAGTAAAATTTTTCAAAATTTTCAATTAAATGAATTCAAATTCATGTTTATACATATTTATGAACGATAAAACTAGGTGTTAACACCGAAATTATTGTTACCTCGGAAAGGACATAAATTGAGAAACAACCCAAAATGTTAGAATTCATTTAAAATGGAATAGAGGACAATAAAAAGGCAAAGAAAGGAAAATAAAAGCCAAGTGTGGGAAAAATTTACCAAGTTCTTTAAAACATATATCACATATTTTGTACAAAGATACTTTTGTTTTGGACAAAATTAACCATTTTACCCGGAGAACTGTAATATATTTGAAAGAAAGATGGATCAACACGATGAATCAATTCCATCATTAAAAGGAAGTAAAGTCTTCCAAAAAAGAAACGCGCTTCTTCATTTAGGTCATGAAGTTGTCGTCCGGACCAGCTGTAGGTTGACGAAAAATCTAGAAAAGTCATCACGAAAATCAGCTGGAAATCCACGGACCTCAGCATCAAACAGGGTCGCCAAGTGGTCAGACTTATCCTAACCATGAGAGGATGTGTCTCGTAAAATAGGGAGGGCGCCGTGCAAATTAGCTTGATAAGACTAATGAATTAGACCCCCAGAAAAGATAATCTCCTTAAAGATTAAAAATCAGCTTTTAAGCCTGATATTACTCAATCTTACAGATTGACCTTAAAGATTGAGAATTAAAAACTCATGGAATTCGATGATATCTAAACTCGAGCTTGAACGAGAAAATATTTTGATCAAAATTACAAACCGATTTGTTTTCTGAAAACCCATTTTCAATGCGTTCATTACCAATGAACGTAAAATCCTAGGAATTCACCTGGAATTCATTAGGTCACCTGAACCAAATCGGGTGTCAACCGTAAGAACGGTAGTTACATAGCATGGTCAAAGATAGGACCTTATGCCAGACCGAAAAACCATAAGGGTGAGCTTTACTATTGCTCCTACAAAGGATAGTAATTGCATCCGACACGTTATAGACCATAATTAAAAGCATGTCAGGGGACATTGCCTTAACAGTTGCTTGCTCAACGCTTTCCTTTACAACCGAACGGTAGTTTACGGAAAGGTAATATACGGAGCAAGTATACTGGACGTGTTGCTTTCCCAATACAAGGTTAGCAAGTGGGTGACACAAAACCGCAAGTTTTAAGCTAAAATTTTCAAATCTGAAACCCACCAAACCCACAAAAACATTTTGCAAACACCGGTGAAGGGTTATTCCGGAAAACTTATCTAGGGTAAAAGCTAGGTCGTATTTTCAAAAGATCAAATGTTTTCATAAAGATCCGATTTCCTTAAGGATCTAAATTTTTATAGTCATGTGGGACTGTAAACCACACCGTTACTATCATTGTTTATACCGCCGTATAGAAATCACTGATGTATAAAGTGTGAAGAATAAAGAAGTGATTCTAATATTTTTATTTCAAGACTATATTGCTTGAGGACAAGCAACGCTCAAGTGTGGGAATATTTGATAATGCTAAAAACGAACATATATTTCATAGCATTATCCCTCAAGAAAGACAAGCTTTTAGTTGCAATTGTTCTATTTACAAGTGATATTCGTTTAAATAATAAAAGGTGAAGACAAAAGACAGATTCGATGAATTGAAGACGCAAATGACCAAAAAGCTCAAAAGTACAAAGTACAATCAAAGTGGTTCAAATTATTGATGAGAAACGTCTCAAAATTACAAGAGTACAAGTCGCAAAACGCAAAATACAAGATATTAAATTGTACGCAAGGACGTTCGAAAATCCGGAACCGGGACCAGAGTCAACTCTCAACGCTCGACGCAATGGACTAAAAATTGCAAGTCAACTATGCACATAAATATAATATAATATTTAAATAATTCTTAAAATTATTTATATATTATATTTATTTATTAAAACGTCGACAAGCTTGAAAACAAAAATATGTGAGCTGGTACCTACCTCTATGCGATCGCATGGCCTGTAGGCTTGTTTTCCATGCGATCGCATGGGCCACTTTTTGTGGCCACATGCCTATAAATTCGCAGTTTGGTGATCGATTAAAATCATCTTTTTCTCTTCCATCATTCAAAGTATATATATATATATATATATATATATATATATATATATATATATATATATATATATATATATATATATATATATATATATTATATTTTAATTTTAATTTTAATTTTAAATTCTAATAATAAGGGTATGTTAGCGAATGTTGTAAGGGTGTAAGTCAAAATTCTGTCCGTGTAACGCTACGCTATTTTTAATCATTGTAAGTTATGTTCAATCTTTTTAATTTAATGTCTCGTAGCTAAATTATTATTATGCTTATTTAAGACAAAGTAATCATGATGTTGGGCTAAATATTAAAGATGGAGTAATTGGGCTTTGTACCATAATTGGGGTTTGGACAAAAGAACGACACTTGTGGAAATTAGACTATGGGCTATTAATGGGCTTTATATTTGTTTAATTAAATGATAGTTTGTTAATTTAATATAAAGATTTACAATTGGACGTACCTATAAATAACCATATACACTCGATCGTACACGATGGGCGGGATATTTATAAGTACTAATAATCGTTCATTTAACCGGACACAGGAATGCATTAATAGTTAATGGACTTATTAAAACAGGGGTGAATTATATACAAGGACACTTGGTATAATTATAGTTTAAGTCCCCAATTAGTTGGAATATTTGACTTCGAATATAAGGATAATTTGACGAGGACACTTGCACTTTATATTTATGACTGATGGACTGTTATGGACAAAAACCAGACAGACATATTGAATAATCCAGGACAAAGGACAATTAACCCATGGTAATAAACTAAAATCAACACACCAAACATCATGATTACGGAAGTTTAAATAAGCATAATTTATATATTTCATATTTAATTGCACTTTTAATTATCACATTTTAATTTATTGTCATTTATCGTACCTTTTAATTATCGCAATTTTATTTTATCGCACTTTCATTATCGTTATTTACTTTATGCTTTAAATTAAGTTATTTTTAATATTTTACATTAGGTTTTAAGTGCGACTTAAGTTTTAAAATCGACAAACCGGTCATTAAACTGTAAAAACCCCCTTTTTATAATAATAATATTTCTTATATATTTTTTTATTTTTACAATTATAGTTTTTAAAAATATAGCGTTAAGCTTGTTTAAAAGATCCCTGTGGAACGAACCGGACTTACTAAAAACTACGCTACTGTACGATTAGGTACACTGCCTATAAGTGTTGTAGCAAGGTTTAGGTATATCCATTCTATAAATAAATAAATCACTTGTATAAAATTGTATTGTATTTAATAGTATTTCCTTGTAAAAAGTAATAGTATTTTATACCCCTTCGCTTTAACATCAAAGATCCAAACGGTATGCAACGGGTCCAACACGCTCCAAAATTTCGAAAGGACTAATATATCGCGGGTTTAACTTTCCACATTTTCCAAAACGGATCACACCTTTCCAAGGTGAAACCTTCAACATTACGCGGTCACCAACGTTGAATTCAAAGTCTTTACGTTTAAGATCGGCATAACTCTTTTGGCGATCACGGGCAGTCTTAAGTCTCGCTTGAATCTGAGCAATCTTCTTCGTTGTTTCATGGACTACCTCGGGTCCGGTGATTTGCTTTTCGCCTACTTCGGCCCAACAAATAGGAGATCGGCACTTGCGGCCATACAATGCTTCAAAAGGTGCGGCATTAATGCTCGAGTGATAACTGTTGTTGTACGAGAATTCGGCTATCGGCAAATGCCTTTCCCAGGCCTTTCTAATATCAATGACACATGCACGCAACATGTCTTCCAAGGTCTGAATCGTTCGTTCACTTTGCCCGTCGGTCTGTGGGTGATATGCAGTACTCATGTCGAGACGGGTTCCCTTGGCTTCTTGTAAAGAACGCCAGAATCTGGAAGCAAAATGGGGATCGCGATCTGAGATGATCGATAAAGGTACACCATGACGAAATACAACCTCTTTGATGTATAATTGAGCGAGTCTCTCCATCGTATCAGTTTCCTTCATCGCTATAAAGTGTGCAGATTTGGTAAGACGGTCAACGATAACCCAGATGGTATCGTATGATTTGGTGATAAAATCCATTGTGATCCTTTCCCACTTCCATTACGGGATTTCCGGTTGCTGAAGTAATCCAGAGGGTCTTTGATGTTCGGCCTTTACTTTCGAGCAAGTCAGACATTTCCCAACATAAGTTGCAACATCCTTCTTAAGATTCAGCCACCAATACTGTTCCTTAAGGTCGTGGTACATTTTGCCCGCTCCGGGATGAATCAAATATCTCGATTTGTGTGCTTCATCAAGTATAAAGTTCCGTAGATCTCCATAAAGAGGTACCCAAATTCTTCCGGCATAACATCGGAGTCCAGACTCCCTAACCTCGAATCGAGAGACAAGTATGTTCAAATGTTCATGAGATATATTCTCCTCTTTGAGAGCCTCATCTTGGGCTACTATGATCTGACTGTTGAGATTCGAATGAATGGTGATGTTCAGAGCCCTAACACGAAGAGGTGTCGTCCTCTCCTTTCGGCTTAAAGCGTCAGCTACAACATTGGCCTTGCCAGGATGATAACGAAGTTCACAATCATAGTCATTTAGTGCCTCGATTCATCGACGCTGTCTCATATTCAGTTGCTTCTAATCGAATATGTGCTGGAGACTCTTGTGATCGGTGAAGATAGTACTTTTCGTTCCATAAAGATAGTGTCTCCACAACTTGAGCGCAAAGACAATGGATATGAGTTCGAGATCGTGAGTAGTGTAGTTCCGTTTGTGAATCTTCAGTTGACGAGAAGCATAGACAATAACCTTTGATCGTTGCATCAGTACACAACCAAAACCACTTTTTGAAGCTTCGCAATAAACGACGAAATCGTCACTGCCTTCAGGAAGAGATATGATAGGTGCGGTGGTCAACTTCTTCTTTAAGGTTTGGAATGTTGATTTGTGTGCGGGTTCCCAAATGAACTTCTTCCCCTTGTGAGTCAGCGCGGTCAAAGGACGCGCAATCAGAGAGAAACCTTCAATAAACCTTCGGTAATAACCGGCGATACCTAGTAATTGGCGAATATGAGTTGCAGTAGTGGGGGTCTCCCACTTGCTGATAGCTTCAATCTTGGCGAGGTCAACTTTGATACCCTGGTCGCTCACAACATGACCTAGAAATTGGACCTCCTTCAACCAAAATTCACACTTGGAGAATTTGGCGTAAAGTTGCTCTTGTCTCAAAAGTTCAAGTACTAGTCGGAGGTGTTGCTCATGCTCTTCTTCGCTTTTGGAGTAGTTGAGAATATCATCTATGAAGACGATAACAAACTTATCCAGGTACGGCTTGCAGACACGATTCATGAGGTCCATGAACACGGCAGGTGCGTTTGTTAAACCGAATGGCATCACGAGGAACTCATAATGACCATAACGAGTTCTGAATGCAGTCTTCATCACATCACTTTCCTTTACCCTCAACTGGTGATAACCGGATCGCAAATCAATCTTTGAGTAAATGCTCGATCCTTGTAGTTGATAAAAAAGATCATCAATGCGGGGAAGAGGGTACTGATTCTTGATTGTCAATTTGTTGAGTTCACGGTAGTCGATACACATACGAAAGGATCCATCCTTCTTCTTCACAAACAGAACAGGTGCGCCCCAAGGCGAGAAACTTGGTTGGATAAATCCACAGTTAAGTAGTTCTTGTAGTAGACTCTGTAATTCTTGCATCTCGGAAGATGCGAGTCTATAAGGTGCGCGAGCTACAGGTGCTGCTCCTGGCACTAAATCAATATGAAACTCTACTGCTCTCGGCGGCGGTAATCCATGCAATTCTTCAGGGAAGACATCGAAAAACTCGTTCACAATTCGAACATCGTCCACACTTTTCGCTTCGGTTTCTACCGCTTTCACATGTGCTAGCATGGCAAGACGTCCCTTCTTCATGATCTTTTGTGCTTTCACGCAACTAATGAGGTTCAGCTTCGAGGTACATCTCTCTCCATAAATGATCAGTGGCTCACCATCTCCGTGTGGTATACAAAGAGGTTTATCTCCATAGATAATATCGGCTCTTACTCTGGTCAACCAATCCATACCGATAATAACATCAAAGCTTCCCAACTTAATGGGTATCAAATCAATTTCGAAATCTGTACCAGCTATGTTGATAATAGCTCCTCGACTAATGTAGTCAACTTTCTCAAGTTTTCCATTGTCAACCTCGACAAGCATACTTTCTTTTAAAGGGACTAACGACCAATTAATCTTATCGCAAAAATGTCTTCATACATAACTTCTATCGGCACCAGTATCAAATAGGACAGAAGCTAATAAATTATTGATAATGAATATACCTGTCACCAAGTCGGGATTCTCGCGTGCATCCCTTGCATTAATGTTGAAAGCTCTACCACGGGGTGGTCCGCCGTCTTTTCTTTTGTTGGGGCACGCATTTCTGAAATGGCCCATTTGTCCGTATTCGTAGCACTTTTTCGGTCCATTGGTGTTCGGCTTCCCATTCAAAGTAGTGACCTTGCAGTCCTTCCCGATATGCCCAGTCCGTTGGCACTTTTCGCAAACAACATTACAATACCCAGTATGGTGCTTGTAGCACCGCTTGCATTATGGTAAGGTTCCTTTGTAGTTGGGTTTGGAGTTCCCACCGTTGTTGTTTCCTTTGAAACCCTCATGTCGTTTCGCCGGGTTTTGATCATAGGTCTTTCCCCTGTTGTTATCCCATTTGCGCTTCTCACTACTACCCGCTTCAGACTTAGCCTTCTCCGGTTCATCAATGATAATTTGATTCATTAAATTATGCGCCATGCGCATTGCCTCCGGGACATTAGGTGGCTTGGACGAGGTGACGTTTCCCTTAATGCTCTTAGGAAGTCCCCAGAAGTACCTTTCCATTCGTTTAAATTCCGGTGTAACCATTGTCGAACACATCAGGGCTAATTCCAAAAACCTCCGGTTGTAACTATCAAGGTCATTCCCAACAGCCTTTAACTGCATAAACTCAATCTCCATCCTCTGGATCTTGGTCCTAGGGCAATATTCCTCAATCAGGGCCCCTTTGAATTCCTCCCATGGGGTAGCAAACGCCTCATCGATACCTTTTGCTTGAGCCAACGTGTTCCACCACGTTAATGTGCCATCAGACAGCTTGCATGAAGCAAACTTGGTTTTATTCTCCTCCGAGCAGTTAATAACTCGAAACACGGATTCTAACTTCTCGAACCATCTAGTGAGACCAACCGACCCCTCTGTTCCACTGAAGTTGTGGGGTATGCAGCTCTGGAACTCTTTGTACGTACACCCATTACGAATGGTTTGAATAACCGGTGGCGGCGGCGGTGGAGCTTGGGGTTGCATTTCCGCAATGGCTGCGGCTACCCTTTCGGCAATCATCTCCTCGATTTGGGCTGCGGTAGGTGTTGATGTTGATCGTCCGTTGGCCATGGTGTTCTAAACAAAAATTTTGACTCAAGTCAAAATCCAGTATTCAAATAGTAATAATACAGTATATGGTAACCAACATGGAATCAACACATCACATGTTTATTAAGTAATACAACTAGGTACAAATACCACAGAATCATACGGTAACATAAATAGAACATCGTGCAAGAATTAAATAACGCAAAGTTTCATTCATTAATAATAATAAGTTACATACATCTGTATAAGTTCGTACAATACATAAGTGGAATATAAAACTACAACTAGATTACATAATGAAATCTACTACAAAAGCCCTACGGTGAAGGTGGGTGTAGGATGTCTAATACATGAGACATCTGGTCCTCGAGCTCAGTTACCCGAGCTCGGAGGATCTCCACCTCCCTCATCAGTTCCTCGACAGAGGGAGATGGTGGGGTAGGCGGTGCAGTCGGTACGGGTGGTGCTGGTGGAGCTGGTGGTGCCGACGGTCCGGCTCCGAAAGTAGAGGCTGCGAGACGGTAAGGCTTACGAATGAAGGGATCAGCAGGATACGGCACAAGCCGCTTACGAGCGGTAACCCTACGACGCCGAACATATGCGTCAGTGAATGCTCGTCCTCCATTGATCCCCGGAATAATGGTGCCGTCGAAACGGTACCGCTTCTTCGGCGGGGTGGAGGGTGGCTGAATAGGTGCATCATCGGGATCCTCCTCGTCGGAGTCATCGTCACTCGAGTCGTCTGTGGATGAATCATCGAATGAAGGATCATCTGAATCGTGTAGAGGTGGCTGCACGGGTGGCTGTAGTGGCTCCCCGCGGGCGTCCATCATCTGTCGGTATCTGAAGGGTGGAATAGGCACGAGACGTCCGTCAGGAGCGCGTTGGCACCAATGGCGATACTGGTTACGGAATGGACCTTCCCCAAATTCCGCGGGAATCACAACATCACCGGAGCGAGGCTGTGACGCCGAGGGTCCTGGGGCAGATGGAGCTGGAATCTTCGGGAGGTCCTGGGCTCCGTCAGAAGTAGCCACTGGGGTGGGAGTATGGTTGCTAGCTCCGGAAGTCGAAGTGCCTGGGTCACTAGAGTGTGTCGCTGACGGGATCGGGGGATCGGCAACAGTGGCAGGTGAAGTGGCTGAAGTGTCTGAACTGCCCAAAACGATAGCAGGTGGAATATCCAACATCTGAACAAGGAAAAATAAAGTTTTCATGTCAGTAAGTCATAAAGCAAGCACGTATTAGGCCAACAGTCGAAATCATGTATAACAGTAAGTAGCATGGCAATAACGACAAGTATCATGCAATCGAAAGCAGATAATAGCATGCAGTAGTGAAATCATGTAATTGCATATGGCATATAGTAGTAAAAGTGAGCAGCGGCATGCAGTAAGTTCAGCGGAAACAAGTAAACTAGCAAGTTGTAGATTAGTCCTATTAGTGAATACTACTCGGGTCGGTCTTAGACTCACTAATGCAACATAATTTCCTACAACCAATGCTCTGATACCAAATGTGATACCCCATACAAAACCATCGTGTACGAATCATTAACAATAGGATCATTACAAGGTCAAACACTATATGCATTTTCAAAACAAGTTTGCATTCAAGATAAAAGGTGACGTCATAACTAACGTCAAATGTTTTACAACCAAATTATGCTTCAAAGAACAGAAGCAAATATAATAGTGCATAAACCTTAGGTCGTTACAGATCATAGTTTCAAAAGTAATAATGTTTGAATGCAAATAAACGTTCATGCTGTGACATCTCTAAAGCAGCGGGTGTCTACAGCAAGACTAGTACACAGCGGAAGCAGCTAACCTTAAGCACTTGAGAAAAACATGCTTAAAAACGTCAACACAAAGGTTGGTGAGCTATAGTTTAAGTATAACAGTATGTAAGGTAGGCCACGAGATTTCAGTGCTACAAAGAGCGTTTCAAAACAGTATGATAAAGTATATGTTAACCGTGGGCACTTGTTAACTAACTTAACGTTTATACCCCCTGAAAGTACACTTGGCAAGTGCGTATGTATACGAAGTATTAAACACTCATTAAATGCTAGCGCTACTAGCTCGAGTGGGGATGTCAAACCCTATGGATCCATATCTAAGATCCGCGTTCACCGGTTCAAAAACCAATGACTAAACGTTACCGAGCTAAAGGGAATGTTTATGCCGTTGTATAATCCACACATATATAAGTTTAAGTACTCGTGCCTAGTATGTAAAACATAAAATACACATGTATTCTCAGTTCCCAAAATAGTTGAAGTAAAAAAGGGAATGCTATAACTCACAGTGGTAAAGTAGTGGTAGAGTCGAGTCGGGAAATAAGCAAGTACGTAGGTCCGGAAAGTCCTCAACCTAAGTCAAATAGTACTAAGTCAGTAAATTATCCCAACAGGTTTAAAAGTATATAAATTAGGTCTTAAGGGTCATCATCATTCATCATCAAACAAAAGGTGTAAAGTAAGTTTCGTTCATGAAAAGAGTTTAAAACAAAGGCTGACTTCAGTCAGTCACCACGGCCTCAATACTTACTGAAATAAGGTGAGACCAGTGGCCATGGCTCCGTATATGAGTCCTTTATTTGTGGTAAAATTCCAGAAGCAAACTCGTCTTCGCTTGACTGTGGCGACGGTCTAAGTGCGAGTAGGTCAGAATTTTCAGCACAACGTTAAAAGACATAGTGACACTCGGAGGGCCATAAATCCTAAACCGTAACTCAGATTAAGACGAGTCCTAAATGAAAAGTTATCTAATTGAACAGAGATATCTGAAAATCATCTTTAATGTAGCCCAGGTAGTACTGATCAGACCTAGTAACAGTAAATAGTAGGTTCCGGGGTTTCTTGGTACTCGATGCTTATCACGGTTTTCATCCTTGATGCATATAGCTTCAAGTGTACAACTCGTTGATGTGTTTACATCATCTTTACCAAGTTTTGACCATCATAACCCAAGTGTAAGTCTAAGATAAGTAGCACAACTCAATTAAGTGTTGCAAGTGTTTTGATGAACCAAAGTTACATCAAAGTCTTAGATTTAACACATACATGAAATTTAAAAGTAATATTGAACTACAAACTTGAAAGTTTAGATCTTGAAGATCCAAGACCCAAAGGTCTAGATCTAAAGTTATTAAGTTAAATCTAACACAAGTGTATGAAGTTATAACTAAAGAGTTACACTTCCATGTTCTTGAACTTTCAAGTTAACTTTTAGTTCCAAGAAGTATGAGATCAAGACTAACTTGTAATACTTGACCATTTAACAACAAACATGAATTTAAATGTACAAGAAATGAAGTAATAAACTAAATATACAAGTAACAAGTCATGGTTGTTCATACTTTAAAGATTCAAACCAAAGCTTGATCTTTAAGAATGTAAACTTTAAGTTTACAAACATGAATTACAAGTAATGATTTACAACACATGAACTTACAATCTTTTGAAACAATAAATGTAGAACATAACTAGTAAGTTAGGCTCTTGTGTGTTTTTGTAAATACAAGATAAAATGAAGAATCAAACTAAAGAGTTTGGTTCTTAACAATCATGTAAGTAAATAACAACAACAAAGTTCAAGTAACTAATCAACAACAAGAACAAGTAATTAACAAACAAAGAATGATGATGAAGAGATGTTTATGGTTCGGTTTTAAGTAAAGGAAGAAGAGAAGAAAAAGTCTCAAGTTGCTTATAAGAAAGTTGCGATGCAAGTTGAAGTGTGTGTGAGAAAATGAGGAAGTAAGTGAGTAAGTAACAAAATTTGAAAGCAAAAATGCTCTCCAAAGGGCCCTAGGCCGACGGTCACAACAAGGGAAGGGAGGAAGAGATTTACCCACAAGTTTGTTGCATGTAAAAGCTTAAAAGTTGGTTACAAGGGTTGATTTGCATGGGAACTAGATGTAATGAGTTTGTAACTTAATTCCACCAAGTTAATCTATCTAGTTTAAACTCAAAGTAATACTTGCATTCATAAATGGGCTTATTAATCCAATTAGTGTGTAGTGTGGGCTCTTAAGTTCATTAATACAATAAAAGCCCAAGTTCCATTAATTAACAAATTAATCCAACAAGAGTCCAAGTAATTACCCAATAACCTTAGTTAATTAAAATGATTAATAAAACTTAATCATGAATGTAGATAATACTTAAAAATATTATTCGTGTAAGTTTCGCGTGTCACAAAGATGTTTCGGGCATTCAAAAGTTAAGTATGATCAATCATGGTAACAAGTAAATGTAATAACATACATTTGATAAATCACAAGTATTAAGAATAACAACTATTAATAAATAAACGTTGGAAAATCCAGGGTCGTTACATTGATATATATTATTAAGTCTTTCAAAAGTGTATTAATACATATTAATACAATACATATACATACATTTTAATTTAGAAGTTATTACAACGTTAATCGTTATATATATGTATATAGTCTTGAAGTCTTTAAGTTAGTAATCTCATTTTATGTATATAACCAATTGTTATTATATATAATGAGATACTTAAATATCATTTTAACAAATCATAAGTATATATATATATATATATATATATATATATATATATATATATATGTATATATATATATATATATATATATATGTATATATATATATATATATATATATATATATATATATATATATATATATATATATATATATATCCATATATACATCATTATATAATCATTTCAATTTATGACGTTCGTGAATCGTCAGACAAACTAGGTGGCCAAACGTTTGTATAAAATTCATTGCAAATAACCAATTCTTAATGAGTTTGATTGCTTAACATGTTGGAAATATTAATTATGTAAATATTAATCTTCAATATATTAGCGAAAAAATCCGGGTCGTAACAAAGCCGAACATCAGAAGCCGTCTGGGTTACTTCAGCAACCCGAAATCCCGCAATGGAAGTGGGAAAGGATAACGATGGACTTTATCATGAAACTACCAAAGACGGTAGGTAGTTATGATACCATCTGGGTTATTATTGACCGTCTCACCAAATCTGCTCATTTCCTAGCCATGAAAGAAACCAATAAGATGGACAAACTTGTACAACTGTACATAAAGGAAATTGTATCTCATCACGGTGTACCCTTATCAATTATTTCTGACCGAGATGCCTGTTTCACTTCTAGATTTTGGCGTTCCTTACAAGAAGCCTTAGGAACACGTCTAGACATGAGCACCGCATATCACCCACAAACCGACGGACAAAGCGAACGCACGATTCAAACCTTGGAAGACATGTTACATGCTTGTGTTATTGACTTCGGAAAAGCTTGGGAAAAGCATTTGCCTCTAGCCAAATTCTCTTACAACAATAGTTATCATTCAAGTATTAATGCTGCACCTTTCGAAGATTTATATGGCCGCAAATGTCATTCTCCTATTTGTTGGGCCGAAGTAGGTGATAAGCAAATCACCGGACCCGAACTCATCCATGAAACAACCGAGAAGATTTTTCAAATTCAAGCAAGGCTCAAGATGGCCCTTGATCATCACAGGAGCTATGCCAACATTAGACGTAAAGATCTCGAATTCCAAGTGGGTGATCGCGTAATGTTAAAAGTCACACCCTGAAAAGGTGTAATCCGTTTCGGAAAGCGTGGGAAGCTAAACACGCGATACATTGGTCCTTTTGAAATCTTAGAGCGTATTGGACCCGTTGCCTACTGTTTGGACCTTCTATCTCAATTAAGTCCTGTTCATCCCACTTTCCACGTATCGAACCTGAAGAAGTGTCTTGCCGAACCAGAACTTGTCATACCCCTCGATGAGCTTACGATTGATGACAAACTCCACTTCGTGGAAGAACTTGTTGAGATCATGGACTGTGAGGTCAAAACCTTGAAGCGCAGCAAGATCCCAATCGTCCGAGTCTGTTGGAATGCTAAACGAGGACCCGAGTTTACTTGGGAACGAGAGGATCCGTTGATGCAGAAATTTCCTCACCTTTTCCCGACACTTCCATCTACCTCAGTTTAAAATTTCAGGACGAAATTTTCTTTAACAGGTGGGTAATGTAACGACCCGACTTTTTCGACTTATATTTATATTTATTACTTTCACGAAACTGCGTATTTGTGCGTACTGAGCTATATTATATTCTGGTATCATTATTCATATTAATTACTTTCGTTAATATCTTACAACGTGTTATTAAGTGCTTATTCACTTAACTTGAACCTCGAATGCTTTTATGGCCGTTAGTGCCACTTGTTGTTTAAATCGAGCTACGTACTTTGTACACGTTAAACTTTTGTCATAATTGGAGTATTATGACTACTTAAAACTAATTGTTATTTTCTAATGATAATTACTTGGCCTATTGGTTTCTTAATTACGCTTAGTGATTTACTAATGCACACTAGTTAGTCTTAATGGACTTTTTACCTTAATGGACTTAGGCCCACCCTACTCTAGTTAATGGACTTTTATGTTAGCCCAATTTTAATGGACTTATGACCTATTATGATGTAAGACAAAAACCCATAAAGATAAGCCAACATACTAGCATATTTGTGTGCCTTTACTACACCATGTTGTGGGATCCCAACATACAAGCACCACCTTTGTACCACCACCATGCAAAAGCAAATTGTCCCCCCTTATCTCCCATGATGCCGTCGATTTTAGAGACACCCACCACCACCACCACCACTATAAATTCAAGCTTTACTTCTCATTTCACACTTCATTTCATTCTCATTTCACACATACTTGCTTTCTAATTTTCTCTCTAGTCTTTCTCACACTAAAATTGTAAGTTCTTGAATTTTTCTTTCTTCTTCTTTTTCTTCTTTTTCTTCTTTAAATCGACATCATCATCATCATCATCATCATCATCATCATCATCAAAGGATCAAGCTTTCTAGCTTTTTGATCTTGTTATATCTTGTAGATTCAAACTTTGATTTGAATCCTTCAACAACATGAAAGATTTAATCTTTTTAACTTTGAATCTTCATTACTTTGTTGTATCTAAGTTTTATAACTTAAGATCACTTTATTTTGTTAAAAGGTCAAAACTTGTGTTTATGATCTTCATGAAACTTGAAGATCTAACTTTTTGCTTTAAAGATCTTTAAGAACATTAAAGATCCAAGCTTTCTAGCTTAGAGTTTCATTATTTTGTTTAGATCTGAGCTTTTTAGCTTATGATCTCATTACTTTTACTAGATCTTAGCTTTCTAGCTTATGGTCTCATTAATCTTGTAAAAATCCAAGCTTTCTAGCTTAGGGTTTCTTAACACTTGAGATCTAAGTTATTATTGTAGATCTCACTTACTTGGAACCTTTCTATGATTTTTGTGGTGATAAAAATCAAGTCTTCATCATCTCATACGATGAAGATGCATAAACTTGTATCAAAAGGACAAAGGTTGAAGTTTTATTGTGTTTATATAATAAAGAGACAACCTTGATGTTCAAAACCTATAGAAAGTTAGCTTTTACTTTTAGTTGTGTGTTGATGGTTAAAACTTGTTCATAATGATGCTAAAACATCAAAGAGTTGTACACTTGAGGCTTATACGCATCAAGGATGAGAACCGTGATGAGCATCAAACACCAAGAAACTCATCAGAGCATTTGTTTCTGTTTTTCATTGTCTGATCAGACTCCTGAGGCTTCTGGAAAGTTGATTTCTAGATAGTTCAATTTGAGTAGATGACTTTTTGTTTAAGACTCGCCTAAATCCGATATACGGTTTAGGATTTATAGCTTTCCGAAAATCACTACGCCTTCGTAACGACGTGCTAAAATTTCTGACCTACTCATGCTTGAACCGTCGCCACGGTCAAAAGACATCGAGTTAGGATCTGAAAATTGGTCAGCGCTAAGAGGACTCACAAACGGAGCCTTGGCCACTGACCGCGCATCATTTCAGTTTGTGTAGCGGTCGTAGCGGCTGTCCCAAGTCAGCCCTTTGTTTCGATCTCTATTCTTGTTGAAAACCTTACTTTATCTTTTACGTATGATGATGATAACGATGATAATGATGATACCTAAGACTTATCTTATGTACTTTTAAACCTTTTGGGACAATTTACTGACTTAGTAACCTTAGACTTAGGTTGAGGACCTTTCGGACCGACTTACTACTTGCTTACATTTTCGTATCGATTTTACCGCACATTCACTGTGAGTTATAGCTCCCTTTTAACTTCAACTATTTTTGGGACTGAGAATACATGCGCTTTTTATGTTTTACATACTAGACACGAGTACTAAACTTTATATATGTGTGGGTGATATAACGGCACAAATTTTCCCCTTAGCTCGGTAACGTTTAACTATTGGTTTATGAACCGGTAGACGCGAATCTTAGATATGGATCCATAGGGTTTGACATCCCCACTCGGGCTAGTCGCGCTAGCATTTAACGAGTGTTTAATACTTCGTATGTTTTAACGCACTCGCCAAGTGTACTTTTAGGGGGTGATATATTATTTTACGTTAAGTTAGATACCAAGTGCCCACGGTTAAGCATATACTTTTCATACTGTTTTGAATACGAAATCTCGTGGTCTACCTTACATTATTGTTTACAATAAAACTATAGCTCACCAACATTCGTTTTGACGTTTTTAAACATGTTATTTCTCAGGTGCTTATATGAAATTGCTTCCGCTATTATAGACTTGCTGTGTTAGACTTTCGATGCATTACTAGAGATGTCTCTTACGCATGGACTTTTAAATTTGCATTCACTACTTATGTTTTTATTATGGTTTGTAATGACCTAAGTGTCACGTACTTATGTTAATGCTTTCCATTCGTAGAAGCACGTTACTTTTGTAAAACATTTGACATTGGTAAAAACTTTATCTTTTCATGAATGCAAAACTTGTTTTAAAACAGCATATAGTAATATACCTTGTAATGGACCTGTTGTTGATGATCCGTACATGATGGTTTTGGACGGGACACCACAAGTCATCATCTCAATCACCATTGACAGATCATCTGAACCACCATGACCACCTCTCCTACTACCCCTAGATCGGCTACTCGATGCCTCAGTGTGAGGTGCCTCATGCTGCTGCTCAACATCCATCAACTGACCAACCATCGAGTCATACGGAACAAAACTCTCACCTGCTTCTCTCTTAACAATCTTAGCACTTAACCAAATCCTAGCATTAACCATACCAATCTCAGACATAAGCGGCTGCAAACCAACAGTCGGAACCTCTAAAAATCGAGCAATCAAGGTCACAAAATGACCACCACACATTGCACTCCCCTGAGTCCTACCCCTCACCGAGTTACTCAAATAATCGGCCACACAAAAAGGAATGTTAACTGCATGATGATTAAACAACTGATACAAGTACTGTAACATCCCGCATTTTTCGGGTAAATTATTTTAACGCCCGTCTTTTTTTTATATATTATCTTTCGTATTTAGATTCGTATCCTCCGTTAGCTATTGTTCTTAATATTTTCGTTATTGGATTATAAAATCTCCCGTCTACTCTCGTGTATTTCAAAATAATTTGTTTGGTTAATTCACGCGCTCGCATCCGAATTCGAGGGACTAGTTTTGCCACTTGACTAAAGAGGTGACTAGTGGTTGACTAGTCAACCACTTCACCACCACTCATTCATTCATTTCATCTTTTCTCTCTTCCTCCTACTTCCATTTTTGCTCTCAACTCACTAAATCACTCAATCATCATCTAATTCGGATCTAGGAAGCTCACAACAAATCCGACTACATATTCGTGATTCTCTATTCCTCCTCTACGTTTTGATACAAATTTCATCTCATTTGGATAACTTTCTAAAAACACTAGATTTCTTGTTCTTGATGTTTTTTACTTATAAAAGCATTAATTAGTGTCTATGGCTCAAATCTAACATGAATATATGTTTGGTTTGCTCGATTTGTTGTTTTGAGTAATTAGCTTGAATATGAAAAATGGGTGTGCTTAATCTTGAATTTTGGATGATTAAATGTTGTTTAAATGTTAAAGTTCATGTGTTAAATGTGTTACTAGCATCATTAGCTTCATTTTGATGTATTTAGAAAAGCTCAATTTACAAAATGATTGAATTCTTGATTTTGGTTAGGGTTTGATGAACTTTGAAATGAACTTTTGATACATTGAATGCTATGACATGTTGTTAGTAAGTGTTTAGTTGCAATGTATGTTTAATTACCTTTGAAACGGCGTATCGTATGCGTAAATTGGATTCCCGAATCACCGTTTGCATTTTTGAGCTTGAAACATTAAATAATGATCATTTGATTGATGAAATGTGTTTAGTTGTATTCCTCGCTAAATTACCTTTCAAACGATGTATGGTATGCATTTTAGGTGTTTACGGTTCATTAGTTATGATAAATTGAAGTTTGGATGACACTTGAACAATTTAAACAGCCCAGGTACCAGCTCCCGCACAGTGTCGCGTCGCAGCAATAGCCGTGTTCAGGGACTGATCAACCTTTCCATTTTTTGTTTAATTCTAACTATGCTACGCACCTCCGATTAACATGAAACTTGGCCAACATGCTTATATATGATTAAAAACCTCAGAAAAATAGTTCGGGACCCGACCCGAATGTGTTGACGTTTTCGTTGACTTTGACTTGACCAAAGTTGACTTTTATTCAAACTTAACCAAACACTTATGCAATCGTTCTAACATGCTTTTATACTTATATCTTGCATGAAACTTGACAATTTGATTCACATGCTATATAATCGAGTCGTAACGAGCCATAGGACTAATTGAACAACTTTGACCAATTGTGTTTACCGTTATTGATACAACCTACTTGTTTAGGTCAAGACTAGAAATTGTCCTTGCACACGTTTACTTGTGAAGTACTTTATTACTCGTGCACTCAAGGTGAGATCATAGTCCCACTTTTACTCTTTTAAACTTATATTTGGGATGAGAAAATATAAACGTTTCGTTTTACAAAGTGAACACAAGTACGAAAACAAACATTCTACATACGAGTTAGAAAAAAATCCTCAATTCGATTATCATTAGCTACACTTGCCTGGTGTAAGCGAGAACTTATGTTGTATGGCCATACGGGTTTGACAAACCCTCATTCGGACGGTTCGCTACCGTTATTGGATGAAATATATTTTTGAGAAACAGTGTATGTTCTAATACTATTGTGATGGGGTTCTATGGATGGAAAGTTAAGCCTTGACAAATTTTAGAATGGTTTAGTTTACTATTACTTCAATGTTATAAATCTTGTGGTTCATTTGTACTTACTTACTTAATTAAACCTATGATTTCACCAACGTTTTCGTTGACAGATTTCTATGTTTTTCTCAGGTCCTTAAACGTTTTGTGATACATGTTTCCGCTCATTATTTTGATACTTGCATTGGATGTCGAGTATATATGCATACATGGAGCGTCTTTTGGCTACTTTTAAATTGTGTCACATAGGTTTCATTTGTACTTATAACGTCGTAACTTGTGGTTGAACTATTCTTGTAAACTTTGAAACAATCTTTACATTTGAAATGAATGCGACAAATTTTTGGTCAAACATTATTTTAAAGACATACGACCACGTAATGGGACCTAAGTAGACAGCGCGTTAATGTTGGGTCGCTATAGATGGTATCAGAGTGTTGGTTGTAGGGATTTAGAGGTCATTGGTGTCAACCCCGAGCCATAGGGTACATTAGTGAGTCTAGACTACAACCGGCATATAAACTTGAAGTAGGAATTACTTGACTACTTATGCATTTATACTCGAACTCTTCTATTTGTATCTAACTCTTATTTCATCTTAATCTCACGTAGTTTAATTTGATTGACACGCCACCTTGACTTTATGAGGTAATGTCGAATGCACATGTGAATTAGGGTAATATAATTGCCGGGATTATATTACGGTGACTCATATGGACGTTCCGACATTATACCATAAAGAATTTAGGGCAAGTCAAGGAAAATTTTCTCTCTATCATTATTCCATATCACGATTAGTATTATTGAGAATACTAATCAACGATATTCTTGTGTCATGAAGGAACAATGGCTCACCGAGGTCAAAACAACACTCCTCCTGAAACTCTCGAACAAGCTCTTTAACGAATGATAGCCACCGCCGTGGATGCGGTCATGGACGGTTACTCCTCTAAAAACAACAACAATCATGGAGCCGGTGATTCAAATGAGGGGTGCTCCTACAAGAACTTCATGGTATAACGACCCGTCCTAAACCATCTGGACGAATACATTACATTTGGTTACATCGCGAGGTACTTGACCTCTTTATGATACATTTTACAAACATTGCATTCGTTTTTAAAAGACAAACTTTCATTACATCGAAAGTTGACGGCATGCATAACATTTCATAAAATATCCAACTATAATTGACTTAATAATAATCTTGATGAACTCAACGACTCGAATGCAACGTCTTTTGAAATATGTCATGAATGACTCCAAGTAATATCTCTAAAATGAGCAAATGCACAGGAAGATTTCTTTCATACCTGAGAATAAACATGCTTTAAAGTGTCAACCAAAAGGTTGGTGAGTTCATTAGTTTATCATAATCGATCAATTTCATCATTTTAATAGACCACAAGATTTTCATTTTCATTTCTCATAAATATATGTCCAATGCATAGAGACAAAAATAATCATTCATATGGATTGAACACCTGGTAATCGACCTTAACAAGATGCATATAGAATATCCCCATCATTCTGGGACTCCCTTCGGACATGATAAATTCGAAGTACTAAAGCATCTGGTACTTTGGATGGGGCTTGTTGGGCCTAATAGATCTATCTTTAGGATTCGAGTCGTTTAGGGTATCTGTTCCCTAATTCTTAGATTACCAGACTAAAAAGGGGCATATTCGGTTTAATAATTCAACCATAGAATGTAGTTTCGATTACTTGTATCTATTTCGTAAAACAGTTATAAAAGCAGCGCATGTATTCTCAGTCCCAAAAATATATATTGCAAAAGCATTTCGAAAGGGAGCAAATGAAACTCACTATAATGTATTTTGTAGTAAAAATACATATGACGATATTGAACAATGCAGGGTTGGCCTCGGATTCACGAACCTATATCATTTATATATATATATTAACACATATAATGGTAATTCAAACAAATTTATATATATTATTAGTGATTTAATTGTTATTTTAATTATATGTTTCATTAATAATTTAATTAACTATATTTATTTTATATACTTTAGAAAAATGTTAGTAATACAAATAATGATAATAGTAATAATAATGTTTAAAAATAATATTTTTAATGTTAAATGTAATAATGATGATAATGATAATAGTAATGAAAATAATAGTAATAACAATAATATTTGTAATACTTAGTAATAATAATACTAATAATAATTATAGTATTAATAATAAAAAATGATAAAAAATAATAATGATACTTATTTTATTAATTCATAAAATGATAATATTAGTAATAATATTACTTATGTTAATACTAAAAATGATACAATAATAATATTAGTAATGGTTATAGAAACACTACCTCAAAGATGTTGTCCCTAAAAAAAAATGCCCAAGTCCGGGTTTGAACCCGAGACGTCCCGCTAACTCGATAACATCCTAAACATTCTATCACAATTTCATTTCTGATTTAACCACTACCCTAATTCATTTACTCAATGAATGTGCTCCCTTCTTCTTCATAGTTCCTATGAAATCGTCATCATCATTTTATGTTCATAATATCATCGTCATCCTGACCAATATTATTATCATTGATCATGAATCATTTTCAACATAAGATCACACGCATCATCATCTAATTATCTTGTATCAATGCTATTTCCCTCATCATCATTATTCGGCCCAATCATAAAACAGGAACCGAATCTCGGCCCAACAGTTAAATTTTTCTAAACTCATTTACTAGCCTAACTCAGAGTCCGCTAAGCTTAATGGACTGCAGTAGCCCAACTACCTTTGTTAGCCTTTTTAAATAAAAGTTCATGATGTAACATAATGTTTGGAATTTTACTTCTGTATTGTTCTATTGAGATACACCCAAGCCACCACCGTTCTTCTTTCGCACCTCATGTTTTTATTCATCATCATTTATATCATCTATCACTTATTGACATTGTTTATCATAACAAAATTACGGGATCAGCATTACAGCAAAAACCAAATGAACAATATAATAATTGAACTTTGGCCCAAAACACCAACAGTACGTGGCCTAGCATGGAAATATTTCGAAGCCCACATCTCTATTATTTAAACCATCATCTTCTAATTTATTTAAGTTCAGTCCTATACAACTAGTCCATAAATAATCCGATAAGTTTAATCAGCCATCATTTCAACATATTTTTATTATATACAAATATAGTGGAGGTAGTATGGATGTCGGCCAAAAAGTAAAAGTCACACAACCATATATCATCTTGATCACGATCCACATCATCATCATTTGTCATCTACTCGTACTATCAATATCATCATACGTAACACTTCATCATTCTATAATACTTTAATCGTTTTCTAATCTTAACCGCCATCATCATCATCTTCACGAGTCATCATCATTTTTAATAACTCGTTCAATTTAATTACAAGGGAACCGAAATAAAAGCTTGGGTTATCTAAAGTGTTACATTCCAACTAGAACATGACGAGCCCACAACTATTTAAAAGTCCACTAAACAAACAAGTCCTAATTGAATAACCATTTAATTTAGTCCGTAATATGTGGGAATATTTCAAGGATTCGAATAGTCATCCCATTGGTGGGCTCTTGTTGTCAAAGAAAAAGGAGACAGGAAATAATTAACAACACATCATCATCGTGTTTCAACTTTTTTTTTATTATATCAATATCATATACTTTATCTTACCCGTAATATTCTAATAGCTGTATAACCGGAAGTATGACTGCCATGGCATCCGGATGGAACTGTTACAATAGTGGTGGTAACCTCCTCAATCGTTTAGCAATGCAGCAACAATTAATTAGCATGCAGGTTTGCTGTAGTTGCAGTAATCAGAATTAGAATTGGGAGAGAGAAAAGATGAGAGAGAGTAGAGAGATTGGTGGTTGTTAAGGCTTGGGGTTGTTCTTATTTCAAGCAGAATCAGTAAGTAGGTGAGGGTGGTCATGGAGACGGGGTGGCGATTAAGGTTGAAGATTGGTGGTGAAGTGATGGCTCGGAGAGAAAACAAGAAAGAAGTGGGTGTGATATTTGTAGTCGTAAAGAAGAAGTAGCTAGTATAACAAGGTGGTAGCGGGTTTGATCGATCATAAAAAGAATGACACAAACTCAACGATTGTGGTGATGATGGACGATAGTTGAGTTGGTTTGGATGGTGGTTCTTGTCGACTACATCTATCTAGAATAGAAAGGTTTTCGGGTTTGAGGTGGCAACCGTGAATAATTGTGTGGTGTTGGGTCTTAACTAAATCAAGTGGGTTTATAGCAGTAGTTAAGTAATGGTGGTTGATGAAGATGGTGGCGTGTGGTTGCAGCCGTAAAGAAGAAGGAAGGTGATGATGGTTGTTCATTGATCCAAGAATAAGAAAAAAGAGAAGTGAGTAGCAGTGGATTTGAGTGATATTAACATATATGAGATAGATATATATATTTGAAACGGAGTGAGGCTCTAACAAATACAGTGAGCACAGTAATCAATCAATCAAGATCAATATCAAAAATTAAATCACGGGTGAGATTAGTGATATGAAATGATAGCAACAAATAATAGAAAGTAGGAGCTGGTGGGGTTTGTAAATAACAAGGATAATGATCGATTTGTATGTATGTATGTCGACCATTTCCCTAAGCAGAATATGAACATAGGATATGATCATAAAATAACAAAAGTTTTGATATGAAAACAGAATTTTCTAATTATCTGTCTTTCTATTTTATATTAAATTAATATTATTAATTAATAATAATAATACTAAAAATAATAATTATATTAATAGTAATAATAATAATAATAATAAATAATAATGATAAAAAATAATTATAAAATTAATAATAATAATAATGATAATAATAAATTGTATTATTTCCTAATAATAACAATAATAATAACTATACTAATAATATTGATTAATGATAACGGTAATAAAATAATAAATTCTAGAAATGATAGTAGTAACAATATCTAATAATAATATAACAATTTACATGTATCTATTTACAAATAGTTGTTTCGTGAATCGTCGGGAATGGTCGAAGGTCAATTGAATATATGAAACAGTTCAAAATTTTTGAGACTCAACATTACAGACTTTGCTTATCGTAACGAAATCATATGAAGATTAAGTTTAAATTTGGTCGGAAATTTTTGGGTCGTCACACATGGGGTATAAACCTCCCACTTTCGATGGAACCGGGGGACCGGTTGCTCTCACCCGATGGTTCGAACAAACGGAAGTCCTTTTTAGAATAAGCGGCTGTCGGGACCAAGATAAGGTCAAGTTTTCCACCCTCACTTTCACCGATATTGCTCTCTCATGGTGGAACACGTATGTACAATCGGTGGGTACCGATGAAGCCCACACACTCTCTTGGACCGAACTAAGAGAAAGAATGATCACCGAATACTTCCCGACCGATGAGGCTCGAAGGCTCGAACAGGGGCTAAGAAATTTAAAAACAGTCGGGGATGATCTCAAAGCTTATAATCAACGGTTTGTCGAACTAGCCTTAATATGTCCAACCCTCATGACTCCAGAGTCCCTAAGAGTTAAACTTTACATGGATGGCCTCCCTAAGAGCATTCAATACAGGGTAATGTCATCAAGACCCGCTAACCTACAAGAGGATTTAACGATGGCCCGCCAATTTATAGAAACGGTGGATGAATTTGAAGCGCCGACACCAACGACCGAGGATCGATCGGGTAGCAACAAAAGAAAAAGGGAAGCCTCTCAATCAAGCAACCTCAACCGCAACGACTTCACCAAGAAGCCTTTCGCCCCCGGCGGCAAGAAGGGGTATGCCAGAAACCTACCTTATTGTAACAAGTGCCACAAACATCATTATGGTGAATGTGGCAAGCCATTTTGCATCAAGTGTCAAAGAAGTGGCCATGTGGCCAGCGATTGTAAAAGTACCGTCCCCGTCGCTCAAAAGGGGCCCAATGTGCCAAAAGCGGGTGTTTGTTTCAAATGTGGCCAACCGGGTCATTTTAGAAATGCATGCCCAAAGAATAAAGTTAAAACAAACGCACGCCGTTGAGCTTTCAACACTAACGCCAAGGATTCCCGAGATGACAATGAACTAGTCATGGGTACGTTTCTTCTCAACAACTCTTATATTTCTTGTCTATTCGATTCGGGTGCCGATGAATGTTTTGTATCCAAGGCTTTGACTCCTACTCCTTGCACTCCACCATTTTCCTTAAATACTACTTATGCCATTCAAGTGACCAACGGAAAACTATTGCGTGCCGACAAATTTTATCGGAGGGTGTACGTTAAACTTTTTGGGTAAAGAATTCGAAATTGACTTGATACCAAGGAATAGAACTAGGAAGCTCGAAACCTAGTCGTTAAGAAGAAAGTGTTTTCCTTTCATGTGTATAGATTAGCGTGAACTAAATAATTTCTGATTAAGAACCGATATCCTTTTTCCCGTACCAATGACCTCATGATCAATTACAAGGATTTCGTGTGTATCCCAAAATCGACCTCCATTCCGGTTATCATCAATTGAGGGTTAAGGGAAAAAGATGTCTCCAAAACCGCTTCCCAAACTCGTTACGATAGTTATGAATTTCTTTTAGTGTCGTTCAGTTTAACTAAGGCTTCGTCCGTATTCATGGGCCTTATAAATCGCGTATGCAAACTTATCTAGACAAATCCGTTATCATATTCATAGGTGATGTCTTAACCTATTCAATTCAAGCGAAGAAGAAAACGAACAACATCTCCGTCTTACACTCGAACTCATGAGAAAAGAGCAACTCTATGCCGAATTCTCCAAGTGAGAATTTTGGTTAAACGAAGTCCAAATTCTAAACCATGTTGTTAGTGGTCAAGGTATTATAGTAGATCTCGCGAAAATCGAAGCCACACGTAATGGATAAAACCCTCACTACTCTGACTTGTATTCGTAAAATCTTGGATCTCGCCGGTTATTACCGAAGATTCTTTTCCGACTTTTCCCGTATCGTTCGTCCTTAAATCTCTCCGTGTCCGAACCTCGAACGTGATTATCCACACCAACCTGATTAGCTAAATTCATGTCGCACAAGATGGAACTCAAATATAGAAATATTTCTACGTGAACGCCTGAAAGGCATACTCTTTTGACTCTAAATCAAGGAAACTGAAATTCGTTACTTTGCACGAAGAATTTGAATACTTAATTATGGACCCGATCAATTTTTCTCATCACCACGTACCACGTTACATAACTCTGTTATTTCATTATTACCGTCTGATATTACTGGGACCCAAGATAATACACAACCCAAGGATACCTCTTTCTTCTTTGACTTATCGTCCTTATGCTTCTGATATACGGCCAACTACTACTCAACACCGAACTATACAACTACGTGTACTATCCCGTTCCCATAAAGTCTCAACATTTGGCCACAAGATGCGCGATGTGACTACATCAAGATGAAAACTCATACTATTCAAAAACTCTCGTTTTGCTCCTATATTTTTCTCTCATACTTCCGTATATGGAAACCTTTTATCTAAATTCTCAATGGAGAGATAAACTCTTCACGTATTACTAGTATTCGCCACGAGGGTGAATAGCCCTGACGAATGTTTTCTGTAGCTGATAAGAAACTTGTTCCAACAAACGTTTTCGAGCCCTAACTAACTTGTTCAAACCCATCTTAAAGAATTCTATTCCAACACAGAGTACCATTGTCAATTATCTCGGATCACAATATTCTTTTCACTTCTAGTATTACAAGAAGCCTTAGGAACACGTTTAAACATGAGTACCGCGTATCATCCACAAACCGAAGGACCAAGCAAACGTACAATTCAAATCTTGGAAAGACATTTTACAAACATGTATTGTTACTTTTAGTTGTTTCCCTCTTACAACAGTAGTTACCAATCGTGTATTAACGCCGCACTTTTCAAAACTTTATATGACCACAAATGTCATTCTCTTTTTTCGTTAGGCCGAAGTAGGTGACAAGCAAATCACCGGATCCAAACTCATTCAAGAAATAACCGATAAGATCGTTCAAGTCCGAGAAGGGCTCAAGAAGGCCCGTAGTTGCCAAAAGGGTCATGCCGATGTTAGACGTAAACCTCTCGAACTCCATGTGAGTGACCGCGTAGTATTAAAAAGTTGCACCTTGGAAAGGTGCAATTCGTTTTGGGAACTGGGAAAGTTATATCCGCGATATTGATCCTTTTGAAATCTTGGGGCGTATTAGACCCGCTACATACCGTTTAGATCTTCTGACTCATTTAAGTTTCCGTTTATCCTACATTCCATGTATCAAACTTACAGAAGTGTTTTACCGAACAAGAACTTGTTATTCCTTTCGATGAACTTATTATCGATGACACACTTCACTTCCTAGGAGGACCAGTTGAAATTGCGAATCGTGAAGCCAAACTCTAAAACAACATAAAGATCCCGATTGTCAAGTTCGTTGTAATGCCCAAGGGAGTACCTTCACTCATTCGTAAAATTTACAATACAAGGTCTCGAGGAAGAGACAACGACTACTACTTCCAACTAAATTTCGGGACGAAATTTCTTTTAAGGTGTGGGTAATGTAACATCCCGCATTTTCCCATTAAATTATTTTAACGCCCGTCTTTTTTTATATATATTATCTTTCGTATCTAGATTTGTATCTTCCGTTAGCTAATGTTCTTAATATTTTCGTTATTGGATTATAACATCTCCCGTTTACTCTCCTGTATTTCAAAATAATTCGTTTGGTTAATTCACTCACTCGCATCCAATTTCGAGGGACTAGTTTTGCCACTTGACTAAAGAGGTGACTAGTGGTTGACTAGTCAACCACTTTACCACCACTCATTCATTCATTTCATCTTTTCTCTCTTCCTCCCACTTCCATTTTTGCTCTCAACTCACCAAATCACTCAATCATCATCTAATTCAGATCTAGGAAGCTCACAACAAATCTGACTACATATTCGTGATCCTCTCTTCATCCTCTACGTTTTGATACAAATTTCATCTCATTTGGGTAACTTTCTAAAAACACTAGATTTCTTGTTCTTGATGTTTTTGACTTATAAAAGTGTTAATTAGTGTCTATGGCTCAAATCTAACATGAATATGTGTATGGTTTGCTCGATTTGTTGTTTTGAGTAACTAGCTTGAATATGAAAAATGGGTGTGCTTAATCTTGAACTTTGGATGATTAAATGTTGTTTAAATGTTAAAGTTCATGTGTTAAATATGTTACCAGCATCACTAGCTTCATTTTGATGTGTAGGTTGATTTAGAAAATCTCCATTTACAAAATGATTGAATTCTTGATTTTGGTTAGTGTTTGATGAACTTTGAAATGAACTTTTGATACATTGAATGCTATGACATGTTGTTAGTAAGTGTTTAGTTGCAATGTATGTTTAATTACCTTTGAAACGGTGTATGGTATGCGTAAATTGGATTCCCGAATCACCGTTTGCATTTTTGAGCTTGAAACGTTAAATAATGATCATTTATTGAGGTTTTCATTGTTGTTAATTATGGATTTGATTGATGAAATGTGTTTAGTTGTATTCCTCGCTAAATTACCTTTCCAATGATGTATGGTATGCATTTTAGGTGTTTACGATTCATTAGTTATGATAAATTGAAGTTTGGATAAGACTTGAACAATTTAAACAGCCCAGGTACCAGCTCCCGCACAGTGTCACGGCGCGGCCCTTCTGTGTCGCGGTGCGGCAATAACCGTGTTTAGGGACTGATCAACCTTTCCATTTTTTATTTAATTCTAACTATGCTACGCACCTCCGATTAACATGAAACTTGGCCAACATGCTTATATATGATTAAAAACCTCAGAAAAATAGTTCAGGACCCGACCCGAACGTGTTGACTTTTTCGTTGACTTTGACTTGACCAAAGTTGACTTTTATTCAAACTTAACCAAACACTTATGCAATTGTTCTAACATGCTTTAATACTTATATCTTGCATGAAACTTGACAATTTGATTCACATGCTATATAATCGAGTCGTAACGAGCCATAGCACTAATTGAACAACTTTGACCAATCGTGTTTACCGTTATTGATACAACCTACTTGTTTAGGTCAAGACAAGCAATTGTCCTTACACACGTTTACTTGTGAAGTAATTTATTACTCGTGCACTCAAGGTGAGATCATAGTCCCACTTTTACTCTTTTAAACTTACATCTGGGATGAGAAAACATAAACATTTCGTTTTACAAAGTGAACACAAGTACGAAAACAAACATTCTACATACGAGTTAGAACAAAATCCTCAATTCGATTATCATTAGTTACACTTGCCGGGTGTAAGCGAGAACTTATGTTGTATGGCCATACGGGTTTAACAAACCCTCATTCGGACGGTTCGCTACCGTTATTGGATGAAATATATTTTCGAGAAACAGTGTATATTCTAACACTATTGTGATGGGGTTCTATGGATGGAAAGTTAAGCCTTGATAATTGGGTGCTCGTGATAACAAATTTTAGAATGGTTTAATATTACTTCAATGTTATAATTATTGTGGTTCATTTGTACTTACTTACTTACTTAAACCTATGATTTCACCAACGTTTTCGTTGACAAATTTCTATGTTTTTCTCAGGTCCTTGAACGTTTTGTGATATATGCTTCCGCTCATTATTTTGATACTTGCATTGGATGTCGAGTATATATGCATACATGGAGCGTCTTTTGGCTACTTTTAAATTGTGTCGCATAGGTTTCATTTGTACTTATAACGTTGTAACGTAACTTGTGGTTGAACTATTCTTGTAAACTTTGAAACAATCTTTACATTTGAAATGAATGCGACATATTTTTGGTCAAACGTTATTTTAAAGACTTACGACCACGTAATGGGACCTAAGTAGACGGCGCCGTCAATGACGATTTTTTCGGGTCGCTACAAGTACCAACAATATGGCTGAGTTAGCTTCTCAGTGTTCTCCTTCCTCAAGGAGATAGTGTGAGAAACCAGAACATGAAAAAAACGCATGTACGGAAAGATAATATGCTTCCTCCTCACATCATTATTAAGAAAACCCATAGTATGGTCACCAACTCACTCCAAGCAACATCATTGTCAAAACCCTGATTAGTACCCGATCAGCCCTGTCTAGCAGTACTCGCAAGATAACCCTCAAACCAAGTCTCATCAACAGGCTCCCTATAAATACCCAAAGTTCGAGCAATATCAACCATGCTCATGGACTGCTCATGTCCACCCAAATAAAATCTGAAAAACGAAGTATCCGTCACACCCTGAATGTGATGAGAGCAGATAGTAGAGGATAACAGCTCATAAACCAGACTAGGATAGATGGTCTCCCGAATTTTAAACGAGTTGAACCAATCCTCAAACACAACACTCATCCCCCCTCTATTAGCCAGGGGTACCAAATAGTTAATCTGTAGCATCTCCTTATAAGTATCATATAAACCAGCTGAGTCAAGAGCAGACCAATAAATCTCATAAGGAGCCAACATCTCCTGACGCAGCATTCTTTTGAGCCTGCGTGCCATGGTTTCAAACCTAGGATCATCCCGAGGAAACCTTTGCCATTCGTACAAAGTGGCCCAGTTGATTCTGATTTCAACACTCAGGTTCTTCCCTGTTCCCAACTCTCTGTTTAACACAATTCAAATAAACATTAGCAATAAAAAGTAAACAGCTCCACGAAGCCGGTGGCTTCATTAAGCCATGCCGGAGGCTTCATAACCTGCATAACAAATTTCAAATATTTTCCCAGAAACCTGTTCAAACAGCATATTTCTCAAATAGGATATAATTATCAGGATGCCGGTGGCTTCCTTATAATGCCGACGGCTTCATACGTGTTTCCAGAATTTTTTGGGTTTTTCATAATTCATCAATTTAAGTCTATTAACATCAAGTAAATAAATCCAACAGCGATTAACAAGTATTTCATAGCAATTCATAACCCAGCACTTATCTAACAACAAAAATTTATCAAGGAATCAAATGGATGAGGCCGGCGACTCCAATTTAATGCCGGCGGCTTCATGTTTTTACAGAGGAAGCATATCAGTTTTTTTTCCAGAAATTAAAAGGATTTTGACAATACAAAGTTAAAAATCAAAACTTACTCTTTCAGCCATGAGTGATTAGAAGTTGGATTAAGAAAACAACAAATTTTCTTCTTGTGAGCGTTTTTGAATAATTGTGGGTGTAAAAATGAAGAAATGGGGGCAGTTTAGGGTTTAAAACTGTCTGTAGTGCAAGGCCGGCGGCTTTAAATCCAAGCCGGCTGCTGAATGACAGGGTGCAGCTTTTGCTGATTTTACCAGGCCGGCGGCTTCGTTTTAATTTTTCAAATTTTCAATTTTTCGATTTTTTTTTTAAATAATATACAAAAATTTTACAAACTCTACAGCTTTTAAGTCATGATTTTTAAGTTTTAATGGTGGTGAGGGAGATTACTTCCCCTCCAGGTAATGCAACTTTTTCGAAATAGATTTTTAATCGATGCCCATTTATTTTAAATGTTTATCCCTTTTTATTATATAATTCAACATATCCAGTAGAAAAAGATTGCTTAACTATAAAAGGACCCATCCATCTAGATTTTAACTTTCCAGGAGAAAATTTATATTTTGATTGAAAAATTAAGACTTTATCCCCTGGTTGAAATCTTTTGATGTTATTAAGAAATCTTTTGATGTTTTTAATTCGTGCATCGTGCCATCTTTTCGTTTTCTTTTTATAAATCATTGAATTTTCATAAGCAGAAAGCCTAAGTTCATCAAGTTGGTTTAGTTGAAGTAATCTATGTTTTTCTGTTTCTTTTGGATCTAAGTTACATTGTTTTAAAGCCCAATATGCGCGGTGTTCAATTTCAACGGGTATGTGACAAGCTTTTCCATAAACCGACCTAAAAGGAGTAGTTCCTATAGGTGTTTTGTAGGCAGTTCGGATAGCCCATAATGCATCATCTAAATTTTGAGACCAAAGTTTTGGGTTATATTTAACTGTTCGTTCGAGTATTCTTTTCAATCCTCTATTAGTGTTTTTAACTTGACCACTTGTTTGAGGGTGGTAAGCTGTAGAAAAATGATTGTTAACACCATATCTTTTAAGAACTCTTTCAAGTAGTTGATTAGTGAAATGGGTTCCATGGTCACTAATTAAAGCTTTAGGAAAACCAAATTGACAAAATAATTTCTTAAGAAAGTCAACTACTACTCGCGAGTCATTAGTGGGAAGAGCTTTTGCTTCAGCCCATTTAGAAACGTAGTCAATAGCTACAATAATGTATTGATTTTTTTTAGAAGATGGGAATGGTCGCATGAAATCAATACCCCACACATCAAATATTTCACATACTTGAATATTTTGACGGGGCATTTCATCACGTTTTGAGAGATTTCCTCCTCGTTGGCATGCATCACACGATCGAAGTAATTTATGCGCATCTTGAAATATGATAGGCCAATAAAGTCCTGAATCTAACACTTTGCGAGCTGTGTAATTCAGACCAAAATGTCCTCCTGGTGCACTACTATGGCATTGTATTAGGATTTCATTTGCTTCTTTACCATGTACGCAACGTCGAATAATTTGGTCGGGTCCTACTTTAAATAAGTAAGGACTTTCCCAAAACTAATATTTTAAATCGGCGAAGAATTTTTTTCTTTGTTGATACGTTAAGTCTTCTCTTAATTCTTTTGCAACTAAATAGTTTGCAAAGTCAGCAAACCATGGGTATGACTCATCAGAGATCATCACGAGACATTCATCGGGGAATGTGTCTCTAATTTCGGTTGAATTGTCTAGATTAAGATTCTCTAAACGTGAAAGATGATCTGCTGCCAGATTTTCAGTTCCTTTTTTTATCAATAACTTGCATATGAAATTTTTGAAGGAGTAAAACCCATCGTAAGAGTCAAGCTTTAGAGTCAGGTTTATTAAGCAGGTATTTAAGCACAGAGTGATCGGTATAAACTGTTACTTTATTCTTTACTAAGTTTGGACGAAATTTATCGAGTGCGAAGACTATAGCTAATAACTCTTTTTCAGTAGATGTATAATTTAATTGAGCTCCTGCTAATGTTTTGCTAGCATAGTAGATTGGATGAAAATGTTTTTCTTTTCATTGTCCTAAGACAGCTCCTATAGCATAATCACTAGCGTCGCACATAAGTTCGAAAGGTTTGGACCAGTCAGGTGATATTATAATAGGTGCGTTAGTAAGTTTTTCTTTTAAGATGGAGAACGCATTTTTACAATCTTCATTAAATTCAAAAGGTGGTTGGAAATAACATTGATTTTTTGCTTTATCAACTTCAATTCCTTTATTAGAAATTTTATGACCAAGGACAATGCCTTCTTTTACCATAAAAGAACAAGATTCGTTTTTTCACAACGAGCAAGCATCTTATCGAGATTGGATAGACAAGAGTCAAAGGATGTTCCAAAGACGGAAAAATCTTCCATATAGACTTCCATAAAATCTTCCACCATGTCGTGAAAGATAGCGGTCATACATCTTTGGAAGGTGCCAGGGGCATTGCATAACCCAAAAGGCATTCTTCGATAAGCAAAAGTACCAAAAGGATCCTTAGGATCTATCGGAATTTGGAAATATCCAAAGAAACCATACACGAAACAATAATATTCCTTGCCAGCTAATCTTTCAATCATTTGATCAATAAATGGAAGCAGGAAATGATCCTTTTGAGTAACTTCGTTTAATTTACGTTAATCTATACAAACTCGCCAACCGGTAACGATTCGAGTGGGAATTAATTCATTATTTTCATTTTGGACAACAATGGTTCCTCCCATTTTAGGGACACACTGTACTGGACCAACCCGTTGGCTATCGGATATCGGATAAATCATTCTTGCATCTAACAATTTTAAAACTTCCTTTTTTATGACTTCAACCATGTTAGGGTTTAGACGTCTTTGTCTTTGAATTACGGGTTTTGCGTTTTCTTCTAATAGAATCTTATGAGTACAGAAGGTGGGATCAATTCCCGGAATATCAGAGGTTTTCCAAGCGAAATCCTTTTTATGTTTCTTTAGGACTTCCAAGAGTTGCTCTTTTTGATTTTTAGATAATTTGGAGGAAATGATTACGGGAAGTTCAGAATCACCTTTTAGAAAAACATATTCTAAATGAGAAGGAAATTCTTTAAATTCTAGTTTTAGTGGTGCTTCGAGAGAGTGTTTTATTCTTAATTCATCAGTTATAGGTTCGTGTTCTTCTTCTGTTATGAAATCATTTAGTTCATCTTTCATTAATTCTTCAAACTCATCATCAAGATTTTCTTCTTTTATTGCGCATACAAATTCATCTATATCCATTGATAAAAATTTATCGAATTCCTCTTCAATGCATGTTTCTACATGTTTTATCGTTCGACAAGAAAGAACTAATTCAAGATTATTATTTAAAGTAATTATGTCGTCTCCTATCCCTAAACTATATGTCTTAGTCTGCGTTTGAAATTCTAAAGCAGCAGTTCTTAGAAATGGTCTTCCTAATATTATTGGAATTTTATCATTTTCTTTCATCTCTAGGACAACAAAGTCTTCGGGAAAAGTGAATTTATCAATTTTTACAGGTATGTTTTCGGCTATTCCCATTGGGTAATTAAAAGAACTATCGGCCAAGCAAATAGACATTCTAGTGGAAGTTATTTCTCCTAGACCTAGTCTTTTATATAATGCATATGACATTAAATTAATACTAGCACCGGTTTCAGCCAACGCTTGATATATTCTCAAATCATTAAATGAGCACGGGACAATAATACTTCCTGCATCTCCTAGTTTTTCGGCTATATCAAATTTTTGAAAAATAGTTTTACATTCTTTTATAATAAATCTAGAGGAATTTTTAGCGTCTTTGCCTTTATTAGATAACAAGGTTTTCAAATATTTTCCATAATGTGGATTCTCTTTTAATAAATCTATCAAAGGAATATTAACATTTATCTTATTAAACATAAAAGTTTTTTGTTGTTTAGCTTTCCTTAGTTGTTGAGGGTATGGAACAGGTTCTAAGGGCTTGTCAATTTTAGGTGGTAAATTTGTTTTTAAGGAAGTTTCATCATTACCTTTTTTAATACTAGCTTCATCAAGTGGTTCATAATTTTCCTCTTAACTAGGTGTGACAGGGTCTTGTGTTATTTTAACTCGCAGTAGTTATAGCTTGTATTTCTAAACTTCCCCTTGGATTCTCTAACGTATTAGATGGTAGTGTTCCAGCTTCCCTAATAGCTAATTGTTTAGATAAGGTTCCTAGATCTTTTTCTAAATTAAGTATCAAATTTTGATGATTATGATATAACTCAGAGATTTTATATAAGATCACATTATTTAAATCAGTTTGATTGTAGATATATCCTCTCATTATGTCTGCTAATCCCTTACTTATAGTTTCTTCCTGTGATACCCGAGAGACATTTTCTATAATAGATTTTTCTTTCAATTCCCTTAACTCTTTTTCTAAAATTTCTAATTTATCCTGTAAAGAAGTTATCTCGTTTCTAATTTTAATTTCTTGTTGATATTTATTTAATTTATACCGATCATGTGACTAAATGGCTAAATCGAAAATTAACTGCTGTAAGTCCCTGGGAGTTTTAGAAAGGGCTGCACCTCCAGCGGCGGTGTCGATTTCTTTTCTAGTAGCTACAGTAATATTTTTGTAGATTTGCATTAATCTTTGAACATCATTTAATCCATGTTGAGGGCATGACTTTATTAATTTTTGATATCTAGTCCAAGTATCATATAAAGTTTCTTGAGGTTCTTGTTTAAATTGATTTATTTCATTTTGTAATCTTATCATTTTAGAAGGTAGGAAGAATCATTTTAAGAATTTTTCAACCATTTGATCCAATGTAGAGATTTTACTTTCAGCAAGTTGGTTAAACTAATCTTTAGCTTCTCCCTTGAGTGTCCAAGAAAAAAGGATAAGATAAATATGTTCATCTTCTATTTGATTATATTTAAAAAGCGTGCACATACTAGTAAAGTTACGGAGATGTTGATAAGCATCTTCTTCAATAGTTCCATTAAAAGGACATTCTTCTTTAATTAGGTCTAGTATTTATTTTTCAATACTGAAATTAGTTTTAATAGTTGGTGGGATTAAAGTGGTTCCATGAATTTGTCTTGAAGCTCTTAAGTGATCTTCTATAGAAAGATTTAAATCATTCATTGTGTATTTCTAAGTGTTTCAAGTGCTTTAAGTATTTTAAGTTATTCACCAACAAATGGCCGTCAGCGTCTAGGTTCCGGCAGAGCCCTTTAAATCGGAAGCCTAACAACCTTTCCCTAAAGGAAGACAGTCACCACTTGTATGTAGGTGTTTTAGTTTATATTCTTTTGATCCCACTGCGATTCCCCGGCAGCGGCGCCAAAAAGTTGATGTGTCAAAAGTGTGTGCAATAATGCGTGCCTTTTTAATCTACTTTTAAATTTATGATATCTTAATTTACGATTTACTTTTAACACCCTAACGAGTAACAAAACTCGATCAGATGTAGTTTAGTATTAGGTAAGTTAAGGTTCGTCCCAAGAGAATGAGTGGATTTTTAGAATATAAATTTAGGATTTAAGATTTAAATAGTAATTAAACAAAATAACAAGTGAATTGGAAATAAATAAATAGAAAAGATAAACAATAATAAAGAGAACACATGATTGAATCTTTCATACTTTGTTCACAATTACCTTTTTGAATTAAGATCACACTCAGATTAATAATTGACCTAAGAATATCTACTTCAAGATTAATTGATCATGTTAATCCTAAAATAGATGACTAGATTTCTTGCTTGCATTAAGACCTGATAATAGATTTAGTATGATTAACCAAACCCTTATTATAGTTACTAGGTATAATCCTCACAACTAAATTAATCCGATTATGTTTAAGTTTATCAAGTTTTAAACCTAGTGATGTTCTAGTTAGAACCTAATAATAATTGATTGATGTAAACCAGATTAATCTAACGGTGGTACTTTAATCAGACATAAAACATAACAGGAATTCCAGAGATTTTGTCAAAATCTAATTTCTGTTTTTATCACATAAAGCCAGCGGCTTTGTCAACGAAGCCGACGGCTTCGTTGAAGGTGTTGAATAATTTCGCCGAATACTTTTTAATTTGATATGAGTATAAATAACATACGAATACTATATTTACTAGATGAAGCCAGCGGCTTTGGTTCATGAAGCCGGCGGCTTCATATCCCAAATCCGAGTTTCTGTTTTGTTCCATACAGTTTAATTATTTAGGTAAATGATCACAAAGTCTTACATGATTCAAGCATATGTAAGGCTGTTAGCCCATAACTAAAGTAAAAACAAATAAAGGATAAGAAATAAGATAAAGAATCATACCGACATAGAAGAGATTAAAAAACAAACGATTGATTAATGAACTTGAATGTTGAAAGGAAATAAAAACCTAACTAATTCGTGTTTTTGCTTTGAATGAAAGGACCCGTTCATATACATTATAAACGATTCACAATAGTTGATTACATCGCGAGGTATTTGACCTCTATATGATATATTTTACAAACATTGCATTCGTTTCTAAAAGACAAACTTTCTTTACAATGAAAGTTGACGGCATGCATACCATTGCATAATACCTCCAACTATAATTGACTTAATAATAATCTTGATGAATTTCAACGACTCGAATGTAACGTTTTTCAAAATATGCCATGAATGACTCCAAGTAATATCTCTAAAATGAGCAAATGCACAGCAGAAGATTTCTTTAACACCTGAGAATAAACATGCTTTAAAGTGTCAACCAAAAGGTTGGTGAGTTCATTAGTTTATCATAATCATTCATTTCTATTATTTTAATAGACCACAAGAATTTCATTTCCAGTTCTCATAAATATACATTCCATGCATAGAGACAAAAATCATTCATATGGTGAACACCTGGTAACCGACATTAACAAGATGCATATAAGAATATCCCCTATCATTCCGGGAAATCCTTCGGACATGATAAAAACAACATCGAAGTACTAAATCATCCAGTACTTTGGATGGGGTTCGTTATGCCCAATAGATCTATCTTTAGGATTCGCGTCAATTAGGCGTGCACTAATTCTCAAAATTAGTGATGTTCCCTAATTCTTAGGCTACCAAGCAAAAAGGGGCATATTCGGCTTCGATCATTCAACCATGTAATGTAGTTTTGATTACTTTTGTCTATTTCGTAAAACATTTATAAAAGCGCATGTATTCTCAGTCCCAAAAATATATATTGCAAAAGCATTTAAAAAGGGAGTAAATGAAACTCACCATACTGTATTTTGTAGTAAAAATACATATGACGACATTGAACAAGTGTAAGGTTGGCCTCGGATTCACGAATCTATATCATGTATGTATATATATATATATATATATATATATATATATATATATATATATATATATATATATATATATATATATATATATATTAATACACATAATTGTAATCAAACAAATTTATATATATAATAATTTATTAGTTATATCATTTTTATATTAATAGCCTATATATTTCATATATTTATTTTACATATTTAAAATAAATAAAAATAATAATTTTGTTATGTTATATGTATTTAATACATTTTTGTATATATATATATATATATATATATATATATATATATATATATATATATATATGTATATATATATATATGTATATATATCTTTTGTTTGTTAAAAGTGTATTAATACTAAAATAATATTAGAATGATAAAAATAATAATAATGATAATAAAGTTAAAAATGATACTTTTAATATTAATGATAAAATGATAACTTTAATAAAAATAATACTTTTAATAAAAATGTTAATTTTAATAATAATGTATACTAATAATAATAATTCTAAAAGTAATGATTTTACTAATAATAATAATGACGCTATTATTTATATTAATAACTACAATGATAATAATACTACTAATAATAATACTAATACTTATGATAATAATAATAATAATAATAATAATAATAATAATAATAATAATAATAATAATAATAATAATAATAATAATAATAATAATGATAGGAATAATAATAATAATGATAGGAATAATAATAATAATAAGTAATATGAAACTACCTCAAGTATTCCAAAAAAAAATAAGTGTCCTTGCCTGGGCTTGAACCTCCAACCTCTCGTTTAAACTGATACACCCTAACCATTCCTCCATTTTCTCTATTCTATTTTAATATATAACGTATATATTTATAATCCGTATTTGTTGCTTCTTCTTCTTCTTCTTCAATTTTTTTTTTTAAAAAATGCCACAGATTAGGATTGAACCTGTGACCTCCTGTTAACCCCTCACACCCCTTAACCATCAGATCCACCTCACTCTTCTGATATTATTCATATCAAAATTGTATTTAATCTAAATCAGGTTCCCTTGTCTGTTTAAGGTTAATGGCCCAAATAAAATCAAACTTTATCAACCCATGTTTGTATCAGCGCAAGACTTAAAAGATCAAACCTAGAATAAATCGATGCCCGTTGAATTTTCCTATCCATTAGAGCTTGCATAAAAAAATGACATAGTAACCCTACCACTAAATCAATTATCACGATCCTTCATCATTCTTTCCTATTAATCATCACTAAAACATCATTATCGCAAGACCATCAATAACATTATTCTAATCATAATTATAAATTATAATCACGATCATAAATCATAATCACCATCATCTTTCTTTTATCGAACCATAACTCTGATCATATCAATACCCATTTTGCAAAACCCATTAAATTACTAACGGTCCATTTAAAGCAATAGTCAGATTTCGGCTCAACTAAACTTATAACCTGGTAGCCCACCATGTTTTCATCATTAGCATTCGTTTACTTTTATTAATTGAAATAGAAAAGTCCTAGCAGCAGCATAAACAAGTCGACAATTGGAAATGGGTAGGGTCTTGGGTATTATTTGTTCAACTAAGACCTCCTCACATAGAATCAGTCATTATCTTAATACTTTATCACTATCAATATCTTAATCTTCTCTTTATCTAATATCCTAATCACTATCTAATACCACGTAGCAGCAATCCTAATCCGTAAATATCTATATAACTTTGTTATCACCTTTTTCATGTGGGGTTTAGATAATTGTAGTGGGTTATTTCTAGGGAATGTCGGCCAACAAGTTCTATCACAATCCACATGCTTAAACTTTAATAATACGCTATATAATATTGGAGTATTAGTTGCAACTCCATTAATCTCCAAGTAAAGCCTAAGGGCATATAACCAACATTCCTATCGATTTCTTGATAGGAACACATCATATCAAAGTAGTAGCAAGATGGGTAAGAGTTGAAATGTCCCGTTCTTTTTGATTAAAAACGTTCCATATTAATTGATTTCGTTGCGAGGTTTTGACCTCTATATGAGACGTTTTTCAAAGACTGCATTCATTTTAAAACAAACCATAACCTTTATTTCATCAATAAAGGTTTAAAAAATCTTTACGTAGATTATCAAATAATGATAATCTAAAATATCCTGTTTACACACGACCATTACATAATGGTTTACAGTACAAATTTGTTACAACAAAATAAGTTTCTTGAATGCAGTTTTTACACAATATCATACAAGCATGGACTCCAAATCTCGTCCTTATTTAAGTATGCGACAGCAGAAGCTCTTAATAATCACCTGAGAATAAACATGCTTAAAACATCAACAAAAATGTTGGTGAGTTATAGGTTTAACCTATATATATCAAATCATAATAATAGACCACAAGATTTCATATTTCAATACACATCCCATACATAGAGATAAAAATCATTCATATGGTGAACACCTGGTAACCGACATTAACAAGATGCATATATAAGAATATCCCCATCATTCCGGGACACCCTTCGGATATGATATAAATTTCGAAGTACTAAAGCATCCGGTACTTTGGATGGGTTTTGTTAGACCCAATAGATCTATCTTTAGGATTCGCGTCAATTAGGGTGTATGTTCCCTAATTCTTAGATTACCAGACTTAATAAAAAGGGGCATATTCGATTTCGATAATTCAACCATAGAATGTAGTTTCACGTACTTGTGTCTACTTTGTAAATCATTTATAAAACCTGTATGTATTCTCATCCCAAAAATATTAGATTTTAAAAGTGGGACTATAACTCACTTTCACAGATTTTTACTTCGTCGGGAAGTAAGACTTGGCCACTGGTTGATTCACGAACCTATAACAATATATACATATATATCAAAGTATGTTCAAAATATATTTACAACACTTTTAATATATTTTGATGTTTTTAGTTTATTAAGTCAGCTGTCCTCATTAGTAACCTACAACTAGTTGTCCACAATTAGATGTATAGAAATAAATGGATAAATATTATGTTGAATAAATCCACGACCCAGTGTATACGTATCTCAGTATTGATCACAACTCAAACTATATATATTTTGGAATCAACCTCAACCCTGTATAACTAACTCCAACATTCACATATAGAGTGTCTATGGTTGTTCCGAAATATATATAAATGTGTCGACATGATAGGTCGAAACATTGTATATGTGTCTATGGTATCTCAAGATTACATAATATACAATACAAGTTGATTAAGTTATGGTTGGAATAGATTTGTTACCAATTTTCACGTAGCTAAAATGAGAAAAATTATCCAATCTTGTTTTACCCATAACTTCTTCATTTTAAATCCGTTTTGAGTGAATCAAATTACTATGGTTTCATATTGAACTCTATTTTATGAATCTAAACATAAAAAGTATAGGTTTATAGTCAGAAAAATAAGTTACAAGTCGTTTTTGTAAAGGTAGTCATTTTAGTCGAAAGAACGACGTCTAGATGACCATTTTAGAAAACATACTTCCACTTTGAGTTTAACCATAATTTTTGGATATAGTTTCATGTTCATAATAAAAATCATTTTCTCAGAATAACAACTTTTAAATCAAAGTTTATCATAGTTTTTAATTAACTAACCCAAAACAGCCCGCGGTGTTACTACGACGGCGTAAATCCGGTTTTACGGTGTTTTTCGTGTTTCCAGGTTTTAGATCATTAAGTTAGCATATCATATAGATATAGAACATGTGTTTAGTTGATTTTAAAAGTCAAGTTAGAAGGATTAACTTTTGTTTGAGAACAAGTTTAAAATTAACTAAACTATGTTCTAGTGATTACAAGTTTAAACCTTCGAATAAGATAGCTTTAAATGTATGAATCGAATGATGTTATGAACATCATTACTACCTTAAGTTCCTTCGATAAACCTACTGGAAAAGAGAAAAATGGATCTAGCTTCAACGGATCCTTGGATGGCTCGAAGTTCTTGAAGAAGAATCATGACACGAAAACAAGTTCAAGTAAGATCATCACTTGAAATAAGATTGTTATAGTTAAAGAAATTGAACCAAAGTTTGAATATGATTATTACCTTGTATTAGAATGATAACCTACTGTAAGAAACAAAGATTTCTTGAGGTTGGATGATCACCTTACAAGATTGGAAGTGAGCTAGCAAACTTGAAAGTATTCTTGATTTTATGTAACTAGAACTTGTAGAATATATGAAGAACACTTAGAACATGAAGATTGAACTTGAGAGAGATCAATTAGATGAAGAAAATTGAAGAATGAAAGTGTTTGTAGGTGTTTTTGGTCATTGGTGTATGGATTAGATATAAAGGATATGTAATTTTGTTTTCATGTAAATAAGTCATGAATGATTACTCATATTTTTGTAATTTTATGAGATATTTCATGCTAGTTGCACACATGGGCTGCTAAGAGCTGATCATTAGAGTGTATATACCAATAGTACATACATCTAAAAGCTGTGTATTGTACGAGTACGAATACGGGTGCATACAAGTAGAATTGTTGATGAAACTGAACGAGGATGTAATTGTAAGCATTTTTGTTAAGTAGAAGTATTTTGATAAGTGTATTGAAGTCTTTCAAAAGTGTATAAATACATATTAAAACACTACATGTATATACATTTTAACTGAGTCATTAAGTCATCGTTAGTCGTTACATGTAAGTGTTGTTTTGAAACCTTTAGGTTAACGATCTTGTTAAATGTTGTTAACCCAATGTTTATAATATCAAATGAGATTTTAAATTATTATATTATCATGATATTATCATGTATGAATATCTCTTAATATGATATATATATACATTAAATGTCTTTACAACGATAATCGTTACATATATGTCTCGTTTAAAAATCATTAAGTTAGTAGTCTTGTTTTTACATATGTAGTTCATTGTTAATATACTTAATGATATGTTTACTTATCATAGTATCATGTTAACTATATATATATCCATATATATCTCATCATATAGTTTTTACAAGTTTTAACGTTCGTGAATCACCGGTCAACTTGGGTGGTCAATTGTCTATATGAAACATATTTCAATTAATCAAGTCTTAACAAGTTTGATTGCTTAACATGTTGGAAACATTTAATCATGTAAATATCAATCTCAATTAATATATATAAACATGGAAAAGTTCGGGTCACTACAGTACCTACCCGTTAAATAAATTTCGTCCCGAAATTTTAAGCTGTTGAAGGTGTTGACGAATCTTCTGGAAATAGATGCGGGTATTTCTTCTTCATCTGATCTTCATGCTCCCAGGTGAACTCGGGTCCTCTACGAGCATTCCATCGAACCTTAACAATTGGTATCTTGTTTTGCTTAAGTCTTTTAACCTCACGATCCATTATTTCGACGGGTTCTTCGATGAATTGAAGTTTTTCGTTGATTTGGATTTCATCTAACGGAATAGTGAGATCTTCTATAGCAAAACATTTCTTCAAATTCGAGACGTGGAAAGTGTTATGTACAGTCGCGAGTTGTTGAGGTAACTCAAGTCGGTAAGCTACTGGTCCGACACGATCAATAATCTTCAATGGTCCAATATACCTTGGATTTAATTTCCCTCGTTTACCAAATCGAACAACGCCTTTCCAAGGTGCAACTTTCAGCATGACCATCTCTCCAATTTCAAATTCTATATCTTTTCTTTTAATGTCAGCGTACCTCTTTTGTCGACTTTGGGCGGTTTTCAACCGTTGTTGAATTTAGATGATCTTCTCGGTAGTTTCTTGTATAATCTCTGGACCCGTAATCTGTCTATCCCCCACTTCACTCCAACAAATCGGAGACCTGCACTTTCTACCATAAAGTGCTTCAAACGACGCCATCTCAATGCTTGAATGATAGCTGTTGTTGTAGGAAAATTCTGCTAACGGTAGATGTCGATCCCAACTGTTTCCGAAATCAATAACACATGCTCGTAGCATGTCTTCAAGCGTTTGTATCGTCCTTTCACTCTGCCCATCAGTTTGTGGATGATAGGCAGTACTCATGTCTAGACGAGTTCCTAATGCTTGCTGTAATGTCTGCCAGAATCTTGAAATAAATCTGCCATCCCTATCAGAGATAATAGAGATTGGTATTCCATGTCTGGAAACGACTTCCTTCAAATACAGTCGTGCTAACTTCTCCATCTTGTCATCTTCTCTTATTGGCAGGAAGTGTGCTGATTTGGTGAGACGATCAACTATTACCCAAATAGTATCAAAACCACTTGCAGTCCTTGGCAATTTAGTGATGAAATCCATGGTAATGTTTTCCCATTTCCATTCCGGGATTTCGGGTTGTTGAAGTAGACCAGATGGTTTCTGATGCTCAGCTTTGACCTTAGAACACGTCAAACATTCTCCTACGTATTTAGCAACATCGGCTTTCATACCCGGCCACCAAAAATGTTTCTTGAGATCCTTGTACATCTTCCCCGTTCCAGGATGTATTGAGTATCTGGTTTTATGAGCTTCTCTAAGTACCATTTCTCTCATATCTCCAAATTTTGGTACCCAAATCCTTTCAGCCCTATACCGGGTTCCGTCTTCCCGAATATTAAGATGCTTCTCTGATCCTTTGGGTATTTCATCCTTTAAATTTCCCTCTTTTAAAACTCCTTGTTGCGCCTCCTTTATTTAAGTAGTAAGGTTATTATGAATCATTATATTCATAGATTTTACTCGAATGGGTTCTCTGTCCTTCCTGCTCAAGGCATCGGCTACCACATTTGCCTTCCCCGGGTGGTAACGAATCTCAAAGTCGTAATCATTCAATAATTCAATCCACCTACGCTGCCTCATATTCAGTTGTTTCTAATTAAATATGTGTTGAAGACTTTTGTGGTCGGTATATATAATACTTTTGACCCCATATAAGTAGTGCCTCCAAGTCTTTAATGCAAAAACAACCGCGCCTAATTCCAAATCATGCGTCGTATAATTTTGTTCGTGAATCTTCAATTGTCTAGACGCATAAGCAATCACCTTCGTTCGTTGCATTAATACACAACCGAGACCTTGCTTTGATGCGTCACAATAAATCACAAAATCATCATTCCCTTCAGGCAATGACAATATAGGTGCCGTAGTTAGCTTTTTCTTCAATAACTGAAACGCTTTCTCTTGTTCATCATTCCATTCAAATTTCTTCCCTTTATGCGTTAATGCAATCAAGGGTTTTGCTATTCTGGAAAAGTCTTGGATGAACCTACTGTAGTAACCAGCTAGTCCTAAAAACTGGCGTATGTGTTTCGGAGTTTTCGGGGTTTCCCACTTTTCAACAGTTTCTATCTTTGTCGGATCCACCTTAATACCTTCTTTGTTCACTATGTGACCGAGGAATTGAACTTCTTCCAACCAAAATGCACACTTTGAAAACTTAGCGTACAATTCTTCCTTCCTCAATACTTCTAACACCTTTCTCAAATGTTCACCGTGTTCTTGGTCATTCTTTGAGTAAATAAGTATGTCATCAATGAAAACAATGACAAACTTGTCAAGGTATGGTCCACACACTCGGTTCATAAGGTCCATGAACACAGCTGGTGCATTAGTTAAACCAAACGGCATGACCATAAACTCGTAATGACCGTAACGTGTTCTGAAAGCAGTCTTTGGAATATCATCTTCTTTCACCCGCATTTGATGATACCCGGAACGTAAGTCAATCTTTGAATAAACAGACGAGCCTTGTAGTTGATCAAATAAGTCGTCGATTCTCGGTAGTGGGTAACGGTTCTTGATGGTAAGTTTGTTCAACTCTCGGTAGTCGATACACAACCTGAATGTACCATCTTTCTTCTTGACAAACAAAACAGGAGCTCCCCACGGTGATGTGCTTGGTCGAATGAAATCACGCTCTAAAAGTTCTTGTAATTGGCTTTGTAGTTCTTTCATCTCGCTGGGTGCGAGTCTGTAAGGAGCACGGGCTATTGGTGCAGCTCCTGGTACAAGATCTATTTGAAATTCAACGGATCGATGTGTGGGTAATCCCGGTAATTCTTTCGAAAATACATCGGGAAATTCTTTTGCAATGGGAACATCATTGATGCTCTTTTCTTCAGTTTGTACTTTCTCGACGTGTGCTAGAACAGCATAGCAACCTTTTCTTATTAGTTTTTGTGCCTTTAAATTACTAATAAGATGTAGCATAGTGTTGCCCTTTTCTCCGTACACCATTAAGGGTTTTCCTTTTTCTCGTATAATGCAAATTGCATTTTTGTAACAAACGATCTCTGCTTTCACTTCTTTCAACCAGTCCATACCGATTATCACATCAAAACTCCCTAACTCTACTGGTATCAAATCAATCTTAAATGTTTGGCTAACCAGTTTAATTTCTCGATTCCGACATACATTATCTGCTGAAATTAATTTACCATTTGCTAATTCGAGTAAAAATTTACTATCCAAAGGCGTCAATGGACAACTTAATTTAGCACAAAAATCTCTACTCATATAGCTTCTATCCGCACCCGAATCAAATAAAACGTAAGAAGATTTATTGTCAATAAGAAACGTACCCGTAACAAGCTCCGGGTCTTCCTGTGCCTCTGCCGCATTAATATTGAAAACTCTTCCGCGGCCTTGTCCATTCGTGTTCTCCTGGTTCGGGCAATTTCTAATAATGTGGCCCGGTTTTCCACATTTATAACAAACTACATTGGCATAACTTGCTCCGACACTACTTGCTCCGCCATTACTCGTTCCGACACCATTTGTTCCTTTCGTTCTATTATCCCCTGGTCCGTAGACCTCACACTTCACCGCGCTATGACCATTTCTATTACACTTGTTGCAAAATTTGGTGCAGAACCCCGAGTGATACATTTCACACCTTTGGCATAGCTGCTTCTGATTGTTGTTGTTGTTGTTGCAGTTATTATTGTTGTTGGGATGATTGTTGTAGTTGCGATTGATGTTGCGATTGTTGGGATAATTGTTGCGATTATTGTTGTAATTGCTGTTGTTGTTGTATTGGTGATTCTTATCACCGTTTTCCTCCCACTTTCTTTTGACTTGCTTCACATTGGCCTCTTCAGCAGTCTGTTCTTTAATTCTTTCTTCAATCTGGTTCACTAGTTTGTGAGCCATTCTACATGCCTGTTGTATGGAGGCGGGCTCGTGTGAACTTATATCTTCTTGGATTCTTTCCGGTAATCCTTTCACAAACGTGATAAGGCTAAAAAGGAACATATATTTCATAGCAAAATCCCCCAAGAAAGATAAGATTTTAGTTGCAATTGTTCCATTTTCAAGTAATATTCGTTTATATTTAATAAGTGCGAAGGCAAAAGGCGAAAACGAAGATTTGAAGACAAAAAGGTCCAAAAAGCTCAAAAGTACAAGATACAATCAAAAAGGTTCAAATTATTGATGAAGAACGTCTAAAAATGACAAGAGTACAAGTTACAAAACGCAAAGTACACGATATAAAATTGTACGAAAGGACGTTCGAAAATCCGGAACCAGGACATGAACCAACTCTCAACGCTCGACGCAACGGTGTAAAAATTACGAGTCAACTATGCACAAGAATAAAATATAATATTTAAATAATTCATAATAAGAATAATATTAAATAATAAAAAGTTGTTAATTGAGCATAGTTCAGGGGTCGTAAATGAAAATTCAATTTCTAATTTCGCCTATAAAAGGCTATGTAACGATCAATTGAAATATACATTTTTCTATCCTAAATCTATATATCGATCCATCTATCTATTATCAATATCTATATTCTATATCTCTATCATAATGTTAACTTAATAAGATATAACAATAATCTTAATTTTAATTTTAAATTATGATAATAATAAGATTTATGATAGAGATCGTTTGAGTGTGTAAGTCGAAATTCTGTCCGTGTAACGCTACGCTATTTTTAATCATTGTAAGTTATGTTCAACCTTTTTATATTAATGTCTCGTAGCTAAGTTATTATTATGCTTATTTAAAACGAAGTAATCATGATGTTGGGCTAATTACTAAAATTGGGTAATTGGGCTTTGTACCATAATTAAGGTTTGGGCAAAAGACCGACACTTGTGGAAATTGGACTATTGACTATTAATAGATGGGGGGTATTGTCTAATTGAGTGACAACTCATTGGAGTCTGTCGAACCTATCTTCAAATTAATTATCCTAATAATTAATAATGATTATGGTTGTCCTATTTAGTGACGTTCATATGGAATCTATTATAATCATTTAATTAATTATTCGGGTTGGGTAATTGATTATTCAAACTGATCAAGTGGGTAAATTAATATTCATATCTAATCAAAACAGGGGTAGATTACATACAGTGATAACTGGTGTAATTGTTGACAGAAGTGATAACTGCGTCACAGTTTAAATCCTTAATTAGTTGGAATATTTGACTTCGGGTATAAGGGTAATTTGACGAGGACACTCGCACTTTATATTTATGACCGATGGACTATTATGGATAAAAACCAGATAGGTATCAAATAAACCATGACAAAGGACAATTAACCCGAGTAACAATTAATTAAAATCAAAACGTCAAACATCATGATTACGGAAGTTTAAATAAGCATAATCCTTTTATTTCATATTCTATCGCAATTTTATTTATTGTAATTTTATTTATCGTCATTTATTTATTTTACGCACTTTAATTATTGTCATTTATCTTTACGCTTAAAAATATAAAATCGACAAACCGGTCATTAAACGGTAAAAACCCCCCTTTTATAATAATATTACTACTTATATATATATATATATATTTACATAAATATAGTTTTATAAAAATATAGTACGTAATCACTAGCTCCCTGTGGAACGAACCGGACTTACTAAAAACTACACTACTCTACGATTAGGTACACTGCCTATAGTGTTGTAGCAAAGTTTAGGTATATCCCATCCGTAAATTAATAAAACTTGTGTCATATTTTGTAGTATTTCCTAGTAAAAATAATACTATTTCGTACCCTCACGCTACATCATCAAGTTTTTGGCGCCGCTGTCGGGGAGCGCTAAAACGCTATATTTTTAATTATAATAATATTGAAATAGAATATAATAATATAATAATATTGAAATAGAATATAATAATATAATAATATTTTAGAATCAAAATATAATCGTAAAAGTTTTAAAAAGTCGTATTTATTAAATACTTCAGGGGTATATTATGTAACTTGTAATTAATAATTTCTATCATATCGCTTTCATGTGAATAGTAAATTAATTAATTTCTTTTCATTTACTATTCATGAATAGTAAATGAATTAAAAAAAAGTTTTAAAAAAAAATAATAATTATAAAAAAAGTATTAATTTGTAAAAAAAAAATTCGTTTTTTTTAAAAAAAAAAAACTTGTAAAAAAAACGTTTTTTTTAAGAAAAAAAAATTCGTTTTTAAAAAAAAAAATTTAAAAAAAAAAAAAAAAAAAATTTAAAAAAAAAAAAAAAAAAAATTGTAAAAAAAAAAAACGTTTTTTTTAAGAAAAAAAAATTCGTTTTTTAAAAAAAAAAAAAAAATTTTAAAAAAAAAATTTTAAAAAAAAAATTTTTTTTTTTAAAAAATATAATAAATTATAATTTTTTTTTTAAGTTTTATTACCTTTATATTTTTAGACTATAGTTACAATTTTTAGTATTAAGTTTAGTTTTGCCATAGTTATTTTTATTTCTAGAATTTTTAAGCTTTGCCGTAAAATCCCTTAAGTGCTTATTCCTTAGACTAAGATTTAGGTGCTTTAGAATTTTGCGACGCCGTATTTCGCACTACTTTCTTATTTTTATTTTTCGACGCCTATTTTTCGACCTTTTTATTTTTCGACACTTTTCGACGCGCAATCTTTTTCTCTCTTATTTCTCGCCATTCTAGTTTTTAGGACTTAGAATTTTTTCTACTTCTTCTCTAAATTTCTTAAAATTACGAAAATTTATTTTAAGTGGTTAAATTGATAGACATCAAAATTTTCTGGTTCGTAGTAATAGTTGGATTTGTACGTGGACCGGGTTATTGGAGCCAAACAGTACTCAATTATATTGAGACCAAACGAATCCTGCCCCTCTGCTGCATCTTTTGGCTATTCGAAACGTGGGCAAAATCAGAAAAATCTATTAATTGGATAACTTATTATAATTTTTCTTTCCTTTTTAAAAACTAATAGGATATTCAGTGAATGCACCGAGCAAGACGTTCGCCGCCGGTCATACGTTCACCACCTGTAACTCGATCAAGACATCTAGCAAATATTGTCGCCGTTGATTTTTCTTTAGAATCGTCATTTAGTCGAACAAGAACTCCAACTCAAATTTCCGATAATCCATCTTTTGAACCCGACTTCACAATTAAGAACCCGGAGCATATTCAAGGACAATTCCAAGATCTTGAACCACTAATTATTCCTCCTGAGCCACAAACCATTAAATCAGAATCCTCTAGTGATCCGTATTCAACAAATTCAATTATGGAAGTAACGGAACCTCTAAGTATGGAAGATCGAATGAGAGCCACACGCACGGGCCAAGGTCACGCCATTATTAAGCCAGAAGTTAATGCGCCAGATTATGAAATCAAAGGACAAATTCTACACATGGTAACTAACCAATGCCAATTCAGTGGTGCACCGAATGAAGATCCTAACGAACACCTTCGTACGTTTAAAAGAATTTGTACACTATTCAAAATCCGAGAAGTGGAAGATGAGCAGATCTATCTCATGTTGTTTCCCTGGACTTTAAATGGAGAAGCCAAAGATTGGTTAGAATCGTTACCTGAAGGGGCGATTGATACATGGGATGTTTTAGTAGAAAAATTTCTTAAACAATTCTTTCCGGCATCCAAAGCCGTGAGACTTCAAGGAGAAATTGTTACATTCGCGCAAAAGCCAAATGAAACATTATATGAGGCGTGGACAAGATTCGGAAGGATGTTGAGAGGATGTCCTCAACACGGTTTAGACACTTACCAAATAGTACAAATATTCTACCAAGGTGTCAACGTTGCTACACGAAAAGACATCGACATAACAGCTGGTAGTTCCATTATGAAGAAAACTGCAACTGAAGCTTACAAAATTATTGATAACACAGCCTCCCACTCGCATGAGTGGCACCAAGAAAAAGATATTTTTCGTTCATCTAAAGTGGCTAGAGCCGATTCTAGCCATGACTTTGATTCCGTTTCAGCAAAAATAGATGCTTTCGAAAGACGAATGGAAAAGATGAATAAAGATATTCACGCAATACGAATCAGTTGTGAGCTATGCGGTGGACCACACTTATTGAAAGATTGTCACATTGAACCAACATTGGAACAACGAGAGAATGTTTCCTATATGAACCAAAGGCCTGGAAATAATTATCAAAATAATTATCAACCGCCAAAGCTAAACTTCAATCGAAATCAAAACATTCTTTACAATCCAAAAGGACCCGAAAATAACTGGTATAACCAACAAGGTCTGAATAACCAACCAACTCAAAACAACACTTTCAATCAACAAAGACCTGGCTTATATAAACCACAACAACAAACCGAAGAGAAAAAGTCAAATATGGAAGACGTGGTATTCAAGCTAGTTGAATCTCAAACACAATTTATTGAAACTCAAACCCAAACGAACGAGAGATTTGATCAGTCATTAAGAACTCAACAAGCTTCCATTTTGAATTTAGAAAAACACGTAGGTACTCTTGCTAGCATGATGAGTGAGAGGGAACAAGGAAAGCTACCGAGTAATACTGAAGTAAATCCTCGAAATGAGAATGTTAATATGGTTTCAACGAATTCTGAAAAACCAGCACCAGAAGATGGGAAGGTTTTAGATGAGAGTAACAATGAAGAAGTTACACCACCACCACCAGAGTATGTAAAGCCAGTGGTGGCACCATATAAACCACCCATCCCGTTTCCAAGAAAAGGAGTTGAGTATGAGCAAGTGATAGGTAATAAAGATTGTGATACCTCTGGAAAGAAGAAGAAGAAAAAGAATAAGAAAGTACAAGAAACAAAAGCCGTAGAAGTAAACCCGGTGAAGACAGTTCCACCAAAACCTCCACCTAAGGTAGGTGATCCGGGTGAATTTATTGTTCCTTGTCTACTTAGTGATTGTGTCATGTATGATGCACTAGCAGATTTAGGTGCAAGTGTAAGTGTTATGCCTCTTTCCTTATATAAGAGATTAGGTGTAGGTAAGTTAAGTCCAACGGATATGAGTGTTCGACTCTTTGATCAAACCATTAAGCACCCAGTTGGAATTGCTGACAACCTACCCGTTCAAGTAGGCAATTTAACCTTTCTAGTCGAATTTATTGTCATTGACATAGAAGAGGACCCAAACATTCCTCTAATTTTAGGTCGGCCATTCTTTGCGTCCACCGGGGCGTTATTTGATGTAGGAAATGGAAGAATGACACTTAAAAGTGGTGACAAATCGATCACCTTTATGATTCGAAAGTCTAAATCTCCACCAGCCAAAACCGTTGAACCAGTAAAAACAATTGGTAAGAACCATGTGCTTTTACCAACTCCAACGGTAATACTTAGCAATAATGAAACGCCTAAGTGTGGGAAAAATGAAGTAACACCTAATGATGACATGATAACAAAGAACCCCGTTGTTGATACGAAATTAAATGATCCCGTTATTAATAGTTCAATGAAGAAACTTATTAAACGGATTCGCGATGCTAGAACCAAGGGGAACTTTAAGTTATGTAACCGGTTAGTATCCAATCTATCACCTAAAGAAAAGGAGAAACTAGTTGAAATTGTGGATATTACACAGGAATCCGACCAATGGCTTAAAGAAAAAGTCACGGATATGCAAGTTGATTATGGACCAAGAGAAATTGACGATGAAGTTAATCACAATTTTAACACCACAGCTACCTAAGTGTGGGGAGATTCAAATGTTCTAAAAAGAAGACGATGTTATCTAGAATTAGTTATTCTGTTCTCGTGTAGTTCCGAGAATGGAATCCGATTGGTCTTTTCCGCTAGCAGACACTAAAGAACTAGTTTTCTCCTCCATTCTGAATTTTTATTTTTTTTTGGTTTTATTTGAAATTAATATGCATTTTAATTTATGTTTTATTGTGATTTTAAAAAACAAAATTTACTTTATTTCTTTAAGTTAAAAATATGATTTTTAAAATTCGTCGTAAGTTGAACACTAGGTCATTGAACCGAAATTGCTTTACCCGAGGGCGGGGCGACAAATTTTGTTATCATTATTTTTAATTTTATTGATCTAAAGGATGCCAAAAATATTATATATTATAAATTTTTGAACGTGGGGTTATGTACCAAACTTCAAAAAATATGTATATATGTTTGTATTTTATGTTATGTACACAACAGGGTAAAACAGCGCACTTTCAAAGACTGTCATTAAGTTCAACAAAAAGCTACTAATTTTGATGACAAGGCGCAAAATATCAAATGTGATGTAAAATAATATGCTTACAAACTGGGTATTTTTAATCACTTTTCTACACTAATCACCCTCATGAATTTATAATTATAGTCTGATTTCATGCAAATGAGGGCATTGCATGATCTCAAGTGTGGGGAAGGGTTATAAATTCTCTCGGGTTTACACTTAGTTTATTTGCCAAATTTTGTGAAAATTTGAAAAATTTTCAATTAAATGAACTCAAAATCATGTTTATACATATTTATGAACGATGAAAACTAGGTGATAATACCGAAATTATCGTTACCTCGAAAAGGACATAAATTGAGAAACACCCTAAAACGCTTGAATTCATTTAAAATGAAATAGAAGAAAATAAAAAGGCAAAGAAAGAAACTAAGTGTGGGAAGAATGTACCAAGTTATTCAATTTAAAACATATATCACATATTTTTGTACAAGATTATTGCAGGTACTTTTGCTTTGGACGATACTAATCAGTTTTACCCGGTTTACTGTAATATATTTTAAAGAAAGATGGATCTACACGATGAATCAATTCCATCATTTGAAGGAAGTAAAGTCTTCCGAAAAAGACACGCGCTTCTTGATTTAGGTCATGAAGTTGTCGTCCAGACCAGCTGTAGGTTGACGAAAAATCTAGAAAAGTCATCACTAAAATCAGCAGGAAATCCACGGACCTCAGCATCAAACAGGGTCGCCATGTGGTCAGATTTATCCTAACCATGAGAAGGATTTATCTCGTACAATGGGGGGGCACCGTGCAAATTAGCTTGATAAGACTAATGAATCAGATCCCCAGAAAAGGATAATCTCCTTAAAGATTAAAAATCAGCTTTTAAGACTGATAATACTCAATCCTAGAGATTGACCTTAAAGATTGAGAATTCAAACTCATGGAATTCGATGATATCTAAACTCGAGCTTGAACGAGAAAATATTTTGATCAAAAATACAAACCGATTTGTTTTCTGAAAAACCATTTTCAATGCGTTCATTACCATTGAATGTAAAATCCTAAGAAATTCACCTGGAATTCATTAGGTCACCTGAACCAAATCGGGTGTCAACCGTAAGAACGGTGGTTGCATAGCATGGTCGGAGACAGGACCTTGTGCCAGACCGAAAAATCATAGGATGATCTTTACTATCGCTCCTACCAAGGATAGTTCTAGCATCCGACACGTTAAAAGACCATAATCATTTGCATGTCACGGGACATTGCCTTAACAGTTTCTTGTTCATCGCTTTCCTTTACAACCGGACGGTAGTTTACCGAAAGGTAATATACGGAACAAGTAAACTGGATGTGTGCTTTCCGATACCGGGATAGCAGTGGATTACACGAACCTAAAAGTTTTAGCCAAAATATTGATCCACAAATATATTTTGCAACACCAATGGTGGATCAAATCAGAAAACTTATCTAGGGTAAAAGCTAGATTGAATTTTCAAAAGATCAAATGTTTTCATAAAGATCCTATTTCCTAAAGGATCTAAATTTTTATAGTCATGTGGGACTGTAAACCGCCTTTCAAATGTGCACTTTGCTTTGGAAACCGAAAGTAAATCGGCTATTTGATTGCAAGTGTCGTTGACCTAAACCCGAGGCAACTGTGGATGACACACCCACCTTTAACCATGGTTCTATTGTTAATATCATTGTTTATACCGCTCTATCAAAATCACTGATGTACAAAGTGTGAAGAATAAAGAAGTGATTCGTGTGATGTATTATATTATTTCAAGACTGTATTGCTTGAGGACAAGCAACGCTCAAGTGTGGGGATATTGATAAGGCTAAAAAGGAACATATATTTCATAGCAAAATCCCCCAAGAAAGATAAGATTTTAGTTGCAATTGTTCCATTTTCAAGTAATATTCGTTTATATTTAATAAGTGCGAAGACAAAAGGCGAAAACGAAGATTTGAAGACAAAAAGGTCCAAAAAGCTCAAAAGTACAAGATACAATCAAAAAGGTTCAAATTATTGATGAAGAACGTCTAAAAATGACAAGAGTACAAGTTACAAAACGCAAAGTACACGATATAAAATTGTACGAAAGGACGTTCGAAAATCCGGAACCAGGACATGAACCAACTCTCAACGCTCGACGCAACGGTGTAAAAATTACGAGTCAACTATGCACAAGAATAAAATATAATATTTAAATAATTCATAATAAGAATAATATTAAATAATAAAAAGTTGTTAATTGAGCATAGTTCAGGGGTCGTAAATGAAAATTCAATTTCTAATTTCGCCTATAAAAGGCTATGTAACGATCAATTGAAATATACATTTTTCTATCCTAAATCTATATATCGATCCATCTATCTATTATCAATATCTATATTCTATATCTCTATCATAATGTTAACTTAATAAGATATAACAATAATCTTAATTTTAATTTTAAATTATGATAATAATAAGATTTATGATAGAGATCGTTTGAGTGTGTAAGTCGAAATTCTGTCCGTGTAACGCTACGCTATTTTTAATCATTGTAAGTTATGTTCAACCTTTTTATATTAATGTCTCGTAGCTAAGTTATTATTATGCTTATTTAAAACGAAGTAATCATGATGTTGGGCTAATTACTAAAATTGGGTAATTGGGCTTTGTACCATAATTAAGGTTTGGGCAAAAGACCGACACTTGTGGAAATTGGACTATTGACTATTAATAGATGGGGGGTATTGTCTAATTGAGTGACAACTCATTGGAGTCTGTCGAACCTATCTTCAAATTAATTATCCTAATAATTAATAATGATTATGGTTGTCCTATTTAGTGACGTTCATATGGAATCTATTATAATCATTTAATTAATTATTCGGGTTGGGTAATTGATTATTCAAACTGATCAAGTGGGTAAATTAATATTCATATCTAATCAAAACAGGGGTAGATTACATACAGTGATAACTGGTGTAATTGTTGACAGAAGTGATAACTGCGTCACAGTTTAAATCCTTAATTAGTTGGAATATTTGACTTCGGGTATAAGGGTAATTTGACGAGGACACTCGCACTTTATATTTATGACCGATGGACTATTATGGATAAAAACCAGATAGGTATCAAATAAACCATGACAAAGGACAATTAACCCGAGTAACAATTAATTAAAATCAAAACGTCAAACATCATGATTACGGAAGTTTAAATAAGCATAATCCTTTTATTTCATATTCTATCGCAATTTTATTTATTGTAATTTTATTTATCGTCATTTATTTATTTTACGCACTTTAATTATTGTCATTTATCTTTACGCTTAAAAATATAAAATCGACAAACCGGTCATTAAACGGTAAAAACCCCCCTTTTATAATAATATTACTACTTATATATATATATATATTTACATAAATATAGTTTTATAAAAATATAGTACGTAATCACTAGCTCCCTGTGGAACGAACCGGACTTACTAAAAACTACACTACTCTACGATTAGGTACACTGCCTATAGTGTTGTAGCAAAGTTTAGGTATATCCCATCCGTAAATTAATAAAACTTGTGTCATATTTTGTAGTATTTCCTAGTAAAAATAATACTATTTCGTACCCTCACGCTACATCATCAAAACGCGTCGATCTCCTCTTCCTCATCTTCGAATGCTCCCGGACACAATAGGCACAATTCTGTGAATCATCTTTCGTACGTGGTAATATCAAATCCTTGGGTTCGTAACCCTCTAAGTTCTGTCTTGAGCTTATTGACCTCGGTTCTGGGACGGTACTTCTCATTCATCAAGTGCTTGAATGCTGACCACGGTAGTGCGTACGCATCATCTTGTCCCACTTGCTCTAGATAGGTATTCCACCATGTTAACGCAGAACCTGTGAAGGTATGCATAGCGTACTTCACTTTGTCCACTTCAGTACACTTACTTATGGCAAACACCGATTCGACCTTCTCGGTCCACCGTTTCAATCCGATCGGTCCTTCGGTTCCATCAAATTCCAAAGGTTTGCAGGCAGTGAATTCTTTGTAGGTGCATCCTACACGATTTCCTGTACTGCTAGATCCAAGGTTATTGTTGGTATGTAGCGCAGCCTGTACTGCGGCTATGTTTGAAGCTAGAAAAGTACGGAATTCCTCTTCATTCATATTCACGGTGTGTCGAGTAGTCAGTGCCATTTCCTTCAAAATAGTCAAATGGAACAAGTTAATCATACAGAATATTAAGAGTAGTTAATAGTATTTCGTAGCATAATATGAACTCATTTATAAAAGCTTTTTCTTCATATTAGCGTTTTATAAGTTTAAATTCGGGTAGTACCTACCCGTTAAGTTCATACTTAGTAGCTAATATACAATTCAACTACTACAATTCTATATGAAAAACTGATTATAATAATATTTCGCGTTCAAACTTTTACACAATATTTTACAAACTTACAATACCGCTTATTTTACATATAGCATGAAATATAGCACATAATAAATTTGATACAAGATGGTTGTGAAGATAATTCTAGCTAGTACACAAGTCGTTCAGCAAAGGCAATAAAGATACGTAATTCATACGTTCAGAAACAAGTCATGCATTCTGGTTTTACTAGGATTACTTCCCATCCTTGGTCTTGTGGAACATAACCGTTATGGCCGTTGATAAGACAGCGTGTTGTAACATCGTCAAAGGGACGAGGGTTACGTAATGTCCAACAGTCCCGTAACAATCTAAAAACCTCATTTCTTACCCCAATTACCAACTCCGTCACTTGTGGGAACGTTTTGTTTAATAGTTGTAGCCCGATGTTCTTGTTCTCACTTTGGTGAGAAGCGAACATTACTAATCCGTAAGCATAACATGCTTCTTTATGTTGCATATTAGCCGCTTTTTCTAAATCACGAAGTCCAATATTCGGATATATTGAGTCAAAATAATTTCTTAACCCATTGCGTAAAATAGCATTTGGGTTCCCCACAATATATGCGTCAAAGTAAACACATCGTAACTTATGGATTTCCCAATGTGATATCCCCCATCTTTCGAACGAAAGCCTTTTATAAACCAAGGCATTCTTGGAACGTTCTTCGAATGTCTTACAAACTGATCTCGCCTTAAATAGTGGTGCCGAAGAATTCTGACCGACTCTAGACAAGATTTCATCAATCATGTCTCCGGGTAGGTCTCTTAAAATATTGGGTTGTCTATCCATTTTGTGTTTTTATACTGTAAAATAGACAAGAGTTAGATTCATAAAAAAAATACTTATTAATACAAGCAATTTTTACATATATCATAAAGCATAAGCACACTATATTACATATATTACACCACACGAATACAACTATCTTATTCCGACTCGCTTGTTTCTTCTTCTTCAGTTTTGGTTCGTTTTGCCAAGTTTCTAGGGATATATGATGTTCCCCTAATACGAGCCGTCGTTTTCCACATTGGTTTAGAAAAACCTGGTGGTTTAGAGGTTCCCGGGTCATTGTTACAACTTAAGGACTTCGGGGGTTGACGATACATATAAAGTTCATCGGGGTTGGAATTAGATTTCTCTATTTTTATGCCCTTTCCCTTATTATTTTATTTTGCCTTTTTAAATTCAGTTGGGGTAATTTCTATAACATCATCGGAATTCTCGTCAGAATCCGATTCATCGGAGAATTAGTGATCCTCCCAATATTTTGCTTCCTTGGCGGAAACACCATTGACCATAATTAACCTTAGTCGGTTGGTTGAGGATTTTCTTTTACTTAACCGTTTTATTATTTCCCCCACCGGTTCTATTTCTTCATCCGGTTCCGATTCTTCTTCCGGTTCCGATTCTTCTTCCGGTTCCGACTCTTCTTCCGGTTCCTCTTCGGGAACTTGTGAATCAGTCCACGAATCATTCCAATTTACATTTGACTCTTCATTATTATTAGGTGAGTCAATGGGACTTGTTCTAGAGGTAGACATCTATCACATAATATCAAACGCGTTAAGAGATTAATATATCACATAATATTCACATGTTAAAAATATATAGTTTTAAACAAAATTTGTTAAGCAATCATTTTTCAAGTAAACACGGTCGAAGTCCAGACTCACTAATGCATCCTAACAAACTCGATAAGCCACACTAATGCAAAATTCTGGTTCTCTAAGACCAACGCTCGGATACCAACTGAAATGTCCCGTTCTTATTGATTAAAAACGTTCCATATTAATTGATTTCGTTACGAGGTTTTGGCCTCTATATGAGACGTTTTTCAAAGACTGCATTCATTTTAAAACAAACCATAACCTTTATTTCATCAATAAAGGATTAAAAAAGCTTTACGTAGATTATCAAATAATGATAATCTAAAATATCCTGTTTACACACGACCATTACACAATGGTTTACAATACAAATATGTTACAACAAAATAAGTTTCTTGAATGCAGTTTTTACACAATATCATACAAGCATGGACTCCAAATCTTGTCCTTATTTAAGTATGCGACAGCGGAAGCTCTTAATAATCACCTGAGAATAAACATGCTTAAAACGTCAACAAAAATGTTGGTGAGTTATAGGTTTAACCTATATATATCAAATCATAATAATAGACCACAAGATTTCATATTTTAATACACATCCCATACATAGAGATAAAAATCATTCATATGGTGAACACCTGGTAACCGACATTAACAAGATGCATATATAAGAATATCCCCATCATTCCGGGACACCCTTCGGATATGATATAAATTTCGAAGTACTAAAGCATCCAGTACTTTGGATGGGGTTTGTTAGACCCAATAGATCTATCTTTAGGATTCGCGTCAATTAGGGTGTCTGTTCCCTAATTCTTAGATTACCAGACTTAATAAAAAGGGGCATATTCGATTTCGATAATTCAACCATAGAATGTAGTTTCACGTACTTGTGTCTATTTTGTAAATCATTTATAAAACCTGCATGTATTCTCATCCCAAAAATATTAGATTTTAAAAGTGGGAATATAACTCACTTTCACAGATTTTTACTTCGTCGGGAAGTAAGACTTGGCCACTGGTTGATTCACGAACCTATAACAATATATACATATATATCAAAGTATGTTCAAAATATATTTACAACACTTTTAATATATTTTGATGTTTTAAGTTTATTAAGTCAGCTGTCCTCGTTAGTAACCTACAACTAGTTGTCCACAGTTAGATGTATAGAAATAAATGGATAAATATTATCTTGAATCAATCCACGACCCAGTGTATACGTATCTCAGTATTGATCGCAACTCAAACTATATATATTTTGGAATCAACCTCAACCCTGTATAGCTAACTCCAACATTCACATATAGAGTGTCTATGGTTGTTCCGAAATATATATAGATGTGTCGACATGATAGGTCGAAACATTGTATACGTGTCTATGGTATCTCAAGATTACATAATATACAATACAAGTTGATTAAGTTATGGTTGGAATAGATTTGTTGCCAATTTTCACGTAGCTAAAATGAGAAAAATTATCCAATCTTGTTTTACCCATAACTTCTTCATTTTAAATCCGTTTTGAGTGAATCAAATTGCTATGGTTTCATATTGAACTCTATTTTATGAATATAAACAGAAAATGTATAGGTTTATAGTCGGAAAAATAATTTACAAGTCATTTTTGTAAAGGTAGTCATTTCAGTCGAAAGAACGACGTCTAGATGACCATTTTAGAAAACATACTTCCACTTTGAGTTTAACCATAATTTTTGGATATAGTTTCATGTTCATAATAAAAATCATTTTCTCAGAATAACAACTTTTAAATCAAAGTTTATCATAGTTTTTAATTAACTAACCCAAAACAGCCCGCAGTGTTACTACGACGGCGTAAATCCGGTTTTACGGTATTTTTCGTGTTTCCAGGTTTTAAATCATTAAGTTAGCATATCATATAGATATAGAACATGTGTTTAGTTGATTTTAAAAGTCAAGTTAGAAGGATTAACTTTTGTTTGCGAACAAGTTTAGAATTAACTAAACTATGTTCTAGTGATTACAAGTTTAAACCTTCGAATAAGATAGCTTTATATGTATGAATCGAATGATGTTATGAACATCATTACTACCTTAAGTTCCTTGGATAAACCTACTGGAAAAGAGAAAAATGGATCTAGCTTCAACGGATCCTTGGATGGCTCGAAGTTCTTGAAGCAGAATCATGACACGAAAACAAGTTCAAGTAAGATCATCACTTGAAATAAGATTGTTATAGTTATAGAAATTGAACCAAAGTTTGAATATGATTATTACATTATATTAGAATGATAACCTACTGTAAGAAACAAAGATTTCTTGAGGTTGGATGATCACCTTACAAGATTGGAAGTGAGCTAGCAAACTTGAAAGTATTCTTGATTTTATGTAACTAGAACTTGTAGAATATATGAAGAACACTTAGAACTTGAAGATTGAACTTGAGAGAGATCAATTAGATGAAGAAAATTGAAGAATGAAAGTGTTTGTAGGTGTTTTTGGTCGTTGGTGTATGGATTAGATATAAAGGATATGTAATTTTGTTTTCATGTAAATAAGTCATGAATGATTACTCATATTTTTGTAATTTTATGAGATATTTCATGCTAGTTGCCAAATGATGGTTCCCACATGTGTTAGGTGACTCACATGGGCTGCTAAGAGCTGATCATTAGAGTGTATATACCAATAGTACATACATCTAAAAGCTATGTATTGTACGAGTACGAATACGGGTGCATACGAGTAGAATTGTTGATGAAACTGAACGAGGATGTAATTGTAAGCATTTTTGTTAAGTAGAAGTATTTTGATAAGTGTATTGAAGTCTTTAAAAAGTGTATAAATACATATTAAAACACTACATGTATATACATTTTAACTGAGTCGTTAAGTCATCGTTAGTCGTTACATGTAAGTGTTGTTTTGAAACCTTTAGGTTAACGATCTTGTTAAATGTTGTTAACCCAATGTTTATAATATCAAATGAGATTTTAAATTATTATATTATCATGATATTATTATGTATGAATATCTCTTAATATGATATATATACATTAAATGTCTTTACAACGATAATCGTTACATATATGTCTCGTTTAAAAATCATTAAGTTAGTAGTCTTGTTTTTACATATGTAGTTCATTGTTAATATACTTAATGATATGTTTACTTATCATAGTATCATGTTAACTATATATATATCCATATATATGTCATCATATAGTTTTTACAAGTTTTAACGTTCGTGAATCACCGGTCAACTTGGGTGGTCAATTGTCTATATGAAACATATTTCAATTAATCAAGTCTTAACAAGTTTGATTGCTTAACATGTTGGAAACATTTAATCATGTAAATATCAATCTCAATTAATATATATAAACATGGAAAAGTTCGGGTCACTACAAGAGTAGTGCTTGGATTTAGGACAGAAACATAAAAGAAAAGAAAGCAGCTAGTTTCTCGGTTGAGGTTGGCAGTAAGACAGAAGATTAAACCAAAATAGATCGATGGTGTTAAGAACAGAAAACAGAAGAAGAAGAAAGAGGAGGAGGCTTGGTGGCGGTTTATTGTACATGGTGGAAGAGAGTTGTTTATCGAACAAGAAAACTAGTGATCCAAGGTAGGGTTTAATGGTTGTAGTGTTGCTTCAATTGTTTTAAACAGAAACAAAAAAAGAAGGTGGTTCATGATAAAAATAAAATATGTAGAAAGAGATGGAGAGAGGAAGGTGACCGGTGTTGGTGATGACTTCGATTGGTGTAGATTGTTGCAGCAAAGATTAATCACTATCCATCGTTGTGGTAATGTGGTGTTGGCTACGTATGATCGAAACAACTGTAAGACAAGTGAATATTGTGGTAATGGCTTTAGATGGTTGGAGATGGTGATTATCTTGATGGCCGTGTAAAGTTGGGTTGTTGTAATGCTCGATGGTTAGCACAAGAAAAGCAAAGATAGTTGTTTCAATGGTGAGATTATTAAGGTGGTGATGGTATGGTTTGTCTGAGTAATTGATCAAATGTGACAGATGTGAATGGTAAGACTCAATGATTCTTAACAACTGGATTAATTGTTTTGTAGCTGAAGTTCAGAGTATCGACTATTACCCAAACAGATGAAAGGACAGAAAGCAGATTCCATTGTAACAAAATTTGGTTGTATTATGGTAATTGAGATCGATCGTACCAATTTAATAGACATGAACAAAAATTGATAACAGTTTGATTGCAACTGTAAACTGAATCGATCCTTTTTCTGTATTTATTTATATAGTTTATATATATGTTTTATATATTTTTATATATATGAAATCTGTGTATATCAATATGATATATCTATATATCTGTTTAGTTAGTTATATTAGTATTTTACATGGGCTATAATATTATTTATAATACAACTTTAATATTTAACATTAATATTTAATATTAATAATAATAACAAAACTAATAATAATAATAATTAATAGAGAAAATAATAATATTAATGATATTAAGATCATAATAATACTAATAAGAATAATGACAATAATAAAATAATAATTTAAGTAATCAAGTTAATAATACTTTTAATGACCCTAATAATTAAATTTATGATGATACTATTAATGGTCATAATAACAAGGATTATAGTTTTATTATTAGTTATAATAATAATGATATTAACATTGATAATTATAATATTAATAATAACAATAACATAACAAATCAAATGTATAAATTTTAGTTTATATTTTGTAGTAATATTAATAGTACTGATAATAATGTTTATAATAATAATAATATAATAACTAGAATTAACTTGCATTTATATTTTACACATTAATATTACAATTTATTAATTATGTAAAATTTATTAATTGTATAATATAAAATTTAACATTTATACAATATATATATATATATATATATATATATATATATATATATATATATATATATATATATATATATATATATATATATATATATATAGACTCATTGTAATAACAACTTAATTACCTTGTCTATTTCTTTTCATTTCTAATTCAAATGATTGAAACAACACAACCCGTATTCCTTATCGGTAAATTTTTTTTTATACTACACATTTTCGCGCCAATAATATATGTAAACCAATCCACAAGTTCCATTTAAACGTTCAACAATTTAAATGTTTACAAAAGGCACGAAGGCCATTAATTAAGTTCACTACGAGTTTGACCCACTACAACGATAGTTTATAATCCAAATGATCTTTTGAGCATGGTTTGGGACTAAACTACCCAAAACGTTAGGCCAACTTTCAAACTTCAACAAAACATCATCAAAGGCCACCTAGTGCCCGATAACCCCTTTGCCCTTATCCGCACCTACAACTAAAAAGGTAAACAACGAGAGGGGTAAGCTAATGCTTAGTGAATGCAATAATTATACATACACATATATAATATATCTACTTGCAAACACTTACACAATACCGTACACAAGCTAGCAATTCGACAACCGTGCAAAACATTATGCATATACCAATAACCGCAATTCACATTGAGCTAGCAATAAGAAAAGCATATAGTTCATATTTAAGTATGCTAATGCACAATTCATACAACCATGGCTAACCAATCGTAAAAGGAATGGTACTCTAATTTCCCATTGGTGTTCATAACAACCGTTAGTGCACAACACATATATCACTAACCCTTGGACAACACATATCCGTTTGTAAAATCGTTAGTGTACAACACATATAACACTAAATCGGACAACACATATCCATTCATAAATCATTAGTGTACAACCCATATAACACTAAATTGGACAACATATATCCGTTCTTAAAACCGTTAGCGTACAATGCATATATCACTAACTTGGACAACACATATCCATTTCTACAAGTAAACACATCATATACGTACATGTATACTTATTCCACTCACCTTGTCACAAGGATGATGATTATGCACGTCCGAGCTTTAATGCAATGTACCTAAATCATTAAGTGCACATTCAATACACCAACTAGTGGAATTAACCACATTACACTTACTTGAGCATTTAATGACCCAATTCGCATTAAATGACTCAATCACACCAATACCGCCCTTAAATGGCCAAGACCCAACTTTAACCACTAAAGCTAATGCATTAAAGTCTATTAACTTCAATTAACACAAACTTAGGGTTATTCATACCCATTTCACCCAAACTAGGTCAACTAGTACATTTTGACCCATTTTAAATTACTTAGCCACTCAATCAAGTCAAACTTACCCATTAACACTTCTTCCATAAATCCAAAAGTGTATTAGTGACTAGAAATACCAATTGACACTTACAACCTCAAATCATATGACCAAAACCCTAGTTTGTGGCCATTAGGGTTTCATTACAACAACATAACCCAAATTCGCCCATTTTACCCTCAAATGGGTCAAACAAGATCTTCATTAGCAAAACCCTAGCTTAAAACCAATTAAAACTCAAAACTTACAGTTATAACTTACCGAGACTATCAACGCGTAGCTAGAGACACAAGGAACAACTTTAATTCTTGCTCCAAAGATCAACCCTCAATCCTTCACACTCAAATCTCACTTTTAATCTAAATGGGTGTTGGGTTTTTGGGAGAGAAAATGAAAGAAATTGAAAAAGGAAATGAATTAAATGAATATGTGGTGGAGAGTTAATGCTCTCATCAGATCCATATGTCAATTTACCATTTTGCCCCTCAAAATCCCTTAAAAAGATCTAAGCCCGACACCAGTCTGGCAGTAATGCGACGGCGCGGCTCAAATCGTCGCGGCTCGACGAACAAAGGGAAAATCGACCCTTCTTAAGTCCCTTTCTGATCCTGGTTTGCTTGCTATGCTGCGGCGCTGACCCATTTGTCGCGGCGCGGCCTAAGTCTGGAACTGGACAGTTCGACCATCATAAACAAGTTTCGACTTAATTTAATTCTGTACATTCCAAACCCGCTTCCTATTCTCACCTAACCTTCAACTATAGTCTCGCAAGAATTAATGCTATCAAAACCCACATATAGTCTTGCTTATGCACACCTTATCAAGTATACAGTTATATATATCTATACAAATATTCATACATTTACGCATAAGCTAACGAGTTATAAACGTACAAGCGATTAAGTATGTACCTTTCGATACTTACGGGAAAAACGAGATGTTACAACTCTCCCCCACTTGAATCGGAGCGCGTCCTCGCGATCCAAGCTGCATGACAAGCCGGAAGATAGACTAAGACAAACTCTTCGGATTCCCATGTAAACTCCGAACCCTTTCGATGTCGCCATTGCACCTTGAAAGTTCTAATTTCCTTATTCGCAACATCTTAACCTTCTCATCAAGGATTGCAACCGGTTCTTCCGCATACTCTAGCTTGTTATTCAACATAATTTCATCTAAAGGCACCCAAGTCGAGTCATCCACAAGACACTTACGAAGATGGGAAACATGAAACGTGTTATGGATTCCCGCAAGTTCTTCGGGTAACTCTAGTCGATAAGCAACCTCACCAACACGTTCCAAAACCTTGAAAGGACCAATAAACGGAGGAGCTAACTTTCCTCGCTTTCAAAACCGAATAACACCTTTCCATTGAGAAACCTTAAGCATTACCATGTCACCTTCTTGAAACTCAATCGTTCTCCTACCTTTATCGGCATAAGACTTTTGTTGATCTTGCGCCGCTTTAAGTCAAGCCCGAATCATCTCAATTTTACTATTCGTCTCCAAGACCAAATTGGAACTCCCGATTTCCTTTTGTACCACTTCACCCCAACAAATCGGGGTTCGACACCTACGCCCATAAAGCATCTCATATGGTGGCATCCCGATACTAGTATGATAACTATTATTGTACGAGAATTCCACCAAAGGCAAATGCTCATCCCAACTACCACCAAAATCAATAATGCACGCTAGTAACATATCTTCCAAAGTTTGATTCGTGCGTTCGGTTTGACCGTCCGTTTGAGGATGATACGCCGTGCTCATTTTCAATTGAGTACCCATATCTTCATGAAACTTGTTCCAAAACTGGGACGTAAAACGAGTATCTCAATCCGAAACAATAGATATAGGAACCCCATGTCTTGATATCACCTCCTTGATAAACAACTTGGATAAAGTCTCCGATGATATCGTTTCCCGTATGGGAAGAAACAAAGCACTTTTCGTCAATCGATCAACTATCACCCAAATCATCACATTGGGTTCTCACCGTCCTTGGTAACTTAGTAATGAAGTCCATGGTAATGTGCTCCCATTTCCATTTCGGGACTTCCAACGGTTGTAACTTACCGTACGGCTTTTGGTGTTCGGCTTTAACTTGCAAAAACGTGACGCATTGTTCAACATACTTAACCACATCACGCTTCATACCGGGCCACCAATAATCTTTCTTCAAGTCATTGTACATCTTTGTTGCACCCAGATGAATGTAATACCTTGACTTATGTGCTTCATCTTGTGGCACTTGTCGGTTACCACCCATCTTAGGTACCCACACTCTTCCTTGAAACGACAACAAACCACGCGAGCCTATAGTAATGAACTCCGTTTGCCCCACAATCCGCTCTTCATGCTTGTTGTGAACATACGCCTCTATTTGAATCTCACCATGCTTTACAAGGAAATCGTTAGTGATGATCATGCGTAACGACCCTACTCGTATTGCCGGATGTTGACTCTTTCGACTCAACGCATCCGTGACCACGTTCGCCTTACCCGGATGATAAAGTATTTCACAATCATAATCCTTTACCACATCCATCCACCTACGTTGACGATAATTCAAATCTCATTGAGTAAAGAGATGTTTCAAACTCTTATGGTCCGAATAAATCGTACACTTGACACCATACAAGTAGTGACGCCAAATTTTTAACGCATGAACCACCGCCCCCAATTCAAGATCGTGAGTCGGGTATCTCTTTTCATGTTCCTTTAATTGTCGAGAGGCGTAAGCGATGACTTTACCTCTTTGCATTAAAACACACCCGAGCCCATTTAAAGAAGCATCACAATAAACCGTCATGTCTTCTACCCCTTCCGGCAACACTAGCACCGGAGCTTGACACAACTTCTCTTTTAACAATTGAAAAGCAATTTCTTGCTCGTTTTCCCAATTGAACCTTACATTCTTCCTCGTCAATTTAGTCAAAGGAGAAGCAATCTTGGAAAAGTCTTGGATGAACCGACGATAACCGGCCAGTCCGAGAAAGCTTCGGATTTTCGTAGGCGTAGTCGGTTGTCCCCAACTCTTCACCGTTTCTATCTTCCCCGGGTCTACTTGAATTCCTTCTTGATTCACAATATGGCCAAGGAATTGAACTTCCCTTAGCCAAAATTCACATTTGGAGAATTTTTCATACAACTTCTCCTTCCGCAATGTCTTCAACACTTCACGCAAATGGTGCTCATGTTCCTTCATACTCTTAGAATAAACAAGTATGTTGTCGATGAACACAATTACCGACTTGTCCAACATAGGTTGGCACACCCGGTTCATAAGATCCATGAATGCCGCCGGTGCATTCGTAAGACCAAAAGGCATAACTACAAACTCATAATGCCCGTAACGCGTTCGAAAAGCCGTTTTCTCTATGTCTTCCTCACGGACCTGCACTTGATGATAGCCGGACCGTAAGTCAATCTTAGAAAAATACGTTGCACCTTGGAGTTGGTCAAACAAATCGTCAATCCTAGGTAATGGATAGCGATTCTTGATCGTCACTTTGTTCAACTCCCGATAATCGATGCACATCCGCATACTTCCATCTTTCTTTTTCACAAACAAGACCGGAGCACCCCATGGCGAGGAGCTCGGTCGAATGAAACCCTTTTCAAGCAATTCTTGGGTTTGATTTAACAATTCTTGCATTTCTGTCGGCGCTAAACGATAAGGAGTTTTAGCAATGGGAGTAGCTCCCGGAAACAACTCAATGCGAAATTCTACTTGTCTTTCCGCCGGAACACCCGGTAACTCATCCGAAAAAACGTCTTCAAACTCATTAACCACCGGAATTTTACGAATGGGTGGTGGCTCATCACGAGTATCAACTACATGAGCGAGATAACATACACCACCACTCTTGAGAAAACGTCGTGCCCGTGCATAAGTGCATAATGGTACGAGTCTTCTTCGTTTATCACCATGAATAATCAACTCTCCCCCACTTGGGGTTCTCACACGAATGAACTTATCATGGCATGCAATATCAGCTCTATAACGATCGAGCCAATCCATGCCAACAACAATATCAAACTCACCCAAAGTCATCGGAATGAGATCGATTTTAAATGTTTCGGTACCAAACACAACATTACAATCTTTACACACATCAACCCCTAGCAAAGTCTTACCATCCGCTATTTCAACTTCTGCCGGATGACTTAACTTAGCTAGCGGTTTGTTAAGCTTAGACACAAATCGAGGCGATACAAAAGATAAATTAGCACCGCTATCAAATAATATCTTTGCCAGATTAGAATTAACCACGAAAGTACCTGAGACAACTTCATTGGAATGCCTGGCCTCATCATTGGTCATCAAATAATTCCACCCCTTAGCTGTGCCCGCCGCCTTTTCTAACCGCTTAACATTATCATTGCGCAAATCGGGACACTCGGGCCTCTTGTGCCCGTCTTTACCATAATTGAAACAAGTAAATTTGGGTGTGGAAGGTGAGTTGGGGCAATCACGAGAGATGTGACCTTTTTGCCCACAAGTATAGCAAGTGGGTACATGACCACCGGAGCCACCTTTCTTCACACTGTTAACATTTTCGGAGCCCTTCTTGTTCCTTTTATTGGAAAAGATCGATTGACTCGAATTCTCGAACTTCCTCTTTCCAAAAGTAAAACTATTCTTTCTCAACATAAGCGCTTCAAAACCCTTCGCCATATTGAACAATTCATCAAAGCTGTTCACCACGTTCATACTAATTTTCTCTTGATAATTATCATTCAAGATCCTATAAAAATCTTCCTTCAACATCTTATCGTTCCCGACATACTCCGGGCAAAATTGGGTCTTGGACAAAAACACGGATTTGAGAGTGTTCAAATGCATCGACCCTTGCCTCAAGGAACGTAACTCGTCCTTAAGCCTAGTTAGATCGGCCGAAGTTTGGTACTCATCGAAAAACTCTACCTTGAATTCATCCCAAGTAAAATCCATGCATTGTTCTTCACCATAAACTTAGATTTTCGCATCCCACCATAGCTTAGCGTCACCCCTTAACATGCTACAACCATACCTTGTCTTCTTATCAAGAGGACATTCACAAGTACGGAAAGCCCCCTCCATATCGGAGATCCATCGGGCACTCTTGAGAGGGTATCGTTCACCTTCAAAGGTGGGAGGTTGAGAATCCTTAAAGTTCTTATAAAAGAAGTCCCGTCTCCCCACATTATCCTCTTGATGAACGGCCTTCACTTGCTCCTTGACTACATTGACTAATTGCTCGTCAATCGTATCTAGAAACATTTTCTTAACATCCTCGAGGAACTCCGCCTTTTGACGTTTAAAGATGGCCTCAACTTTGGCCGTGAACTCAACGTCCTCACTCGTACCCCCATTTTGGGTGTCGTGTCCGTTTCTAATCTTCATTCTATAAAATGAAAAAAAATTAAACAACGAACGAACAAAAGGACATAACACGTATGCATATACGTATACCCCACACTACTCCATCTTACTCAACAATCATCGTACATTACTTGTTTGACACGATTTACACCCGTAACAATGGTAGCTAATCATTGTTACGCCAATACGTCGCATTAACTCACTAGTACAACGTCTATCTCGCTTGATGATTGCTAAACACAACACAATTCAATTAGCACGAGGTTAGTTCACATAAACCAAAGTACTAACAATTCCCGATTTGACCCAAAGTCCTACAAGTCCAGCATAAAAGCGCATACACAATAAAGTCTAAGTCTAGGTACCTATCTCAAGTCACCTAAATCCCTTAGACCATGCTCTGATACCACTTGAAACAACCCAACCCGTATTCCATATCGGTAAATTTTTTTTTTATACTACACATTTACGCGCCAATAAAATATGTAAACCAAGCCACAAGTTCCATTTAAACGTTCAACAATTTAAATGTTTACAAAAGGCACGAAGGCCATTAATTAAGTTCAATACGAGTTTGACCCACTACAACGATAGTTTATAATCCAAACGACCCTTTGAGCATGGTTTGGGACTAAACTACCCAAAACGTTAGGCCAACTTTCAAACTTCAACAAAACATCATCAAAGGCCACCTAGTGCCCGATAACCCCTTTGCCCTTATCCGCACCTGCAACTAAAAAGGTAAACAACGAGAGGGATAAACTAATGCTTAGTGAATGCAATAATTATACATACACATATATAATATATCTACTTGCAAACACTTACACAATACCGTACACAAGCTAGCAATTCGACAACCATACAAAATATTATGCATATACCAATAACCGCAATTTACATTGAGCTAGCAATAACAAAAGCATATAGTTCATATTTAAGTATGGTAATGCATAATTCATACAACCATGGCTAACTAATCGTAAAAGGAACGGTACTCTAATTTCCCATTGGTGTTCATAACAACCGTTAGTGCACAACACATATATCACTAACCCTTGGACAACACATATCCTTTTGTAAAATCGTTAGTGTACAACACATATAACACTAAATCGGACAACACATATCCATTCATAAATCATTAGTGTACAACCCATATAACACTAAATTGGACAACATATATCCGTTCTTAAAACCGTTAGCGTACAATGCATATATCACTAACTTGGACAACACATATCCATTTCTACAAGTAAACACATCATATACGTACATGTATACTTATTCCACTCACCTTGTCACAAGGATGATGATTATGCACGTCCGAGCTTTAATGCAATGTACCTAAATCATTAAGTGCACATTCAATACAACAACTAGTGGAATTAACCACATTACACTTACTTGAGCATTTAATGACCCAATTCGCATTAAATGACTCAATCACACCAATACCGCTCTTAAATGGCCAAGACCCGACTTTAACCACTAAAGCTAGTGCATTAAAGTCTACTAACTTCAATTAACACAAACTTAGGGTAATTCATACCCATTTCACCCAAACTAGGTCAACTAGTACATTTTGACCCATTTTAAATTACTTAGCCACTTAATCAAGTCAAACTTACCCATTAACACTTCTTCTATAAATCCAAAAGTGTATTAGTGACTAGCAATACCATTTGACACTTACAACCTCAAATCATAAGACCAAAACCCTAGTTTGTGGCCATTAGGGTTTCATTACAACAACATAACCCAAATTCGCCCATTTTACCCTCAAATGGGTCAAACAAGATCTTCATTAGCAAAACCCTAGCTTAAAACCAATTAAAACTCAAAACTTAGAGTTAGAACTTACCGAGATTATCAACGCGTAGCTAGAGACACAAGGAACAACTTTAATTCTTGCTCCAAAGATCAACCCTCAATCCTTCACACTCAAATCTCACTTTTAATCTAAATGGGTGTTGGGTTTTTAGGAGAGAAAATGAAAGAAATTGAAAAAGGAAATGAATTAAATGAATATGTGGTGGAGAGTTAATGCTCCCATCAGATCCACATGTCAATTTACTATTTTGCCCCTCAAAATCCCTTAAAAAGATCTTAGCCCGACACCAGTCTGGCAGTAATTCCGCGGCGCGGCTCAAATCGTCGCGGCGCGACGAACAAAGGGAAAATCGACCATTCTTAAGTCCCTTTCTGATCCTGGTTTGCTTGCTATGCCGCAGCGCGGACCCATTTGTCGCGGCGCGGCCTAAGGCTGGAACTGGACAGTTCGACCATCATAAACAAGTTTCGACTTAATTTAATTCTGTACATTCCAAACCCGCTTCCTATTCTCACCTAACATTCAACTATAGTCTCGCAAGACTTAACGCTATCAAAACCCACATATAGTCTTGCTTATGCACACCTTATCAAGTATACAGTTATATATATCTATACACATATTCATACATTTACGCATAAGCTAACGAGTTATAAACGTACAAGCGATTAAGTATGTACCTTTCGATACGTACGGGAAAAACGGGATGTTACAATGATTCAATTGTATTTTATTAATTCCCATTATCACATACACTTTTATTTATTTTCATATATATACATATTTATTAACAATAATTTGTTCGTGAATAGTCGGTAATGGTCGAAGGTTAAAATAAATACATGGAAAAGTTCAAAATTTTAAGGCTCAACATTACAGACTTTGCTTATCGTGTCGAAATCATATAAAGATTAAGTTTAAATATGATCGGAAATTCCCGGGTCGTCACAGTACCTACCCGTTAAAGAAATTTCATCCCGAAATTTGAGTGGGGTCATCATGACTGACAATAAGTATGTTTTCATGACGTATACGAGTTAGAAATTTGAGTTTTATCATCAGTGAGCAATATAGATAAAACAAATTGATTATGTGAAGAGCACGAGTGATGCTATCATAAAAGATTGAAATGAGAAAAATAAAGATTCATCTTGACATTTGATGTAGTCACTGTTGAATTTCGGAATTCAAGGAATTTAAAGAAAATCTTGGAAATCTATAAGATCTGATTCTTTGGGATTTAAGGAAATTAGGATCCTATTTAATTAAATACGATCATCTGTCTTGATTGCTCTATCTGGTATTTCACTATAAATCCACTCCCTTCGTTTCCTTTATATTTTGGAGTTCCATCCTTTTGTTTTCTCTTCCCGACTTTAAGTCAAGCGAATAATGGTCCAGAATTTGTAGGTATGGATTTTGAAATGAACATAGTTAATATTCTAAGAAGGATTGTATTGGCACGATCTTGATTGGTTAAATTACCAAAATTCAAGAGAAAAGATAGAACTATCAGGAAGATATATTCTTGATTTGTTTGGAGAATAGGTAGAATGTAAGAGTCGTGTAACATGGCACATGATGACGTTAAGGTCTGTGAATCATCACGTTCCATTAAAAACTCAACATGACTTACTGTAATATAATCATGTTGATCAAGTGTCATTATATTATACTAACTCATGCTTCAATTCCCAATACTACTTCAAAAACATTCATATTTTAAACTCGAAGGTTTCAGAATTTAGAAACTAAGCAGTTTCCTTATTGATGTAACACTGATATTGCGAAAAGATGATTGATTTTAGATAAGAACAGTTATGAAAATATCTTCAAAAATATCGAGGATATTTATAATGAAAGATACGATAACATCGTAAAATTTTAGATTTAAAGTGTGATGAAAAAAATATTCATTCACAATGATTTAGAGCGATTAAGGAGTAAGGTATTCGCTAAAGATTTCATCAGAAACAGAATCATCAGGATTCTTTATGTACAAGTTTAGTCCTTGTAATTTGTTCAGAGTTTCAGGATGAGAGATCATAATTCTAAGGGATAAATCTTATATGTATATATAACTTTTGATGTAGAAATGATGCGAGATTCAAAATACTGATTGCTGATTTCCCGATACTTGGTATGACAATTCTCGTTACAAGATGCCGATGAGTTCATGATAAGACTTCACTAGATACATATAGTGATTTGTCGAAGAGATTTAAGCCAAGGAGCAACGAGGTTGCTGGTATGTCTGCTGGTAATATGGTGGAATATAAAATATTTCCCGGTAACAATAAAAGAGCACACATATATATCAAGGCTATAAGATGGTTGTTTCGAACGAAAAGTCGAAATTGACTTGCTGGAGCTGTGACAAAATTTGCTACTTTGAAAGGAATTACCAAGTTATTTTGGGTAATAATAACACTAGAGGAATTAACACATATACATGTTATACGTTTACTCAGGTTCCGAGTGTTTTCAGGTGCATATCTATATGTATCAATTTTTTTTCTTTCGTAGATGAAGTGCGGTTGGTTCATCCTCTCGATTGAGGTGTTTTCAAGAATCACGAAAGATTTGAACGCAGATTGTAATCGTCAAGATACAAATGAGGTTTAACATGAAATTAAGTGGCAAACTTGAAGAAATGTTTAGTTTCATATGTTATAATCAATATTTTAACTCATTTTAATTGTCCAATGTTATTAGTCCACAGTCGATAGTCCACAGTTAGCAATATATAATATTCGAATTAATTAATACGTGTCGTGACCCGTGTACATGTCTCAGACTCGATCACAACTCAAAGTATATATATTATTGTAGAATCAACCTCAACCGTGTATAGCTAACTCCAGCATTACTGCATATAGAGTGTCTATGGTTATTCCAAAAAATATATATAGATGCGTCGATATGATATGTCAAAACCTTGTATACGTGTCCCGATATTTAAATGCGTAAATAACAGTGTTTAAATGACGATAAATAAAGTGCGTAAAATAAATAACAGAAATTAAATGACGATAAATAAAATTGCGAGAATATAAATTGCGATAAATAAACTGCGATAAATAAATTGCGATAATAAAATGTAATAAGGAATTAACAGTTAGCTAGGAACAGTTAGCTAGGATTTTGTTAGCGTGGATTCTTAACAAAATTTTCTCATGGTTAATTTCTTTGTTTCTAACAAACTTTATTTTTGTCCAATGTTTTCTTCATTATGCCACTTGTTGGATTCTGATAGTTCAAAATCCAAATATAAAATTGAATGGAAAGGGTTATTCTGCGGTGAACGGATACGTATATCGGTGGTTGTAAATAGGATAGTGAATGACTGTTGAATCAGCTTCGAATAATGTACAGTGTAATTTATTAATGTGAAATCTAAATATTCCTCGGGTATTACCTGCCCGTTAAAATATTTTCACCATTAACAGTTTGTACGAAAGAATTTTTAATTACAGTATTTATGAAAAAATATATATAAATATATATTTTCTTCAGATGTAATCATGGATTTAATGAGTCAATATGATATTAAACTCATTTGATTTACCATTAGAACAAGAATATATAATCTCTAAAACATTAGAGATTACATAATTGCCATGTCGAACGAAGATAATTGATGTAGAATGATACGTAGTATGATGATTATAATCGAGGTACAGAATGAGATGTTGAGGCGTGGGTTATTGATGGTACAGGTGGTGTTACTGATGGTACTGTTGGTGGCGGTGATGTTGCTGAAGCTGGTATGTTTTGCACCATATTTTCCAAGGCTACAACTCAGGCGCGAAGCTCGTTGACTTCTGCTATTACTCCAGGAAGATTGTCGGTTGAGACGAGTAGATGAATAAGATTTAGAATTATAGATAGAATATAATCGTGACGAGCTACTCTGAGAATGAGGCTGAAAATGGTATTTCGGATAGGTTCGACGGTAAGCACTTCAGGTTCTTCGTCAAAAGGTGAATTTGGTTGATGGAAAGTATCGCCTTCTTCTCGTTTTCATTGGTTAAGTCGACTACGAATTCATTAGATGAATTGGGGATGGATGATTGGTTGATTCATTCTGGTGACACTGCTTTCGGAGCTTAGGTGAAACTCCATATCGAAATAGCTGTTGGAATCCGAGGAATTCGAACTGGTTGAGGGATTCATCTTGTACGATCAGATGAAGGATTTTCGATAAGAAATAGATTATAGGATGTAGATTAGTACCCTGCAATACATAATTTACATATGCATATATAATACTAAAATCCCATAAGTTACGGAGGAATCTACAGAAACTGTCAGGTAAAGGTAACAATAATAGATTCGTTAAGATATGAATTTATCTATACACTATCTATGCAATAGAGGCAGTAAGACATGTCTAGACTTTAAGGATGATAATCAGATGATTTCCAACTAGAAATGATAAGCAAAACTTTTGACATGCAGACACGGTCGAAGTCCAGACTCATTAATGCATCCTAACAACTACTAGTTAGACACACTAATGCAAGACCTGGTTCGCTAAGACCACCGCTCTGATACAAACTGAAAGACAGTTGGGGACAACCACCATCCCACCCAGTGCCTTCCCAGCTAACCATCTGTTGACCACTGAGTGTACCTCAGATACTGATTTTAGGGCCTGCCTCTCAGCTACTGCCAACCCTCGTAAGGGATCGCAAGGAGTAAGAGCCAATGCTTCGTCACAGGTAACACTGTGAGAACCTCCTTTACGACTAACCCGCCACACATGGACGGTGTTATACCAGCTCTGATACCAACTGAAAGGACCCGTTCATATACATTATTAACGATTTACAATAGTTGATTACATCGCGAGGTATTTGACCTCTATATGATACATTTTACAAACATTGCATTCGTTTCTAAAAGACAAACTTTCTTTTCAATGAAAGTTGACGGCATGCATACCATTTCATAATACATCCAACTATAATTGACTTAATAATAATCTTGATGAATTTCAACGACTCGAATGCAACGTTTTTCAAAATATGCCATGAATGACTCCAAGTAATATCTCTAAAATGAGCAAATGCACAGCGGAAGATTTCTTTAACACCAGAGAATAAACATGCTTTAAAGTGTCAACCAAAAGGTTGGTGAGTTCATTAGTTTATTATAATCATTCATTTCCATTATTTTAATAGACCACAAGAATTTCATTTACAGTTCTCATAAATATACGTCCCATGCATAGAGAAAAAAATCATTCATATGGTGAGCACCTGGTAACCGACATTAACAAGATGCATATAAGAATATCCCCTTTCATTCCAGGAAATCCTTCGGACATGATAAAAACAACATCGAAGTACTAAAGCATCCGGTACTTTGGATGGGGTCCGTTAGGTCCAATAGATCTATCTTTAGGATTTGCGTCAATTAGGCGTGTACTAATTCTCAAAATTAGTGATGTTCCCTAATTCTTAGGCCACCAAGCAAAAAAGGGCATATTCGGCTTCGATCATTCAACCATATAATGTAGTTCGATCACTTGTGTCTATTGCGTAAAACATTTATTAAAGCGCATTTATTCTCAGTCCCAAAAATATATATTGCAAAAGCATTTAAAAAGGGAGTAAATGAAACTCACCATACTGTATTTTGTAGTAAAAATATATATGACGACATTGAACAAGTGTAAGGTTGGCCTCGGATTCACGAATCTATATCATGTATATATATATTAATACACATAATTGTAATCAAACAAATTTATATATATAATAATTTATTAGTTATATCATTTTTATATTAATAACCTATATATTTCATATATTTATTTTATATATTTAAAATAAATAAAAATAATAATTTTGTTATGTTATATGTATTTAATACATTTTTGTATATATATATATATATATATATATATATATATATATATATATATATATATATATATATATATATATATATATCTTTTGTTTGTTAAAAGTGTATTAATACTAAAATAATATTAGAATGATAAAAATAATAATAATCATAATAAAGTTAAAAATGATACTTTTAATATTAATGATAAAATGATAACTTTAATAAAAATAATACTTTTAATAAAAATGTTAATTTTAATAATAATGTATACTAATAATAATAATTCTAAAAGTAATGATTTTACTAATAATAATAATGACGCTATTATTTATATTAATAACTACAATGATAATAATACTACTAATAATAATACTAATACTTAAGATAATAATAATAATAATAATAATAATAATAATAATAATAATAATAATAATAATAATAATAATAATAATAATAATAATAATAGTAATAATAATAATAATAATAATAATAATAATAATAATAATAATAATAATAATAATAATAATGATAGGAATAATAATAATAATGATAGGAATAATAATAATAATAAGTAATATGAAACTACCTCAAGTATTCTAAAAAAAATAAGTGTCCTTGCCCGGGCTTGAACCTCCGACCTCTCGTTTAAACTGATACACCCTAACCATTCCTCCATTTTCTCTATTCTGTTTTAATATATAACGTATATATTTATAATCCGTATTTGTTGCTTCTTCTTCTTCTTCTTCATTTTAAAAAAAAAAACGCCACAGATTAGGATTGAACCTGTGACCTCCTATTAACCCCTCCACACCCCTTAACCATCAGATCCATCTCACTTTTCAGATATTATTCATATCAAAATTGTATTTAATCCAAATCAGGTTCCCTTGTCTGTTTAAGGTTAATGGCCCAAATAAAATCTAAGTTTATCAACCCATGTTTGTATCAGCCCAAGACTTAAAAGATCAAACCTAGAATAAATCGATGCCCGTTGAATTTTCCTATCCATTACAATTTGCATAAAAAAACGACATAGTAACCCTACCACTAAATCAATTATCACGATCCTTCATCATTCTTTCCTATTAATCATTACTAAAACATCATTATCGCCAAGACCATCAAAAACATTATTCTAATCATAATTATAAATTATAATCACAACCATAAATCATAATCACCATCATCTTTCTTTTATCGAACCATAACTATGATCATGTCAATACCCATTTTGCAAAACCCATTAAATTACTAACGGTCCATTTGAAGCAATAGTCAGATTTCAGCTCAACTAAACTTATAACCTAGTAGCCCACCACGTTTTCATCATTACCATTCGTTTACTTTTATTAATTGAAACAGAAAAGTCCTAGCAGCAGCATAAACAAGTCGACAATTGGAAATGGGTAGGTCTTCGGTATTATTTGTTCAACTAAGACCTCATCACATAGAATCAGTCATTATCTTAATACTTTATCACTATCAATATCTTAATCTTCTCTTTATCTAATATCCTAATCACTATCTAATACCACATAGCAGCAATCCTAATCCGTAAATATCTATATAACTTTGTTATCACCTTTTTCATGTGGGGTTTAGATAATTGTAGTAGGTTATTTGTTAGGGAATGTCGGCCAACAAGTTCTATCACAATCCACATGCTTAAACTTTAATAATACGCTATATAATATTGGAGTATTAGTTGCAACTCCATTAATCCCAAGTAAAGCCTAAGTGGCATATAACCAACATTCCTATCAGTTTCTTGATAGGAACACATCATATCAAAGTAGTAGCAAGATGGGTAAGAGTAGTGGTTGGATTTCGGACAGAAACATAAAAGAAAAGAAAGCAGCTAGTTTCTCAGTTGAGGTTGGCAGTATGACAGAAGTTTAAACCAAAATAGATCGATGGTGTTAAGAACAGAAAACAGAAGAAGAAGAAAGAGGAGGAGGCTTGGTGGAGGTTTATTGTACATGGTAGAAGAGAGTTGTTTATCGAACAAGAAAACTAGTGATCCATGGTAGGGTTTAATGGTTGTAGTGTTGCTTCAATTGTTTTAAACAGAAACAGAAAAAGAAGGTGGTTCATGATAAAAATAAAATATGTAGAAAGAGATGGAGAGAGGAAGGTGACCGGAGTTGGTGATGACTTCGATTGGTGTAGATTGTTGCAGCAAAGATTAATCACTATCCATCATTATGGTAATGTGGTGTTGGCTACGTATGATCGAAACAACTATAAGATAAGTGAATATTGTGGTGATGGCTTTAGATGGTTGAAGATGGTGATTATCTTCATGGCCATGTAAAGTTAGGTTGTTGTAATGCTCGATGGTTAGCACAAGAAAAGCAAAGATAGTTGTTTCAATGGTGAGATTATTAAGGTGGTGATGGTATGGTTTGTCTGAGTAATTGATCAAATGTGACAGGTGTGAATGGTAAGACTCAATTATTCTTAACAACTGGATTAATTGTTTTGTAGCTGAAGTTCCGAGTATCGACTAGTACCCAAACAGATGAAAGGACAGAAAGCAGATTCCATTGTAACAGAATTTGGTTGTATTATGGTAATTGAGATCGATCGTACCAATTTAATAGACAGGAACAAAAATTGATAGCAGTTTGATTGCAACTGTAAACTGAATCGATCCTTTTTCTGTATTTATTTATATAGTTTATATATATGTTTTATATATTTTGATATATATGAAATCTGTATATATACATATGATATATCTATATATCTGTTTAGTTAGTTATATCAGTATTTTACATGAGCTATAATATTATTTATAATACAACTTTAATATTTAACATTAATATTTAATATTAATATTAATAATAATAACAAAACTAATAATAATAATAATTAATAGAGAAAATAATAATATTAATGATATTAAGATCATAATAATACTAATAAGAATAATGACAATAATAAAATTATAATTTTAGTAATCAAGTTAATAATACTTTTAATGACCCTAATAATTAAATTTTTAATGATACTATTAATGGTCATAATAACAAGGATTATAGTTTTATTATTAGTTATAATAATAATGATACTAACATTGATAATTATAATATTAATAATAACAATAACATAACAAATCAAATGTATAAATTTTAGTTTATAATTTGTAGTAATATTAATAGTACTGATAATAATGTTTATAATAATAATATAATAACTAGAATTAACTTGCATTTATATTTTACACATTAATATTACAATTTATTAATTATGTAAGATTTATTAATTGTATAATATAAAATTTAACATTTATACACTATATATTTATATACTATTACAAAAGTGGTATGGCATCGTCAACATCGAAATTTAAATCCATACATGAGGTTTCGTCACCAACGAACTTTAAACCCTCACCAAACAATAACACACACAAGGATATGGTATCGTCACCATCGAACCCTAAACCCATATCCTACAAGTAAATAAACTGTATAGATACATATATAATTATTCCACTTACCTTGGAATGCCTGCACAGGTCATGTATGACCTGATATGTGTCCTCAAATCCGAGCAAGTAACTATCTATATCACACATAGGTATAATATACACATAAATATTCATTCTATAAAAGATAACCCAACATAAACATCCCTTAACCGAGGGATTACACCTTGCTCGCCAAAACTCGACCATTTAACACCTTATGGACACAAACCAATTACCACTTCGGGTGGTAATTCAAACCCACTCTACAAAGTACAATTTAACCCAATTTATACTTTACACCAATTACACCAACCTAGTTCTTAACACTAAATTACTACTTAGGTAGTAATCATTTCAAACGTCATTTACGCCAAAACCCCAACACGTGCATTATTGACCCATATTGCGTTTGATCATGTTTGACTTATGTTAAAATACCATTTTAACCCAAAATCACCTCCCATGATTACTTTCATTCAAAAATGCCGTTTAACACTTAACAAAAGTGTTTAACATCCATTTAATCCAAAATTAGTGTCATTACCAAATTTGACCCAATCAAAGTCAACCCATTTTGACACAATTCATAAAATCATCCATAATCACGAACAGCTCGTGATTATAGTTTCCAAAACACTAATTGTGACGACCCAAAAATTTTTGACTTATTTTAAACCCAATTCTCGATATGATTTAATGTTTCCGACACGATAAGCAAAGTCTGTTAAGTTGAATCTCAAAAATTTTGAACTATGTTCATGTATTCATTTACCTCGACCAAATTCTGACGATTCACAAAATTTTTTATGTAAATAGATATGTACATGAATGTATATATATATATATATATATATATATATATATATATATATTATAAATTGAGAACATTAACAATGTATTAAGTGTATGATACCGTACATTAAACTTATGGGTTTGAATACCTATTGGATATATTTAACTACGGAGTTAAAAGATAATGTCAAATGATTAAATTAAAAGATATTTTTATATGTTCCGTAAATGTTATAATACGACTATGGGTATCTGTTGTGAGGGCCACATAGATTTAAGAAATCTTTCATTTTTAACAATATTCCAAATAAATGGTAGTGTAATCTACAAGTGAGAACAAAATGTCAAATAAATAGAATTAGATAAAAGTAGTAGAGATTCCTGCTTAATTATCAATGCATGCTTTACAATATTTTCCTCGTGATTCTTGATAAGTTAATTATTTATCTTTCATAATATTAATGTAAAAAAATGAAATCATGTAGAATAAATAATTGGAATAATGTTTTTCGACAAGATAAACCCATTTGACATGTTACATTAAGATGATTTCATACGTTTAATTATCCATTGGACTTAACCCTACGATTCACGAATAAACTGTAAGTTAAAAAGTGAAAACCGTTATGACTTACATATTATATGATTTTACTTTTTTAAATGAAAACGTTTTATGATATAACAATTTTTATTATTAAAAACCTTTTAATAATGATTTTGAATATATGTCGTTTTGAAAAACTAAATATTATATTATTAAATAATTATTTCAATTATAAATATATATATAAATTTATATTTCTAAATGGAAATAAATATATATTTCACGATGTGATAAAATATAATATTAACTTAGTCATAAAACGTTTTGCTACACTATTATATTAGTAAAATAACAAGACGTTGATTTAAAGAAGCAAATGACCAAAACACTAAAAGGCATAAGTTATAATTAGTGTGATATAGTTTATCGATGATTTAAGTCTAATTATTGATATAGGTACATATCGCGAAACGTAAAGTATAAGTTTTCTAAGCGTACGAAAGGATGTTCGAAAAATCGGAACCGGGACATAAGTCGAGCGTCATCATGTAAGTCATCGGAACTGAAATTACAAATTAACTATGCACGAGAATATAATATAATATTTATATAATGATAAGGATTTAATATATATATATATATATATATATATATATATATATATATATATATATATATATATATATATATATATATATATATATATATATAACCGTCGGCATAATCAAACAAGCAAATGTGAGCTGGATGTGCATGCCATGCGATCGCATGGTCTTGAAGCACAATCCCCATGCGATCGCATGGGGGTTAGGTGAAATGCCCCGTTCATATCGATTATAAACGTTACATAATAATTGATTTCATTGCGAGGTATTTGACCTCTATATGATACATCTTACAATCATTGCATTGGTTTTTAAAAGACAAACTTTCATCACATTGAAAGTTGACGGCATGCACACCATTTCATAATATATCCAACTATAAATGACTTAATAATATTCTTGATGAACTCAACGACTCGAATGCAACGTCTTTTGAAATATGTCATGAATGACTCCAAGTAATATCTCTATAATGAGCAAATGCACAGCGGAAGATTTCTTTAATACCTGAGAATAGACATGTTTTAAAAGTGTCAACCAAAATGTTGGTGATTTCATAGGTTTATCATAAACAATAATATTCATCATTATGATAGACCACAAGATTTAAATGTGCAAGGTACAAATAGGACCGAATCCTACACCCACATGTAATGTACATGCGATATCTTTTAAATACAACACACCTTTCTCGTGTACGAAACCATTTTTTTTCATAAATCTTAGTAACCGTACACATATCTCGTGTACAAAATAACATACACATAACCTATGTATAAAATCATTCTCTCGATATATAACATTCACTTTGCTTTCTTTGCTTGGCTTGGTAACCGACCTTAACATATAATGCGCATCAATAATATCCCCAAAATAAACAGAACTTTCAATCTATAATAAATATATAAACCTCGAAGTACTAAACACCACGCCCACTAGCTCTTCAGTCTAGTGAACATTCTGGGTGGAGGTGTTAAACCCGGTAGCTACCTTTAGGATTCACGTGAATTAGGGGCCATACCTGTTTCCTAATTCTTAGGTTACCAAGCTATAATAATCAGGGGAAAATATTCACATCAATTAGTGGCAATTATAATGTCCAACTAATTCAGATATAATAATCAACAAAACCTCTCGTCTGTATAATAATTCATTCGAGGAATGTTTTGCTTGTGTCTATCTCATCAAACATTTATAAAAGCATTTCATGTATTCTCAGTCCAAAAATATAGATTGCAAAAATATTTAATAAAACAGTTATAAAAACAGCGCATGTATTCTCAGTCTCAAATATGTAAAGAGTAAAAGGGAATCAAATGAACTCACGATACGATATTTTGTAGTAAAAATATGCATACGACGGAACTGAACAAATCAAGGTTGGCCTCGGATTCACGAACCTATATCATTTATATATATATTAACACATATATAATTGAAATCGAATAAATTTATGTATTTATTTTTAGTGATATAATTATTATATCTAATAATTTATAGATTTCATTAATAATTTAGTTAGATATATTTACTTTATTTACTTTAGATAAATAATTATTATTTATTATAAAGTTATTAATATAGTTAGGTTATATGTATTAAATATATTTTTATATAATTAATATTTATTTGTTATAGTATTAATAATAGGAATAATATTAATAATAATGATACTTATAATAATAATAATGATAATACTAATAATAATATTAATATTGATAATAAAAATGATAATAATAATAAAATATATAAAATTTTTAATAATGATAGTAATAATAATAAAATAAAAAGGTTGTATTTTTTTTACAATAAAACCACTAATTTTGAAAAAAAAAATTCTTAATACTAATAATACGTAATAATAATACTTGTTAATAAATATATTAATGTTAATAATAGTAATAAAAATAATGACAATTCTAATAATGATAATAATAGTTTTAATGATAATAAAATAATAGTTTTAATAATACTAATAATAATAATAGAAATATTAATTTTTAATAAAAATTATAATTTTAATAAAAATGATAAAAATAGTTATTAGTAATGATAATATTAATAATGATAGTTTTTAATAATAATAATAGTAATACTTACGTTAATAATAAAAATAATAAAATTAATAATAATAATAATAATAATAATAATAATTAATAATAATAATAATAATAATAATAATAATAATAATAATAACAATAATAATATTAATAATAATAATAATAATTATAATAATAATAATAAAAAATTTAGAATACAAACTTTGAAGAAACAAGCTTTTAAAAAATATAGGCCACTGCTCGGGCTCGAACCCAAGACCTCTCGCTCAATCACACAACTCCCTAACCATCTGATCTGTCACGTTTTTCTATTATATCCCCAATGTAAATCAATATAACCTGTTTCTTGGCCCAACAAAAATAGGACACAACCCAACAATCCATTACACTTTTCGGCCCACCAATATAAACTACCGCCCAGATAATACTTCGGTCCAATCAGAAATCATTTAACCCATTAATCCAACAGCAGCCTGTTCCACAAAACAAATTTATTTGATTCAAGTTGTAATATTTAACAATTTAAAAGGGTTTCTGTTCTTTTTCCTCTTCTTCTTTTTACCCGACAGGAAATAGATAAAACAATTACGTACCTCATCATCATTAACAGCCTACATAATCATCACCTATTGTACAACCCTAATTATCACCGTCGTTCACTGTTCTAGTAATCAAAGCAAGAACACTGTAGCTACAGGCTGCAGTAGCAGTGGTTGTCGACTGGAAAACATAAATAGGAAACGGAATATTGGCATAAGGTTGTATGTTCATGGTTTCATTGGTGATTGTGAATCATAAACAGACACGTAATAGTAATGTAAATGGGTTTCGATTGTGGTTGTTCTATAGTCACAACAACACAGTAACGCGAAAAAAAGAAACAGAAAGAAACTGTAGCAACAGCTGAAAACGGGTATACGATGGTTGTAGTTGTGGTGGTGTTTGAGTGGTGGAAGGTAGGTTGTTCATGGTGATGGTGATTGTGGTGAACCGAACCAGAAGACAAAAACGAATAGTAATAGAAGTTTTGGCGTGATCGAAGGTCGAACGTTAACGGGGGTAGTGATTGAGGGTATTGTAATAAAAAAATAAACAGGTTTAGCAAGCAGCGGTTGTAATCATGGTGGTTGTGAAGGCTTTAAGATGGCGTTCATGGTACACGATGGTGAGGAGGGAAGTGTGGTGGTGATCGATTGAAATGGGTGTTGATCATAGGTGATGATGTTAACCGATGGTGATGGCGAGGGGTGGTGATGGAGTGAAGTATGGTGGTTCTGGTTTATAGATGGTTGTGGCGATGATGGTAACTTGGTTCTTGAATCGAAACAAAACATAATTTGCATCCCGGTGAGATCGATTGAAGTCATAAACATGTAAATATATATTAAGAGATGATGAAGATGATGGTTGGCGGTTTAGGGTAGCCAGAGGTGAAGGATGGTTATGGTGGTGATAACCGTATGTGGTGTTCTTTGATGAGAGTGGTGATGGTTGCTATAAAAATGCATATGTATAAGTATGATATATATAGAAATATATATATCTGCAACTTTAATTAATTAGATTAATAATAATAATATAATTATAATATAATAATAATAATTAGAAATCATTGAATTGAAAAGTAGGTACAGTTAAGCAGCCGATGATTTGGAGTCTTCTACCGACAGTTTTCACGGACTGTGTTTTATCGTGATTCATTGCTAAACAGTTAACATCTAAACGTCTTCCGAAAAATCCCCAATTTTAACTTAAATATATTTATTTATTTTGGTCATTAAATGTTTGAAACCTGATCAAAAAGGTGCGTCCAATATTTATTTTTAATTCCAAGTAATCCGTATGAAGTATTAAAATTTATCAAATAGCTTCTAAATATATTTTTAACAAGTCTAAAATTTATATAACTTATTTTCGGATCATCGTTCATTTTTAAAATCATATAAGTTCGTTTTTACCTCGATTAATATCAATCGAATGACAAACATGTGCTACTGTCATTTACTATATAGATTCGAAATCACAAAATATATATTTAATATACTTTATTTATATAGATGTGTTTTAAACAATAATTTTCATAATATTATTATTTTATTTTATTTTACATAATTAAATTTTTAATAACAACAACATATAATATTTCGAATTATATTTTCAATTGTATATATATATATATATATATATATATATACACACTCATATCTATTTATATATATATATATATATATATATATATATATATATATATATATATATATATATATATATATATATATATATATATATATATACACACTCATATCTATTTACAAATAGTGGTTCGTGAATCGTCGAGAACAATCGAAGGTCAAATGGATATATGAAAACAGTTCAAAATTTTGGGACTCAGCATTACAGACTTTGCTTATCGCGTCGAAACTATAAAAGATTTAAGTTTAAATTTGGTTGAAATTTCCGGGTTGTCACATTAGGTGCAGCAATTGTCTTTAAAACTCGATCGATTTCTGGTTCGCTGAATCATTCTATTCATCTATCTCTCGAATCTCTCTCTCTCTCTCTCTCTATATATAAATTATAATAATAATTATTATTAATATTATTATTATTAATTTTATTATTATTATTAGTAGTACTAGTATTAGTATTATTAGTATTTTACATAAAATATTACGACGGGGTTATGAGCAAGTAATTTCAAACGGGTTTTCGAGTGGGTTTAAGCTAAGGAAATTATGGGTTATAGCTATGAAGGTTATGGGTATTATTCGTGGGTATTGTTCGCGAGGCCAACTTAGCATTTATCATCTCCGTTGCGACCGCGTACTTTTCCTGCATATTGAGTCACAATATTGATACGTGAGTGATGATCCCATTTTCAATTATTATTATTAATATTTTTATTATTATTATGACCACTATTATTATTGTCATTTAGTATTATTATCATCATCATTATTGTTATTATTATTATTATTATTATTATTATTATTATTATTATTATTATTATTATTAGTATTAGTATTATCTTCGAAACTATTATTAGTATTATCATTGTTATTAAATATATTATCATTATTATTAATATTATAATTAGTACCATTATCATTATAATTAGTGTTATCATCGTCTAATTATTATTATTATGATTATCATTATTAGTATGATTATGAATATGACTATATGATCATGATATAGAAGTAGACTAAAAGCTACTAAATAAGATGATTATGATATAACGAGTATAAGTATTATGATATAGTTAAAATAGAATTAAGAATATGATTTAGATAAAATTATCATTCTTATCATTATTAGAATTATCATTAAGGTTAGTATTATCAATAAAATGACTATTAAAAATTATTATCGTGGATATTATTATTAAAAATTAACATTTTTACCAAAACTATCATTTTTATTATTTTTATCATTTTAATAAAAATTCTTATTTTTAATAATAGTATTATTAATAATACCAGTATTATTATCATTGTTATTATCATTAACATGATCATAATGTTTTTATTATCATTATCATTAATATAATTATTATTATGATATTAGTATTACTACAAATGATTATTATTTATTATCAAAATTATTATTATTAGTAAATATAATTATTGTTATTATTATTATTAAAATAATTATTATTATTATTATTATTACAAAATAATATAACTTTTGTTCATTATTATTATTATCAATATTATTCTTATCAAATAAATACTTGATACAAAGATATATTTAATACTTGTAATACAATTATATTAATAATACATATCACTATATGTTTATTATTAAAATGATATTAAGTAAACTTTATAAATTATATCACTTGATATATAAAACTACATTTTTATCATATATAAATCTTAACATAAATTTTTATCATTAATACATTAAAATGAATGATGAAATATTTTAATAAGTATTTACTATATAAATATTAATTACTTAAAGAATATAGAAATTAATATAAACTATTTGATATCACATACAAATTATTAAAATAATAAGTATATTACAAATAATAATATATATGAACTTGTTTAATTATTATTATAGATCTTAATACATAAACTTGATATAGGTTCGTGAATCCGAGGCCAACCCTGCACTTGTTCAGTGTCGTCATGTGCGTAATTACTACGAAATACAATATTGTGAGTTTCATTTGCTCCCTTTTTAAATGCTTTTGCAATATATATTTTTAGGACTGAGAATACATGCGCTGTTTTTATAATGTTTGACGAAATAGACACAAGTACTTAAAAACATTCTACGACTGAATTATTATACCGGATATCACCCCTTTTTGCTTGGTAACCTAAGAATTAGTGAACGCCACTAATTGATGCAAATCCTGAAGGTAGATCTATTGGGCCTAACAAACCCCATCCAGGGTATGGATGCTTTAGTACTTCGACTTTTTTATTATACAGATGAGTGTTCCTGTATATTTGGGGATATTCTAGATGTATTTTGTTAATGTCGGTTACTAGATGTCTATTCGTATGAATGGATTTTATAAATATGAGTGTTCCTGTATGATGATTTTTGCAGATGAGTGTTCCTGCAGGTTAATTATGAAAATTAAATCTGGTGGTCTATTAAAATTATTGAAATGATTGTTTATGATAAACCTATGAACTCACCAACCTTTTGGTTGACACTTATAAGAATGTTTATTCTCAGGTATTAAAGAAATCTTCCGCTGTGCATTTGCTCATTTATAAGATATTACTTGGAGTCATTCATGGCATATTTCAAAAGACGTTGCATTCAAGTCGTTTGATTTCAAAAAGACTGTTATGATAGATTAGTCATTCATATTATGGGATCTATATATCATTTGTATCAAAAGATTATATTTTTAAATGAGTTTGTCTTTTAAAAGAATGCAATGTTTGTAAAACGTATCATATAGAGGTCAGTACCTCGCAATGGGACCAGATGTTGATGTATTCGTCCATATGGATTTGGATGGGTCGTTATATGTGGTATCAAAGTGGTGGTCTTAGCAAAACAGGTCTTACATTAGTGTGTCTAACTGAGGGTTGTTAAGATGCATTAGTGAGTCTGGACTTTGACCGTGTCTGCATGTCAAAAGTTTTGCTTATCATTTCGCGTCGAAAATTACCTGCTTACCATTCTTAGTCTAGACAGTCTTACTACATTGATTGCATAGATAGTGTATAGATAAATTCATATCTTAGTGTATCTGTTACTGTAAACTTTTCCTGACAGCTTTCGAAATTTCCTTCGTAATCTATGGAATCTCCTGTACTATATATAGGTATTCTATGTAATTAGAATATCATCCGATATTCAAAAATTATTTCATATCGAAAATCCTTTATCTAACCGTATAAGATGAATTCTGTAACCAGTTCAAGTTCCGCGGATTCCGATAGCTATTCCGATATGGATATTCACCTGAGCTCCGAAAGCAGTGTAACCGGAAAGGATCAACTAATTAGTCATCTTCAATTCTGGTTGAATTGGGGATGGGTTTGTAGTCGAATTAATCAATGGAGACAAGAAGAAGGCGATCCCTTCCATCCACCAAATTTACCTCTTGGTGAAGAACCTGAAGCACTTACCGGCGAACCAGTCCGAAACACCATTTTTACCCTCATTTTCAGAGTATCTCGCCACGATTATATATTATCTAAACTTCTAGTTCTTATTCATCCACTCGTCCCAACCGACAATCATCCCAGTATACTAGAAGACGTCAACGAGCTTCGCGCTCTAGTAGTGGCTTTGGAGAATATGATGCAGAATTTGCAAGCATTACAAGCCCCACAAACACCAACAGCACCACCAGCATTAGCACCATCACCACCTGTACCACCACCAACAACAACCACATCCAGAGCCTCAACATCCCAATCTGCACCACGAGCATTGACATCCTATGAACCATAGATACCAAAGAGTACCAACAACAATAACTGATGAAGTATTGATTCATAACTTCATTGGAGAAATATTCTACGGCGATTATGTAATCTCTAAAGTTTTAGATATTACTTATTCTAATTCTAATCATAAGCCAGATGAGTGAATAGAAATGATAGAAGATAGAGTAGAAACCCTGACCGGAATAGTACGTGATTTACAAGCGAGACTTACACAATCATCACTAGTAGTACCGCCAACATCACCAACAGTATCACCGGCACCAGCAACGCCTGCAGCACCACAAATTCTGTAAACTCCATAACTACCTCAGATATTGACACCACAATCACCAACAGATATATTTTAATAACTAGTTATGATGCATTAACTCATTAATTTCGAAGAATTCATATGTGTGTGTGTGTATATATATATATATATATATATATATATATATATACGAATTTTGAAACCATAGTAAATCTTTTCGTACTAAGCTATTACGTGTGAATTTTAAAGAGTAGATACTACTCGGTTAATTCATATTACTAATATGCTATGATGTACATCCTTCGTTAACAACTTAACAATCGTTAACTATAATCTCTGCTTCAACTCAATAGATTCCATTTCATAATAAATCAAGTGTACTATTCGAATACATGTTTGATTTTACACTTTCATTTTCGATGTAATCGAAACTTCTAGAAAACATCATTCGTGCCTTGCGAAGTTCACAAGAATTCCACAAATACCAACATCATTCACTGAAGAATATCAATAATAGATGAATAATGAAGTCTTAATTCATAATTTCATTCAAATTGAAGAAATACTCCGCGAAGATTACGTAATTTCTAAAGTTTTAGGAATTATTCAATTCTAGTTCCAACCGCAATCAAATTAGTTTAATTTAATATTAACTCATTAAATATGTATTACAGGTGAAGAAAATATACATAAATATAGTTTCATAAAGACTAATAAAATTCATTTGTACAAAAATATTACTTGTGAAATTTTTAACGGGTAGTTAATACCCGAGAGACATTTAAATTTCACATTAATATGTTACATTGTACATTCTTCAATTCTAATTTGATAATCATTAACTATACTCACTACTTTCATAGCGATATACATTCTTTCATAAAAATCAGAACGACTATTTTCATACAAATTCGATTGCACATTCTGATTTTGACATATCAGAATCCAAGTCAAGATTTAACAGAAGATATCACTCTTAGATTTCTACATCTTTCAAAACCATACTTTAAATTCAAAACTGTACTAGAACATCACTTTTATTCATAAAACATAGAAAGATAATCGAATCATTCAAGATTCACGACAATTTCATCATACATATATTGACGATGACAAATCTGCATTCAAACCCTTCAAAATCCTTGATGACACCACAACTAATGAACAATTGAGAAGATGAACCAACCACACATTATCTACAAAAAGAAAGATTTATGCATATAGTTATGCACCTAGAGAACACTCGGAACCTAAGTAAAAGTTTAACATATATCGGTGCTAGATTCTTTGACATTATTATACGAAAAACAACTTTGCAACCCCTTTTTTCAAAGTAGTTAGTTTTGTCACACCTCCAGCAAGTCAACTTCAACATTTCATTCGAATAAGCCTTACTATAATCTTGACATATACGGTTGCCCTTTCTGTCATTGTTACCGGGGAACCTTTTATATCCCATCACATTAGCAGTAAACGTACCAGCAACTTCATCACTCTTTGGCTTTAGTCTCTCCAAAAAATATCTATATTCATTCATTGAATCCTATCATGTACTCATCTACACCTTGTAACGATAATTTCCATACCAAATACCGTGAAGTATCAATAATTATTTTCGAATCTCGCAGTGTTTCTACGATAACAGTTATATATATACATATAACGTTACCTCCTGGAATTATAATTCTGAATAGCACCCCAGCCTACGAATCAATACTATGAAGTTTTGAAAAAGCTGATGAAGCAGCAAGGACTGTAGATAGCATTAACAGTTAAAAGTTTGATGATAAAGAATGGTAGGTTGAAAAAGCTCAAAAGAAAATTTGGTACTGAAAAATGGATTGAGCAAACCATGAAGGAGGCTGTGGATAAATCACAAGGACTAAACCAGTAATCAAAGAATCCTGATGATTCGATTTCTGATGGAAATTTACAGAGGACATATAATCTTATTATGCATTCTAAAACAGTACAGAAGAATTTTCTTCATCATCCCTTGATCTTAGATATTTTAAAATTCTAAGATATCATCGTACCTTTCATTATAAATATCTTCGATATTTCAGAAGATATCTACATAACTATTCTTATCCGAAATTATCTACCTCTTCACGCTATCTGCGTTATGTCATAAAGGAGTTTCTAAATCTCTAAAAAATTCAAAGTTAAGTTATGAATGTTTTGAAGTAGTGTTGGGAATTGAAGCATGAGTTAGTATAATATAATGACGCCTGATCAACGTGGTTATATTACAGTAAGTCATGCTGAGTTTCTAATGGAACATGATGATTCACAGACCATACCGTCATCATGTGCCATATTACACGACTCTTACATTCTACCTAATCCCTAAATATATTAATAACATATTTTTTTGATAGTTCCATATTTACCAGTGACTTCTGATAATTTAACAAATCAAGATCGTGCTATTACAATTTCATTCTAAGAACATTAGCTATGTTCAATCGAAATTTCATACCTACGAATTCTGGACCATTACTCGCTTTACTTAAAGTCGAGAAGAGAAAGCAAAAGTATGGAGCTCCAAAATATAAGAGAAAATATAAGCACGACAACAACACAGAAATTACAAACCGTGTATATCAATGCGTATAGCAATATAAAGACATGGCAGAACTAAAAACACTATGAACCAAAGAGCATAGTAGAAGTAAATAGATTCCTCTGGTGGTAGATGAAAAAGAAGAATGACAGATGTAATAGTCAAGAATATATCAAGAATTAGAACTGGATGGAGCATATTGATGAATGTTTTGGAAATATGAATTAAAGAAGAAAGTATAGAAGATGGGAGTTGTGGAAATAAGGAAACAAAGGAGGTGGATTTATAGTAAAATATCAGACAGAGAAATCGAGACAGATTATCGCATTAAATCGAAGAGGATCATAATTTCCTTAATCGCTGAAGAATCAAATATAGATTACAAAGATTTTTTTAAATCCGGAGATCAACCGTGATGACGTCAAAAGATAAGATGAATCCCTATTTTCTCATTCTCGATATGATTTAATGTTTCCAACACGATAAGTGAAGTCTGTTAAGTTGAATCTCAAAAATTTTGAACTATGTTCACGTATTCATTTACCTCGACCAAATTCCGACTATTCACAAACATTTATATGTAAATAGATATATACATAAATGTGTGTATATATATATATATATATATATATATATATATATATATATATATATATATCTATATATTATAAATTGAGAACGTTAACAATGTATTAAGTGTATGATACCGTACATTAAACTTATGGGTTTGAATACCTATTGGATATATTTAACTACAGAGTTAAAAGATAATTTCAGATGATTGAATTACAAGTTATTCTTATATGTTCCGTAAATGTTATAATATGACTATGGGTATCTGTTGTGAGGGCCACATAGATTTAAGAAATCTTTCATTTTTAACGATATTCAGAATAAATGGTAGTGTAATCTACAAGTGAGAACAAAATGTCAAATAAAAAAGAATTAGACAAAAATAGTAGAGATTCCTGCTTAACTTTCAATGCATCCTTTACAATATTTTCCTCATGATTCTTGATAAGTCAATTATTTCTCTTTCATAATATTAATGTAAGAAAATGAAATCATGTAGAATAAATAATTGGTATAATGTTTGTCGACAAGATAAACCCATTTGACATGTTACATTAAGATGATTTCATACGTTAATTATCCATTGGACTTAACCCTACGATTCACGAATAAACTATAAGTTAAAAACTGAAAACCATTATGACTTACATATTATATGATTTTACTTTATTAAATGAAAACGTTTTATGATATAATAATTTCTATTATTAAAAACCTTTTAATAATGATTTTGAATATATGTAGTTTTGAGAAACTAAATATTATATTATTAAATAATTATTTCAATTATAAATATATATATATAAATTTATATTTCTAAATGGAAATAAATATATATTTCACGATGTGATAAAATATAATATTAACTTAGTCATAAAACGTTTTGATACACTATTATATTAGTAAAATAACAAGACGTTGATTTAAAGAAGCAAATGACCAAAACACTAAAAGGTATAAGTTATACTTAGTGTGATATAGTTTATCGATGATTTAAGTCTAATTATTGATATAGGTAAATATCGCGAAACGTAAAGTATAAATTTTCTAAGAGTACGAAAGGGCGTTCGAAAAACCAGAACCGGGACATAAGTCGAGCGTCATCGTATAAGTCATCGGAACTAAAATTACAAATTAACAATGCACGAGAATATAATATAATATTTATATAAATATAAGGATTTAATATATATATATATATATATATATAAATAAATATATATATATATATATATATATATATATATATATATATATATATATATATATATATATATATATATTTATTTATTTATTTATTTATAAAACCGTCGGCATAATCAAACAAGCAAATGTGAGCTGGATGTTAATGCCTTGCGATCGCATGGTCTTGAAGCACAATCCCCATGCAATCACATGGGGGTTAGGTGCAGCAAATATCTTTAAAACTCGATCGATTTCTGGTTCGCTGAATCATTCTATCCATCTATCTCTCGAATCTCTCTCTATATATATAAATTATAATAATAATAATATTATTATTATTAATCTTATTATTATTATTAGTAGTATTAGTATTATTATTATTAGTATTTTACATAAAATATTACGATGGGGTTATGAGCAAGTAATTTCAAACGGGTTTTCGAGTGGGTTTAAGCTAAGGAAATTATGGGTTATAGCTATGAAGGTTATGGGTATTGTTCGGGGGTATTGTTGGTGAGGCCAACTTAGCGTTTATCATCTCCGTTGCGACCGCGTACTTTTCATGCATATTGAGTCACAATATTGATACATGAGTGATGATCCCATTTTCAATTATTATTATTAATATTGTTATTATTATTATTATTATTATGACCACTATTATTATTGTCATTTAGTATTATTATTATCATTATTATTATTATTATTATTATTATTATTATTATTATTATTATTATTATTATTATTATTATTATTATTATTATTATTATTATTATTATTATTATTATTATTATTATTATAATTAGTACTATTATCATTATAATTAGTGTTATCATCGTCTAATTATTATTATTATGATTATCATTATTAGTATTGTTATGAATATGACTATATGATCATGATATAGAAGTAGACTAAAAGCTACTAAATAAGATGATTATGATATAACGAGTATAAGTATTAAAATCTAGTTGAAATAGAATTAGGAATATGATTTAGATAAAATTATCATTCTTATCATTATTAGAATTATCATTAAGGTTAGTATTATCAATAAAATGACTATTAAAAATTATTATCGTGGATATTATTATTAAAAATTAACATTTTTACCAAAACTATTATTTTTATTATTTTTATCATTTTAATAAAAATTATTATTTCTAATAATAGTATTATTAATAATACCAGTATTATTATCATTGTTATTATCATTAACATGATCATAATGTTTTATTATCATTATCATTAATATAATTATTATTATGATATTAGTATTACTACAAATGATTATTATTTATTATCAAAATTATTATTATTATTAAATATAATTATTGTTATTATTATTATTAAAATAATTATTATTGTTATTATTACAAAATAATACAACTTTTGTTCATTATTATTATTATCAATATTATTCTTATCAAATAAATACTTGATACAAAGATATATTTTGTGATTCCCCGTACAAAACTATCGTGTACGAATCATCAACAACATGATCATTACAAGGTCAAATACTATATGCTGTTTCAAAAGTAAGTTTGCATTCATGATAAAAGGTGACGTTTTAACCAACGTCAAATGTTTAACATCTGAAAGTATGCTTCTACGAATAGCAAGCAAAATAATAGTACGTGACCCATAGGTCGTTACAAATACATTGTTCAAAAGTAATAAAGTTTGAATGCAAGATAAAATGTTTCATGCGATGACATCTCTAATAAGCGCAGCGGGAGTCTACAAGGCATGACTAGTACAACAGCGGAAGCAAGCAAACCTTAAGCACCTGAGAAAAGCATGCTTAAAAACGTCAACACAAAGGTTGGTGAGCTATACTTTAAGTATAACTGTAATGTAAGGTAGGCCACGAGATTTCAGTGCTTCAACAGCGTTTCAAAATAGTATGAAAAGTATATGCTTAACCGTGGGCACTTAGTAACTAACTTAACGTTTATCACCCCCTAAAAGTACACTTGGCAAGTGCGTATGTTTACGAAGTATTAAACACCCGTTAAATGCTAGCGCTACTAGCCCGAGTGGGGATGTCAAACCCTATGGATCCATATCTAAGATTCGCGTTCACCGGTTCAAAGACCAATGACTAAACGTTACCGAGCTAAGGGGAAAGTTTATGCCGTTGTATATGTGACGCCCCGTACTAAATCAACATGTACGGACCATCAACAACAGGATCATTACAAGGTTAAACACTATATGCGTTTTCAAAACAAGTTTGCATTCATGATAAAAGGTGACGTCATAACCAACGTCAAATGTTTTACAACCAAAAGTATGCTTCTATGAACGGAAGAAAGTAATAATAGTACGTGACCCTTAGGTCGTTACAAATCCTTGTTCAAATCTAATATAGTTTGAATGCAAGATAAAATGTTTCATGCGGTAACATCTCTAATAAGGTAGCGGGTGGCTAATCAGCAAGACTAGTATAACAGCGGAAGCAAGCAACCTTAAGCACCTGAGAAAAACATGCTTAAAAATGTCAACACGAATGTTGGTGAGCTATAGTTTAAGTATAACAGTAATGTAAGGTAGGCCACGAGATTTCAGTCCTTCAACAGCGTTTCAAAACAGTATGAAAAGTATATATATAACCGTGGGCACTTGGTAACTAACTTAACGTTTATCACCCCCTAAAAGTACACTTGGCGAGTGCGTATATTTACGAAGTATTAAACACCCGTTAAATGCTATCGCTACTAGCCCGAGTGGGGATGTCAAACCCTATGGATCCATATCTAAGATTCGCGTTCACCGGTTCAAAAACCAATGACTAAACGTTACCGAGCTAAGGGGAAAGTTTATGCCGTTGTATAACCCACACATATATAAAGTTTAAGTACTCGTGCCTAGTATGTAAAATGTAAAAAGCGCATGTATTCTCAGTCCCAAAATAGTTAAAGTAAAAAGGGATGCTAAAACTCACAGTGGTTAAGTAGTAGTAAAGTTGACACGGGAAAGGTAAGCAAGTATGTTTGTCCGAAAAGGTCCTCAACCTAAGTCAAAAGTTACTAAGTCAGTAAATCGTCCCAATAGGTTTATAAGTATGTAAATTAGGTCTTAAGTATCATCATCATTCATCATTAAACAAAAAGTGTAAAGTAAGGTTTAAGTGAAGACTAGGTTTTGATATAAAGGCTGATTTCGTTCAGTCGCCACGACCTCTATACAAACTGAAATGAGGTGAGACCAGTGGCCATGGCTCCATATATGAGTCCCTTAGGAACTGACAAATTTCCAGAACCAAACTCGTCTTCGTTTGACCGTGGTGACGGTTTAAGTGCGAGGAGGTCAGAAATTTCAGCACAACGTTAATAGGGTGTAGTGACTTTTAGGAGGCCATAGATCCTAAACCGTAACTCGGATTAAGACGAGGTCTAAATTAAAAATCATCTACTCGAACCGAACTAACTGAAAATCAACTTTCCAGTAGCCCAGGTAGTCTGATCAATTCCATAAACAGTAAGAAAGGTGTTCCGGTGGGTTCTTGGTGCTTGATGCTCATCACGGTTTTCATCCTTGATGCGTATAGCTTCAAGTGTACAACTCGTTGATGGGTTTGCATCATCTTAACCAAGTTTATACCATCATAACACAAGTGCAAGTCTAAGACATATAGCACAACTCACTTAAGAGTTGTATGAAGTTTGATGAACCAAAGTTGCATCAAGATCTTAGATCCAACACATACATGAGTTATAAAAGTAATATTAAGCTACAATCTTGAAAGTAAACTAAATAATCAAGATCTTAAGTTGTAGGACTTAGATATTAGCTAGATTTTAAAGATACTAGACTAGAAAGTCTAGATCTAGTGTTCTTAAGTTAGATCCTAAGTTACAAAACTTGGATCTACACTTTAATGAAACCAAAGTTATGAAACTTAGATTTTCAACTTGTAACATGTATATAAGCTTATAAGCTTTTATTTACAACAAAATAAGTAGACCATAAGCTATAGAAACTTAGATCTTTCATAAGTATATGATGTTATAACTAGAAAGTTATACTTCAATGTTCTTGAACTTACAAAGTTAACTTTGGTTTCAAGAAATATGAGATCAAGATTAACTAGTAATACTTGACCATGCTTACAACAATCACAACTTTAAAGTACATGAAATGAAGAAATAAATTAAAGTTACAAGTATTATGTTCATATTTTCTTCATACTTGAGAAGATTCAAACCAAAGTTTAGATCTTAAGAATTCAAGTCTACAAAACATGAACATAAAGACGATCATCGAGTTTATGAACTTTAGATCTTGAAAACATTAAAATGTAGAACCATAAACTAACAAGTTTAGGTTCTTGTTCTTGGTTCTTCATCGAACAAAGAGTGAAGAAAGCAAGATTACATGAAGATGCAAACTAGGAAGTTTTGATCTTGAATAACAACAAACAAGTAACAAGTAATTAAACAAACAAGAACAAGTAAATGATAATGATATGTAAAGATATATATTTTGGTTTTTAGAGGGAAAAGGAAGAAGAAATTGAAGCTTGTTACCTTAAATATTTTGAGAGAAAAAGAGAGAAAAGTGTAAGTATTATGTGTGTGTGTGTGTGTGCGTGTGAGAATGAGATAGAATGCAAGTAACTAAGTAACAAAATAAAAGAAATTTGAACTCCCTCCACCACCTTGAAGTTCACTGCTCTAATGGGTTAAATGGGGAAGTCAACTAGCCAACTTTCAAGCATGGGAAGGATGTGTTAGCTAGAATGAGGTATAAGTTAAAGTGTATGGAAAAAGATGCTAGCATGCTTGGGTAACTTGTCTCCTCATTAAGATAATTAACCCATGATTATTCTTAATGTAATACTAGCATGAAAGATGGGCTCACAAGTCCATTAAATATGTAGGTTGGGCTTACTAGTCCATGAAATAAAAGTCCAAGCCCAAGTACAAGTAAGTATGCAATTTAAATAATTAAAGCCCAAGTAATTAACTACTAACCTTAGTTAATTAAAAATGATTAATAATAAATAATCATGAATGTAAATAATATTCAAAAATATTATTCATGAAAAGTACGCGTGTCACAAAGACTAGTCGGGCCATGGAAAGTTAAATACGGTAACAAGTAAATGTACAAAAATACATTTATTAAAGCACAAGTATTAATAATAAATATTAATAATTAAACGTTGGAAAATTTCGGGTTGTTACAGTATAACCCACACATATATAAAGTTTAAGTACTCATGCCTAGTATGTAAAACGTAAAATGCGCATGTATTCTCAGTTCCAAAAATAGTTAAAGTAAAAAGGGATGCTATAACTCACAGTGGAAAGTAGTAAAAGTCGATACGCGGAAAGGTAAGCAAAGTGGTTGGTCCGAAAAGTCCTCAACCTAAGTCAAAAGTTACTAAGTCAGTAAATTGTTCCCAAAGGTTTAAATGTATGTAAATTAGGTCTTAAGTATCATCATCATTCATCATTAAACAAAAAGTGTAAAGTAAGTTTTAAGTCAAGACTAGGGTTTGAAACAAGGGCTGATTTCGTTAAGTCACCACGACCTCTATACAAACTGAAATGGGGTGAGACCAGTGGCCATGGCTCCGTATATGAGTCCCCTAGGTACTGACCAATTTTCATAACCATACTCATCTTCATTTGACCGTGGTGACGGTTTAAGTGCGAGTAGGTCAGAAATTTCAGCACAACGTTAATAGGGTGTAGTGACTTTCGGGAGGCCATAGATCCTAAACCGTAACTCGGATTAAGACGAGGTCTAAACGGAAAATCATCTACTCGAACCGAACTAACTGAAAATCAACTTTAAAGTAGACCAGGTAGTCTAATAAGTTCCATAAAACAGTAATAAATATGTTTCGGTGGGTTCTTGGTGCTTGATGCTTATCACGGTTCTCATCCTTGATGCGTATAGCTTCAATTGTACAACTCGTTGATGGATTTGCATCATCTTAACCAAGGTTTGACCATCATAAAACTAGTGTAAGTCTAAGATAAGTTGCACAACTTACTTAAGAGTTGTATGTAGTTTGATGAACCAAAGTTACATCAAGATCTTAGATCCGACACATGCATGAGTTACAAAAGTAATATTAAGCTACAAACTTGAAAGTAAACTAAATAATCAAGATCGTAAGTTGTAGAACTTAGATCTTAGCTAGATCTTAAAGATCCTAGACTAGAAAGTCTAGATCTAGTGTTCTTAAGTTAGATCATAAGTTACAAAACTTGGATCTACACTTTAATGAAACCATAAGTTATGAAACTTAGATTTTTAACTTGAAAAGTGTATGTAAGCTCATAAGCTCTTGTTTACAACAAAATTAGAAGACCATAAGCTATAGAAACTTAGATCCAACACAAGTATATGAAGTTATAACTAGAAAGTTATACTTCCATGTTCTTGAACTTACAAAGTTAACTTTGGTTCAAGAAAAATGAGATCAAGATTAACTAGTAACACTTGACCAAAATAACAACATCACAAACTTTAAAGTACTTACAAAAGAAGGAAATAAACTAAAGTACAAGTATTATGTTCATGTTTTGTTTCATACTTAGGAAGATTCAAATCAAAGTTTGAATCTTAGGATTTAAGTCTACAAACATGAACACAAGTATGAATATGAAACTTATGAACTTTAAATCTTGAAAACATTTGAGTCTAGAACCATAAACTAGAAATTTTAGATTCCTTGTTCTTGACTTCATCAAATAAGGATGGAAGTAACAAAATTTCATGAAGATACAAGTTAGAAAACTTGATCTTTAACAACAACCAACAACAAGTAAGTAAACAATCAACAAAGAACAAGTAATGATGATGATTTTGGTTAGGTTTTAGAACAAGAAAAAGGAAGAACATAAAGTTTTGTTACTAACAATATTGAGAGAAAAATGAGAGAAAAAGAGAAGTGTGTAAGTATGTGTGTGTATGGAATGAAGTGTACAAGCTAATAAGTAATAAAAAAAAAAATTTTGAACTCCCTCACACTCCATCAAAGGCTGACGGTCAAGAGCCAAAAAAGGAAGGGATCAAATGCTCTTTCATACATGGGGAGGAGGTGATAGCTTAGAGTGGTAATAAAGTTAAATAGTGTGGGAAAATGGTGTAAATGCGCAAGTAACTAGATTCCCATGAACTGATTAATCCTTGATCTTAATCTTAATAATTCATTAGCTTAATGATGGGCTAACAAGTCTATTATGTGTGTAGGGTGGGCTTCCAAGTCCATTTCCAATAATAAAGGCCTAAGTCCAAGTAAGTATGCAATTAAATAAATCAAGCCCAAGTAATTAACTAATAACCTTAGTTAATTAAAATGACTAATAATAATTAATCATGAATGTAAATAATATTCGAAAATATTATTCGTGAAGAGTACGTGCGTCACAAAGACAAGTCGGGCCATGAAAAGTTTAATACGGTAACAAGTAACACGTATAAGAACACGTTTATTAAAACGCAAGCATTAATAATAAATTATTAATAATAAATACGTATGAAAAACCAAGGTCGTTACATTACCCACCTGTTAAAGAAAATTTCGTCCCGAAATTTTAAGCTGAGGTAGATGGAGGAGTCGGGAAAAGGTGAGGATAATTCTGCATCATTTGATCCTCTCATTCCCAGGTAAACTCAGGTCCTCGTTTGGCATTCCATCGTACTAGGACGATCGGAATCTTGTTTTGTTTCAAAGTTTTGACATCACTGTCCATAATTTCAACAGGCTCTTCCACGAAGTGGAGTTTGTCATCAATAGTAAGTTCCTCCAATGGTATGACATGTTCCGGTTTAGTAAGACACTTCTTCAAATTCGATACATGAAAGGTAGGATGAACTGAGCTCAATTGTGTTAGAAGATCCAAACAGTAAGTAACGGGTCCAACACGTTCCAAGATTTCGAAAGGACCAATGTATCGCGGGTTCAACTTCCCACGTTTTTCAAAACGGATCACACCTTTCCAAGACGCGACCTTCAACATTACACGGTCACCTACGTTGAATTCAAAGTCCTTACATTTAAGGTCGGCATAACTCTTTTGGCGATCACGGGTCGTCTTGAGTCTCGCTTAAATTTGGACAATCTTCTCAGTTGTTTCATGGACTATCTCGAGTCCGGTGATCTGCGTTTCACCTACTTCGGCCCAACAAATAGGAGATCGGCACTTGTGGCCATACAAAGCTTCAAAAGGTGTGGCATTAATACTCGAATGATAACTGTTGTTGTAAGAGAATTCTGCTAGCGGTAAATGCCTTTCCCAAGCCTTTCCAAAATAAATGACACATACACGCAACATGTCTTCTAAGGTTTGAATCGTGCGTTCGCTTTGACCGTCGGTCTATGGGTGATACGCAGTATTCATGTCGAGACGGGTTCCCAAGGCTTCTTGCAAAGAACGCCAAAATCTGGAAGCAAAACGGGGATCGCGATCTGAGATGATCGATAAAGGCACACCATGACGAGATACAACCTCTTTGATGTATAGTTGTGCGAGTCTCTCAATCGTATCCTTTTCCTTCATTGCTAAGAAGTGTGCAGATTTGGTAAGATGGTCAACGATAACCCAGATGGTATCGTATCCGCCCACCGTCTTTGGTAACTTCATAATGAAATCCATTGTTATCCTTTCCCACTTCTATTGCGGGATTTTCGGTTGTTGAAGTAACACAGAAGGCCTCTGATGTTCGGCCTTAACCTTCGAGCAAGTCAAACACTTCCCAACATAAGTTGCAACGTCCTTCTTAAGATTAGGCCACCAATACTGTTCCTTAAGATCGTGGTACATTTTATCGGCGCCTGAATGAATCGAATATCTTGACTTGTGGGCTTCATCTAGTATAAGGTTCCATAGATCTCCATAACGAGGTACCCAAATTCTTCCGGCATAGCATCGGAGTCCAGTTTCCTTAACTTCAAATCGAGAGAAGAGGATGTTCAAGTATTCATGAGATATATTCTCCTCCTTGAGAGCCTTATCTTGGGCTGCTCGGATCTGGCTATTGAGGTTCGAATGAATGGTGATGTTCAGGGCCCGAACACGAAGAGGTGCCATCCTCTCCTTTCGGCTCAAAGTGTAGTGACCCGAACTTTTCCATGTTTATATATATTAATTGAGATTGATAGTTACATAACTAAATGTTTCCAACGTGTTAAGCAATCAAACTTGTCAAGACTTCATTAATTGAAATAGGTTTCATATAGACAATTGACCACCCAAGTTGACCGGTGATTCACGAACGTTAAAACTTGTAAAAACTATACGATGACATGTATATGGTTATATGTATAGTTAACATGATTTTATTATAAGTAAGTATCTCATTAGGTATTTTAACCATGAGTTATATACATAAAAATGAGACTATTAAATTAAGAAACTCGAAAACGATATGTATAACGATTATCGTTAAAACAACGTCTTACTAGGTACATATGAATCATATTAAGATATTGATACACTTGGTTAATTATGTTAAATGATAAGTAAATATATCATTAAGTGTATTAACAATAAACTAAATATGTAAAAATAAGACTACTAACTTAATGATTTCGAAACGTGACATATATGTAACGATTATCATTGTACCGACATTTAACTGTATATATATCATACTAAGATATATTATATATCATAATATCATGATAATGTAACAATTTAACATCTCATTTGATATAATAAACAATAGATTAACAACATTTAACAAGATCGTTAACCTAAAGGTTTCAAAACAACATTTACATGTAACGACTAACGATGACTTAACGACTCAGTTAAAATGTATATACTTGTAGTGTTTTAATATGTATTCATACACTTTTGAAAGACTTCAAGACACTTATCAAAATACTTATACTTAACAAAAATGCTTACAATTACATCCTCGTTCAGTTTCATCAACAATTCTACACGTATGCACCCGTATGCGCACTCGTACAATACACAGCTTTTAGATGTATGTACTATTAGTATATACACTCCAATGATCAGCTCTTAGCAGCCCATGTGAGTCACCTAACACATGTGGGAACCATCATTTGGCAACTAGCATGAAATATCTCATAAAATTACAAAAATATGAGTAATCATTCATGACTTATTTACATGAAAACAAAATTACATATCCTTTATATCTAATCCATATACCAACGACCAAAAACACCTACAAACACTTTCATTCTTCAATTTTCTTCATCTAATTGATCTCTCTCAAGTTCCATCTTCAAGTTCTAAGTGTTCTTCATAAATTCCATAAGTATAGTTTCATAAAATTCAAGAATACTTCCAAGTTTGCAAGTCTACTTCCAAGCTTTCTAATCCATTCCAAGTAATCATCTAAGATCAAAGAACCTTTGTTATTTACAGTAGGTTATATTTCTAATTCAAGGTAATATTCATATTGAAACTTTGATTCAATTTCTACAACTATAACAATCTTATTTCGAGTGAAAATCTTACTTGAATTATTTTCGTGTCATGATTCTGTTTCAAGAACTTTCAAGCCATCCAAGGATCCTTTGAAGCTAGATCCATTTTTCTCATTTCCAGTAGTTTTATCCAGAAAACTTGAGGTAGTAATGATGTTCATAACATCATTCGATTCATACATATAAAGCTATCTTATTCGAAGGTTTAAACTTGTAATCACTAGAACATAGTTTAGTTAATTCTAAACTTGTTCGCAAACAAAAGTTAATCCTTCTAACTTGACTTTTAAAATCAACTAAACACATGTTCTATATCTATATGATATGCTAACTTAATGATTTAATACCTGGACCATAAAATCGGATATACGCCGTCGTAGTGAAACCGGGAGCTGTTTTGGTTTGGATAATTAAAAACTATGATAAACTTTGATTTAAAAGTTGTTCTTCTGGGAAAATGATTTTTCATATGTACATGAAACTATATCCAAAAATCAAGGTTATGCTCAAAGTGGAAGTATGTTTTCTAAAATGGTCATCTAGACGTCGTTCTTTCGACTGAAATGACTACCTTTACAAAAATGACTTGTAACTTATATTTATGACTATAAACCTATACTTTTTCTATTTGGATTCATAAAATAGAGTTCAATATGAAACCATAGCAATTTGATTCACTCAAAACGGATTTAAAATGAAGAAGTTATGGGCAAAACAAGATTGGATATTTTTGATCTTTTTAGCTACGGAAAATGTTTAACAAATCTATACAAATCATATCCTAGCTAACTTATATTGTATTATACATGTATTCTAATATATTATGTAATCTTGGGAGACCATAGACACGTATACAAATGTTTTGACATATCATATCGACCCATGTATATATATTATTTGGAACAACCATAGACACTCTATATGCAGTAATGTTGGAGTTAGCTATACAGGGTTGAGGTTGATTTCAAAAATATATATACTTTGAGTTGTGATCTAGCCTGAGATGTGTATACACTGGGTCATGGATTGATTCAAGATAATATATATCGATTTATTTCTGTACATCTAACTGTGGACAACTAGTTGTTGGTTACTAACGAGGACAGCTGACTTAATACACTCAAATCTTTAAAACATAATAAAAATGGTTGTAATTATATTTTGATCATACTTTGATATATATGTACATATTTGTATAGGTTTGTGAATCGATCCGTGGCCAAGTCTTATTTTCGAGGAAGGAAATATCTGTGAAAGTGAGTTATAGTCCCACTTTTAAAATCTAATATTTTTGGGATGAGAATACATGCAGATTTTATAAATGATTTACAAAATAGACACAAGTACATGAAACTACATTCTATGGTTGAATTATCGAAATCGAATATGCCCCTTTTTATTAAGTCTGGTAATCTAAGAATTAGGGAACATACACCCTAATTGACGCGAATCCTAAAGATAGTTCTATTGGGCCTAACAAACCCCATCCAAAGTACCGGATGCTTTAGTACTTCGAAATTTATATCATATCCGAAGGGTGTCCCGGAATGATGGGGATATTCATATATATGCATCTTGTTAATGTCGGTTACCAGGTGTTTACCAAATGAATGATTTTTATCTCTATGTATGGGATGTGTATTGAAATTTGAAATCTTGTAGTCTATTGTTACGATTTGATATATATAGGTTAAACCTATAACTCGCCAACATTTTTGTTGACGTTTAAAGCATGTTTATTCTCAGTTGAATACTAAGAGCTTCCGCTGTTTCATACTAAAATAAGGACAAGATTTGGAGTACATGTTTGTATGATATTGTGTAAAAACTGCATTCAAGAAACATATGTCGATGTAATATATTTCTATTGTAAACCATTATGTAATGGTCGTGTGTAAACAGTATATTTTAGATTATCATTATTTGATAATCTACGTAATGTTCTTAAAACCTTTATTGATAAAATAAAGGTTATGGTTGTTTTAAAAATGAATGCAGTCTTTGAAAAACGTCTCATATAGAGGTCAAAACCTCGCAACGAAATCAATTAATATGGAATGTTTATAATCAATATGAACGGGACATTTCAGTTGGTATCCGAGCGTTGGTCTTAGAGAACCAGAACATTTGCATTAGTGTGTCTTATCGAGTTTGTTAGGATGCATTAGTGAGTCTGGACTTCGACCGTGTTTTCTTTAAAAATGATTGCTTAACATTTTTGTTGAAAACTATATATTATTAACATGTAAATATTATGTGATATATTAATCTCTTAACATGTTTGATATTGTGTGATAGATGTTTACCTCTAGCACAAATCCCAATGACTCACCTAATAATAACGAAGAGTCGAATATATATTGGCAAGATTCACAAGTTCCCGAAGAACCGGAAGAAGAGGAAACGGAACCGGAAGAAGAGGAACCAGAAGAAGAGGAACCGGAAGAAGAAGAGGTTCCTGAGGGGGGAATAGTAGGAACCACAGAAAACCGGTCAAATAAAAGAAAATTCTCAACCAATGGACCAAAGTTAATAATGGTCAATGGTGTTTCCGCTAAGGAAGCAAAATATTGGGAAAATTACCAATTTTCCGATGAATCGGATCCTGATGAGGATTCCGATGATGTTATAGAAATTACCCCGACCCAATTTAATGAGGCAAAAGAAAATAATAAGGGAAAAGGCATCAAAATAGAGAAATCTAATTCCGACCCCGATGAACTTTATATGTACCGTCAACACCCGTATTTTCAATATCGTGACAATAACCCGAGAACCTCTAAACCACCAGGTTTTTCTAAACAAATGTGGAAAATGACGACTCGTATTAGAGGAACATCATATATCCCTAGAAGATTAGGAAAAAGAACCAAGTCCGAAGAAGAAGAAACAGTGATTCAGTAGTTGGGGTGAGAAACAAGGTTTTTAGATTATTACGGGGCTGTTGGACATTACGAAACCCTCATCCTTTTGACGACATTACAACATGTTGCCTAGCTAATAGTCATAACGGTTATTTTCCACAAGACCAAGGATGGGAAGTCGTCTTAGTAAAACCAGAATGCATGACTTGTTTCTGGACTTATGAATTACGTGTCTTTATTTCCTTTGCTGAACAACTTGCGTATTAACTAGATTTATCTTCAAAACTATCCTGTATCATAGTGTACTATATTTCATGTCATATGTAATATAGCGAAGTTGTAAGTTTGAAGAATATTTGTATGTGATATATTATTATAATCAGTTTTTCATATGGAATTGTAGTAGTTGAATTGTATATTAGCTACTAAGTATGAACTTAACGGGTAGGTAGTACCCGAATTTAAACTTATAAAACGCTAATATGAAGAAAAAGCTTTTATAAATGAGTTCATATTATGCAACAAGATACTATTGACTACTCTTAATATTCTGTATGATTAAATTGTTTCATTTGACTATTTTGAAGGAAATGGTACCGACTACTCGACACACCTTGAATATGAGCGAAGAGGAATTTCGTGCCTTTCTTGCTTCAAACATAGCCGCAGTACATGCCGCGCTACATACCAACAATAACTCTGAATCTAGCAATACAGCTAACGGCGCAAGAAATCGTGTAGGATGCTCCTACAAGGAATTCACTGCCTGCAAACCTTCAGAATTTGATGGGACCGAAGGACAAATCGGATTGAAACGGTGGATCGAGAAAGTTGAATCGGTGTTTGCCATAAGTAAGTGTGCTAAAGAAGATAAAGTGAAGTACGCTACGCATACCTTCACAGGTATTGCATTAACATGGTGGAATACCTATCTAGAGCAAGTGGGACAAGATGCTGCTTACGCGCTACCGTGGTCAACATTCAAGCACTTGATGAACGAGAAGTACCGTCCCAGAACCAAGGTTAATAAGCTCAAGTCAGAACTTAGAGGGTTACGAACACAGGGATTCGATATTACTTTGTATGAAAGACGATTCACAGAATTGTGCCTATTGTGTCCGAGAGCGTTTGAAGATGAGGAAGAGAAGATCGACGCATTTGTGAAAGGGTTACTAGAGAGAATCCAAGAAGATATAAGTTCACATGAGCCTGCCTCCATACAAAAGGCATGTAGAATGGCTCACAAACTAGTAAACCAGATTGAGGGAAGAATTAAAGAACAGGCGGCCGAAGAGGCCAACGTGAAGTTAGTCAAAAGAAAGTGGGAGGAAAACGGTGATAAGAGTCACCAAAACAACAACAACTATCCCAACAATCGCAACATCAATCACAACTATAACAAACGGCACAACAACAACAACAACTACAACAATCATCCCAACAACAATAACAACCGCAACAACAACAACAATCAGAAGCAGCTATGCCAATGGTGTGAAAAGTATCACTCGGGGTTCTGCACCAAATTTTGCAACAACTGTAAAAGAAATGGTCATAGCGCGGCAAAGTGTGAGGTCTACGGACCAGGGGTTAACAGAACGAAAGGAACAAATGGTGTCGGAACGAGTAATGGCGGGGCAAGTAGTGTCGGAGCAAGTTATGCCAATATAGTTTGTTATAAATGTGGAAAACCGGGTCACATTATTAGAAATTGCCCGAACCAGGAGAACACGAATGGACAAGGCCGTGGAAGATTTTCAATATTAATGCGGCAGAGGCACAGGAAGACCCGGAGCTTGTTACAAGTACGTTTCTTATTGACAATAAATCTGCTTACGTTTTATTTGATTCGGGTGCAGATAGAAGCTATATGAGTAGAGATTTTTGTGCTAAATTAAGTTGTCCATTGACGCCGTTGGATAGTAAATTTTTACTCGAATTAGCAAACTGTAAATTAATTTCAGCAGATTATATATGCCGGAATCGAGAAATTAAACTGGGTAGCGAAATATTTAAGATTGATTTGATACCAGTAGAGTTAGGGAGTTTTGATGTAATAGTTGGCATGGACTGGCTGAAGGAGATGAAAGCAGAGATCGTATGTTACAAAAATGCAATTCGCATTGTACGAGAAGAAGGAGAACCCTTAATGGTGTATGGAGAAAAGGGCAACATGAAGCTACATCTTATTAGTAATTTGAAGTCACAAAAACTAATAAGAAAAGGTTGCTATGCTGTTCTAGCACACGTCGAGAAAGTACAAACTGAAGAAAAGAGCATCAATGATGTTCCCGTCGCAAAAGAATTTCCCGATGTATTTCTGAAAGAATTACCGGGACTACCTCCACATCGATCTATTGAATTTCAAATAGATCTTGTAGCAGGAGCTGCACCAATAGCTCGTGCTCCTTACAGACTCGCACCCAGTGAGATGAAAGAACTGCAAAGCCAACTGCAAGAACTATTAGAACGTGGTTTCATTCGACCAAGCACATCACCACGGGGAGCTCCTGTTTTGTTTGTCAAGAAGAAGGATGGTACATTTAGGTTGTGTATTGACTACAGAGAGTTGAATAAACTTACCATCAAAAACCGTTATCCACTGCCGAGAATTGACGACTTATTTGATCAACTACAAGGCTCGTTGGTTTATTCGAAAATCGATTTACGTTCTGGATATCATCAAATGCGAGTAAAGGAGGATGATATTCCAAAAATGCTTTTAGGACGTGTTATGGTCATTACGAGTTTATGGTTATGCCATTTGGATTGACTAACGCACCAGCTGTGTTCATGGACCTTATGAACCGGGTGTGTGGGCCATATCTTGACAAGTTTGTCATTGTTTTCATCGATGACATACTTATTTACTCAAAGAATGATCAAGAGCACGAAGAACATTTGAGAAAAGTGCTAGAAGTATTGAGGAAAGAAAAACTGTACGCTAAGTTTTCAAAGTGTGCATTTTGGTTGGAAGAAGTTCAATTCCTCGGTCACATAGTGAACAAAGAAGGTATCCAGGTGGACCCGGCAAAGATCGAAACCGTTGAAAAGTGGGAAACCCCATAAACTCTGAAGCATATACGTCAATTTTTAGGATTGGCTGGTTACTACAGAAGATTCATCCAAGATTTCTCCAAAATAGCAAAACCCTTGACTGCATTAACGCATAAAGGGAAGAAATTTCAATGGAAGGATGAACAAGAGAAGGTGTTTCAGTTATTGAAGAAAAAGCTAACTACGGCACCTATATTGTCATTGCCTGATGGGAATGATAATTTTGTGATTTATTGTGACACATCAAAGCAAGGTCTCGGTTGTGTATTAATGCAACGAACGAAGGTGATTGCTTATACATCTAGATAATTGAAGATTCACGAGCAAAATTATACAACTCATGATTTGGAATTGGGTGCTGTTGTTTTTGCATTAAAGACTTGGAGGCATTATTTATATGGGGTCAAAAGTATTATATATACCGACCACAAAAGTCACCAACATATATTTAATCAGAAGCAACTGAATATGAGACAACGCAGGTGGATTGAACTGTTGAATGATTACGATTTTGAGATTCGATACCACCCGGGGAAGGCGAATGTGGTAGCTGACGCTTTGAGTAGAAAGGACAGAGAACCTATACGGGTAAAAGCTATGAATATAATTATTCGTACTAACCTTACTACTCAAATAAAGGAGGCGCAACAGGGGGTTGTAAAAGAAGGAAAATTGAAGAATGAGATACCCAAAGGATCAGAGAAACATATTAATATTCGGGAAGACGGAACTCGATATAGGGCTGATAGAATTTGGGTACCAAGGTTTAGAGATGTGAGAGAAATGGTACTTAAAGAAGCACATAAAACCAGATATTCAATACATCACGGAGCGGGGAAGATGTATAAAGATCTCAAGAAACACTTTTGGTGGTTGGGTATGAAAGCCGATATTGCTAAATATGTAGGAGAATATTTGGCGTGTTCTAAGGTCAAAGCTAAACATCAGAAACCATCAGGTCTACTACAACAACCTGAAATCCCGGAATGGAAATGGGAAAACATTACCATGGATTTCATTACTAAATTGCCAAGGACTGCAAGTGGTTATGATACTATTTGGGTAATAGTTGATCATCTCACCAAGTCAGCACACTTCCTACCAATAAGAGAAGATGAAAAAATGGAGAAGTTGGCGCGATTGTATTTGAAGGAGGTTGTCTCCAGACATGAAATACCCATCTCTATTATCTCTGATATGGATGGTAGATTTGTTTCAAGGTTCTGGCAGACATTGCAACAAGCATTGGGGACTCATCTAGACATGAGTACTGCCTATTATCCACAAACTGACAGGCAGAGCGAAAGGACGATACAAACGCTTGAAGACATGCTACGAGCATGTGTTATTGATTTCGGAAACATTTGGGATCGACACCTACCGTTAGCAGAATTTTCCTACAACAACAGTTATCATTCTAGTATTGAGATGGCGCCGTTTGAGGCACTTTATGGTAGAAATTGCAGGTCTCCGATTTGTTGGAATGAAGTGGGGGATAGACAGATTACGGGTCCGGAGATAATACATGAAACTACCGAGAAAATCATCCAAATTCAACAACGATTGAAAACTGCCCAGAGTCAACAAAAGAGCTACGTGGATAGTAAAAGAAAACATATAGAGTTTGAAATTGGAGAAATGGTCATGCTTAAGGTTTCACCTTGGAAAGGTGTTGTTCGATTTGGTAAACGGGGGAAACTAAATCCAAGGTACATTGGACCATTCAAGATTATAGATCGTGTCGGACCAGTAGCTTACCAACTGGAGCTACCTCAACAACTCGCGGCTGTACATAACACTTTCGACGTCTCGAATTTGAAGAAATGTTTTGCTAAAGAAGATCTCACTATTCCGTTGGACGAAATCCAAATCAATGAAAAACTTCAGTTCATTGAAGAACCCGTCAAAATAATGGATCGTGATGTTAAGAGACTTATGCAAAATAAGATACCGATTGTTAAGGTTCGATGGAATTCTCGTAGAGGACCCGAGTTCACCTGGGAGCGTGAAGATCAGATGAAGAAGAAATACCCGCATCTATTTCCAGAAGATTCGTCAACACCTTCAACAGCTTAAAATTTCGGGACGAAATTTATTTAATGGGTAGGTACTGCAGTGACCCGAACTTTTCCATGTTTATATATATTAATTGAGATTGATATTTACATGACTAAATATTTCCAACGTGTTAAGAAATCAAACTTGTTAAGACTTGATTAATTGAAATAGGTTTCATATAGACAATTGACCACCCAAGTTGACCGGTGATTCACGAACGTTAAAACTTGTAAAAACTATACGATGACATATATATGGTTATATATATAGTTAACATGATTTTATTATAAGTAAATATCTCATTAGGTATTTTAACAATGAGTTATATACATAAAAATGAGACTATTAAATTAAGAAACTCCAAAACGATATATATAACGATTATCGTTATAACAATGTCTTACTAGGTACATATGAATCATATTAAGATATTGATACACTTGGTTAATTATGTTAAATGATAAGTAAATATATCATTAAGTGTATTAACAATGAACTACATATGTAAAAATAAGACTACTAACTTAATGATTTCGAAACGAGACATATATGTAACGATTATCGTTGTAACGAAATTTAACTGTATATATATCATACTAAGATATATTATATATCATAATATCATGATAATGTAACAATTTAACATCTCATTTGATATAATAAATAATGGATTAACAACATTTAACAAGATCGTTAACCTAAAGGTTTCAAAACAACATTTACATGTAACGACTGACGATGACTTAACGACTCAGTTAAAATGTATATACATGTAGTGTTTTAATATGTATTCATACACTTTTGAAAGACTTCAAGACACTTATCAAAATACTTCTACTTAACAAAAATGCTTACAATTACATCCTCGTTCAGTTTCATCAACAATTCTACTCGTATGCACCCGTATTCGTACTCGTACAATACACAGCTTTTAGATGTATGTACTATTAGTATATACACTCCAATGATCAGCTCTTAGCAGACCATGTGAGTCACCTAAAACATGTGGGAACCATCATTTGGCAACTAGCATGAAATATCTCATAAAATTACAAAAATATGAGTAATCATTCATGACTTATTTACATGAAAACAAAATTACATATCCTTTATATCTAATCCATATACCAATGACCAAAAACACCTACAAACACTTTCATTCTTCAATTTTCTTCATCTAATTGATCTCTCTCAAGTTCCATCTTCAATTTCTAAGTGTTCTTCATAAATTCCATAAGTATAGTTTCATAAAAATCAAGAATACTTCTAAGTTTGTAAGTCTACTTCCAAGCTTTCTAATCCATTCCAAGTAATCATCTAGGATCAAAGAACCTTTGTTATTTACAGTAGGTTATCTTTCTAATTCAAGGTAATATTCATATTCAAACTTTGATTCAATTTCTACAACTATAACAATCTTATTTCGAGTGAAAATGTTACTTGAATTGTTTTCGTGTCATGATTCTGTTTCAAGAACTTTCAAGCCATCCAAGGATCCTTTGAAGCTAGATCCATTTTTCTCATTTCCAATAGTTTTATCCAGAAAACTTGAGGTAGTAATAATGTTCATAACATCATTCGATTCACACATATAAAGTAATCTTATTCGAAGGTTTAAACTTGTAATCACTAGAACATAGTTTAGTTAATTCTAAACTTGTTCGCAAACAAAAGTTAATCCTTCTATCTTGACTTTTAAAATCAACTAAACACATGTTCTATATCTATATGATATGCTAACTTAATGATTTAAAACCTGGAAACACGATGAATGCCATAAAATCGGATATACGCCGTCGTAGTGAAACCGGGGGCTGTTTTGGTTTGGATAATTAAAAACTATGATAAACTTTGATTTAAAAGTTGTTCTTCCGGGAAAATGATTTTTCATATGAACATGAAACTATATCCAAAAATCAAGGTTAAACTCAAAGTGGAAGTATGTTTTCTAAAATGGTCATCTAGACGTCGTTCTTTCGACTGAAATGACTACCTTTACAAAAACGACTTGTAACTTATATTTCTGACTATAAACCTATACTTTTTATGTTTAGATTCATAAAATATAGTTCAATATGAAACCAAAGCAATTTGATTCACTCAAAACGGATTTAAAATGAAGAAGTTATGGGTAAAACAAGATTGGATATTTTTGATCTTTTTAGCTACGGGAAATGTTTAACAAATCTTTACAAATCATATCCTAGCTAACTTATATTGTATAATACATATATTCTAATATATTATGTAATCTTGGGATATCATAGACACGTATGCAAATGTTTTGACATATCATATCGACCCATGTATATATATTATTTGGAACAACCATAGACACTCTATATGCAGTAATGTTGGAGTTAGCTATACAGGGTTGAGGTTGATTCCAAAAATATATATACTTTGAATTGTGATCTAGCCTGAGACGTGTATACACTGGGTCATGGATTGATTCAAGATAATATATATCAATTTATTTCTGTACATCTAACTGTGGACAACTAGTTGTAGGTTACTAACGAGGACAGCTGACTTAATACACTCAAATCTTTAAAACATAATAAAAATGGTTGTAATTATATTTTGATCATACTTTGATATATATTTACATATTTGTATAGGTTCGTGAATCGATCCGTGGCCAAGTCTTATTTCCGAGGAAGGAAATATCTGTGAAAGTGAGTTATAGTCCCACTTTTAAAATATAATATTTATGGGATGAGAATACATACAGATTTTATAAATGATTTACAAAATAGACACAAATACGTGAAACTACATTCTATGGTTGAATTATCGAAATCAAATATGCCTCTTTTTATTAAGTCTGGTAATCTAAGAATTTAGGAACAGACACCCTAATTGACGCGAATCCTAAAGATAGATCTATTGGGCCTAACATACCCCATCCAAAGTACCGGATGCTTTAGTACTTCGAAATTTATATCATATTCGAAGGGTGTCCTGTAATGATGGGGATATTCTTATATATGCATCTTGTTAATGTCGGTTACCAGGTGTTCACCATATGAATGATTTTTATCTCTATGTATGGGATGTGTATTGAAATATGAAATCTTGTGGTCTATTGTTACGATTTGATATATATACGTTAAACATATAACTCACCAACATTTTTGTTGACGTTTAAAGCATGTTTATTCTCAGGTGAATACTAAGAGCTTCCGCTGTTGCATACTAAAATAAGGACAAGATTTGGAGTCCATGTTTGTATGATATTGTGTAAAAACTGCATTCAAGAAACATATGTCGATGTAATATATTTCTATTGTTAACCATTATGTAATGGTCGTGTGTAAACAGTATATTTTAGATTATCATTATTTGATAATCTACGTAATGTTTTTAAAACCTTTATTTATAAAATAAAGGTTATGGTTGTTTTAAAAATGAATGCAGTCTTTGGAAAACGTCTCATATAGAGATCAAAACCTCGCAACGAAATCAATTAATATGGAATGTTTATAATCAATATGAACGGGACATTTCACAAAGCGTCAGCTACAACATTGGCCTTGCCAGGATGATAACAAAGTTGACAATCATAGTCGTTCAGTGTCTCGATCCATCGAGGCTGTCTCATATTCAGTTGCTTCTGATCAAAGATGTGTTGGAGGCTTTTATGATCGGTGAAAATAGTGCTCTTTGTTCCATAAAGATAGTGTCTCCACAGCTTTAATGCAAAGACAATGGCTCCAAGCTCGAGATCGTGTGTAGTGTAATTTCGTTCGTGAATCTTCAGTTGTCGGGAGGCGTAAGCGATAACCTTTGTGTGTTGCAATAGTACACAACCAAAACCACTTTTCGAAGCATCGCAATAAACGACAAAATCGTCACTGCCTTCGGGAAGTGATAAGATAGGTGTGGTGGTTAGGTTTTTTTTCAAGGTTTGAAATGCTAATTCCTGTTCGGGTTCCCAAATGAACTTCTTCCCTTTGTGAGTCAGCGCGGTCAAAGGACGCGCAATCATAGAAAAACCTTCAATAAATCTTCGGTAGTAACCGGCGAGGCTTAAAAATTGGCGGATAAGCGTCGGAGTAGTGAGGGCTTCCCACTTGCTGATAGCTTCGATCTTTGCGGGATCAACCTTGATACCTTGATCACTTACAACGTGACCCAGAAATTGGACTTCCTTCAACCAAAATTCACACTTGGAGAATTTGTCGTAAAGTTGCTCTTGTCTCAAGAGTTCCAACACTAATCGAAGATGTTGTTCATGTTCTTCTTCGCTTTTGGAGTAGATGAGGATATCATCTATGAAGATGATAACGAACTTATCCAGGTATGGCTTGCAGACACGATTCATGAGGTCCATAAATACAGCAGGTGCGTTGGTTAAACCGAATGGCATCACGAGAAACTCATAATGACCATAACGAGTTCTGAATGCAGTCTTCATCACGTCGCTCTCTTTTTCATGACCTATCCTAATCCATCCGGACGAAGTCCATATCGATTATAAACGATTCACAACAGTTGATTACATCGCGAGGTACTTGACCTCTATATGATACATTTTACAAACAATGCATTTGTTTTTGAAAAAGCCAAACTTTCATTACATCGAAAGTTGACGACATGTATACCATTTCATAATATATCCAACTATAGTTGACTTAATAATAATCTTGCAGAACTCAATGACTCGAATGCAACGTCTTTTGAAATATGTCATGAATGACTCCAAGTAAATCTCTAATATGAGCAAATGTACACCGGAAGATTTCTTTCGTACCTGAGAATAAACATGCTTTCAAGTGTCAACCAAAAGGTTGATGAGTTCATTAGTTTAACATAAATAATCATTTCATAAATTTTAATAGACCACAAGATTTCATATTTCCATTTCTCATAAACATACGTCCCATGCATAGAGACAAAAATATCATTCATATGGATTGAACACCTGGTAACCGACATTCACAATATGTATATAGGAATATCCCCATCATTCCGGGATCCTCCTTCGGACATGATATAAATTTTGAAGTACTAAAGCATCCGGTACTTTGGATGGGGCTTGTTGGGCCCGATAGATCTATCTTTAGAGTTCGCATCAATCAGGGTGTCTGTTCCCTAATTCTTAGATTACCAGACTTAATAAAAAAGGGCATATTCGATTTCGATCATTCAACCATATAATGTAGTTTCAATTACTTGTGTCTATTTCGTAAAACATTTATAAAAGCGCATGCATTCTCAGTCCCAAAAATATATATTGCAAAAGCATTTAAAAAGGGAGTGATGAAACTCACTTAATGTATTTTGTAGTAAAAATACATACGACTATATTGAACAACTGAACAATGCAGGGTTGGCCTCGGATTCACAAACCTATATCATTTGTGTATATATATATATATATATATATATATATATATATATATATATATATATATATATATATATTAAGACATATAATCGTAACTGAACAAATTTGTTTATTATATCACAATTTACATATTATATAAATTTAATTTGTGTATATATTCAAAATGATTAATAGTCATATAGTTATATTAATATCCATATTTTTGTATATAATTGTTTAGTGTTATATTTATAAATCAATAGATTGTTATATGTAAGTATTTATATAAATAATATTAGTAGATTTGATATATATATATAGTTATGTAAAATTTTAATATAATTTTAGTATGTGTAATAAGTATATTTTTATACATAAAATATATTTTTGTTTAAAAATGATAGTTTTGATATTAGTGATGTAATGATATTTATAATAATAACTTTATTAAAAAATGATAATATTAATAATAACAATAATAATACAATACTAATAATATAAATAAATACAATAATCTTAGTAATGAAAATACTAATAGTTTATAATTGATAGTACTAGTAATAATAATGATAATATCATAAATTATATCATTAATCATTTTGTTATTAATAATACCTATCATGCTAGCAAAAATAATAATTAAACATAGTAATAATAATAATAACATACAATAAATATAATAAACAAGTAATAAAATTAAAATATAACAACTACCTCAAAAATCGGCCTAAAAAAAAATACTGCAGCTCCAGAGACTCGAACCCCCGACTTCTCGAAAACTCATCAACACCTCAAACCAATCGGCCATATCTATTTTTCTGAAGTATCACTAGTTCTAATTTTATTTATACCATTTATTTTTTCTATTTCTTTTCTGTCTCCCTTTTCTTCCTGATAATTTGATCGACTGGAATCCCCAAATCCATAGCAGTAACAAAATAAGTTGGTTTAATAAATGAAATTGAAACCTATACGACTAGTTACGATATTGTAATAACAGAATCAGATGGAACAGAAAAAAATAAACAAAAATAAAAAAAAAAAATATAGCAGTAGTAGATATCGCAGAACACGTTTTGAACTCTGAATCAATTTAAAAAAATTTATAGTGTTTTAGCCCATACATATAAAATGAAAAAGGTTCTAAACTGATTAAGTAAGCTAACTGAATCATCAATTTAATATAAAACATCAAAACAAGATCAAATTTCCTCATGAACAATTCGTTGACTATTTAATTTCAAAACTTTGACTCGAAAATTTGAATTCGATGGTAATATTTGAGACTTGAAACTCTCCAGATAGTTTAAGTAAAAGGTTTCTAGCAAGATTGCATCATACATTTTTAAAATTGTTACGATTTCGAAGAAATTAAAAAAATTTACACGAACAGAGTTCTGTCATTGTTCTTCGACTTTTCTGAAATAATTTTGATTTAATTGAAAGCTGTAAAGGGGTCTGTTATTACAAGAATTGGTAGTATGTTGAATAATAAACTTGCTAACTGTAATGAATTGATTAAATAACAATGGAATCGTCGACTTCTTCTCCCTCAGACAACCGGTACAGAAAATGAAATAAAGAAATAAAAGTTGATTGTGATTGTTAACAAATTTTGTCAAGTTATGTGAATTAATTCATCTTTTGTAATGGATTTAGAGACATAAAAGTCTGATTACCTATAGTTTGATAATGAGTGCAAACAGAATACGTATGAAATTATCTTATAGGTATTATATTCGTATTTATATATTAGTATATATATGTATAACTGAATTTTTATAACTCTATATTTTTATATATAACTAGTTTTATATTTATTTATATATATCTAATTATCTGTATTTATATATTCTGTATATATATATATCTGTATTTATATTTATTTATAGATATGTTTGTATTTGTATACTTATATCTCAAATTTATATGTACTTGTATATTAAGTATATACTTAATCATAATGACATTTAATTATACTAATTTTAATATCTAAAATTGATGAAATAAATAATATTACTAATAACAATATTAACAAGAGTAATCATAATGATACAATACTAAGTTTAATAATAATAATGATAATAATAATTTTATTAATAACATTAATAATAATAAAAACTTTAATAATATGGATATTATTAATTAGTAATAATATTAACAATATAAATCTAATAATTACACATATTCAGTTTCATATTTATATCATACTATTATTAATACTGATATTAAAATTAATACAATAACTGTATTTTATCTTGTAGTTACATTTATTTATATGTTATTATTTATTTATTTTATATATATTTAATATGTATACATTCTATTAATATACATATAGTACTAATTATGTATAGATGTCACATATCTATTCTCACTACTATATATGTAATAATGTTTTTAAATATCATATTTAGTACATAGATAAATATGTTAATTATATATATTGGAACTGAAGGTATTTCGTATGCCCGAGAGACATATTAAATTAACGTGGCTAAAGTGTTGTGATCCAAGTCGGGTCATACCCAATGACAAGCTTACCGACACCTTATATGTATTTAAACTTAACGAATGGATCGTTAAATAAGTACGCGACACTTGGATTTTAGAAAATGGGTTTTCTAAAATATAATTACTTAAGATAAATTATTTGGATAATTTACATTTAATTATTTATAAGGTTAAATAATTATAGTGTGTGTTAAATTTTATAAAAGGGTTTATAAAAACTTGCAAGTATTACTAATAATTACATAGTTTTATTACATGTTTATAAAAAAAAAAACAAGTGTGATTATAATAATACATGGGTGGCGGTTTTTGAGGAGCCCCATGACCACCTCACATGCTCATTTCCTTTGGTACTTGTGTGGTCTCAAACCCCATGCACATGCCTTACAAGTATTCCAATACTTTGACTCAATGAAGCATGCAATTAACACACACAATAGCAACAAAAATTCTGCTCTTCCCCTTGAGCTGCTACCGAAATAATACAAGGGAGTAGAGAGGTTTTTGGCTTGCAAATTAAGTTCATTAAGTGTCCAAAAATCCTAACCACATAAAGGAAGGTGTTGGTGATTGATAGCTTGGGGTATTACTTGCTTGAGGCTTCAAGTTAGAGGCTTTATTTCCATCATCTTTATCATCAACATTGCTGTCCAAAATCAGCTCCTAATTCATCTTAGAGGAGGTATAATCTTCTTCCTTCTTTGTTACATGTAAGCATATTTTCATAACTTGATAACTATATGGAATTCATCTAAATTGGTTTAACATATAAACTTGTTTCTACAAACAATCATGCTTCCGCTTTCTTTAACTATCATAAAATGGCTTTGTGATTAAGTTGACATTTAGAACTTGTTGTTATGTTGAATTCCATCAATGGTATCTAGAGCCAAAGTCTTGTTAATATGCTTCTTGGTTTTGGCTAGTAAACTCATTTATCTTACAATCTACCAACATGCATGAAAGTAGAAAGTAAAAATAATGAGTTTTGGTGGGTTTGGTTATTTTGGCCGAAATATAGGTGGTTCCAAAAGGGGTTTGGAACTTGTTTTGGTCAAAATTTGTTGTATGTTATGGTTCACAATCAAGCCTAGACCTTGTGGTTGTTTTGTTGAATGTTGTGGTTGTAATATTCATTCTTATGGTTTGTAATAAATTTATTCATTTTGGTATGTAATAAGTTGTATTATTTCTTGTAAGTTTGATGTAATTTATTCTATTTGGTTTGTAATAATAGAATAGGTTGTATTTCATTTTCTAGAAAGATTGTATTAGGATATAATTTTGTAAAGAGAAAATGAAGATTCAAGATGAAGATTACAAGATGGAACTTTGAAGATTACAAGATTAAGTGGGAGATTTTGTATAAAATCTCTTGCTTGTTTTGTTAACCCTTAGAAGGTGACATTTGTTTTGGCTAAACAAATGTCTACCAAATTGGCTTGATTGTGGACTTGTGTGTTTGCATGCTTGTATGATTATGTTTGTTTGTTTGGATTGCTACAAATATTTCACATGTTTACAACTTGCAAAATACATTATAAATGGTTATAATAAAACATAACATAAGACACTAATAATTGGTTATTAGGACTAAATAAAATGGTTTATTTTAAAAAGTAGTAATTGGTTTTACTAAAAGGACATGAAAATTAGTTTTTCAAAATATACTACACACCAAATGCATGTTGGTGTATAGCACTTTGTTTTCTTAAACTAGAATTTAGGAAAACTTAAAATCCCTTAACTAAAACATGGCAAAACAAGTTAAACGCCATCCTAATTGTGGAACACTTGAACATAGTAGTGAACTCATGATGGGATAAAGGTCACCTAACCGTCATGAGCAAACTAATGTAATTAAGGTAAGATTCACATGCTTGTGGGATAAAGGTCACCTAACCACTTGTATGTTAATCTTACATGTTTGCACAAATAGGACGACTTGATTTGGGAATCATGAACTTAGGGTCACCGAAGCATGAGGAACAAATAGGCGTTGATGGGATTAATATGCCATGCAAAAGGATTGCATGATCCCATAACTTAGAAGTTGCAAAAGGATTGCAATTGTCATGTAAATGACTACCTAGCTAAATCAAATGATGGGATAAAGGTCACCTAACCAAAATTTGATTTACCGTTGGATTCTAAGATTTAATTAAACAATTGATATTAAAAGGGTATTGTTATTAAATTTGAAATCAATACTTAAAAGAACTTTGTTGAATTTTGTAGATGGCCGCTAATAACAACAACAACATGAACAACGCACCACTTAACTTTAACAACCTATCGTTACGGTCTCTCCTCGAGAAAGACAAACTCAACCATACAAATTTTATGGATTGGTTCCGCAATCTTCGGATTGTCCTCAAACAAGAGGATAAAATGTATGTGCTTGAGGACCCCATTCCCGATCAACCGGATGAGAGTGATGTGGAGGCAATGGCCTCTTACGATAAGTATTGCCACGACTCCCTTCAAGTCTCATGCTTAATGCTTGGGACTATGATACCCGAACTCCAAAAGGATTTCGAGCATCATAGCGCTTACGACATGATAACACAATTGAAGGAGATGTTTCTCCAACAAGCACGTGTTGAGCGTTTCGAAACGGTTCGGGCGCTTCATGCTTGTCGTATGGACGAATCCCAATCGGTTTCATCTTATGTACTTAAGATGAAAAGCCTTATCGATCGTGCAAACCGTCTCAACCTTAACATATCTAATGAGTTAGCCACCGATCTTATCCTTAACTCCCTATCAAAGAGATTTGATCAATTTGTAATTAATTACAACATGAATGGGATGGATAAGAGCATAGGTGAGCTTCATGGTATGCTTAGGACGGCGGAAACAAGCATGGGTAAAAGGGCTTTACCCGTGTTAGCAATCGATCAAGGTGGGTCTAAAGGTAACACCTCTAAGCCAAAGGTGGCTAAGAGAAAAGGACCCGTCCATCAAGGCAAAGGGAAGGGGAAGATGGTTACCCCAACCATCAACAAGGCCAAGAAGCAAAAGGTAGCCGAGAAGGCAAACCCCAAGGAAGACCCATGTTTCGGTTGCGGTGAGATGGGTCATTGGAAACGAAACTGTCCGGTCTATCTTAAAGAGTTGAAGGACAAGAGGGATGCAGGGCAAACCTCAGGTAATATATATATGGTATATATAGAGCTTAGTATTACTTCTTCTAATACATGGGTATTAGACACGGGATGTGGAACTCATATTTGCAATTCTTTGCAGGGGTTCAAAAGAAGTGATCATAAAGCGGGAACATCAAGTCTCTATATGGGCAATGGTGCAAAGGTGCATGTTAAAGCTCAAGGAGAATTTGTTTTGAAGCTTCCAAGTGGATTGGAGCTTATTTTAGAAAATGTTTTGTATGCACCGGATTTATGTCGAAACATTATTTCTATTTCTCGCTTAAAACAATGTGGTTACGTTGTTAATTTTATTGATGATGATATTCATGTTTCTAAAGATAATGTATTCTATTTCAAGGCTTCGCCTTCAAATGGAATTTATGAATTGGTTCATGATGACACATCATCTAGTAGCTCAATGTACCATACAAGCACCAAGAAACTCAAAAGGGATTTGAGTGATTCCTACTTATGGCATTGTCGCCTTGGACACATAAACAAGAACCGAATACATACACTTCAAAAGAATGGACTTTTGAAATCAAATGAAATGGATTCGTTTGAAGTATGTGAATCTTGTTTACAAGGCAAGATGACTAAAACACCTTTCAAAGGGACCTATGAAAGGGCTAAAGATTTATTGGGATTAATACATTCGGATGTATGTGGACCCTTTAAACCCATGACTAGGAAAGGTGAAAGATACTTTGTTACTTTCATTGATGACTTTAGTCGTTTCGGATATGTCTACTTATTAAGACACAAGGACGAAACGTTTGAAGCATTCAAAGAATATCAAAACGAAGTACAAAATCAACTCAATAAGACAATTAAGGTACTTCGTACCGATAGAGGAGGTGAATACCTAAGCGATGCCTTCCAAGATCATCTTAGGAGTTGTGGGATCATCTCACAACTTACTCCACCCGGAACACCCCAACTTAATGGAGTATCCGAAAGGAGGAACCGAACCCTAATGGATATGGTTCGATCTATGATGGCTAGAAGCTCGTTACCTCTATCATTTTGGGGTTATTGTCTAAGCTCCGCGGCTCGTATTTTAAATATGGCCCCAACCAAGAAAGTGGAACGAACTCCTCATGAGATGTGGTTTGGAAAACCTCCCTCTCTTTCATACTTGAAAGTATGGGGATGTGAAGCTTATCCTAAGCGTTATGTAGCAAATAAGCTACATGCTCGATCCACAAAGTGTATCTTCATAGGATATCCCAAAGATGACATGGGATATTACTTCTATGATCCATCCGAGCAAACGGTATTTGTAGCTCGGAAAGCGGAATTCCTTGAAACCAAGTTCCTTATGGAAGGTGATGGTGAAAGGAAAATAGATCTTGTAGAGGTACAAGATCAAGCCGATGATACACAATTGGTTGACACTAGCACTCAACATGAGGATGTTGAAAATGATCAAGTGGATGATCAAGGTACACAAGACGTTCGAAGATCTAGTAGGATTAGTAATCCTCCCGAGAGATATGGGTTTCTCGTGGATGGTTGCTATACGGTTGATTTGGATGAACCGACAAACTACAAAGATGCTTTATCAAGGATAGATAAAGATAAATGGCAGGAAGCCATGAACGCCGAGATGCAATCCATGTATGAAAACCAAGTTTGGGAACTTGTTGAGCAACCTCCTAGCTCTAAGCTAGTTGATTGCAAGTGGATTTTCAAGATGAAAACCGACATACATGGAAACTTGGATACATACAAAGCTAGACTTGTAGCAAAGGGTTTCACTCAAACTCAAGGGGTTGACTATGATGAAACCTTCTCGCCTGTGGCCATGCTAAAGTCTATTAGGATATTATTTGCCATCGCTGCTCATTATGATTACGAAATTTGGCAAATGGATGTCAAAACCGCTTTCCTAAATGGGTATCTTGAGGAAGATGTCTATATGGTACAGCCAGAAGGTTTTGTCGATCCGAAAAATCCTAAAAAGGTATGCAAGTTAAGGAAATCGATCTACGGATTGAAACAAGCATCTAGAATGTGGAATCATCGTTTTAATGAAGAGGCAAAGAAATTTGGCTTCATTAAAAATGGTGATGAAGCTTGTGTATACAAGAAGGCTAGTGGGAGCTCCATAATGTTCCTTGTGCTATATGTGGATGATATATTATTATTTGGGAATGATTTAACCACAATGCAAGAAGTCAAAACTTGGTTAAAGAGTTGCTTCTCCATTAAGGATCTTGGAGAAGCACAATATATATTGGGGATTGGAATCTATAGGAATAGATCCAAGAGATTGATAGGCTTAAGTCAAAGTACATACATTGATAAGGTCTTGAAAAGGTTCAAGATGGAAAACTCTAAGAAAGGTTTGGTACCTATTCAAAGAGGAACCGTTCTCAGTTCATCTCAGTGTCCTACCACGAAAGATGAACAAGAGAGAATGAAAAAGGTCCCATACGCATCTGCTATTGGGTCTATCATGTATGCAATGATATGTACTAGACCGGATGTGTCATGCGCTCTAAGCTTGACAAGTAGATACCAGAACAACCCAGGAAACAGTCATTGGATTGCTGTTAAAAGTATATTGAAATACCTTAGGAGGACTAAGGATATGTTTCTAATATATGGGTCTGGTGAGGAGGAACTCGCTGTAAAAGGTTACGTGGATGCGAGTTTCCAAACTGATCGAGATGACTCTCGATCACAATCCGGTTATGTCTTCATGTTAAATGGTGGTGCGGTCTCTTGGAAGAGTTCGAAACAGGAGGTTGTTGCGTTATCCACTACAGAGTCGGAGTACATTGCCGCCTCACTGGCAGCTCAGGAAGCTGCATGGATGAAGAAATTCATCGACGACTTAGGAGTGGTCCCTTCCATTCAGGACCCTCTTGAGATCTTTTGTGACAACGAGGGTGCGATTGCTCAAATCAAGGAACCTCGTGCCCATCAAAAGACTCGTCACATTGAGCGGAGATTCAACTACATAAGGGATGAAGTTGAAAAAGGAAAGATATGTATTCGCAAAGTTCATACAGATCATAATGTTGCGGATCCACTCACGAAGCTTTTACATGGGCCAAAACATGAGGGACATGTTTGTGCATTAGGGCTTCGATATTCTAGTGATTGGATATGATCTATTTTATGTATTGTACCGGAACGAAATTATTCAAACTCATTAATATAACTATGGTGTTAATTTATTTGAGTTATGTTCCTATTTTGCATATTTCATCCATGAATAAGCAATTATTCTAAATCTCCGTAGTCGATCATATTTGTGGGAACAAGTGTGAGGTTTAGACTATTATGAACTCGGATTGGTATACATTCATAGGTTGAATGTAGGGCAAGGTTGCAACCAAAGTTCATAGATATTTGTGGGAAACAAATATTGGAAGACCCGCTCTCAAGAATTACTGTATAGAGCCTTTGTGGTTGATCACATGTAATTTTGAGTAAAGGCGAATATCATTGTATCCTCTGACCTGAGATACATATTGGGTTCGGATATTCACCAAGTACTGTGCCTTGATTCTTTCCTTCGCTATTCTGAAACATGGTAGTACATAAGGAAGAACTCAGGTATATTACAAAGTGTATATCTAGGACGTATGTAGTCAAGATGGAATTTGTCCCTCTTATTCGTTGAGAGTCAGATGTCTAAGGCCTGAAAAGTTAAATCTATAAGAGAGTGATCACTCTGTATCTCTTGGATTTGACATGACATCTAGGATGAAAGGATATAATGAAAGATTCACCTAATCATATTCGAGATGGGAACTCGAAAGGGATGATGTTATTGAATGGCACAAAGTCATAACATATTAGGGGTGATGGACGGTGTGTTAGGCTGTATCCATCACTTGCATTAATTTCTTATGTTTCTCGTGCAAGTGGGAGATTGAAGGTATTTCGTATGCCCGAGAGACATATTAAATTAACGTGGCTAAAGTGTTGTGATCCAAGTCGGGTCATACCCAATGACAAGCTTACCGACACCTTATATGTATTTAAACTTAACGAATGGATCGTTAAATAAGTACGCGACACTTGGATTTTAGAAAATGGGTTTTCTAAAATATAATTACTTAAGATAAATTATTTGGATAATTTACATTTAATTATTTATAAGGTTAAATAATTATAGTGTGTGTTAAATTTTATAAAAGGGTTTATAAAAACTTGCAAGTATTACTAATAATTACATAGTTTTATTACATGTTTATAAAAAAAAAACAAGTGTGATTATAATAATACATGGGTGGCGGTTTTTGAGGAGCCCCATGACCACCTCACATGCTCATTTCCTTTGGTACTTGTGTGGTCTCAAACCCCATGCACATGCCTTACAAGTATTCCAATACTTTGACTCAATGAAGCATGCAATTAACACACACAATAGCAACAAAAATTCTGCTCTTCCCCTTGAGCTGCTACCGAAATAATACAAGGGAGTAGAGAGGTTTTTGGCTTGCAAATTAAGTTCATTAAGTGTCCAAAAATCCTAACCACATAAAGGAAGGTGTTGGTGATTGATAGCTTGGGGTATTACTTGCTTGAGGCTTCAAGTTAGAGGCTTTATTTCCATCATCTTTATCATCAACATTGCTGTCCAAAATCAGCTCCTAATTCATCTTAGAGGAGGTATAATCTTCTTCCTTCTTTGTTACATGTAAGCATATTTTCATAACTTGATAACTATATGGAATTCATCTAAATTGGTTTAACATATAAACTTGTTTCTACAAACAATCATGCTTCCGCTTTCTTTAACTATCATAAAATGGCTTTGTGATTAAGTTGACATTTAGAACTTGTTGTTATGTTGAATTCCATCAGGAACAATTAAACTCAAAGTATAACATTATAAATATTAATACCTTGTTGTCATTGACAATTAATGTTCGAAATTATTTATCTTCAATATACATTATATATTTAAATTAACAAGTTTTTCTTATTTGAAGTTATTTTCCATAATAACTAAATCACATAGTAGTTAATTTTTTTATATTTAATTTATTGTATATAATTATTTACATGTATAGTTATTTATATATATATATATATATATATATATATATATATATATATATATATATATATATATATATATATATATATATATATATATATATATATATATATATATATATATTTATATTTATATTTTTCAATTATAGGTCCGTGAATCGTTGAGAACAGTCAAAGGGTAATTGCATAAATGAAAACACTTCAAAATATTTGAGATTCAACATTACAGACTTTGCTTATCGTGTCGAAAACATACAAAGATTAAGTTTAAATTTGGTCGGAAATTCCCGGGTCGTCACACTCTTTCACCCTCAACTGGTGATAACCGGATCGCAAATCGATCTTAGAGTAAACGCTCGATCCTTGTAGCTGATCAAAAAGATCGTCAATTTGAGGAAGAGGATACCGATTCTTGATCGTCATTTTGTTGAGTTCACGGTATTCGATACACATGCGGAATGATCCGTCCTTCTTCTTCACAAATAAAACAGGTGCGCCCCAAGGCGAGAAACTTTGTTGGATAAATCCACGGTCTAGCAGTTCTTGTAATTGGCTCTGCAACTCTTGCATTTCGGAAGGTGTGAGTCGATAAGGTGCGCGAGCTACAGGTGCAGCTCCTGGCACTAAATCGATCTAAAACTCTACTGCTCTCGGTGGCGGTAATCCAGGCAATTCCTCCGGAAAGACATCGGAAAATTCGTTCACCATTCGTACGTCATCCACGCTCTTCACCTCAGTTTCTAACGTTTTCACATGTGCTAGAACAGCATGACATCCTTTCTTCATGATCTTTTGCACTTTCATGCAACTAATGAGATTCAGTTTCGAGCTACATCTCTCTCCGTAAATAATCAGTGGCTCACCGTCTCTGTGTGGTATACGAAGAGCTTTATCTCCACAGATAATGTCAGCCCTTATCTTGGTCAACCAGTCCATACCGACAATAACATCAAAGCTTCCCAACTTAATGGGTATCAAGTCAATCTTGAAATCCACTCCAACTATGTTGATAATAGCTCCTCGACTAATTTGGTCAACTTTCTCAAGTTTACCATTGGCTACTTCTACACGCATACTCTCCTTTATAGGAACTAATGACCAATTTATCTTAGAGCAAAAGTGTCTACATACATAACTTCAATCGGCACCAGTATCAAATAGGACATAAGCTAATAGATTGTTGATAGTGAATATACCTGTCACCAAGTCAGGGTTCTCACGAGCATCCCTTGCATTTACATTGAAAGCTCTACCACGCGGTGGTCCACCGTCCTTTCGCTTGTTGGGACACTCATTTCTGAAGTGGCCCGTTTGTCCGCATTTATAACACTTTCGCGGTCCAGTGGGGTTCGGCTTCCCAGTCATGGTTGTGATCTTGCAGTCTTTGCCAATATGCCCGGTCCTTTTGCACTTTTCACATACAACGTTACAGTACCCGGTATGGTTCTTGTAGCACCTCTTGCACTGCGGCAGACTACCCTTGTAGTTGGAGTTTGTGCCAGTGTTCGGGTTGGGGTTCCCACCATTGTTGTGCCTCTTAGCGGGGGTTTGATCATAGGCTCTCCCCTTGTTGTTGTCCCACTAACGCTTCTCACTGCTAGTCCCGATTCAGATTTTGCCTTTTCGGTTCATCGCTGATAATTTGGTTCATAAAGGTGTGCGCCATGCGCTTAAACTCCGGGTTAACCATGGTAGGACACATCAGGGCTAATTCTAGATATCTACGGTTGTAACCATCGAGATCGTTTCCCACAACCTTCAACTGCCCAAACTCAATTTCCATCTTCTGGATCTCTGTCCTAGGGCAATACTCTTCAATCATGACCCCTTTGAATTCCTCCCATGGGGTAGCATACGCCTCGTCAATACCCTTTGCTTGAGCCAGTGTGTTCCACCAGGTTAGTGCGCCGTCTGATAGCGTACACGAGGCATACTTGGTTTTGTCCGTCTCTGAGCAGTTACTAACACGGAACTCAGATTCTAGTTTCTCAAACCACCTAGTGAGACCAACCGGCCCCTCAGTACCACTAAAGTTGTGGGGTTTGCAGCTTTAAAATTCTTTGTGTGTGCACCCATTACAAATGGGCGGGTTAACTGGTGGAGCTTGGGGCTTCCTTTTTGCTAAAGCTGCAGCCACACGTTTAGCGATCATTTCCTCGATTTGTGCCGCAGTTGGCGTTGATCTTCTATTTGCCATTGATGTTCTAAACAAAAATTTTGACTCAAGTCAAAATCCAATATTCAAATAATAGTAATACAGTATATGGTAACTAACATGGAATCAACACATCACATTTAAATTAAGTAACGCAAATAGATTCAGATACCACAAAGTCATCACACTGAAACGTAAATAGAACACCGTACAGAGATTAAACAACACAAAGTTCCATTCATTAATAATAAGTTGCATACATCCGCATAGGTTCGTACAATACATAAGTAAAACATAATACTACAAAAAAGATTACATAATGAAATCTACTACAAATGTCCTATGGTGATGGTGGGTGTAGGATGTCCATTATGTAGGACATCTGGTCCTCGAGCTTAGTGACCCGATCACGGAGGATCTCCACTTCCCTCGTCAGTTCCTCGACAGAGGGAGATGGTGGGGCAGGCGGTGTAGTCGGTACAGGTGGTGCTGATGGTCTGGCTCCAGAATTAGGTGGTGCATAGCGGTAAGGCTTACGGATGAAGGGATCAGCAGGATACGGCACAAGCCGCTTACGGCGGTAACTCTAATCCTCAATCCATGTGTGTTAACGGACGATCTCCCTCCGTTAACCCTAGGAATAATAGTACCATCAAAACGATACCGCTTCTTCGGCAGGGTAGAGGGTGGCTGTACGGGTGCTTCCTCGGGATCCTCATCGGAATCCTCGTCACTGGAGTCATCAGAGGATGAGTCGTCGGATGAAAGGACCCGTCCTAATCCATCCGGACAAAGTCCATATCGATTATAAACGATTCACAGTAGTTGATTACATCGCGAGGTACCTGACCTCTATATGATACATTTTACAACATTGCATTCGTTTTTGAAAAGACAATCTTTCATTACAACGAAAATTGACGGCATGCATACCATTTCATAATATATCTAATTATAATTGACTTAATAATAATCTTGATGAACTCAACGACTCGAATGCAACGTCTTTTGAAATATGCCATGAATGACTCCAAGTAATATCTTTTAATGAGCAAATGCACAGCGGAAGATTTCTTTCGTACCTGAGAATAAACATGCTTTAAAGTGTCAAACAAAAGGTTGGTGAGTTCATTAGTTTAACATAAATAATCATTTCATAATTTTAATAGACCACAAGATTTCATATTTCCATTTCTCATAAACATACGTCCCATGCATAGAGACAAAAATCATTCATATGGATTGAACACCTGGTAACCGACATTCACAATATGCATATAAGAATATCCCCATCATTCCGGGATCCTCCTTCGAACATGATATAAAATTTCGAGGTACTAAAGCATCCGGTACTTTGGATGGGGCTTGTTGGGCTCGATAGATCTATCTTTAGGATTCGCGTCAATTAGGGTGTCTGTTCCCTAATTCTTAGATTACCAGACTTAATAAAAAGGGCATATTCGATTTCGATCATTCAACCATATAATGTAGTTTCGATTACTTGTGTCTATTCCGTAAAACATTTATAAAAGCGCATGCATTCTCAGTCCCAAAAATATATATTGCAAAAGCATTTAAAAAGGGATTAATGAAACTCACGCATATAAATATTATAAAACAGTTAATAAAACATTTGCATGTATTCTCAGCCCAAAATGTATATAAAAAGGGAATAATGAAACTCACCTAATGTATTTTATAGTAAAAATACATATGACTATATTAAACAATGCAGGGTTGGCCTCGGATTCACGAACCTATATCATTTGTATATTTATTAATATTCATAGTTGCAATTGAACACACACATATATATATAAATGTATTAGTTATATCATTTTTATGTTATTATTATATATGTTTTATATGTTCATTTTGTATATAACAATATTAAATTTTGTTATGTTATATGTGTTAAATATATATATTTATGTACGTATTTCATTTGTTTATTGAAACTGTAGTTCTAATTATACTAAGTTATCATTAGTAAAAATAATGATAATAACATTAATAATATACTTATGTTATTGATAATTCGATTAGTGATATTAACAATGATATTAATAATAATACTTGTAAAAATATTAATTTTTCTGTTTATGATAGTTATGATCTAAATGTTTTATTAATAATAATAATATTCTTGATAATGATAATACTGATTATAATGATGATATTGTAAAAAAAATGATACTTTTATTTAATAATAATAATAATATACCAATAGTTACAAAAGTGATAATAATACTAATATTAATGAAAATAATGATAACTTATATTAGTCTCATAATAATAATATTAATAATCCTATACATAATAATAATAATAATAATAATAATAATAATAATAATACAATTATTAGTGATACTAAATATAATATTCATACTTGTATTTATAATCATAATGAATGAAAGTTTTATCCTAATACATATATTAGTAACAATAGCTATAATACATAAATGATAAACTTTAACCATAATCAACATATTAGTAATACTTATAGCAATAATGATAATAATAACGATTATGATATTTATAATTATGATTATGATAATATTAATAATAATGATAAATATAATACTAGTACTAGTAATAATTATAATACTTATAGATATAAATGTGATAATAATTACAATCATGATATTAATAATAATAGTAATAATAACAACTATCATAATAATAATAATAATAATAACAATAATAATAATAATAATAATAATAATAATAATAATAATAATAATAATAATAATAATAATAATAATAATAATAATAATAATAATAATAATAATAATAATAATAATAATGAAATTAAGAAGGTATACCCTTTTAAAGCCTTTTCCAAAAAGAATAGCCCTGAACCGGGCTCGAACCCGCGACCTCTCGTTTACACACAATACCCCTAAACCATTTTTCTGTTTCAGTCTTTCTGTAATCATACCCAACTTAAATATACATATATCTGTTCTCATATGTTTCTTATTTCTCCTCTTCTCCAACAGATTCAATCGATCAAAGATATTCTCACAATTAGACTAGTGAGCCCAGGGTTTTAATTAGACTTGAAACTTAATTAGAAACATCATGTGATTGAGGAAATTTTGTTTAACAAAATAAAACAAACAACAACAAAAATAATAATAATAAGACCTGCTGCTGCTTCTGTTCTTCGTGGTAAAAAAAAATATGATTATGAAATTGGGAACGTTTCAGACCTTGAATACAACACGAAAAAGGTTTCAAATCATTTCTAAAATATATTGGAATCGTCAATTTGACTTAAAACATCAACACGAATATGAATTGTGCTATGATCCTAACGTTTGACTTTTTGAATTTAAAGTTTGACTTCGAAATTTGAACTCAATAGATTGAATTGGAGTTTGAAACTTTACAGAAAGTTTAAACATGGAATTCCTAACAGAACTACGTTTATAGATTTTGAAATGCACTTAGTATTCGAATTTTTGACGAAAAGCTACAAGAACAGGGGTGTCGACAAGTTTGTTTAATATTGCAATTGAATTTCTATGTTTTCCTTCTATCTGTACTAGTAGGAGTTTATATGGGAGTAAAAGGTATTACTACAATCATAAGAATTCAATCAACGACTGTCTTGTAGTTAGATTTAATCGACAGAAAAAATATTCTGTCAGAAGAGAAAAAGATTAAAAATAAATCAACTTTAAACTGTGTTTGTTAGATACTGGGACTAGCTGGATTCGATTCGTACATATTTATAGACATAAAACAAATTATAAAATGGATTGATAGCTAAGTGTAACAGATTGGGATCTCTTTTTCCTTGATTTTACATATATAATAAATAAATTTTAATAATAATAATTCCATAAATAAATAATAATAATGATGTTGTATTTATTATGAATAATAATAACATAATAATAATACTATTAATAAAGATCATCCTAATCATAATAATATTTAGAATAATAATACTAATAGTTATAATATTGTTTATAATGATATTATTAATAATGGTATTAATAAATTGTATTATTATAATAATAATAATAATAATACTACTAAATAATAATACTAGTAATAGCATTTTACATGTTTCAAATTTTTATTTCTATTTTTTACATTTTATAATAATATTAGTAATACAATTAATAATATTGATGTAAATATTTAATAGTAATAATGAGAGTAATAATAACATTGATACAACAATTATGCTTATCAAATCTCATATTTTTATATTATATTTCATATATTAAATAAACAATAAAAATAATACTGATATTAATATTATAATGAAAGTAATATTTATTAATATAATACTGTAGTTTACCTTGTAATTAAATTATAAATATAAATATTACAGTTTATTATTTATGTTTACTAATTATATAATATGTAATTGAATATGTATATATATATATATATATATATATATATATATATATATATATATATATATATATATATATATATATATATATATATATATATATATAATATACATTTAATAGTAATTATACATGGAAATCATATTTTATTTACATATAGTTTTATTTCTAATATCAACCTTAATATATTATATATTATTTTACATATTCATTTATACTGATAAATTTGTATTTTAACATTTTTTCATTATATATATATGCACCATTATGTACAAACAATTGTTCGTGAATCATCGGGCATGGTCAAAGGGTAATTGATTACATGAATATAGTTTTCAAAATTTTCGAGACTCAACATTACAGACTTTGCTTATCGTGTCGGAATTCTATAAAGATTAATTTTAAATTTTGATCGGAAATTTCCGGGTCACTACAGTACCTACCCGTTAAAGAAATTTCGTCCCCGAAATTTGATAGAGGTCGTCATGGATAACAATAAGAATGTTTTCATGACAATTATGAGTTGATAAATAGAGTTTTATCATTATTTAATAATACAGATAAAATAATTCGATTATTCAAAGAACACGAATGAAGCTATCACAAAAGAGTGAAATGAATAAATGAAGTTTTGTTTTAACTTTTGACGTTGCCTTGGTTGAATTCCGGAATTCAAGGGATTTAAAGAAAATCTTCATATAGATATAAGAGTTGATTCATCGGTAGATAAGGAAATTATGATCTCTTTAATTAAATGCTATCATGTACCTCGATTGCTTTGTCTGATATTTCCACTATAAATTTAACCTTTCCGTTCCATTAATTTTCACCACTTCAATAATTTCTTTCTTAATTTACATTTCCAAAGAGTTTGAAAATACTTAATCCAATTCTAATCCTTGATATTTTCCTAATTATCATTTCTGTCATCTTTCTTTTCAATCCTCCACCAGAAGAATCTATTTACTTCTACTTTGCCCTTGGGGTTATAGTACTTATAATTCTCCCGTGTCTTTATATTGCGATAAACATTGATATACATGGTTTGTAATTTATGTGTTGTTATTGGGATTTATATCTCCCCTTATATTTCAATGTCCCTATTTCTGTTTCCTATAATCATTGTTATCCACAGTTAATACTACCTTCTATTTGCTGCGATTTATACTCCACTTTCTATTTCGGAGCTTTGTCCCTTCGTTTCTTCTTCTTGCGATTGGGCATCTCTTGTAACGGTCCAGAATTCGTGGATATAAGTTTCAGAATGAACATTGGTAATGTTCTAAGAAGGGAATAGTAATGGCACGATCTTGATTTGTTAAATTACCAGAATACCCTGGAAAAGACCGAATCATCAAGGAATATTTTCTTGATATTTTAGAGGTTTAAATAGAATACAAGAGTCGTGTAACATGGCACATGATGACGTTAGAGTCTATGAATCATCACGTTTCATTAGAAACTCAGTATGACTTACTGTAATATAATCACATTGATCAAGTGTCATTATATTATACTAATTCATGCATCAATTTCTTTACATTTCTCCTAAATTTATTCATAAATTAAACTTAGATTTTACAGAAGTTTCCAATATAATGAAACACAGGAAGCACGAAGAGGTATATAATTTCGGACGAGAATATTTATGAAAATATCCTCAGAAATATCAAAGATATTGATGATGATATTTTGGAATTTCTAAGTTCGGTGGTTGATGGAGAAAGATTTTCCGCAAGATTTTAACATGACTTCGGAGCAAGATATTCTCTAAAGATTTCAACGGATCCAGAATTATCTGGATTCTTTGAATATAGGGTATGGTCCTTGTATTTGTCCTTGGTCTCCTTCATGGTAAACTCTATCCGTTTTCCAGTTCCAACGTTTCTGAGCTTTTCCAACATATTATTCTTTATCATCAAACTTCCGACGGTTAAGGTCGTGTACAGTTTTTGCTGCTGTATTCAGCTTTTTCATAATTTGTGGTATTGATTTATAGACTGAGTGCTTTTCAGAATTTCAGAATGAAAGATCATAATTCTAAGAGATAAATGTTGTACATATAACTGTTGATGTAAATATGCTGCGAGTTTTTTTCAAGGTACTGATTGCTGATTCTCGGTATTTGGTACGGCAATTCTCGTTATCAGATGCAGATGAGTAGATGATAGGATTTCAATGAATATAATAACTTTTCATAAGGTCAAAGATCAATGATGTTGCTGATAAATTTTCTGCTAATGTAGTGAGATATAAACGGTTTTCCGGTATTGATGACGAAAGGTAACTTTTATATCAGGGTTATAATAAGGTTGTTTCGAATAAAAAATTGAAGTTGACTTGTTGGAGCTGTGACAAAATTGGCTAATTTGAAGAGAGATTGTAAAGTTACTTTCGGTAATAATAACGCCAAGGAGTTAGCACAGATACGTGTTAAATGTTTACTCAGGTTCCAAGTGTTTTCAGGTGCATAACTATATGCATCAATCTTTTCTTTCGTTGATGAAGTGCGGTTGATTCATCTTCTCGATTGAGGTGTTTTCAAGAATCATGAAAGGTTTGAACACAGATTGTAATCGTCAAGATATACAAATGAGGTTTAAAATGAAATCAAGTGGTACACTTGAAGAATTGTTTAGTTTCATATGTTATAGTCAATATTTTAATTCATTTTAATTGTCCAATGTTGGTAGTCCATAGTTGATAGTCCACAGTTAGCAATTCAATAATTCATATATAGTTTAATATATAATATTCAAATTAATTAATACGTATCGTGACCCGTGTACATGTCTCAGACTCGATCACAACTCAAATTATATATATTATTGTAGAATCAACCAAAACCCTGTATAGAGAACTCAATCATTACTGCATATAGAGTGTCTATGGTTATTCCAAATAATATATATAAATGCGTCGATATGATATGTCAAAACCTTGCATACGTGTCCCGATATTTAAAGTGTGTAAATTAAATAACAGAAATTAAATGACGATAAATAAAGTGCGTAAAGTAAATAACAGAAAATTAAATGACAATAAATAAAATTGCGATAAATAAACTGCGATAAATAAAATGTAATCAGTTAGCTAGGAACAGTTAGCTAGAAACAGTTAGCGTGGATTCTTAACAAGATTTTTCGTAGTTAATTTGTTTGTTTCTATCAAATTTATTTCGCCAAATGTGTTCTTCATTATGCCACTTGTTGGATTCTGATAAATCAAAATCCGAATATGAAATTGAATGAAAATGGTTATTCTTTGGTGAACGAATACGTATGTCTGTGGATGTAAGTTGGATAGTAAATGACCGTTGAATCAGATTCGTAGAATGTACAGTGTACTTATTAATGTGAAATTTAAATATTCCTCGGGTATTACCTACCCGTTAAAATATTTTCACCATTAACAGTTTGTACAGAAAAATTTTTAATTACAATCTTTATGAACACATATATACATATATATTTTCTTCAGATGTAATCATGGATTTAATGAATCAATATGATATTAGACTCATTTGTTTTACTGTTAGAACAAGGATATATAATCTCTAAAACATTAGAGATTACATAATAGCCATGAAGAACGAAGATAATTGATGTAGAATGATTCGTAGAACGATGATTATGCTCGAAGTACAGAATGAGATGTTGATACATGTGATGTTGAGACTTGGGTTGTTGATGGTACTATTGGTGCCGGTGATGTTGCTGAAGCTGGTAAGTTTTGCACCATGTTTTCTAAATTGATTACTTGAGTGCGAAGCTCGTTGACTTCTTCTATTATTCCGGGATGATTGTCGATCGGAACGAATGGATGAATAAGGTTTAGAATTTTAGATAGAATATAATCGTGGTGAGATATTCGGGAAATGAGGGTGAAAATGGTGTTTCGGTCTAGTTCGCCGGTAAGTGCTTCAGGTTCTTCACCAAGAGGTGAATTTGGTTGATGGAAATGATTGTCTTCTTCTCGTCTCCATTAATTAAGTCGACTACGAACTCATCATATGAATTGGGAATGGTTGGTTGGTTAATTCATTCTGGTGACGCTGCTTTCGGAGCTTAGGTGAACGTCCACGTCGGAATAACTGTCGGAATAACTATCGGAATAGCTATCGGAATTCGAGGGACTCGAACTGTTTGAAGGATTCATCACGTACGATCAGATGACGGATTTTTGACAAGAAATAGATTATAGGATGTAGATTAGTACCCTGCAATAGATAATTTACATATGCATATATAATACTAAAATCCCATAAGTTACGGAGGAATCTACGGAAGCTGTTAGGCAAATGTAACAATAACAGATACGCTAAGATATGAATTTTTGTCTATACACTATTCATGCAATCAATGCAGCAAGATGTATCTAGACTAAGAATGATCAGCAAGTGATTTCCTAAGGATGATAATCGGATGATTTTCGACACGAAATGATAAGCAAAACTTTTGACATGCAGACACGGTCGAAGTCCCGACTCACTAATGCATCCTAACAACTTATCAGTTAGACACACTATTGTAGACCTGGTTCACTAAGACCACCGCTCTGATACCAACTAAAAGGACCCGTCCTAATCCATCCGGACGAAGTCCATATCGATTATAAACGATTCACAGCAGTTGATTACATCGCGAGGTACCTGACCTCTATATGATACATTTTACAACATTGCATTCGTTTTTGAAAAGACAATCTTTCATTACAACGAAAATTGACGGCATGCATACCATTTCATAATATATCTAATTATAATTGACTTAATAATAATCTTGATAAACTCAACGACTCGAATGCAACGTCTTTTGAAATATGCCATGAATGACTCCAAGTAATATCCTTAAATGAGCAAATGCACAGCGGAAGATTTCTTTCGTAACTGAGAATAAACATGCTTTAAAGTGTCAACCAAAAGGTTGGTGAGTTCATTAGTTTAACATAAATAATCATTTCATAATTTTAATAGACCACAAGATTTCATATTTCCATTTCTCATAAACATACGTCCCATGCATAGAGACAAAAATCATTCATATGGATTGGACACCTGGTAACCGACATTCACAATATGCATATAAGAATATCCCCATCATTCCGGGATCCTCCTTCGAACATGATATAAAATTTCGAGGTACTAAAGCATCCGGTACTTTGGATGGGGCTTGTTGGGCCCGATAGATCTATCTTTAGGATTCGCGTCAATTAGGGTGTCTGTTCCCTAATTCTTAGATTACCAGACTTAATAAAAAGGGCATATTCGATTTCGATCATTCAACCATATAATGTAGTTTCGATTACTTGTGTCTATTCCGTAAAACATTTATAAAAGCGCATGCATTCTCAGTCCCAAAAATATATATTGCAAAAGCATTTAAAAAGGGATTAATGAAACTCACGCATATAAATATTATAAAACAGTTAATAAAACATTTGCATATATTCTCAGCCCAAAATGTATATAAAAGGGGAATAATGAAACTCACCTAATGTATTTTATAGTAAAAATACATATGACTATATTGAACAATGCAGGGTTGGCCTCGGATTCACGAACCTATATCATTTGTATATTTATTAATATTCATAGTTGCAATTGAACACACACATATATATATAAATGTATTAGTTATATCATTTTTATGTTATTATTATATATGTTTTATATGTTCATTTTGTATATAACAATATTAAATTTTGTTATGTTATATGTGTTAAATATATATATTTATGTACGTATTTCATTTGTTTATTGAAACTGTAGTTCTAATTATACTAAGTTATCATTAGTAAAAATAATGATAATAACATTAATAATATACTTATGTTATTGATAATTCTATTAGTGATATTAACAATGATATTAATAATAATACTTGTAAAAATATTAATTTTTCTGTTTATGATAGTTATGATCTAAATGATTTATTAATAATAATAATATTCTTGATAATGATAATACTGATTATAATGATGATATTGTAAAAAAAATGATACTTTTATTTAATAATAATAATAATATACCAATAGTTACAAAAGTGATACTAATACTAATATTAATGAAAATAATGATAACTTATATTAGTCTCATAATAATAATATTAATAATCCTATACATAATAATAATAATAATAAAAATAATAATAATACAATTATTAGTGATACTAAATATAATATTCATACTTGTATTTATAATCATAATGAATGAAAGTTTTATCCTAATACATATATTAGTAACAATAGCTATAATACATAAATGATAAACTTTAACCATAATCAACATATTAGTAATACTTATAGCAATAATGATAATAATAATGATTATGATATTTATAATTATGATTATGATAATATTAATAATAATGATAAATATAATACTAGTACTAGTAATAATTATAATACTTATAGATATAAATGTGATAATAATTACAATCATGATATTAATAATAATAGTAATAATAACAACTATCATAATAATAATAATAATAACAATAATAATAATAATAATAATAATAATAATAATAATAATAATAATAATAATAATAATAATAATAATAATAATAATAATAATAATAATAATAATAATAATAATGAAATTAAGAAGGTATACCCTTTTAAAGCCTTTTCCAAAAAGAATAGCCCTGAACCGGGCTCGAACCCGCGACCTCTCGTTTACACACAATACCCCTAAACCGTTTTTCTGTTTCAGTCTTTCTGTAAACATACCCAACTTAAATATACATATATCTGTTCTCATATGTTTCTTATTTCTCCTTCTCTCCAACAGATTCAATCGATCAAAGATATTCTCACAATTAGACTAGTGAGCCCAGGGTTTTAATTAGACATGAAACTTAATTAGAAACATCATGTGATTGAGGAAATTTTGTTTAACAAAATAAAACAAACAACAAAAAAAATAATAATAATAAGACCTGCTGTTGCTTCTGTTCTTCGTGGTAAAAAAAATATGATTATGAAATTGGGAACGTTTCAGACCTTGAATACAACACGAAAAAGGTTTCAAATCATTTCTAAAATATATTGGAATCGTCAATTTGACTTAAAACATCAACACGAATACGAATTGTGCTATGATCCTAACGTTTGACTTTTTGAATTTAAAGTTTGACTTCGAAATTTGAACTCAATAGATTGAATTGGAGTTTGAAACTTTACAGAAAGTTTAAACATGGAATTCCTAACAGAACTACGTTTATAGATTTTGAAATGCACTTAGTATTCGAATTTTTGACGAAAAGCTACAAGAACAGGGGTGTCGACAGGTTTGTTTAATATTGCAATTGAATTTCTATGTTTTCCTTCTATCTGTACTAGTAGGAGTTTATATGAGAGTAAAAGGTATTACTACAATCATAAGAATTCAATCAACGACTGTCTTGTAGTTAGATTTAATCGACAGAAAAAATATTCTGTCAGAAGAGAAAAAGATTAAAAATAAATCAACTTTAAACTGTGTTTGTTCGATACTGGGACTAGCTGGATTCGATTCGTACATATTTGTAGACATAAAACAAATTATAAAATGGATTGATAGCTAAGTGTAACAGATTGGGATCTCTTTTTCCTTGATTTTACATATATAATAAATAAATTTTAATAATAATAATTCCATAAATAAATAATAATAATGATGCTGTATATATTATGAATAATAATAACATAATAATAATACTATTAATAAAGATCATCCTAATCATAATAATATTTAGAATAATAATACTAATAGTTATAATATTGTTTATAATGATATTATTAATAATGGTATTAATAAATTGTATTATTGTTATAATAATAATAATAATACTAATAAATAATAATACTAGTAATAGCATGTTACATGTTTCAAATTTTTATTTCTATATTTTACATTTTATAATAATATTAGTAATACAATTAATAATATTGATGTAAATATTTAATAGTAATAATGAGAGTAATAACAACATTGATACAACAATTATGCTTATCAAATCTCATATTTTTATATTATATTTCATATATTAAATAAACAATAAAAATAATACTGATATTAATATTATAATGAAAGTAATATTTATTAATATAATACTGTAGTTTACCTTGTAATTACATTATAAATATAAATATTACAGTTTATTATTTATGTTTACTAATTATATAATATGTAATTGAATATGTATATATATATATATATATATATATATATATATATATAATATACATTTAATAGTAATTATACATGGAAATCATATTTTATTTACATATAGTTTTATTTCTAATATCAACCTTAATATATTATATATTATTTTACATATTCATTTATACTGATAAATTTGTATTTTAACATTTTTTTATTATATATATATGCACCATTATGTACAAACAATTGTTCGTGAATCATCGGGCATGGTCAAAGGGTAATTGATTACATGAATATAGTTTTCAAAATTTTCGAGACTCAACATTACAGACTTTGCTTATCGTGTCGGAATTCTATAAAGATTAATTTTAAATTTTGATCGGAAATTTCCGGGTCACTACATCGGATGATGAGTCGTCGGAATCATCTGGGGGTGGCTGTACGGGTGGCTCTCCTCGGGCGGCCATCATCAGTTGGTATCTGAAAGGCGGGATTGGCACTAAACGTCCATCAGGAAGGCGTCTACACCAATGATTATGCTCATTACAGACCAAACCTTCCCCAAGTTCCGCGGGAATCACAGCACCACCGGGATGGTGCTGTGGCTCCGGAGGTCCTGAGGCAAGTGGAGCTGGAATCTCCGGTGGGTCCTCGGCTTCATCTGAGGTAATCACTGGGCCGGGTGCATGGCTACTAGCTCCGGAGGACGAAGCGCCTGAGTCACTGGAGGGTGTCGACGACGGGATATGAGAATCGGTAACAATGGCAGGTGAGGTGGCGGACGAGTCTGAACTGCTCTTCAAAATGATGACAGGTGGAATATCCGACATCTGAACAAGGAAAAATAACTTTTTCCATGTCAGTAAGTCATAAAGCAAGCACGTATTAGGCAAAGTAACTACGACAGTCTAGATCATCTATAGTAGTAAGTAGCATGGCAATAACGACAAGTATCATGAAATCGAAAGCAGATAGTAGCATGCAGTAGTGAAATCATGTAGTAGCATACGACATATAGCAGTAAAAGTAAGCAGCAGCATACAGCAAGTTCCGCAAAAACAAGTAAACTAGCAAGTCGTAGATTAGTCCTATTAGTGAATCCTACTCAGTCCGGTCTAGACTCACTAATGCAACCTAATTCCCTACAACCAATGCTCTGATATCAAATGTGATGCCCCGTACAAAACCCTCGTGTACGAATCATCAACAACAGGATCATTACAAGGTCAAATACTATATGCTGTTTCAAAAGTAAGTTTGCATTCATTATATAAGGTGACGTTTTAACCAACGTCAAAATGTTTAACATCCGAAAGTATGCTTCTACGAATAGCAAGCAAAATAATAGTACGTGACCCATAGGTCGTTACAAATACATTGTTCAAAAGTAATAAAGTCTGAATGCAAGATAAAATGTTTCATGCGATGACATCTCTAATAAGCGCAGCGGGAGTCTACAAGGCATGACTAGTACAACAGCGGAAGCAAGCAAACCTTAAGCACCTAAGAAAAACATGCTTAAAAATGTCAACACAAAGGTTGGTGAGCTATAGTTTAAGTATAACTGTAATGTAAGGTAGGCCACCAGATTTCAGTGCTTCAACAGTGTTTCAAAACAGTATGAAAAGTATATGTTTAACCGTGGGCACTTGGTAACTAAGTTAACATTTATATTCCCCTAAAAGTACACTTGGCGAGTGCGTATGTGAAATGTCCCGTTCATATTGATTATAAACATTCCATATTAATTGATTTCGTCGCGAGGTTTTGACCTCTATATGAGACGTTTATCGAATAATGATAATCTAAAATATACCATTTACACACGACCATTACATAATGGTTTACAATAAGAATATATTACATCAAAAATAAGTTTCTTAAATGCAGTTTTTACATAATATCATACAAGCATGGACTCCAAATCTTGTCCTTATTTTAGTATGCAACAGCAGAAGCTCTTAATAATCACCTGAGAATAAACATGCTTAAAACGTCAACAAAAATGTTGGTGAGTTATAGGTTTAACCTATATATTATCAAATCATAATAATAGACCACAAGATTTCATATTTCAATATACATCCGATACATAGAGATAAAATTCATTCATATGGTGAACACCTGGTAACAGACATTAACAAGATGCATATAAGAATATCCCCTATCATTCCGGGAAATCCTTCGGACATGATAAAAACGAATTCGAAGTACTAAAGCATCTGGTACTTTGGATGGGGTTCGTTAGGCCCAATAGATCTATCTTTAGGATTCGCGTCAATTAGGGTGTCTGTTCCCTAATTCTTAGATTACCAGACTTAATAAAAAGGGGCATATTCGATTTCGATAATTCAACCAAAGAATGTAGTTTCACGTACTTGTGTCTATTTTGTAAATCATTTATAAAACCTGCATGTATTCTCATCCCAAAAATATTAGATTTTAAAAGTGGGACTATAACTCACTTTCACAGATATTTCCTTCCTCGGAAATAAGACTTGGCCACGGATCGATTCACGAACCTATACAAATATGTACATATATATCAAAGTATGATCAAAATATAATTATAACCATTTTTATTATGTTTTAAAGATTTGAGTGTATTAAGTCAGTTGTCCTCGTTAATAACCTACAACTAGTTGCCCACAGTTAGATGTACAGAAATAAATCGATATATATTATCTTGTTTCAATCCACGACCCAGTGTATACACATCTCAGGCTAGATCACAACTCAAAGTATATATATTTTTGGAATCAACCTCAACCATGTATAGCTAACTCCAACATTACTGCATATAGAGTGTCTATGGTTGTTCCAAATAATATATATACATGGGTCGATATGATATGTCAAAATATTTGCATACGTGTCTATCGTATCCCAAGATTACATAATATATTAGAATACATGTATAATACAATATAAGTTAGCTAGGATATGATTTGTATAGATTTGTTAAACATTTCCCGTAGCTAAAAAGATCAAAAATATCCAATCTTGTTTTACCCATAACTTCTTCATTTTAAATCCGTTTTGAGTGAATCAAATTGCTATGGTTTCATATTGAACTCTAATTTAAGAATCCAAACATAAAAATTATAGGTTTATAGTCAGAAGTTTAAGTTACATGTCAATTACTAAAGAGGTAGTCATTTCCGTTGAAAGAACGACATCTTGATGACCATTTTGAAAAACATACTTTCACTTTGAGTTTAACCAAGATTTTTGGATATAGTTTCATGTTCATATGAAAAATCATTTTCCTAGAAGAACAACTTTTAAATCAAAGTTTATCATAGTTTTTAATTATTCAAACCAAAACAGCCCCCTATTTCACTACGACGGCGTATATCCGATTTTATGGTGTTCATCGTGTTTCCAGGATTTAAGTCATTAAGTTAGCATATCATATAGATATAGAAAATGTATTTAGTTGATTTTAAAAGTCAAGTTAGAAGGATTAACTTTTCTTTGTGAACAAGTTTAGAATTAACTAAACTATGTTCTAGTGATTACCAGTTTAAACCTTCGAATAAGATAGCTTTATATGTATGAATCGAATGATGTTATGAACATCATTACTACCTCAAGTTTTCTGGATAAAACTACCAGAAATGAGAAAAATGGATCTAGCTTCAAAGGATCCTTGGATGGCTTGAAAGTTCTTGAAGCAGAATCATGACACGAAAACAGTTCAAGTAAGATTTTCACTCGAAATAAGATTGTTATAGTTGTAAAAATTGAATCAAAGTTTGAATATGAATATTACCTTGAATTAGAAAGATAAACTACTTTAAATAATAAAGGTTCCTTAATCTTAGATGATTACTTGGAATGGATTAGAAAGCTTGGAAGTAGACTTGCAAACTTGGAAGTATTTTTGATTTTTATGAAACTATACTTATGGAATTTATGAAGAACACTTAGAACTTGAAGATGGAACTTGAGAGAGATCAATTAGATGAAGAAAATTGAAGAATTAAAGTATTTGTAGGTGTTTTTGGTCGTTGGTATATGGATTAGATATAAAGGATATGTAATTTTGTTTTTATGTAAATAAGTCATGAATGATTACTAATATTTTTGTAATTTTATGAGATATTTCTTGCTAGTTTCCAAATGATGTTTCCCACATGTGTTAGGTGACTTACATGGGCTTCTAAGAGCTAATCATTGGAGTGTATATACCAATAGTACATACATTTAGAAGCTGTGTATTGTACGAGTACGAATACGGGTGCATACGAGTAGAATTGTTGATGAAACTGAACGAGGATGTAATTGTAAGCATTTTTGTTAAGTAGAATTATTTTGATAAGTGTCTTGAATTCTTTCAAAAGTGTATGAATACATATTAAAACACTACATGTATATACATTTTAACTGAGTCGTTAAGTCATCGTTAGTCGTTACATGTAAATGTTGTTTTGAAACCTTTAGGTTAACGATCTTGTTAAATGTTGTTAACCCATTGTTTATTATATCTAAAGAGATGTTAATTTATTACATTATCATGATATTATGATATATTAATATATCTTAGTATGATATATATACAGTTAAATGTTGTTACAACGATAATCGTTACATAAATGTCTAGTTTTGAAATTCTTAAGTTAGTAGTCTTGTTTTACATATGTAGTTCATTGTTAATATACATAATGACATGTTTAATTATCATTTATTATGATTAAACATAGTGTAACAATATCTTAATATGATTCATATGTAATTAGTAAGACGTTGTTATAACGATAATCGTTATATATATCGTTTCGAGTTTCTTAATTCAATAAACACAATTTTATGTATATAACTCATTATTAAAATACCTAATGAGATACTTACTTATCATAATATCATGTTAACTATATATATAATCATATATATGTCATCATATAGTTTTTACAAGTTTTAACGTTCGTGAATCACCGGTCAACTTGGGTGGTCAATTGTCTATATGAAACCTATTTCAATTAATCAAGTCTTAACAAGTTTGATTTCTTAACATGTTGGAAACACTTAATCATGTAAATATCAATTTCATTTAATATATATAAACATGGAAAAGTTCGGGTCACTACAGTACCTACCCGTTAAATAAATTTCGTCCCGAAATTTTAAGCAGTTGGAGGTGTTGACGTATCTTCTGGAAATAAGTGCGGGTATTTCTTCTTCATCTGATCTTCTCGTTCCCAGACGGACTCGGGTCCTCTACGAGCATTCCATCGAACCTTAACAATCGGTATCTTGTTTTCCTTAAGTCTCTTAACCTCACGATCCATTATTTCGACGGGTTCTTCGATGAATTGAAGTTTTTCGTTGATTTGGATTTCGTCTAACGGAATAGTGAGATCTTCTTTAGAAAAACATTTCTTCAAATTCGAGACGTGTAAAGTGTTATGTACAGCCGCGAGTTGTTGAGGTAACTCAAGTCGGTAAGCTACTGGTCCGACACGATCAATAATCTTGAATGGTCCAATATACCTTGGATTTAATTTCCCTCGTTTACCAAATCGAACAACGCCTTTCCAAGGTGCAACCTTAAGCATGACCATCTCTCCAATTTCAAACTCTATATCTTTTCTTTTAGTGTCGGCGTAGCTCTTTTGTCGACTTTGGGCGGTTTTCAACCGTTGTTGAATTTGGATGATCTTCTTGGTAGTTTCTTGTATTATCGCTGGACCCGTAATCTGTCTATCCCCCACTTCACTCCAACAAATTGGAGACCTGCACTTTCTACCATAAAGTGCTTCAAACGGTGCCATCTCAATGCTTGAATGGTAGCTGTTGTTGTAGGAAAATTCTGCTAACGGTAGATGTCGATCCCAACTGTTTCTGAAATCAATAACACATGCTCGTAGCATGTCTTCAAGCGTTTGTATCGTCCTTTCACTCTGCCCATCAGTTTGTGGATGATAGGCAGTACTCATGTCTAGACGAGTTCTTAATGCTAGCTGTAATGTCTGCCAGAATCTTGAAATAAATCTGCCATCCCTATCAGAGATAATAGAGATTGGTATTCCATGTCTGGAGACGACTTCCTTCAAATACAGTCGTGCTAACTTCTCCATTTTGTCATCTTCTCTCATTGGCAGGAAGTGTGCTGACTTGGTGAGACGATCAACTATTACCCAAATAGTATCATAACCACTTGCAGTCCTTGGCAATTTAGTAATGAAATCCAGGGTAATGTTTTCCCATTTCCATTATAGGATTTCAGGTTGTTGTAGTAGACCTGATGGTTTCTGATGTTCAGCTTTGACCTTAGAACACGTCAAACATTCTCCTACATATTTAGCAATATCAGTTTTCATACCTGGCCACCAAAAATGTTTCTTGAGATCCTTGTACATCTTCCCCGTTCCAGGATGTATTGAGTATCTGATTTTATGAGCTTCTCTAAGTACCATTTCTCTCATATCTCCAAATTTTGGTACCCAAATTCTTTCAGCCCTATACCGGTTTCCGTCTTCCTGAATATTAAGATGCTTCTATGATCCTTTGGGTATTTCATCCTTTAAATTTCCCTCTTTTAAAACTCCTTGTTGCGCCTCTTTTATTTGAGTAGTATGGTTAGTGTGAATCATTATATTCATAGCTTTTACTCGAATGGGTTCTCTGTCCTTTCTGCTCAAGGCATCGGCTATCACATTTGCCTTCCCCGGGTGGTAACGAATCTCAAAGTCGTAATCATTCAACAATTCAATCCACCTACGCTGCCTCATATTCAGTTATTTCTGATTAAATATGTGTTGAAGACTTTTGTGATCGGTATATATAATACTTTTGACCCCATATAAGTAGTGCCTCCAAGTCTTTAATGCAAAAACAACTACGCCTAATTCCAAATCATGCGTCGTATAATTCTGCTCGTGAATCTTCAATTGTCTAGACGCATAAGCAATTACCTTCGTTCGTTGCATTAATACATAACTAAGACCTTGCCTTGAAGCGTCACAATAAATCACAAAATCATCATTCCCTCAGGCAATGACAATATAGGTGTCGTAGTTAACTTTTTCTTTAACAATTGAAACGCTTTCTCTTGTTCATCTTTCCATTCAAATTTCTTCCCTTTATGCGTTAATGCAGTCAAGGGTTTTGCTATTCTGGAAAAGTCTTGGATGAACCTTCTGTAGTAACCAGCTAGTCCTAAAAACTGATGTATGTGTTTCAGAGTTTTTAGAGTTTCCCACTTTTCAACGGTTTCAATCTTTGCTGGATCTACCTGAATACCTTCTTTGTTCACTATGTGACCGAGGAATTGAACTTCTTCCAACCAAAATGCACACTTTGAAAACTTAACGTACAGTTTTTCTTTTCTCATCAACTCTAGCACTTTTCTCAAATGTTCTTCGTGCTCTTGATCATTCTTCGAGTAAATAAGTATGTCATCCATAAAAACAATGACAAACTTGTCAAGATATGGCCCACACACTCGGTTCATGAGGTCCATGAACACAGCTGGTGCGTTAGTCAATCCAATCGGCATAACCATAAACTCGTAATGACCGTAACGCGTCCTAAAAGCAGTCTTTGGAATATCATCCTCCTTCACTCGCATTTGATGATATCCAGAACGTAAATCGATCTTCGAATAAACAGACGAGCCTTGTAGTTGATCAAATAAGTTGTCGATTCTCGGTAGTGGGTAGCGATTCTTGATGGTAAGTTTGTTCAACTCTCGGTAGTCGATACACAACCTAAATGTACCATCTTTCTTCTTGACAAACAAAACAGGAGCTCCCCATGGTGATGTGCTTGGTCAAATGAAACCACGTTCTAATAGTTTTTGCAGTTGGCTTTGCAGTTCTTTCATCTCGCTGGGTGCGAGTCTGTAAGGAGCACGAGCTATTGGTGCAGCTCATGGTACAAGATCTATTTGAAATTCAACAGATCGATGTGGAGGTAGTCCCGGTAATTCTTTCAGAAATACATCGGGAAATTCTTTTGCGACGGGAACATCATTGATGCTCTCTTCTTCAGTTTGTACTTTATCGACATGTGCTAGAACAGCATAGCAACCTTTTCTTATTAATTTTTGTGCCTTCAAATTACTAATAAGATGTAGCTTCGTGTTACCCTTTTCTTCGTACACCATTAAGGGTTCTCCTTCTTCTCGTACAATACGAATTGCATTTTTGTAACATACGATCTCTGCTTTCATCTCCTTCAGCCAGTCCATGCCAACTATTACATCAAAACTCCCTAACTCTACTGGTATCAAATCAATCTTAAATATTTCACTACCCAGTTTAATTTCTCAATTCCGGCATATATAATCTGCTGAAATTAATTTACCGTTTGCTAATTCGAGTAAAAATTTACTATCCAACGGCGTCAATGGACAACTTAATTTAGCACAAAAATCTCTACTCATATAGCTTCTATTCTCACCCGAATCAAATAAAACGTAAACAGATTTATTGTCAATAAGAAACGTACCCGTAACAAGTTCCGGGTCTTCCTGTGCCTCTGCCGCATTAATATTGAAAACTCTTCCGCGTCCTTGTCCATTCGTGTTCTCCTGGTTCGGGCAATTTCTAATAATGTGGCCCGGTTTCCCACATTTATAACAAACTATATTGGCATAACTTGCTCCGACACTACTTGCTCCGCCATTATTCGTTCCGACACCATTTGTTCCTTTCGTTCTGTTAACCCCTGGTCCGTAGACCTCACACTTCGCCGTGCTATGACCATTTCTTTTACACTTATTGAAAAATTTGGTGCAGAACCCCGAGTGATACTTTTCACACCTTTGGCATAGCTGCTTCTGATTGTTGTTGTTGTTGCAGTTGTTATTGTTGTTGGGATGATTGTTGTAGTTGTTGTTGTTGTTGTTGTTGTGCCGTTTGTTGTAGTTGCGATTGATTTTGTAATTGTTGGGATAGTTGTTGTTGTATTGGTGACTCTTATCACCGTTTTCCTCCCACTTTCTTTTGACTAGCTTCACGTTGGCCTCTTCGGCCGTCTGTTCTTTAATTCTTCCCTCAATCTGGTTCACTAGTTTGTGAGCCATTCTACATGCCTTTTGTATGGAGGCAGGCTCGTCTGAACTTATATCTTTTTGGATTCTCTCTGGTAACCCTTTCACAAACGCGTCAATCTTCTCTTCCTCATCTTCGAACGCTCTCGGACACAATAGGCAAAATTCTGTGAATCGTCTTTCGTACGAAGTAATATCGAATCCCTGTGTTCATAACCCTCTAAGTTCTGACTTGAGCTTATTGACCTCGGTTCTGGGACGGTACTTCTCGTTCATCAAGTGCTTGAATGCTGACCACGGTAGCGCGTAAGCAGCATCTTGTCCCACTTGCTCTAGATAGGTATTCCACCATGTTAACGTAATACCTGTGAAGGTATGCGTAGCGTACTTCACTTTTCTCCTTCAGCACACTTACTTATGGCAAACACCGATTCAACTTTCTCGGTCCACCGTTTCAATCCGATTGGTCCTTCGGTCCCATCAAATTCTGAAGGTTTGCAGGTAGTGAATTTCTTGTAAGAGCATCCTACACGATTTCTTGCGTCGTTAGCTGTATTGCTAGATTCAAAGTTATTGTTGGTATGTAGCGCGGCCTGTACTGCGGCTATGTTTGAACCAAGAAAGGCACGAAATTCCTCTTCGCTCATATTCAAGGTGTGTCGAGTAGTCGGTGCCATTTCCTTCAAAATAGTCAAATGAAACAAGTTAAGCATACAGAATATTAAGAGTAGTCAATAGTATCTCGTAGCATAATATGAACTCATTTATAAAAGCTTTTTCTTCATATTAGCGTTTTATAAGTTTAAATTCGGGTACTGCCTACCCGTTAAGTTCATACTTAGTAGCTAATATACAATTCAACTACTACAATTCCATATGAAAAACTAATTATAATAATGTATCACATTCAATATTCTTCAAACTTACAACTTCGCTATATTACATATAACATGAAATATAGTACACTATGATACAGGACAGTTTTGAAGATAAATCTAGTTAATACGCAAGTTGTTCGACAAAGAAAATAAAGAAACGTAATTCATAAGTCCAGAAACAAGTCATGCATTCTGGTTTTACTAAGACGACTTCCCATCCTTGGTCTTGTGGAAAATAACCGTTATGACCATTGGCTAGGCAGCATGTTGTAATGTCGTCAAAAGGACGAGGGTTTCCTGATGTCCAACAACCCCGTAATAATCTAAAAACCTTGTTTCTCACCCCAACTACTGAATCCGTCACTTGTGGGAAGGTTTTATTTAAAAGTTGTAATCCGATGTTCTTTTTCTCACTTTGGTAAGAAGCGAACATCACTAACCCATAAGCATAACATGCTTCTTTATGTTGCATGTTAGAAGCTCTTTCTAATTCACGAAATCCTATGTTGGGATATGTTAAGTCAAAATAGGTTCTTAACCCGTAGCATAAAATTGCATTTGGGTTCCCCGCATTTAACGCTTTAAAGAAAACACGGCGTACCTTAAAGTCTCCCCAATGTGATATACCCCACCTATCAAAGGAAAGCCTTTTATAAACTAAGGCATTTCTGGAAAGTCTTTCAAATGTTTAACAAAGTTTATTTCGCCATAACTAAATGTGCTGATGAATTCTGACCGACTCTAGACAAGATTTCCTCAATCATATCCTCTGGTAGGTCTTCTAAAATATTCGGTTGTCTACCCTTAACGTCCATTTTGTTTTTATACTGTAAAATAGACAAGGATTAGATTCGTAAAATATAATTAACAAACAATACAAGCAATTTTTTACATAGAACATAAAAGTACAAGCACACTACAATACATATAATACACAACATGATTACAACCCTCTAATCTGAATCACTGGTTTCTTCTTCGGACTTGGTTCGTTTTCCTAATTTTCTAGGAATATATGGTGTTCCTCTAATACGAACCGTCGTTTTCCATAATGGTTTAGAAAAACCTGGTGGTTTAGAGGTTCGCGGGTCATTGTTACATTTTAGGAAATACGGATGTTGCCGATACATATAAAGTTCATCGGGGTTGGAATCGGGTTTCTCTATTTTTATACCTTTTCCCTTATTATTTTCTTTCGCTTTATTAAATTGGGTCGAGGTAATTTCTATAACATCATCGGAATCCTCATCGGGATTCGAATCATCGGAAAATTGGTAATTTTCCCAATATTTTTCTTCCTTAGTGGAAACACCATTGACCATTATTAACTATGGCCCATTGGTTGAGGATTTTCTTTTATTTGACCAGTTTTCTGTGGTTCCTACTATTCACCCCTCCGGAACCTCTTCTTCTTCCGGTTCCTCTTCTTCTGGTTCCTCTTCTTTCGGTTCCTCTTCTTCCGGTTGCGTTTCCTCTTCTTCCGGTTCATCAGGAACTTGTGAATCTTGCCAATATATATTCGACTCTTCGTTATTATTAGGTGAGTCAATGGGATTTGTGCTAGTGGTAGACTACTATCACACAATATCAAACATGTTAAGAGATTAATATATCACATAATATTTACATGTTAATAATATATAGTTTCCAACAAAAATGTTAAGCAATCATTTTTAAAGAAAACACGGTCGAAGTCCAGACTCACTAATGCATCCTAACAAACTCGATAAGACACACTAATGCAAATTTTCAGGTTCTCTAAGACCAACGCTCTGATACCAACTAAAATGTCCCGTTCATATTGATTATAAACGTTCCATTTTAATTGATTTCGTCGCGAGGTTTTGACCTCTATATGAGACGTTTTTCAAAGACTGCATTCATTTTTAAAACAACCATAACCTTTATTTTATCGATAAAGGTTTAAAAAGCATTACGTAGATTATCAAATAATGATAATCGAAAATATACCGTTTACACCCGACCATTACATAATGGTTTACAATAAGAATATATTACATCAAAAATAAGTTTCTTAAATGCAGTTTTTACATAATATCATACAAGCATGGACTCCAAATCTTGTCCTTATTTTAGTATGCAACAGCGGAAGCTCTTAATAATCACCTGAGAATAAACATGCTTAAAACGTCACCAAAAATGTTGGTGAGTTATAGGTTTAACCTATATATTATCAAATCATAATAATAGACCACAAGATTTCATATTTCAATATACATTCGATACATAGAGATAAAATTCATTCATATGGTGAACACCTGGTAACCGACATTAACAAGATGCATATAATAATATCCCCTATCATTCCGAAAAATCCTTCGAACATGATAAAAATGAATTCGAAGTACTAAAGCATCCGGTACTTTGGATGGGGTTCGTTAGGCCTAATAGATCTATCTTTAGAATTCGCGTCAATTAGGGTGTCTGTTCCCTAATTCTTAGATTACCAGACTTAATAAAAAGGGCATATTCGATTTCGATAATTCAACCATAGAATGTAGTTTCACGTACTTGTGTCTATTTTGTAAATCATTTATAAAACCTGCATGTATTCTCATCCCAAAAATATTAGATTTTAAAGGTGGGACTATAACTCACTTTCACAGATATTTCCTTCCTCGGAAATAAGACTTAGCCACGGATCGATTCACGATCCTATACAAATATGTACATATATATCAAAGTATGATCAAAATATAATTACAACCATTTTTATTATGTTTTAAAGATTTGAGTGTATTAAGTCAGCTGTCCTCGTTAATAACCTACAACTAGTTGTCCACAGTTAGATGTACATAAATAAATCGATATATATTATCTTTAATCAATCCATGACCCAGTGTATACACGTCTCAGGCTAGATCACAACTCAAAGTATATATATTTTTGGAATCAACCTCAACCATGTATAGCTAACTCCAACATTACTGCATATAGAGTGTCTATGGTTGTTCCAAATAATATATATACATGGGTTGATATGATATGTCAAAACATTTGCATACGTGTCTATGGTATCCCAAGATTACATAATATATTAGAATACATGTATAATACAATAAAAATTAGCTAGGATATGATTTATATAGATTTGTTAAACATTTCCCGTAGCTAAAAAGATCAAAAATATCCAATCTTGTTTTACCCATAACTTCTTCATTTTAAATCCGTTGTGAGTGAATCAAATTGCTATGGTTTCATATTGAACTTTAATTTAAGAATCCAAACAGAAAAATTATAGTCAGAAATTTAAGTTACATGTCAATTACTAAAGAGGTAGTCATTTCCGTTGAAAGAACGACATCTTGATAACCATTTTGAAAAACATATTTTCACTTTGAGTTTAACCAAGATTTTTGGATATAGTTTCATGTTCATATAAAAATTCATTTTCCCAGAAGAACAACTTTTAAATCAAAGTTTATCATAGTTTTTAATTATCCAAACCAAAACAGCCCCCGGTTTCACTACGACGGCGTATATCCGATTTTATGGTGTTCATCGTGTTTCCATGTTTTAAATCATTAAGTTAGCATATCATATAGATATAGAACATGTGTTTAGTTGATTTTAAAAGTCAATTTAGAAGGATTAACTTTTGTTTGCGAACAAGTTTAGAATTAACTAAACTATGTTCTAGTGATTACAAGTTTAAACCTTCGAATAAGATAGCTTTATATGTATGAATCGAATGATGTTATGAACATCATTACTACCTCAAGTTTTCTAGATAAAACTACCAGAAATGAGAAAAATAGATCTAGCTTCAAAGGATCCTTGGATGGCTTGAAAGTTCTTGAAGCGGAATCATGACACGAAAACAGTTCAAGTAAGATTTTCACTCGAAATAAGATTGTTATAGTTGTAGAAATTGAATCAAAGTTTGAATATGAATATTACCTTGAATTAGAAAGATAACCTACTATAAATAACAAAGGTTCCTTGATCTTAGATGATTACTTGGAATGGATTAGAAAGCTTGGAAGTAGACTTGCAAACTTGGAAGTATTCTTGATTTTTATGAAACTATACTTATGGAATTTATGAAGAACACTTAGAACAAGAAGATGGAACTTGAGAGAGATCAATTAGATGAAGAAAATTGAAGAATGAAAGTATTTGTAGGTGTTTTTTTTTCATTGGTATATGATTAGATATAAAGGATATGTAATTTTGTTTTCATGTAAATAAGTCATGAATGATTACTAATATTTTTGTAATTTTATGAGATATTTCATGCTAGTTGCCAAATGATGGTTCCCACATGTGTTAGGTGACTCAATGGGCTACTAAGAGCTGATCATTGGAGTGTATATACCAATAGTACATACATTTAGAAGCTGTGTATTGTACAAGTACGAATACGGGTGCATACGAGTAGAATTGTTGATGAAACTGAACGAGGATGTAATTGTAAGCATTTTTGTTAAGTAGAAGTATTTTGATAAGTATATTGAAGTCTTTCAAAAGTGTATGAATACATATTAAAACACTACATGTATATACATTATAACTGAGTTGTTAAGTCATCATTAGTCGTTACATGTAAATGTTGTTTTGAAACCTTTAGGTTAACGATCTTGTTAAATGTTGTTAACCCATTGTTTATTATATCTAAAGAGATGTTAAATTATTAAATTATCATGATATTATGATATATTAATATATCTTAGTATGATATATATACAGTTAAATGTTGTTACAACGATAATCGTTACATATATGTCTCGTTTCGAAATTCTTAAGTTAGTAGTCTTGTTTTACATATGTAGTTCATTGTTAATATACATAATGACATGTTTACTTATCATTTATCATGATTAAACATAGTGTAAAAATATATTAATATGATTCATATGTAATTAGTAAGACGTTGTTATAACGATAATCGTTATATATATCGTTTCGAGTTTCTTAATTCAATAAACACAATTTTATGTATATAACTCATTGTTAAAATACCTAATGAGATACTTACTTATCATAATATCATGTTAACTATATATATAATCATATATATGTCATCATATAGTTTTTACAAGTTTTAACGTTCGTGAATCACCGGTCAACTTGGGTGGTCAATTGTCTATATGAAACTTATTTCAATTAATCAAGTCTTAACAAGTTTGATTTCTAAACATGTTGGAAACACTTAATCATGTAAATATCAATTTCATTTAATATATATAAACATGGAAAAGTTTGGTCACTACAGTATGTTTACGAAGTATTAAACACCCGTTAAATGCTAGCGCTACTAGCCCGAGTGGGGATGTCAAACCCTATGGATCCATATCTAAGATTCGCGTTCACCGGTTCAAAGACCAATGACTAAACGTTACCGAGCTAAGGGAAAAGTTTATGCCGTTGTATAACCCACACATATATAAAGTTTAAGTACTTGTTCCTAGTATGTAAAATGTAAAATGCGCATGTATTCTCAGTTCCCAAAATAGTTAAAGTAAAAAGGGATGCTATAACTCATAGTGGAAAGTAGTAAAAGTCGATACGCGAAAAGGTAAGCAAAGCGGTTGGTCCGAAAAGTCCTCAACCTAAGTCAAAAGTTACTAAGTCAGTAAATCATTCCCAAAGGTTTAAATGTATGTAAATTAGGTCTTAAGTATCATCATCATTCATCATTAAACAAAAAGTGTAAAGTAAGTTTTAAGTCAAGACTAGGGTTTGAAACAAGGGCTGACTTCGTTCAGTCGCCACGACCCCTATACAAACTGAAATGGAGTGAGACCAGTGGCTATGGCTCCGTATATGAGTCCCCTAGGTACTGACCAATTTTCAGAACCAAACTCATCTTCGTTTGACCGTGGTGACGGTTTAAGTGCGAGTAGGTCAGAAATATCAGCACAACGTTAATAGGGTGTAGTGACATTCGGGAGGCCATAGATCCTAAACCGTAACTCGGATTAAGATGAAGTCTAAACGGAAAATCATCTACTCGAACTGAACTAACTGAAATTACACTTTACAGTAGCCCAGGTAGTCTGATAAGTTCCAGAAAACAGTAAGAAAGTGTTCTGGTGGGTTCTTGGTGCTTGATGCTCATCACGGTTCTCATCCTTGATGCGTATAGCTTCAAGTGTACGACTCGTTGATGGGTTTGCATCATCTTAACCAAGGTTTGATCATCATAACACTTGTGTAAGTCTAAGATAAGTTGCACAACTCACTTAAGAGTTGTATGTAGTTTGATGAACCAAAGTTACATCAAGATCTTAGATCCGACACATGCATGAGTTACAAAAGTAATATTAAGCTACAAACTTGAAAGTAAACTAAATAATCAAGATCATAAGTTGTAGAACTTAGATCTTAGCTAGATCTTAAAGATCCTAGACTAGAAAGTCTAGATCTAGTGTTCTTAAGTTAGATCCTAAGTTACAAAACTTGGATCTACACTTTAATGAAACCATAAGTTATGAAACTTAGATTTTCAACTTGAAAAGTGTATGTAAGCTCATAAGCTCTTGTTTACAACAAAATTAGAAGACCATAAGCTATAGAAACTTAGATCCAACACAACTATATGAAGTTATAACTAGAAATTTATACTTCCATGTTCTTGAACTTACAAAGTTAACTTTGGTTCAAGAAAAATGAGATCAAGATTAACTAGTAACACTTGATCAAAATAACAACATCACAAACTTTAAAGTACTTACAAAAGAAGGAAATAAACTAAAGTATAATTATTATGTTCATGTTTTGTTTCATACTTAGGAAGATTCAAATCAAAGTTTGAATCTTAGGATTTAAGTCTACAAACATGAACACAAGTATGAATATGAAACTTATGAACTTTAAATCTTGAAAATATTTAAGTGTAGAACCATAAACTAGAAAGTTTAGATTCCTTGTTCTTGACTTCATCAAATAAGGATGGAAGTAACAAGATTTCATGAAGATACAAGTTAGAAAACTTGATCTTTAACAACAACCAACAACAAGTAAGTAAACTATCAACAAAGAACAAGTAATGATGATGATTTTGGTTCGTTTTTAGAATAAGAAAAAGGAAGAACGTAAATTTTTGTTACTTACAATATTGAGAGAAAAATGAGAGAAAAAGAGAAGTGTGTAAGTATGTGTGTGTATGGAATGAAGTGTACAAGTGAATAAGTAATCAAAAAAAAATTTAAACTCCCTCACACTCCATCAAAGGTCGACGATCAAGAGCCAAAAAAGGGAGGGATCAAATGCTCTTTCATACATGGGGAGGAGGTGATAGCTTAAAGTGGTAATAAAGTTAAATGGTGTGGGAAAATGGTGTAAATGTGCAAGTAACTAGATTCCCATGAACTAATTAATCCTTATCTTAATCTTAATAATTCATTAGCTTAATGATGGGCTAACAAGTCCATTAAGTGTGTAGGGTGGGCTTCCAAGTCCATTTCCAATAATAAAGGCCCAAGTCCAAGTAAGTATGCAATTAAATAAATCAAGCCCAAGTAATTAACTAGTAACCTTAGTTAATTAAAATGACTAATAATAATTAATCATGAATGTAAATAATATTCGAAAATATTATTCGTGAAGAGTACGTGCGTCACAAAGACAAGTCGGGCCATGAAAAGTTAAATACGCTAACAAGTAACACGAATAAGAACACGTTTATTAAAACGCAAGCATTAATAATAAATTATTAATAATAAAAACGTTGGAAAAACCAGGGTCGTTACATATTTATTACATGTAATACAATTATATTAATAATACATATCACTATATTTTTATTATTAAAATGATATTAAGTAAACTTTATAAATTATATCACTTGATATATAAAACTACATTTTTATCATATATAAATCTTAACATAAATTTTTATCATTAATACATTAAAATGAATGATGAAATATTTTAATAAGTATTTACTATATAAATATTAATTACTTAAAGAATATAGAAATTAATATAAACTATTTGATATTACATACAAATTATTAAAATAATAAGTATATTACAAATAATAATATATATGAACGTGTTTAATTATTATTATAGATCTTAATACATAAACTTGATATAGTTTCGTGAATCCGAGGCCAGCCCTGCACTTGTTCAATGCCGTCATATGCGTAATTACTACGAAATACAGTATTGTGGGTTTCATTTGCTCCCCTTTTAAATGCTTTTGCAATATATATTTTTGGGACTGAGAATAAATGCGCTGTTTTTATAATGTTTGACGAAATAGACACAAGTACTTAAAAACATTCTACGACTGAATTATTATACCGGATATCACCCCTTTTTGCTTGGTAACCTAAAAATTAGTGAACGCCACTAATTGACACGAATCCTGAAGGTAGATCTATTGGGCCTAACAAACCCCATCCAGGTATGGATGCTTTAGTACTTCGACTTTTATATTATACAGATGAGTGTTCCTGTATATTTGGGGATATTCTAGATGCAATTTTTTAATATCGGGTACTAGATGTCTATTCGTATGAATGGATTTTATACATATGAGTGTTCCTGTATGATGATTTTTGTAGATGAGTGTTCCTGCAGGTTAATTATGAAAATTAAATCTGGTAGTCTATTAAAATTATTGAAATGATTGTTTATGATAAACCTATGAACTCACCAACCTTTTGGTTGATATTTTAAGCATGTTTATTCTCAGGTATTAAAGAAATCTTCCGGTGTGCATTTGCTCATTTATAAGATATTACTTGGAGTCATTCATGGCATATTTCAAAAGACGTTGCATTCAAGTAGTTTGATTTCAAAAATACTGTTATGAAAGATTAGTCATTCATATTATGGAATCTATATATCATTTGTATCAAAAGGTTATATTTTGAAATGAGTTTGTCTTTTAAAAGAATGCAATGTTTGTAAAACGTATCATATAGAGGTCAGTACATCGCAATGGGACCAGATGTTGATGTATTCGTCCATATGGATTTGGACGGGTCGTTATACTAATTAACACCTAAACCAAGTATATACATACTTGATTCACCAAAACTTGACTCAAAACTTATTTTAACACTAAATCAAAGTCAACACCCATTTTGACTAGCAAATTTGTTCTTAAGAACATCAAAACCACTAACAAACTTACAACCTGGTGATTTAACACCCACACCATGACAAATACTACCAATTTCATCATCAAACCCTAAACCCACAATAATCGGGTTCACTTACACTAACAATACAATAAAACCCCCAATTTCATGAGAAATGGGGATTATAACCCTAACTAGCTCAAACCCCAAACATGAACAAGAATCTTAAACAACAAAATTCAGAGTTAGAACTTACCAACACTACCACAACGTAGCCGTGATTGAGGTGAACAACTTTTACTCTTGAGACCCGACCCGAATCACTCTTCTTCTTCCCCAAATCCCTAATTCTCTCTCTAGAACCCCTCTCTCTCTCTCTCTCTCTCTCTCTAGGGTTTGATGTGTGTGAAGGTGAAGAAAAGAGGAAGAAATGAGGTTGGGATAAGGTTTGGATTAGTTTTGTGGTGATAAAACCGTCCATACGCAAAAAGATAAAATTGTCCTTCATTTAACACTTTTAAAAATGCCGAAAAATCATCTGCTACAGTTATAGCTCGCGGCGCGGCTAAATAGCCTGCGGCACGGCTTAAAACTAGAAAATGACCCCAACACTTTTCAATACCCAGACCTTCAAATCATGTTTTAGCCCGCGGCGCGGCTCAATGCTATATCTGATTCTGATTTGAAGTTCAGGGACTGAACTTGTTTGAATATGATTCTGATGCACACATTTACTGACACTTTCAGGAACATTTTCAGATGCACAAAATTCAGGATCTTACAACTCTCCCCCACTTAAATTGGATCACGTCCTCGTGATCCCCGTCACTTAACCAACCAGACCTACACTCAACGGTCCTCGGACACGCATCCAAACTCGATGTCCATAAAAATTTCCATTAACCTGAATATCTTACCACACGCTAATAATCATTAGTTTGCATTACCAAAACAAGCGGTATGTAGTGACCCGAACTTTTCCATGTTTACATATATTAAATGAAAACTATATTTACATGATTAAATGTTTTCAACATGTTAAGCAATCAAACTTGTTAAGACTTGATTATTTGAAATGAGTTTCATGTAGATAATTGACCACCCGAGTTGACCGGCGATTCATGAACGTTAAAATTTGTAAAAACTATATGATGATATATATATATATATATATATATATATATATATATATATATATATATATATATATATATATATATATATGTGTGTGTGTGTGTGTGTGTGTGTGTGTGTATCTATATATATGTATATCTATATATATATATATATATATATATGTGTGTGTATATCTATATATATGTATATATATATATATATATATATATATATGTGTGTGTGTGTGTGTGTGTGCGTATATATATATATGTATATCTATATATATATATATATATATATATATATATATATATATATATATATATATATATATATATATATATATATATATAGTTAACATGATATTATGATAAGTAAGTATCTCACTAGGTATATTAACAATGAGTTATATACATAAAAAATGAGATTACGAAGTTAAGAAACTCGAAACGATATATATAACGATTATCGTTATAACAACGCCTTACTAAATACATATGTATCATATTAAGGTATTGTTACACTATATTTAACATGATAAAATGATAATTATATATATCATTATGTATGTTAACAATGAACTACATATGTAAAACAAGACTACTAACTTAAGAATTTTGAAACGAGGCATATATGTAACGATTATCGTTGTAACGACATTTTAATGTATATATATCATATTAAGATATATTCATACATCATAATATCATGATAATGTAATAATTTAACATCTCATTAGATATAATAAACAATGGGTTAACTACATTAAATGAGATCGTTAACTTAAAGGTTTCAAAACAACACTTACATGTAACGACTAACGATGACTTAACGACTCAGTTAAAATGTATATACATGTAGTATTTTAAGATGTATTCATACACTTTTGAAAGACTTCTAGACACATATCAAAGTACGTCTAGTTATCAAAAATGCTTACAATTGCATTCTCATTCATTTTCATTAACAATTCTACTCGTATACACCCGTATTCGTACTCGTACAATACACAACTTCTAGATGTATTTACTATAGTTATATACACTCCAATGATCAGCTCTTAGCAGCCCTTGTGAGTCACCAAGACATGTGGTAACCATCATTTGACAACTAGCATGACTTATGAGCATGAAAACAAAAACTAGTAACCTTATATTGACTAAGCATTAGGCATTTTTTTTTCAAACAACACACACATCACATTTCTTTGATTTTCTAATCCAAATTCTCTCCATCTTAACTCTCTCTAAGCTTAAGAATGTCTATACTTCAGTAATATTGATCATCTAGGTCAATCTAGCTTCAATTACAATTAAGAAACATCATCATTCAAGAATACATCAAGAACACTTCACAAATACTTTCAAGCTTACTAGCTTACTTCCAATCTTGCAAATCCATTTCAAGTGATCATTCAATCCTAAGAAATCTTTGTTATTTACAGTAGGTTATCTTTCTAAATCAAGGTAATACTCATATTCAAACTTTGATTCAATTTCTGTAACTATAACAATCTTAATTCGAGTGATAATCTTACTTGAACTTGTTTTCATGTCATGATTCTACATGAAGAACTTTCAATCCATCCAAGATCCTTTAAAGCTAGATCAATTTTTGTCACTTCTAGTAGGTTTACCTGCTAAATTTGAGGTAGTAATGATGTTCATAAAATCATTCGATTCATATATATAAAACTATCTTATTCGAAGATTTGAACATGTAATCACTAGAACATAGTTTAGTTAATTCTAAACTTGTTCACAAACAAAGTTAATCCTTCTAACTTAACTTTTAAAATCAACTAAACACATGTTCTATATCTATATGATATGCTAACTTAATGATTTAAAACCTGGAAACACGAAAAATACCGTAAAACCGGACATACGCCGTCGTAGTGAAACCGGGGGCTGTTTTGGGTTAGAAAAATAAAAACTATCTTAATCTTTGAATTGGAAGTTTGTTTTCTAGAAAAATAATATTTCATATGAACATGATACTATATCCAAAAATCATGGTTAAACACAAAGTTGAAGTATGTTTTTCAAAATGGTCATCAAGATGTCGTTCTTTCGACGGAAATGACTACCTCTTTAAAAAATGACTTGTAACCTGTATTTTTGACTATAAACTTATACTTTTCTGTTTAGTTTCATAAATTTCAGTTCATTATGAAACCATAGCAACTTGATTCACTCAAAATGGATTTGTAACGAAGAAGTTATGGGTAAAACAAGATTGGATAATTTTGCTTGTTGTAGCTACGTGAAATTTGTAACAAATCTATACAAATCATAACTTAACTAACTTATATTGTATTATACATGTATTCTAACATATGTTATGTAATCATGGGATACCATAGACAAGTATACAATGTTTTGACATATCATATCGACCCATCTATATATATTATTTGGGAACAACCATAGACACTCTATATGCAGTAATGCTCGAGTTAGCTATACAGGGTTGAGGTTGATTCCAAAATAATATATATACTTTGAGTTGTGATCTAACCTGAGACTTGTATACACTGGGTCATGGATTGATTCGAGATAATATATATTGATTTATTTCTGTACATCTAACTGTGGACAACTAGTTGTAGATTACTAACGTTGGACTGCTAACTTAACAATCTTAAATCGTTAAAACGTAATAAAAAAATGTAGTGAATATATTTCGATCATACTTTGATATATATGTATATCATTTTTATAGGTTCGTGAATCAACCCGTAGCCAAGTCTTACTTCCCGATAAAGTAAAAATCTGTGAAAGTGAGTTATAGTCCCACTTTTAAAATCTAATATTTTTAGGATGAGAATACATGCACCTTTATCAATGTTTTACAAAATAGACACAAGTACGTGAAACTACTTTCTATGGTTGAATGATCGAAGCCGAATATGCCCCTTTTTGCTTGGTAGCCTAAGAATTAGTAAACCAGTCTACTAATTGACGCGAATCCTAAAGATATATCTATTGGGCCCAACAAACCCCATCCGTTGTAGCGGATGCTTTAGTCCTTCGAATTTATCATGTCCGAAGGATGTCCCAGAATGATGGGGATATTCTATATGCATCTTGTTAATGTCGGTTACCAGGTGTTCACCATATGACTAATTTTTATGCAGATTGCATGTTATTGAAAAATGGAAATGAAAATCTTGTGGTCTATTATTATGATTTGATAATATATAGGTTAAACCTATAACTCACCAACATTTTTTGTTGACGTTTAAAGCATGTTTATTCTCAGGTGATTACTAAGAGTTTCCGATGTTGCATGCTAATTTATGGACAAGAGTTGGAGTCAGCATGCTTGTATAATATTGTTTAAAAACTGCATTTGAAGACTTAAATTGATGTGTAATATTATTGTAAACCATTATGTAATAATCGTGTGAAAACGCTATATTTTAGATTATCATTATTTGATAATCGTCGTAATATTTTTAAACCTTTATCGATAAAATAAAGGTTATGGTTTGTTTTAAAATCGAATGCAGTCTTTGAAAAACGTCTCATATAGAGGTCAAAACCTCGCAACAAAATCAATTAATATGAAACGTTTATAGTCGATATGAACGGGACATTTCACAGTATCTCATACGCTCAATGTCCATAATACCCACTTAGAAAATACAGAAAACACCATATATCCTTCAAGTTCTCTCGGCTACAACTCTCAACAAGCTACATCCGTAACTATATCACCCAACGCGATCTACTAAGTCCACTACGCCATGAACCAAGACTTGCATTAATCCAAATCGAGAAGGATTTATACCGTGTTAATCCTCCGCACTTCAACGGTTCAAAAAAACGCACCACTCAACCGGCCAATCATGAATGTTCTCTGAATCAAGACCCAACATTCCCCGTCTCCACAACTAGGTCATTCCTTCTACAAAGAAATTTCGGTATCACCAAATAATAACGCTAGGGACACAAACTTTCCCATCAATCGATCCGCACACGACCATCAGCCTCTGGATTAATCCAGGACGACAATAATACACAACGAGCTAGATAATACATCAGCATCTGACACAGGGTTTCTCCTCTGAACTCTACAACACAACCATACAAGACGGCTTCCTAGTACTAGGATGGAAACTATTCATATAATAGAATCCTGTCAACAGCGAATTATCATCACACAAATTCGAAATTCGCCACACGGCCCACAACTCTATTCACCAACGCCGGGTGAATCCTCCTAACTAGACCGTCCGTCAAGGATGGCCTCGACATTTCAATGCACCCAACGGGTCGCATCACTAGGTAACACACTCTCGCAAACAAACAACATCCGCTCGTCTCTATGTGAAACAATCGGAACCGACACTCCCCGCCCCACAATCATCCATAAAGTGGAAGATCCACTGATAATTCCCACGATCAGGTTTCCCGACAGGGAACTTCCACAATGTCAACTCGCACTCACTCAACAGTACTATTCGAGTTTCATACCAACCAATTATACATCACAAGAGCACCCATGAAGACGGTTACATTCTTTCACGTCCTTGATCTCAAACTTCACACTTGGTCTCATACCGCACTTTGGTACTACATGACTACCTTACATAAGAAGTCTTACACTTCACTTGATTTAACACCACCAGAGCTTCCTCGGGCGGCAGTAAAAACTCCCCCACTTAGGATTCAGCTCCACATTCTCACCGCTGATATGATAACATCCTGCGGAATTGTCATTCCACGACACACATGACCATTCTCAAAGTTGGTCATACACACCAAATTACCAAAAATTCACTTTAGGCTCTCAGAGCCATCATACATAATCAATTGAGAGGTCGTACACGCGACAACCCCGCACCTTCATACCACAAATCATAACTAATAGCCCTTTATCATTCGCGAAGCGAACTACACTAAAGTCCTACGTACGCCTCTAAGCCTAGGCATATGCCACTCAGCTTAATCAGTCGTGCATCTCAGTCAAGATCACCCGACCTTCCATGCAACGAACCTTTATCAGCAATTGCTCACTCTCATGGAGAAGAGTGACCAATCCGACACAATATTTGCGTCGACCGCAATATCAACACTTCATCGTAACCTTTGGCCTAGCTGACCATTAAGTCCATCCCCAGCTCACCGGTCATCTTTACCCATCTATCACTTAAGAGCAACAAGATTCGCTGATCCGTCACTTCATGAGAAGTATTTACCGCAATGCTCTTAAACTTCGAATTTTGCAACCGTCGAATTACTATTATAATCTCCGCTGCTTCCAGGGGTATCTCATTGGCACCCTGAGCACAAAGTGATCACACCATCTACGAATTTGAACATTACCTGACGTTGTGTCTTGCAGACTCCCACCACAATCTACAGAGATTTAGAAACTCGATCTTTAGGTTCCATGCACCCGATGTCACCCATCTCTCCACCATAATGACCCGAGGTCATACCTACCTGACAAACTTTACGGTTTAATGTCTTATCGAAAGTTCCTAGCGATCACACGCTACCCGCGATTTTCACAAGGCCAAATGATATAGCCTAACGAAGCCCTTCATTTAACACTAAGGATATGCTCAGGAACACCAAGTCTTACTCCTTTCGACACATCGATACAACCACTATTACAGTGGATATTCCGTCAGGAATGTTACCCTATAACCCACAACACGCTAACACACGAACGTAATCATCGTCATACGGGTCCAACTCCGATGAGTTTAATGACCCGCAGACTCCTCAATTCACCAATTCCAAGGCGACTCACAACTAGAATCCTTACACGATTCACTAAACACATACTCTACCGAGTGTAACCCAATACCCCCATCATTAGACTTGTTGAATCCCATTACAGAATTCAAGTCCTCGACGCACACACACGCACATCATAATCGGTCATCCCAGTTATGACGGATAACTACAACCAATAACAATATCAACAGTGCACCCACTACTTAGGGTGACTAAGCACGCATCAAACTCGTGAGTTTGCTCACTCACCTTAGCTAACCGGAACCACTGTAACACTTCCTGACTCATAAAGAACCCGATGTGACAACAAGCACATTACTCGAGACCGCTATATCCTAGGAACCAATACATGGTTCCTATTTTGTCCCGAATCTACCCCAACCATGCCACGTTTTCTCTGTTCGGTACTCATCATGTCATGCTTGGTGTCAAGATATAGTTTCGTAATAATGGTGATCAGTCACTATTACAATTGCATACCTTACCATTTCCACATGGTCACGCAAAGTACTTTACCCGGACTGACGGGACATTCACACAAAATAACACGCGATAACTCCTAGTACTCAAATGACCAAAGTCCTTACCGTGAACTTGATCACTCAAAACTGCCAAACATCCGAATCTCTCCAATAGATGCGTCTATAGGACACCACACTAATAGATACATGTATATGCACCTATTATACAATATAATAATAAATATACACAAGTACACCGCAACAACAAGTCAACCTACAACCTAGGTGACTATCACTAAAACAATGTCCAAGTTCGCCTACTTACATTAGGCACTAGCTATCTAAGGCACTAATTTACACACGAAATAAGGCCTCACATAATCACACTTTGGACAAACACAAGTCCTAGTTAGTCACCTACAATAAGGCACTAACAAATCTCAATTCGGCCCGTATTCCTACAAGTCTCGCAAATAACGCACAACCGTCAATAAGTCTAAGACTAGGCACCTATTCCAAGGTCACCTAATTCCCTTAGACTATGCTCTGATACCACTTGTAACGACCCTAAGTCCATTTACCAAAAATGAAGCACATTGTTTTATAGGTTTGGTCCCATTAAATTGTTCATAATACATAACACTTCCAACTCTATTTTAACCAAAAACATAATATCGTAATGATACGTTTAACAATTTTTAATGACCCTTGGTACACAAATTACACATTACAAAAGCATTTGTAATGATGACCTAATCACACGAAATACGGGTTAATACACAATAACCCAACCCGATACCAAGAGTATAATCCCGGGGACTCCCAAATCCCCAATCCGCGTCAAAATATCCAAAAGCTACCCCACTTAGCCCAAGCGCTCCTACGCATTTAGTCTAACAACTAGCTAGCTACACAATCCCAATACATGTAAAAAGGTCAACAACGAGAGGGGTAAGAAAAATGTTTAGTGAATGCAATAATTATATATATACATATACAATTTACCTACTTGAACCCACTTACACAAACACGCATGTATATCAATGCATACAAGCAATCATTTTCAAACGTATAAAATAGCATCATCATTAGCACATAATCTCAACAATATAAATGCTAAATAATAAACAACGCGCAAACCACGTCGCCCGTTTCTTTGCGCGCCGCGCATTTGGTCAGACAGAAAACTGATTGGTTTTTTTTTAAATGTGTGTTTTCTCGTAAATGTTTTGGGGTCGTTACACCCTAACGGGTGTGTCCGTAACGTAAATCTAAAAGGTTGTGAATCTCGGATGGTGTTAGTGAGCGGTTCTGAATTTTGTGTCAAAGTGTTTCCTTTGTTTTCTTAATTGGGAAGCGTGTTCTTTTGAAATGCTAATGGATTGTTCCGCTTTGCAAGCAATTATGGGGTGTGAAGTGCTAGTTCTGAATGCTTCAATTAGAAGTGCACGTTTGCGGCTTGATTTTCAATAATGTGTTACCTTGTTGTTTGAGTACTTATTGTGTGGTAATGACAAGGCCCTCTTTAAAGGATGGTCAAGGCGAGAGACTCATCCGGTGTTAGTGAGTGTATTGTGGGTGGTATGACGACGTACGACGATTGATGGGGTGAGAACTTGTTGTTGACAAAATTTTGGCATACGAATAGTATCGATACCAGTGCTAGAAAGCCATTTAGGCATTGAAAGTTGATGGGGATCGAGAAGAAACTATGCATAATGGGGTGGTGAACTGTCGAGAGTGTTGCGTTGTGGTGTTGTCCAATTATGGTTTGAGGATGAGCAATTTTCTGCGAGTAAATTTAAGGGACTGTTAGCACCTTAAGAATGATTGCGTATGTGTTGTTTTACCACGGAGTGGATTAGTTTGAGTGTTGTCGAGGTAGGAAAACGTTTGCGCATAGCGCATGTGAGATCGGTTGAACTTGTGGGCGTGAGTTGCTGTATGAACGATGCATAAGTCCTTCCCAATTGGGGATGATGTGAGGCTTGATAATCAATTTAGTGGACTTGGTAAATCACGTTTGGTGAGGTGGTGTGAGAGGCAACTTATCGAGAGAAGTTACCGAAGAGCAGATGTAGGAATATGTTGTGTCTTCTGTGCTTCCTTGGCAAGTGTTTGATTGGAGGAAGTATAATGTCACTGTATTTTGTGGTGAGAGGCATCGACGAATGTGTGCGAGTGGCGAGATTGATAAATCGCGTGGCGCACAAAGTTTCGACTTCGAATTTTTGAATTTGGCTAATGGGTTTGTAGATTGCCATTTCAGGTTGTTGACAGGTATCTGTAGTGGTGCTGGTGTAGGTGCCCTTTTGGTTGTAGCATGATCAGGGGGACATGATCCATTCTAAGTAGGAGAGACTTGTGTTAGTCGCGTAGCGACCATAGGCGGGTTGAATTGGGTCATTTTGTAATTTGTTTTATTACGGGGACTTGGTTGTAAATAAGCATGTGACGGGTTTAATACCCCAAAACAGTCTTAGAACTCATTTTAGTTTCTTTTTCTTCAAAGCTTCAAGTTCTAGTGAGAGGAAAACCTTAGAGAGAGAAAGCTCAAATGGGTGAAGAAGATGGTGATGCATGTCCGATTTGGAGTTCATCTCGGTGGGTGTTTGGGATGTTCATAAGAACATGTTTGTGAGTCAAATTTGGTGTTGACTTTGATTTGGGTCAAAACTAGTGTTTAACACATGTGTTGGTGGATTAAGTACATACGTACTTGGTTTATGTTGTAAATTGGTAAATTTGTGCCTAATACTAGCCATTAGTGATAATGGGTTGTTTTGGCTTGATTTAGCGTCATTAAGTGCAAATGGGTTGCTTTTGCACTTAAGGGTTATTTAGGTTAGTTGGTGTCCAACTAGTATGCTTGCTAATGTGAGTTGAATTATCACTCAGTAGTGATAATGGGTTGTGTTTATTTTGACTAAACTAGTGACTATGGGTCGGGACCTAGATTTGGTCAATTTTGAAGTCGTGTACAATTTGGGCTAAATTGTACCGTTTAATGTGGGTTGAATTACCACCCGAAGTGGTAATTGTTCTTTGTCCATCAAGTGTTAAACGGGCGAGTTTTGACGAGCAAGGTGTGAATCCCTCGGCTAGGGGATGTGTGTTGAATTCTCTTTTAGAGAGTGGTTGCTTATGTGTTTGAATGCCTATGTGTTAAATAGGTGGGTACTTGCTCGGACGAGATGACGAAGGTTGTACATACATGGCTTGTGCTTGTGCGTGTTCTAAGGTGAGTGGGATAATTATGCATGTATGTATATGATTTACTTTCTTGCGATGGATGTAGTTTAGTGTTACCACGTGTGTCGAGTTCACTAGAGTGATTACCACGTGAGTCGGGTTCACTCAAGGTCGGGTTTCGACACCACATCAGTAACGTGATGAAAATCGTGACTCGTGTCACCATGGGTTGTAAGGTGGATATCGTGTCTTCGTGCCACCTATGGGGTTAGTGAAAAATTGTGTGTCGTATCTGTGATAGCCCGGAAATTTCCAACCAAATTTAAACTTTATCTTTATATTATTCCGACATGATAAGCAAAGTTGTTAAGTTAAATCTCAAGAATTTTAAACTGTGTTTATACATTCATTTAACCTCGACCAAATCCCGACGATTCACGAACCATTATATAAATGGATATGATTATATATATATATATATATATATATATATATATATATATATATATATGTATGTATATATATATGTATGTATATATATATATATATGTATATATATATATATGTATATATATATATATATATATATTATATATTGAAAATGTTAACAAAGTATTAAATGTATAACACTTTACATGAACGTATTTGTTTCAATATGTTTATCGATGGAATTAGAAGATAATATTAAATGATTGAATTATCAGATACATTGTGATATGATTACGGGTCTCTATTGAGAGATCCACTTTGATTTAGGAAACCTTTCCTTTTTAACGGTATTCGGAATAATTGGTAAAGTGATCTACATATGAAAACAAGGTGTCAAATAATGAGAATTAGACAAAAGTTAGTGGAAGACTAAATTACATAATAATCAATTGATTTAGTTTCAAATGTACGAAAACATTTTTCGATATAATAGAACTTGATTATTTAAAACGTCTTTGATTAATTAACGTAAGTTGGAATATTGGTTGTTAAATATATATAGATAACTTGCAACGTGTATTTAAAACGTGTTTATGTATATGAGATATATTTGATTTCAAATTAATTAAGTAAATGATTGTAACACTCGCTTATTGATTCGATTGATATTTAGATATGTCAATTAGTACGTTAAGAAGTTAAAATAAATGCTAGTACATAAATGAACTATACTTAGTTAAGTTTTAAAATGAAAACGTTATATGATATAATAATTCCTATTATGTAAACGATCTTAAATTATACTTTGAAATATAATTAGTATTTGAAAAACTAAATATTATATTATTAAATAAATATTTCTAATATATATAAATTTATATTTTTAAATGAATATATATATATATATATATATATATATATATATATATTTTCCAAATGATAAAATATAACTTCAATATAAAATGTTTTGATTCAAAAATAATATATACATATATATATATATATATATATATATATATATATATATATATATATATATATATATATATATATATATATATATATATATATATATATATATATATATATATATATATAGTGAAAAGATGATTTATAGAAGCAAATGACCAAAACACTCAAATGAATAAGTTACACTTTAAGTGGGATAGTTTTTCATTGATTTAAGTCTAATTATTGATAAAGGTACACGTCGCGTAATGTAATGTGCTAGTTTTCTAAGCGTACGAAAATGCATGCGAGAAACTGAAACCGGAACATAAGTCAAGCGACAACATACAAGTCATCGGGATAAAAATTACAAGTTAACTATACACGTAAATAAAATATAATATATAATTAATTATGTAAATTAAAATATAATATATAATATAAAACTGTCGGCAGCCCACGAGAAAATCGAGTGTGAGCTGGAAGGTAAAGGTCCGCAATCACGGCACTAGTGAGTGCAAATGCTCCACAGTCGCAGAAGTCGAGGGTCCTGGTCTTGGGCTATAAAGCTCGATCGTTTTGCTTGCTCGATTCACATTTCAATCTCTCTATCTATATTAGTACTCCGTAATATATTTATTTTATTTATATTTATATTTATATTATTATTATTATTATTATTATTATTATTATTATTATTATTATTATTATTAATATTATTATTAATCGTATTATTATTAGTGGTAGTATTATTATTATTAGTATTATTATACATAAAATACTACGACGAGGTTATGATCGAGTTATTTCAAGATGGATTTTTTTGAGTGGGATAGAGCTAAGAAAAATATGGGTTATAACTATGGAGGTTATGGGTATGGTTCATGGGTTTTGTTCGTGAGGTCAAACTAGTGTTTATCATCTCTGTTGCATCTACGTACTTCCTGCAATATTGAATCACAAGATTGATACGTGAGTATTCATATCTTATCTTTTATATATTAGTAGTGTATCACTGACTAGTGCTCGAGTATATAGGATTATGCATGCTTGTATGTGATAACCCGAAAATTTCTGACCAAATTTAAACTTAATCCTTAAATGATTTAATGTTTTCGACACGACAAGCAAAGTCTGATAAGTTAAATCTCAAACATTTTGAACTGTGTTCATGTATTCATTTAACCTCGACCAAATTTCGACGAGTCACGAACGATTGTAAACATAAGATATATATATATATATATATATATATATATATATATATATATATATATATATATATATATATATATATATATATATATATATATATATATATATATATATATATATATATATATATATATATATATATATATATATATATATATATATTATAACTTGAAAACGCTAACAAAGTATTAAGTGTATAATACTTTACATTAAACGTATTTGTCTCAATATATGTTTTATATGTTTATGGACGAAATTAAAGGATTTTATCAAACGATCGAAGTACAAGATATTTTGATAGCATCTAACAATCACATAGCTATTACGATTGTTATGAGTCTCTATTGTGAGGTCCACTTCGATTTAGAAAATCTTTTCCTTTTGATTATATTTGGAATTACATATATAAAATAACTTGCAGCGTGTTTATATTGTATATATATATATATATATATATATATATATATATATATATATATATATATATATATATATATATATATATATATATATATATATATATATATGGCTTCGAAATATATATATATTTTTTAAAGGTTTATAACACTCGTTTATTGTTTCATAATTAAATAAATATTTCAAAATAATATATGTTTTATGATGTAATAATATATAATAGTAATTTAGATATAAAACGTTTTGATATTATTATTTATATTTTAATTGATAACGAGATGTTGATTTAAGGAAGCAAATGACCAAAACACTCAAATGTATAAGTTATATTTCGAGTGGTATGGTTATGGATAATTTAAGTCTATATTTTGACAAAGGTACGAGTCCCGAAACGTAAAGTACAGATTTTCTAAGTGTACGAAAGAACGTTTGAAAAACCGGAACCAGGACGTTAGTCGAGCTTCAATGTACAAGTCATAGGAACTAAAATTACAAGTCACCTATACACGAGAATATAATATAATATATATTTAATTAATATAAACTATATATATTATATATAATTAAAAATTATGTCAACAAACAAAAAGACAAAGCAAGATGAGCTGGAGACAGGAGCCATGCGATCACATGGCATAATGCCTTCAGACCCATGCGATCACATGGCAGGACACATCTATAAAAGCTTGATCATTCTGGCTTATTTCACACACATCCAACATATATCTTACTTCCTCCGTATTATTATTATTATTATTATTATTATTATTATTATTATCATTATTATTATTATTATTATTATTATTATTAATATTAATATTAATATTATTATTAATCTTATTATTATTATTATTGGTATTATTATTAGTAGTATATACATAAAATACTACGACGAGGTCATGAGCGTGTCACTTTCAAAATGGGTTTTCGAGCGGGATAGAGCTAAGGAAACTATGAGTTATAACTATGGAGGTTATTTCATGACCCGTCCTAATCCATCTGGACGAATACATTACCTTTGGTTACATCGCGAGGTACTTGACCTCTATATGATACATTTTACAAAAATTGCATTCGTTTTTAAAAGACAAACTTTCATTACATCGACAGTTGACGACATGCATACCATTTCATAATATACCCAACTATAATTGACTTAGTAATAATCTTGATGAACTCAATGACTCGAATGCAACGTCTTTTGAAATATGTCATGAACGACTCCAAGTAATATCTCTAAAATGAGCAAATGCACAGCGGAAGATTTCTTTCATACCTGAGAATAAACATGCTTTCAAGTGTCAACCAAAAGGTTGGTGAGTTCAAAGGTTTATCATAAAACAATTAAATTCATCATTTTGATAGACCACAAGATTTAAATGCTGCATGGTACAAATGGGCCCGAATCCTATACCCACCTGTAATGTACATGCGATATCTTTTAAATACAGTACACCTTTCTCGTGTACGAAATCATCTTTCATAAATCTTAGTAACCGTACACATATCTCGTGCACAAAAATAACATACACATAACCTGTGTATAAAATCATTCTCTCGATACATAACATTTACTTTTCATTGCTTTCATAGCTTGGCTTGGTAACCGACCTTAACATATAATGCGCATAATAATATCCCCAAAATAGAACATCTCGTCTGTATAATAATCATATAAACTTCGAAGTACTAAACACCACGCCCACTAGCCCTTTCGTCTAGTGAACATTCTGGGTGGGGGTGTTAAACTCGGTAGCTACCTTTAGGATTCGCGTCAATTATGCGTGCACTAATTCTCAAAATTAGTGATGTTCCCTAATTCTTAGGTTACCAAGCAATAATAATTAGGGGAAAAATATTCATATCAATTGTGGCAATTATCACGTCCACATAATTCAATGGTGGAAATTATCACGTCCACATAATTCATTCGAGGAATGTTTTGCTTGTGTCTATCTCGTCAAACATTTATAAAAGCATTTCATGTATTCGCAGTTCAAAATGTATTTCAAAAGCATTTAATAAAGCAGTTGTAAAAGTAGCGCATGTATTCTCAGTCCCAAAAATGTAAAGAGTAAAAGGGAATCAAATGAACTCACAATACGATATTTTGTAGTAAAAATATGCATACGACGATACTGAACAATGCAGGATTGGCCTCGGATTCACGAACCTATATCATTTGTATATTTATTAATATACATAATCGTAATCGATCAAATATATATATATATATATATATATATATATATATATATATATATATATATATATATATATATATATATATATATATATATATATATATATATATATATATATATATATATATATATATATATATATATATATATATATATATATATAACTTTATTGGTTATATTATTTGTTTATGTTGAATATATATATGCTTCATGTATTCATTTTGTTATATAAAAATATTAATTTTTGTTATGTTATATGTATTAAATATATATTTATATATAAATATCATTTGGTTGTTTAAGTAGTATTTTAATAATACAAAGATAATATTTTAGGTGATAACAATAATAATAATGATAGTACTAATAATAATGATAACAATATTAATAATTCTATAAATGATAATATTAATGATAGTTTTTATAATAAATCTCATAATAATCATAATAAGAGTAGTTTTTAATAACATGAATAATTTAATAGTAATGGTAATGAAAATAATAATTTTGATAATAATACCTAATACTTAATAATAACAATAATAGTTATAACAATCTTATTACTAATGGTAATTTTAATAATAATACTTTTAGTTGATAATAAAAATAAAATCTTCATATTTAATTTCTAAAACAATAGTTAAAGTTTCTATAACATCAAATCGTAACCCTAATTATAATATTAGTAGTAATATTTATATTACTAATAATCATAATAATAATATTTAGTGATAATACTAGTACTAGTAATGATAATGATATTAATATTAATGATAATAACAATACTACTAGTAATAATAATAACATAACAATACTAGTAATAATAATAAGAATTAATAATAACAATAATAATACTAACAATAATAATAATGATAATAATAATAATAATAATTAGAAAACTACCTCACTAGAATAGGATTTTAAAAAAAATTAGGTTCCATCGCTCGGGCTCGAACCCTCGACCTCCCGTTCGCCCGTTAACACCCTTAACCCTTCCTCTAATCTTGTTTTTCTAACTGAGTCCCCATACCATATTTATTTAACTGGAATTTCTCTGTATTCTATACCTTCATCTTCTTAAAAAAAAAAACAAGTCGACTAGTAAAACTCAGATTAACACAACCTTGATTTAGATACCTCAGATAACCATAAATAATCAATATTATAGTTTTTATTAAATTAAAACGAAACGAAAACAAGGGAAAAAAATTAAAAACGTTTTCTGCCATTCTGCTATGTCACGATGCTTTTAAAAAAAAATTCTTTGATTTTCAATTTGGGTACGTAATAGACAAAGGTCAGAACACAATTTGTGTTTGAATTCACTTCTAAAAACTTTCCTAATCATCAATTTAACAGGAAACTTCAAATTGAACTTGAATTCGATCTAAGAACAAAGGTCGACTTTTTGAAATTGAAACTTTGACTCTCGAATTCAAGATGAATAACAAAAATTGGTTCGTGAAACTTTGTAGGAAGTTTAAGTGGATGATTCCTGATAACTTCACAATATTACTTTTTGAAGTTTATTTAAAAATCGCGTTTTTGCTAAAAAGGTACCAATAATAGATAATGACTCTTATGTTTTCTGTTTTTAACTTCAAAAATTAACATCTGTAAGTTGTGTAATTGATGATGATAGTGGGAGGTTGAATGAGTCTTCCAAAACATAGAGTAAACGTTTGATTTTTATAACTGAAATACTAAGCATCGATTAATACTAGAACAGATGAAAGAACAGAAGAATTATTAAAAAAAAACAGATTCCTCTCTAACAGAATTTGTTTGTATTTAGGAAATTAAGATCGATCGTTAACAACTTTTGTTTGATTATGAGACTAAATGTAATTGTTCGTACCAATGATCATACAGAAACAAACGATAACACTGTGTGATTATGATATAAAGCTGAGTCGTACAGAAATAAAAAAATAAAGCAGATTTGATAACGAGGGAGACAGATTCGTTGGAGTAGAAGAAAATAAGAGAGAAAATAGGAAAAGAGATGGAGACAGGTAACAATTTCATATCATGTATCTATATGTAATTCGGTATATATATAAATATATATATATCTGCTTTTTAATATCTATATATATATCTGCTTTTAAATATCTGTTTTTATCTATTTGTGTTTATATATTATATATATATATATATATATATATATATATATATATATATATATATATATATATATATATATATCTAGTCCTTAAATTTTTTTTATATTTAGCAATTATAAATATATTATTATTACTAGTTGTTGATAATACTAATATTAATTTTAATAGTAATAATATTATTGATAACGATAGTAACATGATAATATTGATACTAACAATTTAAATAAATTTTTATTTCTAATAATGATAATAATAGTAATAATCTTATTGATTATAATGATACATGAATATAATAACTTATACTTATCAAAATTTCATTTATTTTATATATCTCATATTAGAATTAGTGATATTAATAATACAAAGTTTTAATATCAATAGTAACATTAGTAATAATAATGAAAGTAATAATGCTAACATTGATATATCATTTACATTTTAACTTTACACTATAGTATATAATAATATTTATTAATTATTATATATCACAATATATTATAATTATTATTAGAATTCATATATAGACTTGTAATAATATATGTGTATAATGGTAATTTATTTATTTATTTTTTTTATATTTTTTTTAATTCCTAAGGTTTATAATATATTTTATTAGTTCAAAACATTATATATATATATATATATATATATATATATATATATATATATATATATATATATATATATATATATATATATATATGTATATATATATATGTATTTATATTTATATGTACCTATTTATTTACAAACGAGTGTTCGTGAATCGTCGGAAATAGTCGAAGGGTAAATGAATACATGAACACAATTCAAAGTTTTTGAGATTTCAACATTACAGACTTTGCTTATCGTGTCGGAATTATAATAAGATTAAGTTTAAGTTTGGTCAGAAATTTTTGGGTCGTCACAGTACCTACCAGTTAAATAAATTTCGTCCCGAAATTTGATCGAGGTCGTCATGGCTAACAATAAAAATGTTTTCATGACGAATATGAGTTGATAAATAGAGTTTTATTATTATTAAGTAATATGGAATAAGGAATTTGATTACGTGAAGAGTACAAGTGAAGCTATCACAAAAGAGTGAAATGAGAAAGACAAGTTTCATCATGACTTTTGACTGGTCATGGTTGAATTCCGGAATTCAAGGGATTTAAAGAAAATCTTTGAAATCTATAAGATCTAATTCTTCGGGATTTAAGGGATTTAGGATCTCTTTAATTAAATGTGATCATCTGTCCCGCTTGTTACGTCTGATTTTTCCTTTATAAATTAAACTCTTCCGTTCTATTATTCTCACCATTCCTATACTTTCTTTCTTAGTTCATATATCCAAAAGATTGTGAAAATGCTTAATTCTGTTCTAATCCTTGATATTTTTCTAATTATCACTTCTGTCATCCTTATTTTCAATCTTCCACCAGAAAAATCTGTTTACTTCTACTATTGCCTTGGGGTGATACTATTCTTAATTATACCATGTCTTTATATTGCTATTCGTATTAATATCCACGGTTTGTAACTTCTGTGTTGTTATTGAGCTTTATATTTTCTCTTATATTTGGAGCTCTTTGCCTTTTTTTTATTATCCTCCCGACCTCTAGTAAATCGAGTAACTGTCCAGAATGCGTAAGTATGGAGTTTTGAATGAACTTCATGTTCTAAACAAGAAAGAACGTAATAGCACAATTTGATTTGTCAGATTACCAGAATAACTGAGAATAGAACTATCAAGAATATACTTTCTTGATATGTTCAGAAATTAAGCAGAATGAAAGAGTTATGTAACATGGCACGTGATGACGTTATGGTCTGTGAATCATCACGTTCCATTAGAAACTCAGCATGACTTGCTGTAATATAATCACGTTGATCAAGTGTCATTATATTATACTAACTCATGCTTCAGTTCCCAACACTACTTCAAAAACATTCATATTTAATTTTGAATTTTTTAGAATTTAGAAACTAAAACAGTTTTCTCTTCTGATGTAACACTGATATTGCGAAGAGATAAATGATTTCAGATACGAATAGTTATGAAAATATCTTCAGAAATATCGAGGATATTTTTGATGAAAGGTATGATTATATCTTAGAATTTCTAATATTGATGGATGATGGAGAGGATTTTTCCGTAAAGGTTTAGAGTCGGGAGCAAGGTATTCGTTAATGACTTCAACAGATACTGAATCATTTGGATTCTTTGATGGCAGGTTTAATCTTTGTGATTTGTCCACAGCCTCCTTCATGGTTTGCTCAATCCATTTTTCCAGTACAAATTTTCCATTGAGTGTTTCCAACACTCCATTCTTTATCATTAAACTTTTGACTGTTAAGACAGTCTTCAGTTTTCACTGCTTCATTAGCTTTTTCAAAACTTAGAAAACTGATTCATAGACTAACGCGCTTTTTCAGAGTTTCAGAATGGAAGATCATGATTCTAAGAGATAAATGTTATACGAGATTTCAAAATACTGATTGCTGATTCCCGATAATTGGTATAGCATTCCTTGTTACAAGATGCGGATGAGTATATGATAGGGTTTTAATGAACAAAGATAATGATTTTTCAGAAAGTCAAAGATCAATGAAGTTGCTGGTAAGTTTACTGCTAATGTTGTGGAATATAAACGGTTTCCCCGGTAACGATGCTGAAAGGCAAATTTATAATAAGGTTTATTTGAATGAAAACTTGAAGTTGATTTGCTAGAGCTGTGACAAAACTGGCTAATTTGAAAAAAAATTTGCAATGTTATTTTCGGTAATAACAATGCCAACGGAGCTAGCACAGATACGTGTTAAATGTTTACTCAGGTTCCGAGTGTTTTTAGGTGCATAACTATATACATCAATTTTTCTTCCGTAGATGAGGTGCGGTTGGTTCATCCTCTCGATTGAGGTGTTTTCAAGAATCATGAAAGGTTTGAACGCAGATTGTAATCGTCAAGATACAAATGAGGTTTAAGATGAAATCAAGTGGCAAACTTGAAGAATTGTTTAGTTTCATATGTTATAATCAATATTTTAATTCATTTTAATTGTCCAATGTTAGCAGTCCACAGTCGATAGTCCACAGTTAACAGTCCAATAATTCATATATAATTTAATATATAATATTCGAATTAATTAATACGTATCGTGACCCGTGTACGTGTCTCAGACTCGATCACAACTCAAAGTATATTTATTATTATAGAATAAACCTCAACCCTGTATAGCTAACTCCAGCATTACTGCATATAGAGTGTCTATGGTTATTCCAAATAATATATATAGATGCGTCGATATGATATGTCAAAACCTTGTATACGTGTCCCGATATTTAAAGTGCGTAAAATAAATAACAGAAATTAAATGACGATAAATAAAATTGTGAGAATTTAAATTGTGATAAATAAATTACGATAATTAAATTGCGATAAATAAATTGCGATAAATAAAATGTAATATGGAATTAATCAGTTAGCTAGGAACAGTTAGCTAGGAACAGTTAGCGTGGATTCTTATCAAAATTCTCAAAGTTAATTTGTTTGTTTCTAATAAATTTTATTTTTGTCCAATGTTTTCTTCATTATGCCATTTGTTGGATTCTGATAGATCAAAATCCAAATATGAAATTGAATGAAAGAGGTTATTCTGCGGTGAACGGATACGTATATCAGTGGTTGTAAATAGAATAGTAAATGACTGTTGAATCAGATTTGAAAAATGTACAGTGTAACTTATTAATGTGAAATCTAAATATTCCTCGGGTATTACCTACCCGTTAAAATATTTTCACCATTAACAGTTTGTACAAAAAAAATTTAATTACAATCTTTATGAAAACATAAATACATATATATTTTCTTCAGATGTAATCATGGATTTAATGAGTTAATATGATATTAATCTCATTTGATTTACCTTCAGAACTAGAATATATAATCTCTAAAACATTAGAGATTACATAGTCTCTATGTAGAACGAAGATAATTGATGTAGAACGATACGTAGAATGATGATTACACTCGAGGTACAGAATGAGATGTTGAGGCGGGTGATGTTGAAACTTGGGTTGTTGGTGGTACTGTTGGTGCCGGTGATGTTGCTGAAGCTGGTAAGTTTTGCACCATATTCCCCAAATTAATTAATCGAGCGCGAAGTTCGTTGACTTCTGCTATTACCCCGGAATGATTGTCGGTCGGAACGAGTGGAATAAGGTTTAGAATTTAATTTATGATATAGTCGTGGCGAGATACTCTGAAAATGAGAGAGAAAATGGTGTTTCGAACAGGTTCGCCTGTAAGTGTTTTGAGTTTTTCGCCAAGAGTGCAGGCTGGTGGGTGGAAGGGATCGCCTTCTTCTCGTCTCCATCGGTTAAGTCGACTACGAACCCATCCTCAATTCATCCATCATTGAAGATGACTAGTTGGTTGATCCATTTCATTTACACTGCTTTCGGAGCTTAGGTGAATATCCATGTCAAAATAGCTGTCGGAATAACTATCGGAATAGCTATCGGAATCTGAGGGACTCGAACCAGTTAAGGGATTCATCTCGTACAATCAGATGAAGGATTTTCGATAAGAAATAGATTATAGGATATAGATTAGTACCCTGCAATACATAATTTATATATGCATATATAATACTAAAATCCCATAAGTTACGGAGGAATCTACGGAAACTGTCAGACAAAGGTAACAATAACAGATACGCTAAAATATGAATTTATCTATACACTGTCTATGCAATAGAGGTAGTAAGATGTGTCCAGACTTTAAGGATGATAAGCAAATAATTTTCGACACTAAATGATAAGCAAAACTTTTAACATGTAGACACGGTCGAAGTCCAGACTCACTAATGCATCTAAACAACTATCAGTTAGACACACTAATGCAAGACTTGGTTCGCTAAGACCACCGCTCTGCTACCAACTTTCATGACCCGTCATAATCCATCTGGACGAATACATTACCTTTGGTTACATCGTGAGGTACTTGACCTCTATATGATACATTTTACAAACATTGCATTCATTTTTAAAAGACAAACTTTCATTACATCGACAGTTAACGGCATGCATACCATTTCATAATATATCCAACTATAATTGACTTAGTAATAATCTTAATGAACTCAATGACTCGAATGCAATGTCTTTTGAAATATGTCATGAACGACTCCAAGTAATATCTCTAAAATGAGCAAATGCACAGCGGAAGATTTCTTTCATACCTGAGAATAAACATGCTTTCAAGTGTCAAGCAAAAGGTTGGTGAGTTCATAGGTTTATTATAAAACAATAAAATTCATCATTTTGATAGACCAGGAGATTTAAATGCTGCATGGTACAAATGGGCCCGAATCTTATACCCACCTGTAATGTACATGCGATATCTTTTAAATACAGTACACCTTTCTCGTGTACGAAATCATCTTTCATAAATCTTAGTAACCGTACACATATCTCGTTCACAAAAATAACATACAAATAACCTATGTATAAAATCAGTCTCTCGATACATAATATTCAATTTTCATTGCTTTCATAGCTTGACTTGGTAACCGACTTTAACATATAATGCGCATAATAATATCCCCAAAACAGAACATCTCGTCTGTATAATAATCATATAAACTTCGAAGTACTAAACACCACGCCCACTAGCCCCTCCGTCTAGTGAACATTCTGGGTGGGGGTGTTAAACCCGGTAGCTACCTTTAGGATTCACGTCAATTAGGCGTGCACTAATTCTCAAAATTAGTGATGTTACCTAATTCTTAGGTTACCTAGCAATAATAATCAGGGGAAAAATATTCATATCAATTGTGGCAGTTATCACGTTCACATAATTCAATGGTGGCAATTATCATGTCCACATAATTCATTCGAGGAATGTTTTGCTTGTGTCTATCTCGTCAAACATTTATAAAAGCATTTCATGTATTCGCAGTTCAAAATGTATTTCAAAAGCATTTAATAAAGCAGTTGTAAAAGTAGCGCATGTATTCTCAGTCCCAAAAATGTAAAGAGTAAAAGGGAGTCAAATGAACTCACTATACGATATTTTGTAGTAAAAATATGCATACGACTATACTGAACAATGCAGGATTGGCCTCGGATTCACGAACCTATATCATTTGTATATTTATTAATATACATAATCGTAATCGATCAAATTTATATATATATATATATATATATATAACTTTATTGGTTATATTATTATTTTTTTATGTTGAATATATATATATATATATATATACATATATATATATATATATATATATATATATATATATATATATATATATATATATATATATATATATATATATATATATATATATATATATATATATATATATATATATATATATATATATATATATATGTATATATATATATATATATATATATATATATGTATATATATGTTTCATGTATTAATTTTGTTATATAAAAACATTAATTTTTGTTATGTTATATGTATTAAATATATATTTATATATAAATATCATTTGGTTATTTAAGTAGTATTTTAATAATACTAAGATAATATTTTAGGTGATAACAATAATAATAATGATAGTACTAATAATAATGATAACAATATTAATAATTCTATAAATGATAATATTAATGATAGTTTTTATAATAAATCTCATAATAATCATAATAATAGTAGTTTTTAATAACATGAATAATTTAATAGTAATGGTAATGAAAATAATAATTTTGATAATAATACCTAATACTTAATAATAACAATAATAGTTATAACAATCTTATTACTAGTGGTAATTTTAATAATAATACTTTTTGTTAATAATAAAAATAAAATCTTCATATTTAATTTCTAAAACAATAGTTAAAGTTTCTATAACATCAAATGGTAATCCTAATTATAATATTAGTAGTAATATTTATATTACTAATAATCATAATAATAATATTTAGTGATAATACTAGTACTAGTAATGATAATCATATTAATATTAATGATAATATCAATACTACTAGTAATAATAATAACATAACAATACTAGTAATAATAATAAGAATTAATAATAACAATAATAATACTAACAATAATAATAATGATAATAATAATAATAATAGGATTTAAAAAAAAATTAGGTGCCATCGCCCGGGCTCGAACCCTCGACCTCCCGTTCGCCCGTTAACACCCTTAACCCTTCCTCTAATCTCGTTTTTCTGACTGAATCCCCATACCATATTTATTTAACTGGAATTTCTCTGTATTCTATACCTTCATCTTCTTAAAAAAAAAACAGGTCGACTAGTAAAACTCAGATAAACACAACCTTGATTTAGATACCTCAAATAACCATAAATAATCAATATTATAGTTTTTATTAAATTAAAACGAAACGAAAACAAGGGAAAAAAAATTAAAAACGTTTTTTGCCATTCTGCTATGTCACGATGCTTTTAAAAAAAATTTCTTTGATTTTTCAATTTGGGTACGTAATAGACAAATGTCAGAACACAATTTGTGTTTGAAATCACTTCTAAAAACTTTCCCAATCATTAATTTAACTGGAAACTTCAAATTGAACTTGAATTCGATCTAAGAACAAAGGTTGACTTTTTGAAATTGAAACTTTGACTCTCGAATTCAAGATGAATAACAAAAATTGGTTCGTGAAACTTTGTGGGAAGTTTAAGTGGATGATTCCTGATAACTTCACAATTTTACTTTTTGAAGTTTATTTAAAAATCGTGTTTTTGATAAAAAGGTACCAAGAACAGATAATGACTCTTATGTTTTCTGTTTTAATTTCAAAAATTAACATTTTAAGTTGTGTAATTGATAATAATAGTGGAAGGTTGAATGAGTCTTCCAAAACACAGAGTAAACGTTTGATTTTTATAACTTAAATACTAATCATCGATTAATACCAGAACAGATGAAAGAACAGGAGAACTATTAAAAAAAATAGATTCCTCTCTAACAGAATTTGTTTGTATTTGGGAAATTGAGATCGATCGTTAACAGCTTTTGTTTGATTATGAGACTAAATGTAATTGTTCGTACCAATCATCAAACAGAAACAAACGATAATACTGTGTGATTATGATATAAAGCTGAGTCGTACAGAAATAAAAAAAATAAAGCAGATTTGATAACGAGGGACACAGATTCGTTGGAGCAAAAGAAAATAAGAGAGAAAATAGGAAAAGAGATGGAGACAGGTACCAATTTCATATCATGTATCTATATGTAATTCGGTATATATATATATATATATATATATATATATATATATATATATATATATATTTATATATATATATATCTGCTTTTTAATATCTATATATATATATATATATATATATATATATATATATATATATATATATATATATATCTGCTTTTAAATATCTGTTTTTATCTATTTGTGTTTATATATTTTGTTTGTATATATATATATATATATATATATATATAGTCCTTAAATTTTTTTTATATTTAGCAATTATAAATATATTATTATTACTAGTAGTTGATAATACTAATATTAATTTTAATAGTAATAATATTATTGATAACGATAGTAACATGATAATATTGATACTAACAATTTAAATAAATTTTTATTTCTAATAATGATAATAATAGTAATAATCTTATTGATTATAATGATACATGAATATAATAACTTATACTTATCAAAATTTCATTTATTTTATATATCTCATATTAGAATTAGTGATATTAATAATACAAACTTTTAATATCAATAGTAACATTAGTAATAATAATGAAAGTAATAATACTAACATTGATATATCATTTACATTTTAACTTTATACTATAGTATATAATAATATTTATCAATTATTATATGTCACAATATATTATAATTATTATTAGAATTCATATATAGACTTGTAATAATATATGTGTATAATGGTAATTTATTTACTTTTTTTATATATTTTTTTAATTCCTAAGGTTTATAATATATTTTATTAGTTCAAAACATTATATATATATATATATATATATATAAATATATATATATACATATATTTATATTTATATGTACCTATTTATTTACAAACGAGTGTTCGTGAATCATCAGAAATAGTCGAAGGGTAAATGAATACATGAACATAATTCAAAGTTTTTGAGATTTCAACATTACAGACTTTGCTTATCGTGTCTGAATTATAATAAGATTAAGTTTAAGTTTGGTCAGAAATTTCCGGGTCATCACAGGTTATGAGTAATGTTCATGTTTATTGTTCGCAAGTCAAACCTAGTGTTTATCATCTCTGTTACGTCTACGTACTTTCCTATAATATTGAATCACAATATTGATACGTGAGCATTCATATCTTATCTTTTATATATTAATAGTGTATCCATGTTTAGTGCTCGAGTATATATGTTTATGCATGCTTGTATGCTAATTTTCGTCGTTAGATAGTTTTTGATGAATCACGAATTTAATACATATACTACTGATATATGGTATATGATAAGCAAGTTTTTGGAAAACTGACGAAAAATCAATAACTTTTCATTTAGAAATAGCGTAATTTCAACGAACGAATTAAAAGATATGGTCAACTGAATTATGATTGACGTTAATTGATCAATCCATAATTAGCGATGTTACTTAATTAAGGATTGAGTGCAATAATAAAGATGGAGGATGGAATGTTTGATGCTTATTTTGGGCCCCGATGATCGTCTTTCACTTTAACTATCAAGTGATCAACCACCCCGACCCGGTCTTGATTGTTAATTAGCATGATTCACCTTCACTCAATGTGGAAATTCCTTGGGCAAAGTCACAAGTGAAAATCACAAAGGCTTGGGTAAATAGCAGAGAATCAACAACCTATAAATGAGAGGCCATGCTCGCTATTTATAGTATTCGAGGTATCCGCGGTCTGCGAATTACTTAACTATCCACGGAAACTCAGCGGATTAAACTGCAGTCCTTTATTTGTGCGGAAATATAGCTGCTATACTTATTTTCAGAGAACACTTCATAACTTTGCATTATAGTTCGCGTAATTCTGCTTTAGGTTTTTAGCAAATAAAATATACATATACAATGCTATGTATATGATCAAGTCCCCCCAGTTTATTATGATACATTTCGCGAAGCAAATGTACCATGATAAACTCTAAAAATAAAGAAGTGCTTCCCTTAAAATTTTCGCAATTAATATTTTATAATTTTTACCAACCATTTATTACCGTTGATTTTATTACGTTTAACGCATAGGCACAACAGTAACTTTCGCAACTCTGTCAAATCAATACTCCGTAACGGCTAGAAAATTATCGTTTACACGTTGCAGTAATTTTACCCGTGTAAATGTAATCATTACCTTTTCAATTTACTCGCATAAAAACTTTACGCTTTCTCTCTCAATTACGTATTGAATCATATTCATCTGATCACACTCATTCTTTGCAATTAGTCAATTTAACCCTTAATATCTTCAATTCAATAACCATTTTTCTTACCATACTGCAAATGGCATCTTATTCATCTCCTCATACGCCTGAAGGTTTCGTTTCGTATATAACGGAATCGAAACTCCAAACTCTATAGCAGTGGAACCCTCCACTTGGTCAATTTGTTCCCACCGCGCCTGCAGCCGAATGTCGAGCCAACGCTCCTCCTAAAGGGATGATTACTGTTTATGAGGCCGCCATCTCACAAGGTAACCTACGCTTTCTGCTTACGCAATTTTTCGCAGTGTCTGTGAATATTATAAAATTGCCATTGCACAGCTTCATCCAAAAACAATCAACAAAATTGTGTTGTTTGAGATGTACTGCAACGCCACGAACAAACAACCACTGCTGAACGTGTTTCGCGCATGCAATAGCCTTGTGCTATACGATGCGGGATGGTTCTCATTTCGCAGCAAGCTTGGCGTAATTGAAATGTCCCGTTCTTATTGATTAAAAACGTTCCATATTAATTGATTTCGTTGCGAGGTTTTGACCTCTATATGAGACATTTTTCAAAGACTGCATTCATTTTAAAACAAACCATAACCTTTATTTCATCAATAAAGGTTTAAAAAGCTTTACGTAGATTATCAAATAATGATAATCTAAAATATCCTGTTTACACACGGCCATTACATAATGGTTTACAATACAAAGATGTTACAACAAAATAAGTTTCTTGAATGCAGTTTTTACACAATATCATACAAGCATGGACTCCAAATCTCGTCCTTATTTAAATATGCGACAACGGAAGCTCTTAATAATCACCTGAGAATAAACATGCTTAAAACGTCAACAAAAATGTTGGTGAGTTATAGGTTTAACCTATATATATCAAATCATAATAATAGACTACAAGATTTCATATTTCAATACACATCCCATACATAGAGATAAAAATCATTCATATGGTGAACACCTGGTAACCGACATTAACAAGATGCATATATAAGAATATCCCCATCATTCCGGGACACCCTTCGGATATGATATAAATTTCGAAGTACTAAAGCATCCAGTACTTTGGATGGGGTTTGTTAGGCCCAATAGATCTATCTTTAGGATTCGCGTCAATTAGGGTGTCTGTTCCCTAATTCTTAGATTACCAGACTTAATAAAAAGGGGCATATTCGATTTCGATAATTCAACCATAGAATGTAGTTTCACGTACTTGATTTCGATAATTCAACCATAGAATGTAGTTTCACGTACTTGTGTCTATTTTATAAATCATTTATAAAACCTGCATGTATTCTCATGCCAAAAATATTATATTTTAAAAGTGGGACTATAACTCACTTTCACAGATTTTTACTTCGTCGGGAAGTAAGACTTGGCCACTGGTTGATTCACGAACCTATAACAATATATACATATATATCAAAGTATGTTCAAAATATATTTACAACACTTTTAATATATTTTGATGTTTTAAGTTTATTAAGTCAGCTGTCCTCGTTAGTAACCTACAACTAGTTGTCCACAGTTAGATGTACAGAAATAAATCGATAAATATTATCTTGAATCAATCCACGACCCAGTGTATACGTATCTCAGTATTGATCACAACTCAAACTATATATATTTTGGAATCAACCTCAACCCTGTATAGCTAACTCCAACATTCACATATAGAGTGTCTATGGTTGTTCCGAAATATATATAGATGTGTCGACATGATAGGTCGAAACATTGTATACGTGTCTATGGTATCTCAAGATTACATAATATACAATACAAGTTTATTAAGTTATGGTTGGAATAGATTTGTTACCAATTTTCACGTAGCTAAAATGAGAAAAATTATCCAATCTTGTTTTACCCATAACTTCTTCATTTTAAATCCGTTTTGAGTGAATCAAATTGCTATGGTTTCATATTGAACTCTATTTTATGAATCTAAACAGAAAAAGTATAGGTTTATAGTCGGAAAAATAAGTTAAAATTCGTTTTTGTAAAGGTAGTCATTTCAGTCGAAAGAACGACGTCTAGATGACCATTTTAGAAAACATACTTCCACTTTGAGTTTAACCATAATTTTTGGATATAGTTTCATGTTCATAATAAAAATCATTTTCTCAGAATAACAACTTTTAAATCAAAGTTTATCATAGTTTTTAATTAACTAACCCAAAACAGCCCGCGGTGTTACTACGACGGCGTAAATCCGATTTTACGGTGTTTTTCGTGTCTCCAGGTTTTAAATCATTAAGTTAGCATATCATATAGATATAGAACATGTGTTTAGTTGATTTTAAAAGTTAAGTTAGAAGGATTAACTTTTGTTTGCGAACAAGTTTAGAATTAACTAAACTATGTTCTAGTGATTACAACTTTAAACCTTCGAATAAGATAGCTTTATATGTATGAATCGAATGATGTTATGAACATCATTACTACCTTAAGTTCCTTGGATAAACCTACTGGAAAAGAGAATAATGGATCTAGCTTCAACGGATCCTTGGATGGCTCGAAGTTCTTGAAGCAGAATCATGACACGAAAACAAGTTCAAGTAAGATCATCACTTGAAATAAGATTGTTATAGTTATAGAAATTGAACCAAAGTTTGAATATGATTATTACCTTGTATTAGAATAATAACCTACTATAAGAAACAAAGATTTCTTGAGGTTGGATGATCACCTTACAAGATTGGAAGTGAGCTAGCAAACTTGAAAGTATTCTTGATTTTATGTAACTAGAACTTGTAGAATATATGAAGAACACTTAGAACTTGAAGATAGAACTTGAGAGAGATCAATTAGATGAAGAAAATTGAAGAATGAAAGTGTTTGTAGGTGTTTTTGGTCGTTGGTATATCGATTAGATATAAAGGATATGTAATTTTGTTTTCATGTAAATAAGTCATGAATGATTACTCATATTTTTGTAATTTTATGAGATATTTCATGCTAGTTGCCAAATGATGGTTCCCACATGTGTTAGGTGACTCACATGGGCTGCTAAGAGCTGATCATTGGAGTGTATATACCAATAGTACATACATCTAAAAGCTGTGTATTGTACGAGTATGAATACGGGTGCATACGAGTAGAATTGTTGATGAAACTGAACGAGGATGTAATTGTAAGCATTTTTGTTAAGTAGAAGTATTATGATAAGTGTACTGAAGTCTTTCAAAAGTGTATAAATACATATTAAAACACTACATGTATATACATTTTAACTGAGTCGTTAAGTCATCGTTAGTCGTTACATGTAAGTGTTGTTTTGAAACCTTTAGGTTAACGATCTTGTTAAATTTTGTTAACCCAATGTTTATAATATCAAATGAGATTTTAAATTATTATATTATGATGATATTATCATGTATGAATATCTCTTAATATGATATATATATATACATTAAATGTCTTTACAACGATAATCGTTACATATATGTCTCGTTTAAAAATCATTAAGTTAGTAGTCTTGTTTTTACATATGTAGTTCATTGTTAATATACTTAATGATATGTTTACTTATCATAGTATCATGTTAACTATATATATATATATCCATATATATGTCATCATATAGTTTTTACAAGTTTTAACGTTCGTGAATCACCGGTCAACTTGGGTGGTCAATTGTCTATATGAAACATATTTCAATTAATCAAGTCTTAACAACTTTGATTGCTTAACATGTTGGAAACATTTAATCATGTAAATATCAATCTCAATTAATATATATAAACATGAAAAAGTTCGGGTCACTACAGTACCTACCCGTTAAATAAATTTCGTCCCGAAATTTTAAGCTGTTGAAGGTGTTGACGAATCTTCTGGAAATAGATGCGGGTATTTCTTCTTCATCTGATCTTCACGCTCCCAGGTGAACTCAGGTCCTCTACGAGCATTCCATCAAACCTTAACAATTGGTATCTTGTTTTGCTTAAGTCTTTTAACCTCACGATCCATTATTTCGACGGGTTCTTCGATGAATTGAAGTTTTTCGTTGATTTGGATTTCATCTAACGGAATAGTGAGATTTTCTTCAGCAAAACATTTCTTCAAATTCGAGACATGGAAAGTGTTATGTACAACCGCGAGTTGTTGAGGTAACTCAAGTCGGTAAGCTACTGGTCCGACACGATCAATAATCTTGAATGGTCCAATATACCTTGGATTTAATTTCCCTCGTTTACCAAATCGAACAACGCCTTTCCAAGGTGCAACTTTAAGCATGACCATCTCTCTAATTTCAAATTCTATATCTTTTCTTTTAATGTCAGCGTAGCTCTTTTGTCGACTTTGGGCGGTTTTCAACCGTTGTTGAATTTGGATGATCTTCTCGGTAGTTTCTTGTATAATCTCCGGACCCGTAATCTGTCTATCTCCCACTTCACTCCAACAAATCGGAGATCTGCACTTTCTACCATAAAGTGCTTCAAACGGCGCCATCTCAATGCTTGAATGGTAGCTGTTGTTGTAGGAAAATTCTGCTAACGGTAGATGTCGATCCCAACTGTTTCCGAAATCAATAACACATGCTCGTAGCATGTCTTCAAGCGTTTGTATCGTCCTTTTACTCTGCCCATCAGTTTGTGGATGATAGGCAGTACTCATGTCTAGACGAGTTCCTAATGCTTGCTGTAATGTCTGCCAGAATCTTGAAATAAATCTGCCATCCCTATCAGAGATAATAGAGATTGGTATTCCATGTCTGGAGACGACTTCTTTCAAATACAGTCGTACTAACTTCTCCATCTTGTCATCTTCTCTTATTGGCAGGAAGTGTGCTAATTTGGTGAGACGATCAACTATTACCCAAATAGTATCAAAACCACTTGCAGTCCTTGGCAATTTAGTGATGAAATCCATGGTAATGTTTTCCCATTTCCATTCCGGGATTTCGGGTTGTTGAAGTAGACCTGATGGTTTCTGATGCTCAGCTTTGACCTTAGAACACATCAAACATTCTCCTACGTATTTAGCAACATCGTCTTTCATACTCGGCCACCAAAAATGTTTCTTGAGATCCTTGTACATCTTCCCCGTTCCAGGATTTATTGAGTATCTGGTTTTATGAGCTTCTCTAAGTACCATTTCTCTCATATCTCCAAATTTTGGTACCCAAATCCTTTCAGCCCTATACCGGGTTCCGTCTTCCCGAATATTAAGATGCTTCTCCGATCCTTTGGGTATTTCATCCTTTAAATTTCCCTCTTTTAAAACTCCTTGTTGCGCCTCCTTTATTTGAGTAGTAAGGTTATTATGAATCATTATATTCATAGATTTTACTCGAATGGGTTCTCTGTCCTTCCTGCTCAAGGTATCGGCTAACACATTTGCCTTCCCCGGGTGGTAACGAATCTCAAAGTCGTAATCATTCAATAATTCAATCCACCTACGCTGCCTCATATTCAGTTGTTTCTGATTAAATATGTGTTGAAGACTTTTGTGGTCAGTATATATAATACTTTTGACCCCATATAAGTAGTGCTTCCAAGTCTTTAATGCAAAAACAACCGCGCCTAATTCCAAATCATGCGTCGTATAATTTTGTTCGTGAATCTTCAATTGTCTAGACGCATAAGCAATCACCTTCGTTTATTGCATTAATACACAACCGAGACCTTTCTTTGATGCGTCACAATAAATCACAAAATCATCATTCCCTTCAGGCAATAACAATATAGGTGCCGTAGTTAGCTTTTTCTTCAATAACTGAAACGCTTTCTCTTGTTCATCATTCCATTCAAATTTCTTCCCTTTATGCTTTAATGCAGTCAAGGGTTTTGTTATTCTGGAAAAGTCTTGGATGAACCTTCTGTAGTAACCAGCTAGTCCTAAAAACTGGCGTATGTGTTTCGGAGTTTTCGGGGTTTCCCACTTTTCAACAGTTTCTATCTTTGCCGGATCCACCTTAACACCTTCTTTGTTCACTATGTGACCGAGGAATTGAACTTCTTCCAACCAAAATGCACACTTTGAAAACTTAGCGTACAATTCTTCCTTTCTCAATACTTCTAACACCTTTCTCAAATGTTCACCGTGTTCTTGGTCATTCTTTGAGTAAATAAGTATGTCATCAATGAAAACAATGACAAACTTGTCAAGGTATGGTCCACACACTCGGTTCATAAGGTCCATGAACACAGCCGGTGCATTAGTTAAACCAAACGGCATGACCATAAACTCGTAATGACCGTAACGTGTTCTGAAAGCAGTCTTTGGAATATCATCTTCTTTCACCCGCATTTGATGATACCCGGAACGTAAGTCAATCTTTGAATAAACAGACGAGCCTTGTAGTTGATCAAATAAGTCGTCGATTCTCGGTAGTGGGTAGCGGTTCTTGATGGTAAGTTTGTTCAACTATCGGTAGTCGATACACAACCTGAATGTACCATCTTTCTTCTTGACAAACAAAACAGGAGCTCCCCACGGTGATGTGCTTGGTCGATTGAAACCATGCTCTAAAAGTTCTTGTAATTGGCTTTGCAGTTCTTTCATCTCGCTGGGTGCGAGTCTGTAAGGAGCACGAGCTATTGGTACAGCTCCTGGTACAAGATCTATTTGAAATTCAACGGATCGATGTGGGGGTAATCCCGGTAATACTTTCAAAAATACATCGGGAAATTCTTTTGCAATGGGAACATCATTGATGCTCTTTTCTTTAGTTTGTACTTTCTCGACGTGTGCTAGAACAGCATAGCAACCTTTTCTTATTAGTTTTTGTGCCTTCAAATTACTAATAAGATGTAGCTTCGTGTTGCCCTTTTCTCCGTACACCATTAAGGGTTTTCCTTTTTCTCGTATAATGCGAATTGCATTTTTGTAACAAACGATCTCTGCTTTCACTTCTTACAACCAGTCCATACCGATTATCACATCAAAACTCCCTAACTCTACTGGTATCAAATCAATCTTAAATGTTTCGCTAACCAGTTTAATTTCTCGATTCCGACATATATTATTTGCTGAAATTAATTTACCATTTGCTAATTCGAGTAAAAATTTACTATCCAAAGGCGTCAATGGACAACTTAATTTAGCACAAAAATCTCTACTCATATAGCTTCTATCCGCACCCGAATCAAATAAAACGTAAGCAGATTTATTATCAATAAGAAACGTACCCGTAACAAGCTCCGGGTCTTCCTGTGCCTCTGCCGCATTAATATTGAAAACTCTTCCGCGGCCTTGTCCATTCGTGTTCTCCTGGTTCGGGCAATTTCTAATAACGTGGCCCGGTTTTCCACATTTATAACAAACTACATTGGCATAACTTGCTCCGACACTACTTGCTCCGCCATTACTCGTTCCGACACCATTTGTTCCTTTCGTTCTATTAACCCCTGGTCCGTAGACCTCACACTTCGCCGCGCTATGACCATTTCTTTACACTTGTTGCAAAATTTGGTGCAGAACCCCGAGTGATACTTTTCACACCTTTGGCATAGCTGCTTCTGATTGTTGTTGTTGTTGCGGTTATTATTGTTGTTGGGATGATTGTTGTAGTTGCTGTTGTTGTTGTTGTTGTTGTTGTTGGGCCGTTTGTTGTAGTTGCGATTGATGTTGCGATTGTTGGGATAATTGTTGCGATTATTGTTGTAATTGCTGTTGTTGTTGTATTGGTGATTCTTATCACCGTTTTCCTCCCACTTTCTTTTGACTTGCTTCACATTGGCCTCTTCAGCAGTCTGTTCTTTAATTCTTTCTTCAATCTGGTTCACTAGTTTGTGAGCCATTCTACATGCCTGTTGTATGGAGGCGGGCTCGTGTGAACTTATATCTTCTTGGATTCTTTCCGGTAATCCTTTCACAAACGCGTCGATCTTCTCTTCCTCATCTTCGAATGCTCCCGGACACAATAGGCACAATTCTGTGAATCGTCTTTCGTACGTGATAATATCAAATCCTTGGGTTCGTAACCCTCTAAGTTCTGTCTTGAGCTTATTGATCTCGGTTCTAGGACGGTATTTCTTGTTCATCAAGTGCTTGAATGCTGACCACGGTAGTGCGTACGCATCGTCTTGTCCCACTTGCTCTAGATAGGTATTCCACCATGTTAACGCAGAACCTGTGAAGGTATGTGTAGCGTACTTCACTTTGTCCTCTTCAGTACACTTACTTATGGCAAACACTGATTCAACCTTCTCGGTCCACCGTTTCAATCCGATCGGTCCTTCGGTTCCATCAAATTCCAAAGGTTTGCAGGCAGTGAATTCTTTGTAGGTGCATCCTACACGATTTCCTTTACTGCTAGATCCAAGGTTATTGTTGGTATGTAGCGTAGCCTGTACTGCGGCTATGTTTGAAGCTAGAAAAGTACGGAATTCCTCTTCATTCATATTCACGGTGTGTCGAGTAGTCGGTGCCATTTCCTTCAAAATAGTCAAATGGAACAAGTTAATCATATAGAATATTAAGAGTAGTTAATAGTATTTCATAGCATAATATGAACTCATTTATAAAAGCTTTTTCTTCATATTAGCGTTTTATAAGTTTAAATTCGGGTAGTACCTACCCGTTAAGTTCATACTTAGTAGCTAATATACAATTCAACTACTACAATTCTATATGAAAAACTGATTATAATAATATTTCGCGTTCAAACTTTTACACAATATTTTACAAACTTACAATACCGCTTATTTTACATATAGCATGAAATATAGCACACAATAAATTTGATACAAGATGGTTGTGAAGATAATTCTAGCTAGTACACAAGTCGTTCAGCAAAGGCAATAAAGACACGTAATTCATACGTCCAGAAACAAGTCATGCATTCTGGTTTTACTAGGATTACTTCCCATCCTTGGTCTTGTGGAACATAACCGTTATGGCCGTTGATAAGACAGCGTGTTGTAACGTCGTCAAAGGGACGAGGGTTACGTAATGTCCAACAGTCCCGTAACAATCTAAAAACCTCATTTCTTACCCCAATTACCGACTCCGTCACTTGTGGGAACGTTTTGTTTAATAGTTGTAGCCCGATGTTCTTGTTCTCACTTTGGTGAGAAGCGAACATTACTAATCCGTAAGCATAACATGCTTCTTTATGTTGCATGTTAGCCGCTTTTTCTAAATCACGAAGTCCAATATTCGGATATATTGAGTCAAAATAATTTCTTAACCCATTGCGTAAAATAGCATTTGGGTTCCCCGCAATATATGCGTCAAAGTAAACACATCGTAACTTATGGATTTCCCAATGTGATATCCCCCATCTTTCGAACGAAAGCCTTTTATAAACCAAGGCATTCTTGGAACGTTCTTCGAATGTCTTACAAACTGATCTCGCCTTAAATAGGTGTGCCGAAGAATTCTGACCGACTCTAGACAAGATTTCATCAATCATGTCTCCGGGTAGGTCTCTTAAAATATTAGGTTGTCTATCCATTTTGTGTTTTTATACTGTAAAATAGACAAGATTTAGATTCATAAAAAAAAATACTAATTAATACAAGCAATTTTTACATATATCATAAAGCATAAGCACACTATATTACATATATTACACCACACGAATACAACTATCTTATTCCGACTCGCTTGTTTCTTCTTCTTCGGTTTTGGTTCGTTTTGCCAAGTTTCTAGGGATATATGATGTTCCCCTAATACGAGCCGTCGTTTTCCACATTGGTTTAGAAAAACCTGGTGGTTTAGAGGTTCCCGGGTCATTGTTACAACTTAAGGACTTCGGGGGTTGACGATACATATAAAGTTCATCGGGGTTGGAATTAGATTTCTCTATTTTTATGCCCTTTCCCTTATTATTTTCTTTTGCCTTTTTAAATTCAGTTGGGGTAATTTCTATAACATCATCGGAATTCTCGTCGGAATCCGATTCATCGGAGAATTGGTAAACCTCCCAATATTTTGCTTCCTTGGCGGAAACACCATTGACCATAATTAACCTTGGTCGGTTGGTTGATGATTTTCTTTTACTTAACCGTTTTATTATTTCCCCCACCGGTTCTATTTCTTCATCCGGTTCCGATTCTTCTTCCGGTTCCGATTCTTCTTCCGGTTCCGACTCTTCTTCCGGTTCCTCTTCGAGAACTTGTGAATCAGTCCATGAATCATTCCAATTTACATTTGACTCTTCATTATTATTAGGTGAGTCAATGGGACTTGTTCTAGAGGTAGACATCTATCACATAATATCAAACGCGTTAAGAGATTAATATATCACATAATATTCACATGTTAAAAATATATAGTTTCCAACAAAATTTGTTAAGCAATCATTTTTCAAGTAAACACGGTCGAAGTCCAGACTCACTAATGCATCCTAACAAACTTGATAAGACACACTAATGCAAAATTCTGGTTCTCTAAGACCAACGCTCGGATACCAACTGAAATGTCCCGTTGTTATTGATTAAAAACGTTCCATATTAATTTATTTCGTTGCGAGGTTTTTACCTCTATATGAGACGTTTTTCAAAGACTGCATTCATTTTAAAACAAACCATAACCTTTATTTCATCAATAAAGTTTTAAAAAGATTTACGTAGATTATCAAATAATGATAATCTAAAATATCCTGTTTACACACGACCATTACATAATGGTTTACAATACAAATATGTTACAACAAAATAAGTTTCTTGAATGCAGTTTTTACACAATATCATACAAGCATGGACTCCAAATCTCGTCCTTATTTAAGTATGCGACAGCGGAAGCTCTTAATAATCACCTGAGAATAAACATGCTTAAAACGTCAACAAAAATGTTGGTGAGTTATAGGTTTAACCTATATATATCAAATCATAATAATAGACCACAAGATTTCATATTTCAATACACATCCCATACATAGAGATAAAAATCATTCATATGGTGAACACCTGGTAACCGACATTAACAAGATGCATATATAAGAATATCCCCATCATTCCGGGACACCCTTCGGATATGATATAAATTTCGAAGTACTAAAGCATCCGGTACTTTGGATGGGGTTTGTTAGGCCCAATAGATCTATCTTTAGGATTCGCGTCAATTAGGGTGTCTGTTCCCTAATTCTTAGATTACCAGACTTAATAAAAAGGGGCATATTCGATTTCGATAATTAAACCATAGAATGTAGTTTCACGTACTTGTGTCTATTTTGTAAATCATTTATAAAACCTGCATGTATTCTCATCCCAAAAATATTAGATTTTAAAAGTGGGACTATAACTCACTTTCACAGATTTTTACTTCGTCGGGAAGTAAGACTTGGCCACTGGTTGATTCACGAACCTATAACAATATATACATATATATCAAAGTATGTTCAAAATATATTTACAACACTTTTAATATATTTTGATTTTTTAAGTTTATTAAGTCAGCTGTCCTCGTTAGTAACCTACAACTAGTTGTCCACAGTTAGATGTACAGAAATAAATCGATAAATATTATCTTGAATCAATCCACGACCCAGTGTATACGTATCTCAGTATTGATCACAACTCAAACTATATATATTTTGGAATCAACCTCAACCCTGTATAGCTAACTCCAACATTCACATATAGAGTGTCTATGGTTGTTCTGAAATATATATAGATGTGTCGACATGATAGGTCGAAACATTGTATACGTGTCTATGGTATCTCAAGATTACATAATATACAATACAAGTTGATTAAGTTATGGTTGGAATAGATTTGTTACCAATTTTCACGTAGCTAAAATGAGAAAAATTATCCAATCTTGTTTTACCCATAACTTCTTCATTTTAAATCCATTTTGAGTGAATCAAATTGCTATGGTTTCATATTGAACTCTATTTTATGAATCTAAACAGAAAAAATATAGGTTTATAGTCGGAAAAATAAGTTACAAGTCGTTTTTGTAAAGGTAGTCATTTTAGTCGAAAGAACGACGTCTAGATGACCATTTTAGAAAACATACTTCCACTTTGAGTTTAATCATAATTTTTGGATATAGTTTCATGTTCATAATAAAAATCATTTTCTCATAATAAAAAATTTTAAATCAAAGTTTATCATAGTTTTTAATTAACTAACCCAAAACAGCCCGCGGTGTTACTACGACGGCGTAAATCCGGTTTTACGGTGTTTTTCGTGTCTCCAGGTTTTAAATCATTAAGTTAGCATATCATATAGATATAGAACATGTGTTTAGTTGATTTTAAAAGTCAAGTTAGAAGGATTAACTTTTGTTTGCGAACAAGTTTAGAATTAACTAAACTATGTTCTAGTGATTACAAGTTTAAACCTTCGAATAAGATAGCTTTATATGTATGAATCGAATGATGTTATGAACATCATTACTACCTTAAGTTCCTTGGATAAACCTACTGGAAAAGAGAAAAATGGATCTAGCTTCAACGGATCCTTGGATGGCTCGAAGTTCTTGAAGCAGAATCATGACACGAAAACAAGTTCAAGTAAGATCATCACTTGAAATATGATTGTTATAGTTATAGAAATTGAACTAAAGTTTGAATATGATTATTACCTTGTATTAGAATGATAACCTACTATAAGAAACAAAGATTTCTTGAGGTTGGATGATCACCTTACAAGATTGGAAGTGAGCTAGCAAACTTGAAATTATTCTTGATTTTATGTAACTAGAACTTGTAGAATATATGAAGAACACTTAGAACTTGAAGATAGAACTTGAGAGAGATCAATTAGATGAAGAAAATTGAAGAATGAAAGTATTTGTAGGTGTTTTTGGTCGTTGGTGTATGGATTAGATATAAAGGATATGTAATTTTGTTTTCATGTAAATAAGTCATGAATGATTACTCATATTTTTGTAATTTTATGAGATATTTCATGCTAGTTGCCAAATGATGGTTCCCACATGTGTTAGGTGACTCACATGGGCTGCTAAGAGCTGATCATTGGAGAGTATATACCAATAGTACGTACATCTAAAAGCTGTGTATTGTACGAGTATGAATACGGGTGCATACGAGTAGAATTGTTGATGAAACTGAACGAGGATGTAATTGTAAGCATTTTTGTTAAGTAGAAGTATTATGATAAGTGTACTGAAGTCTTTCAAAAGTGTATAAATACATATTAAAACACTACATGTATATACATTTTAACTGAGTCGTTAAGTCATCGTTAGTCGTTACATGTAAGTGTTGTTTTGAAACCTTTAGGTTAACGATCTTGTTAAATGTTGTTAACCCAATGTTTATAATATCAAATGAGATTTTAAATTATTATATTATCATGATATTATCATGTATGAATATCTCTTAATATGATATATATATACATTAAATGTCTTTACAACGATAATCGTTACATATATGTCTCGTTTAAAAATCATTAAGTTAGTAGTCTTGTTTTTACATATGTAGTTCATTGTTAATATACTTAATGATATGTTTACTTATCATAGTATCATGTTAACTATATATATATATATATATATATATATATATATATATATATATATATATATATATATATATATATATATATATATATATATATATATATATATATATGTCATCATATAGTTTTTACAAGTTTTAACGTTCGTGAATCACCGGTCAACTTGGGTGGTCAATTGTCTATATGAAACATATTTCAATTAATCAAGTCTTAACAAGTTTGATTGCTTAACATGTTGGAAACATTTAATCATGTAAATATCAATCTCAATTAATATATATAAACATGGAAAAGTTCGGGTCACTACAGTAATGACTTCGCCAAAAGACTCAATTGGCAACTGGCGCGGTTCTTTCTTTTATATTAACAACACCGCTCATGTGGATAGCGATATACCAAGAAAATGGTGTACTGAACTTGATGTCACTTTGAATGACAGGCCTATACTTGACGATCTTGAAAATGACATTCTCAAGACGCTCAAGGGTGCGGGCCTAATCCTGCGAACATATTTGAATATACCGCTGTACATTGGCAGGGTCTCAATTCAATGGCCTTGGAGCGACTGTGATGCTCTTTTAATCGACCAAGTGAATAATGGTATTTAAACTGTTCGCATTGAATAATATATTTTTCCTTGTCTTCATATATCCTTACACGTTTTGTTTTTCGCAGTGATTGGGCTTTATCTAATCATGAAGTCAGCAGATATCAGCAGGATCAGACCTGCGCGCCGCTTGAAAAATGGCAACGGCGAGATTATACCCATTGGTGAACCAATCATCAATACATGTTTTATTTTTGGTGGTGAAGACCGCGGTAAGCAGAAATCTGAAGAAAGTGCCACCACCACACGCAAAAGATGACTGCGCTCTCTTACTAAACAAGAAGTAAGTAAGCGTTTGTCAATTTCGCAGTATTCGTTCATTATGCGTTTTTTATTTTCGCATAGATTTGCCATATTTACTTATTTGTTTGTAGTTGATCTTTCAGACTCAACCCCTGAAGCCACACCGCTCTACAATATCACCGGGAATATCCCTACAGATATTCTAGAAGAACCCGGGCAAGAGGACTTAACTCATCCTTCTGACGTAGAAGCGTCGAATCAGGAAGAAGAAGAAGAAGATGCGGAAGAAGCCGCAGAGGTAGAAAAAGCCAATCAATTATATCAGAAGCTCTACAGATTCATTTCCAAAGAAACGAAAAAACAATACCGCGAGCTAACATATCCTCAAGTAGAAAGACAGTGATTGTATAATTGCTATAATGCACTTTGTCTAGCTGTTGATAATGTGGAGCGTTTTACTGAAGTTTCTGATGAGTATGAAAAGCAAGTCAAGCTGGCTACTGCTCATGAAAAAAGAGCACAAAAGGCTGAGGCACGTCTCCAAAAGACTGCAGAAGATAACGCCTGACTCAAGAAGAGGGCTGAGACTGCGGAAAAAGAATTCGCACAGCTTTTTAAGTACCTCCCGGAATTCGCAGACAAGGTGATGGATTCCGATCCAGTCACTGAAAAGTTTCGGACATATGCCCAAGCAGCGAAACTTGCCACTCGCTGTGAGTGGTATGATCTGTTGTGCAAGCTTGGCGATCTTTCTCAACCTTTACCTTCAGACATGGCCAAAGAAATATGTGCCCCAGATGATGCTCGCGAAGCACTCGCGAAAGCGAAGAAGGAGGTTGAAAAAGTCAGCATACCTACCCTGGAAGAATTAAGTCAACGCGAGGGCGTTACTTTCGCAGATATTAAAGCGTTAGAGCTTTAGATTGTCGTAGCTAGTTTTTAAATGTATTTTTGCAATCTTGAATTGCGTTTTTTGTAATTATCCCCATTGTTTCCACGCTCAATATTAAGACCTTATTTTTATTTCACAGTTGCAACTTCTTTTATTTGTATAGCGCTTTTCTTTATCGTATATTCATAATTCAGACTTGCCCTTTGCAATTTCCGCATTCGCTATTGTGCACATAACAAACGCTTACTTTATGCGAAACAATCTTTTGATCATTATGAATCTTCTAAGTCCGACAAATCGATCCTTAGGTAAATTTAGCATTGCGAAGCATCTAAGTATTGGCAAGATCAAATACTTAGGAAATTTTATCCTTTCGCAATATTTTCAAGTTAACACAAGTGGGCAATTTCATCACTTGGCTTTTAGCACGTTATTTTGCAATGCATATTTGCATTATTATAACATTTAAGCAGGTCATGTGTGTCAAAAACCATGCCCTTTTATTTAAAGTATCCGCAGATTCATAATCATATGTCACAAACATTAACTTAGTGTTATGATGTAATAAGTAATTGCATTCTGCGAAATAATCACCACGCGTGGCCACACGCAGTGTTTTCGCTTTGTAAAGAAACAACTACTAACACTGAAATTAACTTTGCTTCATTCATTACTTTTTCACGATATAAATTTCAAAAAATAAACGCAACATTTCAAACATTGATCAAATTTAACTAAACTTTTTCTGCTATCAACATTCGCATTATTCAGAGTGGAATGAATGCCCCTCGACACCCATATTTTCATTTACCATAATCATAGCGCAAAAAGGTTCCACTTCTGCAGAAGTTAGAGTACCAATTCCCTTATTAGCAGAAAATTTCACCATGCCATGTATAGTAGAAGGGATAGCGCCAAACAAGCGCAAAGTAGTGCGCCCAAGTATCATATTAAATCGTGACTGATTTCTTATGATGTACAGATTTAATAAAGCTTGGCTCCTTAGCGACTCATCGCAATCATCAACTAGCTCCATTTGTAATTCTAATTCGCCAACAGGCCAGGTTGATGTAGTGACCCGAACTTTTCCATGTTTATATATATTAAATGAAATTGTTATTTACATGATTAAATGTTTTCAACATGTTAAGCAATCAAACTTATTAAGACTTGATTATTTGAAATAGGTTTTATATAGACAATTAACCACCCAAGTTGACCGGTGATTCACGAACGTTAAAACTTGTAAAAACTATATGATGTCATATATATGGATATATGTATAGTTATCATGGTATTATGATAAGTAAACATATCATTAAGTATATTAACAATGAACTACATATGTAAAAACAAGACTACTAACTTAATGATTTCGAAACGAGACATATATGTAACGATTATCGTTGTAACAACATTTAATTGTATATATATCATATTAAGATATATTAATATATCATAATATCATGATAATGTAATAATTTAACATCTCATTTGATATAATAAACAATGGGTTAACAACACTTAACAGGATCGTTAACCTAAAGGCTTCAAAACAACATTTACATGTAACGACTAACGATGACTTAACGACTCAGTTAAAATGTATATACATGTAGTGATTTAATATGTATTTATACACTTTTGAAAGACTTAAAGACACTTATCAAAATACTTCTACTTAACAAAAATGCTTACAATTATATCCTCATTCAGTTTCATCAACAATTCTACTCGTATGCACCCGTATTCGTACTCGTACAATACACAACTTCTAAATGTATGTACCATTGGTATATACACTCCAAGGATCAGCTCTTAGCAGCCCATGTGAGTCACCTAACACATGTGGGAACCATCATTTGGCAACTAGCATGAAATATCTCATAAAATTATAAAAATATTAGTAATCATTCATGACTTATTTACATGAAAACAAAATTTCATATCCTTTATATCTAATCCATTTACCAACGACCAATAACACCTACAAACACTTTCATTCTTCAATTTTCTTCATCTAATTGATCTCTCTTAAGTTCCATCTTCAAGTTCTAAGTGTTCTTCATAAATTCTACAAGTTCTAGTTTCATAAAATCAAGAATACTTCCCAGTTTACTAGCTCACTTCCAGTCTTGTAAAGTGATCATCCAACCTCAAGAAATCCTTGTTGTTTACAGTAAGATATCATTCTAAATCAAGGTAATACTCACTTTGATTCAATTTTGATAACTATAACTATCTTAATTCGAGTGATAATCTTACTTGAACTTGTTTTCGTGTCATGATTCTACTTCAAGAACATTCAAGCCATCCAAGATCCTTTGAAGCTAGATCATTTCTTGTCACTTCCAGTAGGTTTACCTACTAAACTTTAGGTAGTAATGATGTTCATAACATCATTCAATTCATATATATAAAACTATCTTATTCAAAGATTTGAACATGTAATCACTAGAACATAGTTTAGTTAATTCTAAACTTGTTCGCAAACAAAAGTAAATCCTTCTAACTTGAATTTTAAAATCAACTAAATACATGTTCTATATCTATATGATATGCTAACTTAATGATTTAAAACCGGAAAACACGAAAAACACCGTAAAACCGGATATACGCCGTCGTAGTAACACCGCGGGCTGTTTTGGGTTAGTTAATTAAAAACTATCATAAACTTTGATTTAAAAGTTGTTCTTTTGGGAAAATAATTTTTCTTATGAACATGAAACTATATCCAAAAATCATGGTTATACTCAAAGTGGAAGTATGTTTTCCAAAATGGTCATCTAGACGTCGTTCTTTCGACTGAAATGACTACCTTTACAAAAATGACTTGTAACCTGTATTTCCAACTATAAAATTATACTTTTTCTGTACAGATTCATAAACTTAAGTTCAATATGAAACCATGGCAATTGGATTCACTCAAAACGGATTTAAAACGAAGAAGTTATGGGTAAAACAAGATTGGATATTTTTACTAGTTGTAGCTACGTGAAAATTGGTAACAAATCTATACAAATCATATCCTAGCTAACTTATATTGTATTATACATGTATTCTAATATATTATGTAATCTTTGGATACCATAGACACGTATGCAAATGTTTTGACATATCATATCGACCCATGTATATATATTATTTGGAACAACCATAGACACTCTATATGTAGTAATGTTGGAGTTATCTATACAGGGTTAAGGTTGATTCCAAAAATATATATACTTTGAGTTGTGATCTAGCCTGAGACGTGTATACAATGGGTCGTGGATTAATTCAAGATAATATATATTAATTTATTTCTGTACATCTAACTATGGACAACTAGTTGTAGGTTACTAACGAGGGCAGCTGACTGAAAATATTTAAAACATTAAAACGTATTAAAAAATGTTGTAAATATATTTCGAACATACTTTGATATATATGTACATATTTGTTATAGGTTCGTGAATCGACCAGTGGCCAAGTCTTACTTCCCGACGAAGTAAAAATCTGTGAAAGTGAGTTATAGTCCCACTTTTAAAATCTAATATTTTGAGATGAGAATACATGCAGCTTTATAAATGTTTTACAAAATAGACACAAGTACGCAAAACTACTTTCTATGGTTGGATTATTAAACCGAATATCGCCCTTCAAGTCTGGTAGCCTAAGAATTAGGGAAATGGCCCCTAATTGACGCGAATCCTAAAGATAGATCTATTGGGCTTAACAACCCCCATTCAGGTTATGGATGGTTTAGTACTTCGAGATTATTATACAGACGAGAGGTTCTGTTTTGGGGATATTCTATGCATTAAGTTAACGTCGGTTACCAGGTGTTCAACATATGAATGATTTTTATCTCTATGCAGTTTGCGAAATGCCTGATAAGAGATGTGTTATAAAAATGAAATCTTGTGGTCTATTATTATGATTTAATAATATGTAGGTTAAACCTATAACTCACCAACAATTTTGTTGACGTTTTAAGCATGTTTATTCTCAGGTGATTATTAAGAGCTTCCGCTGTTGCATACTAAATTAAGGACAAGATTTGGAGTCCATGCTTGTATAATATTGTTTAAAAATTGCATTCGAAGACATATGTTGATATGTAATATTATTGTAAACCATTATGTAATGGTCGTGTGAAAAACGCTATATTTTATATTATCATTATTTGATAATCGTCGTAATATTTTAAAGGTTATGATTTGTTTTAAAATCGAATGCAGTCTTTGAAAAACATCTCATATAGAGGTCAAAACCTCGCGACGAAATCAATTAATATGGAACGTTTGTAATCAATATGAACGGGACATTTCAGTTGATATCCGAGCGTTGGTCTTAGAGAACCAGAAATTTGCGTTAGTGTGTCTTATCGAGTTTGTTAGGATACATTAGTGAGTCTGGACTTCGACCGTTGTTTCTTTAAAAATGATTGTTTAACACTTTTGTTGGAAACTATATATTATTAACATGTAAATATTATGTGATATATTAACCTCTTAATGTGTTTGATATTGTGTGATATATGTCTACCACTAGTACAAATCCCATCGACTCACTTAATAATAATGAAGAGTCGAATATAATTTGGGAAGATTCACAAATTCCCGAAGAAGAGGAACCGGAAGAAGATGAACCGGAAGAAGGGGAACCGGAAGATGAGGAAACGGAAGAAGAGGAATCAGAAGAGGAGGAACCGGAAGAAGAAGAGGTTCCGGAGGAAGAAATATTGATACCTGCAGTAAATCGATTAAATAAAAGAAAATCCTCAACCAACGGACCAAAGTTAAAAATGGGTAACGATGTTTCCGCCGAGGAAGCAAAATATTGGGAAGATTATCAATTTTCCAATGAATCGGATCCCGATGAGGATTCCGATGATGTTATAGAAATTACCTCGGCCTAATTTAATAAAGCGAAAGAAAATAATAAGGGAAAAGCTATAAAAATAGAGAAACCCGATTCCAACCCCGATGAACTTTATATGTATCGGCAACATCCGTATTTCCTAAAATGTAACAATGACCCGGGAACCTCTAAACCACCAGGTTTTTCTAAACCATTGTAGAAAACAACAGCTCGTATTAGGGGAGCATCATATATCCCTAGGAAATTAGCAAAACGAACCAAGTCCGAAGAAGAAGAAACGAGTGAGTCGGATAAAAGAGTTGTAATCATGTTGTGTAATATATGTAATATAGTGTGCTTGTACTTTTATGTTCTATGTAAAAATTGCTTGTATTGTTTGTTAATTATCTTTTACGAATCTAATCCTTGTCTATTTTACAGTATAAAAACAAAATGGACGTTAAGGGTAGACAACCGAATATTTTAGAAGACCTACCAGAGGATATGATTGAAGAAATCTTGTCTAGAGTCGGTCAGAATTCATCAGCACATTTAGTTATGGCGAAATTAACTTGTCAAACATTTGAAAGACTTTCCAGAAATGCCTTAGTTTATAAAAGGATTTCCTTTGATAGGTGGGGTATATCACATTGGGGAGACCGTAAGTTACGCTGTGTTTTCTTTAAAGCATTAAATGCAGGGAACCCAAATGCAATTTTACGCTACGGGTTAAGAACCTATTTTGACTCAACATATTCCAACATAGGATTTCGTGAATTAGAAAGAGCTTCTAACATGCAACATAAAGAAGCATGCTATGCTTACGGGTTAGTGATGTTCGCTTCTTACTAAAGTGAGAAAAAGAACATCGGATTGCAACTTTTAAATAAAACCTTCCCACAAGTGACAGATTCAGTAGTTGGGGTGAGAAACAGGGTTTTTAGATTATTACGGGGCTGTTGGACATTACGAAACCCTCATCCTTTTGACAACATTACAACATGCTGTCTTGTCAACGATCACAACGGTTATGTTCCACAAGACCAAGGATGGGAAGTAGTCATAGTAAAACCAGAATGCATGACTAGTTTCTGGACGTATGAATTACGTGTCTTTATTGCCTTTGTTGAACGACTTGCGTATTAACTAGAATTGTCTTCGCAACTGTTTTGTATCAGAGTTTTTATGTGCAATATTTCATGCTATATGTAAAATAGCGGTATTGTAAGTTTGCAAAATATTGTATAAAAGTTTGAATGTGAAATATTATTATAATCAGTTTTTCATATGGAATTGTAGTAGTTGAATTGTATATTAGCTACTAAGTATGAACTTAACGGGTAGGTAGTACCCGAATTTAAACTTATAAAATGCTAATATGAAGAAAAAGCTTTTATAAATGAGTTCATATTATGCTACGGAATACTATTGACTACTCTTAATATTCTATATGATTAACTTAATTCTTTTGGCTACTTTTGAAGGAAATGGCACCGACTACTCGTCAGAACTTGAACATGAGTGAGGAAGACTTCCGTGCTTTCCTTGCAGCAAATATAGCCACAGTACAGGTGGCAATACAAAACAACAATAACTCAGGGTCTAGCAGTGGAGTTAACTCCACAGAAAATCGTGTAGGATGCTCCTACAAGGCTTTCACTGCCTGTAAACCTCTGGAATTTGAGGGAACTGAAGGACCAGTCGGACTGAAATGATGGACCTAAAAGGTCGAATCTGTGTTTGCTATAAGCAAAATGTGCTGAGGAAGATAAGGTAAAGTACGCCACGCATACCTTCACAGGTACTGCTTTAACATGGTGGAATACCTATCTCGAACAAGTGAGACAAGATGCTGCTTACGCACTATCGTGGTCAGCATTCAAACACTTGATGAACGAGCAGTACCATCCCAGAAATGAGGTCAATAAGCTCAAGGTAGAGCTTAGAGGGTTACGAACACAAGGGTTTGATATTACCACGTACGAACGACGATTCACAGAGTTGTGCCTATTGTGTCCGGGAGCGTTCGAAGATGAAGAAGAGAAAATTGATGCATTTGTAAAAGGGTTACCAGAAAGGATCCAAGAGGATATAAGTTCACACGAGCCTGCCTCCATACAAAAGGCAAGTCGAATGGCTCATAAACTTATAAATCGAATTGAGGAAAGGATTAAAGAATAGGCGGCCGAAGAAGCCAATGCGAAACAAGTCAAGAGGAAATGGGAAGAAACCAGTGACAAGTGTCACAATTTCAATAATCAACCTAACAATCACAACTACAATCGCACCAATTTTTGCAACAACAAACGCAACAACAACAACCACCCCAGCAACAACTACAACAACCGTTTCAACAACAATAACAACCGCAACAACAACAATCCCAACAATAACAACAAGAGGCAGAAATTCTGCCAGAGATGTGAAGGATACCATCCAACTGGGCTCTGTACAGCAGTGTGTACTAAGTGTAATCGAAAGGGCCATGGTGCGACAAAGTGCGAAATCTATGGATCAATGACTAAGGGAACAAATAATGCTGGAACAAGTTATGCAGACATTACCTGTTTCGGATGCGGGAAGAAGGGCCATTACAAAAATATGTGTCCAAATCAGGGGGATAATAATGGGAAAGGCCGAGGAAGAGTCTTCAACATTAATGCGGTTGAAGCGCAGGAAGACCCGGAGCTTGTTATGGGTACGTTTCTTATTGACAATACATCTGCTTACGTTTTATTTGATTCGGGTGCGGATAGAAGCTATATGAGTAAGGATTTCTTTGCTAAATTAAGTTTTCCATTGACGCCTTTGGATAATAAGTTTATACTAGAATTAGCAAACGGTAAATTAATTGCAGCAGATAATATATGTCGGAATTGAGAAATTAAACTGGTTAGCGAAATATTTAAGATTGATTTGATACCGGTAGAGTTAGGGAGTTATGATGTGATAATCGGCATGGACTAGTTGAAAGAGGTGAAAGCAGAGATCGTATGTTACAAAAATGCAATTCGCATTGTACGAGAAGAAGGAAAACCCTTAATGGTGTACGGAGAAAAGAGCAACGCGAAGCTAAATCTTATTAGTAATTTGAAGGCGCAAAAGCTAATAAGAAAGGGTTGCTATGCTGTTCTTGCACACGTCGAGAAAGTACAAATTGAAGAAAAGAGCATCAATGATGTTCCCGTCGCAAAAGAATTTCCCGATGTATTTTCGAAAGAATTACCGGGATTACCTCCACACCGATCCGTTGAATTTCAAATAGATCTTGTATCGGGAGCTGCACCAATAGCTCGTGCTCCATACAGACTCGCACCCAGCGAAATGAAGGAACTTCAAAGCTAATTACAAGAACTTCTAGAGCGTGGTTTCATACGGCCAAGTACATCACCATGGGGAGCTCCTGTTTTGTTTGTCAAAAAAAAAGGATGTTACATTCAGGTTGTGTATCGACTACCGAGAGTTGAACAAACTTACCATCAAGAACCGTTACCCACTACCGAGAATCGATGACTTATTTGATCAATTATAAGGCTCGTCAGTTTATTCGAAGATTGATTTACGTTCTGGGTATCATCAAATGCGGGTGAAGGAGGACGATATTCCGAAGACTGCTTTCAGAACGTGTTACGGTCATTATGAATTTATGGTTATGCCATTTGGATTGACTAACGCACCAGCTGTGTTCATGGACCTCATGAACCGTGTGTGTGGGCCATATCTCGACAAGTTTGTCATTGTTTTCATTGATGACATACTTATCTACTCAAAGAATGATCAAGAGCACGAAGAACATTTGAGAAAAGTGCTAGAGTTGTTGAGGAAAGAAAAACTGTACGCTAAGTTTTCAAAGTGTGCATTTTGGTTGGAAGAAGTTCAATACCTCGGTCACATAGTGAACAAAGAAGGTATTCAGGTGGATCCGACAAAGATTGAGACCGTTGAAAAGTGGGAAACCCCTAAAACTCCGAAGCATATACGCCAATTTTTAGGACTGGCTGGTTACTACAGAAGATTCATCCAAGATTTTTCCAAAATAGCAAAACCCTTGACTGCATTAACGCATAAAGGGAAGAAATTTGAATGGAAGGATGAACAAGAAAAAGCGTTTCAATTGTTGAAGAAAAAGTTAACTTCGGCACCTATATTGAAATTGCTTGAAGGGAATGATGATTTTGTGATATATTGTGACGCCTCAAAGCAAGGCCTCGGTTGTGTATTAATGCAACGAATGAAGGTAATTGCTTATGCGTCTAGACAATTGAAGATTCACGAGCAAAATTATACGACACACGATTTGGAATTAGGCGCTGTTGTTTTTGCATTAAAGACTTGGAGGCACTACTTATATGGGGTCAAAAGTATTATATATACCGACCATAAAAGTCTTCAACACATATTTAATCAGAAACAACTGAATATGAGGCAGTGTAGGTGGATTGAATTATTGAATGATTACGACTTTGAGATTCGTTACCACCCGGGGAAGGCAAATGTGGTAGCTAACGCCTTGAGTAGAAAGGACAGAGAACCCATTCGAGTAAAAGCTATGAATATAATGATTCACAATAACCTTACTACTCAAATAAAGGAGGCGCAACAAGGAGTTTTAAAAGAGGTAAATTTAAAGGATGAAATACCCAAAGGATCGGAGAAGCATCTTAATATTCGGGAAGACGGAACCCGGTATAGGGCTGAAAGAATTTGGGTACCAAAATTTGGAGATATGAGAGAAATGGTACTTAGAGAAGCTTATAAAACCAGATACTCAATACATCCTGGAACGGGGAAGATGTATAAAGATCTCAAGAAACATTTTTTGTGGCCAGGTATGAAAGCCGATGTTGCTAAATACGTAGGGGAATGTTTGACGTGTTCTAAGGTCAAAGCTGAGCATCAGAAACCATCAGGTCTACTTCAACAACCCGAAATCCCGGAATGGAAATGGGAAAACATTACCATGGATTTCATCGCTAAATTGCCAAAGACTGCAAGTGGTTTTGATACTATTTGGGTAATAGTTGATCGTCTCACCAAATCAGCACACTTCCTGCCAATAAGAGAAGATGACAAGATGGAGAAGTTAGCACGACTGTATTTGAAGGAAGTCGTCTCCATACATGGAATACCAATCTCTATTATCTTTGATAGGGATGGAAGATTTGTTTCAAGGTTTTGGCAGACATTACGACAAGCATTGGGAACTCGTCAAGACATGAGTACTGCCTATCATCCACAAACCGATGGGCAGAGCGAAAGGATGATATAGACTCTTGAAGACATGCTGCGAGCATGTGTTATTGATTTTGGAAACAGTTGGGATCGACATCTACCATTAGCAGAATTTTCCTAAAACAATAGTTACCACTCGAGTTTCAAAATGGCACCGTTCGAAGCACTTTATGGTAGAAAGTGCAGATCTCCAATTTGTTGGAATGAATTGGGGGATAGACAGATTACGGGTCCGGATATAATCCAAGAAAATACATAGAAAATCATCCAAATTCAACAACGGTTGAAAACCGCTCAGAGTCGACAAAAGAGCTACGCGGACCTTAAAAGGAAAGATATAGAATTTGAAATTGGGGAGATGGTCATGCTTAAGGTTTCACCTTGGAAAGGCGTTGTTCGATTTGGTAAACGGGGGAAACTAAATCCAAGGTACATTGGACCATTCAAGATTATAGATCGTGTCGGACCAGTAGCTTACCAATTGGAGTTACCTCAACAACTTGCGACTGTACATAACACTTTTCGTGTCTCGAATCTGAAGAAGTGTTTTGCTAAAGAAGATCTCACTATTCCGTTAGGCGAAATCCAAATCAACGAAAAACTTCAATTTATTGAAGAACCCGTCGAAATAATGGATCGTGAGGTTAAAAGACTTAAGCAAAACAAGATACCGATTGTTAAGGTTCGATGGAATGCCCGTAGAGGACCCGAGTTTATCTGGGAGCGTGAAGATCAGATGAAGAAGAAATACCCGCACTTATTTCCAGAAGATACGTCAACACCTCCAACTGCTTAAAATTTCGGGACGAAATTTATTTAACGGGTAGGTACTGTAGTGACCCAAACTTTTCCATGTTTATATATATTAAATGAAAATTTTATTTACATGATTAAATGTTTTCAACATGTTAAGCAATCAAGCTTATTAAGACTTGATTATTTGAAATAGGTTTTATATAGACAATTGACCACCCAAGTTGACCGGTGATTCACGAACGTTAAAACTTGTAAAAACTATATGATGTCATATATATGGATATATGTATAGTTAATATGGTATTATGATAAGTAAACATATCATTAAGTATATTAATAATGAACTACATATGTAAAAACAAGACTACTAACTTAATGATTTCGAAACGAGACATATATGTAACGATTATCGTTGTAACGACATTTAATTGTATATATATATCATATTAAGATATATTAATATAAATCATAATATCATGATAATGTAATAATTTAACATCTCATTTGATATAATAAACAATGGGTTAACAACACTTAACAGGATCGTTAACCTAAAGGCTTCAAAACAACATTAACATGTAACGACTAACGATGACTTAACGACTCAGTTAAAATGTATATACATGTAGTGTTTTAATATGTATTTATACACTTTTTAAAGACTTCAAGACACTTATCAAAATACTTCTACTTAACAAAAATGCTTACAATTACATCTTCGTTCAGTTTCATCAACAATTCTACTCGTATGCACCCGTATTCGTACTCGTACAATACACAGCTTCTAAATGTATGTACTTTTGGCATATACACTCCAATGATCAGCTCTTATTAGCCCATGTGAATCACTTAACATATGTGGGAACCATCATTTGGCAACTAGCATGAAATATCTCATAAAATTACAAAAATATTAGTAATCATTCATGACTTATTTACATGCAAACGAAATTTCATATCCTTTATAACTAATCCATTTACCAAAGACCAAAAACACCTACAAACACTTTCATTCTTCAATTTTCTTCATCTAATTGATCTCTCTCAAGTTCCATCTTCAAGTTCTAAGTGTTCTTCATAAATTCTACAAGTTATAGTTTCATAAAATCAAGAATACTTCCAAGTTTACTAGCTCACTTCCAATCTTGTAAAGTGATCATCTAACCTCAATAAATCCTTATTGTTTACAGTAAGATATCATTCTAAATCAAGGTAATACTCACTTTGATTCAATTTCTATAACTATAACTATCTTAATTCGAGTGATAATCTTACTTGAACTTGTTTTCGTGTCATGATTCTACTTCAAGAACATTCAAGCCATCCAAGATCCTTTGAAGCTAGATCATTTCTTGTCACTTCCAGTAGGTTTACCTACTAAACTTGAGGTATTAACGATGTTCATAACATCATTCGATTCATACATATAAAACTATCTTATTCGAAGATTTGAACATGTAATCACTAGAACATAGTTTAGTTAATTCTAAACTTGTTCGCAAACAAAAGTTAATCCTTCTAACTTGACTTTTAAAATCAACTAAACACATATTTTTATATCTATATGATATGCTAACTTAATGATTTAAAACCGGAAAACACGAAAAACACCGTAAAACCGGATATACGCCGTCGTAGTAACACCGCGGGCTGTTTTGGGTTAGTTAATTAAAAACTATGATAAACTTTGATTTAAAAGTTGTTCTTCTGGAAAAATGATTTTTCTTATTAACATGAAACTATATCCAAAAATCATGGTTAAACTCAAAGTGGAAGTATGTTTTCCAAAATGGTCATCTAGACGTCGTTCTTTAGACTGAAATTACTACCTTTAAAAAAAGTTCTTGTAACCTGTATTTTTGACTATAAACTTATACTTTTTATGTACAGATTCATAAACTTAAGTTCAATATGAAACCATAGCAATTGGATACAATTAAAACGGATTTAAAACGAAGAAGTTATGGGTAAAACAAGATTGGATATTTTTACTTGTTGTAGCTACGTGAAAATTGGTAACAAATCTATACAAATCATATCCTAGCTAACTTATATTGTATTATACATGTATTCTAATATATTATGTAATCTTGGGATACCATAGACACGTATGCAAATGTTTTGACATATCATATTGACCCACGTATATATATTATTTGGAACAACCATAGACACTCTATATAGTAATATTGGAGTTAGCTATACAGGGTTGAGGTTGATTCCAAATATATATATAATTTGAGTTGTGATCTAGCCTGAGACGTGTATACACTGGGTCATGGATTGATTCAAGATCATATATATCAATTTATTTCTGTACATCTATGTAACGACCCGGATTTTTCCGCTAATATATAGAAGATTAATATTTACATAATTAATGTTTCCAACATATTAAGCAATCAAACTCATTAAGAATTGGTTATTTGGAATGAATTTTATACAAACGTTTGGACACCCAGTCTGTCTGACGATTCACGAACGTCATATATCGTAATAATTAATTAAAGGAATATGTATTTGGATATATATATATATATATATATTTATGATTTGATTAAATGATATTTAAGTATCTCATTAAGTATAATAACAATGAGTTATATATATAAGATGAGACTACTAACTTAAAGACTTCGAAACAATATACATATATGTAACGATTATCGTTGTAATAATATTTCACACACACACACACACACACACACATATATATATATATATATATATATATATATATATATATATATATATATATATATATATATATATATATATATATATATATATATGATATTAGATATGATAATACACCATGTTAACATAACAATTTAACATCTCATTTAAGTGTAATAACAATGGGTCAATTATATTTAACAAGATCGTAAACTTAAAGGTCTCAAAACAACACTTACATGTAACGACTAATGATGACTTAACGACTCCGTTAAAATGTATATACATGTAGTGTTTTAAGATGTATTAGTACAATTTTGAAAGACTTCAAGACATATATCAATGTACTTCTACTTGACAAAAATGCTTACAATTACATCCTCGTTCAGTTTCATCAACAATTCTACTCGTATGCACCCGTATTCGTACTCGTACAATACACAGTTTCTAGATGTATTTACTATTGGTATATACACCTCAATAATCAGATCTTTAGCAGCCCTAAATGATTAAGAAATATGTGGGAATCATTATTTGTAATCTAGTATCAATTATTTAGCAAGATTACAAAAGAACTTATTAATCATCCATTTTATCATGAATTATTACATAACATTACAAAAAAATCATTAATCATCCTTTAGCCATAAAAGACCACGACTACTAGCATCATTTTTACTCATTTTCATTCAATCTTACTTACAATTCACTATCATAATTCACACACACAAGAGCTATAAGCAATCTCTCCATTTCTTACTCTTTAAACTCTTTTAAACACACATATTTCAAGTACTAGCAAGTCTTCATCAATTTGATCATAAACTAGCTTCAAGAATACCTTGTTAACTCATCAAATCTACTCCTTTTTATCAAGGTAATAATTATATTCAAACTTTGGTTCAATTCCTATAAACATAACCATCTTAAATCAAGTAGCAATCTTACTTGAACTTGTTTTCGTGTCATGATTCTGCTTCAAGAAATTCCAAGCCATCAAGGGTATCTTTGAACTCAAGATATTCTCCTTATTTCTCCAGCAACTTTATTCATTTGATTTGAGGTAGTAACCTTATTCATAATCTTATCCGATGCATATTCATATAGCTATCTTATTTTGAGTTTATAACTAATAACAACAAGAACATAGTTTAGATTATTTCTAAACCTGTTTGCAAATAAACTTAATCCTTCTAACTGGTCTTTTTAAAATACTTCAACACATGTATCATGACTGTATGTCAAGCTAACATAAGGATATAAAACTTGTAAACACGAAGGACACCTTAAAATCGAATATACGCCGTCTTAGTCAAACGGGGGCTGTTTTGGGTTTAATTTTAAAAACCTATCTTAAACTTTGAATTAAAATATTTCCTTTGGTGAAAACTCTTATTTTATATGGATATGAAATATATTCAAAATCCATGGTTAAACTCTAAGTGGAAGTATGTTTTTCAATAGTCATCAAGATGTCGTTCTTACGACGGATATGACTATCTTCTCGACACCTAAACTGTATTTTCAACTATAAACCTATACCTTTTCTATTAAGATTAATAATTTTGAGTTTGATACGAAACCATGGCAACTCGAATCACTCAAAACGGATTTGTAACAAAGAAATTATGGGTAAAACAAAATTGGATATTTTTCTTAATTTTTAGCTACGGACATGATTTATAAAAATGGATGCTAACCTTATCCTAGCTAACTTACCTTGTATCCTACATGTATTTATACATGTCTTGTTCTCGAACTTATGGAAATACAATTTATAATAGTCGTGATTAAGTTCTACGACAATATATTATAGTCTTAATAAAGATCGTAAGGCACCATATATATATATATATATATATATATATATATATATATATATATATATATATATATATATATGACTTGATCACCGTGGATTCGTATACAAAGTTTTGACATATCATTTTGACTTCTTCTATATATATTATTGGAACGAACTATTAGACACCATTGGCAGTAATCTCGAGTTAGCTGTGGGTCGAAGTGGATTCCAAAATATTATATACTTTGAGTTGTGATCGAGCCTGAGACATGTATACAATGGGTCGCGGACTGCTTCAGACAATATACATATTATGTGTCTTATTATATTAAGACAATACATTATAGTGTTAGTGAATTCTAACACAATATACGCATTTATATTTATATATATATTTATAATGTTGGACTATTGGACTATTGGACTACGAACGTTGGACTACTAACAATGGACAATTAAAATTATCACAAGTATCATAAGTATGGAATATTAATTATATATATATATATATATCTTGACACAAGAATATTATTATTAGGTTCGTGAATTTGTCAAAAGGCCAAGTCTTATCACCATCTATTCGGAAATCATCACAAGTGAGTTATAGTCCCATTTTTACTATCTAAATTATTTTGGGATGAGAATACATGCAAATTTGTAAATGTTTTACAAAATAAGCACAAGTTCATGAAACTACATTCTACGATTGTTTTGTTATACCGGATATATGTACTTATTATTATTATTATGCTTGGTAACCTAAGAATTAGTGAAAAACACTAATTGACGCGAATCCTAAAGGTAGATCTACGGGCACCAACCACCCCCATTTTCGAATAGTGGAAATGCTTCGAAGGGTTCTTGTCATACATTTGAATAGTGGAATGTATGATGCCAGATATCTTAAGCGCTCTATGTTAAGGTCGGTTACCAGGCGACTCATCGTATGAATGATTTTTGCAGTTGTAATGATCCTGCGCATTTAATTAAATAAAATCTAGTGGCTTATTAAATGTTATGATTATTATATAGAAATTAAACCTAAGACTCACCAACATTTTTGTTGACGTTTTAAGCATGTTTATTCTCAGGTGAATATTAAAAACACTTCCGCTGTCGTATGCCAACCCAAGGTCAAGATTTGGAGTCGGCATAATTGTTTATATTGTTTAAACTTGCATTCGGAGTATTTGTTGTAATATATTTGATCATATTGTAATGGGTTGTGTAAAAACTTATTTATTTGAGGAGATTGTCTTTGATAGACAATCTAAATTATGTCATTAAGACCTTTATTCAATAATAAAGGTTATGGTTGTTTTTAAAAACGAATGCAAGATTTGAAAAACGTCTCATATAGAGGTCAAAACCTCGCAAAGAAACCAATTAATATGAAACGTTTATAATTAATATGAACGGGGCATTTAAGTTGGTATCCGAGCGTTGGTCTTAGAGAATTAGAAAATTTTTCATTAGTGTGTCTAACTGATTTTTGATGCATTAGTGAGTCTGGACCTCGATCGTAATTATTTTAAAAATGATTGCTTAATATAATTGTTGGAAACATAAGATTATTAACATATAAATATTATAAGATATATCATTCTCTTAACGTGCCTGCTATTATGTGATAGATGACTTCATCCGATCATCTAAGCATCTCTAGTGATTCAGATTTCATTTACTTATCAAGTGATTCGGAAGCTGAGTCAAAGCGTACGACTTATGAACCAACGGAAAAGTTAACTTTTGGTGCTACCATTAAAGTGGAAAATTGTTGGGAAAATTGGGAAGATTCACAATTGCCAGTAGAGGTTCCAGAAGAGGATCCAGAAGAAGATCCCGAAGAGGAACCCAAAGAAGAGGATCCTGAAGAAGTTGTGGAAATTATCGAACCACAACGTGATTTGGGAAAATCTTTGGCTGTTATACCCGATCCCAAACCCGATGAACCAATTATGACCCAAAATATTTGTGATCATCCACCTGAACCACCTAAGAGATCAGTTCATAAAATGACCGCTCGTATAAGGACTGTTGGTTTTGCCCCTAAACAATTAGCCGAAAGAACCAATTGGGAGGAATTGGAAAAAGAACTATCCAAACGAAAATCCAAACGTTTGGCCGAGAAAGAAACAACGTCAACATCTAAGAGATCTCGTCGTTCTTGAACCATCGGCAGCTATTGAAAGGACCCGTCCTAATCCATCCGGACAAAGTCCACATCGATTATGAACGATTCACAACAGGTGATTACATCGCGAGGTACTTGTCCTCTATATAATACATTTTACAAACATTGCATTCATTTTTGAAAAGACAATCTTTCATTACATCTACGGTTGACGACATGCATACCATTTCATAATATATCTTACTATAATTGACTTAATAATAATATTGATGAACTCAACGACTCGAATGCAACGTCTTTTGAAATATGTCATGAATGACTCCAATTAATATCTCTAAGATGAGCAAAAGCACAGCGGAAGATTTCTTTCATACCTGAGAATAAACATGCTTTAAAGTGTCAACCAAAAGGTTGGTGAGTTCATTAGTTTATCATAAACAAACATTTCATAATTTTAATAGACCACAAGATTTCATATTTCTAATTCTCATAAATAAACGTCCCATGCATAGAGACAAAAAATATCATTCATATGGATTGAACACCTGGTAACCGACATTAACAATATGCATATAGAATATCCCCATCATTCCGGGATCCTCCTTCGGACATGATATAAATTTTGAAGTACTAAAGCATCCAGTACTTTGGATGGGGCTTGTTGGGCCCGATAGATCTATCTTTAGGATTCGCGTCAATTAGGGTGTCTGTTCCCTAATTCTTAGATTACCAGACTAAAAAGGGGCATATTCGATTTAATAATTCAACCATAGAATGTAGTTTCGATTACTTGTGTTTATTTCGTAAAACATTTATAAAAGCAGCGCATGTATTCTCAGTCCCAAAAATATATATTGCAAAAGCATTTAAAAAGGGAGCAAATGAAACTCACCTAATGTATTTTGTAGTAAAAATACATATGACAATGTTGAACAAATGCAGGGTTGGCCTCGGATTCACGAACCTATATCATTTGTGTATATATTAAAACATATTCTTGTAATCGAACAAATATGTATATATTATTATTGATAATATAACTTTTATATTAATTACTTATATATGTTTTATTATTATTATATATCCATTTTTATATATTAAATATAAATTTTGTTATGTTATGCGTGTTAAATATCTTTTATATATATATATATATATATATATATATATATATATATATATATATATATATATATATATATATTTCTTTTATTTGTTAAAATAATAATTATAATAATACCAAATAATATGATTGGTGATTAAAATAACAATAATTGTAATACTAGTATTAATAATAATAATGGTATTAATTATTAGTGATACTAACCATAATACTAAATAATAATACTTTGTAAGGGTGATAATATTAATAATTATAATAATCCTACTTGTAATTATGATAATAATACTAAATGGGTAACTACGACTTTTATTAGTAAAGATATTAATACTAATACTTAACACTAACAATAATACTTAAATGATATTTCTTAATAACAAAAATGAATATAATATTAATCATAGTACTTGTGTTAACATTTTAATAACAATAATTAATGTTAATGATAACAATAATAATAATAATAATAATAATAATAATAATAATAATAATAATAATAATAATAATAATAATAATAATAATAATAAATTAAAAGTGTATACCCATTTAGAATCATTTCTAAAAAGAATTGTCCCGGAGGAGAATCGAACCCGTGACTTCAAGGATAACCCATAACATGCCGAACCATTCTGCTGTCCTTTCATTTCTGTTTTAATATTCAGTTTAATTTTATTTAACACTAACATTGTATCCTCTTCTTCTTCAATGTAATCGACTAAGAAAAAAAATTTAATTATCCAAATAATAGATTTAATTTTTGTTCGAGACTTACAAATAACCAGTAATATGGGTCCTTGATTAATAAGAAAAATAAAAGGAAGAAATATATAAAAAAAAATAAACCTGTTGTTTGACTCGCGAAGAACTCAAAACCTGTTTTCAAAATTCGAATACTTTTAGCTTAAGATTATAACATAAAAGACGTCTTAAATCATCTATAGAAACTTTATAAATTATCAATGGAACCTAAAACATTAATACAGATTCTAATTTTAAGAAGAAAGATTTGTTTGACTTTTTATTGTGAAACGTTGACTCCAAAATTCAATTTCGATAGGAAAAATTGGTGTTGGAAACTTTTCAGATAGTTTTAAAAAGAGATTCCTAACAACTCTGCATTGTTAGTTTTTGAAATTTAATACTAATTCGAGTTTTGGCCAAAATATCTCAAGAACAGAGGTTTTTGTGTTTTAAATAGGTTTTCTGTTTTAATTTAAATCAAATAAAAGCAGTCAATTGGGTTGTTTATTGATTATGAAAAGAAAATTGGAGTGACTGAATTATCCTCATGAATTGATCGATTAAATAGAACCTGAGGGTATCGACTTTTCTCCTATCAGACAACAAGGACGATAATAACAAAATAACAAATAAAAAATAAAAATAAAAAGAATAAAAACTGAATACGATAGCTAACGAATTTTGGCAGTTAATGAAATTACCCTGTTATGATTTGTACTAAGGAATAAATCAGCTACAGATTGATAGTAACATTAAACTGATCATGATTCTGCAATTGTACTCATAATTCTTTTATAATTAATATTAATAATTAATAATTATAATTATATGAATAATAATTCTAAAAATAATAATAATATTAATATTAATATTAATAATTATTAATAATAATAATATATGTAGTAATAATAAATATAATAAGTCATTATAATAATAATTTTAGTGAAATTTACAACAATTATAATAGTAATACTAATTATATTGATATTAATGATAATATTAATAATAATAATAATATATAAAAATTTTCTTAACTATATGTATATATATATATATATATATATATATATATATATATTGTTAAAAATAATATTATTAATAATAATGTAACAAATCAAGTGTATCAATTTTTACATTTATCTATTATATGATAATATTATTAATACTGATATTGATATTAATACTATTATTAATGTTAATGATAATAAGAAAAGTAATAATAAGAATTTTAATATATTAATTATATTTTAACTTGTAATTACATATATTTATTTTACAATTTATTAATTAGGTAACATTTAATAATTATATAATACATATATATAATAACATATATTAAATATTTATTGTTTATTCCATACAATATAATAATAATCATGTATAGAAATCAATAATATCATATATATATATATATATATATATATATATTTATATTTATACATATATATATTCATATAACATTAACTTAATTATTCTATTTATTATTTTATATTTTTAATTCCAATTAATTAAGTGTACTTTTATTAATTCAAAATGCGATATATACACTTATATATATATATATATATATATATATATATATATATATATATATATTTATTTACACACAATTGTTCGTGAATCGTCGAAAGCAGTCGAAGGTCAATTGAATATATGAAACAGTTCAAACTTTTTGAGACTCGATATCCTAGACTTTGTTTATTGTGTCGAATTCATATAAAGATTAAGTTTAATTTTGGTCGAAAATTACCGGGTCATCACAGTACCTACCCGTTAAAGAAATTTCGTCCTGAAATTTGAGTGACGTGGTCATGGCTAACAATAAAAATGTTTTCATGACGAATATGAGTTGATAAATAGAGTTTTATCATCTTTGAGTAATATGGGTAAAACAATTCGATTATTCGAAGAGCACGAATGAAGCTATCACAAATGATTGGGATAGAGATTTAACTTTTGACGTAGTCACGATTGAATTTAGAAAATAAGGTGCTTCTTTACTTTTGATGTTGTCTTGGTTGAATTCCGGGATTCAAGGGATTTAAAGAAAATCTATGAAATCTATAAGATCTGATTTTTCGGTAAATGAGGAAATTAGGATCTCTTTAATTAAATGTGATGATCTGCCTCGATTGCTCTGTCTGATATTTCCATTATAAATTAAATTCTTCCGTTTCATTATTCTCATCATTCCTATACTTTCTTTATTAGTTCATACATCCAAACGATTGTGAAAATGCTTAATCCAATTCTGACTCTTATCCTCATCCTTACTATCACAACAATCATTCTCCTTTTCCAACTTCCACCGAAGGAATCTGTGTTCTTCAACATCGCCATTGGGGTGATACTATTCTTAATTATACCGTGTCTTTATATTGCTATTCGTATTAATATACACGGTTTGTAATTTCTGTGTTGTTATTGGGTTTTATATCTTCCCTTATATTTCGAAGCCCCTTGCTTCTGTCTCCTATAATCATTGCCATCCACAGATAATGCTTTCTCTTATTTGCTGCGATTTATACTCCTATTTACACTTCGAAGCTTTATGCTCTGTTTTCTCTTCTATCCGTTAAGTACCTCAAGTAATGGTCCAGAATTCATGGGTATGGAGTTTCGAATGAAAATGGTTAATGTTTTAAGAAGGAAATCGTAATAGGACGATTTGATTTTCAAATTTATCAACGTCACGGAAGATAGAACCATCAAGAATACATTTTCTTGATATGTTCATAACTTAAGTAGAATGAAAGAGTTATGTAACATGGCACATGATGAGGGTGTGATCTACTGTGAACCATCATCACGTTTCATTAGAAACCTAGCATGACTTACTGTAATATAATCACGTTGGCCAAGCATCATTATATTATACTAACTCATGCTTCAATTCCCAACACTTCTCCACAATTCATTCATAATTTATACTTAGATTTTACAGAAGTTTTCAATATAATGAAATACAGAAAACACGAAGAGGTAGATAATTTCGAACAAGAATATTTATGAAAATATCCTCAGAAATATCGAAGATATTTATGATGATATTTTGAAATTTATAAGTTCGAAGGTTGATGAAGAAAAAATTTTCGCAAGATTTTAACATGACTTCGGAGCAAGATATTCTCTAAAGATTTCATCGGATCCAGAATTACCTGGATTCTTTGAATATAGGGGTTGGTCCTTGTATTTGTCATTGGTCTCCTTCATAGTTAAGTCAATCTGTTTTTCTGTACCAAATTTTCTATCGAGCGTTCCCAACACTCCTTTCTTTATCATCAAACTTTTGGCCGTTTAGACCATCTACCATTTTTCTGTTTCCTTTGCATTTTATGCTACGATATCTGAATCATCGGTTATCAATTTGAGGTGCTTTCAGGAGAACTGTGTTTTTAGATGATTAAACGCTGATGGTAATATGATGGAATATGAAAGGTTCCCCGATAACAATAAAAGAGCACGCATATACATCAAGGTTATAATTAGGTTGTTTCGAACGAAAAATTGAAGTTGACTTGTTGGAGCTGTGACAAAATTTTCTAATTTGAAAAGGGAATGCAAAGTTATTTTCGGTAATAACAATGCCAAAGGAGTTAGTACAGATACGTGTCAAACCTTTGTTTAGATTCCGAGAGTTTTTCAGGTGCATAACTATAGGCATTAATCTTTTCTTCCGTAGATGAAGTTCGGTTGATTCATCCTCTCGATTGAGGTGTTTTCAAGGATCATGAAAGGTTTGAACGCAGATTGTAATCGTCAAGATACAAATGAGGTTTAAGATGAAGTCAAGTGACAAACTTGAAGAATTGTTTAGTTTCATATGTTATAGTCAATATTTTAATTCATTTTAATTGTTCAATGTTGGTAGTCCACAGTTGATAGTCCACAGTTAGCAATTCAATAATTCATATATAGTTTAATATATAATATTCGAATTAATTAATACGTGTCGTGACCCGTATTCGTCTCAGACTCGATCACAACTCAAAGTATATATATTATTATAGAATCAACCTCAACCCTGTATAGAGAACTCAATCATTAATGCATATAGAGTGTCTATGGTTATTGATGATGTAGCGTGAGGGTACGAAATAGTATTATTTTTAATACAAAATACTACAAAATATGACACAAGTTTTATTAATTTACGGATGGGATATACCTAAACCTTGCTACAACACTATAGGCAGTGTACCTAATCGTAGAGTAGTGTAGTTTTTAGTAAGTCCGGTTCGTTCCACAGGGAGCTGGTGATACTTACTATATTTTTAACTATATTTATACAAAAAATATATATAATTATATAAGTAGTAATATTATTATAAAAGGGGGGTTTTACCGTTTAATGACCGGTATGTCGATTCTATATTTTAAGCGTAAAGATAAATGACGATAATTAAAGTGCGTAAAATAATGACAATAAATAAAATGACAGTAAATAAAATTGCGAGTAATAAAATGACAGTAAATAAAGATACGATGAGAAATATAATAAAAGAATTATGCTTATTTAAACTTCCGTAATCATGATGTTTGACGTGTTGATTTTAATTTATTACCATGGGTTAATTGTCCTTTGTCCTGGTTTATTTGATACGTCTATCTGGTTTTTGTCCATAATAGTCCATCGGTCATAAAAATAAAGTGCGAGTATCCTCGTCAAATTACCCTTATACCCGAAGTCAAATATTCCAACTGATTAAGGATTTAAACTGTGACGCAGTTATCACTTCTGTCAATAATTACACCAGTTATCACTGTATGTAATCCACCCCTGTTTTAATTAGTTTATGAATATTAATTTATCCACTTGATCAGAATGAATAATCAATTACCCAACCCAATTGATTAATTAAATGATTATAACAGATTCCATATGAACATCACTAAATAGGACAACCATAATCATTATTAATTATTAGGTTAATTAATTTGAAGATAGGTTCGACAGACTCCAATGAGTTGTCACTCAATTAGACAATACCCCCCATCTATTAATAGTCAATAGTTCAATTTCCACAAGTGTCGGTCTTTTGCCCAAACCTTAATTATGGTCCAAATTTCAATAACCCCTTCTTAATATTTTAGCCCAACATCACGATTACTTCGGCTCAAATAAGCATAATAATAACTTAGTTACGATACATTAATGTAAAAAGGTTGAACATAACTTACAATGATTAAAAATAGCGTAGCGTTACACGGACAGAATTTCGACTTACACACTCAAACGATCTCTATCATAAATCTTATTATTATCATAATTTAAAATTAAAATTAAGATTATTGTTATATCTTATTAAGTTAACATTATGATAGAGATATAGAATATAGATATTGATAATTGATATTGATAAATAAGAAAAAGATAGAAAAAGGTGTGTTTTTACATTACGATTACAAAGCCTTTTATAGGCGAATTTAGAAATTGAATTTTCACTTATGACCCCTGAACTATGCTCAATTAACAACTTTTTATTATTTAATATTATTCTTATTATGAATTATTTAAATATTATATTTTATTCTTGTGCATAGTTGACTCGTAATTTTTACACCGTTGCGTCGAGTGTTGAGAGTTGACTCTGGTCCCGGTTCCGGATTTTCGAACGTCCTTGCGTACAATTTTATATTTTGTACTTTGTGTTTTGTAACTTGTACTCTTGTCATTTTTAGACGTTCCTCATCAATAATTTGAACCTTTTTGATTGTATCTTGTACTTTTGAGCTTTTTGGACCTTTGTGTCTTCAATTCGTCGTTTTCGCCTTTTGTCTTCGCACTTATTTAAAATAAACGAATATTACTTGAAAATGGAACAATTGCAACTAAAATCTTGTCTTTCTTGGGGGATTTTGCTATGAAATATATGTTCCTTTTTAGCCTTATCAATATCCCCACACTTGAGCGTTGCTTGTCCTCAAGCAATACAGTCTTGAAATAATATAATACATCACACGAATCACTTCTTTATTCTTCACACTTTGTACATCAGTGATTTTGATAGAGCGGTATAAACAATGATAGTAACGATATGGTTAAAGGTGGGTGTGTCATCCACAGTTGCCTTGGGTTTAGGACAACGACACTTGCAATCAAATAGCCGATTTACTTTCAGTTTCCAAAGCAAAGTGCACATTTGAAAGGTGGTTTACAGTCCCACATGACTATTAAAATGTAGATCCTTAAGGAAATTGGATCTTTATGAAAACATTTGATCTTTTTGAAAATTTAATCTAGATTTTACCCTAGATAAGTTTTCTGATTTGACCCACCATCGGTGTTGCAAAATATATTTGTGGATCAATATTTTGGCTAAAAACATTTAGGTTCGTGTAATCCACTGCTATCCCGGTATCGGAAAGTACACATCCAGTTTACTTGTTCCGTATATTATCTTTCGGTAAACTACCGTCCGGTTATAAAGGAAAGCGATGAACAAGAAACTGTTAAGGCAATGTCCCGTGACATGCAGATGATTATGGTCTTTTAACGTGTCGGATGCTAGAACTATCCTTGGTAGGAGCGATAGTAAAGATCATCCTATGATTTTTCGGTCTGGCACAAGGTCCTGTCTCCGACCATGCTATGCAACCACCGTTCTTACGGTTGACACCCGATTTGGTTCAGGTGACCTAATGAATTCCAGGTGAATTCCTAGGATTTTACGTTCAATGGTAATGAACGCATTGAAAATGGGTTTTCAGAAAACAAATCGGTTTGTATTTTTGATCAGAATATTTTCTCGTTCAAGCTCGAGTTTAGATATCATTGAATTCCATGAGTTTGAATTCTCAATCTTTAAGGTCAATCTCAAGGATTGAGTATTATCAGTCTTAAAAGCTGATTTTTAATCTTTAAGGAGATTATCCTTTTCTGGGGATCTGATTCATTAGTCTTATCAAGCTAATTTGCACGGTGCCTCCCCATTGTACGAGATAAATCCTTCTCATGGTTAGGATAAATCTGACCACTTGGCGACCCTGTTTGATGCTGAGGTCCGTGGATTTCCTGCTGATTTTAGTGATGACTTTTCTAGATTTTTCGTCAACCTACAGCTGGTCTGGACGACAACTTCATGACCTAAATCAAGAAGCGCGTGTCTTTTTCGGAAGACTTTACTTCCTTTTAATGATGGAATTGATTCATCGTGTAGATCCATCTTTCTTTCAAATGTATTACAGTAAACCGGGTAAAACTGATTAGTATCGTCCAAAGCAAAAGTACCTGCAATAATCTTGTACAAAAATATGTGATATATGTTTTAAATTGAATAACTTGGTACATTCTTCCCACACTTAGTTTCTTTCTTTGCCTTTTTATTTTCTTCTATTTCATTTTAAATGAATTCAAGCGTTTTAGGGTGTTTCTCAATTTATGTCCTTTTCGAGGTAACGATAATTTCGGTATTATCACCTAGTTTTCATCGTTCATAAATATGTATAAACATGATTTTGAGTTCATTTAATTGAAAATTTTTCAAATTTTCACAAAATTTGGCAAATAAACTAAGTGTAAACCCGAGAGAATTTATAACCCTTCCCCACACTTGAGATCATGCAATGCCCTCATTTGCATGAAATCAGACTATAATTATAAATTCATGAGGTTGATTAGTGTAGAAAAGTGATTAAAAATACCCAGTTTGTAATTACAAAGCTCGTCGAATGATAGATGGCGCGCCTCATCGTTCATTCCTTCATTTATTATATCACATTTGTTGTTTTGCATCTTGTCGTCAAAATCAGTACCTTTTGCTGAATTTAATGTTAGTCTTTGAAAGTGCGTTGTTTTACCCTGTTGTTTACACGATAAAATACGAACATATATACATATTTTTAAAGTTGGGTATATTACCCCACGTTCAAAAATTTATAAAATCAAATATATTTTTTTTGGCATACTTTAAATCAATAAAATTAAAAATAATGATGAAAAAATTTTTCGCCCCGCCCTCGGGTAAAGTAATTTCGGCTCAACGGCCTAGTCTTCAACTCACGACGAATTTTAGAAATCATTTTTTTTTCAACTTAATGAAATAAAGTAAATTTTTGTTTTTTAATTCACACAAAACTTAAAAAGAAAACATATTAATTTCATATAAAACCTAAAAAACAAAAAAAATTTCAGAATGGGGGGAGAAAACTAGTTCTTTAGTGTCTGCTAGCGGAAAAGACCAATCAAATTCCATTCTCGGAACTACACGAGAACAGAACAACTAACTCCAAACAACATTTTCTTTTAGAACATTTGAATCTCCCCACACTTAGGTAGCTGTGGTGTCGTAATTGTGATTAACTTCATCTTCAATTTCTCTTGGTCCATAATCAACTTGCATATCTGTGACTTTTTCTTTAAGCCATTGACTAGCTTCTCCAGTAATATCCACAATTTCAACTAGTTTCGCCTTTTCTTTAGGTGACAGATTGGATACTAACCGGTTACATAACTTAAAGTTCCCCTTACTTCTAGCATCTATAACCCGTTTATAAAGTTTCTTCATTGAACTGTTAATAACGGGATCATTTAATTTCGTATCAACAACGGGGTTATTTGTTATTGGGTCGTCATTAGGTGTTACTTCATTTTCCCCACACTTAGGTGTTTTATTATTGTTAAGCACTACCGTTGGAGTTGGTAAAACAACATGGTTATTACCAATTGTTTTTATTGGTTCAACGGTTTTGGTTTGTGGATATTTAGACTTTCGAATCATAAAGGTGATCGATTTCTCATCATTACTAAGTGTCATTCTACCCTTTCTTACATCAAATAACGCCCCGGTGGACGCTAAGAATGGTCGACCTAAAATTAGAGGAACGTTTGAGTCCTCTTCTATGTCAATGACAATGAATTCGACTAGAAAGGTTAAATTACCTACTTGAACGGGTAGGTTGTCAGCAATTCCAACTGGGTGCTTAATGGTTTGATCAAGGAGTCGAACACTCATATCCGTTGGAGTTAACTCACCTACACCTAATCTCTTATATAATGAAAGAGGCATAACACTCACACTTGAACCTAAATCTGCTAGTGCATCATACATGACACAGTCACTAAGTAGACAAGGAACAATAAATTCACCCGGATCACCTACCCTAGGTGGAGGATTTGGTGGAACTGTCTTCACCGGGTTTACTTCTACTGTTTTTGTTTCTTGCACTTTTTTATTCTTCTTCTTCTTCTTTCCAGAGGTATCACAAACTTTATTACCTATTACTTGCTCATACTCAACTCCTTTTCTTGGAAACGGGATGGGTGGTCTGTATGGTGCCACCACTGGCTTTACATACTCGGGTGGTGGTGGTGGTGTAACTTCTTCATTGTTACTTACATCTAAAACTTTCCCATCTTCTGGTATTGGTTTTTCAGAATTTGTTGATATCATGTTAACATTTTCATTCCGAGGATTTACTTCATTATTACTCGGTAGCTTTCCTTGTTCCCTTTCACTCATCAATCTAACAAGAGTACCTACTTGTTTTTCTAGATTCAAAATGGAAGCTTGTTGAGTTCTAAATGACTGCTCAAACCTCTCATTCGTTTGGGTTTGAGTTTCAATAAATTGTGTTTGAGATTCAACTAGCTTAAATACAACTTCTTCCAGATTTGACTTCTTCTCGTCGGTTTGTTGTGGTGGTTTATACAAGCCAGGTCTTTGTTGATTGAAAGTGTTGTTTTGAGTTGGTTGGTTATTCGGACCTTGTTGGTTATACGAGTTATTGTCGGGTCCTTTTGGATTGTAAAGAATGTTTTGATTTCGATTGAAGTTTGGCCTTGGCGGTTGATAATTATTCTGATAACTATTTTCCAGCCTTTGGTTCATGTAGACAACATTCTCACGTTGTTCCATCGTTTGTTCAATGTGACAGTCTTTCATTAAGTGTGGTCCACCGCATTGCTCACAACTGATTCGTATTGCGTGAATATCTTTATTCATCTTTTCCATTCGTCTTTCGAAAGCATCTATTTTTGCGGAAACGGAATCAAAGTCATGGCTAGAATCGGCTCTAGCCGCTTTAGATGAACGAAAAATATCTTTTTCTTGATGCCACTCATGAGAGTGGGAAGCTGTGTTATCAATAATTTTGTAAGCTTCAGTTGCGGTTTTCTTCATAATAGAACCACCAGCTGTTATGTCGATGTCTTTTCGTGTAGCAACGTTGACACCTTGGTAGAATATTTGTACTATTTGATAAGTGTCTAAACCGTGTTGAGGACATCCTCTCAACAACTTTCCAAATCTTGTCCACGCCTCATATAGAGTTTCATTTGGCTTTTGCGCGAACGTAACAATTTCTCCTTGAAGTCTCACGGCTTTGGATGCCGGAAAGAATTGTTTAAGAAAATTTTCAACTAAAACATCCCATGTGTCAATCGCCTCTTCAGGTAACGATTCTAACCAATCTTTGGCTTCTCCCTTTAAAGTCCAGGGAAACAACATGAGATAGATCTGCTCATCTTCCACTTCTCGGATTTTGAATAGTGTACAAATTCTTTTAAACGTACGAAGGTGTTCGTTAGGATCTTCATTCGGTGCACCACTGAATTGGCATTGGTTAGTTACCATGTGTAGAATTTGTCCTTTGATTTCATAATCTGGCGCATTAACTTCTGGCTTAATAATGGCGTGACCTTGGCCCGTGCGTGTGGCTCTCATTCGATCTTCCATACTTAGAGGTTCCGTTACTTCCATAATTGAATTTGTTGAATACGAATCACTAGAGGATTCTGATTTAATGGTTTGTGGCTCAGGAGGAATAATTAGTGGTTCAGGATCTTGGAATTGTCCTTGAATATGCTCCGGGTTCTTAATTGTGAAGTCGGGTTCAAAAGATGGATTATCGGAAATTTGAGTTGGAGTTCTTGTTCGACTAGATGACGATTCTAAAGAAAAATCAACGGCGACAATATTTGCTAGATGTCTTGATCGAGTTACAGGTGGTGAACGTATGACCGGCGGCGAACGTCTTGCTCGATGCATTCACTGAATATCCTATTAGTTTTTAAAAAGGAAAGAAAAACTATAATAAGTTATCCAATTAATAGACTTTTCTGATTTTGCCCACGTTTCGAATAGCCAAAAGATGCAGCAGAGGGGCAGGATTCGTTTGGTCTCAATATAATTGAGTACTGTTTGGCTCCAATAACCCGGTCCACGTACAAATCCAACTATTACTACGAACCAGAAAATTTTGATGTCTATCAATTTAACCACTTAAAATAAATTTTCGCAATTTTAAGAAATTTAGAGAAGAAGTAGAAAAAATTCTAAGTCCTAAAAACTAGAATGGCGAGAAATAAGAGAGAAAAAGATTGCGCGTCGAAAAGTGTCGAAAAATAAAAAGGTCGAAAAATAGGCGTCGAAAAATAAAAATAAGAAAGTAGCGCGAAAAACGGCGTCGCAAAATTTTAAAGCACCTAAATCTTAGTCTAAGGAATAAGCACTTAAGGGATTTTACGGCAAAGCCTAAAAATTCTAGAAGTAAAAATAACTATGGCAAAACTAAACTTAATACTAAAAGTTGCGACTATAGTCTAAAAATCTAAAGGTAATAAAACTAAAAAAAACAATTTTTTTTTATAGACAAAATCTTAAAAAATATATATTTTTTTTTAATAAATTTTTTTTTTTTTTATTTTTTTTACGTTTTTTTTTTATTTTTTTTAAGTTTTTTTTTTTTTAAGTTTTTTTTTTTTTAAACGAATTTTTTTTTCTAAAAAAAAACGTTTTTTTTTACAATTTTTTTTTTTTTAAAAAAATGATTTTTTTTACAAATTAATACTTTTTTTTATAATTATTATTTTTTTTTCAAAACTTTTTTTTTAATTCATTTACTATTCATGAATAGTAAATGAAAAGAAATTAATTAATTTACTATTCACTTGAAAGCGACATGATAGAAATTATTAATTACAATTTACATAATATACCCCTGAAGTATTTAATAAATACGACTTTTTAAAACTTTTACGATTCAAAATATATTCTAAAATATTATTATATTATTATATTCTATTTCAATATTATTATATTATTATATTCTATTTCAATATTATTATATTATTATATTTTATTTCAATATTATTATAATTAAAAATATAGCGTTTTAGCGCTCCCCGGCAGCGGCGCCAAAAACTTGATGTGTGCAGCGGGGTGTACGAAATAGTATTATTTTTAATACAAAATACTACAAAATATGACACAAGTTTTATTAATTTACGGATGGGATATACCTAAACCTTGCTACAACACTATAGGCAGTGTACCTAATCGTAGAGTAGTGTAGTTTTTAGTAAGTCCGGTTCGTTCCACAGGGAGCTGGTGATACTTACTATATTTTTAACTATATTTATACAAAAAATATATATAATTATATAAGTAGTAATATTATTATAAAAGGGGGGTTTTACCGTTTAATGACCGGTTTGTCGATTCTATATTTTAAGCGTAAAGATAAATGACGATAATTAAAGTGCGTAAAATAATGACAATAAATAAAATGACAGTAAATAAAATTGCGAGTAATAAAATGACAGTAAATAAAGATACGATGAGAAATATAATAAAAGAATTATGCTTATTTAAACTTCCGTAATCATGATGTTTGACGTGTTGATTTTAATTTATTACCATGGGTTAATTGTCCTTTGTCCTGGTTTATTTGATACGTCTATCTGGTTTTTGTCCATAATAGTCCATCGGTCATAAAAATAAAGTGCGAGTATCCTCGTCAAATTACCCTTATACCCGAAGTCAAATATTCCAACTAATTAAGGATTTAAACTGTGACGCAGTTATCACTTCTGTCAACAATTACACCAGTTATCACTGTATGTAATCCACCCCTGTTTTAATTAGTTTATGAATATTAATTCATCCACTTGATCAGAATGAATAATCAATTACCCAACCCAATTGATTAATTAAATGATTATAACAGATTCCATATGAACATCACTAAATAGGACAACCATAATCATTATTAATTATTAGGTTAATTAATTTGAAGATAGGTTCGACAGACTCCAATGAGTTGTCACTCAATTAGACAATACCCCCCATCTATTAATAGTCAATAGTTCAATTTCCACAAGTGTCGGTCTTTTGCCCAAACCTTAATTATGGTCCAAATTTCAATAACCCCTTCTTAATATTTTAGCCCAACATCACGATTACTTCGGATCAAATAAGCATAATAATAACTTAGTTACGATACATTAATGTAAAAAGGTTGAACATAACTTACAATGATTAAAAATAGCGTAGCGTTACACGGACAGAATTTCGACTTACACACTCAAACGATCTCTATCATAAATCTTATTATTATCATAATTTAAAATTAAAATTAAGATTATTGTTATATCTTATTAAGTTAACATTATGATAGAGATATAGAATATAGATATTGATAATTGATATTGATAAATAAGAAAAAGATAGAAAAAGGTGTGTTTTTACATTACGATTACAAAGCCTTTTATAGGCGAATTTAGAAATTGAATTTTCACTTATGACCCCTGAACTATGCTCAATTAACAACTTTTTATTATTTAATATTATTCTTATTATGAATTATTTAAATATTATATTTTATTCTTGTGCATAGTTGACTCGTAATTTTTACACCGTTGCGTCGAGCGTTGAGAGTTGACTCTGGTCCCGGTTCCGGATTTTCGAACGTCCTTGCGTACAATTTTATATTTTGTACTTTGCGTTTTGTAACTTGTACTCTTGTCATTTTTAGACGTTCCTCATCAATAATTTGAACCTTTTTGATTGTATCTTGTACTTTTGAGCTTTTTGGACCTTTGTGTCTTCAATTCGTCGTTTTCGCCTTTTGTCTTCGCACTTATTTAAAATAAACGAATATTACTTGAAAATGGAACAATTGCAACTAAAATCTTGTCTTTCTTGGGGGATTTTGCTATGAAATATATGTTCCTTTTTAGCCTTATCAGTTATTCCAAATAATATATATATATGCGTCGATATGATATGTCCAAACCTTGTATACGTGTCCCGATATTTAAAGTGCGTAAAAATAAATACAGAAATTAAATGACGATAAATAAAATGCGTAAACTAAATAACAGAAATTAAATGACGATAATTAATTTTGCGAGAATTAAATTGCGATAAATAAAATGTAATCAGTTAGCTAGGAACAATTAGCTAAGAACAGTTAGCGTGGATTCTTAACAAAATTCCTCATAGTTAATTTGTTTGTTTCTAACAAATTTTATTTTGTCAAATGTTTTCTTCATTATGCCACTTTTTGGATTCTGATATGTCAAAATTTAATCATGAGTTTGAATGAAAATAGTTACTCTGTGGTGAACGGATTCATACAGCTGTGGGTGTAAGTAGGATAGTAAATGACTGTTGAATCAGATTCGAAGAATGTACAGTATAACTTACTAATGTGAAACTAATTATTCCTCGGGTATTACCTACCCGTTAAAATATTTTCATCATTACTAGTTTGTACAAAATAATTTTCAATTACAATCTTTGTGAAAATATATATACATATATATTTTCTTCAGATGTAATCATGGATTTAATGGGTTAATATGATATTAATCTCATTTGCTTTACCGTTAGAATAAGAATACACAATCTCTAAAACATTAGAGATTACATAATCATTATGTCAAACGAAAATCAAGGATGTAGAACGATACGTAGAACGAAGATAATCGATGTAGGAAAAGATGTAGAACGGAAATTATGCTCGAGGTATAGATTGCGATGTTGAGGCATGTGATGTTGAAACTTGGGTTGTTGGTGGTACTGGTGCCATTGGTGCTGAGGCTGGTGATGTTACCGGTGTTGGTGATACTACTGGTGCTTGCAAATTGTATACCGTGCTCTCTAAAGTTAATACTCGAGCTCGGAGTTCTCTAATTTCTTCTACTAACCCTGGTTGATTATCAGTGTGAGGTAGAGGTCAGATATCTTCTCTAGTTCCGTTAATGGTAGCTTCAAGACGAAAAATTCTTGCAAATAGGGTATAAACGGTGTTGCGAACGGGTTCGCCGGTGAGCGGGTCAAGTACTCCAAGGTTAGGTGGTAGATTCGATTCATGATATGGAGTACCTTCTTCCCTTCTCCATAGGGTGAGTATGTCGCGAACCCACCCCCATTTTCTCCAGTAATCACGGTAGTTGATTGGTTGGTGTGCTCCTGTCACGCTGTCTTTGGAGTTAGATGAACTTGGTCGATTCGTAGAGGCCATCTTACGCGATCACAGGAAAGGTTTTTGGTATGAAGAGTTTAGTAACAGCAATTTATGGTTGGATGGTATTCTAAATGCATAAATTGCATAGATATATATAGTACCAGGATCCCTTAAATTAAGGAGAAATTTACAAGAGATATCAGGCAAGGTCTACAGTAACAGATACGCTAAGATATGAATTGTCAGATACGCTAAGATATGAATTGTCAGATGAATTTATCTATACACTATGCATGCAATCAATGCAGTAATATGTGTCTAGACTAGGAATGATAAACAGGTAATTTTCTAAGGATGATAAGTAGATGATTTTCGACACTAAATGATATGCAAAACTTTTGACATGCAGACACGGCCGAAGTCCAGACTCACTAATGCATCCTAACGACTTATCAGTTAGACACACTAATGCAGACCTGGTTCACTAAGACCATTGCTCAGATACCAACTGAAAGGACCCGTCCTAATCCATCCGGACAAAGTCCACATCGATTATGAACGATTCACAACAGTTGATTACATCACGAGGTACTTGACCTCTATATAATACATTTTACAAACATTCCATTCATTTTTGAAAAGACAATCTTTCATTACATCTATGGTTGATGACATGCATACCATTTCATAATATATCTTACTATAATTGACTTAATAATAATCGTGATGAACTCAACGACTCGAATGCAACGTCTTTTGAAATATGTCATGAATCACTCCAATTAATATCTCTAAGATGAGCAAAAGCACAGCGGAAGATTTCTTTCATACCTGAGAATAAACATGCTTTAAAGTGTTAACCAAAAGGTTGGTGAGTTCATTAGTTTATCATAAACAAACATTTCTTAATTTTAATAGACCACAAGATTTCATATTTCCAATTCTCATAAATAAACGTCCCATGCATAGAGACAAAAATATCATTCATATGGATTGAACACCTGGTAACCGACATTAACAATATGCATATAGAATATCCCCATCATTCCGGGATCCTCCTTCGAACATGATATAAATTTCGAAGTACTAAAGCATCCGGTACTTTGGATGGGGCTTGTTGGGCCCGATAGATCTATCTTTAGGATTCGCATCAATTAGGGTGTCTGTTCCCTAATTCTTAGATTACCAGACTAAAAAGGGGTATATTCGATTTAATAATTTAACCATAGAATGTAGTTTCGATTACTTGTGTCTATTTCGTAAAACATTTATAAAAGCATCGCATGTATTCTCAGTCCCAAAAATATATATTGCAAAAGCATTTAAAAAGGGAGCAAATAAAACTCACCTAATGTATTTTGTAGTAAAAATACATATGACAATATTGAACAAATGCAGGGTTGGCCTCGGATTCACGAACCTATATCATATGTGTATATCTTAAAACATATTCTTGTAATCGAACAAATATGTATATATTATTATTGATAATATAACTTTTATATTAATAACTTATATATGTTTTATTATTATAATATATCCATTTTTATATATTAAATATAAATTTTGTTATGTTATGCGTGGTAAATATCTTATATATATATATATATATATATATATATATATATATATATATATATATATATATATATATATATATATATATATATATATATATATATATATATATATATATATATATATATATATATATATATATATATTTCTTTTATTTGTTAAAATAATAATTATAATAATACTAAATAATATGATTAGTGATTAAAATAACAATAATTGTAATACTAGTATAAATAATAATAATAATGGTATTAATTATTAGTGATACTAACCATAATACTAAATAATAATACTTTGTAAGGGTGATAATATTAATAATATCAGTAATAATTATAATAATCCTACTTGTAATTATGATAATAATACTAAATGGGTAACTACGACTTTTATTAGTAAAGATATTAATACTAATACTTAACACTAACAATAATACTTAAATGATATTTCTTAATAACAAAAATGAATATAATATTAATCATAGTACTTGTGTTAACATTTTAATAACAATAATTGATGTTAATGATAACAATAATAATAATAATAATAATAATAATAATAATAATAATAATAATAATAATAATAATAATAATATTAATAATAATAATAATAATAATAATAATAATAATAATAATAATAATAATAATAATAATAAATTAAAAGTGTATACCCATTTAGAATCTTTTCTAAAAAGAATTGTCCCGGAGGAGAATCGAACCCGTGACCTCAAGGATAACCCATAACACGCCGAACCATTCTGCTGTCCTTTCATTTCTGTTTTAATATTCAGTTTAATTTAATTTAACACTAACACTGTATCCTCTTCTTCTTCAATGTAATCGACTAAGAAAAAAATTTAATTATCCAAATAATAAATTTAATTTTTGTTCGAGACTTACAAATAACCAGTAATATGGGTCCTTGATTAATAATAAAAATAAAAGGAAGAAATATAAAAAAAAAATAAACCTGCTGTTTGACTCGCGAAGAACTCAAAACCTGTTTTCAAAATTCGAATACTTTTAGCTTAAGATTATAACATAAAAGACGTCTTAAATCATCTATAGAAACTTTATAAATTATCAATTGAACCTAAAACATTAATATAGTTTCTAATTTTAAGAAGAAAGATTCGTTTGACTTTTTATTGTGAAACGTTGACTCCAAAATTCGATTTCGATAGGAAAAATTGGTGTTGGAAGCTTTTCAGATAATTTTGAATAGAGATTCCTAACAACTCTGCATTGTTAGTTTTTGAAATTTAATACGAATTCGAGTTTTGGCCAAAATATCTCAAGAACAGAGGTTTTCGTGTTTTAAATAGGTTTTCTGTTTTAATTTAAATCAAATAAAAGCAGTCAATTGGGTTTTGTATTGATTATGAAAAGAAAATTGGAGTGACTGAATTATCCTCATGAATTGATCGATTAAATAGAACCTGAGGGTATCGACTTTTCTCCTATCAGACAACAAGGACGATAATAACAAAATAACAAATAAAAAATAAAAATAAAAAGAATAAAAACTGAATACGATAGCTAACGAATTTTGGCTGTTAATGAAATTACCCTGTTGTGATTTGTACTAAGGAATAAATCAGCTACAGATTGATAGTAACATTAAACTGATCATGATTCTGCAATTGTACTCATAATTCTTTTATAATTAATATTAATAATTAATAATTATAATTATATGAATAATAATTCTAATAATAATATTAATATTAATATTAATAATTATTAATAATAATAATAATATGAGTAGTAATAATAAATATAATAAGTCATTATAATAATAATTTTAGTGAAATTTACAACATTTATAATAGTAATACTAATTATATTGATATTAATGATAATATTAATAATAATAATATATAATAATTTTCTTAACTATATATATATATATTGTTAAAAAATAATATTATTAATAATAACGTAACAAATCAAATGTATCAATTTTTACATTTATATATTATATGATAATATTAATAATACTGATATTGATATTAATACTATTATTTATGTTAATGATAATAAGAAAAGTAATAATAAGAATTTTAATATATTAATTATATTTTAACTTGTAATTACATATATTTATTTTACAATTTATTAATTAGGTAACATTTAATAATTATATAATACATATATATAATAAACTATATTAAATATTTATTTTTTATTCCATACAATATAATAATAATTATTTATAGAAATCAATAATATCATAGATATATATTTATACATATATATATATTCATATAACATTAACTTAATTTTTCTATTTATTATTTTATATTTTTAATTCCAATTAATTAAGTGTACTTTTATTAATTCAAAATGCGATATATACACTTATATTTATATATATATATATATGTTTATATTTATTTACACACAATTGTTCGTGAATCGTCGAGAGCAGTCGAAGGTCAATTGAATATATAAAACAGTTCAAACTTTTTGAGACTCGATATCCTAGACTTTGTTTATCGTGTCGAATTCATATAAAGATTAAGTTTAATTTTGGTCGGAAATTCCCGGGTCATCACAGTACCTACCCGTTAAAAAAATTTCGTCCCGAAATTTGAGTGAGGTGGTCATGGTTAACAATAAAAATGTTTTCATGACGAATATGAGTTGATAAATAGAGTTTTATCATCTTTGAGTAATATGGGTAAAACAATTCCATTATTCGAAGAGCACGAATGAAGCTATCACAAATAATTGGGATAGAGATTTAACTTTTGACGTAGTCATGATTAAATTTAGAAAATAAGGTGCTTCTTTACTTTTGACGTTGTCTTGGTTGAATTCCGGGATTCAAGGGATTTAAAGAAAATCTATGAAATCTATAAGATCTGATTTTTCGGTAAATGAGGAAATTAGGATCTCTTTAATTAAATGTGATGATCTGCCTCGATTGCTCTGTCTGATATTTCCATTATAAATTAAATTCTTCCGTTTCATTATTCTCATCATTCCTATACTTTCTTTCTTAGTTCATACATCCAAACGATTGTGAAAATGCTTAATCTAGTTCTGACTCTTGTCCTCATCCTTACTATCGAAACAATCATTCTCCTTTTCCAACTTCCACCGGAGGAATCTGTGTTCTTCAACATCGCCCTTGGGGTGATACTATTCTTAATTATACCGTGTCTTTATATTGCTATTCGTATTAATATACACGGTTTATAATTTCTGTGTTGTTATTGGGTTTTATATCTTCCCTTATATTACGAAGCCCCTTGCTTCTGTCTCCTATAATCATTGCCATCCACAGATAATACTTTCTCTTATTTGCTGCGATTTATACTCCTATTTACACTTCGAAGCTTTATGCTCTGTTTTCTCTTCTATCCATTAAGTACCTCAAGTAATGGTCCAGAATTCGTGGGTATGGAGTTTCGAATGAAAATGGTTAATGTTTTAAGAAGGAAATCGTAATAGCACGATTTGTTTTTCAAATTTATCAACATCACGGAAGATAGAACCATCAAGAATACATTTTCTTGATATGTTCAGAAGTTAAGTAGAATGAAAGAGTTATGTAACATGGCACATGATGAGGGTGTGATCTACTGTGAACCATCATCACATTTCATTAGAAACCTAGCATGACTTACTATAATATAATCACGTCGGCCAAGCGTCATTATATTTTACTAACTCATGCTTCAATTCCCAACACTTCTCCACAATTCATTCATAATTTATACTTAGATTTTACAGAAGTTTTCAATATAATGATATACAAAAAACACGAAGAGGTAGATAATTTCGAACAAGAATATTTATGAAAATATCCTCAGAAATATCGAAGATATTTATGATGATATTTTGGAATTTCTAAGTTCGAAGGTTGATGAAGAAAAATTTTTCGCAAGATTTTAACATGACTTCGGAGCAAGATATTCTCTAAAGATTTCATCAGATCCAGAATTACCTGGATTCTTTGAATATAGGGGTTGGTCCTTGTATTTGTCATTGGTCTCCTTCATGGTTAACTCAATCTATTTTTCTGTACCAAATTTTCTATCGAGCGTTCCCAACACTCCTTTCTTTATCATCAAACTTTTGGCTGTTTAGACCCTCTACCATTTTTCTGTTTCCTTTGCATTTAATGCTATGATATCTGAATCATGGGTTATCAATTTGAGGTGGTTTTAGGAGAACTGTGTTTTTAGATGATTAAACGTTGATGGTAATATGATGGAATATGAAAGGTTTCCCGATAACAATAAAAGAGCACGCATATATATCAAGGTTATAATTAGGTTGTTTCGAACGAAAAATTGAAGTTGACTTGCTGGAGTTGTGACAAAATTTGCTAATTTGAAAAGGGAATGCAAAGTTATTTTCGGTAATAACAATGCCAAAGGAGTTAGTACAGATACGTGTCAAACCTTTGTTTAGATTCCGAGAGTTTTTCAGGTGCATAACTATAGGTATTAATCTTTTCTTCCGTAGATGAAGTTCGGTTGGTTCATCCTCTCGATTGAGGTGTTTTCAAGGATCATGAAAGGTTTGAACTGTAGTGACCCGAACTTTTCCATGTTTATATATATTAATTGAGATTGATATTTACATGATTAAATGTTTCCAACATGTTAAGCAATCAAACTTGTTAAGACTTGATTAATTGAAATATGTTTCATATAGACAATTGACCACCCAAGTTGATCGGTGATTCACGAACGTTAAAACTTGTAAAAACTATATGATGACATATATATGGATATATATATATAGTTAACATGATACTATGATAAGAAAACATATCATAAAGTATATTAACAATGAACTACATATGTAAAAACAAGACTACTAACTTAATGATTTTTAAACGAGACATATATGTAACGATTATCGTTGTAAAGACATTTAATGTATATAAATCATATTAAGAGATATTCATACATGATAATATCATGATAATATAATAATTTAAAATCTCATTTGATATTATAAACATTGGGTTAACAACATTTAACAATATCGTTAACCTAAAGGTTTCAAAACAACACTTACATGTAACGACTAACGATGACTTAACGACTCAGTTAAAATGTATATACATGTAGTGTTTTAATATGTATTTATACACTTTTGAAAGACTTCAATACACTTATCAAAATACTTCTACTTAACAAAAATGCTTACAATTACATCCTCGTTCAGTTTCATCAACAATTCTACTCGTATGCACCCGTATTCGTACTCGTACAATACACAGCTTTTAGATGTATGTACTATTGGTATATACACTCCAATGATCAGCTCTTAGCAGCCCATGTGAGTCACCTAACACATGTGGGAACCATCATTTGGCAACTAGCATGAAATATCTCATAAAATTACAAAAATATGAGTAATCATTCATGACTTATTTACATGAAAACAAAATTACATATCCTTTATATCTAATCCATACACCAACGACCAAAAACACCTACAAACACTTTCATTCTTCAATTTTCTTCATCTAATTGATCTCTCTCAAGTTCTATCTTCAAGTTCTAAGTGTTCTTCATAAATTCCAAAAGTTCTAGTTTCATAAAATCAAGAATACTTTCAAGTTTGCTAGCTCACTTCCAATCTTGTAAGGTGATCATCCAACCTCAAGAAATCTTTGTTTCTTACAGTAGGTTATCATTCTAATACAAGGTAATAATCATATTCAAACTTTGGTTCAATTTCTATAACTATAACAATCTTATTTCAAGTGATGATCTTACTTGAACTTGTTTTCGTGTCATGATTCTGCTTCAAGAACTTCGAGCCATCCAAGGATCCATTGAAGCTAGATCCATTTTTCTCTTTTCCAGTAGGTTTATCTAAGGAAATTAAGGTAGTAATGATGTTCATAACATCATTCGATTCATACATATAAAGCTATCTTATTCGAAGGTTTAAACTTGTAATCACTAGAACATAGTTTAGTTAATTCTAAACTTGTTCGCAAACAAAAGTTAATCCTTCTAACTTGACTTTTAAAATCAACTAAACACATGTTCTATATCTATATGATATGCTAACTTAATGATTTAAAACCTGGAAACACGAAAAACACCGTAAAACCGGATTTACGCCGTCGTAGTAACACCGCGGGCTGTTTTGGGTTAGTTAATTAAAAACTATGATAAACTTTGATTTAAAAGTTGTTATTCTGAGAAAATGATTTTTATTATGAACATGAAACTATATCCAAAAATTATGGTTAAACTCAAAGTGGAAGTATGTTTTCTAAAATGGTCATCTAGACGTCGTTCTTTCGACTGAAATGACTACCTTTACAAAAACGACTTGTAACTTATTTTTCCGACTATAAACCTATACTTTTTCTGTTTAGATTCATAAAATAGAGTTCAATATGAAATCATATCAATTTGATTCACTCAAAACGGATTTAAAATGAAGAAGTTATGGGTAAAACAAGATTGGATAATTTTTCTCATTTTAGCTACGTGAAAATTGGTAACAAATCTATTCCAACCATAACTTAATCAACTTGTATTGTATATTATGTAATCTTGAGATACCATAGACACGTATACAATGTTTCGACCTATCATGTCGACACATCTATATATATTTCGGAACAACCATAGACACTCTATATGTGAATGTTGGAGTTAGCTATACAGGGTTGAGGTTGATTCCAAAATATATATAGTTTGAGTTGTGATCAATACTGAGATACGTATACACTGGGTCGTGGATTGATTCAAGATAATATTTATCGATTTATTTCTGTACATCTAACTGTGGACAACTAGTTATAGGTTACTAACGAGGACAGCTGACTTAATAAACTTAAAACATCAAAATATATTAAAAGTGTTGTAAATATATTTTGAACATACTTTAATATATATGTATATATTGTTATAGGTTCGTGAATCAACAGTGGCCAAGTCTTACTTCCCGACGAAGTAAAAATCTGTGAAAGTGAGTTATAGTCCCACTTTTAAAATCTAATATTTTTGGGATGAGAATACATGCAGGTTTTATAAATGATTTACAAAATAGACACAAGTACGTGAAACTACATTCTATGGTTGAATTATCGAAATCGAATATGCCCCTTTTTATTAAGTCTGGTAATCTAAGAATTAGGGAACAGACACCCTAATTGACGCGAATCCTAAAGATAGATCTATTGGGCCTAACAAACCCCATCCAAAGTACCGGATGCTTTAGTACTTCGAAATTTATATCATATCCGAAGGGTGTCCCGGAATGATGGGGATATTCTTATATATGCATCTTGTTATTGTCGGTTACCAGGTGTTCACCATATGAATGATTTTTATCTCTATGTATGGGATGTGTATTGAAATATGAAATCTTGTGGTCTATTGTTACGATTTGATATATATAGGTTAAACCTATAACTCACCAACATTTTTGTTGACGTTTAAAGCATGTTTATTCTCAGGTGAATATTAAGAGCTTCCGCTGTTGCATACTAAAATAAGGACAAGATTTGGAGTCCATGTTTGTATGATATTGTGTAAAAACTGCATTCAAGAAACTGATTTCGATGTAACATATTTGTATTGTAAACCATTATGTAATGGTCGTGTGTAAACATGATATTTTAGATTATCATTATTTGATAATCTACGTAAAACTTTTTAAACCTTTATTTATGAAATAAAGGTTATGGTTTGTTTTAAAAATGAATGCAGTCTTTGAAAAACGTCTCATATAGAGGTCAAAATCTCGCAACGAAATCAATTAATATGGAACGTTTTTAATCAATAAGAACGGGACATTTCAGTTGGTATCAGAGCGTTGGTCTTAGAGAACCAGAAAATTTGCATTAGTGTGTCTTATCGAGTTTGTTAGGATGCATTAGTGAGTCTGGACTTCGACCGTGTTTTCTTTAAAAATGATTGCTTAACATTTTTGTTGGAAACTATATATTTTTAACATATGAATATTATGTGATATATTAATCTCTTAACGTGTTTGATATTATGTGATAGATGTCTACCTCTAGAACAAGTCCCATTGACTCACCTAATAATAATGAAGAGTCAAATGTAAATTGGAATGATTTGTGGACTGATTCACAAGTTCCCGAAGAGGAACCGGAAGAAGAGTCGGAACCGGAAGAAGAATCGGAACCGGAAGAAGAATCGGAACCGGATGAAGAAATAGAACCGGTGGGGGAAATAATAAAACGGTTAAGTAAAAGAAAATCCTCAACCAACCGACCAAAGTTAATTATGGTCAATGGTGTTTCCGCCAAGGAAGCAAAATATTGGGAGGATTACCAATTCTCCGATGAATCGGATTCCGACGAGAATTCCGACGATGTTATAGAAATTACCCCAACTGAATTTAAAAAGGCAAAAGAAAATAATAAGGGAAAGGGCATAAAAATAGAGAAATCTAATTCCAACCCCGATGAACTTTATATGTATCGTCAACCCCCGAAGTCCTTAAGTTGTAACAATGACCCGGGAACCTCTAAACCACCAGGTTTTTCTAAACCAATGTGGACAACGACGGCTCGTATTAGGGGAACATCATATATCCCTAGAAACTTGGCAAAACGAACCAAAACCGAAGAAGAAGAAACGACCGAGTCGGAATAAGATAGTTGTATTCGTGTGGTGTAATATATGTAATATAGTGTTCTTATGCTTTATGATATATGTAAAAATTGCTTGTATTAATAAGTATTTTTTTATGAAACTAACTCTTGTCTATTTTACAGTTTAAAAACACAAAATGGATAGACAACCCAATATTTTAAGAGACCTACCCGGAGACATGATTGATGAAATCTTGTCTAGAGTCGGCCAGAATTCTTCGGCACAACTATTTAAGGCGAGATCAGTTTGTAAGACATTCGAAGAACGTTCCAAGAATGTCTTGGTTTATAAGAGACTTTCGTTTGAAAGATGGGGGATATCACATTGGGAAACCCATAAGTTACGATGTGTTTACTTTGACGCATATATTGCGGGGAACCCAAATGCTATTTTACGCAACGGGTTAAGAAATTATTTTGACTCAATATATCCGAATATTGGACTTCGTGATTTAGAAAAAGCGGCTAACATGCAACATAAAGAAGCATGTTATGCTTACGGATTAGTAATGTTCGCTTCTCACCAAAGTGAGAACAAGAACATCGGGCTACAACTATTAAACAAAACGTTTCCACAAGTGACGGAGTCGGTAATTGGGGTAAGAAATGAGGTTTTTAGATTATTACGGGACTGTTGGACATTACGTAACCCTCGTCCCTTTGATGATGTTACAACACGCTGTCTTATCAACGGCCATAACGGTTATGTTGCACAAGACCAAGGATGGGAAGTGGTCCTAGTAAAACCAGAATGCATGACTTGTTTCTGGACGTATGAATTACGTGTCTTTATTGCCTTTGCCGAACGACTTGTGTACTAGCTAGAATTGTCTTCACAACTATCTTGTATCAAAGTTATTGTGTGCTATATTTCATGCTTTATGTAAAATAAGCGGTGTTGTAAGTTTGTAAAATATTGTATAAAAGTTTGAACGCGAAATATTATTACAATCAGTTTTTCATATAGAATTGTAGTAGTTGAATTGTATATTAGCTACTAAGTATGAACTTAACGGGTAGGTACTACCCGAATTTAAACTTATAAAACGCTAATATGAAGAAAAAGCTTTTATAAATGAGTTCATATTATGCTACGAAATACTATTAACTACTCTTAATATTCTGTATGATTAACTTGTTCCATTTAACTATTTTGAAGGAAATGGCACCGACTACTCGACACACCGTGAATATGAATGAAGAGGAATTCCGTACTTTTCTAGCTTCAAACATAGCCGTAGTACAGGCTGCGCTACATACCAACAATAACCTTGGATCTAGCAGTACAGGAAATCGTGTAGGATGCACCTACAAAGAATTCACTGCCTGCAAACCTTTGGAATTTGATGGAACCGAAGGACCAATCGGATTGAAACGGTGGACCGAGAAGGTTGAATCGGTGTTTGCCATAAGTAAGTGTACTGAAGAGGACAAAGTGAAGTACGCTACGCATACCTTCACAGGTTCTGCGTTAACATGGTGGAATACCTATCTAGAGCAAGTGGGACAAGATGATGCGTACGCACTACCGTGGTCAGCATTCAAGCACTTGATGAACGAGAAGTACCGTCCCAGAACCGAGGTCAATAAGCTCAAGACAGAACTTAGAGGGTTACGAACCCAAGGATTTGATATTACCACGTACAAAAGACGATTCACAGAATTGTGCCTATTGTGTCCGGGAGCATTCGAAGATGAGGAAGAGAAGATCGACGCGTTTGTGAAAGGATTACCGGAAAGAATCCAAGAAGATATAAGTTCACACGAGCCCGCCTCCATACAACAGGCATGTAGAATGGCTCACAAACTAGTGAACCAGATTGAAGAAAGAATTAAAGAACAGACTGCTGAAGAGGCCAATGTGAAGCAAGTCAAAAGAAAGTGGGAGGAAAACGGTGATAAGAATCACCAATACAACAACAACAGCAATTACAACAATAATCGCAACAATTATCCCAACAATCGTAACATCAATCGCAACTACAACAAACGGCCCAACAACAACAACAACAACAGCAACTACAACAATCATCCCAACAACAATAATAACCGCAACAACAACAACAATCAGAAGCAGCTATGCCAAAGGTGTGAAAAGAATCACTCGGGGTTCTGCACCAAATTTTGCAACAAGTGTAAAAGAAATGGTCATAGCGCGGCGAAGTGTGAGGTCTATGGACCAGGGGTTAATAGAACGAAAGGAACAAATGTTGTCGGAACGAGTAATGGCGGAGCAAGTAGTGTCGGAGCAAGTTATGCCAATGTAGTTTGTTATAAATGTGGAAAACCAGGCCACATTATTAGAAATTGCCCGAACCAGGAGAACACGAATGGACAAGGCCGTGGAAGAGTTTTCAATATTAATGCGGTAGAGGCACAGGAAGACCCGGAGCTTGTTACGGGTACGTTTCTTATTGACAATAAATCTGCTTATGTTTTATTTGATTCGGGTGCGGATAGAAGCTATATGAGTAGAGATTTTTGTGCTAACTTAAGTTGTCCATTGACGCCTTTGGATAGTAAATTTTTACTCGAATTAGCAAATGGTAAATTAATTTCAGCAGATAATATATGTCGGAATCGAGAAATTAAACTGGTTAGCGAAACATTTAAGATTGATTTGATACCAGTAGAGTTAGGGAGTTTTGATGTGATAATCGGTATGGACTGGTTGAAAGAAGTGAAAGCGGAGATCGTTTGTTACAAAAATGCAATTTGCATTATACGAGAAAAAGGAAAACCCTTAATGGTGTACGGAGAAAAGGGCAACACGAAGCTACATCTTATTAGTAATTTGAAGGCACAAAAACTAATAAGAAAAGGTTGCTATGCTGTTCTGGCACACGTCGAGAAAGTACAAACTGAAGAAAAGAGCATCAATGATGTTCCCATTGCAAAAGAATTTCCCGATGTATTTCCGAAAGAATTACCGGGATTACCCCCACATCGATCCGTTGAATTTCAAATAGATCTTGTACCAGGAGCTGCACCAATAGCTCGTGCTCCTTACAGACTCGCACCCAGCGAGATGAAAGAACTGCAAAGCCAATTACAAGAACTTTTAGAGCGTGGTTTCATTCGACCAAGCACATCACCGTGGGGAGCTCCTGTTTTGTTTGTCAAGAAGAAAGATGGTACATTCAGGTTGTGTATCGACTACCGAGAGTTGAACAAACTTACCATCAAGAACCGCTACCCACTACCGAGAATCGACGACTTATTTGATCAACTACAAGGCTCCTCTGTTTATTCAAAGATTGACTTACGTTCCGGGTATCATCAAATGCGGGTGAAAGAAGATGATATTCCAAAGACAGCTTTCAGAACACGTTACGGTCATTACGAGTTTATGGTCATGCCGTTTGGTTTAACTAATGCACCAGCTGTGTTCATGGACCTTATGAACCGAGTGTGTGGACCATACCTTGACAAGTTTGTCATTGTTTTCATTGATGACATACTTATTTACTCAAAGAATGACCAAGAACACGGTGAACATTTGAGAAAGGTGTTAGAAGTATTGAGGAAGGAAGAATTGTACGCTAAGTTTTCAAAGTGTGCATTTTGGTTGGAAGAAGTTCAATTCCTCGGTCACATAGTGAACAAAGAAGGTATTAAGGTGGATCCGGCAAAGATAGAAACTGTTGAAAAGTGGGAAACCCCGAAAACTCCGAAACACATACGCCAGTTTTTAGGACTAGCTGGTTACTACAGAAGGTTCATCCAAGACTTTTCCAGAATAGCAAAACCCTTGACTGCATTAACGCATAAAGGGAAGAAATTTGAATGGAATGATGAACAAGAGAAAGCGTTTCAGTTATTGAAGAAAAAGCTAACTACGGCACCTATATTGTCATTGCCTGAAGGGAATGATGATTTTGTGATTTATTGTGATGCATCAAAGCAAGGTCTCGGTTGTGTATTAATGCAACGAACGAAGGTGATTGCTTATGCGTCTAGACAATTGAAGATTCACGAACAAAATTATACGACGCATGATTTGGAATTAGGCGCGGTTGTTTTTGCATTAAAGACTTGGAGGCACTACTTATATGGGGTCAAAAGTATTATATATACCGACCACAAAAGTCTTCAACACATATTTAATCAGAAACAACTGAATATGAGGCAGCGTAGGTGGATTGAATTATTGAATGATTACGACTTTGAGATTCGTTACCACCCGGGGAAGGCAAATGTGGTAGCCGATGCCTTGAGCAGGAAGGACAGAGAACCCATTCGAGTAAAATCTATGAATATAATGATTCATAATAACATTACTACTCAAATAAAGGAGGCGCAACAAGGAGTTTTAAAAGAGGGAAATTTAAAGGATGAAATACCCAAAGGATCGGAGAAGCATCTTAATATTCGGGAAGACGGAACCCGGTATAGGGCTGAAAGGATTTGGGTACCAAAATTTGGAGATATGAGAGAAATGGTACTTAGAGAAGCTCATAAAACCAGATACTCAATACATCCTGGAACGGGGAAGATGTACAAGGATCTCAAGAAACATTTTTGGTGGCCGGGTATGAAAGCCGATGTTGCTAAATACGTAGGAGAATGTTTGACGTGTTCTAAGGTCAAAGCTGAGCATCAGAAACCATCAGGTCTACTTCAACAACCCGAAATCCCGGAATGGAAATGGGAAAACATTACCATGGATTTCATCACTAAATTGCCAAGGACTGCAAGTGGTTTTGATACTATTTGGGTAATAGTTGATCGTCTCACCAAATCAGCACACTTCCTACCAATAAGAGAAGATGACAAGATGGAGAAGTTAGCACGACTGTATTTGAAGGAAGTCGTCTCCAGACATGGAATACCAATCTCTATTATCTCTGATAGGGATGGCAGATTTATTTCAAGATTCTGGCAGACATTACATCAAGCATTAGGAACTCGTCTAGACATGAGTACTGCCTATCATCCACAAACTGATGGGCAGAGCGAAAGGACGATACAAACGCTTGAAGACATGCTACGAGCATGTGTTATTGATTTCGGAAACAGTTGGGATCGACATCTACCGTTAGCAGAATTTTCCTACAACAACAGCTACCATTCAAGCATTGAGATGGCGCCGTTTGAAGCACTTTATGGTAGAAAGTGCAGGTCTCCGATTTGTTGGAGTGAAGTGGGGGATAGACAGATTACGGGTCTGGAGATTATACAAGAAACTACCGAGAAGATCATCCAAATTCAACAACGGTTGAAAACCGCCCAAAGTCGACAAAAGAGCTACGCTGACATTAAAAGAAAAGATATAGAATTTGAAATTGGAGAGATGGTCATGCTTAAAGTTGCACCTTGGAAAGGCGTTGTTCGATTTGGTAAACGAGGGAAATTAAATCCAAGGTATATTGGACCATTCAAGATTATTGATCGTGTCGGACCAGTAGCTTACCGACTAGAGTTACCTCAACAACTCGCGGCTGTACATAACACTTTCCACGTCTCGAATTTAAAGAAATGTTTTGCTAAAGAAGATCTCACTATTCCGTTAGATGAAATCCAAATCAACGAAAAACTTCAATTCATCGAAGAACCCGTCGAAATAATGGATCGTGAGGTTAAAAGACTTAAGCAAAACAAGATACCAATTGTTAAGGTTCGATGGAATGCTCGTAGAGGACCCGAGTTCACCTGGGAGCGTGAAGATCATATGAAGAAGAAATACCCGCATCTATTTCCAGAAGATTCGTCAACACCTTCAACAGCTTAAAATTTCGGGACGAAATTTATTTAACGGGTAGGTACTGTAGTGACCCGAACTTTTCCATGTTTATATATATTAATTGAGATTGATATTTACATGATTAAATGTTTCCAACATGTTAAGCAATCAAACTTGTTAAGACTTGATTAATTGAAATATGTTTCATATAGACAATTGACCACCCAAGTTGATCGGTGATTCACGAACGTTAAAACTTGTAAAAACTATATGATGACATATATATGGATATATATATATAGTTAACATGATACTATGATAAGAAAACATATCATAAAGTATATTAACAATGAACTACATATGTAAAAACAAGACTACTAACTTAATGATTTTTAAACGAGACATATATGTAACGATTATCGTTGTAAAGACATTTAATGTATATATATCATATTAAGAGATATTCATACATGATAATATCATGATAATATAATAATTTAAAATCTCATTTGATATTATAAACATTGGGTTAACAACATTTAACAAGATCGTTAACCTAAAGGTTTCAAAACAACACTTACATGTAACGACTAACGATGACTTAACGACTCAGTTAAAATGTATATACATGTAGTGTTTTAATATGTATTTATACACTTTTGAAAGACTTCAATACACTTATCAAAATACTTCTACTTAACAAAAATGCTTACAATTACATCCTCGTTCAGTTTCATCAACAATTCTACTCGTATGCACCTGTATTCGTACTCGTACAATACACAGCTTTTAGATGTATGTACTATTGGTATATACACTCCAATGATCAGCTCTTAGCAGCCCATGTGAGTCACCTAACACATGTGGGAACCATCATTTGGCAACTAGCATGAAATATCTCATAAAATTACAAAAATATGAGTAATCATTCATGACTTATTTACATGAAAACAAAATTACATATCCTTTATATCTAATCCATACACCAACGACCAAAAACACCTACAAACACTTTCATTCTTCAATTTTCTTCATCTAATTGATCTCTCTCAAGTTCTATCTTCAAGTTCTAAGTGTTCTTCATAAATTCCAAAAGTTCTAGTTTCATAAAATCAAGAATACTTTCAAGTTTGCTAGCTCACTTCCAATCTTGTAAGGTGATCATCCAACCTCAAGAAATCTTTGTTTCTTACAGTAGGTTATCATTCTAATACAAGGTAATAATCATATTCAAACTTTGGTTCAATTTCTATAACTATAACAATCTTATTTCAAGTGATGATCTTACTTGAATTTGTTTTCGTGTCATGATTCTGCTTCAAGAACTTCGAGCCATCCAAGGATCCATTGAAGCTAGATCCATTTTTCTCTTTTCCAGTAGGTTTATCTAAGGAAATTAAGGTAGTAATGATGTTCATAACATCATTCGATTCATACATATAAAGCTATCTTATTCGAAGGTTTAAACTTGTAATCACTAGAACATAGTTTAGTTAATTCTAAACTTGTTCGCAAAAAAAAGTTAATCCTTCTAACTTGACTTTTAAAATCAACTAAACACATGTTCTATATCTATATGATATGCTAACTTAATGATTTAAAACCTGGAAACACGAAAAACACCGTAAAACCGGATTTACGCCGTCGTAGTAACACCGCGGGCTGTTTTGGGTTAGTTAATTAAAAACTATGATAAACTTTGATTTAAAAGTTGTTATTCTGAGAAAATGATTTTTATTATGAACATGAAACTATATCCAAAAATTATGGTTAAACTCAAAGTGGAAGTATGTTTTCTAAAATGGTCATCTAGACGTCGTTCTTTTGACTGAAATGACTACCTTTATAAAAACGACTTGTAACTTATTTTTCCGACTATAAACCTATACTTTTTCTGTTTAGATTCATAAAATAGAGTTCAATATGAAATCATATCAATTTGATTCACTCAAAACGGATTTAAAAAGAAGAAGTTATGGGTAAAACAAGATTGGATAATTTTTCTCATTTTAGCTACGTGAAAATTGGTAACAAATCTATTCCAACCATAACTTAATCAACTTGTATTGTATATTATGTAATCTTGAGATACCATAGACACGTATACAATGTTTCGACCTATCATGTCGACACATCTATATATATTTCGGAACAACCATAGACACTCTATATGTGAATGTTGGAGTTAGCTATACAGGGTTGAGGTTGATTCCAAAATATATATAGTTTGAGTTGTGATCAATACTGAGATACGTATACACTGGGTCGTGGATTGATTCAAGATAATATTTATCGATTTATTTCTGTACATCTAACTGTGGACAACTAGTTATAGGTTACTAACGAGGACAGCTGACTTAATAAACTTAAAACATCAAAATATATTAAAAGTGTTGTAAATATATTTTGAACATACTTTAATATATATGTATATATTGTTATAGGTTCGTGAATCAACAGTGGCCAAGTCTTACTTCCCGACGAAGTAAAAATCTGTGAAAGTGAGTTATAGTCCCACTTTTAAAATCTAATATTTTTGGGATGAGAATACATGCAGGTTTTATAAATGATTTACAAAATAGACACAAGTACGTGAAACTACATTCTATGGTTGAATTATCGAAATCGAATATGCCCCTTTTTATTAAGTCTGGTAATCTAAGAATTAGGGAACAGACACCCTAATTGACGCGAATCCTAAAGATAGATCTATTGGGCCTAACAAACCCCATCCAAAGTACCGGATGCTTTAGTACTTCGAAATTTATATCATATCCGAAGGGTGTCCCGGAATGATGGGGATATTCTTATATATGCATCTTGTTATTGTCGGTTACCAGGTGTTCACCATATGAATGATTTTTATCTCTATGTATGGGATGTGTATTGAAATATGAAATCTTGTGGTCTATTGTTACGATTTGATATATATAGGTTAAACCTATAACTCACCAACATTTTTGTTGACGTTTAAAGCATGTTTATTCTCAGGTGAATATTAAGAGCTTCCGCTGTTGCATACTAAAATAAGGACAAGATTTGGAGTCCATGTTTGTATGATATTGTGTAAAAACTGCATTCAAGAAACTGATTTCGATGTAACATATTTGTATTGTAAACCATTATGTAATGGTCGTGTGTAAACAGGATATTTTTGATTATCATTATTTGATAATCTACGTAAAACTTTTTAAACCTTTATTTATGAAATAAAGGTTATGGTTTGTTTTAAAAATGAATGCAGTCTTTGAAAAACGTCTCATATAGAGGTCAAAACCTCGCAACGAAATCAATTAATATGGAACGTTTTTAATCAATAAGAACGGGACATTTCATGAACGCAGATTGTAATCGTCAAGATACAAATGAGGTTTAAGATGAAGTCAAGTGACAAACTTGAAGAATTGTTTAGTTTCATATGTTATAGTCAATATTTTAATTCATTTTAATTGTTCAATGTTAGTAGTCCACAGTTGATAGTCCACAATTAGCAATTAAATAATTCATATATAGTTTAATATATAATATTCGAATTAATTAATACGTGTCGTGACCCGTATTCGTCTCAGACTCGATCACAACTCAAAGTATATAGATTATTATACAATCAACCTCAACCCTGTATAGAGAACTCAATCATTAATCATATAGAGTGTCTATGGTTATTCCAAATAATATATATATATATATATATATATATATATATATATATATATATATATATATATATATATATATATGCGTCGATATGATATGTCAAAACCTTGTATACGTGTCCCGATATTTAAAGTGCGTAAAAATAAATACAGAATTTAAATGACGATAAATAAAATGCGTAAAGTAAATAACAGAAATTAAATGACGATAATTAAAATTGCGAGAATTAAATTACGATAAATAAAATGTAATCAGTTAGCTAGGAACAATTAGCTAGGAACAGTTAGCGTGGATTCTTAACAAAATTCCTCATAGTTAATTTGTTTGTTTCTAACAAATTTTATTTTGTCAAATGTTTTCTTCATCATGCCACTTGTTGGATTCTGATAGGTCAAATTTCAATCATGAGTTTGAATGAAAATAGTTACTCTGTGGTGAACGGATTCGTACAGCTGTGGGTGTAAGTAGGATAGTAAATGACCGTTGAATCAGATTCGAAGAATGTACAGTATAACTTACTAATGTGAAAACTAATTATTCCTCGGGTATTACCTACCCGTTAAAATATTTTCATCATTACTAGTTTGTACAAAAGAATTTTCATTTACAATTTTTGTGAAAATATATATACATATATATTTTCTTCAGATGTAATCATGGATTTAATGGGTTAATATGATATTAATATCATTTGCTTTACCGTTAGAATAAGAATACATAATCTCTAAAACATTAGAGATTACATAATCATTATGTCGAACGAAAATCAAGGATGTAGAACGATATGTAGAACGAAGATAATCGATGTAGGACAAGATGTAGAACGGAAATTATGCTCGAGGTATAGATTGCGATGTTGAGGCACGTGATGTTGAAACTTGGGTTGTTGGTGGTACTGGTGCCATTGGTTCTGAGGCTGGTGATATTACCGGTGTTGGTGATACTGCTGGTGCTTTCAAATTGTATACCGTGCTCTCTAAAGTTAATACTCGAGCTCGGAGTTCTCTAATTTCTTCTACTAACCCTGGTTGATTATCAGTGTGAGGTAGAGGTCGGATATCTTCTCTAGTTCAGTTAATGGTAGCTTCAAGACGAAAAATTCTTGCAAATAGGGTATAAACGGCGTTGCGAACGGGTTCGCCGGTGCGCGGGTCAAGTACTCCAAGGTTAGGTGGTAGATTCGATTCATGATATGGAGTACCTTCTTCCCTTCTCCATAGGGTGAGTATGTTGCCAACCCACCCCCATTTTCTCCAGTAATCATGGTAGTTGATTGGTTGGTGTGCTCCTGTCACGTTGTCTTCGGAGTCAGAGGAACTTGGTCGATTCGTAGAGGCCATCTTACGCGATCTCAGGAAAGGTTTTTGGAATGAAGAGTTTAGTAACAGCAATTTATGGTTGGATGGTATTCTAAATGCATAAATTGCATAGATATATATAGTACCAGGATCCCTTAAATTAAGGAGAAATTTACAAGAGATATTAGGCAAGGTCTACAGTAACAGATACGCTAAGATATGAATTGTCAGATACGCTAAGATATGAATTTTCAGATGAATTTATCTATACACTATTCATGCAATCAATGCAGTAATATGTGTCTAGACTAGGAATGATAAGCAGGTAATTTTCTAAGGATCATAAGTAGATGATTTTCGACACGAAATGATAAGCAAAACTTTTGACATGCAGAGACGGCCGAAGTCCAGACTCACTAATGCATCTAACGACTTATCAGTTAGACACACTAATGCAGACCTGGTTCACTAAGACCACCGCTCTGATACCAACTGAAAGGACCCGTCCTAATCCATCCAGACAAAGTCCACATCGATTATGAACGATTCACAATAGTTGATTACATCACGAGGTACTTGACCTCTATATAATACATTTTACAAACATTGCATTCATTTTTGAAAAGACAATCTTTCATTACATCTACGGTTGATGACATGCATACCATTTCATAATATATCTTACTATAATTGACTTAATAATAATCTTGATGAACTCAACGACTCAAATGCAACGTCTTTTGAAATATGTCATGAATGACTCCAATTAATATCTCTAAGATGAGCAAAAGCACATCGGAAGATTTCTTTCATACCTGAGAATAAACATGCTTTAAAGTGTCAACTAAAAGGTTGGTGAGTTCATTAGTTTATCATAAACAAACATTTCATAATTTTAATAGACCACAAGATTTCATATTTCCAATTCTCATAAATAAACGTCCCATGCATAGAGACAAAAATATCATTCATATGGATTGAATACCTGGTAACCGACATTAACAATATGCATATAGAATATCCCCATCATTCCGGGATCCTCCTTCGGACATGATATAAATTTCGAAGTACTAAAGCATCCGGTACTTTGGATGGGGCTTGTTGGGCCCGATAGATCTATCTTTAGGATTCGTGTCAATTAGGGTGTCTGTTCCCTAATTCGTAGATTACCAGACTAAAAAGGGGCATATTCGATTTAATAATTCAACCATAGAATGTAGTTTCGATTACTTGTGTCTATTTAGTAAAACATTTATAAAAGCAGCGCATGTATTCTCAGTCCCAAAAATATATATTGCAAAAGCATTTAAAAAGGGAGCAAATGAAACTCACCTAATGTATTTTGTAGTAAAAATACATATGACAATATTGAACAAATGCAGGGTTGGCCTCGGATTCACGAACCTATATCATTTGTGTATATATTAAAACATATTCTTGTAATCGAACAAATATGTATATATTATTATTGATAATATAACTTTTATATTAATAACTTATATATGTTTTATTATTATTATATATCCATTTTTATATATTAAATATAAATTTTGTTATGTTATGCGTGTTAAATATCTATCTATATATATATATATATATATATATATATATATATACATATATATATATATATACATATATATATATATATATATATATATATATATATATATATATATATATATATATATATATTTATATATATATATATATTTCTTTTATTTGTTAAAATAATAATTATAATAATACCAAATAATATGATTAGTGATTAAAATAACAATAATTGTAATACTAGTATTAATAATAATAATGGTATTAATTATTAGTGATACTAACCATAATACTAAATAATAATACTTTGTAAGGGTGATAATATTAATAATATCAGTAATAATTATAATAATCCTACTTGTAATTATGATAAGAATACTAAATGGGTAACTACAACTTTTATTAGTAAAGATATGAATACTAATACTTAACACTAACAATAATACTTAAATGATATTTCTTAATAACAAAAATGAATATAATATTAATCATAGTACTTGTGTTAACATTTTAATAACAATAATTAATGTTAATGATAACAATAATAATAATAATAATAATAATAATAATAATAATAATAATAATAATAATAATAATAATAATAATAATAATAATAATAATAATATTAATAATAATAATAATAATAATAATAATAATAATAATAATAATAATAATAATAATAATAATAATAATAATAATAATAATAATAATAATAATAAATTAAAAGTGTATACCCATTTAGAATCTTTTCTAAAAAGAATTGTCCTGGAGGAGAATCGAACCCGTGACCTCAAGGATAACCCATAACACGCCGAACCATTCTGCTGTCCTTTCATTTCTGTTTTAATATTCAGTTTAATTTTATTTTAACATTAACACTGTATCCTCTTCTTCTTCAATGTAATCGACTAAGAAAAAAATTTAATTATCCAAATAATAAATTTAATTTTTGTTCGAGACTTACAAATAACCAGTAATATGGGTCCTTGATTAATAAGAAAAATAAAAGGAAGAAATATATAAAAAAAAAAAATAAACCTGTTGTTTGACTCGCGAAGAACTCAAAACCTGTTTTCAAAATTCGAATACTTTTAGCTTAAGATTATAACATAAAAGACGTCTTAAATCATCTATAGAAACTTTATAAATTATCAATTGAACCTAAAACATTAATACAGATTCTAATTTTAAGAAGAAAGATTCGTTTGACTTTTTATTGTGAAACGTTGACTCCTAAATTCGATTTCGATAGGAAAAATTGGTGTTGGAAACTTTTCAGATAGTTTTAAATAGAGATTCCTAACAACTCTTCATTGTTAGTTTTTGAAATTTAATACGAATTCGAGTTTTGGCCAAAATATCTCAAGAACAAAGGTTTTCGTGTTTTAAATAGGTTTTCTGTTTTAATTTAAATCAAATAAAAGCAGTCAATTGGGTTGTGTATTGATTATGAAAAGAAAATTGGAGTGACTGAATTATCCTCATGAACTGATCGATTAAATAGAACCTGAGGGTATCGACTTTTCTCCTATCAGACAACAAGGACGATAATAACAAAATTACAAATAAAAAATAAAAATAAAAAGAATAAAAAATGAATACGATAGCTAACGAATTTTGGCTGTTAATGAAATTACCCTGTTGTGATTTGTACTAAGGAATAAATCAGCTACAGATTGATAGTAACATTAAACTGATCATGACTCTGCAATTGTACTCATAATTCTTTTATAATTAATATTAATAATTAATAATTATAATTATATGAATAATAATAATAATTCTAATAATAATAATATTAATATTAATAATTATTAATAATAATAATATGAGTAGTAATAATAAATATAATAAGTCATTATAATAATAATTTTAGTGAAATATACAACAATTATAATAGTAATACTAATTATATTTATATTAATGATAATATTAATAATAATAATATATAACAATTTTCTTAACTATATGTATATATATATTGTTAAAAAATAATATTATTAATAATAATGTAACAAATCAAATGTATCAATTTTTACATTTATATATTATATGATAATATTAATAATACTGATATTGATATTAATACTATTATTTATGTTAATGATAATAAGAAAAGTAATAATAAGAATTTTAATATATTAATTATATTTTAACTTGTAATTACATATATTTATTTTACAATTTATTAATTAGGTAACATTTAATAATTATATAATACATATATATAATAACATATATTAAATATTTATTGTTTATTCCATACAATATAATAATAATCATTTATAGAAATCAATAATATATATATATATATATATATATATATATATATATATATATATATATATATATATATATATATATATTTATTTATACATATATATATTCATATAACATTAACTTAATTATTCTATTTATTATTTTATATTTTTAATTCCAATTAATTAAGAGTACTTTTATTAATTCAAAATGCGATATATACACTTATATTTATATATATATATATATATATATATATATATATATATATATATATATATATATATATATATATATATATATATATATATATATATATATGTTTATATTTATTTACACACAATTGTTCGTGAATCGTCGAGAGCAGTCGAAGGTCAATTGAATATATGAAACAGTTCAAACTTTTTGAGACTCGATATCCTAGACTTTGTTTATCGTATCGAATTCATATAAAGATTAAGTTTAATTTTGGTCGGAAATTCCCGGGTCATCACAGCTATCCTGTATTCCATGCATTGTATAATATGTATTATATTGTGTGTTTAAGTTTGTAAGAAAATCCGCAATGTAATTTTCCTTATGATTGTATAATAATAAGAATAAGCATGGAAGGTTTATTATTATTATTATTACAACTTATTATTACGTAGTAACGTAATAACTTACCATAGTTTTTCATATTAGAATTTTAGTAGTTAATTTGTGTGTTAGCTGCTAAGTATGAACATTATTATAGTTATAAAACGCTAATATGAAGAAAAAGCTTTTATAATAATAAATTCATATTAAGCTACAAAATACTTTTTGGCTACTTCTAAAATTCTATATGATTAACTCAGTCGGCTATTTTTGAAGGAAATGGCTCCTCCAGCTACTAGACAAAAACAATTAAACACAGAAGAACTTCAAACTTTCGCTGCAAATATGGCTGCAGTGGTGAATGCAATGAACAACAATAACCAATCGGGTTCCAGCAGTGGAGGAAACAATGGCAACCGGGTAGGATGTTCCTACAGAGCTTTTATGGCCTGCAAACTCAATGATTTTGAAGGAACTGAAGGACCCGTTGGACTAAAGCGGTGGACAGAGAAGGTTAAAGTCGTGTTCGCAATCAGCAACTGCGCAGAAGAGGATAAAGTTAAGTATGCCACACATACTTTTAGGGATACTGCTTTGACATGGTGGAATACCTACATGGATTACGTAGGACAGAATACCGCCTACGCACTTCCATAGTCCGCTTTCAAGCACATGATGACGGAAGAGTACCGTCCCAGAACCAAAATCAACAAGCTCAAGACAGAGCTTAAAGCACTGACAACCCAAAGGTTAGATGTCACTACCTACGAGCGACGTTTCAATGAACTGGCTTTAATGTGTCCTGGAGAATTTGAGGACGAAGAAGCAAAAATTGAAGTATTCATAAAAGGGTTGCCGGAACGAATCCAAGAGCATGTAGGTGCTAATGATCCTGCAACAATGCGGAAAGCGAGCCGTATAGCTCACAAATTGATAGGCCAAATTACAGGAAGGATAAAGAAAGAAGCGGCCGAGAAGGCCATAATGAAACAGGGAAAAAGAAAGTGGGAGGAAAACAGTGATCAGGGTCACCAGTACAACAACAATAATCAAAACAACAACTACAACAACAATCGCAACCACCCCAACAACAATAATAATCGCAACAACAACCGCAACAATAACCGCAACAACCATCCCAATAATAATAACAACAACAACAATCCCAATCACAACAATAACAACAACAAACGACTCAACAATAATAACCCTAAAAACAACAACAACAACAACAACAACAACAACAACAACAACAACAACAACAACAACAACAACAACAACAACAACAACAACAACAACGACAACAAAAGGCAAAGAACTATATGCCTGATGTCATTACGAGGGGTACGCGAAATAGTATATATTTTTATTACGAAATACGTTACAAATTACACAAGTTTTATATATTTATTTACAGATGGGATATACCTAAACCTTGCTACAACACTATAGGCAGTGTACCTAATCGTAGAGTAGTATAGTTTTTACTAAGTCCGGTTCGTTCCACAGGGAGATGGCTTATTTCACACTATATTTTAAATAACTATAATTGTACAAAATATATATAATTATATATTACAATTATTATTATTATAAAAGGGGGTTTACCGTTTAATGACTGGTTTGTCGATTTTATATTTTAAGCGAAGCGTATAGTAAATGACGATATTTAAATAACGATAAAATAAATAACAATAATTAAAATGATAATAAATAAAAGTACGAGGAAATATGAAATAAAATATATTATGCTTATTTAAACTTCCGTAACCATGATGGTTGACGTGTTGATTTTAGTTTTATGCCCATGGGTTAATTGTCCTTTGTCCTGGATTATTTAATATGTCCATTTGGTTTTTGTCCATAACAGTCCATCGGTCATAAATTTAAAGTGCGAGTGTCCTCGTCAAATTATCCTTATACCCGAAGTCAAATATTCCAACTAATTGGGGACTTAAACTGTAACAAGGTTTTAATACTTTGTTTAATAATTACACCAGGATGTCGACTGCGTGTAATCCAAGGTTTTAATACTTTGTTATCAATTATGCCAAGTGTCCTTGTACATAATTTCACCCCTGTTTTAATAATTCGATAGACTATTAATCCATTCCCGTGTCCGATTAAATGAACGATTATTCGTACATATAAATATCCCGCACATCGTGTCCGATCGAGTGTATATGGTTATTTATAGGTACGTTCAATTGTAAATCTTTATATTAAAATTAACAAACTATCATTTAGTTAAACAAATATAAAGCCCATTAATAGCCCATAGTCTAATTTCCACAAGTGTCGTTCTTTTGTCCAAACCCCAATTATGGTACAAAGCCCAATTACTCAATTTTAATATTTTTAGCCCAACATCATGATTACTTCGTCTTAAATAAGCATAATAATAACTTAAGTACGAGACATTAATTTAAAAAGGAGAACATAGCTTACATTGATTATTTATCTCGTAGTGTTACACGGACAGAGCTCCAACTTTAAAACCCGTAAAATAACTTTTACATTAACCCAAACTAATTTAATATAAAACTAACCTATACTATATATATATTATATATATATTATTATTACATAGGGAGTATTATTATTATTTTGGTGTGTTTAAAACTCGGCAGAAAACGTTGATATTTATAGGACATTTCTGAAATTTCAAACTCCGCGAGTTGCGGCACTTTTACCCTTCAAACTCCGCGAGTCGCGGAGTTTGAATTTCCAGCTCACATGATTTTGGATCTTTGCTTGTCGACGTTATTAAATAATAATATAATATATAAATAATTTTAAGAATTATTTAAATATTATATTTTATTTATGTGCATAGTTGACTTGTAATTTTTGTACCGTTGCGTCGCGCGTTGAGAGTAGACTCATGTCCCGGTTCTGGATTTTCGAACGTCCTTGCGTATTATTTTATATCGTGTACTTTGCATTTTGTAACTTGTACTCTTGTAATTTTTAGACGTTTCTCATCAATAAATTGAACCTCTTGGATTGTACTTTGTACTTTTGAGCTTTTTGGCCGTTTGCGTCTTGAATTCGTCGAATCTGCCTTTTGTCTTCACCTTTTATTATTTAAACGAATATCACTTGTAAATAGAACAATTGCAACTGAAAACTTTACATATTGGAAGGATATTGATACTAAATATATGTTCATTTGGAGCACTATCAAATATCCCCACACTTGAACGTTGCTTGTCCTCAAGCAATACAGTCTTGAAATAAAAACATACGGATCACTTCTTTATTCTTCACACTTTATACATCAGTGATTTTGATACGGCGGTATAAACAATGATAGTAACGATAGAACCATGGTTAAAGGTGGGTGTGTCATCCACAGTTTCCTCGGGTTTAGGTCAACGACACTTGCAATCAAATAGCCGATTTACTTTCGGTTTCCAAAGCAAAGTGCACATTTGAAAGGCGGTTTAAAGTCCCACGTGACAAAGAAAATTTAGATCCTTTAGGAAATTGGATCTTTATGAAAACATTTGATCTTTGAAAATTCAATCTAGCTTTTACCCTAGATAAGTTTTCAGGAATAACCCTTCACCGGTGTTTGCAAAATGTTTTTGTGGGTTTTGTGGGGTTCAGATTTGAAAATTTTGGCTCAAAACTTATGGTTTTATATCACCCACTTACTAACCTTGTATTAGGAAAGCAACACGTCCAGTATAATTACTCCGTATATTACCTTTCGGTAAACTACCGTCCGGTTGTAAAGGAAAGCGTTGAACAAGCAACTGTTAAGGCAATGTCCCCTGACATGCTTTTAATTATGGTCTATAACGTGTCGAACGCAATTACTATCCTTTGTAGGAGCAATAGTAAAGCTCACCCTTATAATTTTTCGGTCTGGTACAAGGTCCTGTCTTCAACCATGCTATGCAACCACCGTTCTTACGGTTGACACCCGATTTGGTTTAGGTGACCTAATGAATTCCAGGTGAATTCCTAGGATTTTACGTTCAATGGTAATGAACGCATTGAAAATAGGTTTTCAGAAAACAAATCGGTTTGTAATTTTGATCAAAATATTTTCTCGTTCAAGCTCGAGTTTAGATATCATTGAATTCCATGAGTTTGAATTCTCAATCTTTAAGGTCAATCTCAAGGATTGAGTAATATCAGTCTTAAAAGCTAATTTTTGATCTTTTAAGGAGATTATCCTTTCTGGGGATCTGATTCATTAGTCTTATCAAGCTAATTTGCACGGTGCCCCCCATTGTACGAGACAGATCCTCTCATATTTAGGATAAGTCTGACCACATGGCGACCCTGTTTGATGCTGAGGTCCGTGGATTTCCTGCTGATTTTAGAGATGACTTTTCTAGATTTTTCGTCAACCTACAGCTGGTCTGGACGACAACTTCCTGACCTAAATCAAGAAGGACGTGTCTTTTTCGGAAGACTTTACTTCCTTTTAATGATGGAATTGATTCATCGTGTAGATCCATCATTCTTTCAAAAGTATTACAATAAATCGGGTAAAACTGATTAGTATCATTCAAAACAAAAGTACCTGCAATAACTTTACAGAAACATGTGATAGATAGTTTTTAATTGAATAACTTGGTGCATTCTCCCCACACATAGTTTCTTTCTTTGCCTTTTTATTCTCCTTTATTCCATTTTAAATGAATTCAAGCGTTTTAGGGTGTTTCTCAATTTATGTCCTTTTCGAGGTAACTATAATTTCGGTATTAACACCTAGTTTTCATCGTTCATAAATATGTATAAACATGATTTTGAATTCATTTAGAAAATTTTTCAAATTTTCACAAAATTTGGCAAATAAACTAAGTGCAAACCCGAGAGAATTTATAACCTTTCCCCACACTTGAGATCATGCAATGCCCTCATTTGCATGAAATCAGACTATAATTATAAATTCACGAGGGTGATAAGTGTAGAAAAGTGATTAAAAATACCCAGTTTGTAATTACAAAGCTCGTTGAATGATAGATGGCACGCCTCATCGTTCATTCCTTCTTGTTTTATCACACATGTTTTTCTTCAAAAACGGTTGCTTTTCTGGACTGTTTGCTAATTTTTGAAAATACGTCTTTACCCTAACTCATCATGCATTTTTATTAACGAGTTATGCACTAACCCGAACCCCTAATTTAACGTTAAGTGGGGTTAGACTTCCCCACACTTAGCTGACGACATGTGAAGTCGGTAGAATAAGTTCCACGAATTAGAGTAGTGAGCCAGTTATTTACATATCGGGTGGTGTATAATATATCAATGGGTTTAAAGTTTAGACTTGCCCGATTGTCACTACTTAATTCTTTTTTAAGTGCAGCTTTTAGTAAATGGATATATCTCTTTTCTGGTTCTTGGTCAAATGGATCGATATACACCGACATACATACTATAGGGTGGACAATTCCTAACATTTCCTTCCGTTTATTCTCGGGATCAAAGTTTTCACCTCTATTACCCATTTGGGTGAAATCCGAGGTGTCATTATCTATTAAAGCTCGTAGTTCATCTTCGGTAGATGACTCGTCTATTGAGAATATTGGGTTGGAAGGTTGTTGAATAGTGAATTTCGGGATCGAAGTAAATTCTTCTTCATTAACGGTCCTTATCAGTCCCTCCATTTTGGTCTCGGGGGTAAAATTTTCAACGTTATCGTTTTCCCATGAGTACCAATTTGTCACCCTTACTTCTTCTTCATCCATTGATGGATTGATAATTTCGTCGGTAGAGGCTAATGTGTCGATATGTTGTGGAATTGGTAAGACTGAATAAAAAGTATCATCGGGATAGTTGGTGATTTCGGAGCTCTCGAATTCATCAAAATTCGATGATATGAGATTTTCTTGCACAATAATCCTCAGATCAACAGGTGTGTAGTCTGATAGAGTTTCAGCTTGCCGGTTTACAAACTCTCTCATTTGTTCATTTTGAGCATTAAGTTCTTCGAGTTTGATTTTCATATTGTCTAATAAATTTTCAGATACGTAATTTTCCTCGTCTACTGGTTGTTGAGTTTGGAAATATTCTTGGGAATAATCCCAATTTGAATTGTATTCTTCATAATCATTCCATTCAGGTTCCGTGGGTGCGTAATTTTCAATAGGAACGTAATAATAACATTCCCATGTTGAGTGATAATCTCCACAGATTTCACAACCAGTTATTGTTTCGTCGTTCGTGATCCAAGATTGACTGAGCGAATTGTCATCAACACTCGGTTGAGAGTATTGATTTCGTATTTCATTAAGAGTTTCCAAAATATCTTCGAGACTTTTCATAATGCGCTTATTACCAAATTTTAGCTACAATGTGGTGCATTTACTAATTATCCTATTAGTTATAAAATAAAAAATTATTTAAGTTATCAAATTAATAGACTTTTCTGATTTTGACCATGTTTCGAATAGCCAATAGATGCAGCAGGTAGCCAGGACCCTTTAAATCGGAAGCCCACAACTCGCCACTAACAAATCCAACTATTACTACGAACCAGAAAATTTGGGTGTCTATCAATTTAACCACTTAAAATAATTTTCGTTTGGAATTTTAGAGAAGAAGTAGAGAAAATTTCTAAGTCCTAAAAACTAGCGTGTCGAGAAATAAGAAAGAAAAAGAGTGCGCGTCGAAAAACGTCGAAAAATAAAAATAAGAAAATAGCGCGTCGTAACTTAAAAGTCTAAAAATTAAATCTAAAAAGTTACGCCTAAAGGTATTAAAGCTTAAAGGAATTCTATATCCAAAACGGCAATAACTTAATTAGGCACTAAAATCTAAAAACTGCGTCGCAAAATTCTAAAGCACCTAAATCTTAGTCTAAAGAAAAAGCACTTAAGGGATTTTACGGCAAAGCCTAAAAATCTAGAAAATAAAAATAAGCTACGGCAAAACTAAATTTAAAATTAACTACGAACGATAAAAATAAAAATATTACGATTACACTAAATAAAAGGATACAAAATATAAAAATAAAAAGTGATAAAATTACTTATTTTTATAAAAATATTATTTTTATATTTATTTTATAAAAGTATTAATTTTTATATATAATAAAACTAATTATAATTAATTAAAACTAATTAATTAAAACTAAAACTAAATAATAAATTAATTAAACTAATTTAGGGTTTTAAAAATAATAATAATTAATATAATCCGTAATTAATGCGATTAGGGTTTACCAGGTGCGTCAGGGCGGCTCCGCGAGTCGCGGTTCCACATACCATCAAAACTCCGCGAGTCGCGGAGGTTGAAAAACGTTTTTTTTTAATTTTATATTGTTTTTCTAAAATGATATATAAATATATTTATACAAAAATAAATTAAAAATATAGCTTTTAGCCGAGTCCCCGGCAGCGGCACCAAAAACTTGATGTCATTGCGAGGGGTACGTGAAATAGTATATATTTTTATTACGAAATACGTTACAAATTACACAAGTTTTATATATTTATTTACAGATGGGATATACCTAAACCTTGCTACAACACTATAGGCAGTGTACCTAATCGTAGAGTAGTATAGTTTTTAGTAAGTCCGGTTCGTTCCACAGGGAGATGGCTTATTTCACACTATATTTTAAATAACTATATTTGTACAAAATATATATAATTATATATTACAATTATTATTATTATAAAAGGGGGTTTACCGTTTAATGACTGGTTTGTCGATTTTATATTTTAAGCGAAGCGTATAGTAAATGACGATATTTAAATAACGATAAAATAAATAACAATAATTAAAATGACAATAAATAAAAGTACGAGGAAATATGAAATAAAATATATTATGCTTATTTAAACTTCCTTAACCATGATGGTTGACGTGTTGATTTTAGTTTTACGCCCATGGGTTAATTGTCCTTTGTCCTGGATTATTTAATATGTCCGTCTGGTTTTTGTCCATAACAGTCCATCGGTCATAAATTTAAAGTGCGAGTGTCCTCGTCAAATTATCCTTATACCCGAAGTCAAATATTCCAACTAATTGGGGACTTAAACTGTAACAAGGTTTTAATACTTTATTTAATAATTACACCAGGATGTCAACTGTTTGTAACCCAAGGTTTTAATACTTTGTTATCAATTATTCCAAGTGTCCTTGTACATAATTTCACCCCTGTTTTAATAATTCCATAGACTATTAATCCATTCCCGTGCCCGGTTAAATGAACGATTATTCGTACATATAAATATCCCGCCCATCGTGTCCGATCGAGTGTATATGGTTATTTATAGGTACATTCAATTGTAAATCTTTATATTAAAATTAACAAACTATCATTTAGTTAAACAAATATAAAGCCCATTAATAGCCCATAGTCTAATTTCCACAAGTGTCGCTCTTTTGTCCAAACCCCAATTATGGTACAAAGCCCAATTACCCAATTTTAATATTTTTAGCCCAACATCATGATTACTTCGTCTTAAATAAGCATAATAATAACTTAAGTACGAGACATTAATTTAAAAAGGAGAACATAGCTTACATTGATTATTTATCGCGTAGTGTTACACGGACAGAGCTCCAACTTTAAAACCCGTAAATTAACTTTTACATTAACCCAAACTAATCTAATATAAAACTAACCTATACTATATATATTATTATTACATAGGGACTATTATTATTATTATTATTATTATTATTATTATTTTGGTGTGTTTAAAACTCGGCAGAAAACGTTGATATTTATAGGACATTTCTGAAATTTCAAACTCCGCGAGTTGCGGCACTTTTACCCTTCAAACTCCGCGAGTCGCGGAGTTTGAATTTCCAGCTCACATGATTTTGGATCTTTGCTTGTTGACGTTATTAAATAATAATATAATATATAAGAATTATTTAAATATTATATTTTATTTATGTGCATAGTTGACTTGTAATTTTTGTACCGTTGCGTCGCGCGTTGAGAGTAGACTCATGTCCCGATTTCGGATTTTCAAACGTCCTTGCGTATTATTTTATATCGTGTACTTTGCATTTTGTAACTTGTACTCTTGTAATTTTTAGACGTTTCTCATCAATAAATTGAACCTCTTGGATTGTACTTTGTACTTTTGAGCTTTTTGGCCATTTGCGTCTTCAATTCGTCGAATCTGCCTTTTATCTTCACATTTTATTATTTAAACGAATATCACTTGTAAATAGAACAATTGCAACTAAAACCTTTACATATTGGAAGGATATTGATACTAAATATATGTTCATTTGGAGCACTATCAATGCCCCAGGTGTGATACGTTTCATCCGGAATGGTTTTGTAGAGAATTATGTACCAAGTGTAATAGGAATGGCCATATTGCGGTAAAGTGTGAAGTCTACGGACCAAATAGAAACAAAGGAGTAAATAATGCCGGAACAAATAATAATGGCGTTGTTTGCTATGGATGTGGAAAACCGGGCCATACCATAAACCAGTGCAGGAATGAAAATAGGCAAGGCCATGGGAGAGCCTTCAACATTAATGGGGAGAAAGCACAGGAAGACCCGGAGCTTATTACGGGTACGTTTCTTATCAACAATACACCTGCTTATGTTTTATTTGATTCGGATGCTGATAGAAGTTATATGAGTAGAGAATTTTGTGCCAAATTAAATTGCCCGTTAACGCCTTTGGATAAAAAGTGTATAGTTGAAGTAGCAAACGGTAAACTAATTAAGGTTGATAAAATTTGCTGAAATCGAAAAATTAGTTTAGTTAGCGAAACGTTTGCAATTGATTTAATACCGGTGGAATTGGGAAGCTTCGACGTAATTTTTGGAATGGACTGGATGTCCAAGGTGAAAGCCGAAGTTGTTTGTCATGAGAAGACGATTCACATTCCGAGAGAAAATGGGTTACCCTTAATGGTGTACGGAGAAAAGGGTAATGCCAAATTAAATCTTATTAGTAGTTTGAAGGCGCGCAAACTAATAAAAAAGGTTGCTATGCCATACTAGCACACGTCGAGAAGGTTGAAAAAGAAGAAAAGAAAATCGATGACGTTCCTGTTGCAAGAGAAATTCCTGAGGGGTTTCCGGATGAATTACCGGGACTACCTCCACACCGATCCGTTGAATTTCAAATAGATCTTGTACCAGGAGCCACACCAATAGCTCGTGCTCCATATAGACTTGCGCCGACCGAAATGAAAGAATTACAAAGTTAGCTACAAGAATTATTAGAACGTGGTTTTATCCGACCGAGTACGTCACCATGAGAAGCTCCAATTTTATTCGTTAAAAAGAAAGATGGGTCTTTTCGCATGTGTATCGATTACCGTGAGCTGAACAAAGTAACCATCAAAAACCGATACCCTTTACCCCGAATCGATGACCTATTTGATCAACTCCAAGGTTCGAGCGTATACTCCAAAATCGACTTAAGGTCGGGTTATCATCAACTGAGGGTTAAAGAAGCCGATATACCAAAAACAGCCTTTAGAACTCGTTATGACCATTACGAATTCATGGTTATGCCAATGCACCCGCAGTTTTCATGGACCTCATGCACCGAGTATGTAGTCCATATTTAGATAAGTTTGTTATTGTCTTTATTGACGACATCCTTATCTATTCGTAGAATAACCAAGAACACGAACAACACTTGAGACTTGTGTTAGAGTTGTTAAGAAAAGAACAACTTTATGCTAAGTTCTCTAAATGTGCTTTTTGGTTAAATGAAGTACAATTTCTTGGCCACGTAGTCAGTAGTAATGGAATTAAAGTTGATCCCGCCAAGATTGAAGCCATCAAAAATTGGGAGACCCCGAAAACTCCAACGCAAATTTGTCAATTTTTGGGTTTAGCCGGTTACTATAGGAGATTTATTCAAGATTTCTCCCGAGTAGCCAAACCTTTAACCGCATTGACACACAAGGGGAAGAAGTATGAATGGACTTCCGAACAAGAGGGTGCCTTCCAATTGTTGACAAAGAAGTTGACTACGGCACCTATTTTATCGTTACCTGATGGAATGAAAGATTTTGTTATCTACTGCGACGCATCAAGAATGGGTTTTGGGTGTGTTCTTATGCAACAGAAGAAGGTGATTGCATATGCTTCTCGACAACTCAAAATTCATGAACAAAACTACACTACACACGATCTGGAATTGGAGGCCGTTGTTTTTGCATTAAAGATGTGGAGACATTACCTATATGGGGTCAAGTTTATCGTATACACCAACCATAAAAGTCTCCAACATATTTTAAATCAAAAGCAACTAAATATGAGGCAGCATAGGTGGGTTGAGCTGCTAAATGATTATGATTGTGAAATCCATTACCACCCGGGGAAAGCAAATGTGGTAGCCGATGCCTTGAGTCGAAAGGAAAGAGAACCTATTCGTGTAAAAGCTATGAACATGATTATTCATACTAATCTTACTACTCGAATAAAAGAGGCACAACAGGAGGTTTTAAAGGAAAGAATTTTTAGAAGGGAAATACCCAAAGGATTAGAAAAACAGCTTAATATTCGGGAAGACGGAACTAGGTATTTAGCTGAAAGAATTTGGGTATCAAAGAATGGGGATTTGAGGAAAGTGGTACTAGATGAAGCACATAAAACCAGATATTCAATACATCCCGGAGTGGGGAAAATGTACCAAGACCTCAAGAGAAACTTTTGGTGGCTAGGAATGAAGGCCGATATAGCCACATATGTAGGAGCATGTTTGACTTGTTCTAAAGTCAAAGATGAGCATCAAAAACCATCGGGTCTACTCCAACAACCTAAAATCCCAGAATGGAAATGGGAAAACATTACCATGAATTTCATTGCTAAGTTACCAAGAACCGCAGGTGGTTATGATATGATTTGGGTAATAGTCGATCGTCTTACTAAGTCAGCACACTTTCTGCCAATAAAAGAAGAGGATGGTATAGAGAAATTGGCACGATTATACCTGAAAGAAGTTGTTTCTAGACATGGTATACCAATCTCTATTATCTCTGATCGTGATAGCAAATTTACTTCTAGATTCTGGCAGGCATTACACGAAGCGTTGGGAACTCGACTAGATTTAAGTACTGCCTATCATCTACAAACTGATGGGTAGAGTGAAAGGACGATTCAGACACTCGAAGACATGCTACGAGCATGTGTTATTGATTTTGGAAGCAGTTGGGATCGACATCTACCGTTAGCTGAGTTTTCCTACAACAACAGCTATCATTCTAGTATTGAGGCGGCACCATTCGAGGCACTTTATGGGAGGAAGTACAGGTCTCTGATTTATTGGAGTGATGTGAGGGATAAATAGATTACAGGTCTGGAAATTATCCAAGAAACCAACGATAAAATCATTCAGATTCAGCAACGATTGAAAACAGCCCGTAGTCGACAAAAGAGCTATGCGGATGTTAGAAGAAACCCTTTAGAGTTTGAGGAAGGTTATATGGTTATGCTTAAGGTATCACCTTGGAAAGGTGTTATTCGTTTTGGAAAGCGGGGGAAATTGAGCCCAAGATACATTGGGCCATTCAAGATTGAAAAACGTATTGGGCCAGTGGCCTATCGACTTGAGCTACCTCCACAATTAGAAAAGATTCATAACACCTTTCATGTTTCAAACCTGAAGAAATGCCTAGCTACTGAAGATCTCATTATTCCTTTAGACGAGATTAAAATTGACGAGAAACTAAATTTTTTCGAAGAACCCGTTGAAATTATGGATCGTGAGGTCAAACGACTCAAACAAAGTAAGATATCAATCGTTAAGTTCGATGGAATGCTCGTAGAGGACCTGAATTTACTTCGGAACGAGAAGACTAAATGAAGCTGAAGTACCCGCATTTGTTTCCTGATATCGCACGTTAACTAGGTACTATTCTAAATTTCGGGATGAAATTTAATTTAACGGGTGTGTAATGTGTCATAACCCGACCTTAACCATAAGGACGAATACAATAACATATGATTTCATCGCGAGGTATTGACCTCTATATGCGACATTTTTCAAAAACTGCATTCGTTTTCACAATACAAACCATAGCTTTTATTACAAATACAAGGTTTAAACAACTTAATAATGATTATCGTTTAGCGATAATCTTAGACTTACAAACTTTACATGTGATAATAACAATACGACCTCCAACATATTTTACATTACAAATCCTCCGATATGCAGTTTTATTTTTGACACAAATATGCATACTCAAGATCTTGCTTAAATTCAACATGTTGCAGCGGAAGCTTTTAGTTATCACCTGAGAATAAACATGCTTAAAACGTCAACATAAAGTTGGTGAGATATAGGTTTAATGCCGGCAGCGTTATGAATATAGACCACAAGATTTCATATATAAATGTTTTAATAAAAATATTCTAAGTTGTTGAGCACTTGATAACCATACTTAACATTTAATCAACGTCGCATATTCCCTTTATTATGAAATCTTACTACACCGTACCAAGTGTAGTCACCGAAACGAAGTACTGTGCAACCGTTGAATACTGGTCATCCAGTCCGGTTGGGGTTGTCAGGCCCGATAGATCTATCAACAGGATTCGCATTTACAATACCTCATGTAAATAATAGTTACCAAGTTACAGGGAAGTATGCCAGTGGTACAACTCAACGAAGAATATATATTTTTAATCACTTGTGTCCATAACGTAAATCATAAAATGCATGTATTCTCATCCCGAAATATTTAGAGTTTAAAAATGGGACTATATACTCACCTTTGTCTTGAAGGTATTTAACTCGAATTGGTCTCCGATAGATATCACGAACCTAACCATATATATAATATATCAACATATTTTCTTTTTAAGTAATCGTTACATATATATATATATATATATATATATATATATATATATATATATATATATATATATATATATATATATATATATATATATATATACTTTTAATACTTTTAATATTTTCTTAGTCCGTAGTTAGCAGTCCGATGTTAGTGGTCCACAATTAGTTGCTTAAATAAAATAAATAAAGACCCCATCGTATTCGTATTGATCAGAATTAAACTCGACCCATGGTACCATGTTGTCAAGTGACGTGTTGCGTACATAAAGTACCGTGTTGTCAAATGACGTGTTGCGTACAATCATGAGGTCTTATGATTAATCTTCTCGTGTTGTTTACGGGTGGTCCTGAAATATATAAAATCAAATCATAAGTAAATATATATTAAATATTATGTTAATTAGCCAAGATATGATTAATCCGATTTTGTCATAATATGATATATTACAGGTCTTGAAGTGTTTTTTTATAAATCAAATTAGAAGGATCTATTTAGTTTGCGAACAAGTTTGAAATCACTCAAACTATGTTCTTGTTGTTAAAATTTTACAACACAAAATAAGATAGCTATATAAATATGAATCGAATAAGGTTATGAATAAGATTACTACCTCAAGTTACTTGGACAAAGCTACTGGAAAAGGAAAGAAAAATCTTGGAATCAAAAGAGTGGTGGAGTGGGATTGAAAGATTGGAAGTAATCTCCTTGAAATCGGATGACTATATTGATACGTTCTTGAGTAGGTAAATGAAGAGAGATTAGGGAGTGAATTAACTTAAAAGAAAATTGGAAATAAAATTGTATGTGTGTGTGCACAAAATAGCATGATTATGGGATGGATATATAGGAGATTTAGTTTGTTTTCTTGCACTAAAGTCACACATGAGGTTAAATGGCTGGTTCCCACATGTAACATCATGTCTAGTGGCTGATCATTGAAGTTTATTGTTGGTATATACCAATAGTAAATACGTATAGAAACTGGGTATGATACGGTTACATATACCCTAGATATACTTGTAGAAATTTTGAGGAATCGAAACGAGAATTCAAATATGGACGGGTTTATAACTGTAAAAGAGGCTCAAAACTGGGCTTTTATTTTTGGGTCAAACCGGGCCAAAATAAAATTTTAAGACATTTTTAATAAAGCAATGTTAGCCCAAAAAAAATTTCCAAGCTGACCTGGCAGCTCGACCCTAGCCAGGGGCTCTGCCCCTTGGACCGCGCTTATCGGGGGCGCTGCCCCCGAACCCCCGTCATAATCAAGATAAGTTCAAACAAGTGTGCACTCCACACTTCCCCAAACTTGTTCGATATTTATCAAGATTATTTTGGTTACAAATTAATCCCATTACACTTAAATCATATTGGTGACATAGATCACCAACACAAATATAGATTGTAAATATATATGTCAAAGAACGTTACATATAGTTATCGTTTTGAAAACTTAAGTTAGTGGTCTCAAAGTATACTTATAACTCATTGTTGTTAGTTCACAATGAAATGTTAAACCATCCTTAAATCATGTTAAATATGTAAAGATATGTACATATACATAATCGTATAATTATCGTGTGTTATATAGTTCGTGATATCATCGGTCAAATTGGACGGTCAAACGTTGTGTGAAACTCTTTTCAAAAACATAAGTCTCAACAGTTTGGATTGCTTATCATGTTGGTAAGGTTTATTTTATGTAAATATTAATCTCATAAGTATAAAACGATCGGAAAAATCCGGGTCGTTACATAATGTAACGACCCGGATTTTTCCGCTAATATATAGAAGATTAAAATTTACATAATTAATGTTTCCAATATGTTAAGCAATCAAACTCATTAAGACTTGGTTATTTGGAATGAATTTTATACAAACGTTTGGACACCCAGTCTGTCTGACGATTCACGAACGTCATATATCGTAATAATTAATTAAAGAAATATATATTTGGATATATATATTTATGATTTGATTAAATGATATTTAAGTATCTCATTAAGTATAATAACAATGAGTTATATATATAAGATGAGACTACTAACTTAAAGACTTCGAAACAATATACATATATGTAACGATTATCGTTGTAATAGTATTTCACACATATATATATGATATTAGATATGATAATACACCATGTTAACATGTTAACATAACAATTTAACATCTAATTTAAGTGTAATAACAATGGGTCAATTATATTTAACAAGATCGTTAACTCAAAGGTCTCAAAACAACACTTACATGTAACGACTAACGATGACTTAACGACTCTGTTAAAATGTATATACATGTAGTGTTTTAAGATGTAATAGTACAATTTTGAAAGACTTCAAGACATATATCAAAGTACTTCTACTTGACAAAAATGCTTACAATTACATCCTCGTTCAGTTTCATCAACAATTCTACTCGTATGCACCCGTATTCGTACTCGTACAATACACAGCTTCTAGATGTATTTACTATTGGTATATACACCTCAATAATCAGCTCCTTAGCAGCCCTAAATGATTAAAAAACATGTGGGAACCATTATTTGTAATCTAGTATCAATTATTTAGCAAGATTACAAAAGAACTTATTAATCATCCATTTTATCATGAATTATTACATAACATTACAAAAAAATCATTAATCATCCTTTAGCCATAAAAGACCTCGACTACTAGCATAATTTTTACTCATTTTCATTCAATCTTACTTATAATTCACTATCATAATTCACACACACAAGAGCTATAAGCAATCTCTCCATTTCTTACTCTTTAAACTCTTTTAAACACACATATTTCAAGTACTAGCAAGTCTTCATCAGTTTGATCATAAACTAGCTTCAAGAATACGATGTTAACTCATCAACTCTACTCCTTTTTATCAAGGTAATAATCATATTTAAACTTTGTTTCAATTCCTATAAACATAACTATCTTAAATCAAGTAGCAATTTTACTTGAACTTGTTTTCGTGTCATGATTCTGCTTTAAGAAATTCCAAGCCATCAAGGGTATCTTTGAACTCAAGATATTCTCCTTATTTCTCCAGAAACTCTATTCATTTGATTTGAGGTAGTATCCTTATTCATAATCTTATCCGATTCATACTCATATAGCTATCTTATTTTGAGTTTATAACTAATAACAACAAAAGAACATAGTTTAGATTATTTCTAAACTTGTTTGCAAATAAAATTAATCCTTCTAACTTGATTTTTTAAAATACTTCAACACATGTATCATGACTGTATGTCAAGCTAACATAAGGATATAAAACATGTAAACACGAAGGACACCTTAAAATCGAATATACGCCGTCTTAGTCGAACGGGGGCTGTTTTGGGTTTAATTTTAAAAACCTATCTTAAACTTTGAATTAAAAGATTTTCTTTGGTTAAAATTCTTATTTTATATAGATATGAAATATATCCAAAATCCATGGTTAAACTCTAAGTGGAAGTATGTTTTTCAAAAGGGTCATCAAGATGTCGTTCTTACGACGGATATGACTATCTTCTATTATTTGACACCTAAGCTGTATTTTCATCTACAAACCTATACTTTTTCTGTTAATATTAATAATATTGAGTTCGATATGAAACCATGGCAACTCGAATCACTCAAAACGGATTTGTAACGAAGAAATTATGGGTAAAACAAAATTGGATATTTTTCTTAATTTTTAGCTACAGACATGATTTATAAAAATGGATGCTAACCTTATCCTAGCTAACTTACCTTGTATCCTACATGTATTTATACATGTCTTGTTCCCGAACTTATGGAAATACAATTTATAATAGTCGTGATTAAGTTCTACGACAATATATTATAGTCTTAATAAAGATCGTAAGGCACCATATATATATATGACTTGATCACCGTGGATTCGTATACAAAGTTTTGACATATCATTTTTACTTCTTCTATATATATTATTGGAACAAACTATTAGACACCATTGGCAGTAATCTCGAGTTAGCTGTGGGTCGAAGTGGATTCCAAAATATTATATACTTTGAGTTGTGATCGAGTCTGAGACATGTATACAATGGGTCGCGGACTGCTTTAGACAATATACATATTATGTGTCTTATTATATTAAGACAATATATTATAGTGTTAGTGAATTCTAACACAATATACGAATTTATATATATATATATATATATATATATATATATATATATATATATATATATATATATATATATATATATATATATATATATATATATATATATATATATTTATACTGTTGGACTATTGGACTACGAACGTTGGACTACTAACAATGGACAATTAAAATTATCACAAGTATCATAAGTATGGAATATTAATTATATATATATATATCTTGACACAAGAATATTATTATTAGGTTCGTGATTTTGTCAAAAGGCCAAGTTTTATCACCATCTATTCAGAAATCATCACAAGTGAGTTATAGTCCCATTTTTACTATCTAAATTATTTTGGGATGAGAATACATGCAAATTTGTAAATGTTTTACAAAATAAGCACAAGTTCATGAAACTACATTCTACGATTGTTTTGTTATACTACATATCTGTACTTTTTATTATTATTATGCTTGGTAACCTAAGAATTAGTGAAAAACACTAATTGACGCGAATCCTAAAGGTAGATCTACGGGCACCAACCACCCCCATTTTCGAATAGTGGAAATGCTTTAGTACTTCGAAGGGTTCTTGTCATACATTTGAATAGTGGAATGTATGATGCCAGATATCTTAAGCACTCTATGTTAAGGTCGGTTACCAGGCGACTCATCGTATGAATGATTTTTGCAGTTGTAATGATCCTGCACATTTAATTAAATGAAATCTTGTGGCTTATTAAATGTTATGATTATTATATAGAAATTAAACCTAAGATTCACCAACATTTTTGTTGACATTTTAAGCATGTTTATTCTCAGGTGAATATTAAAAACGCTTCTGCTATCGTATGCCAACCCAAGGTCAAGATTTGAAGTCGGCATAATTGTTTATATTGTTTAAACTTGCATTAGGAGTATTTGTTGTAATATATTTGATCATATTGTAATTGGTTGTGTAAAAACTTATTTATTTGAGGAGATTGTCTTTGATAGACAATCTAAATTATGTCATTAAGACCTTTATTCAATAATAAAGGTTATGGATGTTTTTAAAAACGAATGCAAGATTTGAAAAACGTCTCATATAGAGGTCAAAACCTCGCAAAGAAACCAATTAATATGAAACGTTTATAATTAATATGAACGGCGCATTTCAATCTAACTATGGACAACTAGTTGTAGGTTACTAACGAGGACAGCTGACTGAAAATATTTAAAACATTAAAATGTATTAAAAAATATTGTAAATATATTTTGAACATACTTTGATATATATGTACATATTTGTTATAGGTTCGTGAATCAACCAGTGTCCAAGTCTTACTTACCGACGAAGTAAAAATCTGTGAAAGTGAGTTATAGTCCCACTTTTAAAATCTAATATTTTGGGATGAGAATACATGCCGCTTTATAAATGTTTTACAAAATAGACACAAAAATAGACACAAGTACGCAAAACTACATTCTATGGTTGGATTATTAAATTGAATATCGCCCTTCAAGTCTGGTAGCCTAAGAATTAGGGAAATGGCCTCTAATTGACGCGAATCCTAAAGATAGATCTATTGGGCTTAACAACCCCCATTCAGGTTATGGATGGTTTAGTACTTCGAGATTATTATACAGATGAGAGGTTCTGTTTTGGGGATATTCTATGCATTAAGTTAATGTCGGTTACCATGTGTTCAACATATGAATGATTTTTATCTCTATGCAGTTTGCGAAATGCCTGATAAGAGATGCAGTTTACGAAATGCCTGATTTTTATATTGTGGTCTATTATTATGAATTAATAATATGTAGGTTAAACCTACAACTCACCAACAATTTTGTTAACATTTTAAGCATGTTTATTCTCAGGTGATTATTAAGAGCTTTAGCTGTTGCATACTAAATTAAGGACAAGATTTGGAGTCCATGCTTGTATAATATTGTTTAAAAACTGCATTCGAAGATTTATTTTGATGTGTAATATTATTGTAAACCATTATGTAATGGTCGTGTGAAAAACGCTATATTTTAGATTATCATTATTTGATAATCATCGTAATATTTTAAAGGTTATGTTTTATTTTAAAATCGAATGCAGTCTTTGAAAAATGTCTCATATAGAGGTCAGAACCTCGCGACGAAATCAATTAATATGGAACGTTTGTAATCAATATGAATGGGATATTTCAGTTGATTCTCCTGAGAATCCAGCAAGTGAAACCGCAGTAGGTTTCATCAAAGCCTGAATGTTTGCGGCAGTTTGCTAAAACATTGTTCGTACATGACATCTACACTGCTACCAGTGTCCGCATGTACCTTCATTATCATAATACCAGTGTTTGCAATGCGGCATGAAACCACTACTTGTTTGTCAACATTCGCGGTCAAACTTGCAGGAGGAAAAGTAATGGAAGGACATTTCCAACTGACAATCTGCTCAGATATTTGAAGTACTGACATTTTGCCTAGCACTTCTACCACATTAATGACCTGGATTCCATGCTGGTTTTCTTTCTTACTCACCATCTTTACACCCAGATTTTTTTACCGCGGGAGCCTTTCGCTCAACCATATTTAGCGCATTTGAGGTATTGGCTTCTGTAGGAATTATAATCGCATTCGCAGTACTTGTACTATTCTGCGCGATTAAATGGTCCAACTTACCTTGCTCATATGCCTCCGTGATCAATTTCGCCAAATCTCTACAGCGATTGGTGTCATGACCATAATCATCGTGGAAAACACAAAACTTTGACCGATCGTGCCTGCTATTCTCTCCCAAAGGCTGCGGATCAGGATAAGATTTAGCGACTCTCTCTTGTAACAAAATTTCCTTAGGCGTCTTTGTTAGCATCTGAATAATATTGAAAGATTCATTGCTCCACTTTCGCGTAGAATAGCGATCGCAACGGCCATATCCATGGTTATCATTTTGACCTTGAAACCTGTCATTTCGCGGGTATCCACCGCCGCCATTTCTCCGCAAAAAACCTGGTCCGCGATAATTATCACTGTTACCGTCACGAAAAGAGTCATTGTCATCTCGCCAACTTTTGTCTCTACCTCACCCACATGCAGGGGTTATAGTGCTATCATCTCCACCGCAGAGATAATCATATGTTTCCTGTTGAACTTTAGCAAAAGTCTGCGGGACATCTCTTCGCAACCTTCGCACAAGGGTTGGATGTCACTGTGGATTAATAGCATGCAAAAAACCAGAGATTTTTTGGTCTTCATGCAAGCTTGGAATCTTTTGGCATTCATAAATGTACCGCGTAAGTAACGCACTCGAGGTTTCCTTGTTGCCTTGCTTAATATCGGAACATTCTATATGCGACTTTTTCTACAGCAGTAGATTCTGGAACTGTAACAAGAATTTTTAGCGAAGATCAACAAAGACAATAATACTGCGAGCTTGCAGACTATGAAACCACTCTCTTTCTGACCCTTACAAGGCCATAGGAAAAACTCTACACGCAACTGACTCATCCCAGTTATAGGTGCTAACCACTCCTTCAAAGCGCTGCAGAAAATCTAAAGGATCAGTTAAACCTGAGTAAACTCCCAATGTTTTCGGCACAATTGGCGGAGAAACGATTGGATAATTAGAAATATGTTGAACAAACTTGTCCGCAGCAGTGGTAATTTCAGTTGCCTTTTTTGTGTGAGTATCTACATTCTCCGCACAAAATTTGGCAATCATATCTTGCAAGAAATTTAGCTGTTCAAACTTATGTTACATTGACTTTGGCGCAATGCTTCTGAAAGCATCCGCCAAAAAATTTTGAGCATTTTCTCTGCGGACAGCATCAGATGCTTCACCTTTTTCCCCATAACGAGGGAAAGGTGTTGGTGGGCGTTTTCGCTTAACATGTGGAACTTTAACAAACTCTTCCACGCTATCCGAATCATCAGAAAATTCGCTTTCTTCTCTAGGCGCCTTAGCCATTTTTGAGTTATATGCAGAATTCAAAATAATGCGATCTTCCGCATTATCACTATCACTATCATTTCGCTCAATAACTAGGCGATCAACCTGTGATCCTGAATCATTTAACGACCATAGGTAAGTTCGCGGTATGCGGGACTCGCGACTATATTTGGCATCTTTCTTAGCCTGTTCAATGGCAGTGCCACCAATTTTGTCAGTTCGTAAGCTAGATTTGCCAGCCCAAGCCTTTATTCGCTTTCCTTCAGTAATTGTTTCTTCACGGTTTTGCAGCAATGTTCTGCGTGCAACTATTTTTTTAGCAGCAACTTCTGGCTGTGAATCACTAGCATTATTTGCCGCAGATGTTTTAGCAGTCGACTCTTGAACCGATTTTCCCACAGTTATATTGGTATTTACTTGCAATGGAAATATTGTGACATTCTGCGAATCGCCAGGCAGTGCATCAGCGTTCGCAGAAACACCTGTTTGCTTTGCGTTTATCATCATGACAATCGAGTAGATCAACTAATTAAGCCTTCAAAAAGCACCTGTAAATCATCACAACAAAAATACGATTTGAAATTAAACCAAGCAATTGATTGTTTGATAGTACGAAACAAAAAATTTTCAGTTTAATTCGTCAAACGTGTCCCACAGATGGCGCCAATTGATTAATCCATAATTAGCGATGTTACTTAATTAAGGATTGATTGCTATAATAAAGATGGAGGATGGAATGTTTGATGATTATTTTGGGCCCCGATGATCGTCTTTCACTTTAACTATCAAGTGATCAACCACCCCGACCCGGTCTTGATTGTTAATTAGCATGATTCACCTTCACTCAATGTGGAAATTCCTTGGGCAAAGTCACAAGTGAAAATCACAAAGGCTTGGGAAAATTGCAGAGAATCAACAAACCTATAAATGAGAGGCCATGCTCCCTATTTATAGTATTCGAGGTATCCGCGGTCTGCGAATTACTTAACTATCCACGGAAACTCAGCGGATTAAACCGCAGTCCTTTATTTGTGCGGAAATATAGCTGCTATACTTATTTTCAGCGAACACTTCATAACTTTGCATTATAGTTCGCGTAATTCTGCTTTAGGGTTTTAGCAAATAAAATATACATATACAATGCTATGTATATGATCATTAATGGAAATTGCTTTTGAATCTGCAATTGATATTTAAATAACTTACTTATAAGATTGATAAATTGGATTTTCAAATATTACTAATCGAGTAAATGAATTTCTATATAAGGCACGTTTTGTTTTGTTGATCAATTGTCAAAATTGACTGTCTTATCATGTTTTAAAGCTTTATAAACACTATAATCTGATTCTACAAGTATTGGAAATCTATGTGAAATAACAAAATATTTTCGATTGCCATGATAATTCAAATATAATATAGCTCCTGAAATAAATAATATTTTGAGTTTGATAAACCATAAAGTCGTTCAATTATCAAGACTTATACTATGTTAATAAACATGCATAGATTTAAAGATCATATTGGGTCAGGTTGACTTTTGAGATGACTTTTATTAACTTTTGCATGTCGATCTCGATCATTAGGATTGTGATACACTATGACCTGACCTAGCTTGTTAAACATCTATTGACCAACATATGTTCTCTAGTTTGAGATCTACGGTTACTTTGCATTACGAGTTTCGGTCACATTTCGGTGAATAACTTTATCTGCTAAGGTGAGTTTCATATGCTCCCTTTTTAATTGCTTTTGCAATCTATATTTTTGGGCTGAGAATACATGCACTTTATTTTAAACGCAATGGATACAAGTACATACTAAATTCTACACTGAGTTTTAACCAAAAATCCCTTAGCTTTGGTAACTAGTAACTGCCGGTTATAAGAACTGGTGGGCGCGAGTAGTTGTATATGGATCCATAGGGCTTGACACCCCCGTCTGTTCCAGGTATAAAAACCCTAGCCTGAACTATAAAACTGACGTATGCTATTTGAGTTTAGTACATGTTGGATTACGTGTATTGTACATGTTGGTTGCATGTATGTTAAAACAGGGGTATTTATTATAACGTTAAAGCTTAGTTAACAGGGTGCTCAATCTTGTAGAATATTTTGATAAACGTTTCTAGATGAAACAACTGAAATCTTGTGATCCACCTTTATATATGAATTATACGCAAAATTAAAACTATGAACTCACCAACCTTTGTGTTGACACTTGAAAGCATGTTTATTCTCAGGTTCCTAGAAGTCTTCCGCTGTTTACTTATATGTGATACAAGCAATGTGCATGGAGTCATACATGCTTTATTCGGGAAAACGTTGCATTCACAAAATCATCACCATGTATCTTATTTTGACTGCATTATCAACGGATGTAGTATTGTAAACTATTAACTACGGTGATTGTCTATATGTAGAAATCATCAAACGTCAAAAATCTTGGAATTTGATATTCAATTATGGTGTGCCTTTTCAAAAGAATGCAATGTTTACAAAACGTATCATGTAGTGGTCAGTACCTCACTGTGAAATCGATGAATGATGTATTCGTCCAAATAGATTTGGACGGGTCATCACAGTTGGTATCAGAGCTTGAGGTCATAGGGAACCAGAATTTGCATTAGTGTGTTTAACTGGTAATTGTTAGGATGCATTAGTGAGTCTGGACTATGACCGTATCTTTTTTTATTGAGTTTTGCTTATCATTTCTTGTCAGAAATTACATGCTTATCATTCTTAAGTCTAGACACGTTTGCCTATAGTTATTGCATGAATAGTGTATAGACAAAATTCATATCTTAGCGTATCTGCTAATTCATATCTTAGCGAATCTATTACTGTAAACTTTTCCTGTCATCTTCCGAAAATTCCTCCGTGATTTATGAAATTTTGGTATTATTTATACAAGATGGATCCCGTATCTAGTTCAAATTCCTTAAACTCCGACAGCTATTACAATATGGATATTCACCTGAACTCCGAAAGCAGTGTGACCGAAATGGATCAACCAATTAGCCATCATCTATTCTGGATGATTTGGGGATGGGTTCGTAGTCTACTTAATCATTGGAGACAAAAAGAAGGCGATCCCTTCCATCCACCACATTCTCCTCTTGGCGAAGAACCTAAAGCACTTACCGGTGAATCTATTCGTAATACCATTTTCTCTCTCATTTCCAGAGTATCTCGTCACGATAATACACTATCTCAAATTCTGAATCTTATTCATCCGCTCGTCCGAACCAACAATCATCCCGGTGTAATAGAAGAAGTCAACGAGCTTCGCGCTCGAGTAGTGGCTTTGGAGAATATGATGCAAAGGTTACAAGCACCAGCAGCATCACCGGCATCAACAGTACCACCGACAACAACACCAACAGTACCATTACCACCACCAACAACCACATCACAAACCTCAACTTCACAATCTGTTCCACGAGCATCAACGTCATACATATCGTAGTTACCAAGAAATACCAGCAACAATAACCGATGAAGTATTAACTCATTTCCCCTGAAGAAATTATATGTATATCTAATATATATGAATTTTGAAATCAAAATAAATCTTTCAGTACTAAGCTATTACGTGTGAATCTTAACTACTCGGTTAGTTCATGTTATTAATATGCTATGATGTACATCCTTCGTTGATGACTTAACAATCGTTAACTATAATCTCTGCTTCGACTTAATAGATTCCATTTCATAATAAATCAAGTGTATTATTCAAATACATGTTTGATTTTACACTTTCATTTTCGATATACTTGAAACTTTCCAGAAAACATCATTCGTACCTTGTGAAGTTAGCAAGAGTTCCATAAGCACCAACAAGATTCAATGAGAAAATATCAATAAAACTGAATAACGAAGTATTGATTACATTAGTGAAATACTCCGCGAAGATTATGAAATCTTTAATGTTTTAGAGATTATTCATTTCTAATCCATCCAAAAAACAAATGATCTTAATATGATATTAATTCATTAAATCCGTATTACATCCGAAGAAAATATACATATATATTTTCAAAAAGACTGTAATAAAATTCTTATTTACAAAATATTACTTGTGAAATTTTTAACGGGTAGGTAATACCCGGGAAATATATAAGTTCACAATTAATATGTTACACGTTACATTCTTCAATTTTGATTCAAGAATCATTAACTATACTCACTACATTCACAGCGGTATACATTCTTCCATAAGAATCATAACAACCATTTTCATACAAATTCGATTATACATTCTGATTTTTGACAGATCAGAATCCGAGTCAAGATTTAACAGAAGATATCACTATTAAATTTTCACATCTTACAAAACCATACTTTGAATTCAAAACTGTGCTAGATCCTTTGATATTATTATTACCAAAAATACCTTTGCAATTCTTTTTCAAAGTAGCCAGTTTTGTCACACCACCAGCAAATCAACTTCGATTTTTCATTCGAATAAGCCTCATTATAACCTTGATATATAAGTTTGCCCTTCGTCATAGTTACCAGGGAACCGTTTATATTCCACTATATTAGCAGTAAACTTACCAGCAACATCATTGATCTTTAACTTTCCAAAAAATCATTATATTCATTGAAACCCTATCATGTACTCATCTGCATCTTCTAACAGTAATTGTCATACCAAAAAGCTTCAATTATTATTCTCGAATTTTCCAGCAATTCTACGCCAACAGTTATATATGTACATATAACGTCTATCTCCAAGACTTACATACTTCGAATGTGAAGTTTCTGAAAAACACCCTAAACCGCGAATTAGTTCTCGAAGTTTTGAAAATGCTGATGAAGCAGCAAAAACTGTAAACGACCTTAACAGCCAAAAGTTTGATGATAAAGAATAATGTGTTGGCAAAGCTCAGAAAAAGAAAAGGTTAGGAACTGGAAAACGGATTGAACAAACCATGAAGGAGGCTGTGGACAAATCACAAAGACTAAACCTGCCTTCAAAGAATCCAAATGATTCAGTATCTACTGAAGTCATTAACGAATACCTTGCTCCTGACTCTAAACCTTTACGAACAAATCTTCTTTATTATCTTTCGATATTCGAAACTCTAAGATATCATTGTATCTTTCATTACAAATATCCTCGATATTTCTGAAGATATTTTCATAACTATTCTTATCTGAAATCATTTACCTCTTCACGATATCAGTATTACATCATAAAGGAAACTGTTTTAGTTTCTACATTCTGAAAAGTTTGAACTTAAATTATGAATGTTATTGAAGTAGTGTTGGGAACTGAAGCATGAGTTAGTATAATATAATGACACTTGATCAACGTGATTATATTACAGTAAGTTATGCTGAGTTTCTAATGGAACGTAATAAAGGTTCACAGATCATATCCTCATCATGAACCATGTTACATAACTCTTTCACTCTACTTAACCTCTAAACATATCAAGAAAATATTTTTCTTGATTATTCGGTCTTTTCCGAGGTATTCTGGTAATTTGACAAATCAAGACCGTGCCATTACAATTTCTTTCTTAGAACATTAACTATGTTCATTCCGAAATACATACCTACGAATTATGGACCATTACATGCGGTGTTTAATGGATAGAAGAGAAAACAGAGCATGAAGCTTCGAAATAGAAATGGGGGTATAAATCGCAGCAAATAGGAGAGAGCATTAACTGTGGATGTCGATGATTATAGAAAGACAGAAGCAGGGACTCTGAAAAATAAGGAAAGATATAAAGCCCGACGACAACACATAAATTACAAACCGTGTATATCAATAAGTATTGCAACGTAAAGACACGGAGAACTAAAAACACTATAAAGCCAAGAGTATAGTAAAAGTGAATAGATTCCTCCGGCGGCAGATGAAAAAGAAGAATGATAGATATGAAAGTTAGGAGTATATCAAGAATCAGAACTGGATGAAGCATATTGACGAATACTTTAAAGTATGATTTGAGGGAGGAAGAATAGAAGGTGAGCTGTGGAAATAAAGAAACGAAGGGAGTGGATTTATAGCAAAAAATCAGACAGAGCAATCGTGACAGGTTATCGCATTTAATCAAAGAAGATCCTAATTTTCTTAATTACCGAAGAATCAAATCTTATTACAAATATTTTCTCTAAATCCCTTGAACTCCGGAAATTAATCCTATCTACATCAAAAGATATGACGAATCTACATTTATTCATTTCACTTTTTTGTGATAACTTCACTCGTACTCTTCACAAAATCGAATTGTTTTATCTATATTACTCAATGATGATAAAACTCTAATTTTCAACTCGTATGCGTCATGAAAATAAACTTATTGTCAGCCATGACCATTCCAATCAAATTTTGGGACGAAATTTCTTTAACGGCTAGGTACTGTGATAACCCGGAAATTTCCGACCAAATTTAAACTTAATCCTTAAATGATTTAATGTTTTCGACACGACAAGCAAAGTTTGATAAGTTAAATCTCAAACATTTTGAACTGTGTTCATATATTCATTTAACCTCGACCAAATTTTGACGAGTCACGAACGATTGTAAACAAAAGATATGTATATATATATATATATATGTATATATATATATATATATATATATATATATATATATATTATAACTTGAAAACGCTAACAAAGTATTAAGTGTATAATACTTTACATTAAACGTATTTGTCTCAATATAGGTTTTATATGTTTATCGACGGAATTAAAGGATTATATCAAACGATCGAAGTAGAAGATATTTTAATAGCATCTAACAATCACATAGCTATTACAATTGTTACGAGTCTCTGTTGTGAGGTCCACTTCGATTTAGAAAATCTTTTCCTTTTGATTATATTTGGAATTAGATATATAAAATAACTTGCAGCGTGTTTATATTGTATATATATATATAGATATATGGGTTAGAAATATATATATATTTTTTAAAGGTTTATAACACTCGTTTATTGTTTCATAATTAAATAAATATTTCAAAATAATATATATTTTACTTTGTAATAGTATATAATAGTAATGTAGATATAAAACGTTTTGATATTATCATTTATATTTTAATTGATAACGAGATGTTGATTTAAGGAAGCAAATGACCAAAACACTCAAATGTATAAGTTATATTTCGAGTGGTATGGTTATGGATAATTTAAGTCTATATTTTGACAAAGGTACGAGTCGCGAAACGTAAAGTACAGATTTTCTAAGTGTACGAAAGGACGTTCGAAAAACTGGAACTAGGATGTTAGTCGAGCATCAATGTACAAGTCATCGAAACTAAAAGTACAAGTCACCTATACACGAGAATATAATATAATATATATTTAATTAATATAAATTATAAATATTATATACAATTAAAAATTATGTCGACAAACAAAAAGACAAAGCAAGATGAGCTGGAGACAGGCGCCATGCGATCGCATGGCATAATGCCTTCAAACCCATGCGATCGCATGGGGTCAGAAGGCAGGACACATATATAAAAGCTCGATCATTCTGGCTTATTTCACACACATCCAACATATATCTTACTTCTTCTGTATTATTAAATTTATTATTATTATTATTATTATTATTATTATTATTATTATTATTATTATTATTATTATTATTATTATTATTATTATTATTATTATTATTATTAATCTTATTATTATTAGTATTGGTATTATTATTAGTAGTATATACATAAAATACTATGACGAGGTCATGAGCGTGTCACTTTCAAAATGGATTTTCGAGTCGGATAGAGCTAAGAAAACTATGGGTTATAACTATAGAGGTTATGGGTAATGTTCATGTGTATTGTTCGCAAGTCAAACCTAGTGTTTATCATCTCTGTTATGTCTACGTACTTTTCTGCAATATTGAATCACAATATTGATACGTGAGCATTCATATCTTATCTTTTATATATTAATAGTGTATCCATGTCTAGTGCTCGAGTATATATGTTTATGCATGATTGTATGCTAATTTTCGTCGTTAGATAGTTTTTGATGAATCATGAATTTAATACATATACTACTGATATAAGGTATATGATATGCATGTTTTTGGAAAGCTGTCGAAAAATCAATAACTTTTCATTTAGAAATCGCGTAATTTCGTTGAACGAATTAAAAGACATGGTCAACTGAATTATGTTTGACGTTAATGCAAATTGCTTTTGAATCTGCAAATGATATTTAAACAACTTGCTTATAAGATTGATAAATTAGATTTTCAAATATTACTAATCGAGTAAATGAATTTCTATATAAGGCACGTTTTGTTTTATTGATCAATTGTCAAAATTGACTGTCTTATCATGTTTTAAAGCTTTATAAACACTATAATCTGATTCTACAAGTATTGAAAAACTATGTGAAATAATAAAATATTTTCGATTGCCATGATAATTCAAATATAATATAGCTCCTGAAATAAATAATATTTTGAGTTTGATAAACTATAAAGTCGTTCAATTATCAAGACTTATACTATGTTAATAAACATGTATAGATTTAAAGATCATATTGGGTCAGGTTGACTTTTGAGATGACTTTTGTTAACTTTTGCATGTCTATCTCGAGCATTAGGATTGTGATACACTATGACATGACCTAGCTTGTTAAACATCTATTGACCAACATATGTTCTCTAGGTTGAGATCTACGGTTACTTTGCATTACGAGTTTCAGTCACATTTCAGTGAATAACTTTATCTGCTAAGGTGAGTTTCATATGCTCCCTTTTTAATTGCTTTTGCAATCTATATTTTTGGGCTGAGAATACATGCATTTTATTTTAAACACAATGGATACAAGTACATACTAAATTCTACACTGAGTTTGAATCGAAAATCCCTTAGCTTTGGTAACTAGTAACTGCCGGTTATAAGAACTGGTGGGCGCGAGTAGTTGTATATGGATCCATAGGGCTTGAAACCCTAGCCTGAACTATAAAACAGATGTATTCTATTTGAGTTTAGTACACGTTGGATTGCATGTATTGTACATGTTGGTTGCATGTATGTTAAAACAGGGGTACTTATTATAACGTCAAAGCTTAGTTACCAGGGTGCTCAATCTTGTAGAATATTTTGATAAACGTTACTAGATGAAACAACTGAAATCTTGTGATCCACCTTTATATATGGATTATACGCAACATTAAATCTATGAACTCACCAACCTTTGTGTTGACACTTGATGTCATACCCCCCAAATAGGGTCAGGGAAATATGACTTCACAATATCACAACACAAGTATGTATAAACGAGAACGACTCGAAATGAGACGTTTTATAACAACATTTGATTTGTAGTGGAAAAATAATAATGTTATACATAACAAATGATAAGTCTAATATGTGGACTCCAATGCAACAACTAACTAAGCATCATAGGGCATCACACAAGCTAATCTTCACCTGAGACAAAACATGCTTAAAGTGTCAACACAAAGGTTGAGTAAACATCATAGGTTTAACAATCATAATAAGTTTTAGACCACAAGATTTAATTCAAAATATCAAAATATTTAATATGTCATGAGTTATAATATCGAACTAAACATTAACCCCTGATACTGTACGGGAGTCGGCAATCATTATTATGTACCCCCTTGACGATCATGTCAATGGGTAGAGACGTCACTCTCAATAGACCTACTCACAATAATTAAGCTTGCAAAATTTCAATTCCAGCAATTAACGATATTATGGCGGGGATTTGCATGTAACAATAAATACATGTTTAACAAAAGTCTCGCGAAATTGCATATCAAATAGTTTAGGTACTTGTATCTAAATTGTAAATCATTTAAAATCAAGCATGTGTCTCACCCCAAATTTTTAAAACAAATAATAAATAGTAGAAAGAGGGGCTATGAAGTTCACCTTAATAGCAAGTAAGTAATTCCACGCAAGATGTAAGAACGGAGTATGTAACCAGAGATCTCAACCTAGGGATATAACCTTTGATTAGTTAATGTCTAATAGACATAAAGTTTGTTTATTAATATAGCAAACTATATTAACAGTGACAGTTTTCGAGAAAAGTTCCTAATTCTCAAAAGTTTCTATTTTTGGAAACCTACTATTTATGGAAAGCTTCCACTTATAGTAAGCTTCTAGTTTAAAATGTTCGGGTTATAATTCTTAACAAAGATGTTGTACAATCTCGCCCAAACTTCGTTGCTATCATACAAGTCACTTAAATGACCAGTTGTTACCGGGCGCCCAGGATTCTTGACCAGAATCTAAGTCATGGCATTCGAAATCCACAAGTGGTTCCCATAAGTCAATAAGGATCACCCTAGGCCACATGTAACGATGATGTTTGTAATCTTTGTACGTTATCTTTAATTATAACCTTCACATTATAAGTGTATACACATAACCAATTTATTAAGATACTTATTAGGTATACATATATATAAGTGATAATATACTTAGTGTAATTAAGTGTTACTATATAGTTAAATGTATAAGTTATAATATTAATAGTAGTATTATTCTTTAATTAATCAACAAATATGTAAAGTTATCATTATATGTGTTACATATATACATATACACCTATGTGATACATACATATATATATTCTTTATTTATTATCATACATGTATATGTTTAACTATATGATATATATGTATATATTATATGTAGGTGTTATATATACATTAATGTAAAGGTGGTACATATATATACATTTATTACTTTTCTTATTATTTTTACTAACCTTATATAATACTTACATAATACACACTCATACATACATACACACATACATATACATACATATATACACATACATATACACGTATGTATATATTTACATATACACACATGCATATATCTACAATGTATACATGTACATACATATGTATGCATGCATACATGCATATCATTATCATTATACTTTACTAATCCATAAAATCATAACCTTTTTAATCACAATTCATTCAAGTTTGTAACAATAATACTTAATCAACTTAACAGTCTTAATCATACAACTTCATCCATATTCATTAATCCATATACTTTTATTCATCATCATGACCTAATAACTTATTAATCATCATTTAACTCATTAATCATTAACACATAAAATCATAATCTTTAACTTATTAAACTAGTTTTATGATCATAATTTAACAACTTTAATCTTATAAATACAATACTTCACTTATTTAAGTAACTTATTAATCAATAATCATAATCTTTTAACCTTATCAATTTATTCATACTCTATATCATAATCATAAACTAATTCCATAACTTACTCATAATCATAATACTTTTTAATCTTATTCATACATAAATATATTAACTAATTCATATTATTATTATTATTCATACTTCATATCCATAATAACTAAAACAATATTTAAAGGTATGATTAACATTAGGGCTTTTAGGTATACCTTTAGAAGATAAAGATCAAGAAGGATGATGAATATGAACCGAAACAGAAACTGTTTTACAGCAGAAAAACGCAGCAAACAGTCACGATCAACAAGGTGGCAAAATGGGTTGTTTTCAGGTCTGTTTTGTCACGACAGCAGCAGCAGTAAACACAGCAACAATGGGTCGATTATGGGCTGTTTTGTCACGCAGAAACAGAATAAAAAATGCAGCAACAACAAGTCGATCTTGGGCTGTTTTGATCACGAATTTACAACAGTCATAGGAGCACTTTTGGGGCTGTTTTAGGTGCCGACTTAAAGTAGAAACAAGAGCAAAAAAGTTGACTTTAGGGGCTGTTTAAGTGGCGGTTTAGCTGCAGAAACACAGCAGGAAAATATGGTGATTTGAGGGGCTGTTTGGGTGGCGTTTCTAGCTGCCAAAAACAACTGCAGAGTGGCGGTGATGGGCTGCGAAAATCACAGCAGACTGGCGGTGGTGATGAGCTGCAAAAACGTAGGTAGATGGCGACGGGTGAAGGCGGTTTTGGTGATGATTTGTGAGTCGATGCAGGAGAGTGTGATGGCTGTTGTTGGTCGACAAAAACAAAAAAAAATGATAATGATGATGCAATTAGTCGACTAAACAAGCAGAGGAAGAGAGGAACTTATGGGATTTTTTTTCTATCTACTTTGTGAATGAGGATCAAGAACTAAAGGGTCTTTTTATAGGAGATTAGGATGTTGTAATCACATTAGGATTACTTGGTGATCAAGACTAGATTAGGATTACGATGCAAGGTATTTGAGGTTAACTAGGATTAGTAATTTACTTGTTAACTAAGTTTTTCTTATGTCAAAACTCCTAGCCGATTTTTACAACATGCTTAATTATATTTTTTTTATTCGACCTTTATGTATTTAAGTATATAGTTTTTAAATATTTTTCTTTTATAAAGTTACATTTATTTAAATTGCATTTTATTTAATTATTAGTCCCTAACTTTTATAAATTTTTAATTTGGTTCTAATTAGTTTTTAATTTACAAATGTCACCATTTAATATTATTACATATAGTTTATTTTAGTATTAGGGTTAGGTTTTAATATTAATAAACCTTTAGGGTTAGAGTTTAGATTATTAATTACTATTAGGTTTAGGGTTTCAGGTTTTTAATTACGAGCATTATTTATAAAGCATTTAATATGTCTTGATAACAACCCTAATGATGAGACACAGAACAAGAAAACGAAACCCTAAGGGTAAATTAGTAAATTCAGAATGGAAATGTGAGGGTTGTTATAGTACCTCCCCGTTAATTTATACTTCGTCCCGAAATTTCAGGTAGGCTTCTCGAAGGCATCAGCGGTTGAGAAAATATGGGGATGTTTTCGTCTCATTTGGTCTTCACGTTCCCAGGTATACTCGGGGCCTCTACGTGAATTCCAACGGATCTTAACAATAGGAATAGTGCTCTGTTTCAAGCCTTTAGCCGTGAAGTATTGCCACAGCCAATCCTAAAAAGAAGAGTTGATGAGCGCAAGAAGCATGTTTCGTTCTTACGCAGAGGATAAGAGGAGCTGTGATCTCTTGATGAGAAAGATGTTATCGCACCTATGGCGAGTCGATTTATCATTCACTTATGAGTTTAAGTGCGGACAAAAAGAAATATGAATCATTGGCTACAAAGAATAGTTTACACCGGGTGAGGAAATATCTGAAAAATGATTGCATTTGCCACAAAATATTGAATTATAGAATTGATATTTACGAGTGTGTTGTGGTTTAGCCATGAAATATCGGAAGTAAAAACTTCTCAACGGTCAACCTTAAAAGAAAAAGTTGATGAGAACATTGGGTTTTGAAAGATGAACTTAATGGTAAATTTCAGAGGACGAGAGGAATTGTGATTAATATGTGGTGTAGAATAACACGAAAATTTTTATATAAACAAGAAGTTCAAGTCGTTTAAGGTGACAATTTAAAAAGGAACGAAGTTCTTAGTAAAACTAGAGTTATGTACAACATGTACTATTTTAAGTAAAATACCTTTTAAATAAAAGTGTTGATTTGAAAAAGTGAGTATAATTTTATATGTACTTCTCAAAATAAAGGTAAATTTTATTATATAAACATATACGTTTTATAAAAATTTGCACGAATGGCAGTAAATAAATTTATTTTATAAAATTCTGAGAGGATCGCACAGTAAAATAGTGTGTGTAAAATTTTGGTAACACAATTTTTCATATTTCGGAGGTTACGAGTTGGAAGCAGATCGATGAAGATCGGGTGAAGGTATTTTGAAAATTTCGAGTTATTTTTAGGCAAAAATGTTGCGAGGTAATGAAATCTATTGTATTTAAATACGGTTGTTGACTATTATTAGGACATATGTTCTTGGAATTCAAAGTGTTCATATGTGAAGCTGTTGCTGACAAGTGAGATATGAATGGTGGAGTATGAGAACGTGATAGTGAATGTGGTGTTTATAATATCTTCATTTGAATATTCTAATGAAAATCTTGCGAGTGGTTGTCGCTTATCTTCGACGAGTTTCCTAATGTGTTTATGAAAATCTACACCATGAGCGTAATTTAAGATAACAGGAGGCATGTTCGAATAAATTTTGGGGGTGTCACTTTAGGTCACTTAAGAATATGCATCCTTCCTTCCAGCGGGGATATGATAATTAAGCGTCAAAGAGATAAGTTGTTTAAGAAAGAAAGAATGCAAAGCTTTACAACTTTTATGGCATATGAGAATTTATTAATCTACTTATGGGTATGAGATAGATAGTTTAATCGTAATGATCTCTTCGTATATCTATAAATCAGATGATAATAACATTGAGATTTTTGAAAAAGTAGTTTGGAAATTTTCTTTGATTCACTTTCTATTCCATATGTCATGATATTGGAATATCTTTATGAATTACTGTAATATAATCACGTTGGCCTGACGTCATTATATTTCACTAATTCCTATTTACATTCCAAGGTCACTTCATAGGGTCAGGATATGTGATCTACTACAGAATTTTTATTTATTAGAAAACTTTCTAGGGACTTAAAGTTCAATTGCTATTTAAAGAGTTCATAACCTAAAGCGTTCCCCAACGCACTAAATATTGTACGAAGAGAATCTTCATGAGTCTAGAAGGACATTTTCTGGTTCGCAAACCAAGGCATCAAGGTATGTACTATAGCAATAATGTTATGTACATGACCGTAATAAATGTCATGGAAAATGTCGTGAAATTCAGAAGTCTTAAATGACATCCTTAGGAAAGGAAGCAGGGTATCGAGAGGGATGCTAAGGAAGGGCAAGATAAAATGAAACATATAGTAAGGAAACACTAAAAACTAAGGCATGAATATGAGTAAGTAAAGGAACATAAGCTAAGCCATGAAAGGTTATAGTCTTATAGATTGCTAAGGCACCGAACTAACACATAAGGCACACATAAAATGCAATCCTAGTTCTCTATAACAAGCCTGGGCTCTGATACCACTCTGTCATATCCCCAAATAGGGTCGGGGAAATATGACTTCACAATATCACAACACAAGTATGTATAAACGAGAACGACTCTAAATCAAACGTTTTATAACAACATTTGATTTGCAGCGGAAACATAATAATGTTTTACATAACAAATGATAAGTCTAATATGTGGACTCCAATGCATTAACTAACTAAGCATCATAGGGCATCACACAAGCTAATCTTCACCTGAGACAAAACATGCATAAAGTGTCAACACAAAGGTTGAGTGAACATCATAGGTTTAACAATCATAATATGTTTTAGACCACAAGATTTATTTCAAAATATCAAAATATTTAATATGCCATGAGTTATAATATCGAACTAAACATTAACCCTTGACACTGTACGGGTGTCGGCAATCATTATTATGTACCCCCTTGACGATCACACCAATGGGTAGAGACATCACACTCAATAGGCCTACTCACAATAATTAAGCTTGCAAAATTTCAATTCCAGTAATTAACAATATTATGGCGGGGATTTGCATGTAACAATAAATACATGTTTAACAAAATTCTCACAAAATTGCATATCAAATAGTTTAGGTACTTATGTCTAAATTGTAAATCATTTAAAAGCAATCATGTGTCTTACCCCAAAGTTGTAAAATAGATAATAAATAGTAGAAAGAGGGGCTATGAAGTTCACCTTAATAGCAAGTAAGTAATTCCATGCAAGATGTAAGAACGGAGTATGTAACCGGAGACTCAACCTAGAGATATAACCTTTGATTAGTTAATGTATAATAGACATAAAGTTTGTTTATTAATATAGCAAACTATATTAACAGTGACGGTTTTTGAGAAAATTTCCTATTTCTCAAAAGTTTCTATTTTTGGAAACCTACTATTTATGAAAAGCTTTCACTTATAGTAAGCTTCTAGTTTAAGAAGTTCGGGTTATAATTCTTAACAAAGATGTTGTACAATCTCACCCAAACTCTGTTACTATCATGCAAGTCACTTGAATGACCAGTTGTTACCGGGCGCCCAGGATTCTTGACCAGAATCTAAGTCATGGCATTCGAAATCCACAAGTGGTTCCCATAAGGCAATAAGGATCACCCTAGGCCACATGTAACGGTGATGTTTGTAATCTTTTTACGCTATCTTTAATTATAACCTTCGCGTTATAAGTGTATACACATAACCAATTTATTAAGATATTTATTAGTTGTACATATATATAAGTGATAATATACTTAGTTTAATTAAGTGTTACTATATAGTTAAGTGTATAAGTTATAATAATAGTAGTATTATTCTTTAATTAATCAACTATTATGTAAACTTATCATTATATGTGTTACATATATACATATACACCTATGTGATACATACATATATATATTCTTTATTTATTATCATACATGTATATGTTTAACTATATGATATATATGTATATATTATATGTAGGTGTTATATATACATTAATGTAAAGGTGGTACATATATATATATACATTTATTACTTTTCTTATTATTTTTACTAACCTTATATAATACTTACATAATACACACTCATACATACATACACACGTACATATACATACATATATACACATACATATACACGTATGTATATATTTACATATACACACACACATATATCTACAATTTATACATGTACATACATACGTATGTATGCATACATGCTTATCATTATCATTATACTTTACTAATCCATAAAATCATAACCTTTTTAATCACAATTCATTCATTTTTGTAACCATAATATTTAATCAACTTAACAATCTTAATCATACAACTTCATCCATATTCATTAATCCATATACTTTTATTCATCTTCATGACCTAATAACTTATTAATCATCATTTAACTCATTAATCATTAACACATAAAATCATAATCTTTAACTTATTAAAATAGTTTTATGATCATAATTTAACAGCTTTAATCTTATAAATACAATACTTCACTTATTTAAGTAACTTATTAATCAATAATCATAATCTTTTAACCTTATCAATTTATTAATACTCTATATCATAATCATAAACTAATTCCATAACTTACTCATAATCATAATACTTTTTAATCTTATTCATACATAAATATATTAACTAATTCATATTATTATTATTATTCATACTTCATATCCATAATAACTAAAACAATATTTAAAGGTATGATTAAATTTAGGGCTTTTAGGTATACCTTTAGAAGATAAAGATCAAGAAGGATGATGAAATGAACCGAAACAGAAACTGTTTTACAGCAGAAAAATGCAGCAAACAGTCACGATCAACAAGGTGGCAAAACGGGTTGTTTTTGGGTCTGTTTTGTCACGACAGTAGCAGCAGTAAACACATCAACAATGGGTCGATTATGGGCTATTTTGTCACGCAGAAACAGAATAAAAAACGCAGTAACAAAAAGTCGATCTTGGGCTGTTTTGATCACGAATTTACAGCAGTCATAGGAGCACTTTTGGGGCTATTTTAGGTGTCGACTTACAGCAGAAACAGGAGCAGAAAAGTTGACTTTAGGGGCTGTTTAAGTGGCGTTTTAGCTGCAGAAACACAGCAGGAAAATATGGTGATTTGAGGGGCTGTTTGGGTGGCGTTTCCAGCTGCCAAAAATAGCTGCAGAGTGGCGGTGATGGGCTGCAAAAATCACAGCAAACTAGCGGTGGTGATGAGCTGTAAAAACGCAGGTAGATGGCGACAGGTGAAGGCGGTTTTGGTGATGATTTATGAGTCGATGCAGGAGAGTGTGATGACTGTTGTTGGTCGACAAAAAAAAAAAAAAAGAATGATAATGATGATGCTATCAGTCGACTAAACAAGCAGAGGAAGAGAGGAACTTATGAGATTTTTTTTCTATCTATTTTGTGAATGAGGATCAAGAACTAAAGGGTCTTTTTATAGGAGATTAGGATGTTGTAATCACATTAGGATTACTTGGTGATCAAGACTAGATTAGGATTAGGATGCAAGGTATTTGAGTTAATTAGGATTAGTAGTTTACTTGTTAACTAAGTTTTTCTTTTTTCAAAACTCCTAGCCGATTTTTACAACATGCTTAATTATATTTTTTTTATTCGGCCTTTATGTATTTAAGTATATAGATTTTAAATATTTTTTTTATAAAGTTACATTTATTTAAATTGTATTTTATTTAATTATTAGTCCCTAACTTTTATAAATTTTTAATTAGGTTCTAATTAGTTTTTAATTTACAAATGTCACCATTTAATATTATTACATATAGTTTATTTTAGTATTAGGGTTAGGTTTTAATATTAATAAACCTTTAGGGTTAGAGTTTAGATTATTAATTACTATTAGGTTTAGGGTTTCAGGTTTTTAATTACGAGCATTATTTATAAAGCATTTAATATGTCTTGATAACAACCCTAATGATGAGACACGGAACAAGAAAACGAAACCCTAAGGGTAAATTAGTAAATTCAGAATGGAAATGTGAGGGTTGTTATACTTGAAAGTATTTTTATTCTCAGGTTCTTAGAAGTCTTCCGCTATTTACTTATATGTGATACAAGCTATGTGCATGGAGTCATACATGCTTTATTCGGGAAAACGTTGCATTCACAAAATCATCACCATGTATCTTATTTTAACTTCCTTATCAACGGATGTAGTATTGTAAACTATTAACTACGATGATTGTCTATATGTAGAAATCATCAAACGTCAAAAACCTTGGAATTTGATATTCAATTATGGCGTGCCTTTTCAAAATAATGCAATATTTACAAAACATATCATGTAGAGGTCAGTACCTCACTGTGAAATCGATGAATGATGTATTCGTCCAAATGGATTTGGAAGGTCATCACATTTATGTTTAATTTGGTCGTTAAATAGTTTATGATAAATCATGAATTTAATACATATGCTACTGAGATAAGGTATATGCTATGCATGTCGTTGGAAAGCTGGCGAAAAATTAATAACTTTTCATTTAGAAAGCGTATGATTTTGATGAACTGATTAAAACATATAGTCAACTGAATTATTATTAATTTTAGTATTATTACTGTTAAAATGATTATTATTACTATCGTCGTTATTATCGTCGTTATAATCTAATTATTATTATTATTATCATTATCGTTATAAGTATTATCATTAAAATTGTCATTGTTATTAGTATTACTATCATTATTATCATTAAGATTATTATTAATATTATCGTTATTATTATTATTATTATTATTATTATTATTATTATTATTATTATTATTATTATTATTATTATAATATTTAGTATTATCATAAATATTATTATTATATTTATTATTATTAATATTATTATCATTAAAACTAATATTAGCATCATCTAATTATTATTATTACTATCATTATTATGAATGCGATATAAAAGAGGACTAAAAGCTATTAAACAAATAGATTAGGAAATAAAGAGTATATGTATCATGATGAAATTAAAATATTGTAATATATTGATTTAGATAAAAATATCGTTTTCATTATTATTATTATAAAAAATATCATTAATATTAAAACTATCATTTTTATTAAAATTATCATTTTTATTAAAATTATCATTTTTAATAGAAATATCATTGCTATTATAAAATATCATTATCATTATTATTATCATTTTAGTATTATTATTATTATTAAAAATTATTATTTTTAATAGAATTATTATTAGTATTATTAAAGTTATTAATAAAAGTATCGTTATTATTAAAATTATCATGTTTAGAATTATCATCATCATTAGTAAATATAAATATTGTTATCATTAGTAGAATAATAATAATTATTATTATTACAAAATAATACAACTTTTACTCATTATTATTATTATTATCAATATTATTTTATCAAATAAATATGGGATACAAAGATATTTTTACCACGCGTAATATAATTACATTAATAATACATACCACTATATTTTATGATACTAAGTGAACGTTATAAATTTTATTACTTAAGATATATAAAAGAATTTTTTTATCATATATAAATTTAATATAAATTTTTATTAATAAATGACTTGTATTATTTACTCTAATAAAATCCGATAAATATATTTAAATATATAAAACGACTATATTTAAGTTATATAATAAACATAAATAGATTCTGGAAGTCATTTTTGGATTAGATGACTTTTGTTGACTTTTGCATGATAATCTCGAGCATTAGGATTGTGATACACTATGACTTGACCTAAATTGTTAGACATATATTGACCAACATATAAATATATATACTTAATTTAGGTTCGTGAATCGGAGGCCAACCCTGCACTTGTTCAGTGCCGTCATTTGCATTGATGCTACAAAATACAGTATTGTGAGTTCATTTGATTTCCCTTTTACTCTTTATATTTTTAGGATTAATAATATATGCACTGTTTTTACAACTGTTTTATTAAATGCCTTTGATATCTATAATTTTAGACTGAGAATACATGAGCTGCTTTTATAAATGTTTGACGAAATAGACACAAGTACTCAAAACTACATTCTATGATAGAATTATTTGGATTTAGTGGTTCGATTTCTATAAAGATTGCATTAGCTACCATCGGTGAGATTATTTTGCATTTTTGCATTAGCTACCGTTGGTGAGATTGTTTTGCATCTTGATAAATTTTTCGATTTCTATAAAGATTGCATTAGCTACCATTAGTGAGATTGTTTTGCATTGCACGTTGCATTAGCTACTGTTTGTGAGATTGTTTTGCATCTTGGTTGCATTAGCTACCGTTGGTGAGATTGTTTTGCATCTTTGTTGCATTAGCTACCGTCGGTGAGATTGTTTTGCATTTTTGCATTAGCTATCGCCGGTGACATTGTTTTGTATTATCCGTATTCCCATCAGATGTTCTTCATATGAATGATTTTTAGCCATCAGTAGACCGACATATTATTTGAAAATGAAATCTTGTGGTTTACACTTTTAAGCATGTTTATTCTCAGCTATTAAAGAAGTCTTCCGCTGTGCATTTGCTCATTTTAAAGATATTACTTGGAGTCATTCATGACATATTTCTAAAGACATTGCATTCGAGTCGTTGAGTTCAACAAGATTATTATTAAGTCATTGATAGTTTGATATATTATCAAATGGTATGCATGCCTGATAACTTTCGATATAATGAAAGTTTGACTTTTAAAAACGAATGCAATGTTTGTAAAATATATCATTTAGAGGTTAAATACCTCACAATGTAATCATATGTTATTGTATTTGTCCTTATGAATTAGGACGGGTCTTCACAGTATCACTAATCGTTATTGTGAATAACCGATGGTTCATTCGCGAGAACCATTCTCGTGTGCTCTAGGTTAAAAATGAGGTTTGTGTGTGATGTTGTTTTATAGCGTACTATCATTGTATTGTTGTTGTTTATCATGTTATTACGTTTATGTCATGCTAGTTGAGATGCTTAGTGCGGTGCTTCATATGCTATATTTGTGTTGTAGTTGCGGGTCGGTAGGTTGTATGCATGTGTGTATAGTTGGTCTTCTCACTAAGCATTGCTTACCTATTAGGACCCCAAAAAGTGTATAGTGTTAATGTGAAATAAGCTTATTAGATGGTTCCTTAGAAAATGGCTATATAAGGAACCTAAGTAGTCCTAATTAGATAGTCATTGCATTGTAACTGAGTTTAAGAAGCTGTGGAATGTAAAGTTACTAAAACTCTCTAATATCGAATCTATTCTTATTCATACCGAGTCTCATTATTACAATCATTTCTTCAATTCTCACCATGACTTGACCTATCAATTAGTATCAGAGGTTCCACGGAGTGATATTACATCACTATATCGATCCAGAGATTGAAGATTACAAATCTGAACACATTCGGATTGTTTGAATCACATTCGGTATCATCGAATGTGATAATCTGATATTCAGATTAGTGTGAGAAGTTCAACGAATGTTAATTATGTGTATTAGAAAGTGTTTTGATCATTATTACAGCTTTACAACAACAATTATGAAGATTCAAGCTTATTTTTAGAGTTCGTGGCTAAAACTCTCTATTTTGATCAATTCAAGCTTGTTTCTATGCTTAAGTGAAGATCAGAGGATTCAATTGTGTTGGTGAGGTGTTTAATCATAAATTTGACGGTTCAATTTCATCAATTCTTCAATTTTTGAAGTTTTGATCCTCATTCGGTATATCAACTACCGTTCCAAGTCTGCTTCAAGTCAGAAATTCTCTTTAAGTGTTACAGTTTGTGGGGTGTTTGTGGTTCAAACACATTCAGTTTGATCAAACACAGCTAGTTCAAGTGGTTTTTTTCCAAGGATTCGATTGTGTTTCTAACTTTTAGACTTAGACTCGGTTTGTCAACTACTACAGTTGACATTCAGTATAATCACATTTGGTATAATTGATATTTTTCTTGTTACTAACTTTTTTCCTTGTGCAGCAAGGTTACCGAATCTGATTCAAAGTGTTAAGCATTTGATTGGATTCATTTGTGCTCAAATTTTACGGAATCTGGTTACCGAACCAGAATCTCAAGTATACTTGATATATTGAGGTTTAAGTGCTCTAAGGCTTCAAGTTCTATATTTACTGAATCTGTGTGAGATACTTGTTACTTTTGTCAGTTTCTGATACGGAATCTGATATACTGAGTCAGATATCGAACCCGAATCTGCTACAGTACCTAACCAGATATCGAACCCGAATCTGCTATAGTACCGAAACCGAATATGACGTTCTGTTAGATTTTTGATACTGAATCTTGGTTTTTGTGATCTACCGAATTCATACCGAATCTACCTCTATTTTTATCAAAATGTCTACTCAACACACCTTGATCATTGGATCTGATTCCAAACCTCCTGTCTTGTTTGATTGCAAGTATTACTAGTGGCTGCATCGTATCACTCAGTACATAGATTACAAGGGTGAGAAAGCAAAATACATTTGGGCTTCTTTAAAAGATGAACCAATTGCTGAATTTCATCTAGAAACCGGTTTACCAATTCCAATCTATGAACTCTCTGGTGAGAGACCTGAGCGTGCTCAGGGTGATATGGAAGCCAAGAATATCATCATGCAAGCTATTCCGTATGAACTGTTTAAGAATGTTGATAGCAACACATCTTCTAAACACATATGGGATGAGATCAGGAGACAACAAGAAGGCTATGACATGACCAGTGTTACTAAGCTGAATAAGGCCCTAGGACGTTATGAAGATTTTAAGCAAGAACCTGAAAAATTACTCAAGGATACCTACAGACGTTTCAATGGTGTTCTGAATGAGTTGAAAAAATGCAAGATCATAAAGGTGAATGCTTTGATCAACATGAAGTTTCTCAAAAAGCTTAATGCTGATTGGACTCCATATGGAACCATTTTTCAATTCACCAAGGAGATTGACAAGCTTAATATTCATGAGCTTGTTGGGGTTCTTATGCATTATCAACCAATTGTGTCTACCCTTCAAGCGGAAAAGAAAGAGTCTTCTCCGAGTGATCCACTTGCTCTTATTGCTAAGAAGAAGAGAAAATCCTTCACCACTTCCAAAATCTTATCAAAGAAAGTGCTTCTTGAAGAGTCACCTGATTCTGAAGAAATTGATCTTTCGGGTGTTAATGACTCTCACCCCGAATTAGTCAAATGGCTGCAATGTTCACCAAAGCCTTGATCAAGTACAAGTTCAAAGGCAAATCATCCAACCAATGCAAGAATTCATCTTCTTCCTCTTACTATAAGAAATCTCAACCTCAACAATCTAATGATTCCAAGAAAGAAGATTCCACATGTTTCAATTGTGGCAAAGCTGGCCATTTCTCTCATGATTGCAAAATGCCAAAGAAGAAGGATGCAGCTTACTACAAGAAGAAAATGTTGATGGCAATGGTTATGGAAACTGAGGGAGAGCTGAAATCGGTTGATGATACTTGGTTCAATTGGACGGATGAGTCAGAATCTGAAGAGGAACATACTAATGTTTGCAAGGTGACAAAGCTTCTCAAAGCCAAGGAAGCTATGGAGAATCATGACTCAACATCTGATGATGAAGAGGTACTGTAACAGACTCGTCCCACATCGATGGGAGAGGAAAACAAAGCACTCCTTATAAGGGTGTGGATACCTCTTCTGGTATGACGCGTTTTGAGGGTGTTTACCCGAGAAACAAATCCGTGAGGTAGAAGTGCGATCCGGGGTTGTACTCGTGCGCGGGTAGCCCGTCGGTGATCGGCTTGTGTCCAAAGCGGATAATATCATACTACGGGCTGATGGTGATGTTACTTATGGTATCAGAGCTGGGGCCCGCATCGATTTGCACTGCGGGGACGCAGTGTCCCGAAGGGGGGAGAGTTGTAACAGACTCGTCCCACATCGGTGGGAGAGGAAAACAAAGCACTCCTTATAAGGGTGTGGATACCTCTTCTGGTATGACGCGTTTTGAGGGTGTTTACCCGAGAATCAAATCCGTGAGGTAGAAGTGCGATCCGGGGTTGTACTTGTGTTCGGGTAGCCCGTCGGTGATCGGCTTGTGTCCAAAGTGGACAATATCATACTACGGGCTGATGGTGATGTTACTGGTACAATTAACTAAAATCTCACTTGATTTTATTAACATGCAAAACACTTTGATGAAGAATTTAGTCTCAATCACTAATGGAGTTAAAGGTTTGAAAACTGAAAACTGAACTTTAAAAGATAAAATCAAAACTTAATGAGACTAAACCTTCTTCATCACAATCGGAAGAGAATCGTTTGAAATCCCAACTCAGTGCAATGGACATTGAGATGGAAAAACTTAAGAAATCAATTCTTCCGATCAAAATTGAACGAACTGATAATCGTTTGAAATCTGAACGTCTTGAAAAAAAAGGTCAAATTCTTAGAAAAACATTTATCTAATTTAAAGGAACAACATGAACACACCATTTTCAAGTTGAATAAGAAAACTATTCAATTGGAAGAAATCATCATTAAAAAGAAATTTGAGATTTCTATTCAATAAAGATGTGCTGGAAATGAAAGCTCAGCTTGTAAAATATGAAGATAAACTTTATCGAACTGAGCAATCAAAAGCTATAATTGAAATGGAACTTTCGAAACAAACAATCTTTATAAATAGACCAAAAACTATTCATGGTGAAAAGTGGGGGGTTGGGTATGAAGATCCCAAGATGTTGGAAGAAATTTCCAAAAAGATTCCTGGATTATATCATTCTGATTATTTTTAAGCTGGTTTACCATATCATTTTGTGCACATTCATCTGATGCTGATTTTGATAATGTGATTGCTAATCATTCATCTAAGAAGTATTATCAAATCAACTTGATGTATGAAAAGATTAATGCTAAATTGGGTAAATCACATCCTAGTTTCTTACAAGAGCATGTTGAACATGAACAGAATATGCAAAATGCTGATTATGTGCCTAAACTTAGATTGGTTTATATTCTCACACTCATGCTAGAGAAATAAATTTTAATGCTTGAGAATGAAGTGTTTAACAAATCTAGTTCTAGCATTATTACCATAGATGAGGTGTTTGAAGAACCTACTTTTGATGTAAAACCAATACTACCGGCCTTACCTGAATGTCCTGTTTTAGATGATAAGATCTGTGATGACCTAGCACATGACCTAACTGTCTTCTTTGAGACAAAATCACTAGGTCAAAAGACTTTAGATGTGAAAGTACAACCTCAGGAAGAACAAAAAGTTGAACCTAAGATAGATTCAAATGATGAAAAGCCTGAAGTATTAGACTTGAATCATCTAGTTGATAAACTTGAAAAGGAAAATGTTGAATTACAACTTAAATGTACTTCGTTGAAATAAATGATTGGCTTGTGTGATAAATTGCCTCCACTTCCTAAGAAAAAATGTGCATATACTTTTAAGGAAGGTGAAGTTGTAGTTTCTGTTGAGGAATTATGTCTTGAAATTAAAAGTTTAAACAAGATAATTCAACTAAAACAGGTTAACACACTAAACCATGCTTCTCCAAGTGAGACCAAAGTGTCTGAATGTGTTTGTGGGATTAATAAGAAGGTTAAGGGGATAAAAAATTCTAAGAATGCTAAACCCATTAATATTCTTACGCTTTCAATTTGAGAAAAGTGTTTCAAAAGTTGCACCTTCAACACAGTTTATTGTAAAGAAGGTTCATTCTCCGGATGGTTCTTACTCTACTAAAAACATTCCTATGATGATAATGTCAAATCAAACAAAGGAAAGTCTTTTAAAGAAACCAGTTAAGTCTAAACAACACACAAGTCCAAAACCTGATTTGAATGAGTATGATGCAAAGGAACATAAAGTTAAAATGGATATTCTGCAAAATCGATCATCTCACATGTCAACTGAAAAGTTTGGACATATAACTAACAAATGTGTTTTTCGTGTCACAGGTTATAATCCAAACTTGAATTACAAGTCTGTATCGGTACCTAAGTTAAAGACTAATAAAGTAGCAAACAAAAACATGATATCTGCTAGTCAACCTAGGAAACAATCACATGTATTTCTTTTTACTTCTGTGAACAAAAAATCATCATGGAACAATATGTGTGTTATGACTTCTGATGAATCTGTAAACCTTGAGATTGCTTATGCAAAAGATATGTGTAATGTGCTTTTGGATGATGCTTTAAAATCTAAACTGCATGATGCATTATATTTTACATATTTGTGCAATCTAAAGTTTGTTCCCGTTACTAACCGTAGAGGACTCAAACAAGTTTGGGTACCTAAAATCTAGGAAACCTAATATTTACAGGGTTTCGACGTTTGTGTATGGTATATCGACTCCGGTTGTTCACGACACATGACGGGCGATAAATCCTTGCTCGTGAATTTTGTTGAAAAATTCCTAGGAACGGCTACTTTTGGAAACGATGAAATTGCGGCGATAATGGGTTATGGAGATTATGTGAAAATGGCATAATGTTCAAACGGGTCTCTAACGTTGAAGGCCTGGGTTGCAGTTTGTTTATTGTAGGCCAATTTTGCGACGGAGATCTCAAAGTCATATTCGAACATCTACAATGCTCGGTGCAATCCACTAATGGCAATGATCTCCTTGTTGGTAAACGTAGTGCTTCAATTTATACCATTGATCAAGATCATGCACCAACAAATGGTAATTTGTGTTTGGTTGCTAGATCTACAAAAGAAAATTCGTGGTTATGGCATCACCGGATGTCTCACCTGAATTACAAGGGTATCAATCAACTAGTCTCTAAACACTTAGTTGATGGTATTCATAGTTTTCAATATGATAAGCATCATATGTGTCCATTATGTACAATGGGTAAGCTCTTTCGGACTAAACATCCGCTTAAGCAAGTCCGAAGTACTTGAACGTCATTGCAATTGTTGCATATGGACCTATGTGGACCCATGAGGGTTTCTAGCCTCGGTGAACGAAAACACGTGCTTGTCATAGTTGATGATTATACACGATTTACATGGATTTTTCTTTTGTGGACTAAATCTGAAACCCCCGTCATTATCATTGAGTTCATTAAGAAAACTCAACGCTCTTTTAACAAACATGTTAAGAGCATTAGAATTGATAATGGGACAGAATTTAAGAATGACCTACTTGATTCTTACCTAAAATACCAAGGCATTGAACATCAGTTCTCTGTTAAACAACCCCCCAACAAAATGGAGTAGTCGTACGACATAATAATACATTGTGCGAGGTGGAACAAACCATGTTTTCATACTCCAAATTACCACTGAAAATGTGGGAGAAGGCCATTCAACTGCATGCTATACCCAAAATCAATGTATCATAAATAAATGTTTTGACAAAACTCCTTATGAGTTACTATATGGTAGACGCCCGAACGTTAAATATTTTCGTGTTTTTGGCTGTATATGCTATGTTTTTAATGATTTTAACAGCCTTTGAAAGTTTGATGCTCATGGCGATCAGGTCATATTTCTCGGTTACGCGTCGAACAAAGTGGCTTATCGTGTGTATCATAAAAGAACAAGGACGATAAATGAAAACATTAATGTTCAGTTTGATGAGTTACCGGGAATGGCTTTTGAACAATTCAGTTCAAAACCCGATCCTATCTTGGCTACTACTTCTTCCGCACATACCTCAATTTTCTAGAAGAAGGGTGTTCCTGCGGTAACTACAGAGGAACTGGATCTATTGTTTGTTTCTTTGTACACTCCTCAACTGAACTCCAATGTTCATGCCGTACCTAAAACACCAACTCTGTCAATTTCATTTGAGATACAATCAAGTCTCACTGATGAAGATACAACACCAACTAATTCACCAGTTGTGTCTTCATCCTTCCTCCCACCTCTTGATATTAATCTTGAACCAAATCAAGAAACATCTGTTGATACAACTCCAAAAATTTCTCCTGAAATTCAAACAAACCCATTAGACAACGTTACTTCAGAACAAGAAGGTCATGGCTCAACGTCAACAACAATTGATATTTCAATGGATACCAATACTACAGGACCTCTTCCACATTCTAACCGATGGTATAAATTCATCCAATTGATCTTATTATTGGTGATGCTACTGCTCCTGTTTCAACTAGAAGGGTGAAAGGACCCGTTCATATACATTATAAATGATTCACAATAGTTGATTACACCGCGAGGTATTTGACCTCTATATGATACATTTTACAAACATTGCATTCGTTTTTAAAAGACAAACTTTCTTTACAATGAAAGTTGACGGCATGCACACCATTTCATAATACATCCAACTATAATTGGCTTAATAATAATCTTGATGAACTCAATGACTCGAATGCAACGTCTTTTAAAATATGCCATGAATGACTCCAAGTAATATCCTTAAAATGAGCTAATGCACAGCGGAAGATTTCTTTAATACCTGAGAATAAACATGCTTAAAAGTGTCAACCAAAAGGTTGGTGAGTTCATAGGTTTATCATATCAATCATTTCAATATATTAATAGACCACAAGATTTCCGTTTATAAATATATGTACACTCGCAAGTGTATAAAAGTATTCTATAAGTTGTAGGCACCCGGTAACAAGCCTTAACGTTCATGTTTTACCCTCTGAAGTACACCAGATCAGGTGTGTTTAAAATAACCTCGAAGTACTAAAGCATCCCATAGTCAGGATGGGGTTTGTCAGGCCTAATAGATCTATCTTTACGATTCGCGCCTACCGTACATAGACAAGTAGTTTAATGTTACCAAGCTAAGGGTATATTTCTGGTTTAAACCCACGTAGAATTAGTTTTAGTACTTGTGCCTATTTCGTAAAACATTTATAAAAACAGCGCATGTATTCTCAGTCCCAAAAATATATATAAAAGGGAGCAAATGAAACTCACAATACTGTATTTCGTAGCAATTATGTATATGACGGCACTGAACAAGTGCAGGGTTTGTCTCGGATTCACGAACGTATCAATACTGTGATTCAATATTGCAGGAAAGTACGTAGACGCAACGAAAATGATAAACGTTAGGTTGACCTCACGAGTAATACCCTCGATTAATACCCATAACCTCCATAGCTATAACCCATAATTTCCTTAGCTCTATCTCGTTTGAAAACTTATTTTGAAATCGTCTAAATATAACTCCGTCATAGTATTATATGTATATTAATAATATCTTGAAATAATACAAAGAAAATATATATATGTAATTCAATTGAGAGAGTTTAGAGAAATAAATTTTCAAGTTTCTATAAAATAATGAAACCTATTGAATTCTATTTATAATAGATTTTTGAATTATTAAACTGAATTATTAAAGTATGAATTATTAAAGTGAATTATTAAAGTATGAATTATTAAAGTGAATTATTAAAGTATGAATTATTAAAGTGAATTATTAAAGTATGAATTATTAAAGTATGAATTATTAAAATGAATTATTAAAGTGAATTATTAAAGTATGAATTATTAAAGTGAATTATTAAAGTATAAATTATTAAAGTGAATTATTAAAGTATGAATTATTAAAGTTAAAGTAAAGTAAAAGTAAAGTAAAGGTAAAGTTAAAGTATAGTAAAAGTATAAAACTATGTACGTATAATACGCGTATAAATATATATATTATTAATTTAAATCGTTATATATATTTAATAAAATAAAATATAAATATCGTTATCTTTATCATACTAGTTAAGTAATGAGTTGTCAAAAGTGGTTCTAGATATTTATAAAAGATATATACGTTTTAATAATAAAGTTCTTTTTAAACTGAAAACCTTTTTTTGTACTTTTGAAACTAAATCAAATAAATATGATAATTTTGTTTTCCAAAACTAAATATATTTAAGAATCATTTTGTGAAAAGGTTAAAATAATGGAAATCGTTATATCATAAAACATTTTAGAAAAGTAGAATTATATATATTCATAATAGGTTTCAAGTTTTTAAATTACAGTCTGTTGGTGAAGCATGGGATAAAGTCCAAAGGTTGAATAAACGTATGAAATCATCTTAATGAAAAATGTCGAGTTACTTAACTTGTCGATATCCAACATCTAAGTTATTTACACTCCACGTTCTTATTTTTATATTAAATAAAATGAAAGTTAACATAGTTATCTTATCAAGGTCACGAGGAAAATAATATAAAACATGCCTTGGAAATTAAACAGGAATTTTCACTAACCCTTGTCTAGTTCCCGTTAATTGACACATTTGTTCTTACTTATAAATCACTTTACCATTTTCCGAATGTTGTCAAAAAGAATAGATTTCTTAAATCACAGTGGACCTCATAACATAGGCCCGTAATCATATCATAATGTATCTGATAATTCAATCATTTGATATTATCTCTTAATTCTGTCGATAAATATATCGAAACAAATACGTTCATGTAAAGTATCATATATCTAATACTTTGTTAATGTTTTCAGTTAATATTATATATTATATATACATATCTATATACTCATAATTGTTTGTGAATCGTCGAACACGGTCAAAGGGTAATTGATTACATGAATGTAGTTCCAAACTTTTTGAGATTCAACATTACAAATTCTGCTTATCGTGTCGGAAACATATAAAGGTTAAGTTTAAATTTGGTCGGAAATTTCCGGGTCGTCACAGTACCTACCCGTTAAAGAAATTTCGTCCCGAAATTTGATCGAGGTCGTCATGGCTAACTATAAAAATGTTTTCATGACGAATATGAGTTGATAAATAAAGTTTTATCATCATTGAGTAATATAGATAAAACAATTTGATTACTCGAAGCGTATAAGTGAAGCTATCGCAAGAGAGTGAAATGAGTAAACGTATATTTGTTTTAACTGATGACGTAGTTATGATTGATTTCCGGAATTCATGGGATTTAAAGAAAATCTTTGCAATAAGATTTGGTTCTTCGGTGATTAAGGAAATCATGATCTTCTTTGATTAAATGCGATAATCTGTCTCGATTTCTCTGTCTGATATTTTACTATAAATCCACCCCCTTTGTTTCTTTATTTCCACATCTCACACCTTCTAGTCTTTCTCCCCAATTCATACTTTAAAGCATTCGTTAATATGCTTCATCCAGTATTGATTCTTGATATACTCTTAACTTTCATATCTGTCATTCTTCTTTTTCATCTACCACCGGAGAAAGTTATTTTCTTCTACCATTACCTTGGGGTTATTGTGTTTTTCATTCTCCCGTGTCTTTATATTGCTATACGCATTGATATACACGGTTTGTAATTTCGGGGTTGTTATCGGGCTTTATATTCTCCATTATATTTCGGAGCTTCATGCTTTCGTTTTCTCTTCCCGGCCTTAAGTCAAGCGGATAATGGTCCAGAATTCGTAGATATGAATTTTTGGATGAACATTGTTAATGTTCCAAGAAGAATATTGTAATGGCACGATCTTGATTTGGCAAATTACCAGAATATCCGAAAATATAGAGCTATCAAGATGATATGTTCTTAATATGTTTGGAAATTGGGTAGAATGTAAGAGTCGTGTAAATAGTACATGATGACGGTATGTTCTGTGAATCATCACGTTCCATTAGAAACTCAGCATGACTTACTGTAATATAATCACGTTGATCAAGTGTCATTATATTATACTAACTCATGCTTCAGTTCCCAACACTACTTTAAAAACATTCCTATTTTAAATTCGAATTTTTTTTTTCTTTTCAGAATTTAAAAACTAACACAGTTTCTTTTTATGTTGTAACGCAGATATTGCGAAGAGATAAAAGATTTTGGATAAGAATAGTTGTGAAAATATCTTCAGAAATATCGAAGATATTTATAATAAAAGATACGATAATATCTTAGAATTCTTAACATAGATGGATGATGAAGAAGATTTGTCTGTGAAGGTTTAGAATAAGAAGTAAGGTGTTTGCTAACGATTTCAGTAGACACTGAATCATTTGGATCCTTTGAAGGCAGGTTTAGTCTTTGTAATTTGTCCACAGCCTCCTTCATGGTCTGCTCAATCCGTTTTCCAGTTTCAAACCTTTTCTTTTTTTAGCTTTACCACCATACTATTCTTTATCATCAAACTTTTGACTGTTAAAGTCGTTTACAGTTTTTGCTGCTTCATCAGCATTTTTTCAATTTCGGAGAACTAGTTCATAGTTTGGGATGTTTTTCAGAAACTTCACATTCAAAGTATATAAGTCCAGAAGATATACACGTATAATTGTTGGCGTAGACATGCTGCGAGATTTCAAAATACTGATTGCTAATTTCCGATGATTCGTATCGCAATTCTTGTTACAAGATGTAGATGAGTAAATGATGGGGTTTTGATAAATATAAAGATTTTTCGGAAATTTAAAGATCAATGAAGTTGTTAATAAGTTTACTGCTAATGTGACGAGATATGAAAGGTTCCCCGGTAATAATGATGAAGGGGTAATCATTATAATAAGGCTTATTCGAATGAACAATTGAAGTTGGTTTGCTGGAGCTGTGACAAAACTGTCTATTTTTAGAAGGGATTGAAAAGTTATTTTAGGTAGTAAATACCAAAAGGTCTGACATGGATACATGTTAAATTATGACTTTGGTTTCAAGAGTTTTTCAGGTACGTAACTGTGGATAACATGTGGTTGAATCGTCATCTCGATTGTTCATTATTTGAAGTGTCTTCAGGTATTTCGAAGGGCTTGAACACATATTATAATCGTTAATATACATACGATGTTCTAACACATTTTTGAAGTTAAAGTATAGCTTTGAAATATGTAAGAATCTAAGAGTGATGATACCGGTTATAACTTGAATTGAATTCTGCGATTTCAAAATCAGAATATGTAATTAGATTTTTGAATGAGTATGGTTGTTTTGATTTCTATAAAAGAATGTATATTGTTGTGAAAGTAAGGAGTATAATGGATGATTTGCTGAATTAGATTCGAAGAATGTAACATATTAATTGTGAATTTATATATCTCTCGGGTATTACCTACCCGTTAAAAAAAATGTCACAATTAATATTTTGTACAAAAGAATTTTATTACAGTCTTTATGGAAATATATGTGTATATTTCTTCAGATGTAATATAGATTTAATGAGTTAATATTAAATTAAACTCACTTGATTTATGGTTAAGGCTAGGATAGATAATTTCTAAACTTTAGAAATTACATAATCGTCATAGAATGTTTTCCCAATGAAGTTATGAATCATTACTTCATCGTTGTGGTATTCCTTAGTATCTACAGGGCGTATGACATCGATGCTCATGGGACAGATTGTGAAGTTGAGGTTTGCGATGCGATTGTTGTTGGTGGTGGTAATGGTACTGTTGATGTTGTTGATGGTGGTACTGGTTATGTTGCTGGTGCTGTTGCTGGTGTTTGTAACCTTTGCACCATATTCTCCAAAGCCACTACCCGAGCGCGAAGCTCGTTGACTTCTTCTATTACACCAGGGTGATTGTCGGTTCGGATGAGCGGATAAATAAGATCTAGAATTTGGTGTAGTATATAATCATGACGAGATACTCTGGAAATGAGAGAGAAAATTGTGTTTCGGACAGGTTCGCCGGTAAGTGCTTCAGGTTCATTGCCGAGAGGGCAATGTGGTGGATGGAAAGGATCACCTTCTTCTTGTCTCCAATGATTAAGGAGACTACGAACCCATCCCCAATTCATCCAGAATAGATGATGGTTGATTGGTTGATCCATTCCAGTCACAATGCTTTCGGAGCTTGAGTGGGATTCCATTTCAGAATCTGAGGAACTTGAACTGATGACGAATTCCATTTCGTACGATTTGATAAAGGATTTTTCGATACGAAATGATTTTCCGGCTATCGGGTGGTATTCTAACTACATAGAATATCTATATATATATAGATCAAAAGATTTCATAGATTACGGAGGAATTTACGGAATATGTCAGGCAAAGTTTACGGTAATAGATACGATAAGATATGATTTAGCAGATACGCTAAGATATGAATTTTGTCTATACACTATTCATGCAATCAATACAGCAAGATGTGTCTAGACTAAAAATTATAAGCATGTAATTTCCTAAGGATGGTAAGTAGATGATTTCCGACTAAAAATGATAAACAAAACTTTTGACATGCAGACACGGTCGAAGTCCAGACTCACTAATGCATCTTAACAACTATCAGTTAGACACACTAATGCAAGACCTGGTTCGCTAAGACCACCGCTCTGATACCAACTGAAAGGACCCGTTCATATACATTATAAACGATTCACAATAGTTGATTACATCGCGAGCTATTTGACCTCTATATGATACATTTTACAAACATTGCATTCGTTTTTAAAAGACAAACTTTCTTTACAACGAAAGTTGACGGCATGCACACCATTTCATAATACATCCAACTATAATTGGCTTAATAATAATCTTGATGAACTCAATGACTCGAATGCAACGTCTTTCAAAATATGCCATGAATGACTCCAAGTAATATCCTTAAAATGAGCTAATGCACAGCGGAGGATTTCTTTAATACCTGAGAATAAACATGCTTAAAAGTGTCAACCAAAAGGTTGGTGAGTTCATAGGTTTATCATATCAATCATTTCAATATATTAATAGACCACAAGATTTCTGTTTATAAATATATGTACACTCGCAAGTGTATAAAAGTATTCTATAAGTTGTAGGCACCCGGTAACAAGCCTTAACGTTCATGTTTTACCCTCTGAAGTACACCAGATCAGGTGTGTTTAAAATAACCTCGAAGTACTAAAGCATCCCATAGTCAGGATGGGGTTTGTCAGGCCTAATAGATCTATCTTTAGGATTCACGCCTACCGTACATAGACAAGTAGTTTAATGTTACCAAGCTAAGGGTATATTTCTGGTTTAAACCTACGTAGAATTAGTTTTAGTACTTGTGCCTATTTCGTAAAACATTTATAAAAACAGCGCATGTATTCTCAGTCCCAAAAATATATATAAAAGGGAGCAAATGAAACTCACAATACTGTATTTCGTAGCAATTATGTATATGACGGCACTGAACAAGTGCAGGGTTTGTCTCGGATTCACGAACGTATCAATATTGTGATTCAATATTGCAGGAAAGTACGTAGACGCAACGAAAATGATAAACGTTAGGTTGACCTCACGAGAAATACCCTCGATTAATACCCATAACCTCCATAGCTATAACCCATAATTTCCTTAGCTCTATCCCGTTTGAAAACTTATTTTGAAATCGTTTGAATATAACTCCGTCATAGTATTATATGTATACTAATAATATCTTGAAATAATACAAAGAAAATATATATATGTAATTCGATTGAGAGAGTTTAGAGAAATATATTTTCAAGTTTCTATAAAATAATGAAACCTATTGAATTCTATTTATAATAAATTTTTGAATTATTAAACTGAATTATTAAAGTATGAATTATTAAAGTGAATTATTAAAGTATGAATTATTAAAGTGAATTATTAAAGTATGATTATTAAAGTGAATTATTAAAGTATGAATTATTAAAGTATGAATTATTAAAGTTTATTAAAGTGAATTATTAAAGTATGAATTATTAAAGTGAATTATTAAAGTATAAATTATTAAAGTGAATTATTAAAGTATGAATTATTAAAATTAAAGTAAAGTAAAAGTAAAGTAAAGGTAAAGTTAAAGTATAATAAAAGTATAAAACTATGTACGTATAATACGCGTATAAATATATATAATATTAATTTAAATCGTTATATATATTTAATAAAATAAAATATAAATATCGTTATCTTTATCATACTGGTTAAGTAATGAGTTGTCAAAAGTGGTTCTAGATATTTATAAAAGATATATACGTTTTAATAATAAAGTTCTTTTTAAACTGAAAACCTTTTTTTGTACTTTTGAAACTAAATCAAATAAATATGATAATTTTGTTTTCCAAAACTAAATATATTTAAGAATCATTTTGTTAAAAGGTTAAAATAATGGAAATCGTTATATCATAAAACATTTTAGAAAAGTAGAATTATATATATTCATAATAGGTTTCAAGTTTTTAAATTACAGTCTGTTGGTGAAGCATGGGATAAAGTCCAAAGGTTGAATAAACGTATGAAATCATCTTAATGAAAAATGTCGAGTTACTTAACTTGTCGATATCCAACATCTAAGTTATTTACACTCCACGTTCTTATTTTTATATTAAATAAAATGAAAGTTAACATAGTTATCTTATCAAGGTCACGAGGAAAATATTATAAAACATGCCTTGGAAATTAAACAGGAATTTTCACTAACCCTTGTCTAGTTCCCGTTAATTGACACATTTGTTCTTACTTATAAATCACTTTACCAATTTCCAAATGTTGTCAAAAAGAATAGATTTCTTAAATCACAGTGGACCTCATAACATAGGCCCGTAATCATATCATAATGTATCTGATAATTCAATCATTTGATATTATCTCTTAATTCTGTCGATAAATATATCGAAACAAATACGTTCATGTAAAGTATCATATATCTAATACTTTGTTAATGTTTTCAGTTAATATTATATATTATATATACATATCTATATACTCATAATTGTTCGTGAATCATCGAACACGGTCAAAGGGTAATTGATTACATGAATGTAGTTCCAAACTTTTTGAGATTCAACATTACAAATTCTGCTTATCGTGTCAGAAACATATAAAGGTTAAGTTTAAATTTGGCCGGAAATTTCCGGGTCGTCACAGTACCTACCCGTTAAAGAAATTTCGTCCCGAAATTTGATCGAGGTCGTCATGGCTAACTATAAAAATGTTTTCATGACGAATATGAGTTGATAAATAGAGTTTTATCATCATTGAGTAATATAGATAAAATAATTTGATTACTCGAAGCGTATAAGTGAAGCTATCGCAAGAGAGTGAAATGAGTAAACGTATATTTGTTTTAACCGATGACGTAGTTATGATTGATTTCCGGAATTCATGGGATTTAAAGAAAATCTTTGCAATAAGATTTGGTTCTTCGGTGATTAAGGAAATCATGATCTTCTTTGATTAAATGCGATAATCTGTCTCGATTTCTCTGTCTGATATTTTACTATAAATCCACCCCCTTCGTTTCTTTATTTCCACAGCTCACACCTTCTAGTCTTTCTCCCCAATTCATACTTTAAAGCATTCGTTAATATGCTTCATCCAGTATTGATTCTTGATATACTCTTAACTTTCATATCTGTCATTCTTCTTTTTCATCTACTACCGGAGGAAGTTATTTTCTTCTACCATTACCTTGGGGTTATTGTGTTTTTCATTCTCCCGTGTCTTTATATTGCTATACGCATTGATATACACGGTTTGTAATTTCGGGGTTGTTATCGGGCTTTATATTCTCCATTATATTTCGGAGCTTCATGCTTTCATTTTCTCTTCCCGGCCTTAATTCAAGCGGATAATATTCCAGAATTCGTAGATATGAATTTTTGGATGAACATAGTTAATGTTCCAAGAAGAATATCGTAATGGCACGATCTTGATTTGGCAAATTACCAGAATATCCGAAAATATAGAGCTATCAAGATGATATGTTCTTAATATGTTTGGAAATTGGGTAGAATGTAAGAGTCGTGTAAATAGTACATGATGACGGTATGTTCTGTGAATCATCACGTTCCATTAGAAACTCAGCATGACTTACTGTAATATAATCATGTTGATCAAGTGTCATTATATTATACTAACTCATGCTTCAGTTCCCAACACTACTTTAAAAACATTCCTATTTTAAATTCGAATTTTTTTTTCTTTTCAGAATTTAAAAACTAACACAGTTTCTTTTTATGTTGTAACGCAGATATTGCGAAGAGATAAAAGATTTCGGATAGGAATAGTTGTGAAAATATCTTCAGAAATATCGAAGATATTTATAATAAAAGATACGATAATATCTTAGAATTCTTAACATAGATGGATGATGAAGAAGATTTGTCTGTGAAGGTTTAGAATAAGAAGTAAGGTGTTTGCTAATGATTTCAATAGACACTGAATCATTTGGATCCTTTGAAGGCAGGTTTAGTCTTTGTGATTTGTCCACAGCCTCCTTCATGGTCTGCTCAATCCGTTTTATAGTTTCAAACCTTCTCTTTTTTTAGCTTTACCACCATACTATTCTTTATCATCAAACTTTTGACTGTTAAAGTCGTTTACAGTTTTTGCTGCTTCATCAGCATTTTTTCAATTTCGAAGAACTAGTTCATAGTTTGGGATGTTTTTCAGAAACTTCACATTCAAAATATATAAGTCCAGAAGATATACACGTATAATTGTTGGCGTAGACATGCTGCGAGATTTCAAATTACTGATTGCTAATTTCCGATGATTCGTATGGCAATTCTTGTTACAAGATGCAGATGAGTAAATGATGGGGTTTTGATAAATATAAAGATTTTTCGAAAAGTTAAAGATCAATGAAGTTGTTAATAATTTTACTGCTAATGTGACGAGATATGAAAGGTTCCCCGGTAATAATGATGAAGGGGTAATCATTATAATAAGGCTTATTCGAATGAACAATTGAAGTTGGTTTGCTGGAGCTGTGACAAAACTGTCTATTTTTAGAAGGGATTGAAAAGTTATTTTAGCTAGTAAATGCCAAAAGGTCTGACATGGATACATGTTAAATTATGACTTTGGTTTCAAGAGTTTTTCAGGTACGTAACTGTGGATAACATGTGGTTGAATCGTCATCTCGATTGTTCATTATTTGAAGTGTCTTCAGGTATTTTGAAGAGCTTGAACACATATTATAATCGTTAATATACATACGATGTTCTAACACATTTTTGAAGTTAAAGTATAGCTTTGAAATATGTAAGAATCTAAGAGTGATGATACCGGTTATAACTTGAATTGAATTCGGCGATTTCAAAATCAGAATATGTAATTAGATTTTTGAATGAGTATGGTTGTTTTGATTTCTATAAAAGAATGTATATTGTTGTGAAAGTAAGGAGTATAATGGATGATTTGCTGAATTAGATTCGAAGAATGTAACATATTAATTGTGAATTTATATATCTCTCGGGTATTACCTACCCGTTAAAAAAATGTCACAATTAATATTTTGTACAAAAGAATTTTATTACAGTCTTTATGGAAATATATGTGTATATTTCTTCAGATGTAATATAAATTTAATGAGTTAATATTAAATTAAGCTCACTTGATTTATGGTTAAGGCTAGGATAGATAATTTCTAAACTTTAGAAATTACATAATCGTCGTAGAATGTTTTCCCAATGAAGTTATGAATCATTACTTCATCGTTGTGGTATTCCTTAGTATCTACAGGGCGTATGACGTCGATGCTCATGGGACAGATTGTGAAGTTGAGGTTTGCGATGCGGTTGTTGTTGGTGGTGGTAATGGTACTGTTGATGTTGTTGATGGTGGTACTGGTTATGTTGCTGGTGCTGCTGCTGGTGTTTGTAACCTTTGCACCATATTCTCCAAAGCCACTACCCGAGCGCGAAGCTCGTTGACTTCTTCTATTACACCAGGGTGATTGTCGGTTCGGACGAGCGGATAAATAAGATCTAGAATTTGGTGTAATATATAATCATGACGAGATACTCTGGAAATGAGAGAGAAAATTGTGTTTCGGACATGTTCGCCGGTAAGTGCTTCAGGTTCATTGCCAAGAGGGCAATGTGGTGGATGGAAAGGATCGCCTTCTTCTTGTCTCCAATGATTAAGGAGGTTACGAACCCATCCCCAATTCATCCAGAATAGATGATGGCTGATTGGTTGATCCATTCCAGTCATAATGCTTTCGGAGCTTGAGTGGGATTCCATTTCGGAATTCGAGGAACTTGAACTGATGATGAATTCCATTTCGTACGATTTGATAAAGGATTTTTCAATACGAAATGATTTTCTGGCTATCGGGTAGTATTCTAACTACATAGAATATCTATATATATAGATCAAAAGATTTCATAGATTACGGAGGAATTTACGGAATATGTCAGGCAAAGTTTACGGTAATAGATACGATAAGATATGATTTAGCAGATACGCTAAGATATGAATTTTGTCTATACACTATTCATGCAATCAATGCAGCAAGACGTGTCTAGACTAAGAATGATAAGCAGGTAATTTCCTAAGGATGGTAAGTAGATGATTTCCGACTAAAAATGATAAACAAAACTTTTGACATGCAGACACGGTCGAAGTCCAGACTCACTAATGCATCTTAACAACTATCAGTTAGACACACTAATGCAAGACCTGGTTCGCTAATACCACCGCTCTGATACCAACTGAAAGGACCCGTTCATATACATTATAAACGATTCACAATAGTTGATTACATCGCGAGGTATTTGACCTCTATATGATACATTTTACAAACATTGCATTCGTTTTTAAAAGACAAACTTTCTTTACAACGAAAGTTGACGGCATGCACACCATTTCATAATACATCCAACTATAATTGGATTAATAATAATCTTGATGAACTCAATGACTCGAATGCAACGTCTTTCAAAATATGCCATGAATGACTCCAAGTAATATCCTTAAAATGAGCTAATGCACAGCGGAGGATTTCTTTAATACCTGAGAATAAACATGCTTAAAAGTGTCAACCAAAAGGTTGGTGAGTTCATAGGTTTATCATATCAATCATTTCAATATATTAATAGACCACAAGATTTCCGTTTATAAATATATGTACACTCGCAAGTGTATAAAAGTATTCTATAAGTTGTAGGCACCCGGTAACAAGCCTTAACGTTCATGTTTTACCCTCTGAAGTACACCAGATCAGGTGTGTTTAAAATAACCTCGAAGTACTAAAGCATCCCATAGTCAGGATGGGGTTTGTCAGGCCTAATAGATCTATCTTTAGGATTCGCGCCTACCGTACATAGACAAGTAGTTTAATGTTACCAAGCTAAGGGTATATTTCTGGTTTAAACCTACGTAGAATTAGTTTTAGTACTTGTGCCTATTTCGTAAAACATTTATAAAAATAGCGCATGTATTCTCAGTCCCAAAAATATATATAAAAGGGAGCAAATGAAACTCACAATACTGTATTTCGTAGCAATTATGTATATGACGGCACTGAACAAGTGCAGGGTTTGTCTCGGATTCACGAACGTATCAATATTGTGATTCAATATTGCAGGAAAGTACGTAGACGCAACGAAAATGATAAACGTTAGGTTGACCTCACGAGCAATACCCTCGATTAATACCCATAACCTCCATAGCTATAACCCATAATTTTCTTAGCTCTATCCCGTTTGAAAACTTATTTTGAAATCGTCTGAATATAATTCCGTCATAGTATTATATGTATACTAATAATATCTTGAAATAATACAAAGAAAATATATATATGTAATTCGATTGAGAGAGTTTAGAGAAATATATTTTCAAGTTTCTATAAAATAATGAAACCTATTGAATTCTATTTATAATAGATTTTTGAATTATTAAACTGAATTATTAAAGTATGAATTATTAAAGTGAATTATTAAAGTATGAATTATTAAAGTAAATTATTAAAGTATGAATTATTAAAGTGAATTATTAATGTGAATTATTAAAGTATAAATTATTAAAGTGAATTATTAAATTATAAATTATTAAAGTGAATTATTAAAGTATGAATTATTAAAGTTAAAGTAAAGTAAAAGTAAAGTAAAGGTAAAGTTAAAGTATAGTAATAATATAAAACTATGTACGTATAATACGCGTATAAATATATATAATATTAATTTAAATAGTTATATATATTTAATAAAATAAAATATAAATATCGTTATCTTTATCATACTGGTTAAGTAATGAGTTGTCAAAAGTGGTTCTAGATATTTATAAAAGATATATACGTTTTAATAATAAAGTTCTTTTTAAACTGAAAACGTTTTTTTGTACTTTTGAAACTAAATCAAATAAATATGATAATTTTGTTTTCCAAAACTAAATATATTTAAGAATCATTTTGTTAAAAGGTTAAAATAATGGAAATCGTTATATCATAAAACATTTTAGAAAAGTAGAATTATATATATTCATAATAGGTTTCAAGTTTTTAAATTACAGTCTGTTGGTGAAGCATGGGATAAAGTCCAAAGGTTGAATAAACGTATGAAATCATCTTAATGAAAAATGTCGAGTTACTTAACTTGTCGATATCCAACATCTAAGTTATTTACACTCCACGTTCTTATTTTTATATTAAATAAAATGAAAGTTAACATAGTTATCTTATCAAGGTCACGAGGAAAATATTATAAAACATGCCTTGGAAATTAAACAGAAATTTTCACTAACCCTTGTCTAGTTCCCGTTAATTGACACATTTGTTCTTACTTATAAATCACTTTACCATGTTCCGAATGTTGTCAAAAAGAATAGATTTCTTAAATCACAGTGGACCTCATAACATAGACCCGTAATCATATCATAATGTATCTTATAATACAATCATTTGATATTATCTCTTAATTCTGTCGATAAATATATCGAAACAAATACGTTCATGTAAAGTATCATATATCTAATACTTTGTTAATGTTTTCAGTTAATATTATATATTATATATACATTATACTCATAATTGTTCGTGGATCGTCGAACACGGTCAAAGGGTAATTGATTACATGAATGTAGTTCCAAACTTTTTGAGATTCAACATTACAAATTCTGCTTATCGTGTCAGAAACATATAAAGGTTAAGTTTAAATTTGGTCGGAAATTTCCGGGTCGTCACAAAGGGCTACTCGAAATATGTGTTTATATACTCCCTTTCTTAGTAAGATTGAACTAACTTCGATGGCTCAAGCCTTACTTGATCCAAATTGGGTAATAGCAATGCAAGAAGAGATAGGTCAATTTGAACGTTTGAAAGCATGGCGATTAGTTCCAAGACCAATGGGTCAAAAACCAATCGGTGTAAAGTGGATCTTACAAAACAAGAAAGATTCTGATTGGGTTGTGGTTCGAAATAAGGCACGACTTATGGCTAAAGGTTATAGACAACAAGAGGGTATTGACTATGATGAAACGTTTACTGCGGTTGCAAGGATTGAGGCTATATAATTTCTCTTCCTTTTGCTTCTCATATGAAGTTCACGGTGTTTAAAATGGATGTCAAAACCGCTTTTCTTAATGGTCATATTCAAGAGGAAGTATATGTTGATCAACCTGAAGGTTTTGTCGATCCTATTCATCCAAATCATGTTTACTACTTGGAGAAAGCTTTGTACGGTCTAAAGCAAGCACCGCGTGCATGGTACGAGACCTTGGCAAAGTATTTGCTGGAAAATGGCTTCTCTCGTGAAACAATTGATACAATGCTCTTAATCCGTAAAAACCACGGTCACATTCTCTTGGTTCAAATTTATGTTGATGATATTATTTTTGGTTCCACGTCCCCGACCTTATGCAAAGAATTTGGTGACCTTATGGCCAACTAATTCGAAATGAGCATGCTTGACCAGCTTAATTTCTTCTTAGGGTAACAAGTTAAATAATTACCAAATGGGATTTTTATCAGTCAAAACAAATATATCAACGATATGTTAAAACGTTTTAAAATGAATGCTTTAAAACCCATGACAACCCCAATGAGAAAATTGCTGGATGCTGATGAAAAAGGGGAACCCTTTGATATAACACTTTATAGAAGCATGGTTGGTTATCTAATGTATTTAACTGCGAGCAGACCGCACATTACACTTGTTGTAACGGCCTGTTCTCGTTTTCAATCGAACCCTAAAAAATCTCACTCAAAAGCAGTGGTTAGAATTTTCCAATACCTAAAGGTACACCTAACCTTGGAATCTGGTATCCTCATGGATTAGATTTCAATCTCATTGCTTATACGGATGCGGATCATGACAGTTGTCATGTTGATAGAAAAAGAACATTCGAATCTATACAGATGTTTGGAAGTAGACTAGTTGGTTGGTCATCCAAAAAGCAAAATTGTGTCTCACTGTCAACAGGTGAGTCTGAGTACATTGCTGCAGCTTACTGTCGTTCACAAGTTTTGTAGATGCAACTTAACTATTAGACTATGGCATTAAGATAACTAAGACCCCAATTTACAATGATTCATAAAGTGATATTGCAATTACTATCAACTCGGTCCAGCATTCTAAGACCAAACACATAGATATTCGTTATCACTTTATCGAGGACCATGTAGAAAAAGGAGATGTAGAATTATACTTTGTGCCTACAAAAGTGCAACTAGCCGACATGTTCACTAAACCTTTAGATAAAGTTAGGCTAAGTTCTTGATTCAACAAATTGACATGATGGAGTATAGTGCTTAATTTCCTTAATACAAATGGTGCTTATAACTGGGATAGTGATGACCCGGGAATTTCCGACCAAATTTAAACTTAATCTTTATATGTTTCCGACATGATAAACAAAGTCTGTTAGGTTGAATCTCAAAATTTTTGAACTGTTTAATGAAATCATTTGACCTTTGACTATTCCCGAAGATTCACGAACATTTGTGTGTAAATAAATAAGTAAATATGTATATATATGTAAATATAAATATAAGTGAATTTATTAAGTTAAATTAATATAATACCATTTAATTATTCAAATTAAACATGTAGAGTAATATACAAAATAATTAAGATGTTAATAAAATAAATATATATAAATATATATTTGAATTCTATACACAATTAATATATATATATATATATATACATATATATATATATATATACATATATATATATATATATATATATATATATATATATATATATATATATATATATATATATATATATATATATATATATATATATATATATATATATATATATATATATATATATATATATATATATATATGTATATAAATATTAAATATTCAAATATGTTATTTTATAGAATAAGTATTACATAAGTAATGATTTGTAAAGTAAATATATTATTTGAAATTACAAGTTAAAAATATAAATGTCAATATTATTATTATCACTTCCATTATCATTACTAAGGTTAACATTACTATTCGAATTATTAATCTTATTAATTTTAATATAAGATATACATATATATATAAAATTTGAAATGTATAAGTTTTTATATTAATATTATTATTAATATTATTATTATCATTAATAATATTAATATTAGTATAACTAGTTTTATTAGAATCATTAATAATAGTATTATTATCATTAATATTATTAAACTTATTATTGATATCAATATTATTACTTTTGTTAATATTGTTATTAGTAGTATTATTACTAATATTAGTACTAGTGATATTATTATCATTATCATTATTTCTATTATTATAATTCTCAGCATTTTTTATTATTTCAAATAATACAAATAATATTGTTATTAATAATATATTTATTTATAATTACTAATTATTAATATTAATATTATTTATAAATAGAATCTTGTACAAAAATCAACTTCCTGCTTTATATCACGATCTGCTATTCTATTTCTTTGTTGTTATCTTTAATCTGTTATCAATCTTAATCAGATTCAGTACGTACCAAACAGATAGGGTCAAAAATCATGGGTAATCAGGATCAAGTTTTTATTTGTTTTATTTATTTAATTTTTTTACTTTTTCTGATTGAGAATTTGGTAACCACATTATATAACCGATCCATTCAGGTCACAATGTCGACATCTCAATTCTCTTTAACTATCATTATCAATTGTAAGTTATAATAAATTCAAGTTATTGAATTAAAATCAATGGAAACTGTCAAATATCTCTGTTTCTACTTCTTTTCAGCAATAACTCGATTTCGTAATGATTTTTAAAATTTAAAAATGCAGAAACGATTTAAAACATGTCGTGATACCTTCTGTGAAGTTTCATAATCCAATTCCTCTTAACCATTTTAAATTTGGGAGTCAAACTTTTATTTTTAAAAAGTCAACAATTGTTCTTCAGCAAAATTTGAGTTTTATGTTTCGATTTGAGTTAAATTAACGGTTCCAATAGTTTATATGATGGATTTACATCAACTTTTATGTTATAAGCTTGGTCAAATTCGTTCTTAAAATCAAAGTTCATATATATATTTTTTTTTAAAACTGTAGCGACAGCAGGCTTTTGATGTTCGAATTTTTTTCATTCTTTTTATTTCACGATCACATTTCTTTTATTTTATAATTGTTACAAGTCATAAACAAGAATACAAATTCGTTTTTTTTATAGTTATTAAGATTGATTTTGGTTATGATCGAGTTCTGTTTGGAGAAGATGAGTAAAATAAGAAACAGATACATAATATATATATATATATATATATATATATATATATATATATATATATATATATATATATATATATATATATATATATATATACGAGTATAAAGCAGAAAGACAGATTAGACTAGATGGTTTGATGAGGGTGTCGGGTTTCGAGAGGTCTTGGGTTCAATCCTTGCTTGGTGCATTCTTTTTATTTCTAAGGTAGTTTTCTTTACTATTATTATTATTATTGTTATACTTAATTGCATTATAAGTATTATTATTACCATTATTACTAGTATAAGAATTACTTATCAATTGTTATTATTATTATGATTATTGTAATTATTATTGATAATATTAACATTGTTATCAATAAAATAAAATTTTCAAATTTTATTACTAAGTATAAATATTACTATCATTATTATGATTATGATTATTATTATCATTATTAGTATGAAAATAATATAATTTATTATTATTTTCATTACTAAAAGTATTAGTATCATTTTATATTATTAGTATTGACGTAAGAATTATTATTAATATTAGCATTCTCGTTAATATGAAATATCATTAACAAGTATTGTTATTATCAAAAATTAATATAACTATTACTAAAAGTATCATTACTTTAAATCTATATTCTTATAAAAGCTATTATTTTTACTATCATTATTATTAGTAGTAGTATAAAAATTGATATTACTACCATTATAATTAAGCTAGTACTATTATAACTAGTATTTTGCAAACGAAAGGGTAATTATATAAAAATATATTAAACACCTATAAACTAAATATATTGATACTTCTAGTTATTTATTTAAAATATACAAGATAAATATATAATAAAATATATAAATTATAAATATAAAAATTATCACTAATAATAATATAAATAAATTGATTACAATTACGTGTGTTAATATATATATACAAATGATATAAGTTCGTGAATCCGAGGCCAACTGTAACACCCTAGGCAAATCTCACATCGCCCACGAACATGAGTGATCATGGGATTATAAGGTAATACTCACGCTTAAATGACACAACGCGTTTTGGGATCACAGGCTGAGTAGAAGTGCGAGTACGTTATGGTTAAGCGTGCTCGGGCGAGAGCACTACCAGGATGGGTGACCTCCTGGGAAAGTGCTTCTCGTGTGTGGTCACCAAGAAAAAGCCGTGCGCCTGCGGGCAAAGCGGACAATATTGTGGTCATGTTAAGCTGGGGTGTTACAGAATGGTATCAGAGCCACTCATGTGCCGTTGGGGGTGGTGGGGCAAACCTCATCGAGGACGATGAGTCCCTAAGGGGGGGTGAATGTAACACCCTAGGCAAATCTCACATCGCCCACGAACATGAGTGATCATGGGATTATAAGGTAATACTCACGCTTAAATGACACAACGCGTTTTGGGATCACAGGCTGAGTAGAAGTGCGAGTACGTTATGGTTAAGCGTGCTCGGGCGAGAGCACTACCAGGATGGGTGACCTCCTGGGAAAGTGCTTCTCGTGTGTGGTCACCAAGAAAAAGTCGTGCGCCTGCGGGCAAAGCGGACAATATTGTGGTCATGTTAAGCTGGGGTGTTACACCAACCCTGCATTGTTCAAAGTCGTCATATGTATTTTTACTAGAAAATACAGTATTGTGAGTTTCATTTGCCTTTTTACCCTTTATATTTTTGGGACTGAGAATACATGCGCTACTTTTATAAATGTTTGACGAAATAGACACAAGTAATCGAAACTACATTATATGGTTGAATGATCGAAATCGAATATGCCCCTTTTAGTTTGGTAATCTAAGAATTAGGGAACAGACACCCTAATTGACGCGAATCCTAAACATAGATCTATCGGGCCCAACAAGCCCCATCCAAAGTACCGGATGCTTTAGTACTTCGAAATTTATATCATGTCCGAAGGAGGATCCCGGAATGATAGGAGATATTATTATATGCATATTGTGAATGTCGGTTACCAGGTGTTCAATCCATATGAATGATATTTTTATCTCTATGCATGGGACGTATGTTTATGAGAAATGGAAATATGAAATCTTGTGGTCTATTAAAATTATGAAATGATTATTTATGTTAAACTAATGAACTCACCAACCTTTTGGTTGACACTTGAAAGCATGTTTATTCTCAGGTACGAAAGAAATCTTCCGCTGTGCATTTGCTCATTTTATAGCTATTACTTGGAGTCATTCATGGCATATTTCAAAAGACGTTGCATTCGAGTCGTCGAGTTCATCAAGATTATTATTAAGTCAATTTATATTTGGATATATTATGAAATGGTATGCATTCCTGTCAACTTTCGATGTAATGAAATATTGTCTTTTAAAAAAAACGAATGCAATGGTTGTAAAATGTATCATATAGAGGTCAAGTACCTCGTAATGTAATCAATTGTTGTGAATCATTTATAATCGATATGGACTTCTTTCGGATGGATTAGGACGGGTCGCTTCAGTTGGTATCAGAGCGGTGGTCTTAGTGAACCAGGTCTTGCATTAGTGTATCTAACTGATAGTCGTTAGGATGCATTAGTGAGTCTGGACTTCGACCGTGTCTGCATGTCAAAAGTTTTGCTTATCATTTTTATCGGAAATCATCTGTTTATCATCCTTAGGAAGATACCTTCTTATCATTCTTAGTCTAGACATGTCTTACTACCTCTATTGCATAGACAGTGTATAGATAAAATTCATATCTTAGCGTATCTATTATTGTTACCTTTACTTGACAGTTTCCGTAGATTCCTCCGTAACTTATGGGATTTTAGTATTTTATATGCATATGTAAATTATGTATTGCAGGGTACTAATCTACATCCTATAATCTATTTCTTATCAAAAATTCTTCATCTGATCGTACGAGATGAATCCCTCAACCAGTTCGAGTCCCTCAGATTTCGATAAGCTATTCCGATAGTTATTCCGACAGCTATTCCGAAATGGATATTCACCTAAGCTCCGAAAGCGGTGTTACCAGAATGAATCAATCAATCAGCCATCCCCAATTCATCTGATGGGTTAGTAGTCGACTTAATCAATGGAGACGGGAGGAAGGCGATCCTTTCCACCAACCAAATTACCCTCTCGGTGAAGAACCTGAAGCACTTACCGGCGAACCTCTTTAAGATACCATTTTCTCGCTTATTTCCAGGGTAGTTCGTCACGATTATATTCTATTCACAATTCTAAACCTTATTCATCCGCTGGTTCCGACCGACAATCATTCCAGAGTAATAACAGAAGTCAACGAGCTTCGCGCCCGAGTTGTAGCCTTGGAAAATAAGGTACAAAATGTATCAGCTTCAGCAACATCACCGGCATCAACAGTACCACCAACATCAATACTAGTACCACCAACAACTCAAGTTTCAACAAAACACACCTCAACATCTCATTATGTACCTCGAGCATAATCATCGTTCTACGAATCGTTCTACATCATTTATCTTCGTTCGACATGACGATTATGTAATTTTCAATGTTTTAGAGATTATATATTCTAGTTCTAATGGTAAATTAAATGAGATTAATATCACATTAACTCATTAAATCCATGATTATATCTGAAGAAAATATATATGTATATATATTTTCATAAAGATTGTATTTAAAAATTCTTTCGTACAAATTGTTAATGGTGAAAATATTTTAATGGGTAGGTAATACCCGAGGTATATTTAGATTTCACATTAATAAGTTACATTGTACATTCTTCGAATCTGATTCAACAGTCATTTACTATCCTACTTACCACCACCGATATACGTATCCGTTCACTGCAGAATAATCATTTAAATTCAATTTCATATTTGGATTTTGACCTATCAGAATCCAATAAGTGGCATAATGAAGAAAACATTGGACAAAATAAAATTTGTTAGAAACAAACAATTTAATTATGAGAAGAATTTTGATAAGAATCCACGCTAACTGTTCCTAGCTAACTGATTAATTCCATATTACATTTTATTTATCGCAATTTAATGATCGCAATTTATTTATCACAATTAAAATTCTCGCAATTTTATTTATCGTCATTTAATTTCTGTTATTTATTTTACGCACTTTAAATATCGGGACACGTATACAAGGTTTTGACATATCATATCGACCCATCTATATATATTATTTGGAATAACCATAGACACTCTATATGCAGTAATGCGGGAGTTAGCTATACAGGGTTGAGGTTGATTCTACAATAATATATATAGTTTGAGTTGTGATCGAGTCTGAGACATGTACACGGGTCACGAAACGTAATAATTAATTCGAATATTATATATTAAGCTATATATGAAATATTGGACTGTCAACTGTGGACTATCAACTGTGGACTGCCGACATTGGACAATTAAAATGAATTAAAATATTGATTATAACATATGAAACTAAACAATTCTTCAAGTTTGCCACTTGATTTCATCTTAAACCTCAATTGTATCTTGACGATTACAATCTGCGTTTAAACGTTTCATGATTCTTGAAAAACACCTCAATCGAGAGGATGAACCAACTGCACTTCATCTACAGAAGAAAAGATTGATACATATAGTTATGCACCTGAAAAACTCTCGGAACCTGAGTAAATGTTTAACACGTATATGTGCTAGCTCCTTTGGCGTTGTTATTACCGAAAATAAACTTTGACATTTCTTTCCAAATTAGCCAATTTTATCACAGCTCCAGCAAGTCAACTTCGACTTTTCAGTCGGACAAGCCTTATTATAATCTTGATTTATAAAATTGCCTTTCGTTATCGTTACCGGGGAACCTTTTATATTCCACCATATTACCAGCATATGTACCAGCAACCTCATCGCTCCTTGGCTTAAATCTCTCCAACAAATCACTATATTTATCTATTGAAGTCTCATCATGTACTCATCCGCATCTTGTAACAAGAATTGCCATACCAATTACGGGAATCAACAAATCTGTATTTTGAGTCTCGCAACGTTTCCACATCAACAGTTATATGTATCCATATAACATTTATCTCTTAGAACTATGATCTTCCATTCTGAAATTCTGAAAAGCACTCAGTCTACAAATCAATACTCTAAATGTTAAAAAAGCTGAATGAAGCAGCAGAAACCGTAGGCAACCGTAAACGACCTTAATCATCGGAAGTTTGATGATAAAGAATAGTATATTGAAAAAACTCAGAAAAGTTGGGACTGGAAAACTGATTGAGTGAACTACGAAGGAGTCTCTGAACAAATCACAAGGACTAAATTTGTACATTAAAAATCCCGATGATTCTATATCTGATGAAATCTTTAGCCAACACCATGCTTCAGAATCTAAACCCTTACGGATAAATCTTCTTCATCATCCTTCGATATCAGAAATTCCAAGATATCATCGTATCTTTCATTATAAATATCCTCCATATTTCTGAAGATATTTTCATAACTATTCTTATCTGAAATCATTAATTTCTTCATGCTATCAGTGTTACATCATATAGAAACTGTTAGTTTCTATATTCTGTAAACTTTCGAGCTTAAAATATGAATGTTATTGAAGTAATGTTGGGAACTGATGCATGAGTTAGTATAATATAATGACACTTGATCAACGTAATTATATTACAGTAAGTCATGCTGAGTTTCTAATGGGACGTGATGATTCACAGATCATAACGTCATCATGTGCCATGTTACATAACTCTTTCATTCTACTTAACTCCTGAACAAATCAAGAAAATGTATTCTTGATGGTTCTATCTTCTGTGATGTTGATAAATTTGAAAATCAAATCGTGCTATCACGTTAATTCCTGCTTAGAACATTACAATCATTCGAAACTCTATATCTACAAATTCTGGACCATTATTCGCTTGACTTGAAGTCAGGAAGAGAAAACAAAAGCATAGAGCTTCGAAATATAAGGGAGAATATAAAGCCCGATAACAACACATAAATTACAAACTGTGTATATCAATATTTATCGCAACATAAAGACACGGAAGAATTAAAAACATTATAATCCCAAGGGCGAAGTAGAAGAAAGCATATTCCTCTGGTGGAAGTTGGAAAAGGAGAATGATTGTTGCGATAGTGAGGATGAGGACAAGGATCAGAACTAGATTAAGCATTTTTTTTCACAATGTTTTGGATGTATGAACTAAGAAAGAAAGTATAGGAATGGTGAGAATAATGGAACGAAAGAGTTTAATTTATAATGGAAATAACAGACAGAGTAATCGAGGAAGATCACCGTATTTAATTATAGCGATCCTAAATTTCTTTAATCTCTGAAGAATCAAATCTTATTACGAAGATTTTCTCTAAATCCCTTGAATTCCAAAATTCAACTCTGGCTACGTCAAAAGCTTAGATGCACTTTATTTTCTAAAATTCAACCCTGACTACGTCAAAAGTTAAGACGCACCTTATTTTACCGTGACTACATCACCGGTTAAAATGAATTCCTATTCCCTTATTTCACTATGTTATAATAGCTTCAACCATACGCTTCGAGTAAACGGAATTGTTTTATCCATATTACTCAATGATGACAAAACTCTATTTATCAACTCATATTCATCATGAAAACATTTTTTTTTGTTAGCCATGACTATCCTACTCAAATTTCGGGACGAAATTTCTATAACGGGTAGGTACTGTGATGACCCGGGAATTTCCGACCAAATTTAAACTTAATCTTTATATGTTTCCGACACGATAAACAAAGTCTGTTAGGTTGAATCTCAAAATTTTTGAACTGTTTAATGAAATCATTTGACCTTTGACTATTTCCGAAGATTCACGAACATATGTGTGTAAATAAACAAGTAAATATGTATATATATGTAAATATAAATATAAGTGTATTTATTAAGTTAAATTAATATAATACCATTTAATTATTCGAATTAAACATGTAGAGTAATATACAAAATAATTAAGATGTTAATAAAATAAATATTTATAAATATATATTTGAATTCTATACATAATTAATATATATATATATGTATATATATATATATATATATATATATATATATATATATATATATTAATTATGTATATATGTATATAAATATTAAATATTCAAATATGTTATTTTATAGAATAAGTATTACATATGTAATGACTTGTAAAGTAAATATATTATTTGAAATTACAAGTTAAAAATATAAATGTCAATATTATTATTATCACTTCCATTATCATTACTAAGGTTAACATTACTATTCAAATTGTTAATCTTATTAATTTTAATATAAGATATACATATATATATATATAAAATTTGAAATGTATAAGTTTTTATATTAATATTATTATTAATATTATTATTATCATTAATAATATTAATATTAGTATAACTAGTTTTATTAGAATCATTAATAATAGTATTATTATCATTAATATTATTAAACTTATTATTGATATCAATATTATTACTTTTGTTAATATTGTTATTAGTAGTATTATTACTAATATTAGTACTAGTGATATTATTATCATTATCATTATTTCTATTATTATAATTCTCAGCATTTTTTATTATTTCAAATAATACAAATAATATTGTTATTAATAATATATTTATTTATAATTACTAATTATTAATATTAATATTAATTATAAATAGAATCTTGTACAAAAATCAACTTCCTGCTTTATATCACGACCTGCTATTCTATTTCTTTGTTGTTATCTTTAATCTGTTATCAATCTTAATCAGATTCAGTACGTACCAAACAGATAGGGTAAAAAATTGTGGGTAATCAGGATCAAGTTTTTTTTTGTTTTATTTATTTATTTTTTTTACTTTTTCTGATTGAGAATTTGGTAACCACATTATATAACCGATCCATTCAGGTCACAATGTTGACATCTCAATTCTCTTTCACTATCATTATCAATTGTAAGTTATAATAAATTCAAGTTATTGAATTAAAATCAATGGAAACTGTCAAATATCTCTGTTTCTACTTCTTTTCAGCAATAACTCGACTTCATAATGATATTTAAAATCTAAAAATGCAGAAATGATTTAAAACATGTCGTGATACCTTCTGTGAAGTTTCATAATCCAATTCCTCTTAACCATTTCAAATTTGGGAGTCAAACTTTTATTTTTAAAAAGTCAACAATTGTTCTTCAGCAAAATTCGAGTTTTATGTTTCGATTTGAGTTAAATTAAAGGTTCCAATAGTTTATAGGATGGATTTACAACAACTTTCATGTTATATGCTTGGTCAAATTCGTTCTTAAAATGAAAGTTCATATTTTTTTTTAAACTGTAGCGACAGCAGGCTTTTGATGTTCGAATTTTTTTCATTCTTTTTATTTCACGATCACATTTCTTTTATTTTATAATTGTTACAAGTCATAAACAAGAATACAAATTCATTTTTTTTATAGTTATTAAGATTGATTTTGGTTATGATCGAGTTCTGTTTTGAGAAGACGAGTAAAATAAGAAACAGATACATAATATATATATATATATATATATATATATATATATATATATATATATATATATATATATATATATATATATATATATATATATATATATATATATATATATATATATATATATATACGGGTATAAAGCAGAAAGATAGTTAGACTAGATGGTTTGATGAGGGTGTCGGGTTTCGAGAGGTCTTGGGTTCAATCCTTGCTTGGTGCTTTCTTTTTATTTCTAAGGTAGTTTTCTTTACTATTATTATTATTATTATTATTGTTATACTTAATTGCATTATAAGTATTATTATTACCATTATTACTAGTATAAGAATTACTTATCAATTGTTATTATTATTATGATTATTGTAATTATTATTGATAATATTAACATTGTTATCAATAAAATAAAATTTTCAAATTTTATTACTAAGTATAAATATTACTATCCTTATTATGATTATGATTATTATTATCATTATTAGTATGAAAATAATATAATTTATTATTATTTTCATTAATAAAAGTATTAGTATCATTTTATATTATTAGTATTGACGTAAGAATTATTATTAATATTAGCATTCTCGTTAATATGAAATATCATTAACAAGTATTGTTATTATCAAAAATTAATATAACTATTACTAAAAGTATCATTACTTTAAATCTATATTCTTATAAAAGCTATTATTATTACTATCATTATTATTAGTAGTAGTATAAAAATTGATATTACTACCATTATAATTAAGCTAGTACTATTATAACTAGTATTTTGCAAACGAAAGGGTAATTATATAAAAATATATTAAACACCTATAAACTAAATATATTGATACTTCTAGTTATTTATTTAAAATATACAAGATAAATATATAATAAAATATATAAATTATAAATATAAAAATTATCACTAATAATAATATAAATAAATTGATTACAATTACGTGTGTTAATATATATATACAAATGATATAGGTTCATGAATCTGAGGCCAACCCTGCATTGTTCAAAGTCGTCATATGTATTTTTACTACAAAATACAGTATTGTGAGTTTCATTTGCCTTTTTACCCTTTATATTTTTGGGACTGAGAATAAATGCGCTACTTTTATAAATGTTTGATGAAATAGACACAAGTAATCGAAACTACATTATATGGTTGAATGATCGAAATCGAATATGCCCCTTTTAGTCTGGTAATCTAAGAATTAGGGAACATACACCCTAATTGACGCGAATCCTAAAGATATATCTATCGGGCCCAACAAGCCCCATCCAAAGTACCGGATGCTTTAGTACTTCGAAATTTATATCATGTTCGAAGGAGGATCCCGGAATGATAGGGGATATTCTTATATGCATATTGTGAATTTCGGTTACCAGGTGTTCAATCCATATGAATGATATTTTTGTCTCTATGCATGTGACGTATGTTTATGAGAAATGGAAATATGAAATCTTGTGGTCTATTAAAATTATGAAATGATTATTTATGTTAAACTAATGAACTCACCAACCTTTTGGTTGACACTTGAAAGCATGTTTATTCTCAGGTACGAAAGAAATCTTCCGCTGTGCATTTGCTCATTTTATAGCTATTACTTGGAGTCATTCATGGCATATTTCAAAAGACGTTGCATTCGAGTCGTCGAGTTCATCAAGATTATTATTAAGTCAATTTATATTTGGATATATTATGAAATGGTATGCATGCCTGTCAACTTTCGATGTAATGAAAGATTGTCTTTTAAAAAAAATGAATGCAATGGTTGTAAAATGTATCATATAGAGGTCAAGTACCTCGTATTGTAATCAACTGTTGAGAATCGTTTATAATCGATATGGACTTCATCCGGATGGATTAGGACGGGTCGCTTCAGGGATCTTGTGTTTAGGGGGAGTAAATACATTCTAGGGGGAGCAAATGACCTCTTATGCTTTAGATATTATCATTCAAGGGGGAGCTTTTAGTTTCATGTTAACTCCCGGGGCTTATATTTCAATAGTTACAAAAGGAGGAGGTAAATTATTGATATCTTCTTTCAAGGGGGTGTTATTAAATTTTCTTGTGGAAAGATCAAAATGATGATTTATTTAACTGTATATCACATTTTGAGGGGGAGACATAGAGATAATGAAAAAGAAATTGATTTTGAAAAAGTGAATACATAAAAATCATATGTTTTAATGGTTAAATTTCAATTTGGTTTGTATACATCTCAGTATGTAACCTGTTTTAACATCTGGTATCATTGAAGATTTGTACTGTATACATATTTCAAAATTTTATAAGTACAAATCTTGATTTTAGAAAATTCATAAAAATTTGAAAAGATTAAATTCAAAAAGGTTCTGAATTTTTCATGAATAAATGCTATTTTTAGCATAATACCGAGTCTGACAACAAATAGTGCAGATTCGGTAAGTCTCAAAATGTTCAAAATTCACTCAATCTTGAAGTTTAATGGAAGTATAATAAGCTTGTGAATATATTGATAATGATTTTTCAAAGTTTGAAGTTAAATTGAATTTAAAATCTTTAATGGACCGACATTCGGTATGTAAGGCCCATTCGGTAAAGCCCATGTTTATCTCATATTCGGTATATATAAATAGAAGATTCAAAGTCAAACACTCTGATGTTTTCATAAAGCTTATACCGAGTCTGCCTAATTTACCGAGTCTAAGCCTAATCTACCGAATCCGTTCTCCTTTTACTTCAAATCTTTGGTAAATCATCCTTTTAATCAAGTTTATGTATTACAAGTTATAGTTCTAAGTTGAATGAGTGTTTATAAAATAGAAAAGATCAAAAATTACATGAATTAGACCTTTAATTTGAAAAATCACTGAAAAAACCGAATCTGGGTTGAAACTTTAATTCTTCAATTAAAATAAATTCATGTGATTGATTGATAGGAGATAAAGTCTATTCGATGTTTGATATGTTGATCTACCATAAAAACAACTCAGATTGCATGATTAATTCATGTTTAATGGATTCAGTATATACCGAATGTGTTTATGCTACAGTTACCGAGTCTGTTCAACATGATAACATGATTATCTGATTATTTTGAACTTAAATATGATTCTAGTTGAGAACATAAAGATTATATGACTAGAAATACATGTTAAGGATATAATATGTGAATTTTGGAGTTACCGAATCTGATATTAGGTCCTGATACCGAGTATGATTTTTGGAAATTTAAAACTGCATGCTTTGAATTTGAAAAATCTTACATGCTCAATCTAGTTCATCAATGAGAAAATAAAAGTATATTTGATAACTAAATCTGAGAAATTTCATGGTTACCGAATCTGCTTATTGTTTGAAAAATGACTAAGTGTTGTTGGATTTTTGGTTATTTTATTTAATTAATCATGATGATGTTTGAAATTTATGAAATTTTTAAGGCTTAATTTGAACATCATGATTGTCAAATACTTGTGAATAATTTGAATAAAAGATTTTTATAACGTATAAAATCTATAAAAAACATAAAATGATAAAATGCAAAGGACTTCAAAGGAAATAAGAATAGGGATATGTGTTTAATGTTAACATATTGTGGTCTTCTATTTCTTATCTAACAGCAAAATGACGAACAATCACTTTGTCAACACTGAAACCAACATACCCAAAAATGAGTGGCTGGTAATTCTGGAAAGGCATCAACTATGGGGTGCTTTAAGCAACACTGTTAGTGTACCTGAGATAGATCTAAGGCTTCTGAACAGAATAATTAAATTTGTTGAACTTACACTACCATCATCTGCTAATCCTCAAGGAGAACCTGCTCGATTTTAATTTATGCTAAGAGGGGTGAATGGTTTAAGGAGAATAACTAAAGCTGACTTCAGGAGAATATTTCAGCTTTCGATTGTGAACAATGCTCCAGCATTCCCTTCTACTCAACACATGATTAACTCCATTTTCCAACTAGGATATAGTGGAGAATCTTTTATTACACCTGCTAAATTTCAAAAGAAGTATTTACACTTCAGGTGGTATGTGATCTTCTCGATCATCAACCGATATCTTTTAATGACACGGAGTGGATCTGATGGCTTAACTATCGCAATGCTAAAGCTGTTCTACTCTTTCACAAGAGTATAGAATCCAGACTATGCTGAATTTTTATGGGATCTGGTTCAGGCACAAGTGGATAAGACAAGGAATGCTAATGTTCCTTGTGAAAGGTTTTTATGTATTTTTATTCATGATTCACTAAAATCTTGCAGGAATGCCAATATCCATGTTCCAGATACTCAGGGTATGTGAATGGTGAGATTTGCGGAGGTGAAAATGAATACTCTGGTGCTATCAATTCACTGCACCAATTCCAAATTGGTTGGTGAATTTAGCAAATCCCTTAGACGCTAGAATGCGTGCATATTTTGAGGCAGTAGGAATACCTCTTCCCAACCCAGTACAATAAGAACAAGTTGAACAGCCGTGGTTCCAGCCCCAGAGGTTGTAGAGGAACCTAGAATCCAAGCCGGACCAGCCAACACCTCAATTAGGATAAACCTGAAACGCCCTAGGGTTGCTCAACAAGCTCAACCCGTGAGGATCAGAGAGCCTAGTCCAAATAGGGATTCTCCCACCTTATCAACTACACCTGAGGGAAGTGACACCGATTCTTCAGCAACTGAATCATCTCCCGAACAAACAAAGAAGAGGACATGATACATACTTAATGAGATGATTAAACTTCACCTACTAAACATGTAACTAGATCTAGGACTTTAACTCCTATCGTTCGCCCAACAGTTACTGAACCTATTGCTGATATGGACCAAGACTTAGAGCTTTCTAGGAATCCTTCACCCATTTTTGTATCACATCCAATAATAACAGTAAGCCCTACACTAAATGAGGCTTCGAATTTGGTAGGCAAGAGAGCTAAACGCACGGATGGTAAAAAGACCAATCAGCTCATCGAATTTAAACAGGATTTAAGAATAAATCCCACCGGTATAGGTGCTTTGGTATCTCAAAAGGAAATAACGTCTTCCTCTGCTGTAAAGTCTGCATTGACTCAATCGATTGAGGAAACTCAATTATTGAAGTCCAAAATAGCCGAAGGGGAGCCTAAAAACCTTGAACATGCACCCTGCGTATTGGCCAAAAATCCTCTTGATATACTTCATCCTAGTGATGTTGTATTGCCTCAACATCCAACAGGGCCTGGAGGTCTGGCTTATCTTGATGAGGGAGATCTGCTGCGTCCCATGGAAATGAGTCAACATGACATTTCTTCAGAAAATTTATCAGACTTCCAGTAAACGGTTCCTTTAGTTCAAGAAATTAATCCATTGGTTCAAACCACTTCTCATCCGTGTCTTAAATGTCAGGGTCTGGGTGTTGAGTCTTTAACTGAAAGAGATGTGCCACCTCATGGTACATTGATGACTTTAGGAGATATAAATATCTCTGCGAGAGCTAAAACGATGGTAGTTCTTCTACTCTGTCAGAGTCCCATGAGACTAATATCATGGAGGCGAGCGACTTGAAAAGGTCTTCGCCGGTTACAACTCCGGTTGTTAACCAACCTTTATCAGAAGGGGACAATCTGACTAGTAGTACGTACTAACCTCCGAACCTGGTACAAAAAGTACAAGTTGAACCAGTCGCGGTTCAAGCCCCAGAGGTCGTAGAGGAACCTGTAGTACAACCACCCGGGCCAGCTAATCCTCCACTAAGGATATACCTAAAACGTTCTAGGGTAGCACGACAAGCTCAACCCGTGAGGATCAGGGAACCTAGGCTACTTAGGATTGAACCAACCCTTTCCACAACACCTGAGGGAAGTGACACTGATTCATCAGGAACTGAAGCATCTCCTGAACAAACGCAGAAGAGGACACGAAATATGCCCGATGAGATGATTCAGACTCCGTAAACCTAATTAGTAACTAAATCTAGGACTACGACTCCTATCATCTGCCAAACAGTTACTCGAACCATTGGTGATACGGACCAAGACCTAGAGCCTATTTGGTCACCTTCACCCATCTCCGTATCACATCCAATAATAATAGTAAGTCCTACACTAAATGAATCGCAAGCTTCTGTAGGCAAGAGAGCTAAAAGCACGGATGTAATGTTGAAATCTTATATATTTCCGACACGATAAGCAAAGTCTGTAATGTTGAAATCTTAAAAACTGTGAACTGTGTTCATGTAATCAATTAACCTTCGACTGCTCTTGACGATTCACGAACAAATATTATGTAAATAGATATGTATGAATATATACATATGTGTGATTATTAAATTGAGATATTAACAAAACATTAAACGGTTTGATTGGCATGAAAATATATTAGGAAATCTATTTTATAACTTGAAAACGTTAACAAAGTATTAGACGTATTGTTTCAAAATATATTTAAAATAATTATCGACGGAATTAAAAGGTAATATCAAATGATTGAATTATCAGATTTATTGAATTATGATTACGAGTCTCTATTGAGAGGTCTACATTGATTTGAGAAATCTTCCCATTTTAACAATATTCGAAAAATGATAAAGTGATTTACAAGTAAGAACAAATTGTCAAGTTTCAAGAGTTAGACAAAAGTTTGTGGAAGATTGAATTTCATAATACTCGATTGATCTATTTTCAAATGTACGAAAACGCTTTTCGTTATAACAGAACTTGATTATTTAAAATGTCTTTGATTAAATAAATGAAAGCTGAAATATTGATTGAAAAGTTGCAACTTGTATTTAAAACATGTTCATTAAATATATATATATATATATATATATATATATATATATATATATATATATATATATATATATATATATATATATATATATATATATATATATTCAAATTAATTAAGTACACGATAGTAACACTCACTTAGTGATGCGATTGATTTTTAAAACGTTAGTGCATAAATGAATTGCATCTATTTAACTTTAAAGTATAAACGATATGTATTATAATATTTTCTAAACGAAATTTAAAACGAACTTTGAAATATAATTATTTTTGAAAGACTAAATATTATATCATTAGATGAATATTTACAACATATATATTACATATAAATTTACAATTCTAAATATATATATATATATATATATATATATATATATATATATATATATATATATATATATATATATATATATATATATATATATATATATATTTTAACTTAGTCATAAAACGTCCTGATTTAAAATAATATATTTTGATAAACAACGAGCCACTGTTTTATAGAAGCAAATGACCACAACACTCAATTTTACAAAGTTACATTTATTACAAAATAATTTATCGAAGAGTAAGCCTAATTATTGTTAAAGGTACACGTCGCGTAACGTAAAATATTAGTTTTCTAAACGTACGAACATGAGCTCGAGAAACCGAAACCATGACACTAGTCGAGTGACAACGTACGAGACTTCAGGACAAAAATAACAAATTAACGATGCACGTAAATATAATATAATATATAATTAATTATATAAAATAAATAAATATATATTAAATAAATATATACGAGTGTCGGCAGCCCTTTTAGTCGTGCATATGAGTTGGAAAACTAGGCCACGCGATCGCATGGCCAACCTCCTTTGAAACTATGCGATCGCATGGTGATGTATGGGGTGCCAAGTCTTTATAAGTCGAACGTTTTCATTTCTGCACACACACATATATTATATCTATCTCTCTGTCTATAATACTCAGTAATATTTATGATATTTATAATATTATTATTACTAATATTAATATTATTACTAATCATATTAGTAGTAGTATTATTATTATGTATCATACATAAAATACTACGACGAGGGTACGTAGGAGCGATTTCAAAATGGTTTTTCGAGTGGGTTAGGGCTAAGGAATTTTGGGTTATAGCTATGGAGGTGATGGGTAATGTTCGAGGGTATGCTCGTGAGGTCAAACTAGTGTTTATCATCTCCGTTGCGTCTACGTACCTTTCCTGCAATATTGAATCTCAATATTGATACGTGAGCAGTCATAACTTAGCTTTTATATATTATTAGTGTATCCCTGACTAGTCCTCGAGTATATAGGATTATGCATGCTTGTACGTTTGTTATTGTCATTAGATAGGTTATGTTGAATCCTAAATTAGTTACATATGCGGTTGAGATAAGGTATATGATATGCATGTCGTTGGAAAGCTAGCGAAAAATTAAGAACTTTTCATTTAGATATCGAATGGTTTCGATGAACGGATTAGAAATTATAGTCAATTGAATTTTAGTATTATTGTTAAAATTATTATTATTACTATCGACGTTATTATCGTCATTATTATTATTACCTAATATTATTATTATTATTAATATTATCCTTATTAATATATGTATCGTTATTTAAAAATTGTTATTGTTATTGTTATTATTATTATTATTATTATCATTAAAATAGTTATTATTATTATCATTAATATTATCATAATATTTATTATTATTGGTATTATTATAATTAAAACTAATATTAGTAACATCTAATTATTATGATTACTATTATTATCAATATTATGAACGCAATATAAAAGACGACTAAAAGCTATTAACAAATTGATTAGGAAATAATGAGTATATGTATCATAATGATTTTTAATTTGAAAGATTTTGATTTAGATAAAATTATCGTTTTCATTATTTTTTTTATCATTAAAAGTATTATTAATATTAAAACTATCATTTTTACAAAAATTATTATTTTTAATAGGAATATCATTGTTAATATAAAATTTCATTATTATTATTAATAAGAATTATCATTTTATCATAATATCATTTTTAGTAAATATAAATATTGTTATTATTATTAATAGAATAATAATAATTTTTATTACAAAATAATACAACTTTTACTTACTATTATAATTATCGATATTATTTTATCAAATAAATATGTGATACAAACATATTTTACTACGTGTAACATAATTACATTAATAATACCTATCATATTATTTTTATGATATTAAATGAACTTTATAAATTTTATTACTTAAGATATATAAAAGTATATTTTTATTATATAAATTTTAATATAAAAATTTTATTAATAAATGAATTATGTTATTTACTAAGTCTGTTAAAAATATTTAAAAAGAAATATAAAACGACTATATTTAAACTAAGTAATAATCATGTTTAAATTGTGGAAATCATTTTAGTCAAGATAACTTTTGTTGACTTTTGCATATTAGTCTCGAGCATTAGGATTGTGGTACACTATGACTTGACCTAAATTGTTAGACAGATATTGACCAACATATAAATATATATATATATATATACTTAATATAGGTTCGTGAATTCGAGGCCAATCTTGCACTTGTTCAATGACGTCATATGTATTTTTACTACGAAATACAGTATTGTGAGTTTCATTTGCTCCCTTTTTAAATGCTTTTGCAATATATATTTTTGGGACTGAGAATACATGCGCTACTTTTATAAATGCTTTACGAAATAGACACAAGTAATCGAAACTACATTTTATTGTTGGATTATCGAACCGAATATGCCCCTTTTTAGCTTGGTAGCCTAAGAATTGGTGTTTATGATAATTGCCACCAATTGACGCGAATCCTAAAGATAGATCTATTTGACCCAACAAGCCTCATCCGAGTTTTGGATGCTTTAGTACTTCGATTTATCATGTCCGATGAGAGTCCCGGAATGATAGGTATATTCTATATGCATCCACTTAAGGTCGGTTACCAGGTGTTCACCATATGAATGAATTTTAATTCGCGAGTTACGCGTGTCAATATATGAAATCTTATGGTCTATTAAAATGATGAAAATGATCGATTATGATAAACTAATCAACTCACCAACCTTTTGGTTGACACTTTAAACCATGTTTATTCTCAGGATTGAAAGAAATCTTCCGCTGTGCATTTGCCCATTTTAAAGATATTAGTTGGAATCATTCATGGCATATTTCAAAAGACGTTGCATTCAAGTCGTTGAGTTCAGTAAAGATTATGATTAAGTAAATGACAGATTTGATCATTTATAGTTGGATATTATGAAGTGGTATGCATGCCTGTCAACTTTCGATGAAATGAAAGTTTGCCTTTTAAAACGTATGCAATGTTTGTAAAATGTATCATATAGAGGTCAAATACCTCGCAATGTAATCATATGTTATTGTATTCGTTCTTATAGATTAGGACGGGTCTTTACATGTGCTATCAGAGCGGTGGTCTTAGTGAACCAGGTCTACATTAGTGTATCTAACTGATAGTCATTAGGATGCATTAGTGAGTCTGAACTTCGACCTTAGTTGCATGTCAAAAAAAAAAGTTTTGCTTATCATATCTTGTCAGAAACCATGCTTATCATCTTAAGTCTAAATGCGTCTTACTGCATTCATTGCATAGATAGTGTATAGACAAAATTCATATCTTAGCGTATCTGCTAATTCATATCTTAGCGTACCTGTTACTGTAAACTTTACCTGACATATTTCAAAGATTTCTCCGTAATTTATGGGACTTTGGTATTATATATACATAAGCAATTTGTGTATTAATGAATACCAAATCTAAGTCTTATAATCTTCCTCATATCGAAAAATCATTTCCCTACTCTGTACGAGATGGATCCTGCAACTAGTTCCAGTTCCTTGGATTCCGATATGGAGTTTCACTCTAGCTCCGAAAGCAGTGTGACCGGAATGGATCAACCAATCAGCCATCATCTATTTTGGATGAATTGGGGATGGGTTCGTAGCCTCCTCAATCATTGGAGACAAGAAGAAGGTGATCCTTTCCATCCACCACATTGTCCTCTTGGCGATGAACATGAAGCACTTACCGGCGAACCTGTCCGAGACACCATTTTCTGTCTCATTTCGAGAGTATCTCGGCATGATTATATACTATCTCACATTCTAGATCTTATTCACCCACTCGTCCGAACCACCAATCATCCCGGTGTAATAGAAGAAGTCAACGAGCTTCGCGCTCGGGTAGTGGCTTTGGAGAATATGGTGCAAAGGTTACAAACACCAACAGCATAACCAGTACCACCATCATCAATGCCAACAGTACCATTACCACCTCCAACCACAACCGCGTTGTAAACCTCAACTTTACAATATGTCCCACGAGCACCAATATCATATGCTCTGTAGATACCAAGGAATACCAATAACAACAAACGATGAAGTGTTGATTCATAACTTCATTGGAGAGACATTCTGCGACGATTAGGTAGTCTCTAAAGTCTTAGAGATTATCTTTTCTAGCCCTAACCAAAAAACAGATGAGTGAACCAAAATGATAGAAGGAAGAATAGAAACCCTGACAAGAATGGTGCCTGATTTACAAGCTAGACTCGTTTTACCAGCAGCATCAACAGTACCGTCAGCATCATCAACACTAGCAGCATCTATAACATCACAAGCTCTGCCAGTTCAAGAATCACCGTGGACATCATCACTAATCAACAACGCGTATATTGTATCAACGAGTTATGAAGTATTAACTCATTCCCTCTGAAGAAATTATATGTATATTTTATATATATATATATATATATATATATATATATATATATATATATATATATATATATATATATATATATATATATATATATATATATATATATATATATATATATATATATACATTGTATATATGAATTTTGAGATCAAAATAAATCTTTTCGTAATAAACTATTATGTATGAAGTGAAAAAAGGGTAGATATTACTCGATTAAGTTCACATTACTAATATGCTATAATGTACATCTTTCGTTAACAACTTACCCAGCATTAAGCTACAACCTCTGATTCAATTCAATGAATTCCATTTCATAATAAATCAAGTGTATTATTCAAATATAGGTTTGATATTACACTTTCATCATCGATGTACTCAAAACTTTTCAGATAACATCATTCGTACTCTGCGAAGTTCACAAGAATTCCACGAACACCAACATCATGCATCAACAAATAACAAAGTATAGATTCATAATTTCAATTTCATTGAAGAAATACTTCGTAAAAGTTATGTAATTTCTAAAGTTTTAGGATTATTCAATTCTAATATCAACTGTAAATCAAATGAGTTTAATTTAATATTAACTCATTAAATCTACGTTACATCTGAAGAAAATATACACTTATATATTTTCATAAAGATGTAATAAAATTTTTGTACAAAATATTAACTGTGAAATTTTTTTAACGGGTAGGTAATACCCTAGAGATATATATAAATTCACAAATAATATGTTACATTCTTCGAATCTGATTCAGCAATCACCAACTATACTCACTACTTTCACAACAATATACATTCTTTTATAAAAGTAAAAACAACCATTCTCATGGAAAATTGATTACAAATTCTGATTTTGACGAATCAAAATCCAAGTCAAGATTTAACAGAAGACATCACTCTTAGATTCTTACATCTTTCAAAGCTATACTTTGACTTCAAAACTGTGTTAAAACATCATTTCTATTCATAGAACCCAGAAAATATTTGTATCATTCAAAATCCTAGAACATTATATGTATATTAACGACTACAATCTGTGTTCAAACCCTTCAAAATTCCTAAAGACACTTCAAATAATGAACAATCGAGATGATGATCCAACCACATGTTACCCACAGTTATGTATCTGAAAAACCCTCGAAACCAAAGTCATAGTTTAACACGTATCCGTGTCAGACTCTTTGGCATTTATTAGCTAAAATAACTTTGCAATCCCCTTCCAAAGTAGTCAGTTTTGTCACAGCTCCAACAAGTCAACTTCAACTTGTCAGTCGAAATAGTCTTATAATAACCTCGATATATACGTTGCCTTTTGCCATTGTTACCGGGGAACCGTTTATGCTCCACCACATTAGCAATAAACCTACTAACAACTTCACGGATCTTTAACTTTCTGAAAAATCATTATATTCATTGAAACCCTATCATGTACTCATCCGCGTCTTGTAACGAGAATTTCCATACCAATTATCGAGAATTAGCAATCAGTATTTTGAAATCTCGCAGCATGTCTACGCCAACAGTTATATATATACATATAACGTCTATTTCTAAGACTTATATACTTCGAATGTGAAGTTTCTGAAAGATACCCCAATCTACGAATTAGTTCTCCGAATTTTTGGAAAAGCTGAATGAAACAACAGAAACTGTGGACAACAGTAACAGTCAAAAGTTTGATGATAAAGAATAGTGTGCTGGCAAAGCTCAGAAAAAGAGAAGGTTTGGAACTGGAAAACGGATTGAGCAAACTATGAAGGAGAATATGGACAAATCAAAAATACAAAATCTACCTTCAAAGAATCCAAATGATTCAGTGTCTGCTGAAATTATTATCGAATACCTTACTCCTTACTCTAAAACCCTTGCGAACAATATTCTTCATCATCCTCTGATATTAGAAATTCTAAGATACCATCATATCTTTCATTATAAATATCCTCCATATTTCTGAAGATATTTCCATAATTATTCTTATCTGAAAATCATTTACCTCTTCGCGCTATCTGTATTACAACATAAAAGAAACTATTTTAGTTTCCAAATTTTGAAACCATCGAGTTTAAAATATGAATATTTTTGAAGTAGTGTTGGGAACTGAAGCATGAGTTAGTATAATATAATGACACTTGATCAACGTAATTGTATTATAGTAAGTCATGCTGAGTTTCTAATAAGACATGACGATTCACAGATCAAAACGTCATCATGTGCCATGTTACACGACTCTGGTATTCTATTTAACCTCCAAGAATATCAATAAAATATTTTCTTGATGATTCGGTCTTTTCCAGATATTCTGGTAATTTGACAAATCAAATTGTGCTACTATTTTTCCTTTCTACGTTGTATATTATGATAATTCGAAACTTTATACCTACGAATTCTGCACCGTTACTTTCAAAAAGAAAAAAAAGCATGAAGCTCCGAAATAGAAAGGGGTTATAAATCGCAGCAAACAGAAAAGATCATTAACTGTAGATGCCAATAATTATAGAAAGACAGAAGCAGGGACTTCGAAAAATAAGGAAAGATATAAAGCCCGACAGCAACACATAATTTACAAACCGTGTATATCAATATGTATTGCAACGTAAAGACATGGGAGAATTAATAACACTATAACCCCAAGGTAATAGTAAAAGTAAATAAAATCCTCCGGTGGTAGATGAAAGAGGAGAATGACAGATATGAAGGTTAGGAGTATATCAAGGATCAGAACGGGATGGAGCATATTGACGAATGATTTAAAGTATGAACTGAGGGAGGGAGAATAGAAGGTGTAAGTTGTGGGAATAAGGAAACGAAGAAGGTGGATATATAGTGAAATATCCGACAGGACAATCAAAATAGATTATCGCATTGAATCAAAGTGGATCCTAATTTCCTTAATTACTGAAGAATCAAATCTTATTACGAAGATTTTCTCTAAATTCCTTGAACTCCAGAAATCAACCCTATCTACGTCAAAAGATATGACGAAACTTTATCTTCTCATTTCCCTCTTTTGCGGTAACTTTACTCGTACTCTTCACCTAAACAAATTGTTTTATCCACATTACTAAATGGTGATAAAACTCTAATTTGCAACTCATATGAGTCATGAAAATATACTTATTATCAGCCATGACCATCCTAATCAAATTTCGGGACGAAATTTCTTTAACGGGTAGGTACTGTGACAACCCGGAAATTTTTGAACAAATTTAAACTTGATCTTTATATGTTTTCGACACGATAAGAAAAGTCTGTAATGTTGAAATCTCAAAAACTATGAACTGTGTTCATGTAATCAATTACCCTTCGACTGCTCTTGACGATTCACGAACAAATTCTAACTACCCGTCCTAATCCATCTGGACGAATACATTACATTTGGTTACATCGCGAGGTACTTGACCTCTATATGATACATTTTACAAACATTGCATTCGTTTTTAAAAGACAAACTTTCATTTCATCGAAAATTGACGGCATGCATACCATTTCATAATATATTCAACTAAAATTGACTTAATAATAATCTTGTTGAACTCAACGACTCGAATGCAATGTCTTTTGAAATATGTCATGCATGACTCCAAGTAGTATCTCTAAAATGAGCAAATGCACAGCAAAAGATTTCTTTCATACCTGAGAATAAACATGCTTTAAAGTGTCAACCAAAAGGTTGGTGAGTTCATTAGTTTATCATAAATAATCATTTCAGATAGTATAATAGACCACAAGATTTCATTTTTATAAACATCATTCTCGTATCAGGCATTTAGCAAACTGCATAGAGATAAAAATCATTCATATGGATTGAACACCTGGTAACCGACGTTAACTTAATGCATAGAATATCCCCAAAATAGAACCTCTCGTCTGTATAATAATCTCGAAGTACTAAAGCATTCGTACCCCGAATGGGACTTGTCAAGGTCCATAGATCTATCTTTAGGATTCGCGTCAATTAGGGGCAATTTCCCTAATTCTTAGGCTACCAAGCTAAAAAGGGGCATATTCGGTTCGATAATTCAACCATAGAATGTAGTTTCGATTACTTGTGTCTATTTCGTAAAACATTTATAAAAGCAGCGCATGTATTCTCAGTCCCAAAAATATATATTGCAAAAGCATTTAAAAAGGGAGCAAATGAAACTCACCATAATGTATTTTGTAGTAAAAATACATATGACAATATTGAAAAATGCAGGGTTGGCCTCGGATTCACGAACCTATATCATTTGTATATATATTAAAATGTATAGTTGTAATCGAACAAGTTTATATATATTATTATTAGTAGCATGCTTGTTATTTTATATGTTATATATATATATATATATATATATATATATATATATATATATATATATATATATATATATATATATATATATATATATATATATATATATATATATATATATTTATATAAATTTAATATATTTTAATTTATATATTTTTATATAACTAATATTTATCATTCATTATACATATTAATAATAATTTATATTAAAGTTTATATATGATAAGATATATCTTTATATTAGTTGTTATATTTGATATATAGCTTAGTTAATATCATTTTAACATTAACAATAGGGTGATATGTAATATTAATATTTTTGTAATGTATTTTTATATAAAAATATTTATTTGTAATATTACTAATTTACTAATAATGATAATAATAATAATAATAATAATAGTTTTTAGAAAAAAAAAACTAACTTTGATAATAACAATAATACTTAAACAATCGTTTTATTCATATTGGTGCTACAAATATTAACTTTAATGATAACACTAATAATAATACTACTGATAATAATAATAACCAAAATAATAATTTTACTGCTGGTGTAGTTTTGATAATAATATTAGTAATAACAATAATAAAAATAATAATCATAACAGTAATTGTACACATGATAATGATAATAATTGATAACTAATACCTTTTATAGTAAAAATAATAATAACCACAATACTTAATGATAATACTAGTAACCACAATAATGATAATATTATTAATCAGATTAATGATAATAATAATAATAATTATACTACCTATATAATTGATAATAATGTAAACTATATTGATATAAATCATAATATCCATAATAATAATCAACATGATAACCATAACTAATAATAATAATAATAATAATAATAATAATAATAATAATAATAATAATAATAATAATAATAATAATAATAATAATAATAATAATAATAATAAAAATGATAATAATGATGATAATAATAATAAAATTAGAAAACTACCTCAATTGAAATGGTTTCCAAAAATTTGACAGCCCCTGGACTCGAACCCATGACCACACGCTAACCAATCCAATACCCTAACCATTTGATCCAACCTATTTTTTTGTTTTAATACCACTTCTATAATCATTTAACCCTTATTAATTTGTTTCATCATCTTCTTCATTGAATTTCTCAGGTGACCAACTTCCTTATTTAAGAATCGTAACAGCAAATAATAAAAAAACGTATTTTTAATTTATAAAATAAAATACACATAAGCTATTGTAGTTGTTATTGATTATCAAAGAAATCAAAATATATATATATATATATATATATATATATATATATATATATATATATATATATATATATATATATATATATATATATATATATATATATATATATATAAAAGAGTGCTTCTGCTGCTACGCTGATTAAAGAGGAAAAAAAATGATCTCACTTTTTAGAGTGTATTGGACATAGATTATAAAACGAATTACATTGAAGATCAATTCCTAAAACTATTGGAATCATTATTTTGAATTAAAACATCACATAAAAACTGAATTTGATTCATGAACAATTGTTGACTTTTTTTTTGTATAAATCTTTGACTTCAAAATTTGCATTCGATATAAGGAATTGAGACTTGAAAACTTTCAGACAGATTATATATCCTAACACAATTGCATTATTAGATTTTTAAATTTTGTTAGGATTCTAGCTTTTAAAAATTCCATATAAATGGAGGTACGAGCAGAACAAAAAAAAATATAAATAAAAATTGTATCTGTTTTTCTTCAACTCGTAGCTTGCTATACAAAGTGAATGATTTTTCAACAACTTTTGAGATGATTGCTTGTTATTTAGCGGGGATAATTATCGACAATTAATCACGGGTTGTCAAGAACACAAAATAAAAAAAATATATATATAAAAACACTGATAGGGAATTAGATACGCGTGAGTCTGTGTCTATATATATGTAATGCTTCATAATATTAATTAATAAGCATATTAAATATAATAATAATTAATAAATTCATTAAATATAATAATATGTTAATATTATTAATTTATTAATAACAATAATAATATTAATAATAATAATAACTATAATTATAACAATGAATTTTAATAAAAGTAATAATATTAATAATAATAGTATTAATACTAATTATAATTTTAATCATTCTTAACATTTATATTTAAAATATTTATTTTAATAACTATAGTCTTTTAATTATAATTATAACAATGATAATATTAATAATACTAATATTAATGTTAATACCTAATTTAATAAAAAATAATAATAATATACTTATAGAAATAATATTTATCTTGCACTTACTTTGTATCTATATTAATAGTACAATTTATTAATTATATAATATTTGATAATTATATAGCATTTATACTTAACATTTATACATTTATATTTTATAATTATAATTATTAGTAAGAATCATATATATTTATTCTTTTTAGTAATACTTATTATTCTATTTATTATTTTGATTTTTTAATTCAAATGATTAAAATGTATTCTATTAACTCAAATTATTATATATACACCTATGTTTATATTTATATACGTCTATATATATTTATTTACATATTTATTTACACGCAATTGTTCGTGAATCGTCGGGAATAGTCAAAGGTCAATTTCATACATGAACACAGTTCAAAGTTTTTGAGACTTCAACATTACAGACTTTGCTTATCATGTCGATTTCATATTAAGATCTAGTTTAAATTTGGTCGGAAAATTCCCGGGTCATCACACAAATATTGTGTAAATAGATATGTATGAATATATACATATGTGTGATTATTAAATTGAGATATTAACAAAACATTAAACGGTTTGATTGGCATGAAAATATATTAGTAAATCTATTTTATAACTTGAAAACGTTAACAAAGTATTAGACGTATTGTTTCAAAATATATTTAAAATAATTATCGACGAAATTAAAAGGTAATATCAAATGATTGAATTATCAGATATATTGAATTATGATTACGAGTCTCTATTGAAAGGCCCACATTGATTTGAGAAAACTTTCCATTTTAACAATATTCGGAAAATGATAAAGTGATTTACAAGTAAGAACAATTTTTCAAGTTTCGAAAGTTAGACAAAAGTTAGTGGAAGATTTAATTTCATAATACTCTATTGATCTATTTTCAAATGTACGAAAATGCTTTTCGATATAATAGAACTTGATTATTTAAAATGTCTTTGATTAAATAAATGAAAGCTGGAATATTGATTGAAAAGTTGTAACTTGTATTTAAAACATGTTCATTATATATATATATATATATATTCAAATTAATTAAGTACACGATAGTAACACTCACTTAGTGATGCGATTGATATTTAAAACGTTAGTGCATAAATGAATTGCATCTATTTAAGTTTAAAGTATAAACGATACGTATTATAATATTTTCTAAACGAAATTTAAAACGAACTTTGAAATATAATTAGTTTTGAAAGACTAAATATTATATCATTAGATAAATATTTCCAACATATATATTACATATAAATTTACAATTCTAAATAAATAAATAAATAAATAAATATATATATATATATATATATATATATATATATATATATATATATATATATATATATATATATATATATATATATATATATATATATATATATATATATATATATATATATATATATATATATATATATATATATAAATATATATATATATATATATTTTAACTTAGTCATAAAACGTCTTGATTTAAAATAATATATTTTGATAAATAACGAGCCACTGTTTTATAGAAGCAAATGACCACAACGCTCAATTTTACAAAGTTACATTTATTACAAAATAATTTATCGAAGATTAAGTCTAATTATTGTTAAAAGTACACGTCGCGTAACGTAAAATATTAGTTTTCTAAACGTACGAACATGAGCTCGAGAAACCGAAACCGTGACACTAGTCGAGTGACAACGTACGAGACTTCGGGACAAAAATTACAAATTAACAATGCACGTAAATATAATATAATATAATATATAATTAATTATATAAAATAAATAAATATATATTAAATAAATATATACGAGTGTCGGCAGCCCTTTTAGTCGTGCATATGAGCTGGAAAACTAGGTCATGCGATCGCATGGCCAACCTTCTTTGAAACCATGTGATCGCATGGTGATGTATGGGGTGCCAAGTCTTTATAAGTCGAACGTTTTCATTTCTGCACACACACATATATTATATCTATCTCTCTGTCTATAATACTCCGTAATATTTATGATATTTATATTATTATTATTATTACTAATATTAATATTATTACTAATCATATTAGTAGTATTATTATTATTATGTATCATACGTAAAATACTACGACGAGGGTACGTAGGAGCGATTTCAAAATAGTTTTTCGAGTGGGTTAGGGCTAAGGAAATTATGGGTTATAGCTATGGAGGTGATGGGTAATGTTCGAGGGTATACTCGTAAGGTTAAACTAGTGTTTATCATCTCCGTTGTGTCTACGTACCTTTCCTGCAATATTGAATCTCAATATTGATACGTGAGCACTCATAACTTAACTTTTATATATTATTAGTGTATCCCTGACTAGTGCTCAAGTATATAGGATTATGCATGCTTGTACGTTTGTTATTGTCGTTAGATAGGTTATGTTGAATCTTGAATTAGTTACATATGCGGTTGAGATAAGGTATATAATATGCATGTCGTTGGAAAGCTAGCGAAAAATTAAGAACTTTTCATTTAGATATCAAATGGTTTCGATGAACGGATTAGAAGTTATTGTCAATTGAATTTTAATATTATTGTTAAAATTATTATTATTACTATCGTCGTTATTATCGTCGTTATTATCGTCGTTATTATTATTACCTAATATTATTATTATTATTATTAATATTATTATTATTAATATATGTATCATTATTTAAAAATTGTTATTGTTATTGTTATTATTATTATTATTATCATTAAAATAGTTATTATTATTATCATTAATATTTATTATTATTGGTATTATTATAATTAAAACTAATATTAGTAACATCTAATTGTTATGACTACTATTATTATCATTATTACGAACGCGATATAAAAGACGACTAAAAGCTATTAACAAATTGATTAGGAAATAATGAGTATATCTATCATAATGAAATTGAAATTTGAAAGATTTTAATTTAGATAAAAATATCGTTTTCATTATTTTTTTATCATTAAAAGTATTATTAATATTAAAACTATCATTTTTACAAAAATTATTATTTTTAATAGGAATATCATTGTTAATATAAAATTTCATTATTATTATTAATAAGAATTATCATTTTATCATAATATCATTTTTAGTAAATATAAATATTGTTATTATTATTAATAGAATAATAAAAATTATTATTACAAAATAATACAACTTTTACTTACTATTATTATTATCGATATTATTTTATCAAATAAATATGTGATAAAACATATTTTACTACGTGTAACATAATTACATTAATAATACCTATCATATTATTTTTATGATATTAAATGAACTTTATAAATTTTATTACTTAAGATATATAAAATTATATTTTTATTATATAAATTTTAATATAAAAATTTTATTAATAAATGAATTATGTTATTTACTAAGTCTGTTAAAAATATTTAAAAAGAAATATAAAACGACTATATTTAAACTAAGTAATAATCATGTTTAAATTGTGGAAATCATTTTGGTCTAGATAATTTTTGTTGACTTTTGCATATTAGTGTCGAGCATTAGGATTGTGGTACACTATGACTTGACCTAAATTGTTAGATAGATATTGACCAACATATAAATATATATATATATATATATATATATATATATATATATATATATATATATATATATATATATATATATATATATATACTTAATATAGGTTCGTGAATCCGAGGCCAACCTTGCACTTGTTCAATGACGTCATATGTATTTTTACTACGAAATACAGTATTATGAGTTTCATTTGCTCCATTTTTAAATGTTTTTGCAATATATATTTTTGGGACTAAGAATACATGCGCTGCTTTTATAAATGCTTTACGAAATAGACACAAGTGATCGAAACTATATTCTATGGTTGGATTATCGAATCGAATATGCCCCTTTTTAGCTTGGTAGCCTAAGAATTGGTGTTTATGATAATTGCCACCAATTGACGTGAATCCTAAAAATAGATCTATTTGGCCCAACAAGCCTCATCCGAGTTTCGGATGCATTAGTACTTCGATTTATCATGTCCGATGAGAGTCCCGGAATGATGGGGATATTCTATATGCATCATGTTAAGGTCGGTTACCAGGTGTTCACCATATGAATGAATTTTAATTCGCGAGTTACGTGTGTCAATATATGAAATCTTGTGGTCTATTAAAATGATGAAAATTATCGATTATGATAAACTAATGAACTCACCAACCTTTTGGTTGACACTTTAAAGCATGTTTATTCTTAGGATTGAAAGAAATCTTCCGCTGTGCATTTGCTCATTTTAAAGATATTACTTGGAATCATTCATGGCATATTTCAAAAGACATTGCATTCAAGTCGTTGAGTTTAGTAAAGATTATGATTAAGTAAATGACAGATTTGATCATTTATAGTTGGATATTATGAAGTGGTATGCATGCCTGTCAACTTTCGATGAAATGAAAGTTTGCCTTTTAAAACGTATGCAATGTTTGTAAAATGTATCATATAGAGGTCAAATACCTCGCAATGTAATCATATGTTATTGTATTCGTTCTTATGGATTAGGACGGGTCTTTACAGATGTGCCACCTCATGGTACATTGATGACGTCAATAGTCAGAGATATTCATATCTCCGCGAGAGCTAAAACGACGGGTAGTTCTGCTACTTTGTCAGAGTCCCATGAGACCAAAGTCATGGAGGCGGATGATTTGAAAGAATCTTCATCGACGACAACTCCGGTTGTTGCCCAACCTCCATCAGAAGGGGATATCACGAATATGACTAGTAGTATGTACAACCCTACATATAAGAATAATACCGCACGTATATCCTTATCTGCCCTCACGACAACTCAAACACTTCCACCGACATCACCTTCAATAGTTGTTACTGCTGCTGCTCCTGGTTACCCCATTATTTCACCAAATGGGTCATCTTCTCGTAATTCAAATAGATATGGGTTCAGATATCTCTCTGACAATAAAGTGGATGACCTATATCTTGCTGAATTTGCTAACGAATTGATCTTGATGAAGTTCGTGACACAATGATGATTTATCTTGAACAAGCAAGAGTAGTGTTTCCTCTATCTCCATGTAAATCACCTGGACCAATCCATAAGCCAGATCATGATGATTTCGATCCTGATAATCTTCATGAAGGGGAGAATAGACATGGATATGGGTCTGGTGCTTTTCAACACTCAACGTATGAAGCTTGTTGTCTAGGCAATGGAGAAATGATGATGTAGTTAATATTTCTGATTCTTCTGAAAGTGATGAAGTTGAGGAAATTCAATGTGAAATTTTTCTAGATGAATCGGTAGATCAGAGAGAATTTGACTCAGGAACATTGATGATTATGGATACAGCTGAACAAACTGAGGACAAGTCAGCTCTAGAGCACAATCGAAACTTTGATAATAACGAAGATATTTTGAGGGGGAAGGAGATTTTCTCAAACGGCGAAGTAGAGACTATGACTCCTCCTGATCTTAATGTTCCTTTCCAAATTTCAGAAATTGTCCTTGAACGTGATGCTGATTATCAACTTGATGAGGAAGAGGAGAAGCTGATTCTTCGTTCACCATTCAGTGAATAACAAGCTTACAAGATTTATGGTGATTCCGATCTCGTCCTTGCATCCTCAATGAGTGTTCTTGGTGAATGGAAATATCATAAGAAACCAGAATACCTCAAAGCTTATCAGAATGTTCGCAACAAATTTAAATTGAAGAATGAAGAGAAACTTCTAGAACAATGAAATTCAGAAATCAAAAGCATAAACAAGATCTTGATGATCAACAAGGATGAAGTGAAGATGCCGCTATTCTATGTGACAAGAATGGATGATGAGGACTATCAGTTCTCAGAGGCGGATTTCAACAAGCTAAATATGGACGACATTATCTACATCTATAATTACTTAACTGACCTGGATGAATCTGCAACAATTTATCATGCTACTGCAATGAAGGCAGTCTACAGATTTATTCTTGACTCTATGAAATGGATGTCGGTTCATGAGTTTCAGATGGGGTTAAAATCTGGACACACAAAGATTGGAATCAAACTGCCAAATCAAGTGATTGAAGAACTAAGATACATGTCCTTACTTGAAGTAAGTGACTGTCCGTATGGGTTTGTGTTTGTCAATTCTCACTATACAAAGGTGTTTATTAGAGTTTCAAATTTCAGAAGATACTCAGACAGAACATTGATGTATGCTTTCAAATACTTAAGATGGAGACTAATCAAAAACTTCTATTCAACAGAAGATAACGAGATTGTCAAATACATTCTCACAAGATTTGAAGAGTCGTCTCAAAACAAGAGTGAATATAAGAAGATATGAGAGTCTAAGAGGATTTAAATCTAAAGTTCATTTCAGAGAAACAAAGTTCCTTTAGATGATTCTGATAGGATTACATTGTAATTTTCACATTTAACACTAAGGGGGAGATTGTTAGGACCCCGAAGTATGTATAGTGTTAATGTGAAACATGCTTATTAGAAAGTTCTTTAGAAGAGGGATATATAAGGAACCTAAGTAGTCCTAATTAGATAGTCATTTCATTGTAAACTAGTTTAAGAAGATGTGGAATGTAAATATACCGATTCTCTCTAATACCGAATCTGTTCTTACCTTCCCGAGTCTCACTCTAACTCATCGCATCTTTTAAACTCCCTATGATATGACCTATCATCAACAAATTTAACCACTCTTTAGCTTCATCTTTTAACGACCACGGAAACAAACGAAGATAGATGATATTATTTTCAACATCTGAGATATTAAACAGATTGCAAATATCCTTGAAGTTTCGAATGTGCGCATTAGCATCTTCTTTTTTGGTACCCCTAAATTGGTTTTTCTTAAGCAAGTGAAAGGTAGGACCCTTAATATCAAAAATTTCAGTTATAGTTGGTTGAGTAATGACGTGACCTAATCCTTCCTGACCCGCTTTCATTAACGCTTCCAATGAATTTTCGGTAGTCATTTCAATGTCTGAATCAAAAAGATATCTCAAATAATTAGAATCATGACTAGAAGGTGGACTAGACAATGGACTATCTTTAGTTTGAGAAGTATTTTCTTCATTGAAGTTTAATTTCCTATCAATGTTCGGTTCTTTAGAATGTTTAAATAATATATCAGGATCGGGTAACATATCTTCTAAGACGAGATTCTTGGATGGGGTATTCATTCGATCAAAAATAATAAAAAGAAATATTGCATGATGTTCAATTTAGAAAAATGTGGAAGTGCCTGGTTAGAAGAGTATGGGTTGCTACTCTTCTTAACACTAGTTTTAAAACCAGTTAGCTTGGGAGCCAAGGTTATACCTTTAACTCCATTTTCATTTTTCAAGTCAGCAGTTAAAAGATTTTTAATAAAGTTAGAGATTTCTACTGTTTGGTCTAGAGACGCACCAGGTTCCATAGCAGCTTTCTTTTCAGAAGAAGCAGTTGAGACTGGGGCAATCCCTCCTGTGGTGTGCTTGGAGCCAGCTTTAGCTCGTTTGGATTTGCCTGTTACCAAGAAATAGTTAAGCAACGGATTCTAATACTAGAAGTATTAGTCAGTATATAAGACTAGAGCTGTTCTTTATTATCAGAGAGCACTAGATTCTAATACAACTACTGCTTTACCAGTATGTGAGACAGTGGCTGTACTAGTTGAAGTAGCTGGCTTCTTTCTTTTTACAGCTGGCTTTCGCTGAGGTCCCTCCCCCTCAGCTGGTGCAACACCAGAGGCAGTCATTTGGTTTACTCCACTCCGAGCAGCAAGATACTCGAGCATGCATGGTGTTAAACCAGTATATGGAGCAGTAGGAGCATCTTTTGGCATTCCCCCTTGTTTTGGAGGCAGGTCAAATGATTCATCAGCAATCTGCTGGTAAGCTTCACCCAGCTCATTTTCAAAAACAAAGCTCAAAAACCTTGGAAAAGGGATTAGATGTGTTCGTTTGGGGGCAAGCACCATTTCCTATAGCCTCAAATAAATTTCACTGGCATAATCAATATTACGGTTGAACAGCATCCCGTGACCAATCTTCAGCTCAAAATTTGAGCACTGATCAAAACTTCCAGACTTCTGGCTGATACACTGAGTCAGCAACCCAAAGAAATAATACCATAAAGGTGGCATATGCTTCCTCAATGGCGTATGAGCTACTCGTTGAGTGAACCCAATAATTTCCAGTACCTCCCTTCTAAACTCATCACTGGAAGGTGAAGGAACAAATGGTCCAGCAGGAAGGTGAAGGGCTCATCGGATGGCATCAACTGTGAAGGAGCATGTTAGGGGTTTTGTAACCATGCCACGAATACATGAAACGTTCTGTGGAGTGGTGGCAGTGGTAGCAGTATACTAAAATCTAGCCAAGCAGGCTGGATATAAACGTAAAGGTACACCTGTAATAGCTCTAGCCAGATGTGATTACCGTATATAATTGATCAATGTTTCATAGCCCATGTTGGCTTTGGATTTGGGAATGGACAGGGCATGAGTAGCATTGCCTCTCAATAGGCAAATCATGATCTGGTGCATTAGCAGTCCTGATCAGGTTGGGGTGAAGATTGAACAGTGGATTCACAGATCATAATATAATGACACTTGATCAACGTGATTATATTACAGTAAGTCATGCTGAGTTTCTAAATGGAACGTGATGATTCACAGATCATAACGTCATCATGTGCCATGTTACACGACTCTTACATTCTACCTAATCTCCAAACATATCGAGAACATATCTTCCTGATAATTCTATCTTTTCTCTTGAATTCTGGTAATTCAACCAATCAAGATCGTGCCATTACAATTTCTCTCTTAGAACATTAGCCATGTTCATTCGAAACTTCATACCTACGAATTCTGGACCATTATTTACTTGACTTAAAGTCGGGAAGAGAAAACAAAAGTATGGAACTTCAAAATATAAAGGAAACGAAGAGGTTGGATTTATAATGAAATACCAGACAGAGCAATCAAGACACATCGTCGCATTTAATCAAAAAGACCCTAATTTCCTTGATTTTCGAAGAATCAAATCTTATATAAATTCGGAAGATTTTCTTAAATCCCTGGAATTTCGGAAATACACCGTGACTACGACAAGAGTTAAATCTCTATCTCAATCTTTTGTGTTAGCTTCACTCGTACTCTTCACAAAATCAAATTGTTTTATTTATATTACTCAATGATGATAAAACTCAAAATTCTAGCTTGTATACGTCATAAAAACATACTTATTGTCAGCCATGACCGTCCTAATCAAATTTCGGGACGAAATTTCTTTAACGGGTAGGTACTGTGACGACCCGGAAATTTTCGACCAAATTTAAACTTAATCTTTATATGTTACCGACACGATAAGCAAAGTCTGTAATGTTGAGTCTCAAAAATTTTGGAACTATGTTTATATATTCAATTGACCTTCGACTGCTCTCGACGATTCATGAACAATTAATTGTAAATAGATATGTGTGTATGTATATATAAATAATAATTCGAAATATAATTTGAAGTATTATATATTGTTGTTATTAAAATTTAATAAAATAAAAATAGGATATTATAATAATTATTATTTAATATATATATATATATATATATATATATATATATATATATATATATATATATATATATATATATATATATATATATATATATATATATATATATATATATATATATATATATATATATATGTATATATATAAAAATAAAGTATATTAAATATATATTTTGTGAATTCGAATCTATTTAGTAAATGACAGTAACACTCAATTGTCATTCGATTGATATTAAACAAGTTAAAATTCAAACTTATATGATTTTAAAATAAATGGTGATTCAAAAATGAGTTCTATAAACTTTAGACTTACTAAAAATGTATTTAGGACCTAGTTATTAAATTTTAAAACTTTTTATATTTTACTTGAGGTTGGGAGTGAATAATTAATGTAATTTTTATTTAATAGTTAATGACTAAACTTTATACCATAATGACCAAAATAAATAAATATAATTGATCGAAAAAATGGGATTTTTCCGAGAACTTTTAATCCGCCACTGATCTATCAACGGAGCACGAATGTCAGTCCATAAATGAAATAGTATATGGCGGCTAACTTATCACACGTTTATATTTTAAATTATATTATAATATTATTATTTAAATTATTGATTTCTGCTGAGTGAATTGATAACTTAAAATGGTGCTATGTGTTGTCCGTATTTGTTTGTTTGGAATATGGTATATTCCCACTAACTCTATTATATATAACCATATACATGCATTGCTTTATCAATCGAATCCAGCTAGTTTCTATCTATTCCTTTCATCAATTCACTTTTACTTTTGTTATCCTTTTTGACACATACATAATGCAAGAAGACACCAACCATCCATCTATTTCCATTCCATTTTTTTTAGCTACAACCAACGAAACCCATCAACTTGTTTCTACTTCCAAGATCGACAACCCAAACCGAGAACTATCACCTTGTTACACCTCTATTCATCACCACTTCACCACCTTGAATCGCTACCACCTGAATACAATCCGCCACCATGAACCGGTTAAACACTTTCACCATGAAACAACCATTACTCGCTATCCGTAATCATGAACACCGTCATCAATCATTTTTCTTAAAATGGTTGTAACTTTGATTATATGTTCCTGTCTTCAACCACCCTCAACCGCCACCCATTTATCAGTTACTGTTACGGACTGCTGCTACAGTGTGTTTTTACAGCCATAACAACCATCGTAAATCTTGCTACTGCTGTACTATTTTCTGCTCAGTTTCCAACCAACCAACTGCTGCTTGTTGCTGTATGTTCGACTTCGCAACAGTTAAACAAAACAGCAGCCCAAAAATTAAAGGGTTGCTGTTACTATTCAACCATCTTCTACTTCTGCTCAGCTTCTATGAACATTTTTTTTTCTTCTTCGATCATAATTACAGCTGCTATACTCGATCTTGGTTAGTGTTACTGCTTTTACTCTTCGAAACCCACTAGAAAACTATCATTAAAACTACTATTCTGGTTATGTTCTCGTTTGAACTACAATAACAACAAACCAACGAACCATCATCAACTACTTTGCCGATCACCTTCATCATCATAATTGAAACACTTCGTGTTGCCAACTGTGATAACAGTCGAACCCCGTTGACACCACCTTCATCCTCCTTGTTCCATCGACATAACCCATCATCTCCATAAAACCCACTTATTTTTGTTTTCCATAGTCACCCTATAAACCATAACCAATATGATCCATCTTTTATCACCACATACAAAACCTACAACCAAACCCATTATTTTTCTGTTCGTACTCAACCTCAAACAAACCACCATCACCATTATCATTTTTATTTTTCTTCTCTTTTTCTTCGTTAACTGTTTCTACTCGAAAAAGATCACTGCAGTTTTGTCCTTCGTTACTGTGTAAACAAACTATCACTCCGAAGCTTATGTAATTGTTATTTGTGTTCTTATTCTACTGCAGAAAGCATCAAATTTTCTGTTGTTCGAGTCCTGTTTCCCGTTCAAAACAAACCCAATAAACCAATAACTATCATGTTGATACTCAATAACTTTTGTTTATGATCACGTACTCACACCACAAAAATTAGAAGACTGTTTGAATAATAAATTGAAGAACCCTTGATCCATGAAAATTCCTGCATGTCTATTACTGCTACTCGTGTTTCTATGATTAAAATCGCTGTAAGCAACCGTGATAAACCTTAAACCTATTGGGTTTAATTAACAGTTTATTGGGCATGTCAATGTTGGGTCACTAGGGATCTTAAGTGAACTTACAATTTGATTGGATTTCTTTTAAATATATGGACTATTTTTCTTGGGCTTTTAATGGACTACAATTAAGTAATGAGGAAGGGGATAATCAGTTATGTACATAACAAGATATAGATGTGATTTATATTAAGAAAGGATCGAGCAGAGCAATTGGTTAGGGGTCGTTTGGTTGATCGAGAGGTCTTGAGTTCGAGCCCTGTCTGGTGCATTTTTTTAGGAAAAAGCTTTTAAAGGTAGTCTTCTTTTCTTCTTATTATTATTAATATAATATTATTATTATTATTAGTATTATTATTACTATTACTACAAATATTATTTATGTAAAATATAATTATTACATATAACATAACTATATTAATATTTTTATTTTATTTTTATTTTTCTAAAGTATATAAAATAAATATAGTTAATTAAATTATTAATGAAACACATAATTAAAATAACAATTAAATCACTAATAATATATAAATTTGTTCGATTACCATTATATGTAATATATATATATATAAAAATGATTTAGGTTCGTGAATCCGAGGCCAAACCTGCATTGTTTAGTATCGTCTTATGCATATTTTTACTACAAAATATCGTATTGTGAGTTCATTTGCTCCTTTTTACTCATTACATTTTTGGAACTGAGAATACATGCGCTATTTTTACAACTGCTTTATTAAATGCCTTTGAAATCTATATTTTTAGACTGAGATGTTTTTATAACTGTTTGACGAGATAGACACAAGCAAAACATTCTTTCAAATGAATTATTATGCAGACAGAAGTTCTGTGGATTATTATTGAATTAGTTGGACGTTATAATTGCCACTAATTGTTGTGAATATTTCCCATGATTATTATTGTTTGGTAACCTAAGAATTAGAAACGGGTATGGCCCTAATTCACGCGAATCCTAAAGGTAGCTACTGGGTTTAACACCCTCACCCAGAATGTTCACTAGACGGAAGAGCTAGTGGGCGTGGTGTTTAGTACTTCAAAGTTTATATATTATACAGACGAGATGTTCTATTTTGGGGATATTATTGATGCGGATTATATGTTAAGGTCGGTTACCATGTTGAGCAATGAAATCGAAATAAATGTTATGTATCGAGAGAATGATTTTTATACACAGGTTATGTGTATTAGTTTTGTGCACGAGATATGTGCACGATTATTTAAAAATCGCGAGGCAACCTACGGGGGAGAAAAGGATACGAACCTACTCTGCTAAGCATTATGAAAAATGGTTTTGTACACGAGATAGGTGTACTGTATTTAAATCTTGTGGTCTATCAAAATGATGAATTTTATTGCTTATGATAAACCTATGAACTCACCAAACTTTTGGTTGACACTTGAAAGCATGTTTATTATCATGTATGAAAGAAATCTTCTACTGTGCATTTGTTCATTCTAAAGATATTACATGGAGTCGTTCATGGCATATAGAGGTCAGAACCTCGCAATAGGACCATCTAATGAAGACTTCGTCCAAGTGGATTAGGACGGGTCATTACAGGTGGTATCAGAGTGGTGGTCTTAGCGAACCAGGTCTTGCATTAGTGTGTCTAACAGATAGTTGTTAAAATGCATTAGTGAGTCTGGACTTCGACCGTGTTTGCATGTCAAAAGTTTTGCTTATCATTTTGTGTCGAAAATTACCTGCTTATCATTCTTAGGGAATCACTTGATTATCATTCTTAGTCTAGACACATCTTACTGCATTGATTGCATGAATAGTGTATAGACAAAATTCATATCTTAGCGTATCTGTTACTGTAAACTTTTCCTAGTATATTTCATAAATTCCTCCGTAATCTACGAAATCTTTTGTTCTATTCATATAGATATTCTACATAATTAGAATACCACCCGATAGCCGGAAATCCTTTCATATCGAAAATTCTTTATTCAATCGTACGAAATGGAACTCGCCACTAGTTCAAGTCCCTCAGATTCCGATATGGAGTTTCACTCGAACTCCGAAAGCAGCGTCACCGGAATGAATCGACCAATCAGCCATCATCAATTCTGGATGAATTGGCGATGGGTTCGTAGTCGACTTAATCAATGGAGACGAGAAGAAGGCGATCCTTTCCACCAACCGAATTCACCTCTTGGCGAAGAACCTGAAGCACTTACCGGCGAACCAGTCCGAAACACCATTTTCACCCTCATTTCCCGAATATCTCACCACGATTATATTCTATCTAAAATTCTAAACCTTATTCATCCGCTTGTTCTGACCGACAATAATCATCCCGGAATAATAGAAGAAGTCAACGAACTTCGCGCTCGAGTAATCAATTTGGAGAATATGGTGCAAAATTTACCAGCTTCAGCAACATCACCGGCACCAACAGTACCATCAGTAACAGCACCAGTACCATCAACAATCCATGCCTCAACATCTCATTCTGTACCTCGAGTATAATCATCGTTCTACATATCGTTCTACATCATTATCTTCGATCTACATGGAGATTATGTAATCTCTAATGTTTTATAGATTATGTAGTCTAGTTCTGACGGTAAACCAAATGAGATTAATATCATATTAACTCATCAAATCCATGATTACATCTGAAGAATATATATATATATATATATATATATATATATATATATATATATATATATATATATATATGTTTTCATAAAGATTGTAATTAAAAATTCTTTTGTACAAACTGTTAATGGTAAAAATATTTTAATGGGTAGGTAATACCCGAGGAATATTTAGATTTCACATTAATAAGTTACACTGTACATTCTTCGAATCTGATTCAACAGTCATTTACTATCCTACTTACATCCACAGATATACGTATCCATTCACCGCAGAATAACCATTTTTACTCAATTTCATATTTGGATTTTGATTTATCAGAATCCAACAAGTGGCATAATGAAGAAAACAATGGACAAAATAAAATTTTCTAGAAACAAGCAAATTAACTATGACAAATTCTGTTAAGAATCCACGCTAACCAAATCCTATCTAACTGTTCCTAGCTAACTGTTATTTCCTTATTACATTTTATTTATCGCAATTTATTTATCGCAATTTTAATTCTCGCAATTTTATTTATCGTCATTTAATTTCTATTATTTATTTTACGCACTTTAAATATCGTCGTATAAATCGGGACACATATACAATGTTTTGACATATCATATTGACGTCATCTATATATATTATTTGGAATAACCATAGACACTCTATATACTGTAATGCTCGAGTTCGCTATACAGGGTTGAGGTTGATTCTTAAATAATATATATACATTGAGTTGTGATCGAGTCTGAGACATGTATAAAATGGGTCACGATACGTATTAATTAATTCGAATATTATATATTAAACTATATATGAATTATTGAATTACTAACTGTGGACTGCCAACATTGGACAATTAAAATGAATTAAAATATTGATTATAACATATGAAACTAAACATTTCTTCAAGTTTGCCACTTGATTTTATTATAAACCTCATTTGTATCTTGACGATTATTTTCTGCGTTCAAACATTTCATGATTCTTTAAAACACCTCAATCGAGAGGACGAACCAACCGCACTTTATCCATGGAAGAAAAGATTGATACATATAGTTAAGCACCTAAAAACACTCGGAACCTGAGTAAACGTTTAACACGTATCTGTGCTAGCTCCTTTGGCGTTGTTATTACCAAAAATAACTTTGCAATCCCTCTCCAAATTAGCTAATTTTGTCACAGCTCCAACAATCAACTTCGACCTTTCATTCGAATAAGTCTTATTATAACTTTGATATATATACGATTTCCCTTCATCATCCTTATCGGAGAACCGTTTATATTCCACCACATTAGCAGTAAACTTATCAGCAACATCATTATTCTTTGTCTTAAGTCTCTCTAAAAATCCATTATATTTGTTCATTAAAACTCTATCATATACTTATCCGCATCTTGTAATGAGAACTTCCATACCAATTACCGAGAATCAGCAATCAGTATTTCAAATCTCGATGCATTTCTACATCAATAGTTATATGTATACATATAACATTTATCTCTTAGAATTATGATCTTCAATTCTGAAATTCTGAAAAACACCCAGTCTACGAATTTATACTTTGAATGTCGAAAATGCCGATGAAGCAGCAAAAACTGTAAACGACCTTAACAGTCAAAAGTATGATGATAAAGAATGGAGTGTCGGAAACACTCAATAGAAAATTTAGTACTAAATAGCGGATTATGCGAAACTATGAGGAGGCCGTAGATAAATCACAAAGACTAAATCCGCCTTCAAAGAATCTAAATGATTCAGTACCTACTAAAGACATTAACGAATACCTTTCTTCTGACTCTAAACCTTTACGGACAAATCTTCTTCATCATCCATCGACATTAGAAATTCTAAGATATCATCGAATCTTTCATTATAAATATCTTCGATATTTCGAATGATATTTTCATTTTCATCTGAAATCATTTACCTCTTCGCACTATCTTTGTTACATCATAAAAGAAACTGTTTTAGTTTCTAATTCTAAAATCTTTGAATTTAAAGTATGAATGTTTTTGGAAGTAGTGTTAGAAACGGATGCATGAGTTAGTATAATATAATGACACTTGATCAACGTGATTATATTACAGTAAGTCATGCTGAGTTTCTAAATGGAACGTGATGATTCACATATCATAACGTCATCATGTGCCATGTTACACAACTCTTACATTCTACCTAATCTCCAAACATATCGAGAACATATCTTCCTGATAATTCTATCTTTTCTCTTTAATTCTGGTAATTCAACCAATCAAGATTGTGCCATTACAATTTCTCTCTTAGAACATTAGCCATGTTCATTCGAAACTTCATACCTTCGAATTCTGGACCATTATTCACTTGACTTAAAGTCAGGAAGAGAAAACGAAAGTATGGAACTCTAAAATATAAAGAAAACGAAGAGGTTGGATATATAGTGAAATATCAGACAGAGCAATCAAGACAGATCGTCGCATTTAATCAAAAAGACGCTAATTTCCTTGATTTTCGAAGAATCAAATCTTATATAAATTTTGAAGATTTTCTTAAATCCCTGGAATTTTAGAAATACACCGTGACTACGACAAGAGTTAAATCTCTATCTCAATCTTTTGTGATAGCTTCACTCGTACTCTTCAGAAAATCAAATTGTTTTATCTATATTAATCAATGATGATAAAACTCAAAATTCTAGCTCGTATACATCATAAAAACATACTTATTGTCAGCCATGACCATCCTAATCAAATTTTGGGACGAAATTTCTTTAACGGGTAGGTACTGTGACGACCTGAAAATTTCCGACCAAATTTAAACTTAATCTTTATATGTTACCGACACGATAAGCAAAGTATGTAATGTTGAGTCTCGAAAATTTTGGAACTATCTTTATATCTTCGACTGCTCTCGACGATTCACGAACAATTAATTGTAAATAGATATGTGTGTATGTATATATAAATAATAATTTGAAATATAATTTGAAGTATTATATATTGTTGTTATTAAAATTTAACAAAATAAAAATAGGATATTATAATAATTATTATTTAATATATATATATATATATATATATATATATATATATATATATATATATATATATATATATATAAAATATATTAAATATATATTTTGTAAATTCGAATCTATTTAGTAATTGACAGTAACACTCAATTGTCATTTGATTGATATTAAGCAAGTTAAAATTCAAACTTATATGATTTTAAAATAAACGGTGATTCGAAAATGAGTTATATAAACTTTAGACTTACTAAAAATGCATTTAGGACCTAGTTATTAAATTTTAAAACTTTTTATATTTTTTATTTGAGGTTGGGAGTGAATAATTAATGTAATTTTTATTTAATAGTTAATGACTAAACTTTATACCATAATGACGAAAATAAATAAATATAATTGATCTAAAAAAATGGGATTTTTATGAGAACTTTTAATCCACCACTGATCTATCAACGAAGCACGAATTTCAGTCCATAAATGAAATAGTATATGGCGGCTAACTTATCACACGTTTATATTTTAAATTATATTATAATATTATTATTTAAATTATTGATTTCTGCTGAGTGAATTGATAACTTAAAATGGTGCTATGTGTTGTCCGTATTTGTTTGTTTGGAATATGATATATTCCCACTAACTCTATTATATATAACCATATACATGCATTGCTTTATCAACCAAATCCAGCTAGTTTCTATCTATTCCTTTCATCAATTCACTTTTACTTTTGTTATCCTTTTTGACACATACATAATGCAAGAAGACACCAACCATCCATCTATTTCCATTCCATTTTTTTAGCTACAACCAACGAAACCCATCAACTTGTTTCTACTTCCAAGATCAACACCTCAAACCGAGAACTATCACCTTGTTTCACTTCTATTCATCACTACTTCACCACCTTGAATCGCCACCACCTGAATAAAATCCGCCACCATGAACCGGTTAAACACTTTCACCATGAAACAACCATTACTCGCTATCCGTAATCATGAACACCATCATCAATCATTTTTCTTAAAATGGTTGTAACTTTGATTATATGTTCCTGTCTTCAACCACCCTCAACCGCCACCCATTTATCAGTTACTGTTACGGACTGCTGCTACAGTGTGTTTTTACAGCCATAACAACCATCGTAAATCTTGCTACTGCTGTACTATTTTCTGCTCAGTATCCAACTAACCAACTGCTGCTTGTTGCTGTATATTCGACTTCACAACAGTTAAACAAAACAGCAGCCCAAAAACCGAAGGGTTGCTGTTACTATTCAACCATCTTCTACTTCTGCTCAGCTTATATGAACATTTTTTTTCTTCTTCGATCACAATTACAGCTGCTATACTCGATCTTGGTTAGTGTTACTGCTTTTACTCTTCGAAACCCACTAGAAAACTATCATTAAAACTACTATTCTGTTTATGTTCTCGTTTGGACTACAATAACAACAAACCATCGAACCATCATCAATTACTTAGCCGATCACCTTCATCATCATAATTGAACCACTTCGTGTTGCTAACTGTGATAACAGTCGAACCCTGTTGACAACACCTTCATCCTCCTTGTTCCATCGACATAACCCATCACCTCCATAAAACCCACTTATTTTTGTTTTCGATAGTCACCCTATAAACCATAACCAATATGATCCATCTTTTATCACCACAAACAAAACCTACAACCAAACCAATTATTTTTCTGTTCGTACTCAACCTCAAACAGACCACCATCACCATTATCATTTTTATTTTTCTTCTCTTTTTCTTCGTTAACTATTTCTACTCGAAAAAGATCACTGCAGTTTTGTCCTTTGTTACTGTGTAAACAAACCATCACTTCGAAGCTTATGTAATTGTTATTTGTGTTCTTATTCTACTACAGAAAGCATCGAATTTTCTGTTGTTCGATTCCTGTTTCCCGTTCAAAACAAACCCAATAAACCAATAACTATCATGTTAATACTCAATACTATTTGTTTATGATCACGTACTCACACCACAAAAATTAGAAGACTGTTTGATTAATAATTCGAAGAACCCTTGATCCATGAAAATTCCTGCATGTCTATTACTGCTACTCGTGTTTCTGTGATTAAAATCGCTGTAAGAAACCGTGATAAACCTTAAACCTATTGGGTTTAATTAACGGTTTATTGGGCATGTCAATGTTGGGTCACTAGGGATCTTAAGTGGACTTACAATTTGATTGAATTTCTTTTAAATATATGGACTATTTTTCTTGGGCTTTTAATGGACTACAATTAAGTAATGTGGAAGGGGATAACCGGTTATGTACATAATAAGATATAGACGCGATTTATATTAAGAAAGGATCGAGCAGAGCAATTGGTTAGGGGTCGTTTGGTTGATCGAGAGGTCTTGAGTTCGAGCCCTGTCTGGTGCATTTTTTTAAGAAAAAGCTTTTAAAGGTAGTCTTCTTTTCTTCTTATTATTATTAATATAGCATTATTATTATTATTAGTATTATTATTACTATTACTACAAATATTATTTATGTAAAATATAATTACTACATATAACATAACTATATTAATATTTTTATTTCATTTTTATTTTTCTAAAGTATATAAAATAAATAAACTTAATTAAATTACTAATGAAACACATAATTAAAATAACAATTAAATCACTAATAATATATAAATTTGTTCGATTACTATTATATGTGTTAATATATATATATATATATATATATATATATATATATATATATATATATATATATATATATATATATATATATATATATATATATAGGTTCGTGAATCCGAGGCCAAACCTGCATTGTTCAGTATCGTCGTATGCATATTTTTACTACAAAATATCGTATTGTGAGTTCATTTGCTCCTTTTTACTCTTTACATTTTTTGGACTGCGAATATATGCGCTATTTTTACAACTGCTTTATTAAATGCCTTTGAAATCTATATTTTTGGACTGAGATGCTTTTATAAATGTTTGACGAGATAGACACAAGCAAAATATTCTTCGAATGAATTATTATGCAGACAGTAGTTCTGTGGATTATTATTTAATTAGTTGGACGTTATAATTGCCACTAATTGTTGTGAATATTTCCCCTGATTATTATTGCTTGGTAACCTAAGAATTAGAAACGGGTATGGCCCTAATTCACGCGAATCCTAAAGGTAGCTACCGGGTTTAACACCCCCACCCAGAATGTTTACTAGACGGAAGAGCTAGTGGGCGTGGTGTTTAGTACTTCGAAGTTTATATATTATACAGACGAGATGTTCTGTTTTGGGGATATTATTGATGCGCATTATATGTTAAGGTCGGTTACCATGTTGAGCAATGAAATCAAAATGAATGTTATGTATCGAGAGAATGATTTTTATACACAGGTTATGTGTATTAGTTTTGTGCACGAGATATGTGCACGTTTATTTAAAAATTGTGAGGCAACCTACGGGGAAGAAAAGGATACGAACCTACTCTGCTAAGCATTATGAAAAATGGTTTTGTACACGAGATAGGTGTAATGTATTTAAATCTTGTGGTCTATCAAAATAATGAATTTTATTGCTTATGATAAACCTATGAACTCACCAACCTTTTGGTTGACACTTGAAAGCATGTTTATTCTCAGGTATGAAAGAAATCTTCTGTTGTGCATTTGTTCATTCTAAAGATATTACATGGAGTCGTTCATGGCATATAGAGGTCAGAACCTCGCAATGGGACCATCTGATGAAGACTTCGTCCAGGTGGATTAGGATGGGTCATTACAAATACCCAGCTCAGAGATGATATAGTTAAAACGTTTCTCATCTAAGGGCTTTGTGAAAAGAGCTGCTAACTACTGGTCTGTTGAAATAAAATGTAGCTCCACATCTCCTTTTTGAACATGATCCCTTATGAAATGATATTGAACGTCAATGTGCTTCATTCTAGAATGCATCACAGGATTATTGGTAATAGCAATAGCACTTGTGTTGTCACAATAGATTGGAGTTTTTGTAACATGAACACCATAGTCCTTCAGCTGGATTTGCATCCATAGTACTTGAGTAGTACAGCTACCAGCAGAAACATATTCTGCCTCAGCAGTGGATGTGGACACAGTATTTTGCTTTTTGCTCGTCCAGCTGACTAGCCTACCACCCAGTAACTGGAAACCACCAGTAGTACTTTTTCTGTCTATCTTACACCCTGCAAAGTCAGCATCTGAATACCCAATTAGATCAAAATCCTAGTCTTTGGGGTACCAAAGACCAGGTTTAGCAGTACCTTTCAGATACCTAAATATCCTTTTTACTGCTAGCAAATGTGACTCTTTAGGATCAGCTTGACATCTGGCACAGAGACAAGTGGCAAACATAATATCTGGTCTGCTGGCTGTGAGATAAAGTAGGGACCCAATCATACCTCTGTATTCAGTGATATTGACTGGTTCACCATTGGGATCAGCATCAATTTTGATAGATGCTGCCATTGGAGTCCCTATATCTTTTAAACAGGTCAGACCAAATTTCTTTAACATATCTTTGATATATTTATATTGACTTATAAAAATTCCATCATCAAGTTGTTTAATTTGCATTCCTAAAAAGTATTACAAATCTCTTTGTAAGCTCATTTCATATGTCTTTGACATAAGTTTTGAAAAATCTTGACAATGTTTCTCATTTTTAGATCCATAAATAATATCATCCACATACATCTGTACCAGCAAGAGATCACCATCTATCGCTTTTAAGAATAGAGTGGTATCAATTGTTCCAAATTTAAAACCTATACTAGTGAGATACACATGAAGTGTCTCATACCATGCTCTTGGTGCCTGTTTTAGGCCATATAGAGCTTTGTCTAACTTGTAGACATGGTCTGGATATTTACTGCTTACAAAACCAGGAGGCTGTTTGACATAGACTTCTTCTTGCAGCTTCCCATTTAGAAATGCAGATTTAACATCCATCTGGAATACCCTAAAGTTCATCTTAGCAGCATATGCCAAGAACAATCTGATAGCTTCCATCCTAGCCACTGGTGCATATGTCTCTCCATAATCCAATCCTTCTTCTTGTTTAAAGCCCTGAGCTACCAATCTAGCTTTGTTTCTGATCACAATCCCATCTTCATCCATCTTATTCTTGAAAACCCACTTGGTACCAATGATCTTTTTAGTTTCATCATCAGGTTGAGGTACCAAAGTCTAAACCTTATTCCTATCAAACTGGGAGATCTCTTCTTGCATAGCTCCTGCCCAGCTAGGATGTTTGATTGCTTCTTCAGGACATGTAGGTTCAATGGTAGATACAAAATTTACATGCATACAAAAATTGCTGGTTGCATGTCTTCTTGTTTTAACACCACTTGCCAGATTACCAATAACTTGTTCAATTGGATGCTCCTTTGTCTATCTTGTATTGTGAACAGGTGAGCTTGTTGTGGAACACACATCATCTTAATCATCAGCTGGCTCAGAGGAATGAGAAGCAGTGGGAGACAGCTGTTCATTATGAGTGTAACTAGTACCATCTTGAGATCCTTCAGAACCAGTAGACCTATGCTCAAGTTGTAACACTTCTGTAGAGCCAGTAGGTCCACCTAGTTTAGACACAGATGGAATAAAGTGTTCCATCTCATCATCAGAGAACCCAGCAACATGGATTGGTGAGGGATTTGCTGCTGGTTCTTCTTCATCATCAAGAGCTTGTTGAGTTGGCTCTTCAAACACTAACTCCTCGTCTTTTTGACCAGAAGATGAAGTAGGGGCAGGTTCATCAAATGTAACATTAATAGATTCTTCAAAACAACCCCTTATTTTATTGAAAACCCTATATGCCTTTGACATGTTAGAATATCCAAGAAATATACCTTCATCAGCCTTAGCATCAAACTTGCCTAGTTGTTCCCTATTGTTTAGAATGAAACAGGGAGTGCCAAATACATGAAGAAATGAAATTGAGGGTCTTCTGCCTTTGAGAACTTCATAAGAAGTTTTCTGATGTCTTTTCACTATTAAAGATCTATTCTGGGTAAAACATGCAGTGTTTACAGCTTCTGCCCAATATGAATTTTTTAGCCCAGACTCTGCCAGCATAGATCTTGCTGCTTCAATGAGAGTTCTGTTTCTTCTTTCTGCAACACCATTCTGTTGAGGTGTTCTCAGAGCAGAAAAATTCTGTGAAATACCTTTGTCAGCACAAAATTCTTCCAAAGTAGCATTTCTGAATTCTGTACCATGATCACTTCTAAGCTGCTTCACCAGTTGCCCATTCAGTAGTTCCATTCTTTTAATAAAATTGATAATTTCATCAGCAGCTTCACTCTTTTGCTTCAAAAAGAATACCCAAGTGTATCTGGAATATTCATCAACAATCACCAGTGTATACTTCTTCCCATTACAGCTGGCTATATTAACAGGACCAAAAAGATCCATATGAAGTAGGTGAAGTGGTTTCTCAACAGATGAAATCTGCTTTGACTTGAATGAGGCATGGTGATGCTTCCCTTTTACACATCCAGGACACAGTCTGTCCTTCACATAAAACATTGTGGGTAGCTCAGACACCAAACTTTTACTAGATAACTTATGAATATCTTTGAAGTTGAGATGTGAGAGTCTCTTGTGCCATAACCACTTAAGGTTGTCTGCGGCCTTTGAATAAAAACAAATATCAGTTGTTGTGACTGCTGTATTCATGTCAATTTGATACATGTTCTCATGTCTTTTTGCAGTCAGCAGTGGCTTCCCTGTCTTATCAAAAATAGTGACAATCTTCCTTCTAAACTGGACTATCTTACTTTTTCTTGTCAGTTGGCTTATGCTGAGTAGATTATGTTTAAGCCCAACGACATATGCTACATTTGAAAATGTAACATTCTCATTTGTTAAAGTACCAAAACCCTTTATGTAACCCAACGAATTATCTCCATAGCATACAACTGAACCATCCTTTTCTTGATAGTCCATCAGCAGAGACTTACATCCGGTCATATGTCTCGAACAACCACTATCGAGATACCAGATTTGCTTGTTTTGAATGCCATGCACAGTAGCTAAGAGATTAGTTCTTTTTGGGAACCCATGCAAGGATGGGTTCTGGAAGGGTCATCTTTGATGATCTCTTCCTGTCTGCTGGATTGCTTGAATAGGCAGTAGCAGATGGGGTTAGGGTTAGAGTACACCGGTTGGCTAAGTGAAACTTGCTACCACACTTGTAGCATTTTCTCACATTTGTTATCGATGACTGGTCATACACTGAGTAAATGGGTGTAGTAAGATCGGGTCTACTTTCAGATATGGCAGCTATGAGCTGGTCAAGCTTGACAGTCATTATCTCAGTGATAGATGACTCAGCACATTATTCCACAATTTGGTTCACTTTAGCTTTTCCCTTAAGGGCAGCTTTCCTTTTAGAACCAGTACCATAATCATGGTATACTGCTTTGCCTTTTTTGTTCGACGAGCCAGTGTGGGAAGTTACTGACCCATCAGCTGATACCGGACGATTCATGTGAATCTTGATTGCTGCCTTTGACTTGCCAGTATTGCGTTTAGCTGGCTTGTCAGCAGCTACTGGTTGACCAGTACAATTTTCATCAGCTGACTCAGCATTTGTGGAATTTGAACATGAAGGGGAATCAATTGTTTTTGACTTTCTTTGGTTGTTTTCAGTGATTTTCCTTTTAATGCGTCTTTCCTTTGGAGTCATGTAGTAAATGCTTGAGGGATCAGTAGTTTCATCAATTAAAGCACTAGTCTCCTTGGCTTTTACTTCATCCTCCAAGATTTCTTTCATAGATGGTGGTGGGGTCTCAGTAGGTCTGACAATCTTATTTGTTAAGACCTTTGTATCCTTAACTATCTTGGCAAAAGTATTTGGCAAGACAGCTTCAGGATCAGTTTCAAGAATGGGGTCCATGTAAGTAACTTCTACAAGAGCAGCAGCAGCAGCATAGTCACCAGTAAAGAATGCTTCAACTTGGGCAGGCACGTGCTCATTCACACATTTTGCTGTGCGTTGAGCAGATGTACACCAGGAAGCAACAATCTTTTTGAGATCATTTAGTTGGTTCTTGACATCTGCTGCCTCAACGTGAAGAGACTTTAAAGCAAAATTTTATTTTTCAAGTTTTGAAATTTCATCCTTCAAGAACTTAATTTCATCAGTTTTGCTTTTAAGTTTATCATTTAAATATTTGTTATCATTTTTCAAAGCTTCTTTACGTTTACTGCCTCTACATAAAACAACTCTTAGGTAGTCAAACATTTCAGCTTTTTCATCATCAGTATAAGTTCGAAAATTATCAACCTTATACAGCATTTCAGATTTCCATTGAGGTGAATCCTTTTTTCGATCAACTTCCCTCATATCAGTCAAAAACGTACTACCATTATCATCCTCATCAGACTCTTCAACCTCCTTGGCCATCAAACACATCTTTTTACCAGAAGCATAACCATCATCATCATCATCATCAGTGTTTTCTTCAGACCCAGTACCACTATCCACATCATTTTCAGGTGACTCTTCTTCTACTGTCAACTTTTGAACTAGTAAAGCCTTTTGAGCTTTCTTTTTAGCAGTAGCCATAAGAGCAGTATCATCTGTTTTAGAAGATTTTGAAGTGGTGGGGGCAGACTTAAAGTTTTCTTTCAAGTTTAGTTCAAGTTTAGCTTCTGCCTTCTCATGGTTCCAAAGTGTACCATAGAGGGAAGACATGTTAAAGTTCTTTAAAGTTTGGGTAGTTCTTATAGGGTCAGTCACTGGTTTCCATTTAGCAGACAATGAGTCAATGAAGTTGTTTACTTGTTCAAAATCAGTATATATGATTTTCAAAGTAAGCAAGTTAGCAACTAAGGAGTTAAACCTAATGAAGGTTTACTTAAGGGTCTCATTCTTATAGGCAAAGAACATTTCATACTCTCTTTTCAAAGTAATAATCTTGTTCTGCCTAACCTCATCCATGCCTTCATAAGTAACATCTAGATAGTCTAACATAAGCTTAGCATTCAGTTTTCCCTTAATCAGTTTGAACAGGTGATTAGGCAAAGTTATAGCTAATAGAGTTCTGATCTTAGGGTCAAGTCCAACACGACGTTTGTCCTCAGCATCCCATTTGGCTGGAGTGAGAACAACCTCTCTGCCAAGAATGGCAGGAGTGCAGCAGTGGCTGGAATGCTATCAATAGTTTTTGTTGGGACAAATGGACCATCTGTGGCAATACCAGGCATAAGTGGGTCAATAGACTCCAGATGAAGCATGAACCTTGCCTTCCAAGTTTCATACTCATCTTCATCAAATTTAGGTGGTCTATTGGATGAGCCATTTTTAAGGTAAGCTGTATTTGAGTATGCAGCCATGAGAGAATTCATATCCAAGATATTAAATTATCAAGGCTGAAGCTCTGATACCAGTTGTTGGTCCCTTGATTAATAACAGTAGTATTGTAGGGGGGTGAATACAATATCTTTAAATTAACTTACCAATTAATCACAGTTTAGTATTCAAGCATGTAAATTAAGTAGAGCCAAAGGTAATTTTTCAACTGTTATTCTTTATTGATTAAATCACAAAGAATTACAACTATCCTTGGCGGAATGATAGTTGATTGATACAGATTTACCTAGATTATAGCTATGAGGATAAACTTACAGCTATTACACGTTTTGGACTCTAAATAACAAAACCCACACCACTAGTTGTGACAATAGTGGATACCACAATTTATAGAAGTCCTATTAACCGTGTAATGGTTCTATTGTCCACTGGTACATAGGATGTCTGTACTTGTGGGGACAACTGCATCAGAGAGTGTGCTCTCCTCTTTCCTCTTTGGTAGCTATTTGTAGGAACACCCCAATTTGGTTTGGCACCACTATTCATTTATATAAATAGAATGTTGTGTTCCCTAGGCATTGACAAAGTATAGCACATGTCTACACATGTGTTAAACTTCTGCATTCCCACGTGGTCTTATAAGGTCACTTGTCAGCCGCCGACGCGTGTCCTTTCCCGTTCAACTTTGTCTTTGACTTCTGTTGAATAGTACAATTGATGTAGACCACTCAGGAAACCACCATGCTTGTAATGGAGCATGGCTGTCTTATGTTGTATGCTGCTTACCAGGTTTACTGGTTCTTCTTATGCTGAGTCACTTGATATTCTTGAATTGCTGGATACTCATCCTGTACTGATTCGAAGAATACGCTCTACCTTGTGCTGGTAGACTAGGTAGCATACTGAACACTTGACAAAGCAAATTTTTGCTGTCTATACATAAACAAATTTGTGTTGGCTGCACACAACATTTTAGTGCAAATAAATTACAGTTTTGTCATAATTAAATCCTTAATTATTTTAGGGACTCAACAATAACAAATATTAATGACATAACTATAAATATTAAATACCAACTTTTATCTCATAACAACAAATAATCAAACATAAATCAGCCTATTGAATCTTTCAATACTTAAGTGACCGTCAACGTCTAGGTTCAAGCAGGAGCCTTTAAATCGGAACCCCAGCAACCATCCACTAAAGGAGGAACGCCATCACCCGTTTTCAAGAAATATCAATAACCAAAATACACTCAAATTTCGTATTTACCGCGCTCTCCGGTTGCGGTGCCAAAAAGTTGATGTGCAAAAGTGTGTAGTGCTTAATTTGCCTTTTCAAGCTTTTAAATTTATATAACCTTTATTTAATACACTTTTAACACCCTAACGAGTAACACGACTCGATCAGATGTAGTATTTTAGGTTATCGTGAGAGCGTAGATGCGGTTTTAAGTTGGTTTATCATAAAACTTTAGCTCTTATTAAAGAACTAAAGATAGATCTTTATGTGTTTTTAGGTTGTTGGATCTTATCTTTTAGGAAAGAGTAGATTTTAGATATGTTTTTAATGAACAAAATAACAAATGCTTAATAAATAAAAGTAGTTACATGAACGAATAACTTCTACGGGAATCATATTAGGCAAGTTTCATGACTTATATTAACACAAATCAAGATAATAATCATAGACCAACTATTATCCCTAAACAGGTTAAGATAAGTGTTGCATATCATTCAATAGGTAGGACTTAAAGCATATGCTAGAAAATGATATTCATGGCTAACATCTCAATTCTTAGTGTTCAATTCAATTACATGATACATATCAATTTAATCTTATGATGAGGATTAATTAACATGCAAATAGATTGACAAATATTGATGTGCGTAGAGGTGTATACAAAATAGTTATATTTTTACAAGGAAATACTATTAAATACGATACAATTTTACACAAGTTATTTATTTATTTATAGAGTGGATATACCTAAACCTTGCTACAACACTTATAGGCAGTGCACCTAATCGTACAGTAGTTTAGTTTTTAGTAAGTCCGGTTCGTCCACAGGGAACTCGCCAAGTTTAACGCTATATTTTTTAAAACTATATTTGTAAATATATAAATATATAAGTAGTATTATTATTATAAAAGGGGGTTTTTACCGTTTAATGACCGGTTTGTCGATTTTAAAACTTTTGTCGCAGTTAAAACATAATGTAAAATATTAAAAATAAATAAAACTTAATTTAAAGCGTAAAGTAAAAGACAATTGCGATAAACAAAAGTGCGATAAATAAAATGACAATAAATAAAATTGCGATAATTAAAAAGTAGGATAATTAAAAGTGCAATTAAATACAATGACAGTAAATAAAAGTGCGATAATTAAAAGTGCAATTAAATATGAAATAAAGAAATTATGCTTATTTAAACTTCCGTAATCATGATGTTCGACGTGTTGTTTTTAGTTTAGTACCATGGGTTTTGTCCATACGGTTTTGTCCATAATAGTCCATCAGTCATAAATATAAAGTGCGAGAGTCTTTGTCAAATTATCCTTATACCCGAAGTCAAATATTCCAACTAATTGGGGATTTGAATTGTAACAAGGTCTTAATACTTTGTTTAATGAATACACCAGGTTATCGACTGCGTGTAGTCCAAGGTTTTACTACTTTGTTAACAATTACACCAATTACCCTTGTATGTAATTCACCCCTGTTTCAACAAGTCTATTAACTATTAATCCAGTTCCGTGTCCGGTCAAATGAATAATTATTGGTATTTATAGATATCCCGCCCACCGTACCCAGTCAAGCGTATGTGGTTATATATAAATATGTCAAATTATAAGTCTATATATTAAATTAACGAGGTATCGTTAAGTTAATATAAAACCCATTAATAGCCCATAGTCTAATTTCCACAAGTGTCGTTCTTTTATCCAAACCCTAATTATGGTACAAAGCCCAATTACCCAATTTTAATATTTAGCCCAACATCACGATTACTTCGGCTTAAATAAGCATAATAATAACTTAGCTACGAGAAATTAATTTAAAAAGGTTGAACATAACTTACAATGATTAATAATAGCGTAGCGTTACACGGACAGAATTTCGACTTACACCCTTACAACATTCGCTAACATACCCTTATTATTAGAATTAAAATTAAAATTAAAATTAAAATTAAAATATATATATATATATAGGTTGAGATTGAGGAGAAGAAAAAGATGTGATGTTGTTCAACCAAACTGTGAAATTTATAGGGATGTCGCCAGTTATTATTCACCATGCGATCGCATGGTTTTATAACTTCCAGGCCATACGATCGCATGGCCTGCTTTTCTAGCTCACATGACTTTGTTTGCATCTTGCCAACGGTTTATAAATATATATATAATATATAAATAATTTTAAGAATTATTTAAATATTATATTATATTTATGTGCATAGTTGACTTGTAATTTTTAGTCCGTTGCATCGAGTGTTGAGATTTGACTCTGGTCCAGATTCCGGATTTTCGAACATCCTTGCGTACAATTTAATATCTTGTATTTTGCGTTTTGCGGCTTGTACTCTTGTAATTTTGAGACGTTTCTCATCAATAATTTGAACCACTTTGATTGTATTTTGTACTTTTGAGCTTTTTGGTCGTTTGCGTCTTCAATTCGTCGAATCTGTCTTTTGTCTTCACCTTTTATTATTTAAACGATTATCACTTGTAAATAGAACAATTGCAACTAAAAGCTTGTCTTTCTTGAGGGATAATGCTATGAAATATATCTTCGTTTTTAGAATTATCAAATATTCCCACACTTGAGCGTTGCTTGTCCTCAAGCAATATAGTTTTGAAATAAAAATACTAGAATCACTTCTTTATTCTTCACACTTTGTACATCAGTGATTTCTATACGGCGGTATGAACAATGGTAGTAACGTTGTGGTTTACAGTCCCACATGACTATAAAAATATAGATCCTTAAGGAAATTGGATCTTTATGAAAACATTTGATCTTTTGAAAATACAATCAAGCTTTTACCCTAGATAAGTTTTCCGGAATAACCCTTCACCGGTGTTTGCAAAATGTTTTTGTGGGTTTGGTGGGTTTCAGATTTGAAAATTTTAGCTCAAAACTTGCGGTTTTGTGTCACCCACTTGCTAACCTTTTATTGAGAAAGCAACACGTCCAGTTTACTTGCTCCATATATTACCTTTCGGTAAACTACCGTCCAGTTGTAAAGGAAAGCGTTGAATAAGCAACTGTTAAGGCAATGTCCCCTGACATGCTTTTAATTATGGTCTATATCGTGTCGGATGCAATTACTATCCTTTGTAGGAGCAATAGTGTGACGCCCCGTACAAAACCATCGTGTACGGATCATCAATCAACAGGATCATTACATGGTCAAACACTATATGCTGTTTGAAAACTGATTTGCATTCATAAAAGATAACGTTTTACAAAAGATAGCGCGCATCCTACGAATAAGAGCATAAACATAATTATTTAACCCTAAGGTCATTACAAAGCCATTGTTTGAAATTAACATAAACTACGAATGCAACAGAAAAGTTCCATGAATGAGACATCTCTAGTAATGCAGCGGATAACAAAAATAGCAGGTCCTTAACAGCAAGACAGCAAATCTAACAGCATGACATCAAGTCTAATAGCGGAAGCAATAAACCTCTAGGCACCTGAGAAATACACGCTTAAAAGTCAACACGAATGTTGGTGAGCTATAGTTTAGGTTGTAACAGTAACGTAAGGTAGGCCACGAGATTTCAGTGTAACAAACAGTATGAAAAGTATATGTATAACTGTGGGCACCCGGTAACTAGACTTAACATTTACAACTCCCTGAAAGTACACTTGGTGAGTGCGTATGTTTACGAAGTATTAAACACTCGTCAATTGCTAGCGCAACTAGCCCGAGTGGGGATGTCAAACACTATGGATCCATATCTAAGATTCGCGTTCACCGGTTCAAAACCAATGACTAAACGTTACCGTGCTAAGGGGAATGTTTATGCCGTTGTATAACCCACACACATATAAAGTTTAAGTACTCATGCCTAGTATGTAAAACGTAAAAAGCGCATGTATTCTCAGTCCCAAAAATAGTAAAAGTGGTAAAAAGGGATGCTATAACTCACAGTGATAAAAGTGGTAAAGTCGGTAATGAAAGTACGCAAGTAGTAAGTCGGTCCGAAAGGTCGTCAACCTAAATCAAAGGTTAATAGGTCAGTAGGTTGTCTTTATAAACTCTAATAGTGCATAAAATAAGTTTAAGTGTCATCATCATCATCATTCATTATCATAAAAGCTAAGTAAGTTCAACAAGAATAGAGATCGAAACAATAGGCTGACTTCGGTCAGCTGCTACGACCTCTATGTAAATCGAAAAGACACATAGTCAGTGGTTATGGCTCCGTATGTGAGTCCCCTAAAAGCTGACAAATTTTCAGAACCTAACTCGTCTTCGTTTGACCGTGGCGACGGTTTAAGTGCGAGTAGGTAAGAAATTTCAACACAACGTTAATAGGGTGTAGTGACTCTCGGAGGGCCATAAATCCTAAACCGTAACTCGGATTAAGACGAGGCCTAAACGGAAAATCATCTACTCGAACCAAAATAATTGAAAATAAACTTTCCAGTAGCCCAGGTGGTCTGATCAGATACGAAAATCAGTGGACAAGTGCTCCGATGGGGTTCTTGGTGCTTGATGCTCATCACGGTTCTCATCCTTGATGCTTGTAGTTTCAAGTGTACAACTCGTTGATGATTTAGCATCACTTTTGACCAAGATTCTACCATCAATACACAATATGTTAAGACCAAGTGGTAACACAACTCATTTAAGAGTCTTAGATGGATGATGAACCAAGGTTACATCATATCCTTAGTCTTAACACAATTACGAGTCCTATTTACAACAAAGTTACAAACTTTACATCAATCAAACAAGTATGAACATGATCTAGGTCAAATGAGGTGATGGAACCCTAAGCTAGAGAGCTTGGATCTCTTTCACACAATTTATAAGGTCACAAAGCTAGAAAGCTTGAACCTTTAGTGTTCTTGAAGATCTTGAAGCATAAAGCTTGGATCTTGAAGATGCATGAAGATTACAAACAAAAGTTTGAATCTTTATCATAGAATAACAAGATTAAAGTAAAAGAAAGATGAATCTACAAAGTTGGTGAAGATTCAAAGCTAGAAAGCTTGAATCTTCAATATTCTTGAAGGATTCATGCTTGAATCAACAAGATGTAACCAAGATCAAAGCTAAATGGAACTTGATCTTCATATAATGATGATGATGGTACACAAAAATGATAAGGAAAAGAGGAAGAAAAAGAAAACTTACAAGTAATACTAGAAAGGAAAGAAAGAAAGAACAAGTGTGTGTGAAAATCAAATGAGCAAGTAAGAGGTAAATGGCTAGTATTTATAAGCAAAATTTGACAAGGATTGATGACATGGAAGGCCATTAGGGCCGTGATTTTGAGGGAGGGAGGAGGGGGACAAGTTGTTGTTTTTTGGCTAATGGTGTCTAAAGTGTGTCCTTTTGCTAGAATCCTAAGTGACAAAGTTGATAATCCTTATCCATTATGCTAGTATGACTCGTTAATTATTTATTTATTTATTTATTTATTATTATGGGTCACTAGTAATAATACTTGGGCTAATTAATTGGATCACTAGCTAGGGTAGGGTGGGCTTGAGCCCAACAAGGTAGAAAGTCCAACAAGACTAATTATTGGGCTCTTGCAATTAAATAAATAAAATTAAGCATCCAAAGGCCCAAGTAATTATTATTATAAAATAATAATTAATATTTCGCTGCCCAAATGTTTCGGTTCCGATAAAAGTCAAACGTGCATGCAGTCCGCGGTTTATTCGTAACGGCAAGTAACACTAACGGTTATAAAGGCATCCAATGTACAAGTTAAGTATTTTACATACACCAAGGCACGTTTTAAAGTATATATGAATATAAAACACGTGTGCCAAGGTTTCGAAGTAATAAAGTAACACAGTACGCACAAATACTCAGTTTCGCTAAAATACAAAGCATAAAAGCTAATCGAAAAAGTCGGGTCGTTACAAATAGTAAAGCTCACCCTATAATTTTTCGGTCTGGCACAAGGTCCTATCTTTGACCATGCTATGCAACCACCGTTCTTACGGTTGACACCCGATTTGGTTTAGGTGACCTAATGAATTCTAGGTGAATTTCTAGGATTTTACGTTCAATGGTAATGAACGCATTAAAAATGGGTTTTCAGAAAACAAATCGGTTTGTAATTTTGATCAAAATATTTTCTCGTTCAAGATCGAGTTTAGATATCATTGAATTCCATGAGTTTGTAATTCTCAATCTTTAAAAGCCAATCTCTAGGATTGAGTAATATCAGTCTTAAAAGCTGATTTTTGATCTTTAAGGAGATTATCCTTTCTGGGGATCTGATTCATTAGTCTTATCAAGCTAATTTGCACAGCACCCTCCCCATTTTACGAGACAAATCCTCTCATGGTTAGGATAAGTCTGACCACTTGGCGACCCTGTTTGATGCTGAGGTCCGTGGATTTCCAGCTGATTTTTGAGAAAACTTTTCAAGGTTTTTCGTAGACTCTACAACTGGTCTGGACGACAACTTCCTGACCTAAATCAAGAAGCGCGTGTCTTTTTTGGAAGACTTTACTTCCTTTTAATGATTGAACTTATTCATCGTGTAGATCCATCTTTCTTTCAAATATATTATAAGAAATTGGGTAAAACTGATAAAATTGTTCAAAACAAAAGTATCTTCAGTTATTTGTACAAAAATATGTGATATATGTTTTAAATAACTTGGTAAATTTTTCCCACACTTGGCTTTTATTTTCCTTTCTTTGCCTTTTTATTGTCCTCTATTCCATTTTAAATGAATTCTAACATTTTGGGTTGTTTCTCAATTTATGTCCTTTCCGAGGTAACAATAATTTTGGTGTTAACACCTAGTTTTATCGTTCATAAATATGTATAAACATGATTTTGAATTCATTTAATTGAAAATTTTGAAAATTTTACTAGAATTGGGTAGTCAGTATATAAGACTAGGACTGTTCTTTATTATCAGAGAGCACTAAATTCTAATACAACTACTGCGTTACTAGTATTTTTAATGGTAACCAAGTGTTTAAATTAAAAATTTTTAAAAATCCGAAAGAATTTAACCCCTTCTCACATTTAAGATCTTGCAATGTCCTCATTTGCAAGAAATCAGTAACAATTTAAATTATTGAGGGCGATTAGCGTAGAAAAATGATTAAATTTTTACCAAAGTTTCCAAACATATTGGTGGTTGTTTATTGAATGATAAATGGTGCACATCATTTGTTCATTTCATCTTGTTGTTACATCACATTTGTTTTTCGTTTTGTCGTCAAAATTAGTAGCTTTTGCTGAACTTAATGCCAGTCTTTGAAAATGCGCTGTTTTACCTTGTTGTGTACAATTGACAATATACATACATACAAATATAAACATGCATGGTAATTTGAAATGAGACTTAAAATCTCACTTTCAAATCAAATATGAAATATTAGCACAACATAATAAAAATATTAAACATTACATAAAAGTATC